>NW_023425401.1:30398116-32898116 GCF_014108415.1 Molossus molossus | reverse complement strand
TTCCCTTCCCCTCCCTCTGCAAGGCTCTTCTTGGTAAGGACAAAAAATCGTAAGCCTGTATCCTTGTTCCATAATTTATTCCTGGTTATCAAAATGACCTCCTAAAGAATTTTTCCTAAATAAACCCTCGTCTCTGTTGATTTTAGAGTGAGTCCCTGCCTTTACGGGCTGAGAAACAATATTTATCACTCCATTGCTGTCTTTCTCCATTTTGGCTTAACTTTACACATGTATGGTCTGAATATATTTTGGGAGAAGGATTGTTTGAGGTATGAAAGCAAAGTACTACTTTTTAGTTATGCTTTCAATAGAGTTGCATAATACATTGACTTTATAATCTACTTTTTTATTAATATTTCTTCATGAATCATCACTTCTTACTGCTGAACTTCATTTCTGACACTTCCCCCCTGCCTAAACGGACACTTGTTTCTGTCCTATGCCTTGTTTCTTTTGTTAACCAGTCACTAACACAAAATAAAGGGGATGTTTCAGTGATAGAGTAAATTTTAGAGATGGGCAGACTGAAATTGACTTAATGAGCTACAATATGCCATCATACATAAAAATATGAGAATAATGTGTGGTTGTCATCATTTTTATTTAACTGGGGTATTATGTTCCTATTTATCTCCCACGAAATTACTATTCCTTCTGCCAAAGTACAGCCAATCATTTCTGATGACCTCATGACCACATCATCCATTTCATTTTTCAACATTAGCTTATGTGGCTTTATAATAATAATGGGATGCCCAAAATAGCTAAAGCAGATGCAACAGCAATTTGTGTATTTCCAAAAATATTGAAATTTGAACTTCTGTAACAACCAGCTCTATTAAAAATTATGTGTCAAATCGCAACCAACAAATTAGTTTAGAGGAAATAATCACCCCCATTCTCTTAGATCAGGAAAGTACAGAATAATGTGGGGAGAAGGAGGAAGAATTTGAGAAATGTGCTACTACTCTAAAAACCAGCCAATTCCCTACAACTACAGGTTGCATCTGATTTAGCTGTTTCGGGCATTCAACGTGGGCATATTCAGATCCTATCTCAAGAGATGCTTCCACTAGACTTACAAGAAAGCTAGGTTTCTGAAATGTTTTAACAAGCACCCCAAATGATTCTGATGCAGAAGTTTCATGTCCCAAGCTTTAAGAAAAATTACTTGATAGTTCAAACACATACCTGATAAGTAAAAATTATAAAATCCAAAGTTGGTGGGATTGTGAACAGGGGCATTGCTAACCGCACAAAGGATTTGCTGTAGAACAGAGAATGATGCACAGTGGAAGCTACTAAAACCACCAGAGCCTATTGCCTAGTATTTCTTTTTGGGAAATCATATTACAAGGAAATATCCTAGAATATTTATTTTAAAAGGTAATATTGAAAGACAGTGAAGTTCTATTTATAATGCAATAATATTAAACATTAAAAATTATCAAGAGTAAGGCTGTTTAATAAATGTGTATTTAGCACTTATTTTGAAAGATAAAGTACTAAGTTCTTTATGAATATTATCATTTAATGCTAATTTTAAGAAAACATTATGGTTAAGCAAATAAGATTTATTAACATGAGCATGTACTATATAAGGTTTTAAATGATATATGTGCAGGTCATGTCTTATGGAGGTATATAAGCTAACATAGGTGAAAATGGCAGAACACAAAATAGTGATAATTATTACAACTTCAAAATAGAGATGTCAAGATTGTCAAAGTGATTAGTGATATAAAAAATAACAGTGTGCGTATGAGATGCTTATCTGCTTTATAATTGTGTAAGAACCAATGTTTTTGGATATTTACAAGCTAGGACAGGAGTGAAATATTTCTGTATGTCAAGAATATGAAGAGCCCTGGCTCGGTAGGTAGTCAGGTGGTCAGAGCATCATCAAGGTTGCAGATTCAATTCCCCAGTCAGGGTACATAAGAAGCAACCAATGAAGTGGAATAACAACTTGATTTCTCTCTCTCTCTCTCTCTCTCTCTCTCTAATCAATACATTTTAAAAAAAATTAAAGGATATAAAGAGTAGAGGATGAAAATTACAGAAACAACCAATACATGCAAATAAATGGTGTGATTACATATAAAAACAGAAGAGACTATTTAGCTGTATATGGTCCAGATTAAGATTTGAAGTTCTGAGTTAATTCTAAAAAAAAAAAAAAAATTTAACTTAGAAATACTTTACCAAAAGTCTGGGTAAATTTTAGAAGCCAAATAAGCACCGGAATTCACCATTCCCCCCCGTAGTTTCTTTCATTAGCTTTGGCTAGCAAATGCTGGTCAAGTTTCCCTTACCATCAACAAGACCACCTGGATTCCATCTCGTAGACTCCCTTCTCTCAGTAATGAATCATGATTTCACTTATTCCCACATATGCTGTCAAGGAAAAGCTACAAGGACAGCTGTAAGGATAACTGCCATGATGGCTCAAATACAAAATTGCATTTTATGTACGGATCAATCTCTCACTGAGATTTTTTTGATGCCCCTTTGACTTGGCATATTTACAGACATACACACACACACACACAAATGAATTTGCACTAATATCAAAATCAGTAGGAAGACAAGTTATTTCAAGTTTACTGACATTTAGCCACTTGGAGGAAAACTGGCAGATTCATTCCAAAATAATTAATCTTTGCTGAAAACACTCAGAGGTCTGTTTTCCCAAAGCAGCCCTGTGAGCCATGTGCTGTATTGGTGAGGGCAGACTTCATTGGACACCATCATTGCTTTCCCATCTGGCAACAGGTGGTCATTAATATGAAATGCTAAACTAACACTGAAATGAAATCCATGCATAATCAGTGATTTTGGAGAGTGCAGAAGTGTTTGAAAGTCTGAAAACTGCTCATTTCTCTCAACAAACAAGCCTACATTCCAAACTCTTCAAAAAGAGAAAATGAGCCACTGCTATCAGCTATGAAAAAGTGGTTTCCAAATGGTTTGCATTTGTAGAAATTCAATCACTGGAAAAGCGATGTGTAGAACTGGAATCCTTCGGGTTCAAAGCAGAGGAAGCACTGTGATCACCCACCACAGCCACGGTGGCTTCCGTGGGTGCTCTATGGGACACACTCTATCGGTCACTGTTCCCAGGAAACCGTTTGTGCCCATTGGGTTTCTAAATGTGGTGGCAAAGGAAATTAGGCAGAGAACAGCTCATACCCTCGACTCAGAGGGAGGGACAAGCTTTGGCGAACTGTGGCTTCAGCCCTCATACACATTAGTTCAGGTGTCTGGCACACTCAACCAGCCAGGATCCAAACTCAAAATGGGTTGAGGCACAAGTCAAAATCAGGAGTTATCCTGAAGAACCTAGATCTATGCCTTTTCTGAATTCTGGTTTAAAATTATGTGCTTTTAATCAAGGACTGCTATCCTAAATATACAAAGAACTCTTAAAGCCCAACAAGAAGAATACAAACAACTGGATTCTTTAAATGCCCAAAGACCTTGACACCTGACCAAATAAGATACACAGATGGCAAATAAGCATATGAAAAGATGTTCCACATCCTTTGTCATCAGAGAAATGCAAATGAAAACAGCAATGAAATGCCACTAAATATCTATTAGAATGGCTGGAATCTGGAACATTGATGACACCAAATGCTGCCAAGGATGCAAAGCAACAGGAACTTTCATTGCTGGTAGGAATACAAAATGATACAGAAACTTTGAAAGACAGTTTGGCAGTTTCTTAGAAAACTGAATGTAGTCTTATAAAATCCGGCAATTACACTTCTTGGTATTATCCACAGGAGTTGAAAACATATCCACACAAAAACCTACACAAAGATGCTTATAGCAGCTTTATTCATAATTGTCAAAACTTAGAAGCAAACAAGATGTATTTCAGTAGGTCAATGGATAAATAAACTGTGGTGTATCTAGACAGTGGGATTTTATTTAGTGCTAAAAAGAAATGAGGTATCAAGCAATGAAAAGACATAGGGGGCCCTGGCCCGTTTGGCTCCATGGTAGAGCATCAGCCCGAGGAACAAAGAGTCACGGGTTCGATTTCAGTCAAGGGCATGTACATAGGTTGCGGTTAGATCCCCCAGCCATGGTCAGGGTCGTGTGGGAGGCAGCCAATCGATATCTCTCTCTTGCATCCATGTTTCTCTCTTTCTTTCTCTCTCTCTCCCCCTCCCTCCCACTCTGTCTGGAGATAAATGGAAAAATATCCTCAGGGGAAGATTTAAAAAAAAAGAAAAGACAAAGAGGGAGCTGAAATATATGTTACTAAGTGAAAGAAGCCATCACAAAGGCTGCATGCCATGTGATCCTAGCTATATGACATTCTGGAAAAGGCAAACTATGGAGATAATAAAAAGATCAATGGTTGCCAGGATTTGAAGAGTGGAGAGGGATGAACAGGTTGAGGACAGAAGATATTTAGAGCAATGATAATACTCTGTATGATACCATAATGATAGATGGATGTCACTATACATTTGTCCAAACCTATAGAATGTACAGCACCAAGAGTGAACCATAATGTAAACTACAGACTTTGATGATTATTATGTACCTATATAGGTTCATCAACTATAATAAATGTATCACTCTAGTGGGGGATGCTTATACTGAGAGAAGTTATGCATGGGTAGGGGCAAAGCGTATATGGGAAATCTGAATTTTACTGTGAACTTAAAACTGTCCTAATACATAAAGTCTTAGTAAAATAAAATAAAAATATTCCAAGCAAAGCAGAATCATTGGAATAAGTGCCCATTTGTTAATTTGTAGAGTTAATCCAAATGTGTTTATTTAAGAAGTCTCAATGCCTTAGAGGTACTTCCTATAAAGAACAAAAGGTCAGAAGCAAGATGCTAAATTTTTGACCTTCCTAAATGGTCAGTCTTGTGTGCATACATGTGCATGGTTGGCCATGCATCTGCATGTCATGCTCACACCACCACATCAGACCACAAACATATTTCACTTGTATGTCAATAAAACACAAATTAAAACTTGAGAGAGCCCTGGCCAGTGTGGCTCAGTTGGCTAGAACATTGTCCCGTGCACCGGAAGTTCCCGGGTTTGGTTTCTGGTCAGGGCATATACCTACGTTGTGGGTTGGGTCTCCTGTCAGGGCAGGTATGGAAGGCAGCCAATCCATGTTCTCTCATACATCAATGTTTTTCTTTCTCTCTCTCTCTCTCTCTCTCTCTCTCTCTCTCTCTCTCTCTCTCTCTCTCTTTCTCTCCTCTAGAATCAATGGGCATGTCCTCAGGTGAGGAATAAAAAAAAACAAACTTGAGAGAAATCTGTGGAAACTGTGCACCACTCTAGGCTGGTTGGAACTATGAAAAACAAACTTGGAGGTTTTGTGAGTCTGTAAAACAGCATAGTCAATGAATCCTAATATGAAAAATATTCTACCCCTCCCATTATAGAGTGTCTTGTGAGGAGCTGAGTTTGTTAAAATTATGTCCTTCAGTTTCAAAACGTCCCTTTGATGCACATGAGCCCATTGTCTCCCCTCACCAGGAGGCCTCCTGTTTATTTCTAGTATGCTTGTCTCAAGTTTGAGAACTTTGCCAAGATCACAAGCTACTAGAACAACCTTTCTCTATTTAATTTCCTCCTTTCCCAACTAAATCCTTAATATTAAATGAAGACAATCTCTCAGTGGAGCATTTGTGAACATTAGGAAGTCCTCAGTGACTTCCAATGTGATTAGGGCCAGGTGCCGATAGTAACTCAGATAACAATGCATTTTAAACAGCTAATCTAGCAAGGCTTTCTAAAAATATTAATAATAAAATCCAAGTGATTTAATTTCTTTAGATGAGTATAACGCAAGCTCACAGACTCCGTGCGTCATCAGGCTCTGGTTGCTAGGAAATCCATGAATAGAACTTAATACGCATTCAGCAACAGGCTGCAGGCATAATTTATCTCCATGGATGCTCCCTCAATTACCTTTGAAATGACATTAAGATAACTTTGAAGCATTTGAGACAAGCCAGAGTCAGTGAACACAAAGAAACAGACCATTTTTGGACAACCATCCGGATTTCCTATACCGAAGTTCACACTCCTCGGGCTGTGCATATCTTGTGTTCTTTCACAGATTTTTACCCAGTCCATCCTCAGACATAGTTATAAGAACCTCAGAAGGTCTTGTGAGCAGGTCCAAGAGAGACATGGGAAGCATGAAGGTACCAGCTCCAACAGAGAAGCCCTGGGTTGACTCCTTTTCTACTGTTTACTGTTTTCTACTAACGGCAACATCATTGGATTCCAACAAATGAAAAGGACAAAATGGAAAGTCATGGACCTAAACAATCATTTCAGCCAATGCCCTCACAGTACAGAGGAGGTCACTGATATGCTGAAAGGCATGAGCAGTCCCACACTAAAAGAAGACTGAGCCCCATCTCCTGGCTTCCCCTCTAGTGTCATTGTCAGGCCTCTACCAAGAGCATCCTGCCAGCAAGTTGTGCTTTTCCAGTGACAAAGTGTCCAAGGTCCCTCTAGAGCAGAGTCCCACCGGGAGATATGGAAAGCAGGGTAATAGGAGGGCATCAAGAGGCAGTCCATCAGTGTCTCAGTATCAATGAGGACGTTTCTGATAATCATGAAATTCCAGTAGTTCCTGGTTATCCTACACTAAACTCATTTACTAGTCCTTTCCATACTCGAAATCACTAAACTTTCTGCCATGTCTGTCAAAGCTTTCCCTGCATGAACATCAGTTGTGAGGGGTGCTTCAGGTCACAGATCAGGGGAGTTTGTGCTCAACCCGATGAAACAGGAACACGTTCTCTAAACCCACACTCAGGTTGGTTTCTAATTCCACCACCAAAAAGGAGGATTTTTGAAAAATAGCCTTTCTCTTTCTATTAAGTGTGAGAACTTTTGTGTGCCAGTTGCTTTTATTTTCTACCCTCTGCAAGGAGAAGAACAGGAAGCATATCAAAAAAGAATAAAGGGTGTGGAAAGAAGATGTAATGTACTCAAACAATGTTTACTAGTGCTTAAATACATTTAGAAGTAGTTATACGTTATGTTGATCCAGGAAATAAACTAATCACAAGTACCATCTAGACAGCTGGTTTTAAAACAGCAGTTTGGCTTAAAATATTTTCCATTTGAACAGGAACCTGTAGGGCAGTGGAGTGGAACGGCACTGAGAGGGGCTGGGTTTGGTCCTGGGTCTGGCCTCCCCTGGCAGGGTGGTCCCCTGGTGAAGAAAGACCTGACAGATGAGAACCTGGCTCACAACCTTCCGAGACAGTTGATGCATGTTAACAGACAAGCAAACGAATCCTCAGAAAGATCCCAGAACAGCCAAGTTTACAAAGCTGCTAAGAAAAGAGCCAGAATTCAAAACTCAGGTCAGCTCCCTCCAAGAACAACACTCTACTAACTGTGCTCGTGAATTTTCAACCTGTGTCCTGTGGTCACCTGCAAGGTACTGGGGTGAGGAGGGAAGTAAGAGGCAAATGAGTTGGAATCCAGAATCTTCCACTCCAACTTCAGCAAGAGCAGCTCTACATTGATCATTTGTATATATTGAGTTTCCATAGACAATCTCATTCAAGAACTTTTCCCTAGCTAAGAAAAACACATGAATAACCTCTTCTATACCATGCTGCTTTCCAACGTATGCCTTCAGTTTCTCTAACAGCTATTCTAATGAAATTCTCAGAGGTGATGAAAATACTCCATACCTGCATTTTTCAGTATAGTAGCCAGTAGCCATTTGTGACTATTGAACATATGGGTAGTGTTATAAGCAAATAAAATTTTAATTGTATTAAATTTTAATTTATGCAAATGCAAATCAGCGCATGTGGCTACTGGCTACCATATCAGACAGGGCAGTCATCCACAACAGCAGGTGAAGGGAGGGCCCTAGGGTTGACCAAATCGAGCTGTGATTATGACAGCACTTTCATTCTCAGTTTAAACACCATTTGGCAAGATTCACGAGAAGCAGAAGTGCTTTTCACTTCAAAAACAAGAAATGAGCACCGAGTGTGGCTTCCATAACCACTTGTTGTTGTTTTCCCAGAGATGATTGAATCCCTGATCTCATCTCCACAATACGCAGATGAGAGAGTGTGAGTTGAGGATCTCTGTGTTCTCTGCACAGCAGTTTGCCCACACTGAAACAGCAGCCCTATCTGTCTTCATTCGTTATTTTATATTCATCTTCCTCTTTACAAACACGTGATTTTCCAATGTAGCAATGCTCTTTCTGTCAACAGGATAATTGAAAGACTGATCTCAATTTGCTCACGCTCACGTTCTTTGCAAGCACCTCCCCTCTTCTCCTGGGCTGCGTTCCTCTCCCGCCTCCACTGGAGAAAGCCCAGGGTTTATTTTCTACTGGTCCACTGACCCTGCCCCAAAGGGAGAAGGGCCCGGCAAGGGGGCAGGCCAGGGAGAAGTTCCTACTTCCAGTCACAGCTCACAGAAGTGAGAAAGTGTTCAAGTGAAATGCCTGTCACGAATGGATTATTGTTACAGCCATCTTCTTTCTCAGCAACTGAATAAACACAAAATCAGATTTCTTCTAACCTGATTCTGAAGGAACCAGTGCATTCATCTTTCAATTCTCTCCCTGTAGAGGGATTCATCCCCCTGCCCTCCACATCTCATGAACCGGGAATCAGGCCACCTGATGAAGCAATCATTTCTCATATTGTCATCTGACGAATGCCTGGACAATGCTTCATTTAAACAAAATCTGAGTCTCATAGTTTAAAAATGCCAGTACCTCTTCCCCAAGCAGTTCCACAGAGTCTGCATTCATCCACTCAGACACAGGAGAGTTAGACATTCAAATAAAAACAGTCCCAACCAGATTGGTCCCCCCTATTGGAATAAAAAGGGGTCACTGGATCAAACCTGGAAGATATAATGTAGCACCCAGATGAAAATAAGACTTGTTAATGTAGAATTCTTCAAGGATACTGCTTACCCAGAATCTTGAATGTAATCATTATTTAGGGTCCATCAAACTCAGGGTATCCATACTGCTTCTCTCATGTTACCAATATTTATAGTTAATGTAAGATTACTCCTTTATGGCAGGGTATGCTTCTATACAGAAAAGATAACTCTCTGTTCTCATAGAGCTGAAATTTCATCAACAATCAAATAAGAAAGATAAGTCAAATATGAAGAAATGCTCAACATCACTAATCATCAGAGAGATGCAAATTAAAACAACAATGAGGTATCACCTCACACCTGTCAGAATGGCCGCCATCAACAAATCATCAAACAACAAGTGTTGGCGAGGGTGTGGAGAAAAGGGGACTCTAATACACTGCTGGTGGGAATGCAGACTGGTGCAGCCACTATGGAAAACAATATGGTGCTACCTCAAAAAATTAAAAATTGAACTTCCATTTGACCCAGTGATCCCACTGCTGGGAATATACCCTAAGAAGCCTGAAACACCAGTCAGGAAGAATATATGTACCCCCATGTTCATAGCAGCACTATTTACAATAGCTAAGATCTGGAAACAGCCCAAGTGTCCACCAGTAGACAAATGGATAAAAAAGCTGT
Source organism: Molossus molossus (assembly GCF_014108415.1). NCBI lineage: Eukaryota > Metazoa > Chordata > Mammalia > Chiroptera > Molossidae > Molossus > Molossus molossus. Next base: position 32,888,552 of record NW_023425401.1, on the reverse strand, counting down.
GGTACATATACACCATGGAGTACTATGCAGCAGTAAGAAAGAGAGATCTCTTATCCTTTGAGACGACATGGAGGGACCTGGAAAGTATTATCCTAAGTGAAAGAAGCCAAGCAGAAAAAGACAAATACCACATGATCTCACTTATATACGGAATATAATGAACATAACAGTCTGAGGAATACAGTAGACCCAGACACATGGAAGTAGGGCACAGACTGACATCCCTCAGAAGAGGGGATGGGGGGGGGGGTGGGAAGAGATAAACCACAGAACTTATATGCATGTATGCATGACCAATGGACATGGACAACTAAGCCGGGGACGGGGGGGGGGGGGTGCCAATGGGGTAAAAAGGTAAAATATCTGTAACAAAAAAAATAAATAAATAAAAAATTCAAAAAAATAAAATTAAAAAATTAAAAAAAAAAAAAGAAAGATAAGTCAAGACTTTGGGAACATTAAGAGCCGTAAAGGAAAACAAATGGGGTGATGTTAAGAGGGGTAGTTCAGGAAAGTCTTTATGAGAAGGTGAAGTTGATTGACATTAAGACCTGAAGCAGGGGCAAGTATGGAATTTGCTCAGTGATCAGGGTCCAGAAGGGGCATCAGAGAGCAAGGAGCCAAGACAGAGAAGAGACTGCCATGATGGAGGAAGTGTGACCAGTGTAGACAAGCACAAGGAGGGGATGAGCTTGAAAGGTGGTGGGACCCAGACTCTCCAGGACTCGGAGGGTCATGGGAAGGAATGGCATTCTATCCCAAGTGCCCCGAAGCAGGCTGTACAAGGGTTAATAGCAGGAGGGCAGTGATAAGTGCAAGCAGGACTTCATGAAAATGACAACAGGACTTTTAGAGAAAGACAGAGCCAGAATGCTGTAAATCAGTTTCTCCACATGAGGCAGGAGGAAACTCTTAGTCCACATGATTAAGGAGAGGGTCCTGGGTTCAACTGTCTTTTACTTCTGTGTCTCACATTTCGGGCTTCCCACACCTGCCACACCAGCCTTCTGCGGACCCTCATCCTCTGTTCAGCGTCCAGTCCTGAAATTCTGAGCCACAGTAAGGTGCTTGCCTTTGCCTCCTGAATGACCTTCTCCACACACCCACATGCTCCATGCTTCCTCGCTCTCCTCATGAATCTGCTCAGATTTCACAGCGGATTTCTCTTTCATCCAATCTAAAACAAAACCCCTGTCCTCTTTCTCTCTCAACCCCCTTTATTTTGCTTTATGAAACCTTATTTTAAATATGGTAACAACAATAGCTGCATGCCATATTATATATTTATCTATTTATCTGTTTAGTGTCTGTCTCTTGAAAATAGACTACAAGCTTCTGGTAAAGAGGGGGGAAATAAATGGTGAAGGAAGGAGACTTGGCTTGGGTGGCAAACACACAACAATACAGTACGCAGATGATGTGTTGTAGAATTGTGCACCTGAAACCTGTATAATTGTATTAACCAGTGTCAACCCACTAAATTACATTTAAAAAATAAATAAATAAAACTGAAGGACCAAAAAAAGAATATAAGCTTCTGGAGGGCAGGGCCTTTGGCTATGTCGTTCATCCATCCATCCCCCATGTCTATGTTAGACAGTGTCTAGCACATAGTAGATGACTAATAAAGATGTGCTAAGTGAAGTACAGCAGTTGTCCCTTGTCCCTTAATTTCTGAGAGCCCAGAATCTGGTGCAGGCAGACCTCTCACTGGTCAACGTCTTCTGCAGTGGGCAGCGAAGGTGAAGCTCATTCCAGAAGGAAAATCACCTCTTGCTCAGACATTGAACTTAAAACAGGTGCCCCAGGGCACACCCCACAGATGGCCCCATGCAACCCCTCAACTTTCCCCACTGCACAGCAGCTCAGGAACCTGCCTGAATAAATACTTCATACCAGTATGATTTTTCTCAGTGGCAGACACTATCATTGTTCACCAGGGCAACAAAACCACCGATGAACCCAATAGGTTCTCACTACATTTGTGTTGACTAACAAGCACGTTAGTTAAGGGAAAATGATTTACACACATAGAAAATCAACAGGAGAGCAAACTCAGAAAAGAAGTCGAAAGCCAGAGAGTCCCTACTTTATCGAGGCCCTCCAAGCAAAAGTCACACTTCGAGAAATGAGTTCTTCACTGTGCACGATTTGCCTCCACCAGGAAGCTTTCCCTAACTTATCCAGTTCAAACTAGATTTCTATTGTTTCCAGAATCGCTGACACATCTTATATCACTGTGCAGTTTGCCAAAGCTCTACAACAAGAACCACTTGTCTTCAATGTTAACATTGTTAAGGGTTGGGACTGTATCAGATACTCTCCTACATGCCAACGCAGTGCCTAAAACTATGTGGGGGAATATAAGAGTGGAGGCAGTATTTTCTAGGTATGCTGTGGTTAATTCACAAGCTGTCTTTTTCCATTTCCATTTCTCTAAACCATAAGCAACTTAACTCTGTTTTCCACTCTTATTTGCATATCTACTTACAATATCATCCTGTTTTACATATACATGTTCATTTTGCTTACACAAAATGAAGCTATTTTTCTACAATCACCGGAATACTGTTAACATCCAGAGCCTAGAGTTTCCCATCTGGTAGCATATCCCACAACAAAGAGCCTTTTTTGGAAGCTTCCTTAATCCTCTAAGGAGATGTGTTTCACAACTCAACTTCTATCTGATGTCAACAGAAACATATTTTTGCAAAACATGGCTCAAGTGCAAGTATGTTGAATTCCTAGTTTAAAATACAAAAAGATGGAAGGGGTTGTGGATATATTTAAAAAGAGAGAGTGGTCTAATTAGTCGAAGCCTCTGAAATGGCTTTGAGCCATGTCCCCCTTTGCCCAGTCTACAAAAAGAAGAGCTTTCAATAAGTTAGGATGACCTACATTTTTCAAGCCCCTTTTCTGGGGAAGACCCCACACACACACAGAAGGTTGGTGGGGGGAGTGCAATTGGAAAAAATACACAAAAACCAATAGAAGCAGGCAAGCAAGATGAATTTTTTCTTATTTCCTAGATCACGAGTTCCCTCCTTCTGTTCTCTCCTCAAACCTTTAAGCCTCTTTTCTACCTCTCACTCTCAACTGAGTTGCCTTCTCGTTTCACTCAGGGAAAAAGCAGTGCGAATCACATTTCTTCCAGTGCCACCCCCACCACCATCTTTACCCCCACCGTCTTTACCAACATGTCTACCGAGATACCAGCCTCTGGGCCCATCCACGCCGAATCTCGTCCCATTGCAGTGGATACCTGGTCAGTGCTGGTCAAGCCCTTCCCTCCCTCACCTGCCAAAGGACACTGCTGCAGTTTGTTCTCCCTCCCAAGTGTCATCCAGTTTCCCGTTCCTACTGGATCAGTCCATCATCATGAAAATAAATGCAGGCTCTCGCGCTCACCTCCTCTGGTCGCTTTCTGAGTTCTCCGCCTCCATTTACACTCAATACCAAAAATAATTGTCTATATCTGCTGCCTCTATTTCCTCCTTTTTGTGGTTGTTAATCCTCACCTGAGGATATTTTTTTCATTGAATTTTAGAGAGAGTGGAAGGGAGGGAAGAAAAAGTGAGAGAGAAAGAGAGAGAGAGAGACATTGATGTGAGGGAGACACATTGATTGCTTGCCTCCCTCATGTTCCCTAACCAGGCCAGGTCTTGAATCTGCAACCCAGGTCCTTGCCCTTGACCAGAAATTGAACCTAGAACCCTTCAGTGAGCAGACTGATGCTCTAACCACTTAGCAACACGGGCCAGGGCCTACTTCCTCTCTTCTGATTTAACTCACTTCTGTCAGGATTTGACCTCATGCATCTATCAGTGGCAGAGTCCCCGATGACCATATACTGTTGATCCAAAGGGAAATTCTTTTATTTATTTATTTATTTTTTTTTTTATCCTTACCCGAGGACATTTTTCCATTTTTTGTTCAGATAGAGTGGGAGGGAGAGAGAGAGAGAGAGAGAGAAACATCGATGTGAAGGGACACATCGAGTGGCTGCCACCCTCACGACCAACCAGGGCCGGGGACAAACTGCAACCGAGGTACGTGCCCTTAGCGGGAACCGAACCCAGGTCTCTCTGCACCGCAGGCCGACACTCCAACCGCTGAGCCAAACCGGCCAGGGCCCAAAGGGAAATTCTTAAGTCAGCAACACCAACATAATCGGACACTACCTTCCTGAAACGCCTTCTTCACTTAACGCTGTTTCTTGGGTCTACTTCCGTCTCTCCGGCTGCCCCCCCTAGTCTCCTGTGCTGACTTTGCCTCATCTTCGCAGCCTTCAAGAGTCCCCAAGTTTCAATTCTCACACCTTTTCTCTTTTCCATTATTTTTCAATCTAATGATTTTAACATGCCTTCTAGACACTTGTGATCCCCAAATATAGACCTTTTCCTTGATACTATACATCTATTTACCTACAGCTTCCATGTGTATCCAGTAGCATTTCACACTCAGTAGGTCCAAAACCAAACTCTTGATTTTACCTTTGAACCTGCTCCCCTCACCATTTTTTCCCAAGTAAAAGGAAAATCTATTATTCTGGTTCCTCCGGCCAACATATAAAAAATATCCTGCCCTGGCTGGTTTGGCTTAGCAGTTAGAGCATTGGCCTGCGGACCAATGACTCACAGGTTCAAATCCAGTCAAGGGCACGTACCTCTGTTGCAGTTTGTCCCTGGCCGTGGTCGGGGTGGTGCAGGATGTGTCCCTCTCACATCCATGTTACTCCCTCTCTCCCTCCCTCCCACTCTATCTGAAGATAAATAAAAAAATATTCTTGTGTGACGATTAAAGAAAAAAATTTTTAATATATATAAGCTCCTTGGGTGTAGGCTCTTTGTGTAATTCATCTTTCACAACTACAGTAGTGCCTGGCACATAGTAAGGAACTGAAAAATGCATGTTAAATGTGGTACGACTATAAAGTTATAAGTAAAGGACATTGAAAATGATCACTAATCCTAAATTTAAGGCACGAGGAGGAGGAACAATTGATAAATACTTGATGAAAAGTAAGTTTTAATGTGGTCTTAAAGAACTAACAGGAATTTGACGGGAAAATAATCAGAGAACATTCCTAGCAGAGGGGACAGCATGAGCAAATATAACAAGGCGTAAAAATGTGTGTTCTGTTTACAGAACTGGAATCATCTCATTGAGCTCTAGGGCAAACAACAAAGCATGCTGGGAGATAGTTCTGGCATAGCAGTTTAAGGCTGGATTTTAGACAGTCTTGTCAAGGAACATGGAAATTGTTTGATAAGCGATGGTACATGATTAATAAAGGTGTCCAGGGAAACAAAGGCAGGAGAAGATTGGGTGATAGATTGAGAGTGTCAAGAGCAGAGCGTGGAAATGTTGGAATCTGTGGTCATAGTTTCAGCAAGAAAGGCCGGCACCGGACTGCAGTAGTGAGAATGGCCAGTACAGAGCAGTCATAGGCGAGACTGTGAAACATAATTGCTGATGGCAAGATCGCTAACCTCTAGATTCCCTGACACCCCAAAATCTCTTACAACAACCAAAGGAGGTGCATCCCAAACTTCCAGCACTCTCAGAGAGCCAGAGGAGGAAGAAAGACCAGCTATAGTCAAGGAAAAGCTCTGGGCATGCTGGTGAGCCTGGCCCCAACGTTTACATTCATTTCCTCTGCATAGTGATCCCAAGTGGGACCACTTTTAGGTGTGATTCCACCATAGAGGACTTAGCTGGAGGTAGTCTAAATGGCCTGCCAAAGGTAGAAGGTGAGGGGAGATGTCAGTAGTACAGAATTTCGCCTACAATCAGCCTAGCTTCCAAGAAAGAGAAGAAAATTCTTTCTCTGTCTATCTATTGCTCCACAAGGGTTGATTCTGCCCTGAACCTCCAATTCTTTGCCTGTCCTGCCTGTTTTATATTAAATCATATTGTGGTTTAAAGAGATTTGGAGGCAGAAGCTAGTGGGAAAACTCGACATCATTCATAAAACTATTAGCACTAAGAAGAATGTGTTGAGTTTCAAACTACACTTTTATGAGTAAACTTTGGGTATCTAGTTCATTAACACAAGAAATGGGGTTTCTTCTGTTCTTTGTGATTCATTTTACTTCTCTGTCAGTCATTCATTATAATGCAGCCTTTAAGAGGGCATGAAGTTAACAATAACAATTATATTAATGATAGAGTGAGTTATTAAAATTTAGTTTAATAGCCACTATATTTGTGATGATAATTATAGTTATCACTAACTATGATTATAGCAGCCATTGTAATCATAATAAGCTCAAGGATGATTTAATGCTAATTGCTCCATCTTAAAGAATTCAGAATATAGAACAGTAAGTGGATATACTGATGATTGCAATGCAAAAGAATGTATGTGGCCCTGGCCAGTGTGGTTTAATTGATTTAGCATCATCCCATACACCAAAAGGTCACAGGTTTGATTCCAGGTCAGGACACACATCCAGGTTGCAGGCTTGATTCTCAGTAAGGGGCAGCCATTCTATGTTTCTCTCTCTCTCCCTCTCCTTTCCTCTCTCTCTCAAATCAATAAAAAACAAATTTTTTAAAAAAAATTAATATATATGGATATTAGTCAGTAGGTATTAGCCTTCTCCATGAAAATAGAACAAAAAAAATTTTGGTAAGCCCAAACTTGGTTCAGATCTGCTTTAGGCCTCCTGAGGGGGAAAAAAAATGGGTATCATTCTTGAAACTAAATGCTTTTCATTGAAACTATTTTGGTGTTTAGGGAGTATACTGACCAGATATTGGGACCTTCTTTCATTCTAAGTGGGCCAGAGATAGAAAGTAAATCCATGGGCCATTTCTCCTGATGTCCACTAATGAAAGAAACTACCCAGCCATTAAAATCATCTGAAAATACCTACACATGGATCGTCCTGGGGCATTTCTACTAAAGAGACTCCAGGAGCTCTCTCCTCTTTTTGTGTCCCTTCATACCGCAGAAGGTCACTCTGGGGAACTGGTCAATCTTACGATGACAAAGAACTGTGTGTGCCTGACAATTATAGGGATGGATGGGTGAGGTATTGCAATTCATAAATATCATAAAAGTCAATTTACAATTTTTTTAAAAGTCAGTTTACTTGCCCATTGATTATTTGTCCTTAACTCTATCTCACCTAACTTTCCATCTTGTCCCAGAAAGATGCCACTTTGTAAAAATGCCTTAAATAGCATGAGAAAGCTTGTAATTTGGGGTGAGTTTGTTCTCCTTTAGGTATCCAGGGTAGAAGAAGGTAAACTGAGCCAACTAGATAGAAGAAAATGTCAAGTAACACATTTTTAAAATAAACACAAGATATACTCATTTTCACACATATTTGCTACAGATGGAAATTTCATTTAATGATGGTTGGTTGTGAACCCCAGCCAAAGGCTTGTAAATACCAAGAAGACATCATTATATGAGATGGTCTCACTAACAGAGTAGCCGTGTAGAGACCCCAAGAACACCATCAGAGAGGTTTCTAATGAAATATTTAAGAATAATGACGACATCAAATCGTTCCATGAGAACCAACGTACAGTGTTATGGAACCATAATGAAAACTTTGCATAATGAGAATTTCCAAACAAGTGAAGAATAAGATTCATTTTTAACAATTAGAAAAGTACCGGTGGAGAAGGAAAAGAAAGGAATATTTATCGCTGATTTCCAATGGTATGAAGTTAAGTAAGTTTCAGTAACATCATAAGAAATCTTGAACTGATTCTCAGTCTGTGAATATGCTAGCCAAGATTTTTCCAAAGCTTTGTTGGTTATCTACACTCAGGCTTCCCAAGCTTCATAGCCTTCTCACCAGTAGAGGATGCTGTTCTTCCATGCATAGTAAGCCCCCTACCCATCCCAATTCCATCCAGAAAATAGTCCGCATCAGGAGAGGATTCCTATTGGACCATTTCGTAAGCATGGTTTTGCACTTCAAACAAAGAGAAGGGAATCTTTCACTCAGCTAAAGTTCTTTTACATATTTTAGTGGTTATTTCCAAGTCTATTGTTTTTTAAGGAAGTGAAAATACTGGAGTGGGAATAAACTAAATGCTGCTGCCTAAAATATAAATATCAGAAACTATTTTCTGTGAACTTTCAGCACCCATTAATGAATCCGAAAACAACGCATTTCAATGAAGGGAGAGTGCTCCTTGAACTGATCAGAATGGTCTCTCCCGTGAATAATGAGGCCAAAGTAAAGGCTGTAGGTTGTAGAACAAATTAAAACAATGCAGTTATTCAAATTAATAACAATAAATTTTTATGTGGAAAGGGTAAAATTTATCTCCAAGAGAAAATTTAGAAATAATCATAACAATTTAAAAAAAAAACAAAAAAAAAAAAAAACAGGAGATGGGATTTACCAGGAGAGAAGTAGAGAGAAAACAATGCCCAAGAAAATAAGTATTAATAAAAAAGGAAAATAAGAAAAGGACTCGTTCCTTTGAAAAGAAGAGCTTGTGAAAATACAAGCAAGATAAAATTAGACAGGGACCCTTTCTCTCCCAGTAAATAGCCTTTCATTCATTTAACAAGCATTTCCTGAGAGTCCGGAGCTAGCAGAGAACACTGGAAATGCAGGCACGGAGCTAAATGGCATCCAGGTCCTATTCCCAGGGATCTAAGAATCTAAGAGCCAAGACAAGCCGTATAGGAATTATATAGAAAGAAGAAAGTAATAAATGTTGTGAGAGAAATAGATCTGCAGTACTATATTTGACAGGAAGAGGGGAGTGCTCCTGCGTTGATGGATGAGTCAAAGAAGACTTCATAAAAGGAACAGGTTTTCAGTTCCACCATTAAAGGATGAATTGGATTTTGATAAGAGGATTTGGGCATTCCTTCTAGAGAGAAGAAATGGCATGATTAAAGGTTTAGAGCTGAGAACATAATTTGTTTTTTAACTCTGAGTGTTGGAGGAGAGAAGGACTGGGAGGCGACACCGGTAAGAGGCTCTTAGCAACCACATCATGAAGGCCTTGGAAAGTCAGTCTAGAAATGGGTGCTTTCTGCTTCAGGCAAAAATTTGTGAATCCACCCTGGCCAGTTTGGCTTAGCAATAAGAGTGTTGGCCTGTGGACCAGAGTCTCAGGTTTGATTCCGGTCAAGGGCCCGTACCTGGGTTTCAGGTTTGATACCCAGTCAGGGTCTTGAGGGATGCAATCAATCAATGTGTCCCTCATTGATGTTTCTCTCTCTCTCTCTTTCCCTCCCTCCCTCCCACTCTAACTAAACATCAATGGAAAAATATCCTCGCGTGAGGATTTAACAAACAAGTTGGTGAATCTGGGTTTGTGCATAATTTTCAAGGGGCCTATAACACTCCTTATGTATTTCTGTGATTGTGCTCCCCCCCCCCCCCGCCCCAGGAAGAGAGCCATCAGCTTCCATCAGATTCTCAAATGAGTCCATAACTCAAAACAATTGAGGACACAGAGAAGATACCTCTGATAAGGTATCTGCCCAGCTCACAGAGGCTTCCCTTTTCGGGGGTGTAGCTTCTAGTAGCTTCTAGAAGCCAGGGCTGTATTGTCCAGCTTTGCCGCAGCAGTCACAGCCTGAGGAATGTGGCGAAACAGCCAACCCAGGTCAGCCTGGTCACATCCCACGGGGTGCAGATGGGAAGTGAGAAACCTGGAGACTAGGGGAGGGGGGGTTAGCATTCTAGAGAAAATATTCATACATTTCTTATTTTAAGGCATCTGTCACTATTTCTGTCCTTCATGATGCTAGATTATGCAACTCTTTCTTGCATTTTTTTAAGATAACCCTACCAGCCTTCCAATAATCTTGGGGGGTGGCTGACTACCCAGAGTTTATTTCTTTTACTTATAACCCCCCCAAAAAATTAATTGATATGGAAACTGTATTTCAAACACTGAAATGAAGCAGTGAGAAAGGACTGAAATGTTTGCATGGAGGCATGACATTATCTAAAAGTTATTTCAGAAACATTAGTCATCTTTAAATGTTTTCTCTATCCCCAGTCCTCAGCATGAAATCAACACTGTCTTTTATTCATTTTGCCCTCACAAGGTATCTATAACCCATTCCCACTGCAGGTGGTTCAGGTCCTAATCAGCTTTCTCTGAGACCATTGAAATGAGCTTGAAACGGTCTCCTGCGTTCCAGGCCCCAATCCATTCCCCAGGCCGCTGACAAGTGTCTTCTGTGACTCATAAAGATCATAAGTGTCAGCCCCCAAATCTTAGCCCACACATCTCTACTGAAAATGTTTAAACTCTCCAGCCCAGCATTCAAAGCTCTTCAAAGTCTGGTCACAATCTACCTTTTCAGCGCTATCAATCAGAGAATTCTCTCAAAGCTATTGCCCCACTTCAGATCAGATCACAGGCTCCAGGTCTGTTCATATACTGTTCCCTACGTTTGAAGTGCCATTTCTCTTCTTTTTACCCTGGTCATTCACATAGGTGACACCTACGTTGTCTTTCCCTGTATCATCCAGGCAAAATCATTCTCTTTATCTTTTGTATTCTTGTAGCAGGGGATTTTATTACAGTTTGACATATTACAGCTATTTGCTCCTCTTTGCACCCCACTATCCTGTAAGTTGCTCAAGAGCATGTTTTATTTATTTTTACACTTAGGACCTAAAGCAATGCTTTCCAAAAGTGAGTACTTGATAAATATTTAATGCATATGCAAAAGGATTAGTGGAGGTAAAAAGTGATGAAGGCAATAAAAAAAGACATGTGTGGATAAGTACAGAGAGGACCTGGTATGTAGCATGGCTAATTTCAAAGCAGTTCAAGAAGGAGGGATTGGTCAATGGTGTCCAAGTCTGGAGCGAAGTCAAGGACAGGATCGAGGGTGGTGAAAGGTTAATGAATCCGATGATGGGGAGGCGAGTGCTATGATATATTTATAATGTGGAGAAGAGTCTCTAGAGAAGTTAGAGTGCTGGTGTGGGTGGGGGTTGGCAGGGGGCAGAAGGAAGAGAAACAGTTGGAAGGTAGGAAAATAAAATGAGATCAACCAGGGGGACAGTCCCGTTCAGAGAGGCAAGAAGGGACATCAGAACGGTTCTAGAGAAGGCAGAAGTTAGAGGAGTGAGCATTGTCAGAAAAGAGAGAAACCTCATTTTTGGAAAAGAAGATAAGTTTAGACATAATAGTTATTCTGAAAGAAAAATAAGATATCTTAAATCTAAGGAAAGAATAAATAGAAAGAGCTGCAAGTTCCCAGCGTTATCTGTTTTCACTTAGCAGTACAAAGAGTATTTCCATTGCCTCTATCAAGAAGTCTCCCCCAAGCAAATTCATCCAATACAGAGTCAACACAAAGGTAGAATAGCTATAATTGTGTAAAGGGGAGACATTAAGGACATAAAGACAGTAAAGATCACTTGAATTGTATCTGTTTCTCGTCAAGGGCACACTTACAGTCTCATTTAGTTTTACATTGATAGGCTGTGGAAACAGCTGGGTGGACCTTAATTTAATTTAACTAATTGATTTATTGGTTTCATTAATTGCTGTCAAAGGATACAAATACTGTCCCCAAGGGCCACAGTTTAGTTGGTCATCACTACAGTTTCTAGAAAAGTAATTGGATTTCTTAGTTTAGCCCTCGAGGTGAGCTATCAAAGAGCTAACAGTATTTAACAATACAGTGCCAGGGAATATAAAGATGGAGAGCAACCCAGTGATGGAAACGATGTCTCCTTCCTTCTCATTTTCTCAGTGACAAGGTCTTCTTCCACTAGTCTTTCTGAATTTTTTTTATCAGAGTAAATTATTTTCATTTCTTCTCCAAGCACTCTCTCTGCTTTCCTTTTCTTTGGATTTCATCTTCCATTTTTAACCATGGCTTTTGTCTAGCTATCTTAGACGCCACTGAATTTTCTTTATATATCAATGGCACATGAATCAATCAACAATTGTTAAAATTGTTAACTCAGAATCTTAAACTATTTTTTCCTGTTATATTGCAGCCTTTAGACATAATGCCACAGCCTAGAACCTTGAGTTAGAGATGTTTCTTTTTCTTGTGTATGTAAAATTAATACCTACCCTATTTTTATAAATATCAAGTATGAAAATATCAAGTATTAAAAATAAAATAAAAATAATTCAGAATCCCAGACTTATTACCTTTTTATCTTTTCATACATACACACACACACACACACACAAAGTTGGCAAAAGTAGGTTTACACTTGTTCATATGAAAAATCATACAATAATTAATAAATAATAATACAGAATAAACTGTTTCATGTACTCACTATTGTAAACCTACTTTTGCCCATGCCTGTAGATATATATGCCTGTATCTCAGGAAAAAAAGAGCTATAAGTAAAACCTTCAAAGGCTACTTTACTCTGTTAACAAACCAAGCATAAGCAGTACTTTTATTTTTATTTTTATGTTTTTAATCCTCAGCCGAGGATATTTTTCTATTTATCTTCAGATACAGTGGGAGGGAGGGAGGAAGAGAGAGAAACATCGATGTGAGAGACACATCAACTAGTTGCCTCCTGCATGGCCCCAACCAGAGTTAGGGAAGACATGCAACCGAGGCAGGTGCCCTTGACTGGAATCAAACCCATGACTCTTTGGTACGCGGGCTGATGCTCTAACCACTGAGCAAAACATGGCCGGGGCATAAGTAGCACTTTTAACCATGAAACCAAAGCAGGGGGGGGGGATGTTCTCTGCCTTCCATCTTCCCTCCCATCCTTCCACCCTCTCTATCTTCTTTCCTTACCCAGAATTGGCATTTCTAGGATTCAAAAGAAAGTGAGTGTGCCCAGTAAAATGTAGCAGTGCCAGCATGCAGCTAAAGTATCTGTGCAAGCATGCGCATCACTGGCTGGGAACTGCAACGCTGGGCAACGCAGAGAGAGCCTGGTGCGCAGAAGTGTAGCAGTGACTCAAGGCAAGTTGCTTATCCCAGCACAGAGGGGTCATCTCCAGGAGACACTTTTCCAAAGATTGGATAGAGAGATGGGCATTTTGAAGCTGCTCAAGCTCAACATCAGTTCTAAATAAAATGAACCAATGAAATTTGAGACATGGGCATTAATATGACCTCGTTCCTCTGCAAAGGCTAATAGAGCCCAGGGAAGTTCAAGTGTAAAGATATTCTTAGACTTCAGGGGCATAATACAGTTATGTCCCCTTTCATGATGTGTGTCCTCCGTTCCCCTTACCCCTTCTATAATTAATGGCTATACCTACTACAAAATGCAAATGTCCTTTTAAATACTTACACTTTGATTTCCACATTAATTTAGGACTCCATTTCTTCTGAGAACATGTATGAAAATGATGGTGCGCCCCTGGCAGGATGCGTGCAACAATGTGTATTGTGATTAATGCAGGAAGAAAAGTCTGGAGACACAAGGCCAATTTCCACAAACTAGTCCTTACAAAATAATATCACTTTAACTGCCTGTAAAGTACAGTTGGCTACTATAGTGACATCCACACTGAATTACAGCACAATTTTACATTCTACAGTTTCTTAAGCCCCTCGATATGCTTTAAGATTTTATGACTGATTTGGTTATAACTGTGCTGATAAAATGTGACTCTAGGAACTGCAGAGGATATGGTTTATGTGATGGACCCAATGATCTCAATGTGTTAAACTACAGCCCAGATCGTCAGAAACCTTCGGAAACTATCTCAGTGTTTTCCAACCAGTGAACTTCCTTATCAACATCGCTGCCAATGTCATCATGTCAGCTGGGGGCCTGTTTGCAGACGAAGTTGTTAGGCAGTGTCTGATGGAAATATCATTGCAGTAGGGTCTCAGATGGCTGGGCAATTACCTAGACTTCTTTTGGGGACAATCTGCCCTTTTGATAATAATTCTGATCATTTATTCATGGCTCTTAGAGATCATCTGATATAGCCCAACTCCTTCATCTGGACCTGCTTCTAGCCTCACAACAGATCTGGTTCTGCTCTCTTGATTTCTGCCCGTGCAGTACCTCTTCCTGCTCAGAAGTCAGAGCTATAGCAGCTCTGATGCTTCCAAATCTTTCTCGTGTCTATTAAACTGAAAGTGACATTCTACAGTGTAGTTCGTTGTATTTAATATAAAGAATGGAGCCACCAGAAGATAAGCTGTACTAACCCAGAGGCACTGGGCATGCGGACCAAGGCTACACAGCTCCAAGACTAGCTGCCCGCCCCGTGGTAGCTTTTCCCGGAAACAGCTAGTAAATTCCGGAGCAGACAAAGATGATAAACCATGAGTTGTCTCCGATAGGAGGACTCTATAGCCTGCTCATTCTTCAAAACCCTGTTTAAATATCTCACCCTCCTTCCTAACTAATATTAATAATTAATATCATTTCCCCTGAGTCCCAAGCACGTTGCATACATCTCCACTGTCGTTGCTTAAGAATCTGCCTCCCAGTGCGATTATACAGTTTATTGAGGAAAGTGACTCTTCCTTATCTTTGTTGTTGTGATCTTTAGTGCTTAGAATAGAATAGCTGTTTCATAGATGTCTGAATGTAGAAGAAAATGTCAAAGAAAAACATGAAGGAAACAGCATACTCTTTTTATTGCACGTCAGGGAGCACCGGAAGAAGAATGTAAAAAATGTGCCACATCGCTTCTCTTCCAACGATCAGAAAAAGCCCGTGGATGTAGTCAGACGATCCTAACCAATGTCGTATATTCATTTCAGAAAACGAGGCGAGTTTACAGCGCCTCTGCACCTCCGAACTCTGGCCAGTGTCATTTCAATCACAATTGTCCACGCCACACACCCTCCAACACTGTTAACCAATTGCACGCTGGCAACATGTGGATGGATTGCAGGAAACTGCCAACGTTTTCTTTTGTAGATGTGCTACCCCGCACACAGAATCGTCATTGTAAGTCATTTTTATTAATGGCATTTGGAAAACAGATTGACTTCGGGAGCTATTGTCTGTGATGTGCCGCTGCTGTTTTCCTCCATTCCGCATTCTGTGGCGCTGTAGTCTTCACAAAAGAACACTAGAGGGATCAGCTTCATAGTTTTCAGAGCCTTTGTGTTAACCAAGCCAAGTACAATTATGGCTCTTCCCAGAAGAAGGAAAGAATAATGTTGGCAATAGGGTGTTACCACCCAGAACCACACACAAAAAAAAACCCGGCAAATGTAACCAAATGGCTTTCTCAGCCTTTATAAACCCAGAACACAACGTGGCATTTTCTCTGCCCAGAGGCAGCACTTTGGGAAATTATCTTTAGAAAACTGGTTAGAGGTCTAGCAGAGCTCTGAAAAGAACCTGCAACCTGGGGAGGGATTGAGGGAATAAATAAGCAGACTTGTTGTTTAATAAGGCTGCCAATTTTTTTACTTCCAAGGGACAAAATCAAGTAAATGTCAAATATTTCCCAGCTGGTAAGCACATTTAGATTTCAGACTAAAACCCTCCAAGAGGGATAGGCTGATAATGAGAAAGTAAGAAAAACATGAATTCTTTCTTTTCAAAATAGGAGAGAGAAAATTTGGGGGCATGCTTAATCTGGACATATTTTTCTCTTCACTCTGCCTAAACCGTGGCCATGAATACAGACATGCGTGGATGAAATGGTATGATTTTGGTGTTTGGGGACACAGAGAGGGGAAATAAGCTGGCGATCTAAGTCTGTCAGAACTAACAAGGTAACTGAATCAGATAAAATTAAAAGAGGGGAAAGAACCCTCTGGTCTAGAGTGTCTCGCCTGTAACTTTAATGTGTCGATTTCAGAAAGACCTTGTCAGCTCCTAAACGGATTCGCTTAGTGAATTACTTCACTTGCTGATCCTCTCATCCCCTGGTCCCTGTGGTTTGTCCTAATTAAAGTAACAACCTTACTGCTCTAATAATCTGATCATACCATTTCTCCTCTCAAGACTTCGCAGTAGCTTTTAATGGCACTAAAATCCGGGATCCAACTCAAAGTCAATGTGGGGCTCTAAATCCACGTCTCGAAGGTTCTCCTGTCCCTGACCCAGCTGCAGGCCTCCCTGCTCGACAGGGTCAGGCATGCCATTCCAGGCGGCCCCTCTGCTCGACTCCACTAGCATCCTGACATGATCTTTTTCTTGATGGTACCTCTCTCTTCTCCAGTAAAAAAGAAAAAAAAAAAAAAACACTCAGCCAGAGCACAGCTTCATAGGCCTATTTTTGTCAGCCATGCTGGATTGTCATTTAGAAGATGTGATCTGCAATGTATCTTGCTTGTTTCTTTGGAAACCTTAAACCCCATGTGTTCTGACTCTTTGGTAAGTCCACAGCGCTAACACCGCACCAGGGCTGCGTACAAGTGGTCTACGACTTCACTGGAAGAGATAGAATGGAAGCTCGCATTTTTTTTCTTTATAAGCCTAGAGTGATACTGCAGATTCAAAAAGATGTGGAGCCCTGGCCGGTTTGGCTCAGTGGTTAGAGCATCGGCCTGTGGACCAGAGAGACCTGGGTTCAGTTCCCGCTGAGGGCACGTACCTCGGTTGCAGTTTGTCCCCGGCCCTGGTTGGGTTGTGTGGGTAGCAGCCAATTGATGTGTCTCTCTCACATCGATGTTTCTCTCTCTCTCTCTTCCTCCCTCTCTTCCTCCTGCTCTATCTGCAGATAAATGCAAAAATGTCCTCGGGTGAGGATAAAAAAAAAAAAAAAACATTTGGAAAAGTTATGCAGTTCCCTTCAGCCATCCCCCTCCATTCCTCAGCCCTGACCTGTCCTTCCCTGCTCTGTAAAAAATAGGAAAAGAAGCCTGGTTTTCCTGGATGGTGGAACTTTGCAGCAATGTCCTTCCATAAAAGGGACGGGTCCTGTCTCAGAGCCAAGGGATCTGCCTCCAACACTTTGGGCTGGGTGGTGGTGGTTTTTTTATATTTTCGACAACGTGGAAGTGTCTGGAACGGTGCCTTCAGTCCCGGCCATCCTAGGAATTACTCAGTGTTTCAGGGCCCTGAGCCAGTAACCACCTCCCAACGCTGCCCAGCACCTCTGCCACGTTAGCTCTGACAGGGGGGTGGGCGAGCTGTGGGTTCAGGGAGGCCAGAGAGAGAGGGTGTCCCACGCCCAGGAACCCTCCACAGGCTCTACAGTTACTCACAGGCAAAGTAATTCACACCCACCCTCCAGTCCCCGTCCCTACCTCCTGTAGAACTTGAGCAAGTGAGTGAGTTGTTCAGCTCTCACTCTCTGCTGGGATCCTCCAGGTCTAAGGCACCAAGACCCTTGAGTAAGGCTGTGGCCCACCTGGCCGAGCACCCTGGCCCAGCCTGCACGATTCCAGACCGGGCTCCCTTTTCTAACTGATGAGCTCAAAGAGGAGACCTTAGGAAGGAATGCCTTTTACAAAAACCTCTCATGGTGGATACCATATTCCAATCACTCCACCTAAAGGAGTCGCGTTTTGCCAGTTCCCTTCAAGGTGGCCCAGCCCTTCCGAGTGAAGATCTTCTCATACCAAAATAAGTAACTTCTTATTTTCTTAATTTTGGAGGGCAGTGACACACTGGCCCCCGCTCTGGTGTGTGAGCCATTTCTTCTGCAGCTACCAGGCTGGCAGTTGCTCCCTAACATCCCAGGCTCCCCCACCTAGAGAAGCTGAACCAGATGTGCATAGTGAGTGTGAATTTCTAATGAAATTAAACATGAAGGGGGAAAAAAGAAAAATAGGAGAGGCTTTGTTAAACTGTGTGGGCCCTGCCAGAAAAATGGGTCTCTGTGGTTCTAGGCAAACTCACTGGGTATTTTGCTCCAACCAGCTTTACTGACTCATTTAAAGAGCTATTCCCTAACCAGTAGGTAGTATTGTCTTTCTTACACATGCGCACACACACTTGCACGCGCACGCACACACGCACATACACACTGTCCACTGTGAAGGAGAATCAGGCTGGGTTTGAATTGTGCTTGCCTCTAACACTTGTGACTTGGACATGTTCTTATCCAGGAATCTTAGTAAGTTCATCTATATAAAGGGGTAGAACTAATATCAAGCCCACTCCCTCCTTATGGTCTGTCACCACTTATCTAATATTTTAACATGGGTGTTGCCCAGTGTCCCTTGGTAATCTAGTCTAATGTGAAATCATTGTTCTGGTCATGATATAATCTTCCTACAGTCGGGGACCTCATCCAGCATGTTGCTCTGTATCATTACTACCTGAAACATTGGCTGAATTCATGAATGTCAGGGAAGCCCACCTGGTCTCCAGTCCCACCTCTGCCACAAACAAGTCATAGTGACCTCAAGCACGTCATTTGAGCCGCTTTCGCTGGAGTCTCTTCATCTGCAAAATAAAGTGTTCGCATAAAGACTGGCTCCACAAGACACTTTCTCTCAGTTAGCAGATCATTGCCACCTCCGGTTCTTTTCTCTGCTGAGTTTTATCCTCTCCGGCACATCTCACATCCAAATGATATCCTGCAGTGATTCAGAAGGCTGACTTCCAAGCCAGACTGCCTGGGTTTGTATCCAGCCCTCCCACTAACTAGCTCTGGGATTTGGGGCACGCTCTTCAGCTTTGCTGAGCATGTTTCCTTAGCCTTAAAATGGAAATGATAGTAGTACTAACTCAGGGAGCTGTTGGGATGAGAATCAGAAAAGTGTGTGATAAATAGTAAGCACTCAATAAAAGTTCTCTATAATCATCTGAGTGTATTTTCCATTTCAAACTTTTCTCTTTTTGATCAGTGGTGATCTAAATTCTACTGATAGCAATCTACTGGGTCTTGAGTATAAGGATAATTTTTAAAATCACAGATGCAACATCCATCCTATTTATTGAGAATATTATGCCGTCTGGTGTGGCTCAGTGGACTGAGCATCCTCCTATGGACTGAGAGGTCCTGGTTTGACTGGTCAGGGCACATGCCAGGTTGTGGGTGCGATTCCCAATAGGGGGCCAATTGATGTTTCTCTCTCACATCAATGTTTCTATCTCTCTCTCCCTTCCTCTCTCTCTCTCTAAAAAATCAATAAAAAAATCTATTTTTTAAAATAATGTTACAAATAGTATCTTCTAAAAATCACAGCACAGTGTGTATATTTATGCTTATCCTAAGCCACAAAACAAAGGATTTCAACCAAGGTCAGCCTGTCTTGACCTTCACATCTTTATCCTTACGAGGAGGATTTTTATTTCCCTACATTTAAGACCAGTTTTATTATTTTCTTTATTAAAGGTGTTAAGAGTGTAGAAACAGGAACAAAATTACTTTGCTTGTTTTTAAAAAATTTTATTGTTACTGTTATTAATCTAGCTGCAGCCAAAGTGCCGGAACATAATTTTCCCTCTGGTGGAACATGGTCATTTTGCTATTCTGAGTGGAGTTTGTGAAGACTGAAGTTGAAAGAGCTGTGAACTATGGATAACCCATAAATTCCGAAATGGTTATTACATTATTATTTTTCTCACAATTATTTTAAAAAATAGGTTTATTTGGAAAGGCTCAGAACAATGAAATAAATACAGTACTGATTTCAAATGCAAATGTCATGTCATTTCCAAATGAGTCAGCCTTCAAAAGACAATGATAAATCAAGCGGATAATTTGTGCATGTCAAGGAGTTTTAAAGGTGATAACTAGTAAATTGAAGTACACATCAAAGTTTCTCAAATAGAAATGTTAAATATAAGTTACTTCTTCATACATATCTAAAACCTGTCAAGTACAGAGGAAAATAATCTGTCCCACCCCCACCCATTAACTGAGCAGATCGCAGATGTAACTGGCATCTTTCCACCTCCAGGAGTGGCCTCAGGTTACAGTGGCAGCACCGTAGTCCCAGCTGCGTGGGAGCATCTCTGAGTTCCAGCCGCTGCAGCTCCCTGGGACCCATGTGGCAATGCCCAGGACACGCGAGTCTAAAGGCATTGCTGTTTCTGCCGAGGCTCTGGGCTGTTAATTTCTAGGTTGTTGGACATCTCAGTCAGAAAAGACAAGGAGTGATTTATGAACATATATGCACAACCTGTGGAAACGCACCTGGAGTAGTGTCCTTAAAACACTGAACTTCCGGCCACCAAGCAAGCAGGATCTTAGACGTCAAGATGTGGGTGTTTGAGGTTAACGACGACACCCATTTTCACTAGCTCACAAAGCCTGAGCCCCCCAGGTTACATGTGACTTATGTATTTTGAAAAGAGATTGATGCTACCTGTTGTTAATTTATGAAGTGAGTGGGTTGAGAATCAAGGAGGCGGAAAAATCGTGACGTGCAAATGATTTTTTCTCCCCATATGGAGCAGAACTTTAATCATACAATAAATATTCTTATTCAACCATGTGGATGATGCAGGTGATTTCAATTTCACAAGAGCATGTAAAATCCAGTATGCATTTCTCCATTCCCAAGTGAAGGGGTGTTTGAGTAAATTATTGCTTTTTCACTGAAATGCATGTTTACCAATGATGGCCACAAACACAAGCCAGCTGAAAATTAGAGGAGCAGTCCAGGTACTTGTTAGCACCCTCCTCCTCTCTTAAGCCAAAATCCCTGTGCTGTGCCTTTAAGGCAGGGGCTTGCTCCCACTTGGGGCTGAACTCCTGCTCCCTGGGCAGTGAGTCAGACTCTGCAGACTCAGACAAATGGAATTTCCCCCTGTGAGAGCCCAACGCCATCCATCCCATCCACCGCAAGAAGACAGCAGCCTGCCTGAAGGAAATACTTCCCCTGCTGATGGGACCCCCAGCTCTGAGAGCCAGCATGTCCTAAAAGCCTGTGAAATGTAAAAGTGCAAATGACAACACCAGCAAACTTTTCCTCCCCCACCTTCATCATCTAAGGACCACCCGGGGAAAATACAGACCTGGGCTAGTGCCAGATTCAGGTTGGGGGTAGGGGACCACAGCCAATTGTCTTTTCAGTCATTCCACAGGACCTAGCAACACACACACACACACACACACACACACACACTCACACTAAATCAAAATCATTGTCTGGGTTCTGATGGAAACAATGTTTCAAGACAGGGGTGAGAAAAGAAATTGTAGGAAGGACTACAGCTCTACCCCCAAAGTTTGTGTGTGTGTGTGTGTGTGTGTGTGTGTGTGTGTGAGGGAGGGAGAGAGAGAGAGAGAGAAAGAGAGGAAGAAGGAGGGGAAGGAGGAGAAGGGAGGAGGAAAGGAAGAAGAAAGGAAGGGGGTAAAGGGTGAGGACAAGGACCAGGGAGGGAGGAGGGAGAGAGTGAGCTGGATAGAGAGCTCAAGATGCTAAACTAAAAGAGCAATCAAAATAAAGTTCCTCTCATTTCTTCCACACTTCCAGAGTTTTGGGCAGCTTCCAACCTTGCTAACATTCCCAAGGGCAAGTTTTAAAGAAATGCTCAAAAGCCCCAGAGAACACAGTGCACAGCCACATTACAAACTTTCAGAGATAACAGTCCAGGACGGCAGCTCTAAAACTGGGACATCAGGAGGAGTTTCAGCCTGTGACCACGAACACTTAAAATGAGCTCTGGAGCACTGGGGAGCTCTTCCCTCTGCTTCCCAGGCCCCCCGGAGAGGAAAGGGGGTAGCTGCTTGTTCAAAGGTGCATAATACTATCAGAAACAAACAAACAAAAAATCTAAAGAGGAACAACTCCTTTAAATACAAAGAAACAGTTGAAGTCATCGGAGATTAAGAGAAATGGGACCTTATTTTTCATGCTAAATTGAGGGAACAGGGTAGATTGTTTACGCAATTCAAATGTTTTCCTGAAAGCAAACACTAAAGTTTACTTGAGCTTTGTTTTATGACAGTTTAGTGCAGTCTTGGCTTGTAAACTGGTTTTGACACTTCCTTGGTTTGTGTTCTATACCGGTATTTTGACTTGAGTTTGAAAGACTAAAATGGCAAATAAAGATCTGCTAATAATTTATTCTTAAATAAAGATATAATCCAAGAAGTTGTAACTTAACAACTTCTTAGATTGTTTTCTTTGTGAAAGTGAAACCTTCTTTAATCTTGTTAACTTAGCAAATGTATCCACTGACCAAACATATTAGGTGATGATATGAAAAGATGCAGAAACCATTGCGATGTAATATTGATTTTCTGTTCTTTCTGAAGAGATTTCCATGGGCTTCCTTTCTCCAACCAGTTGTTTAGACTGAAAGTCAAAGCTTTTAATGGTCTGATCACAACCTCTCTTTCTTTTTTCTCTTTTTTCCCCCTCCCACTAATGTCATGAACTTGGAGCAAGTAAAATCCCTCTATGTGTCTCCTGAAAGCTTCTCTCATGCTGTTTCTTTTTTCTGGAATGACTCCCTACCTGCCCCCTACCCTCTGCTCACTTCAAGCCTACACGTCCTCTACTGCCATGTATTTAAATTTTTACAGCTGGGTTTTCATATATTGGTGACTAAAATATGACCCCGATTGTGGCTATTCATATTACTTATGTCCCTCAGTAGATGACATTTCAAATCGTGTCCTATTCATTATCACACCCTCCCCGTTATACCTAATACAATTCTCATGTTTAAAAAAAATAATAATAATAATCCCCGACCCCCCCACACAAAATGAACAAGACAAAAGCACCAGAACAACAATTTAAATTTTTCTTCTCAATCATCTGCTAACATCAGTTGCCGTTAGTGTATGCAGATATCATTATCATATAAACAAAGCAACTTTAGGTCTCAACCAGTCAGAACTGTCAAGTAAAATCAGCCCCTTGAATAATCTTATCAAGCAGATTCCCGGAACTTCTCCTCACCCAGGGCCCGAGATCACCACCACACTATGGTGATGTGCCTCCAATTGACCAAGTGTGTCCATTTGTCTGATTTGGTTGGCCTCATCAATACAAAACAGGTTTCGAACCGGGACAAAAATGTTCTCGTCTATTCCTTTAAAAAATCCTAGACCTTAGTTTGGTTTCAAAGAAGCCTCCACTTGCATTCCTTTTTATTTTCCAGAGTCTTCCATTTGGCTTATGAAGCACGTCACAGAGATGCCCAAAGGTGGATATTAATTTACTCACAGGAACTGAACTGTTTTCCCCTTAATTAAACACTGTCTTCTCAACCCTGTTATATGCTTTTCAAACGGAAAAGACAAAACATATATATATTTGCTGCAGGGGTTGAGAACTTTTATAAAGCATTTCCACGGATTTGTCAGAAAGCAGTACGCAGTCCAGCTCTCCACCCCTGAAGCCGGCCTCTCAGATTTCTTCCAGAGCTCAGCTTCCAACCTCGCTGCCTGCCCCCAGGCATACTTTCCGTCTCTGTTCCTGCTCTTTCTTTCCTGCTCCCGGTCTGCCTGCACCCTTTCACTCCCGGCTCCTCCTCGCCCGTGTGTCCCAGCCGGAGGACGCAGGGGTGTGACTGGCTGGCGCACACCCACATCCTTGGCGAGCATGGAAGGGCTTCACTAACAACCACTCAAACCCAACCAACATATTAAGCACAGAAAAGACATGTAAATACATGATCCAAACAGCTCCAAAGGACACACAAAGTACCCGGCCCTTAGAAGGTTAAAAAAAAAAAAAAGTGCACTGCTTGGGGAAAAATGATATATACCTCAGAAACTTCTACCAGATATAAATAAATGTGTTTCAGCAGTCTGGTTTTTCCTGCATAAAATTCAGAATTTGGAATTCAGTTTCCATCTTCTTAACCGAAACAACCTTCGAGTCCAAGAGAAATGTATTTAACATCAGAACATTTCATGGATTAAGAGAGTCTTCATCAGTATTCTCTGTTTCATGTTCTTTCTCAGGAGTAGATTAAGAAAATAAATCAAACACAGTCCTCAGCCTCTCAAAAATGAAAACTAAAAGTCTTGATCTAAAAGTGTGAGTGTTTTTTGGGTCACGATAGAAAGGTAGGGGCGCAGAATGAAGTGACAGTGGCCTCCCCTGAGAATGGAGAGGTTTCACTGGTCCTCGCAATGTCAGCGGCGTCACAGAGGGGTACCCAAAGCTAGAGAACCGAGCCTCATAACATCTTGTCTACTTGTCTATCTTCTGTGCATTCATAAAGAGGTGCAGGCAAAAGCAGGTTTCTAGTTGCCAGTATACAAAACAGTTTATTCTTATATTATTATGTATTTATTAATTATTGTTTTCTTTGTATTATGTAAACCTACATTGAACTCAATAGTCATTCCGTGCTTGTAATATTCTAGTCACTGTTGAGGTTCTGGAAACCTGGCAAAGAACAAACCCAAGTCCTTGCCCTCCTGAACCGTAGTTGCTGTGGGGGAAGACCGGTAAGGGGACATAAACAAGCAGAGAAATGGTATGGCCTACAGTGGTAGTCCTACGAGGTGGGAATTGCTACTGCTTTAATTAGGTTAGTTTTAGAAACCTACGCAGCACCCTGGCCGGTATGGCTCAGTGATTAGAGTGTGGGGGTTAGAGCATTTGCCTGCACACTGAAGGTTTGAGGGTTTGATTCTCAGTCAAGGGCACATACCTGGGTTGCCCCAGGACGAGCGGGAAGCAAACAATCCATGTGGCAACTAATCGATGTGTCTCTCTCACATCTATGTTTCTTTCTCTCTGTTTCTCTCTCTCTCTCTCTCTCTCTCTCTCTCCTCCCCCCCTAAATCAATGGGGCAAAAAATATCTTAGGTGAGAATTAACAAAACAAAAAAAATGAAAAAGAAAAACCTGCACAGAGATGACCTTTGAGCACAGACATAAAGGGAGAGAATGAGCAAATCACATGGATAAGTGGGGGGAGACTATTCCAGGCAGAGGAGACAAGTGCAAAGGCCCTGAGGTAGGGGCATGACTAGAGTGAGGGAGGGGAAGGGACGTCTGACCCAAGAAAACTCAAATGGGAGGCAGCACATCGTGTAGGGTCCAGTTAGTAGTCATCAAACAAATGGACTTTGGACTTCTCTCTGGATGACATGGGAAGGTTTTGGATGGCTTGGAGCAAAGAAAGGACATGACCTTAAATATTTTAAAAAGAATCATCTGGCTGCTGTGTGTAGAATAAACTGAACTATTAGTGGTAACAGCAGTAATAAGTAATACAGTACCTTGAAGATAGAAGCTGCCATGAGTCGATAGATAAACTGGTGCACAGGATGGAAGTGGTGGAGGCAGAAAGGAAGAAAGAAGTAAAAGATGATTCCAAGAGTCTTGGCCTGAGCAGAGAGTTGCCATTTACTAGGATGTAGGATGCAGTGGAGTCAGGAGAGGGGCTTGCTTCCTGCCTTTCTTTCTTCCTTCCTTCCCTTCTTTCTTTTTGTTAATCTTCACCTGAGGATATTTTTCCATTGAGTTTTAGATAGAGTGGAAGGGAAAAAGAGAGAGAGAAGCATGGATGTGAGAGAGACACATCGATTGGTTTCCTCCCACACAGCCCCTACCGGAGTCAAGGATCAAATCTGCAACCCAGGTACGTGTCCTTGACCAGGAATCGAACCCGTGACCCTTTGATCCTCAGGCTGATGCTCTAACCACTGAGTCAAATTGGCCAGGGCTCTTTCTTTTTACTAATGAGAAAAATTATACCATGATTACATTCAGGTGGGAATGATCAGATAGCGAGAGAGGAAAGTGATGATGCTAGAGAACGAGGAAGCACTTGAAAGAGTGACATCCTTGAGTAGGAGAGAGGGAATGGGAGTGGTCTTGGTTCATCTGTAGTAGTAGCAGTGAAGACACAGCTTCAGGGAGGTTAGTAGAGGTGGTGGTAAGAAGTTGTGGCAATTTCCCTCCATTTTGTTCTATTTTCTTAGATCTTCAATGGGTCAGAGTAGGGGATGTTTCTCATTACTCTTCCCTGACTCAGTTGTCTCCTTCGCACACCATCCAAAACCTCCACTGCACCCTCTAGAATAGCTTATCCATAACCAGCAAGCCCTCCCTGCAGTTATTCCGTGTTTTCTTCCAGCCCACACCTGTGCTTCTACACTTGGATCTACATTGTTGGGGCTGGGAGACTGCGAACCTATTTTTGCAGGCCTCCTGCCAGGTGGCTTCCTTCTGCCAATAGAAGACAGTGGAGAACACAAAGGGGGAGGGCGGGGGCAGCTTCCGGCTTCTGGCTCCGATGGTGTACTAGTTGTTGGCAGTTGTGGTAGGGACAGTAGGAATCGGAAAATTCTGGACCCCAGCAGCCCAACCAGGACAGCACATTCTTAATGGTTCTAGCCTTGGCTGAGATGGACCTAGAACTGTCTGCGACCGTTTCTCCAGTAGCACACAGCAAGGGCTGGCTTATGGGCACTAGCAGCTTCTGATCCCTGGGAATCCATTTTCTCCCTTATACATCTTCAGCAACCTCATCTCTTACCTCTTGTGCCTCCAGTCCTGCCAAAAGCTTTGTAACCAGCTCTATTCAATTCCCATAGCATAAGACAGAATAGTTTCTAGTTTTTTGAAACACAACCACTCCCCTCAGCTCCCTTTCCAAGGGTTTCCTCCATCTTCCTGCCTTAATGAAAATGTATCTGTTCTGCAATGGCAGTTTCTCTGCAACACACTCATGGGTCATTGTTTATTACCTCGGTCCCAGCTAGTCTAGCACCAGAAAGTAGTGTTAATACCCTTATGTCTATTGTTGCATTCTCCAGCCTGTCTTTTCAAATCCTGCTCATTTAGACAAGGTACATCTGACTTTACTTGACCATCCCACATTTACCCAAGCCCCCACCTTGTCATTCCCTTTCTTTAATCAAAGACTTTGGCATCGGGCCTCAAACTTGTTTTTTTTAATCTAAGTCGTGTTGAAAGTCTGAATAATCTCAGTGTCTACCTGGATGACCTGTTGACCCAACATCTTGAGCTTTTGGCTTCTTGGCCTCTTCCAGGTTCTTCTTCATTCCATTCAGCCCTTTATTCATGTTAGCACCTCTATTTCACCTGTTCCATACACAATATCACTAATTCCCATACCATCTTTTTACTCGAAAACTCATCTGTGTTTAGCATACTTGATTGCGTATCTCCTGGCCTTTATTCTACCTCATCAGCATTTCCAGTGTATTGATCCTTCTATT
The DNA here is from genome assembly GCF_014108415.1 of Molossus molossus. Taxonomy (NCBI): domain Eukaryota; kingdom Metazoa; phylum Chordata; class Mammalia; order Chiroptera; family Molossidae; genus Molossus; species Molossus molossus. The sequence goes on along the minus strand of NW_023425401.1, from coordinate 32,861,612 downwards.
TCCTCCTATTTAATCAACTTTTCCTTTTCCTTTCCTAATTTCCCTCCTGAGATAATCTCATTTCATGACTCATTGTTTCAATCGTACTCTTGTCAATATCTTAACTCTCCTGCTCTATAGTACTATCTTTTCACCATATAAATCCAGCGAAACCCAATCCTGGGTTATCCAACTCTTTCTTCACACCTATACCCAAGTAGCTAAACATAAACAGGAAAAATAAATCATGGCAGATTGGTTAGTTCCTTTATAGCTTCGAAAGGCCAGTCCCAAAGAGCCTATGAACCTGATCTCTGGTCTACACTGTCTCTTTCTCCAATGACTTTTTTACAATGTTTTTTAAATTTTTTCTTAAAATTTTAACCTATCCTTCAGTCCCATTGCTCTCAGCACATGGTGATGTCACATGTTAACTCGTAGAAAAAATACATACCATAATAGGGGCTATCCTCAACTCCTTGATAGCAGATTCCGTAACCATTCTAATGCCTGCCCATCATCCTTCCTTCCTTCCTTCCTTCTTTCTAGAATAAAGGAGCTATCCCACAAACTTATTCTCAGCAAATCTCTCCACTTCTGCTTTAATTCTCTGTCTTCGCAAATTCTCAGAAACCAACCACTCTTTATAAATGTTTCTCTCTGCTTTTCTTCTGGAGTCTTCCCAGCAACTTCTCTTTTCCTTTTTTTTTTTTTTTTTAAATTGAAGTAAAATTCACATGACATAAAATTAGCTATTTTAAAGTGTACAATCGAGTTACATTTAGTATATAACCATCAGCTCTGCTTCCAAATATTTCATCACCCCAAAAGGAAACCCCACACCCATTAAGCAATTATTCCTCATTTCCCCTCCCTCACCACCCCTGGCAACCACCGATCTGCTTTCTATCTCTATAGATTATTCTATTCTGGACATGTCATATAAGTGGAATCATATAATATGTGACCTTGAGTCTGGCTTCCTCCACTTAGCATAATATTTCCAAAATTCACTCATATTGTAATATCTATCAGTACTTATTCCTTTTTGTGAAGAAAACAATGTTCATTGTAGGAATATACCACATTTTATTTATCCATTTCATCAACTGATGGACATTTGGGTTGTTTCTACCTTTTGGCTACTCTGAACTGTGCTGCTGTGAACATTTGTGTATAAGTTTTTGTTTAAACACCTGTTTTTAATTCTTTTGGATGTATACCCAGAAGTGAAATTGCTGGGTCATATGGTAATCCTATATGTAACTTTTGGGGGAACAGTCAAACTATTTTCCACAGTGGCTGCCCATCAACTTTCAAACACGCTCGTGACTTGCCAACTTTAAAAACGCGGAACCCCATGCCCTCCGTCAGCTACTGCTCTTTCTCTCACCTTCTCTCGGAGCAGCTTCTTGCAAACAGTTGTTTATGGGCTCATCCTTCTTTCCCAGACATTAAATGTTGGCACCCTGCCCTGGCCAGTTTGGTTCAGCGGTCAGAGAGTCGGCCCGTGGACCAGAGAGACCCGGGTTCGGTTCCTGCTAAGGGCACATACCCCGGTTGCAGTTTGTCCTCGGCCCCGGCTGGGGTTGTGTGGGTGGCAGCCAGTCGGTGTGTCTCTCTCGCATCAATGTTTCTCTCTCTCTCTCTTCCTCCCTCTCTGCCTCCTGCTCTATCTGAAGATAAATGCAGAAATGTCCTTGGGTGAGAATAAAAAATAATAACAACAACAACAACAACAAATTTATAAAAAATTGTTGGCACCCTTCCAGACCCAGTCCTAAGCCTTTTTCTTTTCTTTCTTTTCTCTCTTTTGTTTCCTCCATTGATTCTGGCATCCCTCTGATCTGTTCCCCAGACTGAAGCCACGGTGACCTTTCCAAAATGCAAATCTGATCACACTATGCCTATTTCAAACAATTTAAATATTTCTGTTCCCCTTGGGTAAAAGAAAAATCCCTAATGTACCCGACCTGAGTCAGGTCTGTCTCTGCTTCCTGTGTGGCCATTTCTCTCACTGGGTGCTGTCACTCTAGGAACCCGCCACATGCCTTCCTTTCCACCATACACCTTTTTGTCACCATTTTCTCCTTCTGGAACATGCCTTTCTCTAACCCCATGTCTGCACTGCTTAATTTCTATTCTTCAAATTTCTGTTTAGTCAACACTCCTGTGAAGCCATCCTTGACCTCCATAATTTGGTAAAATCCTGTTAGTTCTTATAGCACTGTGACCTTGGTCAGTTCAAGCTGCTATAACAAAAATACCATTGTTTTTAATAAGATTAAAATAAACATTATTTTTCTCACAATTCTGGAGTCTTGGAAGCCCAAGATCAAGGCACTCACTGACAGACCCGGCGTCTGGTGAGATCTCGCCTCCTGGTCACAGGTGGCCACCTCCTCGCTGTTATCGTCACACGCTGGGAGCAGAGAGCGGAAGCAAGCTTCTTCCATCTATTCTTACATGGACACTAATCCCATTCATGAAGGCTCCACCCTTATGGCCAAATTACCTACCTCACAAAAACCCACTTCCAAATACCACCCCACTGGGGATTAGGCTGTAACGTTGAGTTTGAGGGGACACAAATATTCAGTTCATAGTAACAGTAATAGGCTCAAATTTGACCCTTCTAAATTCACATGCTGAAGTCCTAATCCCCATAACTCAGAATGTGACTGTATTTGGAAATACAGCCTTCAAAGAGAAAATTAAGGTAAAATGAGGTTGTAAGGGTGAGCCTTAATTCAGTAAGACTTATGAGAAGAGGAGATCCGGACACAGACACGTGAGCACACAATGAGAAGCCTGCCGTCTCCAGGCAAAGGGAGAGGCTTCAAAGGAACCAAATCTGCTGGTACCTTGATCTTGGACTTTCACCCTCCAGAACTGTGAGAAAATAAACGCATGTTGTTTAAGCCACCTGCCTAAAATATGTTGTTGTGGCAGCCCTAGCAAACTAAAACAATCACCTAGGTTCTTTCTATTCTGATCTTCAAAGTCACCTCATAGTCCAAGATGGCAGCTGGAAGAAAGAAGGGGAAAAAAACTATTTTCCCAAATAAGTCATTTTCCTGTAAGCAGCTCTCCTATAAGTCACACACAACACTTCCGTCTCACCGGCCAGATGTTGGTCTCATGCCGCCCTTAGAAGCAAAACAAGGTGGGAAATGTAATTTATTTGGTCTACTGCTGCCCTAAATAAAACCAAGATAGTATTACTAAGAAAAAATAAGAGACTAGAAACTCTATGGCAGCTAACAATCTTTGCTACAATGTATACGGGTCATATAATCCTAGGGAATTTGGAAATAAATATAATAAGTCCTCCTGGATAATGTCATGGATGGCTTCTGTAACTTTAAGCAAAATGATGTGTAAAGAAACAAATTTCACCATAGGCTAATTGATATAAACAAGACTTAAGGTCCTACTACATCTCGTTAATGTTATAATGACACAGTGGCTGAAACAACGTTATTTGAGGACCTGCAGTATATAAATGATGAAGTAAACTAAACTCGTGGTATTCATTGGGTAGTTATATATAGACATAATCTGTGTATAATTGACATTTTTATATTTTTAATGCATAAGAGAATTTGGCACATTGGAGTATCAAATGGATTAGTTCTGTGTTCTCAGTTAAATTGTATAATTTGATCATTTCTTAAGCTTTTTTTGAATTTCAGAGGCATAGGAGAATTTTACTAAGTTTATAAAAGGTACCAAGAAATTTTAAAAGAATTTAAATTGTATCATATTTGAGAGTTTAATTGGATTTCTTGATATTTATTTAAGTACTTAGAAAAATATTACTTATTAATTAGATAGTTTAGGATTTTTTAAAAAAAAATCAAGATCTTAAATTTATAAATTCAGTTTAAAATGTTTAAACAATTTTAATTAATTAGATTTAAAGATCTCCTTGAGCCTGGTTGTTGAAATATGCTGCATTTTTAATAGAATGATAACATTTCTAAGTTGAATTGAAAAGAATAGGAAATATTAAGTTGGATCTGTAATATGTCAAATATTAATTGGAAAATAATCACAAATAGTCTTTTCTGTGCATTTAAGTGGCCTTTGAGGATACTAGGAAAATCTTATATTGATGAGTATGTGATTATAAAAGACTTAAATTAATGAGGTTTAAGTATTTTTGACTTTTTTCATTAAATAATATAGGTTAATTAGAATCTTTGAGGCAAAATAATGTCATGATCACCCTGACTGGTTGCAGGCTGCACCCCAGTAGGGGGAGTGAAGGAGACAGCTGATATATCAATGCTCCACTCTCATATCGATGTTTCTGTTTTCTCTCCCTCTCCCTCTAAAAAAAGTCAATAAAAAAATATATTTTTAAAAATATTTTTTCTTGTCCAGCCGGTGTGGTTCACTGCTTGAGCATCAACCCATGCACCAAGAGGTCACCTGTTCAATTCCCAGTCAGGACACATGCCCAGGTTGTGAGCCAAATCCCCATTGGGGGCATGCAGGAGGTGGCCAGACGATGTTCTCTCTCATCAATGTTTCTATCTCTCTCTCCCTCTCACTTCCTCTCTCTAAAATCAATAAAGAAAAATTATTTTAAAAAATATTTTTTCTTTATTGATTTTACAGAGAGATAAAAACATCAGTGAGAGAGACCATCGATTGGCCACCTCCTGCATGCCCCCCACTGGGGATCAGGCCCACAACCTGGCCACGTGCCTTGACCAAGAATCCAACTGGTGACCTCTTGGTGCGTGGGTCAACGCTCAGCCACTGAGTCACACTGGCTGAGCATAAAAATATTGTTTTTAAAAAGAATGTCATGATCACATTTGTGTTTCACAAGATAGTTTGAGTAGTAGTGAAATCCTTTCCTACTTTTCTGCCATATGAATTCCTACTCATTCTTCAAGCACCAACTCCAAGCTCACCTCCTCCATGGAATCCAAATAGATACGCAAGCCCCAAGGCAGCATTCAGAGCATCTCACCAGCACGCCATTGCACTTTACGCAGCCTGTATGATGATCGTTCCATTTTATTGCGGTCGTTTGTGCTTATTTACTCTAGTAAACCATAAGGCAAAAGGATTTTATTCATTTTTAAATGTGTGTATGTACCTAACATGGAGCTAGATACATCACAGTCATACAATACATATTTTAATTGGAAAGAATGCGAATGAAATGCAAAGTTTAGGACTCCATTCTGAATTCAGTGCAATCCCATCAACATATAGATATCAAAAGTCACCCTCCTTAAGAAAGAGGTGACGTCTTCTAATTTTTATTGAAATTATAATTAAATAAATTAGCAAGTCAGAGTTATAAATTGTGTCCAAGATACATCTAGCACCACAAAAGAAGAACTGGCTTTTCCAACATTTTCTATCAACAGGTTTTTGGCTGTGTACTCACTTGCAAATGATTACGCATTCTCAGGGAAGAAATGTGTTTTGGTTGGAAAAAGTCCCAGCAGGCCCATTGGGTGGGCATTTGATTCCTTGATAAAAAGCCAAATCCTGCTGTCTGGAAAGGAGGAAATTAGAAAAGGGGCAAAGGACCATTTGCTTCAGGGCCTGAAATAACACCAATTTCAGCAAGAACTATGAGAACAAGATAGTTGAATTAGCGGAGAAAAATTGCTGTCTAAGACTTCTTCTGCTATAAAATAACTTAGAAAATAACTCCAAAATAATTTCTCAGCCCACAACAATATTTTGACCGAGAATATATTGAAAGGCAATTTAGAAAGATGTTTTAGAGGACTTTAACACAGTAAAAGATATAATCTTTATAGATCCAGGAGAGATAAATAAATATCAACCAAACAACAAAAAAACCTTACACATACTTTTCAATCCTAAGATTATATTTTGTGTGTGATTCCTTTGTATGCATGTGTATGTCTCTTCCCACCCCAACTCTCTCTCTTTTAATTATACTGTAAAAAAAAAAAAAATCAAGCCGGCAAGAACTGCTTCTTAGCATTTAATCATTATCCACCCTGGCTGTTGTAATTTTTTTTTTCTTTTCCTATTATGGAGAAATTTTTCTTTCTATTGCCTATACTTCTCTCCAGCACATTAATTATCTTTTCTGTGGCAAGCCCCCAATCCATTTTTTTCCTGTGAAATCTGTAGCACTTCATGAAGATTATTCTCACTTTGTAAAAGCTTTAGAAAAGACTTTTCAGATCCTGTCTAAATGAGGTCTCTTAAGTCATATGATGAGCTGAGATTGGAGCCCTGGTCTCTCAGATTTGATTAGCAGGTCCCGGTGACTTGCTACTCCTAGTTCAGCTATGTGATTTTAGCAAGAAAAAAAGCAAAAAGGAAAACAAGAGTAGCTATCTGGATAATAGCAGGGACAAATCGGAGAGGGGATCATTCACCTGCCGTATGCACTATAACTGAACACAGGTCATTAGCTACAGAGGCCTGGTAATTTCAAATGGGGGCCTTTCTGCCTCTTATCCCAGGTATTCTCAGAGTTCAGACCAGAGTGTATAAATAGAGCCTATTCATCTTCCACTGGGACTTAGAATTAGTGATTCTAGCCTGTGGTTTTCCCTCCCTGTACCCCCATGATCTTCCTGCGTTTTGAACAATCAGTACTTCATGATTCTGGTATGCTTAGGTCTGCTATCACTGTTCTCCTTCAAGAAAAAAACAATGTATAATGTATTCAATCCCAGTTCGGAGAAAACAGGGTCTAGGTCTAAAAACTGGATGTCATTGTGACTGTCACAAAGGAGCTTTGATGACATGCCTCTCTTCTCTCACACTTGGGGTGAAAGCCGTATCCGAGCCTTATGCTGCCAGAAACACATACACCTTACCAGATGCTGATTAGATTCGGAGTTTCCAAATATTCTCCCAAATTAGTGACAAAACACACCCACGGGTTTTAAATCAGAGCTATACATCTGGCAATTTATGAACCGCCTGTGGCTGGCATGGTGAAATCCAAGTCTGGGAACAAGATGGCATGGTTTTGGAATAAATCTAAAGAATAGAGAATAAGAGTGTTCCTTGCACTGATTCTTTGAATCATCATCATAACACACCTATAAGGAAGACATTTTTTAAATTACCATTTCTATGTTAAATGTATGTGGGAGGTAAATTGTAAATGTGTTAATTTGTCCAAAGTCATACATTTAGGAAATTTTAAGACATGAGTTTCTAAGCTAGGATTTTGTTAGGTCAAACCTTGTACTCTTTTTTTCTTTTTTTATGTAATTATTGTCAGTTTGGGGATTGTTACCCAAAAAGTTTTTCATCTCTAAACTATTTTTTCAAATCACCAAAAATATAAAAATTATCTTCATGAAAATTATCATATATAAAGTCAAATAATTTCTAAACATATCATCATAAAAATAAATCTGCCTTAACAGATTAACTACAGAAAAAGTGTATCCACAAGTGATGAAATCACAGAAAAATATTCAATGAACAAGTAAAAATGTTCACATTTATCATTACTGCTGATGATTTTCTAGCATAAATTAAGAAGCAAGTCTTCTTCAAAAGTCAGTATGGACATTTAGTGCCACTCAGATTTATCTTCCACATACAAATGAGTTATGTCTCTTTATTTATTTTTTTTTGTTTTGTTTTGTTTTGTTTTTTTTATCCTCACCCGAGGACATTTTTCCATTTTTTGTACAGATAGAGTGGGAGGGAGAGAGAGGAAGAGAGAGAGAGAGAAACATCGATGTGAAAGGGACACATCGAGTGGCTGCCACCCGCACGACCAACCAGGGCCGGGGACAAACTGCAACCGAGGTACATGCCCTTAGCGGGAACTGAACCCGGGTCTCTCCAGACCATAGGCCAACGCTCTAACTGCTGAGCCAAACTGGCCAGGGCAGTTATGTCTCTTTAGAACAAGACAAATTCTATATTTACTCTTTAACATAATTAAGTTATAAAGACCTCAGATCTCCAAAACCAGTTATAACAGTGGCAAACAAAGTAAGTTTTTTCATATTGCTCTTACATTCCAGCTTAAGCTACAAACGTGAACATTTGAACATATGCTGTCTCAAACCATACTAATACAAAAAGTGCCTAGAGCGCTAGCTCTGTTGATTTCCACAGATTCATTGAAAAAGGAAAAAAACTGGAATATTATTTCATCTTCTTAAATGTTTTTAACATGTTTAGTGCTTCAAGCAGCACTTGACACAGCAAGTTTCTTCAAGTGATCCATGTACACTTGCAAGCTCACATCATCTGCGAGAACAGGTGCTCCGGACTGCTGTCCCCAGGCGTACATATCACTGTGACAGACCTTGTACTCTTAATCACCACCTTGCCTCCCGAGGGCCCTACCATCCTGGAAGCCGAACCCTATCAGAGGCCCAGGCGGAGTTTTGCCCACATCCCTCCTTCCAACTCACGTAGGAGAACGGGTCCAGACTTCTGGTGGAGTCCTACCAGCGAAAAAGCATGAAACAGAAGCATAAGTGGATCGCAAATTTTTTGTGATGTGGTTGAACATGACCCAGAAAACAAACGTGGGAAGACTGCCTCCCATGAAAAGTCCATCCTACCTGATGCTCAAGGCAATCAAGATTCTGGAATATGGCCTGAAACCATTACCTTCCAGCCTTCACACGTGCTGTTCCTTGGCCTAGAAAATTCTCGTTATCCCTTTTTCCTGCCCCACCCCAACCTTGACTTCACTTGGAAACTCTTATTTTTGCTTTAAATTCAGCTTAAAACTTACTTCCTCAAACAAGCCTGCCCTGATCCCCTAGTCCAGATGAGAAATCCCCATTCTGGGCTCCGGTGGGCCCCTGTACTTTGCTTATTGCAATATTTATCATTATTTATCATATGTTGATGTATTGCCCCTTTTCCTTACTAGATTATAAATTTTCTGAGAGTTGTAGAATCTCATTCGCCTTATTGCCTAAAACATGCTAGGCCCTATGTACGTATCTGTTGAATTAGTAAGTGTACGAATAAAGGAGCAATACATCTCTTGACAGTACAGAATATTAAATTCTGAAATAGCTTTTATAGATAAAAGACAGAAATGTTCTTTTTCAGAAAACCCTACCAAGCAGGATTAACGGTTATCTAAGACAAGTTAACTGTCCTTTCTAGGTCCCTTCTAGTCCTACATTTTCTTTTATTATTTTTTAAACAAAACTGCCAGCACAGTCTTTAGATTAATGATAGTATTGTTGTCATTATTTTATCACCTCAAGAAATGAATGCCTGAGATGAAGCTGAGGAGCAGGACTAGCCTTCATCTAATCAGACAATGAAGAGCACTGGTCTCAAGGTGTGATGGTCAACATTCCAATTCTTAGAGTCATTGCCATTAGATTGAAGAGGTAATAAAGAAATTTTTGTTAAGTAGAAGTCTTTAGTCTGTGTAATTTTACCCTCACCACTGATTAATTTACCAAACTTGTCTCCTTTGCTCTACAGATTTTTTAAAAAGGTGAAGAACCATGATAGCTAATTGAATTTCTGCACAAACATTCACAACATGCTATTTTTTAACCATTATCTTTGCCAAAATTACTGATTAATCTGCAATTTCTTTCAGAAATTTGACTAATTTGTGAATACTTTTAACATAAAATATTTGACATACATTTCCAGATTATTTTGAACTTCCAGCCCATCTAGTTAATAGTTAATGCTTTATTCAAGTCAAATAAGTGAATGAATAAATAATGGTGGACTTCCGGGCAAGATGGCCGTGTAGGTATACGCAGTATCTCCTCCTCCCACAACCACATCTAGATTGCAACTAAACTACAACGCAACCATCTTTCAGAACCACCTGACATCGAGCTGAATGGAAGTCCTACAACTACGAAATTAAAGGAACAGCCACATCGAGACTGGTAGGAGGGGTGGAGGCATGGGGCTGGTCCCACACCCACATGTGGTGAATAAAAATCAGGAGGGAAACCTCTGCTGGGAAGGTCCTCCCTGAGGAGTGAGGGGTCCCCATCCCACACCAGGCATCCAGTACCAGGAAGAGAAGTCCCCATAACTTCTGGCTGGAAAAACCAGCAGGAACTGAGGCTGAGGGAGGCTACGGCTGCAGCTGCAGGAGCCCCAGGCAGCTCCTCTTAAAGGGCTCTCACAGGACTTACTCAGACTGGCTCCCTCTAAGCTTGGAGGTGTGCCAGAGACATACAGGGAAGAACTGAGCTGTTTGGCCTCAGGACGAGGGCTGGAAGGGCAACTTTCTCCTGGAAAAGTGCTGGCAGAGGCTGATGCTCTTTTGGTGAGCCCTTCCCCAGGCTGGCAGACTCCGCCATATCTGGGACTCCAGCAACCTGGCTCCACCCTGGTGATTCCCTGAGGCCCCGCCCCACCCAACTTTCAGGCCCACCCAAGCTGCTGCCAATTGCTTTACCACAGGATTGGCCTGTCTTGGATTCTGCTTCAAAGATTCCCAAAATCTCTCAAACAAGTAGCATCTGGTCTCAGTGAGCCCCATACCTCTCGTTAAGTGGCCCCAGGCCTGGCACTAGATGCAGCCAGCCTTGGTTCACAACTTGGCTTTTCCTGGGCACCTCAAAGCCCAGCACAAGAAGCAGCCATCTGCAGATCACTTTGTAGCTTATTCTAGGTGGCCCTGGATAGAACACAGGCAATGGCTGACCTTGCCCCAGAGCCAGCACACCCAGAGGACAGTTTCAGACCACTTCGATACACTACCACCCAACCACCTCCACAAGGGACACACCTGATGAGCAGACTCAGTGGGTACCAGAGCCCTGATGGAGTAAATCTTGCTCTATGTGGTGGGCCCCTACACAGCTGATCCTCCAAAGTAGTCAGAGGCAAGTGGTCAGTGGGCACAACCAGTCCTTGCAGCTGATCAGCCTGAGTAAATCCCTCCCACTGGCATGCCAACATCAATCTAGACTTGATTACAAAAGAAGGGTATAGGGTTGACACTAGAGGTGCACCTCGAGGCCCCAGCTGGAGTGATCAGAGAGACTGTGCCACTGAATCCTGCAAGATACCTACAACAATAGGCCACCCTATGAAGCCTAGCAACTCTGCCTAATACATAGAAACAATCACAGGAAGCAGCCAAAATGAGAAGACAAAGAAACATGTCCCAAATAAAAGAAAAGAACAAAACTCCAGGAAAAGAACTAAACAAAATGGAGATAAGCAATCAATCAGATGCAGAGTTCAAAACACAGGTTTTGAGGTTGCTCAAGGAATTTGGTAAGACATTCAAGGGACTTAGTGAAAACATCCTTCAAGGAACTTAAGGAGACCTCCAAGGAACTTAGTGAAAACATCAACAACATCAAAAAGAACCAGTCAGAAATGAAGGATGCACTAAAGAATGAAATAAAGAATAATTTACAGGGAATCAACAGTAGAGCCAAGAAGCAAACCATCAATTTGGAATAAAAGGAAGCAGAAAACACCCAATCAGAACAGCAAAAAAAAAAAGAACCCCAAAAAATGAGGATAGTGTAAGGAGCCTCTGGGACAACTTCAAGTGCACCAACATTCGCATCATAGGGATGCCAGAAGGAGAAAAGAGAGAGCAAGAAATTGAAAACCTATTTGAAAAAATAATGACAGAAAACTTCCCTAACTTGGTGAAGGAAACAGGCATACAAGTCCAGGAAGCACAGAGAGTTCCAAACAAGTTGAACCCAAAGAGGTTCACACCAAGACACATCATCATCAAAATGCCAAAGGTTAAATACAAAGAGAGAATCTTAAAAGCAGCAAGAGAAAAGCAGTCCATTACCTATAAAGGAGCTCCCATAAGACTGTCAGCCAATTTCTCAAAAGAAACTTTTCAGGCCAGAAAGGAGTGGCAAGAGATATTCAAGGTGATGAAAAGCAATGACCTACAACCAAGATTCCTCTATCCTGCAAAGCTATCATTTAGAATTGATGGCCATATAAAGAGTTTCCCAGACAAGAAATAGCTAAAGGAGTTCATCACCACCAAACCAATATTATATGAAATGTTGAAGGGTCTTCTTGAAGGAGAAGAAGAACAAAAATACAAACAATAAAATGGCAATAAATACGTATCTATCAACAACTGAATCTACAAACAAAATGAGCAAGCAGAACAGAAACAGACTCATAGATACAGAGAACTTTTTGTTGCTTGCCAGATGGATGGGGGCTGAGAGGAATGGGGGAAAGGGGGGGCATAAACAGTGGTGGTATTCTATGCCCATTGTTTAAAATCCTTTACAGGTTTTATGAGGCCCCTCAAGATCAGTCCTTCCCTCACCTCTCCAGGGTCCTCTCTTAATATTTCTCCCTTACGGACTATACTCCAGACAGAAGTTTTTGCATTATTTCAAAAAGTTATTAGAGCTGCATCTTGATATGTGTCTTTAGTCTTCTCTGAGCCTCTATATACGTGTACCCTGGTCCAACTCATCCTAGCCCTGCCTGTGTTTTTCTTCAGATTTAGATCTAAGTGTAGCATCCTTCCTTGGTTTCCTATAAATTCCTTTGATGGTGGACTTTGGATAAGTTTATGTTTACTGGAGTTCCTTTCACTGTCTGTTCCATTCCTGGCTGCATTGAAATGGGAGATCTGGTATCTGGATCAAGTCATTATGCTCAATTCAATAGGGTCCTTTTTCCTCAAGTGGTTTTCTGACTCACTCATAGTTGAGTAGCTCCTGGACACAAACTTTGTTTTGATCCATAGGTCTGCCTGGCCCTTTCCATTATCATCTATTTTCTGGTTACTCACTTCAGTTGGGATAAATAATAATTTTCCAGAAAATTCTGTTTCATTTTGGACTTCTATACTTAGTAAATAGAGATATATTAACTAATAACTTCCATAATATAATCTAGCACTAGAAATTTACCACATGAAAAAGTGAAACATTTAGCATCATTTAACACATCTATTAATTTCCCCAGTAAGATTGTATATCATGGTCTTTGACTCTAAAATGCCATCAAAAACATTATAGTCAGGTGAAACAATTTTTTGCCTCAGCAAAGAAAAACTGAAATGTTATAGTACATAATGTTTTATCAAACATTAATTTTTTTAGTCTCATGAGGATATAGCACTAGCTTTCAATTATATCTTTAATATAATTCCCAGGATATGGTCATTTTAAGATATATTTCAATGATTGTCTGGCTTTTAGTGTTTATACCATCCCTAGATATCTCTTTCTAAAAATCACAGAAACTATTAGTTCTAAGCCATGAATGTTGAATGAGTTCGTATCTCTCTGGTCTACCATGTGACAGAAAAAAACAAACAAAAAGTATCCACCAACCTAATCACCAGATGTGGAGACTGCTTCTTTCTAGGTATCAAAAACATAATAAGCCCTGGCCAGTTTGGCTCAGCAGTTGGAGCATCAACCTGCGGTCCAGGGAGACCCGGGTTCGGTTCCCGCTAAAGGCAAGTACCTTGGTTGCGGTTTTTCCCCGGCCCTGGTTGGTCATGCAGGTGGTCCCTTTCACGTCAATGTCTCTCTTTCTCTCTCTCTCTCTCTCTCTAGCTCTCTCTCTCCCCCTCCCACTCTACCTGAACAAAAAGAAATGGAAAATGTCCTCGGGTGAGGATTTTAAAAAAAAAAAACATAATAAGTTCAGTCCCATATCAATTTGAATTACCAAGAGAAAAAAGAAACCAACTCATCTTACATACTATTTTTCGACATTGGTATCGGAAAACCAAATCTTGTACATTAATTTCATTTTATATTTTCTATTATGCCAATTGGCATTCATCCATTAAACAAACACCAGATGCCTAATACATGTCAAGATAATGCTAAACACTGTTTACAATATTTAAATAGTAGATCTTGAACCCCAAAAGTCAATACTTTGTCTCACTACTAAAAAAGAAATGACAAAATAAATTTTCTTCCCTCATAATTTAATGATATACGTAGCTACAGTTTCTTACCTTTAGTTCAAAGGAAAAACTATTCTAAGGAACTAAATACATGTTGTGATTGTCATGATTCAGATTCACACCAAAAATCTCACATGTGAAAAATCTGAGACATACAAATTTTTAAAATTAATCCATTAAAAATTAGGCATGAGAGAACCCAAATAAAATTTCAGAACGATTTGGCAGCATTCCCAATGTGTTCTGTTCCTAACTCCTTAACAAGGCATTTTAGATTTTATTTAAGAAACTTCAGTTTTATGTAAAATGTAATTTTATGTAAAATACTCATGGATGGTTGAGGAATATGATAGAGGAATAAACCTCTCTTGTCTCCTTGGAACTACTGAAATGAAATGTAGTCATTTGGGACAACATCCTCCTCTGATACAGCCAGTAAGAGGTGCCCCAGATGTGAGTACGGGGTATTCCCAGGAACGTCTCTCTGCTTGCACCAGGGGTGGATTGCACACGGGACCTGACTTCTCTTGCTTTCTCTCCCTTTGGTCCAGCTCCGGTACATCTGTTAAATTTGGGGTTTGGTTCAGGTGAAAGTTTGAGCAGGGAGATGCTAAAAGTAAAGATTGAAATAAAGAATGAGATTATCCATAAACATAAGTTTTGCTTTTTCCATGACCACAAATAATAAAGAGGATATTTTAAAGGTTAATAATTAAAGGCAACTCCACCCACTTTCCCTTTGGTAAACAGGGGGTGAGCTGGTGCAGTCTGCAATACTGTGGTCCCAAAGGAATGCTCGCTGAAGCGGCCTCCTCCCTCTTGGAACCGAACCTATATCATTTGGGAAACCTTTATTCATTATGCAGAAGCTGAGAGACACACAGTATTCCAGCTGGTTTCAGAGACTGATGTTATCAACAGCCACATCATCTTCTCGTCCCTTCTTTTCCCTTGTTCTTCCCTTTTTATTTTTCCCTTCCTTCCCTTGCTTATTTCCTTCCTTCTTCCTTCCAGATGAGTGAATTTTCAATTTCCTCTGTTATTCTTCATTTCCATAGTTGTGCTTGGAAACGTTTTTTCTCCAAGTGATGGTAAGCAAACCTTATTGAAGACATTCAAGGACTGGACTTTCTTCTCCCCTATCAACTTTTGTTGGTACAATTAAAATGGAGGTTACTTAATCCTTTCAGAAGGGCTGTTGCCAGTGTTCTAGAAAGTTTCCCTTTGCAGCAAGAACCAAGAGGCATGAGGTAGAGGGCAGCAGGCAACCCCTGGGAAAGGGGACTACCGAGAACAAGGCAGATTGCTCTGGACAACCAAGATCAAACAGCCGTAGTTTCTGGTGCCACCCCATCTCAACTAGGGAGGAAGCAAGAGTATGACATCGAAGGATTGATCAGAAATGAGAAGAAACTCCAGTATTTCAAGATTATGTGTCTGTGTGTATTGGGGGTAAATGACTTTTAAGAGGAGAAAGGAAATTTAAAAGAAAAAATTAAATTCTAGCTACACAGAAAAGCATACAAAATTCTAGGAATTTATAACAGAAAGTGTTTCTCAGACTCCCCAACTACTCATGAGCTTTCAGTTTTCTTGAAAACCTCTCTGGTAATAAAGAAGAAGAAGAAGAAGAAAAAAACACATTATGAGTGTTGACTTTCTGTAGTGCAGCTGAGGCTGATCTGCCTGCCTGGAAACACCAAGAAGAGTGACATATGATTTCAATTAGGTTCACAGCTCCACAGAATAGCCTTGCTACAAAATGGAAAAAGCTAGGATAGGTACCAATGTTACTAAAGACACCTTGGTTTATCCTTGGGCATTTTAGTGCACTGTACCTGATAGATTTCCAGTGACAAGATAATCACATTCCCAAAACCTCAACAAGGCCTAAATTAAAACAATATATAATTCAAAGATGAAGGAAGGAAGGACGGAGCAAAAGAAGGAAGGAGGGAGGGAGGCATGGAGAGAAGGAAACAGGAAGGAAGGAAGGAAGGAAGGAAGGAAGGAAGGAAGGAAGGAAGGAAGGGAGGGAGGGAGGGAGGGAGGGAGGGAGGGAGGAGGGAGGGAGGGAGGGAGGGAGGAAGGGAGGAGGGAGGAAGGAAGGAAATTAGTCATGTAACGTAATAAGAAATAAGATGTTGAATGATCTTGGCTTCCATTTTCTAGATTCTGCCCTGGGGAGAATGAATCTTATTTGCTTTATATTCTCCAAGGAACTTTGTGAGAATTTGTTGGGTAACACCTCAAAAACATTTTGGAAGCCATACAAATGTAAATTTCAAACATTCTGCCCCCCCATATACCAAAATCACATCAGCTCTTGCTTTTATACCTCTCATCTGTCATTCTCCTCTTCTTTTGTTTCATGAAGAAAGAAATAAAAATAAAAAATACTATTTTTATATAATCCTTCTGGTTAGTTACATAATCACACTTCTAAAGCTACACAATCACATACCTAGAAGGTACTGCTGACAAAATCATTTGCCTCAATTTCATACAGCTTATAGCTTAATAATGATATTTAAATAGAGTTCACAAAGACAAAACCTGACCCGACCCTGTAGGCTGACTAGGTATATGAACAGAACTATAAGAAGCAATAGCTACAATTACACTCAATGGGACAGTACCATGCTACACAAAGCCAAAGGAGTTTACATCTCGTCACCAAATTGCACATGAATATTTTATACAACTAGATGAAGAATCGTGACCATGAGGAAACGTGGGTGATTTCCTCCTATAATTCTAAATCTGGGAGAGAACTTGGAGATCATCTGACACAATATCCTCATGTTACTGATGAGGAAACCAAGGCCCAGAGAATTCGATGTTCTTTCTCAAGGCCTCCCAACTGTTTAGTGAGTCAAAGTGAACAGGGGCCAGCAAAAAACAAACATAAATAACACTTACGTGAGAGTGTAATAGTTGCCTTAGCCAGTATCTCATGTTATGTTTTAAGTTTTCCTACAGGAAAATGGTGTCTGTCCCCTTCACTGAGAGTAGACATTCAAGCCCAAGTATAACCAGTTTATCAGGGTCAAATTGGTCTCATAGAGTTTTTTAAATTTTAGAGCCCAGCCCAGCCAGTGTTGTTCAGTGGTTGAGCATCAACCCATGCACCAAGAGGTCGCCAGTGTGATTCCCAATGAGGGCACGTGCCCAGGTTGTGGGCTCGATCCCCACTGGGGGGCTTGCAGGAGGCAGCCAATTGATGTTCTCTCTCATTGATGTTTCTATCTCTCTCTCCCTCTCCCTTCCTCTCTCTCTAAAAAAAAAAGAAAGAAAGAAAGAAAATTTTAAATAAATAAAACTTTAGAGCGCAATGGGCTTTATGGGACATTTCCCCACCTAAATTCATTGTGGGAAAGCTGAGACCTGGAGAGAAAAACCACGTTCTCCAGAACACTAACAGAGCCCAGCCCATGAAAGCAGATGCGAAATATGCTCTTTCCACCCTAGAGGCACACGTGGCCATTTTCAAAGGACGTCAGGGAGGCCTCCTTAAGAACACGCATTGGAGGAAAGACTTGAAGGAGGAGAGGGAGTCAACCAGGTAGGTATCCGGAAAGAATTTTCCCAGCAGAGGCATTTTCCGGGAACAGCAAGGAGACCAGTGTGACTGGAGTGACCCATGCAGACAGTAGTTGGAGATACGGTCAGGGAGATCATGGAGAGCTTTGGCAACCACTTTCAGGAACTTTGCAATTACTCTCATAGAAATGGAGAGCCATTTCAGGTTTTACAGCAGAGGACTGGATTGGGGGAGAGGGGCAAAGACTGACAAAAAGAGATTACTCAGAAGACTCATCCCATAAATCCAGAAAAGAAATGTAGGAGCTCTGATCTGAGTGGTAGAACAAGGTGGTGAGAAATGGTCAGATTCTGCGTGCATTCTGAAACCTGACAGATTCAGTGTGAGAGAAAGGGCAAAGTCAAGGGTAACTCCCAAGCTCCTGGCCTGAGCAATCGGAAGGATAAAGCTGTCATTACCTGGCTGAGGAAGGCTGTGAGGGGAACGGGTAGGGGTGTGAAAGATCAGGAGTTCCAGGTGGGGCACGTGAAGTCAGAGATGTCTATTAAACATAACGTGGGTGTGTCAAGCGTGCTGGTAGACAAACAAGGAAGTCTGAAGTCCAGACCAGACAGGAAAATTTGGAAACTGTCAGTATATATTTTCACAGGTAGTATTTAAAACTTTTTATTAAACTAAAAACAAACAAAAATAATATGTAGTACATGAATTGCATTTAACTGTACTTCAATGTCCACTTAAGAAAAACACATACTGAAAGAATAAATCAAACCTTATTAAATTTTAGGTTCTCTTTGTGACTGTGTTTCTTTGTGACTCTAAGTATTAGGAAACATTGATTTTTCTAGATGGAAATATAATCAGTCAACAAGATGCCAAAGGGTTGCCTTCATATGATTTAACTAATTTCCTTGCACATATACAATAGAATGTTTTTTGTTTTTTTTTATTATAGTTATTGTATCAAGAGTGACCTCATCCTGAGGGCTTACATAAAATGATGTTTTTGTTTGACATCTAATTATGGTTTTCTTCACTTCTCATGATCTGATAAAATCAAGAGACCCAGTCTGGGATATTCAGAGATGAGACCCTTGGCTGTCTTACCAACAGCTGACAAAGTTTGATTTACTCTAGGCAATACCTTGCCTTTTCCCTAAGAGAGCAATTCAGAAAATACACAGAAGATGGGTTTCGTAAATATGTAATACCCATTAACTAACAATTTAAAGACCAATTAATTAAATTTTTCCTATTAAGTATTTTGGCTTATATCTATCTTAGTGGTAAAATCACTAATGAAAGTCACATATGCTGAAGTTTCATTTCTCTTGAGACGGTACATATTAAATTGTTTAAAATTAGCCCTCTTTAAATACATTTAAATTTCTCACATCTAGAATATTTTAAATAAAACTTCCCACCTAGATTTAAGGATCATCTCTTTTTAAAAAAATTAAATGAGTCTAATTAATATGTATTCCTGGAAATAACATCTCCCTAGTAATTTTATTTTAAACTAAGACAATAATGAATAATTAGAGTGGTGTTGAAGAAGATACTTAAAGAATCTTTGGGGGGAAGTGGAAGTAAAATAGTTCCACAGCTAGACTTTGGGGAGTAAATTTTTATGCTAAGACAAGATTGACTGACTTAATCTGCTTTCTCTGCAGACTCTGCCTCCCCTGGGGGAGGGGTGGACATACTTAGGATATATTTAAAGGAGATGGGATATCGTAAAACAATACTAAAGGAAATGCAAGTGGAGACAGCTGTTGGGTTTATTTTGCTTTAGCAGTATAGAAAGGTAACTAAAAACAGAAAGGCATATGGGAGGAAAAAATTTACAAAAGGCATAAGCCATCCAAATATCCAAAATACACACTAAAATATCAAAACACTCTATGCATGGACCATCATCAGTGACAAACAATCTGTGGGTGACATGTGTTCCCTTTTGCTAGTCTCATTGTGGGTCTCAGCTGTCGTACATTAGTCATTCAGTCAACAAATGTTTATGAGCACCTCCTCTCTCCCTGCACTGTGCTAGGCATCGAGGACACAACAGCAATTATCTCATAAGGTTTTCATTCTAGCAGGAAAGATACATATTAGAGCAGGCAATTACGATAGGACAAGTACAATAAGTCCTCACTTAACAACCTCGAGCCTGGCCAGTGTGGCCCAGTGGCTGAGTGTTGACCAATGCACCAAGAGGTCACCAGTTTGATTACTGGTCAGGGCATATGCCTGGATTGTGGGCCTGATCCCCTGTAGGGGGCATGCAGGAGGCGGCCAATCGATGTTCTCTCCCATCGATGTTTCTATCTCTCTGTCCCTCTCCCTTCCTCTCTCTCTGTAATATCAATAAAGAAAAAATAAATAAATAAAATTAGAGATGTTTATTAAAAAAAAAAAAAAACAACCTCGATAGGTTCTTGGAAACTGCAACTTTAAACTAAATAACCCATAGCAAAACTGATTTCACCATGGGCTAATTGATATAAACAAGAGTTAAAATCCTGTGGCATATTTCTCATCACAAAAAAATCAACAGACTTCTACATAAAGATCTATGTCTTGGCCCAGCCAGTGTGGCTAAGTGGATTGAGCACCTTCTCATGGACTGAGAGGTCCCAGTTGGATTCCTTGTCAGGGCACATGCCCAGTTTTCCAGCTCAATCCTCAGTAGGGGTCATGCAGGAAGCTGTCAATCATTTCTCTCACACATTGATATTTCTCTTTCTCCCTTCCTCTCTCTCTAAAAAAAAATTTGTGTCTTGCATATTAAAAATAAGGCTGCAATGAACATAGGGGTACATATATCTTTATGAATAAGTGCTTTCAAAAATTTCAGCTAACTACCCAGAAAAGGGATTGTTGGGTCATACTCTTAATATTTTAGGAACTTCTGTACTGTTTGCTATAGAAGCTGCACCAATCTATATTCCCACCAGCCATGTGTAGCGGTTTCCTTTTCTCCACATTCTTTCCAACAGTTCCTATTTCTTGTCTTACTGATAATAACCATTCTAAAAGGTCTGAAGTGGTATCTCATTGTTTTCTTTTTTCTTTCTTTCTTTTTTTTAATGCTCACCCTAGGATACCACCTTTCCTTGGATTTTTTTTTTTTTTTTTTTTTTTTTAGATAGAGTGGGAGGGCGGGAGGGAGAGAGAGAAACATCCATGTGAGAGAGACATATTGATTGGTTGCCTCCTGCATGACACCAACCAGGCCCAGGATCAAACCCACAACCAAAGTATATGCCCCTTACCGGGAATCAAACCCAAAACTCCTAAGGACAGATGCTCTAACCACTTAGCCAAATGGGCCAAAGCTCATTGTGGTTTTCATTAGCATTTCCTACATAACTAGTGATGTTGAGCATCTTTTCATATATCTGTTGGCCATCTGTATGTCTTCCTTGGAAACAACCAAGTATCCTTTGACAGATGACTGAATGAAGAAAATGTGATATATCTATCAATGAACTACAACTCAGCCATAAAAAAGATGACATTGCTATTTGCGACAACATGGATGGATCTTGAGAGTATCATGCTAAGTGAAATTAGTAAGATAAGAAAGGACAAGAACCATCTGATTTCACTCATATATGGATTATAAAACCCAAAGTAACAATAAACTCATAGATACAGATAACAGAATGGTGGTCACCAGAGGCAAAAAGAGGCAGGAGAGGATAAAAAGGGTAAAGAGGGTCAACTATATGGTGACAGAGGAGACTGGACTTGGGCAGTGAGCACACAGTGGAGTATATAGACGTATAATAAAGTGTACACCTGAAATTTACATCATGTTATTTACCAATGTTATCCCAATAAATTTAAT
This sequence comes from Molossus molossus, assembly GCF_014108415.1. Taxonomy (NCBI): domain Eukaryota; kingdom Metazoa; phylum Chordata; class Mammalia; order Chiroptera; family Molossidae; genus Molossus; species Molossus molossus. The sequence continues at coordinate 32,840,363 of NW_023425401.1, read as the reverse complement.
TTTAAAAAGATCTAAAACACTTCTAACAGTAAACACTGAAATAAATGTGAGCTATACATACATTTAAGAAAGGTGAATACAAGTCTGTAAGAAAATTCTTTCCCAACCCTCTTATGCAGTCAGGGTTGTGGGTGGCCGCACCCTCTCTCAGCAGCTCCCAGCTCCAGGTGGGACCCAACGGGGGCAGGAGGCTTTTCCCTCACGGGGCACACTACCCCCACCCCACACTCACTCGCACTGGGACAATGTACACACACCAATTCACCTCATATGAACACCTTTGGGATATGGGCGGAAACCAGAAAGGTATTTTTCTCATCAACGTCATAAAGGACATTGACCAAGGTGATGTTATTTGAGGACCTACTGGACTTCTAAAAGGGGACTCAGTCTGCCCTTCTCTCCGCCACTCTCTTGCTCATTGCCTGTCACTGGAGGCTCTCTCACTAGTGCCTGCCATTGCCCCTGTGCCCAGTAATTGCTGTCTGATCATCTAAAGCAGTTCAGAATCCTTCTGCTCAGGCAGGTGAAGGTACGTTCTTCATATCCTGGCTTGTAATTGGCATCAACTGCTCGTACAATATTTCAATTCATAGCATACATGCCTTTTCTTTTTTTAAATGGACAAGCCACTGGAAGGTGCAGAAAAAATAAACCACGTTCTCTGCTCTTATGAAGTGAACCCCCCTGAGCAGGGACAGATCCGAACATGAATAATTCCAACACGAGGCACCATCCGAGAAAGCATCCAAAGTCGTGCATAAATGACATTATTTGGCGGCGCCAGGGTTCAGGAGGGAAACATTCCATTCAAATCAAGAAAAAGTACCCAACTGAAGAATGATCTCTGAGGGGGACCAAAAACAGTGCTTGGAATTTCAACAGGCAGAGAAAGCACAGTCCAACGAAGAGAGCAAAAGATGGCAAAGTCACAGAACCAGGAGAGTAGGGTGAGACGAAGGCACTGCAGATGACTTGGAAGCGCTGGGGCATGGAAAGAACACGTCACTTTGCTGTTTTTGTGTTTATTCATTTATGTTTGTGAAGGTTCATTGTATATTTCTTGCATATTGACACCCTCAAAATACTGGCCTTGGACTCAGAAAGCCAGTGACGGTGTGACTGTGGGGAAGCCGTGTTGTCATTCCGATGTGAGGTTTCCTCCCCTGTGAAACGGAGAAGATAATCACACCTTCTAGAAGGGTCCCGGGAGCAATGAGATAGCACCTTTGAAAACATCCCATGCTGTCAAGGTTGTGAAAATGCTTAAGATCGTTTCTGGGGCTTAATAGGTGCTCGTAACGGGCTTTATTGTTTCTTAAGTCAGTAAAACTACAGCCACAAGTTTTTATTTAATTTCCAGTTATCAATTTCACTCTAAAGTTTCACAGGAGATCGCTCTGTCACAGCAAAATTGAACCCACCATTACTCTTCTAAAAATATTTAGTCTTCAGAAAATAATGACACGGATATCAACATCATCTGTAATACTTAACTGTATTTTAATTTGGGGTTTGAGATCTGGTAGGGAGAGATGGTATATCGCTTTTATTAAAAAAAATCACATTATCTAAGATGGCCGTTATCACTTTCTGCAGCAATATTACAGTTTGTGAAAGTTCAGGATAGCACTATAAATTCTTAAAATTAAGGAGGAGGAGAAGAAAATGCAAAGGGTTTAAAGGAATAGTTAAAGAGGTGATGCTATTTCATTTCCTTTCCTCATCTGGAAGAGATCTCCTGGAAAATACATGCAAAGCTGGGAAATTGAGATAAAAAACTTACTGTTTTAAACCCATATGTAAATGAAAACTTAAAATCTAGATTTAATGAAGACTTTATTTCTTAAATCTCCTATTTAAAAGTTTGGGGGTTTTGCCCAACGGGTGTGATTCAGTGGTTGAGTGTCGACCCATGCGTCAAGAGGTCACCAGTTCGATTCCCAGTCAGGGCACATGCCCTGGTTGTGGGCCTGATCCCCAGTAGGGGGGATGCAGGAGGCAGCCAATCGATGTTCTCTCTCATTGATGTTTCTATCTCTCTTACCCTCTCCCTTCCTCTCTCTCTAAAAATCAATAAAAAAAAAAATTTTAATAAAAAATAAATAAAATATTGGGTCCCAACCCCCCCACGCCAAAATGGCATTTTGGTATATGAGTTTCATATACTCATTGGAAACTTACAACTACTTAAGAAAATGTTACATATTAGATCGTCTCTGTGAACTTCTACCATGACTAAATGCAAACCAATTTTCTCTTGAAATTCATCCTTAAATATCATTTCAATTTCATGTCATTCTAATGCTCCTGTATTTCCACAGTGGCAAACAGACGTATTCCATTTTTTTTAGTATTTCATGGAAAGAGAAATCCTAAATCTCAATGAAATCCATGATATTTAGTGCATATCATGTTTTAAAAAAAACTGCTCTGATATCATTTGGCATGAGGAAATAAAAGAGTCACCTCCAAAAGTGACTCGGCAACTCATATGTGATGTAAGGACAGCCTTGTCACTGGACCTGCAGTGACAGCTAATGGGATGGACGAAAAATCTAGCTAGAGTCGCTGAGTTTGCCCACCAGGTGGAAGACAGTAGAACACCATGGAAAGAACAGTGGTTTGGAAACTGGAAAACGTCAGCAAGTCAGGGAACTTCTCAGAACCTTGCTCTCCTCATTGACAGATGAGAGGTCAGCCCTGGACAGACTTTTTAAAAACAAACAGACCAAAAACATGTATGATTCTAATCCTTGTTTTTCCGTTACAAACAGCAAAGGGGCACAGGCGCTCCACAGCATGTTGGCTCCAAAAATTACCAGAAACAAAATCAGGAAAAGTCACACTGTCTGAACCACACGTCCTGGTCCCAGGCCCTCACCGTTTCTGTCCTTGGCTCCCAGCCATAGCGGGGGAGGAGGGGTGCAATGGAAGAGCATTGTTGGAGCAAAGGTAGGAGACAGTCCTGACATAAAGCTGTCTCCTCTGGCTCATGTTTGGGTCCAAATGGATCTCCGTAGTCCTCTTGTCATGCGAGCTGAGTCAGATGGGAACCCATCACTCTCTTCCATGAGACACAGTCCTAAATTGTCTCCACAACTCTCCAAGCACTTACCACATACTGACGTGCTATTGCAGGATACTTTTAATCATAAATGTTTCTTCTCAGCTAGATGACAAATCCCATTTTGAGCAACAAAGCACATTGCAAACTTTTTTTCTTTTTACATTTTGGGACCCTCTAAAACCATACTCCACAGAGAAAGACTTTACATACAATGATCTTGAATAAATATGTGCTTATGAATGAATAAATTAGTATGGTAGGGAGATTTTGTACCAGCGCCCAATGATTCTTAGTTCCTGATACTCATACGCACATCAGGACTTATACAGAGACCCAGAGACCACAGTCAAGGCAGGGAAGACATTCTTTCTTGGATACTCAGTTAAAAATGAGTAGAAGGTCGTTCAGAAGGAACTCTCCTAGAGTCACAGTCCTCCAGAGACACACCACTCTTGCTCTCACTACCATGTCTTTTTGTTTTTGTTTTTTAATCCTCACCACAGGATATTTTTTCCATTAATTTTTTTTCAGATAGACTAGGAGGGAGGAAGAGAGAGAGAGAGAGGGAGAGAAAATGAGAAACATCTATGTGAGATGTGAGAAAGACACATTGATTGGATGTCTCCCAAACAACCTTGACCGGAATCCAACTCATGTCTCTTCCATCCACAGGCCAAGGCTCTAACCACTGAGCAAACCAGCCAGGGCTCACTACCATATTTTCATTCTTCTCTCTTCCTCACAATCTTTATCTAATCTAATCCTATTGGCCCTACTTTTGGACTTTATCCTAAATCCAGCCACTTCTCACCCTCTCCTCAGTCAAGCGAACACCTCTCTTTCCTTACTTGGACTAATGCCAGCTTCAGTCCCCTGCCACCATCAGGTATAGTCAGTGACTGCTTAGAAACCTCAGTCTCAAAGCCACCGATGGAGTCCGTGCCTGCTGCCCTTCAGCATCCATCCCGCCTCACCTCTCGCCTCACTTCTCCCGCACGATCTCCCACTGCCTCCCGTCCTCCCCACTCTCCTGCTGCCCGGGCTTCGTGCTGCTCCCTCCGTGGGGGGCATTCCACTCCTCGTGACCTTGTGGTTTACGCTCTCCCTTCATTTAATTTTCTGCTCAGTGTCCCACTCTCAGAAAGGCGTCCCCTGAATACTCTGTCTCAAACTAGCCCCCCATCTCACACTCCTAATCATGCCCCAGCTCCTCATCTCTACCTGAAATGACATTTTACAATTGCCCTTGGACAACATGGGGGCCCCAACTCCAAATATAAGCTCTGACTCCCCCCAAATTTAACTCCCCTTGGCAAAGGCAGGGGATTGGTCCCAGCATCCCCCATGGATAGCAAAATCCAAGGAGGTGCAAGCCTTCTGTATAAAATGATATACATCGATGCACACAGTTGGCCTTCAGCATGCGCAGACTCCCAACTCAGACTTAAAACAGTGCAAGTATTTAATGAAAAACATATCCACATGTAAGTGAACTCATGCATTTTAAACCCCTGTTGTTCAAGGATCAACTGTATACATATTTATTTCTAGAAAATACAATGGCAAACATTTTCCCTGCCTTTTCACTTGTATATCCTAAACACTTAGAGAAGTACCAGCGTACAGCAGATTCTCAATAAATATTTTGACTAAATGAAGCATTAAACAACTACCCAGTTGGGCTGAATGACCTGGTGGTTCCACAGGGATACATTTCTGATTGAGGCATTTGTCCCTGCTGGTTTTGGTGTCTCAGTTGTTACCACTACTGACCTGGATGCTTACTGATAAAAATTGGGCAAACCACAGGTAGATCACCCGCTCCTGTCCCCAAACCCCATAACCTGATCCCTGCCCTCATCAGATTGGCAGGGCTCTGCCCATGAGACCCATACCTGCCATTCCCCTAAGTGTGAAGGTGGTAGAGTCTCCTTTGGTTTTATGCTCAGCTGACAGCTGGCCGGATATTTATAACACATCTCTTCAAATTCACTCATGAGCCCGGCGGGTGTGGCTCAGTGGTTGAGCATCAACCCAAGTACCAAGAGGTCACCAGTTCGATTCCCAGTCAGGGCACATGCCCAGGTTGTCATGTAGCCACTTTTCTTGAATCTAAGGCTACTGTCAGGAGAGTAAAGATGGATTCTGGTATCAACTACCAGGACAAACCAGAAGTAGGTCTTCAACCTTTGACCCTCGGTAGAGAAGACAGTTAACATACACCTTTTACTCCCAAACATTGTTCATGCACACCTCATAAAAAGTTAAATCTTCAAAGCAAAGAGTTTGAAGCCCTGACCACATTCCTCCTGTCACATCTGATTTTTATATTAATTAGTGGAATCAAATAAACACAACTCTGCTGAGCAGTTCCCTAGCTCCATATATCAATGAATATGTTTTAAAAATTAAGGTGAGCCCCAGCTGGTTTGGTTCAGTGGTTAGAGCATCGGCTCAGAGACCAATGAGTCCCGGATTCAATTTCAGTCAAGGGCACGTACCTCGGTTGTGGTTTGTCCCCAGCCCTGGTCAGATCGTGCAGGAGGCAACCATTCGATGTGTCCCTCTCATGTCGTTTCTCTCTCTTACCTTTTTTCTTCCTCTCACTCTACCTGAAGATAAATAGAAAAATATCCTCAGGTGAGGATAAAAATAAATAAATAAATTAATTAATTAATTAATTAATAAATTAAGGTGATACACACCTACACAGCCTTGAGCCCAAGACTTGAAGGGACCAAAATGTTCTATTACCCATGGGGAAAACAGAATACTTTTCCAAAGTACAACATTAGTAAATGTCCCAGATTGAGCAACCACTTAATTATAGACATTTTGCCAAACTTGGGGTGGGGGGGCGGGGAGGGGTGGAACATAAGGATAAATAATCATCTCTGCCTTCTAGGAATTGACCCTCTAGTAGGAGAGATAGATACAGTGATATGAGTAATAAGCCCAAATATGTGCTAGATAAAAATAGTATCACTGAGCAAAGTTAGGAAACACTTGACAGAGGAGATGATGGTTACGTTGAACTGAGAGTGAGTAGGAGGTTGCCAGGTCATTTCAAGCAAAGAAAACAACAATGACCTAAAAGAGCCCGATTGTTAAAGAAATTTATCTCTTCAGCTTCATCTTCCAACAGCACACTCCCTCAGCCACTTCTGTGAGCCACAGTGAACTACTTCCTGTTCTCTACGGACAGACGATGCTGTCCCTGTCTGAGCAGTAGCTCCCGATCCTCAAGCCTTGGATCTGAATAGCATCTTCTCGATCTTCTGGTCTTGACTTAGATATGACTTCTTTGATCTCCTCAAGTCTGGAATAGGAGGCACTTCTATGTTTCCAATTGCATTCCGTAGCTTCCCGACTGTAGAACTTAACACACTCAAGCATGACCTCCTGTGGACTTACCTGTATTTCCTGTAGATTACATATCTCAGGAGGACAAGACCATATTGCTCTTGATCACCATTGTATCCCCCATGCGTGCAGAATAAATCAATGGTTCAAAATTTCCGAGCATAAGGTGGGGCTGGAGAAAGATTGTAATCTAAGATTGTAATAAGACTGAATTTATAGATTAGAATGGAGTGGGAAGGAGGGGGTCAAAGGGGGGACATCTGTAATACTTTCAACAATAAAAATAAATAATTTTAAAAAGAAAATTAGTACATTAAAAAAAAAAAAGAATTAAAGCCTGAAAGGCTATGGGTGCTCTGCTGTGTCCACATGTTATCTCCTGTCCAAGGGGAAGCCAGGACTAGAAGCGAGAGGAGAGCAGCAAGGCAGCAATAAGAGGGCCTGGAATCGTGGCAAGGGACTGAAGACAAGAAGAACAATTGCAAGAGATACTATATTTATTATAGTATCTGTATTGTAGTATGTGTATTACTGTATTTATTACAGGACCTGATGATTTATTACATGTCTAGGGAAGGAGTAGGAGAGTAAGGATGACTCACAAAGCAGGTAAACTAGATGATTTATGGAGAATATCTTTATTTTTCTCCTACATGAGAGAGATGAGTGATGTAAACAATAGAATGGCCCCGGTATTCAAGACTAAAAGCGTTGAGTATTGTTCATTACTGTGTATCTTGATATTGTCAGCTCAATAAAGTAAAGACATTCATACAAAAACAGGTAGAGAACTCAAAATTTCAAAGGACTATTTTATAATTAAAATAGAAGATGCCCTGGCCAGTGTTGCTCAATGGTCAGAGCCCACACACCAAAGAGTTATGGGTTTGACTCCCAGCCTCCCTCCCTTTCACTCTCTCTAAAAATCAATGGGAAAAATATCCTGGGTGAGGATTTAAATAGAAGAGAAACAGGTAGGATGCTATTTTTAAAAAACACAAAATAAATTGTGTATTAATTGCTTAAGAACTGGATAGTAAGTAGAGGTTGAATTCCTAAATCTTGACTTAGGAAAATGGCAAATTTCAGTCTATTTTTCTTATTACTCTTTGCCTTCAGATTACAAAGATGAAAAAAACAAGCAAACGATTTCTGTCAGGAGATATTTATCCAAGCAGAAACACGGAGGGAACAACATTGTGATAGAGATAAGGGAAAGATACAGTTGAAAAGTGAAGGAAAACCTCAGCATCAAGAGAGAAAACAGTTTTCAGAAAGTATTTTGCACAGATACACCAGGCAGCAACAAAATGCTCCCACGTTGGGGCTTGAGGGGAAGGAAATGAGAAAATCAAGAGCAATGAGTACAGAGAGAGAATAGCTCTTTTTTTTTTTTTTTAAATTTCTTTTATTTTTTATTTTTTTCTCACCTGAGGACACTTTTGCATTTATCTTTAAATAGAGCTGGAGAGAGAAAGGGAGGAAGAGAGAGAGACACACATTGACGTGAGAGAGACACATCGACTGGTTGCCACCTATATGACCCCAACCGGCGCCAGGGACAAACTGCAACTGAGGTACGTGCCCTTAGTGGGAACCGAACCTGGGACTCTCGGGTCCAAGGGCCAACGCTCTAACCACTGAGCCAAACCAGCCAGGGCGAGAGAAGAGCTCTTAAGAAAGATGAGAAAAATAGGCGGGACAATGGAAGCAAACATGTGGTTAGAGAAAACAATTACCAAGCAGCCCCCAAATTTTACTCTGAGCTGGAAGGCACAGAGAAGTTAGAAACAGAATTCCTTAACTTAATAATCTAAGACCTCAGCTTGTTCATCTCTGAAAAGGGGATACAATTAAGGTTTGTATTAATCAACTCAGGTGCCATAACAAAATACCATAAACTGGGTGACTTAAACAATAGAAATTTATTTATTTTTTTTATAGTTGCAAAGGCTTGAAGTCCAAGACCAAGGTGAGGCAGGGTTGGTTTCTGGAAGGTCTCCCCTCCTGGCTTGCAGACTTCACCTTCTCAGTGTGCCCTCACACGGTGGAGAGAGAGTTCTGATGTCTCTTGTATAAAGGCACCAATCCCATCAGACCAGGGCTCTACCCTTGTGACCTCATTTTACCTTAATTACTTTTGTAAAGTCTCCACCTCCAAAAATAGTCATCTTAAGGGTTAGGGCTTCAGTATATGAACTTGAGGGGGGACTCAATTTGGTCCATAGTAACATTGTTTTAAGAAATGTGTGAAACTATGCAAAGCACATTGTGATTGACACATAGTAAGTGTTAATAGATATTAGCTAATGTTAGCTATGAAATCATCATCGTTACAGGCATTGTCTCTGAAGGGACTCCAGATTCTCTCTTCTCTCCACAAACTCACAGGCGTGCACTAAATTATTTGCTGAAAGAAGAAGCATTAGAACAACCATCTCCAGTGGGGTCCACTGAAAATTTCTATGCAGAAGGAGATTTTTAAAAAAAATGCCATTATTTTTGTACTAGTCTCAAGCTATTCCATTCAGAGAGACCATAGTAAACAAATCGGACTAACATCTCAAATTGTCACGAACCTAATGGGAAAGTTGTATTGACCTATACAAAATCTTTGAGTTTGGAAAACATGCTGCTACTTCTACTCAAAGGGAGCTATATATATTAGGATCAAAGGATAAGACAAGCTATGGACTTAAATGGTCCATAGAAGTAGAGGAGACACTGTAAAAAGGGCTATGAATTTTCCATCCTAGATCCTAGACTCTTACATTAAAACATAGATTTGAATCATTATATAGAAAATCCAGGGAAATGTACCTATTTGAGTCACTTAAATGACCACAAACCTACCATGATGTATTTTTAAAGTATCTACTTTCTAAAAGGGATAAAATGTTCTAATTTGAGATAATGTCCCACTTGGCACTACTGTAAATAGACTGGCCATCATTCGTTTAATGCCTCAAATGGCAGGTACTTGACAAATACTATCATTCATTAATTCTTAAAAACCCTGTTGAAGTTGCTATTATTTTTACCATTTGCAAATAAGTAAACCAAAAGGCTTCGCCCAAGGTTATACAACTAATAAATGAAGGTTAGACTTCAAACCATATCTGACTGCAATGATATCTTCTCTCCTTTATGCTGGGCTCACCACCATCGTTAGGGTGTTGGGACTTGTGAGCATGACTAGGAAAAATGGACCAGGTTGGTAGGAAAAAAAATGTAAAAAGTTGGTATTGATTCTTGACTCAATGTATTTATGTTCTAGTGTCATTCATAACAGTATTCACTTACTCAATTTTTTTAAAATCTCTTGAAAAATATCGGAAAAATTGCTCTATCAGTCTAGTCACTTGATCATATAATGGGCTTTTTACTTTAGATTCTAGAGCAGAAGATCTGAGTTGCAATTCAATGTTGCTACTTCTAAATTATGTGATTTAGGGCAAATTACTTATCTCCTCTTAGCATCCATTCTCCGGGGAGCATTATGAGCTATGTCACAGGGAAATATTAAGAATTACACAAAATGAAGTCTGCAAAAGCATAGTCAATTGCCACATTAGCACTCCGTGTTTATATTAAAAATGTTAATGAAAACATTGCCAACATTTCTATTTCCGAATAAGGGCAAACAAGAGAGACTATGAGGATTTTTACAAAGAACCCTAATGTCTGAGAATTAGGACTCATTACCATGTAAACTCCAGACATAATCAAAGTTGTTTTCAAGCTTCATTGTTCCCATCTAGTTTATCTCTTTTCTCCCCCAGTTATTTTGATGGGTTTTCACAAACTATGCAGACTTCAATAACTCACTCTCTAATAATATACTCTGGATAATTGTTAGCTTCGTGAAATGCAATTGCCTATACTTTAAGTTATAATTAAAGACATTACTTAAACCCTCAAGTGGCCTTTGGAAATCTGAAAATGGAGTTGAATTCATAAATGCTAGGGAAGAATAAGAAATCCCAGAACCCTAAATCAGCAGACTCAAATTCATTTGAACTCAACTGAAAGAGTGGCTGCTTCTTGCTTTGGTTACAATCACCAGACTTACACGGTCACTAAAACCAGTGCTACAGTGACTGAATGAGAAAACTGGGCTCACCGAGATCGGGTCTTTAAAGTTCAGTACATTTGCTGATGGAAAAACCTTTGTAATTCAGCTGAAATGAAAGGCAGTTTTACAAACAGACCGGTTGAGTAGGAGCAGTTTCAATCATGAAGAAAGTCCAAATGCGCCTCTGTGGCATCTGATTAAATGAAAATGGTGAGTTTTACAAAGTTTGTATTTAGGATTTGGCCAGTCTGGGACCATTTACCTCCTTTCTCGTGATATTGTTGGCTGTTTTCAGAGAATGGCTTGATGAGCCACAAAGAAAGACCAATAAGTTATTGCCCTTATTGACAGCTTAAAACAATTTCTGTTGTTTTTTTAATAAACCAATTACATGTCTACATTTTGATAACCTTGTCAGAAGAATTGTATTATACATACTATTTCAAAATGAAGTTAAGATCATCTCACCCCAAATTCCTGGTCTCTAAATACAAAACTAAACTCCCCTCTCAATAATGAACAATAGAGTTGATTCTTCTATTAAGTTCCATTAAATACAACTTTTTTTTTTAATCCTCACCCGAGGATATTTTTCTACCTATGTTCAGATAGAGTGGGCGGGAGAAAGAGAGAAAAACATCGATGTGGGAGAGATACATCAACTGGCTGCCTCTCAAACGACCGTGACCAGGGCTGGGGACCAAACACAACCAAGGAATGAGCCCTTGACCAGAACTGAACACGTGACTCTTTGGTCCTCGGACCGACACTCCAACCGCTGAACCAAACTGGCCAGTGCTAATACACTTTTAAAAAATTCTCTTGCCAAGTGTTATAGTTAGGCCCATATACACTAAGATGAATAAGCCACTAACCTTTCTGTGAAGATGTCACAAGAAAGTACTATTTACATGATATTTCTGTTTTTTTAAATGTAGATGGCCTACAGTCCACACTATTCCCATCTTTCTTTCAAGACTGATAGTTACCCAATTTTTCTCTTAGGTTATCTCTGGATACATCAGACCATTAACATTATTGTGTGGCTCATTTTTTTTTTTTTTTGGCGCAAATTTCAAATCAGATTAATACAGCAGAAAGTGCCCTGAGGTGATTGGATCGAACCTCCCATTTCACCGATGGAAAAAACAAGGCCTTTCTGATTCTGATAACACGGGCAATTGAAGAAACATAAACCCAGTCCTGTTAAACCATGGAGCATGAATGATAAAATGGAAAGAAATTTAAAACGAATTGCTCAATACGCAGCCTACCTCAAAGGAAAGAAGCAGGGGGTCTCCAGAGACGGCGGGAGAAAGGCGATCGATTCCAGTGGGAACAGTGACCTCGAAGCAGCAATGCCGTGATTTTAGAAGTTCTGCACCTCACAGTGGGTCACATCTGTGGCTACCTCGTTCTCTCTCACCACTGTGGGCCGAGGTGATTAATGTCTGTGGTGGCCACTGAGGTGCATTGCTGAGATCTCCTTCAAGACAGCTACGCAGACAACTTAGTTGACTGACAGCCCCAGCTGTGTCTTTTGGGATTCAGACTTTCCCCAGCTGCCCCCAGACAACATAGCATGGTTAGACGAGCCAGCCCTTCTTACCTGACGGAGGACTCCTCCAACCAGCAACCTTTGTTTGAGGCACCCCATCACCTGGGTGGATGTTTTCTCAGAACTGTGCTGTGGCTGAGACTCATCCAACCCAACCCTCCTTTTGCTCTCTGGGTTCACAGGTGTCAAAGCTGCACTGACAGGTACAGGCTCTCTCAGCCCTTGAGCCTTCACAAGCATTTCCCCAGATCAAGTTCTTACACATCTAATTCCATCTCAGTATCCGCTCCTCAGAGCAGAACTGCCACCGAATCTGAGCACATCTTTCATGCGGTGGGTACATCGAGTGGGAACTTGGGAAGCGCTGCACTGGAGACATTTTCAGACGTGAGCACAAGCCGACATCGTGCAGTGATGTTCATTACAGCGTGGGTTCACACACAGGGCTGGAACCAGCCTAAATGTTCAAACAGGGGGCACCGGAAGGAGGTATACTTACTTAATGACAGCACATAAAGAGAATGAATGGAGCTGCAGGTATCAACACAGATGAATCTTACCAACAAAACGTTATGTGAACAAAAGAAGCTGCAGAAATACCCACGCAATGTGGCACAATGTGTTTAAGCCTAAAAACACATAAATAGTGCTCTCTATAGTTTTTGAGTATTATAAGAATTTGGGTAGCAAGAACGTACGTTCACTTCAGGAGAGTGGTAATCTCTGGGATAAAAAGGAGAGAGAAAATAGGATTTGGTGGATTTTAACTCTTTCTGTAATATTTTATTCTTTTTTTTTTTTCCTGGATAACAACCATTCAATTTCATTGGTGGATACATGGCATGGGTGTTTGTTATCGTACTCTCTGTGCTTTTCTATGTGTTTGAAGTATTTCCAGATTTTATTTAAATAATATCAATATTGGTTGAAGGAAAAGAAACTGAGACCCAAAAAAATGAAGGTCCATGACCAAGTTCACATAGTTAATGGCAGAGCAGACACTGGTCCTGTCCTCTTGGCTCCTGGGCTGGCTGTCCGGCCGCCACAGTGCTGCGTCCATTGTCACTGTCCACCTAACAGGAAAGACTGTGGTGATGGGTCTTTTTTATCTTTCAGTGTCTGGTACATCCCAAGCGCTAAAATCTATGAGATCATATTGAACAATTTGCATTGAACCTCTAATACAAAATCACTTTACCACTGGAACTATGCTCCAAGAGAAGAAATCTCATGCTATGGCTCTGACTGCCACGTGTTCAGCAATGTGTGGGTCATGTACTCAGCAGTTGGGTGGGCTAATGGCTGGCCCAGACCTTCCTCAGAAGCAGCAAAGTGGGAGGCAGTTCTTTGTCTAAAGAGTCAGACATTAAGCTAACTAATCTGAAGGCAGCTACAGTGTACCCGTTACATATATACTGTAGGTAATTTTGGAGAGCATATAGTCTTCCTCTGAAGATTTACATTTACAAGAGCCCTACCACTTGCAATAGAAATTCCTTTCTTCAGAATCTGGGAAATTCCACTGGCTCCACTCCCTGCATCCCAGTGGTGAGGTAGGCTGCTTCTTCCCCTGGACAGAAAGTACGAGATTACCAGGCTCTGTGGTCCTCCAGGATCTAAATGACGGTGCATAGTGTCCATTCGAAGACCTCTTCAATTTACAACAGCTGCAAGGCCAACAGCAGCAAAAACAAAACACAGATAACAATATTCTCAAAAGTAAATGGGCTAACAACCACAAACAGAAAAGAACAATGGAGATGTATATCAGGGTCTTTTTTTATGTATGCCCATTTTCAAGGGCAATTATTTTTTAACTTGGGTAAAATCCAGTGCCTTTATTCTAATTTTGATTACATGAAAATTTGAGGCAAATATGACCTTGAGGGTACGCTTTCTCTTTTCATCAGTATATTTTTAAATGCTGACAATGCTTGGTACATTATTAATGTTTGTTGATTGAATGAAAGGATGAATAAATGAATATAAGTAAAATTAAGACATATTTCTTACTGACAGACACTAATGACTAAAAAAGGGTTCCAATAAATGAGCAGAGTTGACAATTAAAGTGTAAATAGCAATCTAATGAATGTTCTAATTGATCTTCCCTGCTTTAAAATGTAGCCAGGATTTTTTAACCTTGAGATACAATGCTCAGCAAATTAGTAGACTGTCCTTGTGTAAAAATTTCTTTAATCAATCTAATAGTTTGTCTACTCAACTACTATAGGCTTTAAGACCTCTCTGCCAAACTAGGGTTCTGTTCTGTTAGTCTTGACAAGAGTTACCTCTCAGAAATAGATTCATATACAGAAGTATAGTTTAGTATTTTGGACTTCTGTAAAAATAAAGAGCAGACATTAATTTTTCTTAGATCTTCAAAGTTAAACCTGGGAGGGAAATGAAAACTCTGATTCTTTCTTGAGGATTCTACCACCAAGAAAACAACACACTTTTAATATTTGAATCAGATTTTAACAGATTTTGTTTCAATTGATTCTTTCTCTTTAGTTTTGCAGAGACCTCAACACAATGGGTGTCAAATAGTCTTTCAACCCATTGGGAAGTTGGATACCATCTGTGCAAGACTTGTTAAGATGTGGTAAAAAAATTTTTTTTTAATTTTTACCCTAACCATACCACCTACCTCCACCCAATTAAGGACGATGGGAGCTGAAAGGAGAATTGGACTTTGAAAATTGAATTTTGTAAAAGAGCTATCTGTGTGTTGAGTCTCACTCACTCTCGGCCAGAAGGGTTAGGGCTAATTTCCCTCATGTCAAGCCCAGGAAAAGTGGTTCTGGAAGGTGACAGAGGACAATGGAATATAAAAAATCTCTAGATGACCAGCAACTCTGCTCTGTTGTGAGACAAAGAAAGATTGGGAGAAAGAAAGATTACAATAGAGTTTCTTGGTGCTAGGAATGAGTGAGGGTTTACTGTGAATGCAAGAAAATAGAGCCAGCCTTGGGGTGCTATCAATACTGCCCAAAATGACTGTCTCAAGGTACACAGTGACCCTCACAAAGGAGTGTGCCACTAGATTCCAGGGACTGGGGCAGAACATTGCAGAAGCAACTGCAAGGATGAATTTCCTAGCACATCAAAAGAACTCCAGGATAGACACCCCAGTGATTTGGGGTGGGAGGGTGGGCAGTTTTCAAACAATGCACTGACAATTGCCAGGAAAAAGTGTCAGCTTTAAAAAACCTGCCAAGCACAGAGAACACAGACATCAGCTAATTTCAGCAGTGATCAAATAAGATCAAATAATGCCTTTCCTTTCCTTTGACCTCAGCCCCCTCCTTGGCTGAAGGGGTCAGAGACTGCAGCTACCAAGACAGAGCAGGAGGAGGCAAAAAAACAAAACCAGAAAACGGTGAATTGAAGAAGAGCTCGCCAGGTCTGCCTTCCCCCCCTCAGGCATCAGCCTCAGGCATCAGCTCTTGCAGCCTCCAGCTAAGAGAGACCAGAAGCTTCAACTTCACATACTATTAAGGTTATTAAGTGGGAGTAGACATTTTAATGAGTGAAATAAAACCTCTTGGGTGACTAGAAGAACACAAAGGGTCTCTCATTATCTAAGAGTGACCAAAAGAGCCACTGTGCCCTTTCTGACATCATCCAGGGACAGAAAAGAATAGGTCCCTCTGATCAGTTGGAATGGAAGGAGGGGTGGAGGACTAACGTTGTCCTGGATTCCACTCTACACGCCCTCCTCGCCCTCCTCACTCACTGTAGCAAGGTCACGGTGTCACCTCTATGCAAGGCTTGCTAAGAGGTGGTAAATATATATATATTTAATTTTTTTAATTTTTAAAAATTTTAACCAATAAGTTCTGTTTTCAAAATTTCAGTAAGTTCTGTTTTCTGGTCTTCGTAATAGTTATTCCAGGAAAGAATGAGGAAAAGGACATGCTTAATTCTTGGATAGCAACAAGGTTTAGTGTGAAGAAGAGCTGAAGACAGGGCATGAAAGATTCCTCTTAGTCTCTCCAGCCCAGTCCGGCCAAGGAAGCCCTCATCCATCACTAACTCTGACAGGCAGGCAAACAATAGCTAATTTTGCTGCCTGGAGTTCATTGCCAGCTGAGGCTGAGTTCACTCTCTCACCCTTCACCCCCTCTCCAGTGACCTCTCCGGATGCCCCTTACTAACTGGCCAGTTTGTTTTCTGCCTGAGTAATGGCAATCTGCTTTCCAGGAGAGACCTGGCCCCTCCATCCCACATCCCACATCTGCCGTGGCCAGGCCACTCTGCTGATATAGACTAGTCTCCTAGGCGATCTCTGCCTACTAAGTTCTAGCCCAACAGATTCCTCTGCCCTGCCCCACTGACCAGATTCAACCTCTCTGTAGCCACACCCGCCCACACTGCCACACCCACCGGGAAGCACCAGCCTTCCCCAGCTCTGTCTGCAGCCTCCACCCATCAGCCTTTGCTACTGAGGACCTACTGTGCCTTATACAGCTGAACCCACAGAAAGTTGGAACAAAAAAAGAACTTGGAATGACTCATTTGCAACTATTTCTTGTCATTAAACGTGGCACAACCATTAAAGAAGTGAGGTGAGATGTAAAATGGGGGCCTTAAAAAGTAGCCTTCTGTTATCCTAGAAGACTAGGAGAGTAGCCACAAAGTGTCCTTAATGTTCCTCAGTGGTTATTATTTCAAATCAGACTCAGACCAGAAAGATGCAAGAATAATCATGAAATACGAGGCACACCACTGCGGAACACGTTAGTTCCAAATGTGTTCATTTATTCATTTGCAGTAACAGCCTTGGAAATCAGTGGAGTGGTCTCTAGAAAGTAAAGGAGTAAAATAATTTTCCAAGTCTCCTAGTCAGAGGGCTAATTCCAGTTTCAAAAGCAACACTAACTGGATTAAAGCACCATGAAGGGGAGAGACAGAGAGAGTGGAAATTCCATCCTGCTTCCATCATTGTCCACTGCAAGCTGCCTTAATGATTTCCAGCTGCCTCCATTTAAGCAGTTGCTTTGACAGAATTTTCATACAAACTTGGAACTTTTTCATGTAAAAAAAAAATCTTACTTTGCCCTCAACTGCATTCTAACCAAAAGCAGATTTCTCTCGGATTACATAAGGATCTGATGAGCTGGAAGAGGAGGAGGAGCCAGGAGGAAGGCCGCAGCCTGTGCTGTTTGGGTTTCTCCACGAACCGTTCCAGAAGAGAGGCTCAAGGGAAAATGTGAAAACCTAGGGAGAAGCCCCACACTCTTGCAGAAGCCAAAATACGCTTTTGTTTCAATAGACCACTGCCTTCTGAGGTGAAGAAAGACTATTCGGAATTAAGCTGCCATGGAATAATTACATGGAAATCCGTATAAGTTAAAGTTGTAAATCTGTGTGTGATATGTGTGAGTGTGTGTGTGTGGAGGGGGGAGGTTAGTGTGCTTATGGTGAGTTAGTGGAAATGTTTACAGCAAAAGTGGAGCTGGCCAAATAGTCTGGAACCTGAAGTTAGCCAATTCTTTGCATGGAGGAGGGATCAGAAAACAATGGCAGTATGAATATATAATATAATAAACATGGATATTAACAACTGAAATAAGGTTGTGTTACTAATCATGAGTTTGGGGTTTCAAGCCCCGTTAGGATCATAGATTTCTTCCCAACAAGGTTGTATGCTCTTGAAAAGCAAAGAGCAACTATTTCCTAGTGATCTGTCTTCCCCCACAGCTCCTAGCTCTACCAGATCCTATGTGCTAGGTCTTCAATAAAGACATGTTAAAGCAAATCAAGAAAAACTTTCAGCCCTGGCCGGTTTGGCTCAGCGGTTAGAGCGTCAGCCTGTGGTCCAGAGAGACCCGGGTTCGGTTCCCGCTAAGGGCATGTACTTCGGTTGCGGTTTGTCCCCGGCCCTGGTTGGGTCGTGTGGGTGGCGACCGCTCGATGTGTCCCTTTCATGTCGATGTTTCTCTCTCTCTCTCTCCCTCCCACTCTATCTGAACAAAATATCAAAAAATGTCCTCAGGTGAGGATAAAAAAAAAAAGAAAAAGAAAAACGTTCAGAGATTGATGTTAGCTAAGCAAAAGGAGGGTTGGAAGGAGAATATGAAGATAGCTTGAGAACAGATGATTTCATCCTCATGATTCCATGAATCTATAGTTTTTTCATGTATCATTGTTTTCCATGTAGATGTAGTCCTAAATTGTTACATGTAGGGCAAAGGGAACTTTTATGGGTCCTCAAATTATTCTCTAAAAACTATCCCAGACTACTGAAAATGTTCTCTCTTTTTGAGTAGTTTTGTAAATGAACCTATTAATATTTTTTCTTGCCTACCATGTCAGTAAGAAAATACTCTATATATCTACCCTAAATCCTTTATTTTGCACAGTGAATCCTTTGATGATGGGGAGAGGAATTTTTAATAATACAGTAGCCCCCCCTTATTTGTGGGGTATACATTCCAAGCCCCCCAGAGAATGCCTGAAACCATGATAGTACCGAATCCTATATATACTATGTTTTGTCCTATACATACCTACAATAAATTTAATTTATAAATTGGGCACAGTAAGAAATTAACAACAATAACAAATAATAAAATAGAGCAATATACTGTAATAATAGTTATATGAATGTGGTCTCTCTCTCTCTCAAAATATCTTATTGTGCTGTAGTCACCTTTTCACTTAAAGGAAGCACATTATGGCTTCTCTTTGGCATGTCCAAGTTGCCAGCATCACTTGTACTTCGGGATAGTATTAAGTAAGATAGGGTTTAACTTGAACACAAGCTCTCAGGTACTACAGCAGTCAATCTGATAGCCGAGATGGCTATTAAGTGACTAACGGGTGAGAAGCATATACAGGGGTGGGCAAAAATAGGTTTGCAATTTTAATACAAGTAAATAATGCAGTAATTAATAAATAACACAAGAATAAACTCTTGTGTGCTGGGTACTCACAACTGTCAACCTACCTTTGCCCACCACTGTGCATGATGGAGATGTGACAAAGGGAAGATTCATGTCCCCGGCTGGTGGGAGCAGGGTGGCATGAGATTTCATCATGCTGCTTGGGAGGGCACACCATTTAAACCTTTTGAACTGTTTATTTCTGAAATTTCCCTTTTAATATTTGGGGCCACAGTTGACCATGGGTAACTGACACTGTGGAACCTGAGATGGGAGGGACTACTGTACCAACCCATCCATAATAATTTTCTATTTAAAACCCAAATAGGGTACAAAGGAGGCACAGGAAAGAACAGCTAAGTCTGTCTTGGAGTCTCTTCTCATCCTCATCTTCATTCATTTGACGAGTATTATTGAGTACATAGGGTGAAGCATGTGCTGAAATTCCCATAGATGTTCCTCATGAATCTTACTTCCCTTATTCAGGGACATTCGGAAGTTCCAGAATCTCCGCCTAAGAGGGCCCTGGGGGTAATGATCTGGTTGGCTGCCAAGGCTGCCAGTGTGTGCCCTGCAGCTGAGTGTGAGCACAGAGCGTGTTTCACATGTACTGCATTTCCATTTGGGGAGCTTGAAGGGTTAGATCCTCCCCATCCACTTGTATGTTCCCTAGGGAGGAATTCGTTTTGATAAGTTTTTGTACTTTTATTCTGAATCTTTCCAAGTTCTCGATACTATTCTGAAATGCTAGTGCCAAAAATTGTACAGAGGACCCTAATGTGGGTAATCATGAAGATAAAGACAAACAAATCCATCACTTTATAATTGCAGGGCTTTGCCTATTTGTAAACCACAGTAATTATGCTTGCTTTTTGAGCAAATTCACTATTCTTTTGATTCCTTGTGACTAGATAATTTTAGCTGAACATCACTAAACAATCATTTATTTTCAAAAAGGGCTCTGAAGATGAAAGCAGTCAATAATGTAAAATGTGAATACATTATATCTGCACTAATCCTTTCTTTGGCCCCACTTTCGACACATTCCTACTCTTTCTGTTTCTTCTCTTATTTTTGTTTCTATTAAATACTAATTTATAAATACTATTAATAAATATTTCTGTAACACATTTTTTTTTTCTTTAATGGTCTGTGTCAGCGATCTTCAACCTTTTTCATCTCATGGCACCCATAAACAAATACTAAAATTCTGCCACACACCCAAAAATATATTTTTTGCCAATCTGACAAAAGAAAACAAGTATAATTTTGATTCATTCACATTGGACAGCTATTGTGTTGGCTGTTGTCATTTTTTAATTTGACAATTTAAGAGAAAAGAGGTCAATGCCCTTGACTAAATACTCAGGTATTGCATATTTTAAAAATTCTTGCCCAGCCAGTGTGGCTCAGTGGACTGAGCGTTGTCCCATGGACTGAGAGGTCCCGGTTTGATTCTCAGTCAGGGCACATGCCTGGGTTGTAGGCTCAATCCTCATTGGGGGACATATAAGAGGCAGTCAATGGATGTTTCTCACATCAATGTTTCTATTTCTCCCTTCTTTTCTCTCTAAAAAATCAATTAAAAATATTTTAAAAAATAAAATTCTTTTGGCACACTGGTTGAAAACCGCTTGTCTGTGTATTTTATCTTCGTTACTAAATTGTAAGTTTCTTGATTATAAAGACATTACCTGGTTCATCTTTGCATCTCGTTGGCCTGCATCTGGCACATAGCAAACCTTAAGAATGGTTTGTTGAGTGAATAAAAGAATGTGCCAAACCTTGAACCCTGGAAGAAATATACAAAATAAATCTTCAAAACTTTAATAAATGGATTCAAAAGCTGTTTCAGATGAACTACTAGTAAGTCCTCAAGTCTAACACTTCTAGAAGACTCGCTAGGGAGAGTCAACATAACCTCATAAGGGTGTAAACACAGCTATTGTTCTCTCCAGGATATGATTAGTTTTGATTTATTGCACATGTCCACCTGCAAGGCTTCTCAGAGCACACAGAGTCATAATCTCCAAAGTCACCTAGTGACAAGTGAGTCCCTCAGCTCCATTGCTCACCTGCATCAGTAGCTCTCATTTATCTATCAGGCAGCACAGACCTGTTCCGAGCCTCAAGGCCCACAAACTGTATTACTGACTTTGTCAAATCAAATGGGTGATAATTTACAATATAAGTATCTTTTATAGAATAGTGAGTTATTTCTCCTCTTCTTCATCTTTTATCCTTACAAAGTAAAATCCTAGAATTATAGACCACAGACAGATGTGTATGATTTATAGTTAGTGCTTTATAAAGGAAAAGGAAGAAGAGGAGGAGGAGACGGAGAAGAAGAAGAAATGTGCATTATCCCGTCATTGGTCACAAGGAAAATGAGGCAGGGCATTGAAAGGATCCAAATCAATATATTAACAATTCCCCCCTAAGGGGGAAGTACATGGATTAGTCACATATGGCAAGCCACAAAAGATTCCAGAGAAAAAGAGGAAAGTCAAGTGAAACTCAATTTTGAAACTGAGGTAGAAATGTAAACTAGGAAGAAAAGACAGAATGTCCACAAGGGAAGTCATGTTCCCTAAAGAGTTAAAATGTTAAATCCCGAAATGCTAAATCCTGATCAGATCATTATCTCACATACCTATAACAGCTCTTCTGTGAATTTTGTTCTTATTTCCAACTAAAACAAGGCCTGCACATACCTGACTGTGTGCAGAGAATCTCAATGCAGAGCAAACTACACGATTACCCAATAAAAAAAAAGAAGTGGCCCTGGCCGGTTTGGCTCAGCGGTTAGAGCATCCACCTGCGGTCCGGAGAGACCCGGGTTCGGTTCCCACTAAGGGCACGTACCTCGGTTGCTGTTTGTCCCCGGCCCTGGTTGGTCGTGCGAGTGGCAGCCACTCGATGTGTCCCTTTCACGTCGATGTCTCCCTCTCTCTCTCTCTTCCGCTCTCTCCCTCCCACTCTATCTGTGCAAAAAATGGAAAAATGTCCTCGGGTGAGGATTAAAAAAAAAAAAAAGAAGAAGAAGTGATCCTTGTAGCTATCCTACATTAAGAACACCACTTAGCACAGGATCCCTGAATACAGCATGCCTTGCATTTAACACTCTCATCCGTCGAGAAAGGCTGTCCCCTTTCACCTTTCCTAGCATCTCTGCAAAAAGGGAGCATTTCAAAAATACATTTATCCACTGAGACAAAATGTGCATTCCTATCCGCCACACAGAAGTCGGAATGCCGAAGCAGCTACTAGTTTAGGGTTTCACTAACTACCTACCTAATTCTACGTATTTGGAAACAAACTTTATTTGGTAAAGAAGGCTGAATCATGAATAAAAAATTATGTTCAAATCCTGGCTCAATCTCTTAGTATATGTGTGATTTTTAGTAAGTTATTTAAGATCTCTTGAATTGTTTTCAATGACAAAATGGGGGGGGGGGGGTTAATGACACATGCCCTAATAACCTCCCATATGGTTGAGATAATCAAATGAGATGTTATATTTAAATGTGCTTTGTGAACTCTATTGTGTTATGCAAATATAAGATACTAATTGAACATATTTGATAACATAAATATCTTCCATAGAAATTTTTCTACCATCTCATGAGACAGAAAACTGTTTTAATCTTTCCTACAACAAGAGGGAATATAAATAAATGGCAATAATGATATATAAACAGCTATTCCAAGTCTACAAACCACCTGTATCTACTAAAATTATAGAAGTAAGCAAATTCTTCCAGGTAGTTTCTTTCTCTTGCTACACTGAGTTTTGGGGAATCGTTTTTTAAGTTCTAGTCTAGCCCTCCTAACTGGTTTTATGATGTTCAGATGGAGGATAACTCTCTAGCTGCTCACTTGCTCCAGAAAGTATTTACTTAGAGAAAATTAGAATTTAATTTATACTGGATGATCAATACAGACCTTTATACGTGCAATACATCTAATACACCGCAGCCAGATTAATTTCCCTAGTCAGTGATTAATTGCCTACTCTATCCCAGGCACTGAAGAAGGTGCCTGGAATATAACCGAGAGCATGATGGGCAAAGTCTCTGCCCTTCTAAATGTCAAATCCATAGTTACATTTCAGAGCTCATCTTTCTCAACCTCTGTGACATTTGATTTTGTTGCCAAGTCACCTTCTTGAAACATTCTTCTCTCTCATTTTGAAGACTTTATTCTTGCTTAATGTAGCAGTTGCCATCGGCCAATTGCCCCAACCTGAATTCCCAGCCCCTTCTCCTTTACCCCTTTCCAGTTTGAGGTAGTGATGTGATGCAGTTCTGACCAATGAGATGTAAGGTAAAGTCTGTGTTGATGTTCCAGCAGCAGGTAAGTAGCATTCCTTTCTCTTCCTAATTCCTTCTGCTAAAATGTAGATGTGCTGACTACAGCCCTAGTAACCAACCTGCAAACATGGGGAAAAGTCAAGAGAATGACTTCACGGCACTTACAGTCTACTATACCCAGCTAACTACACCCAGTAAACTATACCCTGCCAACTCTAATTCTTCCCCTGTCTCAGTTTAAGTCTCCTTGGAGAGACCTCCATAAAAATCCCAATCTAATTAGCACCTCCTACTAGGTATTTTCATAGCACTCAGTGATCCTCCTTCATTAACATATTTTCAGTTCTCTATTTTACCATGTTAGTATTTATTTTACATCTTCCTCCTCCACTAGAAAGCAAAGGGATAATTAAGTCTTTCTAGCCATTCTATATTCATTGTCTCACAGATTATCTAGCATATATTATGTGCTTAGCAAATACATGTTGAAATTTAATGAATTCTTTAAACTTAGGTCTAAATTACCCTCTAGATACCACTACTTGAATATCCTCAGGATCAAAGATTACATTTGTGCTGAGTTTCTATTCCCAGTGAAAGGCATCACCAGAGACCAAACCCAGACACCTCCAAATCTTCCGTAGCTTTGACTCCTGTACTCCCCCTCACATCCAACTGGTATTCAAGACCTCCTGATTCCATCAACTTAATATTTCCTCACCATTCTCTTCCTCCTTGGTGCTATTCATCCTTCCTTACTTCAAACCCTCATTACACCTGCATGACTATAGTATTGCTATTGCAGTACACAGCTTTCATCGTTCTGTGTGTTTGAATCCCATCCTTATTCATTATCATCAACTAATCTAGTATTATATTCATTTTTAATAAATATTTTTATTTTCTTTCTTTCTTTTTTTTTAAATCCTCTGCCTGAGAATATATATTTTTTTCTATTTATCATCAGATAAAGTGGGAGGGAGGGGGAGAGAGAGAGAAACATCAACATGAGAGAGACACTTCACACGACCCAACCAGGGCCGGGCACCAAACCGCAACCGAGGTACATGCCCTTGACCAGAATCAAACCTGAGACTCTTTGGTCCATGGGCCGAAGCTCTAACTGCTGAGTCAAGACGGTCAGGACATTATATTCATTTTACAGATCAGAAAAACTAAGGCTCCAAGAGTTTAAGAAACGTACCTCAAGTCAACCAACTAGTAAGTAGTGGAGCTGGAACTTACACCATTCTATACCCTAAATCAGGACACTTAGGAGAGAGAGATCATGTAGACTCCAGCTTGACCCAACGCCTCCATGCAGGCATCTTGAATATGAGAGTGTATTTATATATGGACCACACCCAGAACTCTGAGTCCTTCGAGAGGCAGAGAAAAGATCTTCATTTCATCCTTCTCCAGCACCCATTACCCACCACTTCCCCAGCACGTTGAACAGTGTCTACTCCACTGTATAATGTCAAAGGGATTTTGAGAAAGAAAAAAAAAAGGAGAAAGAGAAATAAGGAAGGACTCTTCCAAGGGAGAGAAAGGGAAGGGGAGCCAAGGCAATAAGAAGTGAGAGAGAATGATAGGAACAGAAAACACAACGCGCTCTGTTTAGACTCTTATTCAGAAGTTAATGCCTTTGCAAAAAAAAAAAATGTTGGCTTGGATTTTGGCTGATGTTTTACTTAGTTCAGCACAGGGAAATTTCCAACTCGGCCTTTTCCCTCAGGAACATTTATGAAGAGTTAAGAGTTATACGATGATGTGAAGCAAAGAAAATCAATTCACATATACCCTTCTTCAAAGTAAAAGCTAGCAGCTAAATGTCACCAAGTAAATCACCTCACCTCTAAAAGCTCTGCCCTCTCCCCTGCAAAACGATTACTGCCTGTGAGGCCAGACTGATTTGTCACCTTTTCATCAATTTATTTATTCATTTATTTATTTACCATTTTGTGCTTTAAGAGTAGTTTGGGACTATAGTTAGGGCTGCGATTTCTCCTCTACAGAAATTAATAGGGTTAAACCTTTTCGGTCATCATGATCCTACCACGTCATCGCACCCCAATCATCTTCTGGAAATGGAGCAATGTGCGCCCAAACCTCGCGCGGGCTGGCTTTGCCTCCGCCCCCCTGAATCCCTGGGCATCGCGTTTCTCATAGGCAGCAGCTGAAATGAAATGACTGAGTCATTGGAAAAAGAGTCGGCCTCGTGCGCCTCAGCTGATGCTCCGGGTTGGAAATGCAGAGGGAAAGAAGGTGGCAAGAACACCTTCCCGCGGACAGGGGAGGAGAAACGCCACCGCGCAGAGCCACCTGGGCAGGGGCTGGCCTGAGTTCCCTGCAGGTCTCTAGCGAGGCCCTTCGACCTGGAGACACTCATCGGGTCCCTAGATGCTGAGTGAGACGTTTCCACCGAGCACTGCGGTGTGCAGTGACAAAACCCATCTTAAGGGCCCCCACTCGCTGGCTCTGTTCTGTTTCTGAAATGCTCTTGTTCAGCTTTTCCAAGAAAAAATTTTACCTCTAGCCAAAGTGCCACATGTGCAGACAGCGAACACATTCTGTTTTTATTTTATTTTATTTTTTTATGTTTCCATAATCCTGGTCATAAAACGAATTAAAATGAGAATCTTCCTCATTAGGCTGAGGTTTATATGGGAGATGACTTAAAATTTTATAAATTTGCTATCACTTTTATTTTCAGTTCTCTATTATTTAGAATTTAATTGTTCGATTCATGAAATAATTATAGCTAGCTTATTGTACTTTTCCTGTGCCAGGCACTGTTCTAAGGGCCTCATGTATATTAATTGTGTCCTCAAAAGGACCCTATAAGGTAGGTACTATTATTATCACTCCTATGTTTACAGATAAGATAACTACAGCCTAGAGAGGTTAGATAACTACTCACATCACCAGCTAGAAAGTGGTACCCATATCCTAGTGACTGTTACCTCTATTTGTGTCTACCACTTTTTTTTCCTTTCTTCTATGGAGGAAGGACCATTTTATTGACTGTTCTTTTAGGGAATACTTACCTTTATAGAATGTCATCAGTGTCTGGAGGAAATAGAATGAGGCACACGGCTAGAGTCGTGGAGGTAAGGAGTGGACCCAGAGAACCCTTCAGAACATGTGGCAGAGGCAGGCAGTGCTCTCTGAACATCAACAGTCCCTTACTTTCCCAGCTTTCCTTGAAGTTGGAGGGAGCCGTGGGACTCGTTCTTGCCAATGGTCTTTGAACAGAGGTAAAGCCAAGTGAAAAAGCGAAGTAGGAGGCCAGTGTTCAACTATGTCAAATGCCACTGACAGGTCAAGTATGGTGGGAATTGAGAATTGGTTACGGGATCTGGCAATGGGAAGGCCTTTACTGAGCATGATAAGAGAACAATTTCTCTGGAAATTCATTGATTCAGCCATAAGAGTATAAGCAACTATTTGGCTCGTGGGTACAGAATTTGGGTGTATAGCAGTTAATTGATGGTTGACATGGAGTTCTAGAACCTAATTCCACCTCCTCAAACCTATCCCATTCTCTTACCTACTCCGCTCAGATTTTGCTTTCCTTGTTACCTCACACATTCACATATTCACACATGGATGTCAAGTTGTCATAAATTGAATTACTGATCCAAAGTTTACTCTCCTATAATGGTGCTATATATCTGAACCTTTGCCATAGTCTGTGGGAAGTAGAGTGTACTTCTAAGCCCTCTAACTTTAGACTTAGTCATAAGATTTGCTTTGGCCAATGGGATATGAGCAGAAACAACCTGAGCAAAAATGCTGAAATTTGCATGAGCAATTAATCTTGCCCTCTGCACAATTACACAGTCCTGAAGTAGTCCACATACCCCAGATAGTCCACTGCTCCCCTATGGACACTCAAAACTAACCTGCAGCCCAGTCCAGTTGGCATCAGCCAAACACCAGGTGACCTGCAGAGGCATGAGTGAGATACAAATGACTTTTTTGCTAGAAGCTGCTGAGTGTCGCCATGGTTGGAATACAGCATTGTGGTGAATATAGCTTACTGAAACCAAAGTGGAGTTATATAAATCTCTCAGATGGCCTTAAAAAATAAGGCACAAAGTTTTGCCTGGGCTCTTCTCTAATTATGAACCTTAGATTGGTTCCCAAATGCCATGAAGTACTCCACCCAACACCATACCGTAAAACTGGTTCATTATCCTCTTAAAAATTCAAACACTAGAAACTGGAAGTGAACTGAGTAGTCATACCCAACCATTTCTTTTTTCGTCTGAGAACAGCCAGCAGGTGAAATGACATGTCAAATATCTCACTACTAATCACACAGAACAGCTATTAGAATCAGATTCCAGAGTGTTATTTCGGTACCATTTCCACTGTGTCACACTGCCTGTCTTAATTCCAAACAGAACTCGCAGGCTTGTGCTGTATCAGACACAAGAAATCTAGGACTCAACATTATAAACAATCATTCCCTTGTCACCACATTAATTCTCTTTGCGTCTTTATAAACTCCTTTCTTTTTAGTGTCTGAACCGCTCCAACACACACACACACACACACACACACACACACGTTTGAATTCAGTTTTAAGTCTTTGTTTTGACTATGATTCTATATCCTCTGAATCTCTATTACACCAACAATTAACATACATGTTTAAAGTTTTTATTGGAGCTCTGGCTGGTTTGGCTCAGCGGTTGGAGCATTGGCCTGCGGACCAGAGAGTTCTGGGTTCGGTTCCCGCTAGGGGCACATACCAAAAAAAAAAAAATTATTGGAGGATGTAATAAAAAGTAGTGTACTCAAAAGAATGATGAGGCTATTGAACTAACAACTTCATCTTATAGGCAAGTAGATTGAACCACAAAACAGTTGCCCAAGGCCATACAACTGGAAAGCAGAAAAGAAGACACTGGATCCCACGATTCCTGACTCCTCTCTAGCATCTACTAACTATTTATAACTAACAACATACATATATTTGTGCCTTTGGGATTATTAACCTCGTTGTGTTAGGAAATACTAAATTTGAACTTTTAAAAAATATATTAATTCTAAACATCTTTTGTCTTGAATGGAGAAATATTTTTATATTAGAATGTAATCCAAATATCCTTTTTTTCTAAAACTGTAGCTAACATTTTTTAAAAATCCTCTCCCAAGGATATTTTTTCATTTATCTTCAGATAGAGCAGGAGGGAGAGAGGGAGGAAGAGAGAGAGAGAAACATCGACGTGAGAGAGACACATCAATTGATTGCCTCCCGCATGACCCCTACTGGGACGAGGGACAAACCGCAACCAAGGTAAGTGCCCTTGGCGGAACCAAACCCAGGACCCTTTGGTCTGCGAACCAACACTCTAACCACTGAGTCAAACTGGCCAGGGTGCTGAATTTTTTAAAAAATATTTCTTTCTTTATTGATTTTAGAGGGAGAGAGAGATAGAAACATCGATGAGAAAGAACATCGATTGGCTGCATCCTGCATGACCCAACCGGGGACCGGGCCCACAACCTGGGCATGTGCCCTGACCAGAAATCAAACAAGTGATCTCGGTTCATGGGTCGATGCTCAACCAGAGAGCCACATCGGCTGGGCTAATCCAAATATTTTTAAGGAATTCCAAAGTCAATATGACTTTTACTTTATAAAAAGATCATTTCTCAAGAGGGTAGTGACTTGCCTTCACACTCCTGTACTTCAAAACCAAAAGATAATATGTATATTTAAAAGGCATCTTGCCCTGGCTCAGCAGTTGGAGTATCGTCCCGTGGACCAGAGAGTCTTGGGTTCAATTCCAGCCAAGGGTACATGGCTCAGTTGCAGTTTGGTCCCCTATGTGGGAGGCAACCAATCAATGTGTCTCTCACACATTGATGTTTCTCTCTCTCTCTGCCTCCCTCCCACTCTACCTGAAGATAAATGGGGGGAAAAGATATCCTCAGGTGAAGACTAAGAAAAAAAAAGTTAAAAAAATAAAATAAAAGGCATCTTTTTTTTTTTCTTTTATCCTCACCCGAGGACATTTTTTCATTTTTTATTCAGATAGAGCAGGAGGAAGAGAGAGAGAGAGAGAAACATCAACATGAAAGGGACACATCGAGTGGCTGCCACCCACACGACCCAACCAGGGTCGGGGACAAACTGCAACCGAGGTACATGCCCTTAGTAGGAACTGAACCCAGGTCTCTTTGGACCACAGGCCGACGCTCTAACCACTAAGCCAAACCAACCAGGGCTAAAAGGCATCTTTATCGTCTCATTTGTAGAGCTCAGTACTTACAAAAACAATTCATCAATTGTTTCTTTACCTTTTGTCTCCTTAGAAAAGAGGAAAAACTCAAACACTCAAAAGCTAAGTCATTTGTCCAAGGTTGGCTAGAAAGTCCCAAATTTAGTACATTGCCTCTAAAAAGTTCTGATATGAACTTATGTATATTAGTACTACTACTAACTCCCACAAAACTGGCATTCATTGAAGTGTACTGTGTCCTAGGCACTGTGATATGACTTTTATATGCATTAACTTATTCCATGATGAAGGTCATCTTAGCATTTAATATGATTATGTTCATTTTACAGATGAAGAAGATGAATCTTAGAGCTGTTAACTAACTTTTCCAAAGTGACACAGCAGAATGAATATGCTTAATTTCTGGCAAATGTCATGTCTTTTTTACAAAATATTACCAGGTCAAGGTAGGGAAAAGATGTCAACTCTAGCAATAAAATAGTGAACCAAATTATTTCAGAGATTTTCATGGTGAATTGCTATAGACACATACATCTACTTGTTGGAGGCACTATAGATCTATGAAAAAATGGGATGGAGCTACTTCATAAAGGTAAACTAAAAATTAGCCCTTGGTTTTAGAAGTCACATCTGTGGTTTCTTTTGAAAAGGAAGAAGTGCTCTTGACTTGGAGGGAAGCCCATGGGACCTTTTGTAGTACAGGCAATGATCTGTATTTTGTTGTGGGAGGTTATGTAAGAGTATTTACTATGTGAAAAGTCATTGAACAGGACATGCATAGTTTATGCAGTTTTCTATGTGTGTATTATGTATCACATTAAAGTTCACATTAAAATTAACCCTCAAATTGTCTACAAACATATTCAGAATAGAACCACTATTTCTTTCTTTCTTTTTTTTTTATTCTCACCCGAGGACATTTTTGCATTTAACTTCAGATAGAGCAGGAGGGAGAGAGGGAGAAAGAGAGAGAGAGCAACATCAACATGAGAGAGACACATTGAGTAGCTGCCACCCACACAACCCCAACTGGAGCCGGGGACCAACTGCAACCGAGGCACATGCCCTTAGTGGGAACCAAACCTGGAACTCTGGTCCACAGGCCAAAGCTCTAACCACTGGTCAGGGCATCCACTATTTTTATTATTATTATTATTATGAATTTATTTATTTATTTATTTTTGTTACAGATGTTTCTCCTTTTTTCCCCACTAATTCCACCCCCCCTCTCCTTCCCCTCCCTGTCCCCAGCTTTGTTGTCCATGTCCATTTTTCATGCATACATGCATATAAGTTCTTTTATAACATAACTACTATTACATTTATCGGCTGTGAAACAGAGGTTACACTTATGGATTGTGAAGATGACAGGTCTTGTTTAGTTCTATCCCAATTAAAAATGTCTAAGCTTCACCTATGTCTATGAAAATAAAGGGACTGAGCTCATTGAGATCTAGTATAATATTAGCTATATTTTCTATTACTGCATCTTCCAGTGAAGCTCTCCTTTACCCTGTGTATTAGTCCAAAAAACAAACACTAAATGGACTGAAATGTGCAATAGATTTATTGGGGAAAACATTGGAAGAGGCTGAGAGAGATGTCAGACTGCGGTGCAAGTCCGAACTTTGTGAAGGTAAGAGGGCAGGGGTCACTGAACCAGATAATGCCTGGGGAAAAAAAAAAAAAAGTTTAAGGAAAAGGAGAAATAATGAATTCTGTTTTGACATATTGAGCTTAACTTATTTTTTAGACATAAGTCCTGAAATCTGAAAAGGATCTAGGGTCTGGAGGGTGCCATCATGGCACACGTGTAAGTCGTCTGCATATAGGTGGCAATGGAAGCCAGAGGCATAATGAGAGCGCCAAGGGACAGAGTACCAAGTGAAAAGAGCAAAGGGCCTCAAGCCTTGAAGAATCCTGATACCAAATGCCCATCAATGAATGAGTGGATAAAAAAGCCGTGGTACATATACACAATGGAACACTATGCAGCTGTGAAAAAGAAAGATCTCTTACCCTTTGAGCTGACATGGAGGGACCTCGAGAGTATTATGTTAAGTGACATAAGCCAGTCAGAGAAAGACAAGTACCACATGATCTTACTTATTTGTGAAATATGAACAAAATAAGATGATGAACAAAATAGACCAAGAAGACATGGAAGTAGGGTTCAGACTACATTGAAGTAGGGTTTGTCAACTTCAGAGGAAAGGGTGGGATGGAGGGAAGAGATAAACCAAAGAACTTATGCATATAAGCATAACCAATGTACATAGACAACAATGCGGGGTGGGGGGGGCAGAATGGGAGGAGAGCATCAATGGTGGGAAAAGGAGAAACACCTGTAACAAAAATAAATTAATTTTTAAAAGTGAATGAAAAGAAAAAAATGAAATAAATAAAAATAAAAAATAAAGTCAGGAGAGAGAAGGGTGAGCCTGCAAAGATAAGTCCACAAAGAGAGAGAAAGTAAGCAGAAAAGGGTTGTGTCCATACAGTCAAGGGAAGTAAGAAATGATCAACAGTAACAAACACCACAGGGGAGTCAAGTAATAAGCAGCCTAAAAATGTCCATTGGATTTAGATTCATGGAGGCCATTGTTGATCTTAACAAGAAATGTCACAGTTTAGTGATAGGGACAGGTAATCTCCCTACATAGTGCTGGTGGGAGGCAGACAGGGAGACAGAGATGGAGATAATGTACAGTTCTAAAGAGCGAGGGAGCAGATTGGCTTTCAGAGGATGCAAACAGCTCCTCTATTAAACAGGAGGACATAAGAATAGATTAGATAAAGACATAGGCAGAGATATGTTTGGAAAAGGGAAGATGAGAGATCACAATCTTAACTAATAGTTCTCATTTTCTTTGTGAAAACATCATCTTCTGAAAGAAGTGGAAAGGATGAAGAAGTTGGAGGGTTATGGAGAACAGAGAGTTTGGAAGTATTTTAAGAAAATGGTGGTGGGGATGAACCAAAAACATACAGCAAGTTAAAAGGCCCATGTGTGGCTGCAGAGTATACATTTATAACAGATTCAATGAGCCCTCTGTTTGACCACCTACAGCCAGGTTAGGCTGTTAGATGCAAGCACAGAAAGACAGATCTTTGGGTTAATCAGGGACTGACTTGATGCCTGATGGGTGCAATGAAAAGCCAAAGATGAATGCATTGAGTAGTGTTGGTCATAGTGTTAATGAAATAATAATGCATGGGCATGGTTAAGGAGGGAAGGGAAGGAATGATGGATTAAGAGAATACAGGATTCATGGAGCGAACCCCAGTACCTGAACATTTTTGTCCTTCTAAAACCATACAGTTTGGTTCCCAGGAAAAATCATGCTATAAATCTTACAGTTGAAAAATCAACTGCATTTGTGTTAGCAAACACAACCAAAAAATTTTGCTTGCCTTCATGAAGTTTGTATTCCAGAAAAATCAGACTAACAATATTTATTCTAGAGCAATACTATCCAATACAAATATCACAGGAGTCATACATGTCACTTCAAATTTTCTAGAAGTCATTTTAAAAGGAGTAAAGAAAACAGGGAGCCTCACCAGGTTAAAAAAAAAATAGGACTATACTTATATTAAAATAATTATTCCTTGTTTATCTGAAATTGAAATTGAACTGGGCATCTTATTCTTTTACTTGATAAATCAGTGCATCTAAACAGGTGAAATAAATCTTAAGATTCTGTTTATTATTTTTAATAATTTCTGCCTATAATGAGTGTTTTAAAAGTTGAGATATTTAAAATTTTAATTAATTAAGAGTAAGTCAAACTTAAAATTTTGTTTTTTGTTCACCCAAGCCATACTTCAAGTGATCAGTAGCCACATGTGGCTAATGGTGACTGTACTGGACGGTGCAGTTCTAGACTATAAATCCCTGGAGTCATAAATGATGTTCACCTTTGAAATCTCTCTATTGACAAAGCTCTCTAATTACCACCAGCAGAAGGAGATATATTTGAATAGAAAAATTATATAAAAGATATAAAATAGCCCTGCTGGTGTGGCTCAGTGGTTGAGTGTCGACCCTGCACCAAGAGGTCACCAGTTCGATTCCCATTCAGGGCACATGCCCAGGTTGTAGGCCCGTTCCCCAGTGGGGGGCATGCAGGAGGCAACTAATGGATGTTCTCACTCATCGATGTTTCTAGCTCTCTCTTTCTCCCTTCCTCTCTCTCTAAACTCAATAAAGAAAAAAGAATTTATTTTTTTATAAAGGATATAAAATAATGAGCAGAGAAGAGAAACGTTATAAGTCTTGAACAAAAGAGCCTTCTGGAAACCAAAGTAATTTTACCCTTTGAACAGAAACTTATATAAAAAAGAATGCTCCTTAGAGAAAGAGTTTAATAACCAACTGGAATCTGATTTTAAAAGAAAACATATATATATAATCTATTTCAGCAATATATACAGAAGAAAGGAAAAGGTGTCTTTTAAGAAAGTTTCGAACCCAACCTATACCAGACATTTCTTCTCTGCATTTCACAGGGAGTTTAATTCCCAACGTTAATGTATGTTCCACAGAAACCACAGAAGAAAGTCCACCCCTGTGAAGATGGCGAAGGAAAACTTGCCCTAAGAATTCCACAAAGAAAAGAGTGGGAAGTTGGATATCTTCTGATGACCATGGCTATTTTCTCTAAATCCTCTCAGGGTGTTTTTTGTTTTCCAAACTGAAAGCAACCTAGAAATGGTTTTCTTTGTGGTGGAGAGCCAAAAGAAGAGTAATGGCGAGCTAAGAGCTCAGGAAAGAGAAGGCTGAAACTGTCCTTTCCTCGGGAAAAAGTAATCGGATGCAATGCAGACATTGTTCCCTGGCGTTGTCGCTCTCTGCCGAAGCTGTCCTTTCTTGGTTAGCAGGGAGAACTCTGGATTCCTACCCTACAATCTGATCCATCTTGGAGAGAGGAGAGAGTAATGAAAGAAGAAGGGAGATGGTATTTATATTGCTATTTACGTTTCCTAGAACATATAAAACTTTTTTTTTTTTTTTTTATCCTCACCCGAGGATATTTTTCTATTTTTTGTACAGATAGAGTGGGAGGGAGAGAGAGGAAGGGAGAGAGAGAGAGAGACATCGACATGAAGGGACACCTCAAGTGGCTGCCACCCGCACGACCAACCAGGGCCAGGGACAAACTGCAACTGAAGTACGTGCCCTTAGCGGGAACCGAACCCGGGTCTCTCCGGACCGCAGGCCGACGCTCTAACCGCTGAGCCAAACTGGCCAGGGCTAAAACAATTTTTTAAAATTAATTGCTCACCAGATAAGGCTCTCAAGAGAAAATGTGTTGTTGTTTTGTTTTTGTTTGTTTGTTTTTTCCCCCAGAGGGGAAAATGAACTGTAGCCCCTTTGCATCAGAGACATTGTTTTAATTATTCTCCTGTCTTCGCTCCTCCATGAGCCTCACGTTAATAATTCAATTCAATTCTCCTCCATTGTGTTTTTAGTCTGCTGAAGCTTAGAACTCATTAGATCACTTTTCATTAGTTAAAAGGTTAATTTTTAAACTTCTGAACGAACAAAGCAATAATTGCTTTCCAGTCTATAAAAGAATTTTTTTTTTTCCGGTGACAACTTCAGGACTAATTTTCGAAGTTAGAATCTACCTGTAGTGGTAAGGTTAATATCCTGAGTTGTGATGGAAGGATGATTTAAAAACTTTAATGATCATAGAGTGGTTGGTTAATGTTTGAATGTTGGGAAGATGATACCTAGATACACGACCCACTGGTAGTTTACTGAGGCATGAACTCAGAAGCAATGACCTAAAAAGAAAGGTCACCATTTAGTTGAGAATCATTTACTTCCACTATTTAGCATTTACTAAAAACTGACAAGTTCTGAGTCCTTGAGCACACTCAAAAACAACTCTTCCTACATTTCTCTTATCTTGAATCTCCCAAATCAGTATAACATGGAATGAGAGTCCTGGCTGCAAATGATTCAACTCTCCATCCAAAAGTAATGCGTTATCAGCTCTGTTGTGTATGAACGAAGTTGTTGGGACCTGATTCTCCGTGGGCTTCACATTTTGCAACAGAAGCACTGATAGCTCTTTTATTCTGGGCTATATTTTTATGGATGTTTCTACAGCAAACAGCCTTGGGAAAAAAGATGGCATCTACCTCTAGAACAAAGGGAGATACTTTGTGTGCTTAGTGAAAGAAAGAGAATGCCTCCCTGAGAGCAAACACAGGAATGCTTATTGCCCACTGTGAAATATTTGAGTTCCCTCAATTCAGGGTCCCTCTCTGTAATGCAACCTACTGTATGTAGTTGTGTCATTTGATCCTTTTTGTTTTGCATCATCCTGTAGGGCTGAAGAAACTGGCCAAAGTGGGGGGAAATGCATATACTCTGACCATTGCTATCACTGTAAATAATCAACAGTTCTTTGTCTCTTACCGAGGCATCTCTGTCCTCTACCAGTATCCATGAAACTGTCTTACTTGTTAGTTTGTGAGTAGGGTAAAAATCTCAAACCCTTCACAGTTTTTTGCAAGAATCAGCCGAGGAAAGATGCACAGTGATACAGGCTTTTACCACTCCAGTGCCTGCTGCTGACGTGTTCCTTTATGTTGAGGCTGGAGAGGGTCAGAAGGTGAGGGTTTTCGGAGGACAGCTTCTCACTAGTTACAGCTCACTGGCTGATGTACTGCAAACTTTCATCAGAGTATATTTTTGGCTCAATATGTAAAATGTATTTTTGCTGCAACTGAGGATATGTGTGCTCACGGTGATATCCTCAGATAGGATACTGAACTGACTGACCATGAGTGTAATGTAGAGTATACCCTGCTGAGAGTTAAGAGATGAGAGGTTCAACTCAGTCCAGCATCAAAGGGAAACCGTGGGTTTACTGGAACCCACAGCAAGATGAGGATCTTGCTTCCTGAATACAAAAGTATTGTCAGAGCAGCCTGGCCAGTGTGGCTCAGTGGACTGAGCATTATCCCCTGGACTGAGAGGTCCTGGTTCGATTCCCGGTCAGGGCACATGCCCAGGTTGTGGGCTCAGCCCCTGGTAGGGGGCGTGCAGGAGGCAGCCGATCGATGTTTCTCTCTCACATCAATGTTTGTATCTCTTTTTCCCTTCCTCTCTCTCTAAAAATCAATAAAAATTAAAAATATATATTTAAAAAAAAAAAGTGTTGTCAGAGCATTCAAAAACTTGATTCAAATGGAAACCCAAGCTGAACACTCTAAGGATTACTTGTTGAAGGGGGCGGTCATGTTTGTAGGTCTTTTCAGTTTTTTAAAACCGGTCTTCACCTTTTCAAGTGTGTTTCTTCCCAATCTAGAATTCAAACGGGTGGGACAGGACACATATGACGTGAACCACAGATCTAGAGTGTCCATGGCTATGCACAGAGTTGTGTTGCCGACCCCAGTATCCCCAAGAAACCACTCCGTGAGGCTGGTTCTCACAGGAATGTGCAAATCACACCAGGGACTAAATACAGAGCTTCGCAAGTCAATGCTTCTTACCCAGTACCCTTTCACTTGATGTCCTTTCAGAAGAAGAGGGGAAATGCCCTGTTTTCAACCCCCTCAGTCCCCTCTAATTCTCAAATTTGCTCAGCTTAGATGCTGTATAAACAGATTTAGAGATTCATTTCTCTGGGGTAAGCCCCAGACCCCATATATATAAAGCTTCACCAGTCATACCTAAGGCATGAGATGAGGGAGATACAGATAATGAATTCTTGCCCCAGGAGGCCTCCAGAAGGTCTTGGGCCTCTGGAGTGAAAGCCCAAGGTAAGAGAGGGATTCCACTTACCCCAGCCAATATGTGGCATGATGCAGGGAGGAGCAAAGACAAATCAGGGTTGATTGAGCCATCCCTGCCCTGCCCTTCAGAGAACATGACAAACACACGGGAAGGCTCGCTCTGTGCTAGTCCAAGGTACTGCAGCCCGCAGACATGTGGTTTCCCTCCTAGTGACAGGGTAAAAAAGTAGCCTCCACTCCCAGGAGGTCCTGGAGGCTGAGCTACAGGAACTGACCTCCGATGTTATCTGGAAAACAAAGAAAAGTGACTTCTCTTAGGCAGAATTTGACTCTTCACCTTTGATTAAAAGTAAAAACACAAACCAAAGCAGGTACATATTTTAGGTTAATGTGCTAATTGACCACCTACTATGTTTACAATTCTCCTTTGTAAAGGAAAACCCTGCTGTCTTTCTACTAAAGCCTTGAAAAAAATAAAGCCCTTTTCAAGGAAAGTCCAATTTGAGAATGGCTACATGTTTTAATGAAGACTTTTGACCCCTGGGAAATAGAAGGAGGAACATCCAGAAATAGCGATCATAGATTTTCTGTCTTTTAATCCTGATGGGAAAGCTTATTTTGAAGAATTTCAGTTCTTAATGAGGGTACACAGCGCGTGACAGAACTGATTACCTGCTAAGAGCTCAATTGTCCCCCAGCAATCTACCGAGGTTTTGATTCCCTATTAAAACTCCATGCTTCGGTCCACCAGTGAGGGAAGGAAGGAGAAGAGTGTCTCTTGCTTCAAACTCATAATGGTTTCCAGCTCTGCTTTGCCCACTTTAAGTAGATTGCTTGGTTTGGCCTTTGAGGCTGTTTTTTCTGGAAAGGACTCATACTTCTTCTGGATTGCACTCCTAAACCACTGGAAGTAGTCTGGCTGAGAAGGAATTAGAGTCCAAGTACTTTTTTTATGACTTTATTTTACCTGCTCCTTTTCAGCACCCTACACTTAAAATTTAGCAAATACAGAAAATCAATTGATTGGCGATTTTTTTTACAATGAGGTCCTCCAGGAAGAGCTTGTTACCGGCTCCCACTTTCCACGTTTTACTGCAAAAGAAGCAGCCCTGCCCAGTCCAGCGGGTGACTCCCATGGAAAAGTTTACCGCAGAAACATTTGCAATCAGTTAAGACGTTGATCCCATAATGCTTAGCAAAGGAAGCCGAAGACACTTTGGAATGGAAATAGAATCCTATATGCCAAACCCTGGAGCTCAGCTTTAAGGAGTCACCCCTGGAAGATGTATATTTTTCTCATTGTTTGGTACGTGGTGAATGGAGACAACTATGTCCTTAAGATTTTTTTTTTCCACAACATTTATGTCTGCATCTGTATAGAACATTATCCCTCACTTGGCACTTCCC
The DNA here is from genome assembly GCF_014108415.1 of Molossus molossus. Lineage (NCBI taxonomy): Eukaryota > Metazoa > Chordata > Mammalia > Chiroptera > Molossidae > Molossus > Molossus molossus. The sequence goes on along the minus strand of NW_023425401.1, from coordinate 32,801,669 downwards.
CTAGACTTGCCCACATCTGTTTCTGCTTTCATTTCTTTTACCCTGTTCATTTCTGGCCGGCACTCAAAAAGAACTGCAAGTTTGTAAGTGCCACCGAGGCATAGAGTGGGGGGGAACATTTTCCCTTTACCAAGCACCTATTTTTGTTTTGATTTCCCCCCCTGTTTTTTACTTAATTACGAGTAATCACAATTGAGTGGAGGCTTCTATCCATATTCTGGGAAATGACATTTTAAAGAAGCATTTTAGAGTGACCTAAATGCTGAGAAATTTTATTTTTACTACTGAACTAGAGACCCTATCGAGAGGTAGCGCTTGGTTGAAAGACCATGAGATTCAGAGGTAGACAGAGTTCATTTTGATCCTATTGGCTTATCTGACCTGAATCTTAGGTTTTCTCATATGTATTTACGTGACTTAAAAAAACAATCTACATCTTTAGGTTGTGGTGAAGATTAACTATAAATACATGCGAAATACCTGGTAAATGGGAAGTAGTAACAGGGAGTAGCTCTTAATAATATTTTGTGGTAGCAAAATACGACTTTCTGATCACATTCAGCAATTACAGAAAAAAACCTTGCTTCGTCTTTATAAAAATCTAACTATTATATAGTATTTTTTCATTAGGCCCAATAACTGTCATTGCTAATAATAAAGGCAAAGGCTTACAGGGGCATAGAAGTTTTATTTGCTTAATGTGAGAGAATGGGCCCAAGGACAATATATTTATGGTTTGGGGAAGAGAAACAAGTTGGTATAAAAGCAATAGCATGCTGAACATGTCAGAGAAAAATACAATATGGATAAGCATGAATAAGTCCTGGTACCAGGAATAACATAAAACAGTGATTATCTCCTGAAAACCCACAGAGTGGACCTAAATAAAACAGATGTAATCAGGGGAAGAAAACCATTCTCCATCTCTCTCCTCCATCCTCTTGATTATAATTAGCTTTGGCTTTTAACTAAAGAGAAAAGAAAGGCTCCAGCTAGGTAAGGCCAATGCCAGTCTTGGTTAAGCATTTGAGACGACTGCGAGGAGTTGCCTCAGAATGTCACCTTTAGTTTTGCCTGTGAGCAATACAACGATGCACAGGGACTTATCTACACTCACCTAACACAATCATAAATGGAAAAGAGACTGACGTTTAAAGTAAAGAATTTAAACAACATTTTAAGTGTTTATTTCACTCTGGGCTCAAGCAAAGTTAAGTAAGATATAGTGTACTATTTTGATAGAATTTGCATAACCAGCTTGATAGAAAGGCTGCTTCTTCCATGCAGGTGATGGTGTTTATTTTTAGAGCAGTGATTATTTCCTACACTGTACTTCCAAACTATTTTCTCAGGCACCCCCAGGCAGCCACACTCATCTATCTATAGTCTCTAAAAGTATATTGTGTTTCTTCTCTCTCTCTCAGGTGAAATTGACTTTCATAAAGAAAGACAGGGATTCTGGTAAACATTGGAGTTTCTCCTTAATCAGTTTTCTTGTCTCCGATTTGGTATCGCTTACTTCCCTCTGGGCCATTTCAATGAAATTAGACTTCACCATGCCATACTAAATAAAGGAAGAGTATGAATTAATGAAGTTTGGGTAATATAATTCTTTTAATGAAATTCAGGATTATTGCTTTAAAGAATCTATGGTAATTAAAACTAGACTGAGAATTGCCTCATTGAGATTCAAATTTAATAAATAACGAAGTAAGATTTGCAATTAGATTGTCATATCAAGCCACCAGCCCAACCATTGCCAACATCTGTTTATATTGTAAGAATACTATCTTAGTCATTTATTCATTCATTCTTTCAACACAAATTTATTGAGCATATATTATATGCCCAAACTATGCTAGATGCTGGGGTCAGAGTGATTAACAGGAGAGGATTATTTCTTTGTCTTCTTGCTTCTTATAAACTTGGAAAATAACTTTCCTTTAGTTAATCTTCTCCCTTATGATCTTATTTATATTATTCCATGTACTTATATAATCATTAAGTCCAAATTAATAAGGGTTTTTTTTCCTACTTTTCTTCAAGGGCAAAATCTTTTTCTACACCTCTGTGTCTTAAAGGATAAAAAGATTAAAAGCTGTCTCACCCTGGTCCAGTGGCTTAGTTGGTTGGAGCATCATCCCATACACCAAAGGGCTGCCAGTTTGATTCCCTGTCAGGACGCATTCCTAAGTTGTGGGTTGGATCCCTGGTGGAGGTGTGTATGGAAAACAATAGATAATGTTTCTCTCTCTCTCTCTCTCTCTCTCTCTCTCTCTCTCTCTCCCTCCCTCTCTCCCTCCCTCCCTCCTTGAAAATCAATAAACATATCCTGAGATGAGAATGAAAAAAAAAAAAACCAGATTAAAAGATGTAAGGATCTATTTTATTTTTCTGTAACAATTTATAGGAAGTAGGTGACTTTTGATTGGAAATGACTTATTAGTTACGTGTTTTTCTGTATCATTATTATAAGAGTTCTAACAAACAACAAGAGAAATATATGAACTCAAGCAAATATACAGCAAAAATGTGAGGGAAATGCACTTTGATGGAAAGAGGCCGAAACTTGCAATAGTTCACAATACAGTTGTCTCAGGTGGCAAGATGACTTTGGAAAGCGAAGCACACAGATGCTGGATAGTGTACAGTGCTCAGAAGCACATCTGATGCCCTCACCAGGATGCACTAGCCATAAAGGACCCAGAGTCCTGGAAGAAGAAAGGACCTGGTGGTCCAGCTCTGCCCTGAACTTGGCCAGTCAGTCACCACACCTCTCAAGAATGTGGGATACTCCAAAGCACGGGAGTTGAGATCAGAAGCCTGCTCTGATCTGTGACTGTGGACAAAGCTCTTTCCAACAGGGGCCTTTCTGTCAAAATGATGAGGTCAAACCAGAAGTTCTCAAAAAAACAAAAAAACACTATAAGAAAGGATGAAGTACTGCCATTTGCGATAATATGGATCTTGAGAATATCATGCCAAGTGAAATAAGTCAGATGGAAAAGGACAATAACCATATGATTTCACTTGTGTGTGGGTTATAAAACAGAAAGCAACAGATGAACAAACAAAACAAACAAACTCATAGTCTCACACAACGGAAGGGTAGTTTTCAGAAGATGCAGAGGGTAAAGGGGGTCAAATTTATGGTGACTGAAGGAGGTTAGTCTTTGGGTGGTGAGCACACAATGCAAAGTAGAGATGATGTAATTGTACATCTGAAGCTTATTAATGTTATTAATCAGTGTCACCCCAATTAACTTATATTTTTTTTTAAAAAAAAAAGAACCTCCAGTGTCAGCATCCTGCATTTCTAGCCTTAGAGTTAATACCAGAGTTGTTTCCCACGTGGAATTTTTTTTGAGTTCTGAATGGCACCTGTCCCGCCCGCCACTCTTATTTCACACCACTCCTTTTGAGGCCCTTACACTAGACCATCCAAGGGAAAAGGAGAAGATAGAAACCTAACCTCCCAAGTCTGAATGTTGAGTCCTAACCCCCAGGAAGTCAGAACGTGACCTTATTTGAAGGTAGGATTTTTAAAGAGGCAATCAACTTAAAATGGGGTTATTAGGGTCGGCTCAAATCCAAGATGACTGGTGTCTGTTTAGGAAAAGGAGAAATTCAGACACAGAGGAAAGATAATATGAAGACACAGGGAAAAGACAGCCATCTGCAAGCCAAGGAAAGAGGTGTGAAACGGAACTCTCCTCCCAGCCCTCAGAAGGAATGAGTCCAACCATCACCTTGAACTCAGACTTCCAGCCTCCAGAACTGTGAGACAATGCACTTCTCTTGTGATGCTTTGTTCCAGAAGCCCTAGCAAATTAATACAAGAAAATTAAAAAGGGGTTGGACTATCCCAAATGACAAAAAGCAGTAGGCTTGGATCCCTAAAGTTTGTGCCCCTTCTAAACACACCCCCCAAATTGGTGTTTCTCTTTTATGGTATCTTCTTCTTCCATATCTCCTCACTCTCCAAAATTGCTTATTTAACCAGATATAAATACACTCATTTGATGTCTTGGATTTATCATCTGATTTGCCCAGTCTTCCCTACCCTACCTCCCTGGCCCAGAAGAGTCTCTTTCTAGTTGTAAAACGAGTTGGTGAAATTTGATAGCGAGGACCACTTTCTGTTTCTACATAAATGTAGGTGGTAGATAACAGGGTCCACTGAGACACTTTGACAGAAGGAATGAAAAGATTAAAAAGATGCTTTAGGAAGATAATTAGTGACAATGTGATGAAAGGATTAGAGGGAGAGAGAAGTCAAGGCTGAAAAACAATGGTCATTTCTCATGCAGGCAATATGACCAAGTAGTCAATAGAATTAGACTACGTCAGTGGTCCTCAAACTTGAGTTTCCTGGAAGCCTTGTTAAAACACAGATCGCCAGGCCCCGCCCCTAGATATTCTGTGCTGTTTCAGAAGGTCCGGAGAAGAGGATCAGCATTTCTATTTCTGGCAGATTTCCTAAGTGATGCTGATTCTACTGATCTAGGGACCACATGTTTGGCATGGCTGGGCTAGACTGTCACAGCTACAGTGCTCTAGAGAATTTGCATCACTACTCCTACTTCTTAAAAATGTTTTTTTTTTTTCTTTAAGTCTGATTTTTAGCAAAAACAGGGTTTATTTGTGATTTTTAATTTGTTTGGGCCTGAAATATTCAAACTGTTGAAGTACACAAGAGTGCCAACTCATAGATAACTGATACTGTAAAATTCTGTCTTATTTGGGGCCATGTTAGCCAGGAGTTAGAAGCCTCAGAACCTAAAACTGAGGGAAAAGATCATGACTCGGTGTCCTCATATCTGGCAACAGTCTTCTTCAAGTGGAAAACCTAGGTGACTATTCCTCCTATTCCTCCAACTTTCTCACCCCCGTTGAGAATCTCTGACATAATGTGCAAAGCCTTTCCACTTGATTTTCAAGAGTAATTGATGAATTCAAAAAGAATGGTTCTGTTCATCATTCTATATATGTAGGCCAAGAAAATATCACCCCCAAGGTACAGATAAGAGTCTTGAAGAGACTCTTACCCTTGTCTCATTTCTGCTCTTGCCAAGATTTTAATAATTTGCCAGAAAAGAGTAATGTTCTAGCTTCAGAAGTTTTCCTTAACATATGATAGGAACAATATTAGACTGATCATTAAATTCATACAACCAATTTAAAGCAAATTGCCACATAATTAGAGTTCATTAAAACCAGCCAATCAGCCCAACTTACTTCTCTATTGGTAAATTATGGGTTCTGCTTGTATATTCATCCTATATTATTGATCACGTTTCTCTTCCTTTTATCTGTATTCTTAGGATTAACGTTATATAAAGTGGCTTCCAGCTACAGATTCAGCAAATGAGGAGAATAATAAGCTTCATTTTTTTTTCTGGTTTCCTTCAAGTGCGAGAAGAGAAAATCCCGAGAACTGTACTTTCTATTGAACTGAGAAGAGCAATGTGTAATAAGGAAAGAATTTTGTTCAACAATAGCAGCAGTGCCACATAGCTGACCAGCTGGAGCCCAGCCCAGCTGCGCCCGACAGCCCTCCCTTCCAGAGAGAAGCCAGCGTGGCTGACCAGGGGAGCCCTGGCGGGGAGCATCTCAGAGCCTCCATCCGAGAAACCCTCCTTCTCGTTCTGTAGCAGTTTTGTCTTTATAAAACTTCTGCTCGCTCTCTGTCTCTCTCTCTCTGTCTCTCTCTCCCTCCTCCCCCTTCTCTCTCTCCCCAAACCCTACCTCTCAAATCAGTTTTGTGGTCCACCCAGGCTATTCTTGGTTCTAAATGAAAACTGAGTTCCTTTTATTTCCTTGGGGACTTAATCTAAAGATGAGCGTTACACACTGACATTTTACCTTCATGAGAGAAAGAGCAAGAGAGAGACATAGACTCAGAGACCAAGACAGAGAGAGACAGACAGACAGAGAGAAAGAGAAAGGTCATTCTGAGACCAACATTTTGACCTTTCCTTGCTGATTGCTATTTAAAGCACTTATTCGGACTCGGGGGAAATGTAATATATAGTTCCTTAATGTGTTTAAGTTAGGGACCTCATGCATCATGTGGATTTCTCCACAACCTAAGTGGTTATTACGCTGACCCAAGGGTGTGCCACTCTGGGGACACTTCATCTTTGTCTCTGATTCTTTGAAGCGAGCAAGGCTTACTTCTGTGAGACTGATTAGAGGGACAATGGGAGTTGTTATCTACTGGAAGTTGCATACAGCAAAAAGCTCCAACGCGTGTTCACATAATCGAAGATGCCGAGCTTTCCGACTTGATTGTGATTTCGGTTTGAAGTCCGACTCAGACCGACTCAGCCTCTCAATAAGACCAAGACTGCTTCTTCTCCTGAGCTATTCCTTTCGGGAACGACACTGTAACCATGCATCTTGGAGACTGCGTACCAGTTGTTGCATTTACACCTCCTCTTTGACTACCACCATCTCATTCTTAGTCCTCTCCTAACTGATGAACTAAATCTGCCTCCTTGGCTTTGCACGGGATTTCAACTTTGCAGAGACTTCACTAAGTAGGGAGGCGGTGGGGGATGGTGATGGTGGCCAGCTAGCACAGCTCAGAGCTGAGTGAGGGAATCTGCCGTGCTTTCTGACCAGCTGTTATACATCAAGAAAAGACAGGTTTCTGTAACCCTCTCCGGCACGCTGGTGCAAAACGAAAGCCAGACGTTCCGTTTCAATAAAGATTTCGCTGGTAAAACGGGCGCACAACCTAACACCTCTTTTCCACTGAGGTGTAGGTTAGGAAAACACCGATCTGAAATATATGGAAGAAAAGGCTAGGGTTGGACCTGCCCTTGATCAAGTCTCAGATGTGTATTCAGACATGCTGCCCTTAAGGGTTAAGTACAGGCCACCTCCCAGGAAATGACAAATGGTTCCACAGCCCAAGTTTGGCTCATTCCCCTGCCCCCAATAACCAGACTTCCAGACTTCAAATAGTTAGAAAGAGTGTTTGGTTTGAAATAGTTTCTGAGGTTTAGTTTGCCTCACAAACCACATTCTTTTTACCCTCCTCCCCCAGCCCAGTTTTAAAAAAAGAAAAAAAAAAAAAAAGATGAGGAAAAGGAAAATAGCTTAGCATTCTGATGATAGACTTGCTTAAAATTGTCCACGTTGCTTGCTAAGGCAAAAAAAAAAAAAAATCTATCTAAAGTATATGCCTTCTTCTGTAGCTGCTAAACTGCGTGTCTTCAATTAGAGATACGTCTTCTATATTTATACTTTATTACATCTTGAATTCTTACTGTAGTTTTTATTTAGCAATTTTCCATTTTAACAACTTAATTCCATTTGAGACCTACCCCCATGAAGACATCAACAATTTTGTAAAACCCCCGGATCTCTGGATATACCAAAATCTTGAAGTCAGTTTCCAAGAGTCTTTTTTTCCTATCCTGCAGATGCCTGGGGCCCACTGTTAAATATTCTCATTCAGTAAATCTGGTTTGGGGCCTTAGGAAGTATAATTAGTCCTCCAGTGATTGTAATGTCGGGCTTGGCTTGGAAAACTCTCCTACGTAGCGCATACCCACCCCACACACACATGCACAGATGCACACATTACTGCCACTTAATGACTACCATCAGAGAAGAACAGTCATCATTAAGAGTTCTATTTCTATTGCAGCTGATATTCTATTTTTTCTCTATTGCTAAACTTCTCGAAAAAGTGGCCAGTCTGCCCTCAAGACTCCTGCTTCCTAACCTTATCACCCACTTACACTGGGCACAATGTAGCTTTCCTCCTAATAATTCTTAGATCAGTGGCCAATAACCTCTTAATCATGAAATTCCATGGTCTTCTCTAGTCCCCTGCTTCTTAAACATATTTCCAGCCTCAATACTTGACCATCTTCACCAACTTGAGTCTCTGAACTCCCTCAGGTCTCTTGCTATGTCTTTCTTTGCTCTTTTTCTGGATCTTCATGGTCTTTCTGCTAAAAAATTCCCCCAAAATCTTCCCTTGTTTTTTTTGTTTTTCATCTCTACAAATGCTCCTCTGGCAAGCTTATTCAAGCCCACTGAAGCCCTCTTTACAATCATGACTTCCATAACTAAGACAGCAGAAGTCTTGCAGCTTCTGCTTTAGTTTCTTAGAACACTCTCTGCAGCAGCCAAATAAGCACCTCCTCCTTGGGAGAGTCCCAGATCTATCTTTCTAATCTGACCTCTCTCCCAGTCTCCATTCCTTTCCTTTTACTCTTTGCAAGATTACATCTGGCTCTTCCCCTTACCTCCAAAGTAACATGTTCAAGCAAAAATTAATCTTTCCTCCCAAACCCAATGCTCATCCGGTATTTTGTGATTCTGTAAATAATAGCTCAATGTTGATACTTCCACCCAAATATTTCCAACTCAGTCTCCTCTTTGCTAGTCCTATTGCCAGACTACAAAATGCTATCGTATTTTAAACATAGGGAAGATTTTTTTAGAACAAGAGTATTCAGAGAAAGATTCAAAATGCTCCAGGTGAGATTTGAACGGTCCTTGAAGACAGGAAGGATTTAGGTAAGTCAAGGGAAAGATGGAATCGAATCTGGTGAGAAGATCAACACGTGTAGTGGTCCAGATGCATGAATAAGCATGGCAGCATGGCATGTGCACATCCAATAAGAATGTGTTTAACTGACGTTGTGTGTTTCTTAGTCTTCAAAAGTAACTCCCTATTGAACAACGCTTCTAGGTAACCATACTCTTGGGTAGTACCATCCTCTTCAACCTCAGTTGCCACTGAAGTTCTCTTTATGATTATAAAATGTCATGGAAGTGACACTGCATGACTTCCATAACTAAGACAGCAGAAGTCTTGCAGCTTCTGCTTTAGTCTCTTAAAACACTCTGCAGGAGCCAAATAAGAATTTCAACTGCTGTGCTAGAGATGCCACATGGAAGCATTTCTGTCAACAGTCCCAGCTGAGCCCAGCCTTTTAGTCATCTCTGCTAAGGCAAGAGATATATGAACAAAGCTTTCTTGGGCCAGTTGGACAAGACCAGCTGCCAGCTGAACCCTGAGTGAACTCAGTTAATACAAAGTAGAACAGAATAATCACCCAGTTAAGCCCTACTTGAATTTCTGATCCATAAATAAAAAATCTGTTGTTTCAAGCCACTAGGTTTTGGGGCTAGTTTGTTAGGCAGCAATAGATAACCAAAGCACAAAGGCAAATTTTGTTGAGTAGTAGAAAATAAGATTAAATATGTATGATGGTTCCAAATTATAGAGGGCCTTGAAAATGTCAAGCAGAGAGGCTTTCTTGCTGATATAGGATAATAGGAAGCTAATGAAAGTTTTTGAACAGTAGAATGATAATCATAGCATTGTACGAAAGATAGTTTGGAAGAAATACACAAAATGCATAGACAAATGCCAAGCTTTTGGCAATTTGATATAGACGATTTAGGGTCTAAACTTGGCTTTGTTGATATTGAGAAAGTTATTAACTTGAGCTTGCTACAACCTCAAGGGATTGTTGTGATGGCTAAATGGATCATATATATGACAGTACTTGGAAAACTAATTCTAAATACCATATAAAATATAGTATTTAGACTAGAGGCATCAAAAATGGTTAGAGAGCTGGGACAGTACTCTGGGTGTAGTGTGATGCATTCTTTATTTAGGACTATTTATTTGGTCCTTCCCTACCCTTATCTCTAGCTACATTCTGCAACACAATTTGTACTCCAGCCCTACTAGCTATGGATGGTGGCTACAACATGCCATAGATTTTCTAAGCACCAACTTTCTTGTTCTTGCTGAGCCCCCTACCTCCATGTCTTTCTCTTCTTATCTATCATGCCATTCCAATTCACCTTTCAAGATTTAGCTAGGGCTTTGCTCCTCTTATAAACTTTCATTGATTTTCATGGTTTGAATTAATTGCTTGCTTATTGAGGCCTCCTCAATACACTGTACTCTATAATGATTCCACATCGTATTACATAGCATTTGTTGGTTTACATATTTATCTCTCCAGTGGAACTACAATCTGAGCAACTGTGACATTTTAATAAATGTTTTTAATTTTCTTTTTATCAACCAGAACATTAGAGATAGCTGTATAAGAAGGATTGAAACAAGTGGTATTGTAAAGGGAAAAATATGACTTTATGATTAACTGAATTTGAACAACCAAGATTATGGGAGATTCTGATAATCCTGAGGTTTCAGGTGTGTACATCTAGGAGAAGATTATTGCACCAAGAGACTCAGGAGAAATGATAAGGATTCTGGATATCATGAAAGAATTTTGTAAAGCCTGGCTATGAGTATGTTGAATTGAGAAAATGGCAAAGCATCCTAACTGAAATATCCAGAATTAGTTGTCTATATAAGGCTAACATTGAGTTCATAGAACAAGAGTGAACCTTTAGTGGTAATGATATTAATTTATCTCTTTGATAAAAGTCTTTTCAGAGGAATAATATACAGACAGAAAGAGGAGGCTTATCTATATGGACCAAGAGAAAGACAGGAGTTATGGAGGGAAACTATGATAGGTCATCATAAATAAGACAACCGATTGTGACGTCACAGAAGCCAGCAGCAGTTGCCTGCTAGTCAGCAACAGATGGATGTCCTGCATCATCTCATACATACAATGTGCAAATCCAAGTTCAGATTCATAAGTCTACCTTTCCCCCTGCTTTCCTCATCTCTGTTCATTCCACCACCATCCACTCAGGGTTCCAAAGCCCACTTAGGAATTTTTTTCCTTAACCCCATGTTCTTTCAACAAATTCTATCAACCTGTCCTTGAAATATACTAGTCCCCTCCTCCTTCCCCTGTCCAACCTACTACCATGTTATGTGATACAATTGCTTTTTTAACTGCCTGCCTCCAATCCAACTCCCTATGATCCATCCTTCTCACTGCAGAATCAATGTTCTATAACACAAATTAAAGCACAGAAATGTCCTACTGAAAATCCCTCAATGATTCTCTATCTCTTCAAGATAAATCTTTGTCCTCCAAGACATGAATGCTGCCTACTTTTCACTTCTCTTATGATTCTTTACCATAAACAGCCCCCATGTTCCAAACATGAGACATTATATGCAGATATTTCAAAGACAACATGCCTGAAAAGGAATTAAGTGTTTTTTTCAAACTCAAATACACTCATCAGCAAGGATTTTCTATCTCAGAAATGTTACCACAACAAAGCAGAAACCTGGTAGTCATATTTAATTCTTTCTTTTCCTGATTCTCAATCCCAAATCTGCCTAATTTTCCTCATCCCCAATACTATCACCTCAAGTCCCATTATCATTCATCTCTCATCTGAAAGTCTCTTAAAGGGTCATGTTTCACTCACCCCTCTCCAATCCATTCTCTAGGTCACCGGACAGAGTTCTCTTTCTAAACAAAATCTGATCATGGTTAAAGTTAGAGTTAGAGGGTTAGGGTTAGTGTTTGGGTTAGGGTTTAATACTCTTTGGTGGATTCTCACTGACATTAGGATATATATCTTAAGATGTCTTTCAAGGCCCTCCCTAATTATTTTCTAGCTTACCTGAAACAAACCTCCATGAATTCAACCCCTACCTCACTGATCCCCCTTCCTTTAGCTAAATGGCACCTATTTGTTGTGGACTGAATGTTTGTGTCCCTCCAGATCATCCCAAATTCAAATGTAAAGGTATTTAGAGGTGGGTTTGGGGAGATAATTAGGTTTAGATGCCTTCACGAAGGTGAGGTCTACATGAAGGGATTAGTGTTCTTTTAAGAAAAGAAAGAGAGACCAGAGCGCTCTCTCAATCTCTCTCAATCTCTTTCTCTCTCTCTCTCTCTCTCTCTCTCTCTCTCTCTCTCGGACACAGCAAGAAGGCAGCAGTCTACAAGCCAAAATGATGGTCCTAATCTTGGACTTCTAGCCTCCAGAACTGTGAGAATTAAATGTCTGTTGTTTAAGCCATCCAGTCCGTGGTAGTTTGTTATGAGAGCTCAAGCTAAGACACGATTCTAATTCTGAGTTTGTCATTTCCTCAGAGTCCGTTCCTGTGTCCCATAGCTAGAGCCCCTGCCATGTACTCCCATAGCATCCCACAGATTTCCTGTCAGGTGATTCATCACAGTTAATGGTGCAGACTTGTTTCATGCCTGTCTTTTCTGCTAGACTTTAAGATCAAGAGAGTAAGAACATTCTCGCCTTAGATTATCAATGCCTTTATTCCATCACGCTGCTATGCTTTTACATAGTCTTGTGTATTTCCTGCAGTGTCAACCTAACAAACCCTCAACCACCAAGACTCATCATCTCTTGGGGACCCACCTTAATATTCTCAGGCTAAGATAGATGCCTCTTTTCTGTTTTCCCAAGAAAAAGCTTAACCACACTGTTTTGTTTCTCTCTCACACATCCCCACTAAATCATGAGCAACTTGAAGGCAATTGTCATCTTAAGCATTCTTCTCTCCTCAATGCCCATGATTCAATACGTGTTTGCTAAATAAATGGATAAGTGATTCACTTGAGAAGGAGGTAGGTTAAAGTAATATTTCTTCCAATATTGAGAAATGGAGCTATCCTAACTGTTCAATGATTTCAGTTGTTCATTACCATATTTGAAAGGTATTTGAAAGGTATTATAAATATACAAGAAACAATATTCTATTTTTAAAAGAGGTATAGAAAATGAGGGTTGTAAATACACTTATTTTGCATTTTACTTAGGAAAGTACCTTCAGTTAATTGTGAAACAATTCTGCCAATTCCTAAAATATGTTCACTATAGTATATCTTTTAGCCCATTGTTTGTTTTTTTTTTCTTTATTGATTTTAGAGAGGGAAGAAGGGAGAAGGAAAGAGAGATAGAAACATCGATGAGAGAGAACACAACCGGCCGCCTCCTGCATGTCCCCTGCTGGGGATTTGGCCCACAACCTGGGCATGTGCCCTGACCAGGAATCATACTGGCAACCTCTTGGTACATGGGTGGATGTTCAACCACTGAGCCACACCAGCTGGGCCCATTGTTTATTTTTTTAAAAATAATTGTTAAATAGTACAGATTCCTTAATGCTCTTTGGAAAATCCATCTAAAACATTAAAGACCATACAACTTTAAGTTATGTCATGAGTTTCCACTATTCTTTCTTAAACAATTATTTTTCCATTTGTAATTCATTGAATTGTCAATATCATCTTCTAACTGTACTTTGTACAAATATTTCGGAGATGAAGTCTACAGAAGGAAAAGATTAAAGTTCCAAGAATCAGCGAACTGTACTATTTCAGACTCTTGCCATTGACTGGTTACAAGACATTGATGGAACCACTTTGTGTCTCTGGAATGACTCCATTATGCCTCACTTGAAGTGTGGCAATCAGAACTGTAAAAATAGACCAAATGGACTCTTAAGTCCCTTCTTGCTCCCCACTCATGCTATGGGCTTTCATAGCTGCTAAAGTTTTATTCAGACAGTTTCTTCAGCTTGAAGAACATTTTGTATTATATGGGAAAATTATAGATGGCTCACATTGATTTGCTGTATTCTTTACTGGTCTTTCTCACAAGACTGTGAACTTCTTTAAAAACAAAATTATTAAGTTAAATCCCCCAATGTAAAATCAACCATCTTAAAATGTAATATTCAATGTCATTTAGTGTATGCACAGTGTTGTAGAACCATGAACTACAATAGAGTTCAGAACATTTTCATCATCATCATCAACGGAGACCCCACACTCATTAAGCAGTCTCCATTGCCCTTTCCCTCTATCCCTTTGGCCACAGCAAATATTTTTTCTGCCTCTATTCTGAGTATTTCAAATGAATGGAATCATGCATTAAGTGATCTTTTGTGTCTTACTACCTTCACTTAACATAATACTGTCGAGGTTCATCCATACTGAAACATGTATCAGTGCCTAGTGTCTTTCTACGGCTGAATAGAATTTCGTTGTATGGATATGCCACATTTTGTTTATCCATTCAGTCGCTGATGGATATTTGAACTGTTTCCACCTTTTGGCTATTGTGAATAGTGCTGCTTTGAATATGTCAGCTTCTTAAGGACTAGAGTTATATATTTTGATATCCTCAGTACCTGGGTAATTGGTTAATCAAAAGTCTGCTGAATATAATGATATAAGTTAATGTTTTAATGAATATACAAAGACACACACATACACACACTGCTTTTCCGCCTATCTTTCTTATTTCAAGTAATGACATCAACATTCACTTAGTAATCCAAGGCAAGAACTTCTCCATATTTAATTAATCACCAAGTTCTATGAATTTTGAGTTTTAAATAGCTCTCAGATCAGCCCTCTTCTGTCTTTACTGCTTTAGCCCTACATGAGGGCCTCATCATCCCTGCACTATTATGATACTTTCTAAGTGACTGCCCAGCCTCTTTGTACTGCTGCTCGGTTATCTTACTGAAACCTATATCAGATGGTATCATTCTCCTGCTTGAAACTATCCGGTCATTCTATCCATGGACTATACATTAAAGGAAGACTCCTTTATATAGCACTAGGTGCCCTTCATAACTTCTCTTTATCCTATCAATAGCCTTATTTTCCCACAGCTCTTTAATTATACCCTAACACTTCATACATACTGTAAATCCTCACTTAAAGGGAGGAATTATGACTTTTAGTGAAAGGATGTGAAACAAAGCCAATTTTACCAGAGGCTGATTGATACAAATAAAAGTTAAATTCCTGAGGCATAGTTCTGTTCACAAACACGTCATTAAACTTCTAAATAAAGTCCCCAAGTATTACTATTAAGTTAATATTAAACATTGAAATAAATGTGAGCTCTATACACATTTAAGAAAGATGAACAAAAAACAAGTAAGTGAATTCTTTTCAAACTTGCTTATTCCAGTTCAGGGACAAGATGGCAAGACCCTATCCCAGCAGCTCAGGGTGCCAGGTGGAAACCCACTCTAGACAGGACACCCTTCCCTCACCGGGCACACCACACACACACACACACACACACACACACACACACACACACTCACTCAGACTGGAACAACTGAGGCATGCCAGTTCATCTCATATGCGTACCTTTGGGATGTGGGAGGAAACTGGAGCACTAAAGAAAACCCAGATAGACATGGGGGAACAGTAGATTCCATAGAGACAGCTGTAATGGCCAGGAATCTTTTTTTTTTTCCTCATTAAAATTATAATAAAACAATACTTAATGAAAAGACCTTATTCAAGGACCTGCTGTATTTCTCCCCAGACATTTCCCCTTCCTTTTCATGCCTCCATTCACACAACAAACGTTAAATGAGTACCCACTCTGTCTCCAACCACACTATTGACACAGAGGTGACTAAGACAGGCCAGGTCCCAGCCCTCACCTTATAGGACAGTGACAACACTGACACTTGAGGTGGATAACTGTGTGTTACGGAGTCTATCCTGTGTTTGTAGGATATTTAGCAGCATCCCTGACCTCTATGCGGTAGCCCACCACCCACCTTTCTCTTGTGACAGCAAAACCTGTCTCCAGATATTGCCAAACGTCTCCTAGGGGCAAAATCACTCTGGAATTTTCACTTTTTAGAGAAAATTAGAACAGAAATTCTTTTTCAATTAGAAATAATGATAAATGTCACCTGCCTCCTGAGAAAGGGTTTTCCTCTCCTTTCTGGCTGGTGAATTCCTCCAAGATTCAGTTTCAATGTTCCCTTGGCCTACTCAACCTTCCCGAGGACAATCCAGTACTTCTTGCTCTTCGATCCTCCTTGTGAACTCCCATAGACCTTCTTAATAGATGGTTCACTGAATACATACAAAATTCTTTGTTTTATTTTGAGATCAAATATCTTAATTCTGTCTCTTTATTTGTCCACCAACCTGAAACCTGTCGCATGTTTTTAATGCTTATCTCAAAACATCCTGGGGAATTATCCCTATAATCTTAAATGCATTATATGCTTCCATATTAATATTTTATTACCTTTTTAAATTTACGTATAGTTGGTATACAATCTTTTATTGGTTATGTTAGTTTCAGGTGTACAATACAGTGACCTGACATTGTTATGCCTTACAGTGTGATCACCCCACTAATCCTAGTAATCATCTGCCACCGTGTAGACTCATCACAATATTGTTGGCTATATTCCCCTTCAGCTTCTCATGCATCTCCCCACCTCTCCCTTCTGGGTTTCACTTCCATGTGGAATCTAAACACACACACACACACACACACACACACACACACTCATAGAAATAGGGATCAAAATACCTTTCTTTTAATGAGCTAATGCACCATTTTCTCCTGTTAAGTAAAGTAACCCCACCCATTAGTAAATTGCCCCTACTTCAAATTTCAGTCAACAAGAGAGCCCAGTATGTACAGATTTAGTTATGCATCTTTTTTTCCAACCACAAGAATCTCAATTTCAGTATATAAGAATTATGATTCACTCCTATTTGGAATAATTAGGAAAAAAGAATGGTGTTAGGAATAAAAAAGTAAAGTAAAGCAGATGGCATGGGAGTAGCAGAGGTTTTTTTCCCCTGAGGCTTTAGGGAATAAGGAATAAGAGGAGACATAAACTTGGACCTTCAAATGGCGCTCCCGCAGCTGCTAGGAAGAGGGAGGTGATGTTTGTGTAAGAGGGTCCTGGTGGCATGTGCTCTGGAGAGTTATGTCTGAGACTAGGGATGCAGGAGTCAACAAATCCAAACCTGAAATCAGAAAGGCATTGAGAATTTGAATGGAGAACCAGATATGGGGGGGAAAATTTTTTCATATGTATATTGTCTTCAGCAAAGCAAAGCAAATTTATAGGTATTTCACTGAAATGACAGGGGAGAAAGACCCTGAGAAATTTCTATTGAGCAATAGAAATGAATTTTCCAGAGGAAAATCCAGTACTTCTTGCTCTTCAATCCTCCTTGTGAACTCCCATAAACCTTCTTAATACATCGTTCACTGAATACATACAAAAAATCTTTGTTGTATTTTGAGATCAAATATCTTTATTCTGTCTCTTTACTTGTCCATCAACCTGAAACCTATCGCATGTTTTTAATGAAAGGTTGCCAAGATCATGTTTCAGGCCTAGTTTTCTTTTCTTATTTTGTTTGTTTGTTTGTTTGTTTTTTGTGGTATGTGCCCCTAGCAGGAACCGAACCTGGGACTCTATGGTCTGCAGGCCAATGCTCAATGGCTGAGCCAAACCGGCCAGGGCAATAGTAAATGAAAATCAATTGTACCATAACTATTATTAGTAAGTTGTGAAAAATGTCACTGATGCTCTCCTTATTTAGCATGTTGTCTTGATCATTCTACTTTAGAGATTACACAGAGATTTGTAAGGGTTTTTTGCATTTAGTCTCTCTATAACCTTATTTTCCCCCTAAAATATTAAGTACCTGAAATATCTCCTTATCCTCACAATTGGGAAGGACATACTTTATTGGTGTCAACTTCTGAGCTTGAAATCTATATCTTATCCCTCTGTCTATCTCTGCATTTGCTCCTGGCACATAATTGGAACACCATCATCGTTCATTGAGTAGACACTCCAAAACACGCTGTGGCAAGAGGAAGTGGCAAAACCCATCCTCTTCTCTCAGCTGGAGATTCTGAGACAAAGGGGAGACTGGGAGCAGGCACAGAAATGGACTCAGCTGCAGGCAACAGCAAGGAAGTCAGAAGCAGGGAAAGCATGTTGATAACCAGTATGAGCTGGGCCAACCAGCTCCTGCAAGAGGAATGCATGTGTTGCAACAGATGCTGGAATATAGAGCCCCAGGGGCGCACTTTTGCAAATCCAAGCAGGCAGGTCTGCAGCAGTAACAGACATGAGCATAGAGACCCGATGCTGAAGTTTAGAGCAGGACTCAGGTCTCCAGGGTGTCAGGAAAGGGTGGTAACAGGAAGGTGGCCAAGATCATGTTTCAGGCCTAGTTTTCTTTTCTTGTTTTGTTTGTTTGTTTGTTTGTTTGTTTGTTTGTTTGTTTTTTGTGGTACGTGCCCCTAGCAGGAACCGAACCCGGGACTCTCTGGTCCACAGGCCGACGCTCAAAGGCTGAGCCAAACCGGCCAGGGCAGGCCTAGTTTTCAACATTGTATCTTGCATAGACAATAGTAGATGTGTTGAGTGAATGAAAAAATGAATGAGTAGGTAAAATTTTAAAAAGTCAAACATCCAGGAAACAGGTGCATTATCAAAAGGGGAAGTCAGGTGCAAGAAGATGGGAGGTATACTATAAGAATGGGCATATACTATAGATTGGGTTTCAGATATATGAAGCCCAGAAAAAGAACAATCCCATACAGTGAAATCCAATGAATGGCAGTTAGAAAATGCTACAACCGGAGCTTCTTAAATTCATCAGGTACAAGGATAGGACCTGCTTCCACTGCCTGTGCAGGCCTGGATCTGCAGGTGCCTACGAGGCCACAGTTTATCAAATAAAGACCTGTCAGAAAACCCATCAGGACTCACAGACAGAAACAGTGACTTCTCCAGTGTTTTAGTCCAGCGTCTTCCACATCCCCAAATAGGAAGATCTACTCTCTTACTTAGCCTCTTGAGTTCTTCAAAAGGAAAGTCCATTTCGTAAGGCTGTGGAGTGCCATGTTTATTCAAGCATCGAAACGTGACGTGGGAACTGCAGGGAATAGAAGCATATGTCTGTGATGTCAATATATAAGTAAAATGTTTCAAAACCCCTCTGAGCTTTGGGGGGAGGGGGCGAATTTTCTAGAATGATTAATGAATGGATTTAGTTAACCATGAATCTTTTCCTGTCTCACTTGAATTGTTTAATTCCATAGGGAATTCCATCCCAGGTCCACAGAGGGGTGAATTCCAAAGTACTGTACCAGCGAGACATTAACTGGTCCATAAGGAGCCGAGGCTACAGTCCAGACTTTATTAGCGCTGAGTTCTAACCATTGGGCTAATCACACTTAGCTTTCTTCAAGAGATTATGTATAAACCTTCAGAACACATTTTTCCACTGTAAATCTTATGTTACTCAAATAGTCTTAAATAGAATTTGAGTCAACAAAAAGGGATTAAAACTGTCTTCCTTTGCTGTGACAAATACTGCAAATAAAGAACAATTAATAGTCTTTCAGAATGTTCAGTTACCTATCCCCTTGAACCAAGGAGAATCAAGAAAAGAAGCAGTAAGTCAACATGAATGTGAAAGAGAGAGAGTGAAAATGGATTTGAAGGGGTCTTTTTGGACTGAAGAAGAATAAAGAAAAGGGGTTCACTATTTTTCACTGGCCTCTCCCACTTTTTTACCTTGCCCTGCTCTCATCTGTTTCTCCATGATGCTAAATTTAGATCTATCTGAAGTTTAACTGTTTCGCAAAACTAAATGACCTGGAGGACTGTTAAAGCACAGATTGCTGCTAGCCCACAGAGTTTCTGAGTTAGCAGCTCTGAGAGGGGCCACGTGATTTGTATTTTGAACAAGTTCTAAGGTGATGCTAGTGTTTACTGGTCCAGGGACCACACTTTGAGAAGCACAAATCTGGAGAAAATCTTTAACTTTTCTGAGCCTCATTTTTCTCCTCTGTAAAATAATAACTAATCTTCAGACTGTTATAAAGGTTAAATATTGTGAAATATGCCAGACAAATGCTAGATGTTATTTTAATTTCAAGGAAAGAGCAAAAGACTGGGAACCAGGAGACCTCCCAGTTACAGTCTACCATAAGCTAGGCCATTACATCACCTTTCCAGGTATGTTTACTCATTTATGAAATGTATTCATTCATGCAACTAACACGTATTGAATACCTGCTGTTACCTGATATTGGCCAGACTTCAGAAATATGACAGAAAAACAAATTCTGATTCTACATATTTATACTTGTGATTTGGATGACATCTAAATTGCCTTTCAACTCTAAAATTTTGTGACTTTATAATGAATAAAATTAGCTTTTTCCTATTCTTCAATCATTTTGTTCTTCATAAATCTGACTTAATTAAATAAAATGTTTATGAGATACCAAGGAGTAATTATGCTACTATTGGGTGAGTTGGTTCAAATACATTCACATACTATTCAAGTAAAGTTCATGTGTTAATTGCCACTCTTGCCTATTAATAAAAAGGAAATTTAAAAACTGTGGGTTAAATGGTAAGCCATCAGTGAAAAAAATAACTAGAATTTCCATTTAAGTTCCATAGTCTCCAGTTATGTCATGCCAAATCCGTCTTCATTTCTAGAGTAAACACTGGTTAAGTGTCTATTATTCAGCAGGCACTGTGCCCAGATCTAGGGTTGGAGGTGTGAATAAAATAGGCATCATCTCTGCTATTAAAGACCTCACATTCAAGTGAAGTCAGTCAATGAACAATTAACTCCTTTAATTAATTCATCAATTATCATTATAATAGATACTAGATATTAGGAGTACAAAGCATTTTGAAAATGTACAATGTGTGAACTTGACCCATTCTAGGGTGCCTAGGAAACCTTAGACAAATCACTTCATCTGTTGAAGCCTCGGGTTTTTGCTTGTAAAATCGGGAATAATAAAACACACCCCACCAAATTCTAGATGATTGTTGGAGATTTGAGGCAATTTATGTAAAATTCCTGGCACAGTGCTTAGCACACTCTATAATAGGTAGTTATGATGTCACATTAAATAACTGAAAGATTGTTCATGCAAGTAGAAAATGCCAAAGGTCAAAATCAAATTTTATATTCTAAAGGGTTCGTCGGTGGTACCATTAACTTAATATGCTAGTATTTTAGGATGAAATACAAATCATGTAAACAAATTATATAAATTCTAAATATGGTATTACATACAATTAAGCTTTTATAATTCTTTTTCTATAAAAATATAGGAACCAAAGAGAATGTATCTTGATTTCAACTTAATGGGTGAATCAATCAATTACCAACACGCAGAACCTTTTTTGCAACTGAAGTAAAAGTCTCCTTATTTCTTCCAGTCACTTGAAAGGAATTGAAAAATATGAACTTGGAAACCAAGCCAACCAAACTTCTAATAAACCAGAGTGGACTTTTGGAATGCATCAGCATTCTGGGGCTCTACAAATTAAGGATGGATTTGGAACTAGCTGAAGAAATGTGATCAGCATCTTCTCAGAGGAAAAGGTGGACTTAATTTAAAGCTGAAATTTGTGTGCCTTATCGACTATGGAACAGTCAACAACAAGACACCACAAACACAGCTATATCCATACAATCAGTATGAGTGCATGAAAGCTCAAGTGGTTATTTCATATTTCTAAACTTGAAAAATGGGGCACTAAATCCAAGATTAATTCCCCAGATTAAACTGGGATTTGTAGACTATTAGATAAACTGACTTTGTCTACACATTTTAAAGGACCTCCAAAAAAATGACCATTCACTACCAAGTTAAAAAAAAAAATTGCAAACACTTAAGTGCTTCTTGCTTTAAAACTTAAAAGCAATTGAGGAGGGGTATAGGAAGGAAACCTCAAGAAGGAGAACATTTCAATGGAAATCTTTAAAATGGAGTAAGATTAAACATCTGCTTTGGATGCTCGATCCTAACATGCAAAATTCTCTTCCATATTAATCCTAACATCATCCTTAAACTATACCCCAACTTTCTCTTGACTTCTGTTATACAGTCATGTGCCAAATAACAACTTTTTGGCCCACGGATGATGGTACGCACAATGGAGGTCCCACAAACTTATCATGGAAACTCGATTTTGGTGGTGAGCACACAACAGAGTATACAGATATCAAATTATATTGTTGAACGCTTGAAACTTATATATTATCAACCAATGTTACCTGAATAAGTTTAATTTTTAAAAAAGATCATAATGGAGCTAAAAATTCCTACCACCTAGTGATGTAGTTCTTGCAACATTGTAGTGCAATGCGTTACTTAACATGTCTGTGGGGATGCTGGTGTAAACAAAAACCTACTGCGCTGCCAGTTGGATAAAAGTATAGCACGTGCTTTACAGTAGTAGGCTATACAGTCTAGGTTTGCAAACGTGCATTCTCTATGCTGTTCCCACAACCATGACATCACCTAACACATTTCTCAGATTTGTCTATTGCCTCACCCTTCCATTTTCTTTCAGCCGGATTGCAATCCACTGAAACCATCCTCACCAAGGTCACCAGTTGACCTCCAAGTTGCTAATTTACGTAATCTTTTTAGCCTTTACTTGACCTCTCAGAAACACAAACTTTTCAGCACCCTCAAAATTATGCTCTCCTCCCCTAAACAACCTTTACCTTGCCCTCAATAATGGAGACACTGGGGTTTTCTTCCACCCCCACGTAGCTGCTGCTTCTTAGTCGCCTTTATATTTTCTTCTTTGATTCATTGCTGACATGATGGAGCTTTTCAGAGTTTTATCCTGGGTTTTGTTATTGTCTGTTTCCATGCATACATATAACCTGGAGCATTTCCTCTACCCCAATGGCATCAATAATCTGATGCTTTCTTACCCATAAATCTAGGCCAAGAATAAGTTTTGGGCTTCAAGCTTAAATATCTAATCATCTACGAGACCGATCCACTTAATGGTCTACAAACACCCAAACTGAACATACCCAGATTTGACCTCTTTTTCATCTTCTCCCTCACCCCAAGCCTTCTCCCTCTCAAAGGTTTCCCAACTGGATGGACAAGAATCCCTGCAGGCAGCCAGGTGCTACAGCCAGAAGCCCGGTGATGCTCCTCTGGTCCTCTTTCTCCCTCAGTCGCTGCAACCAAACTTCACGGTCTTTTTCTTCTATTTCTAAAATATTCTAAAGCCCGCCAGTTTCTCTCCAACTCCACCAGCACTACCCTAGTTCAGACCAGCACGCCACCATTGTTTTCCTTCAGAATTACTGCTGCTGTCTCCTAACTGGTTTCTGTCTCTGCTGTGTTCCCCTTCTAATAATTTCTCTACACTGAAGCCAAAGTCACTTTTTTAAAAGCACTCTCTCATTACATAATTTCTGTGCTTTAAAGTATCCAAACACCCCCTATAGCACAGTTGAGAAAACACAAGCACCGGAATATAGTGCTGTTTCATCTGGTCCCTGCTAAATCCGCCAGTCCCATCTCTAGTTCCTTCCTCCAGTCTCCCCCTTCCCTCCACAATCTCACATGCTGAAAGACGTCCCTTCCTCAGAACTGCCAAATCTTCTCATGCCTCTGTGCCTGGATCTGTCCCCATCTCTTCTACATCCTGTTCACATGCAAGGCTTGAGCTTGTCACACCCTCCAGGAAGCCCTCCTTGATTCCACCCACCTACATGTAGATTAGTTGTTCGTTGTAAACCCTCTCATAGGTACATAAGCTCTCTGTACTTCCCACACTCTTCTCTATCCTCCAACAGACTATAAGCCCCTCCGGGCAATGATTATGACACTCTGTTTCACACTCATACACCTGCCAATTAATACAGTAATTGGCACAACACTAAATATTATTTGAAAATATATGTATAGTCATTTAAATAATCAGCAAGACCTGAATAACCCACTGATATGATGTAAGGTAGGGATTTCCATGTTTTTTAAAGGAACGTCACACAGACAGGTCAGCCCTCAAAACTCTTCAGCTACCATCAGAATTGTCAGCTAATACCTACTTAGCAATTGTTTGACAACCAACTCAGCTAGAGCTGGAACTAGAATGAGGTAGTGTGGCATTAATGCTTTCCACAGAGTGGATCTCTAATAAGTGTTTGAAAGGAGATGTCAGTCAGATGCTTGCGTTGATCAAAGAAATGAAAAAAAAGTATAAGACAATGTGGCTTTTTCAAGCTGTTCTGCATTCCTTCAGCAGTCTGGCTTCCAGCCATTCTCTTACCATACTCTAGAGTGTGCCTCAGTTTGTCATCTGTAGGTCATAGGGAGCTGAAAAGATCATCTTTTTTGTAGCGGGGAATGATTTAGAAATAGAAACCCAGGTGTTAATTGTCTAAAAGCAAAATGTAGAAGTCTTTGATCTCTGCTTCCTGTCTTATATCCTCCACTCTCAACCGCTAACCCCCTCTATCCCTTTCCCTTACTGTTTGCTCCTCCCACTCTTTCTCCAAACTCCCCACCCCCCAATAACCCCATCCCTGCCTCCAGCCACCAGGCTTCCCCTACACTCAAACACACCATCACAGCCATCCCCAGGACACTCACTTTAGGCTTTGGGTCAGCTCTCTTCCCAGCTCCACCCCCACCCACACAAAAAGCCTCTCACTGTTAGGAGATCCAATATATTAAAGAGCTTTTAATGTAAGCATTAAATAATTCCTCCTATAGCACCAACACTTGATTACCTATCTTTCCCACTGAGTGATGAGGAAGAAAAAGAGAGGCTCAAAAGAATGTGTAAAAACTACTAGAACTGGAATCTGTCTCCCACTTTAAAAAGAAAAATTCCCCATCCGTTTTCTCCATTTTCATTGTTCCATCTGGAGCCAGCACCTCCCACCAATGGCTGAGGGCTGCCTGCTTCAAACCCTGCCACATCAGCAGGGAGGGAGCCCCGCAGCATTTGGTATTTGCATCAGTTCCCAGGAATGCTTCTCAAGTTATCAGTTTACTGTGCAGAGATGTTTTTCCTTTAAGTTTATAGATACGTGCTTGAATTCATATTTCTCTAATTCTCAAAAACTAGCTGAGCATGTTAATGCTAACTGCACTTTCACAAACTGTTCTAAAATGTAAGTGATCAGATTGACTATGAATGCATTCTTCTTTGTGAACACCTTCCGAGAACAGACCTGACACCCTTTCAAATTCTTTCATTCCAAGTTATTTCAAAAAGCCTTTCAAAGCTATCTCCCAAGTCAGTACCCTTAGAATAAAAGAAGAGTTTATTATAGTTTTTGGTTGTTCTCTTTCATTTCTATTAACCTTTTTGTTTGTCTTTAAGTTTAGAGGGAGCAAACGGTTTAAGAATATTCAGTCTCTTGGTTTATAGCAGCTGCTGATGAGTTAGACAGAAATTCTTCCTTAAAGTACAACCCCCAAAAAAAGGGAGGAGAGGGAAGACATGAAAGGAAGAAAGGGGGAAAGATTAGTGAGGAACTAGAGCCCACTCGATTTCTCTTTGATAGAGATGGAACTGACCTGAAGGTGCCCCTTTGCGTGGACCTCTGGGCGAGGATGGGCCTTAAGTAATCCAGGGCTGCTGCACTGGGGGTAATGGGCAAGTAGAGGCACAGCCCAGACCCATGATCTTTCCTTTGGGCCTGCAATGACACGCCAAGAGGGTTGGGAAAGGGGCTATCCACTGAAGTTGACTGCACTCAGTATTCCACAGTTCTCAGGAGCGGGGGCTTCCCACCCCCAGTGGGTGTTCAAGGTCAAGACCCCAGCTCCTTCTCTCCCTGGTGAGGAACACAGAGTGGCAGGGGGCCACCAGGGGAGAAGGAGGTTGAGTCTTGGGGAGAGAGTTATCATCCACATTGATGGGGTGCTGCTTTTGGGTGTTACCAGAGAAAACTGACTGCATCCCAGCCTCCAATTAGAAGCCCTTCAAGATGGGCTAAGCGGTTTTCCTAAGCCTTGGAAGGAGCTGGGAAGGAGGCAGGAAGGTGCTTGGGGTCACTAAATGGACAGGAGGTCAAGAGGGACTAGAGGGGCTCACTAGAGGGTTACCTCAGTCTAGGTTCAGGATGGAGCTAGTAAATGCAGACAAGGGGTCTGTGAAGAAGAGGACGGGGAGACTGGAAACCTGAAGGGGCGGAGTCAGAAAGGAGACCACATAAGATCCATCTGTTGCAGTCATTTTGCAGACCACATAATCCCTCAAGTCCGTTTAAAATTAGCCTCAGCAGAGGGAAGCCTGGTGGAAGGACTTCCCTACGGCTTGGCCTGGTCTGGTGCACCAAAGGTTGTGCACAAAGCATATCCTCCCTGGTGCTGGGTGCCGCGCTGCCCCTAACTACTCCCCACCCCATCCCCCAACAGTAGGAGCCCACCCAACCTTCCACAGCCAGATCCTCCTCCCCATTAACCTCTCCTAGAGCCAGGGAGGAAGGGGGAGAGGGAGAGGGAGAGAGAGAATTATTGCTGAAAAAGTGGGCTCACAAACTCTCCAACGCCAGAGAAAAGCTGGGCGGAGGCTGGGGGGGGGCGGGGGGCGGGCTGGAGGGGGCGGGGGAGAACGGACGCAGGCTGCGCCACGTTGTCGGGTGCTGGCTCCCTCCCCCCTTGCCCCCTCCGCGCCCGCCTGGCCCCCTTCACGCTGCCGGTGGCCCGCAGGGCACAGGTGAGGCCGGGCTGGACAGCTCCTGCTTTGATCTCCGGGTTCCCGTCCCCTCTCCAGCTGCCCAGCTGCCCAGCTGCCCGACGGCCCGGAGATCTGCGCACTGCCCAGGCCGGTGTCTGCAGAGTGCTCCGACGTGTCTAAGAGTGTTTCCAAACTTGGAAAGGGCGGAGGAGGGCGGGGGGATGGGGAGGGCGGAGGTATGCAGACAGCGAGTCAGAGTTTCCCCTTGAAAGCCTCAAAAGTGTCCACGTCCTCAAAAGAATGGAACCAATTTAAAAAGCCAGCCCCGTGGCCACGTCCCTCCCCCCTTCGCTCCCTCCTCTGCGCCCCCGCAGTCTCCTCCCAGCTCTGGCTGCCCGGGCCCCCAGCCCCAGCCTTCCCATTGGTGGAAGCGCTTTTGGAGGCACCCTCCGGCCAGGGAAACTTTGGCCGTATAAATAGGGCAGATCCGGGCTTTATTATTTTAGCACCAAGGCGGCAGGAGGTTTCGCCAAAGTTGGAGGTACTGGCCACGACTGCATGCCTGCGCCCGCCAGGTGATACCTCCGCCGGTGACCCAGGGGCTCTGCGACACAAGGAGTCTGCATGTCTAAGTGGTAGACATGCTCAGCTTTGTGGATACGCGGACTTTGTTGCTGCTTGCAGTAACTTCGTGCCTAGCAACATGCCAATGTAAGTGCCTTCAGTTTGTTTGGGGCAGGGGGGAGAGAGAGTTCAGATGGTTGGGCAAAAAGGGAAAGGAAAACCTAAACTAAGTTCGAAGTGCAGCTTGGAGGGAAGGCTCTCTGGCATGTGAGTAACAGACATGTAAACATACAAGGCCCGACTCCCCAAAAGTTGGGGAACTTTTCTGAACTCAGAGTGAGACTATTAACTTGATCTGGATCTTCAGGTTAGTGAAGCTCCAAGGGAACAAGTCTTTCCCCAAGAATGGGCTAACAGCTGATGTGATGAAGGAGGGCAAAAGGCTCCAACAGGCCCCATAACTGCACTGATGCCCGCCTTGTAAAACTTGAGGCCTGCTTTAGAAAGCTCTTTGATTTAGTAATATAAAACTAAGCCCCTAAGGGCTTTTCACTTCTGAGTGCTTTAAGACTTGTCTGGATGAAGAAGAAGATGATGATCATCATGATGATGATGATGATCATGATGATGAGGCGCCCTCTGGAGGGAGGATCATGAAAGTGCATGGGGACCAGGCCTTAAGCTAATGGAAGACTCTCAGGTTTATAGAGAGGTTATCTGCCTTTCTGGTGGAAGCCACTCCCAATAGCTAATCAGTGTATTCTGCGGAGGAAAGTGGATGCTGCTTGGAAAGGACACATTCTGAAAAGTAACATTAGCTTCTCAATGCATTATAAGGTCATGGGAATGGTAACATTGTTTAACCAAAATCTGCTCTGCCTTTTGTTGAGCCTGAGAGTTACCTCTTCGACTTGTTTCCAACACAAGCAGACATTCTGAACACAGCAAGTTGGGAAAGGTCAACACTGACTTGAGAGTCAAGAGGCTGGGGTTTTCCCATGACTTTGCCACTAATTTACCATGTGACCTTGGGCAAATCAAACTGAGCCATTTCTAAAATTCAGGATAGAGATTAGATGGACTTCAAGGCCACTTTCCAGCTGTAGTTTTATGACCAGACTTTCATGTCAAGATAGAGTGAAGAAAATCGGTCCGTTTTTGTCTGGAAAATGGTTGCCTAATTACCAAAGATATTAACTTGATGGAGTTTGAGGGATGTCCGGCCACACCCAACTCTCCAAAAAGTTTGCTCCACCCACTTGCCACAATGTCTACAATTGCATCATTGCCGATGCAGTGTGTGTGTGTGTTTTCTACATTCATCCATTTTTAGTATACATACGGTGGATACTAAGGAGTGATTGCATGGAACAAATTCATATTGCCAAGTTCTTTTTGTATGAGATCTGAGAGTGGGAGGAAAGAGCTGGTTCCTACAGGAAAGATTAAAACAGTCCCACGGAAGTCTGAAGGCACAAAAGGCAGCTCACCTTCTGATCCACAGCCAAACACAGCCTGGAGTGAATGTTACCGAATACACATTCTTTAAAATTGCTCAGTCTGAGTAATTAAAAGTCAAATTTCCAAAATCATAAGGACTTCCTGTTAATCAAGTCCAAGCATAATTATTCTTCCTGCTGATGGACAAAATGAAGTAAACATATCATTTTCCTAATTTAAAAGTAATTTTCATAAATGTCCTAAACTGTCTGTGCTGGATGTGGTCCACCCTTCTGAATTGTGACTATTGCAACAGATGTTCTCACTCCAAATGACACACTTCTTGGCCACCTAATTAAAGCAGTTTTTAGGGGAGATTCTTCTTATTGCCAGCTTGGCCACACTTATATCCTGTGTTAACCTGTAATTTTTATATCATAGGAGAGGAATTCAGTCTTAAGGACTTATAGCAATTATGGCAAAGGAGGGAATATTACTTTAGTGTATTTTTCCCATTATTTTTCAAGATTTTCCATTTATACAGTTTTTCCATTTATACAGAGCAATTCCTTCTAAGGGGAAAAAGTAATGCATATTGGTAAAATGAACTTACCTAATCTAAGCGAACCAATTTAAAGCAAAATTTCAGATGTCTGAATGAATTCATTTTCTTAGTGACTAACTTGCCGGTTAGACTTATTGTAAAAGGACATTAAGACTGGTACAAACTCAGACAAGTATTAAGGAACTTTAATGTTTTAGAAAAACCAAAGCCTACTTTGGGTAACATAATTTCCTAAATTTTCCCCTTTTTATATTTTTATGTATCAAAAATTATCTAAACCATAAATTATTTCCTCACCAACCTACTTGTCTTACTACCTGTGCAATTTACCAGCTTAATCACTAAGCATTGAAGCATCCTTCAGACACATTAATATTTCACAGATTTATAAAATAGTAAATAATTAACTATTGAATTCAAAATAGATACATGTTAATATTGCATGCAAATCACCTTGCTGATCCCTGCCATACTTTGACCTGCATAATTTCCAAGTCATCAGAATATCCTTAATAAAAAATACCATTGGTTCTTTAATTAGATAAGTTAATTTTATAGACTATTCGGTAATCACTACTTTTGGTCAATAAAATTATGCTAATAATTATTTCCTATTTTCTCCTTTCTTCTACAGCTTTAGAGGTAAGTAAAATTATTTTGAGAATTTGTTTATTTATACTTCAATTGCCTTGGCCACAGTAATGTCCTCTTGGGGGAGGAAGGGGAGGCTATACTGATACTGACCAAACTGGGTTCCCAAGAAGATCATCAAGAGTTATATGGTCAAGCCTTTCTGGCTGCCTTAAAAAGTACCCACCCCATTTTCTAAAATGGGCAGGGCTACTGAATAAGACCAATCTCATAAGAACACCCATAAGAAATAGAGAGTAAATAATTCAGTGAAAGTTTGGGTTTTCACATCAGCTACTACAAAGCAGAAGACCTCACAACTAGAGAATCTTGCCATTCCCTTGGAATCATTTGCAAGAGTATTATGAACAAATTCTTAGCCCATGAATTGAATTTGAGCCTTAATTACAGATAAGTATATATTTTGGTTTTATACATATTTTTTTTTTTATTTATAAAATTTAAAGTTGTACTTTGAAATTTTAAGATAATAGTAACACACACACATTATATATATATACATATATATATATGCTCTGTAACTATATTTGTATACTACACAAAAATGAGATTCATTTTAAAATACATGTTTACAGTTTTTCTCATAATAAGTTTTACTTACTCTTTTTTAGGTAACTGCAAGAAAGGTAAGAGTCCAATACTTCTCTATAGTATCTGAAATGATCAGGGATAACTTTTAATTCTACTAAATTTATAGTAGACTATAGAAGAAAAATACTTTACCAAGATTTGCCCACAGAAATATGCATTAGGTAGACCATAAGATAAAGTAGCTTTGATGTTTAAGATAAAGTTTGACCTTACAGAATCATCTCTAATTACACTTATATTATACAAGTGATCTACATACTAATGAAAAAAAAGAAAGATTTGTTTTTATTCTGAAGATGAAAGGGCTATTATGTTAATTATAGGTAATAGATGAAAGATTGTTTTAAAGGGCTTTGACTATATACATATGCTGTTAATGATGTAAAAAAAAAAAGGCAATTTTATCCACAGACCTCATCCTTCTAAAAATATAGTTATAATATTGGCCTAATGACTGATGACTATAGCCTCCAATCTCTCAGCTTAAAAAAAAATTACATGTAATTATAATAAAAACAATATACTCTTATCTATTGAATTATGCTTTTTTATAGCTATTATCTAATAATATTGTATTTAGATCAGTCTCCCTGACTAATTTTTATCAAGAATGCTTTGCTTGTTCACTGGAAATTGCTTAGCCATTTAGAATTGTGCTATTTGTATCTTCCTTGAAGGGCCCAAATGGAGATAGAGGACCACGTGGAGAAAGGGTATGTAATTTTTGAACTATCAAAGGGCTTTGGCCCATAATTGAATAATTACATATTAGAAACTACCAGAAACTGACAATTTATAGGAATATTATATATCCCAAAAGCTGTACCACCTTTTAAGCAGATAATGCCCCACAAAAGAGGCAAATAAGCATTATTATATATAATCAATATTCTTTTCAGGTTGAGATTATCCTTCAAAAAAGCAAAACTAATACAGATAGTCATATTTTTTGCCTGGTCTATCTTTTTTGTTTTTAGTTGACCTGTCCAACACATATGTACTGGAAATGTATCTACTTGCCACCACATATTCCTTATCTTTTTAATGCATTTGTTTGCTTTTCAAGTGAGATATCTTATGTAGCTTGGGAATAATAGTGAAATAGCAGTCAACCTGTCATAAATGTGCAGATTAGGCTTACATTTTATTCATGGTATGGGTAGATCTCCTGGCTGTGTTTATTTAGCATATATAGTTCTGCATTATATGACACTTTTGCCAATACATAATTACTTGTATCTTATATATCTATTGGAAAGTGCAGACTTAAAAGTATTCCACTCAAACAATCGATTAGAGGTAGCATTAAGTCAGTAAATTGCTTTAATGACGTAAGTAGTGTGAACAGTAGAAATCTGCAGGATTTTCTACCCTGTGATAAAATTGCTTTATTAATTATCATACTAATTAACCTACTATTCACATATAACATACCCAAACAATAGAATAAGTTCATCAGAGTCAGAAACTGGCAATCAATATACATAGTTCATCACTGTTAGCCATATGAAGTTTATAGCATCATAGAATTTAGCTGTAATTTCTGTCTTTATTTGAATACCGGAGCTCCATTATGAATTAATATTCAATGGCTGAAATATTCCTTTTCATGGAGGAACTACCCTGTCTTGTATCTTCTTCATAGATCAGTTACTAAACCTTCTAAAATAGACCCTTGTCGTAAGTCAGTTTTAATCAGTGACAAATATGGCATATTAAATTTCCACACCACTTGTGCATTGAAAGGTCTGAACAACTGATTTTACCACATGTACCCGTAGGTATCGTTTTCCAAGTATAAATTCCAATGGTGTCAGTCTAATCCTGATCTAATCTACTTTTTACATAACAGGGTCCACCAGGCCCACCAGGCAAAGATGGTGATAATGGTATCCCAGGCCCTCCTGGCCCACCTGGTCCTCCTGGCCCCCCTGGTCTTGGTGGGGTAAGGTGTCTTAAGTATTGTTAACTTTTAGCTAACTTTGGTTTCTTATACCTCTATTGGGAGAAGGCTTATTGTGGAATTTATTTTTAGCAGTTAAGTTTGCTATGTGGATATTAGTGTATTTTATTTCATTTCTTTGGTTTCTTCAGTTCAAGATTCTGCTTTGCCCATTCTCTTTGTGAGCTCTTGCCAATTACAAGCACTGGTCTTTGTGTGTGCCGAAGGTAGCTGCAGCCTTCGTGACCATTATTTAATTTGAGAATGTAATATCTTTTATCAGTAGGGCACAAATAAGAGGTGTTGCATTATTAAAGAGTTTGATTAGGTTGAATTATAACCGAAATCCTTGCTCTTAAGCAATTTCGCAAACATTCTACTCTTTTTTGTTCTCCTTGGCTTGAAGTCTGCTGAACCAACATTCAAGCAGTTTAGTTTTAATTTGCTTGAAACTAATTTGAGAAAAGTACATTTCCCTTTTTCATTAATATCTTCTTTTAGCTTTATGTCTTTAACAATGGTACGAGTGCCAAATGGCCTCACTGCAGGAAGGAAACATATTTGCTTAATTGGTTAGCACTATGAATCAGAAGCCTGCTTCCAGTACTCAACTGTACGCCAGTGAAGTCAGATCTTTCTCCCCCAAAGATCTTATTATGATTGCTTATCTACTGAGTGCATTAAACTGCACCTTCTTTAATAGATCTACCACTATAAGAGAGATCTTTAACAGTAAAGTTATTACTGTGAACTATTTTTAAAAGTTTAATCTTCTAAGGGGCATTTTAATTTAATTTTCCTCTAAACTTGAAAACTCTTGATATCTTTTTTGAAACTCCAGCAAGAAAAAGTTCTCTCAATCATGTTGTGTTGTTCTGGAGGAGTGGAGCAACAGGTGGAAATGCAGAATTGATCTCTGCTTGGTTTATCAGGGGCCTTCAGGGACTTAAAGCTGAGAAAGCGTCCCCTGCCCAGGGCAGAGGTTGGATATGGGAGTGGAGAGAGAGTATGAACAGGGCAGGAAAGGGTTCAAAAATACGGAAGCTCCCCACTTCAAACTAGGTGTGAACTAAATTTTAAACTTGTATTTCCCTAACTTTTTAGGAGTTTAGCTCAATATGGAATTCTAAACTAATAATTGTATCAAAAACATTGCTCCCTTTCAAAGAACAACAGAAAAACCTTTACAAGTAGAATAAGGAAATAAACTACATGGCTGGTAATTATAATACATATATATGCTTATATTTAATATATATATATATTCCTCTTCCCCCTCTAGAACTTTGCTGCCCAGTATGATGGAAAAGGAGTTGGAGCTGGCCCTGGACCAATGGTATGCTTATCTCTTTTTTATCTTAGTGAAAAAAATTAATGGAGAATTACTTTTATGTTAAATTTTACATTGCCATTAATTTAGCTACTTAGATTAGCACTCGATACTGAGATCAGATA
Organism: Molossus molossus; assembly: GCF_014108415.1. Lineage (NCBI taxonomy): Eukaryota > Metazoa > Chordata > Mammalia > Chiroptera > Molossidae > Molossus > Molossus molossus. Next base: position 32,768,267 of record NW_023425401.1, on the reverse strand, counting down.
AAAGTAGCAACTTTTTTTGTATTCAAATCTATAAAAATCTTAGCCTAGTTTAAGGGGGTTCAATTTTCTCTGTAAACGTGCCTCCTTAGAATGAATCAGATGTTTATATCTAAGAAGTAATCTCTGGATATAGTAATCATAACTTAGGTAAATCAATTTAATTAAAAAGAGTAATCACTCTGATTAATTTTTTTATATTCTTTGACATTGTTGAGAATTTTAAGCAACCCTTAGAGACACAGAAGTATTAAGTTCTATAAACTTATTGGGAAGGATCAGCAAGTTCCAGTCCAGACCAGTTATTTTATAATTAGAGAGTTCAAGCCCTTTCCCAAGGTCAAGCAGGTAACTGATGACAGACCAAGACTGACCGCTAGACAAAATGTCTGATACTGGATGGCATGATGCATCTAGTACTTGAATAAAATATTAATTTATTCAACAAATATTTATCAGGCCTTCAGTGAACCCCAAACTGTAATATGCATTGGAGATATAATAGTAAATATGATAGATTCTCACCCTCCCTCAAGGAGTTGGAAATGTAGGAAATGTTTCTATTTATTCATTTTGATAAAAATTCTTTTTTTAGTCTATTAATTGCAAATCAATATAGGAGAGAATGTGCGTAAAATGTATCACTCAGCACAAATAGTCACCAATATATCCTTAATTTGAGTGACATTTAGAAAAAATTCCTGTATGATCACAACAGTGATGGTCTCTCTTTTAACAAGTAAACATTTTAACAAGCATTAGTGAGAGGTGTTAAGAAAAAAGAACTAATATAAGCATGCAAAACATATACTAGAATGTAATAAAATGGAGGGAAAGTATGTTGAAGTAAAAACATCAAGTTGATTAAACATTACCATTTAATACACTCATACGGTTTAGTGATTTTAATTAATTGTTTCCCAACAAAGGTATTTATCTGCCCAAAGCTAACATGGTCTTTGAAAAATAAATTTTACCTGGACAATGTATTCAATACTCTATTTTCAAAGGAAGATGTTTGGCTAGAGCTAATGGGCCACAATAAACTAATACACTTTAAGGGCAAGATAATATTTTCTGTAAATTAAAACTCTCACTTGAAAGTAATGTGCCTTTAATTGATTATTTGCAATTTCCTGACTTTTCCTGGTAATTTAAAACATTCATATAGGAAATGAAGAATTAGAGATTTTCTTTTGGCTTTGTTTATATTAGATATTTGAAATTAGCCATTTCGGCTAATGCTGGATATTAGTCAATTTTAAAGCAGTACCTATATTTCAAGAAGACGCTAAAGGGGGGAAAAAAATAAAGCACCAGTAAAAAAATAAAAAAGCCTACATAAGCCCAGAAAATTAATATGCATTTCAGATTGCCCTGACTTTGGAATGCCTCTCCGGGGGGCATAAAGTGTGGAGTGTTTTACTTTTAAATATCAATAAGATCTAATTTAAACTTGCACACTCACACATGCACAGACATATGTAATCAACAGATATGTATTCCACAAATAGGAAATATAGGCAGCAATAAAGTATTAAAATAATTTTGCATGTTGGAAAATCAATAACTATAAAACCCCACAGGGTTCTTCCCCGAATTAATGAGTAATCATTGTCTGTCTCGCAGCCTCCACAAAATAAACTCCTTTTTATGTAAATGAAATTGTTGCAAATACATGGAAAAATGAATAAATATAATTAAAAATTCATGCTGTCAGAGAAAATGATTTTTTAATGTATACCTAAAAAGTTATTTGGATTGAAAAGTGACAGTTTCTTTTAACGTCGACGCAATTTCCGAAACCAAATAAATAATTCTTATAATTAAGATGATGTGCTTTTTCATCAAATTCATATTAGTTCGCTCTCTGCATTAATGCAGTGGGGCAGACTTGACAGCAGAGTCTTCATGTGTCATGGAACAAATTACCCGAGACTGTCTGTGTGATACTGTCAGCGATAGAGGAACGGGCCCCTGCAGGAGAGCTTGCACGGTCATTGATTACTGCAAAGGGGAGTCATGAATGGATATTTAGCTTGCAAACTAATAACCTTCTGTTTTATTCTACTTGCGTGTTACAGAATCAAGAACAAAGGGGAGAACCACTGGCTTTCTTTTGGGCCATATTTTCAATAATAATATTATACAACAGACTCTTCTAGTAGGATGTTTCAATAATATTTTACTTTTCCTTTACCCCTCATTACATCCAATTTTGTTTGGCATTTTCGTCAGTCACCAACAGCCCTTAAAGGAGCTCTAAGGTTATAATAAACCTTCCTCTAATTATTAAAAGGATTTTTTCCAATCCTTTTCAATTTTAAGCCTGTGGCTATAAAAATATCCATTTCTTAGCTAAGGATGACATGGAGAGATGACATATGATCAAGGAAATCCAAATGGAAATATTCATCAGTTGCATAGAAGGTGGTCATATATTCTATGCTGTGTACGAGTGATTAGCTTCATTGCCCTGGAACAGTCTCAGTATGCCCCCTGTGCACAACTGTAAGGACCTGTGGCCACCTCGTCTCGTTTGCATTGAGTTCTACTGCTTTGGGTTAGTAGAAAAGGAGAGGCAAAGGCAGAGGAATAGTGGAGGAAACTTGGGTCCTTAGATGCTTCCTTTGGGGAAGGACAAAAACTATGCAATAAAACCAGGACGATTCTGTTCAGCTGTCTATCACACAATATCTACGGTCAAGGCACTAACCCTAACCAAGGCCATGACAACTGTCAGTACTAACTATATCTGTCCTATTTGCAGGGTTTGATGGGACCCAGAGGCCCTCCTGGTGCATCTGGAGCCCCTGTAAGTACCTAAACCTTGTGTAAAAAGAAAGCTCTTATGTAAAAAGCAGGATTAAACGAAGGCTTGGAGTGTGACATATTGTTTTCTCTTAGGGCCCTCAAGGTTTCCAAGGACCTGCTGGTGAGCCTGGTGAACCTGGTCAAACTGTGAGTACATTCTCCCCCTTGGTGATGAATAATTTTTTCCAGAAAGGTGTTCATGTATCCTTAACACAGTCATGGGTCTCCCATTCTCTAGGGTCCTGCGGGCGCTCGTGGTCCAGCTGGCCCTCCTGGCAAGGCTGGTGAGGATGTAAGTATTTATTTACTCTTAAGCATTTCCAAATGCCATTTAAATCCTCCTGCCTCGACGGGGAATTTCTAGATTCAAATGAAGTATTCTGCCAAGAGCCGAATATGCCCGACATAACTGTCCCCATATGGAAAATAGTATTTGAATGAAATATTAATTAATTGGATAGTATTTAAGAAAATATCATTGTTAACTGAATATATATTTGGATCCACATTTTCCCCGTTGCAGAAACCAAGACGCCCCACTTTCAACTGATAGTGGACCAAGGCAAGGTTAACCCTATGATGCTTTTGGGTTTTAGGGTCACCCTGGAAAACCTGGACGACCTGGCGAGAGAGGGGTTGTTGGACCACAGGTAGGACTTTGTACAATAGTATATAGTATATAACATCAGAGGCATCTCACATGTAAGATCATTGCTGAAGCTAAAATCAGTCCAAATGACAACACAGATGTGTGCGTACTTATAACACTTATTGAAGACATCTGACAAATAAGAATCTGTACAGTTTTTATTCATGCAAATAATGTAACATCAATGACAGCAAGCATACGATGAACTAAACGGTATTTTCTACAAACACCACAGTATTCGTTACTCAAATAGAGCAACTTACTTTACTGCTCTGTGCTTAAAAATATATTAGTCTTTGATTCCAAGCTTGGATTTTGATAAGAAGAAATATTTTGGAGGGAAGAAATAATTGTCTTTATATTTGGAACAAAAACGTTATCCGTCTTCTGTGTGTGTGTGTGTTTTTTTAAAGGGTGCTCGTGGTTTCCCTGGAACTCCTGGACTTCCTGGCTTCAAGGGCATTAGGGTGAGCACATTATTTCCCCCATGAGAGAACGTGTTATTTTTAGGAAAATCCTCAATTATATTTAAATTCCTGGGTGATACATATTTGCATCCAAAGTCCTGGAGTTTGCCAGAGTAAAGAGACAGAGTGAAGGATGGCTGGAGAACACGTAGTTTCTTCCCTTCTGTTCATAGCTTCTGAGAAACAAGGATCCATCCCTACAGAGAAAATTGTATAAAATGGCTTAAGAGGTATTTACAGCCCTCTGAAGACAGTAACATTATTAAAGGTGGAAAAGACAAAAGAGAGCATGTAGTCCTAAATCCTCCCCTTCCGGACGCAGGGAGCTCTCCTGGGGACACGGAGGACCTGTGCCCCAGGACTGCCTTCTGCGGAAACAGTCACGAGATTCACCCAGGAGACAGGAACAAGCACTGTATCGAACAACATTTTAATAGTAAGGATTTGCCTTTCAGGGACACAATGGTCTGGACGGATTGAAGGGACAGCCTGGTGCTCCAGGTATTAAGGTAAATACTACATCAGAAATGTTCTTTTTAAAATAATTGATTGCGATTTCCCATCACCACCAGAAAGTGTATTTTGACTGAAAGCTGCTCATTGTCTACAAAATATCTTACTCACTCTTCTATCCCTCAATGGTGGGGAATGGGATTCTGGGACAGAAGGCCGGTTATTAATAATATTTATCTAATTCAATATCGACTCTACAATTGAGAGAAAAATGTCAATCATTTTTTACTCCATCTCCTCTCCTCCTATAATTGCAGTTGATCTCTGCAGCCAAAATAAAAGTAAATAAACATATAGTCGGATATTAGGACACCGTGTGTTATTTTAAACTGTACATTCTCCTTTGCCTTGCACTAAGTAGATAGGTACATTCATGTCACTGTACACTTTTCAACCTCTTTCCTAGGATTTATCTGTGCACACTCAAAAATTTTTTAATTAGGTAATTAAAGTCTCAGAAGTGTGTTATCTCTTGGCGAGGCTCTTCGCTGACAGCGTTTTCAACTATAAAATGTTCTCTCTTCCATTAAGGAGATAATGTGATATTAAAGTGAATACCAACGTAATTACAAATTAATGAGTAACGAATACTAGCGGGACCAAAAATGAACATGAATATGGAGACTCTGTTCTAACTTTCCAGCTGCCACAGAAGCAGATAAGGTCACACTCATTCTCTCTGGAGCCTAATATAACATCTCAGACGACTAATCACAGCATCATAAAATGTTAAAGCTTGCAAGAGGCTCTGGACACTTCCTCATTTTGCAGACTAGGGAAACTGAGGCTTAAAGAGAATGAGTGACATGCCCCAAGTCACATCTAGTAGTGGGAAGCACACAGGCTGGAATTGCTGACTCTCACTCTAGTGCTTGTCCCCAAACAATACACGTCGTATCGAATCCGAGAAATGAAGGGTCCTTAACTGATCTCTCAAACCCTATTTCTTCTATATCTAAGATTATCTTGAAGGAAATTTTTCTTTTCTTTTTTTTTTTACCTGTGCCATGGTATCAAATTAAACCACCCCTACCATTACCATCATGCTTTTTACCCAAGAATACAGATTGGTAATAAATAAGACAACTCCGAAAAGTATTGTGAAGTTCAAATTTTCATATGTATTTTACAAAACTAAAAATATTGAGTGTTAAAAGAGAGGTAAATATGGTAATACCGAAAACAAATGTATCTTCTGCCATTTCTTCTTATGATGCCCTTTTTAATGTATAAGCCTAGTCTAAATGATATCCAAAATCTAAGGGGAAAATTGGGGAGGGGGGAACACTTAATCATATCTTCCTAGTCCTGGGATAGCTGGTATTATCCAAATAAAAGCCCATATTTTAGATGATTTGTAAATGTTTGTCATAATTAACCGACAGTCCGTATGTGTAAGAAATGTTACAAATTATATGAATGGTTCAAATGGATATAATAGGGTAAACATTACTCAATCAGAAAAAGTTATATATGTATCTCACAACCTCGATCGTGTTCCATGCAGGGTGAACCCGGTGCCCCTGGTGAAAACGGAACTCCAGGTCAAACAGTAAGTAATGACCACTGTGCTGTAACCCAGATCTGTACCCTCTTTGCAAGCTGGGACTTCTCAGCAGTTTCGCTAATCGATATGTCCCTCGGCATTGTTTTCTTTGACATTTTTCTAATAGCCTTCTGCGTACTTAATAAAATCTATTACCTTTTAGTTGGAATTAGAGCAAGAACTGTTTACTTCTAGTGGATGCTTTGTGCATGTTGGAAGTTGGACAAAGGAAACAATGCCGGTGACTTTTTTTAAATTCGCCTTCTGGATGTCACTGACAATATTTCTGCTTTTAGGGAGCCCGTGGGCTGCCTGGTGAGCGAGGACGAGTGGGTGCCCCTGGTCCAGCTGTGAGTGCTTCCGTTTCTGTTCATTTGCATCCTTTTAGAAGATCTTCTAATAACTACCGTTGAACTTTCCACTTGACTTTTTCTCTTTATTGTCTTTGTAGGGTGCACGTGGAAGTGATGGAAGTGTGGGTCCCGTGGGTCCTGCTGTAAGTGTTGACACTGAAAAGTGTGATGGGAGCTACCTGCTTTATTAATTTCCTATGAAATAACACCTTTTGAGATATCCCACCAAGTGTTCAATGGGGCCTTTTGAAGGTTCTGATTATACGTACTATCCCTGGACTTTTGAATGATGTATAAAGTAAAACCTACTCTACCTTGGACACCTTGAATGTCTTCCCTTTGCTAAGATACTACCGACAACAGACCAGCTGTCAGTTTTTTCTTTGCCAGTATTAAACAAGATCAAGCCCCTGTAAGCTCTTCAGCATTCTGTTGTTGTTGTGTTGCTAATTTACTGGGAGGAAATTTCTTACCATGTTCTACTTTGATTGCAGGGTCCCCTTGGATCTGCTGGCCCTCCAGGCTTCCCAGGTGCCCCTGGCCCCAAGGTAAAAACCTGGTGACCACTGTCATTATCTTGATAAACTGTTTATTGTTTTGAGAAAGATAGAGACTGTGTTTGCAGATAGATCATTTCAGGACAGGTACCTTAATGGATACAGAATGACCAGTTTTCTCTCTTCAACTTTGAAATACATCATCTCTCTGCACTTGAGCACCTTGAACATAGGTAGAGATGGCAACTTAGAAAGTGATCCCACGGGGTTTCCCTGGGGTATACTCCCAAACTAGGTGGGATTAACTAGCTAAGAACCAGAGTCTCTGCCACAGGGAGACAGAGGTAGGGGGAGGTAGCAATGGTGGCCCGGATGGCAGAACCAGGCCAGGAAAGTAAGAACCCAAACCCAAATTTTGTAGTATGTCCAGACCAGATAAGGGAAATTGCAGTTCTGAAGAAATGTAATAAAACTGGGGTCCTACAAATGGAGAGATGCTATTTCGTTACTTGCTGGCTAATGCCTCCGTGTCATTCCCTCTTTTAGGGTGAACTTGGACCTGTTGGTAACCCTGGTCCTTCTGGCCCTGCGGGTCCCCGTGGTGAAGTGGGTCTTCCAGGTCTCTCTGGCCCCGTTGGACCCCCTGTAAGTTATTCACCTCGTTGGGGGGGGGGATATGGAGAGTAAAGGTGGGGTCAAAGAAGAAGAGAAATATTTCTATTAACTGATATTTTTTTCCCTTCCTTTGTTTTTGTAGGGTAACCCTGGAGCCAATGGCCTTGCTGGTGCTAAGGGTGCTGCTGTGAGTACAGGGTGGGGAGGGAGAGGGGGAGGGTAGTGGGAAGGGGCGATGACTAAACTTTGCTGCTGGGATTTTAGAGGCATTAAATGAATGTTCCCTGTGGCCTCATGACTAACCACTCCGCGTTTTCCTTCCCAGGGCCTGCCCGGTGTTGCTGGGGCCCCTGGCCTCCCTGGACCCCGGGGTATTCCTGGCCCTCCTGGTGCTGCTGGTGCTACCGGTGCCAGAGGACTCGTTGTAAGTGGTCAGAGCTGCAACTTTCACCCCCCTGCGCTACCTCTCCACCATCATTTCAGCACCATCTGGACTTCCTCTTGGACTTTCATACTCTTATTTTTCTTTCCTTAGCATTCTCAGATTGTATTGCTTCTATAAGTGCATGTACACGTATGGACGGTCTCTCCCTCTCTCGCGCACACACACGCAGACACACCCCTCCTGCCATCCCAGAATATGTCCCGGAGGTGGGCGAGGCACACTTCCGCCCTGGAAGCTGTTCACGTGTGAACTGGGCGCATTTCTTAGTGAACTTGAGTTTCTCTTTACCTTGGTCCATAACCATTCCAAGGTGTTCGTCTGCAAGAAAGTTGTGACAGATGTTTGTCATTTGATCACTGTTTTGTATTCAACCCTAGGGTGAGCCCGGTCCAGCTGGTTCCAAAGGAGAGACTGGTAACAAGGGTGAGCCTGTAAGTAGTTCCACAATCACAATTTTTTGAAGTTATTACTTTTTCAATCCAAAAAGTAATACCTTACTTTTTTTTAAAAAAAGTTATCACTTTTTTGGGGGGGGGATATGACAAAAAATTATTTTTCCTATTCTCTCCTCTTTTTTTCCTTCCCCTATTAAACAGGGCTCAGCTGGGGCCCAAGGTCCTCCTGGTCCCAGTGGTGAAGAAGGAAAGAGAGGTGTCGCTGGTGAAGCTGGAGCCGCTGGCCCCCCAGGACCTGCTGGGCTGAGAGTAGGTTCCAAATGCTCTTGACACTCAGACACACCAGAGACAGATGATAACACCCTTTCACTGGGAATTGGTCAGAATTATTGGGTGCGTTTTCTAGACGAAGGAAGCATCTGCTTTCCATCTGCTTTATTAAGTCAGTGACTCTCATTTTGGTATGTTACAAAATTGATCTGGAAACTATATTGACCTACTTTTGCAAAATGCTTCCTCCACACAATCCTTTGGTGTTTGGGTGAAAGTTTTTAACTTGGTCTGTGTTCATATCTCCACCTTAAGGGAATCAAGATTTCTTGCATCATGTCGTGTTTCAATAAACTCTGCCCTATCTGATTCAGGGATTGTCTCCGATTCTGTTCTGTTCCATGTACTTTCTTACAGGGAAATCCTGGTTCTCGTGGTCTTCCTGGAGCTGATGGCAGAGCTGGTGTCATGGTAGGTTGTCTATTACTCCTTTCCTGGGAAGGGGCTTGAGGCTTCTGGTGGTAGGTGTGTCAGTCACTCCCCCTTCTTTGTAACAGGGCCCTGCTGGTCCACGTGGTGCAACTGGTCCCGCTGGTGTTCGAGGTCCCAATGGAGATTCTGGCCGCCCTGGAGAGCCCGGCCTCATGGGACCCCGAGTAAGTTTCAGATTGATGCTGAGCAAGTCACACATGACGCTGTTTCCTTTTTTAAAGAGATGAATAATGTTTGAAGGCGACAGTAAAAAAAAAAAAAAGAAAAGTCAATTTGCTAGTAGGCTTGCTGATGGTTGCCTTTTTAATCTAACGTCATCAAAGCCTAGTAGAGATTTTATATAAATTTGGTTAGTTCATAAATTTCCTATTTGTCACTTGATACAATGGCTATGGGGTTTGGGGAAGAATAGATCTATTTTCATATATCCAGATTAGGTTGGTTCTCCTATCAGCATGCATCTTTTATCTCAATTTGTGAGTTTTACATAAGGTGTTCATGAAATGTATTAGGACTATACAGGACCGGTTTATTAGATGCATAGTAAAAACATTTCTCCAGTGATCACAAAGAGCCGTAATGTATTCAGCATCATACTTGCTATGGAGAAATGACCTTTAGATCCATAGACACTCTAATCCATAGCAATAGAGTAATTTTTCCCCTCCGTTATCTCTTATGGACAACTATCAACTGTAATTGTACCATAAACAAGTAATAAAGATATCAAATATAGTGATAAAAAATCCACTTTGAAAATTGCTTACTAAAAGTATTTGTTTTCCTGTTATGAGTAAATAATATATATTTCGCCCATATAGCATGTTGCTTAACAGTTTCTTGAGATGTCTACAAATGGATCAGTGGTACTAAAATTTAGTGAAAGGAGAAGCACAAAAAATATAAAGCAACAAGGTTTCAGGGTTCCTTTCCTATTTCCCAGCTAGTGGCTAATACTTCTAATGATTCACCCCAAGCAACAAACAAAAAGGAGGGGACAGTGCTTTTGTGAGATCTCAGTTCATCGGAGCCTCGTGCACACGTTAATCGGAGATGCGCATGAAAGAGCCCATAGGAGAGCATCCTCGTTTGCTTTATAGGGTTTCCCTGGATCCCCTGGAAATGCTGGCCCAGCTGGTAAAGAAGGCCCCGTGGTAAGTACTGTGCATTTTCCATTATATTTTCAAGGACACTTATTGCACTCTTATCAAGTCTATTTTGTGGCTTATTTATACATGAACATGTTGGAAATAAATATCAGCCACATACATCATCTGGGAACGCGATGTAATGGATTGTAATTACGGAGTCTGAACAAATGCAGGACTGAAAGGAGAGAAAGAAAAAGAAAAAACATGGCAGGGAAAATTGAAAAAGGTGACAAGGGTATGAAAAGAGAGGAAAGAGGGAATGGTGTACGCATGAAATTGACCACCTGTGTGTGTACTGATATCCTACTTAGAAAAGGAAAATAGATTCATAATCCATAGATGCTTTACACGGGAAGCTCTGAGCATGCAGAAAATGATTGTTTCATCCCGTGCAGCCTCCCAGGCCTGAGGTCGTGATACCCTGTTGATGCTGAGTAAAGTTGACATAAACTCTGCTTTCAGGGTCTCCCTGGTATTGACGGCAGGCCTGGACCCACTGGCCCCGCTGGAGCAAGAGGAGAGCCTGGCAACATTGGATTCCCTGGACCCAAAGGCCCCACTGTAAGAATCACTACAGTCTCCTCTCCCTTGGCACTTTTTTTGTATACCACATTTCACCAAAACTCTAGTATTTCTCTCTTACCTTCCTTTACTCTACTTCACGGGGATTCCTCTCAACAAGGGAAAATTGCAAGCCACTTAGCAAATTAAAAATTGGACTCCAGTGTATTCTTGTACACCTGCTGAAAACCCATCTCCTGGGTCATGCTTCTGCAGACAGGGGTGTGCCTTGTATGCGGAGCCGCAGAATGATGGGTCCTACCTGGGATAATAGAATTCAAGAACTAGGGATCTAAGAAAAAAAGAGCAAAAAATTAACATTTCAAAATTGTCATGGTTAATTTGATGTTAAATGTGCAATTTTTTTAATGTTTACTACAGGGCGATGCTGGCAAAAGTGGTGAAAAAGGTCATGCCGGTCTTGCTGGCGCTCGGGTAGGTGCTCACTTCAGTGCAGGTCTGTCCACGTAGTATTCACCCAGGAGGCCATTTGATATCATTCCATCACTTCCTTTCCAAGATGACATGCCCTAGGATTCTCCTACCATTAAAAAACATGTTGTTGTTGTTTTTTAAACTACACTGACAAGGAAGTAAGCTACGACAAAACTGAATATATATTAAGTCAGAAATATTTATGGATGTTTCCATAAATGGATTTTATTTAATTCATTCTCTGACCTTCACTAATTGCCCTCCGTCCATGGACTTCCTGTGAACCATATCAAAAGTTAGTGGGTGGTATTTGAGCCTTGGCAAGGGACCCATACTGAGTTTAATTCATGCTAAAATGACAAGCTCTATTTTGAGCAAATAATGCCTGAGACTTTGAGGCATCTTAAACTGTCTGACTCACAGTTGACCCTGAGCCCTTCTGTTAAACATTTTAGGGTGCTCCAGGTCCTGATGGGAACAATGGTGCTCAGGGGCCTCCTGGACTGCAAGTGAGTATTTCTCCCTCTCTTGGTCCTTTCTGTCCTAAAATAAATCTAGTCCCCCAAAATGACCATCTCCTTTGTCCAGTCCCAAAGTGAGGTTGCTAGATGACCATTATCTATTCTGTCCCTCCTGTCTCTTCCAGGGTGTCCAAGGTGGAAAAGGTGAACAGGGTCCCGCTGGTCCTCCAGGCTTCCAGGTGAGTCATGTAAAACACAGAGAATTCTGCCTTTGGTCAGACTCTGCAGCTGTAAATCACCATACTCCACCACCACGGAGAGGATGGGCTCAGAACTGAATCAAAGAAGGTGCATTTTTTTCGAGGCAAATTTTTGTGTAATACTTTAATAACATGCAATAAAATAGAGTTGCTATTACATAGTTAGTTCCCCCCCCAAAACTCAATTATTAGCAAATGCCCTGAATATAACTCAGAGATTGAGATTGGTATTTCTTCCATCTAGGGATTGCCTGGCCCCGCAGGTACAACTGGTGAAGTTGGAAAACCAGGAGAAAGGGTGAGTAAAACAAGTTACAGTAAATTCACCTAAACTGGGGACTTTCCCCTGTTTAATACCTTACTGCAGTGTAATTATAATATGCAAAAGGGAACTTTATATTTTATATGTTAAGGATAGTGTTCTACATATGTTGGTACTGATGGAGTGAATGAGCCACGTTACCCAGTTTTGTTTAAATAACTTTGTATTGAGGATTGAATGAAACATCACACTATGGAAATAAAACAAATCAATGAACATTCCATTTAATAGCCTTATTCTTTTTAATGCTCTTGGTAATGTTAGAGTATAAATCATGTCTTTCTCTGTAGCGAAAAAGTAAATGCACTGATTTTTCATCAAACTAGACCATGAAAAATGGCATTTAATGTTTTTCTTGGCATTCGTACATGATGCTGCAATCCACAATCAGAGCATGAGTTCTGAGGTGTTTCCTCTGTAATTGTGATGAATGTTTCTCAATTCAGTTACATTATGTGGCCTGGTCTCCTCTGTCAACAGTGGGGCACATTAAGGAGACAGCTGGTCAGTAATAAAGGAGATACACTTGGGTACACAGTTTAACTAGATAATGTGCATAACATGATCATTTCTAATAAACAGGCAATCTGTTATATAACTAAAAATAGGTAATGTCGGATATTGTTCATTGCTATCATATTATCAAAGGAGATCGACTATTTGGCCACTTTTTTGAAAGCAGTAAACTAAACAATGGGAAACTTAAAATTCCTAACACAAGGGTCTAGGATAGATACAGCTTTGATCGACAGATTCTCACTGTTATCTCTCCAAACACCATGAAAAGTTCTCTTGTTCCCGTGCATATCTATACTCATGTAGGTAGGGCCTATCTGGCTTTATTTTACTCTTTTAAAACTTTTAACACCATATTCATAAGTAGAGTTAGAGAACATACTTACATTTCATGCTTTATTCATTTTCATGTTTTTCCTAGGGTATCCCTGGTGAATTTGGTCTCCCTGGTCCTGCTGGTCCAAGAGTAAGTGTTACTTAACTAACTTTCATACACTTCTGGGCAGGTATTTTTAAAACTAGTACTGTTTTTGCCTAAAAATTTTTCATGATTTTGCAGCAAGTTCCTGACACTCTTCTGTAGTTAAATATCATCTGTAGAGAGCACTTGATTTCTTAATTGATAGTAGACTTCTTTATTTAATTGCTCATATTTCTTACTCAGAAACTATATGGTTATAAGAAACATAAATTAATTAATATATGTATTATATTTAGTGATTTATATAGACAAGCATGATATGTTTCTGACAGTGGCTCAACCTTAGCCAAAGGAAAGTAATATCTTACTAAGATTTAAAGTCAATCTTTGAAATGTGTGCTTGATGTTCAAAGTCTAAAACTGAAATCATAAGTCTACTCTTAACAACAACAACAAAAATATATAAATATATTTAATCTGTCTGTGGTCATTAGAATAACTGGGATGATTAGCTTTCCCCCTAAAGTGTCCTGGTATGTGTTATGTGGCTAGTTATTATATATCTAGGATGGCCAAACAAATTTAGTATCATAGAACAATAGTACCATAGAACCAAGTTAAACAAGGGACTTTGAAACAGTTGCAATGTGGATTTGTTAAATATTCTGGGCCACAGAATGTCATGTCATAATGATATTTACATACAAATTGGAAGATATTTAGATAGATGGAGAGACACACAAATATGCATACTTATACATATCTATGTCTCCTCTGTTAAATATTGTAACTGTTGCGTCATTATTGTATACAATTTTTAAAAATTATAATACCTAATTTTATTTAAACCTGGCATTGTTGTTCACCTAAAATGACACAATATTTTCCTTCAAATATTATGCATCACTGGCATCTATTTTTTATTATGCATCACCAAAAAAGCAGACAAACAGAAAAAGGAAATAAATTCCAAAGGCTGAATATTATACTCTAGGAGCAACAAATTTTGGTGTTGTAGCCGTAGAATACTAGAGCTGAATGAGACTTTAGAGCTCATCTCATCCCATCCCTTCATTTTACTAGTAGAGAAATTAAGGAACAATTATTATAATTTTCTAATCAGTGGCAGAACCAGGATTCAAGAGCTAAACAGGTGTGAACTCTGACATGTAAAACAGTGTGTCTGAAAATCATGACCAGTGCAACACTTCTTCCAATCCCTTTCCTACAGGGGGAGCGTGGTCCCCCAGGTGAAAGCGGTGCTGTTGGTCCTTCTGGTCCTATTGGAAGCCGAGGTCCTTCTGGACCCCCAGGGCCTGATGGAAACAAGGTAAAATTTCATGTTATATATTGCTGGTTTGGCCCATATACTCTAGAATAAGTAGATCCTTGATAATAGTGAATTAATTATTTTTCTGATTATGTATTTATTTCCAGTTCTATGAGGATGTCCATCTTCGTAAATAACAATCCAGTTCTAGTGGACCTTAATTGTTCCCCAAAAAGGAAAACCCCAGTGTGCTACATACATAAATGAATTAGGATGGGTTTTCACTCTTTTCTCATCACACTGTTTATACTTCTGTTTCAATCTAGAACTATCAGATACATTTGGACACTATTTTTAAAGAATAAAATTTTACCTTTTCAATGTCCTATGTCATTGAGTAAAATTGCAAAAAGTAATCTCAATTTTATTTTTATTTCTATTCATTATTGATTTTAGAGAAAGAGAGAGAGACATTGATGAGAGAAAACATCAATTGGCTGCCTCCTGGATGCCCCACACTGGGGACATGGCACACAATCTGGGCATGTGCCCTGTCTGGGAATCAGACTGGTGACCTCTTGGGGCATGGGTCGACGCTCAATCACTGAGGCACACCTGCTGGGCAGTAATCTCAATTTTAATAAGAGAAATTTTAGTGATAAAAATTAACTGCACAGTACATTCATCCCCAAAACATAGGCCTGAAATTTTGTTTCAAAATAGAACTATAGTTTAGATTTTTAAATAAGTGAAATTAGACATTTCTGAAAAACAGATCACTTTAACTACAATAAAGAGAAGGCAACTAATACTACTTTTTATTCTTACCTTTAAGGAAAAAAAATTTGAAGATTAGTTGCAAAAAGCTATTTTGGTATGTGGAAGGATACTGGAAAAAATAAAAATAAAAACAAGGTTAAGAGAGAGAGAGGAAATCAGGAAGTAAATATGGTTGTGAGGTATTACTTTCAGAGAGCTTCATCTCAGAAGCTAGCCAACAGGTTTTAAGTATGTGGAACTACAGAGCTTGATATAAAAATGGAAGCTGTAATCCCCACTCTTAGGGAGATTAAAACGTAAACATCTCCTCAATTGGTAGGGTCTCTTTCTGTTCCTCTCTGGGCTGAGTCTTATTCTTCAAACAGGTTGGTTGGCAAGTATTTTGCCCCCTCTGCCTGCCCTTATCTTATCCTTTTCTTTCCTTTCCCTGCCTGCCTCCCTTAGGAGGATTGGGAGCAGGTTATAGAAAAAAATCACAAGACCAATAGCCACTGCCCTCTCTTTAGTCCCGGTCATAATAGCATCTTCCTCCATTAACATTCTCCCTCCTTTTATAGCCCTGCTCTGTGTCTCTGAGTAGTCAATAATGCTAGCTATTACATGTTTGAATTGGAATCCTTCAAGAGTTGGAGTTTTCTTTGTTGTCTTTTGCCACTGAAAGAATTGATTTCACGTGTGTTTGATTCCAGGGCGAAGCTGGTGCCGTCGGTGCTCCTGGCAGTCCTGGTGCCTCTGGTTCTGGTGGGCTCCCAGGAGAGAGAGGTGCTGCTGGTATGCCCGGAGGCAAGGGAGAAAAGGTACCCTCTCTCAGTGCTGGGCTTTACTACATATTGTGGATGAACTCCAGCAAGAAGGCTGCCTACTTTTGTGCAGTTCTTGGCGGGTGGTCTGGTAGCATTTTGATATACGCGTGTGTTTCCCTGTGCCACCCAGCACCTACGCATTTCTAAACTCATTAATCTGGCAGAATTCCTCGCTACCATGGAATTTCACGCAAACAGATGGTGTTGAGTAATACATGAGGCTCATTTTAATGCCACTAACAATAATGCCTCATTCTGCCCTAATTAATGGCACGAAGCTATACTGAACAGCTGTGAACCGTGCTGCTGCCTTAGTTATGCCATGGGAGCGATCCGGCACCGAAGCCCATGGTGCTGTCGCCTTATCATTCCGTCCACATGAATTTGTACGTTGCCTGATTGTGCTTCGGGAGGGGTCTGAAAATTAGAGGAGAATATTTAACGATCATCTGAAAAGGTCCTTGATTTTTTTTCAACATCTCGTAGAATGGTAGGGCATCAAGGAATCACGAAAGATTTTAAATGACCGAGGTATTAAAGCATCTTCTGTAAGAAACACTTCCGATTAATTTTGATGTACAAATTTAATCAGGAAAGAAAAAAAAGTTGCTCCTGCTTTGTATTTTCAGGGCGAAACTGGCCTGAGAGGCGAAGTCGGCACCACAGGCAGAGACGGTGCCCGAGTGAGTAAAATCCTGTTCGTTTGGTTGTACTCAGACGATCCGTTTGTACCTCTCGCTCACTCTGAGCTGAGACGCTTTCCCAAGTAGAACTGACAAAAGAAGGACTTCCTTCCCTCCTGGGTATCATTTGACATATTCCAACAGAAAAAGTCAATAGGACTTACCCCTGTGAAGATCATAGTCTAAATTTTCTACCTACCTCATTGTTAACGGGACCAAAGTATAACGGCAAACCAAACACTGGGCTTCCAGGAACTTGGAAGGATTGTCGAAGTTATTATACGGCGTTAGGAAAAAACAGTAACTTACATTTTGAAGAAGCCAGAAGGTCCTAACAAGATCCTGTTAATGCCTTGGAGATGCCCAAGACAACCCCATAAATGTATAACCACCACACCTAATGTCATCATGGCTCTCACGGGCCGTAAGCTACCTTGGTCCCTTCTTCTCATGTCTCTCTGGGAGCTGACAGCTCGCTGTGGCACATTCATAATAGTCTTTTCTGTGAATCACACACTTCTAACAGTTCCAAACAAGGCTACTCAGGTGCTGCTCTCCAGGGAATACGACAAGAGCAGAGAGTTCGGTTCTCCCCAATTCCTAACCTGTCCTTGCCTGCACATTCCCCTAACCTTTACCACTGGAGCACTCTCATCCTGGGGGGGTGGCTTCTGACCATCTTGATAATCAGAACTGAAATGCATCAAAGGCTTTTTTGCTGTCCACCCAGACTGTGCGGTTAGGTGGTCAGCCACTGTATAAGCACGGCAGGGGGGAATAGCAGGGGTCACTTTTGAGGGTATGGGAGTGTTTCCAGTAAGACTTGTCTCCTTTTTTGGCACTAGGGTGCCCCTGGTGCCATCGGTGCCCCTGGTCCTGCTGGAGCCACTGGTGACCGGGTAAGCATGCGTTTCCACTGAGTTGCAATAGCAGTATCTAAAATGTCCCGCCTGCCTCCGTCCCCCACAGCCCCAGCAATCCATGTTTACGGCTTGGTTTTAAACACACTTACTTAAAAACCTGTGTGTTGTGATGGGGCAGCAGGAAACAAACGCTGTTTCAAGTTCTGTCCCCCTTCCTATCTATATGCTAGCTCTCTGATCACTTACTCCCTAGTATTTATTTTAAAGTCTTACTCTCAAAGCCTGCAATTTGGTTTTTAAAAATCAATGAAATACATAGTGTGCTCATTTCACATTGAACACTTAAAATAGACCTAATTTATTGCCTTGCACAGATTGCAGCAAATAGATCAGCCTTGTGTTCATCTAAAAATTAAAATGTCCTCCTCCTGATATTGTAGGCACTGATTTATAGAGTTTCTGCCAGTGTGTGACCAATATCACTCAACCCCCAAAATGGATACACACATCAAAGCAGAGTAAGAACTACAGTGATACCTCGGTTCTCGAACGCCTCGGTTTTCGACCAAATCAGGATTCGAGAAACTTTTGTCTCGGAATCCGAACAAATACTTGGAACTCGAACTTCCGAGATGAGCCGAATGGTGTTCATTCGGCCCAGCGTGCCTTGCTTGCGTCATCAGTGTGAGTGCAGAGAGAGAGTCACGCTTTGTGGAGTCCACTTTCCTATTGGGTTTCATTGCTTCGGTTCTCGAACAATTCGGTTCTCGACCGTCCTCCTGGAAAGAATTATGTTCGAGAACCGAGGTATCACTGTACTTCATTGTACTCTGTGAGATGCGCATTAGTGACCTCTCTCCACGCAACTGCTAACTCTGACAAGGGATAGCTGTCTAGGACTGCGACCTGTCCTTCCACCTCTGGGAGCATTTGTGTGTGTAACTTAGCAAATTCACCTTTGGTCTTGTCCTAGGGTGAAGGCGGTGCTGCTGGTCCTGCTGGTCCTGCTGGTCCTCGTGGTGGCCCTGTAAGTAGAAACCTGGGTCATTTTGGACACTCTTAACTTTTACACATCGATGAACCTAAGATGCTAAGACACAAACATCTCTTCTCCCACTTAGGGCGAACGTGGTGAGGTCGGTCCTGCTGGTCCCAATGGATTTGCTGGCCCTGCTGTGAGTATATAATGAATGTTAATCTGAAAGTACCCCAAGTTGGCAAGTGAGTGAGTTAGCATACTTGAACTATAAAATTGTTCCTTTCCAACAGGGTGCTGCTGGTCAACCTGGTGCTAAAGGAGAGAGAGGATCCAAAGGACCCAAGGGTGAAAATGGTGGTGTTGGTCCCACAGGCCCCGTTGGAGCAGCTGGACCATCTGTAAGTTGAATTCACTGATGGTCAATACAGCCTGTGTAATGCCTATGAAATCTTATAATTACACACACATCAATCAAGTTCTAACTATACACACCAGGGAATATGCCAGATAGAAGATGATTTTTAAAATAAGAATGAACGTTTGCATACTGCTTTACAATTTGTAAAAGTCTCATTTATGTTACCTTTCTTTGATAATCCCATAGGGTAGTAATATTGAAGTAAGAATATTTCTTTTATGACACAGATCATTATTTTTAATTTCTGTGTTTGCTTCTAATTGACATGGGAATGACCGCTGAAGGAAAGAATGACATTTGTAAGAATGGTTTTGTGATTTGATCCCCTCTTTTTCTTTCTGTTTCCATTTAGGGTCCAAATGGCCCCCCCGGTCCTGCTGGAAGTCGTGGTGACGGTGGCCCCCCTGTAAGTATTTAAAATGGACTCCGATAACTTTTCTTTCTTCAAAATCTCTAGGGAGAACTTGAAACTTTGAACATTTTTGGTAAATTTGGACGAAAATAAGAAGACACTTGAGATTCAAGCTAACTCTGTTCAAAGAAATTCTGACATTGGCGTTGAGGTCAGGTGCATGAGATAGTACCTTAATCCCAAGTGTAACTCAGTGTCATGATGTCTGTTGCTACCACTTCACTGGAGGTAATAACCCCTAACCCTGGTAGTTTGATTGTGAAATGGGTAAAACATTTCTTTGGTACCCTTATCCTCTTGTTGACGCCTCCCTTCTTCTGTCTGACCAAGTACTTTTCTTTGGCATCCAATGCTATCACACCAACTCCCTAGGGACCCAGAGCTCCCCAAGAGTGAACTCCATTGACTCCTTCCTTCTTTCACTGGACAACAATTAGCACTCTGTCTTTTGTGGTAGCTTCCCCTGTAAACAAAATTACTTATTCAGTTAGCACCCAGCCAGATGGTTAAGATAGTTATTAAAATGTACACGTCAATGTGTAATCATAGCATTGTGTCATAGCTTCTGGCTCTTACAACCGCCAGGTAATATGCTAACATTTCGAAAAGGACCATCAGCGCTTTCATGAAAAATATGGATATTGCAAGTGGAGACATGTTGATGGGGAAGACAGTAGAGATGAAGGGTCTTAGGGTCCTGATTAAGTAATACCCTATATGAGGCTGCCACTACCTACTCTTTGGTTCATCCCTTGTCACATGTATTGAGGATTTGTCAGTAGAGAAGTTTCCATTTTACCCACATCTTTGAAGTAGGTGTTCATTGTAGAATTTCAATGTGCTTGGTTCTTAGGGCATGACTGGTTTCCCTGGTGCTGCTGGACGTACTGGTCCCCCTGGACCCAGTGTAAGTAAATCACTTCAAAATATGTCTTCACTTACTCTAGCCAAAAGACCTGGCCTCTGGTGGGACACTGGCAATAAACTCTCTGTAAAAATATGCTGCTAATATTTAGCTATTACTTTCTTAGTTTGAAATCAGTTTTTCTGAACCATTAAGGCGAAATCATCACAAATTACATTTTATGATATCAGTTCAAGAGGATTTTATTCGTGGGAACATAAGTTCCCTTTTAGGGGCATGGTCTTTTTCAAAAAATAAAAAACAGAACTGTTTTAGTCACATATCAGATATTTCTATTATATCTAATTACCCTTTATGGCCAACATTCTGCCTCCGTTGTTAAGGTATAATTGTTCCTGAATTTAAAGGTGGTTTGGCCTCTAATTTAATTCTGATTCAGACTCTTCTGTCAGGACTCAAGAGAATTTAATTAATTACCAAGGACTAAGTGTTCCAGTTAAGGTTTCAGGGGGGAGGAAATAGCAAAGATGTTGATTTCTTGGACTCCTGCTACAGGTTCATAACAGAAAAATCTCACTCCCTGTATTTAATTAAAGGTAGTTGAGAGCATATGCGATTGCTCATTTATGAACAAAATGCTAGCATTGGCTTTCTTCAAAAAGAAATGACTACAGTCCTCCAAAGCCTAAAGTGCCATTCATTCACAACCAACTTTTATAACTTTGCCTGGTTGCAACATGCCAGGTCCCTGGTGCTACAGTACCACATTTCCTCATAGACATTTGCTGTAGCTTCTGCTTCAGTTCATTTTATTGCAGCTCAGGAGGAGGAAGATGGGAGTTGCTTCCTTCTATAAGAAAGAATGTTAGGTCCGGCAAGTGTGGTTCAGTGGTTGAGCGTCGACCCATGCAGCAAGGGGTCGCAGGTTCAATTCCCAGTCAGGGCACATGCCCAGGTTGTAGGTCAAAGCCCCAGTGAGGGTCATGCAGGACGTGGCCAATCGATGTTCTCTTTCATCGATATTTCTCTCTCTCTCTCTCTCTCTCTCTCTTTTCCTCTCTCTAAAATCAATAAAGAAAAAATATTTTTAAAAAAAGAAAGAAGGTTAGAAAATCTAAACATTTCCCCCAAATGGCCACAATATTATTTTGTTGTTTCATCCTGCATCTGAATATCAAGACTCTCAGCTGCTCTCTTCCAGATGCATGATGATTAACAGAAAGTAAACGACCTTGTACATTTGCCCACAGGGTATCACTGGCCCTCCCGGTCCCCCTGGTGCTGCTGGTAAAGAAGGAATTCGTGGGCCTCGGGGTGACCAAGGTCCAGTTGGCCGAACTGGAGAAACAGGTGCAGGTGGCCCTCCTGGCTTTGTTGGTGAAAAGGGTCCTTCTGGAGAGCCTGGAACTGCTGTAAGTGATTTAGAAGTCCTCTTTCCTAATACCTTGTGCTGCATCAAAATGAAGCCCTTACACAAATTTCCAAATGGTGTATATTTGTTAATGAGCATTGCAGGCTCTCAAGTAGAGCCGAGGGGAGCCAGGAAATATGTCTAACAGATATTGAGGAGTCAGCTTCAGCAGATGCTCAGAAGGCACTAGATGGGGATGACAATGAATGAGAAAACTCACTGTTTTACTGAAATAGCCCTTTAAGCTATTGAGGGCACCTTACTGATACTGGGATTAGAACAGAACCCCATTGCAGTGGTCATCCTACCATATATTAGTCAATCTCAGTAACCTGCCAGGTCTTTAAAACATGCATTGTCCAGTATTATTGCTACTCTGAAATGTGCCTTTATTAAACCTGACTCCGTTGGAAGCCAAGGTCAAAATTTGCTTCCTAGCATAGATTCTATAAAAACTCTATTCCATAACCCCAGGTGGCTTCATTAATTTCAACCACATATTTTTTAATGTTGTTTCATTGGTCTCAAGAAGGAACCAGGTACAAAAATACACATGCCAGGATGGAAACTCACTTCATCACTAGAGAAAAGATATCTAAGGATATGTCCTGCTAATGGGATTTGTCCTAACCTGAGGGTAGCTCATTCTCACAATCCTCAAGCCAACCTGTGTTATCAGCTATGGTCTTTACCAGTAACACGCACGTATTTTTCATCTTGTTCAGGGACCTCCTGGCACCCCAGGTCCTCAGGGTCTTCTTGGTGCTCCTGGTATTCTGGGTCTCCCAGGCTCTAGAGGTGAACGTGGTCTACCAGGTGTTTCCGGATCTTTGGTGAGTGTTTGACACCATTTTTAGTCTCATTAACATAATAAAGGATTTTAAAAGCTGCCACTTCAAATGTGACAGTTTGATCACTGAATAACTCCACTTGAGATTTTTTATTCATGGCATTTTCTTTATACAGATCACATGTCACTTCTCTAAGAAGTGTTAATACCCCCTTACTTAGACACATGCGATAAAGACACAGCTTAACATTATGCAGAATAATTTTTGCTCTTTTTACATGCTTAAGAATGATATAAGCTCTAATTGCATTTACTCCTCTGCAATATGAAGTGCTGGCATCATTTATCCTGTAGGAAGAATGAAACTCTGAAAGTTCTGAATCATTCCATTAAACCTTATAGATGACAGCAACTAGGACCATCTCATCTCCATATATGTTCAGCCTCATGAATTCATTTCATTTGGGCTATAGGGTGAAGCGAGGCTCACCTTAGAGACCATTCCAAAACAACTACATAGAGCTGACCATCTTAAGTGTGTAGGAGAGGTGTATTCATTTTCAGTCTTTTTTTACACTGAAAACCCCTGGCTAGGGTGGTTCTGGGAATGTGAGACTGGTTCTTAGTTCAATAAGAGAAATGCTGTTTTGTCTTCTCTGCCTTTTTAGGGTGAGCCTGGTCCTCTCGGCATTGCAGGTCCACCAGGGGCCCGTGGTCCTCCTGGTGCTGTGGGTAATCCTGGAGTCAACGGCGCTCCTGGTGAAGCTGGTCGTGATGTGAGTCCAACACTTGATTTGTAAAACAAAACCTAGCAATATTTCATTGTGTGCAACTTTATATTTTGATCTGAGGTTCACTTGTTCCAAGTTTGTAAACATGGTGTCTATTTCTCCATAATAGCTATGTACACCAACCATTTCTAGTATTGACAATAAGAAAAATTACTTGGGCTGGGGATAGGTCTTTAAATAGCATACTTCAAAGTTGGCCAAAATCTTTTTAAAAACCTCTAAGAAAATATAGGTTGGAAAGTTCTTGTCTGCATTTTTAGCAGTCTGAAAGGGGGTGCGCTATTGAGCTCTAGGAGTGATGGAGGCAGAACAGCTGAACTATAGGAGCTGGAGAGCTACAGAGCCTCACTAAGTGCCTTTATTGCTGTGGTGTCTTCACAGGGCAACCCTGGGAACGATGGTCCCCCAGGCCGCGATGGTCAACCTGGACACAAGGTCGGTGTGCCTCTTTATCTTCTGATTTAAAAGGGACTAAACTACAGGCCAGATTAATGCTAAGCTTCATTTGTCTTTGGTAGGGAGAGCGTGGTTACCCTGGCAATGCTGGTCCCGTTGGCACTGTGGGTGCACCTGGTCCTCAAGGCTCTGTGGGTCCCACTGGCAAACATGGAAACCGTGGTGAACCTGTAAGTTGTCAATACCAGTCCCGTAATGCTGTCATCCTCATAGGCTTCACTTCTGACTGCCCCACACTTGGGAACCAGTGAGGGCCTGGGAGTCCGATCTTGGGCATGCTGATGACTTGTGTTTTTCTTGTCCAATTCACAGGGTCCTGTTGGTGTTGTTGGTCCCACCGGTGCTGTTGGTCCAAGAGGTCCTAGTGTATGTACATGGTGACGATTTCTTTACAAATTAACATTTAGGAGCAGTCTAGATTGTCCATTAAGAAAAATAAATACTATATAGGCTAGGCTCTGTTTTCTTAATTTAGTCCATGTTGAGAATTGCTACAAATAGCTTTCAAATCTCTCCTATTTCAAAACTCTTCTGTTTGTTTGTATTAAATGATCACAAAGGTCTAGCCAACCTTACAGACAGCTCAAGTAAAATAGATTGAGAGGGAAGTAGCATCCACATGGCTTTCAGACCTTTGGATGTCTTGAGTTACCTTTGTCAGCAGATTGAACAATATTTGTTGAGAAGTGAGTGTCATTTTTCTAAAAAGGTAAATGTCCTACACTTTCCTTACAGGGCCCACAAGGTATTCGAGGTGATAAGGGGGAGCCTGGTGAGAAGGGGCCCAGAGGTCTTCCTGGCTTAAAGGGACACAATGGATTGCAAGGTCTTCCTGGTCTTGCTGTAAGTAAAATGTAGAGATCCATCATACATGCAGATCTTAAAGTACTTCAACTCAAAATTATTTTTCCGAGATTTTCACTGGTATTATTCTAAAACGTCCTATATCATATTCATTTCCCATTCTCTGGCTAACTTCATCTCTCGGAGATAATACACTTTCATCCCAACATGAAAAGGTGAGGGTTAAGGGAAATAAAAAAAAAAAAAAAAACATAGATTTATATCTCTTGGCAACAATGTCCCTCAACCTCACTTAAAATAAATATTAGAGGATTGACTAATATTACACTGTTGAAATAGCTTGCAGGAAAAAAATAATTGAATATAATAGACATAATGAAAGAAAAGAGCCCCGTTTTACATTTTACATCTTCTCAATCCAGAGTTCATTGAAACTAAAGTTTTCCAGTCAGTTGTTTTTTAAAATCTATTTACTGACGTGTGTTCTGAATATGGGATTTTCCTATTCTCTCTTTTAAGGGTCATCATGGTGACCAAGGTGCTCCTGGCTCTGTGGGTCCTGCTGGTCCTCGGGTAGGTTAATCTAAGAGACATTTATCTCTGCAATAAAGCCAGTGGCAGGCAGTGAGCCCCAGGCCTCTGCTGTCTGATGGGGTCTTCACTGGCTCACACAGTCCTCCTTCCCTAGGGCCCTGCTGGTCCCTCTGGCCCTCCTGGCAAAGACGGTCGCAATGGACATCCCGGTGTGGTCGGACCTGCTGGAATCCGTGGCACTCAGGGTAGCCAGGGTCCTGCTGTAAGTATTATTTGGGGAAAGACTAAAAATCATCCTGACCTAAGGAATGTTTTCTTCAGACTAAACCAACAGAATTATATCAACACATTAAAGTAGTCCCCTTATTCCATGTTTTCCAAAATCTCTAAACGTGGTCTGTATGGAATGAGTGGCTTAAGCCCATCCCTGCAAGTATGCCTGGGAGCGAGTTGTTTATTTACATGACTCGATCCTCTTTTTCACTTATTAAAACATGCCTTTGTGTGATGCCCATCTGAAGACCTGCTGTCATTGATGTATCTCAACGTAACCAAATACAAAGCCTCCTCTTTCTCACTTTCACCCTTGCAGGGTCCTCCTGGTCCCCCCGGCCCTCCTGGGCCCCCCGGCATCAGTGGTGGTGGTTATGACTTTGGTTTCGATGGAGACTTCTACAGGGCTGACCAGCCTCGTTCACCACCTTCTCTCAGACCCAAGGATTATGAAGTCGATGCTACTCTGAAATCTCTCAACAACCAGATTGAGACCCTTCTTACTCCCGAAGGCTCTAGGAAGAACCCAGCTCGCACCTGCCGTGACCTGAGACTCAGCCACCCAGAGTGGAGCAGTGGTATGTCAAGATGTCCCAGCCAGACTATCCCTTCCCACAAGTTGGGCTTTTTAAAATCAGTTGCCACTGATACTTAGAATGAGAAGTATTTGGGTAAAAATTGCATTGGGTGAAACCATACTCAATTAATGAAGCATTGTTTTCTCCTAGCCATACCCCATTCTCAAGTTTAATATGTATATATTTTTATATATAAATTATATAGCTATATCCCTTTTCAGGTTCCCGTGTACCCTGATTTGATCTTTCATGGAGGGGAGGGGAGGAGAAGCTGTCTAATCTTCAAAATAGCCTCCTTCTTCCTATTAAATGTGGGGTAGACAATATAACAGTACAATAAAAAATGTTATTGATGAGAATCCAAATCTTTGACCAGTAATTATTAGAACTTATGCTCCATTTAATGAGAGGTTTTATGGTCTGGGTCTTGTTTTCTTAAAAGGTTACTACTGGATTGACCCTAACCAAGGATGCACTATGGATGCCATCAAAGTATACTGTGATTTCTCTACTGGCGAAACCTGCATCCGGGCCCAACCTGAAAACATCGCAGCCAAGAACTGGTACAGAAGCTCCAAGGCCAAGAAGCACATCTGGTTAGGAGAAACCATCAATGGTGGTACCCAGGTGAGGAACCCTATAAACATTCCTTCCCTTGCTAAACAATATTTTGTTAGGATTGTTTGTTTTTGAATCCTTTACCAAAATGGGCTTATTAAAAGAACCTCCTTTTTTTGGGGTTCCAGTTCTATCTTGGATTACACAATAAAGACCCATTGATGGAACATATTCATACAATTCAGTTTGTAATCAAATTTGACTTAACTGATAATCACTGGAGAAACTGACTAATGTCATTTAATGATACTGGCCATGCGTATATATTTTCAGAACACGAGCTTTTCTAAATGTTTAATCTACCTTTTCACCAATTTATTGAATGTCTACTGGTGGGAATTACAGAAAAAGAAAGAGACAAACATTTCTATCTCCCTGCTCTCTTATTCTAAATAAGAAACATGACCAAAAGGCTTGTCTGAAAGAGGTCGCTTTTTGAGATGACCTTGCCACAGCCTGGTTGTTCCCATGTCCCTTCTAGGTAACTAAAATTTCAAAGACAAATATATTTTATTTCCTTTAAAAGTACCTTCTTCTAAAGGTACAGATCTGATTCCATCATTTTTCCCTATACCATACTATTTTTGCAAATTTGACTCTAAGTATCTGAGTCCTTCTCCACTTAACTGGAATTTCCATCTCATTCTCTGTAGTTTGAATATAATGTTGAAGGAGTAACTACCAAGGAAATGGCTACCCAACTTGCCTTCATGCGCCTGCTGGCCAACCATGCCTCTCAAAACATCACCTACCACTGCAAGAACAGCATTGCATACATGGATGATGAAACTGGCAACTTGAAGAAGTCTGTCATTCTGCAAGGCTCCAATGATGTTGAACTTGTTTCCGAGGGCAACAGCAGGTTCACTTACACCGTTCTTGTAGACGGCTGCTCTGTAAGTAATAGTGAAATATGGGGATACTGAATAGCACTTACTTGGGGGGTGAGGGGCGGAGTCCTGGTTTAGATCAGCAGATGAACAGAACAATGAGGGGCCTAACTTATTTAATCATTTTTCATGAATATATTTGTTTAAACTCAGATGGTAAATCCAGAGTATTCTTATCAGATCTTGCCTTCTGAAATTCTCCGAAATACTGAAATATATAACATGTCCATATATTAGTCGTTTTTCTTTTTATTAGTTTCTTTCCGTAAATGATACTATATACCCGTCACTTAAAATTACTGGAGCTTAAAAGGATGCAAGCTATAATTTATAGTTATATGTAATTTATTTTACTCACTAGTATAGCCTACATTTAACTTTTTTCACGTTTTCTCTACAACATGCTATAGATGGAAGAAAAATTTAAATGCACTAATAGCAATAGTGCATACGCTCCAGCTCTTCTCCCCACCACCTCAGACACACACAATGAAAATGATAATGGAGATATAAATCACTTGGAATATGTATTGCAATCTTGTTTTTTTAACTAGAGTAGTAGGAAGCCTCTCCCCCTAAAGACACCCCTGATGCTTCTGTTTCACAGATGCACTTATTGATCAGGGACACATGTTCAACAAGGTTCAGATGATATTCGATTCCACAATATTGCTGCTTTACGTATTTTTTTTCCCCCTCTCTTTCTTAAATAGAAAAAGACAAATGAATGGGGAAAGACAATCATCGAATACAAGACAAATAAGCCATCTCGTCTGCCTTTCCTTGACATTGCACTTCTGGACATCGGTGGCGCTGACCAAGAATTCGGTTTGGACATTGGCCCAGTCTGTTTCAAATAAATAAACTCAACCTAAATTAAAAGAAAGGAAATCTAAAAAACAACTTTCTCTCTTTGCCATTTCTTTTTCTTCCTTTTAACTAAAAGCTGAATCCTTCCATTTCTTCTGCACATCTACTTGCTTAAATTGTGGGCAAAAGAGAAGGAGAAGGATTGATCAGAGCATTGTGCAATACAATTTAATTAATTCCCTCTCCCTCCCCTTCCTCCCCAAATGATTTGGAATTTTTTTTCAACACTCTTACACCTGTTGTGGAAAATGTCAACCTTTGTAAGAAAACCAAAATAAAAATTGAAAAATAAAAACCATGAACATCTGCACCACTTGTGGCTTTTGAATGTCTTCCACAGAGGGAAGTTTAAAACCCAAACTTCCAATGGTTTAAACTACCTCAAAACACTTTCCTGTGAGTGTGATCCATACCATTAGGTGCTGACCCAGACAGAGATGAGCTGAGGTACTTGTTTTGTTTTGTTCAAAACACAAAGGTGCTAATTAATAGTATTTCAGATACTTGAAGAATGTTGATGGTGCTAGAAGAATTCGAGAAGAAATACTTCTCTGTATTGAGTTGTATTGTGTGTTTATTTTTTTCATTTGATTTTGCATCAGTAATTTCCATCTTATCCCTGAATAAAAGTATGCAGATCATTTGCCCAACATTGTCCTCTTCTTTTTTGTTCTTTGCCAATCTCATTTCCATCCTCTCCCATGGTTCCAAAGAAGCCTTGTTTCTCAGACAAGCAGAAAAATTAAATTGTACCTATTTTGTATATGTGAGATGTTTAAATAAATTGTGAAAAAATGAAATAAAGCATGTTTGGTTTTCCAAAAGAAAATATTGAGTAAAATTCCTTGCTTCAGTGCTCTTTGCAACATAAATATGGATTATGGCATCTCTACCAGCCATTAGACCGAGTGTTTCTCATCAGCTAGAAACTATGCAAAGGGGCAGTTTGGCAGGTAGAAAGAGCAGAGAACACGGGACCAGGAGATCTGAGCACTGATTCTGGCTCTGTTCCTTTTGGCTCGTTGACCTTGAGTACTTCACCTTCCTGAGCTCCATTTTCTTTATCTATTATATGGAGGAGATCCCTTCTCTGAACTCTTAAATATTTGCCTTACTCAGAATACATAAGACCTAAGCAACATGGCATTGTTGACTTAACGTTTACTCTAAGAAGGGGGCCATAGAACCTTTTGGTTTATTATCCATTAAGCACTTTGAAAGAGTGGCTGGAAGTTGGTCTATGCACAATTAATACTATTAACTAAAACAGTTTCAAATATTCAGTAAAAATGCCATACACTTAAATCTGATGCAACTGAATACAATGCCTGTTAAGAGGTAATGTGTGTGCTGTCAATCAGCATATACAATTGTGGATAATAGTACCATGAACACCCACCTGCCAAATCAACTTCATTTTCCTTCCCTGCACCTTTCAATGACATCTTTAATCCACTTAAACATAGTGATGTGTCAAGTAAAATGTTAAGATTCATTTAGAGCTTGTTTCCTGTTGCAGAACATAATTGTGATTGTAATATTTGCCTCCTGTTATAAGTCATCTCAAGATTCAATTAGTTTTTAAAGCAAAAGACTGAACATGATGAAAATCAAACATTAACTCTAAAAAGTTAGCAAGGTCTACTAACCAAATTGTAACTTCAAATTATGATCCTTCTGCTCCCTGAATCAAACACTGGGATGGTTAGTAAAATGCAGATGCTCGGTTCTTATTATCCAAATTAAGACATGTAAGGAATCGGTATTCTAAAAGCACCTTGCAAAATTCTGATGTGCACGAATTGGGAAACCGTTGGTTAAGGTGATTTCCAAAATCCTTTATTGCTGTAATATTCTCTGTCTGGCAAGAATGAATCAACATACCTGACCAAACTATATAAAGAAAACTAAACCTCTGGGATCACAATACTAGTAACTCCCCACAAATTAGTGACTGAAAATAGCCAAGGCAAACGTGCATGATAACCAGTTAGAAATCTCTGGATTAAACATATGCTATGTCCCTAGGCTCACAGTACAAGATACAACAATAAGGATGATATAAATAGGGGAGAAAGACAAGAAGGAAGAAAACCAACACTTATCGAGTACCAACTATAAGCCAAACACCATGCTAGATAATAATAATGACATTTGATAAATTGAATCCAAATAGGTAGATTTCTTAAGCCAACGGTCACTTAAAAATCTTTTCATCATTGGTGTGAGACTACCAGAAAATAGTTAAATAAATAATGGTATATCTGATAGAAAACAAAGAGGAAACAAGTGATGGTATATCCAATAAACATACCAGTAATGAATAAATAATGGTGTATCTAATAATAGGAAAATAGTGAAATACATTTTGTTATCCCACTAACATTTATGAGGATGATTAAACAAAAGAAAAATGTTTGTAATATTATAACATCATAATCTTTAAATATAATATTCAAGTATACTTTCAGAAATATATTAAAATACATACAAAAATGTTAAAGAGTGGGTGCATTTACCTAGTAATAACATAATTTTTATGCTAAATTTTCCACATGTGCTGTAATACAGTTATAGTATTTTAATCATCCACAACAAATTTACCCTCAAAATATTATGAAAAGAAATAAGCAGTCAACACGTGGAAACGATCCTGGTTGCAGAATGGCAGCTCCAGGTAACGGCTCATCAACCTTCTGCCCACCTATATTTTCTAACGGAAGGAGAACCCTCGGCTAGGAGTCATCATTCGTCTTGTCCCAGCCACCCCGGGACCCTGGGGCGGAGTGCACACAGCCGTACCTCCTCAGGGGCAGGGGCAGCAGCATCCTCGGGGCTCTCGCAGCTCAGTTGCACAGAGAGAATAAAATACTGTGTGAACACCGTTTCAAACACAGCGTCCTCTGAGGATAGCAGAGGACACTCTTAATTAGTGGGAGGGAATCTCAGGAAATTAACCTGAGCCTCATGCCGTACCAGTGATATTTGGATCGAGCTGGCCAGCTCTTGCCAGAAATCTCATTTCACCTTCAAGCCCTCTGTCTAAATGCTTTCTCTCTGGAAGTCACATATGAGAAGTCTGGTGCTTACCCAGCCAGGAGGTCCACTGTGACTGTCCCCAGGGCCTGGGCGATGTACCGGAAGCTTGACCCTTGCATGGCCAGCCCCCTCTCTAGAGACGAGTCTCCAGGCCAGAGAGACTCTCCTCACAGTATCTCCTGACCCTTGGTCATGTGAAGGTCAGCCTTCTCTAACTTGTGCCCGTGTGAGATGGAAGACCATCACACATGAAAGAGAGAAGGAGCAAGGTAACCAAGATGAAAGGAGGAGATATTCATCAAGTCTGGTAAAAGGGTCATTTAAAATTCTAAAATCAATATGGTTAATGCACTGGCAAAGAGCAAAGACACCTGAGCAATGCTGAACGCATTTATTATCTTTAATGCCAAAAGTCTTTTTCATGCTATTCCACTTAATATCACTGAAAAGGAAGTTCAGAAATTGGATTATGTATAAGAAAAGTTGGAAATGTCATTTCGGGTCAGAACAACAATCCGTCTAGATGAGCGCTTCGCCTTCAACAGTGGCACCAGGGGAAATTTGGGAGAAACTGTGGTTGGCACCTTCCGTGAAGCCAGCCTCAAAACTCCCATTTAATAACCCATTATAAATCTTTTCTGTACACAGATGTATCTAAACCCTTCCAGAGCCCTCTATCTGTTTTGAAATATGTTGGTATTACAGTACCAACAGGAGGGAGCAATGCTGAATTGTTAGCTCAACTTCCTGGCCCTCTGATCAAGTAGCTAAAATATGTTTTCTATCCTTGTGCCTGATCAGCCAGGGATTCAACAACTCGGTGTCCTCAGGGAGCATCAGTAACTGCAGCAAAGGGGCCATAGGCAGCCCTGATGATTGACTTATCCCTGCAGTTCAGTGGAATGAGCACATAATTTGTGGTCAGCAGCCAAGGTTATGGGCACCAGCTCCACCACTGGCCCTTGGGAAAGTGTCTTAAGTTATCTGAGAAGCTGGTAAACATACTTGCTCTCAGAGACTGCCATTAGCATACCTCCTCTACCTCTCGCCCAGCAGGAGGATCAGTGGGGCAGGTGTGAAAGTGCTTAGCGAAGTGTGGGCGAATGTTACTTGTCATCATTAGGTCAAAAATTCCCAGTCACCAGTCACCAGTAGTCACCTCTTGATTAATATCCCTGGAGTGCCAGGGATCGGATAGTCATCTC
Organism: Molossus molossus; assembly: GCF_014108415.1. Classification (NCBI taxonomy): domain Eukaryota; kingdom Metazoa; phylum Chordata; class Mammalia; order Chiroptera; family Molossidae; genus Molossus; species Molossus molossus. Next base: position 32,735,755 of record NW_023425401.1, on the reverse strand, counting down.
TCCCATCCCTGGCAGTCCAATTTAGGAAGAGAAGAGACTGTAATTTAAATTTAATTAACATCATTCTCTAAATTGGTAGTCTATCAATGTTGAGTTGTGCTGCCCTATCAGTAAAAATGTGAGCACTTACAATGGATTTTGTTCATCTTTTTATATATAAATGTTGTATGTGTAGTATGGTACTAGTATACTATGTGCAACGTGAAACCTACACGGAATAAAAACTTTACAAGGCAGAGAGTCGATACAAATAGAAAATCCCATACGCCGTTGGATCATTTTGTACACACCCCAGGGTGCATGCTCCTCCCTACCCCCACTGGAGAGACTACTGCTTTAAACAAGGATTCATGAGGGACTGCTGGGGAGGGGGACATCAACGAAGTCCTGAGTAGAATGCTAATTTTTGTGTATATGTGAATTTTTCTTGGGGCCTACAACTTTCTTTGGATACTCCAAGGGGTCCATGACCAAAAAATATGTTATGAACTACTAACCCAAAGAAGTAGTGCTCACTTCATTAAACTTAGACTGTTCTGAACATGTTGTTTCTCCTACTCTAAGACCTAGGAAAACCAACCAGCACGAGCCCCAATGAAAATAGAGGTTTGTCTTTCATTCTTCCGCTTCCCTGTTGTCTGTTCCCTGTCCCATCCTTCAACAAGGCTTGGCAGATGCTTCATGAACCAGACTTGTACTTTGCAAAATCAAAATACACCTGCCACAGGTGTATTAAACTTTCCAAATAAAGTCAGTAATGGAGATCAATTAACGTGTTGGTCCTTTTAGGTAAAATATGATATTTTAGTTATATATTTTTTAAATATGTTTTTATTGATTTTTTTAGAGAGAGAGGATGGGGGAGAGAGATAGAAACATCCATGTGAGAGAGAAACATCAATGGACTGCCTCCTGCACGCCCCCTACTGGGGATGGAGCCCACAACCAGATCATGTGCCCTGACCAAGAATCAAACTGGGACCTCTCAGTCCATGGGATGACGCTCAATCCACTGAGCCACACCAGCTGGGCTACTTATCTATTTTTTAAAAAGAAGCCTTAACCTAAAAGGATTGCAATTCCTGGCACCATAAAAGGTGCTAAGGATCAACATTAGAACATGTTTTTCAGGGACCCTCAGATCACCTCATAGAACCAAATGTCTCCTCCTCATCTGACTGCCCCTAAGCAGAGCGATTACTCTGAGCCCAAGGTATAAGAGTAATTCTGGCCAGAATTAACAATCCTAATAAATTCTAGAAAGGTATCCTTAGAACTGAAATTCATTAACACAGAATGCATTTTACCACTAACGTGAATATTTTTTCCTACTGCAAAATTACTCTTGGTGTCCAATGTCTTAATTAACTATAAACAGCATGAAAAAAAAAACCAACAGAAACAATTTTTTTAATGGAATCTATTAATGCCAGGCAGGATAAGAACACCTACTCATAAACCAGGGTGCTGAGAGGACGCCTTTCTCTCCCTGCGGGATGTCGCTTCAAGTTCACTGCTCCCCCTGCTGACTGGATAATAGAACACCCCAGTCTTCTGCCACAGGCACACACCATCAGAGAACGAAAACTCAATTTTAGGAGGAGAAGACAGAACAACTGCTTCTTGTGCCTATTTCCTGTCTGCCCAGACACACAGCCTTCTCTTCAGCTTCCCCGTGGTCTACCTTCGTTTCGTCAATGCCTCCCTTTCTTCTTACCCTCTCTAATCTAACCTTAATATCTCTCTGGTAAGTAGAAATCACAAGGAGACAAGCATGAGTTCAAAAGGAGAATGGACTTTTGGATGAGTAGAACCGTCGAATACTACAAATGTTGCCCCCAAATGCAGTGAGTAACCCTTCAGGATTTAAGCAAGAGGTTTTAGGGATTATATGAAACAGAGACAAGAGGATGGTGACACAAAGAACAGAGGAGTCGAAAGCAGAGCTATCTGGATTTGAATCCTGTCTCCACCATTTCCTCATCTATAAAATGGGGATAATGATCACATGACCCACAGGATTGTTAGGATCAGAAATAGGAATGTCTACAACTTGTAAATTTGATGGAGAGTAGGTATCCAGCACCATGCTCTCATTATCCCCATGAGGCTGCATCTTCCCTGCATTAACTCCACAGCTAAGAAAAGTAATCACCTTTCCACAAGTCCTATCTTCTCCACCAGCAGTGACCTAAAATGATAGCACATCTACAATTCAATTACACTTCGATTTCTCCTACCACAGAGAGATTCCGGCAAAGGTTCAAACCCTCACAATTTTGATGAGTCCTCCACAATCCAATAAAAAGGCACTGTGCTTTTATTAAAAGATTGAAAACCATTTCTTTTTACAAAAAAAAAAATCCAACAATTCCATCTTCACAGGGAAAAAAGTAAAGTTTCTGATAAAAAGAACAATTTGCATTCAACTGATCTCTGCCTTGTGCCATTAGGTGCATCCAGTGTTGGAGAGAAAACTTTCTGAGCTTAGAAAGGGTATTTTTGCTTATTTGGAATCCAGTCCTACACAGACTGTAACTCATACATGTTAAATTAGCCAAACTTCTGACACTTAATTTTCACAATTTGATTTTCTAAAACTTTGTCTCTGGTAGTGGAAATCCTCACTCAAGAGTTATCAGCACAAGAAGTGATCATAATTATTAAATTCATGTCCTCAGGGAAATTTCTCAGCCTATTACATTTACTCAAGGGCTTTAAATATCATTAAATCACCTATTATTGCCAGTGCTCCAAATGTCTATATGAATAATATTATAAGTGAATCCACTTCAAAGAAACACGGAAGAAGCTTTGATTATAGTTATTTCCAACATGGTTTTTTTGTCACTGATTATAGGTCTCCTTCGCCCTGTAATACAGAAATCTAAAGTAATTTTTTAAACTTTATCAATATAACTACATGAAAGTTTCCATCTTCTAGTTTGCTCATTATGATATACATGTTTCTAATCAAAAGAATTTTTTTAAAAAACCTTCCTCCAATAAAATCTATAAAATTGTCTATTTAACCATTTCTCTGGGTTATTCATAATAAATATTTACTTTCAGTTATTGTTGGGCATGCCATTAAAATACAGGGAACTTATGGCCAGTTTGAAGCTCCACATGTTTTATTAGATTTTCTTCAACTAAAATGTCACAATAAACACTCACCTTGCCATAATAAATTATAAAAAGAGGGTTACTTTTCTTCTCTTGAGCTTGGGAGAGCTATCTATCAGAGTACAAAGTCCACTAAATCCTTTGAACCTTTGAAGAGAGAAAGACAAATCAATGTCAAAAATGATGTGCCTTCTCACCAATACACAAATTAAACTGTGTATTTTATAAGATTTATGGGGTAACTGGGCTCCTTTTTTATTATCACTTCTGCTATGTTTCTGTCAAGTGAGTCTAATTCAGTACAATGGATTGATACGTTGGGGAAAATCTCTAGTCTCCATTCTGGGTTGGGGAAAAGAACATGCAGACAGATTAGTCACCCTATACTACTCGTATTATGGTTTAATTGGTCTGAAATATTGTTTTAAAACTCCCTTGGTGATTGTAATATGCAGTCAGTCTTGAGAAAAATTGTACTAGACTAAAGCCATAGGATTCTGAAACTCTGCCTTAAAGTCACTGGTCAAGTTGGAAGCATGTGCATAGGTGCCTTTTTCTAGGAAGACAGTGTGCAATACTTCTCAACGTTTCCAAGACATTCCACAATCTCTACCTAACCAGAATTGCTGGGGGTGGAGCCAATGTATCTGTATTTTCAATGAACACACTGAGGTGATTCTTATGTACTCCCAAAGTTTGGGAACCTCTCATTTATTGCTATGATCATCTTATTGACACATTCTTGGATGATTCTGTACCCTTCTCCCCAAAATGTTTAGGATCACAGCTCTAAAAACATAGGCTCTCTTAGCTGCTTAACTGAAAACATGTAATGGCTCATTGAACATGTAAGCAATTAATTTGAGAACAGTTGCAGTATTATAAATGTGATTACTTATTGCAAACCTAATTAATCCAGTCAGGAGGAATGTTAATTACAAAGGAATATGAAAATTAGCGTGAGTGCATGACTAAATTCTGACCTATTATATTATCTTTCTGGTAATTTACGTTTAAAACCTTACCATGGGAAGTTTTATGTATATGTGATTAATAAGGTAACATTAGTCCACACTTGAGGGCTGATTAAGTAACCTCAGAAACACCCTAATTAGGAAAATCTACACCTTAAAAAGGTGGCTACTCTGGTATTTCCATTGCATAGTTTTTTTTTTTTTTTTTTTTTTTTTTAATCCTCACCCAAGGACATTTTTCCATTTTTTTGCACAGATAGAGTGGGAGGGAGAGAGAGAGAGGGAAACATCGATGTGAAAGGGACACAGCGAGTGGCTGCCACCCGCACGACCAACCAGGGCCGGGGACAAACTGCAACCGAGGTACATGCCCTTAGCGGGAACCGAACCCGGGTCTCTCCGGACCGCAGGTGGATGCTCTAACCGCTGAGCCAAACCGGCCAGGGCGCTACTCTGGTATTTCCAATAGCATTATTGAAATCTATACCAGAGGATATATAAAACAGCATAAAAGATGTTAAAAATAAATTTTCATTGTTGAAATTATGGACTTAAAGATGTATGACTAGCTTATACATATTTAATATTAACAAAATTTGGGCTAAGCTTTGCTCTACTTGTAGCATAACACTTAATAGCAAAATTTATGGTAAAATACATATAGGTCAATCTATTTTCAACCATCAGAGGCTAATTATATTTACCTAAAACTCTTGACTCACTAAGTTGGCTTAGAACAGTCCATAAAAGGACTCCAAAAAAAAACGTTTTTTGAGAAATGACAGAAGATGGCCAAAAAAAATGACACACAAAGCAAAACTATATTTAATTTACTTTTTAAAAATAAATGCAATAATGCTCAAAACAATGACTGTATTTCTTTTATGAGCAGTGGAATATCAACCAAACAAATCTAGATAGAGTATAAAGCAATTGGGAAGGCTCCCAAAGCTCCCAAGAATCTCTCCTAATTTGGGAGCAGCCCAGGTTTAAGAAGTCTGTGCATTTATGGCCCTTTCCTATTGGGGATTGGAAAGGTAGAGGAAGAGCTGTAGCCAAGCTGGGCCATCAACTTCTCTCTTCTGAAAATTTAAAACTTGGAGTGGATTGATTTTGGGTTTGTCTGTTCTGTTCCATTGATCTATATGCCTGTTCTTGTGCTGGTACCAGGCTGTTTTGATTATAATGGCTTTGTAATATAACTTGATGTCTGGTATTGTGATCCCTCCAACTTTGTTCTTCTTTTTCAAGATTGCTGTGGCCATTCAGGGTCGTTTTCGGTTCCATATAAACTCTTGGAGTACTTGTTCTGATCTGTGAACTATTCCTTTAGTATTTTAATGAGGATTGCATTGAATCTATAGATTGCTTTGGGTAGTATAGACATTTTAATGATGTTAATTCTTCCAATCCATGAACATGGTATATGTTTCCACTTTTTTATATCTTCCTCTATTTCTTTTTCAATGTCCTGTAGTTTTCTGAGAATGGTCTTACCTCCTTGGTTAGGTTTATTCCTAGGTATCTTAATTTTTTTCGTTGCAATGGAAAATGGAATTTTTTTAAATTTACTTTTTCTGTGTGTTCATTATTGGTATATAAAAATACCAATGATTTTTGGATGTTGATTTTGTATCCTGCTACTTTGCCAAATTCATTTATTAAATCTAGTAGTTTTTTGGTGGAGTCTTTAGGTTTTTCTATGTACAATATCACTTATCTGAGACAAAGGTGGCAAGAGCATACTGTGGGATAAAGACAGTCTCTTCAATAAATGGTGCTGGGAAAATTGTAGAAGTACATACAAAAAAATGAAACTAGATCACCAACTTACACCATACACAAGAATAAACTCAAAATAGATAAAGGACTTAAATGTAACTAATGAAATCATAAAAATCCTGGAAGAAAATGCAGGCAGCAAAATCTCAGACATGAAATGTAGTAGAATTTTCATCAATACATCACCTAGGGCAAGAGAAACAAAGGAAAAATTAATAAATGAAAACACATCAAACCAAAAAGCTTCTGCACAGCGAAATAAATCAGTGTCAAAATGAAAAGGGAATCCACTTTATGAGAGAACATATTTACCAATGATATATCAGATAAGGGGTTAATTTCCAAAATATATAGAGTACTCATACAACTCAACAAAAGGAAGACAATCAATTAAAAAATGGGGAAAATTTTAAAAATGGGCAGAGGACCTGAATAGACACCTCTCCAAACAGGACACACAAATAGCCAAGAGACATATGAAAAAATGCATCACTAATCATCAGAAAGATGCAAATTAAAAAACTATGAGATATCACCTCACACCTGCCAGAATGGCTGCCATCAAATCATTAAACAAGTGTTGGCAAGGGTGTGGAGAAAAGGGGACTCTAGTACACTGCTGGTGGGAATGCAGACTGGTGCAGCCACTATGGAAAACAATATGGTGTTTCCTCAAAAACTTAAAAATTGAACTGTCATTTGACCCAGTGATTCCATTTCTAGGAATATATCCCAAGAAGCCTGAAACACCAATCAGAAAGAGTATATGCACCCCTCTGTTCATAGCAGCACTATTTACAATAGCTAAGATCTGGAATCAGCCCAAGTGTCCATCAGTAGATGAATGGATAAAAAGGCTGTGGTACATATACACAATGGAACACTATGTAGATGTAAAAAAGAAATACCTCTCACCCTTTGAGACGACATGGAGGGGACCTGGGGAGTATTATGCTAAGCAAAATAAGCCAATCAGAGAAAGACAGATATCACATGATCTCCCTGATTTGTGGAATATAATGAACAAAATAGATACAGAGATATGGAAGTAGGGAATAGACTGAGAAACTTCAGAGGGAAGAGGGGTGGGAGGGTGGGAAGAGATAAACCAAAGACTTATATGCATATATGCATAACCAATGGATACAGACAATAGTATGGTGAAGGGGGGGAGTGGAGTGGAGCGTGTCAATGGGGGGAAAAGGAGGGACAGCTGTAAAAAAATTAATAAAAAAAACACAAAACTTGGAGTGGAGAAGAGCAGAGACTGAGAGCCACTGAAGTTTCAGCCTGTTAACAACACTCTAGAGACAACTCTCAGCTTCTGATAAGGTCCCAGAATGGTACCACGTTTTTGGTTTTTCTTTGAATTATTAAATAATCCAATATTCTTCCATTAACTTTCTTTTATGCTTAAGTTAAAGAAAGTTAGTTTCTGTCACACAAAACAAAATGTTGACTAGTATATCTATAAACAGGAAATGGCAAAAACTAAGGAATATAGGACAATCTTATAGTAAGTAGATACTTAGGATTAGTAGAAATAAGAACCAAAAGTTTGAATCGTTTTTTTTTTTAAGTATCCAGAGAAAAAACATTGTTGGGACACAATTTTCTGTGGGTCTTTGGCGTTTCTGCAAAATGTCTTTTGAGCAAAGGCACTGAAGGCCTTTGTTTTGGTCTACCCTTTCGAGGATGTGTGCAGTGATTGTGAACAACAACCTTGGGAGAGAGAGAGTGTGTGTCTCCTTGCAGAGTGAAAGGCAGGTTACTGCCCAGTATAATGAATATAATGCTTCCCTACAGGGCAAATGTCAGGTAGGTTCTCCTGCAGCCCACTGTAAAAGACATGGTGTCCCCTTTCTTGGTGTTCCTTGGCTGTGGCACATCTACCTGGGATGCTCTGCATTGCCATCATGGGCAAGGGGACCAGAAACAAATATAAAACTTATGTTTCTTGCCTTGCTGTGAGTAATAAAGTCCTTTGTCTCTAACTCAAAAGTCACATGTCTTCTGCCAGCATCTATTAAATTTTGACAGGCTAACAGCTTTAAAGTGGAGAAAATTTCAGACCCTTCACAGTTCTTGACAAACATTTCAAAGAATTCATATCAGAATGAAGCTGCATCCATCCTGTATTCTTGTCTTTCAAGTTGCCTAGCAACTAGTTGGTCACCATTGATCTGACAATCTGCAGTAATGAAAGACCACGCTATGTAGAAAAGTGTGATTGAACTATATGCTTCTAGATGACAGAGGTTGTCTGATTCATCACCGATTTCCTTTACCACCTAGCCCAATTTCTAATATAGACTGTACGCTCAATGATTTTATGTTGGAGAAATTGCTAAAAGAAAGAATTAACTGTAAAAATGACTGTTGGGATAGTACAGAGTCACAGTAACTAAGACAGTTTTAATCTCTATCATAGGTACTTTTCCTAAGAATCATTCTGATTCTTCAAGTTCACTTAAATGTGAGTAATAGACATCTGCTCAGGGAAGCTCAAGAAACAGGGACACACATAGAGGAAGAAGAGGGAAAGGTAAACAGCCCTGTTGAAATGAGGCTGGGATGCGGCTCTCTACGGAAGATGGCTTTAGAGTTCTCGGGTGCAGGAACTTGGGACACTTTTTCTCTACAGCTCCACCATGAATCTGCTTTATTCATATTCTGCATGTTTGTCCTTTCAGATCTGCTATTAATTGGCAATCTTTTTTTCTACTTGCTATTCTAATTCCTTAGGGAGAGATTCCGGTGCAGTTCATAAATCCCTTGGCAGCCTATTAACTGGTGACCTTTGAGTAGACATCCCATCAACTATGATCTTTAAAGTCATATGGGATAACACTTGGCCACCTAGGTACCACAGCCATGGGTGGGACAATTTTTAAAGGGGGAGAAGGTGTGAAAGGCCATGAGCAGCATCTTTACTTGAATGTCTGCTGCCTATCTATCCTTCTCACATTCTTCCTATCCCTACTTGCTCCTGAAAAACATGTGCCTTATTACTCGTGGTTTCAGTATTTTGTCTTTAGATAAGAACATAAAGTACAAAGAGTTCTTAGACAGTAATTAAGACAAAAATGCTTACACCAAAAATTATGGGGGGTGGGGATGAAGAATCTGAATAAAAATATAAAAGACAAAAAAGGTCATTAAACATGCAAAAATGTTTGATTTCTCTAGTAATCAAAGAAATACAAAGTAAAACCTCACCTGGTTAATGGCTATGTTTCTTTTAAAAATAATAGTGTTTACCAAAGAACCATATATGCATAATCAGTGGACACAGAAAATAGTTTGGGGAAAGCAGGAGGGGGGTGGGAGTGTGGAGGAGGGGGTCAGTGGGGGAGAAAAGGGGAGACATCTATAATACTTCAACAATAAAGATTTTTTTAAAAAGAAAAAAGTAAATAATATTTTTATTTCACCTTCCAGAAAAAAAGTATTTTAGCCAAAAGATCAGTCTCATATACAGTTGGCATGAGTATAAATTGGTACAACATTTCTGGAGTATAATTTATCAGTATGTATCAAAAACCTTAAAAGTGTTGGCCTGGCCGGTGTTGGCCCGGCCAGTGTGGCTCAGTGGTTGAGCATCAACCCATGCACCAAGAAGTCACCGGTTCGATTCCTGGTCAGGGCACATACCCAACTTCCAGGCCTGATCCCCAGTGGGGGGCATGCAAGAGGCGGCCAATTGATGTTCTCTCTCATTAATATTTCTATCTCTCTCTCCCTCTCCCTTCCTCTCTCTCTAAAATCAATGAAGGAAAAAAAATTTTTTTAATGTTTATACCATTGACCATTTATTATTCCTCACTTGGCATTGTATCGTAGGAGATGAATTCCTGATTATCCGAAAGACTTTTGAACAAGGAGACTCTATGTGAGGAGTTTCTCACAAAGATGTGAGACCCTGAATTTCTTTCCACAGCCCAAGTGAGAACCACACATAGCTCTCCTCCAGTGCAGCTGTCCAGAGCAACCTAAGCTTAGAGGGAGAGCTATGTCTGTCTGAAGGACACTGAAGGACAAACACATGAATTACAGAAGTGTCCTAACTTTGAAAAATGCCATGCCTATTTGCAGCATGAAGCCAACAGAAGGAACCAGAACACTGAACCTCTCAAAAAAGCCAAGCAAATATTCTCTTTGAACTGGTTCACATGAATAAATGCCAACCCAATGCTCTGAACAGGAGGTGTCATGGCAAGAAGTCTCCACAAAACACCAAGGTTATATTAAGAATGGATGTTTTATTGCCTCCTCTCCCATTGAAGGCAACCCTCAATTGGTAACTGTGCAGACCAATTCTTCTCCCTCCTATATTTTATCAGCATGAAAGTGGTAAAAAACAAATAAACAAAACACACCTGAAGTAAAGACAACCACAACAGCAGGAAGTAGATGCGCAAGAATAATGGCTGGCTATCACATCAAACAGGAGCACAACAGTTGTTCATATCATAGCCTTATTTACAGCAAAACATTGGAAATCAATCAAGTGTTTAAAAATAGTGGAATGGTTAAAGTAGATATGAAACATCCGTGTGATAGATCACAATGAAGTTATTAAATATGTTCTCAAAGAATACTTGATATGGCAAATATTAATAACTATCTACTTAAACAAGTAGAATATGGTTGCATCTCATGCAAGAGATAGGTTTTAAAATCAGCACATGAGCCCTGGCCAGTTTGGCTCAGCGGTTGAGCGTCGGCCTGTGGACCAGGGAGTCCCAGGTTCAGTTCCTGCTAGGGGCATGTACCACAAAAAAACATAATAATAAAGTAAAATCAGCACATGATTTTTAAAAATCTCATATAGTTAATATTACCCTTGAAAATCTCCAAGTTGAATACCAAATACCATAATTTCAACACAGTTTTTCTTTTTAGTATTAGACTAGACAACTGTTTCTGTGGTTGAACAGGAAAGCCATTGGCTTGAGTTTTGATCATGTTGAAGGAAAAATATGTACTTTTACCATTAGACTCACAGTTACTACAACAAGATGTATGTATTATAAGGAACACACAAAATTGAGACTAATTGAGGAAACAGCAAATCCCTACCTTCCATCTCATGCCTATTACAGGGTATACCCTCTTGAACAAATTGAAGGGGAAATTTTTTAAATCTATTTAAATTGTTGTCTCTCTCACACAGAGTAAATTCACATAGGTTAAATGTGTATAGTGATTATCTGTATAAATCATCATATACAATATAAATCCAACTTTATTTCAATTTTTTCATCTTATACAGAGACACATTAAAAAAATATAAAGAATTATGCAAAAATTTTCACAGCCATTATCTCTAATGAGATTATGGGTGTTGTTGGTTTTTGTTTTTTGTTTTTTTTCTTTTATCTTTCTGTACTTGTCAAAAATTTTAATGAACTTTTATTATTTTCATTATCAGAAAAATAGTGATTATTTAAAAATGGTATTCACAAAATATAAGATATCTTTCAAATGAAGCCTTATTTGATTACAAATGCTTAACAATATAAAGTTTTTGGTATGTAATTTCTGTATCAAAAAAATAAGCATTTTTGTTAAACTGGTAAACAAGACAGAAACATGAGAACACATCTATAATGCAGGAAGTCTCAATCAACAAAAATCTATTACTCTACCTTGCTAAAGCATTGCTGTGAGGGACTATTGAACGGGACATGGAAACAGCCTCATTCTATTGAACTGAATATTAAAAAGTACTTGTCAAAAGAAAAGGAAAGGTTCTAGCTAGATGTGTATTATACATACATGCAAAGCTATAGTAAATTACCTTAGAAGGTGCCTTCTGAGTTTCAATGAATTCTTACTCTCTATGCACTTCCCCAAAATATCATTAAAATACCTATTATGGAAATACTTCTCAGCTTCATTCATAAAAGATGCATAGACACATTCATGCAACAAAGGCAATTTCTTACTGAAGCATATATATCACTCTAGTAAGTCTGTTTTAGTGATTGAAAAAAATAAATGTCTCATATGAGAAGGATTTAAAAGACAGGGCAGTTAAAATAGTTCTTTGATTATATAAAATTACTGGTGGTTGATCCATTGTGTCAGATGTGAAATGAGATCAAACTGTCAGAGTAAGTTTTAAATTTTCAGCATTAAACTGAATTAATAAATTGAGCAAAGACATGGTTCAAGTAGGACTGAAAGGTTCTGCTAAAACCAGAGTGTTTAGATCCATTAGCAACATAGCTACAAAGAAAGACTACCTTATCAGAGAGCAGTGTAGGCTGTGGAAAATTAATAAAGAGTGCTAGACCCAATCTTAGTGTAGAATTACACGGAAGGGATTAGAAAGTGAGGGGAAGGTAATTAAGTAGAAAGAACAGCCGGAAAGAACTGAAAAGCAAAAGATCAGATGGTCTGAGGTTGAGCCCCTTACCATCTGTTGGCAATCATCAAAATTTATTTGATCTTATTGTGTATTTACTTTGTAAAAGGAAACACACACACACACACACACACACACACACACAAACCCTCATTCTAATGAATGAATAGGTAAGACACAAGGTGAATGCCCATTATAACAGAGCTCATTAGTATAGCAAGTAAAATCATTCCCAGTGCAATGTAACAAATACAATTAATGCAATCTAATTGTTCCATCTTTGTAAAAAGGTTCTTATGTTTTCCTGGACTTTTGTGATTTAGTTGAAGGGCTTTGTCTCTAATTTTCCTGTCATTGTTTATTGTGTGGCTGTCCATACAATTTGCTCTTGTAAAATCTCCAAGTGACAAAATAGAAACAGACTTGTAGATACAGAGAACAGACTGACAGCTGTCAGAGGAGAGAGGGTTGGGGGCTGGGTGAAAAAAGTGAAGAGACTAAGAAAAATAAATAAAATAAGACAAAAGTCATAGACACAGACAACACTATGGTGATTACCAGAGAAATAGAGGAGGAGTTGGGAGGTAAAAGAGGATAAAGGGGGGAATAAATGATTTGGGGTGATGAACAAACAATAAAATATATAGATGATGTACACCAGAAACCTATATAATTCTATTAACCAATGTCACCCCGATAAATTCAATAATTGTTTTTTTAATTCTGAGTGACTGCATGCATCCAATAGAAAAGGTGAGCCAGCCTCTTGTGTTTCCCCTTCTAATGGCCATCAGCACCTGTGATTTCAATGTCAGTTAAGGGTGCTACTATCCACCCAGTTATATAAAGAAGAAAACTCAATTCTTTCCTCTCTTTTACCTCTGGCAGCCATATTCACTCAACTACCAAATCCTTCCACATGTTTTTCCCATATTCTTTCAAAAATACGTTTGTGCTTCCTCCCATTTTTCATGTGTACTGAAACTTTTCACTTCAGACTCACAGTCTTTCACTTTAACTACTACCTGCCTCTTTTCCCATCCCCCTTAAATCCATCTTCCATCACACAGAGAAAATACAAATCTGACCTTTCAATCTCCTGTTAAAAGACTTCTGTTTCCACAGCACTTACAGGATGAAGCGGAATGGCACCTGGGTAGTTTATGAAACCCTTAACCACAATGTCCTCTGACAACTTCACCTCTCTAGCTCTTCTCTCCCATCTCACGGCGTATGTCCTTCAGCAAAACCAGAGTAATTTATAAAGCAACTATTAATAAATAATTAAGTAATTTTTATTACAATCCACTCAAGACATGCCTCAGGGATGAGTATTTTCACTCATTCTTTAGGCCTGTGCCATGCATTACTATTTTTAAATTAGCTGCTTGCATTTTAGAGGGTGACTCTTGCGAGCAAGGCAGAACGGGCTACACAGTCGGTTGTCACACAGGAGCATCTATACAAAACGTCTCTGCACAGCTAGCTTAGCAAGACTAGCAGATACATCATCATAGCTCTGGGTACATATTAGTATTGCCTGCCAGTCGGGCAATGTGCAGCTACACAAGAGAGATATATATTTTTCTTTATTAAAAAATGATTAAGACAGTGTCATTCTTTGTCTGCTGTCGTCTTTTACATAGCCAGCAACAATACACTGTTAACATGCCGAATATTTGAAAGCTTTATTGCAAAAGGCTGGCTGCCTCAAATCGAGTGTTTTATTTAATTTAGTTCTAAAGTTGCTTGAAGAAAATAAATTGATGTCAGGTTTTTTCATTTTAAAGTTATATTTGCATTGCAGGTGGACTATTTAACAGTTCACATAATCAATAAAATTACTGCTGAATCCAAAGATATGTTCATGAGAGACCCTGCTATCAAGTAAGTGGTTTTCTTCTAAAAAGTTGGATCATGTTTTCTTGCTTGTTTGAGTTTGTTACCAAAAGACATGATCTTCTTTTGTTGAAAAAATAGCTGAATGTTTAAACAAGGTAGTACACTCCTTATACATAATGTTAATTTCCTTTTAGGAACTAACATATCTTAATAAGTGGATATATTCTACACCATTCCCTCCACCTTCCCACTCTAGAAAAGAATGTGTAGATCCAAACTCCTGTAAACTGATTTAGTGCTGACCCATTACTGTGCCAAATGCCAGTGAAGAAATACACACACACACACATACGTATTTGCATTTATCTTCAGGTAAAGCGGGAGGGAGAGAAGGAGGAAGAGAGAGAGAAACATCAATGTCAGAGAGACACATTGACTGGCTGCCACCCACACAACCCCAACTGGGACCAGGGACAAACTGCAACCGAGGTATGTGCCCTTAGCAGGAACCAAACCCGGTTCTCTCTGGTCCACGGGCCGACACTCTAACCGCTGAGCCAAACCGGCAGTTTGTGTTGCAGTTTGTCCCCAGACCCATGGAGTTGTGTGGGTGGCAGCCGGTCGATGTGTCTCTCTCACATCGAAGTTTCTTTCTCTCTTCCTCCCTCTCTCCTTCCTGCTCTATCTGAAGATAAATGCAAAAATGTCCTCGAGTGAGGATAAAAAAAACACACACACAAAACTTAGAAATATATAAAGAAAAAAAAATATCAACTATATCCTTAGGACTATAGATAAGCACAATGAACATTTTAGAGCATGCCCTTCCAAGTTTTTAAAAATCATGTATGGCCTGGCCATGGTGGATCAGTTGGTTGAGAGTCATCCTGTGCACCGAAAGGTTGCCAGTTCAATTCCCGTCAGGGCACATGCTTGGGTTGCAGATTCGATGCCCAGTTGGGGTGTATACAGAAGGCAACCAATTGATGTTTCTCTCTCATCTCGCTCTTTCTCCGCCTCACTCCCCGTCTCCCTTTCTCTCTAAGCATGTCGTTGGGTGAGGATTTAAAAATAAATAAATAAATAAATAAATAAATAAATAAATAAATAAATATCATGTATGAATAAAATAGATATATGCATTCATTCTCATCAAATTATGAACAAACTGCATAATACTGCACGTACTTCTCCCTCTTTTTAGTTTTCATAAATATTTTTCCACATCATTAAATATCTTTGTAAAGATAATTTTAATATATATAATGCAAATTTTTTCTTATCAGCAGAAAAATTATTTTTAAATGAATGTGGAAGAAAATAAATACTTAAAACCATACAAATATAACCATAGAAATAACTATACAAAACCACTTTTAAAATTCTAAAATAATTTTTATCTACATATATGGATTACAAATATAGATAAGTATATATACACATATACTTTTATTTTTAGTAAAGTAATCAAGTTATATGAGCATTTTATATTTTTGCAAGGTTTCGCTTTTAAAAAATACAAAAATGAATGCATAGGGAAATTTATCACCAATAATTCTAGTTACACAGAAAATCATTATTAAAACTTTGGAATAACATCCTTCTGGAGAGATATAAACAAAAATACATTATTATTTAAACCTTATTTGTAATCTAACTTTGATATGAGCATTTTTCCATGTTATTAATTATCTTACATTGAGTATAGTAAAATGTTATAAATCTTGGCTAATTTTATAGCTGAATTTTTTTCAAATGTGTAACCCTTTGATTAGTAATACAATTAAACCTTTTTATTTCAAATGTTCTTAGGCTTCTTTTAAAAGTGTCTTATTTACTTTGCCAGTGCTGTATACTATAAATATTTTCCCCAGTTAATCATTTGCTTTTATGGTGATATTCATACACAGAATTTTTCAGTGTGTTTCTTTATCATTTCTCCTTTGCAATTTTGTTTAGCCTACATATTCACGTATATATTTTCAATTTATTTCACTTTGTATATTTAATTTTTCACATCTGGAATATATTTGGTAAATGATGTGAGGTAACCAAGCATCCTTGCACGTGAATTTGAAATGGCATCTTTATCACATAATAAATTCTTACGTAGGCATTTGCATTTGAAATCTGTGCAAGTGGAGTGATGAAAGCTACAGTTCAAGCTCCGGGCTTTTGTTCCTTTTGTATCTGTTTAGTCAAATATGGCATTGATTTGGGATGGTGCTTTTTTTTTTTTTTTTAACACTTCATAAAACGCCGTTATTGAAGACTCGCATTTCAATTTATATACACACATAGTTACTTTTCCTCTTCAGACTTATATTCTTTTAAAGCCATACAGGCTTTCTGTAGAAACAAAACGTAACTAAACAGAAAGTATAAAGAAGCGATCAAAAAAAATTTTTTAATGTTTTTATTGATTTTTTTTTTTTCCAGAGAGAGATAGGAGCATCAATGTGAGAAAGATACATGGATCGGCTGCCTCCTTCACGTCCCCTACTGGGGATCGAGCCCGCAACCTGGGCACGTGCCCTGACCGGGAACTGGGTCCTCTCAGTCCCTAGGACAACGCTCAATCCACGCAGTCACACTGGCTGGGCCACAGAAATTATTTTAATCCCTCTTAATGCTTAGTACTCAACAGCAACCACCGATAACACTTTGGGATATTTAATTCCAATATATTTTTTTAATCACTTCTCGCCTTTGTGGAAGCAACATTAGATGTAAATAAAGATTTTTCAGTGGTTTCATAATAGTGATATTTTAAAATTTGCAGTGTAGCTTTCATTACTCCATAATAATGGAATTCTTTATTCTTCTAATGAAGTTCAAAATATATATATTTGAAACTAAACGTACAAATTCATACTCTGGAAACAGAAAACCAGCGTGTTTTCTTCAAGTACTAATTAAAATAGAAATTCTCCATCTTACCAGCGGGTGGCAATCTCAACATATACACAGCCTGGTGTTTTCCACAGGCCGGGTTCCTGCAAAGAGGAAAACGACCTAAAATGTCTGACAACCATAACTCCAGCAGCTGTATGTTGCCCTTTAGTTGCTGTGATTAAAGAAAGAAAATAAGAAACCTGCAGGAATAATCACAAGTGAGAACATTTCACAACATGGAACAAAATTACCTTGGCGTAACGTGGGCTCGTGGGCTCGGTGAAAATAAAAGCTACATGGTAACACAGTATCCCTCATGTGCTCCCCAGGAACAACACAGTGTTTAAATATTTCCAGAAAGGACTCAGAGTTCACCTCAAACAGGTGTCCTTCAATTACACAAATTACAATTACTGCTAAGCAAAACAAAACAAAAAGGAATGGAGACTGTAGCTGCAATGGGAAAATGGCAAATTCGAATTGTTAGCAAGACACCCAAAACACACAGCTGAGCCAGCGCGGTGAGTCAAGGCAGTCAGGACAGCGATGGCCTGCAAGGGCAGAATCCACATGGGGAGGTACTTGCAAATAACAATTTGAAATTGCACTTACCTCCAATTTTAGAAACAAAATGAACATAAAATCAAAGCAATTGGCTTTTTTTTTTTTTTTTTTTTTTTGCAGTTGGCTTTTGAAATGCAAAATTTCAACGATCCCAAACATCAATCTTGAAAGACAGTGGTTCTTCGAGCTTTCGTGACCTACATATTTATAGACTCGGTTTCCAAACCAAATCTACTATAAACATGACCATTCTTTTTATTTTGTAGAAAAACCATACTCTTTTTTTTTTGTACTAGTAATTTAAAATAAACTAAATAGCAAAATCCCTTGAGCAGAAAAAGCAAAGCCTCAATGTATAGGGCAGTCTAAATTGAGGGCAGAGTTATAAAAGCAAAGTTGTGAAGTTTGTCTTCAAACTAAGGGCATGCTGTGAGACAGAGAGCTATGAGTCCACTCTGTCCAACCCAGCCCTCTCTTACTGACCATGAATCCTGAGCCCTTGACTAGCTACAGCTTGTGAGTTTCCATTTCTAACGTGTTCCTATTCCGCGGGACTAGAATCTACTGAGCCAGCGGGAACAAGGCATGATGAGTTTGACTTAGGATTCAGCAATGCTGAGGGCCTCTGGGAAACTAGTAGGCACTCCCTCAAGAAACTCATAAAGATTGAGAAGGCTACAGGGAGAACTAGTTGGGGGAAATAAAGGCAAGGACAAGAGAGCTTACTTGGAAACAAAGCCAAGAGTAAGTAAGGGCTTTCAAAGTGTGGCGACTCTTGACAGTAGCCATGCCTACTCCAGCCTTGAGACTGTTCTTAAAACTTAACTACAAATAGAAATCTAAAAACTGCAAACCTCTCCAACAGCACCTAACACCAAAGGAAGAGACACTCTCACTCACTGTACCATTCAGACCTTCCAGCCATTTCTCATATAGCATAAGATTTCTGGACCCTCCTCTACTTGGCTTCTTACCAGTGTTATTCTCAGGGTGTAGATTCTCATAATTAAGCCCAATATTCTAGCAATGAGGACTAAAGCAGCTTCTCCAAGCCAGATACTTTTCTCCATCCGTAGAACACAATAGCCCGTTAGTTTTTTTAGTATTGAACTAGCGCTTTGAGTAAATATTTACCAGAGGTCAGTTTAATGTGAACAGCACTAAAATAAGCAATCTGCTATCTTAAACACCCATGTGAGCCATATTCAGCAATCTGAGGAGGATTAAAATCACCTCGAGAAATGGCAATAGATGAATTCATGCATGATCAAGTGACAAAGTGAGTCCTGCAGATTCCAAGAGCTTTCCTAGTCTAGAGTCAAGGAGTCGTTATGGCAGACACGACTTAACAGCTAACATTTACTGTGTTTATTTGGTGGCAGGCTCTGTCCCATGTTCCCTTAGTAGCATGATCTCATTTAATCCTCACATCAACCCTGTGAGTTAGATACTATTCTTATCTTCATTTTACAAGTGAGGAAACTGAGGCTTAGAGATACTAAGGAATGTATCCAAAGTACACAGGAGTGATCGGGAAGCTCTGGTGCTTGAACCCAGACAGTCTGACTCCATTCTGCTATGCACGCTTCCTACGCAGCTGTGGCACGGTCAGTTTCTCAGTCATGCCCGAAAAATCAGAGGTGTCTCATTTAGCTTAGTTCATAGTGGCTGCTTTCTAATCTTCAGGGTCTGACACTTCTAGGCTCCCCTTTTTATGTGAAACCAGGCAAACTGGCCATAATGAAACAGTCAGAAGCGTTGTCACATCCGAGTCCACTGCATTCGTAAGGATCCAGCCCACGTTGTCTGGTTAAGTCTCCAAAAAACTGAGCAGTGTAAACATCAAAATAACCCATAATAGAAGACGTAGGGAAAAAAGTTGGCATTACAATCCACTTTTGATACAGGGAGACAGTAACACAGATAATTCACAATTATTTACATCTTATTCACTCAAATAACAAGCACGACAATGCATATTGTGTGCAAGGTGCTACAATACATACTATTGGTATTCAGTGCAGGGCTTTGGGAGATGTTAATGAATCTATAGATATGCTCCTTAAGATTTTTCATTGTGACTTGAGTTTTTCATTCTGAGCACATACAGTTATAGTGAGACAGGTGAAAGTACTACATAACACCAAGAGGAAATACAGCAAAAGAAAAAAAGCCTCTTCCCAAAATTAGTTGAGAATATTAATATTAATGGAAAACCAATAACTTTTATTGTGATCATATCAAGTCTCAAGAAAACAGTGCTATGAATAATGATAAAGTAGAAAGAATTCCTTCTACAGAAACAAAGTATTTTATCTTTTCGTACTATTCTTGTGGGAGGGAGCAAAACAAAAACAAAAAAATTGTCAACAAACCTACGGATAATCCCTATTAGACTAATGAAAAGTGAGGGGGAAACTACCAAGAAAAAGCAATTTTATGTCCTTTGTGAAACAACTTAAACATTTATCTAAACACGCATTACATTTAAGGAGCCAAATTCTGCCTCAAAGGGAACCAGCTGGCCATGAAACATAATCTCTTTAGCTGGGTGGAGGATAAACAAAGTTTAGTCCTTCGTGCAGAACATGCAATGAAGATAGAAAGCATGTTGCCCTGGGATTTGTCCCGAGCAGGTGTCAGCAGCCTCGGCGAGGTGGCTGCCAAGTCTTTATTTATTCACCCTCTCAAGAACTGGAAGAGGGAAGGATCCCAGTATCTTTAGGTCACTCACACACAAATGCCCAGAGTGGATGCACTTTGAGGCAGCTAGGTTAAATCTATAAGCAGAAACACTGAGAATAACACCTGGTTTATGTTTGCTGCTCCACGGAAAATGGGGAGGGGGGCGGGTAGGGCATTCCCCCAATGAACCTCTCTTCCCACGATTCCAGTCACTGTTCCTTCAGCCTCTTTAGAGTCCTAGGAATTTCTTCTTATCATGCAAATATTCTTTAGAGAGACCACATCTTACATCTAGTATTGCAAAAGCCTCAGGGAAGCCAAAACACAGATAACACTTGAGCATAGTTACGATCTGATCTGATCAGAGGGGAGAAGAGCTGAGCTGTGTGTGTGTATCTGGTCTCACTGGTGTGGGTGTGGGAGGCACTGACAGCGAAAGGGAAGAAGGGAATTGCTGCTTATTTTCTTGCTGTTCTTTTTTCATGTGTTAAGATCTCAGAGGAAGGTGAAATAGATCAGCGTTGAGGCTAGAATACCATATTACAATCATATTTTACATATATTTATGCTACTGGGTGGGTCAGTAAACAAGAATAATTGAGTTCTGACCAGAAGCACCGCTCTGTATCCGGGATTTGGGGAAACAACAAACAATACATAGTTTGGTTTACCCCGTGATGGCTCGCAAACAGGATTGTTTTTACTACTGTTTATCGACTCACCAAAACCGAGTGGAGCAACGTGATCAAAGTCTTCCAGGCCATCACAATAAATAAAAAGAGTATTAAGTGCACTTGAGTCAATTAAGAAAACATTTACTTTTTTTCCATTTGACTCCTATGTATTTTTTTTTTTTAAGTTTGATCCTAAGTAAATGTTCTTTAGTCTATACATAAGAACAGAAATGTTATGTAAGATTGATGACAGAATACTAATTAGAGACCTTTAAAATCCTTTTAATTTGATAAATTCTGTAATCAAATGGAAACTCAGCCACCTTTACATTCTCTACACTTGGTAGGTTTTCAGGTTTTCAGCCTGTGTCCTCCATATCCAACCACATCTGTAAGACATTCTGTTGTTCTTCTTGATTACCCAATATCTATCTCCTGCTTCTTTAAGTTAAATTACAGTTTTCCTTGGCAAACTATTTATCCACCTGCCTCCCAACTCTCAGTCTGTGTATTTTATACCATCCTGGCCCCTGACCAGTCACAGCAACAGGACCGGGAGAATGGGTCAGGGACCATATGACCCAAGTTAGTCCCATTACAAGGGCTGCCAGGATTTGTGTGGCAACTGCCAGAAAGACACTTTCTCCCTTTTCCTCTGGACTTGAACCTTGGAGAAGCCAGCCTAGAGCTAGCCTGAAAATGAAGCCAACACAAGAGATAACAGAATAATGAGAAATGGCAAAACTAGGTCCTGATGATATTACTTGAGTCCTGTATCAAACACCTAGATTTTCTGCTACACGAGCTAACATATTCTTTTTCTTAAGCTATTTGGAGTTAACATTTCTTTCCCATGCAATCAGGGGAGACCTATGCGATACAGAGACCAATTTGGTTGCTTCTTTTTAACCCTGTGCCTACTCTGCCCTCCTGTTTCTATTCTCTAATTCATCATATTAGATATGTAACAAAAACACCATATTTCCTTAACTAAAGCATACTCTTTTTTCACACTCTCTGTCCAAAGACACTTTGAGGAGCACGTTGTAATGTAATGGGCATTGCCTACACACAGACAAATATATCAAAGTAAAGAAGTCAGGCAATGCAATTAAAAACAATAGAAATTGCCAAATCTCTTAAATAAATCATCACATTTTCAAAGCCAGGTGAGATTGGTGCAAACAATACATGCTTATAAAGAATCATATTCAGCCCTGGCTGGTTTGGCTCAGCGGTTGGAGCATCGGCCTGTGGACCAGAGAGTCCCGGGTTCAGTTCCTGCTAGGGGCATGTACCAAAAAAAAAAAAAAAAAAAAAAGAACCATATTCAGGCCTCGAAATAGCTATCTGTCAAAAATCTGTGGCTGACTTTCAAGAGAAACTATTTAACTTCTAGAAACACTTAATTCAATTAAAGAGAAAGTATGAATATCAAAATTACAGACAAAATCCTAGTGCTCTCCAACATTACAGTATCAATGTATCAATCCTGAATGTGTTAAAGAAGTTAGTTTTCTAGGAAATGTGTTTTTTTATGGTGCTGTATATTACTGCCCATAGATGAGAATGCTTCAAAGAGCCTTTAAACTCCAAATATGAAGAAGAGTTAGATTCAATCTTTATAGGGTTAAAGATATAAAATGTCATTGTTTACATAAATTGATTAACACACAGGTACTAAATTTTATTTACAGATTCTGGTTCTAGCATGCAGACTAACACTTGCTGATATTTCCTCCTCATACATAAAACCAAAGAATAAGAAAAAGGAGGGAGGGAGAAAGGGGGAGATGGAGAAAGAGGGGGGACCTGGGAGAGAGGGAGAAGAAATAAAGGAAAGGAAAGAGGGAGGGAGGGAGGGAGGGAAGAAGGAAGGAAGGAAGGAAGGAAGGAAGGAAGGAAGGAAGGAAGGAAGGAAGGAAGGGAGGGAAAAAAGAAAGAAAGTCTTAAGAAAGGAACTTATAGTGGGCATGAAACACTGAGATGTCATTGAAAGAAAAACTGGCAGCCATAGCAGTGAGCCCAAATCACAGCCATAAGTTGAAGAGGCATCCTTTGAGTAGGAAGCCGTCATAATTGGAAGTCATTACAGGCAGGAAATTTTGGGGGTCTTTACCTCTGGAGCCTGTCACAGCTGCTATGCTAAGAAGTCAAGACAGCCATCCTGAAAGAAAGTACTGTCCTTGCTACAGACACATCATGTCGTATTAGGAGAACTACATTGTCCCTTGGAAATCAGTTTGGATACCATGTAGGAAAATGCCACAGCCCAACATATATGCAAGGGAATTCTATCACAGAAGATAAATGTCTAAATAAGATTTATTAATCTTATGACAACACCAAGAAAGATTGTAAAAAACCTCAGCCCATCAACTCACAGGAAAAATAAACTTCTGAGAAAATAAATTAACAGGAAGTTCTTCAAAGAATACTTAATACTATAGAGGAAATAAAGCACAGAATTTAATCAAAAACATAAAAACAAAAACAAGTGGTTATGAAACAAGAATAGATAGTAATAAAAATCAGTTAAAGGATTTAAAGATGAAAAATATACTCATTAAAATATACAACTTAATAAACAGACTGAATAATACACTAGATCTGCTGCTGAATAGGTTGGTGAGCTGGACTATATTGCTGAGGAATTTTTTTCCAGAACACACAACAGAGGTAATGACACATAAAACTCTGGAGAAAATTTTAAGAAACACAGACAATAGATTCAAACATTCTAATATCTGACTTAAAGAATTTTCATGAGGAAAAGAAAGACAAAAAGGAGTAGCTATGGTTGGAGGAACAGAGGCAAAGAATTTCTAAGTGACAGCATTGCTTTGTCAAGAGTTACCCAAGTGCTACCAGAAAAATAAATCTATAGGAAAAAAATTCCCAGTCTAGAAACATCGGAGTGAAACTGCAGATCGTAAAGGATAAGGAAAAAACCCTTTTATTTCTCCTCTTCTTCCTCAATCTAATTGGTTTCACTTTTTTCCATTTCTCTTTCCCCAGAGGTGGTGGCAGGAGCCAAAGGCGCGGAGGCGGTAGGAGGCCTGGGGCTGAAGAGGTGGTTGGGCCCTGGGCTCAGCGATGGATTCAAGGAGGCGGCAGTGGACACAGAAGAAGAAAATCCTATAAGCCAATGGCCTGAATTCATTAAAATTCTTAAGATTATAAAAGATAGGGGAAAACTAAAGAACTGCCCCAGACTAAAGGAGAATAAAGTCACGTGACTAATAAATACATCCCATCTTGGACATGAAAGAGAAAAAAATGCAAACACGTGTCCATGTCATTGGGACATTGACCACATTTTCATGGAATCTGTGCATTGATTGTAATCTTGCCTTGGTGCTCATTTCTGCTTTGGATGATGGTAGCGTCATTAAGTAAAAGAGTATCTTTGTTCTGGATAAATATGCATTTAAATATTTAGGTGTGATTGACCACATTTTCATGGAATCTGTGCATTGATTGTAATCTTGCCTTGGTGCTCATTTCTGCTTTGGATGATGGTAGCGTCATTAAGTAAAAGAGTATCTTTGTTCTGGATAAATATGCATTTAAATATTTAGGTGTGATGGAACATCATGTTTATAAATTGCTCTCAAATTCTACAGATAAAATAGTGGTCATGGATATGTGATAAAAAGAGTTAAAGAAGAAAAAACAAATGTGAACAATTGGCGAAAAGGGCTATGAAACTTCCTTGTACTGTTTTTACACTTCCGTAGTTTGAAAATTATTACGAAGTACATTTTTCAAAACAGAAAACAATTCCAAAAGCCACAAGTGAGAGAGAAAAAATAAAAGATAACTCACAAAGGAAGAAGAATCAGATTGATATTAGGCTTCTCATCAACAATGTAAGAACATAATGAATTAATATTATCAGGATGTTAAAGGAATATAAATTTGAGAACAGAAGCCTATACAGAATCTTTAAGATGCTGTCTCAGATAGCAACACATTCAAAATAAGTATGAACAATGTCTGAATAGCATACCAACATTTGCTAATATATCTAAATATATATGTGTGTCTATGTATATACTTATATAAACACATACATATTTACAATAAATAACCATGTGCTACCCACAAAGGAAGTTTCAACAAAATACAATAAAAAACACAATGTTATATACACCATGTTCACTGTACAGAATGCAATGAAATTAAATAAACACAACTAAGCAACAAAATAAGTAAAAATAGATAAAATAAGAGTAAGCAGAAAATTTATTTTTGGCTCTCAAAACTGGCATTATATGGATAGTGCATTTTATAATTGATGACATCTTAAAACTGAGGAAATATAAGCCCATATCTCTTATTTGAAATTGCAAAATCTAGAAAGCTCTGAAAATCTAAAGTAATTTTTAAATTCACTTGGCAGGAAAATATAATCTGATCTGAAATCATTTGGTAGCAAAAGCTGGTCTTAATTGACAAAGGGCCATTTCATTTAAAGACTTTATTTATTCTAGAATGTGAATATTCATGTTTGTGGCAAATATGTATATCTGAATAAGCAGTGCTGTCCCAGCCCCTCTGGAAGAAGTTACATAATAAATTTATATACTATATAGGAATTTATATTACCATTTCACAATCTAAAAAATTTTGAACTCTGAAACACACAGCGTATCTCGAGTGGGGTTCTATAGGGAGTGTAGACGGGTACAGTATTTCTTCTGCATTCTGAACCTAAGAAAAAAGGGTAACGAGGGGCGCTTTTCAGCTCCAATATCTACTTTCTACCTCCTAAATTTTCCCAATCAAGTTATTTTACTGTGGCAAGACTTCAATTTTATGACTATTATAACATGGAAGCTTAAACTGTTTACGTTTTTCTTTCTTTACTTTCATGAAGAGAATAATAACATGCAAATAGTTTCCCTTGCCCAGAGCCAGGGTTTGAATATTAAGGGGGAAAAAAAAACTAATATTTTGATTGTTAATGATTCAGCCTGTAAGAGTAATGAACCATCAAAGTTTACTGTGAAAACAAAACAAAACAGAACTAAACTTGAGGGAAGAGAAAGTGTCTCTGAGAGAAGTCTGGATAGAATGGAATGGATTTCCCCCCACCTTTCCCAGTCCTTGGCTAAAATGACGTTGGAAGGAGGTGAGTAAATGAAAGGGGGTCCCAGAAGGAGCCCCGGGAGCTGTGGAGGCCAAGAAGAGAGCTTGCCTGAGTACTCCTGGTTAAGGATCACTGGCAAGAGCAGGGGCCAGAGAGTGAATCCAAGCTGAGTAAACAGCAGCTCTCACTTGAGTGAGAATGTCATTACTCCAGCTGATCTGCTCTTTATCAGCAAGAAAGCCCTTAATTAGAAGCCAGTGCCTCACCTATTGATTTTGGGCAGGGATGATGCCTTCTGGGTTATAGGATTTTACTAAGCCCTGTCTGAGTAACCCAAGGAGAAAATCTCCCTCCTGATTATGATAATCTGGGACCTCTCTAAACCCAAGACAGGTGAAATTCTCGACAACTGGTGTAGTCGGAATGATGGGGGAAATCACTCCTTGCTTTGCTGCTGCAGGGGCAAGGGTGCAGAACTAAACAAGATTATATTTTGAAAGTGGCTGGAGAGATGGCCCTACACCTGAATGATTTGTAAATAAATAATAGTTTATGCTCCTAGCCATTCCAACAACTCCTTCTCAATAGCTGTTATCAGAAATGTGGGCAGTTTTAGTTACTGAACCAATCTACAGACCTTGAGAAAGAGTATGAATGACAAGGAATCATACTGAAAATCATTGCAGCGTTATGTGACAGATTTAATGCAAAGACGAATTTTTTATAGGTACTACTAAGACAAACAAACTACAATAACAATAAAACCCTGAGCAACCTCTGTAATCTTTTTAGAGACCTATTTCCTATGTTGAATAGGTCTATATCTTAGGCCTAGAGAAGGAAGCTAGCTCATATCTTTCATATTATCACATACCATCATTCGGCCCATTCAGATTGTCCTAAACTCCATCTACTCCTGAATTCACATCTTCTTTAAGAGTTTCTATAAACAACCAAGCCAAAGGAAGCATTTTGTTAGATGATAATTTTCAAGAGAAGATAAAATCATGACTCTTATACAAACATGGAATTAACACATGTCAAAGATATGTAGCCCATTAATTAAGTAAGGGGCTCATTACAATGGGTTCAAAAGGAGACCTCAAAGAAGACCTGTTTATGAATCTACAATATTGAGATGAATTTGCAAAACTGGCTTTTCCACAAGAAAAAAATGTTTTCCCTCCATTAGACAGAATTTCTTTGCATTTCTATAGACAAGAATTATTTGCAGTATTCACTTTCTACAATTTAACTTTACTTTGTACAGAGTTGTAAAATAGCTTAGTTAGAGACAAAGTTGCATATCCCTCTAAATTCAGATAATCCCTAAAGGCTCTAGTATTGCATGGAATATACAGACAGTAATCTCCTTTGCTTATTCCAAAGTATTAAATTTCCCCTTACAAATATTACTTGAATACATTTTTTAAATGATCACAACTATTTCTGCAATTCTGTAAGTCAAGCTGTAGATTCTGTTTTAAAGAAAATGCTCATCATTCGTGTGGATTATAAGAAAATGTCATGGCTTTTCATAATTGTCAAAGTATCAATGACAGTGAGTAGGCAGAAATGACTAGTTCCTGTTCTGACATTTAGATAGATTTACAGTTTGAAAAAACTTAGGCAGGGTAAAGAAAAAGAAAAATATTTTGTCAATCATTACTTTAAAAATAATGTTGAGTAGAAAAAAACAGCTTGATAATCATCAACAGCAATGTCAATAAATGTTTTTATATGTGCTACAATTTTTTTTTATCCTCACCTGAGGACATTTTTTTTTCCCATTTTTTGTTCAGATAGAGTGGGAGGGAGAGAGAGGAAGAGAGAGACAGAGAGAGAAACATGAAATGGACACATCGAATGGCTGCCACCCACGCGACCCAACCAGGGCTGGGGACAAACTGCAACCGATGTACGTGCCCTTAGCGGGAACCAAACCCCGGTCTCTCTAGGCTGCAGGCCAACGCTCTAACCGATGAGCCAAACCAGCCAGGGCTGCTACACTATTTCTG
The DNA here is from genome assembly GCF_014108415.1 of Molossus molossus. NCBI lineage: Eukaryota > Metazoa > Chordata > Mammalia > Chiroptera > Molossidae > Molossus > Molossus molossus. The sequence continues at coordinate 32,707,727 of NW_023425401.1, read as the reverse complement.
GGTAGAACTAAGATCAATAGAGAATTCTCTTAATTCTCAAGGAAGGTTAGAGAGAAATGTAGCAAGGAGTTCAAACTTTATTGGAGCCATGTTAAAGAGACCTGGAATGTCATGTTAAAGAAACCGTCATTCCTGAAATATTCTTTACATTTTAAGACAAACAAAAATATTGTGAATTAAATGCTAATGGTAACTGACACATTAACTATGGATCAAAATATTGGTACACTATAGGTTTTCTTTAATATATATCACATGTACGCACATCAAATATTTACATTATATATAAGCACAAAGCCTGCTTTTTGCCATTTTAAATGGTCATATCTTTGTATAAATATTACAGCATTGATACATAATTTGGGAAGATGGTCTTTAAAGTTTATATGATGCCAAGTCTTTTGGTCACAAATAAAACCCTAAATTATTTCATGAGGGGAGTTGTGGGTAGCCAGTCGGGTTAAGACTTGAGGAAGAAGAGAAAACATAAAAGTCAACCTGAAAGTTTGCATGCAATTTCCTTTCAAAGAGTTTGCCATCTCCAAAACTACACAGCCACAAAGCAAGACTCCCAGAAACCCTACCAAACGCAGTGGTATGCTAAAAAGTGAGGCAAAGATTTTAGCAATGTGACAGTACTGAGGATGTGTAGGTTATAATTCGGGGCTCACAAAAGTAAATGGGACATAGGAAACACCCCTATGATTGCACTTGAGACTGCAGAAAAGCTATATTCTAGAAATAAGGGCTATTATCAAAGAAATGAAGGAAAATTAGAACTGAAGCTGTCTCACCAGAGTAAAGAATCCACTCTCTATTAGATTAAGGTGGTCTGCCATAATTCTATCTTCTTATCAAAATGAAATTAAGTTGTCTTTGGATGAAGACATCATCATCTAGGACCTCTATAATTTTTCATTCAGATGATCAATATTCCATCAAATATCACTAGAGAAAACAAGAAATTGAACATATAACAAAAAATTAGGGGAAATTTTGGACTAGAAATAGAACTAAAGATGTTGGAGTTATCAGTGGAAACTTTAAAATAACAATGTTTGATATAGTCATGAAAATAAAAATAATGGAGAATTTACAAGAAAACAGAAATCTACTAAAAAGAATTAAGTGGAAATTATATAATTGAAAAGATAATAATTGAAATTAAAAATTCAATACATCAGTTTAATAGCAGATAAGGTAAAAGTAAAGATTAATAAACTTGTAGACAGTAACTAGAAAATACCCACATGGAAAGTCAGAAATAAAATTAAATGGGGACAATTCGGTGGGGAAAGAGTAGTCTTTTTTAAAAAATGATACTGACCCACTTCTAGGAATATACCCTAAGAAGCCTGAAACACCAATTATAAAGAATATATGTACCCCTATGTTCATAGTAGCACTATTTACAATAGCTAAGATCTGGAAACAGCCTAAATATCCATCAGTAGACAAATGGATAAAAAAAACTGTGGTACATATACACAATGGAGTACTATGTAGCTGTAAGAAAGAAAGATCTCTTATCCTTTGAGACGACATGGAGGGACCTGGAGAGTATTATCCTAAGCAAAACAAGCCAAGCAGAGAAAGACAAATATCACATGATCTCACTTATTTGTGGAATATGATGAACGTAGCGATCTGAAGAATGGGGTAGTCCCAGAGACATGGAAGTGGGGTACAGACTGACAGCCCTCAGGAGAGGGGGTGAGGGGGAGAGATAAACCACAGAACTTATATGCATGTATGCATAACCAATGTACATGGACAACAAAGCTGGGGACAGAGCGGGGAGGGGGGGTATCAATGGGGGAAAAAGGAGAAATATCTGTAACAAAAATAAATTAAATAAATAAATAAATAAAAATGGCACTGAGACAACTTCATACCCACAGGCAAAACAGTAACGTTTTAACTCAAAATGGGTTGTAGCCAGAAATGTAAAGCTAAAGCCATAAAACTTCTAGAAGAAACAAAGGTGTAAATCGTCGAGACCTTAGATTTGCCAGTGGCCTCTTCCATGTGCCACCAAAAGCACAGCGACACAAGGAAATAGGTGAATTAGATTTTATCAAATTAAAATGTTTGCATTTTAAAGGACATCAAGAAAATAAAAAGACACTATTCAGAGAATGTAAGAAAATATTAGCAAATTATGTATCTGAGAAGGGACACATCTAGTATAAAGAAATCTTACAACTCAACAATAAAAAGACAACACAGTTTGAAAATGGGCAAAAGGCCTGGCCAGTGAGAGGTCCTAGTTCGATTCCTGGTCAGGGCACATGCCTGGGTTGAGGCCTCCATCCCCATCAGGGACTGTGCAGGAGGCAGCTGATCATTGTTTCTAGCTCACATCGCTATTTCTATCTCTGTTTCCCTTCCTTTCTCTCTAAAAAAAAATCAACAAAAACATTTTTTTAATGGGCAAAGGATTTCAGTACATATTTCTCCAAAGGAAATATGCAAATGATCAATGAGCACTACATGATGCTTAAAATCATTAGTCAAATACAAATCAAAACTGCAATCGGAAATCATTTTAGAGCCCTTAAGATCATCAAACAAAAAGACAGGCAATAAGCCCGGCTGGTGTGGTTCAGTGGTTGAGCGTCGACTCATGCACCAAGAGGTTACTGGTTCAATTCCAGGTCAGGGCACATGCCCAGGTTGCGAGCCAAATCACCGGTGGGGGGCATGCAGGAGGTGGCCAATTAATGTTCCCTCTCATCGATGTTTCTATCTCCCTCTCCTTTCCTCTCTCTCTCTAAAAAAAAATCAATAAAGAAAAGATATTTTTTTTTTAAACACAGGCAATAAAAAAAAAAGTTAGTATGTGGAGAAATTGAATCCTCCTACATTTCTTGTGGGATTATATTATTTTGCAAGTACTTCAGGAAAAAAGTTTGGCAGTTCCTCAAAAAGTTAAACATAGTATAAATATATGACCCAGCAATTCCACTCCTAGTTATATATCCAAAAGAATTGAAAACATATGTCCGCACCAAAATGTGTATACACGAATGTTCATAGCAGCATTATTTGTAATAGCCAAAAAGTATAAACAATCCAAATGTCACTAATAATCAATATAAAAAGTGGTATATGTCCATACAATAGAATAATATTTGGTCATAAAAAATAATAAAGTACTTATACATACACACTTCACAATGATAAACCTTAAAATAGCATGCAAAGTGAAAGAAGCCACACAAAGTTTATATTTTGTAATTCCACTTATATGAAATGTCCCAAACAGGCAAATTTGTAGAGAAAGAACGTAGATTATCAGTTGCCAAGGGCTGGGGAGAAAGGAACACGAAGTGACAGATAATGGGTACAAGGTTTCTCGTGCAAGGTTTCTTTTCAGGGGTAATGAAAATATTCTAAATTAGATGGCATTTACAACTCTGTAAATATAATAAAATTAGATAGTATGTTGATAACTCTGTAAATATAATAAAAACCACTGAGTTTTTATTATATTTACATTTAAACCACTGAGTTTTTATAATATTTACATTTGTCATCCATTAAAAGGGCTAATTTTATGGTATGTAAATTATATCTCAATAAAGTGGTTTTAAATTTAATTAAATTATAAAACAAAACTGAGAGACTTCAATGTAGATCTACTCTAAAATATATATATGATCAATAAGCACTATATATAAATACACACACACACACACACACACACACACACATACACTACCAAGAGTTCCCTTCAGTTAGAAGGAAAATGATCCAGTGGAAGTTTTGTGATACAGAATTATCAAAATTTCAGAATGTAAATAATTCTAAATCAATACTAGTTGATTTTTTTTAAGTATCTTGGGGGTCTAAAATATATAAAAATGAACACCTATCACAACAATAGCACAAAAGGTGAGGATTAATGGAATCAGACTGTTTCTGGGACCTTTGCATTGTCCAGAAAATACTGAAAGTACTCATTTAAGGTAGATTCTAACTTAATGTAGACAGTAATAATTCAAGAATGCACGTTAATCTCTACATTAGCCACAAAAGAACATTTTTAGACCCATCACTATCAAGCTATTAGAAGTAGAAAGAGAATAACAAAATGTACTTATTGATTCAAATAAAGTTAGGAAAGAAGGAGACAACAGCAAGAAGTAAATTTAAATCATGCCTAATATAGTAAATCCAAACACAAATACATTGGAAATGATATTAAATATAAATTGACTATATACTATAATTAAAGGACAAAATTTTAAATAGATTTTTAAAATCTATATACTGCTTACAAGACACTCACCTTAAATGTAAGAGAAAATGGGAAGAAATGTATGAAAAAAAGAGGTGATATGCAAACACTAATCAAAAGAGAGGTGTTGTAGCAATACTAAGATGAGACAAAGAAAACTTGAAGGCAAAAGAGTAATAACTGAGAATAGAGACTTGGAAATATACATTTTCAAAACGGTCAATACAACAGTGTGCCATAATAATCTCTGCAGGTGTGTACACACCTGGTAACAGAGTGTCCAAGAATGATAAGCAATAACTGACAGAGCTAAAGAAGAGATAAATAATCCACAATCCTGATTGGAGATATTAACAGAATTTAGTGATGATCAAAGAAGACAAAGATATCCATAAGAATATAGAAAAAGTCAGTTACCACACTTGACTTGGTTGACCCATACAGAAAACCCCACCCATACAACAGAATCCACATTCTTTTTAGGTGCACTCGATTCATTTAACAAAGTAGACCATATAAGGTTACATAAATTTCAAACTGTTAAATCAAACAGAAGAAATTCTTTAACCGGTTTGAAACTAAGCTGGAAATTAATATATTGAAAGATATCTAGAAGACTTTCCAACAGTTTAGAAATTAAACAATACAATTCTAAATAACTCATGAGTCAAAGAAAAAGTGATTGAAAATATAAAATATTTTAATTGAATGATAATAAAAATATATCAAAATGTATATGGAGAGGTAAAGGCTTAAATACATATATTAGAAAAACAAAAAAGTTAAAAATCAGTTATCTATGTAGAAAGTAGAAAGTAAAAGAAAAAATAAGGATAAATACAGAATCAATAAAACAGAAAAAACATACAAAAAATTTTTAAAGCCAATATTTGAAAAATAATAATAAATGGATTAACTCGTAGAAAGGATAAACAGGGGAAAAAATAAAACACAAATTACCATTATGAGAAATTTAAAAAGTGAACATTATTTAAAATTTTACAGTCACTCAAAATATAAGAGGATATTATAAGCAATTTTATGTCACAGAATTTGAGAATTAAAACAAAATGAAAAAAATTGTTAAAAAAAATACACCTTCCCATAACATACATAAAAAAGATACAGGAAATTAAAATAGTCCCACACCTGTTAACGAAATCGAATCTGTAATGAAAAAATTCTTCCCACAAAGATGGATCCACTGATAAACTGTTGCTAACATTAAAAAAAAAAAAAAATGACCACACTAACTTTTCCAAAGAAAAGAAACAGGAAAAAATTCCACCTTGTTTTGCATGGCCAACATAATCTAATGTCCAAATCTGTCAAGAATATTACAAGAAAGAGAAATTATAAGCCAATGTATCTTATAATCATAGGTGCAAAGACCTTAAATAAAATAGCAATAAATTGCATCCAGCAAAATATAAAATTTTAAAGACAAAAAAATTAGACAGTATTCCCAAACTTCCCCTCATTGACCTATATCACACCCTATTTCCAACATAACCGCAAACATATTCTTTTCAAGGACATATGAAACATTTAGCAAAATAGATATTATGATGATCAACAAAGCAAATAGGATATATTCAGGTTGTTTTAATATATAATATTCAATCAATGGGAGATTTACTCTCAGTCTGGTGGAGTAAATTCCTAACAGATAAATTCACCCAGAGATAACAACAGTAATTACCGAATTATAACTAGAGGTACTGGAGAATTTACAAAAAACAGATAATTCTGGAGACAATTTAAACTTGGAAGAAGGATAGCATGGGGTGACTTTTCTCTTTTTATAACTTGTGGAATAAAAGAGGCAGCATTCATGCCATATTTAGGTTAGTTAAAATTTCAATGGAAAATTGCAGGATTTTTAATCAATAGAACCAGAGGATAATTCCAAGTAGCCATAGCTGTTAGAAGTGCAAGGAGACCTCAGGAAGAAGAGAAGAAAAACAGGAAGCCCTAAATTTTCTATATAAACTCTGATCAAATCTCTAGTTGAAGTTGGCAAAATCCAACATTCATTTGTGGTAAAAATAAATAAATTGATAATAAATAAGTAAATAAATAAACTCGCAAAAAATAGCAATAGAAAAAAATTTCTTCATCATAATAATGAACATCTACCAAAACACCTCCAGTTAACATCACGCTTAATGGTGGCAGTCTGTAATCTTTCCTCCTAACATCAATAATATTTCAAGGATGTGCACTCTTATTACTCCTGTTCAACATTGAACTAGCTATGATCTCCAATATAGTAAGGCATTAAAAAGAACTATTGGTATACAGGTTGAAAAATAAGGAGTAATCTTTATTTGAAGATAATATAATCTTTTATATAGAAAACCCTAAGGAATATGTTTTAGAAATTATTAGAACTAATAAGCAAGTTTAGTAAGGTCACAAGATACAAAATTAATATAAAAAATCAATTATACTTCCTATACTCACAAAATAATCTGAAAATAAAATTAAGAAAATAAATACAATCATAATCATATTAAAAATAGTAAGATATGACTATATTTAATAAAAGGAGTTCAAGAACTGTACACTGAAAATTTTAAAACACTGTTGAAAGAAATGAAAGAATACTTAAATAAAAGGAAAATATATCATGTTCATGCGCTGGAAGACTTAACATTTTTTAAAAGGCAGTGCTCCATAAATTGAGCTACAAATTCAAGTTTGAGCTCTACTCAAGTTTGAGTTACAGATTCAACACAATAACTATCAACAATCCCATTAGTTTTATTTTTCTAGAAATTAAAAAGTAGATTTTAAATTTTATATAAGAATACAGCCCTGGCCGGTTTGGCTCAGCGGTTAGAACGTCGACCTGCGGTCCTGAGAGACCCGGGTTCGGTTCCCGCTAAGGGCGCGTACCTCGGTTGCACTTTGTCCCCGGCCCTGGTCGGTCGTGCGGTGGCAGCCACTCGATGTGTTCCTTTTACATCGATGTTTCTCTCTCTTCCTCTGTTCTTCTCTCTCCCTCCCACTCTACCTGAACAAAAAAATGAGAAAATGTCCTAGGGTGAGGATAAAAAAAAAAAAAAAAGAATACAAATAACCTAGAATACTTAAAACAATTCTGAAAAAGTAGAAAAAAGAGGATTTACACTACCTGATTTCAAAACATATTATAAAGCTTCAATAATCTGGACAATGTGGTTTTGGTATAAGCCTAGACATGTTGATCAATAGAATAGAATACAGTGCAGAAACAAATTCACATTTAAAGCCAATTGACTTTTGCCAAATATGCAAGGATAATTTGATGGGAAAAGAATAATCTTTTAAAATTAGAAAAAAATATCTACTTGCTGAAAATTAACTTAGACATAGAAATTAACTCCAAATGGATCATCGTCCTACATTTAAAGGCATAAAAGTATAAATTTTTTAGAAGAATATGTAGGAGAAAATCCTTATGACCTTGGATTAAGTAAAAATTGTTTATATGTAATATCAGTGCATGATCAATAACAGAAAAAAAAATGATAAACTGGACTTTACCAAAATTTCTTAATCTTTATTTTCCAAAATTTACTATTTAAGGAAATGAAAGCACAGACCGAGATAAAATAGTTACAAAATATATATGTGACAAATGACATATCTAAAACATATAAAGAATAATTAAAACTCTATAATAAGAAAATACATTATTCCATTTTTTAAATGAGTAAAATATTTGATAGCACATGAAGAGATGTCCAACATTATTAGTCATTAGGAAAAAGCAAATTCAGCTACAATGAATACCACCACGTCTGCTAGGGTGACTGAAATCAAAGACGAACAATAAAAACTGTTGATGAAGATGTGGAGGCAATAAGACCCTTTTATATTGCTGGAGGTAATATAAAAACATAGAACTTTTAAAAACACTTCAGCAGTTTCTTGAATGGTTAACATTACCATATGATATAGAAATTTCCTTAGGTATCTACTCATATGTAATAAAAACATACACCTACACAAAGACTTGTACACAAATGTTCATAGCAGCAATATTCAAAACTGCCTTAAACGGAAAACAATCTGAATGTTCATTAACTGGTGAATGGTTGAACACAATATGGTGTATTCATATAATGAAATATTATTCAGCAATAAAAAGAAACGACTGATACCTGCAACAACATAGATGAATTTCAAAGTATTATGCTAAGTGAAAAAGACAGAGATACATGTTTATATAATGTATGATTCCATTTATATGAAATTTCTACAAAAGGTAGAGCTATAGAGACAAAAAGCATATCAGTGGTTACCGGGGGTGAGGGGTGGGAATGGGGACTGACTACAAATGGGCAAAAACAAACATTGTGGATGATGGAAATGTTCTAGAACAGGATTGTGATGATGTTGCACAAATTCATAAATTCACCAAGGTTTATCAAACAGTACACTTATGTTGGGTTAATTTATGCTATATAGAATTGTAAGTTAAACTCAATATTTATGTTTAATCAGTAGCTGACTCCCAAATCATGCATGTGTCAGAAAAAATCCAGAAGATGATGAAAGAACTCAACTGTTATTTTAGCAGCCACACAACAGACAGAGTTTGAAGTCTGAGTCCAACGAAGTTTATTCCCTACCAAAATGAATCAAAGTCTGAACTTTTGGAAGACTATAACTGAATCCATGGCGTAACACTGACAATGTTCAGGATACATTCCAAAATTTCTGAACAGATGAAAAAAACATGAAAATATTTCCCATTCTCAAAAGAAAAGACAACTGGTGTATATATACCAACCCTCCATGATGCAGAAATTGGAATTAGCAGATGTCAAAAATCCAGAACTAGCAAAATTATTGTATATATAAAACTGTTCAAAAACTGGGAGATTGCAAATTTAAAATTGATACAAAGCTCAGGGGCATGACATTATAGGATGATTTATAATGTGAAAATGAGAAAATTGTTTAACTTTTACAATGATTGGCTATTACAATGGAGGTTTCCAGATAGCCAAGGGATTGGTTGCTTAAAAGTGATTCTTATGCCATTTTTAACCTAAGATGATATAAATTTTTCTTATAATGTAAAAGAAGCAGCCTCAGTTTTACTTGTTTGGCTAAGTTAAGTTTCAATTGTGTGACTTAAATGGTTTTTTCTGCTCACGGAATTTTCAAGACTAACTATACTCAGTGAGATAAAAATATTCTGGTAATAAATGAGATATTAGGAAATATCAGTAAAGATATAGAAACTATGCAAAAGAAATAAATGAATTCTAAAACTGAAAAATAAAATCTCTGAAACTAAAAAAAAAAAAATCCTTGGATAGGCACAGCTACAAAATAGATATAACAGAGGAAAGAGTGAAATTGATGCTACAAAAATAGAAATATTGAACTGTAAAAAGACCCCCAAAATTGGTAGAACATTAACAGATTTCAACACTGTACTAAACAGAATTTCTGATTAACCAGAACATCCATTCTCCAATCTTGATGGATCACTGTGTCGTATAACTTCGCCATGTTATGAATGAAAGCTTCCATATTTTTAAACCATTTGTTTTGTGTCCACAAATAAAAAACAAGCTTGGCTCTACTATTCTATCAGATGAAATAATTACTACACAGATCAACAATCCCTTTGGGATATTTTGGTCTTGTTTTGGGGGGAGGCTGTTTATTTGTTTGTTTCAATGTTTTTAAATTAAATTTATTGGGATGACAACCCTTGGGACTTGATATCTTTTGGAAGTCAGAACTTCTTGGATTTAAGAAAGTTGCAATGCCCTGGCCGGTTTGGCTCAGTGGTTAGAGCGTCGGCCTGCGGTCCTGAGAGACCGGGTTCGGTTCCCGCTAAGGGCACGTACCTCGGTTGCAGTTTGTCCCCGGCCCTGGTCGGTCGTGCGGGTGGCAACCACTTGATGTGTTCCTTTCACGTCGATGTTTCTCTCTCTCTCTGTTCCTCTCTCTCCCTCCCACTCTACCTGAACAAAAAAAGGAAAAATGTCCTCGGGTGAGGATAAAAAAAAAAAAGAAAGTTGCAGACATCCTTTTTCTGTTTGTTTGTTTGTCTGTCTGTTTGTTTTTAATCTTCACCTGAGGACATTCGTTGATTTTAGAGAAAGAAAGGGAGAGTGAAGGGAGAGAGAGAGAGACATCGTCTGGCTGCCTCTTGCATGTGCCCCAGCTGGAGACTGAACCCACAACCTAGTATGTGCCCTGACTGGGAACTGAACCTGCAACCTTTTGGTGTACTCGATGACACTCCAACCAACTGAGCCACCTGGGCCAGGGCAGGTAAGCTGCAGTTATAACCTCAGGGTGGTCTGGCAGTCGCTCTTTTTTTTTTATTTTTATTTTTTATTCCTTTCTTGATATGAGAGAGAGGAAGGGAGAGGGAGAGAGAGATAGAAACATCGATGAGAGAGAACATAGACTGGCTGCCTCCCGCATGTCCCCCACTGGGAATCAGGCCCACAACCTGGGCATGTGCCCTGACTGGGAATCGAACAGGGACCTCTCAGTCCATGGGACGACGCTCAATCCACTGAGCCACACCGGCCGGACCTGGCAGTTGCTCTTAATCATGCACATTAATAATTTTTCAATCATATATATGAATATTCACACAAAGTGGGATAAAGTATATAAATTGCCACAGATCAGTCCATGTCAAATCTTATCACCTAATGAGTTTGCTACAATATGCCATTTTCCCGCCAGCTTTTTAACTTTAACATAGGACTGTGGACCTATGATAGCAAACACTTAAATTGCATTTATATTGAGCTAGGCATGTTCTAAATGCTTTACATATAACATATTTGACTCCCAACAAGCCTAACAGGTAGACACTATGATTAGCCTTATTTTACAAATGAGGAAACTGAGGCACAAAGAGGTTAAGTAATTTACCCCAAATTATATAGCTAACAAGATACAGAATCAGGATTCTGTTCCAGAGTATGCCTTATCCACATCGCTACTCTGGCTCTCTGAAATCTAATTTAAGTCCCAATTATCTGTAAAGCAACACTCTTAAAGGTCATCCTAAACAACAATTTCTAAATCCAGTAGGAAATCAGTCAGTTTCTGGCCAAAGGCACCATTAGGACTGTAGAAAAACACCGCTGGTCTGCTCTATGTGCACTCTTGCAGTGTGAACAGAATATGAAACCTTACTCAAAGTCCCAAATATGTACAATATCCACCAATATGTACCAACAGCCTTTTTTTTTTTTTTCCCTTCTCTCTGTGCTATGCTGGATGTGAAAGAAATATCAAGGAGTGAGAAACTGGTGAGGGAGGCAAACAGAAGGGAAAATAACATGTGAAAATCAATAGAATCACAGTGGGTAGTCTTTTGTCATTCCCATGTGTTCACCCTTCCTCTTGAGAGAACTGAGTGGCGAGTTGTCTGGGCTTGACTAGAAATCACATTGCATGGGGTTCCCTAGATCTCCTCTTGAGGAATTACATGGGTCACATTAGAATGTTGGTTATTGATTCAGAACATTTCTCTACCTCTCATTTACTCAATATATTAAACACAACTTGAAAGGCGTTAGCAGAATTTTCTGTAACTTAAATTCAACTACAATGACTTCTTTGACGTCTCTATAGTAACTGTAACAAATTAGCTTTTCTTTGAAAATCAAGGGATGAACTTTTCCAAATTAGATTTTTTCATAGGTATACAGTAATCATATTCTGTTCCAGCGTCTTCTGTTTAGGTGATTTGCTTTGCAATCTAAAACATTAGTGTTGAAAATGTATTTTTTAATTAGATGTTTTGATTGTTAGTCAAAGAAACAAGGTATTCATTGTGTCCCTTTCCATCTTGGATACAGTCAAACCTAGGCAGTGTCTGTAAGTTGAAAATCATCTTAATTATATGTCTATATTCCTGTCGGAAAACAATCTGCCTTATTTTATACTTCTGTTTTCATATTCTGATTTCATGCCCTGGGGCTCCCGGGAAATCACAGTGTTGGCCCTTAGATCTGAAAAACAAGTTTATAAGATTAGATTTGATTCTCCTTGGTGAAAATGTCGGTCCACTGTAATGTTGTATTTATGGTATTCAGAGAACAGAGAGAAGATAAAGAAGTCTAAGAATCAAAGATGTCGAGAAATTACTTAGTTCTAAAAAAATGAAAACCTAAGGTAGCTGGAATCATCCTGAATGATCTGAAAAACAAACGAGAATGTAACGATGAATGAATAACCATCAGACCACAGCCTTAAATGTCATCAAGTAGTACTTACTTTTTTCTAAATGGAAAATGATTTATTTTACTGAGAGATTTTAATTAACAAAATTTAGATCTTATTACTAAGTCTCAAATAGTCTTCCTCAAATAGTCTTCCTCAAATTCTTTCCTTTTTTTTTTTTTCTTTCTGGTTCAATAAGAATTTTTAATTTGTACAATACAATCACCACCTCAAACTGAAGACAGATTATTCCCTCAATCCAAAACCATGCTTGTGCATAGTTTCAGTCAATCCTCTCTCAAGTAGTATTTAAAAACAAACACAAACTTGAGATCAAATGAGCAAAAGTGGAAAATGACCAAACTATATAGATGAAACTTGCAAAGAATTCAGTGTCCTCTATTATCTCTCCCCCCAAGGGCAGAAGGGCCATTACTGCTGCTTTGGGACAGTGACATATTCTTCTCATTGTGGAGCTGAACCAATCTCCTCTCTTGTGGGTGATCCCAGCAAGGGTAAGTACACTAAGTGAATCAAGAAAAGAGATTGCCAACGGGGATGTCTGCAGACAAGGCTGGATGAGCTCTTCTCTGGGTTTTCCCAGGACAATCACATTACGGGAAGAGACACTTTCCATCAACTAGGACCGAAAGGTTAATATCCCGGAAGTCCTCTTTTCACCTGAATACAGTTAAACATCATGGGTTAAGAAGAAGAAAACTAGTACTTGAACATCACAGTGGTCTCGGCACCTTGATGGGGACTCTGTTCTTGTGCTCACATTTGATAGTATAATAAAATGCTGTGACTTAGATGTCTTCTTCCCTCAATATACTGATGAGACTAAAGCAGAAGAGCTAGATTAACTTGTTAACCGTCTATTAGGAAATAAAATGGGATTCGAACAGAAGTCTGTGTGAGTCCAAAGCCTGCTCTCTTCCCACTGCCTCTGGAAAACATTGCCTCCCGGCAGAAAGGTTCCCTCCTCGCCTCACGTCTCAGAAATTTAAGCTCATTCCTTTCTCCCTTATCTGAGGCAAGAATTTTCCTTATCTCCTTCAAAGTGGACTGTCCTTGCTTTGCCTCCAACAGAGTCTCCTCTTTAATCAGTTGTTTTTCCTTGAACATCTTCAGGGCATCCCATCTACAAAAACACTTGGGACTGGGAACCAGCAACCTCAGGACAAAAGGATGATATCTTTACAATGTGCTTTTTGAAATGGAGGGAATGGACATTGGTTTTGTTTATAGCACACATAAATCCTGTTCTAGACCACCCCTCGCAATGGTACCCGTGTACCCGAGTGTCAGTGTGGGCCCAGGATGCCTAGACTACAGGCCTCCTCAGGGGAGACTGCTCCACCGGGATCTCTGCCTCTGGAGAAGAGAAATGTGGAAATGAACCCTGAGCAATCTGCAAGTCCTTTACTTTCGTCATTTGCCTTCACACCAGACTTTGCTGAACAGGTGAGGGAAAATTAAAGAGAGCGTGGGGAAGGGAATTTAAAACTACATATTAAAGAGGACTTTTCTAACAGTCCAGAGGCCAACCGGACACAACCTACAGCAGAGTTCATTTTACCTACACAATTGTTCCATCATAGTTTGCACAATTCAGGATACCTCCTTCGCTGCTACTAAGGTATGTGGGGGGCTGGTCTCCAAGAAGATCACATGGACAGTGTTCATGGATATTTCATCCAGGTTACACACAAGCATGATCAGTTATTCTCACCACTGCACACTTCTTTATAGACCAGAATTTTTCTGCCCTTCTGATTTGATCTCTCTCTTCTGGTCCAACAATCCTTCCTACCTCTCTTAGTAGTGGGTAATAGCCAACTCATTTTCTTTGTGGAATTCAGTATTACTCAACTTTATTAAACTCTCAGCCTTCTGAAAAAATAATTGTGACTTCTATGTGTTGCCTATGTACACATTTTAAAACTGCAATCATAATCTTAATTTATACTTTACCTGGGAGAATAAAATTCTCCTTAAGTCAATCCATGACAGATTCTAGTTGTCCCCAAGACTGGAAAATGAGGGAAGACAGACCTTAACTGGTTAAGCTAGCACACAATGTCTAATAACGAGAGACATAGAAGAGAGAAGAAATGCTCTCAGGCCGGTCTTGAATGCATTGACAGTTAAAGAATGTTTATTTACACAAATCCCTTTGTTCTGCTCTCTCCTTCATCAAGTAAGCTTCAGGTTATAATGTGACATCTCATCTTCAATTATCTACAGAAAGAGAATGGACTGGTCTAGATGATAGTTCTAAGTTAGTGTGACAATTACATTTCCCATTAAAAATTAATTAATTGGCTCTCAATTTTGGATAGTAACCTTGTAAGCTTGGTTTACATGAAACTGTCACTGGGAAATACATCCATTCCTACGAGTTGACTAGAATTTCAGGGCTTCAAGCCTGGACAAGCTCAGGGCCAGATCACATGCTGTGCTAAATTCACCAAAATAAAGCCCCCTCGTAGGTTTCTGTGAGGAGTCGAGAAAGCCAGCTGCTGGCTTGGCTCTGACAACACACCTCTCAGACCAGCTCTGTCTTCTCATTTCTGTTACTTCTGTGCACCCGCGTCAACCATAGCAGCCCACTAACTGTTGGCAACCTAGTCAGCCTTATGTGCAGGAATTTACCACAAACAGAACATACTCTTCACATCTAACCAGTGGGGGAAATATACTTTTGTTGTCTTCTCTCATCCACTCAGGTGAATTTTCAATCATCACTTTTAGCAAGAGAAACAAAATTAAAGAACAGAATGTCAATAATCACTGCCCTCTCCTCACCCCCAAGAATACGGAGCTACACTTTCAAAAATATATGCTAGACTTACAGGCTTTTCTCCAATTTACTATGCATGTTTACTTTTACCAGTTTCAATAAGGAAATCCAAGGCTTTTCTTCCTGTGCAATTTTTCTCTGTCTTGAATATCTGAAAGCAGACAGATTTGCAAATCCATCATCAAGTAGATGACTATAAACATATTTTATTCATGTTTACCCATGTTATCTAGAGAGTTGTTTGCTTTTCTCACTGTTTCTTAGGGAAACAATAGTAATTTCATGACATCACATGGAGAAACACTTCTCTATCAGTTTCCAGATGCATTTGGAATTAAATCAACCAATATTTAGAGTCCCTAATAGATGTGTTCAGCATATAGGAATCCTCAACTTTATAGTCATGAAAATGTTCTATTTGGAGCAGGTTTTACATGTTTATTGGAAATTGTGTTGAGACAGAGACAGGTGGGGGTGGGCTTCGTTTGTTCTCATATTGCTGCCATAAAGTTTTTTTCTGTGAAAAATGAAATAAGATCTATGTGCTTCAGTTACAACTATATTATGGGCAGAGGAAATTTAAAATTTTACTTGAACATCTCAGCCATGAAGTCTTAGGTGTAGTCCTATTGATCACTAATAGCCTTTGAAACTGGTTGATCAAAGATGGCTAAGCCATGCACAGCCATACAGTCCTGTGGAAAGAGTATGCTTCTGTGGCCAGAAATTGTAAGCGATATCATAGTATAAACCAACCTATTTCAATTAATCAATAGAATCTAGGTGAAAGGGAGAAGAAAAATGTTACTCTAATAATAAATGATATCCATAACAAATATATGATTTCTTAATTCTTGTATTAGCTCTTTTTAAATATATTCTGTGCTTATTGTTTTTATAATGTAGGGGATGATATATATCTTCTGAATCGCTGGAGGGGCTGAAGAACCATAAATTCCTCAGTGTCCTGGGGAATGTGACTATGCAGTTTCAGGACGCCTCTAGAAAAAGCCAGTGATCTTTGATAAGAAGATACAATTTGCTAGGTTTGGAGAATGAACTATGCCAAGAGTTATACTGTTCTCTTTCCCATGAGTGACCACAAAGCCCTTTTGAGAAAGAAAAGTTGCAATGTAACTTGTTAGAAACAATATTGAAAGTCCCACAGATTGAGTTTTGGTGGTTTAGATACATTTTTCTGTGTGTGTGCAGTTTTCTTCGTTCTTTGGTGTAGTATTTTTAATCTCCCTTCATGGACTTCAACTCAATTTATTCAGTCTTTTTCATTAAGTCTCCCAATAGTTCCAGTGAAGACTCAACTAGCTCCTCTAGCGTCTGTGATTTACTATATAGTGGACATTTGTCATTAGCCATTCTACTTATTAATAAGGCTTCCTTTTAGGTAATGAATCCACCCCTTTGTGAATGATCGAGTTGGAGAGTAACTTTAGGTGCCTGCCTTGTCAGGCTGCCATCTGCGACTACAGCGAAAGGGTGGGCACATGACCTAATGTCAGCGCACTGAATGCTTGCATCCTACACCATGAGTCTGAGCAAGTAAGGCAAGAACAAAACAAATGGTGACAGTCATACACATCAGTGTCAACAGAACAGCAGAATCTTGGCCAGACTGTTCCAGCCACGCTATATGGTGTCTATATTCCTGCTTCTCTCCTCATCCAAGCTGCCTGCAATCCTCCCCATTCTCGAGTCTGGCCTCTTACCTAGGATCCAACTGATTTTGAGAGCCCCTGATATCTTTTGAAACAACTTCAGTTTGGGCTTAATTTAGTTGGTGGACTTCTGTTGCTTGTAACCAATATTCCTTACCAACTTACTACATAAGTCAGTACAGTTAGTTGCTCTTTGACTTACTATGGTGTTACGTCCTAATAATCCTATTGTAAACTGAAACTATCATAAGTCAAGAATGCATTTAGCACACCTAACCTACCAAACATCATGGCTTAGCTTAGCCTACCAGGCTCAGGACATTTACATCAGCCTACAGTGGGGCAAAATCATCTAACACAAAGCCTATTTCATTACGAAGTGTTGAATGCCTCATGTAATTTAGTGAATACCATACTGAAAGTGAAAAGCAGAATAGTTGTGTGGGTAATCACAACTAAAAGCACACCGGGCCTGAAGAATGTTTGAGGCATTGAACTAAAATGAATTGCTGGATGGTGCGGAGGCTGCAGCACCAGGATCATCGGTGTCTCTCTCCTCTGATGAGGCTTGAGAAGAGCCCGTAGCAAGCACTGCAGCATCGACCCCTGCCGGTGGTTCAGCAGACACGGTGCTCTCCAGCGGAGCCCGTTCACACCACGGCGGGGTCAGAAACACCGAAGTCAAACCATCATAGGTCAGGAACCATCTGTACTTGATTATATATTTTTCCATAATTTTTGTACTTCAATTTTGGCTCCCCGACAGGATTTTAAGTTACAGAGTTCATATTTACTCAATGCTGAAAGTCTTAGGATAATAGAAAACAAACTGAGGAGTTTTAAAAATAAATTAGACCAATAAATAAATAAATAAAAGTAAATAATATAAACTAGAAATAGACTCATAGATACAGAGAACAGACTGACAGTTGCCAGAGGGGAGGAGGTTTTGGGGACTGGATGAAAGAGGTGGAGGGAGTAAGAAGTACAAATTGGTAATTACAGAATAGTCACAGAGATGTGAGTTACAATATACATCCAGTCAATAATATAGTAATAATAGCTATGTATGGGGCCAGGTAGGTACTTGAAATATCGGGGAGACCACTCTGTAAAGTACATGATTGTCTAACCATCATGCTGCACATCTGACTCTAATGCAGAATAACAATGAATGCAAACTGTAATTGAAAAAAAGATTCTATTTACAGTACTAATGAAGACATGTTCATATATGTGTGTATAGACACGTTAGAAATCACAAAATTCTAATTAAAGAAATAAAAGATTTAAATGAATAATACACCTTTAAAAAGGAAAAAACTGAGCTGTAGCTGAAGAAACAGTCAGTCCAGTTAGAGTAACTTGCCGCAGGTCACATACTTGGCAGGGCAGTCAGGATGAGGACAAGTATTGCCTGCTCCGCTGTGTATCACTCTCTCCACTGCAAGTTTCCTTCTTGTTCATTAAGACTAAACTATAAATCCTATTCTCAGCCAATATTCAAAGAGAACATAATATGCATTCAAACAAGGAGCGCTAAGAACAGTTATAGAGCAGTCTCACAAAACACGAGAACCGCATCCGTCACTTTAGGAGGTCATCCCGCAGAGCTAATGGAACACAGAAACGAATTCCCAAGAATGTGCCAAGGAAAGTAATTTCCCATAAGAACCCAAGGAAATATACCGCACTAATGATGTCTGCAATAACCGATATACTATTCATAAGCCTTCGTGTATCATGAGCTTTATAGAGTTATTTCCATACTCAACAGAAAATTTTCTGTTTCTTCCACGAGAGAGCCACAGTAGTTAATGTTCCAGGGTTAACCAGAAGGTATCACGTTGGATTCAGAGTGACTATGTGCATAAGTGTAGCAGAGAGCAATGTAAGGATTGTGCTGAGAGGTCTGTAATTCACATTGGAGAAGAAGCCACAAACATTGCTGCCAGAGGACTGAGCACACGGCCCTCGCAGCACGCGCATTCTTTAAGGCGGTTATGGAAGAACTGCTCTAATGAGAGACATCGCATGTTGCCCCTGCCAGGGATGTCAATCTCCGGAGTTGAAATCTAAATCCAAGGGGAAGTGTTTCCTGTTCTGGGATTTCAATCATAAGTATCAAAGAGCAGCACTTGCAGTTGCTGTGCTTTCATTATTTTCCACACTTTTTCTATATTTTCCACGGAATTTCTATCACAAATTAATAGTTTGTTCTTTTTTTTAAAATAAATTTTTTGAATCATATACAGTCCAGACTCTAGCGGTTGCACCTGGGATTGAAGGATTCCTGGAGTGCTTGAATACATAGGCCTACAGTCCATACGTACAGTAATTTTAATTGTAATTTAAATTGTAATACAGGAGTGTTTAATTGACTCAGACAACCGAGCGCACGCTGTATGATTTTCACAATAGTTTGTTCTTCTTTCTTTGGGCATGATTAATACGAACTAGTTATAACAAATCTTCAATCCATCATTTCAATCTTACAGCAAACAGATATATCCTCTGGATTCTAGATGTCAATTATAACTACTTAAGTATATGCACACCCATGAGAGGCAAGAATTTTATCCTTGGGTATGAAGAGTTGAGCGAGATTAAAAAAAAAAAAATGGGATAGCATAAATGACTTTTTTATAACTATTTTGATATAGTAGTAGCATTGAGGTAATAAAAGAACAAATGTAAGATATATTAGTAGTTTCTTACCTCTGAGACCAGAAGTATTTAGAATTATATGCTATGTGTGATCCACTAAATAAAATTAGCTTAATAAGTCCAGAGTCTTCTACAAGCAGGGTAGGGCCAAGAAAATGCTAAAATTTGGGGAAGGGAGTGGGGGGCAGGAAGAGATCAGCCAAAGAATTTATATGCATATATATGCATTGCCCATGGACACAGACAATAGCATGGTGAGGGCCTGGGGCAGGAGGGCCAAGGGGGGACATCTGTAATACTCTCAACAATAAAGGTAAAAAAATAAAGTTTAATTTAAAATGTTTTAAAAATGTTGGTGTCAACACATTTTAGCATGGCCTATAAGACCTTCTGCCACTTGGACTCTGCCTGTTTTGCCAAATTGTCTTCTATCACCACCTGCTTCATTAACCAAATTCCATCCACAATGACCTTTCTCGATCTTACCTAGGGGCATTTTATTCTTTTGCCCAGAGTGTGGAATGAGTGGCTTTTTCTCATCAAGGAAGTTCTCAACCCAAAGAGGCTTCCTAGATCACCATAGTGAAAGTAGCTTCCTACCTACCTTTCTATTTGTTACTCTGTTTGCTTCACGGCATTAACACCAAATAAAATTATTCCACTTATTTGCAATCAATTTACTTACAGTTTAAGCTCTATGGAGAAACAAACATGAAACAGTTTTATTTTTTCCAGTCACTGCCTTTAACCTTGTAATGTTCAGTTTTCCTTTCCTGACTCTTAACAATAACTCCGGCAGCTCTCAAAGCTGTTGGACCACTTTCAATTATTAAAAAGCCAGTCTAGCTGAATTTTAAACCTGTCTCATTTTCTCTCTCAGGATGTGTCTTCCCAGTAGCCTCCTGAACACCTCCTCTCCATTCTTTCCAATATCAGGGCTTCCGGAATCAGGGATGGCAAGGACAAAATATGGAAGACAGCCAAGAGCTTCACGTAACCGGCTGCCTGTTGGTGGTTCTCTGTTGCTTCTCTGGGTAACACCACCTGACCTTTGATGTTCTCCTTGCAGTAAGTCTTGAACTGAGGGTGTTTTCAGAAAACCCTGAGGGATCCCTGACATAGACAATCCCACTCTAGCTCATTCCTTCCCACCTTTCACGGACAGCGGCTGCCCCAGGGGTACACCCACCACACTCTTGGTGTCAAAACGTCAGGTGAGGTACCAGAAGGTTAGCTCAAGTCCATCCTCACTTGATAGTGCATATTTGAACTGGGGAACTCTCACATCTTTGCCATGCAGAGGTTCAAGGACAGGCCATTTCCTCTCTCTGCTCTGCCATTCGTTTCTGATTTTTTCCCTCTATGTTCAAGTGGCAGAGAGGCAGGTCAGTAAGTATAGCATGAGCAGATGATCCAATGGAAAATAAGATGCAGTCTCCCTTCCTGGCACATAACCTCCATCTCTATGGGTGGCTCTCTTGCAGCTCCCTTCACTTGGCTTTCGGAGTTAACACTTACTTGACTTTTAGGAGATACCTCCCCAACTCCACCATGTAGAGAAAATGCTAAGCACGCTCACTTTAGTTGTTTCTTACTTTCTCTATCCTGTCTCTGATCTCCTCTAAGAGAGACTGAACTGAGAATGAACTAATGGAAAATGGCCTGAAGTATGGAAGAATCAGTTAAAAAAAAAACCCACAAGTCTTGAGGGGATGACTGTTTCCAATTCTTTTCTGTTGTCTTTAGAACTGCAGCAGTCAACATAGTTTCAACCTCAGATTTTGGCTTCTAGCCATGAATTTAGGAGTAACAGGAAAATAATTCTCCTTTACTAACCATCCTATATTACATTTTATTTTATTTATGTGTGTTTACTTTTTAGCTCATCTCACCAGAGCAAAAGTTTAGAGAGGGCAAGGATGTCTTAATTCACTACCACATCCCCAGCCTATAGCATAGGGCTTGGCATATATGTGGTGCTCAATATATTTATTGGTTAATGTTATTCTTTTGTTGTTGTTGTTGTTATCCTCTCCTTCTTTCTTGATTCCTTCCTTCTTGTATTTCTTAAACAAGGAACAAAAAATGTAGTACCTTCTATCCAGATATGGGATGAACAGAGATTACAAGCAAGTTGACTAGCTTAAAGTAGACTTTTGCTATAAAACTCAGTTTCAAAGGACCTTAAGTAAAGCAAAAAGTAACATAGCTATAAGCAAAGAACCTAGTATTCTTCATATCTTTAATATGAAAAAGACCCCTGGTCTTTTCACCCAACTTCTAGAAGAGAGAATATTTCTTCAGTTCTTCCTATTTATTTTTTAACTCAATATTCTTTTGGGGGGGGGTTAATCCTCACCCAGGGATATTGTTCCATTGATTTTTTTTTTTTTTTTTTTGATAGTGTGGAAGGGAGGGGGAGAGAGAGGGAGAGAAGGAGACATCGATATGAGAGAGATACATTAATTGGTTGCCTCCAGCACAACCCCAACCAGGGCAGTAGATCGAACCTGCAACCCACGTATGTGCCCTTGACCAGGAATCGAACCCACGACCCCTCAGTCCGTGGGCTGATGCTCTTAATGGCTGAGCCAAACTGTCCAGGGCCTCAGAATATTCTCTTGTCAAATTCACATGGGGAAAGAAAAGTACTGAGCAATGTCTCCCTTGGTTCACTGCACAACTTTCCTAAATTCCCTCCTGAAATTTTTCTGTAAGTCCACCATTATCCCTGACTAGTTGCATCAAGAAAGGTGATATATTCTAAGCCAATTTCAACAGGAAGAGCCAAAGGACTTACCCAGGAGCTGCGAAGCAGAGCAAGCACACTTTTATCACTTAGAGTTCATGATTATTTGAGGTGGCCTAATGATAATGGAGCAGATGGCAACTCTGCCCCTCTACCCTACCTCAAAGGATCTCTTTTTACTGTCACAGAACTTAAGTTTCTAAAATGATCCCTTCTTAAAATATTTACTTGCTTTTCCCTTCATTTTCCCAAACACCATGCAGGTTATTATCCTACACCACGTGAAGCATCACTAAACACTTTGGCAATTGCCACACTTGTAATCAATGATCTTTGAATCCTCCTTCCCCCTTAATCCATCTAAGCAACTACCAAATTATGTATTTTCTACCTGTAAAGCAGTTCTCAGTTCTGTCCCACAAGTTTCCATTATCATTGAGCCAGTTAAGTACATTGTAAGGAAAAAGCACACATCAGTGTAAAAAAGTATGTATCATTTAGATCATACCCTTCCAGGTATGTGATTCTAGCCTTTCGTTGTCGTTCAGTTATTTTGTAACTCCGTAAGTTTGAGATACCTTACAGCAATGCACAAATAATTATCGTCTATAATTGTGTAAATTCTGATTGGTGGAGAGTCAATTAACTTTCCTCCCTTTCTACCCACTCCAATTAGCCCATTTTTTCTTCCCCTGGAACATTTATTTCAATATTCTGGTATATAAATGTGTCTTTTTTTAATTCTCCTTTGAACTTGTAATATCTCACCAATTTTCTCATTAATTAAATAAAATCTTTAACCTCTATTCATTGTTATAGCTGCATAAAAGTTATGATTTTACCTTTTTAAAAAGCGGTATATTTTTAACTTATTCAACAATGATAGATTGTCACATCTTGACATTCAGGATCATCAGTAATATGGCTTTTGGCCATTCTACTCCCCATGTAAAGTCTTTGATACGAAAACAGTTTAAATCGCTATTCTATGAGTACACCATGGAAGCTTTTATTTCTCTTTTTCTGGTTCTTAACCAAGACTATTTATTTGTTTGTGCCTTGTCTAAGGCCACAACTGGACCCACTGACCAGTGGGTACAATGGAGCACTGGGACAGTCTTAATTCCATAGTCAAGAAAGTATCCTGTGTATATAGCAATTTGGTTGTGCACAGCCAAAAAATTATTACTCATTGGTGATCATACTATTTGTGAACCTGGTATTATGATCCAATCAGGATATAGTGGGGATCAGTTAGGTGACAGATGATAAAGAATCTGGTTTGTTAGACTTTTGTTGTTGTTAGACTCTTTTTGTTTGTCTGTTTCACTATATGTGAACTCAACTCAGTCAAGAAAATAGTTTATGCTCACTGAAAGTAGAACATCCCTTTGAAATCTGCTCTAGTGGGTTTTTATGGTTCTGCATTTACTGTTAACCTATGATTAAGGCTATAAAAAGAACTAAAGCTACAAGCTCTTAGCAAGTCTGTGTATCTGTAATTAAGAAAAACCTTTACCTCTCAATGTGTGTTTGATGTTTTCCTATCTCTATAATATATAAATAAATTAAATTATGAAGTATCTCAAATCCAAATAGCTCCATTCTAATTGGTTCTTAAAGGAAAATAAGTACTTATATAGTTTTAATATTCTCAAATTTTTCAGGAATTAAAGAAATTGGACATGTATAACAAGGCTTTAAAAAATTCTTACAAAAACCTCAAGGCCAGAAGATTTGTATAAAAATACAAATTCACAAAATAAAGTTGAATCTTTCACAAACAAGTCTGGTTTGATAACTCTTGGTTTGAAAATAACTGTACGATTCCCCACCCCACCCCACTCCGCCCCGATTTTATCAATGTGGTTATATTGGTTTGCCAATGCTGCATAACAATATTACCACAAACTTCTCGGCTCAAAGCAACACACATTTATTAACTCAGTTTCTGTTGATCAATCAAAGCTAAGTTTATTAGGGTTACTGAAGTGAGGAAGAGCACCACCTTATAAGGGAGATCCTAGTAATGTCTCAAAATGGGGAGATTTGGGGAGGATAATTATAAGGCTTGAGGATCTGGGGTTAAGTGTTTGAAAGAAGATTTGTCAAGAGAGAATACTAATTGAGATAGGGGACAGATCTCGACATAATAATTTAGGATTGAGGGACAAGTGAGATATTTGGATATGAGATAAACTGTTTGGCCAGATGAACAAACTATAGGAATAAATTGCTTTCTGGGAATTTCCTGAAGCAAATAGTGAAATTGTTTACTAGTTTACAGCTTTATATTCCTGGGCAAGAATTTCCTAGAACAAATATTCAGTCAAATTGATACAAGGGAACTTAGTCCTTAGTCCCAGTCACTACGTTATGTAAATACAAATGGTCTAAATTCTTTTTATAATTCTGAAAAATGATTTTCTAAGTTATAGTATATTAACTTAACCAAGATCTTCATTTAACTTTAATTTATTTATTTTTTCTTGATATGTGCCCCTAGCAGGAACCGAACCTGAGACTCTCTGGTCCACAGGCCGACGCTCCAACTGCTGAGCCAAACTGGCCAGGGCTTCATTTAACTTTAAAACCATAGACTATAATTAAAGTTACTTAATCCATAATGTTGGACACTAGATACTTTCTAAGCAAAATATAACACTGAAATGCGGTCACCCACCCAACATACTTTTAATATGTACAGTTGTCCCTCGCTACTTCGTGCTTCGACTTTCGCAGCTTCACTCTTATCGTGGTTTTTTCAAATATATTCATGAAAAAGTTGATCGAGACAGTAAAAATAATACAGCGCACGCTCAGTTGTCTGAGTCGATTATACACCCTGTATTACAATTACAATTAAAATTACTGTACGTATGGACTGTAGGCCTATGTATTCGAGCACCCCAGGAATCCTTCAACGCCAGGTGCAACCGCTAGAGTCTGGAACGGATTAACCATGATAAACAAGGAACGAATGTATTCTTTTACCTCCTATAGAAGATATATTTGTTGGTCATGTTGATGATTGTCTTCATTTTGCTAAATTAAAAGGTGAAAAATTGATTGTGTGACTCTAGAGGGTTTTGTGTGTCCATAAATTACTTAATTGGACTGGAAGTTAAGATTCATACAGGTAGTCAACTGCTACACTAAAGCCACCGTAGCAGAGAAGTCGGACTGTGAATGCAAGGTAATGGGATGTGATTTTGTTTTTAAGGAAAGGAGAATAGTTTTACCTTAAAGTAAAAGGTTGCATTCTTCCACATTGTGAAAAAGGATTGTGTAAGTTCACTCAGTTTTGATGGGTTTATTTGTAATACCATTTAACAAGTAAAGGAGGGTGCTCATGTATCTTTTACTGCTGAATATAATATTAACAAAAAACTAGAATTTAGTTTTCTATAAATTAAAATGACAGTTTATCTTGAACCATTTGTTCTTCTCTTAACAAGGGGAAGTGAAGGGGAGTAAAATATCCTACTCTAAAATAGACCTCTTTGGCATACTGATGATTTTAAATTAAAGTTACTTAAAAAAATTTTTTAAAAAAGTTCAAGAAAGACACTCTGCCCCCTCTTGGTTGTCCTGCAGTAGGAAATAAACCTGCCATGTGAAAAGCACTCTCCCTGCATCTTCACCACCAGAAAGAGGAATGTCAAGGCCTAAACAAACCTTGTTACTTCCTCACTGATTTACTACCCCAACCCATACATCATTTTCTTGTCAACTCTTCACACATCTATTGTCTCTTTGTCTAAAAGGTATAAAAGTTGCCTGCTTTGGTCACTTCTTCGTGTCTCATATTTTTATGGACTTCTATATGTATGAAATTAAATGCATTTTCTCCTGTAAATCTGACTGTGTTAATTAGTAGACCAGTCAAAAAGCCCTAGAAAAGAAAGAAAACGTTCCCCCCACCCACGCACAAAAAAATAGTTACTCTTTTACATTCTGTGTGATCTGTCAGCATGAATATAATTCTATATCCCATCAAAAAATAGTTTTCTGTGTTTTGTGAAGACTTTTTCAAGCCCTTGATTAAGTGTCCACTTAAGAATAGTCTAAACCGCCCTGGTCGGTTTGGCTCAGTGGTTAGAGCGTCAGCCTGCGGTCCGGAGAGACCCGGGTTCAGTTCCTGCTAAGGGCACGTACCTCGGTTGCAGTTTGTCCCCCGCCCTGGTTGGTCGTGCGGGTGGCAGCCACTCGATGTGTCCCTTCACGTCGATGTTTCCCTCTCTCTCTCTTCCTCTCTCTCCCTCCCATTCTGTCTGTACATAAAATGGAAAAATGTCCTCGAATGAGGTTAAAAAAAAAAAAAAAGAATAGTCTAAACTGCCCTGGCCGGTTTGGCTCAGCATAGAGCGTCGGCCTGCGATCCAGAGAGACCCGGGTTCGGTTCCTGCTAAGGGCACATACCTGGGTTGCAATTTGACCCCAGTTGGGTCATGCAGGTGGCAGCCACTCAATGTGTCCCTTTCACATCGATGTTTCTCTCTCTCTCCCCCTCTCTCTCCCTCCCACTCTATCTGAACAAAAAATGGGAAAATGTCCTCGGGTGAGGATTAAAAAAAAAAGAATAGTCTAAACCCATAGAGAATTTTTATAAGAGTTTATTTGAGCCCAAACTGACAATAATTGCTGGTAAGCAAGGTCTCAAATGCTCTGGAGAATAACAATTTTTCAGTTTGTTTTATACATTTGGAATTGAGAAGGAGACATAGGGAAGATTACTTAAGATTATGTGCTCTCTGGAGGGTGGTTATGCTTCTGAAAAGAGGCATTTCAAAGGCGTGTTAGCCTAGATGCACTGAAACAATGGACAGGGCTTATTTAAGGCAGAGATAAACCTTTTACTAAAAAAGTTATATTCATAGGGTGTGACTACTGACCAAGACCTGCTCATTAACAAATTTATGATCAGACCACTTTGTGAGCTTCCTTTATGATCAGAAAACCTTTTTCATTAGTATAAGCAACAAAAACATCAAGTTCCTCATTTCTGAGACAGTTAAGAGTCCTTTCAATTGTGGTACATTCTTGCTACTTAGAATATTGTATTACCACTTTGATTAATAGGTAGCCAATTTATTGTTTCTCAGGCACACCTGATTCTGTTTTAATAGGTGAGCCAAAGTACTCTGAAAGCTCTTTTGATTTTGCTTTCACACGATCATATCCTAGAAGCAGAAAAATAAAATTTTCAGGATTTTTTTTTTTTTTTTACACATAAAACTAAAATTTCCCATTAGGGCCACTGGAAATTCTTGAAGATTTTTTTCTTTTGCCTTATAAAAGAAGTTGTTTCTTGCCATCTCTGTATTTCTTAATTAGCTCAATACTTCTGTACCTCTTGCTAAACTAGGTAAACAATCTGGCCAAAATATAATGAAACCAGCCTTTTGAATGTGTGTGATCAAAAATCATCTCTAGAGGTTATGATCAAAAGAGTGAACTGTTAAGCTAAATTACTTAAAACTTGGAATAAGGCAAGAAGGTGAGTGGTAGGACTTTTCAATATCATACTGGAGTATTGTTTAACTGACTAAACCATGGACTATTTGATTACATAAAGGAATGTGCTTGATTTGGCTATTTTCTATTAATGAAACACCTGGTCTCTACGTCATATATGTTAACTTGTAGATATGGACTAACAGAGAGTAAATTTAAGATCAACTGCTGGTGAATTTACCAGTGACAAGAAACTTTGAAGGAAGAAAGAATCTTTGATTGAGCATCACCGAAGTGTCAAAAACTATACATTACTCACAGTCATACAAACAACCTTGAGTGATAGGTATTATCTTCAGTGTACAAGTAAGAAAGCTGAAGTTCAACAGGTAAAATGATTTGCCACATTATTTAGCTAGTAAATTCTAGAGCCAGGTATCAAACCCTGAATGTTCTTCTTTTCAAACCTACACACTTTGGCCACCTTATTCTACCCCTGTGGTATAAACTTTTTCCTAATGACCACAAAGTTATACATGCCACTTCTGCAAACTGAAACTGATATCTCAATGTCGTCCCCTCCCAAGAAAACCTGCTAGTTAGAAAGACAGAATTTCATGACGAGTATGTTCTGTGTGCAAAGAGTCAAAGATGTATGAGTCATCTCCTGAAACCCACTAAGTGTTTAGTTGAAGATTGCTCTTTATCATCTAGCTAGATGGCCATTAGAAGTGTTGGAGACAAACTATCCCTTAGGAAAAACTGGCTAAACAATAAATCATTTAAAGTGCTTTACAGACATTACCCAATATATTTCCACACATCCCTGTGAACTACACAGCCAGACACAAAAGCTTCCTGATTTGTTTACACACATTCAAGGTGATGCAGTGTAAAGTGGAAGGCCAAGGTACTGCTAACAACATTAGACTTACCTGAAGCCTAGGGCATTTTCAGGCCATTTCGGCTGAAACACCACTAAGTTAATTAACCTCTATTGTTTTCCTTAACCTGCTTGATGAAAATGTCAGTACCATTTGGGACAGAAGGCAGTAAAACCAGGCAGGTCATTTAGAGTACCTTTTCCATTCTAGTTGGCCCATTCTGATCTGATCAATGCTTAACATCCTTCACCTTAGCAACAATGGGAGATATTCATATTCCCCTTCCCTAAGGGACATGGTACCTTTTAAAAAGCAGTGAACTGTGAATTTCCAGAAAATTTAAAACAACTATTCTACAGAAAGGAGAATTTGTCGTAGCCTTTGAGGAAGACCCAAGGCAAAATAATTGTTATACTACCATCCTGAAAAGAAAAGTGTGCAATTTGGGAATGGAGTGGGGCGGGGGTGCAATTTTCTTTCCTACAAAAGGGTTTGAAGGCACTGAGGTGAGGCTGACTGTCACACGTGAAAATTTAATAGCAACTGTACTTTCTGGGTTTTAACTTTAAAACATACTTCAGTGTCAACACATAGAAACTGAAGAAATGTTATGACAATCTTTCCCAAGCTTGTCCCCACGCCAGTCTTTCCCACGTCAGTAAGTGGTCCCTGAAGCCACCCGTTCTCAAGCCACAAACAGGTCACCCTTGATTCTCCCTCCCTTATCTCCCACATGCAATCCATCAACAAGTTCTATCGATTTTAATTCTGACATTTGTCTCCAATCTGTCCACTTTTTTCTCCTTTCCTCTTCTTTCACCTTTGTCCAAACCAGTAAGGGGAATGAGGCTACTAGGGTAAGAGTAAAGCGCTTTCTCAAAAGTACAGACAGACATCTGGGAAACACCACAATTGGTAACAGAAGGAAAGGGGTTCGAAGAAAAGCTGCAAAGGTGGGAGAAACAGAATACAATTGAGAAAAGCAGAGGATTTAAACAAAGAATCAGAGACCTGCCTGGCCAATGTGGCTCAGTAGTTAGGTGCTGACCCATGCACCAAGAGGTTGCCAGTTCGATTCCTGGTCAGGACACGTGCCCAGGTTGTGGGCCTGATCCCCAGTGGGGGGCATGCAGGAGGAGGCCAATCGATGTTCTCTCTCATCGATGTTTCTCTCTCTCTCCCTCTCCCTTCCTCTCTCTCTAAAATCAATGAAAAAAAAAATTTTTTTTTAAAGAATCAGAGACCTAAGGTTGACTCTCAAGCATTTCCCAGTCTGAAGACAAGAAAGACAGGTGTGAATAGGTGAATTCAGGATGTGATTCTTATGTTTAAGACTTATCATGTACAAAATGTTTACATTATACAACTTTCAAATGAGAAGATTTCTACATAATTTTTTTCAAGGTGAAATCCTCCAGATTAAAAAAATATACTAAAAACATACAATAAAATAATGAATAAAACTTTAGAATTTCTTTTTCTTTTGATTTAGTTTTTGAATATTTGGGTAAATTGGACATTTGGTTTTTGTTTTGTTTTGTGTACACTCAATGTGATTAAAGAATCCAAAGGCCACCCTGGCTGGTTTGGCTCAGTGGTTGGAGTGTTGGCCTGTGGACCAGAGAGTCCCGGGTTTGGTTCCCGCTAGGGGCATGTACCAAAAAAAAAAAAAAAGAATCTAAAGGCCAATGTTCAAATTCATTGTGATAAAAACAAGTTTTCAATCTTCTACAGGAAATTGTTCACTTGTTCAGACAAGCCAAAATTCAACTTGGAAAATATTCCTCTACTCCATCATCATAAAAATTCTAAGAAGAAAAGTGTCTTAATTTCCTCCAGTGTTCCTTATTAAGTGACATTTAATCTGAATCTAGGAAATATTAATATTTATTAAGTTCAAGCAAATCATGTATTAAAAGATAAGTTTTAGAAAAGGATACAGCACGACTTTCATACAGATATGAAATGAACATGTGTCAAAGCTTTTATTTAATTCATTAATTGGTGAGGGAACCAGTAAGATATTACAATAGGTTCAAAGGAGAATTCAAAGAACCACACATACATTAAGAATAGTGAAATACATTTGCTAAACACATATAAAACTTCAAAACTGCTTGATATCCAAAGGGCAATAATCAACTGAATCCCAGTGAGATAGAATTTGCATTTCTATGGACAAAAATAATTAGCATTAGTATAAGTATTATATAACATATAGAAATGTAAAATAACTCAAAGACCATAAAAGATTCAGAGACCCTATAGAATCAGAAAATCTGGAAAATGCCCAGTTTTCCATTGAAGATAACCATAATATCTTGGTCCATTTCTAAGTTTTTTACAATTTTCCCCTACGAACAATACAAAAAGTACTAACTCCTTGTGGCCCAGTGCATAAAATCTGGAGGAAGGAGACTGAAGAAGAGAAAGATAAACATAATAACTGAATAAATTATAAGGCACATTAGGATTTATCCCAAAAGACAAAACTGATAATCTCCCAATACACACAATATTCACAACGAAGGTCTCTGCTCCGACCGGATGGCGCCTGTGTTGAATGCACACTGAAGCACAGGCAGAAACAAAGAACTGAGAAATCAGAGGGAAAGAGTTATATTCCAACAAAGAGCCATAAGGCTAATTTCATGGAAGAGGTGAAATACAGCAGGTCTTATTTATGTATGTATGTATGTATGTATGTATGTATGTATGTATGTATTTATATCCTCACCCGAGGACATTTTTCCATTTTTTTGTTCAGGTAGAACAGGAAGGAGAGAGAGGAAGAGAGAGAGAAACATTGACGTGAAAGGGACACATTGAGTGGCTGCCACCCGCACGACAAACCAGGGCCAGGGACAAACCGCATCCGAGGTACGTGCCCTTATCGGGAACTGAACCTGGGTCTCTCTGGACCTCAGGCCGATGCTCTAACCGCTGAGCCAAACCGGCCAGGGCAATACAGCAGGTCTTTAAAGATTTTTCTGATTGTGGTAATCATTTCATAAAGTATGTGTATATCAAATCACCACATTGTACACTATAAATATAAAAAATTTTATTTGTCAATTACACTTCAATAAAGCTGGAGAGGAAAAAGAAAGAAGAAAGGTTTGAAATAAGTAGAATACAAGGTATAGTGGGAAAGTATTTCAAGTGAAAGGAACAGTAAGAGAAAAGCCACGACACAGCCCTGGCTGGTGTTGCTTAGTGGTTAGAGCATTGACCTTCGAACCAAAGGGTCTTGGGTTTGATTACCAGTCAAGGGCACGTACCTGGGTTCCAGGTTTGGTCCCAGGCCTGGTTGGGGTGCATGCAGGAGGCAACCAATAGATGTGTCTCTCTCACATAGATGTTTCTCTGTCTCTGTCTGTCTCTCTCTCCCCATCCCTCCCTCCCTTCCAGTCTCTCTTTAAAAAAAAAGTCAATGGAAAAAATATCCTCAGGTGAAGATTAACAAAACAAAACAAAAAAACAGAGAGAGATAAAAGGGACATGTACTAATGTTCCTGGCTTGTAGTTGAGCATGGTTGGATGGAAGGAGAGCTAAACAGAAGAAATGGAGATTTAGGCCAAATCATGTCAGGAGGCTGGGAATTCATTTGGTTCCAATAGGGAGCCACCAAAGTTTTTGAGCAGGGAAATTACAAGATATCAATATAAGCCCAAGACAAATGATTCCAGCAGCAATTGGGGGGGTGGGGGGGAAGAGATTGAAAAGTGAAAAGTTAGAGGTAAGGAAGCCAGCAGAAACCTGCTGCAATGGTCAGGTTGGAGCTTAAACCAGAGCGTTGTGGGGAGAAGAAAAGAGTGTTGAGGAAGGTGGAATGAACAGGATACGGTTCTTCACTAAATACATGATTTTAGATTTCTGACCATGCACTCCTATCAGTTGAAAATTTGAGCATGCATCCCTCCAACTTATGCACATATTTATTTAGTTATAAAACATGTACTGCTTCACTAATAAACCAATATAATGCATGTAATCGGAAACATTCATATGTGGGGAAGGGGAAAATTTCCCCTTTCCCTCCTCTGGCTCTTTTTGGCCGGCCAAATAATCAAATCAACAGGAGGCAGATTTAATATCATGAACCTCACATACACGAGCGAGCGAGTCAGAGATAAAAAGGGGGACTGAAGTACAGAAGATATCCTGAGCCAGGGATGAAGTAAGGTGCCTCCAGGGCTTCAAACAGTCATTGCAAGAAGATAAGAAGAGCTGACCTTTAGTAAAAAGTTGTTTTCACTGCCCTATAGATAAAAGAAGTTATCTCTGGTAATGTCTTATGGCAAAGTCTTTAACTCAAATTCTTTTGAGTAGTTAAGGGGGTGGGGGTGCGGGCAGATGTTTCTCTGGAGCCTGAGCCGAAACTGCCTTTAGCTCTAAATAATCTGCATACCACTGGTACACACCTTGGGGTGGGCTCTCTTGACCTTCACACACATGTGCTCACAAACTCTTTTTGCTCTCAAAGACAAAGATTTAATTTTTTTTCCCCATTTTTTGTTCAGATAGAGTGGGAGGGAGAGAGAGGAAGAGAGAGAGAGAGAGAGAGAGAAACATTCACGCGAAAGGGACACATTGAGTGGCTGCCACCCGCAGGACCAACCAGGGCCTGGGACAAACTGCAACCCAGGTATGCGCCCTTAGCGGGAACCGAACCTGGGTCTCTCTGGACCTCAGGCCGATGCTCTAACTGCTGAGTCAAACCAGCCAGGCAAAAGACAGAGATTTAATTCATGTTTAGAGGCTTACTTTGTTCGTTTTGATGCTTCATATCAGTAGTAACGCTCGTCTCAGGTACTATAAACTTATAGCACGAGCCATGGTTTATAATGCATGGATGTAAATTCTTATTTCAAATAACTTGATAATATTACATGTTTTCTGGTTTCTTGCAGATTTAAGTTGCCCATTTATGTATGTCATTATGATATATAACCTGTGTTTGTACATAATACATATCTGATATACCACATACTTTTTAAAAACCATGAAATGTAGCTGATAAAGAGCTTGTATTAGAAGATTCCATTCTGTATATTCTTCCTGTTTGCTAGGCCTTGTATAATTAGAATCATCTTCTATTCGTATTCCCCATAGGGATATCTAAAGTCACTTTCTATTTTGTTAGTTTAAGTGAAAGTAGACAATATAATTTGTGGATCCATTAGATAGGATCATAGGCACAATATGCTCTCCCCTCAAGATTCCTTTCCAAGCACATTTGGCATGATTCTACATAAAGACCAAACTAGAGTACCAGGGGAAGTCCTTATGCTAAATGCTAATGAAGCCTTATATTATTGTACTCAGGGATGTTGCAATAACTTTCTAGGCCCAGGATAAAGTTTCTCTTGCTCCAGGTTGTCACTTCAGAAAACCAAAATTTAGATAACTTTTCTGTCCTAGTAAATATACCGCTTAACCAAAATGCAGTATATACAGTCAGCCAATCCTCAAAGGCCAAGCTAACTCAGCTCTATACTTGTTTCCCCGTTTCTTCTCATGCCAACCAAGTTTGACTATGTTGCCCCAGCGAACCAGATATTTTCAATTTTTCTCTTCCTTGTTCTTTATTCTTTATCCTTTAAAAGCTTTCTGCCTTCACCCTATTTTGCAGTTCACCAAAAAGTGACACAAACTTTCTTTTTTTTAATCATTTTAAAAATTATTTTTGATTTTTTGAGAGAGGAAGGCAGAGGAAGAAAAAGAGAGAGAGAGAGAGAGACATCAATATGAGGGCAAAACATTGACTGGCTACCTCTTGCACACTCCCGACTGGGGATCGAGCCAGCAACCTGGGCATGTGGCCTGAACAGGGATTGAACTGGCAACCTTTCAGCGCACGGGCAATGCTCAACCAACTTAGCCACAACAACCAAGGCTCTTTAATCATTTTTAACAGGAATTAACTATAAATGGAAGTTTTAGTACTTGGTTCTGACCACCCAATGGCTCATCTTGTGAACACACCCCATCCCCACTGGAAACCGTACTTTAAATAAGGCAGAGGAGAAATGATGAGTTAAAGATTTGCAGAAAGGACTTGTTCATTGGTGCCAATGAGCTAAATGGTAAACATAACAGAATGAATGAGTTTAGAAGGAAAATAAAACTGGTTTCCAACACACTGCGTCTGAGGCACCCTGTGATACTCTATGAAGCTGTCCCTGAGGTATGCGAAAGAGTTTTGGAGCAAATGAGAGGAATCCAGTGTGATAATTGAGGCCAACTTGCAATGTAGGCTTCCCAAGAAGAAAAGCAGGCAAACAAGAGAATTCTGAAAAGTACTTTCATGTAAGGAATCTGACAAAGCAACAGGGCTCTCCTTGGAGGAGCATGGGAAAGGAAAGAAGGGAGCCAGAGGGTGCAGTGGCATGGACATCATAAAGAGAAGATTTTTAAGAAAGCAAATATTACCCTGACTGGTTTGGCTCAGCGGTTAAAGCATCAGCCTGTGGTCCTGAGAGACCTGGGTTCGGTTCCCGCTAAGGGTGCGTACCTCAGTTGCAGTTTGTCCCCGGCCCTGGTTGGTTGTGTGGGTGGCAGCCACTCGATGTGTCCCTTTCGAGTCGATGTTCCTCTCTCCCTCCCTATCTGAACAAAAAAATGAAGAAATGTCCTCAGGTGAGGATAAAAAAACAAGCAAATATTGCCCTGGCTGGGTTGGCTCAGTGGTTAGAGTGTCGGCCCTCAGACCAGAGATACCGGGGTTCGGTTCCCGCTAAGGGCACGTACCTCATTTGCAGTTTGTCCCCAGCCCCAGTTGGGGTTGGGTGGGTGGCAGCCACTCAATGTGTCTCTCTCACATCAATGTTTCTCTCTCTCTCTTCCTTCCTCTCTCCCTTCCACTCTATCTGAAGATGAATGCAAAAATGTCCTCGGGTGAGGATTAAAAAAAGAAAAAAAAAAAGAAAGAAAGCAAATACTTCAACTACGCTGCACAGTCAAGAAAGATAAAGCTAAGAAAAGACATTGGATTTGGTCATTTAGGTTGTGGTTGACATTTGAAAGAGTGGTTTAAGTAAAATAATACGAGCAGAAGTCAGTTTTCAAGTGTTTAAAGAATCAACAAATAGTCAAGGGGAAAATGGGAATAGTAACCATAGGCTGTTCTTCAAGAAGTTTGATAGTTAAGGGAGAAGAGAATGTATTGAATTAAGAAAGGCGCTTTAAATAGGAAGCATTTGAGCTTATATGTAGGGAAAACAGAGAAGAGGGATATACTGAAGGTAGAAACAAAGAAGGAAGCTTATGAGACCAGGTTCTCAAATGAAATGGTTTTGATGCAATCAAGGACACAAATGAAAGAGATGACTTGGGAGGAGGGAGAAGAAATTTTTCAAGTCAGAAGGGAACTACAGTTAATAATATTGTACTGCATATTTCAAAGTTGCTGAGAGTAGATTTTAGAAGTTCTAATCACAAGAAAAAAACTGTAACTGTACAGTGATGAATGTATTAACTATATTAACTAGACTTATTGTGGTGATCATTGTGCAATATGTACAAATATCAAATCATTACATTGTACATCTGAAACTAATGTTATGTCGCTTACACTTGATTAAACAATATCACCTCGGTATCAACAATAATAAATGAACACAGTGAAGCAGGAACCTTTTGTACCAAGAGATTCTCACCTCAAAACTCACTCCTCTTGCCCTGGCCGGTTTGGGTTAGCGGTTAGAGTGTCGGCCTGAGGTCCGGAGAGACCCGGGTTCGGTTCCCACTAAGGGCACGTACCTTGGTTGCAGTTTGTCCCCGGCCCTGGTTGGGTTGTGCAGGTGACAACCACTCGATGTGTCCCTGTCACGTAGATGTCTTTCTTTCTCTCTCTCTCTCCCTCCCTCCCACTCTATCTGAACAACAACCATAACAAAAAAATGGAAAACTCACTCCTCTTATTTCCCTGGTGGCTACATTTTCAGTCTCTTCATTCTGTCCTGTTTATCCCCCTGACTTCCTGTAATACAATGGGAAATAAATATTTTGTTTAAAAATAAATAAAAAGAAGGAATAAAGTGGGTAGTTTAAAAAAAATAATAATGTGCATTGAGAAGATAGATTGAAAGAGTTCCTATCTGATGGTTTCTCTTTTTATCAGACCATTGGGAGGTGGGGTAACCTGCTGAGCATTAGTAAACATTCTGTATGGTTTAGTGGTAGGCAAATAAACTTGGAGCCACTATCTAGTTTTTAGCATCATCAGATTTGAGCTGAAAAAAGTTCAGTCTGATCAGAAGTATGTCAGAGAGGCAGAAAGACTGAATTTTTGAGCCAGACTTGAGAAAGCAGTTAAAATGATAAGAAAGTCAGGCAAGAAAACATGACTTACCCAAGGCAACAGCAAGGGAACAAGAGGAGGCAACATATTTGAGAGTTATTTGGAAGGGAGAACGGAGTGGAGCAAGTGGATACCACAAAGTCAACACTACTCTTTGTAGATACTTGTCAGAGAATAGAGATGGAGAGGTAAACACACAGAAATACAGAGTCCATGGATGTTTTACTAAACAGAGAAAACTTATTGGTGGAAACAGCCAGGAGAGAGGAAGAGTTTAAAAAAGATACAGAGGCCGTGGCTGGTTTGGTTCAGTGGTTAGAGCGTCGGCCTGCAGTCCAGAGAGACCGGGGTTCAGTTCCCACTAAGGGCACGTACCTCGGTTGCAGTTTGTCCCCGGTCCTGGTTGGGTCATGCGGGAGGCAGCCACTCGATGTGTCCCTTTCATGTCAATGTTTCTCTCTCTCTTTCTTCCTTTCTCTCCCTCCCACTCGGTCTGAAGAAAAAAATGGAAAAATGTCCTCGGGTGAGGATAAAAAAAAAAGATAGAGAATCCTGGCCAGTGTAGCTGGGTTGGTTGGACATCATCCTGTATACCAAAAGGTTGCCAGTTCAATTCCAGGTCAGGACACATGCCTGGGTTACAAGTTCTATCCCCCGTGGCGGGTGTACAGAAGGTATGTTTGGCTCTCATATCAATGTTTCTCTCTCATAAATAAATAAATAAATAAATAAATAAATAAATAAGCAAGCAAATAAGTAAATGTACATTTAAATAAGACACAGAGAGAAGATCATTGACATGGGTATAACTAATGGAATCATCAACATCCCCCACAAAGGACAGGAAGAGATTCAGAGCAGAGGCAGGGATCAGCTTTAAACTAGAGGGAAGGGAAGGAAGAGGTCCACAAGCTATTTACAATATTTCAGAAAGTCTTCTGGAAATCACAATTAAATAAAATGTCAAGTTTCTTTACTTTTGGCAGGCATTAAATTAACTCCGTGGGTTAACACTGGTTATCACACACTGATCAGAAATTCTAATTTGCTGTTGATGACATCATAGAAATTCCTAGTATGTGATTGGCAGACCATATATTGTTAGCAGAGTTATTTATCAGGCTCTTACAATATCTGATTTAATTCTTCCAGCATGTGATCATCCTTGGATTAGAAGACTGACAACCAAAATTAAGCAAGCATTTCCAGGGAACAGTGCCTAGTATTTGTACACTTATTTAACTTTATTGCTTATTAGCATTACATCCATGACAATGATATATGTGATTTCATTTAAGTGACAAAATCTTTCAAGATAGGGGGGCCTTGGATGAAAACATAATAAAGAGAGTCCTTGGATGAAAAGAATTGGGATGACAAGATCTCTATTGTCCCTCCACATCTAACATTCTTTAATTTTAAGAGCGGCCTATAAACACAAGTCCAGTCATGGTAAATGGGAAAGTTGTAAAGAATACTTGAAAACACCTCACCTAACCAACGAGGCAAGCGAACAAGGCAAGGAGAAAGGGAAGCGATGTAAATAACCATTCCCACCTGGCAGGCAGGACTGGCGAGGCCAAAGATAAAACAGAGTAAGATAAAAGGAGGGCAGAGGATAGAAAGCGGGGTCGCAATAGGGCACAGGATGCTCCCTTTATTGATAACCACCGAACAGGAACCAGCTTCGGGCGCAGGGATGCCTGTCGTGAGCCAGGGAGGTCCTTTTCTCACCAGCACCCACACCGAGCTGGGCTCCCGCGTACCTTCTGCCCTGTGCTTCGGCGTATGGTCGCCCACCGAAACGGGGCAAACAAACAGGCCTTTAAAAAAAACAAGCTCCCGGAGCAGTGGGCCGAGGCTGTGCACTGAGAGTTAAGGCTGGTCTCACCGGCGGCCTCAGCAGCCGCCGAGCTTGGGGCAGCCCGAAGGGAGCACCGGGCAGAGTGGGGAGCAGAAAGCCCAGACAGGGCTGTGTCGGGGGAAGGAGGAAGTGGAGCCATGTGTACTTTACTGCCGGAACCGTCGTTCTAGTGCCCCAACCTGGGCTCAGGTGGCGGCCAGGGAGCCGGGCGAAGCCCCAGGCTGGCTCTCCCGCCGGGGTGGACCCCGGAGCCCACCCCCCCGCCCCCATGTCTGCGCCGCCGCCGCCGCCGCCGCCCGCCGGCGCCCGTGACCCGGTGACCCCGGAGGGCCGTCGGGGGCCCGTGACCCCGGAGCCCTGGGCATCCGGACCCCCCTCGCAGACGCAGACGCTATTAAGGCAGGAGGTTAAAGGGGAGGAGGAGGAAGGGGAGGAGACAGGCGTCCGGGGCGCCTCGGAAACCGGCACGGCGGAGCAGCGGCGGCGGGGCTGGGGGGAGGCCGCCGAGGCGGCCGGGGCCGAGGAGGGGCAGGTGGAGG
This sequence comes from Molossus molossus, assembly GCF_014108415.1. Classification (NCBI taxonomy): domain Eukaryota; kingdom Metazoa; phylum Chordata; class Mammalia; order Chiroptera; family Molossidae; genus Molossus; species Molossus molossus. Next base: position 32,668,334 of record NW_023425401.1, on the reverse strand, counting down.
CCGGGGGCGCCGCGGCGGCGGGGTCGGGCTCCCCGGCGGGAGGCGCGGGCGGCGGCCGCGGGGCCTGGCGGCGGCTGCTGGCCTGGCTGCGGCGGCGGCAGCCCCAGTGCTGCCCCTGTGCGGCGCCCCTTCCCCGCTCCGCCGCGCACTGTTGTCATGGAGGAACCAAGATGGCGGCTCTGGCCTACAACCTGGGCAAGCGGGAGATCAACCACTACTTCAGCGTGAGGAGCGCCAAGGTGCTGGCGCTGGTGGCCGTGCTGCTGCTCGCAGGGTGCCACCTCGCCTCCCGCCGCTACCGAGGTGAGCGGGCCCTCCCCCCTGCCCCGGCTGGGGGAGGAGGCGACGCGGCGGCGGGAGGCCGCCCCCCTCGCCCAACACACGCCCACGCCCGCGCGGCCGCCCGCCCGCCCGCCCGCTTGCGCGCCCGGCCCGCGGGGGAGGCGGTGCCCCCAGGTGTCCCCGGCGGCGGGCCAGGCGCCCCTGGCCGACGAGGCGGACCCCAGTGCGGGCCGCCACAGGACCAGGCCCTGGGGTTCGGGCCCCCCGGCCGCCTGCGCCGGGGTCGGGGGCGCCTCCCCGGGCCTGGCCGGAGGGGCTGCCGGGGTCCCGGCTCCGGGCGAGCGGGGCCCGGGAGACGCGCCAGGCCCGGGCTCGCGTGCAGGCGGTCGGCCCGGGGCCTCCGGGGTCAGCCCCGGGCGCGAAGGCAAAGGCTGCCCAGCCAGGGGGCACCCCGCCCGCAGTGGGGCCCCGTGCCTCCGTGCTAGGGGTCCGGCCCTTCAGCCTTTGTTTCACGCGGCCCCTGCCCGGGACCGCAGGCCGAGCTGCTGTTGGACAGCGGCAGCCGTTTCCCTTTGCCTCCGGGGGCGACAGCTGGCCCCCGATGCCCTGGGCCAAACGGGGGTGTCACCCAGCCTTGGTGATTCCGAAACGTTCAGAGGGTTCTGGGTGCCCACTTTTTAGGACGTAAAGGCTCTGGGGCAGATACGGGGAAGGGAGTTTGGGTTGACAGCAGTCCAGGGGGGCCGTGAGAGCGGGGCGAAGCGGCTCGGACCCAGGCTGGCGCTGGGGGCTCCGAAGCTGGTGTCCAGGAAGCGACCTCCTTATCTCAGTAATCAAGGGATAGTTACTTGTCGTTGGTTGATTTTTTTTTTTCTTCTTTAATTGTCTCCGTAAAAATGCCACTAGGAGAGAGACTGATAGGCTGAGGGAAATTAATAATGATAGGATCTTTTTATTTATTTATTTTTAATTTGGCTTTTAGTATGGAAGCCATTATCAGGACAGCGCTTGGTGACTGTGAGATGAATTGGTCAAGATGTAATGTGTAAAGAACAGGTGGGCATTTACCGCTATTGCCATTTAACTTCACACCTGCTTTGGCGAAATACCCAGTGGCCCGGGTTCTGGGACCTGAGCTCTCTTCTCATCCAGGGAGCCTTTCAAAGTGGAGAACGTTTGATCAATTTTGCTGCTTTGTTTTCTCCAGTGCTTGAGGATTAAAAATCTTATATTCTAGTACTCTACTGGATGAATAGCTTTTCATATAAACACATTACATTGACTTAAAAAGATACATTTTTAAATGCACTTTGGGCCTTTCTCCTCCAGTCTCCTGTAGATCACAGCCTTAGGACCTGGAAGGGCTTTGGTTCATCTGAAGTTGCTGTAACAGAACATGTGCAAAATAAAACTAGTAATATTGATGCATTAATTTGTGGTAATTTTGAAGAAAATGTCTTAACTACTATTAATTATATGCTAGTTTGGTATAAGATGAGAGTAATCGAACTCAATTTCTTGTAACTCTGGTGCTATATTCCCGAAGGTAAACATCTAGCTCCACCCCCACCCCCCCATTTTTAATGGTGCTTTTATCTTTTGATAAGCTTGGATACTAATGATTATATTTAGATTATTTCATCCTTTCAAGATCTGTCATCAGCAGGGGAAAGAGAATGTCAGATGGAACTTTATGAGTCAGTGTAGCAATCTAGGGTTGTTTATAAAGCCGCCTCCAGAAGCTAGTCATCAGCTTCCCTAGGTGCTTCAGTTCCTTGAGTGTGAAGCATAACACCTGGTGTGTGTACTTGCTGAGACTGAATGTCAATAACTTGAGCCAGAGACTGGGAAAAATAACCTTACTAGGAACTTTCTAGCCATCCTCATGCTTTGGCAGTGTAAAACTGAGTCAGAGGCAGTGCCCTTTACTCCAAGGTAACTATACACTTGAATCACAATATCAAAAGTCTTTGGCCCTGGCCAGTTTGGCTCAGCGGTTAGAGCATCGGCCTGTGGTCCAGAGAGACCGAGGTTCGGTTCCCTCTAAGGGCACGTACCTCGGTTGCAGTTTGTCCCCGGCCCTGGTTGGGTTGTGCGGGTGGCAGTCACTCGATGTTTCCCTTTCACGTCCATGTTTTTCTCTCTCTCTCTCTTCCTCCCACTCTATCTGAACAAAAAATGGAAAAAAATGAGGTGAGGATTAAAAAAAAAAGTCTTTGGAATAAAAAACGACCTTATATTAGATATAGAGGTTAGGCTGTGTATTAAAATCTCCAATGAGTGGGTATGAGTATGCCTCAGGCAAGGTAGAGTGGATGCACATGTTCAGTATCTCTTGCTTTATTTACAAACCACAGAAAGTAAAAGAAAGGATTACACACTGAACAAAATTAAGCTTGGCAAACACTACATGCTAACATTGAACACATTATATGCCAGGTACTGCTCCAACAGTTTTACATTTTAATTCATTTTGTATTTATAACCATTCTTTGAGGTAGATATAATTAACCACATTTCATCCTCATCCCCTGCCCCATCTTTAATATTTCTGTAATCAGGATGACTTTTTAAATTTTTGATTACATGTCAAAGTTTAATTGATAACATTTTTCCTACTGTTACATAAAATAATAATGTATCTTACAATCAATAGATTCTTCGAGTTGCAGTATTATTTACATTTTAAAGATGAGTTAGGAGAGGTTAAGTTGCCTAAGGATGTTTAGTGACTGAGGTAGAAGTTAGAAGCCTCTTACCCTAATGTTATAGTCTGCCTTTCTCAAGGTTTCTTACACTTTGGTGATGTATAGAAGATGGAGTGGGAAAGCATTTTTCAGAGGGATGTGGATTAAACCATTTGGAAACATTAATTCAACCTCACAGTACCAGCCAAAAATTTTCCTATTCTTTTTCCAGTAAAGTGACTTTTTTTAAGTTGTATGTGTAGAATTTCAAAGTCTTACCAGCTTACTTTTTATTACCTATTTTCTTCTTTCTAAACTCCAGGCTCACAGTTTAAATATGCTTTGCCCTTTACATATCACAAATATTTTATTTTCTCTGCTTGCAATGGTCTTTTCTCCTGCAAAGAAAGTATAGATTTTTCCTTCAAGGCCTGGTTCAGATGTCACCACCACAGAGGTTGGAATTAGGAGTTCAGTGTTTTTACAGCAATTAGTACATACTTACTATCTTGTATGATAATAGTTTTTATCTGTCTCCCCTACACAAAACATCCTTGAGCTTCCATGGGTATTTTATTTATCTTTAAATCATCAAAGCTTAACACATAGAGCTTAAATTCATAAATAACTATGAGATAAATAGATTTTTAAAGTTCTTATTTCTGTTTTCCTCCTTGTGTTTGGTTCTTTTGCTTTTCATTGAAGTTCATGTTCTAATAGTATGTTCTGATCTCAATTTAGAAAGAGTTTTTTTTGCATTAATATTATTTTCACATAATACAATAGAATGATGCTTTAAAAATAATATTTTAACTTTTTAAAAAATTTTATCAATTTCTAACATTACTGAATCACAAAATGTCCATTAATATTGTGATTACAAATTTAAAATATTTCTGTGACAAGAGGCCACTATCTATTGCCCTAAGAGTAATTACAATCCGGATATATTTCAGTATTTTAGTTGATAAAGTTAACTTGCTACAGATGCTTTAATTTTGTTGAACTCTAAATCCTTTCTATTACTAGGCATATTAAATGTTATATATCACATGTTTTGAAGAAAAGGAAGTTCAAAGCTTCAGAAATTAAAGCAAGAAAGAAGTAGCTCTGGGTCTCTTAGCCTTTTCTTTCTTTGACTGCTATAAAAATCCTGATCTATAGGACACTTGTAATGAGGCACTCCTAGCTTGTCTCAAGAAAATGTAAATGGTGATTTTTCAGCACCGACTAAAATATAACTTGCTGAGTTTTAGGCAAACAAAATATACTACAAATCATATTGTAAACTTTAGGATCTGGTATTTTCATGGTTGATAGTAAGAAACACAGCTTTGATAAGGTGATCATTCTAACTATGCAGTGTGGCAGAGGTATTCTGTTCAAAGGAAAATACCAGCTGTGCTTTATTCCGCACATCAGATGTTTTCTTCAGTTGTTACATACTGTTTTTCAGCTTTTTAAAAACGTGTTTGTCATTTTACTTACTTTTACTATCTTTCTATTATAGAAAAATCATGCATGAAAACCTGGAGCTTTAGATTGACAAACCAGAATGCTTATGCTTAAAATAACAGAATGAACAGGGAAACAGCCATTCTAATCTTTGTATTGGAGATAGCTGACATAGATAATACTATCCCTTTAGTTACTCTGTGTGTGTGTGTGTGTGTGTGTGTGTGTGCGCGCGCGCACATGAGTGTGTTCGTAACTTGATTTATATGAGCACTTGGCAACTTTCATTTAATGCTGGTTGTATTAAAGTAGCTATCAAAATTATATAAGACAATTGAAAATAACAACTGGTTTTGTTGTTGCTGTGTTCTTTTGTTTGGGATTTTTCTGTGTGAGTTTTGAAAGGAAAATACGTGCCAGCATATATTACTTAGAGTTATTATACATAATAAAAATATGTCATATTAACTTACTTTAACATCTATATTTACATTTACTGATTTGCTCCAAAACATTTTTTCCCCCAGAAAAAGAGAATCTTTACAGTATGCAATTTGTGGAGTTTTCTTTTCTAGATCAGGTTAATTTATTTTGCTGACAAATATAAAAAGCCAGTCTCCTCTTTTCTGTTGTCTAGTTAGCAATTCTTTTACTTTTCAAACATTTTTTTTGTACCAGGCTTTCTCTATTGAAACAGCTGGTATAGTTTCTGTCTTCTGATTGGACCTTAACTGATATACAGAGACTATTAAGTTCAGATACAGGATTATAAAAAACAAACAAACATTTGCTTCATAAAATATTTTAAGAAGAGTCATCATCAAGTAGCATTCATTAGCAAATTAAGAATTTCTTCCCCCTACTCCCCCACTCCAGTCTCAAAATCCTGTGTTTACAGTGCTTTTTGGTTAGATAACTTCAAATCTATTTTGCTATGGGGTTTTTCTAATATGGGCTCATCAGATTAGACCTGTTGTTTCCTACTAACTGAATTACTGAAAATCAATGTGTGAGTAGTAGTTTTGAGAAAGAAACTAAAAAACTTGCATATTTAAACACAATTTCTGTTTATGGTACTTACATCTCCATTAAATCATATTGATAACCCATATAGACGTTAACAAATATCATCCCACACACTGAATATTGATCAAGGTGTGTTTCTGTTTAGGCTTATATGAAAAAACAAAACTCAAATAACTTTTTTTTTTTTTATCCTCACCCGAGGACATTTTCGTATTTATCTTCAGATAGAGCGGAAGGGAGAGAAGGAGGAAGAGAGAGAGAGAAACATTAATGTGAGAGAGACTTATCGAGTGGTTGACACCCAAACGACCCCAACCGGGGCTGGGGACAAACTACAGCTGAGGTATGTGCCCTTAGCGGGAACCAAACTCAGGACTCTGGTCTGTGGGCCAGCGCTCTAACCACTGAACAACCAGCCAGGGCTCAAATAACTTTTTTAAAAAAGAGAAAGAAAGAAAAATTCCACAGAATTAATACCTAATTATTTGCAACTTCTTACAATTTTTAAAGAAAATAAGTGTACTCACTTTTTACTTGGTTTAATAGATGTTTTTAAAGAGGTAGAAATGCTATAAATGTGGAATTTTCATCCTAATTTTAAACATTTACTAGGATTTTGTTGTATGGCCATTATAAAACAATGCCGCTGGAGTGCTGTTTTTAGGAAAATAATTATGTGTTCCTATAGCCCTTTCTTTACTCTTCCTTGATTATTTATGTAGCTTAATTTTGTTTATTGGAACTAGAACTAGTTTTTAATAATTGGAAAGAATTAACAACTGATTATTTATAGTTTCCTTAGAGATGTATTTAAAAATCTTTGAAATAAAGAAAACCTGCACAGACTACATATATAATTGCAAACATTTAATAATTGATATTCTTATCCATTTTCCACCAACACAATAATGCAGTATTTTCATTTTTCCTTCCTGTTCTATTTTAAGATTTATGGCACTGAAGTAACAACACTTTTATTATTTCTGCATACCTGTCTTGCATTTGTATACTTTTCATCTGTATGTTAGCCAGATAAATAGGTAACTGGATTGTGAAAAAAACAGGTGTCCTCCTTTAAATATCTTTGGGTCTTCCCTATCTCCAGCCTGAATGGTTCAGTACAATTCTTGTTCTGTAATATTCCTCTTATCAGACTCCCTGTCCTGACCTTAACTGTTTGTTTGTTTTTAATATGTTTTTATTGATGTTTTCTTTTTAGAGAGAGAGAGAGAGATAGAAACATCTGTGTGAGAGTGAAACCTCTATCGGCTGTCTCCTGCACGCCCCTACTGGGGATTGAGCGTACAACCCCGGGCATGTGCCTTGACTGGGAATTGAACTGGGACCTCTCAGTCCATGGGACAACGATCCACTGAGCCACACCAGCTGAGCTGACTTTAACTATTTGTAAAGCAAATAGAGTGTGCTGTTGACTGTTAATCAAGAACTCAAGATTAAGTCAAATAATACATATATTTTATTATAATCCCACCGTTAATCTAAATATCACATTTTCCCTTCATCCATTTGACATATTTGAACTTTGTAAATACCTCCAACCCCTTTTTAACTCCTTCATTTAAGTGAATGTTCATTAAAATGGCCAAAGGAAGAAGGGTGACCACCTATCCCAATTTACACAGGACTGGAGGATTTCCCAGTTGTGGAACTTTCTGTGTCGAATGGTGATAGTCCCAGTCATTCTGGGAGGAGTTGGTCATTCTAAAGGAAGGCAAGAGATACCAAGAGAAGTAGAGCCATGGCCGGTTTGGCTCAGTGGTTAGAGGCCCGGGTTCGGTTCCTACTAAGGGCATGTACCTCTGTTGCAGTTTGTCCTCGGCTCTGGGGTCATGTGGATAGCAGCCACTCAGTGTGTCTCTCTCACGTCAATGTTTCTCTCTCTCTTTTGTTTTGGTTTTTTCCTCACCCGAGGACATTTTTCCATTTTTTTGTTCAGATAGAATTGGAGGGAGAGAGAAAGAGAGAGAAACATTGACATGAAAGGGACACATCGAGCAGTTGCCACCCACACGACCCAACCAGGGCTGGGGACAAACTGCAACCGAGGTACGTGCCCTTAGCGGGAACCAAACCCGGGTCTCTCCGGACTGCAGGCCGATGCTCCAACCCCTGAGCCAAACCAGCCAGGGCTTTCCCCCATCCCTTCCCTCCCTCAAGATAAATGCAGAAAATGTCCTTGAGTGAGGGGGGAAAAAAGTACAGAGGCTGAATATTAATAACTGAAATCTGTAATTTGTTGCTGCTACTGATCATGTGAATCTTTGGCACCATGTAGCTAACATAGTTTTAAGTTTTCTCTTTGTAAGATTGTTAAAGGATGAAATTGTATTAAGCTTTTTAAGAAGTTCCTGATTAAGCCCTGGCCGGTTTGGTTCAGCGGTTAGAGCGTCGTCCTGTGGTCCAGAGAGACCAAGTTCGGTTCCCGCTAAGGGCATGTACCTCGGTTGCAGTTTGTCCCCGGTCCTGGTTGGGTCGTGCAGGTGGCAGCCTCTCGATGTGTACCTTTCACATCGATGTTTCTCTCTCTCTCTCCCCCTCCCACTCTATCTGAACAAAAAAATGGGAAAATGTCCTGGGTGAGGATAAAAAAAAAAAAAGAAGTTCCTGATTAAGTCTTTTTCTCTATTCACACATTTACAGACTAGGGGTAGCATATTCACAGGGAAGTTGTGAAAATCAGGGAATAGGTTTATAAAATATTTCAATATTAACTATGTTTCCAGATATGCTAGTGCACTATTTATTATAATAGTTGAGTAGGAGGAAGTCATTTCCAAAGTCTTCTCTTTTATCCCTTAAATTTCTTTCCTAACTAGAAGTTGGAGTAATACACAGATACAAAGTCTAGTTTGTGATTGAGATGATGTCCCAGGAAGAAAACCTGAAGCAGAAGGAACTGCCAAAGCAGTGAAATGTAGCATTTAGGAGTTAGGAAGTCTCTTCTAGGGAGAAATGTCTGTCATTAGTAGCTCTTAGCCTTCTGAATAGTAATGTATTGATATTTATTATGTTTCTCATTGTTGAGTAATATGCACCTAGAAGGTATAATGAAGCATAAAGACTTTTTATTTTCTCATCTCAAAGAGCTTACATGGGGTCAGATAACCAATATATAAAAAGTTAACTATTGATTACAACACTATTGTGTTTAACTGTTATAGGCAATGATTCATGTGAGTACCTTCTTTCAAGTGGCAGATTTCTTGGAGAGAAAGTTTGGCAACCTCACAGTTGTATGATGCATAAATACAAAATCAGGTAAGGTTTTTCCTTTTCGACATTTGTTTTCCTATGATGGGTCATAATATCCAGTGGAGGAGGGTTGATGAAACAAAGGAAGTACTGTATGATACTTCCATATATGATGGTAGAAAATTGCTGAAGGATGGCAGGGGTGGAGGTGAGCCCAAATGAAAATTCTGCCCTAGAGCATTAGGGAAAGAGCTCTGGCCAAGCTGCTTTATCTCAGGTGACAGATAGGCAGGCCCAACGCAACAGTCCTTGAATGAAGGTCTCTGGCTTTGGAAATTTGATAGCTACCTCATAGATTTATTCTGAAATACTGGATATAAAATGCTTAATATGGCTAGAGTTCATCTGAAACACAATAAATGGGGACTGTTATTATTGAGTTAGTTGATCTTACAGGAGCTGGAAGGTTAAACAAATATGGCCACCTGTTTTTAAAGCAAAGTAGTAACTATATGTATAACAATCCTGTACTACTTTCTTCACAAACTGTGTGCTTTGAAATGCCGATATGCTGATTTTATTTATTTTAATTAATATTTCTTTGTTGATTTCAGTGAAGCAAAGAACTGCCTTGTAGATAAACATATTGCATTTATTGGAGATTCCAGAATTCGTCAATTGTTTTATTCATTTGTAAAAATAATTAATCCTCAGTTCAAAGAAGAAGGAAATAAGGTAAAATTTGTCTATTTTCTTCATTAGGGATTGTGTTAGAAGTTAACCAGCTGAATAGTTTTAGGAGGGATGTGCCTCTTCACATTAAGGCAAGGAACTATAAAAGTTGTACTTTCGTTTTGGGAAAGGGAAAGGGGGAAAAAGGGATCATTTGCTGTAACGTGGAACATAAGAAAAAGAAGTGGTGGGTATTGGCAAAGGCTTTTATTAACTTAAACATTTAGTTTTCAGAAATAACAAATTCTTTCCACAGAAGAAATTTTTTAAATTCCTTCGAAAGAAAATATTCTTTTAATATTTGCTATATTTCTTTTCAGTCTCTTTTTTAAAAACATAAATGTAACCTTTTAGCATGTACAATTTTATGACTTCTTTCCCCACCACCTATCATAATTCACTATATTACTATATACTCAACATAAGTATCTTCATAATGTGAGCATATTATTGAGTGGATATGATGTAATTTATATAATCTTCCCTTTTCTTAACTGTTTGTAGTTTTTAATTTTTAATTTTGCAATTTAAGAAAAGGACATTTTAATTAAATCTTTGTGTGAAAACTTTGCTTTTTAAATTGTTTCCTTAGGATAGAATCTCTACCACACAAATATTAAGTTAAAGAATATAAATACTTTAAAAATTAGCCCAATCGATGTGGCTCAGTGGTTAAGCATCAACCTATGAACCAAGAGGTAGCCAGTTTGATTCCTGGTCAGGGCACATGCCCAGGTTGTGGGCCCAATCCCCAGTGGGAGGCATGCAGGAGGCGGCCAGTCTATGTTCTCTCTCATCGGTGTTTCTCTCTCTCCCTCTCCCTTCCACTAGTACTGGGCAATCATGCTATATAACTAAAATTATTGTTTTTATATAACAATAAATTTATGCTGTTTTTATTTTTATTTTTATTATTATTTTTTTTTATCCTCACCCGAGGACATTTTTTGTTCAGGTAGAGTGGGAGGAAGAGAGAGAGAGAGAGAGAAACATCGATGTGAAAGGGACACATCGAGTGGCTGCCACCCGTACGACCGACCAGGGCCGGGGACAAACTGCAACCAAGGTACATGCCCTTAGCGGGAACCGAACCCGGGTCTCTCAGGACCGCAGGCTGATGCTCTAACCGCTGAGCCAAACCGGCCAGGGCTGTTTTTATTTTTAAAACTGTCTTCTTTCCTGGCCGATATGGCTCAGCACTTAGAGCGTTGGCCTGCGGACCGGAGAGTCCTGGGTTTGGTTCCCAGTAAGGGCACGTACCTCGGTTGCAGTTTGTCCCGGCCCCAGTTGGGGTTATGTGGGTGGCAACCATTCGATGTGTCTTTCTTACATCAATGTTTCTCTCTCTCTCTTCCTCCCTCTCTCCCTCCTGCCCTATCTGAAGATATATGCAAAAATGTCCTTGGGTGAGGATTAAAAAAAAGAAAGAGCGAGCCCTGGCCGGTTTGGCTCAGCGGTTGGAGCATTGGCCTGCGGTCCAGAGAGACCCAGGTTTGGTTCCCGCTGGGGGCATGTACCGCATGTACCTTGGTTGCAGTTTGTCCCCGGCCCTGGTTGGGTCATGTGGGTTGTGACCACTTGATGTGTCCCTTTCACATCTCTGTTTCTCTCTCTCTCTATCCCTCCCACTCTATCTGAACAAAAAATGGAAAAATGTCCTGGGGTGAGGATAAAAAAAAAAAAAGAAGAAAGAAAAAAATATCTTCTGTGTAGATATTCTTCTAGAAGAAAAAATAGAAACCAAAAGTGTGTGTGTGTGTCTTTGAAAACTAACAAGTATGAACATCTATATGTTTGTTAATTAATTAGTTAATTGCTTGTGAAATATTTCATCATATTATTCTGTTTATCCATTTTTAAGTGATCCAAGATTCTAATCATGCATATGATAGAGAGTGGGAAATGGCAAAGAGAGAAAAGTGAAATACAAGAAAGTTCAGAATTTATGATGAAAATCTACCTATACACATCAGTTTGCCCTGCGGTAAGGAGTTGAAAAATTAGGGACTTCACAAGTAGCTAGGCACGTGGTAGTGACGATAGTGGACAGTAAATTTGTAGGAACTACTTCTTGTGAGAAGAGCCCTTAGGCTATTAGAGGTTTTGTCCACTAGGAAAGACTAGATTTTAAATCTGAATAATGGAAAATTATAAATTCAACTTTTCATTTTATTTGGTATCTATAAATGTAGTTTCCATTTGTATTAACACACAAAATTATACAGAAGAGTTGAAACTATTTAATAATGACATGAGATTATCACAGTTTAAAACACTTTAGTAAACAAAAAGTAGAGAGATTTTTTTATTTCAGAGAAATGATTTTAGTATTTATAGGTTGGGATAGTGTGACTTTCTGAAAATTGGAATAATGGATTTGGCAACAATTAACTGAAAAAAGCTATAATGGTTTAGTCTATAGCCAAAGGTAGGTATAATATGGTACATTGTTTCTGAGCCCTAGTTATAATACCTAGATTCAATTTTTATTTTCTAGAGATACATAGTTATCTCACAGTCATCAAGCAAGATACATTTAACTTTATATGCATTTAAAAAAAGAAACAAAGACAGTTTGTCACAGTCTTAGACAGTTATGAAGGAATTATTTAGTTCAAACTGCTTGTGGAACATTTGCCTAATTGTATTTCACTTAAGCTCTCTTGTCTCTGAACAGTTTGAGGACAGAGATGATTATTATTTTGAATTCTTATGCCTAGCACAGCCTGGCATATTATAAAAGCTGATTATTATTATTGTTATTATTATTATTATTATTATTATTTAGCCTTGGTATGTGTTTGTGTAGAATAGGAGAATTAAAGACAATTTTTTTGTTTAAATATGTTTCTTTTTTGTGTTGAGGAAAACTTTTTTTTTTTAAGAAGCTTGAGAGCAGGACTTTTTTCAAATTTATTTTGTGGAAGACTAATTCTGTGAGAAGCTCTGGTCAAGTAAGGTTGGACAAGGCTGGATGTCCTCTCCCCTCTCAGATGGTTGGAATGTAGATGAGGATATTGAAAACTTGAGAGGTCTTGCAGTAAAGAAACCTGTTGTGTTGCTTCCAGCTGGCAGGCTAAATACTCTGGGGGCCCTTCTACCTCAAACCAACTAAATCCTAGATTAAAAAAAGACTTGGTGATGTATTTCTAAACTTTGAAGAAATGGAAGAGACTTCCCAAAAAGGAACAACTATGAGGCAAAACCAGAGATGGGATCAATAACTGTAGGCATGCAGTGAGACTCGGGTTGCCCTGAAGACAGATGCCAATAACTTCAGTGCCCAGTATTCAGAAAACTAAGCTTTGGGCCAGCGTAGTTCTTGGTAGTAATGTTGGAAAACAGAGGACAATAGAATAATAGCTTTAACCTTCTGGGTGAAGATAAGTTTCAACCTAGAATTATATACCTAGCATACATATTTCCCTATTCTTGAAATATAGGACATTTTCAGACACATAAAAACTATGAGGGTTTTTCTAAAACAATTCTAAAGGGAAAACGTCAGGGAGGAGGGAAATAATTCAGAGAAAAAATTATATGAAATATAAAAAGCAATGGTTAAAGAAAATAGTAAACATGCTTTTAAATCTAAAAATAAAATAGTGCCTGTATAAAATAATAAGGTTTCTTTATACTTTAGAAAAAGAAGGTACTAAAGAACGGGCCAATAATGGCATGTAAGTGAGAGGGAAACTATCACAAGGGAAGTGTTCTAATGTCCTTTTTAATCTTTAAGGCATTATCTTACCATAGAACTTAATTTAAAGATGCATAGTAAAATTTCAAGGGTAAGGATTAAAAGGATAGAATTAGGATATATGAATTCCAAACCAGCAGGAGAAAAAAATTAAATAAAACCAAACTCAACTCATCTAATGTGCCAAATAAGTTTTACACACACACACACACATTCATGCACATATATACAAAAACATATGTACATGTTAAAATCGGTGTTTACATACATTATACATATATGAAAAAAATCTATATGCAAAGGAACTAGAAATCAAAAAGTAAGATAGTAGAAACATTCATAATCAAAATAAGTACAAGTAGTGTAAACTTGTCAACTAAACACAGATTTTCAGATTGGTTTTAAAAAACTTTCTTCTGCTTAAAAAGACATACTTAAAAGGAAATGGGATAGTTTAGATTAAAAATGAGAAAAGATTTGTCAGACAAATACTTATAAGTCATTAAGACAAAGTAAATTTTAAGGCAAAAAGTATTATCAGGGACACAGATAGTTTTTAATGATGAAAAGTTCAGATCACTAGATTTTAAACTTGGATGCATTTAATAAATTAGCCTTAAAATGTATAAAGCAAAAATGAATATGATTACATTGAAAAGTTGACAAATTCTCCATCATAGAGAACTCACTGCTCATGCAGTTTATGATAGGACAAGCAAATAAAATTAGTGAACCCATAGTAAACTATTCATATGCTGAATTTACAAACTTATAGCTCAATACTTAAAGAATATACTAAAATTCAGAGAATATATATTTTTTCAAAGCATACATGGAAACTTTTTTGATCATCTATTGAGCTATTAAAAGTTCCAAGATATCAAAGAATTGGTTTATGTTTCTATATTAGTTAAGTTTCTATTTTCTAACTTAACCTGATAAAAATTCTAGGAATCTGCCCTGGCCAGTATCCTCAGTGGTTAGAGCATCGGCCCGCAGACCAATGACTCGTGGGGTCGATTCTGGCCAAGGGCACGTACCTCGGTTGTGGTTCATCCCTGGCCCTGTGTTTCTCTCACATCGATGTTTCTCTCTCTCTCCCTCTCTCCTCCTGTCTCCCTCCCACTCTATCTGAACAAAAACGGAGAAATGTCCTCATGTGAGGGAAAAATAAAATTCTAGGAATCTACAGTAGATGTTCTTTTTTTTTTTTTATCCTCACCCGAGGACTCTTTTCCATTTTTTGTTCAGGTAGAGTGGGAGGGAGAGAGAGGAACAGAGAGAGAGAGAGAAACATCGATGTGAAAGGAACACATCGAGTGGCTGCCACCCGCACAACCGACCAGGGCCGGGGACAAACTGCAACCGAGGTACATGCCCTTAGCGGGAACCAAACCCGGGTCTCTCCGGACCGCAGGCCGACGCTCTAACCGCTGAGCCAAACCAGCCAGGGCTACAGTAGATGTTCTTAATAGTGAAATGTTATACGCATTTTCATTAAACTCAGGAAGAAGACAAGAATGCTTGCCCATTGCTACTGATATTTGACACCATGTTAGAGGTTCTTAGCCAAAGTAAGATAATTTAAAGATGTAAAGATTGGACCCCTGACTGGTTTGGCTTAGTGATTAGAGCGTTGGCCCGCAGACTAAAAAGTTTCGAGTTCAATTCCTGTCAAGGGCACGTACCTCAGTTGCAATTAGTCCGCGGCCCTGGTTGGGGTCATACGGGAGACAACCACTTAATGTGTCCCTTTTCACATCAATGTTTCTCTCTCCCTCCTACCCTATCTGAACTAACATGGAAAAATGTCCTCACGTGAGGATAAAAAAAAATTTAATTTAAAAAAAGAAACAATTTAGTGTCACATACTTTTTGATTTTCTCTGCAGGTCTTTACATACTCTTCAGGTTGAATATAGATAATTGAGATATGATGCATAAATAAATAAACAAAAACAGCTAAGGGGGGATTATTTACATAAAATGTATACATTAATATTTTTCTCTTGTTTCCTTTTTTATGGCAGCATGAAAACATTCCTTTTGAAGACAGGATTGCATCAGTTAAAGTGGTAAGTTCATGTAATTAGTAAGCCAAATGTTATAATGTCAATACTATATTCATTGGTTAATTTATTTACAGTTCAGCTAATGCTTTGTACATACTAAATATAGTTTATTATATTGAGAGTAGATAAGAATAGTAAAATAATTGAATAAATATTTTCACTGTTTTGTTAAAGAAATAGAAAAGTTTGTCTCTCAGATTTTTATCTAGGAAAAAACAATCTTATACCTTAATTTAAAAACCAGTATGTGTTCAAGATTAATGTCCATCAAAGAATATATGTGAATTTTCTGAATTCCCAGTCACACTGACTTCTAGATACTGAGAATACAGTGAGGATCAAGAAAACAATATTCTAGACCTAATGGACCTTGTAAATCATTGTAGTTCTTTATATACAAAGAAATGTGGGATGCGGATGGCAAAAAGAAAAAAGTGGGCATTAGGAATGTACAGAGCAGGAAATTAAAAGTCGTTTTCCTTCTGAGGAAGTGATGCTTTAACTGAAGCCTCAAAGATTAGTAAAAGCTGGCCAGGCTCAGTGAAGAGTTTATAAGCCTTTTAGGCAGAAGGAACAGTGCGTGCAAAGTCCTGGAGAAGATGAGCACATAGAGCATAGTCCAGGAGCTGTATGAGAACCGAAAGGGCATGTAGAGCAAGAGGGAGGTGGCAGGAGAGAAGGCACAATGTCCATGCAGAGGCCAGATGTCCTGTACCTTCTTAGCAGCTTTAAAGACTTGAATTTATTCTGCGGGCAATTGAAATTCTGGAATACTTAAGCAAGGATGTGGCAAGGTCAGATACGCTAACTAAAATGTGGAAAATAGTTTTAAAAAAAGCAAAAGTGGATACAGGGAAAACTGTTGTGAAACTGCTGCCAAATTGAAATGGGAGATGAAGATATCATGGACAAGGTGGTGTTTTTTTGTTTTTGTTTTTTGTAGCTTGAGATAGATTTAATAAGGAAATGCATGTTATGTGTTGTATATATCTTTTAAATAAAATGCATTTGGCTCTAGTTTTTGAGCTTTGTCTTTTGGTAGATTTATTTTAATACAAGTTTTTAGTACTCCCCCCCCCCCCGCCCCACCGCCCAGTTACAGTTTACTTTCATTATTATTTTGGATTGGTTTCAGGTGTACAACATAGTGGTTAGACAAGCATATACTTTGCAAAGTGTTACCCCTGATATTCCCAGTACCCACCTAGCACCATATACATAGTTATCACAAGATTATTGACTATATCCCGTATGATGTATTTACATCCCTGTGACTATTTTTAAACTACCATTTTGTACTTCTTAATCCCTTCACTTCTTTCACCAAGTCCCCCAACTCCCCTCCCTTCTGGCAACCAATAAGGTGGTTTTACTTTTAAGTACTCCTTAAGAGATATGTTGCCCTGGCCTGTTAGGCTCAGCAGTTAGAGCGTCGGCCTGCGGTTCAGAGAGACCTGGGTTCAGTTTCCGCTAAGGGCGCGTACCTTGGTTGCAATTTGTCCCCAGTCCTGGTTGGGTCATGCAGGAGGTAGCCACTCGATGTGTCCCTTTCACATCGATGTTTCTCTCTCTCTCTCTCTCCCTCCCACTCTATCTGAACAAGAAATGGAAAAATGTCCTCGACTGAGGATAAAAAAATTTAAAAAAAAGAAAGATATTAATGTTTATTCTGAATGGTGGGTGTAACAGTTTTTCTTTTCTTACATTTCTCTTAGGATTTTCTGTGGCATCCAGAAGTTAATGGTTCTATGAAGCAGTGTATCAAAGTGTGGACTGAGGTCTGTATTTGAAAATATAGGCCTTCCTGGTTTTCTGCAACCAAATTTTAAAAGCTCATGAGTATACCTTGTTTTTCACCCCTTATTAAACTGTCCCACTCTCCTGTACTTTATACAACCTTTTTGATAGAAACTAAGCTGTGCTGGATTGATTCTGACACTTGCCTGAGAAAAGAAAGTATTTTGATCCAGTTTCACCACTGTCACCCATTCTAACCCTAAGGCACTTTCTGTTTTTCCTGTAGTTCAGTTAATTCAAACCCAGGTAATCTTTCTATCACAATACATATTCCTTTGAGCGTTTTTCCAGTTTGTCCTTCAAAGTTAAGCCCAAATACTTCTGAAAATTTCTTTTTAATAGCCTGTTTTCTTCCCTTTTATCACTACATTTGTGACCCAAAAGTCTTAGTATGTTTTGGCTCTTTTTTTTTTTTTAAATTGATTAATTTTGCAGATGTTTCTCCTTTTCCCCCCACTGATTCCCCCCTCCTTCTCCCTCTGGCCCTGTCCCCAGCTTTGTTGTCCGTGTCCATTGTTCATGCATACATGCATATAAGTTCTGTGATTTATCTCTCCCCCACCACCCCTCTTCTGGGGATTGTCAGTCTGTACCCTGTTTCTACATCTCTGGGACTACCCCATCCCTCACACTGTTATGTTCATATATTCCACAAATAAGTGAGATCATATGATACTTGTCTTTCTCTATTTGGCTTGTTTCACTTAGGATAATACTTTCCAAGTCCCTCCATGTAGTCTCAAAGGATAAGAGATCTTTCTTTCTTACAGCTGCATAGTACTCCATTGTGTATATGTACACAACTTTTTTGTCCATTCGTCTACTGATGGACATTTGGGCTGTTTCCAGATGTTAGCTATTGTAAATAGTGCTACTATGAACAAGGGGGTACATGTTTTCTTTCTGATTGGTGTTTCAGGCTTCTTAGGGCATATTCCTAGAAGTGGGATCACCGGGTCAAATGGAAGTTCAATTTTTAATTTTTTGAGGTAACACCATATTGTTTTCCATAGTGGCTGCACCAATGTGCATTCCCACCAGCAGTGCACTAGAGTGCCCTTTCCTCCACACCCTCACCAACACTTGTTTGATGATTTGTTGATGGCTGTCATTCTGACAGGTGTGAGGTGATACCTCATTGTTTTAATTTGCATCTCTGATGATTAGTGATGTTGAGCATTTCTTCATATGTCTCTTAGCCATTTGCATGTCCTCTTTGGAGAGGTGTGTATTTAGCTCCTCTGCCCATTTTTTAATTGGATTATTTGTCTTCCTTTTGTTGAGTTGTGTGAGCATGCTATATATTTTGGAAATTAACCCCTTATCTGATGTGTCGTTGGCAATTATACTCGCCCATAGAGTGGGTTGCCTTTCCATTTTGGTGATTGTTTTCTTCTGCTATGCAGAAGCTTTTGAGTTTTATGTTCTCAAAAAACTACAGGTCATTGAAAAAAAATAGAGGAAGATATAAAAAAGTGGAAGCACATACCTTGTTCATGGATTGGAAGAATTAAAATCATTAAAATGTCCATTCTGCCCAAAGCAATCTATAGATTCAATGCAATCCCCATCAAAATACCAACGACATACTTCACAGAACTAGAACAAATACTTCAAAAGTTCACATGGAGCCAAAAAAGACCCCAAATAGCCACAGCAATCTTGAAAAAGAAGAACAAAGTTGGAGGGATCACATTACTAGATTTCAGGTTATACTACAAAGCCACTGTAATCAAAACAGCCTGGTACTGGCACAAAAACGGGCAGATAGATTAATGGAACAGAATAGAGAACCCAGAAATGGACCCAAGACAATATGCTCAATTAATATTTGACAAAGGTGGCAAGAGTATACAGTGGAGTAAAGACAGCCTCTTTAATAAATGGTGTTGGGAAAACTGGACAGCTACATGCAAAAAAATGTTTTGGCTCTTAATGTTTAGAGATGAATTAGATGTAGAGGCAGGCATGCTGTTAAGGTCAGAAAACCCCTCCATCCCCCACAAGTCTACTTTAGACTCTTCATGGTCGTCTCCATATAGCTCCTCATCAGTCCTTTCATTAAAACTGTTCTCTCTCAGAGGCATTTGTGTTTGGGATGGATAAAACAAAATTTAATTTTGTTGACCTTATTTTCTTAATTACTTATGCTGCAATGCTATTTTTCTTTGCTTCTTTTCACAGTACTGCAACTGCTTCATACACCAAATAAGCTTTTATACAATCTGGTGGGAGGCTAGTCAGTATTTCTAATTTTGTTTCTTTGAGAAAATGTGTTTAAGTTAAAAAAGGGGTGGGGGGATGTTGACAACTGCTAGAATTCAACTTTCTGGTAAATTGGGGTCTCACATAATCGTGTTTTATTTTTATTGATATGTTTTCAAATGTCCAGAAGTGTAGAATAATGTTATGTATATATTTCAAATGATTAAAATATATGTTTTATATTGGTGCTGGACCTGAAAGTATATTCATTAAAGTAGTAGAAGTTCATTAATCTTGTTAATACTTTTTTTTTCTTGTTTTTAGAGAGAGAGGAAGGGAGAGGGAGAAAGAGATAGAAACATAGATGAGAGAGAACATCGATTGGCTGCCTCCTGCATGGCCCGCACTGGGGATCAGCCCACAACCTGGGCATGTGCCCTCACCAGGAATCGAACTGGCAACCTCTTGGTGCATGGGTCAGTGCTCAACCACTAAGCCAAGCTGACTGAGCTAGAAATTCATAATTAAAGAAACATCAAGCCCTGGCCAGTGTGGGTCAGTTGAGTGTTGTCCTGTTCGCCAAAGTGTCATTTGTTTGATTCCCATTCAGGGCACATACCCAGGTTGCAGGTTTGATACCTGATCAGGGCAAATAGGGGAGGCAGCCCATCAATGTTTCTCTTTCACATCAATGTTTCTCTATCTCCCGCTCTTCCTTCCTCTCTGAATGTCAATTTTTAAAAAAAAATAAATGCAATATAATTTATAAATCCTGCAAGTTTACAGAAAACCTTTGTATTTGTTAACCTGGAGATATACTGCATTTCCAGATTTTCAGTTTTCATGACTTGCTAAAACTAGTTTTTGGAGCTTTAGATTCTGTTATAAAACTCCTTGCCCTGGCCGGTTTTGCTCAGCAGTTAGAGCATCAGCCTGCGGTCCCGAGAGACCCGGGTTCGGTTCCCGCTAAGGGCATGTACCTTGGTTGCAGTTTGTCCCCGGCCCTGGTCGGTCGTACGGGTGGCAGCCACTCGATGTGTCCCTTTCACATCGATGTTTCTCTCTCTCTCTCTCTCTCTTCCTCTCTCTCCCTCCCACTCTACCTGAACAAAAAATGTCTTCGGATGAGGATAAAAAAAAACAAAAACTCCTTATGCCCAGCCAGTGTGGCTCAGTGGTTGAGCATCAACCCCTGCACCAAGAGGTCACCAGTTCGATTCCTGGTCAGGGCACTTGCCCGGGTTGTGGGCCCAATCCCCGGTGGGGGCATGCAGGAGGAAGCCAATGGATGTTCTCTCTCATCAATGTCTCTATTTCTCTCCTCTCCCTTCCTCTCTCTCTAAAATCAATAAAGAAAAATTATTGAAAAAAAAAAACTCCTTATGATTAATGGGGGAAAGGAAAGTTTCAACTTATTTAGGTAAATGGCCATGTAATTACCTAAGATTGATTAGTTGATTGGTTTTATTTCTTTAAAGAGTGTGTGTGTGTGTGTGTGTGTGTGTATGTATATGTGTATATATTTAATTTTTTTACTGTTTCCATAGTAAGCAGCTAGATCTTAAGAATACAGAGATCCATATTTTGATTACTTATGTACTGTTGCTAGCTTTGTACTGGGTATTAGGAACATGGCTGGGAATTAGCCCCACTTCAGCCCTCGAGGAATTTGAAATCCAGTATATAGTGACTTTCTGATGAATGGTATGGTCAGATGAAGGGCAACAACAGATGAAGCACAAAGGATCATGAAAGCACCATGGATGAAGGCACTTAGGATAGGATTTGGTTAGAGTCTAGTTGATGACCCAAGAAAGCTTTACAGAGGAGATATTTCCAGAACTGTGGTTTAGAAAGGTAGTCTTATGCCTTATAGAAGCTTATAACCATAAACGCAGTGTCGATTTTAGATGAATCTATAGTTAACAGATATTTATAAATCACCTGCCATGTTTTAGACACTGTTGATGCCTTGGTTAATATAAAATAGTTCCCCTCCTCACAGAGCTTCTATATGCGTGGCAAATATTGGTAATTACAGAAACAATGTGACAAATGATAAATAGGGGAATATAGGGTACAACAGTGTTACAGAGGATAGCTACTAAATGTAATTTTTTTTAAGTTTTCAAAACTACTTTTCAGAAAAAGTGATCCTAAAGATGAGGGTCTGGAGTGAAAAAGGAGGGTTATCCCAAGCAAAGGAAACAGCACATGCAAAGATGCTGAAGATAGAATATAACCTATTCAGAGCATCACCAGCAGTTTTAGTGTGGCTAGAGTTAGAATTCAAAGTGCTCCTTTACTTATGCTTGTTTTAGTTGCTAATGTCAAGTTCTTCATTTTAGAAGAGAGTTTGTAAGAGATGAGTTAAGCAGATAGTAGATTATGAATAATGTCCTAAGTTATATTTGGTAGGGTATCAATTTATCCATTTTGATTACTTCTAAATACTTTAGTGTATATTTTCTAAAAATAAAGTTATTGGATTGAATTTATTTTGAGGGTAATGGAGAACCATTGAAAGTGTTAAACAGGAGAATAATGCTATATAGTGGAGTAGCAGTGGGAAATTAGACTATATTGTGAAGAAATTTAATTTAATTTTAATTCTGTAGGTGAATGGTTAGTCATTAAGAAGTCTGAGCACTTAGATGGATTTGGGGAGTCTTATTATGGAGTGAGGTGGTATTTGAAGTTACTTGAATGGAAGAAATTAAATAGACAGAGTTTAGAAATTAAAGAAGAGAGTTTAGGAGTGAAATTGTCCAAAAGATTCTGAGAAGGGGTGGTGAAAGGGGTAAAAGGAAAAGCAGGAGAGGAATAATTGTCATGTAACACAGGAAAGAGTAGAAGTAGTGGGTAGTCAGCGGTGTCACTTTGGGAACCAGATAGGGTAGAACACAGCCACAGGCCTTGGCAATCCAGAGTTCATTAATGGACTCTGAGGGCAGTATTAATGGATGGTGAAGCCCCAAATCAAAACGTGGTAAGTTGAGCCATAAATGAGAGAGAAAGAAATTGGCATAGTGAAGGCAGAATGAATGCTCTTTTAAATAATCTGTTGCTTAAGGGTATGAGGGGGAAGAATTTGAGAGTGAGACAAGGAGGAAGGAAATTTTCTTGAGAAAGATGATATAGCACTTTGTGGATTGAGGGAAGGCAGAAGAGAGGAGAAGGGGGGTGCCATTGATAATAGGAGAGTTGAAGGAAGTAAAGCATGGATGCAGCCCCAGAAGTAGAAAGGAAAGGGGCACCATTAGAAGGAACTGGGACATTTTTTTTACTCTCTTTTCAGAGGAAAATAGGCTGGGTGAGTATATGGATGAAGTTGTAAGAATAGAGGAAGATAAGAACATACATCTAAATGAAGTCTATTTTCTTTTTTAAATTTGAAAATTAGATTTTATGCACGAAGTGAGGAGACAGATAAGAGGGACCTGTATAAGGAAAATACGATTTGGGATAACCACTGTGAACAATGAGAAAAGGAGCCACCTAGGCATGAGGAAAACGTTTCAGTAAAATAACATTGTAAAGTGAAGCACTAAGTAATTTTCTCTTAAATTAGCTCACTTTAATATAGATTCTTGCCACCTATGAAATAGGCAGGAAGATATTATACATATCTTATGGAACAAAGATACAGACTCAGAAGTTGGTTTAAGGGTGCTAGATGGGAAACAGAAATATCTCTGAAGGGAAATAGGTCAATTTTGTTTTTTTTTCTCAGCTTTCATAGTTTTCTCTGACAGTATATATTACCTTTATTTATTTATTTTTTATACATCCCCCCAGGAACCGAACCCAGGACTCTGGTCCACAGGCCGACGCTCCAACCACTGAGCCAAACTGGCCAGGGCTATATATTACCTTTATAATGAGACAACTAACTCATTTTTTATGTATGGGTTACATGGTTTCCAGTTTTTTAGTTTTAATTATTGTGCACATGGTTGTAATATCAAGTCATCTGTGTTGTGGAAAGTGCATTGAACTCAGGAGTCAAAAGACTTAAGTTCTGGTTTTGTCCTGCCAGGCTTCAGCGATACCCTATAAACCTTGAGTCTGTATCCTTGTTTTATAAGAAACATATAATGTTTCCTGCATAATCTCACAGGTGGCAAGAATCTATATTAAAACAAACCAATTTAAGAGAAAGCACTGCATAACTGGTAGTATAATTAATAGTACAATTTGCATTTGGTGAAAATTTCTACCAAATATCTCCTTGTTTTTCTCCCACATTGTGGTCTATAATAATTATCAGTTTATTTTGTTAAATACGTATTGGATTTGGCTTTCCCAAAAGATTGTTTATTTAGGACACTAACTTTATATTTGATCTCATACTTAAACCATGTATTCTATGAATACTTTTTAATTGGCTGACATAATATACTAAAGCTTTACTCTTAAGCTATTTATTCACCATTGATTATCCATCTTTTTATAATAAGAGTTCAATAAGAAAGACTAAAAAATTAAAATACATTTAGAAGGAAGAAGAACTTAAGGAAAAGAATTCAGTGATGTTTCTGTATTAATTCCCTGAACTAGATATCACACTATTATAAAGATTTTTCTTTCTTTAGGATTCTGCTGCAAAACCCCATGTGATTGTAGCAGGAGCTGCCACAGTAAGTTACTATCTGTGTTCTTAGATAATTATTTTTGTTTTGTGCTTACAGACATGCTAAGACAAAGTTAACTTATGTTAAACAGAATTCTTGATTGTACTTATATTTTAATTTCTATTCTAGTTAATGAGGCTGATGAATTTTAATAAAAAGATATGGATGAACTTAGAAAATTCAGTATAAAATTTCAATATTATTTTATATCTAAAATGACATTCTTCTTGAATGTTATAAATTGAAAACCTAATTTTATATCAGCTTTTTCTAACTGCCTTTATATATTTTATGGAATAATGTGACCATAATTCTAATATTGAATAAAAATGGAAATGATCTTAAAATAATAACCTTTGTTACAATAAATTATATACTTTAATTTTTCAGTGATAAATAATGAATTAATGGTTAATTTTTACTTCTTAGTGGTCTATCAAGATTCACAATGGCAGCAATGAAGCACTTTCTCAATATAAAATGAACATTACCTCCATAGCACCACTTTTAGAAAAATTGGCAAAGACTAGTGACGTTTACTGGGTCTTACAAGGTAAGGGATAAGTAATGAAAAACTGTCATTTTTGTATATATTTTGAGTCATGGGTTTTTATTATCTTCTATTTCAAGAAGCAAAATTATTTCTTTATGAGAATAAATTTTGAAATAATGTTTACAAAATTAGAATAAATTTGAGTTATTTACTTTCCTCTTGAACTTAAGGAACAGATAGACAAATAAATATAATAAGTAAAAACTAAATAATAAATAAATAAAAATACTCTCCAAGGAGTCTCAACAGGCAGAATGGCTGCAGAATATAACAATACATTCTAAAGGCAAATGAGATGTTTACCTCTGATTTTTTACTTCTTACAAAGTATATTTATTGTTATTGGGAAATATAGGGAAAAAATAACTAAGTCTTTCATAATGTTAGAGTCATTGGAAATAAATACTTTTTGGAATTGACAGAATGTATTTAAATTCATACCATCTAGTTTATAGTTGGTAATGAAATTTTTTAAGAGAAAGTTGACATTAGATTAACTCATTTCAAGAGTTTATTGAATGTCCATTATTTAATGCCTAGCACAATATGAAATGCCTTGAGTTTTTTAGCAATTCAAGTTGTTTGTCAGAAACTCTTATGATTATTTCCAAGTTGAATGTCAAGCTGAGAAGAATAAAAGGGCTGGTGATAATCTGTTCCACAATCTCTATTTGCAGACTCATTGTTAACCTTTCTCTCACTACAATGAGAAAAAGCTAAATTTAAATTATTTATGAGACCTTGATCCTCAGTGACAATAACCACTTAATTTTGTGAACAAAGTTTGCAAATTAAGCAGTGACAGAAGGAAAAAACCCTGGCTGCCATTCTTCATTAGGCAATTTTCTACATTCCAGTTTTAAATTCCCATTGCCCAGTGTAACCCAGCATCCAAAAACTTTAAACTCTTAGACATGCCAGAAAATAAAAATGAGGAAGATAGTGATTGATTAATTCAAAAATTGAATATAAGAGAAAACTATTGCAAATCTTGGCCAGCTTTACTTTAAAATGAATTACTAGGTGCCTGGGCTCCTCTGAACTTTTACAATAAAATATGAAATGCAGTCAGCTAACTTTGCATAATCACAAGTTCTACCAGTAATAATTTTTATTGAATTTATTGGGGTGACACTGGCTAACAAAATTATATAGGTTTTAGGTGCACAGTTCTACAACACACCATCTGTACACTATATTGTGTGTTCACCACCCCCAGTCAAGTTTCCTCCATCACCATTTATTTATCTACCTCCCCCCAGCAATCACCACACTGTTGTCTGTGTCTAATCTTTTTTTGCTCAATTCCCTCCATCCCCAACACCTGCCCCCCTCCTCCCCCCGCCCCCACAGCTGGCAGCTGTCCATCTCTATTTTGCTTGTTAGTTAATTTTGTTAATTAGATTCCACATAGGAGTGAAATCATATGGTACTTGTCTTTCTCTAGCTTATTTCATTTAGCATAATGCTCTCCAGGTCCATCTATACTGTCACAAAGGGTAATATGTCTTTCGTTTTTGCAGCCGAGTACTATTCCATTGTGTAAATGTACCACAGCCCTTTTTTTTTTTTAAATCCTCACCAGAGGACATTTTTCTGTCTCTTCAGATAGAGTTGGAGTGAGATTGGGAGGGAGAGAGAGAGAAAGAAAAACATTGATGTGAGACAGAGACATCAATTGGTTGCCTCCTGCATGACCCCAACCAGGCCCTGGGACTAAACCATAACCAAGGTACATGCCCTTGACTCTTTGGTCTGTGGGCCAATCAATGCTGTAACCACTGAGCCAAACCAGCCAGGGCTGTACCACAGTTTTTTTTTATCTACTCATCTACTGATGGACACTTAGGCTGCTTCCAGATCTTGGCTATTGTAAACAACATGCACTGAACATAGGGGTACATCTATTCTTTCAAATTAATGTTTTGAGTTTCTTTGGATATATTCCCAAAGTGGAATCGCTGAGGCATAAGGCAGTTCCATTTTTAATTTTTTGAGGTAACTCCATACTGCTTTCCAAGGTGGCTGCACCAATCTGCATTCCCATCAACAGTGTACTAGGGTTTCCCTTTTCTCTACATCCTTGACAAGACTTGTTGTTTATTGATTTATTGATGATAACCAATCTGACAAGTGTGAGGTGATATATCATTGTGGTTTTAATTTGCCTTTCTCTGATGATTAGTGATATTGAGCATCTTTTTGTATGTCTGTTGGCCATCTGTATGTCCTCTTTGGAGAAGTGTCTGTTCATGGTCTCTGCCCATTTTTAATTGGATTGCTTTTTGGTGTTGAGTTTTTTAAGTTCTTATACATTTTGGATATTAACCCCTTATCAGATGTATCCTTGGCAAATATGTTCTCCCATTCAGTGGGTTGTCTTTTCATTTTGTTGATGGTCTTCTTTGCTATGCAAAAACTTTTTAATTTGATGTAGTCCTATTTGTTTACTTTTTTTTGTTTGTTTTCCTTGCCCAAGGCGATATATTAGGAAAAATACTGCTAGGAGAAATGTCCAAGATTTTACTACCTATGTTTTCTTCTAGGATTTTTAGTTTTGAGTTTTATAGTTTTATTGTTTTAAGACTAACATTTAAGTCTTGAATCCATTTTGAATTTATTCCTGTGTATGGTGTAAGAAGATAGTCTGATTTCATTGATTTTCATTTATCTGTCCAATATTCCAACATCATTTGTGTTTTTAATAATGTGTTTCATGTGTAGATCCTGTTTATGAAGATCTGTTAAGTGAAAATAGGAAAATGATTACTAATGAGAAGATAGATGCCTACAATGAAGCTGCAGTCAGTATTTTGAACAGTAGCACCAGAAATTCTAAATCAAATGTTAAGATGTTCAGTGTTTCCAAATTAATTGCTCAAGAAACCATCATGGAATCTTTGGATGGCTTACATCTTCCAGAATCAAGCAGAGAAACTGTAAGAGATCTTGTATATGTCAGTAGATAGAGACTATACTATCTAATTGTATAGTAACTGTATGTCACTATAAGTGGTAATAAATAATTTATTTTATTGTACTCTTAATTATTTGTAGTTATTCTATCTTAAGATATATCTAGAAATAACTTTGCTTTCATCACCTAGATGTATATATGTGAGTTTTTGTACACTCTAAGAGAGAAAAAAGTCACAGAAAGGAGGAAGTGAAGCTTCACTTGTTTTTATTTTTATTTTTATTATTTTTTTATCCTTACTCAGGGATATCTTTCCATTGATTTTTAGATAGAGTGGAAGGGAGGGAGGGAGAGAGAGAGAAATATCGATTGGTTGCCTCCCACACGACCCTGACCGAGATCGAACCTGCAATCCCAGGTACGTGCCCTTGACCAGAATCAAACCCACGACCTTTCAGTATGTGGGCCAACGCTCTAACTGCTGAGCCAAACCAGCCAGGGCTGAAGCTTCACTTGTGCCACTCACTCTTACCATACTTTGTCTAATCAAGAAACTTATAAGTTCTCAGGACACTCATGTTTGAAAACTATGGCTTTATGTCCTTGCCTTAAACTGATAAGATTAAGCTTCTATGAAAAGTACATTTTTTAATATATAGAGTAATTTTTATTATTTTCTTATAGTTTTTATACCCTACACACTATTCAAGGTACATAGTAAACACTGAAAAAAATCCAGATTGACAGATGGAAAAGGATATTAGATTAAATATGAAGAACTACATAATTATGAATTTTTACACATGGTACAACAGATATTATTTAGTTATTGCTTTCTTACAAAGCAGTGATTCTTAAGCTTTTTGAGGCTCACAAAACCTATTTGAGTGTTTAGTAAAAAGCAATAGTTCCTGTCCTGCAGAAAAATTCATGTTTTTGTGTGTGTGTGTGTATATACCTATATACACACACACACACACACAAACGGTTCTCTGTATACTTTAAGGGGCTTTTGGACTCCCAAAACTGGCTAAGAACTTTGGAATGGGATTTGTAGGCTAGTCACCTGCAGGAGTGCTAGGCACACAACCCAGGGCTGAAAGGGTGAGATTTCCTGTACAGCTGAGTACTTTAAATGTTTAGGCTTAAATAATATAATCATCTTAGAGTTTGCAAGATGTCTAAAGTTCTGAATCTTTTTTTTTTTAATTTATTTTTTTATCCTCACCCGAGAACATTTTTGCATCTATCTTCAGATAGAGCAGGAGGGAGAAGAGGTGAGAAGAGAGAGAGAGAAACACCAACGTATGAGAGAAACACCACATCAAGTGGTCGCCACTCACATGACTCCAACCGGGGCCAGAGACAAACTGCAACCGAGGCACGTGCCCTTAGTGGGAACCGAACCCAGGAGTCTCCAGTCCGCAGGCTGATGCTCTAACCACCGAGCCAAACCGACCAGGGCTGACTGAATCTTTAACTAGATAGAATCTGTACAGCTTGTCTAGAATATTTTTATCATAACGAATCCATGGTCAAGTTTCCACATTTTATTTAACATTAGAAATCTTAAAACTGTAGACTCCTACATAGTCCATAAACTATAAACTAAATGAAAGGCATATTACAAGTATTGTTAGCTAAGAATTAATTATTTTTGTGGCAGTTATTTTATGTTCTTTTTTTTTTATATCTAAAACTGGGACTCTATCTTAAGTATCCTGGTATCTTCTTTATTGAAAGTCTTCTAATTATAATTCTTTGGTCTTTGACATCTGTCACTATTTTTTTAAACCTAAGGCCATGTCCCATTAGCAGCGATGAAATTAGTATTTTTTTCTAAAAAAAAAAAGAATAAAAAAATGTCGCAGTGTATTATATGTAGTAAGGATAGGTATTGTTTCCTGTATGGTCACATTATAAAATGAATTTTTCATTATAGATCATAGCCCAAGAAATTTGAAAAGCACTGTACTAGCTATTACAGATTGAAGGAATACCATTATTTGCATGAGTGGATAGAAAATGCTAGCAAAAAGTACAAAAGCATTTTGGTTTCAGTGCTGAAAAGTCAGTAGTATTCACAGGAGAAAATCTAATGTGAAATACATTACTGACAAGATAATGACCAAATAACTTGATTTGTTCACAGAGTGCAATGATTCTTATGAACGTGTATTGCAATAAGATATTGAAGCCTGTAGATGGTTCCTGTTGTCAACCTCGGCCTCCTCTGACTCTCATACAGAAGCTAGCTGCTTGTTTCTTCACCTTATCTATTATTGGATATTTAATTTTTTATATAATTCATCGCAATGCTCATCGGAAGAATAAGCCATGTGCCGATTTGGAAAGTGGAGAGGAAAAGAAAAATATTATCAATACCTCTGTGTCTCCATTAGAAATACTTTTACAATCTTTGTGCAAACTTGGCCTGATTATGGCTTATTTCTATATGTGTGACCGTGCAAATCTATTTATGAAGGAAAACAAATTTTATACACACTCAACTTTCTTTATTCCAATTATCTATATCTTGGTTTTGGGAGTGTTTTACAATGAAAATACTAAAGAGGTAAGAGTCGTTTTCTTTTTAATTCATATTATTCTTATCTCGTTACAAACTCTAGATTGAAAATATATATATATATATGTAATTTGTCATGCCAGAATATACAAGCATGTGTATAGAAGTGGACAAATGAATGTTGTGTGTACTTCATGGACTCTGTTGCTGCTTTGAAACAGTTTGGAGGAAGTTCAAGGAGTTTCGTGAAGATTGTTGAAAAGTTGGAAAATAATGACCTGTGAAAAGATGTCATGACTTAGTTTTAGTTTGCCTGCATAAAGATGGAGAAAGTGTAGGAGCTTTCATTTTATAATAGTCTGCAAACATGATATGCTACTATCTTTTATAAAGTAAAAATACATAATTATATTAATAAATCCCTGGGTGCACAAATATTTTATATTTATACAGTTAGACACATGTACACACAATTTAGAATGTACATAATAATGTGGGTACTATTTATAAAATCTGACTTTCCTATTTTAGTGTTGTAATTGCTCAGAATATTAGTATAATTCTATTATAGGGCATGGTTTATTTGAATTAATTCTATTGTAAGAAATAACTATCATATGAGAATGATTAATCAGTTCTTCATCTCTGGTGAGAATATTCTAGGGAAAATAAGCTATAATAATAGAGCCCCCCCCCCCCCCGAAAGTGTAAGAGAACTGTAAGATATTTTCTGAGATCCTAAGATTTTTCTTAAAATTATAAAATGCCTTTTTTTTTTAGATTTATAAACACATCTGTCATAGTTTAAATGTAATCTTAATATAAAACCATAAGTATCAACTTAAATACTATTCAAAATCTGTTAGTTTATATTAGTTTTCAAATTCATATTTTATGTAGTTGTACTATATCTTTTATCAAGAAATAAAATGACCATCTTTAACTGTTTTTCCACCAAGGTTCTTTTAATAAAAACATTAGCTTTATATGAATAATTTTAACATACTTAGTACAAACTGTACAAATTATAGCTTCATTGGTGAATTTTAAAACAGATTTTGGTTCTTTACACAGACTAAAGTATTAAATAGAGAACAAACAGATGAATGGAAAGGCTGGATGCAACTTGTGATTTTGATTTATCATATCTCTGGAGCAAGTACAGTAAGTATTTTGAAGTTCATAAAATATAGGAAATAATGTCACTTTAATGTTTCTTTAAGGGTACCAACTTTTTTGTTTTATGTTATCTAACATTTAGAGACCCTTCTTATTTCCAACCCAGTCTTTCTGCCTTCTCATTCTTCTCCTACCACCCGACTCTTTGACAATGTGCAGTTTTAAAAACAAAATAAATTTTTCTAAAAAGAAAGGGCAATACTTTATTTGTATTTACTTGGCCTTAATTTAATGTAGTAGAAACAGCTAATATATGGGTATCATTCCATGTCATCCTGTTGAACAACTAGTCTAAACTTAATCAAGAGTCTTTGTAGATAACACTTAATTGCAAAAGATTTAGAATAGTCAATTTACTATCAAAGAAAATCAAATTATATTATTATATTTTATATTCTATCCTTTATCATATTTTAGGAAGTTTGACCAACTGTTTTTATACTTTTAAAGTTTAAAAAACTTAAAACTATCTTGCCCTAGTGCCCAGAAAACTCAGGTACTGATGAACTGCCATTGTAGACCATGTAGGATGTGGCATAATTCCTAAGTATTACCTTCTCTGTGAGATGAAAACCCTTCCTTTCCTCAGCCAGTGCCTTCTGTACCTGGACAAAATCATTCTTTCCTTCTCCCAAGGATTCTCATGGTCTGGGGGCAACCTGGGTTTGGCATAGGAAAAAAATGGATCAGTTATAACATTTTCGCTACATTACAGTAAAAACAAACTTTTGAGGGTTAACCTAGGTATCTGATAACCACTTTTCACATACGTTTTTATAGTGAACATACAAACTGATTTCTATAAAATATGTTTTAAAAATTTAAGAAACACCCATAATTTGGGAACTACTGAACTGTTTGTTGTTGTTGTTGTTGTTGTTGTTGTTGTATTGTTTATGTAAAGCACACATCTTTAAACAGTATTTGAATCAATGATAAATTAAGATGGCAGTGGACTGTTGCCCAGAAAGGAGTATTTTATATTGGCATAGCAACACTTAACAAGGTAACTAATACTGGGGTTTTTTCAGGTATCTCTAACAATTTAGAAATAACGTTATTCTTCATTAAGTCTATTATTTTTAAAAATTGGTGATTTTGTGGATGGTTTGTTTGAAGGGCAAAAGGCAGAGGAATGGAGTATTATTTTTTCTGAAATTATATGACTGTGCTATGTGTATTTGTGGAAGTAGTGAAATTCCTGTGACTCTGCAGCTGCAGGGGACCTATTGACTTCATGCAGCCATGGAGAGCCAGGACACTAAAGAGAGCCGAGGCAAGGGGAGATGAAGATAGTAGGAGTTAGTGTATAAGCCCAGTTCGTAGTTTATAAGATAAATTTGGCAAATTCTTTCAAAAATTAAGTAGAGATGCATATTGAATCCTAGAAATATCTCTGACATACGAATAAAGACGAAATTAATTTGAAAGGGAGGGAAAGGGTTTTAAAATGTCACTTAGAGACATAATTAATTGTTGACATATTAAAGGGTGACAATAATGTAAAAAAAAAAAAATCAGATAGAAAGAATTAATGGCAGATTATTTCCTCAATTCAGTGATTCCAGAAAGGACTTGGATCATAAATGGATGCAGGCAATTTGGCATTCTGTTATAATCATTTGCCAAGCTAGCATTCTAATACCTCGTAGACCACATCCCAATACATCCTAAATGACAATTTAAAAAAAATCCCTGTTCTGGAAGGACATACTTTTCATTAACAGATCACTTGTTATGATTAATTAACATATCCCTGTGCTTTATACTGTAAGCGTTTGTGGTTAGAAATTACCTGCACCAGTAAAGCACTGTTAGCGTGGGTTATAACATATTTTGGGACCTGATTCTTGAATATTTGAGGGATTCCCTTAATTAAAAACTCCTTTTAACTGCCAAGATTATTTTAATTACCTAATCTTAATATTGTTGTTTTTCATTTTGAGTAAAATATATTGAACTTTAGTTGTGCCGTGTCTTATACTAAAATAGATACTATATAAAAAATTAATGGAAAATTCTTAAAATAATACAGATGGTCTGACAGATTGCAATTCTTGGTATAAACATTCTTTTAAGACATAATTTAAATCTAAAATGGATAAAATACTATGAATTTAATATGGAAAGTACAGCAAGGTAGTTATATACAGTGGATGATTTTGTGTTCCCTTGTGGAGTTTTTCTTTTCAGAGTTTGTAAATAACTTATATGAAGGGACCTTAACCAAAGGTCTTAAGGGAAAATTTGTGGGACTAGAAAAAGAACAGAACCAGAAGTTAGCCTGGCTATTAATTTTAATGAAGTTGGAATTTCAAATATATTTTTATACCTAAAATTTTATTGTAAGTAATACTTGACTCATGAAAGACAAAAAGAAATACAGTTTAAATTAAAAGCGACTAACCCTGGCTGGTTTGGCTCAGCGGTTAGAGCGTCGGCCTGCCGTCCAGAGAGACCCGGGTTCAGTTCCCACTAAGGCACGTACCTCGGTTGCAGTTTGTCCCCGGCCCTTGTTGGGTCGTGCGGGTGGCTGCCACTCGATGTGTCCCTTTCATGTTGATGTTTCTCTCTCTCTCTCTCTCTCTTCCTCTCCCTCCCTCCCACTCTTTCTGAAAAAAAAAAATGAAAAAAAAGGTCCTCGGGTGAGGATAAAAAAATAAATAAAAGAGACTCAAAAAGAATGATAACTAAATGGTATGTGTGATCATTAATTCAAGGTTTCTAAATTTAAAAAAAAAAATTTTTTTAACAATAAAGAATGTTCCTGGGACAATCAGGAAAATTTGAGTGTGCATTGTACAGCAGGCACAGTTATATTCATATTAAACTTCTTGGTTATGATCATAAAAATATGATCAGGTATTCTGCTTATGAGGTACTTGCTAAAATATTTAGGGATGATGTCATGTGGTCTATAATATATTTTAAATGGTTCAGCATAATTTGTATATAGATATCCATTGTACTATCCTTGCAACTTTTCTGTTGGTTTAAAATATCTTAAAAAATTGAGAGAATTGCCCTGGCCAGTTGGCTCAGCGGTTAGAGCGTCGGCCTGCTGTTCGGAGAGACCCTGGTTCGGTTCCCGCTAAGGGCACGTACTTCGGTTGCAGTTTGTCCCCGGCCCTGGTTGGTCGTGCAGGTGGCAGCCACTCGATGTGTCCCTTCACGTCGATGTTTCTCTCTCTCTCTCCCTTCCTCTCTCTCCCTCCCGCTCTATCTGTACAAAAAATGGAAAAATGTCCTCAGGTGAGGATAAAAACAAACAAACAAAAATTGAGAGAATTATTACATGTAATTTGTAATAATCCAGCACTGTCAGGAACTTTTGGCAAATTATAGTGATAGTGTTTAATTCCATTTAAATGAATGTTTTACTGTTGAAATATAAGAACATAGTCTCAAATTTATAGATCTAGCCCCAATCTTGAAGGGACTTGAAAGCATGTTTTAGGGAGAGTGGTTAATTAGTAACAGTTAGCGTAGGTTTGACATCTGTTTTTGAAATACTTGTAGAACTGACTGGCCAGTGTGGCTCATGGACTGAGTGAGCCTTGTTCCATGGACTGAGAGGTCCCGGTTCAGTCCCATCAGGACACGTGCCTGGGTTGCAAGCTCGATCTCCACTAGGGGCCTTACAGGAGGCAGCCGATCGTTTTCCTTCTTACATTGACGTTTCTCTCTCTCTCCCTTCCTCGCATTCTGAAAACAATACAAACATTTTTAAAAAATAATAAATAAATACTTGCAGAACTATTAGATATGAGAGTGATTAAGCCTGTGCATATGGTTCCAGAGCTAGACTCTTCCTTAAGGTAACTACTAGCCACAGGTGACTGTTGAGCACTTGAAATGTAGCCAGTCACAATTAAAATGTGCTATACTACATAAAGTGACACAAACCAGATTAAATATTAATTATGATAAATGCATATTAACTTCAAAATTTAGTATAAAAATAATGTAAAATATCTAATTGCATGTTGGAATGATAATATTTTAGATATATTGAATAAAATATATTGATGGAAATTAGTTTCATTTTTTTCTTCTATTTATTTATTTATTTATTTATTTATTTTTAATCCTCATCCGAGGATATTTTTACATTTATCTTCAGACAGAGTGGGAGGGGGGGGGGGGGGGGGAGAGAGAGAGAGAGAGAGAGAGAGAAAGAAAGAAAGAAGAAAGAAACATCGATTGGTTGCTTCCCACACGACCCCAACAGAGCCCGGGGACTAACCGCAACCGAGGCATGTGCCCTTGGCTGGAATCAAACTCGGTACTCTTTGGTCTGCAGGCCGACGCTCGAACAGCTGAGCCAAACCAGCCAGGACCCTTTTAACTTTTTAAATGTTCTGATGGTCATATTGAAATTTTACTGTGTGACTCCCTTTTATTTCTGTTGCACAGCACTGCCCTAGAAGGCTGTTGTTGGTAGTTTTACCTAGAGTTAGACTTCAACTTTTTATGAAAAGCAACTGTATAGCAGTTAAGGATCATCTGAAAATGGAATGGATTGCGTTTGGAATTTGTATGTTTTCTGCTATTAAAAAGTGCTCAGGTACTTGAAGGGAATATTTTAGAGAACATCCAAGAATGAAGTAAGGGCACAGGTTTAGATTAGATACATATTGAGGTTATTGTTATTTCAGTAGTATATTTTCCACCTTCATCTCTGTAGTTCTAATGTGTTACACCTTCACTGAAAATTTATGATCTATTGATAAGACATTTAAAAAGAACTAATGATAAAGAATAATAAATAAAACTCTGGCATCTAGATTGTTGGTAGTCTGGAAACTCAGAGGAAGGAGAAATAGCTTTCATCTGTGAGTAAAGATTGGAAATTTTGAACAGGGCTCTAAAGAAGAATAGAATTTGAGTAAGTAAATGTGGTTGGGAGAAGAACATTCCAGGATAGAGTAAACAGGTAAATAAAGGAGAGGGAATGAGGAAGCACAAGAGGGCCCCTTTAGGAGACAGGAATCTAATAGTCTGGCTAGAGTGGTGGCTATGTGAAAGAATTTATGAACTGTTATAGATTCAGGGTTTTTTTCCCTTCCAGAATAATAAATACTGTCCCACAGGAAAAAAAAGATGTATTCAAGGATATATACAAAAGATGCATATATCCAAGGCCTTAGAAAGTCTATTTAATGTGTCTGCTTAATGATTGTATTTTATCCTGCAAAGCATCACTTGAGGAAAACACATTAACCAAAGTGGCTAATAAGCAGTATTAATGCTGGATAATTACAAAGGTGATCCAACAAGTCTATAAAATAGAAGTAAAAAAAAAATGTAAATAGATTTAGTAATTATCCCCAAAAGAATGGCCTTATAACTGCAAGGGTTGGCTGTCACAGAACAAGCCTTTAAAAGATATTTTTTTAAAACTGTATACTAGTTACACTGTAGAAATCATTAATATGTATCTAAAGGACCAATGGTTGGTGGATGAGCAGAATGACAGTGTTCTAAGGTTATAAGAATCAGGGCTTGTAAGTAAGATCATATTTCCAGTGACTCCCATAAAATATAGAAATATGGTATATTTCATTCAACCTCAAAGGGAAGATGGGATGCTCTGAAGAACTATAGCAAGTGATTCTAAGGATCTTGGTCATGATGAAATAATTTATGTAGCATTGTGAAATAAAATTATTGTATAAAATAAGAGTGCAGGGAAATAATATTTCTAAATTATGTTTGCATATGTTTTTAAATATGTATGTACTGCTAAATATTGTAAGTAGTCATGTGACCATTTTATTTACAAGTCTAACATCTATATATTTAAGAGGGCCAAATATGTAGGAATTTTGTTTTTTTCTTATTGGGAAAATGTGAAGTCCATAGTGATGATTAATAATTTGATATCATATATTTAATTCTAACTGGAAGAAATATACAAAGTATTTAATCATGCATTCCTTACAAGAACCCTTTGAGGAAAGAGGTAAGAGTCTCATTTAAGCAGTTTAGAAAACTCAGACATAGCTTAGTAAGTGGCAGAACCAGAATTTAAATCTATGGCTATCTGATTCCAAAGTCTACATTTTTAACTCCTGCTATAATGCCTAACTTTTGAGAATAAGTATTTTCATTGAGATAATGCCAAATGATAACAATGATCCATTATCTTGTTTAAAAGTACTGGTTATGATCATTCAAGGTATAGTTAATGCCAACATATATATTTACCTATCTATTTTTGTCAACAGTTTTTACCTGTGTACATGCATATTCGGGTTCTGGTTGCTGCATATCTATTTCAGACAGGCTATGGGCATTTCTCATACTTCTGGATCAAAGGAGACTTTGGCATCCATAGAGTGTGTCAGGTAGGAATGTATTCAGTTATTTTCTTCTTCTTTCAGTTCAACATGCTGTGGCTAATTGTTGACAAAATATAAATATAAGACCATAAATAATTTGAATTCATCAAATAGCACTTCACAGTTGTGTTATTTCCGTGTTCTGTGGTTAATAATTCCAGATAAATAATTTATTACTGAGGGAAGGGAAAATATAATTTAGATGAATGTATAACAAAAGCACGAGTACACAAGGGAAAATATTGCGTTCACTTTCGTTTTGTAGAAATGTACAGTTACCTGGAATTATTATTATAGCTTATGTTTTCTCTCTCAAAGAAGAGGATTAATATTTAAGTTTCTACCTCATTCTAGGCAATTTCTGAACATTATTTTACTTACCCCTCAATACTGCCCTGAGTTGTGATCTTGTGTACAGACAAGGACACTGAGGCTCAGAGAGTTTAAATAATTTGCCTATGGTCACGTAGTAAGTGCTGCAGCTCTAATATCAACCTTGTAGATTCTTTATTCTTTGAATGACATCACACTGTCTGAAATGACTATTACATAAGTCCCAAAGATACTTTTTAATTTGAGTAATATTATATTGTATCTATGACAACTCTCAATTTAATCCCAAATGGGATAAATCAGCATCAAATAGAGATGAAATGGACACCTTTTCTTGAGGTAATCTAATCTCCGCTTATAAACTACTGTAGCCCTAGGAAGGAGATTTATGATTT
This sequence comes from Molossus molossus, assembly GCF_014108415.1. Taxonomy (NCBI): domain Eukaryota; kingdom Metazoa; phylum Chordata; class Mammalia; order Chiroptera; family Molossidae; genus Molossus; species Molossus molossus. The sequence goes on along the minus strand of NW_023425401.1, from coordinate 32,630,284 downwards.
TTTCCCTACATTTAACACAATGGCAGTTGTAGCCAGAGGACAGCTCAGGCTTGTGCTTTGATGGGATTTAGTTAATATAATGATGCATAAATATTTTATATGCAACTCTTAACAATAATTGCAGAACAAATATAATTTTGGGGATTAGTAAAATATGCTTGTGTATTTATTATTCTAGTCTCAAATAAACATTTATACTTTGTCAGAGAGAATCTGTTTTGCTCTCTTCATGAATACCTGAAATGAAAACCATTTTCTTCTCCTTTTTAATAGGTCTTATTTCGTCTCAATTTCCTGGTAGTGGTGTTATGTATAGTAATGGATCGGCCTTATCAATTCTATTACTTTGTCCCCTTGGTCACTGTATGGTTCATGATCATATATGTTACATTAGCACTGTGGCCTCAAATAATCCAAAAAAAAGCAAACGGTAAATATACTCTTATGTTAGTAAATATATTCTTTCAATGACTAAATTTCTTTTTAGTTGCTAAAAGCTATTATTTTTATTGAGATATGTAAACAGTTAAAATGTATGTATAGTATTGACATTTTGAAAGTTTGTTCTTAAGAACTGTTTCTAAAATGTTGCATCTAAGTAGTTCAAATAACAACAGTTCAGAATAATAGTTTGTATCTATAGTGTGTGTGTCTTCTCTTTTTTAAATTTAAAATTTTCAAAGCCATTTTACCTATTAGCTAATGCAACAGTTTTCAGTCTTGCACAGAGCCAGAATGAAGAGAGGTAGAAAAAAGAACGGAAAGCCGGATAGGGCTCTAGTCTCTTACATTCTGCTTCAATCTTGACAATTTGCTTTATTTGATTTCTTATACGTATTGAGATTTTGAATAAACATCATTAACGAAAAGGATTTTTATGTCAAATAAGTTTTGAAAGCACTAATATAATTTATCTTCTGGACAGTCCTTTAAGCAGTTATTACCACTTATTTTACCTATAAGGGAACTTATGTGTCCAAAAGATCATCATCTTCAAATTTCACATAGCCAGTTACTGATAGTGTTTAAAGTGAGGCCACAGTCATTTATCTTAATGCTTCCCCACCCCCCACTTAAGATCATATCATTAAAAATTTTCCCTTTATGGAAAAAGTATTTTTAATAATATATTTAACTCAACTAAATATTGTATATCAAAAAATATTTTCTGTTGACTTCCATTACAATATGAAAAAATTTGGGGGGAACGAGTTGAGTACCAGCTTTTAATAAAGTTCATTGGTGTCTTTGGACAGTCTCTGTAGTTTAATTCTTGACATAAACCCAAAATATTAATTAAATGAATAATCAGTGGGTATACACTGTGAACACATGACTCAAAACATGTATATGTTAAATATATCTTAAGGTTAAATCCTAGTCCTTTAGAGAATTTAAGAACTCTCTTTAGAACTTCAGTGTTTAAGCAGTCTTACCTAAGTTAGATTCACCATGAGTGTTTGTTAGAATTACATTGAACATATTGTTCCAAATTTTGTTGTAACTTTAAATAATGAATAAATATAATTGAATTTAGCAGGTATTTTCAAATATGTTATAGTGGACTAACAGTAGGTATATAGGGTATCAGGTGTATGTTGTAACCTCATTCCTAGCAAGGACCCTGCACCATTTTCTTTTTGTCCTATTTGTACTTTGTACTGCTTAGATATATTTTGTATAACTTATAAACAGCCTTAAATTATGTTATGAACTATGCAGTGTATTAATACATCAAATAGTATTTAATGTTTTCTTATGTAAATTTACATTTTTTTAGTAAAGTAATTATTTTCTGTTTTAGGAAGTTGTTTCTGGCATTTTGGCTTACTGTTGAAACTAGCCCTCTTGCTGTTATGTATATGTTTTTTGGCATATTCTCAGGTTTGTACAGTCTTTTTTAGTTTATTTTGTTCTATTATATTTTAGAGTTCAAGTTTATTAAAGTATGTGAGAAGAGTCAGAGCTTTTCTTTAGCTTCATTTTTTAATGACTGTAATAAAAGTGTCACTCTGTAGTTGACTACTCAGTGTAGTTCTTTGAGACCTACTTTCTTACCCCTGTTTTGTTGTAAGAGCAATTCAAAGCTCTTCCTCTGGCAATTGTTCAAAACCCATTTTACTTGATCAATCAAACGTTTATTGAATGCCTCTTATAAGACACTACTCTAAGTGGAGATCAAAAATCTCTTGACAGAATTTGTAACTTGGTTTGTGCATTATTCATTGCATCAAAGTGTTACTTCATTTTCCATAACTGCATAGATTAAAATTTTGGCAGTTAGTAAAACCAACTTAGGAGCAAAGGATTTGTATATGTGTAGTATGTTTAATTTAATTAGCAGTTTGGTCATTTTCTCTTAGTTACTTTAACAGGGTGGCAAACTACCTATCGATCAGTCCGTCAGGCAGACATATCATTTGGGCAGCATGACATTCATAACTAAATATCTTAATTTGACTGCCTATAGTTGTGACACATTCTGCAGTTTTTTCTTGTCTCGCACACTCTCTGTCTTGTACCTGGCTGTTATCAGGTGCAAATGTCATGTACGGGGTGTATGTGTGTAATTCTGTAAAGCTGATATTTTGCTTGTTTGTTTTATATGGTTTCATTCATACTTTTTTTCTTTTTTTTTTTTCTATCTTCACCCGAGGACATTTTTCTTTTCATTTTTCGTTCAGATAGAGTGGGAGGGAGAGAGAGGAAGAGAGAGAGAGAGAGTGAGAGAGAAACATCGATGTGAAAAGTACACATCGAGTGGCTGCCACCTTCACCACCCAACCAGGGCTGGGGACAAACTGCAACTGAGATACGTGCCCTTAATGGGAACCGAACCCAGGTCTCTCTGGACCGCAGGCCAATACTCTAATCGCTGAGCCAAACCGGCCAGAGCTCATACTTATTTTCATACTTAGAAATAAAGTATTTATATTTCTGCATGACCTCTAAGGTTTTTTGCAGGAGATATATGAAATAATAAGGAAACAATAGGCAAATGTATAAAGAGATAGCCAGGTAACTGCAACAACTGCTTAACAGTCATTCATTAAAATTCCCAACACTCTGTGGTGCATCTGATGGAGAGAAAGGAAGGTGGACCAGAGTTCAATAGAAAGACTAAGAAGGTTTCCCCTGTCCTGGATTAGTGTTTACCACTGCACAAGAAAAACGTACATGGCCCAGTATAGCCAAGTGTCTTTCACAAAATGGATGCTTAATAAATACCTGTTTACTGATCACATAAGAAATAAATTTTTAATCAGAAATAAAGTTGTACATTATAAATACATTATATATGTGTGATACAGAAGATCATATCTAATAGCTGTTTATAATCTATTAGATCATATTTCTGCATTTCATATTGTACACATACATGATATATAACTACTTGATATTGCAAGTTTTGTTAAGAAGCTTCTTTAATATTCTAAGGCATAGACAGGACTTATTTATAATAAGCTATGAGCATTTTAAATTCTGTCATTAAAAGGAGAATATTATATTGTACTAAAAAAAGTTTTTCTGACCTAAGCATTCAATGTTACCTAAAATATAATACTGTTTTCATATTTTTTCTTAATTTTTAGAAGCCTTTGTAAGAATTGTGATGTTACATTTTTTTATGCTGTGGCATTCAGTCTAATAATGGAGCTTTCCTTAATAGAGTTTGTCGTCATTCTTTAGTCTGGAAATTGAGGTTTTTGTTCTCTTCTTTGAAAGACTTCATTAATGTGCAGGAATGTACCCAAGACTTCTGCTTCTTCATTCTCAGATTTTCCAGGCTGTCAGGTTAATAAAAGGGTACGATTTACTAACTTCACCAGAGTAAAATTGTAAACTTTGTTTCAAACACTAGTTTGAAACTCTTGGGTATGGTTGACTGACTAAGGTGCCTAATTCAGAGGATTCTTTTAATTCACATGACTCATTATAGATTATTAAGGACATTTAGAGAAAGAAAAACTATATTTTAACCTTAACCATTTTTTAGGTTATTTATATCATATTGGCTGAAGTCTTTGTATTTTTGTGTTTTGATCAGTAAATGTTAGCTGTTTTGTGTACTAGATTTAAAATCTTAAATGGAATAATTTTCCAATAACCAGCTCGTTCTTTTTAAATTTTTCATTCTCAGTACCCTTTCATGTGCAGTGAAAGTAAGTTAACAAAAATGTTTTGTCATCTTTATTAGCAATTAGTAAAATAAGTTTATGTTCAAATGGATTTCAAATGAAGTGATATTTTTAAGTGAAATAAAGAGAATATTAAAACTAAGTCATCCTTATATAATCCTAATTTTAGAAAATTATAATTTATAATGAATTGCAAAGCAAATATTGACTTGTACCATCTTTATTTTCTGGATTCCTTTTCTCAGGGTGCATTTGAGAAGATCTTTTCTCTTTGGCCATTGTCCAAGTGCTTTGAACTGAAAGGAAATGTGTATGAATGGTGGTTCAGATGGAGGTTAGACCGTTATGTATGTATTTACCTTGTGATCTTTTGCCATTTCATATTGTACTCTTAAAAAATTATTTGGAAATTTTAAATCTATTTTTATCCCATTTTAGAGTAAGGAAACATGTTGATTTGTTAAAGCAGCACTGTCCCTCTACTTTTCTATAGCAGAGACAGGGTGCACGTCTATGTGTATCCCCAAGAGACTGAAAATGTTGTCAATGAAGTGGCCTTTGTTTGAGTCATAATTTTGACTTACAGGTGATCCTTCATATATAAGCTTCAGCCATTCAGCACAATATACATTGCGCCCCAATATATGCTCTAGGTTTGGGGTTGTGAGGGATATATTAGAGAAAGAAAACATATCTCCAGACTTCTAAACCTTACAATCTAGTTTAAAGCCCAAGATTACCACTAAACTATGCAATATAAATTTGGAGGTAGAAATTTGTGAAGAAGAGAGATCAGTGTCATGAATGCGTCTATGAATTTAATTTTGAAGAAAATGGTTAAGATTCAGTTGGCCAGCAAAGTGTAAAACGTCCAGCACAGCATTCGGAAAATAATAGGCACTGAATAAGTATTAATTACCCCTCTTTACTCTTTTCCCTTTTCCTCCCATCTTTCACTTATCCCGTTTTTCATTCAACAGATGTTTTCTTGGTGCCTATTTCTTTGCCATCGCCAGGATTCCAGTACCTGTGCACTTTCCAATGAACTACATTGTGTTTCAAACCATGTATTAATTATTAATAAAAAGCTTTGTATGCGCTGGCCAGTTTGGCTCAACGGTTAGAGCGTTGGCTTGCTGTCCAGAGAGACCTGGGTTCGGTTCCCACTAAGGGCATGTACCTCGGTTGCAGTTTGTCCCCGGCCCTGGTTGGGTCGTGTGGGTGGCAACCACTCGATGTGTCTCTTTCACGTCGATGTTTCACTTTCTCTCTTCTTCTCTCTCCCTTCCACTCTATCCGAACAAAAAAATGGAAAAATGTCCTTGGGTGAGGATAAAAAAAAAAAAAGAAGAAGAAAAGAAATAAAAAGCTTTGCAAAGGTCTTGTTAATAATTTTAAATTTTCAACTTTCACATTAGAGCATTCTACTACGATATGGTAGTTCACATCAAGTCTTCATTTAAAAAAGAAAGCATTCTGGTCCAACATATGTTTTTCACTCTTATGTACATATATTCCTATTTAATAGTCTGACCTTGGTATTATTGTTGTGTGTTGTATTTGATTGAAAAAAATACTAATATATGATGTTTTATCTTGGTTCAGTAGAGTTAAATTTTATAATGTGTCTTCAGGATAGATTTTATTATTATTTTTTAATTGTCCATTTCTTCACTTGCTGCTCACTGTGAGCCACTTTGTCTCATTGTTACACGAGATGTTTGCTTGTCCATTGCTGATAGTTTGTAACAGTCATGGGCTTTATTTCATTGCTTGAACTTTTACTCTTGAAATTTAAGTCCTAGAAACTATGAAACTTTAAGCTTTTAACCTGCTTACTTTTATGCATCTTTTTCTCATTTACCACATTTTTTGCTATTTATTGGAAAGTAGCTGTTTAAAACAAAGTTTCTCTCCTTATTTTCCAGGTAGTCTTTCATGGAATGTTGTTTGCTTTCATTTATCTGGCTTTACAAAAACGTCAAATACTTTCTGAAGGAAAGGGTGAACCTCTTTTTTCAAATAAAATTTCAAATGTTCTGTTGTTTATTTCAGTAGTTTCTTTCTTGGTAAGTTTTAAAATGTAATCTTCTAATTTTCCAACATTCTAATTGGTATAGAAATCTTACTTTTAGAGATAAGAATTTAATCAGTTATATTTAATAAATAAAATGTTTACTTAAAAATTCTCTTTTTATTTTCCAACTGAATATAAATTATGAAGTGAATACATATAAAAAGTTAAATATGAAGAACAATCAAAATATAAGTGAAATAGAAATTTTAAAAGTTGTAATAAATTTGGGGGGAAATATGAATGTAAGGTGTTTGGCATGAAGAGCTATCCCTGCTCGGGACCGGTTTCCAGAGAGACCGAGGCCCGCTCTGTGCTTTCTTACGTTTGGGCAGTGGAGACACGGAAACAGGTGATGAGCAAACCTGGGGGAAATTTTTACTGAAAATGTTTAAATCACATAATGAAGTAGAAAGTTATAAATAAATAAAATTTCAACATGTTCTGAAAATGCTACCTCTTTAATGTGTAACTGTATTTGTAAACTGATTCATGTACTTTTCATTTTAGACCTATTCCATCTGGGCTAGCAGTTGTAAAAACAAAGCAGAATGCAATGAACTCCACCCATCTGTTTCTGTTGTACAGGTAATTATCTTGATTTAGAGAAATTTTTTCTTAATTCTTGATAAGAACACAGTCTTTAAAGGCAGATAAATTTGAGATCAAACTCTTTAAAATGTGCTTATATTACTTAATATTTCTAAGCCTTAGTTTTCTCTATTGTAACAGGGATATTAAAATCTCTTTTAAAGGGTTGTTATATTAAATGTATGGAAATAATTAGTATTTGTCACTTAAGAGACACTTGGAAAATGTTAATTGTACTTTTTCATATTTGCTTTTAACAACCCTTATCGAGCCTACGTTCTTCTATTACAGATAATAATCATATAATACCATGTAATAATAAATAGAAGACATGATGTAATACGAGAACATCATGAGGGGCTGTGATCTAGTTGGAGTTGGAGTGAAGGTCAGGGATAATTTCCCTGAGAAAACTAAGCTGATTTGGAGGGAAGCAGGCATAGCAGGCAGCAGGAACATAGGCCTGTGCTGGGAAGGAGCATATACCACATTCAGGGAACTTATTCCAGAAGGCCACTGGGGCTGGAGCTCAGAGCCCAGGACCAGAGAAGTCTGTTGTAGTGTATGGGAGGTAGGCCAAGGCTAGAGGCAACTCAAGTCAGATTTCCATTTTTACAGACACCTCTGGTTGCAGAAAATCAGTGCATTGTGATTAGTGTGGTAAAGGTTAAGAACAGGCTGCTTTGAAAATGCCTGGGACTTCTTCCTGACACATCTTGATATCACAGCAAGGTTCTTGGAGAAAGTAGTGTCTAAATTCAGGCCTGAAAAATGAGGAGCCCAGCAAAGAGAAGAAGGGAGAATTTCTAGAGGCTGTTTATGGAAGAAGCAAAACTATATCATGAGGTTTTATAAATTTTGCCACATTAATATATCATCTCTTTCTACACAAAGGACCTCAAAGTGGGTTCATATTTTTTTCTAATAAACATGAAATGAAACTGTTCAGCCATATACTACCTAATTTTTGCACTGATATACAATATATAGACTACATGTTTGAGAAATCTAGTTTGTATAGGCTCTAGAACAAAATAACTTGCTAATACTTTATGTGTTGGAAAAAAACATGTTGTATGTATCAAGTTTAAGAATATAAAGAATAAATTCATGTCTTGAAGGCAAGCAAAACTGCTTTTAATAAACAGATTATTAATATTTACCGTTGTGGCTTTTTTTAGATTTTAGCCTTTATCCTAATCAGGAATATTCCTGGATATGCTCGTTCCGTTTACAGTTCATTTTTTGCTTGGTTTGGAAAAATCTCATTAGAGGTTGGTACATTACTATTTTGCTCTATCTTACAAAGCCAAGAGTTATATGTATGCTTGTGTTATATACATGTACGTTTATATATGTGTATGTGTGTAAACCTGACATATTTTTTTAATCAAAGCTATGTTATTTATGGAAATATAGGGGGGAAAGTAAGTACTTTCAAAAGCAATAATGTATTACAGAATTTTTTAAAGCTTTATTTAAATGACTAGGCATAGATGACTTTCACAATGCTCTTTATATTGTCTTAAGCTTTCAAGCACGTCCAGAATGCTGAGATCAGGAGAGAAAAAGTGAAGTAGATGTAAATGAAATTTATAAATAGATATAAATTAAATCAAGCTGAGGGGATTTTGATTTGTTATTATCTCCATAATTAAATATAATACTATTGGAATTTAGGTTTTACTGCTTATCATAATAAAATTCACCCTTATGATTGGAAATTGGGGAAAATTTAAAAACCCATTACATTTTGCATGTAATACCTATTATGCAATTATCTCCAAAATTACTTTAAAGTAGGTTTTGAAGTACATTCTGAGTGTTCTGAGCTTTATTTGAAACATAATATTGTAAAACAGAATTCGTATTGTAATCATAAAAGATAAATTTTAAAGCATGTGATTTATTTAAGATACATTTTTAAGTATAAGATTTATTAAGTTATCTTTTTTCAAATAGGGAAATAAATTTCCCTTTTGAGTTCTTGAATAAATGTTCTATTATTTTTTAAGTCTCATTTATAAGAGAGGTTACATAGAATTTAAAATTCTTGATCATGAATGACTTACCAAGTCATTCAGTGGACTAAAGAATATTTATTTTTTGCCTGGCCAGTGTGGCTCACTGGTTGAGCATCAACCCATGCACCAAGGACAGGTCTCTGGTTTGATTGCCAGTCAGGACACATGCCCAGGTTGTGGGACTAACCCCCAGCAGGGGGCATGCAGGAGGTGGCCAAAGGATGTTCTCTCTCATTGTTGTCTCTCTCTCTCTCTCTCCCCCTTTCCCTTCCTCTCTCTCTCTCAAATCAATAAAGATAAAATATTTTTAAGAAAATAATATTTATTTTTGCCAGCCCTTTAATAAGGTTTCATTAACTTTAATTGAATTAATTTACTATTTAGTGTTTCTATTAAAAGTATAGAATTGTCATAGTCCTCACGTGTTGAAGAAGCTTAAGCATATTTCTACTCTGGTTTTTTTTTTTTCATTTTTCTTTTTTTTATCCTCACCCAAAGACATTTTTCCATTTTTTGTTCAGATAGAGTGGGAGGGAGAGAGAGGAAGAGAGAGAGAAAAACATCGACACGAAAGGGTCACATCGAGTGGCTGCCACCCGCACGACCAACCAGGGCCAGGGACAAACCACAACTGAGGTACGCGCCCTTAGCGGGAACTGAACCCGGCCTCTGGACTGCAGGCCGACGCTCTAACTACTGAGCAAAACCAGCCAGGGTTCTACTCTGGTATTTTGAAGCATTGTGATGTAAGAACGTTTGCAATCACAATCAAAAGAAATAGAGGTATCCTCTAATGTGTGTAATCCTAGAACTTGAAATACACTTCAGAAACGTGAGTATAGTTGAAAACATTTGTTTGGCCATACATAGCAAACATGAAGACATCTTAAACACCATGCCATTTCCCATTCAAATCTGTACATACATAACTATATTCACAAATATATACATATGTGGACATATAGTACACACATAGGTATACACATAGGTTTATAGCTAGATACACACACACACACACACCATCATTCTTTGAGGTCTGAATACTGGAGTACAGATATTCTGTCAACTGTCTTCTATGTCATGCAAAGAAATTTTATAAACTTAGAGGGTTCCTATGATTCATTTCTTGAAGACTTTGAAGCAGTGTTTCAACATGTAGGAGTTCTGGAGAGCAGACTGCAGTAGACTTTTCAGGACCCGTAGTGAAACAGAATTAAATGGTTAGGTAAAAGCCTGCTAACATAATTGTGCTATCATAATTAACTTAAATTAGGAAAAACTGTTATGTATTCATGGATCTTCTGTATATATCTAACTTTAAATATTTCCCTCCTAGCTGTTTATTTGCCAATATCACATATGGCTGGCGGCGGACACAAGGGGCATCTTGGTACTCATACCTGGAAACCCAATGCTCAACATCATTGTCAGCACTTTCATATTTGTTTGTGTGGCACATGAAATTTCTCAGATCACTAATGATCTTGCACAGATCATTATTCCTAAAGATAACGCATCTCTGTTGAAAAGGTTGGCATGTATAGCTGCATTTTTTTGTGGACTCCTCATTTTATCAGCCATTTAAGATAAATCAAGACATTAAGTTTCTGAAATTCTAAGGAACTTAAACTCTTCAAGCTAACTTTATGTCTGCTTAGAGGAGAAACACATCTATCTTGAGATATAATTGTATATGTAAATAAAAGTATGTGGAAAGAGGACAGCTCAGTGCTGTCTGTTGAACATGTGTGGTTGTATATATTGAAAATGTGCATATCCAATGTGAAATACTGAAATAGATCGGTGAAGCAGAGTGCATTGTATAGGATTGCATGTGAAAGTCTTTTCTACTGGATCTGTGTTTCCACTTATAAATGATTTTAAGTTAACATATGAAGGCAGGGAAATAATTACCTTTCCAGTAAAAAATATAGATAATTTAATTAGCTTAGTGGCACACTGTTTTTGATATTTATCAAATTTGGGGTAATAAGATTGACTACATCTATATTCATCCTGGAAATTCCTACTTCATTGAAAATTCTGTCACTCAAGAATGACTGCAGTATTGTTTTCTTATCATATGTGCAATGATGTGGAGTGATAAACAGTATGCCTTTATGTGTTCTTGTTCTGTTGTTATGTTTCCTGACATGATATTTTTTTCCAACTGTTGTTTTTAGGTATCAAGCCTAAATCTTTGTACACTTTGTCTCACAGAGTTGTTCTAGGCTCCATGACAGGGTTTTGTCATTGTTGATGTTGTTGCTTTTTTTTTTTTTATAAAAAGGCCAAATTTCCTTTCCAATTCAAACATTCACCTGCTTCCTTTCCTTAAGCTGTACCAGTGTAGTACCAGCTACCCCGTGGATCCATTTAATACATTTTCCCCTGACTAATTTTTGTATATTATTTCCAATGTTTGGAAAGCTCTTTATAACCATTTTGTTATTTCTTATTACTCCCTCCTACTTTTTAAAATATTTATCGATCTAAATTTGTGCAGTCAATTAAAAGATTCAAGTTGTTATGATTGAGATGTATGACCACCAGTAGAATTTTAAGTAAACTGGTGACTTTGGACAATATATGTTTTTGGTTTGGTTTGGTGGTGTTACAGCTGATAGAATTATAACTTTATTTATCTGTTGTACAGATTTTATTATGACTTTTAATGTTTGAAAGATTGCACTTGTTCTTACTGTGTGTGGGGTAAAATATATTTTCTGTTCATCGTATATGAAAATATGGAGTAATTTAAACAGTAAATAAACTTTCTGTGGATGCTTATTTTTGTATTGGCAAAGTATCAATTAAACTGTATGTGTTCTTTTTTTTAAAAAGCTGGATCCATTGATTGGTTTAAATGTCTAATTCATTTCCTCAACTTAAATTTGCTTTTTCAAACTCGATTTAGATCACTGTGACAGTTGAAAAAAGAATAATTTAGTTATCAGAGCTTTGGAGAATAATCTGCCTTTCTACCCAGGAAATTTAAGCATTATGATTTATTAGTAGTCTTACTTGAAGATATTTAAAATTTAACTATTATTTCTTTAGCACTGGATTTATGGTGTTAGTGATATCTTCTCATTAATTGAGGACTATTTCTTAGACAGAAATGTGTGTTCTTTCCTTTTCTCTCTTCTTCTGCCCTTACTTAATCTTTTGACATTTCGCAGATAGACAATTGTAATGATTCATTGCTCTGCCTCCTAGACTGCAGCCTTATAAGTAGAGAATAGTAGAGTTATAAATCAAAACTTCTAAGTACTCTGGTCACATTATTCTTGCTGGTGTGGCTTGCCAGTGAGTAGAATGCGTTTTACTTTAGCTTGTAAGTTTTATCACCTGAAAAAGATTTTTCCTGATGAAACAATTGAAAAAGAAAGAAGACCAGTATTTCTGGTTTTTGGACGCACTTATGTCTCCAGCAGTGATACCTAAGTGAATATGTTTTCTCTCCTTTTTGAACTCAGCCTAAAACTTAACTGGTAAACCCTGTTTCTTCATCACACGCTTATTTAATATGCTCCACTGTTTTGTTTTATTTTAGATAGTTATGTAAAATAGTTACAATGTAACGCATTTGTCATTAAAATACATTCTATTTATACTTGATTTTCTTTATGAGTTTTTATGGATAAAGGTTATTATGGTTGAAGTTACCACAATGATAACATCTGTATATGGTATATGTTTTAGTATTTTTTTCGTATTGACTCAAATACTGAACTTAGATGCATTGCTCAGCCATAAAATTCTTCAGAAAAAGATGTTTAACAGAATATTTCAATATTATAAAATTGAGATAAAGCCACAAAGATTCTCTAAACTCAGATTTTCTATAATATAAATCACCATTGGCCTCAGAAGGTACTTACCTGCCTCAAATCCACCCTAATTCTTCCTTTTTTTGCCAAGCCTTTCTATTTTTATAGATAACCAACATAGCATTAAAAATTCAGAGCCTTCACCCTGGCTGGTTTGGCTCAGTGGTTAGAGCGTCAGCCCACGGACCAATGAGTCTCAGATTCTGTTCCGGCCCAGGGCATGTACCTTGGTTGTGGTTCATGCCCAGCCCTGGTGGGGGTCGTGCAGGAGGCAACCAGTCGATGTGTCCCCCTCAGGTCGATGTTTCTCTCCCTCTTTCTCCCTCCCTCCCACTCTATCTGAAGGTAATGGGAAAATGTCCTTCGACGAGGACTGAGGAAAAAAAATTCAAAGCCTTCACCTAAAACCATTTACTGTACCTATGAACTAGATTCTACTATTTGCTTTAGGTGCTGGTGTAAAAGAACCTTTACACCCTACCAATACATTGTAAGAAAAGTTGACCAGTTCGAATGTTCAAGATGGGTGATTTTTTTTTTCCTCCACTAGTGAGCTTAATTATTTCAAATGTTAGCATAGCGAGCTTTTAATTTAGTAAAATTAACTTTAATGATAAGTATAACTGTTCATATTAATTTCTTTACTAGATTGTAAACCATTAAGGCTAAATAAATAAGCAAACAATAGAACCCAGGACAGAACCTTTATATAATAGACACTTAATAAAAGCCAGTTTGTCAAAGAATGTGCAGTTGCTGGGAGAACACCACTGTCCCTTTATAAAGACTCCTCCCCTTTAGATTGGAGCTCTCACTGATCCAGGAAACCTTGGGCGAGCCAAGTTGGAGTTTTTATGTTGAACGGTACTACATTGCTAATATGCTATCATTTTTTACCTACACGTGATAGAAATGTTGGCAGGTTCACATGGGTTGACCTAATAGCTTACCCTGTTGAAAAAAAACACTTGGTTGGTTACCTGCGGAATTGATCTTGACATTTCAAAAATTCTCAATATTAAGTTTGGTAATGTTTAGAGTAATTTTGAGGATTGGTGAAAACTTAAGATACTCATACTTGAAAAGCATCTTGAAATCTATATATGTCTTTCATGAAATCTCTTCTAGTGTCTTATATGATATGAATTAGAAATATTATAAAAACTTACTTAAAAGGTACATCCATAAAGTAGTATAAACAAGAGACTATTTTCCAAAAATAGATTTGAGGATATTGTGAGATATAAAATATCTAATAGATTAGTTTGACATAATTTAAATGTTATATCTTATTTTATAAAATACCATTCCAGAGCATAAAAATGAGATATAGTCAACATTTTAAAAGGAAATTTGTGGTTATTTAGAAGTGTTTGTATTATGTGTAGGGCAACCTTTCCATGCTTAAAAGTAATTATAATATTTTCAAATTCAGCAAGTTCTATTAGCTTTAACTCCACTAATACCTACTGATCCTTATTTATAAGACATTTGAGAGAATTTTCTAATGAAAATTGCTAAAAATAATCACAGAACTATTAACAAGATTTTAATTTTTAATTCCAGAGCTACCATAGATGGACTATTTAACTCTTTTCATCTTCATTGCCAAAATAATAAAGGCAGGACTTAGCTGAGGGTAACTGCCCTCCACTTATCACCCATCTCTTTTTAATATGAATTTCAGCCCAGCCAATCTTGCTGTTCCTTAAATATCATACTGTTCTTTCCCTTTGTTCTCATTCTTTTTATTCACCTAAATGCAACTTAACATTCTTAAGAAGAATTTAAACTCCTCCTCTGTGAAACCAGTACTTTAATAATCCTCTTCTTTTAAACTATTCTAGCATTAACTACCTGATCTCATAACTTTTTCTTCCCTATTCCTTCAGTAAGATTGCACCCGCAGGGTCAAGATGGAATTTGTTATAGATATAGTAAGGTACTGTACACAAAGTAGATGTAAATAGGCACTTGACAATCAGCTAAGAAGTTCTGGCTTTATTTCTCCTATCTTAAAAACAAAATTCTTCTTTATCTCTTGCCTTTCCAAAGCTACTGCCTCATTTGTCTTCTTCTACAGACCTAAACTGCTCTTGTCAAGATCCCAGGCACCTTCCTATTGCTAAATCCAATGACCAGTTCTCAGTTTTCACCCTACTTGACCTATGAGCAGTATTTGACACAGTTGATGTACTACCTCCCTTTTCAACCAACCCCCTTCACTGTGCTTGGAGACATCACCACTTCCTGTTTTCTCCCTACTCAGAAGCCATTTCTTCAAGGTCTTATTCACACCCTCAACCTCTAAACTGCAATTCTCCAAAGCTGTCCTCAGACCTTATCTACACTCGCACCTTAGGTAGTATCACCTAGTCACATGACTTTGTGCTGATAACTACCAAATGTATGCCTTCAGTCAACCTCTTCCCTGAAATTCATATTCAGATAACTTCCTGGCCTACGCACATCTCCATTTGAATATCTAAAATTTAACAAGTGTAAACCAAAACTAAACTTTCTTAACTACTGGCCCAAAACAAATGAGAACACACACAATCTCTTCTCAGTAAATGGCAATTACATCCTTCAAGTTGCTCAGATTTTTAAAAATTTGACTTTTCCTCTTACACCAATGTCTTATGTTTTAGTAAATCTTGTCAGCTTCTCTCCAGGATATATCCATAATTCAATAACTCAACTACTTTTCATCAGCTTCAATGTGATCACCCTGCTCCAAAACACTACCAGTCATTTTTGTAATAGCTTTATTTTTCTTCATAGTTCTGACATACTTACATCTTTTACTTATCTTTTTTTTTTTTTTCCATCTTCCCTCCATTAGAACACAATCTTTCTAAGGACAGGGATTTTTCTGTTATATTCACTGTGGTACCCCCAGCTTCTAGAACAGTATCTCGCACTCACTTGCTGTGAGTGAAGGAAGGACGGAATGAAGGAATGAATGCTCAAAAAAAACAAGTGTCAAATACCAACACCATTCGATGCAGTTTGTCAGCCCCACAAATGATAAGGCATTTGGGAAAATACTTTTCCTTTTCCTTAGCTCTTTGGACAAGAGGCCAAAGATAAACTTTAATTGATGTTTAGGATGTTGATTTGCATATTGTTTGAAAAATTAACCCACTTATGTAGCCAGGTGAATAGTGGCTCTCAGCAGGGCGTGGGACTTTCTCTCTTGGATGACAACTACCTGCAGAGTTGAGCCCCAGCCAAACCAGGGAAACCTAAGTCTTTCACTCATTATGGCTTCTATCAGTACTTATTTTCTTGCTCTATGCAAGAAAAGACTATTGCATTTACACTATTATTTTTCTTATAGTAGACAATTACTTACTTGGACGCATGTCACCATCAAAAGTAGGAAAAGGAAAAGTAAGCCAAGAAAACCTTGTACATTAAAAAGATTGTGCTTTTAGTGGAGGTCAAAAATATTTCTCTGTGTCCAACAGGCAAAATGTGATTATGTCAAAGAATACTACTTTAAACAAACCATTGCAAAATAAACACTAAAAACAGTCGCCAGTAAGTACATAGAAAGGCATGTGCGAGGGCCAGTATAAGATGTTAGTGAAGTAAATGAAAGCGTGAGATTTCGATAGGACTTGAATTTAAATGAAATTTAATAAATCATAATGCTGTGAAATTCAGATATAAAGTGGAAAAAATTGCATAAAAACATTTAACAGATGGTAAGTTTTAAAAGCATATCCATTGAATGTAGCAGAAATTACATGCCAAAAAGAAATAAGCTTTTGAAAATAGAAGGCTAACTGGGAAAAGTAGTATCTCCCTCAGTATATGGAGATATGGCCGAGAACTGAAGGAAAAATTTTGTGAAAGATGTAATTTGTGAGAGTCCAGATATCAACATTAACACCTAGTTAATTAAATTTTTTGTGTTTTTGGTGAGAATTCTCATGGAACCATGTGACTTGGGTTCATCATAAGGAACCCAAGGAAATGGTTTATTGATTGATTGGATTTAAAAAATCTTAAAGTTTGATATAGGCTAATATTAATATGAATCAAGTTAATAACTAGTAACTATAACAGAAAGTGCTATTGTGATGATCCGTGGACTGACAAAATGAAACAAAAATTAGTGATTTTTCACAGGGACAAGGAACTTAAGTCTACTCATTTCACTTCCTGGAAATGACTTTATGCTAAAATCTTAAAAATAGAATGTATTCTGGATATAATTATTGGTACAAAATGAATGTGTTCTGTGGCTTGTACTATCTATGGACAAGTCAGTGTTTTGCTTGATAATTAGATGTGCCACATGGGAAACTGCTGTATGATAGGAAGTTAGGTGGCATTGTGCCTAGAGATCTGGGGAGCTATTGAGAGAGACTGGATTCCTCACATCACTCAAGAGAAAATCACCTTGTTAACTTAATTGCAAAGGCTGAAATAAATACAGCCCATTTTGATTAGAAATTCACCCCATCTTACCAGTTTGAATATTGATTTGCAAAGACATTGCAAACAGTTGCATAAATATACAACTTAATTTGTTGTTCATTCTTAGGATAATTGTTATTTGGGGAAACTTATATGGCAAAGTGTATTCTGGTTCATTTTCTCACGTGGAAAATAAAAAGGTTTCCAGAGAAGAAAGTGGTGTCAACTACATTCCCAAAATTGTGCGGTTGAAGACTGATTTCTAGAAGTTTTTCTGGTTTTAAATTTTATAAAAAAATTAATAACACTTTCATATTAACAGTGATAGTAAAACTGAAGAGACTCAGTGGTGGTTATGTAACTGTCATAGAGAACAGCACCAGGACCCGAATATAACCGAGTTGGGATACCCGAATTCTACACATACATTAGGAGTAGTTGCCTTAAAATATAAAAACTGTTACTTGAGTATTTTATCCATGTTCAAAAATAACAATTAGAATATGGAGGATTACAAAACAATAAAATCAAATACCCTTTGTCTTTAAAGGGTTCAAAGATAAAATTGTACTGAACATCACAATGAAAAATCTGCCATTTTACATCTTAGTAAAAAAAAAAAAAAAGAGACTCTTATTCCAAATTTAAGATAAACCAAGAAAAAATGTCACAACTAAATTTAATTTTTCCTCTATTTTTGTTTTCAAATTTAAAATATCTCCAGTAATATAAATGTTTATGTTGTATGAAAGGCTTATGCCATCATACAATAAAAATAAAGTTTGATTCCATATCTGGAACTTATAAAAAAATATTTTAGCTCTCTTTGTTCTACTTTCTATCTGATCACAGTAACTACTTGATTTTTTACTGTAGTTTTTCTTTTTCATAAATAGGCCAGTCTAGCCCTGGCCAGTTTGGCTCAGTGGTTAGAGACCTGCGATCCTGAGAGACCCGGGTTCGGTTCCCGCTAAGGGCATGTACCTCGGTTGCAGTTTGTCCCCGGCCCTGGTTGGTCGTGCGGGTGACAGCCACTCGATGTGTCCCTTTCACATCGATGTTTCTCTCTCTCTGTTCCTCTCTCTCCCTCCCACTCTACCTGAACAAAAAAATGGAAAAATGTCCTCGGGTGAGGATAAAATAAATAAATAAATAAATAAATAAAATAAATAGGCCAGTCTAGGGTGTGTGTGTGTGTGTGTGTGTGGTATTTGACAATTTATAGGGTCAAAGTTCTGCTAATAAAAGAAATAGACTCTCCTCTGTAACACTGGATAGGTTGCATGGCAAGATGTATTTTTCCTAAGTAACCTAGGGGTAAAGTAGTGACAGCATCTCTATCGAGAGAGCAGACTAGAACTAAGAACCCACCTTTTCCTTTCCTTGCCTCCTTCCATGTCATCCTGCCTCAGGACACTATTCCTTGGGGGAGAAAAAGTGATGGAAGAACATTTTGTTGATGTCAAAGCGGTCCAGCACATGGTACACTTTTCTCAGAGACTACAAAATTCAAATGAAAACCGTAAGGAGGCAATACATGGACAATACTATCCAAGAAACAATTTAAACAGAGTAGTGGAAGGGGTAGGACTTGTGCAATTAGATATTTAGACACATTATTTTTCATTTATTTATTTTTACTATCCTCACCCGAGGACATTTTGCTTTTATCTTCAGGTAGAGCTGGAGGGAGAGAGAGAGAGAAACATCGATGGGAGAAAGACACATCGACTGGCTGCCACCCACACGACCTCAACCGGGGCCGGGGACAAACTACAACCGAGGTCCGTGCCCTTAGTGGGAACCAAACCCGGGCCTCTGGTCTGCGGGCTGACGCTCTAACCATGGAGCCAAACTGGCCAGGGCTAGACACATCATTAAGTTACAGTCATATCAGTGTGGAATAATAGATGCAAGAATATATAGATGAATGGGCAGAATAGGAAACACAGGGACATTGTAATTCAGCAGATACTAAAATAAGGTAATAGCTTGATTTCATATTTAGCAGGAAAAGGTAGAAATGTTCTTTAGTCCCGAGACATTTGCTTAACAACTGGTGTGGGGACAGTATATTCCTATTCTTACTCTATATACCAAAAGACATTTAATGTGGCATATAATGAACAAAATAAGCTGATGAACAAAATAGACCCAGAGACATAGAAAGGAGTACGGTCCAGACTGACAAACCTCAGAGGAAGGGGTTGGGGAGGGAAGAGATGAACCAAAGAACTCACATGCACATATGCATAACCAATGGACATGGACAACAATGCTGGGGGTGGGGGGCGGGCAAGATTGGGAGGAGGGTGTCGGGGGGAAGGAGAAACATTGGTAACAAAAATAAATTAATTTTTTAAAATAAAAACTGGACACTTGCCCGGCCGGTGTCTCAGTGGATTGAACGTCGTCCCATGGACTGAGAGATCCTGGTTCAATTCCTGGTCAGGGCACATGCCCGGGACTTGATCCCCAGTAGGGGTCATGCAGGAGGTAGCCGTTCAATGTATCTCTTTCACATCGATGTTTCTCTCCTTCTCTAAAAAAATAATTTTTAAAAAAACATTTAAAGCCCTGGCCGGTTGCTCAGTGGTTAGAGCATCGGCCTCAGACCCGAGAGTCCCGGGTTCGGTTCCCACTAGGGGCACATACCTTGGTTTCGGTTTGTCCCTGACCCCAGTTGGGAATCTTGTGGGTAGCAGCCAGTTGATGTGTCCCTCTCACATCGATGTCCCCCCCTCCCCCTTTCCCTCCTGCTCTGTCTGAAGATAAATGTAAAAATGTGCTCAGGTGAGGATAAAAAAAATTTTTTTAATAAAGAAAAAACAAAATACATGTAAGATAATGGGATTAGGGTTGCAAATACAAAGAAAATATATGTGACTCTTGAAGAAAGATTCATTAGGGATAAAGCAAAAGGTAAAACCAGAATTGGTACATTCCATTGCATAAAAATTTAAAACCAATATGCCAAGATATAAATAGAAAAAAATACAAGCTGGAAAATTTTATAGCATGAGTATTTGACAAAAAATTTAATATTCTGAGTATGTATAGAGCTCTTAAGAGTTTAGAAAAAACAAGATATTTTTCCAAATTTCAGTTAGTTTCCAATTAATTCTATACAGAAAGTCACTTCATTCAGAGACCTTGATGTTCATTACACAACTAATTTAACTTGGAAGAACATCAGGAAATCACCTTACTCATAGCTAAGCTTTTCAGGAGTTGGGGGAGATTTTTTTTCATGGCTCCTATGTTTAGTTATGCCTTCCTTACACATTTTCCGAACTAATATTAATTGAGACTCAGTTACATTGAGCAGAAATTTGGAACCTAAATAGCCCATCTGTCTGTGTAAGAGTACATATTCAATTTTTTTATTGCTACAGAGAATCTTGGCCAAGCTCTGGAGTATTCCCTCAGAAACTGGTGATCACTGGACCCTTAAACTTCTCCCAAAAGATGTCGCTCCTACACTAGTTCAATGTCCTATTAAGACCTTTTCCCTAAATCCCTGGAATACTGAACTCCCGGGATAGGTTATTCAATGTCAAGCTCCCAGCTACCTCATGTCTATCGGCTGTGGGTTTGACTATGGCAAACAGTATTTACAAAGGAACATTCTAAGATTTACTGTTTGCTTTTTATCATTTCCTTAGATCCTTTCAAATGTACCCCATAATTAAGTCAGGCTGGCACCTCGCAAAGTCCACCTGTACAAGTATCGTCTTTACATAATCCTAGAATTTCTCTTTGGTTTAAAGCCATTGGTCAGCATTAAGGGCACTCTACAAAGCAGTTTTATCAAATTCATCATTGTGTCAGCTCTAAGAATGTTGATTACATTACACAGTGGCCTCTTTATGTGGCTCTCAAGGGTAATTTCCTTCTGGACTTTGTATTGGCATATTTGTCTTTCTCCTGAACAGTCCATTTGCTACTGTCTTCTGGACACTGAGTTAGCTTTTCACGTTTGCTGATAAAGAGCTGCGGCTAACATTGTGCTCCATCCCAGAGAACAGGGCACTTTGGTCTTCGCTGTTTACATTAGCCTCGTTCTTGGCCCCTTTTTCCCTTTTGTCTGCTTCAGATGATGTTACCTGGCTACATTTTGACCAGCCCTGTAAGCCATCTTACATCATTTTTGGAAGAAGGCAGAGTGATGGTCATGAGTGTTTCTTCTGACCACGCCAGCCAGGATCAGCAGTAGAAGCATATCAGAGTGGCCCATAGATGTCCCAGTAGCAAATATTCCCAGTTCTCCACAACTCTTCATAAAAACAAGGCTGAGAGTTCTCCTCCTGCCCCCACCATGCCATCTTCTTCCAGCCAATGCTATTCCCTACTTCTGTCTTTAAGATGACCAGAAACTCTACTGGTATCTGTTGGTTCCTTCCCCAATGGCCAATCCTGTTTCCATTTTGAAGCATACCTCTCTGAGGACCAGATGCCAGGCCACAGCCTCAGGATGTTGGTACACGGTTGCCCTCAGGACAGGGTGGTGACCTCTCCTGTGGCTGTTCGTTTCTGACTGCCATATGGTCATACTGTTGCCCTGAGAGCACCTGGCCTGGCCGGGTGGCTCCATTTCGGACCATGAATTAGAAGTGCACTCCTCTGGAATGTAGTCTCAATGGCCCTGTTGCTCCTCGAGACACTGGAGGACTCAGGAAAGTTCCTGGGTTGCTTGTGGCCTTCGTTTTCCTAGCCCTTCAGAAACAACCTGCTACGATGGTGCTTGGAAGGAGAGTAAGGGCTGCCCAGTGCCCGACCCCCACCCCCATCCATCCCCACACACACAAGCCTTGGGAGTGGTCACTCAAGACAGAAGACTACTACTTCCCTCATTACCCCTTTTCCATATACCCTAACAGAAGGCGATGTTGAAGAGACCTCTTCAATGCAAAGCCCAGAAAAAGCCTCCCTGAAGAGAGCATACAGGGTGGGGCAAAAGTTGGTTTACACTTGTTCATAGGGGAAATAAGAAAGTAATTTATAAATAATAATACCAAAATAAACTCTGTTTCACGTATTCACAACTATAAACCTACTTTTGCCCCACCTTATATTTTGTTTTTAAAAAATTCTACAAAGCAAAAGCACATCAAAGCAAAAACCAGACTGAGAAGAACTGTATATCTCAGATCAGAGACACAGGGCTAATCTCCCAAGCATGTAAAGAATTCTTCTAAGTTGATAAGAAAAGGGCCACCAACAGATAAATGGGAAGCCGTATAAGCAAGCTGTCCCCAGACATGAAAATATTAATTCCTTTTAAGTATGTGACATGAAGCAAACTCCTGACACATGTTGGGGTTGTGGGACCTCAGCTCACAAGCACTGGTGCGTTGCTGGTTGGAAGTAGAAATTGCCAGGGTCCCTAAGGCGGGCAATCTTGCTGTAAATATCAAAATTAAAAATGCATGGACCCTATGACGCAGTAGTCCCGCTTCTGGGAACTTATACATATACTCATATTGGTAGAAAATGACATAAATAAGGCTATTTACTGAAGTATTATTTGTAACAGTAACTGGTTGGAACTAATTAATAAGGGAATGGTGGATGTCCTTATTAATAAGGAAATGATGGATCGATACAGAAACCAATCAGAGAATGGTGCTTTAATGATGTGACCCCATGCCACGTAACACTATGCAATGGTAACAGAGAGTGGAAAACTATACATTGGTGGGGAAAGCTCTCCAAAACATATCGCTAAATACAAAATATTTTAAAAAGGACAGAAACCTGGATTGCATGGTATATTCTACATTGAGAGGGGAAATAAGAAAATATATTCCTATTTACTTGTACTGTAGAAAGGAACTTGGCAAGAATACATAAAAAGCTTGCAAAAGTGGCTACACATAGTGGGGGAGCAGTAATCATGAGAATTAAACTGATGAGGGACTGTGGAGGAAAAGGAAACTCTTCACTATCTTCCTTTAGTATTTTGTTTGTTTGGTTTTTTTGAGCCATCTAAATATATTCCCTTCTCAAAAATAAAGACATAAGAAGAAATCGTGGAGGAAGCTGACCTTGAAGGAAGAAGCTGCGGGACGAGGACTGGCGCCTGCACACATTCCTGTTTCTGCTATCTCCACATCTCTCCCCTGGCATTTTAAAGACGACCAGAATGTTAAGAGAGAGGCTTACCAGCCCTCTGGTGTCTTCTTTCTATCTCCCCTTATAACTCCACTGGTATGTTCAAGGCTAGTACTTTGCCAAAAATGAAGTGTACACATGCTTCATGCGGGAAGCGGTGGGCAATTTTAATGTTTGTTCCCATAACATGCCTGTTCCTTTGCACGTCCCAGCTCCGATAACACTGGAACGGAGGGAAGAAGCAAAGACAGCCACTGGAATGGTAGAAGCAGGGTATAAAAGGCTCAAAGCAGTTGAAAAGAAAACCTGATGCTTGCAACATGTTAGAAAAGAGAAAAATAAATCACCACACGAAATAGTCGTACACAAAATAATGTAACAGGATGGACGTAGTCATATTCAATATTATAGTTGGCAGAAGGAACACGAAGGTGTAAACCCGCTCTGGTGATGTGCGTTCAGCTGTTCTGTTTGGTTGGTTGAATGGACACATTTAGACGTGAGCTGAGGGGACTCAGAGTCAGGGGGACGTTTTCCTGGCATATTGGAAACCTGGAGACCACCGCGCTGCTTGCCACTCTGTGCGGAGCTGTGGGGGCAGGAAAGACCTGGCCAAGATGTTTCACGGAAAAAAAAAACAACTTGGAATTTTCTCTTAATCACAGACAGATGGGCCGTTGATGGCCCAGATTTCTACTCCCTATAGCACAGACTCAATCATTTTATTTCACAAAATGGTTAAGGAAGGTGTAACCCAAAACCCACCGTGGCATGTTAAAAAAGAAAGAAAAAAGAAAAAAAACGCAACCAAGTTCCTCTAGAATGACCAGCTTTGAGCAAGGCACCCTCCCAGTTACACTGTTCGTGAATATAGCCCAAAGTAAGGAAATGAAGCTAAGATGTGGAATCAGAAACTATAAACCAGCCGTAAGTGGGAGAAAATACATTTTTAAATAAAAATAAATAAAATTATGTTTTGATATAAGAATATTAGAAGTAAGTTTATTCGTTTTCAAAATATTTTGCAATGTGCCTTATAATTTATGGCATTTCTCTTGACCCAGAGAAACACTGTTTTAAAATAAATGAGTATTATAATTGGATGCATTTGGCTTTTTTCTTATTATATGTATAAACAAGCTATTCTTTCAGTATCCGAGATTAGATCAAAACTAAACTGGACTGTTTTCCTCCTTTCCTTGCTGAAAATTCTGTTTATTATATTTTCAATTCCCATAAAACTTTATTGCCTGTTTTTCCTTCTGGTCCTTTGATGTAGCGCATGGACTTAACGGTAAATTTCTGGGTTTCTTTATCAAAACTGAGTACAAATACTTCCCTCGTTATCTTTCGTGGCGGCTAGGGAGAGGTGCTGCCACATCTCCCTTCAAAAATGCCACTGTGGGGGTCAGCACGCCCGAAGGGGCCCCTTTGGAAAGGGGTCAATGAGCCTGGTCAGCAGTGGGGGGTAGGGCTGCCTTCCCGCCCCGGCAGAGAGGAAGCATGTGCGTGGAGCTGAGCGGGTCCACTTGGGGTCTGCTTGGTACCCCCTCATCCTATGGTAACTGGGCATGAAATGTGCATCAACCCCAGCTAAGAAGGAGTGTGACCACCAAGAGCCCAGACCCTCCCGGAAGGAGAATTTGGATCACAACTCCGGGTGAGCCTGCAAAGCCAAGGGCAAAGGGGGTGTAGAATTCAGAGGGGAGGAGGGAGCTCTGAGCATCAGTTGCGACCCAGAGTAAAGCAACTAACTGACGAGATAGGGACTGTAGTTTGTCCTACGAACCTCTCTTTTTAAAATCTACTTTCAGAAAAAGTGGTCCATGAAAATCAGGTAGGACAAATTCCCTGAACCCGTGTGGAGTGGATTTGTGAACAACGGCCGGGGTGAACTGACACGTCCGTGGAGGAGTCCCGTTCACAAGTCCCTTCAAGAGAACCCGACGTAAGGAAGGAAACGAGAGACACGCTGCGGATGATGCTCCACCTGCGCATCCACCTCCTTGTTCAGGCTGAGCTGGAGTCTCCTGGGCGGCTCCCCGCCAACAAGGAGCGTGGTAGGGTCTGCACCCCAACCTACCTCCTGACGCAGGAGCCTCTGCCTGGCACTCTCCGCTCTGGGCTACGGGACAGCCAGGCGGGACCTTGCTGCTTGGGGCCCTCCGCTCCCTTCACAGGGGTCACAGGTGAATTCTGGTTGGAGGGAAAGAGTAAGCAAAATGGCTAATACATTTTGAGCTTAAACATTTTTATGTAAAAGATTATAATCAGTCAAAATAGAAGACAAGTGGCAACTGGGTGAAGTATATGCAAAATTAGACAACGGGCTATCATCCTTACTATACAAAGAACGCTGACATTACCAAGGAAAACACAGGCTTTAAGTTACATACAGATAAAGGAAATAAACAGGCTATTTATTAAGAGAAAATTTGAAGACTAAAAATAACTACAGCTTGATTCTCCTATTGATTCAACCACCAAAAAATAACTTTCCCTCAAAGAATTCTTTAAATTATGAGTTTCCCAGAGCTTAAAGCAGGGTGGGGCAAAAGTAGGTTTACAGTTGTGAGTACGGCAGTTTATTCTAGTATTATTTGTTCATTATTGTATTATTTTCCATATAAAAACTGTAAACCTACTTTTGCCCAAACCTGCACTATTTCTTTCCCTATACATACATACCTATGATAAAGTTTAATTTCTACATTAGGCACAGTAAGATAGCAACAACCGTAACTAATAATAAAATAGAACAATTATAACAATACACTGTAATAAATGTTATATGACTGTGCTCTGTCTCTCTCTCTCAAAAGATCTCATTGTATTGAATTCACCTTTTCCCTTAAAGGAAGCTCTTTATGGCTTCCCTTTGGCACATTGAATTGCCAGCATCACTACTCTTGTGCTTTCGAGCTATTATTAAATCAAATAAAGATTTAATGCCTCTATAGTCCATCTACTAGCCCAGGTGGCTACCAGGTAAGTGCCTGACAGCGAGCAGTATACGGTGTGGATTTCCTAGCCAAAGAGATGATTCACATCCTGGGTGGATGGAGCAGGATGGTGCAAGATTTTATCATGGTTCTCAGAATGGTGTGAATTTTTTAAAATTATGCATTATTTCTGAAATTATCCATTTAAAGCTGCCCTCTTTTTTAAAGAAAGCACCTATTATAGTTTTCAAGTCCCTGTCCCATGATTCTGTGTTGGCTTGTCAGCGTGGGGCAGGTCGCTCACGGTTCCAGTATGTGTCTCGGTATCAAGAGGAGCCACATCCAAGGAGAAGCAGCTGAACCTGACATACATCATAAAATGCTGTACTTTGTAAGCTGTTGCCATGTTTGGGTGCGAATTTGGAGTCCTGACAAGGGTTTAGTGTATTTTGCATGTGGAAGAAACATAAATAGTCAAGGCCAGTGTGCAACCTATGATAGATCGATTGCATCAATGGTCTCGGTTAATAGCCACCCAATATTCACAGTCAACCCTGTTATTTTATATTCTTCGACCACTCAAATTTAGGGCTCAGCCAATTTACTTACTTTGACCAAAGGAAATTAGTAAATCCATCACAAAGACTAACTTGAAAGAAGATGCACATTTTCTGCTAAGCCTTTGTATGACTGAGTTACTCTGTGTTTCTGCCATGCTGAGACCAAGTTCACGCAAGCCTAATAAAATGAGATAACTTGGGAAGAAAGCAAGTTTAACCACTATTCCCGCTGAAGCCATCCTGGCTAAGCCAGTAGTTAGGCAACTCCAGGACATCTGAGGAAATCAAACTTAGACTTGAAAAAACTTCCAATCAAACCTAACCTAAATAGTTGACTCACAGTGACCTAAAAAACACTTATTATTTTGGAGGTGATTTGTTACACAGCTGAATTAAAGCAGTAAATGACACACACACAATGTGTGTGTGTGTGTGTGTGTGTGTGTGTGTGTGTATGTAATAGCCCTGGCCAGTTTGACTCAGCAGTTAGAGCATCAGCCCACAGACCAATGACTCATGGGTTTGATTCCGGCCAAAGGCAGGTACTTCAGTTTCGGTTCATCCCCAGCCTGGTTGGGGTCGTGCATGAGGCAACCAGTCAATGTGTCCCTCTCACATCAATGTCTCTCTCTCTCTCTCTCTCTCTCCTCTCTCCCTCCATCCTTCTCTTTCCCTCTCTCCTACTCTATCTAAAGATAAATAGAAAAATATCCTCAGGTGAGGATCAAAAATAAATAAAATAATAATAATATACAATAGTGTGGTAAAAGCTGGGGGTGGAGTGGAAGGAGGGAGGAGGCGGTCAATGGAGGAAAAAGAGGGGGCATCTGCCCTGGCCAGTTTTGCTCAGTGGTTAGAGCATTGACCAATGGACCAGAGAATCCTGGGTTCAGTTCCCGCTAAGGGCACGTACCTTGGTTGGTTTTTCCCTGGCCCCGGTTGGTGTCGTGTGAGTGGCAACCACTCAATGTGTCTCTCGCACATCGATGTTTCTCTCTCTCTCTTCCCACTGCCTCCTCCTGCTCTATCTGAAGATAAATGCAAAAGTGTCCTCCGGTGAGGATAAAAAAATAAAAAATTAAAAAAAAGGAGGGAGCATCTGTAATACTTTCAACTATAAAGATACATTTAAAAAATAATAATAGCCCTGACTAGTTTGGCTCAGCAGTTTGAGTGTTGGTCCATGGGCTGAAGGGTCTTGGGTTTGAGTCCTGGTGTAGGGCACATACTGGGTTGCAGGTTTGATCCCTGGCCCCAGTCAGGGTTGTGCGGGAGGTGACCAATCAATGTGTCTCTCTCACATCAATGTTTCTCCCTCTCTCTCTCTTCCTCTCCCTCCCTCCCTTCCACTCTGTCTAAATATCAATTGAAAAATATCCTTGGGTGAGGATTAACTAACTAACTAACTAAATAAATAAATAAATAAATAAATAAAATAAAAAATAATATTAGTATATATAGCATAATCTAGTTGAAGGATACATCTCCCATCCCATTTTTATTTTTAGGCACTTGGCCATTTTCACAAAACAGACTTTGCAGACTTGTGAATCACCCCGATGCAGAGTTGGTGGACACGATAGATCTGCGCTCTTTTAAGAAAGACCTTAAGACTCCAATCCATGATTGCCATCTATCAAGATGTGGCATTAACGTCCATTACTATGTATCACTAAGAATTCCATCCACAGTCAATAAAGAATTCTGTCTAAATGACTCTCTGACTACCTGGCTTAGGAGCAAATGATCTCAAATTCAGATCCGTGAACACAAAGAAGCAGCAATTTTGATTATTCATTTCAGTTTTCCAATGCTGTTCTGACATGAGGAATCACCACAGATAAATTAGGCCATTACTCCCAGTATTTACTTTTGAAATGTGTTTGTCCACCTTCAGGTTTGAATAAGATAGCTGGTTGTTACACATTCACCTCAAACGGGACCCCTGAACTTCATTATCTTTATACGTGACAGAACCTTTGAACAGTTTGCACTGCTATAGATATTACCGACCATTTGTATACATACCTAGTTAACATTTCACTAATACTATCTGTTGTAGCCAATACAATTTGTTTCAGAGACTTTACCACAGACGTATATGCACAAACATTTGGCAGATGGCATCGACATTGCTGAGCTGGCATGTCCACCCTGCTCTTTCCCTGGTAAGAACTGGCCTTTGTAACGGGAAGAAAAATTCAGAACTAAACTTGATCTCATCCTTGATAATTATTCTTTACTCAGCCTTCTCAGACTCAGTAATGGATCAAAAATATGCCCAAGAACTAAGGCCTTAACTCTGGAAGTCAACTTGATTCTTCTTTTCTCCACATTTCCAATCTGTCAGCAAATCCCATCAATTCCATGTACAAAATATTTCTCAGCCCTGGCCGGTTTGGCTCAGCGGTTAGAGGGTCGGCCTGTGGTCCAGAGAGACCCGGGTTCGGTTCCCACTAAGGGCGCGTACCTCGGTTACAGTTAGTCCCTGGCCCTGGTTGGTTGTGTGGGTGGCAGCCACTTGATGTGTCCCTTTCACATCAATGTTTCTCTCTTTCTCTCTCTCTCTCTTTTCCTCTCTCTCCCTCCCACTCTATCTGAACAAAAAATGGAAAAATGTCCTCGGGTGAGGATAAAAAATATATATATATATTTCTCAAAGACAAACACTTCTCTCTGTTTCTACTTCTGCATTCTACTCCTGAACAGTTACTCTTCTTTCCTCTGCATTAACTGTTTGCCCTTTTGGCCATTCTCCATATTTTAGTTAGGGTGCTATTTTTAAGAGCTTTTATTTTGAGATAATTTTATTTTGTGCTAATTTCAGAGTTGTAAAAAGTTACTGTTTTTTCCTATGTAATTGCTAAAATATGTTAATAAAGTAGGATCTCAAAGAGGTATTAGCACAGCCATGTTCAGTGCCCCATTATTTCAATAGCCAAGAGCTGGAGCAACCCAAATGCACATCAACAGATGAATGGCTAAATAAAACATGATATAGATAGCAAGAAAATATTATACCACCCAAAAAAGAAGGAAATTCTGTCACATGCTTCAACATAGATGAACATCAAGGACATTATGCTAAGTGAAATAAACCGGACAAATACTCCATTATCTTGCTTTTATATGGAATCTTAAAAAGTTGAATTTATAAAAGCACAGAATAGAATGGTGGTTGCCAAGGGGAACATTGTAAGGAGATATTTTGAGGTCATGTAAATATCCTATTAGAGATAGAAGATTTTATATATATACTTTTTTTTTTTTAACTTTTTTCCCCCTAGCTCTGTCCATTGGGAGGACTTAGAAAGCAATTACACTTTAGAATGTCTAGTGCCCACATCTTGGTTTCCATACAATTATATATTTATGGTTTTCTTGTGTTAAACAGTTATTCCTGTGGTGTTTGAGAAATCATGATTTCATAGTTCCATCATATCTTCTTCATTACCTGGCATTCTACTATACGAAAGCATTCATTCATTCATTCATATCAGTATAGGTTCAGGAACTTTCATAGTACATTATTCATAATACAGCACTATATTTATTTTGTTAACCAAACTGTCTCATATTTGGCCAGCGTGAGCCACTTCTGGCCAACTCCTGAGTTATTTTAATCAACGTCCATTATTCTTCGGGCATTTCTTATTTTTTGACACAAGAAGATGTTATGAGTTCCTCTAGTACTTCCCTGCCCCAGCCCTGAAATCAGCTGTTTCCTCAAGGAGCCCTGGCTTCTAGAGACCAAGACTCGGCTGCCGAGCGCTGTGGGCCTTGCTGCGTCCAGGTGTCAGTGGACGGAACTAGGGAATGTGCCGTTGTGTGTCTGCACACACACGTACATCTCCACCTTCTGTTTATTAAAACCGTGGGTTCACACCGACCCCTCCAACTCCATTCCCACACTACGGAGCTCATTTAAATCTTTCCTTTCCAGTTTGTGAGATGCTTCTCCAAAGGTGACAACCCGGCTTCCCTTATCCACAGATCTTTTTTTTTTTTTTTTTTGCACGCTCCTAAAACACAGACTAGTTTTCAGAATTGTGAACGATACCACAGCAAAAAAAAAACAACAAAAGACAAAACACAACAACTAACTTACTGGAGTACAATATGTATTTATGGTTCTTTTTGTTTTTACCTTTAAGCAAACAGTCAAAGCACTCCATTCCAATTACATAAGTGAGCTCTACCCGCATCGCTTGAGTATGACAACGTCATTCCTTCTGCATACAGCTGGATTCATTTTTAAAATTCTTTTCAAGTTTTCATTACAGTTGACTTTCAATATATAGTAGTTTCAGTCATACAGCACAGTGGTTAGACATTTACAGAACTTACATAGTGTGGATTTATTTGTTTCATTTTAGGTGCTCCCATAACTGGGACACTTATTTATTTTTCATTCATTCGTTTTGAGTGTGTAAACCATTACTATGGCTCTACAAGTTAGAATCATGCAAAAAATACTCAGAGAAGGATAACTCCTCTGCTCCCATCCCTGGCCCCAGCTGTTACCCAGCACCCGAGGAAGCCAGGAAGATCTTGTTTTCACCAAAGCCCAGGTTTTTCTTACCGGGTGAGCTCGGCGTCAGGCAAAGAAAGAGACTTGCAAGTGGTCGTCATCCAGGGAACCACCAGACAGGTAACATAATAAGAACAATTGTCTTGAAAAGAGATTTTGAAGGAACTCCAACCTCATTCTGTCCCTTTTGTTGGCTACCAGACTGTTGTTTTGTTTGTTTGTTTGTTTGTTTGTTTTTACCATGATTGTGGTTTTCAAAGCTACCTTGAAACTGGAGAGGGGAGGATGGGAATAGGGCAGTTTGTTTGTTTTTTTAATCCTCACCCTAGGACTTTTTTCCCTTTTTTTTTTTTTTTTGGTTCAGATAGAGTGAGAGGAAGAGAGAGAGAGAGAAACATCGAAGTGAAAGGGACACATCTAGTGGCTGCCCCCCGCACAACCCCAACCAGGGCCGAGGACAAACTGCAACCAAATTATTTGCCCTTAGTGGAACCTGGATCTCTCCGAACCATGGGCTGACGCTCTAACCGTTGAGCCACACGGGCCAGGGCGGAATAAGGCAGTTTAAAATGCCAGAAAGCTCGCTGTTGTTACCAAGATTCAACTGTTCTGTGTGAGTAAATTTGACCCAGATGTTACGGCCTTTGGTTAACGACCAGTGTTTTGAAAATGTAATTTTGACCATTTTTGCCAGTTTTCTCATTTATGAAGGAGAGAATTTTCAGTGATCTTTACATTACCATTTTTGCTGATCCAGGGTGATTTTTTAAAAAATAAAAATAAAAATAGGCCCTGGTCAGTAGCTAAGTTGGTTAGCCCGTTGTCGTAATATGCCAAGGGCCAAGGCTGCGAATTTGATCCCCCGTCAGGGCATGTACAAGAATCAACCAATGAATGCACAAATAAGTGGAACAAAAAAAACCTCTCTCTTGCCCTGGCCGATTTGGCTCAGCGGTTAAAGCGTCAGCCCGCGGTCCAGAGACACCCAGGTTCGGTTCCCGCTAAGGGCATGTACCTCGGTTGCAGTTTGTTCCCAGCCCTGGTTGGTTGTGCGGGTGGCATCCACTCGATGTGTCTCTTTCGTGTCAATGTTTCTCTCTTCCCCTCTCTCCCTCCCACTCTATCTGAATAAAAAATGAAAAAAAAATGTCCTCAGGTGAGGATTAAAACAAAACAAAAAAAAAACCTCTCTCTCTTTTTTCTCCCCTCTCTACAAAAACAATAAATAAAAATTTAAGAAATAAAACTGTAAAAAATAAACATAAATAAATGTAAATGGGCCCTGGCCGGTTTGGCTCAGTGGTTAGAGCGTCGGCCTGTGGTCCTGAGAGACCTGGGTTCGGTTCCCGCTAAGGGCACGTGCCTCGGTTGCAGTTTGTCCCCGGCCCTGGTTGGTTGTGCGGGTGGCAACCACTCGATGTGTCCCTTTCGCGTCGATGTTTCTCTCTCTCTCTCTGTTCCTCTCTCTCCCTCCCACTCTACCTGAACAAAAAATGGAAGGGTGTCCTCGGGTGAGGATAAAAATAAATAAATAAATGTAAATGGGATCATGTTACTTTTCTACTTCAAATGTTTATAATTTCCAGTGCTCTTAGAATAAAATCCAAACTCCTTGATAAAAGTCTGTAAGACTAAAAGGACTCTGTTTACATCTCCAGAACCATCTTTAAAAAAATTTTTTTAAGCTGTTGGCTTTTTTTTTTTCCATTTTCAATACAATTTAAATTTCTTAATTGTGATCTTTATTGAGATATAATTGACATAGAACACTGTGGAAGTTTAAGGTGTACACTGTGATAGTTTGATACATCTGAATTATCTTTTTGGTTTTTGTTTTATCCCACCCGAGGACTTTTTTTTTTTTTTTTTTGCATTTATTTTCAGATAGAGCAGGAGGGAGAGAGGGAGGAAGAGAGAGAGAGAAACATCCATATGTGAGAGATATATTGAGTGATTGCCACCTACACCACCCCAACCGGGCCAGGGACAAACTGCAACCGAGGTACATGCCCTTAGCAGGAACCGGACCCAGGACTCTCTGGACCGCAGGCCGACGCTCCAACCACTGAGCCAAACCGGCCAGGACAAGAATCTGAATTATCTTTAACCTCTCACTCAAAATGCTCCAACTCCGCAGAGCACCTTCAGATTGCTGAGAGTCAAATGTCAGAAACATAACTGCCTACAGCACAAAAAGAACTGGTTTCTGACCCTTCTGTGGGTTCCCCTCGCCTGCGGTCTGTTGGCCTTGATTCGAGCACATCAGGACAGAGCACATTCCTCTCTCTCAGCAGCCTCAGTGAAGCTGACTTGTATCTCTCAGGCTCTGCAGGGCCAGAAGCCCGGACCGTATGAGGGATTCGGTGCTCTGACTTGCCAGACCCGGTATCTTGTGATGTGTACACAGTCAATTCAAGGGGAAGTACCTGGATTGAAAGCATGGCCGGGAATGGTTGCCCAGAGAAAAACATGGAAGGTTGCCAGAAGACAGAGACGTCGATGCTGGGCAGACGACAACCACTGTGTTCCTTGCCATTGCTTTTGGGTCCACATTTCATCTGACGAGAGTGCTGAGCATGAGTGGCTCGTGATCATTCTTCCAATTTTATCTTAAATGTTTTCTCTTAAAACAGACCTATTTCGATCATTTGCCATGTAGTTGCTTTCCCCATGCTCTATTACAACACTTCTTTAACCTTCCCAGCCTTTAGCAACTGACATGAGATTGATTTCCCCAGCAAATATTTATTTAGCACCAACTAGCGCCAGACGGTGCACTAGACCTTGTTTATTCTTTCATAACACATTGTATCTGTTTTATATCCCAAGCATAATTCCATGCCTACAACATAGTAAGGCCTAAATAATTATTCAATGAATGAATGAATGAAATGCCTTAATACTTCATTCAATAAGACATTTTGATGTGTTCTGGGGGAGGGAAAGAAACAGGGATGTATTATTCTGTTAGACAAGTTTATCTCCATCTTTCCTCACTGTTTGACCACTTAATTTGTTTTAGGCACACACATGGACTCCAAATTTAGGTGATAAAAAGAAGTTTATCATATAAAATCATATAAAAATGAAACATATTTCTATAATTAGTAACATTACTGGAAACTCTAAGTACCAGGTATATTTTAGTATTCAATTGTGTTCAGGTTTTATAAATGTAATTAATGTAAGTTATATTCCTCACATTACATAACATATTCAGTATACTCCTATACCTACAACATGGAATACCCTGTAATTAAATATTAAATACCCTGTAATTAAATATTAAAATGTCCATAGCAAACATCACACCAAGAAGAATTAAGAAAGACAAAATAAGCATCCTTATTTTTGTTTAGATCAGGTTCTACTATGAAATGGATTTGTTAGGAACTTATAAAAAAAGTAAGATCTTTGGATTTGGGAATTGCATATATGGCATTGTGAACTTGTTACCACATATTTTCTTACAAGAATTCAATGCAATATTGTTCCAAAATTAGTTTACCTACCTTGATTATTATATCTAGGCAGTTTCTTTGTTGTTGTCGCTTTTATTTCCACTGAATTAAAAGTTCTAACTCACAATATAGGTCATTGGGGATGACAGAGCTACTTATTCACATAATTGTGTTTTTCATCGTTATATACAGGGTGGGGCAAAAGTAGGTTTACACTTGTGAGTATGCAAAACACAGTTTATTCATTATTGTTGTTTATTAATTATTGCATTATTTTTTATACACACAACTGTAAATGTACTTTTGGCCCACCCTGCACAGCTGTTACAGTCCATAAGCACTTATCACATGTTTCATCCCATCCACATACTCACGTTTACCACACAATTTCCTCTTCCCGCGTACACAGGAAGATAACATTTTATAGTATCCATAGCAATTGTGTTTGGGGAACGTGATTTGACCGGCCAGCAGAGTATGGACTCAAGTGATAGAAGCTACTTTGAAGCCCAGCTCTTACAAACATTCAACATGACCCTTCAGCTCTCTTTTTGTTTTCGATAGAAATATTGGCTATCGTGTGCTCTGGGTCATATAACAACCAAGATGGAAGGAGACTGAGCTAACCGCACTGGACTATGATCTGAGTGACCAATAAACTTTTAGTGTTAAGCTATTTGTGAATTCAGGGGTACATTTGTCACTTCCACAGAGCTCACAAATAATTTTTCCCACAATAAAAAATCAATCCTCTCATGGTATGAGTTTTCAGTGATAGAGCAAAAAATTCATCAAGCAACTCTTCTTTATATATTAATCTCATGTATATGACAAGTGGACTTCATCCCCCTGCAAAGTGAAATGTCAGCTAAGAAGTCCCAGTAATATAGCAATTGCCTTCTAACATTGTATGTCAGTGATGCGATGCAAAATCCAGCCGTGGCCCTTGATCAAGACATTTTGCTAATAGCTTATTCAGCTTTCTTTCTGAGCTCCTCACTTCGAGTTTCCATGGCACCTCCCAGCGTCTCCAGAGCACCAGGGACTTGTTCAGCCTGCTCTTAACCCAAATCCAAAAGTACAGGGGAGTTAATGTACCCCCAGAGCAACTCTCAGCTCTAGGATGGTGAGTCAGCAGATGCAAGTCTAACTCTCCTGTTACTTGGAGGGGAAATTCTGAGCTGCATTCTACACAATGAGAGGATCTGCAGTAGGACTGAGTTCTGCTTCCTACAATAACAGCTGAATTAACGACATGCTTCGTATTGGCTTTCCTTCAGAACCCCCTCACTCTGCTTCCACACTCTGGCTTCCTGGGATCACCTCCCAAATGAACAGTCTGGTTTTTCTGGGGAAGAAGGGGAAACCAAACTAATTCAATACTTCTGTAATATTGTGCCTTTTGTGAATTTATCTATAAAAGCAATCGATTAGAAAGGAATTGCATATTGTTTGAAAAAGGTACAAAAAGACAACAGACTAGTTACTAGGGTGGCGCTAATAAACAGATTCCTGATCCAATAAAACCCACTTTTCAGATGGGCACTTTTCCTTCACTGCTACATTCCCTAACATCTATAGCAATCTTTGTGGCATATCTAAGTGGTCAATAAGTATTTTGAATTAGATAATGAAATACTATTCAAACATAAAGAAGGAAATTCTGCCAGTTGCAACAACATGGATGGACTGTGAGGGCATTATGCCAAGTGAAAAAAGTCAAACAGAGAAAGATAAATACGGTGTGATCTTACTTATATGAGGGATCTAAAAACATCAGACTCTTAGAAACAGAGAGCAGATTTGTGATTGCCAGAGGTAGGGGTGGAGGAAATGAGTGAAGGTGGTTGAAAGGTACAAACTTCTAGTTACAAGATAAATCAGTTCTGGGATGTTAAATATGGCATGGTAACTAGAGTTAACAATACTCTATTGTATATCTGAACGTTGCTCAGAGAGTAGATCTTAAATGCTCTCACCACAAGAAAATAAAAATCTTGGTAACTGTGTGAGGTGATGTTATCTAAACTTGTAATTCCACAATATACAAATATATCAAATCACTATGCTGTACATGTTAAACTTATAGAGTGTTATATGCACATTTTATCTCAATAAAAATCGGGGAAACTTTTTTCAGAAAGATTAGCACTTTTCTTTTTGGGTTTTTCTATGTAAAAACCTCACACATCTTCTATGTCAATGGACTGTACCATTTGACCCCCCCCTCCCATAATCAGAATTAGCCCCTTTCTTTTCCTGAACACCATTTCAAGGTATGAGTGTACCAACTGTTTATCTTTATCTCATTACTCGCTCTTGAATCTATCCATTCTCTCCATCCCTTCTACCACTATTCTAATCAATGTTATTATTTCTCCAGTTGTGTCTACAATAGCCTCCAACTGGTCTATCCACACCCACTCTGCCCACCTACTCTATCTTTTCTCTATATTAGAACTGGATTGATTTTATGAAAATGCAAAATATGACATCACCATCCTTCATGCTTAAAACGCTTCAAACTTCTTCTACCTTTAAGATCATGGATGGTTTGGTCCGACCTACCTCTTGGGTCACCTTCCTCCGCACTCTCCCGACATCCCCTCCCTATGCCCCATACTCTGGCTACACTGGACTTTCTGAGGGAACCCTCCATTCACTAGGATTCCTTCTCCCAAAAGGACTTAGAGATGTTCCTCTCTCTGCCTCAAACATTGTTTCTTACTCCACTTGCGCTTACTATGACTTTTGGTCATCCTTTTGATATCAGCACAAACTTCCTCAGGAAATTTCAGCCCTTGCTGACTAGGTCAAGTCCCACTGTGATCAGGTTTTATAGCACCAATGACTGTCCCTCATAGCATTAATCACAATTGCAACTTGACATTTATTTGTAAGACTTGATTAGTGTCTGTCTTTCCTACTAGAATGTCAACTCCTTGAGGGCCGAGCCTGTGTTTTGTTTGCCTCACCATGGTATCCTCAAAACATTACCCGACTCATATTAACATACTGGACATGCAATACATAAGCAACTGGTAGGGTATTCCACGGGAAATTCCAAAATGCAAATTTGTGAGCAGCTCCATCTTAAATGCCTTGCTAGAAAGTTTTTATTCATCCATTCAACTGGGTATAGTCAGGGCATAGGAACTAAGAGCTGAAACTTTGGACCATTGATCCCAGAGGTCACACACCCCACCTACTTGCTGTAGCTGTACTTGGAGGCTCCGACCTTGGCATTGTTTTCCACTTAATCATCTTCTAAGTATTCTCTCAGCCTCAAACCTAGCCTTAATATTTTTATCTAATGCGCTTTTCTGTCATCCGTGTGAACTGACAGATGTGAATGTCCCTAAAGAAAACTCAAAATTTACTGGGTGACTGAATACACCTTGGGGGAAGGAAAAGTCACAAACTTTTCAGGGATGTTTGGAATCTAGATCTGACTTTTCTTGAATTCCTGAAAGTGCAGACAACCACTGCAGTTGGTTTTTTAAAGGCTACACCTTACTGTGGCCAATTAAAAAGATATTCTAATTTAAGTTCACCATCGGGACCCCCAAAACTCACCATGTACTCATTTGCCCACTACAAGGTTGTTTAGCTGGGAAGAAATCCGCAGCAGGGCAGAATCCCCACATTCATTTTTTATTTTCTTTATCCTTACCTGAGGACATTTTTCCATTTTTTGTTCAGATAGAGTGGGAGGGAGAGAGAAAGAAACATCGACGTGAAAGGGACACATCAAGTGGCTGCCACCCGCACAACCCAACCAGGGCTGGGGACAAACTGTAACCGAGCGGGAACCAAACCTGGGTCTCTCTGGACTGCAGGCCAGTGCTCTAACCGCTGAACCACACCGGCCAGGGCCCCACATTCTTTTTGACCATAAGGTAAGGACAATTAGGGTAGCAATAAGCAATGAGAAACTATTTGCACCCTTCCTATCAAAATATAAAGTCAAAGGAAAGATCGCTTTTTCAGAGGAAATTACGGAGGTTATGGCTCTTATCAAAATTTTGTGAGATGCTGGCCAATGAGTCTTCTCCTCCCCATTTAATTCCTCAATAGGGTCAGTGTGGAAACGGATGCTCACTCCAAGTGCATTTTCTAATCCCCACAGTGGCCTCTTACCCAGAACAGATGAATAAAGTTCCTGCTTTATGGATTGTGTATTTGCTCCTGCTCACTTGGATTATCAGGAACAGTTTGATATCACCTGGCAGGAGTGACAATTCATGGATTCCCTGCCACTG
The DNA here is from genome assembly GCF_014108415.1 of Molossus molossus. Taxonomy (NCBI): domain Eukaryota; kingdom Metazoa; phylum Chordata; class Mammalia; order Chiroptera; family Molossidae; genus Molossus; species Molossus molossus. The sequence goes on along the minus strand of NW_023425401.1, from coordinate 32,591,322 downwards.
TGCCACCACCTAGCAGTCTGGAGTCATGGAGATCTTTCCTTCCTCCCAGGACATGACCCTGACCCAGTATATTTACAACCTTAAGATGATCAGTCCTGAAGAACAGCAAGTAGCAATGCCCTAGTTGTCTTGGAAAGAAATAAGAATAGGAGATAAACTTTTTTTATCCTCACCCGAGGACATTTTTGCATTTATCTTCAGATAGAGCCGGAGGGAGAGAGAGAGAGAGAAACATCGATGTCAGAGAAACACATCGAGTGGCCGCCACCCACACAACCCCACCCAGGGCCGGGGACAAACTGCAACCGAGGTACGTGCCCTCAGCGGGAACCGAACCCGGGACTCTCTGGTCTGTGGGCCGACGCTCTAACTGCTGAGCCACACCGGCCAGGGCTGAGATGAACTTTTAAGAACTCTAATAACCTATATTCTCTGTTAAGTGTCAGGAAGAAGTGGAGCGTGGGCAGGGTTTCAATGTCAAGCACATGATGGAGTCTTCTCCCTAAGTGGAGGACAAGCAGTCACATACAATACTAACAGGGAATCTTTCTGGATTTTGGAATCCAATTTAGGTAGCACCTGTGAGTCCTCCGGCCAATTAACAGGTGACACAGAAAGCTCCCCAGAGCAGAGTAAGGACAGGTCCAGTCGGCTCGTGCGGCCCTGCTGGGTGACCTGCTGGCACGTTGCTCCAACACGCGCGAAGCAGACTGACACAGGATGAGGAACCCCTGCTGAGCCTGGGCAGTAGTGTAATCGAGGGGAGCCTGGGCTTTGGAGCTAATTCATGCCACCATCTGCAGGTAACTGTTCTCTTTTTTAGTAACAGCCCCTGCTTACATCTGAACCAAACATCTGATTATAGAGTCAGGGAATGATCCGGCCCGGGCTGCCCCTCATGAACTGGGTGTCCTCATCCACAATCCATAATACCATGTTTACCCCACGAAACACTCCAAGAAGTGGTATGTGAGAGAATGGGCTTTATGGGCCACAAAGATAAAAGTATTATTTAAATGGGTTGCTCTCTCGCCCTGGCCAGTTTGGCTCAGAGGTCAGAGCCGCGGCCCGCAGATCAAGGAGTGGTGGGTTTGATTACGGTCAAGGGCATGTACCTCTATTGTGGGTTAAATCCTCTGCCCTGGTCGGAGTCCTGCGGGAGGCAACCAATCGATGCATCTATGTTTCTCTCTCTCCTGCTCCTTCCCTCCCACTCTAGCTAAAAACAAAAAAACAAAAACCCCAAAACAATGGAAAAATGTCCTAGGATGAGAATTTTAAAAATAAATAAATAAATAAATAAGTTTCTCTCTTAGAACACAGAGCATGGACATTTCATATATTTATAGGAAATGCTTAATAAAATCTTGTTGAATGAAGAGTGAACACATGAACCTGTTCCTTAGCAACAAACACTTCCTACTATATAGTAGGCAACTGACTACTTTCTGAAGTAAATTTCATCAGACGTTAGGCTTCATTAATAATTTTTATTTTAAAGATCACTTTTTATTGTAACAAATATAAAGTCATCGATGTCTTACAAATTGTCAAAAATGCTTTAAGTACAAAAGAAATACATTAGTAAAATGAAAGTTATACTGCATTATTTGGTACATACGTAATACTGTTGACATGCATACCATATGCTGGAAAAGCTCATGCATTACTGGAGGAGAGAAGAAATAAGCTACAACGGCTATAATGTCTGATTACAAATTCATTGCTTCGGTCAGTTTTCTTTCTTCAGGGATACCATTTACCTGCAATGTGTAAGCACAACATGAGCATGTGTTAGTAAGGGCATGGACACTTGTAGATTCTGAGCAAAACCGACTATGGCAAGGAGTGATTTTCTATCCCCTTAACATAATTCAAAAATGATTTCTCTGCATTTGGTTAAAACATTTTTTTAAAGAGGAAAAATTCTTATTTAGTCCTCTCCCTCTTGGGCAAAAGCTATAATGTTCTGTGTTTGTCAAAAGGCCCAGCCTGAAAATCCTTTCCACAATAGACAAAAAGGACGCGGTCGACTGTGGGATGTATGACTGGCTTTTTAGAAAATACCAGGTGGGTTGGAAGGGCTGAGAAAGTGAGCACAGCAAGGGCATCAGTCCCAATGGCCTGCGTCTGGTCCCAAAGCAAGTGCTGTTGTCCGCTGGGAACCGCGTCTTCACCCAGCTCGTGCTTAAGTCCAGGATCACAACGCCACGGCCAGCTCATTTCTTAAAGTGTTGACAGTCATTTCAAAGATCACAACTAACTAAATAAAAAAACTGCAAAATATGCTCTCCCCTGACAAATTCCATACAGGCAGCTACACATAATATTGCTTGGGATCCAAGAGACAGACTGTGCTTCAATTACCTTCACAAAGAAAACGGTACACGGTTATTCACCACTGTCACCCCTCTGCATTTAATAACAAAAGACAAGAGAAGACTGTGACACTTAGCACAGTGCTCGCAGGGACTTGGGAAATTATTTCCTGATCATTGGGCACAAACCTTGTTGCCTCTCTGTGGTACTCTGATCACTGGGGGCGAGGAACAGAAAAGATCTGAACCTGTGAAAATACACACGCAGCGTGGACCCCACGCCCGTGCACACAGAACAGCTTAGAGATTCTGAGTAACACACTTTATGTTTTCATTCAAATGAATAGGATGGGACTAAAGAATGTAAACTGCCCCTTTTAGCTCTTCTCTCCAGCCGATGTACTCTATTTGATTTTACATTTATCAGAGGCAAAAACACAACATTCTATCACAACTATTTTTTTTTTTAATGCTAGGGTGGTCTCCTTTCCTTCCTTCCTTCTCTCTCTCTCTCTCTCTCTCTCTCTCTCTCTCTCTCTCTCTGCCTTTAGATAGTTTGGAGAGGCACCAAGAACAAGATGAAAAAAGAAAACAGCCACGAGAAAATAGTCCACGTTAGTCAATAATATGCTCCAAATTACAGAAAAATATAAGAAAACAAGAAGGTGACAGGCTACAGTGTTAACTAAAAAGAAGTTCAAAACTTTCCTGATTCAAGCAAAATACCTGCTCCCAAAACCCGTTTTAGAATACTTTAAAAAATAGGTTGAACAACCTAAAATCTCCCTAAGGGAATTCTTTGGCTCTGATCACATTTACTTCGGCATAAACTGTTCTTGTATTTGGAAATGCTGCCTATTACTAAAATGAAGCATGCTAACAGGCCTACTTGCTACAAATCTACATAACCATCAAGTAACTTTCCCTAATATCTTCTACTTAGGTTTCCTTGTTTTCCCCAGTGGGGGAATAAGTAACATCTGGATTTTTAAAATACTCAAAAAAATTTGTTTTGCCAGAAATTGTCTCCCTTCTATTCATTCCTTGCCTGAAATAATTAAGAATCAGGGGAAAGACATCTTTGGGGACATGGAAGTCTATAAGAAGAAAAAGAAGTTCTAGCATTTTCACTGTGGAAATATTCTTTTAAACTTTTTCCTCTTTAAAAAAATAAAAGCCATATAATTAGAGTTAGTAGAAATTCATTTATTTCTTTGTTCTTTAGATAACATATTTATAACAAAGTTTGTTCCTTCATCAATCTCCTGAATGCTTACATCGATATATTGAACAGTCTCGTTGAAACATGTTAGCATTTAATTAAAATAAGTAATCAAAATTGTGGAGGGAAATTCTGATAAATGTTATCTCGTAATTAAAATCTGATGAACAACTTCATTATACTTGCCTCAAATCTCTGAAAAGTTGTCAACCGAAAATCTCCTTAAATTCCCGAAAGCAGTAATAGAGAAGATAATGTCTGAATGAAACTCTCCAATACATTTCTATATGTACCCACAGTTTTTAAGAGACCTACTTATTAGCTCCCCGACCACAATACCACCATTCATACTCAGAATTCCACATCCAACTTACATTTTTAAAACTTCTCTTGCTTTTCCAAAAGAGCTAAAAAGGCATTACTGGTTGCCTGGCAGTTAGAACTAGGAATCAACCACTAATTCGAAGACAATCATGAATAAGTTATCTCCTCCGTCCTGAGATGAATGAAATAATTGGCGGTGGACATTTTTTAGGGACCCTTGAAAGAAACAAACTTAAAGAAAGCGCGTCTCAGGGAAATAGAATAGTCCAGGGAGAATGGTCTGCCATCTTGTTGTCACTGGTCATGTTCTAACAGCCTTTAAATGTGGCATTAGAATGGGCCAACCATTTCTCATTTATCCCCCTGAAGCCCCAGTGATTAGTCACAATGGTTTCCTTTTACAAGAGTCAGTTTCAAGCTGCTCACTTACTAAGACAAATCCTGGATGCACCTCAGCTAAGAATCATTCATACCAAGGGGAAGAAGAGGGAGCTTCGCTGAAGGAAGGGATTTTATTCAGTCTTCCTTAATTAGGCAGGACCTCCATGGATGCTTTTGCGCTAAGATCATTTACCCTGTGTTTATCACACTAATGCCAATCCATGCAATAATCTAAGCTATTATTCTGAAGTTCTAACTCTGATTAAGGAAAGACGCAACTGTTTTGCCATCCTTGGTTAGGCTAAAGTTTCATAAATCATACAGTACTATAATTGTCTTTTAATCTATGAACTTCACTCATAAACATCAACTCATTAGTATATCGATTTGTTGAGTACTCACCTGTAGTCTGCTGTTGGGGAATCTGAGTCTGATGTGGCAAGTTCCTAGAAATGATTAACAGTTTTTTAATAAAACTGCTTGCTTACACACATGTAAACAATGGGCAGACGTATTAGAATGTAAACCTTATGGCGAGAAAGGACCCCAGAAACCCATCTATTCCAGCACCCCTGAGGTCTGAGGAAGACACAAAACAATACTGATAACATTCATGGAGTTGCTACTACACGCTCTCTTGTACCTCACAACAACGCCTAGGAGGCAGGTATTATTTCCCCCAGTGCACAGATAAAAACAGGCTTGGAGGTCCGGGACTACACAGCTAGACGTGGTACATAAAGATGTGAACACAGGGCTCCAGGGCTTGTGTTTGTAACCCGTACACTTTCAGATCCAGGTCTAGAACACATTTACACACTCCCACACTCTCACAGAACAACACATGTAACCATCTTCACGGACTGTGTTAAACCTGTGCTCCTCTATCTCCTTCCTAGGAAATGACAGTTGCCATCCAGCCAACTGCACTAGTCAAAATGTACAGGTCACCCCTGGCCCCTCCCTCTCCTCAGTCCTCATGCCCCCTGGGAACTCTCGACAATTCCCCTCCAAGTTTTTGAATCTGTCCTCTTCTTTCCCAGCTCCAAGGCTAACTTGGTTGCAGCCATCATTTCTCCCTGGATCTTTGCAACTAATCCGAACTGCTCCCTCATCCCCTCTTGCTCCCTTATAATCCACTGTGTACATTGCTGTCAGATGATCTCCTAAGACACAAATCTGGTTATGTCATCCAAATATCACACATTTCAGGGTTTTCTTATATCTACCTGCAAACGAAGTTTCTCGGTGCAGCCCCCGACTGCCTAAAACGGAACCCCCGCCTCTGGGGCCCACTCCCGGTTCTTGCCCAACCAGCTCCCATCTGTCCTTGCAAATTCAACCCAAGATGTGTTACAGTGAACACATATTACTCCTACAGTTTAAAAATATCCCACAGGAATGCTAAGTACATTTTAACTTATTATTTTTACTTAAAAAAAACCCACACACACCGTTCCAGTATTACTCTTCTGTGCCTCCTCACATTCTAAGCACCACCCCGAACAGGTTAGCATTCAGCATGCTTACACCCTGGCCCCCACTGTTTCCCTCACATGTTTAATTGCCCCAAAGTGCCTGAACGGTAAGAACCATCCTGTTTTGTTCCGTATCCCCAGCAATAGGCATGAAATAATACGGTCTGAATGAACAGAGGCAAAAGAGAAGCTACTTACAGAGATTCACATAATACACATGCGTTTATTAGTGCTCACACACACCCTTTTAGCTTCAAATTTTGATATTAAAATTAGTTTGCAGAAGTATACAGTTTAGATTTTGTGTGGAACCAATTGCTACGGAGTATGGTTTGATCCAAGCTAGGGATTTTCAAATTTTGTTTGTTTGTTTCTCTTCAGCAATGAATTCCTTTTCATTGGACTCCTAAGCAGAACTCTTGATGTACAAGAGACACATGTGTAGTTGCTCCTGTTGGAACAGGGATCCAGGGATCCCTCCTGCTTTGTTCCCTGTGCCCCACAAGCTGGCCCCTAGGGCATTTCTAAAAAAACCTCCAAGCAAGTGAAGTTTAAAACTATTGATCTAAAGTAATTTCAGCCAGGAAAATATTATGCGCCAAATACCACAATCCAGAGTGGAAAACAGTATATGATAGTTAAATACTATTTAAACTCTTTAAATTAATCTATAGGAATGTTAATAACTCGGTGATTTTTTTCTTTGGGGAAAAAAAAAAAGTTCCATTGTTAAGGAAATAACAAAATCAATTCTAATTCAATTTGAGGAAGTTACTTAATAATTCATCTCAATAATTACATTCCTTTTTGCTATTACCTATCAGCCCTACTTATCCTTGTGTGGTCTCAGGGAGATTTTTTTTTTTTTTTGGTTTGTTTATTCTTTCCATTCCACACAATGTATTTATAGTGGTTTGGATGATGAAAGTAAAAACATTAATATATAAACCACAAGAGGAAATCAGTTCTAGATTTAAAGTTGAGAAAACAAACATCTTTGCTACAAAAATAAAAATGCAGTTTCATGGGCATTTGACGGTGGGTGTGGGGAGGCAGTGATACGAGCTTCGCTTTAACTTCTCAGGTAAAACTCATCTGGGCTTTTTCTACATTAGAAATGAATGCAGTACCCCTTACCCCCCACAAACACATACACCCTTCCTCATTTCCTATCATCTCTATCTCCACCTAGCCTATTCATGGATTACATCAATATATTTTGACAACATAAAAATACCAAAAAGGACAAAGAAAGGCCTTGAGAAACTGTAGATCAAGGATAACAAAATTCAAAGTAAGTATTTCAATGAAGTCGTTGGAACCCGTTCTCCCATTGCTCCGCTCAACTTACACTTCTGTGGAACACGATCTGAAAAACACTGATCAGAACCAATCCATGCCCTATCATTTCTTCTAGCGCCTCCGTATTTTCCTCTCTGTGACTCTGCTAAACCTTCTACACGTACTGGGCCTGGCCAGGTTGGACGAGAACCGGTTGGCTGAGAAAGTGCCATACACAAACTACAAGAAATCTGGAGAGGATGCGTGTGTATTACATCGCTTTGGGGATGTAGAAGTATCTGCAGCGAGTGACCCAACCGGTTAAGTTTGAACAACGTCCATGCACCCCTTGCAACGTCAAGGGAAACTTAGATGAGTTATACGCAAGTGCTTGTGTGTGCAAAATGGTGCTCAACAAAAATATGTGCAGATTCAACTTCCCCAGAGCCCCCAAGGTGAGCACACCGAGCTCTGCTTTTGTGGTTGCCCACACTTGTGACTACATGTGAACCTGTGAGTGCTGAGAGTGTTCATGTATCTCGGATGGGCATATCTGAAGTGCATACACCATCTGAGAGTTGCAGAGAGGTACCCACTAAGAGCACTGCTTCAGGCATATTGGGCAAATGCCTATGACTAAGTCTGCTGTAATTAAGAAGCAGAGAACTGAGGAAGAAAATGGAACCATTCCTTCCAACTTGGTGAAAGCTGCTAAAGGCAATTATACAGGAGAGTGGGGGCTGACTTCAAAGAGCATTCCTGTAATCCTTCAAAGAAAGGATCTTTCTAAAGGCATAAAACTGTTTAAAATAATTAAGTTATTAATGGACTAACTGAACGATTATTATGTACAAACTGTATTACGTAGGAAAGAGACTTCAGAAAACTGTAATTCTCTAAATTATTAGCGTTAATTATTTTCTAATTTCACTACCATTAATTACATGCATTTAAATAGAAAATTATGTAAATTAGCCATTGCGCAAACTTCGCTCTTTAAGAAGGTAAAGGTAATAACTTGCAAATTAATAAATAAGTGATTTGGGGGGAGTATGCAATTATTTATTATTTGTACAACTGTTTTAAGGTAATTTGACATTCTTGGATATCCTGCAGAGTAATCCTATGAGTAAGGTTGATAATTATCAACCCATTATATTCCTATTTGCTAGAAGACTCAAAAGCAAAGAAAGGTTAAGTGATTTTTATAAAAGCCACATAATCTGTGCCAGAGTTTAAAATAAATGACAGTTTAGTTATGTGGAATATTTAACACTTCTCTTTTGAATTAGCATGGAGACATTGAACAATAAGACATAGTAATCTGTTTTTGACATTTCCCAATTATTTAAGCAAAATTGACATTATCCAAATCTTGCTGATTTGGACCCCATTAATTTTTACTAAGGCAGCAGGCCATTATGTGGATTGAAGAAGGAAAACAGAAAGAAATTGGAATCACCATCATTGTTAACTTCAAAACCTAATTTTAACTAAAGTCAATGCATAAAGGAAAAAGGAGACTTTTGTTTATTTCTTTTAATTTCCCCTGTACTTGTATAAAGCTAAAGTCAAGCCTACCACAGCTTTAAAACGATGCAGTACAAACTTATAGAAACAAAACTCATCAAAGTACCACTGCATTTATTGCTTTCAATGTATGCTCATTGAATTTAAAAAAAGTGAATGGCTCCAAAATTTCCTGGTCTGGTTAACACTTCTTGTCAACAGGAAATCATTATCTCGGTCCCCTGAAACATTCTCTTCAACTGATATTAACACTTTTATTGAAACCTTATTGTTTATTTATGAAATTTTATCATGAAGCTAGTGCTTATTATTATCAAAGGAAAGACAAATAGAAAAATACTTCAGCCCTGGCCAGTCTTGCTCAGTGGTTAGAGCATCAGCCCGTGGTCCAGAAAGTCCTGGATTCAGTTCCCGCTAAGGGCACATACCTCGGTTGCAGTTTGTCCCCGGCCCCGGTTGGGGTCATGTGGGTGGCAACCACTCGATGTGTCTCTCTCACATCGATGTTTCTCTCTCTCTCTTCCTCCCTCTCTCCCTCCCACTCTATCTAAAGATAAATGCAAAGTACTTATGCTACTTACAAAATATCTTTAATTAGAAGACTTAATTCTACTTTTATACTTGTTAATTTGCAAAGATTAAACACAACCTACCGCCTGTTATGAGGGGGACACAATTACCCTGGATTAGGTATTACGTTTTGTATAATGAATAAGAAAAAATTTTGTATAGCCAATTAAAATCTTCTGAGAAAATGTCCGGGTGATTCCCCTACCGTGCACTGCATTCAATCCCAGATGAAGATGCCTCCCTCTCAGGGAAAACTGACAGACACTGATGTTGGTTTAAGAAAAGAATAAGGAGAAGACAGACACACCCCTAAATGACCACATAAAACATTACAACTTTAAGATTAAGTTATGTTTCAGCCTGGCCAGTGTGGCTCAGTGGTTGAGTGTCGACCCATGAGGGTTTCCGGTTCGAATCCTGGTCAGGGCACATGCCCAGGTTGTGGGTCAAACGCCCAGTGGGGGGCATACAGGAGGCTGCCAATAGATGTTCTCTCCCATCGATGTTTCTCTCTCTCCCTCTCTCTCTAAAAATAAATAAAGGGAAAAAAGGATTTTTTAAAAAAAGGAGAAAGTTATGTTTCAGAAAGTTGATTCTCTGGCATCCTGCAGTCAATGGCTGCCATGAAATTGCACAATGAGTACAATTTCCCAGGGGTTTTTACCTTTTCAAGGTCTAGCCTTTCTCGGCCCCATTCAGGCACTGTTTTCTAATCAGCTCACCTCTCACCTCTCCACACCATCTTCCTCAGGCAGCTCACCGAGGTGTGAGAAGTCTAGAGGCTGATAAGCACAATCTCACACGCAGCCCAACACTGGAGATAAGATGCCTGGACTAGCCCCTTTCACACTTTTCTTTTGCACATGGCCCTCAGGGAGAATTAAGAGAAACTCGTTCCTCTTTTAAAACCCCACGCGGTAGAGGAGTATGAGTGACAACCTCTTCCTCACCCCCATGCCAACAGGAATACCAGAAATACCAATCCGACCTTCTGAATCCCCAAACCTGGGTCCTTGAAGTGTTTAAGTCAGGGATTCTCAACCTCTTTTCCTGCTCCACGGGAACATGTGTCCACCAGATTCAAAATCCCCCGCAGGGCCCTGCACTCGTGAGAACTCCACAGGTGCGTGTGACCTTCGCCTTGGTTTGGGACAACCAGGCTAGACCACCTCTCGACATTCCTTTCAGGACTTGAAATTTGATTGTCCTCATTTAAAGCATTACAAAGCTTTATATTTGAGGTCCATCAGTCGAATCTGTAATATATTTTTGATAGTAAATCTTTGGTCTAAAACATAACCCTTAATCACAACAATGATTTTTTGGGGGCAAAGCAAAATTTACCTTTTTAAGAATTACTTTATAATGTGACCTCCAGCAATGCATTGTAATAAGTCAGGGGACTGCCTATAAAGCAAAATATTCTTTTTACTCTTAAAGGTAACATTTATCCACTGAACTACAAAGATAAGATAACTGATTAAGCACAGATGCAGAAGCCCTGATTATACAAGGGGGTGGGGGACATTCTACAGAGTAGGTGTCTAGTGCTCCTCAGGCCTGTCACAGTCGGTGGAAACGAGGAAGGTGTAGACACTGTCCAGACCAGAGAAGACTAAGAGGCCAATTTCTGTGTCCGAGACAGAATCCTGGAACATAAAACGCATGTGTTCCAGCTCCAGTTTCTCTCCACTGTCTGGTAACCTGGATCAGGAAACCTTCTGACTTTCTGAGGTCAACGACAACGTATCTATCCCTGACTTGACCAAGATAGGTAAACAATCTAATCTCAATTTAGCTTTGTTTCTCATCCGTGTCTCAATTTTATCATCTGCAAATAATGAAACATTTTTTACTGTCTAACTTATGGCACAAGTCTGGAGTCTTATGAAGCATTCTACCAAAAAAAAAAAAAAAGAAAACAAAAACCCAACACAATGAAACATAACTGTGTAATTGATGAATAACTGTGACAGGCCCTCATTACACAACAGTGATGAGTTCTCTATACCTCATGGATTACCTTGTTTAAAAGACCCAAATAAATTTCTATGCAACTCTGAATGTCCTTGAGTCTTGCCTAAAGCTATGTCCTTATGTTTGAATATTTCTAGTATCAAGTCTGAAGAACAAACAAAAAACCCAGTAGCTAGCCAAGTTATTTATGAGTGATAAATTCAGTACAGTTAGTATGAATATGGGGAGATGAAATGCATGCCTTTTAGGAAGGGTTAATTAATAAATATCAGGCAGTATTATCCACGCATATATTCAATTATCAAGTACTGCAATTCCTCATCAAATATCTCATTTTAACGTTAAGCATTCAGTTCGATTCAAATGACCAAAATATTTATATATGTGTGTACTTGGACCAAAATAGAACTTTAAAGGCAGGGCTATGCTTTTAAGGTAAGGAGTAAAAACTGAATTTGTGTAAAGGACAGCTGTGTCGAACCCAATACAATAAATTTCCTACTATCTGGCATGGTTGGAAAATGAGGTTAATCACATATTCTAGCTTATAGGGAGTTACCATAGAGACCGTGCATTTTATCCATTTCCAAGAATAAAAGAAAGATAATATACACTCAACACTGAAACTACACCGAATGTAATTTAATTTTCCTCTGATGAGTCAGACACACTTGATGATCTCGCTCTGCCTCAGAATAATCATTCTGAACATCATCAATTATCTGTGTACCCTATTTATATAGAAGTACTAGTTAATGGAGTTTTTCCATTAGCAGAAATCTGAATAATATGAATGTTTTCTGGACTTAAAAATACATATATATGGTCATACTGTTGCAAGTTCAGTAAAATAACCTATTGCATTTACAAATAAAGAGATCTGATCAACATAATGACAGTCTTGATGGGGTTATAGAACAGCCAAGAATTTACATTTGGTTATAACTAGACAGAAAATTTTATTTTGCTCGTATATAAGTGGCAACATTGCAGAATCCTAACCACAAGAAATCAAAATAATTCTTAAGGAGCTATTCTTATGCTCCATATATACGGTTAGAAAGGATATTTAAAAAATAGTACAACCTTTTCCCTTCCCTTAAACTTCACCAGCAATAGAGTTTTCCTGATTTACAAATATATTCAAGTTCTCCTACTCATGATGAATAGTTCTCTATTCTAAAATTTGATAGTATTGTTATATTGTCAATAGAAGCATCTCCCACACTGTCTTCTTTAAAGAGTTACATCTTCTGATCTTTCCCCGTGGATTCATAAAGCACCAAAGGCTCTGAGAACTCCTCTGATTTAAAAAACGAAAAACAAACTTGAGCTGTATTTCACCATTTCGTTTTTGAGAATATATATCAACATTTCACTAGCACTCTTGGGTAATGAATATAAGAAATGGTAGCCTTAAAGAATTCTCTGACTCTTTTCAATTTGAAAACAAGTGATAAGGCTGTTCATAAATGTCATCTAAAAACAGCAAGAGAGACTGTTAAATTGTGAACTATTACAATATTATTGACATTTCTCAACAGTATCTAATCCTAGCCATCAGAGAACATAACAATTCATCCCCTCCATTCAGTACAACTCAACTTCGTAAGACTCTACTATTTACATTCACGATAGAATATTAATGTTTCCAAAACTTCAAATTTAAATTACACAATTTCCCCACTGTTATTAGGACTTGAGTCAGTTACACATACACACACATGCATACCTTGGCCTACTCAAAACTAAGTAAAGGATGTTAGAAGGATTCAGGAAAATACTCACAATACTTTTAGATTTCCAAAGCATTTTGGACAAATTTACTGAGTCTGACTGACTATATATATATATATATATATATATATATATACACACACACACACACACACTATTCATAGTAATTACTGTTTAATCTTCAAATTATCACATGCATTTTACATGGTTACAAAATAAGCATTGCAATGGGAAATGTTTGCACCCAGTACGGTTCCTAGATAAATCTTTAATCAGCAAGCGGTTACTTTTACATCATATCCTAAGGTTTATGCATGTGTGGGAGGGGAATTTTTCTGTATATCCATTGTATTTACAAAAATGAAAGAGAGGAGGATCTCAAAATCAAACTTGTGACTTCCTTGGGGAAAATGAATTTGACCCCCCCCCTTTTTATTTTTTTGTTAATCCTCACCCGAAGATATTTTTTTTTTCATTGATTTTTTTACATAGAGTGGAAGGGAGGGAGAGAGAGAGAAACATCGGTCTAAAGAAACACATTGATTGGTTGCCTCCTGCATGACCCTGACGGAGGCTGGGGATTGAACCTGCAACCCAGGTACACGCCTTTGACCAGAAGTCAAACCCTTGACCCTTGGATCAAAAGGCTGACGCTCTAACTTCTGAGTCAAATTGACTAGGGCTAAGTTAACCCTTTTTAACACATGGTTTAAAAATTCTAAAAAAATAGCCATGTTCTTAAAAATAAATGACAGTTTTACCTACAATTCATTCACATCAAACTTCATCCAGGCATATAGTGTGGTGTTCTATAGAACCACCTGGTCAATGTTCTCCCCCAAACTACCTTTCCAGGTTTTCTGACCATAGTTCTAACTCAACAGAGAAGATTTGCACTAAACACTGTGTTTTTAGCCAAACTGGAACTACTTATTTTGATATACAAGCAGACCACAATTTAGATTAAATTGGTCCGTGGTAATAACATTAAAATAATAGGTCAACAGAACCAAATAATTCTAATAACAGCGCTAAGAAACAATCAATTCGTCATGCTTTAGAATATGCTTCTCTTTTCACAATTAACTCATCTCTGAGCAAACATATGTTCGTTTATTAGTCGTGTCAATTCCTTACATATTAAGGTACATGTCACCTTGTTGGGATTATTGAAGGGAAAAAAAAGCATTCCCTGAAAGTAATTCTATTCATTATTAATTTGGACCAGCACAGTGGGGTTGGGATCTATATTATCCATGTCCTTTTGGTATTTTCTCTTCATTAGAAATGAACAAAGAAACATACAAGTGGAAGTTCCAATAATGAAAAGCTCTGGACTTTACAGCATTAACTGCACGTATTCATGCATATTAATAACCACTGTTCTAAGTGGATACTCACTGTTGTGTCTGCATCAACGGCATATTAGTGCTCTCATAATTGTCTGCGTGCAGAGGAGGAATGATCTCCCCTGTGACAGGGTGAAACACAGGAAGCGTCGACAGGGGCCATGCTATCTCTCTATTCTTGGACATGTCACGAAGCTCTTTGGTAGATTTCTGAATAGCGCTATGATGGACCAGTTGTATGCTAGGTCAAAAAAGAAATAAAACAACATGTATTTAAAATCATATATTATCTCAGTGGGTCATCAACTTGAAAAAAAAAATTCTTTTATTATTAAAATAGGAGGACGTTATTGCAATTTGGGCTTTCTACAAATTAGATAAGAAAAAGATACATTTCATATATTAACATAGCAAAACTAAAAATTATAAACAAATTTTTAATTAAATGTGTCTTTCATTAAACGAAGCTATAAAGCATTGTGTTAATATTACAGCCCTAAGTAACAAACTAGCATTCTATTTAATTTCTACGATTAAGATTAAACTACCAGAGCTTTTGTATTGTTGCTTCTGATGGGGCATTTATAAATACTCACAGAAGTTTCATTTTATGGTAGGTTATTACTGTAGATTCAGGAAAACGTGTATGAAAGGTCTTTTCATCTGTTCTCTGGTTTATAGAAATGCAGATTGGGAAATCACATAATATAAATGGCAAGTTAATATTCTGAATCTGAAATATTTTAGGTTCAGTTTTTATCTCTATAGTCTTAGTTTTCAAACCCTTTTTTAATTTTTAGTTTCTACCCCTCCTAAATCTCTCTATTTAGAAAGCAGCTTTCACATTTATGAAATAAACTATGAAAGATGATGAATGAAAAAAAAGCATGACACACAGGTAAGAAGCATGATGAGCAACTGAGGAGTGGATAAAATGATAAAGAAAATAACAGGAAAGAAGACACTTACTCTGGTGTTTGCATGTTTCTCTTTTCCCTAGAAACAAAACAAAATTTATGAATTAAATAATAGCATTGATATTTGGAACATTAAGACTATATGCTCATGGGATCTTGCATGATGTGGAAATGCTCACACTGTTACTATTCAACGCCACCAGGCAGCGTCTGCCACCAGGCTCATGACATGACTGGGATGAGTACACATACAAAGATGAAATACTGATGAGAAACACACAGAAAAATGAAAAAAAAGAAAAAAAAAAAGGGCGATTAAGAATCAAGCTCTTTGAAATAAATTCTATGATATGATGAAACCAGGCTACATGTGAACATGGAAGTTTGTTACTTGCTGCTTTATTACTTTTTTATCCTTGGCTTTGCTACTCTGACTTCCAAACAATCTCCAGAGATTATTTTAATTGACATAGACGTTCTGAAAGTACTAACTCTGCATGAACTGAAGACTCATTATTCAAATTATAGCCTTATTGTCCTAATTTACTCCTAAGTTTATATATGTGGGTATATATATTTAAACATTTAGATTGTCACCCTGTTTGACAGCAGAACAATTTCGAGAAGAATTGTGACCATCAATCCTGATCAAACTGACGAAGACAGTTTATTTCGTTACAGTGCAATTACCATGTCAACAGAGCCCCAAGTCTCTGCTTACACAAATGCCTTGTGTAACCGAAATATCCAGCTTCAGTGATCGTTGGGACTGTTTTTGCCAGCATGAATTTACATCTCGCCTTAAAATTTTTTGAATAAAGTAATTACGTCCCCTAATTTGATTTATTAGACTCCAAACTATTTTAATTCACTTTTAAAGGAATCAAGTACCATAGTTTGACTTGAACATAATTTCAATTCATTTATAAAGTGTTTTATGAATTAAATGAAACTTGGCTTTTAATGGAATCTTATATGTTGTTATCTTAATAGGCTCTATAATTTTTTATTAGTGTTTTAAAGTACTCACACGCCTTCCCGTCGGCAGCACATGACATAAGCAAGTATTAGAAAAAGGACCAGTGCTACTGCCGAGGGCACAGCCAGTGTAATTAGGAAATCCGTGTGATAGTCTCTGCTTTTCAAGGAATCGGAAGGGGGTTTGTACTCCCCACCATCAGGTAAAATCCCCTCTCCACGGATCACTTCCTGATAGGTGGACACTTGCTTTGTTTTATCAACCTGATACAAAAGAAGACAATTACACATCAAATTAATAGCTGCAAACATTATGAGACTTTACGATCTAGATATAGCAAAACATTCTTTGACAAATTTCTAAAAAGCAATGTTTTCCAATTACTGCATCACCTTGAACATGCAGTTTTTGAGGGGAGCTAGGAAGAAGTCATGAATAAAACTAATAAATTGAAGGCATTATGTTGGTCTACTTTCTGTGTCCTTCTCACTAAATATACGTACCTACACACACGTATACACACGTACACACATGTACACATACATAATAAATATGTGCGTATGCAGTTGTGTTTTTCCAGTTTCCTTTCTCCAAAGCAGAAGTCCTTCACACTACTATGTAAATTTCTCATTCCCTAATGACAAACCTCTAATGCAGATGCTAAGCCATAAACTTGCTGCTAACCAGGTATTGTGGGTATGGTTTCCAAGGTTAGCAAAAGAGAAAAGAAAAAATGAGAGGCAATTTCTCAATGATTACAACCTTGATCTTTCTGGCATCCCGCTGATGGAATACTTTTTTGGAAAGGCAGTCTGGGAGCACGTACCCCTTCCAATGCTATCATTTACTAAATTCTATCCCAGAATCAAAAATGCACATTGGCGCTATATTAATTTACCTCCACACTCACTGAACTGCTTCTACCGAGTTGCTGTTAATTGTGTAAACCACTGCAGAACGGCCACTGAAACTTGTCATTACATTTGCTCCACTCCCCGCCACAAAAAACATTCAGAAGAATTATTGGTGGCCTTGTTCCCAAAAAACTCCACTTGAAGAATGTTATTAACACTATAGTGCTAGTATAATCTTTATTTTCTGCCAAGGAACTCATTCTTTGCCTCCTTTCAGAATGAGAATCAGATAACTGATGAATTGCCTTTTTTAATTCTGGAAGGAGCAGGCTTGTTGTCAAACTTAACCTTAGGCTAACTTTTCTTTTTTTTGGGGGGGGGGGGAGTAAAATTTAGGTCCTGAATTTCCATTTCTCTTCTATTTCACCGATTATGTTTATTCACTGATTCTTTCACTTAAACCTCACGAAATCTTCTGTGGTGAGATGTAACACAACCTTTCCAGTTATACAGTCTTACCACCAAATCCAAATCTTCAAAGCATGTCATTTTTAAACCTTTAGAAGTTGGATACTATTCCTGAACATAGGCCGTTTACAGAACAAGGAAAGTGGCGCTGTTAGGGCCCGCTGTCCCCTGGCGGGTTAGGGGCACCCACTACGTTATAATGCAGCCGCTCAGTCTTTCCTGCCCTTGTGGGATTGGCCCATGACTGAAACACTGGGCTTTGGAAATTCAGCACTTATCTGCAATACGTAAACCATGCCATCTCAATCATTTTATTTGATTTAAGAAGGCAAAGAAAGGGCATTATTTTCTTAAGACACAAAGGACAGAAAAGGCAGGGGCCAGGGCCACAGGCGCTAAGTGCTGCGGCTCGAGTAAGACGTTCTCCCCAGAGGGTCCGGGAAGGCTGCCTGCAGTCGGTTCTCTCCGACACGCGGTGACAGTTGTGTTTATGTGTCAAGAACTTTGTTCCAATGTCAACTTTAAACTTAGATCGAATTCAGCCAGCACCAATCACCACGAGTGGACAGAAGTTAAATCTAAAGGTCACTATAGAAGTGAAACAACTGTTCCTATCTTCCAGAAAGCAGAATCAAAAAATAACAACATAAATGTTATGTAAAATATTCTATATCTGTATCTTACATATACATGAAACCTTTCCCACATTTTCCTAAGTCTTTGAGCATGCTCATTTGAAAAGATGTTTAGAAGAAATATTTCATATATATGGGGCTGTGGGTAAGATTTCCTCACTTGGAATTGCTCTTTTATCCCTTGAACTTTCCCCACAATTGGAGTTTCTGGGGCACTGAATTAAAGGACAATATTGCTTTATTTTCAGATCTATTATTGCGCCCTGGTCTCTCCATCCAGAGTGGGGTAGTGGAAGCACTGTTGAGATTGTCTACACATGTCACAGTGACTCCATAATTTATCCTGATTTAGCAGCCACCTGGAAGTCCAGGATGAACATTTGGACCACCTGCCAAGCTAATCCGGCCCAGCAACTAATCAAGGGTAGACTGAGAACAAAAGTGGAGATACTCTTTCCTAAATGGGTACACTGTCAAAGAGCTCGCTAAATACTTCAAGTCAAGAGAAGTCAATTTTGGTTAACAGAGTAAACCCAGGATTTGCTCCTAAAAGCAGTTCAGGTTTTAGTCAAATGTTATCTCCTGCCACATCACTTCTAATTACATTTGCAAAAACAGACTATAATTAGAACTCACCAGAGAAATTTTGCACCAGTCGATGTAAAATTGAGTACGAAATTTTTTATCACATGTGATTACGGGCTCCATTTCTTGACTGCATCTCAACTGATTCTGTGGATTTTCGACTTCTCGTAAACAAGACGAGAACGGGACATCTGCACCAACCATGACATAAACGCTGCAACAATGTGAAACTCTCAGGTTATCCTTTAAGAAAATTGAACATACTGAAAAACAATCTACCCTGAAAGCAGGATTTATCCCTTTGAATCGAGGGATTTTCTAGAATCATCCCTAATGTAGGGACCCGGGTTTTAAAGGCAATGATTCATAGGGGCTTCCTTTCATCCTTACCTTTATTCGACCAACATTTACTGAGTGCTTTGGTGCACCAGACACTTTTTCAATTTTAGGTTAATGTCTAAAAATGTTTTCGCCCCACTTATTTTAATTCAAAGTAAGCATGTGTCCTATTCTGAATATAATATTTGACAGATTACTTACATTAAAACTCATTCTTAAAATAGATTGTTTAGAAAATACAATCACTAAAATAATAAATAATTATTAGTAACAAATTTTCCCTTGAATCATCTTAATAAGACTGTGACATTACATGCCTGGAGGACATGGAGCTTTAGGAAGTATTAGCTATTTACCCAGAGTCCTGTCCGCCCTTCCACTTCACAGACCCCTACTGTTAGATCTCTCATTACAAGGGCTCTCAAAGTTCTATCTAAGAAGTTAATACAAGATAAAAACTAGTTAAACACAAACTAGGCAAGCAAAATCTATTTCTTGGTGTGTATCTTAGCAAGTAGGGGAAACAATTCCACTTAACTGACCAATAGGTGATTCACAATAAAAGAGAAGATGATACTAGCATTTAAATAATATTAGAACAGCTTAAGAAGACAGAAATAGCGTAGGTCTTTTGAAAGAAAAACTAGAAAATTACTCTAAATTAATTGTTCATTTTCCTAATGACAATGCTATAGATACCTATGAAATGAAATAAACCTATTAAAATTCAGCTGACTTCCTTGCAAAAAAGACAAATTGATCCTAAAATTCATATGGAAATTCAAGGGACCCAAAATAGCCACATACAGAAGAAAAATCTTGAAAGAAAAAAAGCTGGAAGACAGCCCTGGCCAGTTTGGCTCAGCGGTTAGAGCGTTGGCCTGCGGTCCGGAGAGACCCGGGTTCGGTTCCCGCTAAGGGCACGTACTTCGGCTGCAGTTTGTCCCCGGCCCTGGTTGGTCGCGCGGGTGGCAGCCACTCGATGTGTCCCTTCACGTCGATGTTTCTCACTCTCTCTCCCTTCCTCTCTCTCCCTCCCACTCTTTCTGTACAAAAAGTGGAAAAAATATCCTCAGGTGAGGATAAAAACAAAACAAAACAAAACAAAAAAAGATGGAAGACACACAAGTACCAATTTCAAAGCTTACTACAAAACAATAGTAATCAAGATCATGTGGTACTAGTTAAGGAGAGACATGCAGATCAATGGAATAGATTTAAAAGTACAGAAAGAAACTCTTACATTTAGTAAACTAAAGTTTGTCTCAGGTGTCAAGACAATTCAATGGGGGAAAGAATAGTCTTTACAACATACGATGCTGGGACAGCCAGATATTCATATGTAAAAAAATAAAGTCGGACCCCTACCTTATACCACATACAAAATTAACTCGAAATAGATCAAAGATTTAAATGCAAGAGCTAACTATTAAACTCTGAAAAGCAAACAGGCATAAATTTTCATGACCTTAGATTAAGCAATGTTTTCTTAGATATGACACAAAAGTTCCAGCAATAATTGAAAAAAAATAGAGAAACTGGGCTTATCAAAATTATAAACTTTGTGCTTTAAAGGACACACTTCAAGAAAGCAAAAAGGAAACCCATGAAATGAAACAAAATATTTGCAAATCATTGCTTTAATAAGGGGACTTGTATTCCCAATACATAAAGGACTCTTACAAGTCAATAACAAAAGACAAATAATCCAATTTGAAATGGCAAAGAATCTGAACAGACATTTCTCTAAAGAAGATATACAAACACCCAACAAGAGCATCAAAAGATGCTCAACCATTAGCCATTAGAAAGAGAAATCAAAACCACAATGAGATCCCACTTCATACTTTTATTAAAATAAAAAAGATAATAGGAAGTGATGGTGAAGATATGAGGAAACTGGAACTCTCCTAGTCTGCTGGCAGGGATGTAAAACAATGCAACTGGACAATTCCTCAAAAGGTTAAAAACAGAGTTACCATGTGACCGGCAATCCACTCCTAAGTGAAATGAAAATATGTCTGTATAAAAGTGTGTACATGAATGTTTATAGCAACATTGTCCCTAATAGTCAAAAAGTGAAAACAATCCAAATGCTCATCAACTGAATGGATAAAAGGAAGAATATTTATACAATAGAATATTAGCCATAAAAAAGAAAAAAGTACAGCCCTGACTGGTGTTAGAGCATCAGCCCTCTGACCAAAGGGTCTCAGGTTCAATTTCTGATCGAGGGCACATACCTGGGTTGCAGAGTCGATCCCCAGCCTGGTTGGGGAATGGAAAAACATCCTCAGGTGAGGATTAACAAAAAAAAAAAAAAAAAGAAGAATGAAGTACTGACACATGCTACATCATGGATGAACCCTGAAAACAGTATGTTAAGTGAAAGAAGCCAGTCACAAAAGATCACATATTGTATAATTCCATTCATATGAAATATCCAGAATAGGTAAAATTATGGAGGCAGCAAGTAAGCAGCGGTTGCCTGGGGCTGGAGGTGGGGTGGTGGTAAGTGACTCCTAATGGATGTGTGTCGAGGGGAGGGTGGGATGATGAAAATGCTCTAAAATTGATTGTGGTAAAGACTGTACAACTTTGGGAACAAACTAAAATCCACTGAGTTTATATTTTAAATAGGTGAATTGTATGCCCTGGCTGGTGTGGCTCAGCTCATGCACCAAGTTTGATTCCTGGTCAGGGCACAAGCCTAGATTCTGGGCTCGATCTCAGGTAGGGGACGTGCAGGCGGCATTGGATGGATGTCTCACTCTCATATCAATGTTTCTCTCTCTCTCTCTCATCTTTCTTCTCTCTCTGAAAATCAATAAACTATTCTTTTTTTTAAAAAAATGGTGAATTATATGGTATTACATATAAGTGCAGCACAAAAATTCAAAGCTATGTCAATGTAAGTATGAAGTCACACCGAGTTGACAACTGTGCCCCAGAGTACGATTACACAAACTCATTTGGTTGCCCTTATGTGAAATGTATATTTGGACTTAAAATTCATTCGGAAGAACATTAAAATAAAACAACTATGATGTTTTTGGAAGACAAACAATGTACAATGGATGGAAACTAAAAATCAAATAAAAATTCAGAACAAAAGTAGATGTGGGAAAACCATTGCTAAAGTATGTAGATGATCAGTGAATCTAAACATATTACATTTAAAACAAGTTACTTTAAAGCTCCACATAAAGCCAATTTCTATGCCCTTATTAACTGCCTAGCAAAAACCATGATTCCTTGATAACTGAAATATATCTGTAAATAGAGAATTAAAATAAATATTTCTTACAACAGTCCTCTGCTTTAACATGATACTGATTTGCATTTATAATTAATAATTTTTAAATTAATTCACTTCATAATATAAGTGTGCATAAGCATATGAGTTTTGGGTGCTTTAAAAAGTTTATTTTTTCCCCCTCCAATTAAAAAGCAATACAAAACATTACATAAAATTTGGGATATAAAAACAGAATTAATTAGTATTACCAAGAAAACTATTTTCATTTTCCAGTGCACTTGGCAGAATATTTTTCAAATGCATATATTTTAACCTAATTGCAATCATCTCTAAAATATAATTTTGTATCTTTTTTCACTTAATGCATCATAAACATTTTCCATATTGTATAGTCTTTGTAATTATAGTTTTAAGGCAATACAATTTTTTAAGTTCACATGATTTACTCAATTATTGCACAGTTGGACACATAAGTTGTTTCCAATTTTTGATGTTATAAATAATATTGCAAAGACTATCTTGGTACATATTCTTTAATGTTACTATCTTAGAAGAAATGCTTAGAAGTGGAAACATTTTTATGACAGTTGACACATACTGCCAAGTTACTTTCATCTGTACTGGGGTGATCCATGAGCTTCCCAAACTTAGTATGTTCCGAACTGAGCTCATCATCACCCCACCCCACCTCCACCTGTTCCTCCTTCTAGCTTCTTCTCCCTCAGTGACTGGCATGGCCAGATGCTCAAGCACCATCATCTTTGAGTCCTGTCCTTCTTCCCACATATTCAATCCATCATCAATCTCTGACATTCACTCTGAAAGAACTCTCATGCACACCTGTCCACTTTGTTCTCTCCCACTGCTACAACCCTAGTTCTAGTCACCATCACTTTCCACACAAGTGAAGCAACAGTCTCTTAATAGTTCTCCTTGAACCCAATCTTTTTCACCATCCTCAGGGAGCCTATTTGCTGAACTGATGAATGAATAAAAAGTATCATACCCGTTAAAACACAAGCAATTATATATGTGAAAGTTGCTAAGAGAGTAAATCTTCACAATTCTTATCACAAGAAGAAAAATGTGTCGCTATGTGTGGTGATGGATATTAACTAAACTTACTGTGGTGGTCATTTTGCAATATTCATATGTATAAAATATTTATGTTGTACACCTTAAAGTTATACAACATGTAATAATTACATCTCAATAAAACTTGGAAAATAAGTTAAATGAAATGCAAATAGACTACAACTGTTATGCTCGAGAAAGGTAGATATTGGAATTGCCTTGTAAGTAAAAATAATAATAATGTGTATATATTGTTTCTTTTGTATAACCAGTAAATTTCAACACATTGGCTTTTTCTTTTTTAATCCTCACCCAAGGATCTTTTTCCATTGATTTTTTTTTTTTTTTTTTCAGGAGTGGAAGGGAGGAAGGTGATGGGGGGCGAGAGAGAAAGAAATATCATTGTGAGAGAGGCACATCAATTGGTTGCCTCCTACTCAACCCTGTGCCCTTGACCAGGAATCGAACCCATGACTCTTTGGCCTATGGGCCAATGCTGTAACTGCGGAACCAAACTGGCCAGGGCTCAACATGTTGGCTTTTTAAAAAATAATTTTGTTGCTCTGGGTGGTTTGGCCCAGCAGTTGGAGTATCGGCCCGTGGACCAAAGAGTTGCAGGTTCAATTCCAGTCAAGGACACGTACCTCTTTGCAGTTCAGACCCAGCCCTGGTGGGGGTTGTGTGGGAGGAAACCAGTCGATGTGTCTCTCTCTCATCAATGTTTCTCTCTCTCTCTCTCTCCCTCCCACTGTGTCTGAAAATAAATGTAAAAATATCAATCAAAAAATAAGGAAAAATAAATAAAACAAAACTAAATGACCAATCTAATACAGAATAAAAACAGAACAAAGGACACTTCCGGAGTCTGGTCCCACTGCTTGCTTACTCCTCTCCACTGGAGAAGGATGGACCCTCAGAAGAGGGAACAGGCACAGAGGCTCAGACTCTTTTGGTTTTCGGGGGGGAGGGGGGGGTCTCCTGCTTACAGAAAGAAGACATCTGGGTTTGCTTTATTCTTTCATGTGGTAGGCTTAGCAGGCCCAGCTGCTAAAATGCAAAGTTTAATACCAGCCATTTTCTGCAAAGGTCCCTAATGCTTCAGGATAAAATCCCAACACTTCTTCCTGGTGCGCAAGGCCTTACGTGGCCCGGGCTTTGCCTCCTCGGTAACTATCACTACTGGATCCCTGTCCTCCATTTCCACGCGAAGCAGGTTTCCAACTCCACAACATTTTCTCCTACCTAAGGGCTTCCGCCCAAGCTGCTCCCTCTGCCGAGAATCCCTCTCACTCATTTTTGAGCAGGATAATTTGTACTCGTACTTCAAACTCAGGTCAGGCTTTAATTCGCCTCCTCGATGGACCGTTTGTAGGCCCCACCTGACGTGGGGGAGGAGCACTCCACTGGGAGTCCCGGACTGCAGCCCGTACCACGCCGTTTCCTTCATGGTCTGATTACTTGCCTGGACTGTAACAGACTGTGAACACAGACTATATTTTTTAAATCACTGTACCCCTATGACTAGTAACACTATTCCCCCATAAAAAGTACTCAATAAATGCTAAACTATGAAAGAAAAACATGGATGTCTGCATAGAACTTAAAAGAATAGAAATAAGACATCTAGCTGTGTTGATTTCATTTTTATATTTTTATACTTATAAAAATAGGTTCCTATGGGTCTTCAATTTTTATTTTATTAAAAAATTTTTTCAAAAATTCCTATCTCATATCACCATCATTCCATAAACAAAAGGATACCAAAGGCCCATTATTCAAGAATAATGCACCGGTCTCACTTATATGTGGAATCTAATGAACAAAATAAACTCATGACTGAGATAGAACCAGAGACATGGAAGTAGGGAACAAATCTCAGAGCCAAGCGGGTGGCAGGAAGAGATAAACTGAAGAACTTATATGCAGAACCTGTGGACACCGACAGCACTGTGGTGAAGGCCTGGGACAGGGCAGGAACTGGGTGGAGGGGGGCAATGGAGGGAAAAAGAGGGGGACATCTGTAATACTCTCCACAATAAAGATAAAAAATGAATAATGCACCAAAAATATCAGAGGCACATTATTTAAGAATAAAGGACAATCTTGTAAATCACCCAACATGGGGACAATTCAGCAGAGCACCAGGGTCTGGCCCAGGGTCACGACCTCCCATCAGAGCAGTAGCTGGCAGCCACTGACTGACATTCTCTTCCTCAAGTGCAACTTCTCATCGAGGCCTCGGCAGAGCAAAAAGCAGACAATTAATTAAAGGGAGCACTTGGTGAGATTGCCGAGAGAATCAACTAGGATTCTGTGGCTGACTGAGGCTAGATCCACATGCTTTGGTAACCAGAGGAAACAGTGGTAGGTCTGACAATCTCTTATGAAAAGTGAGCATATTCTTTAATCCTCACACCCCATCATCCCCTTCATAGCCACCATTTACACCACATCACTCAGCCCTGGTTGGCAGCTAGGCCATGCCGAGCATGAAATATGAACCTGCTCCTCTTTCCATCAGCTTTATCCCAGGCTAAATGCATCCACAGAATCCGCAGCCTCTGGCTCCGTGTCAGGAGCAAAAGTGGCAGCGAGACCACACACTCAGAGAGAGCACAGTTGCGCCCGGGTTACGGGTCTGGCGAGGGAGAGGGAGTCTTTCCAGGAGCTCAGCCTTCCTTTGCACAAGCTTCCTCACCTTGACATGACTCTTTGTCATTGTCTTCCGTTAGTTTAGGAGAAGTCCGAAAGCTGTCAGTGAGTTCTGCAGAGATGAAAAATGCACACCAGGAAGGAAGAGGAGCTGGGATGCTGCCGAGTGGGTTCTTGATGACTGGCGTTTAATGATGCCTGAGCTGTGGGTTTACGCCGAGGGTCTCCTATGAGAGCTTCTCCTACTCATTTGCTGTTTCTTTGACTACATACAGCAAATATGGCCAATTTTGCCATTGGTGGATATGGCTGCCATGAGAAACAGGGCATAATTTCATGGGGATTTTTTTTAAAGATTAGAGACTGAGGCTTATTCAAAGTATAAAGTAGAACACATTTTTAGGTACTTAATACTTCTGAAGTGTATGAGTATATTTTTAAATAAAGTTTTAGAAAAGGAAGGGATGCAACTTCTTTTGCTGTCTCTCTCTCTCTCTCTCTCTCTCTCTCTCTCTCTCGATCTTTTCAATATTTCATTTTTAAAAGGGATGTGGAGTCCATGTTATTTTCAAAAGAAAATGTGGAGGCAAAAAGTTTTTTATGTGAATTAATAATGAAGATATATGCCAAAAAGACAGGAAGGCACAAGAGGTGAGTGAGGCATTGGATTCATTTCTAAATTTAAGCATGAGGGGTAAAAAATTGTTACCATGACATTATATAGCAACTAAAGAAAATATGCAGAATAATTCCCAGGGACAAGTTTTTCTTGTGGAATTATATTCAAGGAGGATATTACTTCATTAGTGCTTGTACAGGGATATTGTAGTAACAGAGTTGGCTTTGGGTATAATTTATAGAAATGCTATTTTGAAAGACTTTTTGAATACTTTGTAAAGGTGATGGATTAACATTCAATTAAAATTCATGGACAGCATTTCAAGTTGGGAAAGGATCTGAGACCACAGGGTCCAAAGAAATGCCACAGGACTGACTCTCATGTGTCTGACAGCACATGCCACTCTCCAGCAGGTGCTGTGGGTCAGTCAGCTAATGACTGAATTCTCTCACAAGTACTTGAAGGACCAAAATTCCATTCTTAATTTAGAGTCAACTCAGTTTAGTCATTTCTATAAGTGCCTCTATGCGTGGGGCCGGCACCACTGAGGAGAGAGGGTCTGCACCCAGAAGGAAGCATCGCTGTGGAAAATTCTACCAGTGCCTGGCTTTCATGTTGCTCCCCCTGATATTTCTGCTCATTATGCAAACAATCATCACAGAACACACTAACAAATGTTAGAAAGGTTCCCTATTTGAAGAAGGTCTTCAGGGGAGAGACCTCTGTTCATCTCTTTCCACAGTTCTACCTCAACTACTCAGAGAACCCTGTTGTAACTCAGAAGTAAAAATCTGAACTCTAGAATTATGTTTTCATATAAAAAGCCACTCAACAGACAAAAGATAAAGCAATCATTTCACTCCAAGCACTTCTCAGTGTGCTTGGCTGACTTCAGAATACATCACTGTAACAGACAAGGCACAGTTTCATTCTGAACTTTGTAGGTTGGACTTCACAGCTCACTGCTTATCCCTAGCCCTTCATACATCAGCCATGTGTGTTTGTGACCTTCCCCTTATTTCCAACGAAGTTCTCCTTTACGGCTGCCTTTAAATTGAATTATTAATCCAGGCATTCTAGGTAATTCCAGATATCATCTGTGGAAAAATGTTATCAGGGATGTGAATGAAGGAGGAGGTGGAAAGGAATATGCTATACTAAATGTAACTCATTCATTCCACATCTCATGTTTATAAGATTGGGTCCAAAAAGGGGGGGGGGGGTGCAGATCTGCCTCAACCTATAGATTAAAAATTAAAGATCAGCCCTGGCCAGTTTGGCTCAGCGGTTACAGCGTCGGCCTGCAGTCCAGAGAGACCCGGGTTCAGTTCCCGCTAAGGGCATGTGCCTCGGTTGCAGTTTGTCCTCAGCCCTGGATGAGTCGTGCAAGTGGCAACCACTTGATGTGTCCCTTTCACACCGATGTTTCTCTCTCTCTCCCTCCCACTCTATCTGAACAAAAAACGGAAAAATGTCCTCGGGTGAGGATTAAAAAAAAAAAGTAAAGATCAAAGTTAGGTTGACATTGACATTCGAGCCTTTCAATTTGCCCAGGTGTAAGAGTGTTTCTGAACCTCTACAAGAATATGAATCATACTGTGTGCGGGTAAGGCCTGAGAACAGACACACCTCTTTCAAATGCATTGTTTCATTTACTCCTCATAACAAACCTGAGGGAGAGTAAAATCTCCATTGGAGCAGATGAGGAAATCGAGGCACAGAGGAGCGCAGCATCTTGCCCTGTGCTCTCCAGCTGGTGAGTGACAAGGCCAGGCTTTAGGAATGGGTTTCAAATCCACTTCAGCCATCAGTCCCCGACACATGGTGGAAAGAATGTTACAGGCAAAGAAATAGTTTCCTAGAATAAAGTTACAGCAGTCTACATGTCCTTCTGCAGCTGATAACTGGGGCATCAATTTCCTTTGAAATTCCGGGCCCTAAATATCAGCATCCCTACAGAAGGTACAAAAGACTTAGCGTTGTAATTTATAATTGCTGATCCCGATCTACAATTAGATTTCATGGGACCTGGAACACCAGATATCAAGAACCATTAATGTAACCTCTTTGTCAATATAGAAAATTGCGAGCATTTTCATATCTTTATAATACCTGTATCTTATTAAAAACAAAAATACAATAGGCCCTCTGCCATCTATAATAAATTTGATAAGATCACCATATTGAAAAATTCACATTTAAGGCAATGAGATAAAGGTCTGCTTACCCCTCCTTCATGTCGTTAATAGGGAGCGGAACCCTGCCGCCCCTGTCCAGGGCCGACGTGATGTTGATGGCATTCAGACGCTCGGGCTGCCACACGTTTTTCACGGCCCCCAGAAAGTCTCCGAGCACCTCGCTGGCCAACATTTCTTCTACGTTCATATTTTTAATGAAGAATTCTGCTTGATATGGTAACGGGAAGTCTAGTTTTGGTGAAAAAGGGTATGCATAGCTTTAACGAAGTAGTCTTTTACAAGAGAAACAAAAGAATAATTCTAGATTTGTTGATTTCTGTCATAATCCTGGCTTTGGAAATGATATTAATCCTGACTTTAAAGGTTTTCTGTATGACAGAGGACATACGTAAAAAATAACATTCATTTGGCCTGGCCGGTGTGGCTCACTGGTTGAACATCGACCCATGCATCAAGAGGTCGCCGGTTCAATTTCTGGCCAGGGCACATGCCCAGGTTGTGGGCCTGATCCCCACTGGGGGCCATGCAGGACGCAGCCAATCGATGTTCTTTCTCATTGATGTTTCTAACTCTCTCTCTCTCTCCCTTTCTCTCTCTCTAAAATCAATACAGAAAAAATTTTTTAAAAAAAAACATACATTTGACACAGACTTTGATCCACAATGCAATGAAATCCAAGGACACCACAAGGATTTTTTTTTTTTTTTTTAAAGCCAAATTAGCCTGTAACTTGCTGGTGATGTGCTGGCTTCCTCCCTCTGCCTCACCCAGGCAGAAGGCACACTTCTGGAATTCTACATGGGTAAAAATATTATTGCTGTATTTATAGTGTTTTAAAATTAACAGATCTTTTTCAACTACATTGTCTTATTTAATTATGACAACCCTAAGTCATGCTGTCCCATTCAAACAGAAGAAGAAGTTGAAGCACAGAGTAACATTCTTTCCAGAGAGAACATTGTAAAATATCAGTCCTTACTTGTGGGTTGTTGACATATGATTTGAAATATATTTTTAATTTGCAATATAGTCATGTGTCGCTTAACGACAGGGAGCATTCTGAGAAATGCATTAAGCAATTTTGTGCAAACATCCAACAGTGCACTTACACAAACCTAGATGGTATAGCCTGCTATATGCCGAGGCAATGTGGTCGAGCATAGTGCTCCTAGGCTGCAGGCCTGCACAGCGTGTCACTGTACTGAAAACTGGAGGTAACTGTAACACAGTGGTAGTAAATATGTGTGTATCTAAACATAGGAAAGGTACAATAAAAATACAGTATTTGTCCAACCACTGTGTTATACATCTAAAACACAAAATGCTGAATGTAAACTGAAATAGAAAAATAAGATAAAAATGTATGGCATAAAAGATAAAAATGTGTACACCTGTATAGGGCCCTTACAATGAATGGAACTGCAGGACTGGAAGTTGCTGGGGGGTGAGCCGGTGAGTGAGTGGTGAGTGAGCCAGTACTGTAGACTCTATGAACACTGTACCCATAGGCTACACTCAATTTATTTTTAAAAAGAACTTAGCATTGTGCTACAATGTTATGATGGCTACAACATCAATGGGTGACGGGAATTTTTCAGCTCCATTATAACCTTCTGGGACCATGTCCCAAATGTTGTTATGCAGTACATGACTGTATCACTGGTCTTTTTGGAGCATGCTAAAACATTACTGTTTACTAAATTAAATACTGATTATATTTTCAATAAAAATTCTGAAATTATAACGATATCATTATTTTGATCACTCTATAATTAAATATGCTAGAGAAATTATATTTTAAATTTCTCATGAAATTCCCTCTCATATAGAGATTTAGCTTTCCTCCTCCCTGATGTCTCATCAATATTTCCCTCCAGAGATTTCAAAATTAGTGTTTTAAATGAACTGAATGTCCAATTCACATTCTCAATATAAGAAACTCAAAATAAATATATTTCAGTTTCTCACAGGTTATTCTTGAATTATAAATTATTTCCCATAGTTTAATTGTTCAATTAAGATAAAGAATAGCTTTCCTTTTCTTTAATAATATTTCTATAGTATTAAAAGCTACTATTTTTTTTTCAGTACTTAGATGAGGCAGGCCAAGCTCATGGGTTGAGGTGAACTGTCACGTTTATTACTCACAATCAGAGGGGTGAGTGGGCATTTGTATTGTTCTCCATACTTTCAGAAGGGCAATCTGCTTTTAGCAATATCCAGAAATTTACCATTATTTGAATTTATATGATTTTTACCTCAGCTAACAGAGACTGTATACAGAGGGCTCAGGGAAGCTCCCAGAATAGAGGAAGAATTTACAAAATATTCAACTTTAGCAATTACTGTAATAATATGAACAGGATGGTTATCTAAATTCTTTCCCTAAAAGGAAAACAGCCCTGGCCAGTTCGGCTCAGTGGTTAGAGTGTCGGCCCTCAGATCAAAGAGTTGAGGGTTCGATTCCAGTCAAGGGCACGTACCTTGGTGGCAGTTCGTCCCCGGTCCTGGTCGGGGTCTAGCAGGAGGCAACCAGTCGATGTGTCCCTCTCACACTGATGTTTCTCGCTCTCTCCTTCCCTCCCACTCTATCTGAAAATAAATATGAAAATATCCTCAGGTGAATATTTAATAAAAGGAAAAGAGCCTGCTGAGCGTCGGCCTGCAGACCAGACTCCCGGGTTTGGTTCCTGCTAGGGGCACATACCACCAAAAAAAAAAAAGGAAAAGAAAATATTTCTGGACTATACACAGATTTAAAGTCCCAAGCAGTAATTATAACATGTATATACCCTTTGATTTATTTCATTAAAACTTATATATCTATAAAGTATTCCACTTACTCAATAAAATAAAAACTAAAAACTACAAATAAATAACTGAAGTCCTGATGACCTCATTTCTTCTGAAGCCTCTTTCATACTAAAAGACATTTTCTGCCGATGGTGACCTCACAGCAGACATTCTGGCGTTACAGTTTCCAAGAGCATTTTCTAGAGTGTGGTGTCTCCCTAAAGGCTGAGTTTTTCATGTGTTTGATGTACAGGCCATCTGCAATCTTCTAAAATATCATATTATTCTCTTCTATGTAGATACATTTCCTATTTTATATAGATACATTTCCTGTTTCATACAGATAAACAGTAGCTTAACCATACTACCTTTTCCCCCCCCGCGCACCCAGAAATAGTCATGCAGAAAAATGTCATGAAGGCCAGTTTCCTGGCAATAAATAATATTTATAAATGATGCCAAATATAGTTTTGGAGTACTCTAGAAGTCTATCCTCTATTAATTTCATTCCGTGTTTTTACATCCACTTTTCTAAAGAAGCGTGTAAAAGTTGTTTCTTCTGATCAATGCTGCTTTTTGGAGAACTTTGACTTGGCTTTTCCTAATCCATGTGACCCTGCTTCGTGGTTCTTTTACGAGACCGGCTGCTGCCACACCCCTCGGAGGCTCCTGGCTGGGCAGCTGCCTGCTGTCTGCCCAGCCAAGCGTGGCTGCCAGGAGTCCTGGAGATGAGTCACACAGCTTTCTAACTTTGGGGAAATCCCATGCCTGCTATATTTGGACATCACAGAGGCCAAGGGAACAGTAGGCCAACAGATTGGTGGCAAGCCTCAGAGGTACTAAACCCAATTTAGAGAATCACTCTGTGTACTCTCCTTGAGCTCCAGGCTGTGAGTCTACAGAACTAATTTCCCATTAGGCCTCTCGAAGCAGGAGACAGCTGGGCAAGGAGTCAGGCTGAGCGTGATTATCCTGCTATCCAACTCATTTCTTTTCCTAACTTTATCTGGGAGAAATGGCATGTGTGTCGTTCATGTCCAAAGATGTACATCCTAGAGCCCATACAGACTGCATCTATACCAGCAGGGTAAGTGCACATCATTTGGTTCCCTGGTTTTCCATTTGGGGCCCCTGAACCTCTGCAAAAGGCAAGAGCGGCTCTGCATGAAGTAAAATGGAGGCTCCCAAAAACCATCTCTATTCCGCCCTCATCAACACAGCTTCAAAACCCTGATTTAAAAAAAAAAAAAAAAAAAAAATAGCCCCTAAAGCCAACTTTCAATTCTACAGCTGTCTAGCAGCCTTCCACTAGTACTTGCTTGAACATGGGTCCCCACACATCAACACCTACTGGGATGCCTGTGGACTCTGTATCCACAGGACTGAAATGAGACTTGAGAAAGAAGAGGTTCAAACCACAGACCAGGCCATCTCTCAGTTACCAGGGACTACCATACCTGACAAAGGGTTTTGAGTCACTCTGAGAGCATAATGGTGAAGTTAGTGGTCTAAGCGTGTTGTAATGTAACTGTATAACTGTACTGTTGAAGTCCTTAGAAGAAAGGAAACTTTGCAGTTATTCCACTCATTAAGGGTATTCCAATCCTACAGGGACCGTTTAGACTGGATGCAAGCATCCAAATACAATTGGAGTCAAATACAAGCCTTCCCTGATCCAAATGTCAATACCTACCAAAGCCTTTGGGAAGTGAAAAAGTGGACGAGGATTATTCTGTCCAAGCCTACATAACTGGCATTTGGACATGCTTTTCATATGGGAAGGTCGTTTTTAATTTTAAAGTAGCAGATTTGTTGTTTGCAACTGATATTGCTAAAACACCTGGGGAAAACTCATACAAAAGGGTCCAAGCAATCTCCTGGATTGTGGACTGCATCATCAATTCTACAGAAAATGGTTTTCTTTTGTATAGTGTAAAGGCAATTTTTAACCCAGCCTTTGCTAAATTATCATGAAATCCAAATTAGTAGGTTCTGATCAAGTATGTTGTGTTTGCTCATTTGTTTTTATTTTATTTTTTTATCCTTACCTGAGAACATTTTTCCATTTTTTGTTCAGACAGAGTGGAAGGGAGAAAGAGAGAGAGAAAGAGAGAGAGAGAGAGAGAGAGAAAGAGAAACATCGATGTGAAAGGGACACATCGAGTGGTCGCCACCCACACGACCAACCATGGCCAGGGACAAACTGCAACTGAGGTACGTGCCCTTAGCGGGAACTGAACCCGGGTCTCTCTGAATCGCAGGCCAATGCTCCAACCGCTGAGCCAAACCGGCCAGGGCTGCTCATTTGTTTTTAATGGTACTGGTAAACAGAAGAATTCTCCTGCCCAGCTGCACAATTATTTTCCTGTTTTCCGGAAAAGGCTCTGTCCACTCTTCTCCATCACCCTCATGAATGATATCTGCTACAGAGAGGAGTATCCCATGACATATACATTTGAACTAAAATGTTTTTAGTGGTACGTATTTTTCCCAATCAAATGCCAAAATAGGGTCAGAATATTTGAGAGTGCAATTCTGGGAATATTTCCTGTGTCCGTCCAAATCTTTGGGAATCACTTACAATTTGAGCATGTGCAACTCTAAATTGCTGATGGACTCCAGCAATTACTGATGAATGATTAGCTATTAGGGAGGAGACACTGACCCAAATTACAGTTTACTTCTGCCCATCAATAACTCTATCTTCACATACAATTGGACTGCAACCTATGATGAGTTTTAAAATGAAATAATGAAACTAGCTAATAATTACTGACTGTGCACTCTGTGCTCAGCCCCATGTGAAGCACACTTCAAGTAGCTCGTGGAATCTGTATCCCAGACTTATAAGAGCAATTCTGTTCTTAGTTTTGTTTTGTATATGATGAAACCAAGGCCTGGAGAAATAAGTGACACCATAACACATCATGATATTTTCTTTTGTTTTCTGTTTTGTTTTGTTTTTGGTACGCGCCCCTAGCGGGAACCGAACCTGGGGCTCTCTGGTCCGCGGGCCAATGCTCCAACCGCTGAGCCAAACCGGCCAGGGCACATCATGATATTTTATAACAAATTAAAATACAACTTAGTTTCCTTTTCTACATTTTACTATTTCATTAGTTACATTAGGTATCCGGTACTTTAAAATCCTTAATTATATTTTACATAGATATAAAACATAATGAAATACTTCTTGTAAATAAGGAAGTGATCAGCAATATATTTTTTCATACCTACCTTCCGCTGACATTATATTAATTATCAAATTATGCCTTGCGGTCTCAAAGGTACGCCTATTGTAGGCAGTTATCTATCGGAAAATGAAAATCACATTAAAGAAGTGAAATGTTATTTGGAAAATAAAATTCATTAAAGACAAAATGAAAACAAATTGCCGTTCTTTCCATTTTCATCGTTTGTTTGTATACTTACAAAACATTCCTTCTCTCACAATAAGAACTCAAAGCTTTTAGCAATATTATGGGAAAATAAATAATAAGATCTAATTAGCATGCTGAAGCAAGTTAAAATCAGAAAAACCCTTTCACAGAAGGCTGTTAAGTGCTCATCGCAATACAGATGCACCATTAGTAAATGGATTAACCATTATGAATTATTTACCAGTGCAATTCTAAAATTTCAAAAACCTCAAAACAATTTATTTTTGTACTTTTAAATGGAGCATAAGGATTATACTGGACAGTACACTTTAAACAAGCACATCTCTGTGTTATTTGCACACCAACCAGTCAAAATATGTCATGAATAACCCTTGGGAAATCATATCTCAAGGGAGTAAAGCGCCAAGGGTCATGGTATATAAAGCTCGTGGCACATGCTCAAAAACACAAATCAATCCCTTTGTACAGTCAAATATTAGTAAACATTTGCAGAGCCAATGAACTCACATCAAAGTCAACTCAGAAATAGCCACTGCAAACAACAAACAAAGTGAAGGCCAAAAATAGGGTAATACTTCAAAAATCAAGAAATAATTAACATTAGAACAGATATGAAATCATTCAGACAGGTTTGCAGTACCTCAAAAAAAATAAATAAATAAACCCCAAAATAAACAAATAGATTGTGCAAAGTCTTAGCGTCCCAGCACCTGGCTTCTGGCAATGATTACAGCTGTGGTTGACACTGAGAAAGAAGAGTAGAACAAGCTAAGACTAAAGAGGAATATCTTGCTTATTTAAAAACAAATATCAAAGATTTTCATAGCATCACATATGAGCTTTAAACGAAATAAATTACACTTAGAAATATTTGCGAAAACAGTAAAAATTAAAATTGATATTCCAAACCTTTAACAATATTTATTTTATTTTAAAAATTTTTTATTTATTAATTTGTTTTTGTTACAGATGTTTCTCATTTTCCCCCCATTGACACCCTCCTCCCCTTCCCCCCAGCCACATCCCAGTTTTGTTGTCTATATTCATTGGGCTTTAACAATATTTAAAAATACATATTCTGAAAGGCATATTATTACACAAAATTAAAAGAATTCTTTCCACAATCTGTTGAATTTAATGACTTCCTTCCTGTGTTTATTAGACACAAATTAATTAGATCAACACTGAAATGATGACTAATTGTTAAAATAAACTAGGAACTATTGTTCACAAAGAAGCAAATGAAAAAATGTAATAAAGATTTCATTTGGGAATCTTCATGATTTTTAACAGTTCATTCTGCAAAGAACTTAATCATATTCTCAATGAGAAAAAAGTATCAATCCTCTACTATTTGTTACATCTCAAAGCTAAAACTCAGAAAGAAATAAGAGACATTTTTGAGTGAGTGGCAGTATTTTTATGGTTAGCCTTCCTATAATCATCACAAATCTCACTATTGTAAATTTCATAAATTCTAATGATTTTTTTAAAAAAAATCACAGCTACTACAGGGAGTGAAGAACTTTCAAGAATCAGGATGAATAACTTTGTTATCTGAACTTATATTTAATGTTTAATTTTAACAGGTATAACAGAATGAAGTCCTTCTATCACTTCTAATGAGATGTTTAAATACTCTAATATTCTCAATCAAATTTTACTTATCATGATAATGCGAAGCCCTTTGTAGCAGAAAGGTATGTGTGTGTGTGCTTTTTTTTTTTTTTTTTTATCCTCACCCAAGGACATTTTTCCATTTTTGGTTCAGATAGAGTGGGAGGGAGAGAGAGAGAAACATGGACGTGAAAGGGACACATTGAGTGGCTGCCTCCCCCATGACCCCAACCAGGGCTGAGGACAAAATGCAACCAAGTTACACGCCCTTAGCGGGAACTGAACCCAGGTCTCTCTGGACCACAGGCCAATGCTCTAACCACTGAGCAAAACCAGCCTGGGCTGTGCGTGCTTTTTTGATCCCCTATTTTAGATGCTTAATACATATCTACAGAATAAACTAAGCAGTAGATTTATATTAGTTTAAGATATGCAAACTCCTGACTATATTATTAATAGAATATTTTAAAATATTATAAATATGCTAATATATATGGGTATAAAATGTGTTATTTGCTACTTGTGTTAGAGGAAAGATAGGCTAAATTTTCATCATTATATTTTAGTATATTATTTGATACATTTTCATAACATTATATCTTAGTTATAAGGTATAAGAACATGATGAACCCCAGTGAATCCTCTCTCAACACATGTATTTCTCTGCCTGAGCCCCCTGTCTCTCTCCAACCAGAAATAGTCATTTTGAATTTTGTATCTATCATCTCCTTCATTTTAAATACAGTTTTATTATAAATACATGTATGCTTAAAATATATTGTTTCATTTGCTTGTTTTCTGAGCTTTATAAAATGGTAAACTGTATGTTGTTTCCTGGGTCTGGTGTTTTTTACTCAACATTATGTTTAAAACATGTATCCATTCATCCGAGATTAAGTTCACTGTTGCCATAAACATCCACTGTGTGACTGACTACTCCACAATTTAGTTATGTATTCTCTTGCTGGTGAACTTTGGGGTCACCACTGCTTTGTGGGGCTCTTATGTGTTGCTACACAAACACAGTTCACTGAGCATGATCGTACCTGCCTCTGAGTGGACACTTGCAAGTGTTTCTTCTGGGCATGCACCTGGAAGTGGGGCTACCAGATCACAGGGCCCAGTGACAGTCTGCCATGGGAAACATTCACTGCTGTCTTCCAAAGTGGTTATGCCAATTCCCATCAACTCACAATGAAATTGACTGAGAGTAAAATTCTCATTGTGATTTTTTAAAAATATCTTTTTATTGATTTTAGCGAGAGAGGAAGGGAGAGAGAGAGAGAGAGAAAAATCCATGTGAGAGAGAAACATGGATCAGCTGCCTCCTGCATGTTCCCTGTTGGGGATCAAGCCCACAACCCAGGCATGTACCCTGACTGGGAATCGAACCAGCAACCTTCTGCTGCATGGGACGGCACCCACAAAACTGAGCCACACTGGCCAGGGCCTCATTGTGATGTGAATCTGAATATTCCTCATTACTGCTGGGAGTAAGCTTCTTTACATAAGATGTCTCCTCTTTAGTGAAATATCTATTCATGTCTTTTTCTCACTGGATTATAGCAGTGCTCTTCTATATTTCAGGTACTATCAGTCATACATATATATAATATTTTCTTCCTGTTTGTGGATTGTCTTTTTTTTAATGGCTTCTTTTTGGTGAACAGAAGTTCACAAGTTTAATACAGTACAAATTTATCAATCTTCTCTTAAGTAATAATACTTATGCATTATTTCAGAAATACTTTCCTACCCCAAACTCAGAAAGTTCTTCTACATTTTCATATAATAGCTTAAAATTTTGCTTTTCACATTTAAATCCTCAATCTAGACTTGAGTTTTTTATTTCCTATGAAGTAAGAATCTAATTTTATGTTTGCCACATGGCTAACCAATCATCTGAGTACCATTCAATAAAACAGACATCCTTTTCCCCAATGATCTGTGGCACCATCTCTTCAGATAGATACCATTGTTCCTTACAAGGCAGATGTGATGGTTAATACCTTCAATATTTTGATGCACTATTTCTTCTGCCTAAGACAGCCTTCCTTCTAGTCTATGAAGTGAATTCCTATTTACCCTCTTACGACCCTGCATCAAACAGCACGTTCTTATTCTAACAGTCATGTCAGTGTTGGCAAAGTACGT
Organism: Molossus molossus; assembly: GCF_014108415.1. Lineage (NCBI taxonomy): Eukaryota > Metazoa > Chordata > Mammalia > Chiroptera > Molossidae > Molossus > Molossus molossus. Next base: position 32,552,611 of record NW_023425401.1, on the reverse strand, counting down.
GTTTCCATTTCAGTGCTTCTACTCCTGGACTCTCCTGTTCTTCATCTTTCTATCACCAGCATCTATCATAATGTTTAGGACATGGTAGAGGCTCATACAAAGTCTGCATAATGATTGGATTTTAACAAACATGAAATTTGAAATTAAATATGGAGCAAATAAGTTTGTATTTATTTTCTTAAATAGAATTCATATTAGAGTAATCTATTTATTTTAAATGTCTTAATTTTTCCCATTAATTTGGACTGTCCTTTTTTATATAAAAGCTGAAACAAACAACTGAAATGACACACATCAATGAAACAGAATTAAGAGCCCCTAAACCACATGCATATGGGCAAATAATTTTTGACAAAGGAGCCAAAAACATACAATGGAGAAAAGGAAGCCTCTTCAATAAACGGTGCTGGGAAGCCACATGCAAAAGAATGAAACTAGAGAATAGTTTGTCCTGATGTACAAAAATTAATTTGAAATGGTCCAAAGACCTAAATATAAGATTTGAAATAGTAATTACATAGGAGAAAACAGGTACTAAACTTATGGACCTTGGTCTTAGAGAAGATCTATGAGTTTGACCCCAAAGGCAAGTGAAGTAAAGGCAAAAATAAACAAATGGGACTATATCAAACTAAAAAGCTTCTGCACAGCAAAAGAAACCACCAACAAAACAAAAGGAATCAACCAAATGGGAGAAGATATCTGCAAACAACAGCTCCAACAAAGGGTTAATATTCAAAATATATAAAGAACTCATGCAACTCAACACCAAACAAACAAACAATCCAATTGAAAAATGGGCAGAGGAACTGAACAGACACTTCTCCCAAGAAGACATAACAAGCCAACAGACATATGAAAAGATGTTCAACTTTATTAGCTACTAGAGAAATGCACATCAACACTACAACGAGATACCACCTCACACCTGGTAGTATGGCTATTATCAATGAAACAAGTAATAACAAGTGTTAGAGAGACTGCGGAGAAAAAGGAAACCTCATTCACTGCTGGTGGGAATGTAAACTGGTACAGCCACTATGGAAAACAGTATGGAGGCTCCTAAAAATGTTAAGAATAGAGTTACCATATGACCTAGCAACCCATCTTCTGGGTATCTACCCAAAAAGTTTGAAAACATTTATTCACAAAGATATATGCACCCCTATTTTCAATGCAGCATTATTCACGGTGGCCAAGACAAGAGAAGTAATCAAAGTGTCCTTCAAAAGATGATTGGATAAAGAATATGCGGTATATATACACAATGGAATACTACTCAGCATAAAAAAAATGAAATAATACCATTTGTGACAACAAGGATGGAAGTTGAAAATATTATGCTAAGCAAAATAAGTCAGTCAGAAAAAAACTAGGGACCATATGATTTTACTCATATGTGGGATATAAAACTGAAACTCATAGACACGGACAAAAGTATGGAGGTTACCAGAGGGAAGGGGAGTTAGTGGGTTGCAAAGGGGACCAAATCTATGGTGACAGAAGATGATTTGACTTTAGGTGGTGGGCACACAATGCAATATACAGATCATGAATAATAGAAATGTACACTTGAAACCTTGTAATCTTTTTAACCAATGTCACCCCAATAAATTTAATTTAAAAAACTAAAAATAAACAGAAAGGAATGGTGCATTTCCAAATGTTATCTAGTGTGTTTGCATGCACAAAATACTGAAAACCATTGCCAAGTAGTTTTAATTTCAACATCTGGAACTCAAATTATAAAAGCAAAATACAGTTTTGCTCATTCTAAGACATTACCTCAATGATTGTTGGTTTCCCCACATTTTCAGCTGTTGGAGACCCATATAGAACTCCATCACTATATGGTGTCCTTTGGATATATCGAAGCCATCCAGGTCGGTCTGGATAACCCATCAAATTTGTGTTGAATGTTATGGGATCATTACTGATCTCGCCTAGATAAGAAACAGAATTAAAATATAAGTCAGTTATTTCCACACATGTTGCTTTGGTAGTTTCAATCAAAATAGTTCTAAATTTTTTTCTTACATTTGTAGCAAACTACACACACATACACACACACACACACAACTAAATCCATCTGGGAATTCAGATCAGGGCCTCATTTAAAGAAAATTCCTTTTGGTTGTTTAGTTTGTCTAGAAACGTGATATAAAAAAGAAAGCAGATTTATACCGCTTCAGGGAAAATTTTCTTTTCTTTTTCTTATTTTGGTTACCTAAGAAGTAGAAAGTCCTACCAATGAGAAAACTGTCTTTGAGAAAACCTCTTAATCATGTTGATGTGTTCATTCTCTTGAGAAGGCTTCCTTTCATGAGACTCTGAACATTATCGAACTAATCTTTTTTTCCCTTTTATTGATTTTAGAGAGAGAGGAAAGGAGAGGGAGGGAGAGATAGAAATATTGATGAGAGAGAACATCGATTGGCCGCCTCCTGCATGCCCCCCCCCCCGCCCCCCGGGGATTGGGCCCACAACCTGGGCATGTGCCTTGACCGGGAATTGAATTGGCGACCTCTTGGTGCATGGGTTGATGCTCAACCACTGAGCCACACCGGCCTGACTATCAAACTAATCTTAAGGAATATCTCAAAATTATAAAAGTACAATTAAAACAAAAATAATGTAATTTTAAAACAATGGAGGATGAATTGAAAAAGATGTTACAAACTCAAAAGAAGTGTAATAATGACAACTTTTATTAATGACAAACAATAAATAATAGCTCATTTATTAGCACGTGCCTAGCCCTACAGGTGCTATCTCATCTGATTTTTAAACATACCTATAAAAGTAGTACTATCATTAGCCCTAATTATGTTGATGGAATATGTAATTTTCCATGTTAAGTAACTTCTCTATGGTCACGTTTAGTGGTAAAACTAGAATTTAATCTTGGCTGACTCCAGAAACTCTGCCCTTAACTACATGTTTTCTTCTCAAATACTAGAGTTGCTGCTCAAAAGTTTTAGCTGAATAGTTTTGCAAACACAGAATGCCACAGAAACATATTTTGAAAGATAATTGATGAAAATACTACTTTTTTTCCTAGAATGCTGTTGAGAACATGGTTAACTATATTTTATGAGTGTTTTCAGATACACTTTTCATCATATAATCTACACAAATATTTACATTAATTCTAATGCTATAATTTTTAGAAAATTCATTTATTACTTAAGAATTATAATAATTTATTTCTCTTGCTAGTCTATCTCTCCATTAATTTAATAACATTTGTGACAATCCAATATAACATAATGTAAAGCAACAGTGAAGACTTTGCAATTGGTATTACTTTCAGGGAAAAATTAAACTTCATTATATTATTATGAAGTCATATAAAAGTATTTCATATATAAAAGCTTTTCTGATAACTCTTTCTCATACCATAATTCATCCTCTTCTTCAACATATGTATAGTTTTCACAAATTCAGTGTACTATGTAAGATTCAAAGTTTTTTTGTTTTGTTTTTTCATCCTCACCCGAGGACATTTTTCGATATTTTGTTCAGATAGAGTGGGAGGGAGAGAGAGAAAAACATCGATGTGAAAGGGACACATCGCGTGGCTGCCACCCTCACGACCCAACCAGGGCCGGGGACAAACTGCAACCGAGGTACATGCCCTTAGCGGGAACCGAACCCGGGTCTCTCCGGACCACAGGCTGATGCTCTAACCGCTGAGCCAAACCGGCCAGGACAGATTCAAAGTTTTAATATGGAAAAATAACAACTATACAACTATAATTATTTCTACGCAAATATACGTAGATCTTTTGTCAGAAGCACAAAACTCAAGACTGGGAAACCAAAAATATGCTTTCTTCAAAATTCAAAAATTATTTCTTTCTGTAATTAAATTTCTAATCTTTTGATGGGAAATATCCTACAACAACCAGTTTATCACACACCCAGACCATTTCAAATAACGTTAACAATATTTTATCATACATCATATAAATTATGCACAATGAACAAAGAACAATTAGTAAATTAACCACTTTTTCCCCCCACCAAGTACATACCAGGTTTTGGGTAAGGTGGAAATTCTCCCTTAAAAGACTCTCTTTCCAAAACATGAACAAAGAGGACACCAGCAGATGGGTACACGTCGCGATCAGAGTGCACCTTGGAGAAGATGGTATACACTAAAAGCGAAGAGGTAAGATCGGAGACAGACAAATCATGAGACCTGCTTTTGATCATTCACTGTACACTGTAATGAAGGGTCCCACCGTGTAGGCGTTTCGGGGAAAACTGAAGCAACATGCAAGATGTTGTTAAGAAGTTTGTTTTAAAGGGAAGTGATTTTAGGACAAAACATCAAACAACTCTTTCAACGTGGCATATTTAGAGACTTTTAAAACACCATGTAAACAAAATTAGGAACATTTTAAAATTTTAGATTGTTATTAAATAATGAAGATATTCATAACATCTTTTTGGTAACTTCTTTTTATTGAAATCATTACCAACAAAATACATCATGAGACCTGACCAGCTACAGAATTGCTAGTTTATTTTTTTTTCAAAGCAAAGTATAAAAAGTAATTTTTAAATGGTTAGAATTAATGCTGTATTAACTGTTTGCTAGACAAAGCACATGAGAGTATTTAATACCATCAATATATGTAAGGCAACTTTCATATATACTTACAAAAATGTACTGATACTTTTTCTATGAGTGTTATTTCTCATCTCTCCCCTAGAAATGATTCATTCCATTTTACCTGATCCTGACATTTAATAATTCATGCCATATAATCCTGCATCATAAATAAGCGATAACAATTACATAATATAATTCAGCGCCAATAATTGCTTTAAGTGAAATGGGGCACACTCCATGATTTACTGGTTACTTAAGATATATGATGGAAGTACATTAAAATGACCAAATTGGTTTGATTAGTTTTCCACCTATTGTTTTTTCTCTGATATCAGCATCTCCACCAACACATTACTGCCATTACCCTTGTCACCTCCACAATCTCTTTTGGTTTTCTATCTTCCTGACTGGCTAGAGGCTGCAATTTTTAAGCAGATAAACCCTATCGGGCCAGTTCTTTCTCTTAATCACTGATGGATTTGTAAATGTAGTAATTAACCTTAAGAACCCCAAAGCTGCTCACCCCGGGCTCACAACTAACTAAAAGCTCTGGATAGCAAGATCCCTGACAGTCAATTTTTCAGCAAAAAAATAGGAACTCCCACAAAAATGTTTCTTTATCTGTGAAAACTTGTCCCTGCAGTTGTGTGGATGGCTGCCAAAAATGTAACACTAAACTAAAATATTTGGCTTGTAGCTTCACGTATCCATAGCTTTACTATTAAACACACGACTCCAAAGGCTCTGTAACAGAGGAGGAAGCTGCCAGTTAGGTCTGAACTAGGTATGTGGGGAGACTCGATCTTTCCTGACTGTTTTGAATGAGTATTCACAAGCAGTCTTCCCACCGCCTTCAGAGTACCCAACTTCTACCCCAGAACAATTTACTCACCGGTGGCAATGGTCCCATTCCGAAAAACGGGCGTAGGAATCATAGGAAAACTGTGAGGGTAAGAATTTGAGACTTTTCAGCAGCTGAATTCCACAGCACCCCCTGGAATGCAAGGTGCTGTGGAGAACGTAGAAATGAAGGAGGCACAGTCCCTGCCTTCTGTAAGTTCACCATCTGGTTTGGGAGACCAAAGCCCACCTACTTGGTATGATCCCAGAGGAATACACTGCTCTGGCAATACCTGGGAAGATGAGGAGGAGCAACAGAGGACAGAAAGATCTGGAAAAGATTTATGTAAGAAGTAGAGTTCAATATGGCTTTTCAAATAATAGCAAGATCCTGAAACTCAGAGATTGGGAATCAGGGCATTGCAGTGGTGAACACATGTGCACGATACAGCTGTGGGATACTGCGGGGTTCTTCCAAGGAAGGGAATTAAACCAGGGATGCTAGATCTTGGGGTATATTTCAGGTAGGGGGAGAAAATCTGGGAAGAGTCAAATTATGGAGAGTTGTGAACTCCTGCTGAGCAGTTATTTCATTCTACGTGCAAAGAGTTTACATTCAAAACACAGGAATATTTTAAATAATCTAAAGGAATCTCTTTGGAGCTTATCAGCTTATTCTTTCTAGAAATTAAAAACACCTTAAAGTACAGCACTGAATTTTATTTACCTTCATTATTTTCTTGGCACCTAGAAGGTATTTGGCATATTTGAATAATTTTACCAATGCCTAGGGAATGGATGAATACATTCTAATACAGAACACTGTAGAGGTAAACACAGGTCTCATGTTTATTGACTAAATATATATAATATTCAATTTAAATTTCAATTTTGTAACAGATTTTCCTATATGTATAACAGTTTATATGTTACCCTCCTCCATTTACATTACTAATTACCAACAGTTTCCCTTAGTTATGGCTGCCATGAGGTGGTAAAAGCTGGTGTCTAAACAAAAAGAAAGGCTGATCTTATTACACAATATTGAAATGATTCTTTTTCTATAAAATCCTTGGCAGATCCTGAAGTGGAACCATGAAAGGGAGCCTGCTACCCCATAACACCTCATTTCAAGGACAAGTATAGAACAGCTACCTCAGTTCCTGCTTTCATGAAATGCACTTCTGCCATCTACAGAGCCAAGCCACAGTCTAGCACGGCCCTCCTGGGTTTGAAGATCACACGTGCATTTCTTTATTCACGTGTACTCTATTGCCTTTCTGCAATCTGCCGAACTGCTTGCTGGTCAGTTACCTTGGCAACTCCGCAGTAAAGCCTGTTTCACTTTAAGTATATAGTATGCCATTTACTTTGAGAAAAACATGACACAGATGTGTGACACATTCATCATTCAGAAATGGAAAATGACTAAGCCACTGTGTTTTGTTTGTGAAAGTAATACTTCCTTTCCGTAGCATCGGTTTAAATGATGCGCACCTTCACAACATTTTAGGGAAGCACCCTTTCCCTTACCCTTTCTGGTTTGTTAACTTGCAAAACAAATAGCTCCTCAACAGAGGCTATTTGAGCAGTAGTTACACCTCACTTACTTTTGAAAACAACAAGTGACATAGAGAATTCAAAGTTATAGGCTTTTATTTTAAACATAAGCTATATAAATAATGCTGATAGGGTCTGCACCAACACCCACAAAGGCTGTTATTAGCAGTTAACACATTGTACTCTTATATGTCTAGGTACTATTCACAAACAAGCTTGAAGCACGTTGTTTTCCTTGAAAAGCTAGTCTTGGAAATCAAATTCAAACACGTGAACAATCCACAGTACTAAAATCTTAATACTCTATGAAATATGCATACGTACAGTGCCATGCTAATCAAGCTGAGGTCACAGGGTCTGGACTCTTTGTGTATTACATGGCTTTGCAATAGTCTCCAGCTGCAAATCCATTACCTCTACAAACACATGCCACTGGATACAAATGAAACTGGAAACCACTGTGTGGCTAAATCCGTGCAAATCCATCACCATTAATGGGAAACACAATTAAACCAAAAGTACAACTCACAGGGAGGTCCAAAACACCATCTTCAAACAGCAAGGGTAGCTAGATTTGCCAAATTTAAGAAATGAGCACAGGTAGTCATAAATAACAGATTTTTTAAACAGGAAAAATTCCATATCTGAGTTGAGAAGAGCAAAAGGGTATTCGGGCATGGCCAGGGTCATTGTTTCACCCTCCCTAAATGTAGTTCCAATATCCCTTGTTACCACGCTATCAAAATCTTTTCACAAAACTGTTTTCGCCATATCCATCGTAAGGTGTAGAAACTACAGACCATCTCAACAATGTATATTACGTTACAGCAGAGGGCCAAGAACCAAGGAACAGATGATGATGGCGATAGCAATAAAGTGGGATCTCACCCTAGCTAAACAGCATCCTGTCTTCTTTTATTAGTCCATTTGACATTTTCTCCCTACGGGAGCAACATCATCATAAAAATATGAGAGTGTGCTTATTTACAATTACTTAAAAACAAAAGCAAATTTGGAGGTGTTTAGCAAACATTAAATTTTGAAAGGATTGTGGTAGTTCATTGCTAAGGAAGCTATAGCACATAACTTCACAATTATTACAGTGCTTATTTTTAATGGCTTACAGGCAGGTGCAAAGTCCCTTCTCCACAAAAAACCCACACACTACTTACCTTTTTTCGGTATCACCAAGAACAAGAACATGGCTATAAAGATAACTAGCTGCTGAGTGTAAGACCTGCCAAGTCCCAATTACATTTAAATCTTAAAGCTGTCTCTCTTCTAAAATCTTTGAGAAGAAAGCCATAAAGTAATGTTCATATTCATGTCCAGGTGACCTTTATTAGGTATTTATTATGTGCATCTCTCCCTCATTGCTACCTGACCAACAAATTAATCACTTCCAAGGGTCCATTTATATCATTGATTATTAATTTCTATGGTTTAAGCGAATATTATAAAATCTTAGTTTCCAGGGAAGAAACATGTCAGAGGGCTGGGTTTTCTAAAGCATGCAGCGGTCGATCCTTTTTCACCATGGGAGAAGCCCATCATTTGGCACATCAATTATTACGCTCAGGTCTATTATACAGTGATGCCCTGATGGACCGTTTGGCTGCTTTGTCATTTACTGATCACACTAGCGCAAGCAGGTCCCGGTCAGCTAATGTTTTTAAAGGCGGCGTGTTTTATAGATTTTCTGTTTTCTCATCTGAGGACAAGTTGTCAGCTGTCATTTCTCATTGCCATCAGTATGTTTCCTATGTCAGCTTCTCCAGCCCTTCTGACTAGCCGCTCTTCATCTGCTGCAGGTTTAGAAAGCAGACTTCCAAATGAGGTGGGCTTGCGTGTGGACGTAGGAACAAATCGGTACTGCCTTAACGCACACTCCGCCAGGCATGAAAAACAGGAGCCTGTGTTTGCAGCTTCTCCTGTGGCTACCTGAAGACCCTTTTATGGCTCATGTCTTGGTCCTTAGTTGATGCAGTATACTTCTGAATAATTATCTCACTGAATAATTATAATTACTGTCAAGATGGCAGCGTAAACTCCACATATTAAATGCATTCAGAAGTGAGTATACCCTAGGAGGTCTTAATTCAATCCACCTGTTTGGTCAACATGAACTGTCAAACTAAAATGAATCAATTGGATGCACTATATAAAATAATTTCTTACATATTTGATGTGTGGGAAATATACTGCATAATTTAAACAAAGAGATCTAGTAAGTGATCTATTGCATTTAGCAATAGCTAAATCAGCCTAAGATTATAACACACCATAATTAACAAGTAATGTATTAATAAGAAATTAAAGTCTGTTTCTAAATGCATTTCAATCTTGTTAATTTGTCTCTCATGCTCAGAGAGTTTTAAGATGTAAGCTAATCATTGGGAGGCATGACAAAGGTGCTGTATGAGTGCAAATTACTTAAATGATACAGTGGATGCGTCCTATCCCGACTGTTTCTAGTCCTAATAGTAAGAATTATTGGGGGGGAGGTGGGGAGAATTGGGTAAGAATAATGAAGAAGATTATAAAATATGTTTAAGATATAAAGGTAATGTTGAATAGCCAATTACCTGGTACAGCTTTTAAAATAAACTTTTGCCTGCATGACCAGACATCTCAATTTCTCAAAATTTACAGACGGACACCGGCACCATACACAGTTAAGAATCAGAATATTTTTTTAAAAGAAATACAATTACTACCCAACATTCAATTACTAAACTTATTTAATTACATGATCCCTGATAATTAAACATTATAAGTACTGACAGAAAAAATAAGGCTTGTCTTATATTTTATAGTTTTCACAGCGGAAAGCTCTTTAGGAGTGTCCAAGCCCTGTACACGCGGCAACTCCAGGAAGCTGCGACCAATACGTCAGAAATGATCACGAGAGATGAGTCCATTTGCTATATCTGCATCAAGATAACCCATTTCAGGGTTTTCACAGTCTAATATGTTTATGGTTTCCTTCCTAATTTGTTTTTGAATGTGTTATTTCTAGACTCAAATGGAACTTTAATGACTACATGAAATAATTGCTGTAGAAAATTATTTTGAGACACATCAATATCCAGCCAGGTACACAACCTGTTCTGCTTTCTTCCCTAAGATATGTTTGTTTTATCTACCCAACTTGAAAAATCTTGGCTTTGAAACAAAAGCTTTTCTCAGCAGTCTGCCCTTCACCTAGGAGTTTACTCCATCTGAAAGTGCAGCAGGCCTTTCTTGGGGGGCTGGGGGGGGGGTCAGCTACTGTTTTATGGCTTTCTTGCTGGCACTATTACAGATGTCCCCCATGTCCCTGCCTTTACCGATCTCCAGCCCTGGCCCTGAGTCACAGAGAGCCCCTGCCTCGGCTGTAGAATTCATCACAGGGAAGGCATTAAACAGCCTTTTAAAATTTCCTTCTTCTAAGAGATATGGCCATTTCCCTGTACACGAGGCAGAAGAGAAACCACTGCTTGGGTCTTTTTCTACAAACAGCAGAGGGTTTCTTTATAACCCCCCTAAATAAAGCCACTTACCGAAACCATTTTTCTAAAGTGGAGTTAAATATCTTGATTTTTCATGTAATAATAATGTGTTTGTTTTGCTGTTTTTTCCTTAAATGTCAGTTGGAAAGTGGTTGCCAACCATTACAAATTGGTAATCAATAAACTTAGTCTCCTAAAACGGGGCAGTTGAAAAGTGCTTTGCCTGGCCACGCTAAATACTCTCTTAGGACACAGCTCATCATGCTACTTCCCACTGGGACATGGCTGCAGCATTCTGCTTAACTCGGAATTCCTGATGGACCACCAACTGGCCCTGGCATGCCTTGGCTCTCCTGGAGAGTCCAATCTTTCGTTTTATAGATAACAAAACTGAACCCAGGCGAGATAGATTCAAGGCTACTGGACTAGTAAGAGGAAGAGCCACAACTTAAATCTAGGTAACCATGTGTTTTGTTTGAAAACAAAGGGTAAGCCCTGGCTGGTTTGTCTCGGTAGTTGGAGTGTCAGCCCTCGGACCAAAGGGTCGCAGGTTCGATTCTGGTCAGGGGCACATACCTCGGCTGCAGTTCAACCCTGGCCCTGGTTGGAGTTATGCAGGAGGCAACCGATCAATGTGTCTCTCTCACATCAATGTTTCTTTCTCCCCCTCCTACTCTATCTTAAGATAAAATGGAAAAATATCTTCGGGTGAGGATTAAAAAAAAAAAAAGAAGGTAATACATTTGGTGGCTGTATACTATATTATTACAACCCACTACAGTAAGCTAATTATGTTGCCTGACACCTTAATTTTCTTAATTAACTTTGGTTTTTCTGACAAATCAGAATTTGACCAGATAACCCCAGTTTATGCTATGCTATTATTTCATGAAGTTATCATAATTACACTGTCACCATGGAAAAAGTGAGCTGACAATAACAATTTCAAGAAACAAACCTCAAGATTATTTTGTTGAAAGAAAGAAAAACACTTGGAGTTCAGAGGGAGACATCTCAGCCCTCATAGCTAGAGCCTAGAAGGAGTAGTTCACGTTTGGGGCAGATGGTCTGAATTCCTAGAAGGTGGTGACCCTTCGTCCTGACTTGGACATTTTCAGAGGCAAAGAATACATTTTAAGCCCAAGAGCACTCGACTGTCAGTAAGCTAAGGAGGAGACTCCTTTAAGATGGCAATGGAGAATTCTACCAAACTATTTGAGTATGTGTTATTTCATTTCCATGAATGTCCAATTAAAGTTTAACATTTAAGTTGAAAATAATTAGAAAATCAGTGCACGACCATTGTGACTTTATCTTTTTTTCTTAAGAAAAAAAGAAATGAAAGTGTATCCGTAAACCTAAGGCTAACCCATTTTAGAACATGAGTTGTCCTAAGTAAGACAACTTACCTAAAGATGTTTACCTAGGTGAAGTATATAAGTGAGTAATACAAACATTTGCGTCTTCCATTTTATTTAAATTATTCCAGGGGTAAAATTTAACTTCTTCTACCCCAACCCCAGGAATAAAAAAAAAATCCATATTTAGACTGTTCTTTCTGATTTTTACAACCACTCCATGTGCATCGAGGTAGAATTATACCAAAAGTGTTGGCTTGAGACATTTAAATTCCTCAAAATCCTATTTACTGATAAGGCATCACCCCACTACTAAAATTAAGAATGGCAACAGTGTTTAAAAAGAAAATTACACGAAAAATACCATTGGTAAACTCATTTTCCTATTTAAATACTCTTATAATCTTTTGTGCTCTCTTGAAATTATCAAAAACGGACGACGACTGGGATTCATGGTCAAGCACATCTCACAGAACATTTGACAGATTTGAGGCAGCATTTAAAATGCCCTTGCTAACTAGGCTACTAGAAACAATTCTGTTCACACAGTTGAACCTTACCACTCCCCATATAAGATATTCAATAATAGAACCATAATGATACAATTTAAATTGGACAAGGAGACCAGAGAGAGAGAAGCAGCTAAAGGATAAATTTAAATGTAACTGAGGAATAGAATGCATTCACCTGAACTGGTTACACCTCAGTAGGTTCAAGATGTATTTAGTCATTTCTAGAACTCCATATTTTCTTATTGATATTAGCAATGGAAATTCCTTAAAAATGCAAAGGTGTTTGAGGGTTTGTTTCAAAGAAGCAGGGTAGGAGACATCGAGAACTTTTGTGTTACTATGAAACAAATCTGGGGATAGAAGATTCCAGCTGAGGAATAATTTGGTGCTATCCAGAAAAAAGTTAATGACTCCTCCATGAGGGATGTATGAAGAAAATGAAGTAAGTCAGGAATTACTCCTATAAGGTACCCAGGTTTTATTTGGCAGTAAGGCCATTTTAGCTCACAAAATTACTGTTCTTTTACAAATATTTTTAAATTATTATGTTTATAGACACTTTATTTGCCCCAAAGTTATGAAAACCAGGCTACCATTCTGCTAATGTTTGTGACCATATATAGTAAAAATTGTGTGTGTGTGTGTGTGTGTGTGTGTGTCTATGTGTGAGTGATGTGTGGTAGTGGTGAGGAGTGAGGTGTAAGAGGGATCATAAAGGCAATAGTCTAAAATATATTAACTGGAAACTCGTAATGATAAATGATATTTTGAACACAACTAATATTTTGGTTAAGTAAGTCTTTTTTCTCCCTGATGAAATGCAGTATTTCAAAGGTCCTGGTGTACTGCTGATGGGCATATTTATATGTAAAAGAAAAAAGTAGGAGCAACAATAAATCATTCAAAGGTCAGGTCATCTTTTCAATACAAAACAAGTGCCATCTAATTATTTAATAGCAAAACATATCAATATTATTTTGCACAAAAATCATTCGAAAAACCATCTACTATTAGCTAAAACATTTTATGACCATTTTTCCTGAGGTTATATCAATACTGTTTTAAAATCATTTATGTTAAATGTACTTCTTAATGTTTTTCAGTGTTATAAGTAAATTGTTATAATAACCACACTGGGACAATTTTTATAAGTGGCAAGTCAATGACTGGATAAGGGGCAACAATAGGTTAAAAACATGATAATTATTTTTAGTTAAAAGAAAAAAGCCATAACTATAGCAAAGGAAAAAAACACTTGGAAAATAATGGATTAAGAACATAGAGAATCAGAAGTTTTAGAAGATTAGGAAAACAAATCTTAATTTTTTTCAGATTGACTTTTAAAAAACTCACACATGACTGAGAAAGGAAAAGGAATATTGGAAGTAGACTCGCCAAAGGGGATTTAGATTTACAACCTAAACTCACCATGTTTCTTCCCAGAAGCCATTTTTCTGCTGATAATAAAATTGTTGGCCTGTTTGGTCTTCCACTTAACTGTTCCATTTATGCCATCAGCAGAGCTTAATAAAAAAGCTTTTCAAATAAAACAAATGCACAAGAAATGAAATTAATGTTAAATTAAAATGACTCTCATAGATTACCTACTATTAATTGGGAACAAGTCCTTCCAGCCCAGCTAGCTGTTTAATTCCATTCACTGAATGCCTGTTTCATGTCAATACAAGGACTATATGGTGACAGCAAGTAAATAAGACTCAATTCCTACCCCCCCCGCCAAAGAGCTTACAATCTACACAGATTTATCATTCATGTATAAAAATATATACATAATATATAATATAGTATCTATGTCATCATCACGCATATATACACAATGGTAGAAAGCATAAGTGCTACAAACACACTGAGTGGGAAGCAATTATCACTAGCTAGGAATGTTGTAATAAGTTTGAAGTGTTTTCTATATTCACAGTTGAGTTTTGGAAACATCACTCTGAGAGCAGTGGAAAGAATCAGGGTGAGGGGATCCTAACAGGGGGCTAGCTCTGGATGTCACGTAGCAGTCGGCCCCTAAATCAGCAGCTGGGGTGTGAGGAAGTAACGGGAGGGCCAGTTACAAGCCATTGTGGAGATAACACTGAGAATACTTCTGAAATTGCTGGATGTGAGCTAACGGGGGACCGAAGATGGCTTTCCTTTTTGATCCAGAATGACAAAACAGTGATATAGAAGGAACCCCTCCCCCCAAAAGAGTTGGTTTCAAGATAACGATAATAAATTTAAGTTGGAATATGTTACATTTGGGGTGCCAGTTAGATATCCAGGGGAAACCATCTAAGAGGAAGATGGAAATAGAGCCCTGGTTCAGAGGAGAATCTAATGGGGCTTCAGATGCAGATTTGAGGTCTAGCCCCAGAGAAATGCTGTTGAAGTCAAAGCCCCAGTGCAATTCCTTAAAGAGATCATGCTCCCAAGTAATCCCCACTGGGCTCTCATGTACAAAGTGATCTGGAGAAGATATACATCCACGCTCTTGACCCACTTTTCTACCCTTTTCCCCATGATTCAAACTGCCAGTCTAACTGCTTACTTTCCCATTTTTCATCCTTACCTTTCAAACTTGATATTTGGGCACCAGTTCCTAACTACAACATCGGGTCTCCCTTCCCCTGGCGTCTCAGGTATGTTTCCTCTGGGTTCAGTCCAAGAATCCCCCAGAGCGTACCCCATAGTTTTGTACTAGCTCTTGGACTGAAACACAGCAAGAACAAATGAACAGAAGTGGGAGGGACAGCAAAGGGAGAAGAACATGCTAATAAACACATTTACATGGCAAACACAGAGAGTGAGTCAGCACAGAAATAAGAGGCAGTAGCAGAGGTTGGACAATGGAGCCTGAAGTGTCACATAGGTCAACAGAAGAGATGTCCAGAAGGAAAGAGTGATCAGCATCCTCAACTACAGCAAAAAGGTCAGAGGATGAGACCTGAGAAAGACTGTGAGGTGTGGAACATGAGAAGTTACTAGTGATTCTTTTATTTTATTTTATTTTATTTTATCCTCACCTGAGGACATTTTTGCATGTATCTTCAGATAAAGCGGGAGGGGAAAAGGGAGGGAGAGAGAGAGAGAGAGAAACATCGACGTGAGAGAAACACATTGAGTGGTTGCCACTCACATGACCCCAACCAGGGCCGGGGACAAACTACAACCGAGGCACATGCCCTTAGCAGGAACTAAACCCGGGTCTCTGACCCATGGGCCAACACTCTAATCGCTGAGCCAAACCAGCCAGGGCACCAGTGACCCCTTTAAAGTCGAGTTCCAATAAAGTGGTAAGCACAGAGGCCAAAGTGCAAAAGGTCAACATGTAGAAACAGCAAATGCAGTTAATCTTTCAAGGACACTGGCCGGGAAGGAGAAACAGAGATGAAATGACATGGTAGACTGAAGTGCAGCGAGGTGGAGAGTAGGGTTGGTTATTTTAGTGTGGGGAACAGATTTTGTGCTAAGCTGGGGGTAAGACAGAGACAAAGGATAAAGAGAAGGAGCATAACTGATGAGACACAGTCCAAGAAACACTGGAATGGGTGGGACCAAGTACACACAAGTAAAGAAAGTCCTTCATCAATCAGACAGTGAGGATGAGTGAAGACAAACATTTGCTGGGGAAAAGGACACTTAATGTTGAAAGGGCTCCTCACCTTAGTAAACCAGAGATGAAATGTACATTTCCTTTCCAAACTGAATTATAAGTAAATTTCTGAACTTATACTAAATTATGAGAAATGCCAAGTTACCTTCCAAAAGAAAAAAGAAAATGCAATTCAAACCCAAGTTATTAAAAACGAACAAACAAACAAAACCTCAGGTGACCATTTCAGTGATATCTGGGAAGGGAAATCAAAGGTCCTAGCACCCCAAGCGAATCAATGACTTGGTTGGTATTCAATTTTTAAAATATGTAAACCTAAGCATACTAATTTTTATCTACTAAAAGGTTAATCTTCTGGCTGATTCAGCTAATAATTGGTTGATTCACTTATTAACTGAAATTATGTCCTTTTAAATCTACATAAAAATACAGTAGCATTTCCTAAATAATTTAAGCTAAACAGGGCCAGAAATGTTCATAGACTCTTATGGCAAAATATCCTGCTCCCCAAGGTTATGATGGTTTCATAAGAATTACCTGGGCAGCTCTCTAAAAATACATATTCACACATACCCCCCCCCCCAAATACATAATAAAAACATTGAAAAACACATATTCATGGCTTCACCATGGAAAGCCTAGGTAGGTGTGCTGCACAATTTCATCAGGTGATTCTCACACACAAACTCTGGAAGGCCAGAAGAAGACCTACAGATCCCAAGGGCCTGTAGGACATTCAACTGAGTCACATCATATCCGCCAAATGTAGGGCTGACCTTAGAAATGAAACCTCACCCACTCCTACCTCCGACTGACCCACAGAGGCAGCCAATTTGCCAGAACATGTAAGTCGCTGCTGGAAGTCTCAACCTAGAAAGACAGGAAGCAGCCGGCCAAATTCCTCTCCGCAACTTTCCAAACAACAACGGGCAGCACTTGGAATTAAATCTATCACATCACCTGGGCCCGAGCAAGTGCTTCCATGTACATTGTCTCATTTAATCCTTATATTAGCAACCGAATCTATTAACATGTCTGAAGATCACAGAGGCTTGATTGCAAAGGAGAATGGGGTAAATCCTGCAGGCAAGCAAGATTATTTAGGATTCTCCACTTTTCCAGGGACTGGGGAGTTACCATGAAGAAACAATAGTTTCAGTGTCCAGACAACACCCCTTTTGTTCCTTCCTTTATTCCAGCCCCGTGGTTCTCAGACTATGTTGTGCATAAGAATTACTGTTCAGAGTTATATACACAAAACTGCACATGTTGTACTTTAAGGTCGATTTAAAGAAATTACTAGAATAACTCCTAAAGGATGTTTTGGTTTTACACTCTGGCTTTTAGAACCTGATGAACCCAATATAAGATTTAACACTACTCCTCGTCCTTGTCAGGTGAACCAACATATCATTTTTTTGTACTTCCCAAGTCTAGTTGACTTTTACAGGGTTCAAAACACAAATCTGATTGGTGCCTCAACTGTTATAAAATAGAAGCAGGGCACAATAGTTTAAACACATCCCACAGATATTGCTCTATTTTAAGGCCAACACAGCTTTGAGTACATTCCTTTTATAAAAGTTCATACTGATCCATCTAAATTCCTACTTTGACCACAGAAGACCACAGCCCAATAAATCTAAATAAGAAAGACAGCTTTTTATGTCTCTACTCACCAGACAATGTCACTAAAGGCAGGACAGAATGCCACAGATAGTGAGTCTGCTTAACCATTCAAGTCCCAGACCTTGAGGGGACAATCTCAACAACATGAAAATAATTGTTTGTTTTTAATGGTGTGGATCCATTCGACTAACTTCTCATATAAAAAAGTACTGTAATCTGGCCCTGGCTGGTTTGGCTCAGCGGTTAGAGCATCAGCCTGCGGTCCAGAGAGACCCGGGATCAGTTCCCACTAAGGGCACGTACCTCGGTTGCAGTTTATCCCTAAGGGCACGTACCTCGGTTGCAGTTTGTCCCCGGTCGTGTGGGTGGCAGCCACTCGATCTGTCCCTTTCACATCGATGTTTCTCTCTCTCTCTCTGTTCCTCTCTCTCCCTCCCACTTTACCTGAACAAAAAAAGGAAAAATGTCCTCGGGTGAGGATAAAAAAAAAAAAGTACTGCAATCTGTACACTGACAAATGTAGAATGCTCACTGAAAAAAGCTAGTGCTTTAAAGTTTGATTTTCATTCGAAAAGGACCACAGCATTTTTTTTTTCTGTGAGAACAATCTCCTTAGTTAGGATGGGAAAATACGATTTACTTTTTTAAATATTCTATATATAACTTTTCACGATTAATTCTAATGTGTAAAAAAATAAAAAAGTCAGCGTGCATAGTCTGGTTCTTGGACTCTTTTCACAGATAATGGGACCATCCTCAGAAATCTTGAAAGGAAGTCCACTGTGCTCACAGGTTCATGACAATCTATGCTACAATTGTACCTGGATGTGAGTTTTGCTCCAATTCATAAACACAAAAGCAAAGAGTTACATACACACTGCACTTAACCCCAACTAAGAAGACTTTTACAAAATTAGCTAGCATATCAAGGTATACTATCTATTCAATTTTTGTGCTCCCTCTCAAAAATCATTGAAGTCAAAATTAACCCGAAGGTGGCTGGTATGCTCTTAAATTCCCTAGAAACCATACAAAACTTAAAAGTTTGTCTTAAAATTCCACGATTTGGCCCTGGTCAGTTTGGCTCAGAGGTTGGAGCATTGGCCTGTGGACCAGAGAGTCCAGGTTTGGTTCCTGCTAAGGGCACATACTTCGGTTGCAGTTTGTCCCTGCCCCGGTTGAGGTTGTGTGGGTAGCAACCAGTTGGTGTGTCTCTCTCATGGCGATGTTTCTTTCTCTCTCCCTCCCTCCCTCACTCCCTCCTGCTTTATCTGAAGATACGTGCAAAAATGTCCTCGGGTGAGGATAGAAAAAACAAAAAAATTCAATGATTTGTTCTGAGTCTTACAGCAGCATGACTACATTTCACCTGGCCTGGGACAAGCTCTCTCATGAGACATCACTCTCTCTCAAACCCAAATCACCTCCTGATTGGGGAAGGAGGAGTCTGTTACTTAATAAAAGCAATTGAAAAGTGAAGTGTGACTGATTGCTGATGAGCTCATCAGAATGTCAAGGGATAGAAATAATAAATAATAACTTACTCCAACATCACTGTCCGAGTAAACAGCAAGACACGCCAAATGAAATTTAATGTGATTAACACACTCCCCTTAGAATCAAGGTGAGTCCACTGTTTCACCTCTGTTCATTTTTTACTGGAAGGGGACACAGACTTTTTCCATAACTTGGATGTATAGCTTACATCCCCTACGTGGCTTCCCTTCTCTGTCCATTCCTAATGTCGCCGTGTCACTCCCTCACCCTCTCCATTTCCTCTTCCCTTCCTTTATGCAACTACTCATAATAGTTTTTAAATTGTCCCATATTGTTGTTATATTCTTCTCTCCCACGAAATGTTAGCTGGCATTACTCCTACGAACTACCGTGTTTGGAATGCCAAGTGGGAGGCACTCCACTATGGGTTCTATACATATTAACCAATTCAATCCTTATGTTGACAGCTTTGTAAGGCAGGTATTTATTAGTTGCATTTTGCAATGAAGATAAGAAGTCTTAGGAAATGATCTAGCTTATCCCAGCTCGTGTGTTTGGTGAGTGGCAGGGCTGGATTTTGAACCCATTTCTTGACCGCCTGCAAAGTTCAAGTCACCCACTAACCAACACAACTCTCCATAGGATTGAACGCAAAAGCAAGTTGAAAACTACATATTTTAATGTAATTTGAGACGTTATTGTTATTATTATTATTACTAGTAGGTCATCTTCAATTTCTTTTTCTCTCCAGGAAAAATAAGTTTCCCCTGACTGCTGGATTAGAAATAGCTAGCAAGAAAGCAATGCCCACGGAAACTAGTCCCACGCACTCACACACAACACACCTCATTAAAAGAAGAAGGTTCGTTGGAACCTGTGGGGAAGAAGAAGGATTTGCTGCGGAGGACTACCCACAATTCTCTGAAGGGAGTCAGGAAAGGATGTTCCTCAGAGAACTGCAATAGCAAGACTTGAAACCGAGGACGCGAGCAAGAAACCTCCAAACTTTGTTAAAACAGAAGGGCCTGGCAAGGCATGACAAAAGTATTATTTACTACAATTAAAAGTTACTAAAATTTTGTAATTTTGGCACAAACTGGGTAAGACACTGGGCTTCAGGGTGAAATAAGACTGGACTACAGAAAAGTAGTGTTTAACAACAGAGTCTCTGGAGACAGAGGGTCTGGGTTTAATGCCAATGTTTGTCCATTGGGCAAGATATTCAGAGCCGCCATACCTCAGTTTCCTCATCTGGTAGGGACAGAATAGTGCCCATTTCATAGAAACACTGTGAGTGTTCATTGAGATAATACATTGAAAACGCTTACATGAGTGCTTAGCACATAATGATATTCTAAAGAACTCTCTGAGTTATTACCTTTAATCTTCAACTAATATGAACAAACATTTAGATTTCTTTATATGTGATTTTTTAAAATAGATGTTCAAATGAAAAACTTATTGTTACTATAGCTGGTATTATAAAATATAGCACTCTCTTTTTTTTCTCATGGACATAAGACAGATGAAAAATGAAATATTTCCAAGGCAGCGTGGAGTAAATGCTCAGAGCATTTACTTTTGCTCAAAGCAAATCAACAGCCCACAGGCTCCAACCATGTCAAACTCCACATGGCCCCTGGCAAGGCTAAGAAGATGGCATTTTAACAAGTCTTAATTCAGCACTGGCCAAGGCATACTGGTTGAGAGCTGCAATTTAACCCTTCCGAGGAAAGCCAGATGTAGTAAGAAGCAAGTGATACTGACATGTGTACTCTCTGACTCTCAGAAACTCGGGTGTTCTGAGGGAAAAATGCAACAAAAGCAATATGAGCACTAGCTTCAACTTTGCATGACACATATGAAAATTGAAGGGGGAAAATGTGTCAATAAAAGAAGTGTTGGTTTAATGGACTAGTTAGTGGCAACGGGAGGGTTATACACTTCTCTTGGTAGTTTTACTCTTTTGCTCAAATAGCCCAACCAAGGCATAAACAGTAGTACTGCGTTTCCTCTGCCCAGAAACAGAACTATCTGTATTTTATCTCAGAAATACTAGATAAGGAAGGAGCACCAGTGGGACCCATCACAAAAGGGAAGCATAATGTATGTGGTCACTGAATGAACCATTACTATGTAATGTCCTTATCTGCAAAATGATGGACTGTTTTGAAATTAATAAAATTAGTGAAAGGCAGACTACAAAACAGAACGTACACTATGTGAAATCTAGTGTAATAGTGCAATCTAGAGGAAGATTAAAAGGCAAAGTGTAAAAGCTCCTGGGTGAGGGAAGTAAAACTATATGGGGAAAAAATGTCTGTTCCCAAATAAAAAAATATAATAATGCTTATAAGGTTTTCCAATGAAGAAAACTCTGAAAGAAAAATACTCTCATCTTAGCTGTTTACTTGAAACTGTCATTCATTTTCTTTTTTTATAGAAGCCATACAGTCTCATTGTAATTCATTCAATAGTACAACCAGGGGGTATAAAACATGAAAGTTTCCTTTCCTGTGCCTATTGCCATCCCTTCAAGGCCACTTTTATTTGTCTTTGCACCTTTCCACCTTCTGTGCATATGCAAACATATTTGTACACACATATATAAACATATGCACTCTTTTTTACACTTTTTCACTTAGCATATCTCTTAAACATGTTTGCATGATACCGTATTTTAAGGCTGCATAGCTTTATGTTGTGTGGCTCAATCATAATTTTTTTTACTGGCACCTCAAATTCAGCCTGTCAAACTAAGACTCCTGACCTTTCCCTTGTGGTCCGGTCCTCCTCTGGCATCCCTCATCCAGTGAATGGTACCGCCCCACACCCTCACAAATATGAACAGAAATCTAGAAATCATCCTTGACTCTTCTTCCTGCACAAATTCAGTCCATGACCCACTTCTGTTACTATTTACTCTTCAAAATGTCCCTCCTGTCCTCATCACCCCATCACCGCCCGAGCCCAGGAGGTCATCATTTCTAGCCTTGATTACGAAAGTAGCCTTGGAGCTGGGCTGACCTTTTCAACCCTTTCTGCACAAAACAGCCAAAGTACTGTTTTTGAAATGTGAATCTGATCCTGTCCTGTTCAAACTCTCCAAATATTTTCCATAGGTTTTAGGGAAAAGATTACACTCTTTGAAGTGGTCTAACAGGTCTTGCAAAATTTGCTCCCTCTCCTATCTAGTCTCCTTTCAGACTGTGCTCCTCCTTTCTATCTCTTCTCTAACCTCTCTTCTTCCAGCACCTTCTATTTGCCATGTCAACCTGCCTGGGGCCTCCAGAGCTCTTTCTTTTACGTCAAATATACCTTTCTTCTTCACCTTACTAACATTTTCTCATCCTTCAGCTCTGAGTACTTCCTCAGACAAGCCTTTCTTAATCCCCCGTCTGACTAAATCCACAACTTAGAAATTCTAGTAGTGTTTGTAGCACTTATCACAGTTCTATGGGCACATTTACACGTGTGATTATTTGATTAATCTTTGTCAACCCCGACAGTGTAAGTTTCATAATGGCTGGTACCGAGTATTCCCAACCACTCACACAGTGTCTCAAGACCGGTCGACATCAAAAACAAAAACGAATAAAAGATTTATTTCTTAGTAAAGATGACCACTGTTTTTTTTTCTAGTGTTTCATTATTACTAGCAATGCTACACTAGACATCCCTGTACGTTCATCTTTGAGCACGTTCACACATATATCGTAAACTAAACTCTCAGAAGTAAATCAGCTAGACAAAAAATAACATACATTTCGAATTTTGATAAGCACATGTAACATCCTGACCTGTTTCCACTTCTGCAGCACTGGTCTATGATTAGAATCAACTCTATTAACTATAGAAAATGAAAGATGTGAAAGGTGCTACATTGATTAACTATTTCATAGGAGAGAAAATTCAATGTCATTCTACCGCTTAGTGAGAAACACCAATTTCCTAAGGTGAAAAAAAATAAAACAACCTCGAGCTATTTTTTTCTTTTCTTCTGCGTTCCAAGGTAAAAGATCAACTTGACTCCTACCACCTATTGCTGAAGATATTGGGAACTAAAATATTTCACTACACTGCTACAGGAAAATCAACTGTGATCTCTTCTTTCAAATTCACAGTGAACCCCAAATCTCCATAATAATCAAAGGGATGACCAGATGAATGAGTGTAGAGCTAAAGAATGGGAAAGAATTTACACCAGAGCTGCCTAACTCCTAAATATTTTTGAAATGAGCGGCTTTGTCAGAAGAGAAAGTCTGCCTTCCCTGTCACAACAGATGCCGGGGCGATTCCCGGGGTCCAGAATGACGAGGATCTATTCTGAAAGTCTGGGGAGTCCAAGGCAATTAAGCAGAAAGTGAGACATGCTAAAGAATAGTGCTTTTTAAGTAACAAAACACATGGACATCTCTATTGCATCAATATTGCATAAAAATTCTCAGATGAAGACACAAAAAATAAAAATGCTACCAAAGCGAACCAAGGAGAAGAGAGCCCTTGAGCATCACTAAAGAATTGTGTTGTTGTTGTTGTTTGAGAATACAACATAAATAATCATGCCAGCAACTCATGTTTTGAGGCTTCGTGTTAATTTCTGAAATAAGTTCTCGAAATGTTAGAACTGAAACACTGGGGATCATGCACCTCCCAAACCCAGGAGCAGGACCAGCGTTGCCTTGGAGGATCAGGTGGGCCAGTGGGGACAAGCTAGAGGCTCCTCTCTGAGGATTTCTCTCTGGGAAATAGGAGCTCAGCCCAGCACTGCCTGTGGCATCTTCAGCAACTGGGAAGCGAGCCATCAGAAGTTGCCCTGTGCGGGATTACAGCCCCACAGAAGGGCACGGCCCTTTTAGAAAAAATAGAGAAAATAAGGAGAAACCTGGTTGACATTAAAAATATACTTCACACAGAGGCTGTATTTCTGACCTAAGGATTTGGGTGGACGATGCAAGTTGTGGGTGTGGAGGGAAGAGGTGGGAAGGGAAGAATCAGGAGAAGGTGGGTGACAGCAGATAACTGAAGACTGCTCTCTGTTTCTTCGCATCGCTCACTGGAGGCTCCCTTAGTGCTCAAGGCTCCGGTGCACCAGGATTGTTTCGGTGGGGTCAGAGGCATTGCAGGCCAGCACTTCCCAGAAGAGGTGTCCTAGGTGCACGCATACTCCGCAGAGTCATTTGGACCATCATGTTTTCAAAGTTAGATACGGTAATCAAAAGAAACAATCAGTTGGCAGATGGACAGAAGAGAAAAATCTGCCCCAAGCCACGTTTGAGACAGTGGGACTGTGCCCCTGAGGCAGTCAGAAACCAGGCTACACCGAAACAGAGAGCAGTTAAAAGAGCAGTGTCGAAAACTACTTTTGATGGGAAGGTTTTGTTTTCCACTGAAAATCGAGCAAAAAAATGTTAAGTATTTCAAGGACATATGGGGGGGGGGGTTACTGCAGAAGGAAGAATTGCCCCACATGTCCCCCTGGGTGAGAGGTTCCACCAGTGGAGGGCTGAGCTGTCCTGAGCCAGCAGCCAGCAGTGACCTGCCCCCCTTAACCCTGGACACCCCCAGCATCAGCAGTCACTCCGCCCAAGAAGCCTGCTCCCAGCCAGCTAGAAACCCCAGGGAAGGAGTAACTCCAGCAAGCAAGTGAAGGCCAGGACACTTTGCAGGAAAATAAAAAAAGGAAACTTTAATTTTCTTCTCAGATTTTCATGTTTGAAATGGAATGAGAGGGGAGGAAGGAATGTGCTAAGTTGCCCTGTTGTAGCAATTTTCAAGTTGGAAGAGATCAACTTGCAACACAAGGACTATTCTTTTTAGACAGTTTAGGAGAGAAAATAAAATGTTTCCATCACAAGTATCTCTGGTGTCCTACAGGAAAATGTTATCATGGCCTTCAAATTACACATTCGTTGGGAGAAAGGTGACTATTTCTGATATTTGAAAAGAACAGACCAAGTAAAGGTGTTGACTCCCTTGCTGAGCTGCACTGTTAGGAAGGTCTCAAGTTGAAACCCTTTCACCCACTGATACTAGTTCAGCTTTCCCAAGCAGAAAGAAGAGTTTACATCCACTGTTAGTCTTCAAGCTACACATTCCCAGACCCTTTGAGGATTAGCTTCTATGACAGGATTGCTAGACCTCTCACCATCCCCACGGACAGCTCTGAAAGTTGTCTAATTTGTCAACATCTCTCTTTAAATGTGACAGCTAGAAATGGACACAATACTACAGATGTGGTTAATTAGAGCAGAGTACTATTAATTTCTGTGACATACGGACACTATCCTAGTACCAGAATCTAAACTTGATTTTTTTTTTTTTTGTAGCCACATTATACTGCTGGTTCACATTAACCCTTTTCCTCAAAAAATCGCCACCATGTAAAGTCACCTCCTTCCTCACACTTCCATGAATTATGATGCGTTTACTAGTACAAAATATCTTTTTGCATAACATTGCAACCTATTTAAACCATGTTAACTCTCAATTCTGTTATCTAATTTCAATAGTTATCCCTTTTCAAGTCATCTATGGGTTTTAAAGCAAGCACCCTAGATCTTCATCAAAGTCATTCATAAAAATTTTGAACAAGAGAAGAACCAAGTCAAAGGCATCTGATCCTTCACCAGGGACCACTCCCGGACCCATACTCAGTAACCCACACAGCTGGCATGTGCTGCTTCAGCTGGTCTCATGCTTACGAAGCAATCCTGGTAGTCTATGCAGCATGATGAATGCTTTGTTGAAATTAACATTCACTTATCTTTCCAAACAAAGTGTAAAAAATCTACACATATGTAAAAAAATACATGCACATGCATCGGACTAGAAAAGTAGGAGCATCAATACAAATGTTCTAATAGTAGCCTGCAGACATTGTTTTTTTTTTTTTTTATTCAATACTGTCTTTGCTACAGTTACATTGTTTTAAAAATTGAAGACACTGGGAATTTTGCTTAGAGAGCCTTTTGCTTGGAGGCAGTTCATGTGAAACAGCTTTAAGAGCATTGAGGCTCTATCTGATCCCACCAACCTGAAAACCCCAATCAGGAAAAATAGTTGAAAAGACTTGTTGATCCTAAGGAACACCCACTTCTTTTTGTTTTTTATTTTAATTATGCATTGCTGCTTTTGGTTTAATATTTCTGGAAATCAGGGAGATAGCAGACTGGATCCTGAAGTTTAGAAAAAGACTGGATGTTTTTTGCATCTGTCTGTCATTGTCATGTCTGTCTCTCTGTCTCTATTCATTAGAAAGAATGAAAAGAAAAACAAAATCATCATGTTAATATTTCTGTGAAGCTCCTGACTGAAACAGAGCTCCGGCCCAAGAATCTCTAACAGACACATACACCCATATCACCTATTCATCGAGAGTCCCTTTTAACACTAAGGGTAGAATCAGCAATAGAATTTGCACCGCTGTTTAGAATTGAGGTAAGGGTGCGTGTAAAGAAAAGGTGCCTAAGAGAGTAAGTGTACTCAGTAAAAAAGAAACAGGAACAAAGCAACAAGTTATTTGGGAGGAAATGTGATCTATAAATACTGCACATATTAGAATCCAAACAATCTGAATATCTGATTGAGAAATGTTAACATGTCAGGAGTTTCTTCACTATTTCAGCATTTTGGTTAGAGCATGGTTTTCATAAAAGAAAACCAGTGTTAGAAACTGGATGCATGTTATCTTTATCTCTTTGAGGCTGTCTCTTACCAGTATTTTTTCATTAGAGACAGGCAAAATCCCAACTTTGCTTAGAAATACAATCTGTCAGTTGCACTAGAATTAAAACTAAATATATGAGGTAAATCAACAGCTTTTAGATTTATGACAAACTCTTATAATAAATGGATAAAATGATCAAACACTAAGTCCAGTTAATATTTAACTACTGAAAATTTTACTTTGCTTAGAAATACATTTTCCCACCATACTAGAAGTTAAGCCAAATGTATGTGGTAAACCAGCAGGTGCACAGGTCCATAGCAAATTATTACTTAAAACAGATTAAATGTCCAACTAGAAAGGACATTTATTATTTGACAAATGAAAATTCCACTTTGCTTTGAAATACAGTTTTCCAACCATTGGAAAAATTAAGCTAAATGAAGTAAATCAACAGCTTCACAAATAAATGGCAAATTGTTATAAAATAGATAAAATGTTCAAATAGAAAGTCTAGTTATTATTTGACAGGTGAAAATCACATTCTGTTTTGAAATACAATTTTCCCACTAAACTAGAAGTTCAATACAGTTTGTAAATCAACAGATTCATAGATGCACAGAAAATTTTCGGTAAGATGGATTAAAATGTCCAAGTACAATGCCCAGTTATTATTTGATAAAACAGATAATGCACATTAGCAACTCTTTTGCTTTATATGTAGGCTTGTGCAAAATAGGTAAGAAATAGTCAACACTGGCAACAAATACCTGAAAAATTCAAAATTCATTTACAATTCTAAATGTCAAAAAAGTATTTAAAATTCTTCATTAATATTTGGGGTAGTTTTAAATGTTGTTTTGTTGCTTTAAATAACCCAAAAATGTTATCTAAAGTATTTTCTGTTAACCTTGTATTTTATTTTTATTTTTAACATTTTGTTATTTCAGATGAGAAAGTTTAATCAAACCTACTTATTATTGATTGTTCCCCTTGAATATTCTATTTCTAAGGCAAAGAAAATATTATTTCATATGTAGAGGGATAAATAACTCAGGAAATACACCAAAATGATAACTATATATATGTTACAATAGTGAAATCAGAGAAAATTCTCAGTTCTCTATTTATAAATATTTATGTACTAGTGTTCATTTAAAATTTTAATTTGAAAAAGTAATATTATTTCCTTTTTTAAAGGTCTCTGAAAATATAATGTTATTTGACAGTTAAGTCTCCTTGAAAAGAGAATGGAGAAAAATTAATCCAAATTTTAATTTTAAAATCTATATAATGCAACTCTGAAAAATATGTATTAGAGAAAGTCTAAAAAAGTAAACTCTATAATGTTTACTGGGGTTATCTTAGAATAAAGTTACAGGTGATCTTGATTTTCTTCTTTATTTTTTTCCAGTTTTCTGGAGTATTTTTCCCTGAATTTTATACAAGGAATACAAATTAACTTTATTGTGATAAAAATAATAACTAGAGCTTTTTTTTATTTAAAAAATGCTAGTTAACATTTTGAAATAAAAAATCAATTGTTTCAAATTTGTTCAAACTTTGAAAGTCTTGGGATAATTTATAATCGTGAATTTTCCCTACCATCTACACTGGTTTTCAATCTCACTTTTTATAAAAGAATAGCTATTAGTTAACAACTAGATGAAGTAACTCTTCTGGATTAAGAATTTGACATTTCAGTGGTCACCACAATACTCTAGCAAACACAAGAAATCCTGATTATTATTCTATCTGGCAGAAAAGGGTGTACATCCTAAAGATTAAGAGGCACTTCTAAAAAGTATAATTGTGTTCCCCAAGTCCCTAGAAAAATATCTTTCATTGTTGGAAATCGGCGCTTCATTCATTCATATATCTAATGATCAATATTTTATTTCTGATAAAGAAGTAAAATATCAGTAAAGGTGCCACAATTTTGTTTATTTCTAGGAAGGCTCGGTTTAAGTTGGATCCCTGCCACCCTGTCATCTGTAACGGTTAAAATTCTTATTTATCCTCGCAGTATAAATAATCTGTAGCAATGTTACTAAACTATGCTGAATTCTAGCCTTCAAATACAAATGTGTCTCATCCGTTTAAGGAACCTCACTCAGCTGTAGACAATTTGCTTTCCCGTTTTAACTTAAAATTCTTTTGCACTGGTTATCAACAGATTGTCCGTTTTCTTAGCGCCTAACACTTTGGGGCGCTTAAATGGAAATTCGCGCTGAGTTTTTTTTAAAAAGGCAACCTTCCTCATCATTTAAATGAGTCTTGTAACACTCTGCAATTTTCTCCAGCGTAAAATATGTGTATGTTTATACGTACACATACACACAAATATTTGTGGCTGAATCTCGGCAACGCACTTAAAAGGAGTAACAGAAGGCTGCCTTGACTAAATATATTCATTCTCTTTAAGATTTACAAAAACGTAACGTTGCAGGGAGAGCTCGGTCTCCGCGAAAATCTCGCAATCACCACCCAAAGGCCGTGGCCGCGAGCCTCCGAAGCCAGCCAAGCACACTGGAGGCATCCACAGCTGTTTTTAATTGTTTTTGCTTTCTCCAAATAGTGCACTTAGTGGGGCAAATGGTGCTGTTTGCAGCGTCTCTGGCCGCCAGCCGGGGTTAACCCTGACCTGAATGCCTGCTTAGTTCCAGCATTTCATGATTCCGCTTCCCGGCTCAGTAAAACCTAAGAAAAACGAGATATCCGCCGCCCAGAAATGCGCTCAGTAAGAGGGGGGAATTCGATGTTTCAAATGCACATTTTTCTGTTCTCTCTGGATCGGATTCAAGAAAGGGAAAAAATGTGTTTATATAGAGGGGGACGCAGTTTGACACCCATTTTCTTTGGCTCACCTCTGGACCACAGAGCCTCAATCGCGGGGTACGGAGCCCCCCAGAAAAAATGGGCAATGACCCCCAGCTCTTTGATGCAAGGATCGGGAGAGGTCCACCACCGGAGCTGGAAGGGGGGGGTGGGAGGGGGGGGACAGGGATGGGAATAGAAATTGGAGATAAAATTTCTGCGTTTTCTGGGCAGGGAGGGGCCTGCGGGGGTGCAGAGAAAAAGAAAAGGCCAGGGGTCAAGCCTAGGAAGCGACGCACAAAAGGCTCGGAAGTGGGGTGGGTGGCGTCCAGGAGGAGGGGGTGTAGTGGGGACCCAGGCAGCAAGAGGGGCTGACGCCCAAAAAAACGCACCCGGGTACCCCAAAGCAGGGCGGGGGATGGGAATCAGAGGCCTGTTGGCCTCGGTACCGCCTGTCGCGCGCGGGCCACTAACCTGTCAGCAAGAAGGTGCCAGTGGTCGAGGGGCTCATCCTGCGTGTCCCCCGACTCTGTCTTGTCCACGCACAAGGGTCGCCCAGCTCCCACCACGGGGGCAACTGCATTCTTGGCCTGGCTAGGCCAGCCGTCCTCGATTCTACCCTCCCCTCCCTTTCTTCTTTCCTCCCAGCTTGGCCAGTTCAGCATCAGCATCCTGCTCCCCCTCCTAATCCCATACTCCCTCTAGCGGCGGGCCAGTGTAGTGAGCCCATCGCCCCCACCCCCATCCTGCCCGCCCCCACACCCCTCCGCCCCCCTAACCCGCGAAGCACGCTGGGATTTGGTGCCCCCCTCCTCTGTTCAGCCTATATAAGGCTCCCAGTCCGTGCTCTTGGTACACGCGCTTCAACTTCGGTTGGTGTGTGTCGAAGAAACCTGACTGCGACCTGGGAGAACGCGGAGAGGGTCCACCGAGCCTCGCGAAAGGTCCGCTGAGCGGGCTCGCAACCGGAGCCACTCCGGGTGCAGAGTTCCCGGCGGAACCCACGCCTGGCATAGGTGTGGGACCCCATCTTTCCTGTCTTCGCAGAGGAGTCCTCGCGTGGTGAGTATGCGGTGAGGACGGTTTTTTTGTTTTTGGTTTTTTTAGATCACATCATTCCCCGTTCTTATCGGGAGATGGAGCAGCGCCCCTGAATGTCTCCGCGCAAACCTTGTCACGCCTTCACTGGCTGTACCCCAAATCAGTGGAGAAGCCAAGCCTTAAGGGTTTTGATTTCCAGAACCTAAGTCCAGATTTGGTCTGTAGACAGACATGAGCTGCGGACAGACATGAGCTGCAGACGGACTTGATCTCCAGACCAATTTAGAATTTGCTCTTCAAATGCACTACAAAGTGATACGCGCGAAAAACTAATTGGTGCTTAATGCGCTATGGACTGATAAGCGCTTCAATTGCGCTTCAGACTGATAAGCGCTTCAACTGCGCTAAGGACTGATGGGCGCTTCAGTGCGCTACAAACCAGTAGGAACTGCAGCGATATATGAGCTGCAAACTGATTTGCGCTTTAAATGCGCTACAAAATCTGAGCTGCAGAAGATTCGTGCTACAAAAATGATATGATTGCACTACAACAGCGCTTCACTGCGCTACAAGGCACAGGAACTGCAGAGGTACAGGAGCTGCAGAACAATTTATACCTTCAAATGCGCTATAAAGTAATAACAGCTGCAGAGATATCCAAGCTGCACTGTTTGGCGCTACAAAGAAACCAGCCGTAGAGGGATATAAGCTGCAGAGTACAATTACTCTATCTTCTTAGAGGGGGAAACCCTACCCTTTGTCTCTTACATACCTTTTGGAATGGCTCCCACTATGTTTTTCTGCAAGTCGGTTTTCTGCGTGCCGGTAGACAAAATGGAGCCCCAGGCAAAAATTAGTGTTTAACATTCTGCCCACACCATTCCTGCTATAGCAGTGGAGTGGAGGGGCCCTAACTTGAGTGTAAAAGGGAATATTTTGGTGATGGCAGAGCGAGCTGCCTTGCCTAGTTGCGCTTGATTGAAGTTGTAGTGGTGGCGCGAATAGGCGTCCAGCAACAGTTTGTGAAAACTGTTGGTTTGCTTAGTATTGGGGAGGGATTGGATCTGGAGAAAATTCCTCATGTTGCATGAAATGAAGCTGGCTGTTGGAGGCTGGTGGGAGGGGTTTGGGGAGGGGGGATTCTGGGAGAGGCATGAAGCCAGTCTCAGACCTGCCCCGCCCATTCTAGCGTGCCTTCTCTGCAGTATCTGCTCAGAGTGGGTTTAGCGCCTCCCAGAGCCTACCTTGAACGTGCCTCCTCTGCAGCGCGCCTTCCCAGAGCGCGCCTTCCCAGAGCGCGCCTTCCCAGAGCGCGCCTTCTCAGAGCGCGCCTCCAAGAGCGCGCCTTCCCAGAGCGCGCCTCTCCAGAGCAGCGCCTCCCCAGAGCGCGCCTCCAAGAGTGCGCCTCCCCAGACCACGCCTCTCTGAGCCCTCCTCCTTTGAGGTGGCTCCCCCAGACCCCGCCTCTCTAAGCCCGCCTCCTTTGAGTGGCTCCCCCAGGCCCCGCCTCTCTAAGGCCTCCTCCTCTGAGGTGGCTGCCCTAGACCACACCTATCCAAAACTCGGCCCCTCCCTGAGCCAGCCTCTTCTGAGTTGGCATACAGCCCCGCCTCCCCCTGAGCTGCATGCACTTGCGCAGTGTGAGCTACCCCACCCCCATCAGGTCCACCTCTGCGCCTGCGTGTCTTTACTACCTGAGCCTGGCTGCACAGCCCCGCCCTCCTGTGGTTTCTCTGCCGTACCGGTTTTGCTTTCTATCCACAAATATATAATAAATATAAGAATAATAAAGAACAATTAACAATAGTAATTATATCTGGAATTCATAAGCACTTTTTATAAATGCTTTGCATATGTTAAGTAACATAAACCCACAATTTAAATTCGTGATAGTGGGTTATAAAGTGTGCCCCTAAATTGACAAGCCTGGCGCCTCTAAAGGCAATCCAGCTAAATGTTTTACTACAAATGAAAAATAAAATGTTTTAAATACCTTAACACTTAAGGTGAAGGTCTTTGGTTTTTTTTTTTTTCGACATTACTGGACCTCTGTAGTACCTACACCTTGGTGGATACAAAATAAAAAACAACTTGAGAACTGTTCTATAGGAGTTTTAAGTGGCTTATTGGGTGTGCTGGCTTGGTCTCTGAGCAAGAGTGAGGGGTTTATCTATGTGCCTACGAAGCTGGATTTTTTCTTGGAACTCTAGGGTATTAGCCCTGGCTAACTTATCTACATATTTATTAATTGTGCCTGGCATATGGTAGGCACTCATTAATTATGTGTTAAATGACTAGAGTAAATTGTTTTATTCCGTGTTTTCCTTGGTGTCCACAGGTTTTTTTCTGGTGTTTTGCTCCTGGCTCTTTCCTGTGGTGCATTGCTTGCTTTATCTCGCTCACATTTAATAGGATATTTTTTTTTAAAGTGTGCATTTTAAAATTCCAATGTAAGCTGCAATTATAATACAACATAACTAAATTAATTTAAAATAATAATTAGCTTTTTAAAAAATAAAAAGCAAAAGCTAATTATTTAAATTTGGAGCAAGTGGATTATTTAATGGTACATAATTGTCATATTTACAATTTGTGTAATGTAACAAAGTGGTTACAGTATAAAATATAGATTGAGGGTTTTAACTGGCATTATTAAACATTTTTATAAAACAAATTCATACTTTACTGCCAGTTAGATGTACCATGCTTATGTCTCTAACTAAATGAAGAAATTGAAAAATCTGGTTCCATATATTATAAACCATGAACCAGGATTTTGTTATAGGGGTGAGGGTTGGGGAGTTTTGGCTCCCCAAAATCTGTCACACCCCACCCCCAACAAGTATACAAATATGTGCTTATCATAATTACAGCTTTCAGTAAGTCCCTAGGCCCCTGTTATCCCCCTTGGCACTCTGACCCCCCTTCCCCTTAGAAATTTTTTTTTTTTTATCCTCACCTGAGGACATTTTTTTATTTTTTGTTCAGATAGAGCGGGAGGAAGAGAGAGAGAGAGAGAAACATCGACATGAAAGGGACATATTGAGTGGCTGCTACCTGCACGACCCAACCAGGGCCGGGGACAAACTGCAACCCAGGTACCTGCCCTTAGCTGGAACTGAACCCAGGTCTCTCTGGACCACAGGCCAATGCTCTAACCGCTGAGCCAAACCAGCCAGGGCCTCTTAGAAATTTTTTATCTGCATTTTAAATTTTTTATCTGCATTTCAAACCAATGGTAAAAACATGTACATGTTAATGAACTTGCATTTCATAAATAACACACTTAGTACTCAAAAAGAAATTTAGACATTTGAAAATGTAAACGAGAGTTGGTTAATGAAGTGTAATTTCCTGACAATGTTTAATGTAGCGCAGATTTTGCCTACTATTGCTCTTTGGTATGTTTGGGGAATAGAAATTTTTAGAGATTATTCTGTAGAGTCAAAGATTAAACACACATGTATTATTTAATTCCTTAAAAGACTAACACTAAACTCTTGGTGACTTGGCTTTATGCTGGACCATCCTTTCAGGTTTTAGGAATGGGGCCTCTTGACAAAACCCCACTCCCTCACTTCCCCCCCATCGCCATCCTCCCCCCTCCCCCCTCTCCCCAATCTGGCCCTTATTAAGGGGGCATTTAAGGAGCTATAGTTCTGTAATCCAAATCCAGTCACAATGCTCCTGTTCCTTTGTTAACCTGTATTCTGGTTGCTGTTAAACATTTTAAAACTTTACTTACACTGATAGTTAACCTGCCAGCCCACTACCCTCTCACTTTTAATGGTTAAAGTACTCTGGTCTGGGCATTTATCCTTTTTAATTCTACTCCAAAATTATAATTCCCAAAGGTGGGGGTACCTGAGGCCTCATATTAGTAAAGGTCAGGGGTCACAAACTGGTGACTTTGCAGGCCAAATAAGGCCCTGAATTTTGTTTGACCAGCATTGGATTTATATTTTTTTTAAGAATTAAAATAATTGAATGTATTTGGGAGAGGGGAAGTCATGCATCCCAGAGTGACATAGTTGCAGCCCCTCCCTATTGTCTGAACTTCATTCTCTTCTCACTTTTATGTTACCTTCCTGTCTACCAAAAGTATTTGAATTGTAAACCTTTAGTGATCTTCTGTTTCCCTAAACAATTCAGTGATTGTTTGCTAATTTCCTAATATGTTGTTATTTCTGACTTATCATTGTGTTTTGCAGATGTTAAATCCATCAGGCGTGGGCCTCAATAAAGCCCACCCAATGACTGTGATTGACACATAGGTTAAGCTTTCTGACTTGGGTCAGTCTGCACCAGACCTTTTCAGAAATCTGTTTTGAAAGTATTAATGTCTAGATGACAGAAATGGCACCTGAATCACCTGACCTGTGCTTATTAGTTTTTAAATGGGACAATAAAATTATTTATTCATTAAATTTAATAAATAAAAATTGCATTATTTTGTGATCTTATATTCTGAGTGTCACCAGTATAATTGTTTTTAAGGAGTTGGAAATGAAACTAAATGTCAAACTATGGTATGTTAATTGTTGCATCTTCTAACTTTTTAAAACTTGAATATTTTATCTTGAATGTCAGTTATTCATTGTTTTTGTAGCCTAAGTTATTAAAGTAATTAACTAGAAAGTTAAAACTATTAAAATGGCACAGCAAATTTGTCCCTTAAGGACTCTGCTTGCTATATAAGCCACTCCTTGGAGAGTCTGCACCAAAAGCACAGGGCACAGGGAGAGTGGCTGTGGGTATCCAGGTTGGGACAAGGGAGTGACCTAAAGGATTAGGAGGGGGTCTTGGGAAAGAAGGAAGAAGGGGTGTTTCTCCACAGCCTGGAACAGAACTCAAAGTTTACAGGTATATTTGATTACCATCACTTTTTTTTACTTGTGTTCTATTGGTTGAAATAGTAGCTGTTTTTCACCTAACTTCTCTAAATAACACATTTATCTTTGTGGTTTTATTTTATGTAGTTAATTTGGTGCCCATTTTTACCTGTACGGGTCAGAGAGCAACAGGACGGATTGCCAAGGTAAAACCTAGTGAATAGGCAGCCTGCCTGCTTTATATACATTATGCTTCTAAACTTTCGAGCACTTTCCTAGAGTTTTACAAAAATTAGAATTTGATGCTCATTAAAAAAAAAATCACTGAAAAGTTGAAATAATTTAATTGCTTTAAATAGATTTAACCCTATATTCAGGAAGTATATAGGCACTGTGTGATGATATAGTATGTGATTTATTGTCACCAGTCACATAATTAGGACATGTAGTCTCTTCTCTCCAGTACCCACACTCCCCACACCACTCACCCCTTGGAGTTCAGTCCTTATCCAACTCTAAATTACAAACTTTCAGGTAGAGCTGCACTGATCCAGCTCCAGTTTAAACAAATC
This sequence comes from Molossus molossus, assembly GCF_014108415.1. Classification (NCBI taxonomy): domain Eukaryota; kingdom Metazoa; phylum Chordata; class Mammalia; order Chiroptera; family Molossidae; genus Molossus; species Molossus molossus. Next base: position 32,516,553 of record NW_023425401.1, on the reverse strand, counting down.
CAGTTTAAAAAGCAGGGATTGTGAACTGGTGACCTGCAAGTCAAATTAAGCCCTGGATTTGTTTGACCAACAAAGTATTTTAAAAAATAGTATCTTAAGGTGGGAAATGCATGCCCAGGTTGGCATAGTTGCAGCCCCTCCCTGTTTTAATGCCAACCTCTTTCCACAGAAAGTAACCTTTTCTGTTTTCTTATTAGTAACTTTATTAATATCAGCTAACAGTTATTGAAAACTCACTATATGATTTAACTGCATTAATGAAATCCTTACTATAAGTTTGAGGGATGCTATTATTTGGTCGTCTTCAGTGTCCTATTTTATATATAAGCCCAGCTCCTCCTAGGAGATAGCAACTGGTATTTGTTGATTGTCCACATAATAGGAAGGAAAACATACAGACAGACATGTTGCTGCTCAGTGCCATTTCTGTCTCATAGGGAATTCTCTCTGGGAAATCAAATTATGGTAAAAAAAAAACAACTAATTACTAATTTAGACAATCCTGTTGGTTTTGTGGCAGACCCCACTCCCCTAGTCCCCCCACCCCCCACCCCATAGGCTGGAATATTATTTGTTATTCAGGTAACTTCTCAAATAACAGTTATTATTTTGGCTTTGTTCTGTGTAATTTATTTGGTAGCCATCTTTACCTTGAACGTTTCTTGCTCTGCTCTCTGAATTCAAAACTACTTGTTTGGAATGTCTCAGCATTCTTTTATAGTCAGTAAAGTTAAGCAGAGTACTGTTGATACATTTATGTATTGTTGAATCATAATGAACAGGTGACTTTTGAGGAAAATGTCATGTGGACATCAAAAAGAGGGTTGTTTTTTTCATTATCTATGGTTCTTTGTAGGAGTTTTGTTTATTAACTTAATGTAAGCAAGTAAAGAGACTTTAAATACTCATGTAATTAGAATACTTTAGTAGATACTTTAAATGCTAATTTTTTTCTTTATATTGTGCTGCTTTGACTGTATGTGTTGAATTATGCTTTTATCCTCATTTACAGAAACAAAAAGCTTTTGAAAACAAAAAGAAGAAAGAGTGGAAGAGGAGGCCAGGATCCAGGCCTCCATCCTCACGGGAGTGAAGCTACATCTGGGAGGTTTCCTCCCACCCCAACTTTCACCCTGGGGCCCGACTGCCCACCTCCTCCTCCTCCTCCTCCCCCTAACGACCCCTCCTCCTCTTCACACAGCTGCGAAAGGGGTGAGTACATCCCCAACCTGGCTGAACGCCAGCGGGAGGATCTCTCCGAAGAGATCAACAACCTTAGAGAGAAGGTCATGAGGCAGTCCGAGGAGAACAACAACCTGCAGAACCAGGTGCAGAAGCTCACGGAGGAGAACTCGAACCTCCGTGAGCAGGTGCAAGTGGAGCCTGCCCCCCAGGATGAGGAAGATGAGCTGGAGCTCCGCGGTGCTGCAGCGGCTGCTGCCCCACCCCCTCCCATTGAGGAAGAGTGCCCAGAAGACCTTCCCGAGAAGTTTGATGGCAACCCAGACATGCTGGTTCCTTTCATGTCCCAGTGTCAGCTTTTCATGGAAAAGAGCACCAGAGATTTCTCAGTTGACCGCGTCCGCGTCTGCTTCGTGACCAGCATGATGACTGGCCGTGCTGCTCGCTGGGCCTCCGCAAAACTGGAGCGAGCCCATTACCTGATGCACAACTACCCAGCCTTCATGACCGAGATGAAGCACGTCTTTGAAGACCCCCAGAGGCGGGAGGCGGCCAAACGCAAGATCAGACGTCTGCGCCAGGGCATGGGGTCCGTGGTCGACTACTCCAATGCTTTCCAGATGATTGCCCAGGACCTGGATTGGAATGAGCCCGCGCTGATTGACCAGTACCACGAGGGCCTCAGCGACCACATCCAGGCTGAGCTCACATGCCTCGAAGTCGCCAAGTCGCTGTCGGCCCTGATCGGCCAGTGCATCCACATCGAGAGAAGGCTGGCCAGGGCGGCCGCAGCCCGCAAGCCTCGCTCCCCACCGCGCGCGCTGGTGTTGCCGCACGTCTCCAGCCAGGTGGATCCCACCGAGCCCGTGGGAGGTGCGCGCATGCGCCTGACCCAGGAAGAAAAGGAAAGACGCAGAAAGCTGAACCTGTGCCTCTACTGTGGGAATGGAGGTCACTACGCCGACAACTGTCCTGCCAAGGCCTCGAAGGCGTCGCCGGCGGGAAACTCCCCGGCCCCGCTGTAGAGGGACCTTCAGCGACCGGGCCAGAAATAATAAGGTCCCCACCAGATGATGCTTCATCTCACTTGCAAGTGATGCTCCAGATTCATCTTCCGGGCAGACACACCCTGTTCGTCCGAGCCATGATCGATTCTGGTGCTTCTGGCAACTTCATTGATCACGAGTACGTTGCCCAGAATGCAATTCCTCTAAGAATCAAGGACTGGCCAATACTTGTGGAAGCGATCGATGGACGTCCCATAGCATCGGGCCCAGTTGTCCACGAAACCCATGATCTGGTAGTCGACTTGGGAGATCACCGTGAAGTGCTGTCATTCGACGTGACTCAGTCTCCATTCTTCCCCGTCGTCCTGGGGGTGCGCTGGCTGAGCACACATGATCCCAACATCACCTGGAGCACGCGCTCCATCGTCTTTGATTCTGAGTACTGCCGATACCACTGCCGGATGTATTCTCCAATACCACCGATTCTGCCACCACCAGCACAGCCGTCCTTTTACTACCCAGTAGACGGATACAGAGTTTACCACCCAGTGAGGTATTACTATGTCCAGAATGTGTACACTCCAGTGGATGACAGCGTCTACCCAGATCACCGCCTGGTGGACCCCACCATAGAAATGATTCCTGGAGCACACAGTATTCCCAGCGGACACGTGTATTCACTGTCCGAACCTGAAATGGCAGCTCTGCGCGATTTCGTGGCCAGAAATGTGAAAGATGGGCTGATAACTCCAACAATCGCACCCAACGGAGCCCAAATACTCCAGGTGAAAAGAGGGTGGAAGCTGCAAGTTTCTTACGACTGCCGAGCCCCCAACAGTTTCACCATCCAGAATCAGTATCCTCGGCTCTCTATTCCCAATCTGGATGACCAAGCTCACCTGGCAACATACACTGAATACATACCTCAGATTCCAGCGTACCCCACTTACGGCACATACCCGACCTACCCAGTCGGATTCGCCTGGTACCCAGTGGGAAGAGATGGACATGGACGCTCGCTCTATGTCCCTGTGATGATCACTTGGAATCCGCATTGGTACCGCCAGCCTCCGGTACCCCAATATCCGCCACCGCAGCCTCCGCCCCCGCCGCCGCCCCCACCGCCGCCGCCATCCTACAGCACCCTGTGAATTCTGTCATGTCTTTCAGGATCTCTGCCCTCAAAATGTGTATCTGGTCAGCTTCTCAATCAGTGACTGTGTGCTAAATTGGTCTACTGTGTCTTCAGGCCCACCCGAGGTGCAGTCCTCTCTGAAACGGCTCCAGAAGGTCGGGGCCACCCTGGACTGGCACACATCCTAAAAGCACCAAAAGATCCCTACCATTTTCTGGGAGTAACAGAATATTGGCCAACAAATTATCTGTTTTCCACCTTCACTGCCAATTCTAACTAAAATTCGTAATAAGTTTACTTGTAACCCAGTAAATCTTGGAAACCCGAATCAGTATTTACAGAGAAGCTGATGCAAACACAGGAAGTGCTGTTTTCTTTGTGGAGGGGGAGACCAAGAGGGGGAGGACATGACTTTCTTTGCAGTTTCGGGACTCTCTTTACATCATTGGAGGACCGATGCCTTATTAAGGAAGCCACAATTCTTGGTGCAGTGTAAAACGGCTTCCGTGATCTTTTTGCTGCACCCTCAGAGACTTCACCATCTTCAAACTTCTCTCTCATGGTTCTGTTGATTCTCAAGGAGCAGCAACTTGACCAGTTCTCCCAGGAGCAGGCAAAATCCCTGCAACAGAAACACCTCAGGCTTGAGAAGGAAGCGCCCTTTCAGACTGACCTTTGCATGTTGAGTGTGCCTTCACATCCTGGTGCAAATCACGTGTACCCAAGAACTCTGGCTTTGTCACAACACGTTACCATCGTCATGCCAGCAGTGACTTCCACAAAATGTTAAACCTGGTAACCAGAAACTGTTGGTGGCTCCAAGCGTGTTAGATGTTTGTGAAATGTGACCACCTATCAATCATGTCTGAGGGCTAATGAGTAGCAAAATCAATCACTGGAAATCATGGGAGCATCTGTCCACATCTATGTTTCCTTATGCATCTGGGCATTTCATCATCAGTTCCCTCACTAAAATGTAGCATCAGGATGCCTAGAGAGGGGAAATGATTTTAGCACCCACACCCACACTCTTATGCCTGGGAGGGATGTCTTTGAAGAGAAATTGGGGCACTGGATACTGTCTTGAGGATATAAGCTTCTTTAGTGAGCTTCAAATCCAGCTGCCAGTGAATGAAATGCCTCAGAAAGGAACTCAAATGACTCAAAGCAGCAGACAACACCAGCGTTGTCTTCAGTCCAGTGACATCACCTGGTGTCTTCTGGATGCTTTGTGCCAACCTGGGACTGCCTGACTTCTTTTAGCCTGGTCCCTTGCTACTACCTTGAATTGTTTGTCTAACTTCTCTTTCTGTTTAATTCTTTACTACTGCCATTAACCCTGCTGCAGGATTTGTGTCATCCTTCCTGCCTGGTTGCTGAGACTCCATTTTGCTGCCACGCACGGAGAAGAAAGAAGCAGGCTTTGAGGAGCGTGTGTTTCAGCACACAGTTGCCAGTTGCCAAAACACAGTTTAAGCAGTAGAAAACAAGATGGTATATGCTTCAAATTGCCTATCAGGAAGAGGAGTCTAATAGTGAAGTTTCATTTTTCGTCAACATCATCTTTCACATATTCATTAGCATCCTTATTATTGCATGTTTAAATACTTAAATGTTTTAGCTGTAGATTAGTGGTGTCCTTTAACAGTGTTTTTAAGTGGTGACTGCTCAAATATTATTTCCATTGAATTACAAAGTACTATTCAATTCTTACTGTGTTAGAGTTAAGCTAATTAAAATAGATAAGTAATGTAGTGTAAAATACTTCCTTACTGTGAACTTCTCTTACAAACACTGTGAATGAGAGGCTCCTCGGAACTGGAGTTTTGTATAATAGTTCATCCTGTTCATCTTCAATCTTCTATTTTAACATCATATATAATTTCAATTTTATCAATTAGGCCTTTAAAAATCACACAGGAAAAAAATCCATGAATTCAAAGAAGATATATACCTAATTGGCTGTTTTTAAAAAATCCACAAATTTAAAGCAGATACCTAATTGGCTATTTAATCCAAAAAACTTTCTTTTTCTTTTTCAATGGAATCAGAGAACTTGTCCGTCACTCATGTGTTTTAGAGTATGTGATTCTTTTTACACGGTGCATTTCTGCTTCTGGACTGTTTGAAGCGTCACTTCAGTTTACCTCAGATATCAGTCCATCCTCCATATAACTGAATTCAAGTTGTGTTGTGTCAAATTTACAGTTGTCAATTGATCTTCAAGCTGCAGGGGGCCTAGAAATGGGTCATTGTCTGCAGTGCCAGCATGTGCACACGGACATTTGCCATCACTGCAAGCAAAAGTCTGGAGATGTTGGCCAGCGACAACAGTGGTCAGGGAGACCGTGGTGGTACGGGTTTGCAACTCACGGCTGAAGTCCCCTGACACACTCATGGCTGTTTAGTAAAGCTTGTGAAAAACTTTTGGCAGTGTGTACTATGTTCTATTGCTATATATGCTATCTAAATGTAGGTGTTAAGGATAAGTAATCTCCAGTTTATTCTATAGCATCAGGATTTTATTAAGTATCCTTGTAGTCAATTGATGTATTTTGTTGTTGTTGATCAAACTTATGTTAATTGGAGACTTTAAATTGTTTTGGCATTTTCGAACACAGATGCCTTTATTCATAAGAAAGGAACAAGCAAAGTAATTAAAGTAATTAAAGAAGTTAGAAAGAGAGCAAAATAAAAACATAAAGGAGATAAATCAATCAAGATCAATTATTAAACAAAGCCAATAGTCAACCCTTTGAAACATATTGGCAAAATTGATTGACTTGTGGCCTAAATTTGCAGTGTTATTTTTAAAAATTCAAGACGGTACGAACTCTCATTTTTAGGCAAACTTGGAGAGAACTAGCTAAGGTCATCATGCTAGGATAGTGAAGTTTACATATATTTCTGAAGGGTCAATTTAGTTTGAGCAATGAGGTATTTGTGTCCGATGCTGGAAAATGAAGAGTTAGTTTGATGAAAGCATGTGAGGAAGCGCAGTGAACTAGCAGGTGCACAAAAGAGGGGCACATCTATATAGTGCAGTCTGGATTTCTGTTTAAGTTCGCAGGTACCTCTTAGACTCCTGAATTGATCCAGTTGTCATCTGCCACAGACGTCTAACATCAGATTGAATTCCGAGATTGGCAACAGAGAACAGTGCTGGGAAAGACCTGGGCGGAACTGAAGCACCACCTGCGGAGATGGAAACCCGGGTGGGAGCCACAGTACATTTTCATCTGAAGAAAGAATGCACATCTTGTGGGAATGAAAGTTCTTTGTTGTTTCAGACTGTAGAATGCTATCCAATCGGTCTGTGGAAAATTGCATTGCTTTTATTTCTTTGTGTAATCAGTTTAAGTAATAGGGGATATATATAATCATAGGTAATTTTAGGGTGGGAGGGATTATTAAGTAATCTTAAAGGGGTGGGATTAGTTAAACAGCATGATTATTATTAGATATCTTTATAAGTAGGCATAAGTACTCAGTTGTGATCCGTTATCCAATGAATGCTACCCTTAATGATTTCAAATAAATTCGGAGGGAACTGCAGGGAGATTTACCTATTTAGGGTGACTTAAACATGGAAAAACCCTAGTGGGATAAAGTCCAAAGGTGATCACATAGATCATTTAATAGAGGCTCTTTGCCCTGAGTATTAACTCCAGGGACCAAGATTGTGAGCAAAGCCTTTAGAGAGTTACAGGGTGGATAGGCACCCTTTGAGAAATTGTTGCTGAAATGACACTGATAGTGATGAATGGCGACCTTTCATGGAAGCTACACAAATATGATGAATAAGAAATGAAACTGATGAATAAGAAACGTTGCTCCCACCAGTGGCCCTCCTCTTTACCTCTGCCTCTTCTCCTTACCCCACACGTCCTGCCTACCCGTTGCACAGCCCTGCCCTTCCCCATTATTATTGCTGTATTCTCTTTACTCTCTATTTCTCTCAAAGTACTAATATTGATTTGATGTTATAATAAATTCAATTAATAAAGATTTAGTGGTTAAGTGCAAATTGTGTTTTGATCATTTCAGCGCCCACCAGCGTCAAGGGAACATGGTGGGGGGCTGGGGGGGGTGAAGGAGTGGACAGGGTGGGGAAATGAACAATGGGGGGGAGTGGACGGGTAGGGAGTGGTGGGGGAAGGAAGATGGAGGAATGAGGAGGGTGGAGCAGTGGGGGGATGGGATGGGGATGGGAAGAAGGGTATGTGGAGTTAGGGGTAAGTTTGGAAATTAGGGGGAGTGGAATAAAGAATACATTCATCAAGCAAGCCAGTAACAATCCATAATACTCCAGGAAACCAACTAAGTTATTACAGCAGCAAGACTTGTGTAAAATAAAGTCACAGTTAATAGTGACTATGAACATAATATTTAAAAAAAAAAAAAGCTGCAAAGCTTTAACATTAAAAAGGCACATGATTCAATTAACAATATATAAAAGTTTATTTTTTAATACCAATTTTCCTTGGAATACTTGATATTTATTAGTTGAAAATTATAAATAAACATTAGTGAGGACAAAAAGGGAGACAAACCAAATGAAGTCAGGTAGTGATGTGTGGGAAATTCACATACAGATTTTTTAATTTTTTTCTTTATTGATATTAGAAGAAGGGAGAGGGAGAGAGAGAGAGAAACACTCATGAAAGAGAACATCGATTGGCTGACTCTAGCATATCCCCCACTGGGGATCTGGCCCACAACCTGGGCATGTGCCCCGACCTGGAATCCAATCTGTGACCTCTTGGTGCATGGGGTCGACACTCAACCACTGAGCCACACCAGCCGGGCAAAAGATGTTTTGAATACCAATTAACACAATATCAGAGTGATTGTGAAAGTCATCTAAAGAAAAGTGACAAATGAGGTTTGTGAGGTCCTTTTTCTATCAGATTTTAAAAACATGACTTGAGAGTTGTAGAATAATAGGTTGCATACAAAAAACCTGAATTAACCCTGGCTGGTATGCTCAGCGGTTAGAGCGTCGGCCTGCAGCCCAGAGAGACCTGGGTCCAATTCCCGCTAAGGGCACGTACCTCGGTTGCAATTTGTCCCCGGCCCTGGTTGGGTCATGTGGGTGGCGACCACTCAATGTGTCCCTTTCACATCGATGTCTCTCTCTCTTACTCTCTCTCCCTCCTGCTCTGTCTGAATAAAAAATGAAAAAATGTCCTCTGTTGAGGATGAAAAAAAAACCTGAATTAAATAGTGCTAATCACTTGAATACATACAAGTTGAACTATCGTGCTGCACACCATAAGCACACAATGATGTATGTCATTTAGGTCTCAATAAAACTGGAAAAGAAGAAAAAAAACAAACAAATTGCCAGCCCATCCCCACCCTGGCCCAAAACAAATAACACACAAACTGAAAAGAGGACTCTTGATGTATGTTTTGAATAGTTCCTGGGTTCATATGACATGGTGGTCACATAAACACTGGTTTATTGAGAAGGATACATGGAATATGATGACTAGATAGGAAGATCTGGGGTAATATGAAAACACAACTACAGCCCTGGCCGGTTTGGCTCAGTGCTTAGAGCATTGCCCTGCAGTCCAGAGAGACCCAGGTTCGGTTCCTGCTAAGGGCACGTACCTCAGCTGCAGTGTCCCTGGCCCTGGTTGGGTCATGCAGGTGGCAGCCACTCGATGTGTCACTTTCACGTCGATGTTTCTCTCTCTCTCTCTCCCTCCCACTCTATCTGAACAAAAAAATGGAAAAATGTCCTCGGGTGAAAAAAAACACACAACTAACTACAAACTCTCCTGGGGAATGGTACCCTGAATAGTTGTCCACTTGGCCCAGAGTTCACAGAATTCCACGAAGTGCAGTGTGGTAGGCAGAACGGAGAAATTGGGAGGGGTGCACAATCAAATGACTATCCCTTGCCTGCTTGGAGGGTTACTAATTTAAACAATATTGTATAAAATCTTGTAATCACTCTGAAAGGAAACTGAAATGTCCTATTCATCCCTGTTTTTATACCTAGGCTCCTCCCATTCTGACCCCCACTTCTCCCCATAAATCACATGATTAAATAAAACTTAAGGGAAACAATGTAAGTTGCTGAGCCTCAAGACTGTATTACATTTGATTATGCAGCTGGATTGCAAGGCTTGTCCAGAACATTAAACTCACTGAACACAGCGATAGTAACATTTGATGAAACCTATACCAATTTTATGAAAGAAGTGGCTTCCCAGAGGAATATCAACCAATCTATTTATAGCTGCAGAAATTGCTTAAAGAGCCCCTCTTACCAAGTGTAGTCCACATTAGTCATTAATGAAAACAATTGTTTAAAATGAGGATAATACTGTATTAACTTAAAATGCATAAATGTACATTCATTGGTCAATCTTGCTGGAGGCCTGTTTCACTGATTGGAGCTCTGAGTTACCATTCTTGAATAAATTATATCAGTAATACAAAATAAGTAATACTGGGAAAATACAGAACTTTCAAAAATATATAAGAGCAATTAAATACTAGTGTAGAGGAGAATCACCTGATTCTTACCTTAAAAAACACATTAACACAGCCAGTGTGGCTCAGTGGTTGAGCATCAAACCATGAACCAAGAGGTCGCTATTTTGATTCCCAGTCGGGACACGCGCCCAGATAGATTGTGGGCCCAATCCCCAGTGGGGGGCATACAGGAGACAGCCAATTAATGTTCTTTCGCGTTGGTGGTTCTCTCTCCTCATCTCCCTTCCTCTCTCTCTCAAATCAATAAAGAAAAAAAAAATACACTAATGAATTTTAGATAAACCATGAACTACAAGAAGAAAGAAGAGCTTAATAATGGGGAGGGTGCCCTGGCCGGTTTGGCTCAGCGGTTAGAGCATCGGCCTGCGGTCCTGAGAGACCTGGGTTCGGTTCCCGCTAAGGGCACGTACCTCGGTTGCAGTTTGTCCCCGGCCCTGGTTGGTCGTGCGGGTGGCAGCCACTCGATGTGTCCCTTTACATCGATGTTTCTCTCTCTCTCTCTCTGTTCCTCTCTCTCCCTCCCACTCTACCTGAACAAAAAATGGAAAAATGTCCTCGGGTGAGGATAAAAAAAAATAATAATAATGGGGAGGGTAAGCTATTCAGGGAATAATAATAGCAATGAACTAAGACGAACATGCACAACAAGAATTAGGAAATACTTGGCGCATGCCTATAAAATATGTGATAACTAACTTAGTACCCAACCACCTAATATTTTCCCGGAGAAATTAAATACCCAACCCCCACACTTTACTCCTTTTCTGTCTTCTTTGACTATATGTAAAGAAATCTGGACAGATAAATAAATAAGTCAATGTGTGTTCAAAAATTGATTTCTTGAATGTGCCAGAGATTAAGTAAATACCCAATCCCCCACCCTTAACTCTTTTCTGGCTTCTTTGAATATATGTAGAGAAAAATCTGGATGGATAATTAATTAATTGAATGAATGAGTAAATGGATAGATGGATGGATGAATGGACAGATGAATGAATAGGTAAATCAATAAATGTTTTTGTGTGTTCAGTAATTATTGATTTCTTTTACTGTGCCAGACACTATGTTAGGTGTTGGAGGACATGATGCTGGGCTCAGACCTTACACTGAGATACCTAATGCGGTTGAAGGATGAGCACCCAGTGATTCTCCAGCCAGCTACCCCAGCTTTCCTAGGCACATGGTTGCCCAAGTCATTTGCGAACAGGCACTATTACATCAGCATTTAGTGCACATGAAGTATCTTCCTTAAATTTTTTTTATAATTTTTTTTTCTTTAATTCTCAACTGAGGATATTTTTCCATTGATTTTTTTTTTTTTTTTTACACAGAGTGGGAGTGAGGGAGGGAGAGAGAGAGAGTGAAACATCCATGTGAGAGAGACACATCAATTGATTGCCTCCAACAGGGCTCCCACTGGGGTTGGGGATCAAACCCAAAACTGAGGTATGTGCTCTTGACCGGGAATCGAACCTTTGACTCTTTGGTCTGCTGGCCAATGCTCTTACTGCTGAGCCAAACTGGCCAGGGCTATCTTCTTTAATTTTTGGCATTTGAATTTTTTTCTAGACTACACTAAATTTCTTAAATGTTTATTTTTATATACATTTGAATGTTTGGGCATTCAAAAGGATCAACAAGAGGGAGACTAGATGGTCCTTTCCTTCCTAATAAACTTCCCAAGAAACCCTTTCAGCACACAGTAACGCCCCCTGATTTCATTTCCAGATAATCCCTAGAGAGAGTTGACACATTACATTGGGGATCCTGCTTCCTGCTTGGTAACTCAAAATAACTTATAGAATAATATTTGACTCAAGACAATACGTCTAAAGAGAGAGCAAGTCAAGCTCTGGAAGATCATTAATTACTAGTTTATATCTGGACATATAGTGCTTACATAAGAAAATCACTGAATTGAAATCAATTATCACCTCCATAGCTTGTATCATCGGCTAGTTCTCAAGGAGTCCATGTCATAACCCAAGAAAGAAATGGGTAGATGCTGTAGCCCCACACAGCCACTTACGAAGATGCATTATAGGTAAAATTCTTTTTTAAAATAATAAAAATATATTCTTTCTATTCTATTTCTAAGAGTTTTCATCATTATTTATATCTCATTTACATCGACCTGATGTTAGAATATGTCTAGTAAAATACCGCAACATCCTTCCTATCTTCTAGCTGTAAATTGATTTTAAGACTACATATTGCTCATTTTTATAACTTTGAGTCTCCTGAGTATCAACCCAAGTTTTATCACTGACTGGAGTTCTTAAGATTAATTGCAGTGGAGTGATGGTATTTTATTAGCTTTAGGGCCACAAAATTGGCATATCAAATTACCCTGTCAGTCCAACACGGAAATAATGCCCAGTTCTGAGAACTAGATGTAAGCCTTGTTACTAAGTGCTATAATCCAATGTTGGGTTTGGCAGAGTGTTCATTAATCACTTCCCTTTTGAACTCACTTGAGAATAAACACAGGAAGTTAGATGTGAATTAAAGTGTGCTTTTTTAAAATTAATTTTTAATTGAGACATAATTGACATACAACATTATATTAAGTTCAGGTGTACAGCATAATGATTCAATATATAAAAATGATCACAAATAGTCAACATCCATTATCATTCATACTTACAAACTTTTTTTCTTGTGATGACAATTTTTAAGGTTTACTTTCTTAGAAACTTTTAAATATGCAATACAGTGTTATTAACATCGTGCTGTACATTTACTTCCACAGGAATTATTTATTTTATAACCGAAAGTCTGTGTCTTTTGACCACATCCACCCCACTCCCTGCTACCCGCCCCATGCCGTCATCTCTAGTAACAACCACCAGTCTCTTTTCTTTATCTATGAGTTCTTTATTTTCTCTCTCTTTTAAAAGACTCATACATCAGTGAGATCATTTGGTATCTTTTTCTGTCTGAGATATTTCACTTAGCACAATGTCCTCAAGATCCATTCATGTTGTCACAAATGGCAAGATTTCCTTCTTTTATATGGCTGAATAATATTCCATTGCATCTATATCCCACATTTTATTTATCTATTCATCCACTAATGGACACTTAGGTTGTTTCCATGTCTTAGCTATTGTAAATAACTCTACAATGGGGTGCAGATATCTTTTCAAGTTAGTGTTGTTTGTTTTGGATAAATACCCAGAAGTGGAATTGCTGAATGAGATGGTAATTCTATTTTTAACTTTTTGAGGAAACTTCATACTGTTTTCCATAGTGGCTGCACCAATTTACATCCCCCCCAACAGTGCACAAGAGTTAGTTTCCTTTTCTCCACAGGTTTGCAGACGCTTGCAATCTCATCTTGTTTTGATAATAGCTATTCTAACAGGTATGAGGTAATATCTCATTGCAATTTGCATTTCCCTAATGATTAGTGATGTAGGGCATCTTTTCATGCACTGATGGTCATCTGTATGTCTTCTGTGAAAAAATGTCTATTCAGATTCTCTGCCAATTTTTTTTTTTATCCTCACCAGAGGACATTTTTTGATATTTTGTTCAAATAGAGTGGGAGGGAGAGAGAGAGAAACATCGACATGAAAGGGACACATCGAGTGGTCGCCACCCACATGACCCAATCAGGGCCGGGGACAAACTGCAACCGAGGTACTTGCCCGAACCTGGGTCTCTCCAGACCACAGGCCAATGCTCTAACCGCTAAGCCAAACCGGCCAGGGCCCTCTGCCCATTTTTAAATCAGATTGTTTTTTCTATTGAGTTGTATGAATTTTTTTTTATCCTCACTCGAGGACATTTTTTCCATTTTTTTTGTTCAGATAGAATGGGAGGGAGAGAGAGGAACAGAGAGAAACATCAACATGAAAGGGACACAATGAGTGGCTGCCTCCCGCACGATCCCAACCAGGGCCTGGGACCAACCGCAATGGAGGTACATGCCCTTGACCAGAATCGAACCCGCAACTCATTGGTCCGCAGGCCGATGCTCTAACCCCTGAGCCAAACCGGCCAGGGCTTGAGTTATATGAATTTTATGAATTTTATATATTTTGAGTATTAACCTGTTATCAGATATATGTCTTTCAAATATTGTCTCCCGTTTGGTAGGCTTTTTTTATATTGCGGATTGTTTCCTGTACTATGCAGAAGCATTTTAGTTTGATGTAGTCCTACTTGTTTATTTATGCCTTTGTAGCCTGTGCTTTTGATGTCATATCCAAAAATGTATTGCCATGACCAATGTCATAAAGCTTTTTACCCTGTATTTTATTCTAGGCCTGTTATAGATATCTTTTATCAAGCTGAGTTGAGGAAGTTTCCTTCTGACTCTATGTTGCTGAAAGTTCTGTCATAAATGCATGCTGGAGTTTATCAAATGCATTTTCTTTATCTATTGATATGATCGTATGATTTTTTTTCTTTTTTAGCCTATTGATGTAATGGATTACATTAATTGATTTTAAAATGTTGAACAGTGCCCTGGCCGGTTTGGCCCAGCGGTTGGAGCGTCGGCCTGTGGTCCAAAGACACTCAGGTTTGGTTCCCGCTAAGGGCACGTACTTCGGTTGCAATTTGTCCTTGGATACCTGGGATATAAAGTATGATTATCATGGTGTATAATTCTTTTTTTTTTAAATCCTCACCAGAGGATATTTTTCTATTTATCTTCAGACAGAGTGGGAGGGGGAGAGAGGGAGAAACATCGATGTGAGAGGGACACATAGACAGGTTGCCTCCGGCACAACAGCCGGGGACAAACCGCATCCAAGGTCTGTGCCCTTGATCGGAATCGAACCTGCGACTATTTGGTCCGTGGGCCGACGCTCTAACCGCTGAGCCAAACCGGCCAGGGCTAGTGTTTCTTTTTCTATTTGTCTTCCTCAAAATGTCTGGGAGCTCTTAAATTTTTTTTTTTTAATTCATATTTATCAATGAAGGACTTGGTTCATCAGTTTAGGTGCCATGAAGTTCCTTGACCATCTTCAAGCCTTCTTTCTTAGCTATAACTGCCCCCCAAAAGTGTAAGAGTAACTTTGGGGTCCCATAAACGTGGTGAGGAAAATCTTAAGAAATACTTCTTGCCAGGGGGTACAGGGCGCCTTTTCTGAAAGGGCCATAGATAAGCAGCGGATGGACAACCTACTGACCTTCCTGAAACGGTGAGATAAGGAAATGGTCACGATGGTCCAACTCAGCCTGAAGCAACATGTCCTTGTTTTGTTTTTGTTTTTTTAATGTCCATTCATGTTCGTCTGATGGTCAGATTTTACATTTTTACCTTACTCCAGCCCAGGAGCTCATTCATGGCAGATCCTCATTCCGAATTTCCACCTTGTTGAAATCTAGCAGGATGTCACCTATGGGCTAAAGAACGTTCAAGCTGGGACTGTCCAGCTATTGCGTAGTTGTTTATGAATCGGTGCACTAATGGGCGTGTGGCCGGATCCCATTACCAACTCTGCTGACTCGATGCCTCGCCTTCCTCCGAGGTTTCTAGCACTCCTCCTGCTACTACCGTATGTTTTATAGAGATGCTCCAAGTTTTCAGTATGACGATGACACCCTGCTTTGTCTCCAGTGCCGTCATTGATTTGTTCCTTTTCTTGTATCACCTCTATTCTTCACGGTGACTTTTACAAATGAAAGCAAGGGATGTCTATTACCAAGGTGTGGTGGCCACATTTACTTTTTCCACTTCACAACAGTTGACTAAATCACTGGGTAAAATCAGAATGAACAGGTTCACTTAGACTACATAAGCATTGGTCTGATTGAAAATTCAAATTTTTCATCTGTATATTTTGAATGTGTGCTTTGGCCAAGATTCTTAGACACACACACACACTTTTTAAAAATTGATTTCAGAGAAAGGAAGAGAGAGCTTGCATGAGAGAGAAAAATCAGTGGCTGTCTCCTGCACAACCCTCTACTGGGGATGGAGCCAACAACCTGGGCATGTGCCCTGACCAGGAATCAAACCGATGACCTCCTGGTGCACGGGATGACCCTCAACCAACTGAGCCACACAAGCCAGGTTACTATATTACTTTGAAAATGCCAAGTGTTGCCCTGGCCAGGTTTGGCTCAGCGGTTGGAGCGTGGGCTGGAGGACCAAAGAGTCACAGGTTGGATTCCGGTCAAGGGCAGTACCTCAGCTGAGGTTCGGTTCCCTGCCTTGGTCGGGGTTGTGGGGGAGGCAGCCAATGCGACGCGTCTCTCTTACATTCATGTTTCTCTCTCTCTCTCTCTCTCTCTCTCTCTCTCTCTCTCTCTCTCTCTCTCTCTCTCTCTCCTTCCCACTCTATCTGAAGATAAATGGAAACATATCCTCAGGTGAGGATTAAAAAAAAATGCAAAGTGTTATTTGATGTTTGTACAATTCATTTCAGTACTTCTGAGAAATGTCTTCTTAGCTTATTTGAACTACATATATGTTCGTTAATATGCATATATTTTTCATATGAAAATGAAAATATTTGTTATTTTGCTATTCTAGGAGGTGGAAGTTTGAGTGATGGTTTTGCTTTTAGATCATATTTTCTAAATTTTCTACAATAAATGTGTGTAATTAAAAGGGGACATTTTTAAAAAGTGTATTTAGTTTGTTTTCTTTTAGTTTGCTATACAAATGTTACAACATACCCATACTTACATCGGGAAGTTATCACATTTTTGAGCAGTAAAATTAAGGTATGGAAAATCTAAAAGCATAAACAGCCTGATGTGTACTGGTTTCATAGAGATTTTTATGTGTGTACTATGCACTTTAAAACTTCATTTATTACTTCTTCTCTGCTTCTTCTTGCCTCATGCTGACCTTCAAAAACAACATATTATTGAGATGACTCACAAGAATCAGTGTGAAATAGACATGTTACTGCTGGAAGGTTTTCCTCCTTAGACTTCTTAGTTCTATTTGGCAATATTGTATAAAGGAAGAACAAATTATAAAAACCAAGATTAGAAATTAGTCCTGTCAGCACACCTTAAAAGAACTGTAATTTTGTTAGAAATGTGCAACAAAAGAATCAATGTTAACAAGTCATGAAACAATAACATTTATTGTGCAGAAAAAATAATGCATTACCAGCACTATAAGATGAGATCTCTTTAAAGGTCTAACATGGCAAATACAAAGCTATTCCACTGTAAGTTGACTAACAACAACTCACATCTCTCAAATTTCTCCATAAATTATATGAAATCATATGCACAAAGATTTTTTTATTAAAATGTTATAACATTAGCATTTTTACAATGTAATATTTGGGACTCATCTTATAAAAGCGCCCAAGGAATAAGAGACAAAAGGTGAACCTAAATGTGGAAGTAACATTGGGGGGCATTTTCAAAATCTGGGAAAAATAAAGGTTACAGAGTGTTACCACTGCTGTGAAACAATAGGCAAAATTTGCAAGTGAGGTTGGGTACTATGTCCCTTTAATGTCATACTGGGGTGACAGCCACACAAAGATTATCTAGGAATGTGGCTTTCAAATTTCACTGTGCATTAGGATCACCCAAAAGACTTACTGAGTCACAGATTGGGGGTAAACCCTACCCAGAGTTTCTGATTCTCTGGACCTGGCTTTGGGCCTGAGCATTTTTATTTCTAACAGAGTCCAGGTCTTGCAGATGCTCCTGACCCAGAGACTACAATTTTAGAAGTGCCTGCTTATACCTACCTCCTTTACACTGTCAATGAAGGTTCTCAGACATTAATTTATAGACTGTTAAATTAATTAAACTATAAGGTCATTAGACTGATGTGGCTCTAATGCCCTGGTGGCCTATGTAAGCAAACCAAGATCCAAGTCTGCAAATGCATAAAGGTTACAAAATCAAAACTTGAGGACAACCAATCACAAACAGACAACTAGGTTTAAAATACAGACAAACAAATACTTTTTTGTCTTGGCTGCTGTTGGCTGAGTGCTACCAACCACTTCCCATTTGGTGCTGTCTGATTTGGATCAATTTGTAATTTTGTTCAAATAAACTCTTAAAATTTTTCATATGCCTCTGCTTATCTTTTATTAAGACTTTTGTTCAGTAGAAATGGAAATAGTTCTTGTCCAGCAAGAATGATAACAGTAAATATTATTGCCCTCCAAGGCATTATCTGTTTTGTATCATATCTAACCATCTCATCTAAACAATTCTGTGTGAATGTGTGTGTGTGTGTGTGTGTGTGTGTGTACATTCATGTGTGTATAATAGCTTCTCAAATGCTCCTTGAATTTATTTGAACAGCTTACTGGTTTCTTCATGAATGAGTTCAATAATACTTTGACACAGATTAATATACTTGTATGAAAGTCATGATTTCACTTTTATAAAATTATACTTTAGTACATATAAATGAGTTAATTCTAACTGAATTTTGGTTCTCTTTTGGACTTTGTTATATAATTTTAACCAAGTATTGTACACACACCATCAAAATAAAATTTTTTTTAAATGGAAAGTCACGTTTTTTAAAACATTAAATTACTTCAAAATTTCTTACGTTATTTCCACAGACTTTCTTTTCTTGCCTCAGTTTCACGTGCCTTTACATTTTCTTAAAGCTTTACCAGAAAGTTGTATTATATGATGATTATCAATCAGAAATATTTTTCTTTTCCTTTTCATCAAAGTAGCTTATAAAGAGATTTTTTTCATGTTAACATGTGGAAATATACAACAGGGCTCTATGTATGTTTTTCATAAAAATTTGGTGGCATCCATATTAGGTAGTAAAAAATACATACTTTAGCATAGAGAAATAATAACAGAACATTGAAGCCAGAAGTTTATAGGAATTAAGTAAATAGCGGGGAGATTCATCGCTACAAATTCAACTGCAAATTTATCATTAATTTCCTGTGAGTCGTGGGAAATCACGAAAACTTTTAAATTCTTTTGTATTATTGTTTGCCAAGCATTGTTTCTGTGCAGGTATATGATAATGGTAATTAATGAAGTTATAGGCAAGGCTTATAAATCGGAGGGTCTAGTGCAAAAATAAAATTTGTATCCAAAAATATAAATCTTCAAAACCACCATGAGATAGTATGTCATCCATTAAAATGGCTACTATAAAAAAAATAACAACAACAAGTGTCGGCAAGAATGTGCAGGAACTAGGGCCCTTGTGCTCTGTTAGTGGACATGCAAAATGGTGAATTTGCTTTGGAAAACAGTACAGAGGATCCTCAAAATATTAAGAATAGAATTCACATGTGACTTAGCAGTACCACTGCTGGGCATCTACGCAAAAGAACTGAAAGCAGGATCTTAAAGAGATATTTGCACACCCATGTTCGTAATAACATTATTCACAACAGCCAGGAGGAAGAAGCAACCCAAACATATGTGGTATACACATCCAATGGAAATTATGTCACATACTATGACATGGATGAGCCTTAAGGACATTACCCTAAGTGAAATAAGCCAATCACAAAAGGGCAAACACTGTGTGATTCCATTTACATGAGGCACCTAAAGCAGTCGATTCATAGAACAGTAGCAGAGTGAGCGCCAGAGGCTGTGGTGAAGGAGAAAAGGGGAGTTGTTTCACGGTTACAGAGTTTCAGTTTTGCAACATGAAAAACGTTCTGAAGATACATTACACAACGATGTGAATATACTTAACCCTCCGGAACTGTACACTTTAAAAAGTTAAAGAAGGTAAACTTTATGTTTTGTTTTGTTTTGTTTTTAACCACATTTAAATATAGAAAAATACTGTATAAATCTTTCTGATAGAACTAACTTTATGACTTTATCAGAAAGCAGTTACAGGAGTGTAATTTAAGGCTTACCCAAGGATTCTCTTTTCTCTAACCTGTCTTTGTGTCTTAAATGTTACCCGTAGAGCATCACACCTTGTGGTTATGAGCATATTCCCTGTTGTGAGTAAACACCTAACATAATAACCTATAATCAAGTATTCACATTTTAAGAACGTTATGTCAGATTGTTAAAAGGAAGCTTTGATGGAGTAAGGGAAGGAAAACGGCAGCAGGGCCAGGGGTCCTTGGAGAGGGAGAGTCTGAGCCTGGTGAAGCCTGATTGTTTACTCCAAAATCCACCTCTTTAACTCCACCTCTGACCTACTGAAATATTTTCCCTTCCCACTTCCTGTTGCCCTGGGGAAGGTTGCTGTTACCATAGAAAAGGGGTTCTATGTATGTAACCTATGCATTCCTTCCAGGGGCAGACAAAAGAAACATTGTGAGGGAATTCCTTCCACAGCCCCTCACCTCTAGTCCGTTAGTATGCTCAGTTTTGAGCAGTGTTTTCCTGATTTTGAAGTTAAATTACTTATTGTTTCTTCTCTTTGACGCATCTTCCTGAAGTTCAGTGGAAGAACATTGATTTTATGATCCTTACAAAGAGATCAAAAGTGTCCATCTGTTTTAAGGTCAATTCAAACACTCACCTCTCAGCCTTATGCTATGAAACTTTTTGGGGAAAAAAGTCCATTTTTAACTTTGTGATTTTTTACACATCTACTTAAAAGAAAAGTGTTTACCAGTGTGGAGAAGGCTAGGCGAGGGGGTGCAGGGGCTCGGTGGAGGTGGTCAAAGGGAGGCAGAATGGGGGACATCTGTAATAGTGTCAACAATTTAAAAAAAAAAGTGTGGTTACCATGGAAACTGGGGAGTAAGTGAGTTGGTAACTTTAACAGAAGTGTGTACTTGCTATTGCTGGAGCTGGAATAACAATCGTGTGTTTACCAGGGGAATACAGAACTTTCTATCATAAAGTTGGCTACATTTTTTGCCAGGTGTTCCATAACTCTTCAACTGTATTCCCAATATAGAAACAATATTTTCTGTGTCAAAGACAAAGGAAAATTTTGACATAGCAGTACGATGGTTAGTGAAAAAAAAATGAAATTAAGACTTGATTTATATTACCTTACATGTCTACATCTTTTCCTTCTGTCTGAGGATTTAAAAGAGTATTCAAGAAAGTTTTGTGGGTTTGAGTTACCTTTATTTTTAATTAAACATTGGAGTGATTCATTATATGAAATTTGGGGAGCAGAGTAAAATGTAAAGAAAGTGGGGACAAAAAAGTCATGAACTCATTGTTCTGACACAGTTTTTGTTAATAATTTGATCTATGTTGTTCCAGAATTTTTTCTTAAGCATTTTTTAGCATAGCTGACATTATTAAATTGCAATTTAATTGCAATTGTAAAAGGAATTGCAGACTCCTTGTTTAAATGGCTGGGGTATACATGTTAAACTGCTTCATTCAGTATTTCGTTACCTTTATTCTTCAGCAGTAACATTGATCCAAGCCAGCTATGATTCAGCATTTCTCAATAATATGTTCTCGATTTTGCTATAAAATGTTTTTTTCCTAGGGTTTATGTAATTTTAGATTTTTTTATTTGATTAAAAATTCTTATATGACTGATAAATATTACCATCTATGGGCGAGAAACCAAGCAATACTTTTGGTGCCAGAGTGTCAAAACTATCTGGATTTATCTGGAAAATACTCACCGCTGTCCGGTGAGTGTTACGGGATTTAGGATGCCAAGAGGGCATAAGAGATGATGAGAGGAGAAATCTATGGCTGAAGTTGGGCACTGGTTTTTCCTTCCATCTCTTAAGATAATGCCCCTAGTTGTGTCATATAAAGTTGACTTACGAGGTTGTGTTTTATGAGGTGATGGGCCTGAGAACATGTACAACTGAAAGTAGCAAGGAACTAGAAAATGCTCTAATTAGAAAAAGGGTCTTGGACTTACATAGGCCTCCATCAAAATGTACTCTTTCTATGAAGGTTAGCGATAAGAAGAACCTTTCTCTCAGGATACTATCAGGTAGCATTTACTGAGTACCAAGTATGCCAGGCACATACATGTATTATCTCATGAAATCCTCTCAATAGTCCTATATATGAGTGTTATTTTCCCCATTTTAGCAATGAAGAAACTGAGTTATAGAAAAAGTAAAGAACTTGCCCAAAGCCAACAGCTAGTTGGTAATGAAGTCAGATTTCGAACGTTGGCAACCTGACTTCAGAGCCCACTGTGCCAACAGAGTTTTACTGTGTTCCACCTGGAAGATTCAGATAAAAATTCTTAAGACTCTATGAGCCCTGCAAGCAGTCTTTTCTGAAAAAGTAACACCAATTACAAAATGTCAAATATAGAGAGCTTTTGTCAATATTTACGTTTAAATCTTGGACAAAATGTAAACTCAAAAAATTTTTAATTAAACTCATTACCTTCTTTCTTTTGAAATGAATCAAAATGATTACTAGATGTCTTCAATGGAAAATTAAGCGGTTGCAGAAGCATGCCATAACCAGTATCTGATTTTGCAGGTTCTTCGCACTTTTTCTTGTCTTTGAGCTATGTTAAAATTCTTATCAATTGTAGATAACTCATAACAATGCAGATGATTGCTGTACAGAATCGTGCAAATGGCTTTTGTCTGGCATAAGTGCAATTGATTTCTCTCTACCTCCCATGGAATAAGCCAGTTTTGCAACTATTTGTAAATTAATTTCAGCATACTTAATCTTCATATATGTGTGATTTTTTTAACTCTCACTTTAATCAGCTGCAACATCTATGACTCCCTCATTAACTAACGAGTTAAATAAAATCTTTGGCAGGTATCCATTTTATGGTTGTATGGAAGTCAGGATTATATCCTCTTCTAAAACCTCCAACATCCTTTTCTTCTCTTACTCCAGTCAGTCTCCATATTCTATATATCCTACCTCAAATATGTTTTAATCCCTCCTTTTCTGTTATGCTAGCTTATCTGGGCCCTCATCCTCTCATCAATACACTGTATCAGAAGTCTAATTGATATCTAAATGATTTCTGAATAAGTGCATGAGCACCCAAGTTCGGGATTGGGATTGTAACAGTTATTGTCAATAATGGGAAGAGCTGGACTGCAAATAGCAACAGATACCAGGACTCTTTCAAAAATGTTTCTGAAGTATGGTTTCATTGATACTTCTTTTCTGATAAAACATTTTAGTGCAATATGCACGTTCCTTACTTCAACAATAATATAAGTGCTGTTGCGCCCAAAATTAAAACGGGCTTCGCAGTGGCTTGATGCCTGGTGACATTTCTTCATCCTGCTCTTCCATTTCTTAGGCACGGCTGGATGACACTAGATAGTTTGTTCATCACTTGCAGCTTATGCTATGGGGATATTCAAATGAACAATAATTTATTCAGCTGTTCCTTTTCCTTTCCTTTCCTTCTTTCTTTCCATCTTTCTTTCCATCTTTCCTTCCTTCCTTCCTTCCTTCCTTCCTTCCTTCCTTCCTTCCTTCCTTCCTTCCTTCCTTCCTTCCTCCTCCCTCCCTCCCTCCCTCCCTCCCTCCCTCCCTCCCTCCCTCCCTCCCTCCCTCCTTTCTTTCTTTCTTTCTTTCTTTCTTTCTTTCTTTCTTTCTTTCTTTCTTTCTTTCTTTCTTTCAGGCTTGCTAATAGGATTGGGTTGGACTGGTGGTAGCAGGGGCTGGAGAAGGGGCATCAGCAACATATACAATTTTTCTTTGCTATTCAGGGTATTCAGTGCTTTAAGTTCCTCTTCCTCTAAGGAATGCTCAAAATGTCCTTGGTCCAAAGTTGTTTTTTTGTTGTTGTTGTTTTTCTTGTTGTGTTTTCCAGGTATTTCTTCTAGTACGTGTCAGTGTCAACGTCCATTCTTGTGTATTCTTGTGGCAACATAAGCAGCATAAACCGTAGCCGAGAATTCCCACATAATCTGAATATAGGAATTTAAGTGTGAAAAAAAATGCCCTACGTCAAGCCTCGAACCTCAGGATAACATCTCGAATCGCTGTTTGCAATCTAGAAGTTACGTGCAGGGGCAGGTAGATAGAGGTTTCCAAGAATCAGTTCTGAAGCTGGAGGCTTGCCCAACAGTGACCTAAACCCCACTGAAAGTCCTCAGACAACCCTGTTTCCTGAGTCTCTTTGCACACACAAAATGCTGACAAATAATACTCCTTGAAAAGACTCAGAAGCCATCCCAATACTTGCCTAAGCGGCATAAAGAATAGGAGGCTTTGCCCTGACCGGTTTGGCTCAGCGGTTAGAGCATCGGCCTGCGGTCCGGAGAGACCCTGGTTCGGTTCCCGCTAAGGGCATGTTCCTTGGTTGCAGTTTGTCCCCGGCCCTGGTTGTGTCGTGCAGGTGGCGACCACTCGATGTGTCCCTTTCACGTCGATGTTTCTCTCTCTCTCTCTTCCTTTCTCTCCCTCCCGCTCTATCTGAACAAAGAATGGAAAAATGTCCTCTGGTGAAGATAAAAAAAAAAAAAAGAATAGGAGGCTTTAACCTTCTTGAAAACCCCAGGAATACTGAATTTCCTTTAACAAAATATTCGAATTTATGAGGACTCGAGCTGGAGAAAAAAAAAGGGGGTTGATCCCGTCCCAATTTCAGTTGGAACTACAAATGCCGCACATGTATATCATTTGTCACATGGTTATTATAGAAACATTGCTACGAAGGTTCCTTTTATCTACATGCCTTATAAAATGAAGATGTCAAAATACTCTTCTAAAACAAAGAATTTTAAAATTCAGTAAAATGTTTTAATTGAGCTGTTTCACTTCAATATTTTTTTAAAACATGGCACTTTCCACAGATATGAATCTTATGAATGCCTAGACACAATTAGAATTTATGTACATATCTATTAGACACATTTCCCTTTTTATTAAGAATTACTTTATTATAAAATTATGGGCTATTTTTTTCACTAACATAGACATTATTAGTTTTAATTAATACAATTATTTATAAACCAGTACATAATTACACAATCCAACATGTTCTAACCTTTTTTTTTACCAACTCTCTAAGTTTTAAATATCATTTTATCCATTTTTCTATGGTATACAACAAAAAAGTGAAGTTAAGTAAAATATTTATATATTAGCATATCAACAAAGAACACAATATACTATATATTTAAATAATAATTTTAATATAGAAAAAAATTTAATATCTAATCATTTTATTTTATTTTTATCTTTTTGATTAGAGAGAGAGGAAGTGAGAGGGAGAGAGAGGTAGAAACATCAATGAGAGAGAACATCGATTGGCTGCCTCCTGCATGCCCTTCACTGGGGATCGGGCCCACAACCTGGGCATGTGCCCTGACCGGGAATTGAACCAGCGACCTCTTGGTACATGGGTCGATGCTCAACCACTGAGCCATACCATCTGGACTAATATCTAATAATTTAAAAAATATATAAGGATAAATGTATGTTCTTTTCTATTCAGTAAAAAGAGAGTGCTTAATTTTCTTTGAGTTAATCGTGTAAAACAAAACCTACCTTGTAAAAAATAATATTGAAAATAAAATGTTTTATTTGGGGACTGACTATATGTTCAAAATGTATATTAATGTGTAACTATACATCATGCACCAAAAAGAACAGATATGTCTCTCATTACCTTGCAATTTTAACATAGTCTTCAAAAACTCAACTAACTTGTTTAACTAATTTCTTTTTTCATTGATAAAGTAAAAGCGGTGTTTTGAGGCCCTTTCTGAAGATATTTCCTTAAAAAAAAAAATTGTTTTGTGGTATAGTAATGATTTTACAATCCATGAATTACATATTATGTTTTCTCATTTTTAACCTAAAATTTTGAAGTCCTTCTCTTGAAGAACTATTTAAGAGTATAGCTTCTGATCTCGTGAAGAATAGTTTTTATATTATAGCCACCATAGAAGCAGAACTTCTTGAATCATAGTGTCACTAAAATGATGAGACTAATTGATGACAGTAACAACATCGAAACTGAGGAGAGTAATTTTCTCCATTGGTGTATAACTCTTTTTTTTATCCTCACCCGAGGACATTTTTCCATTTTTTGTTCAGATAGAGCAGGAGGGAGAGAGAGGAAGAGAGAGAGAGAGAGAGAAACATCAATGTGAAGGGACACATCGAGTGGCTGCCACCCGCACGACCAACCAGGGCCGGGGACAAACTGCAACCGAGGTACGTGCCCTTAGCGGGAACCGAACCCGGGTTTCTCTGTACCGCAGGCCGATGCTCCAACCGCTGAGCCAAACCGGCCAGGGCGGTGTATAACTCTTTCATAACAATTTTATCAATATTTCCCCCTGAATAAGATATACTATGGACAAGGAAGGCATTAACAAATCTCTTGAGCCTGTCAATTTATTTTGCACTATGTACAATCTCAGTAAATCTTATATGATCAACACTTTATCTGTAGAAAATTATCCTTTTATTTGACAATTCTTCCCATGAATTTCTTATAATAGTAATGAGCTAATTTAAAAATACAAAGTATATCAAAGCAACCTAAAATATTTCTGGCCTCTCTCTTTTTATAAGATAAATGTATAAGTAGTTGTGATTTTCCAGCAGGTCTTTGCAAAATCTCAAAGATGATGTTAATTTTCATTTTAAGAGACCTCTGGTGTTCGTTTTGGCAGCACATCTGCTAAAACTGGAATTCTCTAGAAAAGATTAGCCTGGGCCCTGCACAAATATGACATGCAAATTTGTAAAGAATTCGCTGTTTTTTCAGCAAATGATGTTGGGAAACTAAATATTCACATGCAAAAGAATAAAGGTGGGCCCCTGGCCAGTTTGGCTCAGCGGTTAGAGCGAGGGCCTGCGGTCCAGAGAGACCTGGGTTCGGTTCCCCCTAAGGGCATGTACCTCGGTTGCAGTTTGTCCCCGGCCCTGATTGGGTTGTGCGGGTGGCTCGATGTGTCCCTTTCATGTCGATGTTTCTCTCTCTCTCTCTCTCTCTCTCTTCCTCCCGCTCTATCTGAACAAAAAATGAAAAAATGTCCTTGGGTGAGGATAAAAAAAATAAATAAATAAAATAAAGGTGGACTTTTACCTTACACCATATACAAAAAATTAACTTAAAGTGAATTAAAGACCTAAATATAAGAGCTACAAGTGTAAGACTCTTAAAAGAAAACCTATTAAAAAAAGCTTTGTAACATTAGATTTGATGATAATTTCCTGACTATCACACCAAAAGCACAGGAAACAAAAGAAAAAAAAGGATAAACTGGACTACATCATAATTTAAAACTTCTGTGCCTCAGAAGACAGTAGCAATAGAGTGAAAGGAAACCTTTGGAATGGGAGAAAATATTTACAAACTATGTGTCTGATTAAGGTTAATATCTAGAATATATGAAGAACTACTACTCAACAAAATGTAAACAAGCAGATTTGAAGTGGGCAAAGGAATTGAAAAAACAATTCTCCAAAGAAGGTATACAAATGGGCAATAAGCACATGAAAAAAAAAATTCAAATCACTAGTCATTAGAGAAGTGTAATCAAAACCACAGTGAGATGTCATTTCGAAAACATTAGGATAGTTATTATTGAGAAACAGAAAATAATAAGTATTGGCAGGAAGGTAGAGCAACTGGAATCCTTGGCCTTGCTGGTGCAAATATAAAATGGTACAGCCACTGTGGAAATTAAACATAGAACTACCTTATGATCCAGCAATCCCACTTCCGGGTATATACTCCAAATATTTGAAAGCAGGGTCTCAAAGACATATTTGTACACCCATATTCATAATAGCTAAAGGGAGAAGGCAAGCCAAGTGTCCATTGCAGAATGAGTGACTAAACAAAATATAGTATCTACAGATAATGGAATATTATTGAGCCTTAAAAAGGAAGAAAATTCTGACATGTGCTAAAATGTGGATGAAACTTGAAGACATTCTAAGTGAGAGAAGCCAGTCCCAATAGGACAACTACTATATGAGTCCACTTATATGAGGTATCTAATATAATTAAATTCATAGAGACAGAAAGCAGAGTGGTGGTTTCCAGAGACTGGGTGGAGGGAGAAATGGGGAGATATAGTGTAACAGGTGTGGAGTTTTAGGTGGAGAAGATGAAAAGTTCTGGAGATGGATGGTGGTGATGGTTGCATAATAACGTGAATGACTATATTACACTTAATACTATAGAACTGTACATTTTAAAATGGTTAAGATGGTAAATTATATGTTAGGTCTATCTCATCACAATAAAAATTGAAAAAGACATTCTAAAAATTTTATTTTTCTGAATTTAGGATCTGATATTGAGGAAACAAAATCAAGAATTATCAGGAAAGATTTGGTTGACTGAGACAGGAGCACAATTCCCTTTAAAAAATAACAACTTATAACCTAACTTGTCATAAATCAAAGTGACAACACGTTTTACAGTAAAAAGAGAAGAGCCCTTGTCAGTTCGGTTCCCGCTAAGGGCACATACCACATACCTCAGTTGCAGTTTGTCCTTGGCCCCGGTTGGCATCGTGTGGGTGGCAACTGGTCGATGTATCTCTCTCACATCAATGTTTCTCTCTCGCTCTTCCTCCCTCTTTCCCTTCTGCTCTATCAGAAGATAAATGAAAAAAAAAAAAGAAGAAGAAAACAAAATTGCAAGGAACCTTAGCTGTTCTGAAGAGATGAACTTAAAAAAAACAATCAAGAACATAATAAAGTTAGCAGAAATTGCAGGATATAATTTTGGTGATACAAAGAATTTCTGCTAACTTTCAGATTACACAGAAGGTAAAGAATAATCCTTCATTCTCCTTGTTAAAAGGAGAGTAAATATTTCAAGATCAATTTATATTTTCACAGGGAGAAAATGAAATTGCAGTATTACATTAATTTAGTCTTTGGCAGTAAAGGATATCGACATATCTTTATAAATAAGCCCATCAAAATTAAGCAAATTTTCCAAAGTTTTAACATATTTTGTCTGTTCTCTTTCAAACTCAGATATTATAAAGTATGACAAATAAAATTCACTAAATCTTCTACAACTTGACATGAAAACTCAAGTTGTACCCTCCCCTATGTGCTTTAAAATTCTGGAACAAACTGAGCTTTAATTTAGAACAAATCAATTCTTTTTTTCCTTGAAAAAACATGTCAGGCTATCTCTTATGACTGTCAAGGGCTATAATTCTCTTTCTCATTTGCTATAATTTCATTTTTTCTTAATTTGATGAGATTTGTTATGTGAGCCATAGTATGGTCTATTTGGAGATGTTCCATGTTCAACATTTGTTTCTTTTTATTCAAGGTAATATGTCCTTATTTTGAGGTCCATAGCATATGATATTAAGGTAAACACACCAAGTTTTTTGTTTTTTATTAATGTGTATAACTTTTTAATCATTTTAACCTATTGAAGAAAAAGCAATGAATTGCAAAGGAGCATGGAGAAATGTTAGGATTGGTGGGAATATTCAGTATCTTGACTGGTGATGATACCACAGGAGATATATATCAGTTACAACTTGTCAAATTGTATCCTTAAATTTAAGGCAGTTTTTGATACAAGAATTATACCTCAATGAGGTTGATTAAAGACAGAATATAATAATAAAAAGTATCTAGAAACTCTTCAATATTTGGAAATAAATGCACATCTAAATAAACCATAGGATGAAGAAGAAATTACAATAAAAATCTAAAATATATTGAACTGAGTAGTGAAGATATTTCAGATAAACGTATGCAGGATGCAACTAGAGCAATGCTTAGAAAGGAACTTATGGTGCTAAGTGTTTATATTATATTAGAGATAAGGAACCATTTAATAATATTAATCTAAGGTTCTACCACAGGAACCTAAATAAAAAATTAAATCCAAAGTAAGTCAAAAGAGCCCTGGCTGGTCTGGCTCAGCAGATATAGTATCAACCTGCAGACCAAAGAGTTGCAGGTTCAATCCCCACACCTGGTTGGGGTTATGTGGGAGGTAACCAATCAATTTGTCTCACATTGATGTTTCTCTCCCTCCCTCCCTCCCTCCCTTCCACTCTTCAAAACCAGTGGAAGATTATCCTCAGATGAGGATTAACATTAACAAAAAAGTAAGTCAAAAGAAAGAGATAATTGCCCTGGCTGGTTTGGCTTAGTGGTTAGAGTGTCAGACTGCGGACCAGAGAGACCTGGGTTCGGTTCCCACAAAGGTCACATACCTTGGTTGTGGTTTGTCCCTGGCCTTGGTAGGGTCATGTGGGTGGCAACCACTCTATGTCTCTTGCATGGATGTCTCTCGATGTTTCTCTCTCTCTCTTCCTCCCTCTATCCCTCTCACTCTATCTGAAGATAAATGCAAAAGTGTCCTCAGGTGAGGTTAAAAAAAAAAAAGAAAGAAAGAAAGAGATAATGATGATCATAGGAGAAATCAATAAAATTGAAAATGACCAACTAATAGAGAAAATTAACAAAACAAAAATTTGTTCTTTTCCTTTGAAAATGTTAATATAGTTGATAAATCCCTGGATAGGAGTCGTGCTGTTTTGTTTTCTTCTGGGACATGAGTACACTTACCAAAGAAATTTAGATATTCTCAGTGTTCTAGATAATATTATTTTTTAATATTATTGTTTTTACCACAACAACTATGGATATTAGTCTTTATTAACAGCATTAGGTAAAAATTTGAAGTGTAAACAGTTAAGAAAAGGGAATGGCATTTTAGTTATTCTTGCAAAGACATCAATGTAGGAACAAGCATGTTGTGGTTACAGTTTATAAAAAAATATCCAAAACTTGAAAATAAAGCCAAGAGAGTACAGCATATATGTTCAGTGTGATAGTGGATGAGTATTTATTTAAAATATCTGAAGATTATTTAATTCTTTAAGAAAATTAAACTGGCACTTTCACCTGTGTCTTATCATTCTCTTTAGTATTTGATTAGAGCCCAGACATTGTGAAATTAATGTTATCTTGTGTGATAGAAATTAACTCCCAGAATTATGTTAGGGTTTTGTTTGTTTGTTTGTTTTTTACTGTGAAGTAACCAGTTGTGTTATCTAACCTGGCAATCTTGTTTTAACATGACTTTACTCAAGTGCCTATAAATAGTTCTTCAAAATGTTTGCTGAAATTGCTTTAATCTTACTTGCTAATGTTAGGAGACAATTTTCTACGAGTCTCTCTCACTTCTGTGTGTTTTATGAGCAGAGGTCCCAACTGCCTTTGTTCTGCATGATTTTTTCAGGAATGTTTGTGTAGCAAACAGCCTTGGAGGATACAGTATTTGCTTCCATAGCAAAACTCAGGTTTGCTTAGAGCCTTGGAACATAAAGATAGGCTTCCCTCCTGAGGGTGGGGAGGGTGGTGGTTAGGCATGCTTAGTTCAGAGTTCCTCTCCTAGAATACAATCTGCAGCATGTGCAAGAGCCACCTGTCCTCCTTTATATCACTGTGTGCAAATTTTGGTTTGAAGAAGTGGCACGAAATTTGTTTGTGCTCATGCTGTTTGTTGTGCTATGAGTGATACCTTTCTTCTTTTCTCTGACCCAGGCACCTTGTGTCTTCTGCCAGCATCCATGATAAGTGCATGGCAGGTAACTTTTCAGCTTGCAAGTAGGGCAAAATCTTAAATCTTTCACAGTTCTTAACAGATTCTTCAATATTTAAAAAATTGGACAAATGTTTGAGTTGTGTTCTTTCTAAATGTATATGAGAGTTATGTTTCAATCCTTTGAAAATTGTGCTTTAACATGCTTTTAGGTCATTCCCTGAGGTACTGGAGTGGACTTATCTGCTGCATTCAATAGAACGG
Organism: Molossus molossus; assembly: GCF_014108415.1. NCBI lineage: Eukaryota > Metazoa > Chordata > Mammalia > Chiroptera > Molossidae > Molossus > Molossus molossus. The sequence goes on along the minus strand of NW_023425401.1, from coordinate 32,485,115 downwards.
CATAGTGCAAGAAGTGAAATTTAATGAGCTGTTAAGCTGAACATGTCTTTTCTTGGTTCACGTAGTGATTTCCAATCAACTGTGGAAATTTACCTTTGCTGACTGATTGTTTCTCCAATTTTCTCTCTTTTGTCTGCCTCCTGACTTTTGTTTTCTTTCTTGGTTATTGGTCAAGTCTGTTAGTTGGTCTATGTTTTTTCTGAGTGTTTGGACTAAGTTGCTTTCTACAACCAAAGAGCAGGGATAAATGGTCTAGGAGGGTGGTCTTGACAGCATAATCAGTTGAGCACCTTGTGTGTACAAGAATTTGATTTGTGTGTGGCTAATTGATTGCAATAATGATTGGTAATCTATTTGTTTGGTCCTGCCATTTAGTAATTGCTGTAAGGGTGATGGGGATCTGTTCCTTGTCAGGTAAGACACAACAGAGAATCTGGCTTGTTTTTCCTGTTTGACTATTTGTGAACTCCTATCAATTAAGAAAATATTTGTCCATTGGAAAGGAGAATAGCCCTTTGATATCTGAACTGTGGAGTTTTGTGTTCTGTGTTTACTTTTACTTGTGGCTGAGGTTATAGAACTAAAGCTTCAAGCTCTCTGTGGATTTTTGTGATTGAGAAGAGTTTTTAGCTCCTTTTGGGTGATTTCAAATATTTTCCATTTCCAAAGGGCATTACTAAATTAGATTGTAAAGTCTTATAAAACAAAAGAGCTCTGTTCTGATTGGCTTATAAACTGTAATAGATTTTTACACAAATCTAAAATTCCTAGAATTTCTAGAAATCAAAGAAACTAAGTTTGAACTAAGTTTCTAGAAATTAGTTCAGAAGCATTTTTATATAAGAACCCAAATTCACATTATCAAGATGAAACTCTTGGACAAATCAAACTGGATTCATAATTTTGGTTTAAACCAGGGTTTTTCTACATTAACACTGTTGACATTTTGGGCCAGAAAATAAGAATTTAAAAGATTAAACGTTTTCAAAAGTCATCTCTTATTACATTTTCATTTAAATACATTTTAATTATTTTTTCAATTTTTAAAATTTGGGGGAACAGAGATAACTTACTGGATCCATGGAACTAATATAGGAAATCTTAAACATTTAAAATATTTTAAAAATTAAACTCATTTTGTAGTAAAAATATTTTGCTAAAAATTGCTACATGTTAATAAAATTAGTAAAAAACTATAGTGTTGATTTTAAGTACAATTAAATTACTCTTATGTGCCAAGAGTATTGTCTATTTAAGAAGAATATCTCTTCTTGACTTTCAAATATGAAAAAAAAATCTCTGTAATAAAATATCAAAAATGTTAAAGACAGTGGAATTTTGCCAAAAGTTGTTAGTATTGAGTTTTTCTTTTAAGTAGGAACCATGCCCATTATATAAACTCACAGTTAACTTTTCTTCCAAGTTTCACTCTTGGCAAGGGAAAACATACAAAAGAAGCACAAACAATTTAATATTTCCTGTATCCCTTTCTTATCTGGAAAATTCTTGAGTTTATATCTGCATTAGGTATTCCCAGAATTTACACATAATGACAGAGCAATGTTCATGAACAAACTGATTTTCAAATTTCCAAAAGAGAAGGACACAAGAAAAGGAAAGGAAGCAGGAAAGAAGAAGTAAGAGGAAGCCAGCTTAAAACAGATATAAAATTATCACTGTAAAAGGCTAATTGCCTAAATTCTAAAGGAGGAGAAGAGTTAGATGAAAGAAACCCTACTTGTACACATGCACATACTGGAGGAAATACATTACATTGTTATTTAAACAATATCTAGAGCTTTTAACAATTCTATCAAACCTTATTATTAACAAATTAGTGCTTAGTACTCACCAAACTAGGAAAATTTGAGGGGGCGATCTCATGTTAAAAAGTAATCTCACCAGCCGGTGTGGCTCAGTTGGTTGAGCATTGGCACATGCACCAAAATGTCACTGGCTCAATATCCTGTCAGGGCACGTGCCAGGGTTGTGGGCTAGATCCCCAGTAGGCGGTGTGCAGGAGGTGGTCAACTGATGTTTCTCTCTCTCATGGATGTTTCTATCTCTCCCTCTCCCTTCCTTTCTCTCTCAAAAAAAAATTAAAAATAAAAATAAGTAAATTAAAACAAATTTATTAAAAAGTAATCTTTCATTTGGACATACAAGTCAGAAAATCTCCTCTCAAAGTTTATTTCCCATTTGTTCTAATTTGTCCCTCAATGATTCATCTTGTTCATTTCATAAATAACTCAAAGTGGCCACAGTAATTTGAAATTATCCTTGGTGAAATGAGATCAGTTAGAGAAGTAGGTACATGAACGAAAGCGTGAAGGCACACACGTGGGGCCCAGAGTGTTAAAGAAGACCCGGTGACTACTTGGTAAGAATCTGCCAATCAGCGAGTCTTACAGCCTCGAGACTTCCAGCTCCAAGCTAAAGAAACTAAATGAAGAAACAAAGGCAAGACTGAGGAAAGGTCTTACTAGGCTTGGATCGGTGGCCCAGGCAAAATCGGTGTGATGAGGATGCTGGTCTGATGAGACATGAATTTGTCAGTTCCGGTGGATGGATTGGGAGATAGACTACTGAACCTGTACTAATCCTTTCCCCTCTAAATTTTCTCTTATGGACTCAGTGAAAAAATGATAAGAACAGAAAAAGAACAAAAACATCATGTTATTAGTACTGTACCAAGCCAGGTTTCCCTCCAACTATAAGAATTTTCACATCTGACCAGATAACCAAAGGATTTCGTGATCATGGTATCTCCCTTGTCAGGTAAGTATTAACCAAAGGATTTCTGAGAGGATTCCTCATTCCCAGGAAACAGAATAAACTCTGTTTCAGAGGGCTTCACATAAGTCTATTGGACCTGAGCACCAGTGCAAGACCTATCTCACCACTGCTGTGGGCGAGACCCGGAACATGAGGTTCAAGAAGTGTCAAGGGTGTATGTGATTTCAAAGCTGAGGGCCTTGAGCCCTGTCAACCAGGGGGCCCCAATCAGATATTCTTGTGGCCTAGCCCTGTCAACAAGGGGGCCCCAATCAGATCTTCTTGTGGCCTACAGTATTGTCATTGTCAATTAAAAAAAAATGTTGATTAAACAACGCTAAGTTTACTAGACTTACTGTAATAAGGGAGAACGTCAACTTGAAAGTCTCAGTACTGTCTACAAAGGGAGATTTGAGGAGTTAATATTTGTAGGGTTTAGGGGTCAGGGCTTATGAGGTTTAAAGGAAGTCTTTCAGGGCAAGCAACTGGTTGTGATAGGATTAGTGCACACAGCAAGGTGTTTTGATGAGTCAACTGTTGAAGGATAAGCAAGCTTTTTGGCCAAGTCATCCATCTATTGTCCCACTAAGAGAGTTGCTTATTCAAATGAGCAATGCATTTGCCTGGAAAAATGGATTTTCAGAAATTCCCTCAACAAATAGTAAAATTTTCTGATTTACAGTCTTATCTTCCTGGGCCAAAGTTGTTTGAATAAACAGCTGTGTCATGATGGTACAGGTGGTCTAAGTTCTCAGCATCTTTCTCTTCTGTGACCTCTATTACAGTCTGTCCAGTGGTGCACCTGGAGGATTTCTCAGGTAAACATCAGTTAACATTTTTTTAGAGAAAAATTTCCTTCGGTCTCCTTAGAATATACTCTTTCTTTAGAATGATATTATCGTTTTATTGATCAGATAATATTTCTGTTTTCACTTTCTTGCAAATAATAGATTAGAATTAAAAAAGGTTTTTAGCAGGGTTTGACTCTCAGATTCTTTCAGGCTTTCTGGGTACACTTCCTTAACTTGTTCCCACTCCTATCTAGCAAGGCCTAGTGAAACTTCTAAGGCTAATAACAATTTCTTTTGACTCTAATAATGTGTAGTTATTTCCATCATGCCTCTTTTGTAAAGCAAACAAGGTGGGAATTTTTCTTCTTACATGACTGGTCAAGTAAAAAATAAGATTACAAATGACCACTCTGGTTACTTGGTAATATGAGTTATTTCGTTATTTTAGACTAGAGCAAAAATGTCATTTTCAATGGTAATGCAGTGAAGCAATTTGAATGGAAGCCTGAAATACATATTTTACAGCTTGTATGTATTGAAACAGAGAAACTAAAACCTAAATTTGACTCATTAAATTTTAGAAGTATTTCTATATCCCACCCAAAAAGCTTTTGAATTTGACAAGCCATATTAAGAGGCAGACATATAGGCAATACAGACACATAAAGAAAATGATCACACTATTGCACGTACAAGTGTCAACAGAAAGATCTTAAAAGTCAAGAGTGCAAAATCCAGACAAAGCTATGGGGATGCCCAGAATTTCATTAGGTATCTTATAATAGTTATAAAAATTATAGTCCTAGAAGATAGAATGGAAGAACATGAATAGAATGCACGATGTGACCAAGTCCAGAGATATTTAAAGGTACACAAGAAGACAGTCAAATATCTTAGGAGACAAAGAAGCGAATGATGATGAAGGAAGTGGCAATAATCTTGATGAGGGCTTCGTACTTCTTTCAGAAGACAAAGGCAGGCATTTCCCGATTGATGGCAGTAAACTGTTCCTGACAGTCAGGACTTACGCAAACGATTGTTAATAAAAACAAGCCTATGTCAACTACTTTAAGTTATAAAACTTTTCATAGTTAACCTTTGTGAGGGCAAAGAAAGGCACTCTCACTCTTTACATCTTCTAGCTGGGTTAATAATCAAATTAATGGAGAAAGAGTAACAAGAGAAATTCCCATGTTAATACGTGCCCATGGGAAATTTACATAAGCATGAAAAATTCCCAGAGTGAGGTAAAATTGGGTATATGTATCATTTTGGACAAAGGAGAAAGTGGGATGGGGTCTGAGATTTCAAAGGAAGCAGGCAATTTATAGGTAGTTGACGAATAATGGAACATACATGGCAGGTGAATTTATAGGTGGTTGAGGAATAACGGAACATACATGGCGGGTGAATTTTTGCTGGGAAACCCAGGAACCCATGAGACACAGGGGTAATGTGTAAACAAGGCCCCTGCTTGACTCTCTCCCCGCCTCCATACTCAATTCAAAGTACGTTGCTATGATGAACACCCTAAGATTTCCTTCCTGGTGTACGTCTTTCCTTTGCATTTCTTAGGCAGGAAAAAGCAGAGGATCAAAGTTCTTTCTGAATCTTTTGTTTCTTAATAACCATCTTAAAATCAATATCCTCAAAGACAGTTTTAGGGCGGCAAAACTTTGTTTCCCTTTGCCATCAACGCAGTGCCTCCAACCAGTTTCTTAAAATACAGAAAACGGTTGGATATGAGTATCAGACTCCAGTGTTGGGATGTGATATTACTATAACTAAATGTTGTATTGTATGCAGTAATGCTGCAATGCCTCTCTGTACACTGTGGACATCATAAAAGTCACATCTCTTTTATTGAAATGTGCTTGTCAAGGATTCTACATGGATTCTGTCATTCTGTCGATTATATTTGGATCACAACGTGCGGAAATTACCTTCTCGTCATTCTGGTAAAAATATTGCATTGAGCTTTGGGGACATAAATATACATTTCCCCCATATAAATACAAACCTAAGATATTGTTTTGAGAAATAAATGTGTTTTATGAAGGTAAGTGTATTAAAATCCAAGAGGCATTCTTAGTGGGAAAATCTTCACTGAGGAGAGGATTAGCAGTTTATGCCTATATTAGAAAAGTTGTAACTTTTTTGAGACTTGAATTCATGGACATGAACTACGTGAAACGCTTCTCCGTCCCCTCTTTAGAAGTACAGTGATTATAGCAATTACTTAGTTTGAGACCCTCAGTGTTGTCATTAAGAGTCATTCTAGCCTGGCCGGTGTGGCTCAGTGGTTGAGCATCTACTCATGTACCAAGAGGTCACTGGTTTGATTCCCCGTCAGGGCACATGCCCAAGTTGTGGGCCCGATCCCAAGTGGGGGGCATGCAGGAGGTGGCCAATCGATGTTCTCTCTCATTGATGTTTCTATCTCTCTCTCCTTCTCTCTCTAAAAAAAAGAGTCATTTTATTTAAGAGTTGGGACTGAGACTACTCATCTACAATTTGCTATTTACAGAGAAAGCCCTAGAGAATGGGATAACTTAAAGACAGAGGTTTGGTTTACCTGGCTTTCACAATACAGTATCCATATGACTTTAAAAGAAGGTAAATTACTTTAAAAGAAGGTAAATAAATAATATTGGTTAACAGTATATACTGATAATTTTCTGACAAATTCATTTATCTAACATCATGCAGAGGAATCAAGAGCATTTCTCCATACATTTTAAAATGTATTATATTTGCTGATCCATAAAGTCTTTTCCCATATTAAAGTCCAAAATAACATATGATAACCAGTACCCATGAAAGCCTATTAGCTGGTTTTGAAAATTTTTCTGTTAAGCTTTAATTCCAAGTTGAGCATCACATATGTATACATGGTTGTGTGCATGGGTTTATGCATGGATACATGCACCATCCCTTAAATAGAAAAAAATAACAACAAACTAAAGAAGTGGTTTGTTTAAGCTATTGTACACTATAAAGAGAGTTTGTTTTTTTTGTAAGCTGCATTCAGAACCACACACACAAAAGGAACTGGGATAGTGCTAGATTCTGGTGTTATGTATGACTAAAATCAACGTATTGCCTCAACTACTATCTCAGCTGTCTATAATGATGTCAAAACAGACTGAGTTGTGGTTTTGTAGATAAAGTTTTGTCCTAAAAAAAAAAAAAAGGGTCATTTTAGAATTCTGCCTTAACAAGGAACAACATTCTGACGCACTTACAACAGCAATGAACCTGTAGAAAGTATGCTAAGTGAAATAAACAATCACATAAAGACGAATGCCTATGATGGTACTTGCATGAGGAACCTAGAGTGATCAAATTCATAGAAAGAGAAAGTAAATTGGCATTTGCCAGGGGTTGATGGGGAAGAAGAAATTGGGAATTGTTATTTAATGAATAGTAGAGTTTCAACTTTTCAAGATGAAAAAGTTCTGGAGACTGGTTACACAACAAGGTGAATATACTTAACACTACTAAAATGTTCTCTTAGAAATGGTTAAGTGGTAAATTTTATGTTATGAATTGTTTACTACAATTAAAAAGGAAAAAGAGGGAAAAAAATAAATTTAGAACCTCACCTCACTCAGAAGGTGTTTTGAAAAAGATTTTTGTATGACATAATTATTTCTTTAGTGATTAAGCATCTCTCCACCCAGGAATAATTAGGAGTGTACATAAAAATCTTAAGAAAATAAAATATATAATGCTAATATTTTGCATTGAGGAATCTTGCATATTTGCTACATTTCCTTATAATGCTTATTAGCCTTGCAATTCCATTTTTTGCAATATACTTGTGTAAATGCTTTAGGTTTGTAATATTAAATTCAATTCTTACTAAATTTATGCACATGCTTGAAAACTTTAAGATAATTTGAGATATTTATAAGATTCATTTATGAGATTAGTAAGAGTAGTCAAGGAGACTAAGTTAGACAATTGTACCGCTGGAATAAAATTAAATATTTTAACGTAAAATGTTAAATGGAAAAGGAAATTTAATAAGCTGAGGTTTTAAAGGAATTTAATACAGTTCTAAAAATCCCCCTTAAAAGCAATGGTAAAAATTTGCTAGACTTTCAAAACAGAACTCAAAGACTATAAAGTGAATGAAAAGCTCAAGAAAGTATCAAGCAAATACAATTTTCATTTAAAAAGAAACCTAAGTAAACCTCTCAGTGGTTTCTCCTACACGTAAAAGCTGTCCTTGAGGGCATCAAAAGAGTCCGTTTCACACTGGCAATAGTATTAAATGTCAAGAAAAGAATCCGAATTGGGTGGCAGCAAGCTACCTGCTGCTGAGATGGTGTGAGCAAGGCAGGCATCTCACAGGATAGAAACAGAACGAAATCCAAGGACTGTGGAGAACCACAGCTAAAAATGCAGATGTGAAGTATTTGCCTTCCCGTTTAAACTATGGAGCCCTTCCTGGTCATTTTTAACCTCAGAGTGTTTACCCAGTTCTTTTATTCATTAGCTGCCTCACCAGCAGGCAATTTGTGAGTTCCAGGGTCAGCCTGAACCCGTGGGGCCAAGACTACCAGGAGCCTTGGTAATGAGCAGCCTAATTCTCTCTTCCTCTCTGGGACAGAGTAACTTATAATTCTGCTCAGGTGCAAAAGCAGTTTGAAGCCGGCGATGTCTCCAGTTCTCAAAGATTTTTCTCACAATCAAAAATAGATTTTCTTTTCTTTTTAAGTGATCGGCAAAGCACCCTACTTGGTTACATATACATTGAATAATTCGGGGGGAAGATAATAAGGATGACCTGTGTGATACCATTTTAATGAGCCAGTCTCTCTCTAAGAGAGCTCTGGGCGGTGGTGAATCTAAGGCACGTTTTTAAGTGAGTCAGAATCACTTATTGATCACCCTCTGTGTGTAAATGATGTGTTAGTATTACTGACAATTTCAAAGAATAGCAGAAGGAAAAGCCTTGGACTTCAAAGTGTTTCTGACAGCCTTTCTGGAATATGGAACACTTATGGGCAGGCAAGGCCAGGGCAACCTGCTGCAGACATATGTCAGCTCCAGGGCACCAGGTCACACAGCGGGAGACCAGGAAAGGAAATGAAAACTAGGAGTAGGCCATAAAAATGAAATTGCCTCCAAAGAAATCTTCAGACCAGTGGGCCAATGGAACATGTCTAGCAGGGCCCAGAGAAACCCATCCAAAATTATACTCGTTACTAATCATAAGACTTGGTCCAACGATCAGCTCAATGAAGACTTTCAAATTTAAAAAAAAAACAAAAACAAACAAAAACCACTGCTCTCCTAGAAGACTGAAGATACAGACATATATATGATGATACACCTCAGCCCCGCAATCTCTGCAGACCAGAACTATCAGGCCTTGGTCAATGACTGCCAGCTTCTTCTAATTTTTAACCCCAGTTTCCAGCTCAGGACCAACCAGAAAAAGCCAAATATCTGCTAACTAGCCAACCTCCAGCCTCCCCATAGCAACAACCTCCAATCAGAGCATAACTCAGGCCTTTTAAGTCCACTATAAAGGGTCCATGCTAGTCTTGAAGTCTCTGCCAAAAGCAATTGATAGTGGCTGCCTTATTTTTTATTTTTTTTATCCTCACCTAAGGATATTTTTCCATTTATCTTTAGATAGAGTGGGGGGAGAAAGGGAGAGAAAGAAACATTGATGTGAGAGGGACACATGACTGGTTGCCACCTGCACGACCCCCGACCAGGACGGAACTGCAACCAAGTTACTGCCCTTGACCAGAATCGAACCCACGACTCACTGATCCGCAGGCCGATGGACTAACCACTGAGCAAAACTGGCCAGAGCAATAGTGGCTTCCTTTTAAAACTCTCATGTGGGTGATACTCATTTATTTCCACACTTCTACTAAAGTCTCACCTACATACGGTCTGCACTGCCTGTTGCCATGGACCCCAGGCTTCAACCAGGCGCAGTGGCGTGAGGCCCGGTGCCCAGGGCGCGGCCTGTGCAGTGCTTTTCCACGCGGGAAGTCAGCGCCGTAAATCTCTGCATTGAGATCCTCAGCTATTTATCTCCGGTTAGATAAGCAGAATTCGTTATTGATTCCCGTAGGTTCGGCATTCTTGGTGGAATCAGTGCATTCTTTTCCACCTCTTTGGCTGTGCTTTGTGCTTCTGTTTGGGGCTGTGCTGTCTGCAGGCGCTGTTTGTTGTAAGGACAATTACAGGTAAAGCACAGGCGCAGGCCCGGTCCGCCCGTCATTCCAGCTGAACTCACATGCGCCCGAATTTGTTGTCCTTACCAGAAAGGCATCTAATTGGACAAACTGCTGAGAGTCGCCAAAAACCATCTGAGTTTCTCCTTCTGTTTTGGCTTTTGATGCAGAGAATGGTTGCTCTGGTTTTCCACCTGCCACGTAGGAAGTGGGAGGCTGAGGGTGTGGGGAGGTGCAAATTATTGGGTCTGCACTTGGAGACCAACCTTCAGTAAGAGGCCCAAAATACAAGGTGCACAAGTGTTGCATTTCCACTGACCATTGTCGGCTCTATTATCTAAGCCTACACACCCTCCTCCCTAGGAAAAATTCCTTCTTTTATATACTCTGATTACAATTCTAATTCTTGCACCCATCTTTCTAAATGGCATGACTTCAGCAAGGATGATTTGGGCCATCAGAGACCACTCTGGGGAACATTTTACTCAAACAAAAGTATTCGTTTGAGAGGCACCTCAGAAAAGAAAGGGAATATGATTTCTTGGTCCTAATGAGCAGCAGTTTTTTGGTTAGTATGCAGAGACCTCCAAATGAAATTCTGAATAAAAAGTTGTTGCACTAAGAGTCTTTGACCAAAAACAAACTTAAGCAAAACTAAACAAGGCTCATTTCCTTGGGAAGTCCTCCCCCTCTTTGTCCTCCACTGGCTTCCTGATACCCAGCTCCTTGTTCTTCCCGGATGCTCTGATCTCACTCCTGTTACTACTTCGTGGACTCCCTGTAAAGACCCATTTCTCCCATGAGCCAGGTATGCAGGCAACTGTAAAATTTAAACCTTTGGCCCGGGCCGGTTTGGCTCAGCAGTTAGAGCGTCTGCCCCTGGAGTGAAGGGTCACGTGTTTGATTCCTGATCAAGGGCACGTACCTGGGTTGCAAATTCAATCCCCAATGGGTCCTTCGGGAGGCAACCAATCAATGTGTCTCTCTCACATTGATGTCTCTCTCTCCCCCTCCTTCCTCCCTTCCACACTACATAAGGATCAATGGAAAAATATCCTCAGGTGAGGATTAACAAAAACAACAAAGAAAGAATTTAAACCTTTGACTCTAGGTTAATTAAAGCTATAATTAAGGATTTCCCTAAATCAGACAAGACCAGCAACTATTCATGGATGAATTTAGAATTCTTCTGGGGGCATATGACCTGGCCTGTATCAGTCTGTACACATGTTGGTCAGAACCTCAGACTCTAAGTCCTGGATGCCAATTGATCAACTCAGACAGAAACCTACAAGGTCCCTATTTTGACAGCAAACCTGAAAAAGACTCAAAAAATCGGTCAAACTCTCCTAAAAGCCAAGCTTGAAACATTTTCAATAAAAATTTGTTGGACATAATTGAATTGTGGAAACAGAAAAGATGAAACTTATAGGAACAGGCCCTCAATCAAGATGTAAAACATCTAATTTCTCGTGATTCAGTTCTGATATAAGATGTAGATGATGCCAAGCTTTGTTCAGAGAACAAGGAAGCCTGTAGACAAGATTCCATTTATTTGTTCTCAGCCATAGGAAAAAGAGACATAAAGTTTCAAAAGATGTTACGATTTTGCCAAAATACCGCCCATTATTTAGAGCGTGACCTAATTAGGAAGAGAAAAACACTCTCTCCTGATAGGCTAAGGACTATCCAAACTTATCCTACACCAGTTGAAAAACCACAACAGAGAGGATTTCTGAGTTGAACCGAATATTGCAGGCATTTAGTGCCAGGTCTTTCTGAGTTTGTAAATTATAGATTAAGGAAGACCTAACAATGCAGTTGACTGTAAATATGACTGAACAACCCTCAGCGGGTAGAGATCTGGATCCTCACTGAGTTGCCTTCCTTGATTGAACTGGTTATCTCCTCACAAGTGAGAGAATGACGCAAGTGGTGGGTGTGGGGGATGAGAAACTATGCATATAAACTGTTAATGTCCAAACCATGTGTGCCATCCAACTCTGATGTTCAGCCTCTGTCGTAGGCAGCCCAGAGGGTTCAGAACTCGGTCAACAACTGCCACTTTCTCTAATTTTTGTCCCGGCTTCCAACTAGAATGAACCAGAAAAAGCTAAACAATCTCCCCCCAAACCAATCACACGGAATTCCCCATTTCTATTTAGCCCTTTCCCCCCACTTTGCTCTCCCCTGGTCTGCCTTTGAGTCTCTGCCAAATGCTGTTCATGAGGGCTGACAGGATTGCTATAGCAAACGCTGGTTAAATGAGCCCCTATCTGGTCTCACTGGGGTCGCCTTTGTTTATTTCCACATCTTCCACTTAGCCTTTTCCCATTTGAAAAATTTTCATTTCCTGAGCACCATTAATCATAACCAGAGCCAGTATAAAGATTATGCTACTTGATCCTGAATCCCAGAGTCAACACGTCTGAGTAAAAATGCCGTTTTGTCTTATTCTAAAGAAATATAGAGACACATATCATTTATTTGTGCCCATAGCTGCATGGTAGCTGTTGGTATATCCAAAAACAATGCAAGTCTCAATTCAAAGGTTTTTGGAGTCAAGCTGACTCATCCATGCTTGATGATCTTTAATAAAACCAGGTTACGGTCATCTCACTCCCCAAACTGACCTCTGAAAATTAACCTTATAACCATACATATGGATCCTGAGTAGTAAATTTCCAGTGACTTCAGTCATCTCCACTAGCAGATGTTAGCAGGGCTGCTGGTAAGAAGATAAATTTGGGAAACACATTTTTTAGTCACGTAGTTTTACAGAAATGTCAAAATTATACCCAGGAAAATACCAACCAGCCGTGCAGAAAGCTAACATATTATCTCCACCAACATGGTGGATATTGGTCTGTAATTAAAATTTTTAATGCAATCTTTATTGTATTTTGGTATTGTAAAGGAAAGAATATATTTCTCCAACCCTCCCATCAAAGAAGAATTTCAAGACACATGAATGTCAGTGAAAATGATGTAATATGAACATCCAGGGGCCTACCTCTCCCAAGAAACATTAAAAAAACTTTGCAGACCTGGCCAGGTTTGCTCAGTGGTTAGAGCATTGGCCTGCAGACCAATGAGTCGCAGGTTCGATTCTGGTCAAGGGCACGTACCTCAGTTGCGGTTCGTCCCCAGCCCTGGTTGGGGTCTTGAGGGAGGCAGCCGCTCAATGTGTCCCTTTCACGTTGATGTTTCTCTCTCTCTCTCTCTCTCTCCCTCCCTCCCACTCTATCTGAACAAAAATGAAAAAATGTCCTCGGGTGAGGATTAAAAAAAAACAACAACAGAAAAAACTTTGCAAAAACTTTCAGAATGGACCTTACAGGAACTCTGGAAAATAGTCAAAGGTTTGCAGCAACAAGGAGCAAGGCCACAGGTAGAAGGTGAAAGAACTTTGTGACAGTTAACTTAGCCTTGCCCTGCCCCTCACCCTAGTACAACAGCAGTTTTGAAGATAGTAACTTGTGTTCCTGTAGTGGGAACATGATTCCAAGCGAGCCAAGCACAACTTGTTCCTAGGAATTGTGTTTTTCTCTTTTGACCTGTCCACGGGTCCCTGAAGGACTGATACAAGGGGCCTGCCTTGGGTTCAGCTAACTTGGAACTTTCTCAAGGTGGAGAAGTAGCTACATGGAGGATGGTCCTCTAAATTTAAAACATCAAAAGTCAAAAGAAGGAGCTCCTGACACCTGGAGCAAAAATAACTGTTGGGACAAGGGACAGACAGACAGAGAGCTGGGAATAAAAATTTGGAGAGTGAATTTTTGGAGAATAAGAGCTTTGAAAAGCTCCTCCCTACAATGTGGAACCTAGAAAGCCATATGCGTGCCCAAGGCAGGATGCCTGCTCAGCAAAGACGTGAGAAGGACATAACCTTTCACTTGTGGCTGATTTTTAGGTTCAATGAAAGCAGGAAGTGAAGGCTAAGTGAGAGTTGTGAAGAGACTGGCTAAGCAATAAAAGAGTGTCAATCTTCAAAGACCTGGAATATATTGTTTTTCTGTCTTTCATCATCATCATCTTCATCATCATCATCATCATCATCATCATTTGGGTTAGGGGGGCTCCAGGAGTTTAAGGACATCTCTTTCAAGCATTTAACTAAAGGAACAGAGACCTCAGAGACACACATGATAAAGAATATAGTCTTTACAAAAGTAGTGTAGAAAAATCACTAAAGCAAACCATTACAACTCACAGCAAGCAAAAACAAAAAATCCAGGAGAAATGGAAGAATTTAATTTTCTGACTTACCACATCATAATTTTCAAAATGTCCAATTTTTAACAAACAATTTTGAGGCATACAAAGAAGGAAAAAATATGGTTTTTTCACGGGGGATGGGGAGAGGGGAAGAAATGATCAGAAACTGTCCCTGAGTAGGCGTGAACATTGTAGTCAAGTAGACAAAGATATTAATGAATTGTCTTACATATGCTCAAAGAGCTATAGGAAAGCATAGATTAAGAAATAAAGAAAACCAGAAAAATGGTATTTCAATAAATAGAAAATATCAACAGAGATAGAAATTACAAAAAGGGATCAAATAGCATATTTGGAGCTGAAAAATACAATAATTAAAATGAAAAATTCTGGTGGGAATGCAGACTGGTGCAGTCACTATGGAAAACAATATGGTGTCACCTCAAAAAATTAAAAATTGAACTCCCATTTGACCCAGTGATCCCACTTCTAGGAATATACCCTAAGAAGCCTGAAACACCAATCAGAAAGAATATATGTACCCCCATCTTTGTAGCAGCACTATTACAATCGCTAAGATCTGGAAACAGGCCAGTGCCCATCAGTAGACGAATGGATTAAAAAGCTGTGGTACATATACACAATGGAGTACTACGCAGCGGTAAGAAAGAAAGATCTCTTATCCTTTGAGACTACATGGAGGGACCTGGAAAGTATCATCCTAAGTGAAACAAGCCAAGCAGAGAAAGACAAATTTCATATGATCTCACTGATTTCTGGAATATAATGAACATAACAGTTTGAGGACAATCCCCTAAGGAGTGGGGAGCTGAGAGAGGGATGAACAACAGAATTTATATGCATGTAGGCATGAACAGTGGACATGGACAATAATCGGGGGAAGGGGCAGGGAGGGAAGGGGGAGGGGGGAATCAGTGGGGGAAAAAAGGAGAATCATTTGTAACAAAAATTAATCAATAAAAAAAAAGAAAAGAAAAATTCACTGGAGGGATTCAGTACAAGTTTTGAGCAAACAAAAGAAAGAATCAGAGAACTCAAAGGTAAATTAAATAAAATTATACTGATAATTTTGAGGAGCAGAAAGAAAAGAGAATGAAGAAAAATGAACAGCTTAAGAGAATTGTGGGACATCATCAAGCATATAAAAAAATACATAACGGAAATTCTGGAAAAATAGGCAAGAGAGAAAAGGGCAGAAAGACTTCTAGAAGAACAGTTAATATTTCAACATATAGTGAAAATTTATCAATTTAATAAAGACATGAATCTATATACCCAAGGAAATTAAATAAATACTGTGATTGAGACACTTTTCATACTTTTAGCAGTCATTTGTGTTTTCTCTTCTGTTAACTGCCTGTTTAATTTGTTCATTTTTCTAATATTTGTGTGTGTGTGTGTGTGTGTATAGTGATTCCTAAAGTTAAAACTATTAATTTTTAGATATTTATTGTTAGCCATTTATTAAATTCTCAAACTATCTGTAATAGTTTCAAAGTTGGGTCTCTTGGGTTTTCTAAGTACAGATTCATAGGAACTATAAATAATAATTGTCTTATTTCAATAATTGTGCTTATTCCTTGTACTTATTGCATCACCTATAATGTTGAGGAAAAAATGAATAATGGTGATGATAATAGATATTCCTGTCATTTCTCTGGTTTTGATAACGATGCCTTTAGCATTTTTCTATTTTGTATGTTAGTGGTGATTTCTTGTAAACACTTTTATCTGTAAAGAATTTCTTTCTATTCCTCTTTGCTTAGAGTTATAATCAAGAAAGGCTGGTGAATTTTACCAAAATTTATAAAAATTATCAACTGATATCATCACATAATTTTGCTTTTTGCAATTATAAGTATTACATTGACAGATTACCTATGATTGCCTTTCTAGTATAAATCTTACTGCTCTTTGAGTAGAATCCAGACTTCCTCCCAGGCCCTGCAAGATCTGGTTCCTACCCATCTCCAACATCTTTTCAAACCAGTTTCCCCCTTGGCCCTTGCTTACAACTATTTCTCCCCACTGACCTACATTTTACACCCCAAGATCATTAAGCCTTTCTTACCTGCTGTTATCTTTGCCAGGAATGCTCTCTCCCTGGTTCTTCACCTGGCAGACAGTCTCAACCTGTAGACCTCTGTATCTGTCTCCTCAGACTAGCTTTCCCTGACCAATCCATCTCAAGATGACTTTTCCAGGTATTTTCCTTCTCATAAATCAACTTATTTTCTTTCTATCAGCTTTTTAAAACTATCATTATTATGTTATTTCTTTATGGCCTATTTCAAGGTCAGTGAATTTTTTCCATAAAGAGCTAGGTAATGAGTATTTTAGACTTTGTGGTCCTTATGGTCACAACGACTTGATTCTGCCACTATTGTATAAAAGCAGCTATAGCCCTGGCCAGTTTGGCTCAGTGGTTGAAATGTTGGCCTGTGGACCAATAAGTCGCAGGTTCAATTCTGGCCAAGGGTACATACCTCAGTTGCAATTCATCCCGGCCCTGGTTGGGGTCATGTGAGAGGCAACCAATCGATGTGTCTCTCTCACATTGGTGTCTCTCTCTCTCTCTCTCTCTTTCTCATACTCTATCAAAGATAAATGAAAAAATATCCGCAGGTGAGGATTGAAAAAAATAAAAGAAGCTATAGACAATACATAAGGAAATAGATGTGGCTGTGTTTCAATAATACTCTATTTACAAAACAGGCTATAAGCTGGATTTGGCCGATAGACTGGAGTTTGCCAATTCCTAGTCTATTATACCCCCTACCTCTCTAGCCTATGAGATGAAGAGATCCTGTAGATAGAGCTCAGTGTTGTATTTCCAATGCCTAGCAGATTGCCTGGTCTAATGATGGTCAATACTTTCTGAATAAATAAACTTTTACATTACTGTAGTCCAGTTAGCTACTTTTAGTTAACTTAGCTACCTTTAAAAAAACAAAACAAAAACAATTTGAGCATCTAGTTTCATAAATGATGGTAGTTTTTTTGCCCCCCTCTGGGTGTTATGGTTAGCAATTTGTGGTGTTTCAAAAATTTTGGAACTTTTACTTACTTTCTTATAGTCTGATTAGCTTAAATAATGGAGGGTTTCTATTCCTGGGGAGTTAGCACTCAAATCTAAAGCTATACTGGACTTATCTTTTTTACTCTAGATTTTTAATAAATGTTTCTTGATTTGCTCTGAATTTTCCAATTCTTCCTGGGCCATAATTAAAATTTGTGTTTTAATAAAACTCCTATTTATGCCTGATTTTCAGTTATTTCTAAAAAAGTGCCATATAATACATTTATGATAGATTGCAAAAATAGCCCTAATTCTTTGGAACTTTAGCTATCACCAAGAAATGGAATCGATTTCTATATATTTTGAATTGGAGGTAGACTTTTAATTTGCTTTGGGCAGTAGAATGTAGCAGAAGCAACACAGTGAATTCGGAGCGTGTACCTCAAGAGCATACGTGTGCTTCTGCTCTTGCTCTGGAACTCATGACATCCATTTGAACAAGCCCAGGTAAACTGATGGAGGATGAGAGACTAAGTAGACAGAGGCCCGCATCGTTTCATTCATCTCAGCTGAGATCTTCAAAAACCAGCCAGCCTCAATTGGACCACCAGCTCAAAGCAGGTACCCGAGGCCAGCAGAAATCAGCAGACTCCAGTCCACAGTGGAAAAATCACCCAGTTGAGTCCTAGCCCAAACCACATTGCCAAATTGCTGAATTGAAAGCTAAATAAGTGGTTTTGTTTTAGGCAATTAAATTTGAGGATGCTTTGTCATACAACAAAATGTAACTAATGCACACCTTAATTAATTTCATATTTTACCTCTAATAATTTTCTCCTTTTTTCTTTAGTTAACTTGTTTGTGACTTTTGTTGTTTTTCCCTCAGTTTATCAGATTGAATATCAAGATTCTACTTGAAGCATTTCTCCAAGTAGAGGGTTAGCTGTGTTCTTTTAGATTTTTATCCAATATGTTATCTTTTCCATTACTTTCCTGGTGAAATTCTGTTTCATTTTAAAACTGATATTTCTTCTTAAGACCATATTAGTGTCTTCAATTATGAAACAGCTAATTTTATATATATATTGATTTTAGTTTTTCCACATTTTAATGAAAGAACATTATCTTAGTAGTCTTAATTCATATGTTTTCAAGTTTTGTATCTGTCCAATTTTAGATTATTTTTATAGTTTTTCTATGAGGGTAATAAGAAACATGTATAGTGATATAGATAGATACAAAGTATCATATGCATATACATTAGTGATTGTTCTATTAAAAAATCTCTATGTTCTTAGTTATTTGATAAGTAAATATTAGCATATCAATTTTACTATATTTTTAATCATTATAAATATCTCTTTTTGTTTAATTCTTTTAAATTCTACTACCTTTTTAAATTTGTATTTGTGTAACATATCTTTTCTCCATCCCTTTATTTTCATCCTTTGATTCTTGTAATCAACATATGGATAGATTTTGTTTCCTAAATCAATCTGAAAAATCTATCCTTTCACAGGGGAACTTAACCAACTCAGTTATTCAGTTTAATTTGGTTTTATTCAATACCTTTTATATTTGCTCTTTAGTATATTTTGTTATAGTCTTATTTTCTCTTCCCATATGTTTTTTGCACTGACCTTTTAAAAAATTCTTTTTCTTTTAGTAATTTAATCTGTTATATAGCTCCATTTTAATCGATTGTATTTAAGCCTCTAAGTTTCTCTACTGAAATCCCAAAATGAAATAATGATTATTATATTACTCTGCCCCAACTCCCTCTCCTGTCATTTTCTGCTTTTCTGATGTGGGGAATTGCTGGTCTCTCAGCTGCAAAGCAACGCTATGGAGGCAAAATATCCACTCAGATAATTCTCAAAGTCTCTTAGATATTCTAAACGAATGAAGAAAGAATGAGCTAATGAGGAGGGGAGCACAGGGAGAAGAATTTCCTCCCTCAGAAAGTATCTGCAAGGAGAAGGTGGTATTCAGCCAATTTCCGTGTTGTTGACCCTCTTCCTGTCAGAGGGCTGCGCCCTTCCCTGTTGCATTGTTCCAGGGCAAAAGGTCAAACGTTCATTGGCTGTGATTTAGACTTGTTTAAACCTTAACATCTGCTTGTAATTAGAATGAATCCTTCCAAGATTCTGATATATGATGAACTCTAATCCTTAGTTTCCAGAGCCATTGCACATGTTTTTCTGATGTGTGTTTTCATACATATTACATGAACATTTGGAGGAATTTTTTGTAGATGTTGCAAAAGTAACATGCAATATTGCCTTACATTGGAAGACGCAGAAAAGTCCCCCAAAAGAAAATAATCTATTTGTATAGCTATAATGTTATCAGATTGTTTTATATATAATACTCCTCACTTTGTATCTATTTTCCCAATGTAAGAGTCAATGTATTTGCAAACTGTTCTATATGTGTAAATTTAGGTACCGTGAATATTTTTATTTCATGTAGTGTTCTTCAACAGCATAATTTTTGTTGTTACTTAATATTCCATCTACAATTTCCAGAGAATTATTTTAGTTTAATTTAGAGATTTTAGTAAAATCATCTAGTATTTTCTTTTCACCTTTTAGTACCCTCTAGAATCTGCATACATCCACTTTCTCAGTCTTAAATTTATTTATTTGTGTTTACTATTATTTTTTATTAGACACGGAGAGATTATTATATTTATCTCTCTCTTTTTCAAGTATGAATCTTTAAAACAAATCTTTGGTAAAATTTTATTTTAATATTATTTCAAACTTGTACAAAAGTTGAATGAATAAAATAGGAAACTCCCATATGCCTAGTGTTTACATTTTGTCCATTTGCTGTATTATTTTATATACAGAGTGGGGCAAAAGTAGGTTTATAGTTGTGAGTCCATAAAACAGAGTTTATTATTGTATTATTATTTATTAATTATCATATTATTTTCCATATGGACAACCATAAACCTACTTTTGCCTTAACCTGTATGTATGTTATATATAAAATATATATCACATATATATTTCTACTACTATTCTTTATTATACTCTTTTTTCTGAACCCTTTGGGAGTAAGTTGAAGACACTCCTTTTTCCCTCTGAATACTTCAATGTGTATTTCCTAAGAACAACGGTTTTACTGAAGCACAGCATAGTTGTCAAAATTAAGAAATTAGATATTGATACACTATTGTTGAATCCCTAATCCATATTCACATTTATCTATGCCTCGACAATGCCCTCTATGGCATTGCCTTAGTTATCACATCTCTTTAGCTTTTCTTTAGTCTGGAAGAATTCCTCAGCCTTTATCTTTCCTGACCTTGCTATTTTGAAGCAGGCAGGGCAGTGGTTTTGCAGAATGCTCCTCAATGTGACTTTGTCTGATATGTCCTCAAGATAATATTTAGGTTATGCATTTTGGTGAAAATATCACAGAAGTGACGTTGTGTTATTCTCCATGCGTTATATAAGGAGTAAAGTGATGTTAGTTTTGATCATGTGGTTAAGGTGGTATCTGCAGGTTTCTCTATTTAGAGTACTTGTTTATCTTTGCCATTAAAAGTAATTTGTGGGGAGATAATTTGAAGCTATGAAAACATCCTGATACTTTTCATGCACTAACTTTAATATTTCTTGATGATTATTAACTCATTCTTTTTGTATTCATTGATTTCACTGTAAGAAAGACTATTTATTCTCTCCTTTTAACTTATATCTGTATGAGTTATGGATTCTTATGTTATTAAATTTGTTATAATCCATTGCTATATTGATTGACAACTCATCCTAAGGTTACCCAGTATGAGTCCCTTGAAGTTGTCTTCTTTATTCTTTTTTATTTCAACTTTCAAATTGTGTTTTCATTGGCTCTATCAGCTATTTCTTGTTGCTAAATTTGTTCTCATATGTACTCATTAATTAATATATTGAATCATGATGTGTAGGAGATGCCTTATGAAATTTCAAACTTTACTCAAAGATCTCTAATCTGAATAATCTTATCTTGGTAAGAAGTTTCCTGAATTAGAAAATAATTGGTAGGTGAAACAGAATGTGGTATCAGATATCAAACACACTAACCTTTTATTTTTCACCATTTTAGTTTTTCATATGGTAACTCACGGAAAGGCATCTGTTGTTTGTGTATGTAGGATAACTGTCATCTCGATGTGACACGGTAGGAAGGCTTCATTGGATTTGTTAATGTTCTAACATCACTTCTTTACTGTTTGGGTCATGAGTCTGTATGACCCGTGACAAACCTTTGACTTTCCGTAATCATTGTACTTTCACTCATTGTAAGAGCTTATAGACCTTCACTCTCAGTGCACTCCAGGCTTTCATTTTTCAAGTGTTAACACAACGTACAAAGGTGTATTTTCCCCTGAGATTTTTGTCCTAGGTATGTGAGAAAGATAGAGACTAGTCCAGACCTGCTTTTATAAATTTGTGAAGAGACATTCTCTGTTATTTATCATTCTCTTCGTCTTAAAATTCTATGACCCTTTTTGCATGCATTTTGGAATTCTTTCTTCTTTGGTCTCTAGTCTTGACTTGTGGTGGGTTTGTTTTATTTGTTACTTAAATGTCATTCTGAATGAGCCTGTTGAAGATGCCCAAAAGCCAATAGGTATTTACTAGAGACTTTGCTACCTCCGGCACTGTTCCTAACCAATGTCCTACCTGTCCTCCTCTCTATTCAGCCGTAGGGACCACAGATTGCTGTCCAAACTTTCCACAGAGGTTCTTTAATTTTTTGACATATCTCCATGCGTCTTTGCATACATTCTTATTTAAATTTTTTAAGGAACCCTAATTGTTTTCCTGGATAGTAAGATCTACATGGTAAGTATTGTCATTGCTATTAACATGTCATTGTCCCTAGTCTTTTTCAGCAAAGAGAACTAGAAAATATCTTTAACTGTGTGCTTATTTTTTAAATTCTCACCCGAGGATATTCTTCCATTTATCTTCAGATAGAGTGGGAGGGATGGAGAGAGAAGGAGGGAGAGAGAAACATCAACATGAGAGGGACACATTGATTGGTTGACTCCTGCACAACCCTGACCAGGGCCGGGGACGAACCACAACCAAGGTACGTGCCCTTGACCGGAATCAAACCCGTGACTCACTGATCTGTGGGCTGATGCTCTAACCACTGAAAACTGGCCAGGGCTTAACTACCTTTTCATATTTTTATTCTTCTTTCACTGTTCCTGAACTGTTCACTGATCCAGTGAAATCTGGATCCCATTATTCTCAACCTTTTTTTTTACTCATTTGCACAAGTCTGGAGTACACAGAATTTAGTTTCACAGTTGTCAACTCATACCACTGAGAAAAGTAAGCCTACTAACAAGAACCTTGTTCACAGATTTGATTTTAGGCAAATTTTATATACGGTTAGCCACACAAAACCTAAGCCTGCACTTGATGAGTTTTGAAAAGTGCATATGGACATATAATCCACATCGTAGCAAAAATAATTCTCTATCTAAAAATGTAGAGCATTTGTATGCATTCAAAGTAAAGTTGTTATCAGATTAAAATAGACTGTTATAAATATGTTTTATGCAAGTCTCATGGTAGCCATAAAGCAAAACCTATAGTAGAAACAAAAAAGGTAAAAAGAAACAAATCAAAGCAAAAAAAAAAAAAAGAATTATCAAATCACAATGGTAAGAGGGCAAAGAGGATCAAAAGAATAAAAATTTAACAAAATGGCAATCACAAATCCATACCTCTCAATCATTACTTTAAATGTAAAAGCATAAATTCTCCAATCAAAAAACATGGATTGGCTGAGTGGATTAAAGAAAAACAAACAAGACCCACCTATACGCTGCCTACAAGAGACTAACTTCAGCTTTGAGGACACACACAGACTGAAACTGAAAGGATGGAGAAAGATATTCCATGTAAATGAAAACTGAAAGAAAGTAGCGGTGGCTACATGGATATCAGATAGAATAGATTTTGAGCCAAAGACTGTAATAAGAGACAAAGAAAGTCATTATACAATGAGAAAAGAGTCAATTACTCAAGAAAAGATATCATTAGTAAATGTTTATTCATTCCCAACAGGAGTACCTAAATATATAAAGCAAATACTAGCAGATCTGAAGGAAGAAATAGACAACAGTACAATAATGGTAGGGGACTTTAATATCCCACTTTCGACAATGGATAGATTATCCAGACAGAAAATCAATAATGAAACATTGAACTTAAAGTATATGTTAGCTCAAATGAAACTAACAGACATTTATAGAACATTTTATCCAACAGCAGGAGGATAAATTCTTCTTAATTGCACATGGAACATTCTGTAGGATAGTTCCTATGTTCGCCCACAAGACCATCTTTAAAAATTCAAGAAAATTTAAATCAAGCATTTTTTTCTGACCACAATGATATGGAGCTAGAAATCAATTACAAAAAGAAAACTGGAAAATTCATAAATATTTGAAGATTAAACAACATGCAATTAAATTACCTTTGTCAAAGAAGAAACCAATAGAGAAAGTAAAAAATATCTTGCCCGGCTGGTATGGCTCAGTGGTTGAACTTCGACCCATGCATCAAGAGGTTGCTGATTCGATTCCTGGTCAGGGCACATGCCTAGGTTGTAGACCCAATCCCCAGTGGGAGGCATGCAGGAGGCAGCCAATCAGTGTTCTCTCTCATCGATGTTTCTGCCTCTCTCTCTCCCTTCCTCTCTCTAAAATCAATAAAGAAAAAAGGAAAAGAAAGTTTATATAAAAAAAATACCTTGAGACAAATGAAAATGGAAACATAACATTCCAAACTTATAGGATGCAACAAAAGCAATTCTAAGAGGGAGAATTATCACAATAAACTACTACATTAAGAAATAAGAAAGACTCCAGGTAACCAACCTAACTTTATACCCCAAGAAACTAGAAAAAGAACAATCTAGGCCAACATTAGTAGGAGGAAGGAAAAAAAGATCAGAGCAGAAATAAATGAGACAGAGACTACAAAGAAAATAGAAAAGATCAATGAAACTAAGAATTGGATTTTTGAAAAGATAAAATAGGCAAACCTTTAATTGACTCACCAAGAAAAAACGTTAGAATATTCAAATAAATAACAGTACAAATCAAAGAAGAGACATTACAACAAATTCTGTACAAATACAAAGGATCATGAAACTACCATGAACAATTTTACACCAAAAAAAAAAAAAAAAAGGCAACCTAAAAGAAATGGATAAATTTTAGAATAATGCAAGCTACAAAGACAGAATAATGGAGAAAGAGAAAATCTGAAAAGACCATTCGTAAGGACTTTGAAACAGTAGTCAAAAACCTCCCAGCAGAGACAAGTCTAGGACCAGAGGCTTCAGTGGTAAATTCTACCAAACACTTAAAGAAGAATTAATACCAGTCCTTCTCAAACTCTTCCAAAACCTGGAAGAGGTTAGATCACTTCCCAACTCATTTTTATAAGGCCAGCATTACCCTGATACCAAAACCTGACAAGAACACTACAAGAAAAGGAAATTATAGGCCAATATCCCTGATAAATGTAGATGTAAAAATCCTCAACAAAATATTAGCAAACCAAATTTCATAGTACATTAAAAACATCGTACACCATGATCAAGTGGGATTTGTTGCAGGGATGCAATGATGGTTCAACACAAATTGATACACAAAGCAATCAATGTGGTACACCACATTAACAAAATAAAGGATAGAATCATATGATTATGTCAATAGATGCAGAAAACGCATTTGACACAATTCAACATTCATTCATGATTAAAAACAAAAACAAAGAAAGGTCTCAGGAAAGTGAAAGGGAATGTACTTCAATGTAATTAACAAGCCCACAGCTGACACCATAATCAATGCTGAAAAGCTGAAAGTTTTTCCTCTAAGATCAGAACAAGACAAGAAGACCCATTTTTGCCACTTTTATTCGACATAGTATTGGACATCCTAGCAAGAGCAATTATGCAAGATAAAGAAATAACAGGAATCAAAATAGGAAAGGAAGAAGTATAACTGTTCATACTAGAAGATGATATGACCATATATATATCCCTAAAGATGATACCAAAAAGCTGTTAGGATTAATAAATTAATTTAGTAAAGTTGCAGACTAGAGAAGCACATTACAAAAATCAGTTGCAATTCTATACACTAACAACAAACTATCAGAAAAAGAAATTAAGAAAATGTTCAACTAACCCCTCCCAAAAATTTTAAATAACTATCTTAATGAGAGAATGAACTTTTCACCAGGAACTGCTCTTTCTCTTTAGTAATCAAACTAAAATAAACATGTTGATGGTTGTGTATAAATACTGCCACTAATAAAATTGTATACCTAGAAAAATAAAAGGTCTCCAACTTGAATTAACCAAAATGCTATTAGACAGATACATGTTTAACTTGTTCTATTTTACATATATATGTGTGTGTGTGTGTGTGTGTGTGTGTGTGTGTGTATGTATATTTTTTTATCCTCACCCAGGGATATTTTTCCATTTTTTGTTCAGATAGAGTGGGAGGGAGAGAGAGGAAAAGAGAGAGAGAAATATCTACGTGAAAGAAGACACATCCAGTGGCTGCCACCCGCACAACCCATTCAGGGCCGGGGACAAACTGCAAAGGAGGTACATGCCCTTAGCGGGAACCGAACCCGGGTCTCTCTGCATTGCAGGTTAATGCTCTAACCGCCGAGCCAAACCGGCCAGGACCTAATATATATATTTTAAAGCAAAACAGAAGATAATGTCAAAATCAAAAACTCAAAATTGTAACAAAGGGAGTTTGAATTGAGTTTCTCTACATGAGAAAGAAAATTCTTTTGTTCATCTTATGTTGTGGCAATGGATTAGAGTTAAAAGAGATCAATATAAACTCATGTTTAGCTTAATAGAAATACAGATGGTTGTATACGAAATATTTATATTGTGTGTTTATACAGTGGTGAGTAAACACCCATGCATTTCCTTGCTCTGTCAGCTGAGGGTGCTCGAAACAATGACACTCCAGGGCAATGAGGATGCCTTAAGCCGAGACCTTAGTTCTCAAAAACAGAAAAGTTGGGCAGGGGGGACCAGGCTCCTTAGAGGAATGGCTCCAGGGCCGGGGCAGGAAATAGACAAGATGAGCCAGAAGTATAAAAAGTGCAAAAAGAAAAAAGACGTGATGGGGGCATGTCAAAGGGACACGTTAGCAAACTAAAAGATTTCCCTATGGTCCAAGAGGCAACAACTTGAGTAATTAAACAAACCAACAGTATCAGGTAATACTGATAGACCTAAATGATTGAATAAATAAATAAAGCAGAAGAGACATCCAGAAGGTTCCCCATGCAGAAGGTTCCAAATAATTTGTGTAGATTCTTTGCTGTTATGAAATGGGGATACAACCCTTCACTCTTTTTTTTAACAAGTAAGATTTACCCCCACTCTTTTAACATAGACTGTGCATAGTGACTTGCTTCCAAAGGATACAGTATAGGAAGGAGGGGAAGAAGTAATTTTACAGTGGAGAAACCAGGCAAACACTACCTCAGCCAGCTGATTAAGGTCAACGTCAGCGGTGTAAGTCATATTAATAGTGTGTGCCCTTAATAGAAAGTGATGAAAATGGCACTTTACCTCTGTGGTCTTCTTTCCAAAAATTCGTAACACGTTCCAATAAAAGTAACTTCTACAAAATATTTGGGAAGTGCTCTTCAAAACTGTCAAGGTCATCAAAAACAAGGAAAGTCAGAGAACTTATCACAGCCAAGAGGAGATATGATAATAAATGGAACATGGTATCCTGGTTGAAATCCTGCAACAGAAACAAAGATGTTAGGTTAAACCCAAGGACATTTGAAATATATATAGATTTTAGATAATGATAATGTATAGATATTAGTACATTAATTATGACAAATGTATCCTAGTGATATGAGTCAATAAGGGACACTGGGTGTGTGATATAAGGAAATTCTATATTCCTATCTCAATTTTCTGTAAATCTAAAACTATTTTGAAAAAGAAAGTTTGTATTCTTTAAAGTATATATCGAAGTATAAAAAGCCCACAGAGTTTGGGATTGTGTGGATAAACTTGTAGCAGTCTAAAGGTCAATTGTATTATTATTATTTATTATTCTTCCCTTGGTTTGCCATGTTAACTTCATTCTGTTCATAAGACGATCCAAAGTTATTTACTTTCACTCCCTCAGGCGTAAACTTCCGTATTTGCGCTTCGATATGCTCTTCGGTAACCTCGTATTGCAATCCTTTTTTAATAAAAATTCTTTTCAGAATCAGTGCATTATGGAGTTGGGTTTTCAACTTTATTGAGTGAAGGACATTAGTTCTTCCTGTTATAAATTCAAATAAATCTTGCATTCAACATTCGGATTTCACACCTATTACTTTTACTCTGACCAGGGAAATGTGCCTTGTGAGATAAACATGAGACAGTGCAACACATGCCAGCGGTGGCTCTGAGGGCTGAAAGCCACCCTGAAACAAGGCGCTCCAAGTACAGTATTACACCAAGTATTCCAACGGTGACTAAATTATGGCAGCTGGGGCAAATAAAGTAAATAAACAAAACCAAATAGAAACCTCAAAGCACATCATAACTCGAAATATTTATAAACCTTAGAAACAACATTCATATAATAAATTTTATAATAAAATCCTTTTATCTTTCAGGATTCCTCAATATGGCATAGGAATATGTTTGGGGGGCTGTATGCCATATTTATATTAATATACAGTCAGTTCCTATGTCCCCATTTTTGGAATAGTAAGATCAAAGTAGTTTCCTGACATTAAAATTCTGTACAACCCTGGAAAAATTCCAGAAGGAAAGTTATTTTTCCCTTTGTTCAAGAATTCATATACTGTGATACTAAGGGAGAGAATTCAGTTCAAAATAGGAGACTATCCCTAGAACATGATAATGTTCAAAGTATAGAAGGAAGCCTTTAGGTGCTGGGGAAAGAACTGGTACCACCAAAGAAAATTATGCCAGTTCAAAACAGGACAAAAGCATGACTCTATGTCCTTTTCCTATCACAACGAAACATCTTCTAACAGGACCACCCAAGGATTATCTGATACTCTAAGGGATGTACCTTTGTTTGACTTGCTAGTTACCTTTGATTAAGGCCAAAGTTCTGTGAGTTACATGTCAATGCTATGGATTTTTTTTCTAGTAGAGATACAAATGATTTCTCTCTAGTAGAAAAGATAACCCAAAGGGTTGTAGTTTTATTGCCCTGTAGGACACTATTCAGTTTTGTCTCTCACTGACTAAATTTATTTCAGCAAGTCTTTTTTTCCCCTGAGTGACAATTAAAACCAATCTCCGTGTTTTTGTATGTGTGTATCTACACATACATACACACACACATACACAAAAATATAAATAATATACATGTATAATATATATTATGTATGTATATATCACAAATGTTCTTTGAGCTAGATTAACCATTCTACTGACACCTTTATTAATAGGTCAAATACATCTTTGACACACATTAATTATATTAGAGACATGTTCTAATAAAATGATGCAAGGTATTTACTTTTCCCCAGGTAAAACCTTCCACATATGCTCTTTGACCCTCTAAAATAGGTTACTGAAAAAAAGGTTTACCCATAAATGTGTTGGTTTAGAGCTACATGTCTACCATTGGGATTCACCTCTTCGTTGTTGCTACATATGTCCCCATCTATTTAAGGCTATGAGCTGGCTCAGACAGTCTTTGTAAGCTATTATCAGTTGTGTTGCGATATGCAAAGTTGAACAGTGTGACCTTGTGATGGATGAACAACTTGAATACACCATAAGCTTTCAGAGCTTTTAAGCAGATATCAATTGGAGAAAATGCTTTTAACATTTACACTCTAAAAGAAAACCACTTCATTAATGAAAATCAATATTTACTCATCTTTCATCAAATATTATCCTCAAGGGAATGGAATGAAATAGATTTCAGTCTGTGGGTTATATGGGGGTGGGGGGTGGGGAGGGGTATTATTAATTAACATTATTTATCAAGTAGTCAATTCTAAAATGTATCTCTTTTGTGATACAATCACCACAGGATCAAAGTCCAATACATAAATAATTGAAATACATAAAGCAAGGGTAAAGTAACTATTATGTTAAACTTCATGAAATAATCATGTAGACAAATTAATGAACAACAAATCATCTGGCAACTTTGTCAGCCTAGGAATAATGTTCCACAAAATGACAGTTTTCCTTGAAACCTTCTTGTATGTAGCTTCTGAGACAAAATAAGTAAGCATTGGCAAAAGTATCTGTGGGGTGTAACCAGTATTGAAGATGAGAAGGACTTAATTATTAGACTTTTCCATAACACAGTCAGCATTTACAAATAAATGGTCATGGAAGTACAAATTCTGTCCCAGGGAAAAGCTCTTGCTTCTCCTGCTTATGTTCACTTGTCCCGGTTCTCACTGAACCTGTAATTTACGAGTCACCTTTAAGAACCAGTAAATGGCATGGCTGGGATTTCAATGCAAGACTTTTAATTGTTTTTCTAGTGCTTGCTTCAAAAGATGATAGCATCTATATATTCTGCACATCTTGACTTTACATCATGT
This sequence comes from Molossus molossus, assembly GCF_014108415.1. Taxonomy (NCBI): domain Eukaryota; kingdom Metazoa; phylum Chordata; class Mammalia; order Chiroptera; family Molossidae; genus Molossus; species Molossus molossus. Next base: position 32,455,462 of record NW_023425401.1, on the reverse strand, counting down.
CAGACCAGGCTTTATTAAAACCTTGTTTCGTGTTTCAGCAAGGGAAACCGTATTTTCCAGGTTTTATTCCATAGGAACATGATGTATGCATATATAGTAAATCCTGAATTACCCATGCCAGTAAAGAACTAACATAAAAAATGAAAACATCACAACTAGTGTACCACTTGACATAAAGAAAGGTCCCAACTACAAAGAAGTGAATGTGTGAGTCATGTCCATTCAGATCTATGTTACATGACAAACACCATATAGTCAACTCCTAATTGTTTCCCACAAATTTTCTGTCCAAAATATTTGGTGCTACCCACATTGGGATTTCCCAAAACACGCATACTGAGAAAACTTGGGGTTTATCATTCTTTTACTGAAGTACTGTCTTTATCACTGAGGCAAATTAATATACTTTTGACCAAGAGGCCAACAAATCCAGCAAGCCTTTGGGTGTTTCAACTACTTTAAGAGACATACATAGAACTACCATTTGGACAGTCTTTAAACATAAAGGTGACTTATAAATAAGTCAATTGGAAAGGCCAATCACACTGAATTGGGAGCTAAGAACCTCAGGGTTCACAGTACAGTGTGGCATCATGAAACTGGGAAATCACCAGAGACTGTTCTCAGTGCAAAACCGTAGGGCTGGACTGACTTCTAGACAGTGTCTAAGTTCTTTCTCCTTTATAGCATAATTCACTGACTTCTCTAAATTTTTCCATTGTGAAAAATAAATTCTAAATAAAATTCTTATATTTTTGAAGGTATATGTAAGCATCTAAAATTTAAACAGATATTTCTACTAAGGGAAAAAAGAAAATAGTTGTCATAATTGCAACTAGTTTTTACACTTACACAAAAAAAACTAAACTAACCTTTATAATACAACTATGAATTTTTATTACTAAAGAAATGTTTAATTGATTGTAACAAAATCTGTAACTGTGCCAAATAAGACAAAATTGTAAATATCTCTTAAACTTGGACATTATGCAATATATTTTTTTGTTAATCCTCACCTGAGGAAATTTTTCCGTTGATTTTTAGATAGAGTGGGAGGGAGGGGGAGAAAGAGAGAAACATCAATATGAGAGAGACACAGTGATTGGTTGCTTCCCAGGCCGGTGAGCCAAACTACAACTCAGGTATGTGCCCTTGACTGAGAATCAACCCAAGACCCTTTGGTCCACAGGCTGACGCTCTAACCATTGAGCCAAACCTGCCAGGGCATAGTTGATATATTGATTAAAAATGTAAGTAGCCCTGGCCAGTGGGGCTGGGTTGGTTAGGCATCTTCCCATTCACCAACAAGTTGCTGGTTCTATTCCTGGGAAAGGCACATGCCCTGGTTGTGGGCTTGATCCCTGGTAGGGGCCATGCAGGAGGCAGCCTATCAATGTTTCGCGCTCACTTCAATGTTATGCTCTCTTTCCCTCTACTTTGCTTTCCTTCTAAAGATCAATAAAAAATCTTTTTAAAAAGTAACTATATTACATGTTAAAGATTATAAAATAACTTTTAAAAATAAGCACTTTCCAGATTAAGTCACCTATTTATCTTACTATCATTTATTTGTAAACTCTCATGAATAATTATAACATTCACTTTTCAGAATGACTGATGAAATCAATAGTAAAACCTACATAGCTGAAATGTTCAACTTTGCTTTTTGTTTTTGTTTTTTAATCCCCACCCGAGGATATTATTCCATTTATTTTCAGATATAGAGTGGAGAGGGGAGCCCTGGCGGTTTTGCTCAGTGGTTAGAGCATTGGCCTGAGGTCCAGGGAGGCCAGGGTTCAGTTCCCGCTAAGGGCATGTACCTCGGTTGCAGTTTGTCCCTGGCCCTGGTTGGGTTGTGTAGGTGGCAGCCACTCGATGTGTCCCTTTGACATCTATGTTTCTCTCTCTCTCTCTTTCCCTCCCGCTCTATCTAAACAAAAAATGGAAAAATGTCCTCAGGTGAGGATAAAAAAAAAATTAGAGTGGAAAGGGGAAAGAGAGAGAGAAAGACATCGGCTGATTGCCTCCTGCATGACCCGACCAGGGCTGGGGACTAAACTGCAACCGAGGTATGTGCCCTTGATGGGAATTGAACCCGAGACTCTCTGGTCTGAAGGCCAATGTTCCAACCATTGAGCCAAACCGGTCAGGGCTGAAATGTCCAACTTTGAAAACCAAAAAATTTGCACGTGTGAATTCTATCAGCTTTTGTTTTCCAACCCTCAAATTCTTCTTTCCCTATCAAAACATTTTTTCTCACTTAAGTATTATCTTTAGAATCATTAATAGTCAAGTTAATGTGGTCTGACTGAAAAATTTGGCACCTTGGCTACAGCCAAAATTAAAATTAAAACATGGCGTTTTCTATTAGTGTTGGTATTTTAGTTCTGTTCAGAGACCCTATCAAATTTAGCTGGAGATAGTTTCCATGGTAACTGAAGAATGTGCTCTTATTGCTTCTTATAAGTGGGCAACAATTTACCTCCTTAATCCTTAATGGAAGGCATCTGAATTTATTTTGGTTTCAGACAAAAGTTGGAAAAAAAGCCAGTTCTGACAACTATACAAAATCTGAAAGGTAAATATTAGTAAAGTTGGGGTTCCTACAAAATATTGGTATACATTCCAGTTGTTTTAGCCTTTCCAAGATATATTTTCCTAAAGGAGGAACATATTATTTTCTGATATTAAATATCTTCTACTAACATGAAGAACTTTAAAAACTGATTTTCTTAGTTCAAGCAAATCTATCACTTTCCATTGTCATTGTTGGGTTTTTGTTTTTTGTGTTTTTTTTTTTAAATCCTCACCCAAGGATATTTTTCCATGTATCTTTAGATAGAGTGGGAGGGTGAGAGAGAGAGAGAGAAACACTGATGTGAGAGAGACACATTGACTGATGGCCTCTTGCACAACCCAACCAGGGCCGGGACCAAATCGCATCCAAGGTATATGACCTTGACAGAACCAAACCCACGATGTGGGCTGATGTTCCAACTGCTGAGCCAAACTGGCCGGGGCTCATTGTTGGTTTTTAATAAATTACTTCCTATGCACTATACAATGTAAAGTTTTAACAGTGCAAAAAAATTAAAATAGTGTTTAATTTTTCATGGTTCCTTTTGGGCATAGAGAAAAGGTTAGGATGGATTAGTGGGAATGTACAAGTCAGTACATAAAGGAATGAAACACTTGCAAACTAATTGAAAAGCAGGTACAGCTTTTCAAGGTCTAAAACACACACACACACACACACACACACACACACACACACACCCTATGAACATAAAAAACAAAATTGGTATTACTCAAGGACACATCCTGACCCTACTTGAAAGCCTCTATGCATAAATTTTTATAGCAAAGATAATAAAAAAAGATAAATCTACCCCAACCCAAAGACAAAATCAACAAAAAGACAGTCAACTCCCTAGAGAGGAATCTGTGTTTCCCTTGGTTGTGACATTGGTTACCACGGTAGTGATTGTATTTGAGAGGCTCCCGGCTAATAAAGCCATTCTCTGGAAGACCTCAGGGGAATCTAAATCAAACAGACCTTTATAATAGATTAACCTGTGCTCCCTGGTGCTCAAATACCTGAAGCGTAGCAAATGAAATTTCTCTTGTTGCAAAGCAAAGGCAAAAGTATCGAGGCAATTATTGACAAGTTTGGTGTAAACTGCTTTTACCTCAACTTCCAGAAGAAAAGATTAGGACATCTGGCAGCATTTAGAACCCTGTGACCCAGGCATTGTGATTGGCAGGATAGCTAGCTACTACCAGCATGATGCATTTGGTGACTGAGAGGGCGTGAGTTCTGGTGTCGGGGCTCAGAGCTGGTGAAGCACGAGCTGGATTTCAGCTCTCCTCACCTCTTCCTCTGCATGTGCAGAATGCAACCTGGTGGCTTTAGTGTTGGGTCTTGAGTATGCAGTGATAAATAGAACAGGCCAATAAATACCAATAAAGAACAATGATTAGGGATCTGGTCATTAAAGGGCTATTATTATTTAAACAAATGTCAAACAACATTCATAGAGAACCTACTATGTGCCAGGAACACTGTGTAAGGAATACAGAGATGGGACCTAAGACGTCCTAAAATAGCACCTTTGTTCCACAATCTCTGCGGAAGGATGTAATCCTAACTTTAATAACTACAAAATAATTCTCAGCACATAAGGACTCCTCCAAACTTCCGCACTAAGAGACCTTACCAAAGCAATTATGACTTCTGGCAGCCTAAGGTCACCTTCTGGGGACACCCAGTTCCTCTTTGAGTCCCTACCTGAAAAAGCTCAGTGCTGTCAAAAGCATTTACTGTTTGTTTTATCCAACTCCTAGTAATAGGCCCCTGTCTACCCCTTCCTTTTTTTTCCCCCTAATTTTTTTTCTTTATTGATTTTATAGAGAGAGAAAGGGAGAGGGAGGGAGAGACAGAAGCATCAGTGAGAGAGAACATCGATTGGCCACCTCCTGCACACTCCCCACCAAGGATCAGGCCCACAACCTGGGCATGTGCCCTGACCGGGAATCGAACTGGTGACCTCTTGGTGCGTGGGTCAATGCCCAGCTACTGAGCCACACCAGCTGGGCCTGTTCACCCCTTGCTTAGAATATTTACTAAAAGAAACAAGAAAAAAAAAGAAAAAACCCACTTACAATTATAAATCCTTCCCTGTCACTTTGAGATATATGTATATATCTCCTAAGACCAAGGAGTGTTTTTCTTAAGAACCTGAAAGCCATTCCTTCAAAATGTAAACTCCAAGGATAGAACCTCTGTCTCCCAGGCTCTACGGGAGGATATAATCCTAATTTCAGTAATTGCTAAGTAGCAGACAGAGCTGGCCTGATTACGTTTACGCTGTGTGGCCCCTTTACCCACTTTTTGTCTTCACTCCCCTGACACTACTGAGCACTCACGCCCCCTTCTTCGTCCCTCATTCTTCCTGTGCACTCGGTTACCTCGGCGCATTCGGAATGGCGCTCACTTCCCTCCTCTACTGTCAACAGTTACGGAGTAAAATCTGCTTTCACCACGTTAACTCGAGTTTGGCTTTGTTTGTCTTTGATAGGTCTGCAGAAAATATTCTAGTGTGAAAAACAAATGTTTAAAAGTGACCATAAAATACAGAATAAAAATACTATGATATTGCATTTGAATAACTAAACTGAAAGTATGTAATATAAGGCCTAAACATTGGCATAGATAATAATATAATAATATCTGAGAAGAGAAACATCCATCAGGCAGAAGAGAAAAGCAATATGGAAGGAATTGAACTTTGGGCTTTAAGAGTTTGCATTTGAACAAGGGAAACGGAGAATTTAATTTAGCATTGACATAGGTTGATATTATTCCAGAAGACGTAAGAATTGTTATAACCATCCATACCAATAAGTTCCAAGATCCATAAGAAGAGAGATCTTTTCAGACCTTTTTGCATATCTGCATCATCAATGTGTAAAATACAAGAGACTGAATAAAAATAATCATTAAATTAACAAATAATTAAGGTATTATCCAAATAAAGTCTATATAAACTGTATCAGAAATAAAGGAAGAGACACTACCAATAGACACACAAAAGGATTGTAAGAGACTGTTGTCAACAATGATACACCAACAACAGGAACCTAGAGGAAATGGATAAATCCCTAGAACAATGCAACCTATCAAGACTGAATCATGAGAAAAATAGAAAGTCTAAACAGACCTATAACTAGTATAGACATAGAATCAATAATCAGAAATTTCCTAACAAAGAAAAGTCCAGAACTAAATGGCTTTACTGGTGAATTCTACCAAACATTTAAAGAACTAATGCCAATCCTTATCAAATTCTCCTAAAAAATTTGATACGAAAGTTTTCCAAACTCACTTTATGAGGCCAGCATTAGCCTGATACCAAAGCCAGACAAAGGTACCACAAGGAAAAACAGCAAAACTACAGATCAATATCCCTGAATATTGATGCCAAAATCCTCAACAAAATGCTAGCAAGCCAAATCCAACAGCACATTAAAAAGGATCACACACCATAATCAAATGGGATTTATTCCTGGGAGCAAGGGTGGCTCAACATGTGAAAATCAGTTAACATCATACACTACATTAACAAAGTGTAAAATCACATCATCTCAATAAATGCAGAAAAAGCACTTTACAAAAAGTTAGACCCTTTTCTGATAAAAATCTCTCAATAAACTGGGAAAGGCCCTGGCCGGTTTGGCTCAGCAGTTGAGCATCAGCCTGTGGACTGGAGAGTCCCGGGTTTGGTTCCTGCTAGGAGCATGTACCTTGGTTACAGTTTGTCCCCAGCCCCTGTTGGCCAGTCAATGTGTCTCTCTCATATCAATGTTTCTCTCTCTCTCTTTGCCCCCCTCTCTCTCCCACTCTGTCTGAAGATAAATGCAAAAAAAAAAAAAAATGTCCTTGGGTGAGGATAAAAAATAAATGAATAAATAAACAAACAAACTAGGAAAGTATATCAACATAACAAAGGCATATATGAAAATCCATAGCTGACACCATAATCACTGGTGAAAAATATAAAGCTTACCCTCTAAGATTAGGAATGAGGCAAGGGAACTCATTCTTGCAACTTCTATTCAACATAGCACCAGAAGGCCTAGTCAGAATAGTAAGCAAAACCATTTGTAAAGGAGTCTATGAATCCTCTGCTTGAACCTGGGGACCCTTGATCAATAAATAGAATGTGTTAGGAAAGATGCTACATGACTTCTGAGGTTTTGTTAGCAAAGTCTGTGCTTTTTAAAAAAAGTCTCAATATGTCAGAATAATTATTACTGTGCTAAATGAATTTGTTAATTTGAATAATGTGTTAGTACTCATGTTTTGGTTAGAGTGACTAAAATGTATCCAATAATTAACACCTACAATTGTGCTTACCTTTACATTTAAAATATTCCATAAACAAATTAAAAAATAAAAATGGATTCTTAGATTTGCTTACAGCACTCGACTTTCAGACTACATGAATACAATCATTAGGAATAAAAATAGCCTGGCTGGTGTGGCTCAGATGGTTGATCATCAACTCCTGCACCAAGAGGTTGCTGGTTGAAGATGGTTGATTATGATCTCCTGCACCAAGAGGTTGCTGGTTGACTACCCAGGTTGTAGGCTCGATCCCCGGTAGGGGACATGCAGGAGGCAGCTGATGGATGTTTCTCTCTCTTCCTCTCTTTCTAAAAAACCAGTAAAAACATATATTTTTTTTAAAGAATAAAAATAAAACAGTTGTATAAGACCATTTTTTCCTGATTATTCTACAAAGAAGTTGTGAGGGGCTGGCAAGTGGCTACATGGTTGGTATAAGGCAAAGTTAGGGGTAGAGAAAATTAAGAGGGCCAAGCCCAGGTCAGCAGGGTAAGAGACACAGAGATAAGTTCATTAAATCAAAGTGCTGAAGGTGAAGCCAGCGTGGTACCTTGGAACTGAACTTGTCCAGTCCTAGACCAAACTCCTTTATCTTCACCGCCTTAAGAAAAAATCTGTGTAGAGGTCCTGAAATGCAGCCAATCCACTCACACAAAAAAGCTGAATTCACAGCACCACAGGTCAGTGGGCCAGGACGTGTGTGAGAACAGACGGGAGGAATGTTGCTAAATGGTGTTTGTATGTTGTACAGAACTAGGGCAGCTGGGAGCAGAGCATCCAAACCCAAATTCACAGACGGAACACATAGACCAAACTTGAAGTAAAACTGCTTAGCAACAGAATGTGGGTGGGTAGAAGTTGACAACAGTAATTAAATTTGCAGGATTCAGAGTAAATGTATTGGTTTTCTTTCAGCAGGACCGAGACATGCTGTCCATGAAGTGGAGATCATTAATGCACAAGTGTTGCGTGCAGAGACTATAGCTTCCCGGGAGAACAGCATGAACTTTCTACATCTGCTTGTTCCTCTAAAACAAAACATGAGATTATATCTACCTCCCATTCTCTCTCTCCCTGTTCAAGCTCTTCTTCCAATTTGAAATGATTTCTTTAGTCCTGCTCCCACTACAAAGACTTTCTCTACTTTAGTATCTGGCACAAATCTTCTTGATCAAGCTCTGCTCAGTTTCATGTCTCTCATATGCTTTAACATTTTTCACCAATTTATTTATTTTTTATTTATTTATTTATTTTTGTTTTTTTTTTTTATGAATTTTTATTTATTTTTTTGTTACAGATATTTTACCTTTTTACCCCATTGGCACCCCCCACCCCACCCCCTCCACCCTGTCCCCGGCTTAGTTGTCCATGTCCATTGGTCAGGCATACATGCATATAAGTTCTGTGGTTTATCTCTTCCCACCTCCCCACCCCCCATCCCCTCTTCTGAGGGATGTCAGTCTGTGCCCTACTTCCATGTGTCTGGGTCTACTGTATTCCTCAGACTGTTATGTTCATTATATTCCGTATATAAGTGAGATCATGTGGTATTTGTCTTTTTCTGCTTGGCTTCTTTCACTTAGGATAATACTTTCCAGGTCCCTCCATGTCGTCTCAAAGGATAAGAGATCTTTCTTTCTTACCGCTGCATAGTACTCCATGGTGTATATGTACCACAGCTTTTTTATCCATTCGTCTACTGGTGGACACTTGGACTGTTTCCAGATCTTAGCTATTGTAAATAGTGCTGCTATGAACATGGGGGTACATATATTCTTCCTGATTGGTGTTTCAGGCTTCTTAGGGTATATTCCCAGCAGTGGGATCACTGGGTCAAATGGAAGTTCAATTTTTAATTTTTTGAGGTAGCACCATATTGTTTTCCATAGCGGCTGCACCAGTCTGCATTCCCACCAGCAGTGTATCAGAGTCCCCTTTTCTCCACACCCTCGCCAACACTTGTTGTTTGATGATTTGTTGATGGCGGCCATTCTGACAGGTGTGAGGTGATACCTCATTGTTGTTTTAATTTGCATCTCTCTGATGATTAGTGATGTTGAGCATTTCTTCATATGTCTCTTGGCCATTTGTATGTCCTGTTTGGAGAGGTGTCTATTCAGCTCCTCTGCCCATTTTTTAATTGGGTTCTTTGTCTTCCTTTTGTGGAGTTGTATGAGCACTCTATATATATTGGAAATTAACCCCTTATCTGATACATCATTGGCAATGATGTTCTCCCATACAGTGGGTTGCCTTTCCATTTTGATGATCGTTTCTTTTGCTGTGCAGAAGCTTTTTAGTTTGATGTAGTCCCATGTGTTCATTTTCTCCTTTATTTCTGTTGCCTTAGGTGATGTATCAGTGAAAATTCTGCTCCGTATGATGTCCGAAATTTTGTTGCCTACATTTTCTTCTAGAATTTTTATGGATTCACGGGTCACATTTAAGTCTTTTATCCATTTTGAGTTTATTTTTGTGTATGGTGTAAGTTGATGGTCTAGTTTCATTTTTTTGCATGTAGCTGTCCAATTTTCCCAACACCATTTATTAAAGAGGCTGTCTTTACTCCACTGTATGCTCTTGCCACCTTTGTCAAATATTAATTGAGCGTATTGCCTTGGGTCCATTTCTGAGTTTTCAGTTCTGTTCCACTGGTCTATATGCCTGTTCTTGTGCCAGTACCAGGCTGTTTTGGTTACAGTCGCTTTGAAGTATAACCTGATATCTGGTATTGTGAGCCCACCTACTTTGTTCTTCTTTTTCAAGAATGCTGTGGCTATTCAGGGTCTTTTTTGGTTCCATATGAACTTTTGAAGTATTTGTTCTAGTTCTATGAAATATGTCGTTGGTATTTTGATGGGGATTGCAGTGAATCTATAGATTGCTTTGGGTAGTATGGACATTTTAATTATGTTAATTCTTCCAATCCATGAACAGGGTATGTGCTTCCACTTTTTTATATCTTCCTCTATTTCTTTTTTCAATGACCTGTAGTTTTCTGCAAATAGGTCCTTTACTTCGTTGGTTAAGTTTATTCCTAGGTATCGTAATTTTTTTGGAGCGATGGTAAATGGGATTGTTTTTTCAGTTTCTCTTTCTGTGAGTTCATCATTGATGTACAAGAATGCCGTCGATTTCTTGACGTTAATTTTGTATCCTGCTACTTTGCCAAATTCATTTATTAAGTCTAATAGATTTTTGATGGAGTCTTTAGGGTTTTCTATGTACAATATCATGTCGTCTGCAAATAATGACAGTTTCACGTCCTCCTTTCCAATTTGGATCCCTTTTATTTTTTCTTCATGTCTGATTGCTGTGGCTAAGACTTCCAGTACAATATTAAATAAGAGTGGCGAAAGTGGACATCCCTGTCTTGTTCCTGTTCTTAATGGAAATGTTTTTAGTTTCTGTCCATTGAGTATGATGTTGGCTGTAGGTCTTTCATATATGGCCTTTATTATGTCAAGATATGATCCCTCTATTCCTACATTGCTGAGCGTTTTTATCAGAAATGGATGCTGGATTTTGTCGAATGCTTTTTCAGCATCTATTGATATGATCATGTGGTTTTTATTCTTCATTTTGTTTATGTGGTGTATCACGTTTATTGATTTGCGAATATTGTACCAGCCTTGCATCCCTGGAATGAATCCCACTTGGTCATGGTGAATAATTTTTTTGATGTATTTCTGGATCCGATTTGTTAATATTTTGTTCAGGATTTTGGCGTCTATGTTCATCAGGGATATTGGCCTGTAGTTTTCTTTCTTCGTAGTGTCTTTTTCTGGTTTTGGAATTAGAATTATGCTGGCCTCATAGAACGTGTTTGGAAGTCTTCCTTCTTCTTGAATTTTTTGAAATAGTTTGAGGAGAATGGGTGTTAGTTCTTTTTTGAATGTTCGGTAAAACTCCCCCGTGAAACCATCTGGGCCTGGGCTTTTGTTTGCTGGGAAAGTCTTGATTACCTCTTCAATTTCCTTAGTTATTATTGGTCTGTTCAAGTTTTCTATCTCTTCCGGGAATAGTTTTGGGAGACTGTGTGTTTCTAGAAATTTGTCCATTTTGCTGAGATTGTCGAATTTGTTGCCATATAGTTGTTCATAGTAGTTGTTAACGATCTTTTGTATTTCCGTGGTGTTGGTTGTTACTTCTCCTCTTTCATTTCTGATTTTGTGTATTTGGGTTCTCTCTCTTTGTTTCTTGGTGAGTCTAGCTAAGGGTCCATCAATCTTGTTTATCTTTTCGAAAAACCAGCTCTTTGTTTCATTGATCCTTTGAATTGTTTTTTTGGTCTCTATGTCATTTATTTCTGCTCTGATCTTTACTATTTCCTTCCTTCTACTTGCTCTGGGGTTTTCTTTTTGTTTGCTTTCTAATTCTTTAAGTTGTGAGGTTAGACAGTCAATTAGAAATGTTTCTTGTTTTTTGAGGTAGGCCTGTAGTGCTATGAACTTCCCTCTCAGAACTGCTTTCGCTGCATCCCATAGATTTTGTGTTGTTGTGTGTTGATTTTCATTGGTTTCCAGAAAGTTTTTAATTTCTTCCTTGATCTCCTCGGTGACCCATTCATTGTTTAATAACATGCTATTTAGCCTCCATGTGTTGAAATGTCTTTGCATGTTCTTGTGGCAATTGATTTCTAGTTTCATGCCATTGTGATCTGAGAAGATGCTTGATATGATTTCAATCTTCTTGAACTTGTAGAGATTTAGTTTGTGTCCTATCATGTGGTCTCTCTTTGAGAATGTCCCATGTGCACTTGAGAAGAATGTGTATTTTGTAGTTTTGGGGTGTAATTCTCTGTAGATATCTATTAAATCCTTTTGGTCTAGTGCTTCATTTAGAGTCTCTGTTTCCTTGCTAATTTTTTGCCTAGAGGATCTATCCAGTGCTGTCAACGGGGTGTTGAAGTCCCCTGCTATGATTGTATTGTTGTCAATTTCTCCTTGGAAGTCCTCCAGAAGATTTTTAATATATTTTGGTGCTCCTATATTGGGTGCATATATGTTTATCAAGGTTATATCTTCCTGTTGGATAGATCCTTTCAATATTATGTAGTGGCCATCTTTGTCTCTAGTTATGGTCTTCATTTTGAAATCTATTTTATCAGACATGAGAATTGCTACCCCAGCTTTTTTTTGCTTTCCATTTGCTTGGAAAAATTTTTTCCATCCCTTCACTTTCAATCTATGTGAGTCTTTTGTTGAGAGGTGGGTCTCTTGTAAACAACATATAGATGAGTCATGCTTTCTTATCCAATCAGCTACTCTATGTCTCTTTATGGGAGCATTCAATCCATTTACGTTTAAGGTGATTATTGATATGTACTTATTTATTGCCATTTTTGTTTAGTGTGGTTCTATTTTTCTTCCCATTTCTACTGCTAATTACAGCAGTCCTTTTAACATTTCTTGCAGTGCTGGTTTGGTGCTAATGTATTCCCTTAGCCTTTTTTTGTCTGGGAAGCTCTTTATTTGATCTTCTATTTTGAATGATAGCCTTGCTGGGTAGAGTAGTCTTGGATTCAGATTCTTGTTTTTCATGACTTTGATTACTTCATGCCATTCTCTTCTGGCCTGTAGTGTTTCTTGTGAGAAGTCAGCTGAGAGCCTTATGGGGTTCCCTTTGTAGGTAACCTGTTGCTTATCTCTTGCTGCTTTAGGATTCTCTCTTTGTCTTTAATTTGTGGCATTTTAATTACTATGTGTCTTGGTGTGGGCCTGTTTGGGTTCTTCTTACTTGGGACTCTCTGTGCTTCTTGAACTTGAATGCCTTCTTCCTTCACCAAATTAGGGAAGTTTTCTCTCACTATTTTTTTGAATATATTCTCTATCCCTTGCTCATTTTCTTCTTCTTCGGGGACTCCTATGATGCGAATATTATTACGTTTCCAGTTGTCCCATAGTTCTCTTAAGCTGTCTTCCTGTTTTTTAATAGTTTTTTCCTTTTGTTTTTCTGATTGGTTGGTTTTTTCTACTCTGTCTTCTAATTCACTGATCCGGTCCTCAGCTTCCCCTACTCTGCTTTTTAAACCTTCCAATGTGTTTTTCATTTCGGATATGTCATTTTTTATCTCTTCTTGTTGGTTTTTAATTTCCAATTGGCTTATTTTCAGTGTCTCTATGTCCTTACTCATGCTGTTCAGCTTCCTCAAGATCATGGCTCTGAATTCTAGCTCTGTTAACATGCCTAATTGCTCCACATTGATCTCATCTTCGGTGGAGGTGTCTTGCTCTTTCATTTGGCTTCTGTTTCTGTGTTTGACCATTTTGGCTATCACAGTGGGCTTTGGAGCCTGTCAAGTTCTCCCTGTGGGTGTTGGTGTTCTGCTGTTGGTGGCTCCCTCTCCTGTGTTTAGATGAGCGAGGGAGGACCCACGTTGAACACCACTGTCAAGTCTTACTTTCCTGATTAAAGTTGCCAGCCCAGGAAACGTACTGTTATCCTCTAGCTTTTTGCCTGGAGGCTAGCAGTCTAGGTTAATTGATGAGTTTTGGGTTGTCAGTTGATTGAAAAACTCCCTCTGGTGCTCAGCCAAGGGGCTTTCAGGAGGGTGGGGCAGATGCTGGTCGTTAGTGAGCTTCAATTAGCACTTCAGTGGCCCACAGGGTGGGGTTGGATCTCCGAGGGAGGGGCTGCTGCCTCTCCTCAGAGCCCTGGGAAGGAGCAATGTGGCCCCCGTCCTGAGTGGCTGCACTCAGCCAAAGGTCTGAGCGCCCTCCAAACCCCGAATGTCCCGTCACAGCTCCAGTCCAGCCTGCCCTCCCTCCGCCGGAGCCCAAGGTGAGTGGCTGTGGCTGTTTCAGCCTCTGTCCCGGCTGCGCTGTGGAGCCGCCTGGGAGTGTGACCCGAGGGCGCTGCTCTCAGCTGAGGCCGCTGCCGAGCTGCCGACCGTGGGCCCCCAGCCCCGCCTCGCGCCTTCGAAAGCCTACCGGGATCGAGTCAGTGTCCCTCGTTGTATGGTCCTCCAGGCTGCTTTTCTGTTGGTTTTTCCCGTCGATTTGTCTGTGTTATAGTTGTAATTCCAGTTTGGTTCTGGGAGACGGTCTGTGTAGCTCCGTTCACTCCGCCGCCATTTTTCGGTTCCTTTCACCAATTTAATGTTATTTGTGAGTGTGCCTGAGGGTTATTAAGTGGGTTCTATCATTTTGACAGGATTGAAAACTCCTAGAGGTGAGTTTCCAAGTTTTCCCGTTTTATTGAGATGTAATTGACATAACATGATATAAGTTTAAGGTATACATGTATTGATTCAATACACGTGTATTGCAATATGATTACTACTATAGCCTGAGCTAACACCATTACCTCACATACTTACCATTCATTTCTTTTTGTGGTGAGACTATTTCAGATATAGTCCCTTAGTAATTTTTAAGTATACAATACAGCACTCTCAACCAAAATCACAAGGCTGTGTATTAGATTCCCCAGAACGTATTTATCTTCTAACTGGAAGTTGGTACTTTTCGACCAACATTTTCCCAATTCCTCCGCCCTACAGACCCTAGCAACCGATTCTCTACTCTGTTTCTATGAATTTGACTTTTTTAGATGTTAGATATAAGTGAGATCATATAGTACTTGTCTTTCTCAATCAGACTTATTTAACTTGGCATAATGCCCCCAAGTTTCATTCATGTTGACCCAAATGGCAGGATTTCCTTCTTTCTCACAGCTAAATAATATTGCATTGTGTATACACTACATCTTCTTTAGTCATTCATTCACTGACGGATGCAGAGGTTGTTACTGTCCCTTGGCTGTGAATAATGCTGCAAGAAACATAAGAGGGCAGATGTTATTTTGATATTCTGTTTTCATTTCCTTTGGATATATACGCATAAGTAGAATTACTGGATCAGTGGGCAGTTCTACTGTCAGTGTTTTTAACCTCCATACTGTTTTCCATCATGGCTGTGCCAATTTACATTCCCACCAACGGTACACCAGGATTCTCTTTTCCCCACACCCTGGCCAATACTTATCTCTTGTATTTTTGATGATACCATTCTAACAGGTGTGAGGTGATATCTCACTGTGGGTTCGATTTGCATTTACCTGATGATTAGTGCCATTGCACATCTTTTCCTGGACCTGTTGGCCAGATGTATGTCTTCTTTGGGAAAAAAATAGCAAATCGAATTCAGCAGCACATTAAGAGGGTCAGACACCATAATCGGGATTTATCCTTGGGAGGAAAGGAAGAGTCAACATACACAAAGCAATAAATGTGATATATTACACTAACAGAATGAAAGATAAATATAATATGACCTTCTCAATAGATGCAGAAAAAGGATTTGACAAGATAGAACATTCTTCTATGATAACACCCTCAGCAAATTGGCTGTAGAACGAACATACCTCAACATAAGAACAACCACGTATTACAAACCACAGTTGATATCGTACTCAATGGAAAGATTGAAAGCTTTTCCTCTAAGAGCAGGAACGAGAGAAGTGTACCAACTCTCACCATTCTCATTCAACAAAGTTCTGAAAGTCTTAGCTAGAGCTATCAGGTACGATAAAAAAAAAAAAAAATCATCCAAATTGGAAAGGAAGAAGTCAATCTGTTGTTATTTGTGGATCGCTATAATCTTATATATAGAAAATCCTAAAGACTCAAACAAAAACTATTAGAAATACTCATTGACTTCAATAAAGTTGCCGGACAGAAATCCAACACACAGAAATCAGTTGTGTTTCTAATACACTAACACTGAAAAATAAGAAATAGAGAACTGAATGAAAAAGGACTCAAAACAGTTTATTATAAATGTAAACGGGGACCAGATGGGAAAGAGAGGGAGAAGGAAAATGAGGCAGAAACAAGTTTGGAAATGATATCCAGGAATTTTCTTAAACTAATGAAATCTATGGATTCAAGAACCTCAGGAAATTCCAAGCAGGATAAAGACAACCGCACATTAGGCCCAATACAGTGAAATTACTGAACAGAAAAAAGAAGAGAATCTCATAAAAGCAGCCACAGAAAAATCTCCACTACATTCCAGTACAGCAGGTCCTCAATTAACATCATTTCATTCAACACCATTAGTTAAAACATTGATTAGAAAATAAAATTGATTCCCAGCCAGGGCCACTGTCTGTGTGGAGTTTGGTGCTCTCTGTCTGCCCGAGTTTTCTCTGTGTACTCTGGTTTCTTCCCACATCCCAGAGATGGACACATGAGGTGAATTGTCATGTCTGACTTGTCCCAGTCTGAATGAGTGTGTGCATTTGTGTGTGTGTGTGTGTAAGTGGTTCTGCGATGGAAAGTCTTCCTGCTGGGGGTGGTCATGCCTGGCACCCTGAGCTGCTGGGACAAACCTTAGCCATTGAGACTCTGAACTGGAATCAGTGGATTGAAAAAGAAGGATCTGACTTGTTTTTATTCATCTTTCCTAAATGTATGTATAGCTCACATTTATTTCAATGTTTAATATTAGGAGTGCTCAGGTCTTTATTTAGAAGTTTTTTAAAAAAATATATCTTTTTATTGATTTTAGAGAGAGAGGAAGAGAGGGAGAGAGAGAGACACACCCATGTGAGAAACATCAGTTGGTGGCTTCCAGCATCACCCTGACTGGGGATCAAACCCTCAACCTGGGCATATGTCCTGACAGGACTACAACCAGAATCCAACCGGTGACCTTTTCATTCAAGTGAAGACAATCAACTGAGCCACACCAGTCAGGGCAAGTTTGGTGACGTGTTTGTGACCAGAAATATGTCCTAGGAACTTAACTCTTGTTTATATCATTTAGCCTGTAGCAACACTGGTTTTGTTATATGTCATTGCACTTAAAGTCACAGTTTCCAAGAACCTAGGGAGGACATTAAGTGAAGACTGACTGCAGTAGAAATAAAGCGAACAGATAACTTTTCAAAAGAAACAGTGGCAGCAGAAGACAAGTGAATGATGTCTTTAAAGTGCTGAAAAAAAAAATACTATCTTATAACTTCATACTCAGCAAAAATATCATTCAAAATGGAAGTGGAATAAAGATGCTTATAGACAAACAAAAGCTGAAATAATTGTCAGCACAGCCACAGGACAAGAAATATTAAAATAAATTATTTAAGCTGAGATAAACTGGTATCAGGCGAAAGCGTAGCGCTACAGAAAGGAATGCAGAGTATCTGAAAAGGTAAATATTTGGGTAAATGCCAAACAAATTACCTGTTTAAATCAAGAAAGCATCAATATCTTATTGAACTTGTAACAAATGCAGAAGTAAAATATATGTTGGTAATAGCATGAAGGCAGGAGATTGGTAATTATAGGAATACTGTTGAAAGTTTTCTAAATTATTCATAAAATGGTAAAATTTCTAATATGATGCAAACTGAAATAACCACTTAAAATTAATACACAGAGTACAGGTAAGAATTTAGAAGAGATAAAATGAAATAATTTTAAAAACACTTATTTAACACAACAAAAAAGCAGTGAAGAAGAAAATTGGAGCCCTGGTCGGTTTGGCTCAGCAGTTAGAGCGTCGGTCTGCAGACCAGAGAGACCCAGGTTCGGTTCCCGCTAAGGGCACGTACTTCGGTTGCGGTTTGTCCCTGCCCGGTTGGGTCATGTGGGTGGCAACCACTTGATGTGTCTCTCTCACATCGATGTTTCTCTCCCCTCTCCCCTCTTCCTCTATGTGAAGATAGATGTAAAAATGCCCTCAGGTGAGGATAAAAAAAAAGAGAGAAGAAAATCGGAGCAAACAAACAACAAGATGGTAGAATTATCGCCGACTATATCAGTAATTACACTGAGTGTAAGAGTGATAAAATACTAAAATTAAGAGAAGATAGTGAGACATAGTTCTTAAAATTGCTCCATATATTCTATTCACAATAGACAGACTTAAAAATATGAAAATTGATAGGCTGAAAGAAAAAGAATGAAAAACTATACCAAGCAAATATTAACCAAGAAAAAAGCTGATGTGGCTGTATTATTATAAAACAAAGTAAACTTTGATCCAAGTAGTATTACCTGAGTTAAAGATGGACATCTGATGATAAATATTCAATTCACCAGGAAGCATAAAATTATTAATTATTTCCATCTAATTATGGTTACAAGATATATAAAGTTACATAAAACCAAAAGGTATAAATAGACAAATCTATAATCACAGAAGATATTAACTGTCTCAGCCATATTGGAACAAGGTGACAATATCATCAGTAAGGATATAAAAGAAGTGAACTATGCTATTAACCAATGTGACCTAACCGACATGTTTAGATTACTACTTACTATAGTTGCAAAATGCATTCTTTTTAACTGCTCAAGAAACTTTACCAGAAAATAGACCACACATTGGACCACAGCGCCTGTTTCAAAAAATTACAAAGGGTTGAAACAGTGGAGTAACAATTGAAAATCTACAGCAGAAATAGAGGCAGAAAATCTCCCAAATGTAAGCATTAACACTTTTCTAAACACTTCGCTAGATAAGAAAGAAATCACAATGAAAATTAGAAAGTATTTTTAAAATATGTTTTTATTAATTTTAGGGAGAGGAGGGGAGACAGAGAAATAGAAACATCAGTAAGAGAAAGGCATCAAGATGATCAGCTGCCTCCTGCACACCCCCTGCTGGGGATTGAGCCCGAAACCCTGGCATGCACCCTGACAGGGAATTAACCAGCAACCTCTTAGTGCACGAGTCCATGCTCAACCACTGAGCCACACTAGCCAAAAAATTAGAAAATATTTTGAATCGAACGTAATGTAAATAAAGATATGACAACATTTGAGAAATACAGTTAAGTGCATAGAAAGAATTCTCTTACTTTAAATTTATATATTAGAAAAAAATGGAAAACCAAAGTTTCCATCTCAAGAAGGTAGAAAAAGAATAAATTGAACAACAAAAACCAAAACCATAAAAAATAAAGAAATAATAAAAGTAAGAATGTAAAATAATTAACTAAAGAACAGACATATCATAGAGATAAGTGACAGAACATAAAGTAAGTTCCTTGAAAATATTTTATTATTTTTTTTAATCCTTACCCGAGGACACTTTTTTCCATTTATCTTCAGACAGAGTGGGAAGGAGGGAGAGACAGAGAGAGAGAGAGAGAGAGAGAGAGAGAGAGAGAGAGAGACATGAACATGAGAGAGACACATTGACTGGCTGCCTCCCGCATGATCCCGACCAGGGCCAGAGATGGACCGCAACCTAGGTATGTGCCCTTGACTGGAATCAAACCCACGACTCTTTAGTCCATGGGCGGACACTCCAGCTCCAACCACTGAGCCAAACCGGCCAGGACCCTTGAAAATATTTTAAAAGTTTATAACCTCTGGAATTATAAAAAATGAGAAAACTCGAATTCCACTATCCAGAATGAAAGGGTGTTGTCACCACTAAAAGGGAGGGAGATATTCTATACCCATTGTTAAAAATCAGATATTGCAAATTTAACTGATTGGATAAAATTTACAAAAAAAAAAAAAAAAAAAATCTTAACATAGAAACTGCCCTGGCCGGTTTGGCTCAGCAGTTGGAGCATCAGCCGGGGACCCGAGAGTCCCACATTCGGTTCCCGCTAAGGGCACGTACCTCCTTTGCAGTTTGTCCCTGGTCCGGTTGGGGTCAGTGGTTGGCAACCACTCAATGTGTTTCTCTGACATCGATGTTTCTCTCTCTCTTGCCCCCTCTCTCCCTCCCGCTCTATCTGAAGATAAATGCAAAAATGTCCTTGGATGAGGATTAAAAAGCCAAAAAAACCATGGAAACAAAACTACTACAAAACAAAATAAAAAATCAGAAAATCCTTTTTTTTTTCTTTTTTCGCTACTATAATTAAAACCTTCCTACCCTAAAAATTCTTGGCCAGGAGGACTTCAAAGGCATATTATTTCAAACATTTAAGGAAGAAATAATGTAAATGTTATGCAAAGTCTTTGACACAAGAGAGAAATATGAGACTCCCTAATCTGTTCTATGACTCTAGCATAACACTGATACAAAATTACCAAATTCTTGTAAGACCATTACAAGAAAGTAATGTTGCAGGCAATATCTCTCATGGATGTGGGTTTTAACATCCTGATCAAAATATTATCAAATAAATCTAGCAACAAATATCCTGTATATGAATATATGTAAATTATAAAAAACCATTATATATTATATTACATAAATGTTGATGTTTTACATTAGAAACAATTGATTTTTATTTCAGGAATGCAAGATTAGTTTCATATATGAAAAGCAAACAATGTAACTTGCCGCACTAACAAAACAAATTAAAACAACCACATGATTATTTCAATAGAAAAAAACAAACAAAAAAACACCCAGCATTTAAAAAAATTAAAATTCTAGTTATGTTATAAAAATTATATTTTTTTAGGGAGCTAGGAATGCAATAAAACTTCCTTAATCTGGAAAAAAAGATATATAGAAAAATTTATTTTTATGATCATATATATATTTTTAATGCTCACCCAAGGACACATTTTTCCATTTTTTGTTCAGATAGAGTGGGAGGGAGAGAGAGAGAGAGAGAAACATCAACATGAAAGGGACACATTGAGTGGCTGCCACTGCACGATCAACCGGGGCCAGGGACAAACTGCAACCGAGGTACGTGCCCTTAGCGGGAACCGAACCCGGGTCTCTCTGGACCGCAGGCTGACGCTCTAACCGCTGAGCCAAACCAGTCAGGGCTTATGATCGTATTTAATGGAGATATATTGAATACTTCCTCCTTAAAATACAGAGTAAGACATATAAACACAGTTCTTTACAATATTGTGCTGGAGGGCTTAATCAGTTCAGGAAGACCAATCAAATAAAATAAATAAAAAGGACAGGAGAGAAAAGAAAAGAAAAAAAAGGGGAGATTTAACCATATAATTTCATACATAGAAAGTTCCAAATAATCTTCAAATAAACCATTAAATTAATAAATGAATTTAGCAAGATTGATGGGTTCAGGTTAAATATACAAAAATCAGTTGGATTTCTATACACTAACACACTTGGATTTTTATTGCAAAAATTAATGAAAGAAGAAATTTGTAAATACCATTCATATTAGAATTTTTTAAATATCAAATTTCAGATATAATCTATTGAAGATATTAAATATTTCTTCATTAGAAATGTATAAAATATGAATATGATTTTAGTATCTATATTTATTTGTATTGTCTGGAAGTGTTACCAAACAGGAGTTTGTCTATCCAACACTAGCAAATACTAAACACTGGGAATTGCAGTGGAGAAATATTGGCTATTTTATTATGAATGACACCACCCCCAAGAACAGGAAGCTAATGCTCAAAAGCCCAAACTCCTGGTTGGCATGTAGGTTACAGATTATATAGGGCAAAATCAGAAGAATCAGAAGACATTGTGGGTTAGAGGTTTTGGGGTCATGCTAGGAGCTGATTGGTAGGACTTGAGATAAAGTTAGTGAATCATTTCTTCAGGTCTTGAGGACAGTTCTGCGGTCAGTTCAGGTGTCCCTCTGCCTGGTTCATGGGAGAGTAGCGAGGGGGTTGTTCCTTAGGACTCAGGAGCTGAAACACTACAGTGTGATGATTCTGGGGTGGGAGAGTGCGGGGGTTGGGTAAAGGGGGGTAAATGATGATGGATGGAGACTTGACTTGAGGTGGTGAACACACTGTTCAGTGTACAGATGATATGTTGTGTTTGTGCACCTGAAACCTGAATAATTTTGTTAACTAGTGTCACCCCAATAAATTCAATAAAAAGAAAAAATGAAAGTGAACAACTAAAGAAAATCATAGTATAAACAAAAGTGGATTTTAGTTTCTGTTACTTGTTATTTTGTTACTTGCTGCTTTATGTTTTTGAAGATATGTTATCAGGTAAATGTAAGTTTATAAATTTTATTTTTTAAATAAATTTTCTTTTGTAATTAGGTAGTAGCCTTTATTTGAAATACTGCTTGATGCCTATTTGCCTGATTATAATACAAATAAACCATCCTTCTCTCTCTTTTTTTTTTCCTCACCTGAGGACATTTTTCCCTTTTTTGTTCAGACAGAGAGGGGGGGAGAGAGAGGGAGAGAGAGAGAGAGAGAAACATCGATGTGAAAGGGACACATCAAGTGGCTGCCACCCACACGACCCAACCAGGGCTGGGACAACTGCAACTGAGGTACGTGCCCTTAGCGGGAACCGAACCCAGGTCTCTCTGGACCACAGGTCAACGCTCTAACCACTGAGCCAAACCAGCCAGGGCCCATCCTTCTCTTTAAAAAAAAAAGATGTTGTCTTTAACCTGCCACAAGCTCAGACATTGTGATCGTTAGTCAGGTCCAGGCTACTGTCTTCTGCTGCCTCTGGGCCGGTTGTGCTGATTATTGAGGGAAAGGCTAGGTCTCTGAAGGAGAGAAAGAGAGATGATTCTAGAACTAGGATTTAAAGTTAAATTTAACCCAATTCATAAAGGACCCTTGGTGTCAAAAGTAGGCACGAACCTTCTAAAATAGGCACAGGTTATGTACTTATATCAATAACCATATCAATTCTCATTTGCCCCAATTCTTTTCTGGGAATATTTGAAGAGTCCAATTAAATGTCATCCTACTAGGACTGGGATCTGAACTGTAGGCAAGAAACTGTAAAAATATGAATCTGAAAGTTTAAAAAGTTTAAAAACTTTACCTTCTGGGAGGAGGAGAGACCTTCTTCCCTAATGTAAACATCCCTTGAGACAATAAAGGGAGTGCCCCAGTATTTTTTACCTTTGAGAATGTAAATAATGTCTTCAGGGAAGATAAGAAAAGCATCTTTGAGTTTTACAACCAAAGTTTTATCTCCATAGCTTTAGAACTTAATCCCCTTGAAGTGAAAACTCACTATCTGTTTGGTTAACATTGAACTGCCCAGGCTTGTGTTTCAGCTCAGGTTGCAGCTTTCTCTGCTTCAGAAAGCCAACCATGCAAAACCATTTTTAAAAAATCTCTGTAGCCCATCAGTACTACTCAAATAATTTTTTAAAATATCTTAATAAATATCCATAGACAATATTTTAATATTGTTGTTAGTGAAATTATCTAAATATTCAATACAATTCCAATCCAAATCTCAGAAGAAAATTCCCAAAGGAATTTGGGAAGCTGGTTTTAAAATGTATAGGAAACCACAAAGATCTATAATACTCAAGACGATTTCGAAAAAGACAAAAATGTCAGGCATACAGTACTAGATTTTAATACTAGAAAACTGTTAAACTTAGGCCATATGATATTAGTGCAAGGGATAGACAAAGAATCCAACAGAATAAAATAGTGTATGAAAATAGACCAATATACACGACCAACTGATTTAAGACAGATTAGTTTCATTTAGATTTCAAAAGCAAATGGATTATTTTTGCAATAAATAGTATTGATCCAATAAGTTTTCCAAAGCCACATCTATATTTGGAAAGCCCTAACATAAAAGATAAAACAGTAAAGGTTCTGGAATAAGAGAATACTTTTATGGCATTGGAATAAACAATATATACATATTTTTTATTTCTCACCAGAGGATATTTTTCCATTGATTTTCAGATAGAGTGGGAGGGAGGGAGACAGGGAGAGAAACATCGATTGGTTGCCTCTCGCACGACCCCAACCAGGGTTGGGATTGAATTGCAACTGAGGTACGTGCTCTCGACCATAATTGAACCTAAGACTCTTTGATCCGTGGGCCAACACTCTAATCACTGAGCCAAACTGGCCAGGGCTAAACAATATTTCTTAAACAGAACACAAACCCCAGCAAATTAATTAATTTAATTAATATTATTAACTGAACAATATTATAAGTCACCAGAAAAATGCAAATTAACACCACAATGAGAGAGCATTTCATATTTACTGGAATGGCTAAAACACCAAAAGAAAAAAAAAAAAAAAAGCCAAATAACTGTATAGCAATGTTGGTGAATAAGGAGCT
The DNA here is from genome assembly GCF_014108415.1 of Molossus molossus. NCBI lineage: Eukaryota > Metazoa > Chordata > Mammalia > Chiroptera > Molossidae > Molossus > Molossus molossus. The sequence continues at coordinate 32,431,603 of NW_023425401.1, read as the reverse complement.
ACTAGAACTCTCATACATTGCTGATGGAAAGAACACTAATCATTTAAGAAAATTGGCGCCCTGGCCGGTTTGGTTCAGCAAAGCATCGGCCTGCGGTCCAGAAAGATCTGGGTTCAGTTCCTGCTAAGGGAACATACCTTGGTTGCAGTTTGTCCCTGGCCCTGGTTGGTCGTGCGGGTGGCAGCCATTTGATGTGTCCCTTTCACGTCGATGTTTTTCTCTCTCTCTTTCACCCTCTCTCTTCCTCCCACTCTATCTGAACAAAAAAAAAAGAAAAGAAAATTGGCAATGTCTAGTAAAGCTGAGCCTACATCTATTCTATAATGTAGCAACATTCATTAGTTTCAGTCATAGGTATATATATTCATGGACAGTAAGTTCATATGTCCACCAAAATATGTGCACAAGAATGTTCAAAGCAATTAAAAAATATTTTTATTGATTTTTAGAGAGAGAGAAACATCATTGTTGGCTGCCTCCCGCATGCCCACCACCAGGGATCGAGCCAACAATGTGGGCATGTTCACTGACCAGGAATCCAACCAGCAACCTTTTGGTGCATGGGAAGATGCCCAACAACTGAATCACAGTGGCCGGGACTGTTCAATGCAACTTTGTTCGTCATAACCTAAAACTAGAAGTAACCCAAATGTCAACTGGGGATTGGATGAATATATTTTGATTAATTTATACAATGGAATACTACACAGTAATATCTAATGAACACACTACTAATAAGTAAAATAGTTACACAGACATTATGTTGATCAAAAGGTACTAGACACAAAAGGGTACATATAGTGTGAATCCATTTACATGCAGCTCAAAAAACAAAAGGTGGTAACAAATGTCAGATGAATGCTTTCCTAAGGTTGGGGATATTGGCTGGGAAGGATGTGAGAGACCTTATTGAAATGTTTTATATCTTGGTCTAGTTGGTGGTTTCACAATTTGTATACATGTGTTTAAAAAGAAAACAGTTAGCTCTTCATTTAAGATTAGTGTACATTAGCCTGGCTGGTGTGGCTCAGTGGATTGTGTGTCGTCCCGTGGACTGAGAGGTCCCGTTAGATTCCCAGTCAGGGCACATGCCTGGGTTGCTGTAGGGGGCATGAAGGAGGCAGCCAATGGATGTTTCTCTCTCACATCGATGTTTCTATCTTTCCCTTCCTCTCTCTCTAAAAAATCAATAAAAACATATTAACAAAGAGATTAGTGTACTTTATGAACATACACTCATTTTTTACATTTGACTTGTAACGTATGCAATAATGTTACAAGTCAACTGTAAAAAATGAGTGTATTTACACGTTGAGAAGTGTGTAAGCTCTTTTTTGAGCATGTTTTATGTCAAACACAAGAGGATTCTCAGTAGGAAATAGTTGTCTCTTGTTATTCACGGTAGTTATGTTCTATAAAGTCCTCATGAGCGTTGCATTAGTAAATACTGAACCATTGCTCCTAGAAGAAGAATACTGCTAGCATCTGGTGACAACATTGTTGTCAACTAACCAACACATAGCCTTGTTTGATGCATATTTCTGTTTAAAGACACCTTCTATAATATATGTTGTTGATTCATTAACATTGAACTCACAGCCAACAATACCATAAGTCATGCTTGAACAAAGCTTATCTGAACCATGTATGTTCTCCATAAGGCACATCATAGCCTTCTTGTGCTTAGGCACACTAGACAGTGCTTCAACACTATGCTTAGGGGTCATTTGGAACAGGAAAATCACCACCAAAAAGCAAAGGAGCAAAAACCATGGCACTAAAGAGGCTCCAAAACAGACTGTATGGGAGCTGAAACAAGAAGGCACAGCATCACCGTGTTCAACCTCAGCTGGGAGCGTGCTTGTCAGATAACTCACTCTTTTCACCGTTCTGTGCAGTGTCCACATATGACCACAAAGGTGACACAAGTATTGATTTGGGGGTCACAAATACATTTTGGTGAGTAGGCAGATTTGCAAATATGGAATCCATGAGTAATGAGAATCGACACATGTAACTAGGAGGCTATATGATACATACATCTTTCAATTCTCACATTTAGGAATAATGTCCATTATGGGGAAATTGATTGGGAAAATATCTAAGTAGATCTAGAAGGAAGTGTGAAAACATTGATTAAATAGCAAGGCAGAAAAGAAAGTAAGAATTAAAATCTCACGAGCAATCAGGAAGAAAAAAGGGATCACCGAAAGAAATATTAAGGAGGTAAACTGGGTTTTAGAATCAACTAAAAACCCAAACTCATCTTTTGCTCCCTTCTAAGCTTTTTTGCCATGTCTTCTGGAAAATCCATTATGACCTCAAGTTTTACTAACTTTCTAGAAATTTATTTAAAAAATATTTAACTGCCCAGGCCAGTTTGGCTCAGCGGTTAGAGCATCGGCCTGCAGTCCAGAGAGACCTGGGTTCGGTTCCCACTAAGGGCATGTACCTCGGTTGCAGTTTGTCCCCGGCCCTGGTTGGTCATGTGGGTGGCAGCCACTCGATGTGTCCCTTTCACGTCGATGTTTCTCTTTCTCTCTCTTACTCTCTCTCCCTCCCACTCTATCTGAACAAAAAAAAATGGAAGAATGTCCTCGGATGAGGATAAAAAAAAAAAATTAACCCCAACAATAAACCACAATACCATTTATATAGGTATAACAAACTTGGTATTTAGAATGGACATACATACATATCTCATAGCTTATCAGTCAGAATAGTACAGATTATGCTGCATTAACAAACAACTCCAAAGTCTTAGTGGCTTCACACAATAAAGGTGTTTTTGTTTGTCTGTTTGTCTCTTTGCTTCTCTCACACAACATGTCCTGGTCAAGTAGAAGTTCCGCTTTAGCCGCAACCTTACTTCAGGCAACAGTTACTATATCAAAAGTTGCCTCTGGAGTGTAGCAGAGGGAAAGAAATAATTTTGGAGAGTTTTATATTCACCGTAGGAGAAGCCTCATGAAAAGAATTGATAAGAGTTTTCTCCTCTATTTTTTCTATTTTACATAAAATTTATCTATTTTACATAAAGTTGAAATTATTTAACTCCTAAACATTCATTAAATTTACCATTGAAGCAATCTGAGCCTGGAGTTTTCCTTATACTCAAAAGAGATAAGCGCAATCAGATTTTCTATTTTTTCTCGTCAGATTTGGCATGTTATGTTTTTCAAGGAACTTGTCCATTTGATGTAAGTTGTTGAATTCACTGGCATAACATTGTTCATAATATTCTTTTGGGACCTTCCAAAATCTGCAGGTGATATCTCCTCCCTCATTCCTGATATTGGTTTTTATCTTGTATTTTTTTCAGATTACTATGAATAAAATGTTATAAATTTGACTGTTTTCAAAAAGAGCTTTAGATTTTACTTTTTCTGTTAGATGCCCATCATTCTAAGGACTAGAATGAGTGAGAGATAGGAGGTGGTGTTTGGAGTGACAGTGACCATTCCCAAACCCCGGCTCTGAGTCAGTGTTTGCGGATAGGGTTGGATTAAAAAAACAAGGGGTTAGTCCAAGGGGCGGCTCCCAGTAGATCTGGCACCCAAATGCTAGAACTGCAAGATAAATTGGGATTGCCGAGAACGTCAGCCAGATTAAAAGAACTCCTGAAAGTTTCTCTTGCAAATATCTAAGGTGGCCAATGTGGTTAGCACCAGCACCTGGCAAATACTGATGTTCATTCAATGTTTGTTAAATAAACCCCAAAAGGTGTAGATGACCTGGATGCTTCAGAGAAGGTATGGCCAGGAAATGGTGGGCTTCACCATCAGAAGACAATATTGCCAACAAAGACCCTACAATGACTGTCACCAGGGTGAGGTGGTGGAAATGGGGTATTGCCATTTGATTAAAGAGACTTGGGAAACAGAGGTCACTGCAGCTGGTTGAGTGACACATGCTGAAGACTCCTCATACTGAGACTGAAACATTGGGACAATTCATTGTTATCATAGCAAATGAATCTTTCTAACTTTCAATAAAAGCTTTCTCAAACTTTGTGGGCAGTGTGCTTGTAACAGAGGCCATTGGTAACAGAACATTGGTGTCAGTACAGATGCTTACATGAGCAGAGAGATTTTTTCTAGATTCTTGGTAGAATTCAAATCAAGTGATTGAATCAAGTGATAGATACTTTTTCCTGTTTCTTTCTTATCTTAAATATTCTGGTGTGAATGAATCAGAATTATACCTATATTTTTGTCAGACTGGCAAAAAATATAATCTACTCTTTGGTGTGCTGCAGAATTTTAGTGATTCGTTTATGTGTGCCATGAGATGAGATGAAAAAGGTTGAAAATCGCTGGTGTAGATCATGTGGGTTGACTACATTTGTGAAATTAAAGGAGAAACGAAGCAAATGCTGCAGGGGAGATATTTAATCAATAAAGTCACAAAAATCAACATTGTAATAAAACTGTACAAATATTTAGCTACATTGCAAAAGTGTTATGAGTGTTCCCAGCATGCAGTTTGGCATCATAACAAATCACAAGACAATCCTTGCCATTGCCTTCGTGCAGCCGCAAACGTGAAATGAACAAGACAATCTGCAAGGTTGTTTGCTAGCTCTCAAACAATTGTTGACTTGAATTTTTTATGAAGGCTGTTTAATTAAATATGCTTGATATCTAGGGTTGCATGTCATCTTCTATTTCTTAGTGCTGTGAGTGCTTCATATTTGAGAGCTATGTACTCCATATTCTGAAAATAAAGCCTGGAAGATCATCTTGGCTGTTCATAAATGATTCCTTTTATTGCCAATGCTCTTTTACTGTTTACCAAATAGTCTTCTGTCCAGTCACCTCTGTTTTTCTAACCCATTTTAAAGGAGGAAATGGGACCTCCGTGAGCTTTTTTGAATGACTGCAAAAACTTGTCAATTTAATAATGTATCTTAAATGTGTAATACTGCTTATACTGATACAGGGCTCCGAAGGATGAGGGGCAGTTAATTAGAATATATGTGTTCTAATAGCAATATGATGATATTGAAAGTCAAGAAATAATTAGTTCTGTACTTCTTTTTAAAGCTTTTTCTTATCATTGCTGTATGTAGTCACAGCAAACCTAGGGAGGAAGTCTTTTACGCTTACTCTGATCAGTTTTTAATTTGGAACCCTGGACACATCTATCAGCATCTGTCATTCTGAGCCAATTTTTCCAGCCTTAATTTACATTCCCACTTTCTTTTCGTCATTCTTCCACTCAACTTTTAATGAATGTGTGCTACATCGCGATAGGTGCTTGTAAGTTTTCGTTGTTGTTGTCCTTGAAATCTTAAATTATTCTTCAGACCAGTCTGGACATATAGACCTGCAGGTGTATGAAACATGGAAATCTTACCATTTCCCTCCTCCAGTCCCTAGCAGCCAATTCCAGTTCCACACTGTTTAGAGCTGTCTAAAACATCCTGTGTAAATACCAATTTGGACATATTGGCTTTGTGCTGAATAATGTATTACATATTTCACTCCGTTCATTTATAAAATCAATACTATCATGCCTACTCATTTTGCATCCTGAGAGGGGCAAAAGAGAGTGATATTCTAAAATCTGGTTAAGGTGAGAGATTACACACAGAAAAAGTCATTCATCCATATTAAATATACAGTGAAGGTCACAGACATAAAGGATATTTCATCACTGGTTCCCAACATGGTCAGAGAACATATTATTTTTGAAATTCAGAGTAATAATGTCGTTTTAAGCATTGTATTTCTGGAATTCAATACATTTATGAATCTTTAGTATAGTGTCTAAGTATAATTTTCCAAAAATTTCAGTGACTTTCATACAAATTGTACAATGGAGACTTGTCATAGATGATGAGTTAAGTTATTAATGAGGGAATCAGTAAGATGGTAAAGCTTGTTCAAAAAAGCATTGGGAGAGCCCTGGCCAGTTTGCTTCGTGGTTAGAGCATCGGCCTGCAGACCAGGGAGCCCTGGGTTCGGTTCCTGCTAAAGGCACGCACCTCGGTTGCAGTTTGTCCCTGGCTGTGCTGGGGTCGTGTGGGTGGCAACCACTTGGTGTGTCTCTCTCACATTGATGTTTCTCTCTCTCATCCTCCCTCTCTCCTTCCCGTTCTATCTGAAGATAAATGCAAAAAAATGTCCTCAGGTGAAGATAAAAAAAAAAAAAAAAAAAAACATTGGGAGAAACTGGTTCCTTACAGGCATTTGGGGAGCGGTGAGGGGAGAATGGGAAATACAAAATAGTTAATGTCCTACAGGACAATGAAATCATAACCCTTGTAGTTTCCATTTCTATCAAATAGAAATTTATAAGCTAACATGTCATTCACAGTACTATCTGTACTGTAATCAAATAGAAAAATAGCAAAGTTAAGCATAGGTACATTCTCTTAGAGAATTCAACAGTCCTTGAGTAGGCCTTTTTATAATTAATGGTCTATATTAAATTGAAAGGTCATACTGTTCTACTTCCCATTTCCGAATTTTGGATAATTTGTTTTAACACTACATTATCCTCTTGGCTGCTAGAAACAAATCACATAATTTCTTGGCCTCCTTTTTTCTTTTCTTTTTTTGCTGACTGTTAAAAGAAATTCAAGATTTATTTGTCTCACAGTGGGGTTAAGGTAACATCCTACATAGTTACTAATTATTGGTAACGTCCAACTCAATATTTTTTAAAGGAATATACACGTAAGATTCTTTTTTTTTCTGACATGTTTTTAGAGGTTAGGAACCTGTCTCCTTACTGAGTTTCAGGCGTTCTTGTACATTCTGACTCATGGTAGTTATCCAACACATTTTTGCTGAGTGAATACTCAGTTTTTGTGGGCTCCACTCTTTGTTAGTAAGTGGTTAATAATCATCTATTAATGATTTTTTTTTATTATGGCCATTAATGCAATGATTTTCCTTCTTAAGTAAGCACCATGTTCTTTTTTTTTTTTTTTTATCCTCACACCCGAGGACATTTTTTGATATTTTGTTCAGATAGAGTGGAAGAGAGCGAGAGAGAAACATCGACGTGAAAGGGACACATCGAGTGGTCGCCACCCACATGACCTAACCAAGGCGGGGGACAAACTGCAACCGAGGTACATGCCCTTAGCGGGAACTGAACCCCGGTCTCTCTGGACCGCAGGCCGACGCTCTAACCGCTGAGCCAAACCGGCCAGGCAAGCACCATGTTCTTTATTCCAACCTATCTAGGTCTTCTTTGTAAAAACATTAAATTAGCCTGGAGAAGTAATTTCAGCTTTACTGTCACACTTATCTTTGACAGTGGAGTGGGGGTGTTATTCTTTTTTTTTTTTTTTTTTTTATTAATAGCCTTTTGATATATTTTATTAGCCAAAAAAATTAATAATCCATCTACTTATCTTTTCGTTAGCCTTTTATAGCAACTACCATGTCAACACTTTTCATCACTAAGCATCAGATTGTTAATCTTTTCTTTTCCTCCTCCGTAAAATGAAGAAGTCATATTTTATTATTTTTAAGAATCTTCCTAGTCTGCAATTCTCTATTGAAACATTGAAACAAATCCTTTTATAATTTATTCTCTTAATAAAAGCAACAACTTAACAGACTTTTATAGTTGTGGTTGTTCTTAATTCAAATACCATAACAGCTCTCTTTATTTGCTATAAATTGTGTGATATCTTCAATATTGTTAGAGACAGCATCAGATAGTGAAGAGGAGAAAGTATTAAGCTAGGACTGAGTGTAAATTCTGGCTGTCCCCTTTGCCGAGTTTAAAAGATTGCAGGTGATTAGTTTTCAGGAATATGTAAGAACTTCATAAAACTTAAAATCAAACAGGCACAGGCCTTACAAATCCCAAATGCCAATATGTCTTATTCCTACAAAATATTTACAATCTCTCACTGATAAGAAATAGGAATAGATACACAAAAATTAGCTTTATGATAATCATTTTATGGACATCAGAGATAAAAAGAAAGGCAAAAAACATGTCCTAGTTGCAGAAAATCTCACAGAAGCAAGTTCAAGGTGAGTGTCTTGGCTTGGACTGCTATAACAAAACAACAGTGACTGGGTGGTTTAAACAACAGACGTTTATTTCTTACAGTTCTGGAAGCTGGGAAGTCTAAACTGTCTGCCAGCGGATTGGATTCTTGGTAAAGGCTCCCTATCAGCCTTGTAGACAGTCACCTTCTTGCTGTATCCGCACATGGCAGAGAGAGAAACCTCTGGTCTTTTCTTCTAATAAGGGTGCAAATCCCATCACGGTGACTCCACCCTCATGACCTCATCTAAACCTAATTACCTCGCAAAGGCCTCAGTTCCTAACCCTATCACATTGCAGGGCAGGGCTTCAACATATAAACTGGGGAGGGGCACAAACAATCCATAACAGTGAGTATTTAAACCAAATCCTCTGAACTTGGGGAAAGGATGGGAGAAGGCAAAGTTGAGGTATGGGCATTCCTCTGTGAGTCTCCCTTGATGTCTGTGAAAAAAAGAAAACATTGCCCAACCGGTGTGGCTCAGCGTCTGAGTATCAGCCCACACACCAAGAGGTCACCGGTTCGATTCCCGGTAGGGGCACATGTCCAGGTTGTGGGCACAATCCTCAGTGCAGGACATGCAGGAGTTGACCAATCAATGGTCTCTCTTATTGATGTTTCTATCTCTCTCTCCCTCTTCCTTTCTCTCTCCCTAATATCAATAAAGAAAAAAGAAGACATTGTACGTGTTCAAGGTTAGCAAGCTGCTGTAACTTGTCTCTGTGAGAACTTCCAAATAAAAAAATGTTTTTATTGAATTGACAGAAAGAGGAGAGAAACAATTATTTGTTGTTCCACTTATTTATGCATTCATTGGTTGATTCTTGTACAAGCCCTGGCCAGGGATTGAACCTACAACCTTGGTATATCAGGACAATGTTCTAACTGAGCTACCTGTCCAGGGCCTTTATGAGAGCTTTTGATTTAGTATGCTTGGTGCAGTTTCTGGGAATATGCATTTCTATTCATCATTCAAACTGATTTCGCCTATATACTATTACAAAACAGAATAAGATGATCTGTGAGATCATTTAAATATCTAAAATGCTGATTAGAAAGGCCTAGGGATTTATTAGCATTCCATCTGATTTTTCTGTGTGCTAGCACTGATTGTCAAAGAAAAGAAATTACTACCTGTGAGTTATCATGATAATTACCTAAGAAAGATTAATACATCATCTTGAAGATTATTTTCTAAATTTAACTAAAATAAATAATTAAGATTTCTTTTTGTCCTTTGCTTGACATAACAAGTTTTGCCCTGGCAAGATTAGATATTCAATGTTAATAGGTCTTCCTTTTCATATTTTCTCATTTTTCTTTTTTATATTTATTCGTATTTTCTCTGGGACACTAAAAATGCAGCTATGCATAATTCTAACATAGCCAACATCATTGGCAAGTATTCATGTGTCCCTATACATACTAGTCATTATTTTCCCTTTCATTTTTTTATTCAATTTTATGAAGAGGTCTAGGCCACAGTGTAATTTGTTTAGTTCAAATTGTTTCTAATTAGAGTATCAGCCTCAATTGCTTTTTTATAATGCCCTTGAGCTGTTCATTTCCATTTCTGTTAAAAAAGGAGTGGGAGTGATACAGGGGAAGAAGTCAGAGTGTCTGACTTCTATCGACTTGCACAGTCTGCAAAGCTACCTCGCTCCTCAAATAGGAGCCTTTTCTTTGTGTTGTTTTCTATTTTCAGATGAGCCCACCGTTCATAGTTGACAGTACACATAAGCTGGACCGAAAGGGCAATATGTACTCAGTGATAGTCTCCCTTTTGCTCTGCCTCTTAATAGTAAAAGAAATAAGGTTTCGCCTAGCCAGTGTGGCTCAGTGGTTGAGTGTCGACCCATGCACCAAGAGGTCCGCCGGTTCAATTCCTGGTCAGGGCACATGCTGAGGTTGTGGACTGGATCCCCAGTGAGGGGCATGCAGGAGGCAGCCAATTGATTTTCTCTCTCATCGATGTTTCTATCTCCCTCTCCCTCTCCCTTCCTCTCTCTAAAAATCAATAAAGAAAAAAATTTTTTTTTAAAAGAAAGAAGCTTTCTCGGTGTAGTGGCTACCTCTCTACTGTCGAGCTCTTGGCCAATTGCTAAGGCAATGAAGCTTCTGTGAAGCCAAATAATTTAAACACCCTGGAGTTAAATTAAAGAGCTCTATTCAAATAGACATTTGCAAAGGTAATAATGCTTCCACAATTCCATTAACAAATCATGAATTCGCAGCAAATGTTGATGAGTTAATTTAATCGTCATGATTAAAACAAATGAAGCTTAGATTCTGCTAGTTTTTCTACATCCACAAAACTTTAATTTGACTTTTTCTTTTTTAATGAAAGATATTAAAGGAGGAAAGAAGGCTTTGGAATTGTACTAGGCTGCTTCATATTCTAGACCTATTCCTTGCCGTTTTAGGGAGATTATGTAACCTCTCTGAGTTTTACAGAGGTTACATGATCTCCCAACAAAGCAGGAAAATACAGCCTATGTCACAGAGATATTGCAGCACTTGATATAAGAGCCAATGTAACATGGTTAGTACAGAGCCTAGCATACACATTATTCTTAATGCACAGTAGTTATTTTTATTAGCCAAGGTCAAATATTGATGTAGATGAATGTGCATGCCTTCTTTCCTCACTCCCTTCTAATCTTTTTATTATTTTTCTTCAAACTACAACAGGTGCTTCCCTACCTGCTTGTTCTCCTACCCCCATGATTTCCATGCCCATCCCTTCCCCAGGTATCTGATGGCGCCTAGTTTTCCCACCCTGGCCTCACTCTTCCTGTTGCTGTGCTGTTTTAAAGAATGTCCTGACTTTGAATGTCCATAACTTATCTTTGACATGGTTTCCAATTCCTTTATTTCCATATCCCATACATTTAGCAGGGAATGCACCAACCAATAGTGGGGGGTAATAGTGACAATGACTCACTTCCAGGTAACATATTGGCATTTTTTTTTACCTGTATTCAGGAAAAAGATGCCGTTTCTTAGGAGTGAGTCCAGAGTGGACATTGTAATCACCGTGGCCAATCCAGTAAACGAGGTGTCAGTGGACAGGGGAGCATCACATGTGGAACTTGTCAGGGGGGGATACCTTTTTCTCTGCTCTCTTAGATTCAGTACTGGGAGTCTATAAATTAAACAGATAGAAGACAGGTTAACAGGAAAAAAGGCACACAATTTTTCTTAATATACATCATAATTCACAGAAAAGATTTTACACTAAAAAATGTGGTTAGACTTGGGGGCTTATATACCATTTTAACAAAGGAAAGGGAATTTGAGAGGTGATAAACCATTAGGGAGTTGACAAGGCAACATACTAGGTAACAAAGGGAAGATAAGGGTTATTTCAGTAAGGTTTGCTTATGCAAACTCATCTAAGTGGGTGTAGATCCTCTATCACTAACTGGTGATAACAATTAGTCTCACCAGTTAGTGATAGAGGATAGGAAAGGGGAAGAAACACCTTCACAAATGGAAACGTATTCCTGGTTTTAGGCACATGATAGGCAGGGTATCTGTAGGCTGTCAACTGCTCTCAGCTCAAAATAATCCTCGTGTCAAAGTGGTATATTTGGGAAGAGCATCACCTATGTTCTTCAACCTCACACAACACCTTATAACAGATGACTACTCAACACTTACTCCGACAGCTCTACTTCCATGATATGCTCAGCATCACGTCACAAGTGCTGTCAGAATCAGCTGTGTGTCTCCTTAATACTAAGCGCTCTTCCCAACCTACCTCTGGAGTTTCTGATCTACATTGTCAACAACTGACCCAGGTGATTATTATGCGATTTTAAACTAGTGCATCCTTAGGTACATATATATAGTGAAACACCAACAATGTCCTATAAGGAAGATTTATCAGATTTTCAGGAAGTCCAGAATAATGAATTGTAAATTATGTCTTGCAAGTACATGGAATCCTTTTTCCTAAAGTAAAAGAGATTGCCTGGCATCCTGCTGTTTTACTTTGACCAATCTGGAAGTTGGGGTTATAAACAGAACCAAGCTGAGTCCTATTTTGAGGCATATTAACATCCTCTGTAGAGCTCTTAAAAATTCTGATGCTCAGGTCACAGTCCAGAACAATGAAGTCAGGACTTTTGGGGGGGACCCAAGTACTTTTTAAAAAGCTCCTCAGGGCATTACAACACGTAGCCACCTTTGAGAATCGGTGTACTCAGAGCCATGATTCTCAACCCTGACTGCATATCAGAATTACCCAGGGAGGGTTTATAGACGGCAGCTCTTGGAGGCCCACGTTCATTCTCATGTAATTGTTCCGGAGCTCCCAAGTTGTACAATGGAGAGCCAGCGTTGAGAGCAAGGCGCCAGAGCCATAATTCAAAGTAAGAATGAGGAAGGAAAACTTGCTTTTAGATTTGAAACAGAGAAGAGGAAAGGCAAAAGGGGAGGATCCAGTTTAGAGTTTCTGAACAGGAAAGAAGCTGGTTTACATCAAATGAGTCAGTACAGGCACTGGAATATAGAAGTGAACTAGCATTTCAATACCATAACCCCGAATGCACAGTCCAGGGGCAGTGCGTTTCTATTTGAAAGACTCAACGGCGCCCTGGCCAGTTTGGTTCAGCGGTTAGAGCGTCGGCCTGCGGTCCAGAGAGACCCAGGTTCGGTTCCTGCTAAGGGCACATACCTTGGTTGCAGTTTGTCCCCGGCCCTGGTTGGGTCATGTGGGTGGCAGCCACTCGATGTGTCCCTTTCACGTCGATGTTTCTCTCTCTCTCCCTCTTTCTCTCTCTCCCTCCCACTTTATCTGAACAAAAAAAATGGGAAAATATCCTCGGGTGAGGATAAAAAAAAAAAGAAAGACTCAAAGGCACTATAGTCTTTAGAGAGGCAGCTGTTCTAGCTATTGTCAACACCACGTGTATTTTGAACTAGCATAAGAAATGTTAGAGATGTTCCGTTGGTGTTCTAGATATGTGGTTGGCTACGAAGATTGTCTAGGTCCTCCTGCCCCTGCAGGAACAGGGTATTAGAGTTCACCAAGAGCAATGGTTCATACCACTGATATTCAAAGTGTGGTCTAGATTAACAGCACCAGCAGCAGGAGGGATTTTGTTAGAAAGGCAGGGCCTCAGGCCCCCTCCAGACCTCTGAATCAGATTTGCGTTTTAACAAGATCTGCCTTGTACATACTTTAAAGTTGAGAATGCACTGAATGGCACTCTAGACTTGATATTTCGAACCATTCCTGTATTCAACTATGTAACTTAAATTGTGTCCTCTAACTCCTAAAAGAAGGTTAGCTGAATCCTGCTGCTATAATATGATGCAGTATCCTCAAATGAAACTTTCATGCAAGGAGCTTGCTGGAAGGCCTAGATAAATGGAACAGAGTATCAGGACTTCTTTGAACTTACAGGACAGCTTGTGTTTGCTTGTTAATAAGTTGTGTACACATGTGATGGATTTTCGTCTAAAATGTCCTTCATTGTAATACATCTCAATGAAGAGAGAGGTTGTGCCAGCCTTTATCACTAAATATAAATAAATATCTCTACCTATAGCTATCAAAAAGAACCTAATTAATTATAAATTTAAAAATAGGTTTAAGTTAGTCACAAGGCTATCACATTAGGGTCCAAAGAAGCTAGAGACTTACCTAGGTTCCACTGATGAATGAAAACTAAGACTCAAAACTTCTGCCTCTCAAGTTTAGTCTACACCATCCTATTTCTCTAGAGAACATCTAGATCTTTTTTTTTTTTTTTAATTTGCCTACAAGTAGAGGAATGAAAGGTGAAGTAATGAACTTCAAGTTCATCAAGTTTAAAAAAAGAAACCTCAGTATCGTTTACTCAGGCATCTCTCTGGGCCAGTCTTCTGCTCAGGACGCCAGAGGCCACTTAAAGGATATGCTTTAACAGAAATGAAGGTTTCTTCCCTAAAGCATATATATATATTTAAAAATATTTTTTCTTTATGGATATTAGAGAGAGGAAGGGAGAGAGAGAAAGAAAACTGATGGCTGCCTCCTGCATGCCCCACACTGGGGCTCGGGCCCACAACCTGGGTATGTGCCCCGACCAGGAATCGAACCAGCGACCTCTTGGTTCATGGGTCGATGCTCAATTACTGAGCCACATTAGCCCGGCCAAAGCATAGTTTTATTAATATCACATCTCAAGAATCATTTCAATTTATGTATGGCACTTTTAAAATTCTGGGGAAAAATTGTTAGCTAGCTAACGTATCCCGAGTAATCATTTTTACTAGGTTAAAAGATAATTCTCAGACAAAAGTAAAATAATTACTATAGTATAGAGATTTAAAAATGACTCTCATATAGTGTTAAAGATTTTATTTTACTGGTTAATCAATGAGGGATTAATTTGTTAACCATTGATTTTGATAAGACCTAGATAGTCTTCCTAGCCAACCACATATCTTAAACACCAGTGAAAAATCTCTAATATATTTTTAAGCTAATTCAAAACACACTTGTGTTGATAATAGTTAGAATAGTTGCCTCTCTAAAGCCTGGAATATAGTGTTGCTTATTCTTTCAAAGAGAAACAACCTGCCCTTGAACTGTACATTCAGGGTTATGGTACTTGAAATGAGGGAAGCAGATAAAAGTCAACACTGGTTCAAAGGAAAATTCAAAAAGCACAAATTTATATGGAATAAAGGCTCTGGAATACAAAGAGAAGAAAACAGGAGTCAGAGAAATCAAGCAAAACTCGCCCTGGCCGGTTTGGCTCAGCGGTTGGAGCGTCGGCCTACGGTACAGAGAGACCCAGGTTCGGTTCCCGCTAAGGGCACGTACTTCGGTTGCAGTTTGTCCCCGGCCCTGGTTGGTCGTGCGGGTGGCAGCCACTCGATGTGTCCCTTTCACGTCGATGTTTCTCTCTCTCTCTCTTCCTCTCTCTCCCTCCCGCTCTATCTGAACAAAAAATGGGAAAATGTCCTCAGTTGAGGATTAAAAAAAAAAAAGAAATCAAGCAAAAACTCTACTGGACAATAGAGTTTCCAAATCCATCAGTTATATGCAATTTAAAAACAGGTGCAACCCTGACCGATTTTTGGCTCAGCAGTTAGAGCTTCGGCCCTTGGACCGAAGGGTTGCAGGTTCTATTACCAGTCAAGGGCATGTACCTGGGTTGCAGGTCCAATCCCCACCCTGAGTGGGGTCATGCTAGAGACAACCAGGCGATGTGTCTCTCTTAAATCGATGTCTCTCTCTCTCTCTCTCTCTCTCTCTGTCTCTTGTTCTCTCTCTCTCCCTCCCTCCCTTCCACTCTATCTAAAAATCAATGGAAAAATATGCTCTGGTGAGGATTAACAAAAAATAAAAAATAAAAAGAAGTGTGCCCTGGCCAGTTTGGCTCAGGTTAGAGTGTTGGCCGGTGGACCAAAGAGTCCCGGGTTTGATTCTGGTCAAGGGCACACCTCGGTTGTGGTTCGTCCCCAGCCCTGGTTGAGATCATGCGGGAAGCAACCAGTCGATGTGTCTCTTTCACATCGTGTTTCTCTCTGTTTCTCTTTCTCTCTCTCCCCCCTTCTCACTCTATCTGGAGATAAATGGAAAAAAATATTCTCAGGTGAGGATTAAAAATAAGTAAATAAGTAAATAAATAAATAAATAAAGGTGCAAAGTAGCTCAAGGACAATTTTAACAGAGTTATTACCAGACAACCTGGAAAGATGGGCTATAGACAAGGCATAGTATTTCACTCAAGTATAAAATATTTATTAAGAACTAATTAAATAACTCATTATTCTTTACTTTCCATAGCTATTATAATGTCTATATGTTACTTTCCCTTAAAAATAATTTAGAATAATAAAACATGATCAGTACCTCACACTATAGAAACTGGATAAAAGACCTAAATGTGAAAAGCAAATCTATCATGTTAAAAAACAATATTGTAAAAAATATCTTTCTGGTATAAAGATAAGGAAGGATTTCTTAAGGAAAACCCAAAAAGCACAAATAACAAGGCAAAAAAAAGATGAATATGAGTACACCAAAATTAAGGATCAACACATGCAAAGTTAGGGACATGACAGATTGGGACATGTGGTATTTGCAATGTCTAGAACCCAAATGGGACTACTATGTAATATGTGGGGAACTCAACAAGAGAAATGCATGAACCCCAGTAAAATAATGAACTGGGAAGTTTATCAAAGACTTTCTTTCATTGTAACATATTACCAGATCCCAAGGTCCAACCATTTGCTTTTCATTGACGAGGATCACTAATACTTTTTAAAAAGAATTCAACAATTGTTGAATAGCCAAATTCACTTAGTTAGCAACATTAGTCAGAAATGTCTATGATGGAAACACTAGTCTGGAAAGTTTTGACAATAAAAAGGAGATCAAGAACATGAAACACTGCAGCGAGAGATTCTGCTGGGGAAAGGGCATGTTTGTGGCCAGGAGGAAACAAGGTGACTGGCACTTTGGGAACTGAAGAGCACTAACAACCAGCAAGATGTTTGCAGAGACAAACCCAAGACGCACTTTGCCGTATGGGCTGGTCTTTACTGTTTCTTACCCCTTCTGCTTGCCAACCTGAAACCTGAAAAGCTGCTGTACTTACAGACCAGGAAAACCAAACCTAAAATTGTACATACACATATAGTACCTGTATTTATAATTGTGTATTTGATCATTTACTTAACTTTAATGTACTTAAAAATTTTTTTCTTTTTATTAATTTCAGAGAGAGAGGAAGGGAGAGAGAAATAGAAACATCGATGAGAGAGAAACACTGATTGACCACTTCCCACCCCCTACCCCCCACTGGGGATTGAGCCAAAACCCTGGCATGTGCCCCAACTGAGAATCGAACCAGTGACCTTCTGGTGCCGGGATGATGCTCAATCCACCGAGCAACACCAGCCAGGTTTGATAAAATATAGATATATATTTTTTATCCTCACCCGAGGACAGTTTTTTGTTTTTTGTTCAGATAGAGTGGAGGGAGAGAGAGGAAGAGAGAGAGAGAGAGAGAGAGAGAGAGAGAGAGACATTGACGTGAAAGGGATACATCGAGTGGGTGCCACCCGCATGACCCAACCAGGACCAGGGACAAACTGCAATCCAGTTACATGCCCTTAGCGGGAACCGAACCTGGGTCTCTCCAGACCGCAGGCCAACGCTCCAACCGCTGAGCCAAATTGGCCAGGGCCTGATAAAATATTTTTAATGTCAGTAAATAATTATTGCCCCAACAAATTACTCATCATCTTATTAAATTGTTCCCAGAAAGAACGGCTTAAGAGCAACTAGTATTACATAAAAGTTACCATTTGGGGCAGATATTTGCCAATATTTGATAAACTTATATCTGATGACCCTCTATGGAAGATCAAGTTAATACACCTAGGGATATATTTTGCAACTAGTTTTTGTGGAAAGTTCACTAGAATATTTTATGTTTAAAAATATATTTCAGGGGTGCTTCACTGAGTTATTTTATGTACCACATCCTGTAAATATTTCCTGGGCAAAAATAATTCTGGTAATGTACTGTTCTCTCTGAAGTAGGACATTGAGGTCTCCCTCGTCCAATTACCTGAGTACTAAGAAGACTCAGAATTACTTTCGCAGGAAAACCTTGGCTTTGTCCAAAATTAGACCGTTGGGTCCTCTCTGTTGGAAGCAGTCTGGACTTCTCTCCAAACATGTGCCTCCTTGGTGGTCTTAATTTCTATAAGAAGGAATCTTCCCAGTTTGACAATTAGTCATTGTCAGAACGTATTAACCTTTCTTTATTTGGCAAAATAGAATGTGTTCATTCTAAATTCCTACCAAAGGGTAGGTCCTAGATTAAGTATTGTTGAATTCTTATAATCCCAGTAGGGGAAAAAATTATTGGAAGATTGATAGACATATTTCAAGTACTTTTTCTCATTTTTTTTTTAAACCCTCACCTGAGGATATTTTTCTATTTATCTTCAGATAGAGTGAGAGGGAGAGAGTGGGAGAGGAAGGGAGACAGAGAGAAACATCGACATGAGAGAGAAACATCTACTGATTGCCTCCCACAAGACCCCAACCAGGGCTGGGGATGAACTGCAACTGAGGTATGTGCCCTTGACTGGAATTGAACCCGCGCGACTCATTGGTCTGAGGGCCGAAGCTCTAACTGCTGAGCCAAATGGGCCATGGTATGTTTTAACCAAGTTTTTTTTATTTCCTGTATTTTTGATGCTTTGACCTCTGGGACCTTGCCGACTCTGGAAAGACTGCTTCTCCCAAGGCCAGCTAATTCCTAGAGATAGGAAATGCTACACCTGTGAGAGTACCTTTCAAATGCAAAACAGCCAATCCAGAGCTCACACCCCCAAATACCCCTTTTTGGGGGCATCCACAGAGCTCTCAGGCCACTATTGCCCTACCCTGATCACCCAAGGGTCCAATCACACGACCACAGACAGCCCTTCACCGCAGCGCCTGCTGAAGTTATTCAGACCAGCCAATTCTAAACCGGCTTACCCTGCTTTACCTGTGTCTTCCCGCAGAAAATACAGGGGTTGGCAAATGTTGGTTTATAGTTGTAATACAAATAAATAATACAATAATTAATCAATAACAATAAAGGAATAAACTCTGTTTCGCATACTCACAACTGTAAACCTACTTTTTGCCCAGCCCCCTGTATAATAATAGGTTCTTGGCATGTTTCTCTCCCACACCTTCTGCCTCCTGGCCTACCCTGGTGCCTGCCTGTCCCGCATGGCCCAGTGAGCATCCTCTTCTCAGGAACTGTAGAGATCTATCTTTCCGAAGTCAATCATCTCCTAATCTGTTGATTTCACCTATTTTGAATAATAACAAAAGCTACATTTTAAAAATACCTTCGGAAAAATAAATTAATAACAATTAAAAAACGTAAACACCATTAGAGCAGACTAGACATTCAAAATGTAGCCAAGTATCAACTCTGTTTTGATCTCTTAGTGACTTGCTTTTATTGAATAATCTTTTTTTTTTCACTTTTGTTATCCAGTTATGTTTCAGCATTAGATAAAAGTGAAGTTGTTGCTAATGGCATAATCCATTATTGTCATAAAATGTGCCTTTTATGAATCTATACGAAAAAAATACAGTCTCAAACCTACTTTAATTTTCATCTATTACTTTGAACAACATATTACTCCAATTGTAATGTATGTATTGTTGCTCAAAGAATTTCTATAAAACTTTTTAAAAAAGAAAACACATAGCCCTGGCCAGTTTGGCTCAGTGGTTGGAGCGTTGGCCTGCGGAACAGAGTCTTGGGTTCGGTTTCCGCTAGGGGCACATACCAAAAAAACAACAACACATAATTATTGTACTGTAACTAATGACCTGGCAATGTATTCTCTTTTAATAATATATGGTTTTCTTCATTGGTGAGTTGGAGCTGGTTCCGATTGGCCTGTAAGAGCTGAATGTTAAATTTTCAGGAATTATATGTCGGTAGCTTGATATTGGCCATGGTTGGAATAATTTACACCAAACCAGGGCTTCCCTACTCCTTGTGGAGAGTAAGTTGTTAAACATTTACCAGCAAACCTCTGGTTTTCTTTTTTTCTTTTCCTCACCCGAGGACATTTTTTGATATTTTGTTTAGACAGAGTGGGAGGGAGAGAGAAAGAGAGAGAAACATCAACTTGAAAGGGACACATCGAGCAGTCGCCACTCACCTGACCCCAGCGCAGCCAGGGACAAACTGCAACCGAGGTACGTGCCCTTAGCAGGAACTGAACCCAGCCGGGTCTCTCTGGACCGCAGGCCAACGCTCTAACCCCTGAGCCAAACCGGCCAGGGCAAACCTCTGGTTTTCTTACATTTGTTTTATAAACCAGTATACATCTAAATATATAGAAAAGTTTTTAACCATTTTTTAAATTTCAGCCCTGTTTACATGAAATATTTTTAAAATTTGCCATTTAATGAAGCCAAATATAAAGCTTCAGACCAGTAACAAAGCTACTTGATTTTTACTAGACAAATTAAATGTATTGTTAATTTTCTTAACAGTGAATAACGAAATTCAACTTGATTCCTTAGGTTAAAGTGAAATGAACATGTATCTGTCATTTATAGATGTTCAAGTCTAACTAGGTATAGAGCTTCTACGCTCCTACTTGGATGGTGAGAACAGAGAGAATGAGAGAGAATGATGGGGTGAGGGTGGGGCACGGCAACAGCCCAATGACATGGGAATCCCAGAGTTCAAACAGGAATTGGAGTCTTCTCTGTCTCAAGTCCAAGAGATTAACTTCAGGCAGAAGTAGCAGAGAACTGATGGTATCTTTCATCAGAACAAAATGAGTCTGGGTGAGGCTGGACCAGCTAAAATTGTTCCTGGTCAGAGTGGAACGTT
This sequence comes from Molossus molossus, assembly GCF_014108415.1. Lineage (NCBI taxonomy): Eukaryota > Metazoa > Chordata > Mammalia > Chiroptera > Molossidae > Molossus > Molossus molossus. Next base: position 32,411,200 of record NW_023425401.1, on the reverse strand, counting down.
TCTCCACCTAATCCCAAAGTGGAGTCAGAATCAAAATCGCATCTGGATTCATGATGAAATAGTTGTTTGACTTTTTGTTCTGCATTAGTAAAGTAAGAAGTCAGACCTGCAATTACAAATACAAAAGTCAGGGTTAAAGGGACTTAAGCATTTACATACTTTTAAAGTAGATAGCACTTCGATTTTATAACACAGCTAAGTAACAAAATGCCTGAAAAATGAGGAAGCAATTTTCATTCCTTGTGAGGCATTTATAAAGCTAGAAATGTGAAATTTGGCAAAGTACACTTGTGTATGAATTATCCTCTCCTGCCAATGAACCTTGATTTTGATCATTCTCCAGGGAATATCATGCAGATAGAACTCGTTTTCTTTGTTATAGGGTCATCTTGTAGCATCAAAATTACACCTTTTTCTATTATGGTAAAAACACATAACATTTACTATAAATTTTTAAAAGTGCACAGTACATATACTATATGTACATTGTTGTGCAACCGGTATCTAGAACTTCTTCAACTTCCAAAACCAGAACTGTAAATCCATTGAACAACTTCTCTGTCCCCCCTCTCCTGGCTATCACCCTCTACTTTCTACGTGTTTAACTATTTTAGATGTGTCATGTAAGTGGAATCATGCAATATTTGTCTTTTTGTGGCTGGCTTATTTCATTTAGCATACTGTCAAGGTTCATCCATGTAGCAGCATATTACAGGATTTCCTTCCTGTTAAAGGTTGAACAATATTCCATTGTATGCATAGACTCCCTTTTCTTTATCCATTCTTCTGCTGATGGATGTTTAGGTTGCTGCCACATCATGGCCACTGTGAGTGCTGTAATGAACATGGGTGTGCCAATATCTCTTCAAGATCCTATCTTCAATTCTTTTGGGTAAATTCCCAGAAGTGGAAATACTAGAACATATAGTAATTCTATTTTAAAAATCTTGAGGAACCTCCATACTGTTTTCCATAGTGGCTGTACCATTTTACATTTTCACCAACAGGGCACAAGGGTTTCAAATTTTCCACGTCCTCACGAACACTTTTATTTATTTATTTATATTTTATCACAGCTATTTATGGGTGTGAGGTGATACTACATTGTGGCTTTGATTTGCATTTCCCTCTTGAGTGTCTTTCATATGCTTGTTGCCATTTGTGTATCTTCTTAGAGAAATGTCTATTCAAGGCCTATGCTTATTTTTTTAAATTGGGTTTTTTTGTTGTTGCTGACTTGTAGGAATTCTTTATATATCCTGGATATTAACCTATAAAAATTTTTTTAATCAGATATGAGGTTCTATAGGTTGCCTTTCACTCTGCTGTTCCTTCCTCTGCTTCACGGAAACTTTTAAGTTAATGTAGTCCCATTTGTCTGTTTCTGTTTTCGTTGCTCTTGTGTTTCTAGTATCATATTAAAAAATTCATTTCCATTCAGCTGGTATGGCTCAGTGGTTGAGTGTTGACCCATGCAGCAAGAGGTTGCTGGGTTGATTCCCTGTCAGGACACATGCCCATGTTGTGGGCTCGATCCCCAGTGGGGGGTATGCAGGAGGCGGCCAGTTGATGTTCTCTCTCATTGATGTTTCTATCTCTCTCTCCCTCTCTCTCTCAAATCCATAAAGGGAAAAAAAAATTCATTGCCAAATCCAATATCATGGAGATTTTCCCATATGTTTTCTCCTAGGGTGTTTATAGATTCAGGTGTTACTTTTAGGTCTTTAATCAATTGTGAGTTAATTTTTGTATAAAGGTCTGATTTCATTCTTTTGCAGCTTTATATTCTGTTTCTCCAGCACCATTTGTTGAAGAGACTATTCTTTCCCCATTGTGTAGACTTGGCACCTTTGTTGAAGATCATTTGGTTATATATGTAAGAGTTTATTTCTGAGTTTTCTATTCTATTGTATTGATCTGTATGTCTGTCCTTTTGCCACTATCATACTATTTTGAATATTGTAGTTTTGTAATATATTTTGAGATCAGGAAGTGTGAGGCCTCTAGCTTTGTTTTTCTTTCTCAAGATGAAATCACACTTTTAACAATGAAAATGAAACAATGCAAATTGACTGAGACAATCACATCTTTAACAATGAAAACTGGCTTTGAGACAATACTATGTGTCAGCTTCTTACATATTTTTATCTAGTGTGCTAAGAGCAACTTTCCATTGTATAATGAAGATGTATAGTATTATCTATTACATTGTAAAAAGTGATTGTTATTTGTTGGTATACTATTTGTTATAGTAATAAATACTTGAATATCATTAACCTGTAGCTGTGACAATAATGAGGTGTGATTAAAACACAATAAAACAAACATGTAAATTATGCATCAAAATAAGTGTTATCCCTTTCCAAAAATATGCTTTTCAAATAATGCTAAAAACTACCCTTTAGAATCCTTTTTTGTTATGAACTGGACTCTGATCCTGTCAGTGAGCTACTTAATAAAACTGGATTCACTACTTTCATGTTTCATACCATATTTGACTGCAAATGACTTTAGGTTGTTCATAAATGTCAAATTCTATTTCAAAAATGAAGATGTTCATTATTGAGAGTAGACTTAGAAGGACTGCTTTGAGGTAAGACTTGTTGGGATGCAAATTTGGACACACTGTTTAAAAATCACTTATAATGCCTGATATATGCTTATTTATGTGTAGAAAAAGTTTTGACTTATTGTGAAACATCTTAGAAAACAAACTATCAAATAAACATCAAACTATCAAAAGTAGGTGTTCACAGAGTTTATCTGCCCATGAGTACCTCACATGAATTCCCTTCTAATTTTTTAGATATGTCGAATTAGGAAAAAAATTGTTTCTATATATATTCATTTATCTTCACTGAATTCCAAAATGGATTTTAAGCAAGGTACAGATAACTATCCAAGTCACAGAGATTCTGTTAAACACAATACAGAGTGAAATTATTGATCTAATACAACAATTTTCAACTGGTGGGCTGCAAGAATTTTAAAACATGCAATACCTAGTCAGGGGCACTGACCTCTTTATTCTTAGACTGTCAAATAAAAAAATCACAACAGCCAATACAACAATAGCTATCTGGTGTCAATGAATCAAAATTATACCTTTGTCAGATAGCCCATATATATATATATATATATATATATATACACACACACACACACACACATATATATATTTTGGTGGGCCACAGAATTTTAGTTATTAGTTTGTGTGTGCCATAAGATAAAAAAGATTGAAAATTGCTGATCTAATGTTTTAATACTTAGATGAAATACATTTTTTCATTTCCAGTTTTGTTCCCTTACCATGTGCAGACTCTCACATAACTAAAAATCTGAATTATTCCACCTAATTTTTGTTCTGCAATTCTTAAGCTATAATGTGAATTATACCTGATCTAAATATCTAGTACTTTAAGAGAACCATTCAGTAATGGGCAATAGTGTTAATCAATAAAGTTAATTTGATTTAAAATCTGGGAATCATACTGGACCTAAGCAATTGATTATGGGGCTGTGGACTTCATTAGAGATTAGCCAAATATATTTTTTTACAACTTTATTGAGATATAATTCTCAGCCATACAATTGACCCATTTAAAGTGTACAGTTCAATGTTTTTTGGTATATTCACTGGGTTGTACAACCACAACCACAATCTAATTCTAGAACATTTTATATTCCCTAAAAGAAATTCCATACCCATTAACTGTCACTCACCAATATCAACCCCCAAGTCTCAGCTTTAAGCAACCAGTAATCTACTTCCTGTCTCTGCAGATTTGCCTATTCTGGACATTTTGTGTAAATGGAATCATATAATATGTGGCTATGTGGCCTTTTGTGATTGACTTCTTCCATTTAGCATAATGTTTTCAAGTTTCATCCATGTGGTAATATGTACCAGTACTTCATTTCTTTTTATTGCCAACTATATTCCACTAAAATAGCAACATTTTATTTATTCATTCAACATTTGGTGGGCATTTGTGTTACTTTCCATTTTTTTGGCTGCTATTAATAATGCTGCTATGAACATTTCTATCTAAAATCCAAAGATTGTTAACCTAAGTGCTTGGAAATAAAGAAGGGAAACCTCATGAAGGCCCTGATGTCTGACATTGTAAAGAAAAGATTGTGGTTCCACAGAAAACTATGCCTTATTTAGATCACATTCTTCCAGGCATCTGATTTTAGTCTTTGCCTTTGAGCTATTTTACAACTCTCTGAAGTGTGGATAGCTGCTGGCAATGTAGGATAATTCTTGTCTATAGTCGTATAAATTCGGTCAGGTCTGCGGGTTCACTTTCCTTCTCTCCCCAGCCCCAGGGAGGGAGGCTATTTTTGTTTTCATCTGTACACTTCAATATTGCTGATGTATAAATGTATGTTTATAAAAAATGATCTCCCTTGAACTGTTTGTAATATCTTTCCAGTTTTCTCATTAAGGAATTAAATAAAATCATAACATGTTTTCATTTTTGAATCTGTATGGGATGCATGATTTTACCTTTTTGGAAAATGATCTTTTAACAACATGTTCCATATTTGTCTGCCTCCCAGACTCTTCCATTTTCTGGTGAAATTAGAATTTCTGTGGCTCTGAGAAGTACCCTTCAGTTGGTCAAAATTTTCTGAAATCTCAATAAAGGCAGCTAACATCTCACTTTACTCTCAAATTTAAATACATTCTGTCTAAGAGACTAAACTTTTTCTGGGTAGTCTTGAAGTTAGAGGAAAGTTTTGAGCAGAGAGGCTCAAGAAGACTTCTTAGTTCTTGGAAACGTGAGGACTACATTCATCCATTTTTCTAGGCTACTGGAGTAATGTAGAGAGCCAATAAGGCTGTGACTATAAAGCAATGGGTGTCACTTTTGTCCAAACCAAAAAGCCAGGATGGGAACTCCATAACAGAAAACAGAGCAGGGGAGGTGGGGCCAGATGGTTTCTGCTACCTCCTATTTATGGTCCCAGAAGCTTCCCCACATATAGGACAACCCTGCTACACAGGGTTCACCAAATAGTGATCAGGAGTGAGAACTTCAGGGATAAACCAGACATTATCAACTTACCATTTTAATATCAGTTACATTCTCTAGTTACTGTTTCTCAAATATCCATCTCAAGTCCAGCTGCACAACAGAATCACCTTTGGAACATTTTGGAGTTTACTAGATTCCGCCCAGAGATTCTTATTCAGGAAGGCTGGCATGGGATCCAGGAATTTAAATCTGATCAAGCTCTCCAGGTGATTCTGATTTTCACACGCTGTTTGGAGCCAGTGGATATGATACTACTAACAGAGAGAAATAACTTACACATTTTGCAATATAATTCATGTTTTCTTATATTGATTTCCAGGTGTGCTTTACAAAGACAAGGATAGCTATCATTCACCTTTTACGTGTAGCACTATGCCAGGGAATTAAATCCAGATAATCAAACTTTCCTTGAGCAAAGAACATCACAGAGTTTTATTAACTTATTTAATAAAAATTCCAAACCCCAGTCCAGCTGGTGTGGCTCAGTGGTTGAGCATCGACCCATGCACCAAGAGGTCGCCGGTTCAATGCCAGGTCAGGACATGTGCCCAGGTTGTGAGCCAAATCCTCAGTGGAGGACATGCAGGAAGTGGCTGATTGATGTTCTCTCTCATCGATGTTTCTTTCTCTCTCTCCCTCCCACTTCCTTTCCCTTTAAAATCAATAAAGGAAAAAAAAATTTTTTTAATTCCATAGGCCATATAATTGGTGTCTTTTGAACCTAATATATGAAGCAGTTTACTTAAAAAAAAAAAAATCTAAGTTCTACCAAGAACTACACAAAAAAATCAATTGCATATTTGATTTCTACAGGGTGAGAATACAAGATAGTAATTTATTAAAAACATTTTGTATAATTTTTATTGGTCCCTTGGTCAGTTCTGAATTGTGTGCTCCATAATATTTGTTCAGTTTTACATACGCAAGCATATGGTTAGAATCTTGCAGAGAAGTCATATCTTCCACTGTTGGAGACAATTTCATTTCAAGCAAAATAAAAGTCATCATAGTATGCAATGATCTTGTAATACAAAAATCCCACAGAAACGATAAGAATGGTGTTAATGAGGTGATGATGTTGTACAAACATTTTGGAAACTGTTCCTCTACATAAATATCTAAGTTTCTGGGTCAGCACTCATCCGAGGGTATCTCAGTGTCAACTTTAAACTTAGTGTTAGATTTTTGAAGGTACATTTGTTTTTCAGAAAATAAAACTAGATCACATAACAAGTGACTATCTATTTATACATTTAAATGCCTTATTTTGCCTTGACTCAACTTTCCTTTGGGTGAGCACGTGGTAATCTATCATTTAATTGTATGTTGCTGGCCCTGCTTAATTTATGAGGCTCTTCAGATGAGCTCAACTAACGAATTTGCAAACTATGTATACTTTGAACACATTATATTATAGTACACTGTATTCAAATACATGAAATTGATAATAATAGAATTATCCAGGCTTCAAAAAATATCAGACTAGCCTGGCTGGTGTGGCTCAGTGGTTGAGCGTTGACCCATGCACCAAGAGGCCGCTGGTTTGATTCCTGGTCAGGCCACGTGCCCAGGTTGTGGGCCTGATCCCCATGCAGGAGGTGGCCCATCGATGTTCTCTGTTCGATGCTTCTATCTCTTTCTCCCTCTCCCTCTCTCTAACATCAATAAAGAAAAAAAATATTATCAGACTAGATTGTTAGATTCTCGAGCAAAGCAAAATTTTTTAAAGAGTCCGTTTTCCTTCCTTTTAAAGTTACAACAGGTCAAATTTATATTCCCAGCAACAATATCTTGTCCTTTGTTTTGAGACCATGCTATTTAACTGCCTTCAAAATTTTTATTTAATATCAGCTCAATTTAATTTCACATTAATGTATTTGTTTCTGTTCTTAGTATCAGAAAATATGAATTTAATTTCTTTTGAGGACCCACCTAGGTATTAAGCTGTTTTCAACTATTAACTGGGCTGTTTCTATCTTTACAAAATAAATAAGATGTTTAGATTATTGTGTATGCTTTTGTTACTATTCAATATGGAAAATAAAGAGCATATTTTCTATTTGCATAGGCATATACCACCATGGTGCCCCTCATTTTCTTTTAAAAGTAACTTGATCTAAGGGAAAAAACACTTGGCTTGTAGGTCAAAGAATTATTAATGTAGAATTTAATAGTCTTTTGTTCAACTAAACCAAAATAAAGATTGGGATTAAGACACAAGAGTTTTAGACTAACCCATCCTTTTAACTTCTATAAATACATTATTAGAAAACTAAAATCTTACAATTTCAGTTGGAAAGTTTTCTCTTCTAACAGCAATACAAAAAAGCCTCAAAAGTCTGTGATTCATCAATACATTTAGAATCTAATCAAAGATACTAGTTGAGTGAAGAACTCTGTGGTGGCTTAATCAAGAAGAAACTAAATCCAGCAACATTTCCCAGTATAATCACAGTGATGGGTGACAGAACCAGGCCCAGAACACGAGGGTTGGTTGCTCAAGATCTGCCCACTGATTAGACAAGTACTTGTTCATTATTCATCCAATTCAAAATGTAATGGTGTAAAAACATGTAAGGCACTAGGATATATTTCCAAACTTTATTTGAAACTATGTGTTAAAATAATGGTCATTAATAGAATCTATGCTGGACATCAGGATTATGATTAAGGAGCTATGGAAAAGGTACAATTTCATAGCATATTTTTTATTATTTCTAAAAGCATATGATTGCATCTACAAATTAAATGCTAGAGTTTTCTTAAAATGTAGTTAGTTAGAATTAGAATTTTGTAAGTAGGACTATAATGGACCTCTTCAAGGTCTTATTACTAGAACTAGACTGGAAATGAAAATAAAATCACAAGACCTGCCTGTTTAACTGTAGGCAAACAGGTGTTTATTTATTTAAATAATTAAGTCACCAAGGCTAATGTCATGTAATAGAGAAGCTATTAAAAAACCTTTGTTATTCTTTGATTCCGCTCTCCATATTTTCACAACTAAGAGTGTTTTGGACAACTATTTCCCCCAAAGTTGTGTGCTAAGAAGAGCTGTACTAACATATAGCATAAGAGCTAGGCTTGGCGTCTTTAAGGTAAAAGGGTACTGAATATGAATTCCAGCACAATGCTTTCAGTTAGAATCTCAATTTGACACTTTGTTAACTGCTCTCTGTGAAGGATCACTGTGTCTCTTCCATTTGTTTCAGTTTTGAAATGATAAATTATTCTGAAGCAGAGCGGACAACATACCAATCTCAAAGATGCCAGAGTTCAGGTGCCCGCTGTGGGTGGAGGAGGACTGGAGATAGAGTCTCACTACTAGAATCCTTTAGCCAGAGGGCTAATCTGCTGAAAGTAAAATGGGATTCTGTAGGAGCAGATAAACACTTCACATTTGTTATATAAACATGCAATTTGTACCACTATAAAACGGAAAACCGAAACGAATGGGTATAGAAACTATTATTTCAACCTTAGTAGCAGTGACAATAATGAAAGCATCATACTGATGTCTAGTCCAATAAAACTCTTGGTTTTCTGTATTTTGTGTGGGCAACCAAATAAAGTAAAAGTAGGGAACAAAGAAAGATGTATAACTTTGGCCTGAATACACTGGGTAAATCTACTGTAGTTTATTTGTAAAGCTAAGATATTAATAATAACTTAACAATGACTTTAAGAAACCCCAAGAAATTCTGTAGTTTATTAGTGGTAGCAAATAAATACTCAAATCTATCATGAGTCTCCTTTTAGGCTGTAAAGCCAAGATACTGGCTGTGTTATAGAATGAGAAATAGACTAAGTTGACTGTATACATTTTCAGTGGCATGGCTAAGCCATGATGGTAGGTAGAAAGTCATGCTTACTCATTATCAATTTATTTGGGCGGAAGTGACACCTTCTAGATTACAAAATCCACTTATTGATTTAAGCTTAAGTTTATAGTTAATATCACAAAATCAGACTGATCTGAGGGCAACAAAACTGTCTGATATTTACAAATGTAAAATAAGCAGTTATAACTAAACTTTTGGTACAATGTTTTATTACTATCAACAAGTTTTTCTTATTAATGTTGGTAAAAAAAAACCCCAGCTGGTGTAGCTCAGAGGTTGAGCATCAACCCATGCACCAAGAGGTTGCCTGTTTGATTCTCGGTCACAGCACATGCCCAAGTTGTGGGCCAGATCCCCAGTGGGGGGCATGCAGGAGGCCACCAATTGATGTTCTTTCTCATTGATGTTTCTTTCTCTAAAAATAAATAAAGAAAAAAGTTTTTAAAAATATTGGTAACAACATCCAGTAGTATGAATAAAATATTCTTTTATGCTAAAGTTCTGTGTAAAATTACCTGTAGGAATTGCTTTTTCATTACTTTACCTACTCCATAGAGAAATTATTCTTTAAGTTTATTTATTCTTTTCTTCCCTTTTATGGACTTCTATTAATACAAAATCAGTCAGGTGCCTCCTGCTATAAATTTAGGAGTGATAGGCAGTCTGCAGGTTCAGCTTAATCAATTTTCCCTACTGTTAAAATTGGATTCAGGCTTGATTTGAGCTTTCACAACTACAGCCAATATTTCACTTACACACATGAAAAATTTAATTTTTGAATACTTATTATACCTACTATGAAAACTTAAAAAATATATTTAGAACCCCTATAAAAGAATATAGGATACATTCTGTACTCCCCCCCCCCCCCCAACTCATCCTATAGTCCATTCTTACTAATACGGTTAGGAAGGAAATCAGAATAACAGGCAGCAATATTCTACATAATTTTTTACAGAAATCATAGACGAAAATCAACCCCCTCCCCCAAGTACGCTGCATCTGGATGCCTTGCATGTCAGTACAAAACTTCACTTCTCGTGCTGTAACACTGCCCCTACGCCTTTCCACTGTAACATGCAAAATGTATGACCTTGATTCTCTAATACATTAATAATCCATCACAAAACTAATTTTTAATCCTTATTAAATCAATATACTTTTCCCAATATATAGATGTGCAAATGATGTCTAGGACAGCACTGTCCAATGGAAATTTCTGTGATGAAAATGCTCTGTATCTTTGGTGTCCAATAGGGTAGCCACTAGCCATATGTAGCAGCTAATGAGTCCTTCAAACATGACTAATGGGAGTAAGAAACTGAATTTTTAATTTAATTTAAATTAATTTAAAGTCAAATAACCTCACATATTGGATTACTGCTGGCCTAGTAGAGCCTTCAAACAGGGTAAGTGTTAGAAGTGGAAAGTAGATTATAGGCAATCCAGGAAACTTAAATTATCAGCATTGTATTTTTAAAACTCTGTCACTGATTCTTTCAATATGGCTTTTTCTAGACGGTTCACATTCAAAACAACAACAACGAAACACTAACCAATTAAATTCTTTAGGCTGCCTTTTGTATAAATCATCTTTTTTGAAAGGGTTGTAAGACTGATTTTATTGCCAACACTGTCCTGTCTTCTATAGACAGAATTCAATGATTCGGTTCTTGCATTTATTTAGGTTATTTTCCTAAAAAATCCTGGTTTCCATACTGCAAATAAATGACAGGAACCTTTCCATGAAATTACCCCAGACAGCACAAATGTTCTTTTCGAAAGTAGAGACTGGAATCACAGCCCCCTCACGTTGCCTGTTACATCTGTTTACACTTATAGAGGTGACATCTACTTTGCAGAGAGAGAATGCCAATTTCTCCAGAAAGCACCCAGAATTTGGTGAGACTTGAAGAAAAAAAATTTCACTGTTCAAAATAAAAGATACATGGATTAGCTACAAAGCCCTTTTGAAATTCAGAGAGAAAAGATTTTGCTCCCAGAGTATAGATTCTGCGGACTTGCCAGAGTTCCTAACCAGCCATAATCATTTACTAGCTGATAAAGCTGCGGGTGAGTTACGAAACCTAAACCTCAGTTTTCCTATCTGAAAAATACATATAAAAACAGTTCTGTTGAAAAAACTTGCATAAGACTTTGAAATGGGCAAAAGATTACTGGCTGTCCTTTCCTTGGAATGCTGGATGTTATCTACAGGAATGTGGTGTTGCGTGGTTTTTCAGTAGTGTGCACCTTTACTGCCTTTGGCTAGGCTATTTTACAATCCATAAGCTTTCGAAATTTATGGTAACCTCAGGTAATGGTTCTTATCTATAGATAAGGGTAATTATTTTGTTCCTTAGAGACACAGTTGATTACTGCCTGTGGAATAGATAATTCAAAACATTATATTTTAGTATCTTATACAGTATTGACCAGTTTTGCCTTTTTCCTGATTGTCCCTAAAGCTCTGTTCCTCACATTCTCACTTGGAGGTGTTGCAGTATTTTTCTGGTTTCCTCCCCAATGAGTCAAATAACATATTTGACACATCCTCATTTTATATTTCTATGAGTCACGGTTTTACCTTCTTGAAAAATTACCCCTTAAGAATTTCTACTCCATAGGGTTTTTGAGAAGCTTGGTTTAAAGATCTGTATTGACGCTCGTGATCAGTTTCATAGCTTGCAGTAAGGCTGTAACACTTCCAGTATTTGGGGGGTGGGTGGGTTCGGAAGGAAGAGATACTGAGCATTTATTTATGAAAGGGTGAGGATCTGAAAAACGATCTCCCGACAATAATGTCAGATGACCTCCTCATCCCTTTCCTTGCAGCAATGGAGGCTGAAAGTCAAGGTGGGTGGTGGGTGGAGTGCAGTGCCCTAGGTGAGGCCACAAGGTATCCGGGCCTAACTGGGTGTAGGCCTTCCAGGCCAGCAAGATGGCTTGGGGGTTCGGATGCCCCGGGGTCCCGGAGTTAACTGCAGACGTGTGGGGCGCCAGCAGCGGGCAGCCCAAGGCCCCAGTTCCCGCCAAACCAATACCCCAGCGGAAAGGCGGACAGGGCCCCCGGAGCGCAGGCCGTGCCCCGGGCCCGCGAGGCCCCTCGCCCACTGCCGAGGGGGTGGGGCGGCCTTCCCGGGGCCGGTGCTTTTCGCCCTCGGTTTGGCCGCCAGAGGCTCCCTCTCTCTCTCGCTCCCTCTCCTGGGATTTTGCTGCCGGGCGCTCTCTCTCTGCGGCCCTTGAGTTAATCCCATCAGCCGAGGTGAGGCACCTGTTACCCCAGGCCTTCCTCACCCCCGCGGCCTCCCCGCGGTGACACCACGACCGCCCCGCGGCCGATCGGCCGGCGCGGGGGCCGCACGTGGGCGAAGCGCCTTCCCGGGCGGGCCGTCCAGGCCGAGTGTGCGGGCGCGTCGGGGCCGGCCGCCGCCCGCAATGGCGTTGGGCAGCGCCGCGCGCCTCCTGGGGTCGCCCGCCGCGGGCAGGGCGCGCGTGGGGGCCGCGGCGCGCGTGGAAGCGGCTGCCGCAGCCGCCCTCCGCGCTGCGCCGTGAGCAGCGGGTGGAGGGCACCGAGCGGGCGGCGCGGAGGCGAGCGGCGGCCACCGGGGGGCGGGGGCGCCTCGGAGGAGGGGGTGGGAGCGCGGCCGCCCGACCCTCCCCGCCGGCGGCGGCTCCCGCTCGGGTAAGGGGGAGGCTGTTCGCGGGGCGACGAGTTGGGGAGGGTGGAGATGAAGAGGGAAAAAAACCGGGATGTACAAAGGCTGAGTTGCAGGCTGGGGGTGGGGGTGGGCTGTGGTTGGGAGCGATAGGTGGAGGATCGGAGGCATTATCAGTGGGATCTATTGTTTCCTGGCACATTGGGAGGAAAAACAAAGGGATTTATGATCATGACCCTGTAATTTTTTCCCTTCTTTTTCCTTTTTAAATGTGGCAAGGGAGCTCGGCTCTCCCCGTGCCACACTGGGATCCGCCTGGCAGCCGCCGGGAGCCGCAGCCAATGTGTTAGGACTTCAGGTGCTTCTTGGCACAAAGCTAGACTGCGACCTCCTACCATAGCGCTTGGCGTCACCTGCTCTCCCGGCCCTGCCCCGGGGCCGAGGGACTGCGTCCCGAACCTGGCTGGGGAATCGGCCGCCTCTCAAGTTGGTGTTATTTATGTTTGTCTTTTGTGAGGGCAGGTTTTGAATCCCCCGGCGGCCCCATCTCCCCCGCTCCCGCCCCCTTGGGCTCCAGAAGGCGGGGGAGGGAATGGGGGGAGGGGGAGGGGAGGGTGTGTGAGACTGAAGCAAATGTCAGAGCAGAAGGAGATTATCGATGCCTTTACCAAAAACCAGGCACCACACTCGGAAGCCTTTCTTGTTTGTCTGCATGGGCCATGCATGCGTGCTGGGCCAGGAGCCGAGTTTGGAGACGGTATCAGTGAAAGTGTGTGCTGCCCCAGCTGATGGTGCGTGAGGCTGATGTAGCTCGGCCTGATATTAAAAACCAAAACCAAAACCAAATGAAAAAATCTTTAGAACGACGTGGTCTGCTCCTCAGAAGATCTTAAAGTAGTCATTGCCGGCCTATTGATAGAAAATCCAGCTGTGGGCTCCAAGAGACCAGCAAGCCAGCATTGCGTTGCATTTTGAGGTTGTAGTAAGTTAGAGGAAAGCAGGAATAAACAAATCAGGGCTGTTAAATAGAGGTTTCATGGCACATTTGCTTTCTGATCATCACATTCTCATGCTTTTATTCCCATGACATTCTACATCCCTCTCTGTAATTAATAATATCCCCTCTTAGGAAACTTCCAAATATTTGCTGTAACTGGACTAAGAATGAAACTTACTGCCATTTGACAACTTTGTTCTGCTTGTTTTGGTCTGATATTGAACTAGTGTTGCTTTGGGAATGCTGTAAACGAGAACACTGGGCCAGAAAGAGGGAAATAAGCCTCCATAGGCATGTTTTGGAGTTTGTAAACATAGATTCCAAACTTTTAATTATATTAATACAGAAAGAATAAGTTTTATTTGGTGTGGAGAATCCCAAGTGAAGTTCATGTTTCTGGACAGTTTGATGATTTCTTAAAGATGTATGAACTGCTGATTTCTTTTAAGATGATTCACAAAAGCAGCAAAAACTTGGACTAAAGTATTGCTTTCAGATGTGCTTGTGTGTAACTTGTATGTGTGTGATTTGGGTAGAGATCTCCAAATTGTGTTTGAAACACTTTGTTACCCACAAAGACCAGTCAGTTACAACTTTTAAAAGCCTCAGCTTTTAAATTCCAACTTCAATAAGTAGTTTCTTCTGTTTGAAGCCACTTTGAAAGGAAAAGTGTGTGTTAGTTGAGTAAACATAAATTCGAGTAAGTAAATGAATTCAGAAATTCATTCTTTTCTGTTACAGATGAACCTCTAGTCTTGCTTTGAAAAAGCCATTTTGTGTAACTCTTGACTGAATGATTTCCTCATACACCTGTTGCGAGGATCACTGACACAGTATGCCATTTGAGAGGTCCTTTTTCTTGATCAAATACTGGTGATTAGAGAAGAGAGGTGGTTTTTTTTGGTTGTTGTTTTTTTTTTTTTTTTTTTCTCCTGCTCATTATGAACATTGGCTTTTCACCCTGAAATAAAAATGTTGAAAACGGAGTCTTCAGGCGAACGAACCACTCTCAGAAGTGCCTCTCCTCACAGGAATGCATATAGAACTGAGTTCCAGGCATTGAAAAGTACTTTTGACAAACCCAAGTCAGATGGGGAACAAAAAACAAAAGAAGGTGAGGGCTCCCAACAGAGCAGGGGGAGGAAATATGGTTCCAATGTCAACAGAATTAAAAACCTATTTATGCAGATGGGTATGGAACCCAACGAGAATGCTGCAGTCATTGCCAAAACCAGGGGGAAAGGTGGACCTTCATCCCCTCAGAGAAGAATGAAGCCCAAAGAATTTCTGGAGAAAACAGATGGCTCATTTGTTAAGTTGGAGTCCTCTGTTTCTGAACGAATTAGTAGATTTGACACAATGCACGATGGCCCTTCATATTCTAAGTTCACAGAAACTCGGAAGTTGTTTGAGAGAAGTGTGCATGAATCAGGACAAAACAACCGTTATTCCCCAAAGAAAGAGAAGGCTGGAGGGACTGAACCTCAGGATGAATGGGGTGGTTCGAAGTCCAACAGAGGCAGTACTGACTCCCTGGACAGCCTTAGTTCCCGGACAGAGGCTGTCTCCCCAACTGTGAGTCAACTGAGTGCAGTATTTGAGAACACTGATTCCCCCAGTTCCATTGTTTCTGAGAAGGCTGAAAACAACGAATATTCAGTGACTGGACGTTATCCTCTGAATTTACCAGCTGTGACTGTTACAAACCTTGACACCTTTGGTCATCTTAAGGATTCTAATTCTTGGTCTCCTCCAAGCAAACACAGTGATGATGCAGAGGATGCTCGAAAGAGTAACACATCCCCAGTACCAGAAGTGACTTCAAAAAGTACCTCTCTAGCTTCAATGCCTAGTGAAGAGGCACAGCAGAGCAAGGAAGCTGAGGACTCTGTATCTAATCAAGAGACTCCTGACAGAGTTGACAAAGATATCCCTGAAGAACCTGGTGCTGAGAATAAGGCAATGCCAGAGTCTGACATCCTTTCACCACAAAATGAACCTTTAGAAGATGCCAAAGCTAACTTGGTTGGGAATGAGGCAGCAGTGTTACAGAAGAAGGAACTTGCAGGTGGTGATTTTATCTCTGCTGATGCTTCTGGATCCAGTTGTGGGAAGGAAGTATCTGAAGATTCAAGTAATATTGAGAGTTCCCATGTTTACATGCACAGTGACTATAATGTATATAGGGTAAGATCCAGGTATAATTCCGACTGGGGAGAGACAGGCACTGAACAGGACGAGCAGGAAGACAGTGATGAAAACAGTTACTATCAACCTGACATGGACTACTCGGAAATCGTTGGATTGCCCGAAGAAGAAGAAATCCCAGCAAATAGGAAAATTAAGTTTAGTAGTGCTCCAATTAAGGTAAGTATGTTTTCTCAGTTTTGTTTTCCAAGTTTCCTTAGTATTTGGGCCTAACTGTATGCAGGACAGATTTTGACAACTATGAGGAATTCAAGGTTGTTGATATACACATGTTGTCAGGTGATTTTAAAAGTTTGGAGTTTGGGAGGTATCCACCATATTTCCTTACATACTTTCGAGTTGCATGCATAAGCCAGTATTGAGTATATGCAAGTTGAAGAAGTTTGGGGATTGTGAGATACTTTCCAATGGACTGGAGTGTGAAGAATATGAACACTGAAAATCAGGTGTGTTAGTTTGAAATAGGATTACTTCAGTAACTAGTTTTACTTAAAATTACCCATAAACAATAACATTTTCTGAATCTCAACATGAGGATATCAAGTATATTGCACAAAGGGAGAGTTATGGTAAGCTTGAAATAATGCTCTGTATTTCCTTGCTTTAAAAAAAATCGGAGTTATCCCTGAAGTGGGAGTGGATTGTGAGGAACGTTGAAACTCTTTTTTTTGTATTGCTACTCGGTAGTGAAATTTGATTCATGGAAATATATTAGCAGACTCAAATACTTTAATTGGAAAGCTGTGAGTAGAAATAGCTTTGTGTTCAGAATTTGATCTGTAACATGAAATTTTGTGAAAGGAAGTTAAATTGTTTTGCCATTCATGAATTTATTTTTCCCTCTTAAAAGCTGGATAAATGCCAACTGAATTCAGATGTCTATTCGAACAACTTCACTTAGTTCACATTTGGTACAGAGGAATAGCACAGAGTACATCAGCAGCCAGGGGTGGGGGTGGGTGAGACATTAGTAGCTGGTAAGGCAACAGGGGCAGGAGGCTGAGTGTCAGAATCCCCACAGTGCTGTTTCAAAGTGTGCTTGCCACCAGCCCTGTCCTAAGATTCCGGCATGCCCTCCTAGGGGGACCTGGGGGGCTGCAGTGGCAGAATGTGTCATTTGAAACCACTTTCTAGGGGCTTCTATTTAGGGGGTTACTCAGTGTATATACGATAGATTCGGAATTTGATATGGTATCTTTTAAAATTTTCTCCTCAAAATCTCTCATCACTGTCTGTCGTCATTTCCATCTAATGAAACACCCATATAAGGCTATACGATGTGTAGTGTACATAGCCAAGAGAAATCTGACCTTGTTTTAATGACGCTGTACTGTTTTGAAATGGTCATCTGAAATTGCCTACAGGTGTTAGCTGGGAAACTTTCATTTCATTAGTGTAAGGCAAAAGTTCTGGGCCACAATGGGCCATGCCATGTTCCACTGTGTGTAAACTCGAGAGGTGAGTCTGGTTTCTGCGTAAGCTAAGTTTCTTTGCAGTGTTCTGCCTCTTTCCCTTGCTCTTCTCCCCACTACCTCCCAATTCCAGGCACACTCTGTAGTGAGCCTGTTCCGGACCTGCTCAGTGAGCTCCTGAATTTGACAGTTCATGTCCCCTTTGCAAGTGCTCTCATTTGAACATAGTCTTTCTTCCCCTCAGGAAGAAAGCAATAAGATTAAATTGTTTCACATCGAGCAAGGCAAGAAGCACTGAAATGAACTCTTCAAGGAGTTTGTTAAAACGAGTGACTAACTCCCTAATGGGAAAGTAGCAGCTTATGAAAGTTTATCAAGTAGAGCACTACCCACCCAGCCAGTCGGGGTACCAGCTTTGTATTTGGGTCTGTGCTGCGCCAAATAGAACTGCCCAGTGATGGGTTTAATGAATTTTAAAGGATTTATCATTGAAATAAGGCTGTTCATATGTGATCAAACCAAGTATTTGGGTATGGCATTTTGAAATTCAAGTAATTTTTTTTCTGCTATTGCTTACACCAGTAAACATTTGCCTTTTAATTTTCATACAACAAAGATACTGTATACTTCATATAACAAAGAATGAAACAGATTATGTACATTTTAAGTTTAACACATTTTATCAAGAACATAAACCAAGCAAAAGATTTGTGAAGCAGAGAGATAATGCCCTGCATTTTAGTGGGCAGTTAACAGTACTAGTTGGAGTGGATTAACTTTGCAAAGAGAAGATTCATTCTTTTCCCTTTGGAATGAATAAGACAATTACTCTTTTTTCTTGTTTCCATTGTCTGATGCATAAGTGGATTCACTTGGACATTTTGAGAGCTACTTTTCTACTGGGTGACGGTGGTGATGGTAGTGTTCAGATGAATCTCCAATTACGATTTTTGCCTCAGAGAGTGGTAACACTTAATTACATTCAGTAAGCAGTTATTGAAAGCTTATCATGTGTGTGTTCTCATGCTGTTAGCTGCAGGAGAACAACTTAGAAGGTTATGTCTTTCTTCTGTGAGCCTGTAGAGTCAGTTCTTTGACACCTGATATTTAAAACCCACATAACAGTGTAAAAACTTGTGCCTTAGTGTCTAATGAGTACTTTAACTGTCCTTGGCTGTACTAGGTGCATGGCGTGAACAGGATCCGGTCGATCATTTGGAAGGGAATACACTCAGCTATTCTGCATGTGTATTTCTTTATTATTTTTGTAAAGCATTATTTATAGGAAGAATATTCCTAACAGAAATGACCTTTAGAACTTTTCATACCTTTCCTGATACTCTCATCTTATTCTTCACCAGGGTAAAAATTCTCGACACCTTTATTTAGCCTCTTGTTTTAGATCTTGTTTATGACCTTTGTGTATATGATGTCCTCAGTTTCTATTTCAGTTCTTCTGTAGATGTTTTAAATAGAGATTTCTCTTGATCTTAAATCTGGTCTTCAGTCTGGACTTAGAAAATCATCCAAATCATAGCTGGTCTTCCCTGTGTAGCATATTCCTTAGACATACTTGTGACTTTTAGAAATGGTCAGATTATTTCTTAATGGTATAGGTTAAAACATTTCATAGTGTCCTGGAAAACTATAATGGCATTAATAATAGAAAATATAAAATCTGATTTCAAGATATGGAGTGAAGGAGTGTTATGAACCATGCTAATATGAGATGTGGAATTATGCTTTCATTCTCAGGAACTTCTCAAAACCAAGAGTTTGGATTAATTAAATTTGTCTTAGATAAATCAAGGATAGAAAGGATGACCTTTTTTTTTTTTTTTTTTTTTTTTTCATTCTTTTTCCTGTTAATGCAGAGCATTTACCGAACCCTTACTGTATGTCAAGGACAATGCAAATACAGTAGATATATAAAATGACTGGAACCGATCAAGTCAGAAACTGCTGCTGGTAGGTGAGACGTGTCCAGCCCATTAGAGATGCTTCTACGGCTCTGCTGCTCAGTTCCATTCTTTGATAATCTCTCTAGGGTCACTGCAACTTCATGAGGGAGGTCATACCTCTTTCTCTATTTCTGGTAGCCTATGTCCTTTGGATTGGTGCTCTTGAAACATAGTGTATCTGAAAAAGGGTATTTTCTTGATTCCCAGCAAGGAGGACATTACAGGGTTAATGCCATACTTTTCTGAGTGTTTCCTCAAACTGTATTGAGCTTTACAGAGCTGGGTTCAAAGGAGAATCACCAAGAACAGCAGTGTTGCTCTAAACCCTATATGCTAGTTGTTGAAAATAGTTCCCTTAGCGTTTTGTCCCTCATTTGGGGCTCTAAATTGTCAGGGGGTACACAAGGCCTGTTATTCAGGATGGTGTGCAGAGCATAGTTTTGAGGTCCCAATTTCTGTCTTTTTCTAACAGTTTTGCTCAGTGTTTCTTAAACTTAATATGCATAAGAATCAACTGGGGATCTTTTAAAATGTGGATTGGTGATTCATTAGGTGTTTTGTGGGCAATTACCTTGATGCAGTGGTTAGCTTCCAAGTACACTGCTAGCTCTTTCGGAGGTTATAGCATAGACAGGCTCAGCAACCAAATTAAGATGCTTGAATCATACTATTTATCATCTCAGTTTAAAACCCACCAGCCGGAAGTAAGAGGAAAGCCAAGGAGTAAGTTAACATACCTACAGGGCTAACAAGTTCCAAAGGACCCACTGCCTGAGACCTGGGTACAGTCTTCATACATCCTGTTTCTCTTTCACATCAACCTTCCCCATTGATTGTGTGGTTATGAGGGCTACAGTTGATAGATACTTGCTCTAACACAGAGAGTGAGGACAAGTACACTTAGATACAGCTGTGTCTTTGCCAGTTTGCTGATGAGCCTTGGGTTTTATTTGCATTTCCTGGGTAGAACTTTTGAGTCCAGGATAGGACCATACTGAGTGTCCTCGGTGGGTGGCTGAAATGGAGGAGACATAGCTGTCAACTTGCTCTTTCCACCCTTTTCTATTTGCAAGTAAACCTCTGTTTGTTCCATTATATTTTCTATTTTGGCATGTCTTACAGGTTCCTAACTTATTTTTTTTAATCCTCACCCGAGGATATTTTTCTTTACATTTATCTTCAGACAGAGTGGGAGGTGGGGGTGGGAGGAGAGAGAGAGCAAGAGAGAAAGAAAGAGAAACATTGATGTGAGAGAGGCACATCACCTGGTTGCCACCCGCACGACCCCAACTGGGGCTAGTGTTGAACCACAACCGAGGTACGTGCCTTGACCGGAATTGAACCCAGGACTCCCTGGTCTGCAGGCCAATGCTCTAACCACTGAGCAAAACTGGCCAGGGCCCTGACTTATTTTTTAAACACATCTTATGAATTTTGCCTTCCTCTTACAAGATTTTATTACCATACTTAATTGAGCCTCTGAGTGCTGCCTCTTTCGTAAGCTACTAGCTTATGAGATAATCAAATATTTCTTCTTATGAGTTTCTCACCCTTTATAACAGAATTTAATATTCTCAGTAATTCTCAAATAATACAGCAGATTCAGAAAACAGTAAGTCTGGGGTGAGATTTTTGCATTTTTAACAAGCTCTCACATTAGTGCTGGGGCTTCTGGTCAAGAGATTATTCTGAAATACAATTTTGACTTAACGCTCCCCTGGCTTCTGAAAGGGACTGGTCCTCAAATGTTGGGGAAGCTCATGTAACAAATCTGCTTTCCAGATGAGTCTGCTATACATAGCTGGTTGTGTGGAATACTGTTCTTTGAAGATGAAACAGGTGTAAATGGGTATGAAGCACTCTGTTTCTGGATACCGAAGTGGATCATGATCCCTAAATTCATAAGGAGTGTGGGGGTCATTAAAAATTATGGATCCTTTGATCCTTTTTGTGGTCTAAGTGTTTAAGTATAAAAAGATAGGATAAGCCCTGACCAGTTTGGCTCAGCAGTTAGAGTGTCAGACAGCGGACCAATGAGTTACGGGTTCCATTACGGTCAAGGTCACGTACCTCGGTTGCGGTTTGTCCCTGGCCCTGGTCGGGTCATGCGGGAGGCAGCCAGTTGATGTGTCCCTCTCACATCAATATTTTTTCTCTCTCTCCACCCTCCCCCTCTCTTCCATTCTTTCCCTTCCTCTCCCTCCCTTTCACTTTATCTGAAGATAAATAGGAAAAGATCCTTGGGTGAGGATTAAAAAAAAAAGGATAAGTAAGTTCTTGATAGACTCAGAACATTTCTTTCTTTCATTTTTTTGGGAGTCTAATACATTTCTAGAGTATAAGAATCTTACTTAACTTGCTTTTATTTGGATAACTTTGATGTCATAACATTTAAATTGGACTTCCTTTTAAGTTTTTATGTTTTGTAATGTATAGTTCATAACCAGGTAAACATGTCAAATATTTTAATGTACTGTGTAAAATCAAATAATGGATATTTATTGGATGAACCCCTTTTCTGATACTGAGTGTGTATACTAGTACTTCTTTTTTCCCCCCACTGAACATTGGTCATTTGGCAGGTAAAAAAGAACTCTTCTCTGTAGAAAAATTTACATATGTTTGCTGTCATTTATCTGTAGTAGAAAGATTTAAAGTTTCTTGCTTTTTGTATCATCCATATATTTTATCTTTCCCTCTCAACTTCCTCACAAAGGACATTAGCTATTGGGTTAATGGACTTTAAAGGTAGGAGGCTGAATTTTGGGGAAAATAACGTCAGGTTATTCATATACTGTTTACCTTATTAACCCAGTTTTATGCCCCTCAGCAGTAATTTGGTTTAAATCTCATCTGCATTAGCTTTTTTTCTAACATCTTTTTCACCACTCAAAAAGAAAAAGGTTTCAGAATTTCTGTAGAAATATATAATTAGATATAGAATGAATTCTGTATAAACAAAACAAACATTTACTGTATCAAACTCTGAATACTGTTTCTCAGGAGCTTGTTTCTGCAGCATATACAGCTGAACGTTATTTCTCGGTTTTGTGTTGTTATTAACTTATTTAATATTTTTTTCGTAATTTTTTGTGCTCTTCCTCTTTGGATCGATTTCATTTTTGTTTTTTTACTTCCCTATAGTCTACGTTTCTCATTTTGAATGGGAAGAAAACTTTTCAAGTAATGCTTTATACTTTCTATTCTTCATCACTTAAAAAAATATCCCCTGGCTCCAATCTCTTCATGTTGGTTTGTGACATCGCAACTTCAAGATGAAAAGTATTTAAACGTAATCTAGTGTAATTTCCCACTCACTTCAGTTAGCCCTTCAGTAGCGTATTGCTTACAGATGATCATTTAGCTTCTGCTTGAATAAGTCCACTATGGGAGCTTATTATTTTGCAAGGTCAAAGGAAAGTCAGAAGAAGGGACATGCTGTGTGTGTGAGTACACACGTACTTGGCTGTGTATGTGCTTATTTTCATTTACTTTTGCAGTTCTTTTTATCGAGAAAATTCAAGTAACATAAAATTCACCACTTTGAAGCATACAATTCAGTGGTTCTCAGTCTATTTACAGTGTTGTGCAACCATCACAATTTTCTAATTCTGGAAAATTTCCGTCACCCTAGAAAGAAACCCTGTGCCTGTTAGCAGTCACTCCCAATTTTCCTTCTCCCCGCATCCTCTGGCAAACACTAATCTACTTTCTGTCTCCATGGATTTGCCTCTTTTGGACATTTCATATAAATGGAATCAGGGGCAGGTTTTTTAAAAGAACTGCAGGAGAGACACAGAGTATGACTCGGGATATGTTAAAATGTTAGATACCATGAAGACAGAAGACTACAGAAGAGTCTAGAGAGCAAAGGCAAAAGAATTTTCTGGATGGTAACATGGTCTAAAGATTAAGTGGCAAGATGTGGGAGCAGCAAATTCTGTCTGCCCTTTTACGCAATGTCCCGGAGAGAAAGAAGACAAGAAGCCGAGGAGACAGCAGGATCCGGGAAGGGGCGAGGGTACATGTGAGGAAGAGATGAGGAAGAATCGTGGATGCAGCAAAGAGGATTGCTGGACTGACTCCCTTGTTTGGGACACTGCACTTCTGTTCATGTGATCTGAAATTGCCACTGGTGAAGCCTAAAAGTCTGCTTCAGCAGAGAGTATCTTTAAAGGCACAAACAGTGGTGATGCTGATTTTCATCCTTCCAGTGGTCTTTCCTAGCACGCAGGGACCCTTACCCTTTTCTGATGGTCTCATGCGTATTTCCAGCCTACTGCTCTTATGTAGTTGCTTTCATGATTCTTTCATGTTGACTGAAACTGTTCATGGACAAACTTCACTCTTTATTTTTAAAATTCTCCTCATCCTTCATCATTTCAATATAGATTTCATATGCCATACTTGCTATTACTTGTAATATAACCATCTGTGAGGTGAGTAATTTTGGACAGACGTTTATTTAGTTTATTGCACGTTGTTTACTGAAGTCTATGATATATATTACTATTAAGTATTATTAACTGGTAATGAAAGTAACCAAGAGTTATTTGATATTTTGTCAACTTGGGAAAATTCGCCTCTTAAGGCCTTTGCTTTCTTATTTGTAATTGAGGCCATCTTACTTGTAATTAATCACTGAGACACCTTTATCAGCTTTAACATCTCACGATTCTCTATTTTCTTTTAAGCATATTTGTGCAATACCATTATTATAAATATCTCTGCTATCATTTCAAAGGGAAAATTTTGGACATCTTTTGTTGAAATGTCAAAATGAAGAATTTATATTAAATTGCTCTTGAGAATGTTATTTATACTATACATTATAGTAAAACATTTTAAAGGATTAAAATATTATATTTAAGGGAGTACATTTTTATAGAGTGGACCTCTTGGGTACATCTTTAGACAACTCAATAATTGAAATTAGTGTTGAACTATATATTAATACACCCTGCTGGGGAACCGAAGAATAAAGAAAGAATGTTTTGTAATACAGTGGCTGACATATTAATTGCTTCCCTCACTTTTGTTCTGGAAATAGCTTCACATAGTTCAGCATGATTGAAATATTGATAATGTTTTGCACAGTTCCTCACTTTCAGCCTAACTTGCTTTCTCTTTCTCATGCACCTACCCTTACAGAAAGGACAGTGAAGTAGGCAGAGTATACAGATATCTGGAAATGCAGTATTTTAGGAGGATAGTTTTGTTCTTTGCTTAATCTATTTCAGAGGGATTTTTAAAAAGTGTTTGTAGAGTTGAATCCATTTGTTATAGATTTATGTATAAGAAAAAGTGGTTTTATACACGACAGCTCACAGACATGTCACTACTTCTTTCTCTGTTAAGTCAGGTAGTGAGTTTTGTTCTGGGAGATGCTCATCTTCCAAATTATTTTCTGCATACAGTGGGCAAGATTGAGACCCAGAGTGGTTAGCAAGGGACAAACAGGTAAACAGAGTCCTGACCATGGAGCGTCTTCTGGGCTAGCCCAGATGGGAAGGTACTGGGTGTTCCCTTGGTGCTTTTGGACAGACGTGGCTTTGAGAACCGAGGGACTCTGTGCCCGAGCCTGTCACTCTGCAGTGAGGCGAACCTTTCTCTTTCATCCCCTGCAGATCTCTCTTCCAAAAGTTCCTTTTTACTTCAAATTTTCTGTGTAAAGTTCGTCAGGACAGAGCTTCACGGAGGGTACATTTACACTGGAAAATTCGTCTAATCTTGAATACAGGGATTTTAGAAAGTCCTCAGAGTCAGAGGTGTCTGTTCAGGCCACTGGAAGGTGTTCCTTCCACCGTGAAGGACCTCAGGAGACGAGGGAGCTAGGCAGCCTTACTGGTTGGAGTTTAAGGTCCACCTGCGAGTCAGTGCTGAATTGATGGGTTCTTTCACTAAGCACTTGTTTCAGATAAAACAGATGTACAAAGTTGTTATATAAAGACAGAAAAAAAAAGACAAATTCATATTTTTTATTATGAATCAACTGATCTATTTTCTTTTAAGAAACCATTCTTAAAAGAGGGAAAGCAAAACTTTATTGTAGGGTGTTCGAATATCATCTTGTGCACCAATACATAAAATGTATATATTTTTAGAAGCTTATTCTGTAGTTAGAATAACAAAGGGCAGTAATTAAGTTGTGTGTCACTTGTTATTATTACATACTATGCCCATTACATACTGATTTCATCTTAGACATTTTAAGGTTGAGCACTGAACATTAAAACAAATAAACGTGCAAACAAGCAAAACAAAAGCTGATCCAGAAATGAAAATCTATGATGAAATAGGGAAAGCAGAAATACAGGAATGATAATAATGTAGATCAGTTCTTCATTGACGTTTGGTATCTGTGTATAACACTAAATTAACATTAAAAGAGAATTAACCATATGTACAACTTTTTATTCGGCATCTACAATTATTTAGATAATTTAGATAGATTCCTAAAAGTAAAATTATTGGCTAAAATATTTTTTTAAGCCCTTGATACATTTTGCCTGAATTATTCAGAAAGGTTGCAATGGTTTATAATTAACACTCCATTAGAATGGTTTTCTCTTAGTCCCTGCACCAGCACTTGGTATTATTTATATGCTTTATAGTTTTCAGTTTGGTAGGTGAAATATGTCTTTCATAATTTCTATGTGTTATGTTGATTTATTGGTGAGTTTGAATGCTTTAATGTGTTTACAGACCTTTTCTAGATACGAATTCTGAATGTTTATTGCCTTTTTTTTGGTCAAATGATTGTTAGTAAGGAGTTTATCGAAGTGCTATTTGTCTTGGTAGAAAGTTAAAAGAACTCATGTATCCGATAATAGGGAAGTGGTCGAGTTCATTATGATATACACATTTAGTGTAATAGGATAAAAATCATGTTTTCTAGAATTTTGAAGAATGAGGAATACTTTACAGTATAGTGTAGGGTAAAAAGACTGGTTAAATACTTAATTGCAATTTTATCATGATTTTATTTTTAAAGTATATGTATTTATGTCTAGAAAAATGATTGAAAGCACATATATCAAAGTGTTAACTCTGGTTATTTCTAGATGGAGAGAGTGAAGGTGATGTTTAAAACATATTTTTCTTTATCTAGATTTACTAAGTTTTCTACAATGAGCATGTTACTGCTTTTATTATATAAACATAAAATGGTGATGAAGGTCACAATTGGCATGATCAGCAATAACAACTTAGGAAGTTGACAAAAACCATTTTTAATACTTTCCAAGATTCTAATAATTTTTAATATAATTTTCTTTGGAGGTCAGTATGTTACAGAAAAACATTTTGGTTGAGGACCATACTGACGAAGGGTTAGGTGAACTTTTGACAGCTGAATTCATTAGATGCATACTTTTTAATTCTTGGTAATATTGACCCCACATTTGTGGCTAAACTTGAGAGTATTATGTGGGGAAGACCTTCCAATGTATATTAAATTATGATGTAACATTTGCATATCCGTTAGATATTTTCCTTGAGTTGTTGTCGTGTTACTTAAAATATGCTTTTATTTATTTATTTATTTTTATCCTCACCAGAGGACATTTTTGCATTTATCTTCAGATAGAGCGGGAGGGAGAGAGGGAGGAAGAGAGAGAGAAACATCGATGTGAGAGAGACACATAGAGTGGTTGCACCCACATGACTCCACCCAGGGCCGGGGACAAACTGCAACCGAGATACATGCCCTTAGCGGGAACTGAACCTGGAACTCTCTGGTCCGCGGGCTGATGCTCTAACCGCTGAGCAAAACTAGCCAGGGCAAAAATACGCTTTTAAAAACGGGGCATGTTTTCTGGATTTGAAGTGAGAAATATTTAATAGGTAGTCTTACTAAAATAATATGTATTTATTTTTTTTAATCCTTACCCGAGGACATTTTCTTTTTATTTTTTAATTTTTTTTTGTTCAGATAGAGTGGGAGGAAGAGAGAGAGAGAAACATCAACGTGAAAGGGACACATCGAGTGGTTGCCACCCACACGACCCAACCAGGGCCAGGGACAAACTGCAACCGAGGTACGTACCCTTAGCGGGAACCGAACCCAGGTCTCTCAAGACTGCAGGCCAACACTCTAACTGCTGAGCCAAACTGGCCAGGGCAATATGTATTTATTTAAAGAAAGCCTAACAATGATCCCAGGTGAGACTGTGTCTGTCTCTTTGATCTGTTAAATTATTGAGCCCCAACAGGTTTTTCCTCTCAGAAGATGAGGCAGTAGAGAAATCAAGTTTCATAACTTGCCTGTATGTAATCCTATGAAAACACTTGCATGCACTCAGTTAAAAACAGGATTTTGAGTTCTAGACCTCCATAGTGTCCTTTTGGAATATGTTTCCTGTTCCAAAACACCAGCCAGTATGTAGTTTCCTGTTATTCTTCTTAACAAAACTTTTAGCTGAAAAGAGAATCATTTGATGTATGAGTAGATTATATGGTGTATATAATATTTTTAGAGTCATAGGGTTACTTCCTCTCATAGGTGGTACAGTATTCTACCTTTGAAAAGCTTTTGTAGATAATGCTGGCGTTTATAATGGAGAGACTTTTTTTTTTTTTGTTGGGTGGCAGAGTTTTCCAAAATTAGAAATTTAAATGATTGCTTCTGGCCTAATTAGATCAACTGATAACTCAGATCTTAACAATTTTAAGCAGTTTGGCATTTTATAAACTCTGGTGAAGTCTTAACTAAATTGCCTTATTACATAATTTGGTGCTACATTATCACTTTTCATTAGGTATACTTAAACCTTTCTATAATATGGCTAATACATTCTATTTGTATTTTATTGAATACTAAATTTATAGTAGTAACACTTACATGATTGTATATAAGTGTAAGGCTTGTTTAAAGAAAAAAGGCAACATTATCACGTGCCCAACTAAATTTGAGAAGAGACTTGTGTTTTTCCTTTGGAGACCATGATGCTTGTGGAATTGTTACGTTGGTGGTTTCCTTTTGGGATGAGTTCTGCGACTTGTATGTTTAAGGAACTAGACAGCTCTCCGGAGATTGCTCCATTTGCAGATGTAGCAGTCGGAAGTTTTAAAGTTACTTGGTTTTGGTTCTTAATGAAATTCTTACCCTTAATTTAGAAAGGAACCATTGACTATGTAGAGTTTATTTGTCTCACTGGAGGATGGTAGAAATGAATTGTAAATATTGATATTAAATACTTTTGAAGGTGTCTTTTTGGATGTCTTATATTTAATGCTTAGGTAATATATTAATCAGGGTTCTCCAGAGAAACAGAACTAATAGGATGTGTGTGTGTGTGTGTGTGTGTGTGTGTGTGTCTATATGTATGCATGTGTGTGGATGGAGAAAGAGAGAAGAGAGAGAGAGATTTAAGCAATTGGCTCATATGATTATGGAGGCTGGCAAATCCAAGATCTTTTGGGTGTGCCGTTAGTCCAGAGGCCCAGGGAAGAGTTAAGGTTGCAGTTCAAGTCCAAAAGGTGTCAAGCTGGAGACCCAGGGAAAAACCCAGGCTAGCCATTCAGGGTTTAGATCGGAAGGCTATCTATAGGATAATTCCTTTTTGCTCAGGGGAAGTCAGTCTTTTGTGCTATTTAAGCCTTCAACTGATTGGACGAGGCCCACTCACGTTATGGAGGGCAATCTGCTTTACTCAAAGTTAACCAATTTTAATGTTAATCTTATTAAAAATAATCTCATAGAAGCCTTCAGAATAATGTTTGGCCAAGTGTCTGGGCCCCATGGTGCAGCAAGATTGACAAAAAATTAACCATCACAGTCTGGGATTCTTATTTGATTGTGCCCTTGGAAGCTGTCTCAGGGAATAAAAACCTACATTTTCCCCACATATCTTCGTGAAGGAGTTGTTAGGAAGCCTGCTGAAGGGGATTCTCCCTCCTGGGGCAGCATGTAGTAGTAGCAGGTAGATCACCTGGATGAAATCAGACCTGGATTCAGGTGCTGCGGACACAGGATCTTCTTTAGAAAGTATGTTTAAACTTTACAGGCAGGGACTTTGTCTCTAGGTCTGTCACATTGCCTGGCACATAGTAGGCAAACAGTCAAAGATAGTAACCTTTGATGTCCATCCCCCATGCTCCTTCACCTTACCTGTTCCCTCCCCCCCTAGGTAGGTCCAACATGGTATGATGCTGATAATATTTGTACATGTATAATGATTATATAATTTATTTACAGGTAAAATCCTTCCAGTTCGCAGTTATAAATGAAAACTGAGTGATTTCATTACAGATTGTCATCTTTTTTGGCCCCTGCTCTGGCTTGCTGAAGCTGCTGTGCTCTCTTTCATCTGGGAAGCCACAATCTGTTACCCTTTAGTGACAGTTTATAAGTAACCAGAAGCAGTCATTACAGTATGGTTGCATGAGATATGGCTGTGAGGGTAGAAGGGGGAGGGTATTCATTTTGCCTTAACTTTACTTTTGCTCTGAGTGATTGCCCAAGCTTGTAATTAGTTACAAGAGAATATAAAAACTGAGGCTCCATGTGAAAGATATAAAGCTCCTTATTTGAAATTGCAGTAATTTGCTACAACTTTGATAACGTGAATATATGCATCTATCTGTATTCTTACTTGAAAATTTAAAGAAGGCAATTGAATTATTTTTTACCATTTAGTCTTTTCTCACCTTTTATTTCCTGACCATTTTATTAAAATGTGAGGGTTTTTTGTTGTTGTTGTTGTTGTGTTCTTTTTAGTCAGTCCGTAGAAAGGAATTACTTTTTTGGATCATTTCTGCTTCCATTTTTGTCAGACTCGAAAGTTAGTAATAAACTTCATGGGAACAAATAATCCAAGATCTTGAAATCATATTTTTTGCCTGTATGTTTCCTCCATGAATTACATTATCTGGCAGATGTCTGACAGTTGTTATTAGGGTGAAATATGAAGTGGCTTGGCTTGTTCGTATAAATTTATTTACATAATGTGTATCATTTTCCCCTGGCAGAAAGAGTTTTTAATGGTGCTTTAAGGAAGAGAATTGTGAAGCTGTGTTCTGCGTTTTTCTTTTTAAATAAAAACACAATAACTTCTCTTGAGTTTATATACATTTCTGGAGATGCAAAAAAAGTCATCTGTGGAAAAAAAACACCTCGTAGTGCTAGTGATGTTGGTGAGAACCTATGGCAATATGAAAGTTCATCATGTTATTTGAATAAATTGAGCCAGTATGTCAAATATGGCATTATTACCACGGATGATACTTTTTTGAGGTTAATATGATTATAACATTTTTAAATTACTGAGTGGGCAGTAATCAAGGCTGAGAAATCGCTTCTTTTTGGGTGCTTATAAATACTGGTTTGCTACAGCTACTTAGAAGGCATTGTCTTTTGAATTGATAACAGTCAACAAACATTATTCAGTATACTTATTATGTGTTGAGCTTTGGGCTCTGCTGTGTAGATATTAATATAAATAAGTCAAGCCCTTGCTCATCAAGAAATTTGTAGTCTTGCGAAAGAAATAGGTAGAGAAGAAAGCATTTGTAGGATAGTGTGGTAAGTGGTATGATATAGGTATATACAGAAAGTGAGTATATATGATTTATTGTTCAAACTGTGACTTTTCAGAAGAAAAAGAAGTGAATAACAATTACACATATTTGAGAAATTAGATAATCCGAGCGTGTGTATAATTGTTTATTTTATTTTTAATAAGAGGGTAGACCATTGCTTAGTCATCTTTGTAGCAAACAATGCCTAGGGTCACCACATAGTCTGTTGTCAAACTGGGACACGTTTGGAGAGTGAGAGTAGTGCTGCTAGTTCTTTTATGTTGGGACAGTAGGTATAATCTAGGACTGACCTGGGGCTCCCAGGACACATGGGCACCTACATATAACAGGGAACAGAGGTGCTGCTGAGCAGGGGTGGCTCCCTTCCGTGAGGAGGAGGGGAATCAGCAGGGAGGGCTTCCACAGAGGAAGTGATAGTGGAACCTTTAAAGATGAATAAGAATTAATTAGGTAGAGATGTGGGACATGCTGAGTTGAGGGCAAAGCATGTTTGAGGTAACTACAAGTAAATCAGAACAGCTGGAGGAACAAGAGGGGTGTGTGTGTGTGTGTGTGTGTGTGTGTGTGTGTGTGTGTGTGTGGTGAGAATGTAGGCAGGTCGTATTTCTAGGAGGGACTTGTATACTAAGGAGTTGGAAATCAAATGCAAACTCTGGGGAGTCATTGAAGAGCTTTAAGGGCCAGATGACCTCATCATTTTGCCTCCCTCCTGTATGTTGGTGGTTAAGGAAGATTGGAGGAAATCCATTGGTTCTCTTTCATTTTCTCTGTTCTTTCAGTAAACATTTATCTTAGAAGCTTTCAACAACTTCTGTTGAACCAGCTTGCTGGGTTAACTGATGTTTGCCTTTTGCAGGATAACACTTACTGATTGATGGCCCACCTGAATGATTCAGGCTTGCCGGCTGTTCTTAGGCCCTCACTGCTAGTCCTGCCAAGTTGAGTTGTAGGCTAACTATAGGTTGGTTATGTACTTCTTTTAAACCTGTTTTTGCTCATGTGGCTTAGCCTCCTAAGTGTGTATTTAATTGAATATTATGTAAATTGGTGAAATATGATTGTGAGAAGAAATGTATTTTTCTATAAATATGTAAATTAAATTTTTGTAAAGATCTGATAAAGAAGTCACTTAAAAATCTTGCTGTTGGCCCTGGCTGGTTTGGCTCAGGGGTTAGAGCATTGGTCCGTGGATCAAAGAGTCGCAGGTTTGTCGCTTGCTGTAGTTTAGTCCCCAGCCCTGGTCGGGGTTGTGCTAGAGACAGCCAATCGATGTGCCTCTCTTACATTGATGTTTCTTTCTCTCTCTCCCTCCCTTCCTCTCACGCTGTCTGAAAATAAATGGAAAAATATCTTTGGATGAGGATTGAAAATAATGATAATAATAAAAATAAAAATCTTGCTGTTGAATTAAATGAGAGTGATATGGAGAGTGATATGGAATAAAACTGTTTGAACAAATATCTAAGATTATTTTGCAAGTTTTTGCTCCACTTTAAAAGGCCAAACTGGCCATCATAGTCAGTGCAAGAAAGATAATCCCCGTCATTAATTTGTAGACCTAAACTCAAACAAAAGACCCTCGCCTGATGATTGGTGAATGAATGCACCTTTAGGTGTCTTACGTTAATACAGACCTAATAAAATATATATCAGTTTTTATGAATCCCCACTTTAACTGCATCTTTCAATTAGCTGATAAATTCTTAGTCTAAATTACATTTGCTAAGAGCATATCTTGTAAAGAGTGTCTGCTGTAAGCTAGGCACTATGCTAATTACCTAAATTATATAGAGAATGAACCTCTCTCAAGGAGCCTGCATTCCAGTGGGAGGGATGGACACATAAGTCAACAGTTATGTAGCGAGAGAAGCACTGTGGTAGAGGTGTGCCCAGGACACTAGGAGTGCAGAGAGAGGGCATCTGGGTTCTGGAGGCAAGTTGCAGGAAGCTTCTGAGAGGAAATAAAGCTCTAGCTGAGTTTTGAAGGTTTAGTACGTGTTTGCAGGGAAAGGGGCAGGTGTGCAAGGTAGCAGGAATGCACAGAAGAGAGAAAAGCCTGCAGTGCTTTTCAAATCTTAAAGTAGTTTAATATTGTTGGGACATCATAAGGCATGGCAGATCAGGAAGGTTCCTTTTGCTAAATGTAGGCATTTGCATGCTTTTCTGAAAACTTAAGTCACTGGAAGGGATTTTGAGCAATGAAAGTTGTGGTTGGAGTTGAGTATGAGAACGACTACTCTGATGGAGAGTGGAAGATGGATTGAAGGGACAGGTATGGAGACAGGTAGGGTGGGGATGCAGGAGTCCAAGTGAACAGGGGTAAGGGTGATGAATGAAAGGATGGGAATTAAGACAGGTAAAGGGCACACTGGGCAAGATGGATTAGGCAGCAGATGATGAAAGTTGCTGATATTTAAATAAAATGAACAGGTTAGTGCAAAAATCACATGTAACTGTTTCTTACTCATTTATGTATTTCTCCTTCCCTGCAATGGACCTTTTCTGGTGCTTGATTTATAACAGGTATATAACTCAGCAAATGAGAAATAGTGAAGAAATTAGCCAGACACAAAGAGGGAGTTCATTGTCTTTGACTCGACATTTTCAAAATAGGATGGGTGAACTAATGGGGCCCTTGGAGCAAAGGCTGTGGATCTGAGAGTTGGGTCCAGGTATCTATGCCATTGTGTACTGTGAGAAGAGAAAAGACTGGACGAAGCGGGTGAGACCTGATGAGAATAGAGACAGCATGATGATGGAGGCCTATATTTTGGAGGAAAAGACTTTGAGAAATAGTGCTTTGGAGCAAGTTCAAAAGAGAAGATTAGAAAGATGTAAAGAAATACAAAGGTTTAATGAATGAACTTGCTGGCGGTTGGATGGAAGTATGGAACTCAAACTGGCGGATTGAGATGGGGAGAAGAGCACTCCTAACCTGGGAAGGTAAAAGAGGTACAGAGAGATGTTAAAGCTACTGACCAATATTTAGTCCTGATAAGTTAGTTCATTTAAAATATGTAATAGTAACTCAGGGCTTTGTACAGGTTGGTGGCAGATTTGGAATCAGAGGTCGGGGCCTGAAAGAACTCATTCTGTGCTTAGCTGTCAGAGCCTACAGAGTAAACCTGGATCTATCCACAGTAGTCGGTTGTACAGATTGACGGCGCCTTCTGTGGAATTACCTTGCATGGTCAGCTAGAGGTTTTTCTTTTTTTCCGTTGAGGTTTTTTTTTTTTTTTAGCTGTATTTTGCCATCTGATATGATGGATCTGTGATAATCCTAAATAAAGGCTACAGAGTAACATACATGAATATTATTCTCAATCAGCAGTCGACCGAAATAGTATGCCTTTCTATCTTAATTTACGTTGCAAAAATAAGTACTCATCAGTAGGATGCTGCATTTGTTTTCTTTTCTGACGGCGCTGGATGCTTCAGATGGTGGTATTTCAGTAACTCCTAATTTATGACCCAGTTGATTTCAAGCAATAGCCGTTTGACAGGTCATTGTAAATTAAAATCTTTTTCCTATTGGCTGAATGTCACACAGTGATATTTCATTCTAGGAAATACTTGTCACCTTATAAAAATACTAAAATTAGTCATGAAAATGAATAAAGAGAACATGCAATGCAAGGTTATGCAAATATTAGGTAGATGAACCAACACATCAATAATGTTAATGTTCCTTTTATTTTTAAATGTTTTTTGTTTATCCTCACCCAAGGATATTTTTCCATTTATCTTCAGACAGAGTGGAAGGGAGGGTGGGGAGAGGGAGAGAGAGAGAGAGAGAAATATCGATGTGAGAGAGACATATCGACTGGCCACCTCCCACACAACCCAAACCAGGTCTGGGGACGAACCACAACCGAGGTACATACCCTTGGCCAGGATCGAACCCTCAACTCATTGGTCCGAGAGCTGACGCTCTAACCGCTGAGCAAAACCAGCCAGGGCTGTTAATGTTCCTTTTAGGGGATTTTTCTGCATGAATTAGACTGTGGGTTCTTAAAATACCACTTCTATGTGTAAGAATGTGTGCCTCTGAAAGTATTTGGATGGGAGTGGCTGTTTCCATGGCTATTTCTCCTTCAGTGAATTTTTGCTGCTGAATCTACGCTGACCTGCCTTTTGGCATTTACTTCACTTGAGGTAGGTGTTGAGCTGGGCATTAGCCAGTTTTAAACACTAGTTTTATTTGCTGTTTATAAGACAAGCTGACGCGTGCTTGTGCCTGAGCCTTTCTATCTCAGGGGTGGCTAGAAACAGGTCTACTTAGGATTAGCCCTCTTTAGAATGAACAGATTATGATTGTGATTATTTAAAAAAAAAATTTTTTTTTAAATCCTCACTGGAGAATATTTTTCCATTGATTTTTAGATAGAGTGGGAGGAAGGGAGGAAGGGGAAGAGAGAGAGAGAGAAACATCGATGTGAGAGAGACACATTGACCGGTTCCTCCCACACAACCCCGACCAGGGCTGGGGACTGAACTGCAACTGAGGTATGTGCCCTTGACCGGAATCGAACCCACAACGCTTTGGTCCTCTGGCCTACGCTCTAATCGCTGAGCCAAACTGGCCAGGGTTGATTATTATTTTTAAACAAATCTGTATTTTCTAGCTGAAAGATGCTTTGGATTTTGTGCTGTTATATTTTGCTTTATGATTTTGTAAATTGTGTCAAAAAGATTGAATTGGTACCCACTCCCTACTTGAATTCTCTGAAATGAAGGTGCTGGATTTAGATGATCTTCGTATCTAGAAGTCTCTTGTAGATATAAAATTTTGAGCCTTTATTCTATAATTCTTAATTTGCTACATGAATAGTCAGACCCCTTACTTTTGTGAATGTTGTTTTGCAGTGTGGATTCAGTGTTTGCTAAGTGTATGAGAACTGAAGCAGTTTCAGAGAGCTAATTCTGGAAGATAAATTTGGGCCTATGTTAAAATGGAGAGAATACGTATTCACAGCGTTTGACCTTGGAATTCTAGGTAGGAGTGGCTGAGAAGGAAAGGGGTGGTGGAACTCACTGTGGCAGTTCATGAATAAATTAACCACCCACTCTAGCTATACCAGTTATGATACATCTTTTTCATGCTGCTCTTCATTTACTGAGATGGAGATGGGGACTCCAGGCTACCTGGGCCTGTGCTTTGTTGTCAGGAAGGGTGATAGGGCTTTGATTCATCTACACTCTACTGTCTGATTTCCTGCGTGACTGGTACCACATGACTGTGAAACAGATGGTCTGGAGTGTAGTACATACCTATTGAACAGCACAGTGAGACGAAATATGCGACCGTATGATTAGAAATCAGGAAAGAATTGACTTTGACTAGAACACACACACACACAGATTGCCTTTGGCTATATATGTTAGACCCACATCTCTATGCACATGTATGTATATAGCATATACAGTGTATACACACACACACACACCACACACACAGATTGCCTTTGGCTATATATGTTAGGCCCACATCTCTATGCACATGTATGTATATAGCATATACAGTGTATACACACACACACACACACCACACACACAGATTGCCTTTGGCTATATATGTTAGACCCGCATCTCTATGCACATGTATGTATATAGCATATACAGTGTACACACACACACACACCACACACAGATTGCCTTTGGCTGTATATGTTAGACCCACATCTCTATGCACATGTTTGTATATAGCATATACAGTGTCCTGCCATCACTTAGGAAAATTTAGTGCTTTAATAATTAAGAACGGTTACATTATCAAACTACAGAGCTGAAAGAAATTCTTTGGCAACATAGTTTTTCGTGATTCCACTGGAAATGTGCACATTTACAAGGCAATTAACAGAGACAAACTTTATTATGTTTTTTTTTTTTTTTTTTTTTATCCTCACCCGAGGACACTTTCACATTTATCTTCAAACAGAGCAGGCGGGAGAGAGGGAAGGAGAGAGAGAGAGAAACATTGATGTAAGAGAGACACATCGAGTGGTTGCCACCCACACGACCCCAACCGGGTCCGGGGACAAACCTCAACTGAGGTACATGCCCTTAGTGGAGCAGTTCTCAACCTGTGGGACGCAACCCCTTTGGAGGTTGAAGGACCCTTTCACAGGGGTCGCCTAAGACCATTGGAAAACACATGTTTCCGGTGGTGATTCATAACAGTAGCAAAATTACAGTTATGAAGTAGCAATGAAAATAATTTTATGGTTGAGGGTCCCCACAACATGAGGAATTGTATTAAAGGGCTGTGCCATTAGAAAGGTTGAGAACCACTGCCTTAGTGGGAACCAAACCCAGGACTCTCTGGTCCGCGGGCCGACTCTAACTGCTGAGCCAAACCAGCCAGGGCATTATGGTTCATTTTTTAACTACAGGTCGCTCCCTTTCAGAAAAGTCAGAAATACAAGTTGAAGTTAAAATATTCTGAACTATGTGAATAAATGCCACTGGAGCATGTGAAGTATCAAAATGCTTCTTAAGTCATCACTGAATTTAGATAGGCAGAGAGATCATAATAGCATTGAAGTGGGAGTCATTCTCCTCCTTTATCCCAACTGCATGGGAGACAGTTCCAGTGCGCTGTGCGCTCATACTTGAAAATCAGTCCTCCAACCTGTAGAACGCTGTGAGCTGAAGACTGGCCTCACAGGGCAAAGCAGAGAGGTGCAGTGAGACTAGGGTGCTCACAGTCCCCAAGTAAAGCCACCTGAGTAAGTTTTAGTTTAATCACCTTGCCTCTATTCTGTAACCACTTCGGATTTCTTTGTAATAGAAGGAATTTTTCTAACTACTTGAACACTTCGCAGTAATAGAATAACAAGAAAGAGCCTTGATTTTGGAGGTAAGAAAATAGCCTCTGTAGGCTCTTGAGTGTAGGGTATGCTATGCATTACCAGTGGATCAACAATCAAGCGAGTGTTTGAGTACCTACTCATCCCAGCTGCTGAGATCCTCAGGAAATACAGTTGTACTCCATCTCACAAACTTTTATTTTTTTTCAATATAAAAATTTTTATTGTGATACTTTGTCTTCTGTTTTTTGGTTTTATTTTCTTTAAAAAATTTTTAAATTGAATTTATTGGGATGACATTGGTTAATAAAATTATACAGGTTTCTTGTATACAGTTTTACAATACCTCGTCTGTATATTGTATTGTGTGTTCACCACCCCAAGTCAAGTCTCCTTCCATCACCATTTATCCTATACCCTTTACCCTTTTCTACGCCCCCCCAACCCCCTTCCCTCTGGCAATCACCATACTGTTGCTGTGTCTATGACTCTTTCTTTTTTTCTTTGCTTAAATCCTGAAACAAACTTTTCTTTTAAAGATTCCTTTGTTACTCTGCTTCAACCAAGTCATCTACGTGACAGTGAGCTCCTTAAGGGAGAGGGAGCTCTATGACTTTGTAATTTTTACGTCCCTGTTGCCTGTGGCACCAATTAGGGCCTCATTAATTAATTGTGAATGAATGCAACTTTACAGCCATCTACCCATAATTTAGTTATATGAGTGTAAGTCCTGATGTCCAGAGCTCTTAGGCATTAATTAGAGTAATGAAACCTACGAATTACAAGTCTATGGCAATAAGTGGTTTGGTTTCATACAAAACTATATGAATCTCATATAAACTGTTTTAAGAGAAAAATGGGAGAAATAAAAAAAAAACACACATTTTTTTCTTATCTGAAATTAAAATACATTTTTTTATCTGCCTGAAGAAACCAGGCCATTATATA
Source organism: Molossus molossus (assembly GCF_014108415.1). NCBI lineage: Eukaryota > Metazoa > Chordata > Mammalia > Chiroptera > Molossidae > Molossus > Molossus molossus. The sequence goes on along the minus strand of NW_023425401.1, from coordinate 32,372,778 downwards.
GATGGCCCTAATAATGGGTATTGGCCTCTCCTACAAATTGGTGTAGCATATTGGATAGGTTGCCAGCCATCGCATTTCTTAGTTTAATTTAGAATAATTTTGACACAGTTTGTTTCCTTTTATGGGTTTGTGATACTGCATATTCTTATTTGTTGAGTGTTTGCTTTGGGCATGGTAATATTTTTTGGAGATCTCTCCATATGCTCACAGAGGGATTTGTTCTTCCTTTGCCATTATCCCAGCAAATATATGACATTGCTATAGAGAGGGGAGCAGATATTTGAGATGTTATTTATTTAAACGACATGCTTAAATCCTTTTGCCAGTGGAGGGAGGTGCTTTATGAATTTAAAACATCTTCTTACTATACCCTTGTAGAAGTCTGGGGGTAGACAGAAATGGAGTTTCAATTGCTTATTTTTTTATTTAAAATACTGTGAAATATATTGCTGAGATTTTTTTATATTGTAATTATTTTATATGTAAGTTTTGTTTATTTATTTTTCTTCTCATTTTGTTTTTCTTTCCAATGTTTTTCTTGATATGTGGTTTAATTTTTTTCCCTTGTGAGAAAGTAATTGGAGCCCTTGAATCTGCTGTCTTTGTCTTTTGTAGATTGTTATCCATAAACATCATATGCTTGGAGTTGATATGATCAAATACTTTTTTCTTTTTAGTTAAAAAAAACTAAATTGGATTTCAGTTTCAGCAACAGAAATTTAAATTGCATTTTATTTCAGTGGTAATTTGGTTATAATTTCCATAAGGTCCAGACTCCCTAGTTAAGTTGATAAGTATAATTTTGTTACAAAATTGACATTTTAAGGGTGCCACTTGCACCCATAAATCTCTTCATAGAATTTCCCACTGTGCCATCTGCTTACTAATCAGATTTCTTGTTCTCACTTCTAGAGTTTTCCCCCTGTACTCTTTTTCATTAGTTCCCTTCCTAGTAATATATCCTGCTGTTTTCCATTCATTTTATTTTGCTTATAGAAACATATTTGTTTCTCACTGGAAAAACTTCAGTTTTAGAAGTCTTTTTTTGTTTTGTAATTTTGCACATGGTATTTCAAAAAGGATTTCAAGTGATTTACAGCAGGAAAAAAACAACAACAATAAAAACAAATAAAAATAAGTAGAGAATGAGGGATAAAGCAAAGAGCCCAAATGTGGAGACTGTAAATCAGCAGACTTGGTTGCTCCCATGTGATCTTAAACATCCTATAAATCTGAATGAAAAGGAGATATACACATTTACTTGCTTCTAAGCTAAGGACAAGCAGCATTTTTTACCTCAGGAGCCACAGACCTTTTGTTCTGTTCCTAAAGAAAAAGTTTTTACATGGGACATTGTCGTGTTGATGATAATAATAAAAATAGCTAACATTTATCCTGCTGGCACTACGTAAAGCGTTTTCTTTGTGTTAGTTCATTTAGTCCTTAGGGTGGCCAGTCACTTCACAGCAGTGGAAACCTGGACAGAGCACTTGAACATGGCTTATGGGTGGACGCAGCCCGGGACCGAGGTGGTCTTGCCTCCAGAGCCTGTGCTCTTTACTAAGTACATAAGACTCAGTTTTCAGAGTAGGCCCTTCATGAGAAGTTGTCTTCTTTCTATATTTTTAACCCATTTGGAAAACAGTTTTCCTATCAATGCTTTTAACTGAGTTTAGAACTGAGCACCATTGTGTGGCATGATCAAAGTGAATTTCAAAATCTCAGTTTGAGACAAACAAAACTAACATTTTCGGTCTTTCTTTGTTAATGTAATTTTATTAACTAGCCTCTGAAAAGTTTCTGTGGAATAGTTTGTATATTAATAAATGCGGGACTAGAAGCAGAGTGTTAAATCCACAAGATTAGGGTAATTAAGAGAGAGCCAAGGAGTAATTTGAAAGTAGTGTTCTGTTTGGGCAACATTTGGCCTTTTACTCAATGTACTTTTTCCGCCCAGAGGATAACATCGGACCATCGATCAGGTAATGTGTTTTTCCTGTATCAGACTCCCTGACAGCTCAGTAAGTATAATTGAGTCACAACAGTACACCCTTCACAATGTAGACATCAAACAGTACCTTTGAACATAATGTCCTTTGTTTAATCTCCTCTAATGTGACCTTTCAAAATCCCTACCATGTGGTAAAAATTTGAGAGCTCAACCTTAACTGCTAAGATCTACCCTGAGTTTTAGCATCCAAGTATTACCCCTCATGTTGATAAATTATTATTTTTTTTTGTCAAGATCTGGCCTTTGAATTCAGAACAGGTTCATTGCAGAATTAAGAAAATACTTCAAAGAGAGTACAGGCAGCATTCACAGTACTTGTTTAATCTATTATCTGAACCTTTGACTTTATTTTGCCCTTTTACCTTGTTTTGTAGATTATCCTTTTAAAATACATGTTTCTGTAGTATTGAATATAATGTTTTGATTAGGAACAATTCTAACAGAATATTATGTAATAAAGTGTGAGAATAATAGATGCAATAGTGTGAACTTTAAGACATATCTATAGCTCTGGCTGGTTGCTCAGTGGTTAGAGCGTCAGTCGTTGGACCAATGAGACACAGGTTCGATTCTGGTCAAGAGCATGAACCTTGGTTGTGGTTCATCCCCGGCCCTGGTCAGGGTTGTGCAGGAGGCAGCCAGTTGATGTGTCTCTCTCATATCAATGTCTCCTCACCCCCACACTCTATCTGAAGATAAATGGAAAAATATCCTCAGGTGAGGATAAAAAAAAAGATAAAAAGACATATCTGTAGATTGTATGCTCATAAATAATGGACCTTGTGTTTTTTGTTTTTTTTTTTATCCTCACCGGAGGACATTTTTCCATTTTTTTTGTTCAGATAGAGTGGGAGGGAGAGAGAGAAGGAGAGAGAGAGAGAAACATCGATGTGAAAGGGACACATCGAGCAGTTGCCACCCACACGACCCAACCAGGGCCGGGGACAAACTGCAACCGAGGTACGTGCCCTTAGCGGGAACCGAACCTGGGTCTCTCCAGACCGCAGGCCAACGCTCTAACTGCTGAGCCAAACCGGCCAGGGCTGGACATTGTGTTTTCTCATACATTGTCTACAGAGAGGTAATTTTTACGTCCTGGTATTGGTCACTTTCAGTTTTTTCTTTTTCTCTGCCAGGGTAAGAAAGGAGGGTAGGGCTATTCTACTACCCAAACATTATTCTTTTCCAAGAGCACCAATGAGCAAGGGCTTTTACAGTCTAGAGTCAAATGATAAGATGTGGTGGCATATCCCAAAGATATATTTTATCAAATAATAGTTGTTTAGGGAGTACTGTGAAAAAAAAAATGACTCTGTGGTTAAATATGTTTGGGAAACTTTTTACCATAGCTTTTCTTAGAGAATCACAACACAGCCTACTCAAGGCTCCAAGGAGACCACACTGTTACATTAAAAAAAAAATTATTCCTGCCTTATTCTTTTTCATTTAGCATTCCATGATATCACTTAGTATTCCTTGACTTGTGGAGCACACATTGGGGAAAAATTGTTGTATAGTTTTTAAAATTGAATTTTTCCCTTTATTATTTTTTTATTTTTATCCTCACCTGAGGACATTTTTCCATTTTTTGTTCAGATAGAGTGGGAGGGAGAGAGAACAGAAGAGAGAGAGAAACATCAACATGAAAGGGACACATCGAGTGGCTACCACCCGCACAACCTAACCAGGGCCGGGGACAAACTGCAGCCGAGGTACGTGCCCTTAGTGGGAACTGAACCCAGGTCTCTCTGGACCGCAGGCCAACGCTCTAAGCGCTGAGCCAAGCTGGCCAGGGTGAATTTTTCCCTTTAAATTGCATTTCAGAAGTTTAATTGCTCTTATTGCCTTCCCCCTTCTCCCTTCATTGATTATGCCAGAAATCTGAAATTTTAAAGTGATGTTGGATTATGACAAAGTGGTTTCAATTAATACTGAAAGTACTGCTAAGATAAAGTAGTTTCAACTTTCAGTAATGTTTGTTGATTGAATAAATAGTCCATTTTTGCTATTTCATTTTAGAAAACAGAGATTCTGTATTTAAAATTTTCTTTTAATCTCCTGAATCATCCTGGATTATAGCATGCTATAATTTCTGTCTTTTGATAACCATATTGCAATAAAATATAAGAAAATCTAGAAAACTCTGTTTTCTTACTGTTTAATTGGTAAGAGTGAAGTAAATATTTTGGGCTGTGTTTACATTTGGAAAAGGAGATTTGAGTAATATTCTCGCCCTGTAGAGATAGCCTGTTTGGATTTTTAAGCCTAAATTAAAGTAGTTTTCTTCAGTCACTAGGTTTAAGTGTTGCTGTGTGGGTGGGTACCAGAGAAGACATTGGACTTGGAGTGAGGGTCCTTTTAGCCTTTTCTGGCTGTATTCTTCTATTGATAATCATTAGCTATGAGTGATCCTTTTATAAAGGGCCTCAGTTTCCTCTTCTATAAAGTAAAAGAGTCATATTGGATTATTTTTTTAGGATCTCTTCCAGCTCCTAAAATCAGTTTTCCTTAATTCTGTATCTTAACCAAAATTTTAGTTCTCTTTCTTTTTTTTAGCCTGGAAAAGCTTTAAATGCCAAATCAGGCTTAGGTCAGAGCATTCTTTGTTCTTGGATGATACTGGAGGTCCAGGAGAAAGAGCTGCTCTGTTTTCATGCTGCTGTTTTCGTCTCATTTCATGCGCTGTCTTCTTTCCTCTGTGGATTTGCATAGAGCTGCCTTATTTGTGGAGGACCCATTTATGTTGAAGTAGAAACACGGAGACCTGAGCAAACATCTTATGAAAAAAATCTTTTGAAAGAAAGTACTTTACCCTGAAATAATATTAAAGTTATTTAGATCAAGATATTAATAAAACTTTCTATTGAGTACAGGGAGAATGAAAACACATATACAGGGTAGGGCAAAAGCAGGTTTATAGTTGTTTGTATAGAAAATAATACAATGCTTCAATAATAATAATAAGAATAAGCTCTGTTTATACTTATTATTAAGAATAAACTCTGTTTATTTCTTATAATAATAAGAAAAACTCTGTTTTGCATAGAACTGTTTGAGGGGGACTATTACCAAATGGTAAAACATTAATTCTGTACTATATTCAGTTTAATGAATGACCAGCCGATAGTCATTAATTGCTTCTTTGAACTTGAAAATGTCATTTCTCCAGTTCTCAGACTCCTCAGTTTATATATATACTTAGAATGATCTGAATAAATGTTTAAAGCTGTTATAGAAGGTCATTCCATATCTGTGTATCATCATTTATGTTATAATTTATTATTTATCTTTCTCCTATTGATGTGGTATTTGATTATTTCCAAAATTTTTTGCTGCTTCAAGAAAGGCTGCAGATAACATTTTGATATATTTTATGCACATCTGTGAGTGTTATTGTGGGCTGGATTCCTGGAAGTAGTGCTGTTCATTCTTATCCTTTCCTGTAAACTGGGCTGTATGTCTCTCCTCTAAGCACCTGAAGCTCCCAGTGCACCCCTGTATCACAGTAACGAGCCATATTTTACTGCAAGTATAAGACTATCGCCCTGGCTCATTTGGCTCAGTGGTTGGAGCGTCGGCCCATGGACTAGTGAATCGTGGGTTTGATTCTGGTCAAGGGCATGTACCTCTATTGCGGTTAGTCCCCGGCCCTGGTTGGGGTCGTGCGGGAGGCAGCCACTTGATGTGTCCCTCTCACGTTGATGCTTCTCTCTTTCTCCCTCTCTCCCACTTTATCTGAAGATAAATGGAAAAATATCCTCAGGTGAGGATTATAAAAAAAAAAAAAAAAAAAAAAAAAGAAAAAGGACAAGGCTGTTTCTTTCACTGGACTTTCTTAGGGGATACAGATTATGATTCATTTATTGTTGTATCCCCAGCACTGAGCACATAGTCATTAAAAATAAATTTGAACTGAACTAGAAACTTGAAAATCATTATCCAACTTTTCCATTTTAAAGTCTTGGCCCGTGTCTCACGGACTTCTTCAACACGCCAATAATTTTTTTCCCAGTGCATTTGGATTATGACAACATCGGCTTCCTGCCATCTCCAGCCATCAACATATAGAGTAGCTCCTCTGTTTGTAACTTAAGTTTCAGAAGCTTGGCATGACCCAATTACACAGGTGTGGTTTCTTCCAGAATGAAATGTTTTGCAAGTCTCTTGAGATAATTCTCCTAATTAGAAATCAGGGGATGAGAACTTTTATGTAATCAGCATTGTGGTAGAGTGAAAAGGATACAGGTTTTGGAGTCAGATGTTTGGAAGCATCTTCTCTATGGTATACTAGAATCATTTACATAGTGTAAGTTTCCTCATCTGTGAAATGAAGACAGTATTATATATTAAGAGGGGTTGTTGGAAGGATTCATGGAGGTCTTAAATGTGAAATGCCTAACATGGGACCTAGTTCATGGTAGGCACTTGGGAAATGTTAGTTTCTTTCCCCAGTTGGCCATCAGAGTTTTCCAACCATAAGGAGAACTGGCCTGATAATGCATCCACTATGGTTTTCTGTACCACTGGGATACTCTGGTAGAGTAGAGGGAAGTTAAAATTGACAGGCATTTTAGACATTTTAGACAATTACTGTTCATTTTTTTCCCATTCAGACGTATCTGCTGTCTCCAAAAATGTTTCTCCTTGCGATGAATATGTTGACAAGTACTGGGAGAAAAGTGCTCCTAATTTACCACTGTTAATGACTTCATATTTGTATCGCAAGTTCTTTTTTCTCTGTCATCCTCTTTAATGTGGTTTATTTGGAAAATTCCTTGATTAGTCTCATTTCAGAGTGAGTCAAATTATACTTGTCAAAAGATCAGAAATGGTCCTAGTTCTCATCTTTCTTGATCAAACCCATTTTTAAACTAATCTGTAAATTTGTAAACAAACAGTAAAACTACTTTCAAGAGCATATACTGGCAGAGATAGAATTAGTTGGTTCTTTTCTAAGTAAGTTCTCCCTTTTGGGGTACACAACTGAAATATGTCATGTTGTATGTACCTTTGGGGATTGAATGAGTTCTGGCAACATTTTCTCAGGTAATCTTAGACAAGTGTCATGATGTGGATGTACTGTTGCTGTGTTTTTTAAGGAAAAAGAAATGGTGATTTTTTTTCTTCCTCCAAACTGTGAAAAATAGTATATAGATTTTTTTTTCTTTATTGATTTTAGAGAGAGAGGAAGGCAGAGGGAGAGAGAGATAGAAACATCGGTTGATGAGAGAGAGCATGGATTGGCTGTTTCCTACATGCCCCCCACTGGGGATTGGGCCCACAACCTGGGCATGTGCCCTGACCGGGAGTCGAACTGGCGACGTCTTGGTGCATGGTCAACGCTCAACCACTGGCCAGGCAGTATATAGATTTTATGAGCTAATTTATTATTATTAGTTTACTGGTCTGGTTATGCTAAGCCAGGAATTTACTGATGTGTAGTGTAGGTGAGTCACTGTGGAGGTCTTGAGGAGAGAGGATGATGGGTGTGGCGGGGAAGGCCCAGGCTTGGGACCCAGGTCCAGAGCTCCCGGCCGTGCTAACAGTGTACATACAACTCTTCCCGGTCTTGGCGTCTTCATCTAGGAAGAAGGACAATGACACTCCTCACAGTGCTGTTCTGGGAATTAAAGAAGTGGATATGTGAAAGCAGTTTCTAAATTTAAAAGTGTCCCATACTGTCACAGTTCCAGCACAGAACACAGACGGCGGGCGGACGGCAAAGACTTGGTCAGTAAATGGAGCAGGGAGAATTAAGGTGAAGCCATTTACTTATTGACAAACATTCAGGTCACCCCTTTTTATTTTCGTCTTTTATGTGTTCCAAGTGAAGAAAAGAAATGTGAATCTTCTCATACTTAGATGTTTTAGCAGAGACAAGATTTTGATAATCCACATGGGCTGCTCAGTATTCAGTTGGACTGCAGAGCACTTCAGTCAATAGGAGACTGATGATACAGATTATTTATATTGTTTAACAGTTTGCATAATAAATATTTATTGAACATATACTGTGTACTTAGTATTTAATCAGTTAGGTAAACTTTGATTGGGAACACACCACGTGTTCAAGGGATTGTATAATGCTGTGCGAGCTCACCCTACGGTGTAGCCTGCCAGATACACTGCATCTCTGCCTCCTTCCTCACTGTGACCTGTCCTGACTGCGGATTGCAAGTCCACGAGTTGTATCTCGCTCACTGCCCTGGCCACCAGCACGTGGTACAGTGCCTAGGGCAAACAGCTGCTCAATAAATATTTGTTGAGTCATGAATAGATAAAGGTTCTGATTTAACGGTGTTTGTACAAAAAAGAAGTTGAGCCACAGCAGTCATGATGACTAATCTTAATTAAACCCTTACAATGAACCATGTGTGTGCTAAGTGATTTACAGGCAGTAACTCATTTAATTCTCTTATAATACCCTGAGAAGATACTGTTACTTTCCACACTTTTACATAGGAAGACTTGGCATCTCAGAGAGGTGAGGCAACTGGCCTGATGTCTGATAGCCATCTCCCATTTCTTCTTTTCATTCACTCAGGAGGATCAAATATAGAATGTGCTCTCCTTTTTCTTTTTCTTTCACTACAACTTAGTTGCCTTGAGTCTAGTCTGTTTCATTCAGATGTACATCATCCTTAATACTGTTTCCCTTCCCTTCTGACCCACTCCTACTTAATCTGAAGAACCTCCCTCTCTCCCCCCTTGATTTGTGAACCAAAGATGATGCTAATCATAGTTCATAAACATGATATTGGTATTAATGTTATATTTGTAATAAAGGAAAAGGAAAGCTTCAGGCTTTAAACTAAGATGAACCTCTAGAGTCCTTGAAAATAATGAAAAGTTCATTCTGGATCCCTGCAAATGTCTTCATGTACTTTATCTTTCTCTGAAACCTGCTTTTCTTCAAGACCAGAATGCAAGACCACAAAATAAAACATAGACAAGATTTTTTTTGGGTAGATTCATGCAGTTTGAAAGTGGGAAACTGGCGTATTTTATTTTTTAAATTGGGACCAAATCTTTTATAAATTAGAAAATGTCAAAAAATAAGTTAGGAAACTGGAATTCTTAGTGTTAACTCTGCCAAAAAGCACCTTGCCAAACTTCCATCTTTCTGTAATCCATAAAAAAAATCATAACGAAGAGATAGAGCAACAGTGAAATCAAAGAAGAGCTGAAAATGTGAAGATTTCATTATGCACACTCACTGTGATCCTTCATTTTGCCAGAAATAAATGAAAGATAAGTATCTTCTGCTTGGAGTGATGTTATCTGTGAAAGACCAACATTTTAAAAAATTGAGAAATAGCAGGACAGAGTAACATAACAAGGACAAAGATAACATAGAAGTAGGGAGAGAAAGAGGTTAAAAAAATGCAGTGGCATTTAAGAAGCTCTTGCAAGATCAAATAGGACAAACAGAGTTAGTAGTAAAGGCATAAAGTAGGCGAAGAGATTGTGTGTGTGCGTGCGTGCGTGCGTCCTAAACCTCAGTGAAGATATGAACATTGGAATTGTATCTTTAGCCTTCTTGACTGGTGTCTGTCCACCTGCATGTATGACAGTATGATTCATTAAATTGTACCTTTTCAGTGTGCTCTTTTTCAGAAGACATGAAAGTATGTTTGCATATTTCACAAAAGAGTTTATCTAAAGGTTCCTGAAATACAACTTGATACCTAAAGGGTCAAGCCTCAATTAATTGGTGACTTTCCCTCCTATTTTTTTGCCCTGGGCTGATCCATTGCCCCAAATTAAAAGCCACTGGTATTTTGGGGTCTGAGAAGCTTTTATGGGCCGGCAAGTGTAGAAACCTAGTTTCTATATAAATCTTGATTATTGTACAATCCAGTTTTAATTTCTATACATCTTCAAAATCTTTAAGAACTCATCTTGATGATAAAAGTTGGAGTGCCGTCTTTATTTTTAAAGTAGTCAAGGAAATGAGGGAACGTCATTCCGTGTTTAGGAAGCAGTGTAGTTTATTGGAGAGAGCATAGACTTGGTTATTTGAGTTTCAGTTTCGTGTCCTTTATGTGACTTTGGGCAAAAGTGACTTTCTTTGACCCCGTTTTCTCACCTGAATATAAGAATGATTTTTGCCTTACATTGTTTTGTTGATTACATGAAATATGTTCAAATGGTTTCGTTTGTGTCAGATACGTAGACTCACTCAATAAATAGTATTTTTCCCACTCCTTTTTATTCTTAGAGCATTTCCCTCTGATTCTTACCCTGGGCCAGTCACTCAGAAGCCATCGTAGCACAAAAGTCGGTTTCCCTTAGTTATAGAATTCCCTAAGACTTGAACATGAGCTTCAAATTAGTTCTCCTGTGTTGTGCCGCAGGAAACAGCCACTTCCTAGGCTTAGGCAGGAGCATAAAAAGACTATGAATCCATCTAGGAATGAGTCAACCATCTCATTAAAAGGCTTTCACCATAATTGAATAATTTAGAACAGAGGCATACGATGACCCCTGGGCCAAATCTGGACCTCTGTTTTTGTAAATAAAGTTTTATAGAAGACAGCCATGCCCATTTCATTAAATATTGTCTGTAGTTGCTTTCAAACTAGATAGGCAGAGCCAGTAGTTGCAACAGAGATTGTACGGCCAGCAGAATCTAAAATATTTATTGTCTTCCCATTACAGATTAAGTTTACCAACTGCTGATTTAGAAAACTGTGATAGTTTCTTTGGGTGAATATTTCCTGACAAACTTTGGCTTAACTATTCATGTTGGGATAACTGTGTTAATTTTCTTATTAAAAAATCCGTCTTAACTTTTGGGAGTTTGCTACACTGAATCTAGGTGAGCTAAAATATGATATAGAATTCATAGATTTCATTATTTTAGAATTTTGGGCTAGTTATGTGTTTTGGGTGGAACATGTAGTCTTTATTGTTAATATCTCATGTGTTTTCCCAAAATTTCAGGAAACTTTTTACAAGGTTACCAAAACTTAGTAAACTGCTGGTTAAAATAATTTTATAAGTGTTCGTATTTCTCAACCCCTGTTTTTGGAGGTAAAGCTTTTGTCTGCATCTGCTTCATCTACTAATGTATTTTGAACTGTCATGGTGCAGGGCAGTGTGGTCGGCCCTGGGAGACGGCAGTAGGTGGAGGTAATGTTTATTTAGTGTGTTTCAGCCACAGTGGTTGGCACTGTCCATACTGACACTTTAATAGACAGGTCTATGAATTATCAACATTTCTATGCATGGCAGATAGTGATAGCTTATAAAAGAGGTTGAAACGTGTTAAAGTTTCAGATGTCTTGCAGTGGGGTGTGATTTTGAGAGAATCAATGAAGGATAAACTATGGCCTATATTTTAGCAAAATGAATACATATATCTTTAAAAAAATTTTTAATTACAGTTCACTTTCAGTGTTGTTTTGTATTGGTTTCAGGTGTACAGCATAGTGATTAGACAAGCATATACTTTACAAAGTGTTCCCCGTGATATTTCCAGTACCCCCTAGTCAGTAATATTGGAATATGTATTTCTTAAATGTTGTCAGTTTGCTCATTTCTGAATTTGTTCCCTTTGTTTGTAAAACACATCTATGTGTGTCCTGCCTTGATTTCAAGTCTGTTTCCAATAATACCCCCTCTTTTAGCCTGTCCTTCCCTGCCCTCCCACCCCAACGCATACACCCCCTTTGATCACCCGCCCCTGTACACCTATGATGCATAAATGAAATATTGTTGTTATCACCAGTAGGGTTCAGCATCATGTCCTCTACACACTAAACATTTAACATGAAATTAATAAAGTAATTTGTGACTACTTTGCTAACAGTAGAACTGTCCTTCATTAAAAAAAAGATCATTGCTACAGTTCCTTGGAGTTAGTTGACTCATGGTTCGTTTCTTTCCTTCTTTCCTTCTTTCCTTCTTTCCTTCTTTCTTTTCAGATAGAGTGGGAGGGAGAGAGACAGAGAGAGAGAGAAACATCAATGTGAAAGGGACACATGGAGTGGCTGCCATCCACACGACCCAACCAGGGCCGGGGACAAACTGCAACCGAGGTACGTGCCCTTAGTGGGAACCGAACCCGGGTCTCTCCAGACCACAGGCCAATGCTCTAACCCTTGAGCCAAACCGGCCAGGGTGACTCATGGTTCTTTAAATCAGCTCATTTTTACTTGAGGGGGAAGAGGGCCCATTGTTTCCTAAATTTGCAGTTAAAAGTTAAACTTTGACTAAAATCAGAGTGATGACTTAGTGATAAAATTTTTTTTTTTTTGATAGTCTTGTTTAATTTTAGAAATCCTAATCCTTTTCCAGGGCAGTTTCTACAGCCACTTTTGTAGACTTCATTGGGCTCTCCAAATCTTTCTTTCAAAATAGCAGATTGCCTGGATTTGCATTCCACTTACTTCAGAAGGGGATTTTGAAAGCTACTGCAGAATTTTAATTGAATTCCATTATTTCAGGGCATTGAGGGTAATGCTTTTCAGATGTTCATGGATAGTTAGATTCCAAGGATTCAAAAAAATTGAAATTCTTAATCACATTTTGAATCTTAAGTCCAGTTTGTCCACACAGTTCCAGTGAGTTTAGAGATGTTGTTGTATGCTGTCTGCGTTAGTAAAATTGCATGAGAGAATACTTTTTGAAAGTGCACAGTAGCTAAGAGGCAGACTTGTTTCTAAAGTTCTGTTGATTGCCTTTCCTTTATATGTCCCTTTACTTGATTTCCACAAGATGTACATATACATAAAAAATCAGAGCAGGAGTGTAGGAAAAGTGTTTAGGTTAGCTCTTTGCAAGCTTGAATGACCTCATGTAGGTTATTTAACCTCTGGTGCTTTTCTTTCCTCTTTCAAAATGAGAATGATTATACCTTCTTAAGTGGAGATCGTGAGGCTTATTTTCATGATATATACAAAAGACTGGGGGAGACTCTTCAGGTCAAATAAACATAGGGGTTATCTGGATAATTTTAAGGCTGATATCTTGAGATAATCATTTTATGGTGGTGGAGTGACACATTTTAGGGAGGGTGTCTAAATAATTTAAACCGATTTATTATTCTCTCCCAGTTCACTGAAAAATTGCCAGTCTTTTATTTTGTTTTGTATGAAATTGACATAAAACTGCCATTTTTCGCGATTTCATATTTATGCTCAGTTCACAAACATCCTCTTGCTGTTTGGTCACAGTAAGAAGACAGTAACATCCCATTAAAGTATATCAGTTGAAATAGGCTAAAACATATTTATGAACATATGTTTTGAAACTTGAGAATGTTGGAGGAAAAGAATAAGTAGAGATGTAAATTTGTTTTGTTAAAATAGTTTAAACCTGTTAAATATTTTCTTAGTGTGTGTCTGACATGTACAAAGCACTGTAAGCAGAAGTAGAGAACTTGTTAACAAAGGAGTTTGCATAAGTACAGAATTTACTTTTTAGATTTTGTTTCGTTAGTCCGAATATTAATTTTAGTTTATTTTACTACATCAGTGGCTCACATAGCATTTAATTCTGGGAACTAATAATGAAGCTATTATGACCCTAAGAATGTTCAAAGATTCTTAATAAAGTTTAAAATTACACAAGAAAAAAGATGTATAAAGATTCTTCTCAAACTTAAGTGGCACCTGTATGTACTATAGCAGAGGTACTGGAACTTCTTTTTCTCTCTAGAACTAGCTCGTTACAGCTCTTTGGGAATACCCTAGGTGACTGACACCTTAATGCTCCTTAGAAAGCTCCGGCTTAAGACTTTATGCCCCAAATGTGGACCAGTGATTTTTGCTTTTGCTTCCTTCAGCACAGCTGCGATAGGTTAGCATTTTCAAAGAGAAATTCTTCAATACTGAGGGAGCGTGTCTGCCCATCTGTTTCCTGGTTTTTTAGAAGATTTATATATACTGCTTTATTTCATTTGCAGCAGCATCATATGAGTTGATTTCCCCCTAATTTTATTGAGATATAATTAGCATACATCATTGTATATGTTTCAGGTGTTTAGCATGATGGTTTGACTTCATATATATCATGAAGTGATTATCACAATAAGTTTATTTAGCATCCATCGTTTCATATAGATACAGTAAAAAAACAAAGACACAAAAAATGTTTTTCTTGTGATGAGAACTCTTAGGATTTACTCTCTTAACAACTTTCATATACCACTGACCCTTGAATAATGTGGGAGTTAGGGGTGCTGACCCTCCCCCAGAGTCAAAAATCTGCATGCAACTTTTGACTCCTCCAAAACTTGACTAACCGCCATTCTACTGATGACTGGAAGCCTTACTGATAATACAGAGTGTAAACTAACACATTTTGTATGTTGTTTGTATTACATAGTATATTCTTACCATAAAGTAAGCTAGAGAAAAGAAAATCACAAGGAAAATAAATTTACAGTATTTATTGAAAAAAAATCCATGTATAAGTGGACCTACACAGTTCAGAGATGTGTTATTCAAAGGTCAACTATATACCATACAGCAGTGTTAACTGTAGTCATCATTGTTGTACATTACATCCCTACAACTTATTTATCTTATAAGTGGATTTGTACTTTTTTTGATCTCCTTCCTCCAATTTCCCTCCCTCTTCACGCTTCCTCGGGTAACCACAAATGTGATCCCTTTTTCTGTGCGTTTGGTTTTGACTGGAGTAAGAGGAACCACGGGAAAGGGATGGTGCCTGTGTGGGAGCTTTGCTGGCTTTATGGGTTATACTCGGGCTGGCACTTACCTTGGGGAGTTTGTGTCTAATCCTCCAGAAACGCGCAACTGACGTTTTGTTTCTAAGCCACAAACTTCTGCCATTCACCCACTGATACAAGAAGGAGCAGGAACAACAAAAGGTGAATTTCATGAGGCCCTTTGGGTTTAGTAGTCATATGAAGGAGGGTAGCACTCAGCTACCCTGCTGGTTCTGACTGGTTGGAGGTATGACACAGGGAATGGGATACCTGGGAGGTTAGCCCAGGAGGGTCCTCACAGTTGGGGGTGAATGCTGTCTGTGGCTCCCATATAGAACCAGAATGGGATTTACCGAAAACAAAAGGCTACCATGGCTTACCCTTAGGACTTTGAGTACTCTATTAGGCCAGTTTGTGGCTCAGATAGGATAGAACTCATCAAAGTGTGGAGTCATATGTAATGACAGCAGTCAACAGGGACACAGTTCTGGAAAGCTTTCTTAGTAGGGCATGTGCTTCACCTGGGGCTGGTAGGGTGTTGATGGGGGAAACAAGTTAGAGTGCCTTAAATCACAGGGTACAGTCCTCCCTCGGTATCTGCGGGGGATTGGTTCCAGGACCCCCTTGGATACAAAATCGGATACAAAGATGATCAAATATATTGTATTAAATGGTGTGACATTTGCATATAACCTATATACGTCCTCTATATACTTTAAATCATCTCTAGATTACTTATAATACTGAATATAATACCGAATACAATGTAAATTCTATGTAAATAGTTGTCATACTGTATTGTTCAAAGAATAATGACAAGAAAAAAGTCTGTTCTTGGTCAGTACAGACACAACCATTGTAGATCTAACTGCATAGTACACCCCAGCGTCGAGGTAACATCCCACCCCATCTGTGGATGGTTGAATCAGTGGATGGTTGAATCTGTGGACATGGGAGGTGAATACAGAGGGCTGATTATAATGTTGAGGTCCTTCGCTCCTCTCTCCACTGGAGCATTTCTCTGCTAAAGTTATGTATGCCTTCTGGTGGTAGAGTGGGCATTTCAAATGGTTCAGGCTGCAAAAGGATGTATTGCCTCTCCCCAAATGTGCCTATTCTTTTAAGCGGTACATTTTGTCCCTTTTTTTTTGTTTTTAACTGCAGCAATTCTCAAACTTTTTTTTCAAGCTGAAGTTTTATTTAAAATGTGAAAGAAATGGTTCTTGAATTCTCAAATTTTTTGTTGTCAAGACTTCTTTACACAAAAATTATTGAGGTCTCCAAAACATTTTTGTCTAGGTGGATTATATCTATTGTACAATGAAGAATTAATTTTCTGTGGAAAGTATTTGTCTCCACTGTTTTGCCTCTGTTCACTTATTGTCAGTAATGTATACTCCACCCCTCACCCAAACCTTAAGAAGATAGGATGAGTGAAATTTACACTTGTAATTCTTGGAGTATGAATAGTATATGTTGGAGGTTTTATGTTTTATCATTTTATATAGTTTGGTATAGTTCAGAGAGTGGGATTACAGAGCCAGGGGTGAAGTTCATTTCCGTGTAAACACGGTTCTGTTTCTAGGATTTCTTTTCTATTCTGATGATTGATTCGTCTTTATTTCTACATCAGTCACAAACTCATTTTGTCAATTTCTGTGTTTGATACAGATAGTAGTGCAAGTTCCTCCACCTTGTTCTTCATCAAGTGTGGCTCTGTTGGTTTTAGCCCTTTGCTTTCCTGTGTAATTTTATAATTAGCCTGTGAAATTACTCAAAAATCTTCTTTCAGTTTTGATTGAGTATGTACATCAAGTTTGAGAGAGTTATATGACGATAAATTAGTTTTCTAGTCCTTGGCTTTGGAAAGGTAAATGGCTATAACTATTTGTCTCTTTGGGTCTTCGCTAATATCTTTATTATGTGTTTTAAAAGTTATTGTATAACTTTTGTTTAAATATTTTTTGTTATTGTATCTTTTATTCTTATTCATGAATTGAAAGGCAGTTAATTTTTAATATTGTTCTTATGACTAATGACCATGGTTTATTATTATTACTAGTTTTTAAATTATTAATTTAAAATTTCGCTTGCAGATTATTTTGGTTTTTAGAAAAGATGATCATATAATAGCTTAATAATGATAGTTTATGCCTTTTCTAAGCCTATACCTTTGTCTTTTTTTGTCTGTCTTACATGGACCTCCCTTAAAAGATTGACCAGAGGTGGTGATAGTGGACTTTTTGTCTTGTTCCTGATTTTAAAGGAAATTATTTTACTATTTTGTGA
Organism: Molossus molossus; assembly: GCF_014108415.1. Taxonomy (NCBI): domain Eukaryota; kingdom Metazoa; phylum Chordata; class Mammalia; order Chiroptera; family Molossidae; genus Molossus; species Molossus molossus. The sequence goes on along the minus strand of NW_023425401.1, from coordinate 32,355,799 downwards.
TTATATATGACAAGTGCTTTATACTTTTTGGTAGATAACTTTTATCAGGTTAAAGAAGTTCCGTTTAGTTGCATTTATTTTTAAAATTTTAAATAACTATTGAATTGAACTTTTGTTCTGTTTCTATTTAGATGATCATGTTGGATTTCTTTTTTTTTAATCCTCACCCGAGGACATTTTTACACTTTTTGTTCAGATTGAGTGTGTGTGTGGGGGCAGAGAGAGAGAGAGAGAGAGAGAGGGAGAGACAGAGAGACATCGATGTGAAAGGGACACATCAAGTGACTGCCACCCGCACGACCAACCAAGGCCGGGGACAAACTGCAACCGATGCACGCGCCCTTAGTGGGAACCGAACCCGGGTCTCTCTGGACCACAGGTCGACACTCCAACCACTGAGCCAAATGGGCCAGGGCGGATTTCTTCTTTAATTATATTAATAAGTGTTTTTTATGTTACCACTCTTGAATTTCTGGGATAAATCTAACTTGGTTATATTTTTTATTTGATTGATTTTTTTGTTTTTTTTTTTTGCTAATAATATTTGTAAGTGAGCCAGGCTCCATAGTTTTTTTCTTCTATAATCTTTGCTTGATTTTGGTATAAGGGTTGCACCGACATGGGGAGAGGTTCTTCTATTTTCTGAAATTGTTGTGTGATGATGGCTTGATCTCTTCCTGAAGTGATTGATTCATTTTCTTGTAAGACCATATAGGCATTTTGTTGTCTATGAGAAGATTTAAAATTTTCATTCACATTTTTTAAAGATTATACCACTATTAATTTTACAGTCATTTCTGCATCAATTTTGGTAGGTTATACATACTAGGAAATTGTCTGTTTTGTCTGAGTTTAAAAGTATTACTAAGATTGTTTATAATAGTCGCTCTCTTTTCAAAAATATTTCTGCTGCATCTTAATATTGTTAACTTGTCTTATCAATTTATCATGGATATGCTATTTTTAGTATTTTCAAAAGAAATGTTTGTCTCTTGATCTCTGTTATTTTTTGTTTTATTAATTTCTGCTACTTATTTTCTTTTATTTCCCTTATTTATGTTCTTTTGTAAATCTTTAGTTTGCTGTTTAGCTAATTAATTTTTAATCTTTCTTCTAATACAAAATTTTGAGGCTAAATTTTATCCTACCTACTGCTTTAGCTAAATCTCACATTTAACAAATATATATTTTTATTGATTTCATTTTTAGAGAGAGAGTAAGGGAGAGGGAGAGAGAGAGAGAGAAACATTGATGTGAGAGAGAAACATCAATCAGCTGCCTTCTGCATGCCCCCTACTGGGGATCAAACCCGCAACCCCAGCATGTGCTCTGACTAAGATTCTGACCAGTGACCTCTTGGTGCATGGGATGACATTCAGTCCACTGAGCCACACCAGCCAGGCGAGCTATATCTCATATTTTTGTATTAGTATGTTTTCCTTATTAATTTTTTGATGCTTTATTATTACTTTTCTGGAGGAGGGCGGTTGGGGTGACTGGGTAAAGAAGTTGAAGGGATAAACTAAAGAATATATGTGCATATCCCATGGACACAACAGTGTGGTGAAGGCCAAAGGAGGGGGAGGTGGGGGTAGGTGGCGGTGGGCAAAGGTGTGGGGGGAGCGCACGGGAGGAAGTCTACAATAATGTCAATATTCCTGATTCATTTTTTAAAAAATGTTTTCTTAAATGATTTTTTTTTTTTTTAGAGAGAAAGGAAGGGAGAGAGAGAGAAACATTGATCAGAGAGCAACATCGATCGGCTGCCTCCTGCATGCCCCCAACCAGGGATTGGGCCTGCAACCAGGGTATGTGCTCTGCCCTGGAATTGAACCAGAACCTCTCAGTCCATGGGCCAACACTTAGTCCACTGCGCCACACCGGTCGGGCTCATGTTCAAGTATTTTCTGACTTTTGTTGTGATCACTTCTTTACTAATGAATTATTTAAAAGTGTATTGAAAATTTTCTAATGCCTGCTTTTCCTTATTTATGTTGTTTGTTTATTAATCCTCACCCAAGTATATTTTCCATTTATTTATTATTTATTTATTTATTTTTTTTTTAGAGAGAGTGGAAGGGAGGAAGGAAGGGAGGGAGGAAGAAGAGAGAGAAACATCGATGTGAGAGAGACACATCAGTCGATTGCCTCCCACATGTGCCCTGACTGGGGCTGGTGACTGAACCTGCAACCCAAGTATGTGCCCTTGACTGGGAATCAAACCCAAGACCCTTTGGTCCGTGGGCTGACACTGTAACCATTGAACCAAACCAGCCAGGGCGCCTCATTTATGTTTTTATTAATTTTGAACTTCACCTGAATTATGATCAGAGAATATGGTCTACATGATACTTCTTCTTTTTTTAAAATTAAGACTGACTTGAAGACTATTATTTATGGCCAGTTTTTATAGCTATTCCTTTGAAAGGAATTTGTGGTTGCCAGTTTCTGACAACAGTTTTCTATATATGAACAACAAGTCAAGTTTGATTCTTATGTTGTTGAACTTTATATCTTTGCTAAACATTTTATTAGCCTTATTTATTAGTACTGAGAGAATTGTCACTCACTGATGATTTTTTTTTCTTTTAATCCTTACCTGAGGATGTATTTCTGTTTATCTTCAGATAGAGTGGGAGGGAGGGAGAGAGAGGGAGTGAGAAACATCCACGTGAGAAGGACACATCGAGTGGTTGCCTACAGCACGACCCCGACCAGGGCAGGGGACAAATTGCAACCGAGGTACGTGCCCTTGGCCAGAATTGAACCCACGACTCATTGGTCCACAGGCTGACACTCTAACCCATGAGCCAAACCGGCCAGGGCTTCACTGATGATATTTTATGTAACTATTTTGAAGCTATTAAGTGTAAAAAGCTTAGAGCTATGTGTTCCCCAAATTTTTTTTAGTCTTTACTTATGTATCATATGTGATTTCATTATTTCTACTTAAAGTCTATTATGTCTGGTACCAATAATGCTATTATCAGCTTTCCTTTGTAGGCCTACTACATCTTTTTAACTGTTTTTTACTTGTAAACTTTTTGTGTCCTTATGATTTAGACATTTAAATGAACAGCATGCCATTGAATTTTATTTTTAAATCAGATTTAAAATAAATGGGTTTGGTTCACTTAGATTTATTAAGAGTACTAATATATTTGTGTTTATTTTGAGCATTTTTTTGTTTACACTTCTACTTTTGCTGTTTTTTCCGCTTTTTTGTTGAGCCTTTCAGTGTTTCCTTCTGACTTGTTTTATATTCTTGAGTTTGAAAGTTATTGAATCTATTTTTAAATTGGTTATTCTAGAAATACATGTTTTGTGTATAATAACATGTATGTATATATGTATGTATGCACATCTTAACAAAGATTAAAGTTATCCAGGATTTTTACTCCCCTTATAAACCATAAAAGTAATTTTTATTACTCCTCTTCCAGTGTTTACATAATTGTCCATATTTTAGATTTTTTAAAAAACATATCAAATTAAGCAATTACTCTTAATATAATCATTGTTTATTTACGTACGATTTATATACCTGCTTTTAGTTTTTTGTTGTTGTTTATTCATGTATTTCAGATTTTCCTCTGATATTAGTTTCCATTTTCCTGAAGTATACCTCCTTTAATAAAGGATTATTGGTATTAAGCTCTCCCAAATTATTTGTCTAAATTTTATCCTTATTTTTAAGCAACCTTAATTATTATACTATCTGATTCCTATTATAATGAAACAAATTACTATAAACATTTTATTTCTTTAAATGTATATTAAAATGTAATGGTTTTTGTTATCTATTGCTTTGTGTTATCCATACCATTGTACTCTGCCTGTGGCAGGGATAATCAAGAGTAACCTGTAGGAGGTTCAGAATCTTTTTTTTTTTTCTATACAAAATTGACCTAAAATAGTTCTCCTATTTTTTTTTTTTTGATTCCCATTGGATGGTACTTCCTTTTTTGCTCTAATTGCTGCCCTACAAAAATATCCAAACATGACTTGTGTTAATTTTTTTTAGTCCCCTTAACTGTCTGGACACTGAATTTCCTTCTAAAAGGGAAATGGCAAGTCTTAGTACATTCCCATTTGTTGCAAATGGGTTACTTATGGTTTTAAAATTCAGTGCTTACTTGAGAGAGAAATAGGACTTAGAATTCCTTCATTCGTATAGTTGTCCTTTTGTGGTTTTGACATTGTGATAACCTGCATAACTAAGTGTCTCAAAATTCCACCGGTTTCCCACGGGCTTGCCCCACTTGCTGAACCAGTCCTGACTTCAGCTTTGGAGCCGGTATTATTTGGATTTGGGAAAAATTAGTGTCCTACACCCCTGTTGTATAGGATGGGCGTCTCCGTCTGGCTTCCTGTGTGTGGTTATCTCCCCTCATGGTACCTTGGCAACCTTAGCTGGGATCTCCCTGTCTGCTGCCAAGCTTGCCTGCCTGCCAGCCTGTACCTGTCACAATGTTGCTCACTCTATCCTGTTGCCTGATGCTGTGTTCTCCAGTTACGACTGGCCCCCAGCCTGGTTGGAATCCTTCCATCACGAATGCTGCTGGATAAACTTCCAAACCAGTCATTTCAGTAGGCATGTCTGATTTCTCAGGACAGCCCATTTTGTTGGTATCTGAACCCCTGTTCTAATGTACTTGTGGGCATTTCAGAAATGACAAAGTTGGTTTGTTACATAAGCTTTCAAGAGAAAATTAGCTGCAAGTAAGAAACCTTTATTTATTTTTTTAAAGAAAATGTATTAAAAATATATCGAGTATATTATAATATTCTTTGTTTGGTTGTAGTTTATTCCAAGCAAAAATATAACCACCAACTGCATGCCTAAAGAGTAGAATATTAAGTCATGTATTTTGTATGTAAAAATGGATTTCCTAATCTTATTCTTCATTTTGCATTTCATGTTATTTTGTCATATTTAATTTGAGCAAATGGATAATTTTGTGCAGGACTTAAACACTACCTAGTTAGTTTCTTTCATTTTTTTAGTTGCTACCTAGTGATTAAATTTTGTAAGTCAGCAGTAGTTGCACTGTAGTATGACTGGTTAAAATTTAGCAGTAGGAAATCTTATAAATTGATGTAGCAATGGTAAAAAAATGTTTTCCAGAACATGCATTTTTGTCTCCATAAGCTGTACTTTCAAGTACAAAGGAAAATGAGAGCAGTAAATGCATTAGATTTGTCTTCTCAAATAATTCTGTCATCAAACTAGTATCTTTAAGTAACTTTTCTTTCTTCTGAATTCCCATGCCTTACATTTTATGTTAACTTTCTTGTGTGAATACTCACTTTTTACTTAAAGTAAAGAAGTAGTATATGTATGAATTGGTAGCCCTCTGGAGGTAAATCTTACCTTTATTTATTCCACAGTCCCTGGCTTGGGGCTTGTCCACAGCACCTAGTATGGCTTCAGTGGGTGTTTGAAGAGAAATCAGATCAGATGAGCTACACCGCGGTTAGATTCAGTGTTTGCATTTGTCAAAATTTACAGATATGTAGGTAATTATAAGATAAACTGCTTTTCTGCAGTTGTTTATATCAAGATATCAGTATACATAATCAGTTTTCTTTTTCACAAATAAAGTATTAAACATCAAAGTGGTTTCTATCATGTTTAAATATATGTTTTGAAATTTAATGATCATTATGCACTTTATTTTTTTAGCACCTGTGACACTTATAGGTTGCAGATTTCTCAAGGTTTTTTTTTTGGTCTTACTTTGGACCAAGTAGAAAATTTGGTTCTTTATATCCTTTTTTTGTTTTAAAACTATACCATGCAACAAACTTTATCTGTGAAGAGTGGACTTGTTCTTGGCACTACACTGGGTGGTTGAAGACAGTTTCTGCCTCCATAGCATCAAGGGTTAGGACAGTGCACACTTCATTCTCGTTGCTTAGCTGCCATACCAGGTAAGGCTTGAATCTCAGAGTTTATTATCTCCTAAAAATTTTTGCATTGCTGAGTACAATCCTATCGACATTTCTTGCAAGACGATGTCTTAGGGAAGGAGGGATTTTGAAAAGAAGTGATTCTGCTGGATCGAAGAGGAGAAAAGGGTGTTCTTGGGGATTTCTGATGGAAGAGTGAAATGTTAGGAAGAGAGGGATTAGGTGGCAGATGGAAGTATAACTAGTTGGTTATTGTCAAGTGTGGGTGCAGCTGGATTCCAGAAGTTAGGTAATGGGGAAGGGGGATTATTGTGTTATTTTCTGCTCTGGATGTTTGTTTAGGCTTTAGGTTTATTGTATTATAGTAGGTGGGATGCACCTCAATTTTATTTTTAAAATATGTTTTTATTGATTTTTTAGAGAGAGAGGAAGGGAGAGATAGAAACATTGATGTGAGAGAGAATCGATCAGCTGCTTCCTGAACACCCCCTGCTGGGGATCCAGTCGTAACCCAGGCATGTGCCCTGACCAGGAATCGAACCAGGACCACTCAGTCCATAGAACGACGCTCAGCCAAGTGAGCCACACTGGCTGGGTTGCACCTCATTTTTAACTTTTTCTAAACATAAATTTGGTATATTAATACAACTAAGTTGTCTTTAATTCATTTTTCTGTACATTGTTACCTTTGAAATGATCTATGTCATATTTGGGAGCACACTTTTATCCTCGAACAGATGGAGGAATCTGGATCGTTACCCCTTGTGCTGCTTTTCAAAGGGACCGATATCCGTCCCGCCTGAAACAGGCTCCTGAAGCCTGGTGTTTAGCCCTCTGCCAAAACCCCTCCCGCCACACCTCTGTCTGGGCGCAGCCGCGACAGCAGGGAGTAAGCCATGCCAAATAAAGCAATGATAATCTTTTCTTTCTACCTTTGGCCAAGTACTTATGAGATGTGATAGGACTTTTATCATGATTTCTGGGTAAAAATTTTACAAGCAGTTAATTTTCTCTTTTAGGTTAGAAACTGGCTCAGTGGGTGAGGTATCAGTGTTAGACCCTTATTTTTTATTAATCATTAATCAGCCACAAGTGTGAATTTTAAGTATCCACCGAAGGCAAATATAATGTGTGTTTTATGTGTGAAAAAGCTTAAGATGTGGTAGCTGGTCTCAGTAGATCCAGTGGCCTGCTAAGAACATGGTAGAAACTACTTGTATTTTGTGAACGACGTGCTGGAGAAAGTTTATGAATTTGGCTGCAGATACCATGGCCTTTGTGCTTGAACTGTCTGGCCTGAACCTCCCTGCCTCCAGATGCTTGCACGGTTGGTCTCTGATATCTAGGCCACTGTGCCCGAATGTCACCTCCTTAGAGGCCTCCCCTTTTCTCCAGTTTAAATTAGCCTCTTAGGTCCTATCATATCACACTTTTTGTTCCCGTAGTATAACTTATCGATACCTGATGTTTTCTTCTTTAGTTATTTCTCTCCAGTTAGAGTTTATGCTTCAGGTAGCAGAGACCTCATTTCTCTTATCACCTCTTTATTCCCAGGGCCTAGAGTCTGGCATAAGACACGTGCTCAAAAATATTCACGAATGGGATGTATATGCTTTCTCATTCAAACCCTTCTTTGGTTGTTATTTGTTATGACGGTACTGTGTGAATCATATTTTCCTGGAAATAAATGATAGTTGAGCTCTGAAACATAACAAATGACCATGTCAAATTAGGGCTCCGAGGTCCACACAGTCATTACGTCATCAGCAATATTAAATTAAGCTTTGTGATTGTATTTGCTTTCTTGTTACATTGATTTTATGACATTTATTTACATGCATAAAAATTGAAACCTGGCTAAAATCATCTCAGGTTATGTAAACAATTTGTTTGTCTCTTTTTTTTTTTTTTAAAAGACGTGGTTATTTTAAAAGAAAAGGGACATTTTCTGTATCGCTGCCCAAATTTTTCAGGGCTTTTACAACAGTATGGCTTAAAATACCAAGGACGGATATAGTTATATACTTTACAGATTACACTGTTGGGAAAGTAGTTAATGAACAAGGACTACAAAATTAATGAAGTTAATGAACAACCACTAGAAAGTAGAATAAAAGTTTTCATTTATATCCAAACTAAATCTGGAGTGTGATAATGAAAAGACACTCTAGGTTTAGTTTGAATATGAATGAAAAGCACAAAGTATATCAAGATTAGTAAGTATTTCATTTTACTGTTGGAAAGAGTCATTTACTTATTCCTTCAGTAGCTACCTTTAGCTGAAGGGCTTCTATGAATTCACATTCTGAGGAATTTAATTCTGTTATTCAGTCTGATTTATTTTATATGATTTTGAATTTGTTTAATGTGATGTTTTTGATACTCCTGTGCATATTGATTGTGTACAGAAAAAAGTATCCAGAAATTATATTGACTTTAAAAACTATTATTTGAAGTTACAAATTCAAATTTCTAGTTTTACATTTGGCTTGTAAGTTCAGTTTTTGTAGCATATTATTCTTGTTATGTTATTAAATTTTAGCTATTTAAAGGTTTTGAGTCATATTGGTCACATTTACAAACTTAAAAACCTTAAACCATTTAAAACTATATAAAATTTATTATTTTAGATTTGAGTATTTTCTGAAAACCAATATAATTCTTATAATCTCACAAATCAAACTTATAAATATGGTGATTCCAAAGTTCCCAATGTATGTTGACGCTATGTATAGAGCTAGTGAGGTTTCTATTTACAATCACTGGCCTAAATCAGTGACTCTATTTTGTATTTTATTTGGACTCACAAGACTGACCTATCTCTCTAATAGGTTACCTTCTCTTAAAAGTTGCAAATACTTAAAATATAATTGAACTTATTATTCTGAAATGGTAGTGATATGACTTTTATTTAAAAGTTAATCTTCTTGGAATTGTGTGTATCATCCCAAGCAATTTTCTCAAATATTTTCTCAAATAAGTGAGGAATTTGAGCAGGATGCTTATCAGACTCTTGTTCCTTCACTTCATGGGAACTTAATTTATAGATAACAGAGACATATTAAGTCAGTGCCTTCTTAATCAAAAATATAGACCACAGCCCTATTCTACTCATATATATATATATATATATATATATATATATATATATATATATATATATATATAATGTTGTTTCTAATACTTGGTCAGATTTTTCATTTCTTGGGCTCATAAGATAGATAATTCAGTATATTTTCACCAAACTTAAAAGACCTTTGAAATTGATGGACTTCTCTGTACCTTTTTTTTTTTTTTTTTTAATGTTCTTTCCATCTGGCTGGAGCACAAAAACCTTACTGATATTAAAGATATCTGATTGAATGTTGGCATTCTGTCAAGACTTTGTTCAGTCACAACTTCCAAGGTCATTTTACCGATATTAAGTAAAAATGATCAGTGAACCCTGTTGTTCCTTAACCTCTTCCTCAAAGGTTTGTGTGTGTTCTGTGTAGTAGGGGGAGAGAAAGAAAGTCCTCTTAAAAGGTGCACTGAGGCCGATCCTCTCGCATCTTTGCGTTATGAACGATAGCCTCTATTCCTTTTGGTTGAGGTCAAAATAAAACAAACAGAACTCTGAATTCCTTTTAGAAAGAGGAGAAAGGAAATAACACTAAACCCTACACTTTACCAGGTGTTTTATATGTATTATTCAATTTAAAAATCATTTCATTTTTACCACACACCTATGGAGTAAGTCCTATGGTTCCTCATACAGTGTCTTTACTTATAGGTAGTGAGACAGTGGTTCAGTGAGGTTAATAACTTGCCAGAGGTCATAAAACTGTTAAGTTATGGAGCCAGAATCTAAATCTTCTGTGTCCAGATCTCTCTCCCTGCTTTGTCAGAAGATAAATGAAAATAAAATGAAGATTGTGTTTATTTAAAACGTATGCTTCCTCACATTTGCTTGTTTTTCCCTGCTAGTGCATTTAGTAGAAAAGCAAAGTTCAATGTATTTCTTAAATTACCCATGAGGGTTTTGCGGACTCACTTGTTGACAGGGGGAGATGCAGGTTCCATAGAGTGGGCATCTGCGGCAAGCGTCCATGGCTCCTTCTCTATGCACATGGAATTGGTAAAGGCGAGAGTTGAGGAATATTTTATGATGCTTCTAGTCAAGAACGGAAACTCCTAAGTTCAATACCTTTGCGACTCTGGTTTGTTCTCTTCTCCATCCTCTGCTTTGTAAGAAGGAAACAAAGCTGACCAATAAAATGACAGATTTGCCCTTGAAGAAGATTAGGATATGCTCCCCCACCCATGCCACTTTGGCATAAGGATTATTTTGAGCTGAAGGAAATTGAGTCAACAGATGCAGGAAGAGTTCTTTGCACCCTCTTACCTGCCTGCAAGCGTGGCATCACTTTCCCGTAGGAAGGTCTTCTCCCACCTGAACCTCAAGGGGGAGAGTGACTCTTAGGACCACAGTTGGGTGGATCTGTGTAAATAAGCCTTATTAAAATAGGGCTTCTCTTCCATTGGTTTTCCCCATGCAATCCCGTCATTTACCTGCCGTTTTTATCATCCCTTGAAGTCTCAAACGCTTTTTCTTTGTGAAAATGGCATATATGTCCTGGAGTCTAACTACTTCTTTGTGTTTCACATCTTTTTAGTGACTTTCCATTAAATAATAAAATATTAATAAAAGTTGTGTATCTTTCTCCTGTTAATGTAACTTTTGTTAGTCTAATTTGTAGGCTCACCATCACTGAACCTAAGAGAGTAGAGGAAAAGTGTTTTGTTTTGTTTTTTGATACCTAAAAGGGAAACTTGAATCTTAATGAGGGGTAATTTATTTTTCATATAGTTGGATATTTTTTTGGCTGTATCAAATGTTTATGCTTTTCAAAATGATATCATAACTAAATAACATCAGTATATTATTGCAATATAACTCAGTGGGTTGGATGGACAGATGTGATTCCTGCTTCATTAATAAATAGAATTAAAAAATGAATAACCTAAGTCACTTACCTCAGGCTAATTCAGAGTAAAATATCTATAATCATTTTTTTTTTGTCCTCACCTGAGGACATTTTGTTTTCCATTTTTTGTTCAGATAGAGTGGGAGGGAGGTGGGGAGAGAGAGAAACATCGATGTGAAAGGGACACATCGAGTGACTGCCACCCGCACGACCAACGAGGGCCGGGGACAAACTGCAACCGAGGTACATGCCCTTAGCGGAAACTGAACCTGGGTCTCTCTGGACCACAGACCGACGCTCTAACCGCTGAGCCAAACCGGCCAGGGCTATATCTATAATCGTTTAAACAAAAGGAAGACTATGAGGTTCCTGGTAAATATGAAATTATATAGATTTAGGAGTTCTAGCTGGTTATGTTTATAGGAAGCTGGAGCACCTAAGGAATTAAGTTAATTTTAGAAATGATTGGTGTACCCTTTGCAGAAACTATTTTGAAATATTTATATCCACTGTGGTAGCAAATAGTACCAAACTTGGATGTAAATGCCGTTAGGCAGCCAATTACTATATAAAGTTCGAGTTGAAGTATTTGGAAAATGTGTGCCTGAGCCTTTTAACACACTCATTTCACTTGTGATTTGAGCACATGTCCTGGAGCAGATCTTTGCTGGTATAGCCAGTGTACTTGGGCAGAGCCTGGGGGTCGCTGTCAGAGGATGCTCACTTTGCCTTAATTTATGAATATGTTGATGATAACAGAAATATCTGAATGCTTCTTATGTGCCTAATATGTGTCTTTTGAGGAATATATTAAATCTACTTTTTGAATATTCAATGGGCTTTAGAATAGACACTTACTTTACACTCAAGTGAATTTCTTGGGATTCACTGCAGATTAACTAACCCTTTAGTAGTTATTTAGATCTCACTCTTCTAGAATTAGGGTTTTTTTGGGGGGGGGCAGGGCAGAAGGTAAAATCCACCTGGGTATCCATCCTTTATATAGAATTTTTAAATACTGGTTTATGTTCAATTCATTCTCAAATTACCACATGCTGTATTTCTGTGTAGCTTACTGTTCCTGAAATTTATTTATTTATTTCTTTATTTATTTTTTTATCCTCCCCCGAAGATATTTTTCCATTTTTTTGTACAGATAGAGTGGGAGGGAGAGAGAAGAAGGGAGGGAGAGAGAAACATCGATGTGAAGGGACACATCGAATGGCTGCCACCCGCACGACCAACCAGGGCCGGGACAAACTGCAACCGAAGCACGTGCCCTTAGCGGGAACCGAACCCGCGTCTCTCCGGACCGCAGGCCGACGCTCTAACCGCTGAGCCAAACTGGCCAGAGCTGTTCCTGAAATTTATAAATCACAAAAATGTAACTACTGCTTAGATATCTGTTATTAATTTCATTAAGTATATACTGCCATTAGATTTTTTTTTCCCCAATCCTCACTCGAGGATGTGCTTCCATTGATTTTTGAAAGAGAAGAAGTGGGTGGGAGAGAGAGAGTGAGGGAGGGAGGGAGAGAAGCATTAATGTATGAAAGAAACATCAGTTGGTTGCCTCTTATACGAGCCCCTACCGAGGATCGAACTTGAAACCTAGGCAAGTGCGCTGACCAGGAATCAAGCCCTCAATCTTTTTGGTGCACAAGATGACACTCCAACCAACCAAGCCACCTGGCCAGGGCTATTCTTAGATTTTTTTAAAAGAACTTCCTGATAGGCCCTGGCTGGGTAGCTCAGCTGGTTAGAGCATCGTCCTATATGCCAAGGTTTCAGGTTTGATCCTGGGTCAAGGCACATACAGGAATCAAGCAATAGCCCTCGCCAGTTTTGCTCTGTGGTTAGAGCGTTGGCCTGTGGTCCAGAGAGACCCAGGTTCAGTTTCCGCTAAGGGCACGTACCTCGGTTGCAGTTTGTCCCGGCCCTGGTTGGTCGTGCGGGTGACAACCACTCAGTGTGTCCCTTTCGTGTCGATGTTTCTCTCTCTCTCTCTCTCTCTCTCTCTCTCTCTCTCTCTCTCTCTCCCTCCCTCCCTCCCTCCCTCCCTCCCTCCCTCCCTCCCTCCCTCTCCCTCCTACTCTGTCTGAACAAAAAAAGGGAAAAATGTCCTCAGGTGAGGATAAAAAAAAAAAAAAAAGAATCAAGCAATAAATGCATAAATAAGTAGAACAACAAATCTGTGTTTTTCTCTGTCTCTCTTCCTCTCTCTCTCAAATCAGTCAATGAAAAAAAATTTTTTTTAAAGAACTTCCTGATAAATATTGTTAGATATTATGTTGGTATGTCCGTTGAAACTAGTAGGTTTTCAAAAATTCCACTTAATAGTTTTACAGCTATTCAACAGAGATTTCCCCCTCTGGGTTGGGTGGGGGTTTATAACCTATGACCATAAAAAGGATTGCTTTAACCTCTTCCTCATAAGAAGACCTCACTTTTGTGTTTAAAGAAATGTAAAATTTATTCCTTATGCGGAGAAAATCTGGAGTTCTGTTTATAAGCATATAGTATTCAAGTAAAAAAATCCCATCATGTTGAAAATTCAGATACATAGCTAGGAAAATCACCTTATGTTTAAAAAATACATTGCAATCTTGCATGTGGAATCTAAAAAATAAATATACCTTAAATGCAGTGAAACCCACCTTAATTTTAGGCTTGATCTTGGGAATCTGAGTGACTATAGTGTCATGGACTGGAGCATAAATGTCTAAAGTATATCTCCACTATAGTCAAGCTAGCATATTAGCACAGTTCCTTTTGAATTTCTGCATCTATGCGTTTCAGTGTAGGCAGAAGACTTGCCACAGAGTAACAAGATAATACATAGTAACTCTTGGAGAAAGAAATTTTCTTTTCTGGCTTTGTTTCTTTTTTGTATGTGCTTTATCAGTGAAATGATTTACTTTAGAATATATGAAGTCACAGCATTTAACATTTCAAATAGAAATAATTTAAATACAACAATTATCTTTTTATTCTAGATGCTTAGGAATCAAGCATTTAGGTTTATAGAATCACATAGCCTTTTTACATGGACAACTGATTCTTAAAATATTAAAATAAAACATTTTTGATATCAAAATTTCTTTGAATATAAGTACTGTGTTTTTTTAAATGATGTAAACATGACATTTTAGGCATTTGGAATGACTTTTGGCTTTCCCAGTAAAGCAGAACTTAATGGTGAAGCATGGAATGAAAGTTTGCAACTGAGGATTTCCAAGTTCTAATATGACCGATAAATCCATTTTCAACTGTAGCTACTAATTTTTATAACAGAATTTTTGAGATATAATTTACATACCATAAAATGGCTTTTAGTCTATCCACAGAATTACACAACCATCACCACAATAAATTTTAGGAATTTTCATCGCCCCCTAAAAGGAACTCTATACCCAGTCACTGTCCCTGCCCCTCAGCACCCCACCTCTAGGCAACTGCTAATCCATTTTCTGTGTCTTGCTCTCCATGTTCTGTACATTTTATATAAGCAGAATTATCCAATATGTGGTCTTTTGTATCTGGCTTCTTTCACTTAGGAAAATGTTCTCAAGTTTCATCTATGATGTAGTATGCAGCAATACTTTATGACTTTTTTTTTTTTTAATCTTCACCCGAGGACATTTTTCCATTTTTTTGTTCAGACAGAGTGGGAGGGAGAGAGAGGAAGAGAGAGAGAGAGAGAGAAACATCGATGTGAAAGGGCCATGTCGAGTGGCTGCCACCCACATGACCAACCAGGGCCGGGGACAAACTGCAACCGAGGTACATGCCCTTAGTGGGAACCGAACCCGGGTCTCAATGGACTGCAGGCTGATGCTCTAACCACTGGGCAAAATCGGCCAGGGCTACTTTATGACTCTGTATGGCCAAATAATCCATTACAGTGTGTGGACATATCATATTTATTTATTCATTTATCAGTTGATGGACATTTGGGATTCTTTCCCCTTCTTGGCTATTATGAATAATGCTGCCATGAACATTTCTGTATAAGTTTTTATAGGGACATAGTTTTTGTTTCTTTTGGATATGTATCTAGAATTTATAGTATGTATTTGAAAACATTAATTTTACATTGTTAAAAGTAAATGATAGCGTGGCTGGTGTGGCTCAGTGGTTGAGCATCGATCCATGCCATTCAGTTCCCAGTCAGGGCACATCCCCAGGTTGTGGGCCCAATTCCCAGTGAGGGGCATGTAGGAGGCGGCTGGTCGATGTTCTCTCTCATCGATGTTTCTATCTCTCTCTCCCTCTCCCCTTTTCTCTCTCTCAAATCAATAAAAAAAGAAATAAATAATATTCTGTATATAATGA
Source organism: Molossus molossus (assembly GCF_014108415.1). NCBI lineage: Eukaryota > Metazoa > Chordata > Mammalia > Chiroptera > Molossidae > Molossus > Molossus molossus. Next base: position 32,340,584 of record NW_023425401.1, on the reverse strand, counting down.
ACTAACATAAGGAGACATCTTTGAGTAGTGGAAATGTTGTTTTTAATCCTGGCTCTAGTATTTAAACCATTTACACTTCTGATTTCTTACATGGCAAGTGATAGTTGAGCTGAAAGATCTCTGTGTCCATTTAAACTCTTAAACCCTTTCTGTGCGTGTGTTTTCTTACCCAGCAAGCATTTGTTCAGTATCTGCTGTGTGGCAGGTATGTGCAAGGATTTGGGGATGGTGAGTCTTCAGAGGAGCTCAGAGGCTAGTAGGAAGGTGGGGACCCAGTGTCCGTGCCCAGAGGAGAACGGCAGTCACTGAACGCCCGTGGACCATTGCGGAGTAGGATCTCGCTCATTGGGGCTTCGGGTATGGGTGGGGGAAGGTCTGGGAAAATCTCTTGCTGGAAACGACCCCAGTCTTCAGGAGTCAGCCAAATGGATTAAGGGGTAAATGGCATTTTGTAACAAAAGCTACTTGGTAATCTTTCATGCTTAAAATGTTGAGTAAATGAATTGTTAAAGTTGACCACGAAAGAAAAAACTGGAACACTTATTTTTCTTTAGTTCTCATTGCCAGACTTTCTAGTCATTTTTCTCATTGCAAAAGAATGTAAAACAAGCTGATTAAGCTTAAAATAACTTTTAACTCTACTTGAACTCTTACTTGAACTATTCTAGTCACCTTCAAAACTTACTTGAACTCTTACATGAACTTTTCTAGTCCCCTTCAAAACTCTTCGGGATCAACGTAAGAGAACTCAGTTTTCTTTTATTTCCCAAGAAGAAATTAAACTTTATTTGTTTGGTCATTTAATTTTTTAGAAGTCAAGTATCCCCTTGCAAGGAAATGCCTGGGAAATGGTCTTGGCTAAGGGTCCTCAGGTGAGAGAACCTCACAGCGGAGTTGTATGGGCTAGGAATGAAGATACATGTATGAGCATGGCCGGCTTCCGCCTGGGCACGGGTGAGATGGTGACCGAGCCTGAGTCTTGTTGATTGCAACATCACATGTGTGGAGGGCCACTTTCCTCCATGAGACCGGCCAGGTAAAGCTTTTTTTTGGTTACTTTTGAGACTGTTGACTCCTCCCTCCCTCCCTTCCTCTCTCCCTTCCTTTCTTCCTTCCTTCCTTCCTTCCTTCCTTCCTTCCTTCCTTCCTTCCTTCCTTCCTTCCTTCCTTCCTTCCTTCCTTCCTTCCTTCCTTCCTTCCCATATAATTGACATATAACATTGTATAAGTTTAGGTGTACAGTGTGTTGATTTGATACCTTTATATATTGCAATATGATTACCACTGTGGTGTTGGCTAACACTTCCATCACCCCATAATTATCATTTCTTTTTGTTGTGAGAAATTTAAGATCTAGTCTCTTAGCAACTTTGAGAAATATAATACGGTGTTGTTAACTATAATAACAATGCTGTGCATTAGATTTCCAGAAAGTATCTAAAGCGTCTACTAACTGGAAGTTTATACCCTTTGACCTACATCTCCCTAATTCCCCCATTCCCTGGCCACTGGTAACCACCATTCCACTATTTGTTTCTGGGAGTTCAAGTTTTTTAGATTTCACATATAATTGATATCATACAGTATTTGTCTTTCTGTATCTGACAATATACATACATACTTTATTTGTCTGTCTGTCTGTCTGTCTATCTATCTAAAATAAAAACTCAGAGATATTTCTTCCCTGACCATGATGACTGAGGTTCACACAGAAGATGACTGTGGGACATGAATGACAATTCTTAATTTAATTCATAAATGCAGTTTTCTGTTATTTCATATATCCTTTATTTTGTACATATTATTTTAGGATCTTGTTATTTTAATTAGGCAATTTGTCTCTTCTAAGTTTTAGTTCCAAGGCTATAAGTGGGCGAAATTCATACTGACCTCAGCTTTCATAATTTATTACCTTGAAGCAAATCAAACATAGAAAAGAGAGAAGGGAAACAATCTTTCTTAGATGAAGCAATACATTCTTAACTTAAGTCGTTAAGATATTTTGTTATTTGCTACAAATGTGACAGGCTGCTCATTCTCTGGCAGTGACCTCTACCTTGGCCCCCACTGAGCTGGTATCATGGCTCTTTGTGTAAATATTTTCTCAACCTTCAATTTGTCACAAGTAGCTAAGCATTATCCCATGAATAATAGATTTATGATTTTTGTAGCCTTAGCAGAGCGGCTAGGATACTAACTTGTTCCAGCTGTGTTTCCTGGATTTGGTTTTTGTTCTCAGGAACTGGCCTTTCTGAGCAAGAAGAAAATGAATGGCCAGTTAAATAGATTTGCAATAGGTGTGTACTGGTGTGGCCCCCAGGAAAATTACTCTGGAGATAGGTTTAGATCACCTGTAATACTTCAATTCAGGCTTTTGATGATCTGAATGTACAGTGTTACTAAGTCATGGGACCAGGAAGCTACTATGTTACCGATAGGAAGATTGAATCTTAGAGAGAGAGGGACTTACCCCAAAGTGGTCCCATTCTTAATATACACGTTCTAACTCCAAGTTCTTTGTTCTTTCTATTCCATTGTAGTAACATAAAGACCAATGAAGTGAGTGGACTTTTAATGGTGAGAAAATAGCTACTTCCTGGATAGGGTAATTAAGAAAAATACAACTAGAAGTAGCAGTTATTTACTACATTTTGTGAATGTTTGCTATTTAAAACAGTGGAGAGATTTTACTTTCTTTACTTATGAAAATTTTGTCCCTTTTTATTAAATGTGTGAAAAGAAGGAACATTCACAAAACAAAGTAAAAAATACATTCATTGCATCATAAAAATAAGGTATGTGTTTGTATATTTTGGTTATTGCTGTTTATGAAGGTATTTTCTGCCTTGGATGATAAATTCCTACAGTTAAAAGGGCCAAACTGTTTTTTACCTAATGATGCTGAGTCTTGTACTGTTTATTGAAATAAATACAGGATTTTTGTATTGATAGAATGGAAGGAGAATAATTTTCTAGGTAAGATTAGCTTGAATAAGATCATGTTTCGGGGAAAGAAATACAGGATTTTTGTATTGACAGATTGGATGGAGAAGATTTTTGTAGATAAGAGTAGCTTGAATAAGATCGTGTTTTGGGGAAAAAATATAGGATTTTTTTGTATTGACAGATTGGAAGGAGATGATTTTTGTAGATCAGAGTAGTTTGAATAAGATCGTGTTTTGGGGACAACTGGAATGAACTGATTTAGTGTAGTTGATGGGGCCTTTATATGCTATCCCTGGAATTTGGACATAATGGAAGGGGTAATAAAGACTAATATTGGCAATTGTTGAATAAGAGAGGGATTTTTAAGAAGTGCTTTAATAAGATTGCTGCCTAGGAGATGTGGAATGAACGGAAGGCAAAAAAAAAAAAAAATGTCTGATAGCAATTGCAGTAATGTGATGTGTTGAGAGCCAAGAAGGAAGTTGGGGACGTAAGGTTTCCTGGGAAGGATACATAGATGAGAGAGGAGTGGACATTAGAGATTTGGGGAGTTAAGTTGGTGGTGGTGGAGTATGTCAGACTAAAATGAGTACAATCAATTGTTTTGTATTTTGAGTGAGGGTTTGTGACTGGAGTAGAGGGTTCATGGCAGATGAGAGAGAGATAACTTGGGGTCAGATTAAAGGGAGTCCCAGATATTATGAAGATGAGTTTTAATTATGGTGTGTAAGTCAAGACAAGTTATAGAGTAGAGAAAATAAAAATGATGTTTTAGAAATTTCAATTTGAGAAATTATTGACACCATTTAGGGAATTGGTTGTGGTTGTAGGATCTTGGACTTTTGTAGGAGTAGGTCCTGAAAGAGGAAGAAGGTGGTATTGGATGAACAGAATGAGGCAAGTCGGAATATAAGGTAGAAGTCCTCAAACTTGAATGTGCATTAGAATCACCTGTGGCGCTTGTTAAAAATTTCCAGATAATACCTTTTGAGGTGCTGATTTTGGAAGGATGGGTCAAGTACCTTTTTACTCTAGGTAATTCTGATGTTAGTGGTAAACCAAGTTCCCAGCCAGAGATAGTAGGATAATCACAGATGCAGAAATGTAAATGAAGGGAGTAATTTTGTGAGGCAAATGGTGAATATGGTTTTGAACAAGTTGAGTGTGATCTTTATATGCCACAGTGAGTTTAATGGCAAGACACCCAAGTGGCAAGAGCTGTCTTGTGAAAATAGGTCTTTGCATTGGATTGAGTGCGTCTGTGTGACCATGAGAGTGGATGACGTATCAAGGAAGGGGTTGGGAAAAGAGCCAGAGTATGACCTTTTCTTCTGATTAATTCACCTCAGAAACACCAGGGCACTGATGAATCTCTTTAGTTAGGTCAGCCCAACAGAGCTTCATTCTTGTTTTTCTTCTAAAGAATATTGACATTTCTTGTTTTGTTTTCTCCTGAGAAATACACATAAATGTCTTTGGCAGAGTCAAGCTAGTCTTGACATAGCTAACAGTATTTTCAACCACTGTAGACAGCTGTTTGAGCTATTCAGTTGAGGCACATTAAAATGATTCATAAGTAAAGCACTGTTAATTATTATAGCACTAATCTATGACAATATGTCAGTGACATATTTGGCTCTGTGCCCTCTGTTCCTTACCTGTTTCAGTGTAGGCGTTGAATTGTTATTATGTTAATAGTATCTGAAACATCCCTGTTTATATGTGATCCTCAATTCACATTTTTAGGAACCCCAGGAAGCTTTTCTGAGAATTTTAACTTGTATTTTGAAATTCTCAAAAAGTAATTCTAATTTTTCTTAATTTGGAAAACAAATACTGTATTGTACTGCTTAGAAGAGTCTGGGTATATAAATGGCTCTGTCTCTAAATCAAATAAGTAGTGACATTGTACTTCAACTCTCAGATTGACATAAATCAGTGTGATAAGGGAAGATTAGTCTAGCCCATTCATAGAGGAAGAAAAGTAGCCTGGTAGCTTGAAGCCCCTTTTTTGGTTTTGCTGCAGATCTTATGAAATGGTAAGCAAGCTCCTTCACCTCTGGACGAGCTGGAGGTTTTTGAAACTGTGCCATCTGAGTGGAAGAGGCCTGGTACAAAGTGACCTATTCTTCAACATATGCAAAATGCCGCGGGCCGAATGGAATCCCGTGAAACCTCACCTATCGCAGATAGTTTCCAGCACACGAGCCAGTTGTGTTTCAGGAGTGTATGTGTAAGGCAGCTGTTTGGAACTCAGAACACATTTTTTTCCCCGTCTTACGGAAATAGTATAAAAAATATTGGCGATGTTCCCAGGCCAACTCACAAGTCTTTTTTTAACCCAAAATGTACTTTATGTTTTAACTACAGTTTTACTTTATTAAGAGGATATTTTTGTTTATATGGGAAAATATATTCCAAGTCATTTAAAATAAATAGCTTATCTTTGACTAGCTGGGTTAGGGTCTTCTCAGAAGATGTCACGGGTCAAGCTTGGAACCAGTAATTTATTAACTGCACATTCATGAACAGCTGTCCCCTCACCATAAAAAGCATCTTTTAAGGTCATTCATTACCCCCGTGATTACTGTTTTAGAAAGATGGCCTCAGTTTTTCCACTCTTTTCTTTTTCTACTTTCTCTATTCTCCAAATGGGTGCATGTTCATAAATCAGGGGTTGCCTGTAACGGATTTTGCTATAAAATGTTTAGCTTTCTTTTATTTTATAACCAGCATTAATTAATAAGGTTAATCACTGTCTCTCTTAAATAAGGCTGGTGTGGGCTAATGATGTAAAGCTTGTTTGGGAAATTATCTGTTATCTGACAAAGATAGTGATGATTGGTGTTATCCAGGGCACAAAACTGAAATGCCTACTAAATTATCAATGACATAAAATTACATGAAATATTGTAGCATTTTCTGTTATATTGGATTTGAATGCTTTGACCTTTGGTGAGCCATCCATAATAAATGATCCCTATTATAATTAACATGTTTTATTCTTAATCCATATTTTGTTTTGACTGGTCATGGTTGCTGAATATGTATTCATTAGATGCAAGGAGCTCTGTAAAAGAATGATTAAAGCTGTTTCAGGTTCATCCCTAAGGAATATTTTACCTTGATGGGATTGCTGTTGTTTTGAGTGGAACTGAGGATCTGGAACTTCTCATTCATTCATTTAAGTATTCTCTCCACATACAATTTTGAGGGTCTACTATGTGTTGGGCTGTATTGTAGGTCCTGGGGCTACTGCAGTGACCAAAACAGACATGGTCCCTTCCCATATGTAGCTTATTATATTCTTGCTGGGAGTACAGAGAATAAACAGTAACTGAATAAGTAAACATATAGTGTGTCCTGATATATTGTGAAGGTAGATCCCACTTGGCTAATACATCAGCTGTGGTGTATGAAAGTCAAGGATATAGGCAGAGTGTGGCCTAAGCAGCTAGAAGCATGTTACAGCTTTTCCTTACTATAAGGAAGACTGTAGGAGCTGGAGGCTTGGAGGCACTGGGGTGGATCAAGAATATAGTTTTAACATATTAAATTTGAGGTACCTGTTAGGCTTTTAATTGAGATATTCAGTAAGTAATTTAAGGGGAAAGTCTGGGTTGAAGTAGAAATTTGGCATTTGCCACTAGAGAGTGGATATAAAGAAGCAGAGGTCCAGTGTGAGCCCTGGAACACTCCAAAATTGAGAGATTGGGGAGACACGGAGTCAGCAAAGGAGATGAGAACAGTAGCCTATGAACAAGAAGAACGAAGGTAGTTAGTGTCAAGTTAAAAAAATATTTCAAGAAAAAGCTAATGATCAGTCCTGTTAAATGTTGCTTATAGCCCTGGCCAGTTTGGCTCAGCGGTTAGAGCGTCGGCCTGCGGTCCGGAGAGACCCGGGTTCGGTTCCCGCTAAGGGCCCGTACTTCGGTTGCGGTTTGTCCCCGGCCCTGGTTGGTCGTGCGGGTGGCAGCCACTCGATGTGTCCCTTCACGTCGATGTTTCTCTCTCTCTCTCCCTTCCTCTCTCTTCCTCCCACTCTATCTGTACAAAAAATGGAAAAATATCCTCGGGTGAGGATAAAAAAAAAAAAAATGTTGCTTATAGTGCAACTAATATGAAAATTGACCATTGATTGAGCAACATTGAGGACATTTGTGATTTCTGACAAGTCATTTTCATGGGAATGGGAGACAAAAACCTGCATGGGGTGGATTCAGGAGGGAATTTAAAGGAGATAAATGAAATAGGTATACAGACAGTTGAAGGAGAATGAGTTGCAGGGGGCATCATGGCAGTGTTCCAGGCTCTGAGGAAGGATGGAAGGTGGGACCAGATCAGGGAATAGAGAGAGCACTGTGGGGATGACAGACCATGTGGTGAAGGCATGATCTGGGCTCCTTGAGCTTCTTGTGTTGAGTGATGTGAAGTGGGATAAAGGACATGATGCATTTAGCCCCAGTAGATTAACGAAGTAGATAATGATGCAAAGCTTATGAATGTGGAGACACAAGACAGTGTGGGCGTCTGACCAACATCACCTAGAGCTCGAGGTTGTAGCTTTGATCTTGGCCAATAAAATGGTTTCTTAACAGAATATTTTGCTGAGGAATAGTCTAGGAAAATAAGTTGCTCTAGTTTACCTGAGATTAACTGTACCAAAAAGCCAACCTAGTAATTTATGGTTATAAATGAGACTAAATTATAAATGGCTCTTGAAAGAATAAATTATTGAAAGAATAAATACATATTACAGGTTTTCCTTTTAGTACTTTCTGAAGGCCTGATAAATAATTTTAGATGTGCATAGTATTTGTCCTACACATTTATTCCTTTTCTTAGGTTGCTTAAACATTCTACATTGCCGTCATCCTCAGTATTTTTTCTTCCTTGGTCTTTTATTATGGGGTTGCACTCATTTTCATTCAGAAAATTTTTGCTGAGTGCTTTTCTCAGAAATAAACACCAGTGTTGTTTAGGATGAAGTCATGACCCAGTGTAAGTATTTTGAAAACTGTTTCAGCATTTCAGTGTTAATACAAATTCTTAACTAATCCATTTTTCAGTATCCATTTGATTTGGGTTTTCAGAGTAGTATTCCTTTTCAAAACATCAAAATTTTTAATGACAGAAATAGAGTTTTTAAAGGAAGTTTATGGAGCTTTCTGGGCAAATTCTGAAGGAAGAAATGTCTCTTTTACCTATTAGAAATAACTTATTTGAACAAACATTTACTATTTTGTAAGTCAAGTCTGTCATATATTTGTAACTCCAGATCAAATTTTTGGTAATTTAGCCATTAATTGCTTTAATATCAGTTGAATAGTGGTCAGGCGTGTTCCATATATCTCTGTCAGCAACTCTTTGTAGGACAGTACAGCCATGAATCAGTGCATCTCACAAGAATTGTGTTGGAGGTCTCTCAATGGAATGTGTGGTGTGCATGCATCACCCTTATATTTTTACAGAAGATAATAAGCACCAGTGTTAAATGCTATTTAGCAAATAGATGCAAAGGGTTGACAGTAATTTTAGGTTATGTCTAGATAATGTGGACTTACATTTTTGTTTTTTTAGAAAGACTTTTCATTTGACTTGGCAGCAACTTGTAATCTGTTATTATCAAGCTCATCCCATGGAAAATCTCTGAACACTCATTGTACCATGTACAGGTATTACCTCTTAATTTGCCATAGGGGACAAATCTGTGGTAGCTTAGGTGGAAGAGTAAGACTCATTACCTAGTTTATGTTTTGATTGGTAACTGTACAGCTGTCCTCTATATCCTATGACCAGTTATTTAACATAGTGGAAGCCAAATTCTAGCTTGATGTTATATAGGTATAAATCACAATGACCTAAAAACTGAGTATAGTTCATACTTGTTGACAACGCAAAAAATCATCTTTTGGCTTCATGATACCCTTTAATATTCGTGATAATAGATTTTGAAATTCATACTAATGAAGAACCATTGGTATAATTGTCCAGATCAGTGTTTTACAGAAAAGTTGTAACTTATAGTAAGAATTCATTCTACATTCTAACACAGTGCGTAGTCTTGTACATTTATGTGAGTGTATATGTATGTGCACATATGCATTAATGATTAGTCATAATATGTAAGTCATGATATATATAAAAGTTTCATCAAATACCTTTACATCATACAGTACATTAGAAAGTTTCTGTTCTAATTAATACAAAATATTGTACATGAGTGAAATTGATTTCATAGCCCATTCCTTGGTCTTAATTGGCTAGTTCATCCTGTCTGATTGCTGTGGCTAAGACTTCCAGTACTATGTTAAATAAGAGTGGCAAAAGTGGGCATCCTTGCCTTGTTCCTGTTCTTAAGGGAAATGCTTTTAATTTTTGCCCATTGAGTATGATGTTGGCGGTAGATCTTTCATATATGGTCTTTATTATGTCGAGATATGATCCCTCTATTCCTACATTGCTGAGCGTTTTTATCAGAATTGGGTGCTGGATTTTGTTGAATGCTTTTTCAGCATCTATTGACATGATCATATGATTTTTATCTTTCATTTTGTTTATGTGGTGTATCACATTTATTGATTTGCGACTATTGTACCAGCCTTGCATCCTGGGATGAATCCCACTTGGTCATGGAGAATAATTTGTTTGATATAATGCTGGATTTGATTTGCTAGTATTTTGTTCAGGATTTTGGCATCTTTGTTCATCAGGGATATTGGCCTGTAGTTTTCTTTCTTTGTAGTGTCTTTTTCTGGTTTTGGAATTAAAATTATACTGGCCTCATAAAATGAGTTTGGAAGTCCTTCTTCTTCTTGAATTTTTTGAAATAGTTTGAGGAGAATGGGTGTTAGTTCTTCTTTGAATGTTCAGTAAAATTCCCCCGTGAAGCCATCTGGGCCTGTGCTTTTGTTTGCTGGGAGAGTCTTGATTACATCTTCAATTTCTTTTGTTGTTATTGGTCTGTTCAAGTTTTCTATCTCTTCCCGGTTCAGTTTTGGGAGACTATGTATTTCTAGAAATTTTTCCATTTTGCTTAGATTGTTGAATTTGTTGCCGTATAATTGTTCATAATGTTTGTTAACAATCCTTTGTATTTCTGTGGTGTCAGTTATTATTTTTCCTCTTTCATTTCATATTTGAGTTCTCTCTGTTTGTATCTTGGTGAGTCTAGCTAAGGGTCAATCATTGATTGGCTAGTTCAATATTCTTGACCTATCTGATCTCCAAGGTGCTGCACAACAATAGAATGTTTTAGTATGGCAGTGTTCATAAAATTAATTTTCTTTTCTGGTTCTTATGAAAATGGTGGTGAAAGTATTGCATGTTTACCTAAAGCCCACTGTTTCTAAGAAAGTGATCTTCACCATCAGATAATTTAAGAAATGCTGATGATATTCATTCATACAACTAATCTTTATTGGGTGGAAATTGTGTGTCAGGCTCTGAATTAACCACTGCACATTCCAAGGTGAAAAAAACAGAGGCTATCTTTAACTCTGAGGAACTTCCAGTGTAGTAGAAGATATAATAAAGAAATGAATAAATATTTATAAATTGCTATAGAATTGTGATAGAGATTAATGGAAGATGGTTGCTTGCTCACAGCTTTAAAATCACCTCAGTTTTGTATAGTTGAAAGACTGAAAATGTGAGCTAGAAACCGAGGTTTTTGATCAGATCCTGTTTCTCAGGTAGGGTACTCTCTTTTCTACATAGCTTCTTAGGCAGGAGGTCTTATGTACAATTTTTAAAAATCTTATTATTAAAGATCATTTTCTTTTGGCCATTTTTTTTTTTTTGGCTTTATATTACAGATTACATTTTCATCCTCCAGTTTCTGTTTAGTATTTGCAAATAAAATTCTCATCTTAGGTAGTTTACCATGGTTAACGTATATTTATAATTATACATATATGTATATATATTCTAATAAAATACTTGTCTATTTTTAATTTTTTACACTGATGTTCATATTTTCTTAGCAGTCATGAAAAAAAATTGAGGCTTGTTACAAATTGTTGTTACTATAGAGGAGGGTTTCTTATTAATGAGAGAGCTTTCCCAAGCTCCTCTTTATTTCTGTATATAAAATGGAGCCATACAATTTTAATTTTTTCCAGTTTAATAGCTGATGGTATTGCCGTGTATGGATGTATGTGAGAAACTTTTGAGGAAAACGAGATATTAAAGATTTGGCATGTGGGAGGAAGAGAAGAGGTAGCCCTTTTTAGATTTTCAATGGAATAGGGATTATACAGTTTTTTAAAGCTTTGGAAGCTAATTTAAGACCAGGTAGAAAATACAATGGGTAAAAATTTGATGGATAGGGAGAAAACTTTTAAACCTTTTTTTAGTTGAATAATATTGGATATATTAGATAGGTTGTTTCAAGGTTGTGCCTACTTTTACCACTACTGTTCCATCTTTTTAGTTAAGCTGTTGTTCCATTGCTCCAGTCCTGGAAGGACCTGGTCTGTTTCCTTTCCTTGCCCCAGTATTCTTATACACCTGATTTCATGCTCTCTTATGATAGAGTAATTAAAATTATTATCACAGTAGAGTAAGATATTGATATTCAGAGATGAGATTCATGATTCTGACTTTTGAATAGACTATATACTTTTAAAAAATGATGCTTCTGGTTTCAGATATTTTGATTTGTCTTTCTGAAAATAGAATTTTTTTAATCCTCACCCAAGGATATTTTTCCATTTATTTTCAGATAGAGTGGGAGGAAATGGTAGAGAGAGAGAGAGAGAAACAGAGGGAAATACTGATGTGACAGATACAGATCAATTGGTTGCCTCCTGCATGACCCCAACTAGAGCCAGGGACTGAACCACAATCGAGGTACGTGCCCTTGACAGGAATCGAACCCATGACTCTTTGGTCCTTGGGCTGATACTCTAACCGCTGAGCCAAACCCATCAGGGCTGGAAATAGGATTTTTAAACCTAGCTTTGGCTGTGCCTCCGCTGATTATGTTAAAATAGTTCATTTCTATTCAGCAGAGAAATAACATTTCAAACTTTGTTTAAAGAAAAAAATTGTAAATTCAGTGTAACTACAAAAATAGTTGAAGATTTGGAAGTTAAATACTATTAAGAAAATAGTATCTTAGCTATAAAAAAGTAATACTCATTTTTATATATTAAGTATGACAGTAGGAGAAGAGGCTTTTTGTCCAATAAAAGTCAAGACGTGTTCATATCCTTTGAGTTAGTAGGCTACTTCTCAAAATGTATCCTACGTAAATAAGCCAAAAAAGAAGGGAATGTTTTTAGTAGCATTATTTACATTAGTGAATATACATATCCATGTAAATATTTCCTTATCCTAAAGTGCAACATTTTAGGTATCTTCCCTGAATGCTATATTATGCAGTCTTTAAAAGGGACACATATACATATACATATACATATACATATACATATACATATACATATACCAATCACTAATTGGTATAGCAATATGGGTAATGTAAAAGTGTTTAACCCAGTGAAGTTTATACCACCTATGTATGAGTCATTTTTTAAATTTTCAAGCAAATGCTCTTATGAAAACATGTGGAATAATTTTTTTCTTTTGATTTATTTGCTAACTTACTTTTATACCAATTGCTCCTTATCCCATTACATACATTTGTGTTGTTATTTAGATTTCTGGCTTTATTCTTGGAAAACATTGTCTTTTGAAGTATAGCTCTCTTGTATTCTGAATTATTTAATATCTTAGCTAAAGGTGAGAAAACACATTCTTCTGTGTATAATCTCTTGGTTGTTGGATTTAAAAAGTAGCTAATACAATACAAACTTGGGGTTGGGTCAGAGGTTCATTACCCTTCACTCCTGTGGGCAAGAGGCCTAGGAATTTGTCATCTGTGTTTTCTGATGGGAAACCCTTACCTTTTGATATGTGGTCTTCATTACTACCAAAAACCAGAAAATTCTGCTAGAAGGAGATGTTGGGAATAGGTAGACTTAACCCAAATGTATATATTACAACTCTAGAGGAAATAAGTCAATCAAAACAAAAAAAGAATAAAGGATCTTTATAATTTGATGATAGAACTTTTATGTCCTCTAGTATTGATTTTAGACATTGTTAATTTAACAGTGAAGAGGAAACCTATCCATTTTTAAAAATATTTCTGGATAAGAGGTCTGCTCAGCAGTTTTGTAAGTTGTTTTTTTTTTTTTTTTTGTCCTTAATGTTTTCAAATGGTAACACTGTATGTATTTAAATAATTAATAAATTGTAGAGATTGGGTCAGTTTCCAGTAGATCTGATTAGATTAGAAAGCCAGGCTAAATAATCCTTTTTGCATATAAAGTCTGCATTTGAGTAGTATCTGAATTATGCATGTAATTTTTCCTATTACAGTTTCTTAACCTTTATTGAAAATATAATGGGAAAGTAAATTGAGAATCTTATTCCACTTTATAAAATATGAGGGGGCCCTGGCCAGTTTGGCTCAGCAGTTATGTGTCAGCCCTGGGACCAAAGAGTCATGGGCCCATGTTCAACTCCCATCAAGGGTACCTGGGTTGCAGTTTGGTCCCCAGCCCTGGTCGGGTCGTGGGAGGCCACCAATCGATATGTCTTTCTCACATCTATGTTTCTCTCTCTCTCTCTCTCTCTCTTTCTCCACCTCCTTCCCTTCTTCCCTCCCACTCTATTTGAAAATCAATGGAAAAATATCCTCAGGTGAGGATTTAAAAAAAAATGAGGGGAGGGTGGAGAGATGAATAAGCAGAACACAGAGGAGTTTTAGGGCAGTGAAAATATTCTGTGTGATATTATGGTAGATATATATGATTGTACATTTGTCCAAACCCACAGAATGAACACCAGGGTAAACCCCAAAGTCAACTATAGACTTTGGGTGATTATTGTGTGTCATCGTAGGTTGCTCCTTGGTAAAATTGTACTATTCTGGTGAGTGGTATTGATATTAATGGGGAGGCCATGTATGTGTGGGGCTGGGGCTATATGGGAAATCTCTGTACTTTCTCAATTTTGTTGCAAACCCAAACTGCTCTTTAAAAAAATAGCGTAAAATCAACAAAAGACTAGAATCAACTAACAAGGGAGGGTGTGCAGTACAGAGTCCTTTGGATTTTTTTTCCCATTGAATCACACGGTAATCTTTTTTCTCATTCCCAATTTCCTCCCAGTGGTTTACTGTAGAACTTGCTGTAAAGGTGGTGATCACGTTTTTACCAAACTACCAGGTAATTCTGATACTCTGAAGTTTTTGAACATAATTAGAAAAAGCCTCTTTTGATCCATTGTAAGATATGCTCCATAAAGCATTTGATTAATCAATATATTAAAAACTTTAATTGAAGATCTTTTAGTAAGGTTTATCTTAAAATAGCCTTTTTATACATAATAAAATGTCTCTAATTTTATTTTATTTATTTTTAATCCTCACCCTAGAGCATTTTTACATTAATCTTCAGATTAGCTGGAAGGAGAGTGGGAGGAAGAGAGAGAGAGAGAGAGAAGCATCGCAACCGAGGTACATGCAATACTCTTACCGCTGAGCCATACCGGCCAGGGCGTGTCTCTACTTTTAAAAGGACCCAGTTTTAAGAGGCCAAGTGGTGTATTGTAAAGTGCATTGAATTTAGGAGGTCAGGCCTGGTCTATTCCCCTTTTGTAGCAAGTATATTATAGAATTTGTAATTCTCGGTGGTAGTGGGAAGGCGTAAGGCTCTTGTGATGACAGGAGCTTGCTCTCTAAATCTGTTTTCTGAAGGATAAAATCAGGATGTTACAGCCAAGTGAGATCCAGGGTCTTCTTAAGCACTAACCTTGTATGATGTTCTGGATATTGCACAATGGAAATCATTTAAGTCTGGGCTAAACTGCAGTTGTTCACCATATCTCTTTCTTCTTTTTCCCTTTGGTTGTCACAGGTTGATTGGTTATGGTTTTTTTTTTCTTTGAAAATAACTTCATTGAGTTACAGTCAACATCTGATAAACAGTACATGTTTAAAGTATAACATTTGGTAAGTTTGAACATAATGTATACACACCTATCAGGTAATCACAGCAATGAAGATAATGAACATATCATTGCAAGTTTCTTTGAGTCCGTGGTTTCTACCCTCCCACTCTGGACAACTACTGAGATGCTTTCTACCATTCTAGATTAATTGCATTTTCTAGAATTTTATATAAATGGAATATAAGGTATGTACTCTTTTTTTTTCGGCCTGGCTTTTTGAGCAGCACAGTTATCTATCTTGTCACATAGTAATTCTTTATTCTTTTTTTTTTTTATTGCTGAGTAGGATTCTATTTCATGTTATACCACAATTTGTTCATCCATTCATCTAGTGAACCTATAGGGATTTTTTCCAGTTTGGGGTATTACAAATAGTTTGTTATGAAATGTGTGTATAAACACACTTTTTTTGGGGGGGGGGATAAACACCTAGGAATGAGTTGGTTGGGTTAGATGGGAGGTGTATGTTCAACTCTTTAAGAAACTTCCAGACTGTTCC
The DNA here is from genome assembly GCF_014108415.1 of Molossus molossus. Lineage (NCBI taxonomy): Eukaryota > Metazoa > Chordata > Mammalia > Chiroptera > Molossidae > Molossus > Molossus molossus. The sequence continues at coordinate 32,325,118 of NW_023425401.1, read as the reverse complement.
AAAGTGGTTGTATCACGTTACATTCCCGTGAACAGTGTATGAGAATTTCAGTTCCTGTAGCTCTGCAGCAACACTTGTTATGGTCAGTCCTTTAAGTTTTATTCATTCTGGTAGGTGTGTAGCCGAGTGTTGTGGTTTTACTTTGAATTTCCCTAATGAAGAATGATAGGGAGCATCTTTTAGTGAGCCTTTTGTTTTTGTTTTTTTTATTTTTATTTTATTTATTTATTTTTTTTTATCGTCACCCGAGGACATTTGTCCAATTTTTGTTCAGGTAGAGTGGGAGGGAGAGAGAGGAACAGAGTGAGAGAGAGAGAAACATCTATGTGAAAGGGACACATCGAGTGACTGCCACCCGCACAACCGACCAGGGCCGTGGACAAACTGCAACCGAGGTATGTGCCCTTAGCGGGAACCGAACCCGGGTCTCTCAGGACCGCAGGCCGACGCTCTAACCACTGAGCCAAACCGGCCAGGGCGAGCCTTTTGTTTTTAATCCATGTGTCTTGTGTATTGGTCTGATGAAATATCTTCCAATTTTTAAAATTAAGTTGTTTGTTTTCTTATTGTTGAGTTTTAAAAGTTCTTTATATACTCTGGATACAAGCCATCTTTAAGATACATGCTTTTTCAAATATTTTCTCCCAGTCTGTGGCTTGGCCTTTTATTCTCTTCACAGTGTCTTTTGGATAGAAGAAGCTTTTTAATTTTGAAGTCCAGTTTAGTAATTTTTTTCTTTTATGACTCAGCTACTCAACTTTTTGACCACTTGGTACAGTTATGATGGTTTCACGTCCTTATCTACCATTTCTAAAATTGGTGTCAGTTCTAGGTTGGTTTCAGTTGATTGATTTTTTTCCAGCATCTTGGTTCAAATTTTTCTGCGTCTTTGCATTTCTTATAATCTTTGCTTGGATGTCAGCCATTATTGGGTGCTAGATATTTTTGTATTTCCATAAATATTTTTGAGCTTTTTTCAAAAAGCTCAGTTGCAGTTAAGTTACTGGAAAACAATATGATTTTTTTTTCTATTTTGCTTTTAAATATTCGTTGGGAAGGACAAGAGCCTCATTTACTCTGTGACTCATTACTCTTCACTAGTGAGACAAGGGCCTTCTGAGTATGCGACACAATGCCCCATAAATTATGATGTTTTCTAGTCTTGCTGGAACAACTGGATATATCTTTGGGAAAAAATGTACCTTGACCTCTAGCTCATGATATATATAAATATTAATTTGTGATGAATCATAGGAGCTCATAGGAAAATATTTTCCTGGCCTGAAGATAGGAAATGATTTATTATGCAAGGCATATAAAGCATGAAACATAAAAGAAAAATTGATAAATTGGACTGATAAAAATTAAAGTCTTATCAACAAAAGCACTGTAGGGATACTAGAGACTAGGAGGAAATATTTGCTTTGCATATATCTGACAAAGACTCATATGTAAACAAGTTAAAGACTCTTAAAGCTGCTTTAAGATTTTTCTTTTTATTCCTGAGTTTAAGTAATGTGATGTTCATGTGTGCTGGTGTGGTTTTCATTCAGCATATCCTACTGGAGCTTCTATCCGTGAGTTGATTACTTTTATAAAAATCTGGAAAATTACTGGTCATTATTTCCTCAGGTGCTTTTTCTGACCTACTATTTCCCTTCTTGATTCTAATTTCATGTGTCAGAGTGTTTAATATTGGCCCACGGGTTACTTAGGCTCTATTCATGTTTTGCAAGTCCTTTCTTTTTCTGTCTTCCATTTTTGTTAGTTTCTATTGCTAGGTTTTTAAATGTAATGATCTTTTCATTTCAGATAGTGTGTTTTCGCCCCCATTTTCTGCCTTCCATTTCTCTTTTATCATATTTTGTTTTAAATACTTGAACCTATTCATTATACATTGTTTTAAAGTTTGCGTATTTGATAAGTATATTAGATTTTGTATTTTGGGGGTCTGTTCTATTCTCTCTTCCCACCCCCCACCCACTTATGGATTGCATTTTTGTCTTTTTACGCATGCCTGAAAAATTTTGATGGATGTCAGATATCATGACTGTTATGCTAAGTGACTAGATTTTATTGTGTTCCTTTAAATGTTTTGAAATTTGTTTCAAATGGTGGCTAAGTTACTGTGCTCTTGATTTTTTTTCAGGCTTTTTTTCAAAGCTTTAGGGTGAGTCTAGCAACACCCTCATGCAGGATAATTAAACACTACTACTGAAGTGTAACCTTTCTTGGGTATCTGCTTAATGTCTGGGGTGTTTGATGAATTTGCCCATTCACGTCCATCACAACTCGAAGGTCTCCTAGCCCAGTGAAACCACCTAGACTTTGTTTAGCTTGCAATTCCCTAGTAGTGCAGTCCAAGCTCATGAAGTTTTCTCCCTAGATATGGGTAGCTTAATAGTCAGCCATAGACTCAAGAGCCCTCTGGACCTATTTCTCTGCCAAGCTCCCAACTCTCTGGTATTTTGCCCCACAAACTCCAATCTCTTTAGTCTCCCCCAAATCTTATTTCTGTCTCCTCAACTAAGGGAGGCTGCCATGATCAACTTTCAGGAGGTTTCCTTCCCTGCGCTCAGCTATGCAAAGTGCCTCCCGGAAGAAGAGTTTCACTCACTTGTCTGCTTTTCTTCACTCGTAGGTCAGTCCTGGTATCCCAGTGTCTGAGAAAATAATACTTTACAGTCTTCCAGTTGTTTATGGTGGAAGGGCATGATCAGTTCTACTTACTGTATTTTGGCAGAAGTGGAACAGTTTCTGTTTTTAATAGAAGTATTTATTATTGCAGTTATGATTTTGAATAAATGTGATCTGAGGTTATTTATTTTTGTTGTTTTCTGAGTAATTCTTTTTAGCAGCAGAGCGCCTCCCCCCTGCTTTTCAAATGAAATTCCACACGGGACTCCAATATAGAAAACAGTTAAAACTTCATCTGCTCTCGTTTAAGTGAGGTTTGGAGCTGGCTTGGTTTCCATCTAACCTTGGAGCAATCTGGTACTCCTGAAAATAAAAACTGAAGACCAATGAACTATTTACCCCTCTCATTTTACATGGGAGGAAACTAACTTCTAAAAGGGTCAAATGTTTTGTCCTAAAGTAATGAATCTTAAACTATCTTGCTCATATGGGTTTTTCTAGCATTTGAAATAAGACCTCTTATGTCCAAACTCAGTGTCTTATTCTCCTTAAGTCAGCTTGATTGGGGAAAAAAAAGGTCCCTTTGATTTTGAGCTGTTTCAACATGAGATTCTTAGAGAACTTCGTTTCCTATTAACCTTTGTGCAGTACATTGAACATGCATGGTCTCTATTGTAAGTTTTACATGTTTAAACAATCTTAGAATAGTTTATTTAAAAACCAGTCCAGCATTTTGGTTTATTCTGCTTTCTCAGTACTATGTATATTAGATTTCTGCTTATCCAGTTTACAGGAACTCTCTGTGAAGATGGCAATATTGTTGTTTTACTCCTCCGTCCTCCAGTTATCGTGGTTGTTATTTAATCTGGAAACTACTTGGACTGCATTGTAAAGAATGTTGTACTTTGAACTCTTAAATAGTAGATTATTGGTTGTGACCTTGAATTGCTGGGGAAGTTTTTATGAAGGAAGCAGAGTGTCAACAGCTTGCATTGTGTTTCTTGGCAAAAATGTGCTCTGTGTACACCTGGGGCCATCTGCAACCAGAATCTAAGAGCTTACACTTTAATTATTTAATCTAAAAGCCATCTTGTGTTCTTCACTGCTTTATTAGTGTGTTTCAGAAGTGAAAAAAAACACCATGGATGGATGAGAGGTAAACAGGCTGGGTAGATACAGCATTAGTTCACACCTTCAGTAGGCTAGTTATATTTTTCTTCTTACTGAAAAGGACAGTCAAAAGAAAACACCAGCCCTGGCCGGTTTGGCTCAGCAGTTAAAGCATTGGTCTGTGGACCAGAGAGTCCTGGGTTCGGTTCCTGCTAAGGGCACGTACCTCAGTTGCGATTTGTCCCTGGCCCTGGTTGGCAGCCACTTGATGTGTCTCTCTCACATCGATGTTTCTTTCTCTTTCTCCCTCTCTTCCTCCTGTTCTATCTGAAGAAAAATGCAAAAACGTCCTTAGGTGAGAATAAAACAAAACAAAACAAAACAAAAAACACACACCAGTTATTTAGTTATCTATTATGTCCTTGTTGTATAGTCTTTATGTTAAGATTTCTTTTGAGACACATCTGTAGTGACTATTAGGGGCTCCAAGAATATTTATCCAATGAACAAATGAACCAGTCCCAATAAAACTAAGAAACATCCTAAAAGAAATTGTTGATGATGTAACTACTAAGTTGCATTACTTGACAGAACAAGAAGAATATGATCACTCTTTGGTAAAACCAGTTGAGTTACCTTATTATTGTATAGAGGTTAATCACACAGTGTTGATGCAGCTCTTCCTTGAGGAGTACAGGAAAAATGACTTCTTACGCATCTTTATGTCCTCAGCATTCAGCAAAGTGCTTTCACGGGATAGGGGCTCAGAAAGTGTTTGTGGATTGAGACAGTAAATCTGTTCTGTTACAGGTCAGTGCACTCAAGAACAGGCCTAGCAAATCTTAAGAAAGGTATTTAGATTTTTTTGCATGTATACTTTACATACATATACATTTACTCTCTAATTGAAATATGTATTAGTAGCCATTCCCTTTCCTAACATTGACTAGAAATATATTTTAAAAATCTTTTATTGTTAATGTAGTATATATGCTTTTTTGTATTCTCTCTTTATAGCCTAAATAATTTGAATTTGGTTCTTTTTCCTTTTCCAGGTGAAAATTTCCCATCTATTGGTAATTTAATTTGTCGCTTTTTGATTGATCTTGCCTTATACATTTATAAAAGACAGGACAGTTTAGGAAGAGTTTTCATGCCTGTTATGTTGTTTGCTCCCTCGGTTTCTTTGTAAGGCAGGAGAAGTAACTGATGCAGATGGATTGTCTGTCTCAGAATTACACAGCTAGTTAAGTCTCACGGTTAGGACTCCAAGTCATTATTCTTTTTGCTGATCCTAAATTGTCTCTGGGTATTATGTTTCAAGAAGTGATATAATTTATTTGCTTTAATTAAGTTTTATTAGAATGACTTGCAATTTTGATTAAGAATATGATGAAATGATATTGTACTTAGTGGAAGTGATATAATTCCATTGGTTGGTCCATATATTGCTATATATTTATACACATATATATTTTAAATCTTGTAATTTAGATTTTCTTGTCTAGGGCCCTGTGTTTTAACATTTTCAGCTCACCAATTAGTTTCTGATATAAGCAGATGGTGAGAAAACAATTGTTCCCAGATCTGTTATTCCTGCAATGCTAATTTGATGTTCTACAGATAAGAAGTTTGACTTGCGGGGAGACTAGTCTGGAACTCATGTGTCAGGGGACCCATGTTGTTTAGATTTGGAAATGTACTTCACTAGAATTCAAGAAGGTGGTTGTGAACAACGACTTGGCCTGCATTATAATTAAAATGAATCTTTCTGTAGCTATTTCTTTGAGCTATTAAAAAAAAAGTTATCTTAATTTTGAGATAGAAAATTTGCACTTTTTCAAAATGGACTTTTTATCTTTCATACCAAATACTATCACAGTGACAGGCATTCATTTGTATATAAGGCAGCAATGGTTTTGTTTTGTTTGTTTTTTCATCCTTACCTGAGGACATTTTTTTGTTCAGATAGAGTGGGAGGGAGAGATGAAGAGAGAGAGAGAGAGAGAGAGAAACATCGATGTGAAAGGGACACATCGAATGGCTGCCTCCTGCAAGACCCCAATCGGGGCCGGGGACGAATCGCAAGTGAGGTATGTGCCCTTGGCTGGAATTGAACTGTGACCCGTTGGTCCACGGGCTGATGCTCTAACAGCTGAGCCAAACCATCCAGGGCAGCAACGGGTTTTTATATGAGGAGAATAAAATGCCTTGAGAGACTTTGGCATCATTGAAAATCTGTTGAAACACACATTTTATTTTGATTTGCTAGCCTTGTTTATTTACAGTTATTTATCTCTCATTTTCCAGATTCCTCATCTTTTTGATTAGAGTTTTTTGTTCATGAGTTCAAAAGGAGTTAATTTTCACTGCCTTCTAAAAGTTGAAGTGTACCTATATCAGAAGTTTTCTAAATGTATTGAAGGCAAAGACATTCATTGAAATTTGATACTAAGCTCTTATTTTCCAGAGGCATATTTAAAAAACAAACAAAGGACACTTTAGCATTCTTTCTACGTGGCATTAATTCAGGTATGTCTACTCTTGAAGTTAATCATTGACAAAGTTATTTCAGATGTTTTGGTATTCCTGTGAACATCACCACCCATGCCTTTAGCAAAGAGAACTTTGTAATGAGTGCCTCTCTGCAGATTGTAAAGGGACCTCATCTGTAGTAAACACAGATGTTGGTCTATTAAGAGGGAAATAGCTAGCCCCTCAAAATACTTTGTGGAAGTGAAAACTGCCTTTCATACCAAAACTTGCTAACCCCTAGTGGTTAAGAGGAGGCTCCAAACTGTCCAAACTATGTGGTTAGAAATATATGAATGTGGCTTTCTAGGTATATGAATATTACTGCAAAAATGACTATATTACAAATTAGGATCTCTTTATGCATTGAAGGTCTAATATGTCGATGTGTATAAGACTCTACTTTTTTTTTTAAAGCAAAAGTCAGGATTATGAGCAATCTGGGAGTTTAGTCAAGTCCTGTAAGTTCCAGGAAGAAGAGTTGAGAGGCCCCTGGGTGGTATGTAGGTAGGGTAGGTGCAGATGGGAGTACGCTCAGCCTTAGGTGCTAGTGATTCCTGTTAGGATAACCCAGGGATCTTCACAGAAGTGATCACTTACTCAGGTGAAAGTGAGGAGAGCAGTTCAGACCTGTGCATGGATGTGTGGGCTTGGAACCCAGAGTTAACAGAGAATATACAGAATTGAAAGCTATTATGTGGCCTAAGATCAGAATTAGAATAATCTAACAGGGAATAAAAGTGAAAGAGGAACTATCAGCTCCTAGGGGAAACAGAACAGTGGGGGTCAGAAAGAAACCATGGTACTTTTTAACCGGAAATTAGCAAATTGAATGGCATTATGGGTGTCTGATTCCCTGGTGTATTCTTTGTGCACTTCTGATGTCCTTACGCTGTAAAGAAGAGTTCATCTGCATTTATACTCCACCAGTGAAAGTTGTAATAGCTGTGTCTAGAAAAGGCAGGGCCAGCCTCATGACTCCTTGGATAGACATGCTGCAGTGGTATCCAGTGGCTATGTCTGTGGGGACCCGGTCGTGAGGCCTTCTGACCGGGGAGTTGCCAATGTCATCGTAGCCCCATGAGAAACACATACAAGACTTGTGTTTACAAAACTGTGCCAGGGTAAATCAGCAGACAGTCACCTTTAAAAAATGTAATGTCTCTTTTCTCCTTAGGATTCGTTAATAATTATACTACTAAGGTGTTATTCTTAATGACTAAAGAAAACAATTATTTCCTTCTGTTTTAGTAGTCAGATTTAAGCCTGTTATGAAACACGGAAGAGTAATTATTATGTTTTAATATCAAGAATCTTGTAGGTCCATACTTGTCTCTGAAATAAACAAGGAAATACAGTTTCCAAGTTTTATTAGTTGTTATAAAACATGGTTACTCGGCTACTATTCTGTACTTTGGGGGAGGGGGTTTCCTTATTGATTTCAAGTGGAATCATTCACATATTAAGTTCAATCATGTGACTGTAGAAACATGATATTTTTAAGGGTATATTCCTTCAATCTCTGATAAGAAAAAATATACAACAATGTTTGCTCTCTCGATAGTCAAATAAAAATCTTCCGTTTTGTTGAAAAACTCTGGTTTTAATCTTCATATACATTTTTACATAAATAATTTAAAACAAGGAGAGGCATCTCTCAATCCCAAATGTAGGCCAAACATCTTCTGGTTTGTTTAGCTTGTGACATTGGTTCTCAACAATGACCACTCTTTAGAATCACTGGGAGAGCTTCTTAAAATTATCAAAGTGGCCCTGGCCGGTTTGGCTCAGCGGTTAGAGTGTCGGCCTGCAGACCAATGAGTTGTGGGTTCGATTCCGGTCAAGGGCACATACCTCGGTTGCAGTTCGTTCCCGGCCCTGGTTGGAGTTGTGCGGGAGGCAACCAGTTGATGTGTCCCTTTCACGTTGACGTTTCTCTCTCTCTTCCTCTCTCTCCCTCCCTTCCACTCTATCTGAAGATAAATGGAAAAATATCCTCAGGTGAGGATTGAAAATAAAAAAATTATCAATGTGTTCTTATTCCTAGAAATTCTGATTTTTTACTGGTCTGGAGTGGGACTGGGGAATGGTTGAGTTCCATAGGTAATTCTAATGTGTAGTCAGAATAAAGAACATTGCCTGGGAAACATTCCGTTGAACTTTCGTTTTCATATGAAGTCAGAAGGGGAAAGGGGAAGAAAAGGGGTGACCGGTAGCATTATCTGTTATCTGTGCTTATTCTAAGGGATCAAGGTCAGGGAGCAGGTGAAGTCCTGGGTTTTTGCATCCTGCGCACAAGGACATCCTGTGTTCTAGTATGCGCTGTTGGAAGGAGTGTTCCTGAATGTTGCCGTGTGGTGTCACTTCTTGCCAGGAGTGAAGGGAACGCTAGATTATTTTTGCTTCTCCAGTTCTGTTTGACTTTGAGTAAAAAGTTGACCGTCTCCTGCTCTTTTAACATTTTAGAAAAAAAAATACGGTGCCAAGAGTATCAAGTAGTCTGTAGAAAAATAGGTGAATGGAACAGATGTGTGTGTATCACTTCAAACCAAAGTGTAAGAGCATTGCTTTTTGCTTTCTGGCTAAGCTGTGGGAGTGCAGCCACTGAGCATTTCGTATAGAATTTTATTTTGAAACAACACGAGAGCCAAAAAAAAGAAAAAAAGAAAAGCTATTGGAGGAAGAAGGAGAGAGGACACACCTGGCTTATACTGTCTCTTAAAAACCTGTGATAAGGGTTTTAAATATTTAAAGAAGGCTCACTTTGTCATTATCCTATTTCTACTATACTTTTGTATAAACTTAATTATACGTTTCTAAATTAACTGATTTATGAATACATATTTATTGAATGAGTTTCATGTCTATGGAACTGTTTAAAAACTCTGAAAAGAAGAATAGGGATTGCTCGGCCGATGTGGCTCAGTGGTTGAGCATCGACCCATGCACCGAGAGGTCGCCAGTTTGATTCCTGGCCAGGGCACATGCCCAGGTTGTGGGCCAGTCCCTTGTGGGGAGCATGCAGGAGGCAGCCAGTCGATGTTCTCTCTCATCAATGTTTCTCTCCCTCTCCCTTCTTCTCTCTCTAAAATCAATAAAGAAAAATAAAAAAGAAGATGAATAGGGATCTGTCTTGCTAATAGCAATTCTAGACACTATATGCCTAAAATTACCTTTTTGTCGTCCCCCCCTTCCAGTTAGGAGCAGTACATAGTAAAACTGGTGTCCTGTTAAGCATTGCTACCCTGGAGTCATTGGTTAAGGATGCATTTATCCAACAATAGCTGCTGCACGCTGCCATGTCTACGGGGAGCCACTAGAAATGATTCCTTTCCACGATGACCGCAGTATCCTGCCACAGATCTGATTGGTGTTCCCTGTGGAAAAAAGGAATATGTTTTCCCTTCAAGCTCTTGGGTAAATATTTTTGATTATCCCACAACAGAAGTGATGGAAGTAATTTTTATAACAACACACACTCTTTTGTTAAGTGGATGTGCATTCTGTTGGCTAGTTCCAGACCACTGGACTCTTAGCTCCATCTGGGCAGGGATTTTGTCTGTTTTGTCACTGTTACATCTTCAATAAAAGTTAAAGCGTATTACATTTTGATGACATCATTTATGTACTTTTTTTTTTTTTTTAAATCCTCACCTGAGGATACTTTTCTATTCATCTTCAGAGAGAGGGAGAGAAAGGGGGGGAGAGAGAGAGAAACATCAATGTGATAGAGACACATCGACTGGTTGCCTCCCGCACGACCCTGACCAGGGCCAGGGATGAACCGCAACCCAGGTACATGCCCTTGGCCAGAATCAAACCTGCGACTCATTGGTCCACAGGCAGGAGCTCTAACTGCTGAGCCAGTCCAGCTAGGACCATCTATGTATTTTTATCTTTTTCATTCTTATTTTATTTCATAATTATATAATCCATTAATAGTTTTCTTCACAGGGCTAAATATAGTAACATTTTATAATTGATTAAAGACAGTAAAACTAAGGATTTGTGAATAATTTATGAATTAGTTTAATAGAGAATAACAGTTAAAAAACTAATGACTTGAACATTAGTATTGAGCCTTTTACAATGAGCTTTTATAATAATTTAAATAAGATTTTAAAGTGTTCCAAGGCATATAATCACAGATATGAACCATATTAAAGAATTCCACTCAGAATCATACTGCTTTATTTACGTTCCAAAACACTTAACTGTGTAAAAAGTTTTCTACAGGATGGTTTTAAATTACTAGTCTAGTCAGTTTAAACCTAATTTTATTTTCAAAAACTCAAATTTCAGATAATTTTAGGACCATATATAATAAAATATGATATACACTAGCATCTGGTTATGGTCAACATCTACCAGAAAGTTAATATAGAATTTTTTTTAAATGTCTGGTTCAGAAACATGTCATGGCTATATTTATAGTAGCCTGTATAAGTGCTATAAACTTACCAGCTCACAATATTTGTGAATTCTTTCTCTCTATGAATCAGATGCTAGTAAAAAAATTAATTAGCCTTTTTTCTTTTATCTGGATAAATTATTCTCACCTAAAGGTACACAAAAAAATGAATGATGTGCAGAATCATACAATTTTAGAGATGGAACTCCTTTTAGAAATAATCTAGACTTATTTTTAGAATATTGATTATAGATTATAATTTTTTAAAAAATATTGGTTGTATTTTTATGGAGGGATATTTTTATTATGCTTTTGGTGCCCTATATTCTTGCAATAGCCTTATTTGTAAATTTTTGCCAAGAGTCCCACTGAGAGATCTAACTACTTGCTCCAAATTTCTGTTTACATAAGGATGAAAATAAATTGAGATCTTAAGAACATTTTTTGATGCCTTTGATTTTGGAAAGAAGGCCCTAAATATGATGCACAACCTGTTGTAACAACCTGTTACAACTAATGTTTTAAAATATTTTTACAACATGAGGAACTCAAATTTCTGTCAGTAGGATAATGCCTTCTGGTAACCTTTGGAGAAAAAAATCAGAGTGACTACATTTTAATTTTAAAGAGTAGTTTGTCAGAACCCTCCCCCTTCTCAATTCTGATATGGTCTGCCTGAGATCAGACAGGGTTTGCTTCGTCAGCAATTCAGTTATCCACTGACCCCTTCTCCCACCCTTTGAGAAACACATTTCAAGGTGTGTATGTGTGCATGTGTGTGCACGTGTTTTAAATACATGGTCTACCATTTTAGGACTAATCATTTCTCTTTGAATGGTTATCCTAACTTTTAGGCACTTAATTGGAGTATAGTTTTGCCCTAGGTTGTAGATTACTCCAAGACAGGTTTTCTCAACTTATATGTTGTATTGATTTTTAAAACAGGTATGTTTTTGTTCTGAGGAGCTGTCTTGCTCATTGTAGGGTGCTTAGCAGTGTTCTGGGCCTCTGCCCACTAGATGCCAGTGGCCCTTCTCCCCCTATTTTTGAAAACCAAAAATGTCTCCAGACATTGTCAGATGTGGGGGCCAAAATTCTAGTTGAGGACCACACTTGTGTCTCCTCTAATTGCATATATTCTTTGAAAACCCCAATACATTTTTACTGAATTGAAATAATAACTTTATTTTAAGGCCTTATTGTACTGTGTTAAAGTGGTAACTTCTATTTTACAGCTTTTGTGTACCAACAAATATGTGAAAACTTGGAGAGTAAATACAGTGTAGTCCAAGTATAGTATACATAAGAGTTAGTTTTGTTTCTCTATCAATCAGTTTTGGCGTCCATCCTTAGTGTTCCATTTGTGGCTGTTACAAAGTTATGGGACCTAAGTTTCATTTTTTTCTTCTTCTTCTGTACTATTTCATTTTGTTGTGAGGATCATATTTCTTAGTTAATATATAATAGGCTTAGCTCAGCTAAAAATCAGATGCCATTGGTGGGTGTACTTTGATGATACCCTTCCCCCCAATTTAACACTTGCTTTGGTGGCTTTCCGGTGCTACCCAGCATCTAGGTATTAGGGAATTATGGGTTTCCCTTTGATTAATATCTTTCTAGACCCATCAGGGCTGAACTGGATGACCTGTGATGAGAAGTAGAAATCAGGAGTAATCCATGGACTCTTGCAAATGCTCCTTTTGATTCCGGAGAATATTGGGGAGTTGTGTAATCCTGCCAAACAATGGGCTTCTGGCAATCAAGTAGGTAGGGCTTAGAGTCATTGGCCAAGCAACTAGGAGTTTAGAATCATTAAGAGCCAATCAAAATGAGAGAAGTAAATGTATATATTAATCGGCTGGTGAAGTTTGAAGAATCTGGTTACTTAGATGTAAATGGCTAGAATAGTGTACCTGACATATGGCTTTCTCCTTCAATAAGCCATGTTGCCCAGCTAGGTACAGGATAGAAGGCAGAATGACTTAGCAGGAAAACAGTGGTCCTTGCCAGATAGGGTAAATGGCCCTTCGAGTTTTATAGGCATGGTCAGGTGGGCAGCAAATTATTTGATTTTAAGAAAAACAGAAGACCTTTATATTAAATCACTCATTTAATGAATGATATAGCCTGTTAAGGACCTTTGCATGCTAGAGAGCTTATAAAAAGATATTTAGCATTTAGGTACTATATGTACTATTCAGAGGATATAAAATGTTAACAGTTCCAAGAATGTTAGTATCAAAGACTATTTGCAGATACTAAATTTCATACAACCTAATTGCTGAAGTTATTCCATTTTTTCTTTGTGGGCTTGATAGTTATCTGTACTTTTAAATGAAAGGGCATTTTTTAAATTTTGCTGTCCTTATGATTTCTGTCACTGAAGTCCACTTATAATGAATATTTATAGCAAGCAGCAGGGGGTTACGTTGTGTATTATTTAAGTTGAAGTGTTTTAGTGTAGCTGCACAATATTGACAGTATATTGTGAGCAACACTTATGAATGTCTTCTGTAGTTAATAGATCTTTGAAGTTTTTTTCTTGTCTTATCCTTTGGTTTACCTTAAAATATATAATCAAAGTACACAGTTCTGTTTTGCTTTTTAAAATTTTATATGCTACTCTTGAAACAAATTATAACTATTTTAACCAGGAAGAAATTTATTAGACTGCAGAGTAATTATATTTTACATATTTCTCATTGGTAGAAATAACATGCACACACACATATTTCAGAGACTTCGGGGAAGATTTTAAAAAGACATTTTCTGAGTTTCTGCCCTCTGTTGCTATAACAGATAGCATTTCAAAATTTGAAGATGAACAAGAATATTTGTTAAGGGAACACTATTCTTGTATTGATGTTCTGAGTTTAGTTGTATGTGATGTTATTGTTTATAAAAGACATAAGTTTCACTGATGTCAGTATATGTGTGCACATGGCAGGTGGACAGAAATGGCGAATTGCATGATCTGCCTGTTAGAAATGCAGCGTGAGAATAGAATTTTCCTTTTTGAATAGAACTCTCTTTACACTTGGCCTGAATTACTTTAAGATAACAATACTGCCTTTCAGAATTCAGCCTTTTTCTAAAGACATTTTTCATATCAGCATATTACATACCAAATACCTCATGCTAAATTTTATGTTAAATTTAAAATGAGAATCATCCATGTATTAATATATGAATTAAGCACATCAAAACTAATTTTATACTTTTAAATGTGGAAATACAATAGAGCATTCTTTTACAAGGTTACGTTTTAGATTATCTTACAAATAAAAGCATCTGAAAAATTTTGGCGAGCGTGGTCTTGTTCAGAGTGAGTATGACTTTTTCTTTTTATAAGAAAGTCCTGACAGATTGTGGCCTGTTTTGTGAACTACTGATTGTAGGGGAAAATTAATATGGTATTTAACATTTTTTTTCTTTAAACTGAGCAATCAAGTTAAAGCCTATGATAATATTTCAAAAGTAATCACCATATATGTGTTTTTATCCTTTTATCTTTATATTCTCTGTAACTAACAAGCTGATTACAAAATTTATGTGAAAGCCCCCAAAACCTAGAATACCCAAAGCTGTTTTCATTGCTAACTGTTTATTATCCCAGTAGTTGCTGCTGTTCATAAAATACAGTATTATGGCTTTCTTCATTAAAACTTTAGAAGAAATATAGGATATATTCTCTGTGACAGAATGAAACCTTAGGGTATGACACAGCACGTCATGAAAGAAAATATGGATTAATAGAGTTTTATAAACTTTTTCTCTTAAAAAATCCATTAGGGGACAAAAAGGCAAGATAAAAGAAGACATTTACAAAACATGTGTCAGACAAAGGACTTGTGTCCAGAATATATAAAGTACTCTTTCAATTTAATAAGAAGACAAACAATCCAATTAAAAAATAGTAGACTGCTGTTTGGATACTTCACAAAAGAAAATATGTGAACGATCAATGAGCACATGCAAATATGACCAGCATAATTTATTATCAGAGAAATGCAAAGTAAAATCACATTTTTATTGTAGAATGGGGAGCGTGTGGAGCAACTAGAAATTTTATGCATTGCTGTACACATGAATGCAATGTAAAATGCTGTAACCTACTTTGGTAGGCAGTTTGGCAATTACTTAAAAAGTTAAATATACATGTACTCTATAAGCTGGCCATTACATTCCGAGTTATTTACAGAAGAGAAATGGTAATATGCCCACACAGAGATTTATACATGAATGTTTATAGCAATTTTATTTGTAATAGTGAAACTGGAAATAATTTCTTAAGTTTGGCATTATCATCCAAAAGAGCTATATTTTTATTTGTTTCTTGTACTTTTATTGTGGTGTCAAGAAAGATTTGCCTGTATATTTACTTTTAGGTCCATCTAGTCCCATATATTTAGTTTTGGGGACAACATAAAAGTAATTTAATGAATAAACAAACAGCATCTATGCATATAATGGACTACTACTCAGCAGTAAAAAGGAACATACTGGTGACACATGCAATGTTATGGATGAATCTTAAAATAATTACACTTCAAGAAGCCAGACAAAGGACACATATTGTATAATTCTATTTATATACAGTTCTAGAAAGCCCAAATTAATCCGTAATGACATAAGATGGATCGGTCTTAGCTTGGCAACCGTGGTAGGGAGAGGGATGGATGTAAAGAGTTGCAAGGAAGTTCTTGGGACTGGTAGAAATGTATGTTATATTGATTGTAAGAGTGGTTTCATAGGTATATATAGGTCAGAACTCATCAAATTGAACATTTTACATATATGTAGGTCACTATATGTTCATTAAATCTCAATAAAATTGGAAAAGGAAGACAATTTTCAATTAAATACTTTATTATTTTTTAGACTATTACATTTCTGAGTTTAGCTTTATAATACCAAAGAGCTACATTTTTATTTGTTTTATGTATTTTTTATTGTAGTCTCCCTCAGGAATGATTTGCCTATACATTTACTTTTATGTTCATCTGGTCCCATGTATTTAGGTTTGGGGATGACATAAAAGTAATTTAGTTTCAATCGGCCTCAGTTCCCTCAACTATAAATTTAGAGTTGTATCAAATCACCATGGATTCTTCTATCACTGAAATTCTGTAATTGTGACTGTGAATGAATCGGTCTTTTGGGATTCAGAATCACCTCATACAAGGACACTGTGGCGAGAGCAGGAATATCTAATCATAGAGATCATGTTAATTTTTTCAGAGAACATGTTGAATAATTTTAGACCAATCTGCTATCGCAGAACAACTGCCCAAAGATGAAAACCCATCTTTGTCTGGATGAGCTGGTATTTATAATCAGAACTATAAATGAATGTAAGAAAAATGAATTTTTACTATATAAAAATGAATTCATGTCATGTACGGTGTATTAGGAATGATTTAGAAGAGCAATCTCATGCCTTGGTCGAGGAAATTTTGAAATTAATACAAAAATTTTATTAATGTATAGTTTATGTAATTGCACATGTCAACATGCAGTAATCTAGGTAAGTTTTTATTAGAATCCATGTAACGGGACAAGCATTAGATAACCTTAGAGATGGGGAAAGAATGAGAGTTAACCTGGCTAAAGAGATGGAGCATGGGTGTAGAGAATCAAGAACAAGTGTCTCTTTTAAATGTTAAGAAGAAAAAAATGCTTTTACTGCTCTTAGAATATGCTTATAAGTTTTACTCTAATATACTCGTTACATAAAGAACATCCTGTTTAATACATACAAACTGCGTAGACAGACATTCCCTGGTGACAGAAATGGAACACCTACAGAAGTCGTTTGTATTAGGCCTGCACTGATATAATAGCCGTCTTTGAGGGGAGCCCGAAGCAGGAAGATAGCTTTACTGACCAAACGTTGTGGTTTCACTCTTTCGGCCATGCTTGGACAAACAAGGAGGTCAGTGTGAGCAGTCTATCTGTGGGTTGGTCTCAGAAGAAATTCTCCAAAGTTATTTTTAAAAAGCCAAGGGAAATAGAGCTCCTGTTTTTGGTGCATATGTCACAGCTGAGCCTCTCTGTTTGAAGAGCTTCATTTAATATTTTTTGCCTGTATCCTAGACACTGTAGCATTGATAAAATGTTAATATATAGAGACTCTGTGTATTCTTTGCACCAAATACTTTCCTTTCTCACACTGCTCTGCCACAAAACTTTTTCATAGCATGAGGAAGTGTTTCATGGACGGCCAAGCCAGATTTTAAAAGATGGTGTGAAAACATCAGTTGGAATTTATTATTATTATTATATTTGTTGTTAGTAACTCCTACATTAATGGAATGTTCTAGTATTCTAGAAATAGAAGCAGGTTTTGAGCCCATTGGAAGTAGGCCAGATTTTGATTTAGAGAAATAAATCAGGAAGAAATTTAGGAAAATTATGATTGGGATAATTGATATCAGGCAATAGCTTATGTTGTTAAAATTCTAAGCAGCTTGATAGAATGCATATTGAAATGATAATTAGCTGTTCATCTGTCAGTGAATGAAGGGAGCCCAAAAGGCCTGTTTAGTCTTAAGAAATTACAGAAGAAGCTATGTTTGTATGTAAATAAACAGGATTTTTTTCTTAATAAGTTCAGTAAAGTACAATTAGGTATAGCAGATTTATAATACTCTACTGCTGAAATTATTATAATTAATTTTTAAATGAGAGTTTTACCTAACAGGTCCCAGGGAAGAAAAACCTATTTTAAAGCATGTCATTTCTATTTTACTTATTAGTTATTTGCTATTTGGAAAATTATTTAAACATGTGTTTGATTTCTTATTTCTGATGCATATTTTACTAAATCAGAACTGACATACATTACCATAGTAGTTGTTTATTTACTGTACTAAATGATTGGTGTGTGTCCTATAGTTTTTGTGTTATTGCTTTAAAGTGACAGTAGGCCTAGCCTGAGCATCGTGGCTGGTTTAGGAGGCCATGTTGTATGGTCAGTATGGTAAGGACAGGGCAGAAGCAGCTCCATAGTCCTATATCCCTTCTCAGACTCTTTTTTAAATCCTAACCTGAGGACATTTTTGCATTTATCTTCAGTTAGAACGGGAGGGAGTGAGGAAGAGAGAGAGAAACGTCGATGTGAAAGACACATCGAGTGACTGCCACCCACACAACCCCAACCGGGACAGGGACAAACTGCAACCGAGGTATGTGCCCTTAGCAGGAACTGAACCCGAGTGTCTCCGGTCCGCGGGCCGACGCTCTAACCGCTGAGCCAAACCGGCCAGGGCCCTTCTCAGACTCTTTATTTTCTCTCTCTGACTGTGTCCTTTAGTTGGAATTTTAAGTTTCTTTAGGGAACACTCTCGGTTGCTTTTACGCTAGCCTCGCACTGGTGCTCTGTTCCTGAATGTCATGTGTTTGTGATCAGATCCCACTGAGTATTGGGCAGATGTTGGAGAGCATCCATTTCCTCATCTTTGAAATAGAGATAATAGCATGTATCTCCAGACAAATGGTCAGATCCAAATGAGATAATATTCAGAAAAGGCGTTTGCTAAATAAAAACTTTTATTCAAATGCTATTTATCTTAACTCACTGTTTAGTCAGTAAATTGAATTGAATTGATGACAATTTTTTGCATCTGGTGGTATTCTAGATATCCAGTAGGCACTGTTCCATAAGTTCCTCTGAGACCATAGTTGGAGGGAAAAAAGTGCATATTTTAATATGTTTCATTGCAAACTTTTTTTTCCTTACAGACTGAGATTAGGGAAGGAGACCCACATATACTTTTACATACCTGATTTCTTAGAGGCAGACACTGGTACTCAGGCTAGCAGAGTTCTCTCGTCTAAGTGTTAGTTCGGAACTTCTTATTATTGTAATGACAACAAAAGAGAGAGATGTGGCAGCCCAGAGAAGGACAAAGAAGAATTCTGGTGGTCTACCTACGTAAGCTTCCAGTCCAACCAGCGAAATAGTAAAATTTGATTAGTCAGACTCACTTAACCTCTTGTTCTTCCTTTAAAATATCAAAAAAAAAAAAAGTATTTTACTTACTTCCAGTTTACCCAAGAGTTGTTTTCCAACTATGTAACAATCAGTAGGCACCAGGGTGCTCTTCCAGGGATTAGGTCTTTAGTTGTAGAATTGTGGGGACTTTAGGGCAGTTGACCCTTGCAGGGTCTGGGCTTGTGGGGAGGGTGGCACTTGGGCCCCCTGTTAAACAGCAGCTGCTGACCAAGTAGGACAGAAATCTGTATATAACTATTGAGTATCAGCCTCAAGTTTACCTCCATGTGTATATCCAAACTGGATTCATTATACCTAATTTTGAAGTTAATTTTATAGAAACTTGTTCTTTTTTGTCTTCTTTAATCAGCTATGGGTGATGGTTGTAGGTATAACTTAATATAATATCAGTTGCCTTTAAAGGAAGGTATATATAAAATAATAGTTTTCTCAGAATTTATGTTGCTATGTATTAAAGCTATTTAAAGAAACCTTATTTTGAATCCCTTCATAAAATGATTTATCTTAGTTATAATACTGAATTGTTATTAGGTTTGCTATACCGGCAGTACTAAGAAAGCATAGACTCCTAGATAGTTCATTGTTTTGGAAGGTCTAATTTACATGTAATTGCAGAGCTGGGAAAAGAACCAGAATGGTCCAACTCACGTGTGGTCGGTCACCCAGCTGGTGAATGTCAGAGCCAGAATGTCTGATGCGTTTCCTGTTATTTCTGCTGTGCCTTATTTGTATTAGAAGCAGTAACACTCTTTAGTTTGTCTTCTTCCGATCATTTTGGCAACAATAATGATATGTGGCCTTTAAGATATGTAGCATGGAAATTATTGTTTGCATTTGAAATATGGGGTAACTGAGGTCCAGTATTCCTTGGTTCCTGATCTGTCCAATTTCACTGTTCACACTTGTCACTTTTCCTGAATAGTCAGCCAAAGGTATCCTCTGTATTATCTTGGTTGGTTAAGGTCACAGTGGGAGTTAATACACAAGGCAGATCTATGGACTTCTCAAATATGCATGTTGTGAAATGTATCACTCACTAGGGAGAGAAAACTTGGGACTTGCATTTTTACTAAGGCATAATCATTTTTGTTTGTTTTGTAACTGAATGAAAAAAAAAAAAAAATGTGATCCAGGAAAGCAAGCTCACTCAGGAGGACTGACTCCTCAAACTGATGTTAGGATTAATGGAACTAATTAAATCCTTTCCCTTCCTCCCATACCTAAATCTTACCCCTTCAGACGCAGGACAAGTGATACCTCTTTCATGTAGCCTTCTCTTGAGAGAGTAATATATGACCTAGAATAGGTAGTCTGACTAAAGAACAACAAAATGGGGAAAACCTGAACCTAGAAGTTATGTTTTTTTAAAAATGTTTGTATTGATTTTTAGAGAGAGAAGAAGGGAGAGGGAGAGAGAGATAGAAACATTAGTGAGAGAGAAACACTGATTGGCTGCCTCCTGCACACCCTACTGAGGATGGAACCCACAGCCCGGGCATGTGCCCTGACTGGGAATTGAACCAGCGACCTCTTGGTGCACTGGTCCACGCTCAACCACTGAGCCGTACTGGCCAGGCAGAAGTTACATTTTTTAATCAGAATCTTTACTTTTGGGTATATAGCCTGGGTTATCTGGAAAATTGTCAGGATCTAGTTTGACTGAGTTCTTTCAGTACACTTAAGAAAAATCTGCTTTTATACAAAATATAACTCAAACAGAAGTACATAAAACAACTGTAAAATTACGAATAATTATAAAATTAACAACCATGTGCCCACCTCCTACATGACTCAATAGAATATTTTCATCACCTTAGAAATTCTCATTTTTGGAGGTAACCGCTGTCTCTGACTTTAAGGATAAGCACTCTATTGTTTTTCAAATAAAATTATTTTTTAAGTTTTAAGTGTATCCCTAAAAGTTCACTTTACTCTTTACTATTTCCTATTTTCAAGTATGTATTCAAGTCCTTTGTTTACTTTTTCATTCTATGGGGTATGTTTTCTTGTCAGTTTGTAGAATGTCTGCATAGAGTTTGGAAACCTTTTATATGGGTTATGGTATCGTCTCGCTGTACACCAGACCATGTCTTTTCACTCTTATGTTTTTTGTTGAACAACCATTATTTTTAATTTAGTTAGGTTTATCAATTATTTCCTTTATGGTTAATGCTTTTAGTATTTTGTTGAAGATATATTTTTCTTCCCCCAAGATCGTGAAGCCATTCTCCTATATTTAAAAGCTTTATAGTTTTGTCTTTTACCTTAAGGCCTGAAAATTCACCTGAAGTCTTTTTTGTTTGTTTGTTTATTTTTGGTCGGTGGTGGTGGTGGGGAGTGTGAGGGAAGGATCCAGGTTAATTTTTTTTTTTAACCCTCACCTGAGGATATTTTTCTGTTTATCTTCAGATAGAGTGGGTAGGAGGGAAGGAAGGAGGTGGGGAGAGAGAGAGAGAGAGACAGACATCAGTGGGAGAAAGACACATCAATTGGTTGCCTCCCGCACGGATCAGGGCCGGGGATGAACTGCAACTAAGGTATGTGCCCTTGACCGGAATTGAACCCTTGACTCATTAGTCTGTGAAGCCAAACTGGTCAGGGCTCTTTTTTTTTCATATGGATATGTAATTGTCCCAACATAGTTTATTGAAAAGACTTTACTTTCTGTACTTCCATGAAGTGCTACTTTTGTCCTAAATCAATTCTTCATATATTACGGGACTGTTAGGTTTGTTAGGTTGTTTAGTCTGTCCTTGTTGTCTTTTGTTTTTGTGTTGCTGTACCAATACTGTGCTATATTTTTAAATTTTATTTTAGAGAGGGAGGGAGGGAGGGAGGGAGGGAGGGAGGGGGAGAGAGAGAGAGAGAGAGAGAGAGAGAGAGAGAGAGAGAGAGATGGATTTGTTGTTCCACTTATTTATGCATTCATTGGTTACTTCTTATGTGTGCCCTGACCAGAGAGTGAACCCTCAACCTTGGTGTATTAGGACGATGACGCTCTAACCAACTGAACTACCCAGCGGGGGCAATACTGTGCTGTCTTAATTGCTGTTTATTATAATAACTCTATATCTGATAGGGTTTTTAATTTTATTCTTCTGTGAGATTGCCTTGTTTATTCTTCGCCCTTTGTGTTTATGTTTTACAATCTGGTCAATTTCCACACAGATCATTTTGTAATTTTAGGTTGTAATTACATTGAATCCATAGATGTGAGGCAAAGTAACCCTTTAATCCATATAAATAGTGTATCTCTTTACTTATCTGTCTTTTTAAGTATCTCAAAATTTTATAAAGTGAGATATTTATATCTTTTATTAGATGCATTTCTATTTAGCACGGTTTCTGGTATACAACATTAACATAAAAATTAGTTGTATGTACAGCAGCAACAAACAAAATACAAATTTAAAAGATGCAATTTGCAAAAACATTTATTCTGAATGTATTTCAACTTAAGGTTTAAATTTACCACCTTATTTTGTGCTCCCAACTCCTACAGTTTACCTGTTTGGTTCCACCAAGACAGTTGTGCCCCACTTACCCACCAGTTTTGTATAGTTATGACACTTATTCAGATTTATGACCTGCTCTTATTTGAGAAGCAAGAAGTATTTGATTTTACAGTGTTAATGGCATTGCTGTATACTCTTGCAAATAATCATTTAATCTATGAGAACAGCATTACGGTTCCTTCCTGTTGGACAGCAGATGGAACTTAAATGTAGGGAGGTTAATTAGTTTGGCCGTTATCACCGGGCTCGAAAGCTGTGAGCCCTTGATCTGAACCAGGCAGTGTCCACTACCAACGTCCATGATGTTTTCACTTTTTAACATATTACTCACTCCTGATAGCAGTACAGTATTTCAGAATGGGATGATAATTGATTGTGATAATAAGAAAGCTGAAGCATCAAAACACTAATTAATATTTACTTTATTTGTTTCACTAAGGAAGAAAGTAGATAATACGTTTTGGAAAGATTTCCATTCAGTACATTAACATAATAATTTAAGCTCACTGAGCTCTATGATACAAATTAATTCAAATAATTTTTTCTATAGAAGTAGAACACATATTGCATAAATGTAGTACTCATCAATGCTATCATTTTGTTAATGTAGAAAAATATTTTATAGTTAAGGACTCCACTTTTTAACATAAAGCTTAATTCTTTAGGATAGAAAAATGTGAAACTTTAGCTTATATTTATATATCTTTTCTCCTTCTGTCAGTGACTGCCACCTTGCCAAATATGTGGGAGTTTTATGATCTGTTATCCTCTGAGATCTGTGGATTCATTTAACATTTTGCTGTGATTTTATTGGTTTTGGAATGAAGAACTAAAAACTGACTATAGTTCACTATTCATATAACAAGATTTAAGGATGCTTAGCTTTTAAAAGTTCCTTTGGTCCCATTAGATTTATTTCTGTTTGACTAATGAGTAGATGGAGGGAAAAAATTCAAACATTGCATATGGTTTCTGGAGGTTGTTTTAATTAAAAAAATCAGGTCTGGTCAATGAAAGCTTTCAGAAAATGATTTTATGAAAAACTCACATTCTTTTAAATCAAGAGCAGTTTTCCCTCAAACCTAAAAGTCGGTCATACCACATTTCCCCCTTAACTCTGTTCTCCATTTTTGTCTGTTTCTACAACTATTTCATAGTTATGTGGAGACTTGCCTGAGAGCTGTGTCCTGCTCAGGCAGAGGTCAATAAAGTGATAGTTGGAAAAACTCTATATTGTCTATCACGAAGGCTAGGGTGGAATAATAATAATAAGAAGAAATCAGTAAATGCTGTTGTGATTTGCAGTTGATCACAAAATTGGTTTAAACCATTGCAGTCAACTGTTTAATTAATAGAATAGAAAAGTCTGAAAATTTAGGTTTAACAGTGAGTATAAATTTAAGGGAATTTTAAATGGAACAAGTAGAATAGAAAAATTAGTGTTATCACATAAAAAATTAAGTATCAGCTCATGAAAATTTACTATCAGTTCCACAGACATACGGACACGTCAAATGGTACATGTCAGGGCTTAGTTCAGGAAACAGGAACAACATGTGTCTTAAGCAGGAAGATATTTGATGCAAGGGCATTAAGTGCTTATAAAATTGATTGTCGGTGCAAAGAATGGGTGCTAGGCTGTTCCTACTAGAATGGCTTCCAGAGAGAGCAGACCTGGCCCCCTAAGAGCGGCCTACGCCTGAGCTGTTGCTGGAGCTCTGGATTTACTGACACCCTCCCTTAGCTGCAGTCAGCAAACCGGAATTAAACTGCTCCCACCGTGGCCACAATTGCCTCTCACACCCAGAAAATTGGAAAGTGCGTGCTATCTGAGATTTACTTTAAAATGTTCTAGGGGAAGCCCTGGCCGGTTTGGCTCAGCAGTTAGAGCGTCGGCCTGCGGCCCAGAGAGACCTGGGTTCGGTTTCCGCCAAGGGCGCGTATCTCGGTTGCAGTTTGTCCCCAGCCCTGGTTGGGGTCGTGTGGGTGGCGACCACTTGATGTGTCCCTTTCACGTCAATGTTTCTCTCCCCCGCCCCCCCCCCCCCCCGAGTCTATCTGAACAAAAAATGGAAAAAAAAAATGTCCTTGGGTGAGGATTCAAAAAATAAAATAAAAAATAATAAAATGTTCTAGGGGAAAAATAGTGGCAGGGAGAGATGAGGCGAAATTAGCAATAATTGTTGATAATTATTGAGACTAGATTATGGGTCCATAGCGGTCCCTTTATTTTCCTCTACTTTTGTATATGTTTGAAAATTTCCCTATGTAGAAAATGTATGTATAGCCCTGGATGGGTGGCTCCGTCAGTGGGAGCGTCATCCCATACACCAAAAGGTTTTGGGTTTGATTCCTGGACAGGGCACATACCCAGATTTTGGGTTTGATTCCTGGACAGGGCACATACCCAGATTTTGGGTTTGATCCCTAGTTAGGGGAAGAATGGAAGGCAACCAATTGACGTTCCTTTTTCACATCGATGTTTCACTTTCTCTCTTTTCTTCTCTCTCTAAAATCAATTAAAATAAAATATATAGCCCTGGCCGGTTTGTTCAGTGGTTAGAGCATCAGCTTGGGGACCAATGACTCATGGGTTCGATTCCAGTCAAGGGTACAAGGGCATGTACCTTGATTATGGTTCGTCCCCTGCCCTGGTCGCGGTCACGCAAGAGGCAGCGACTGGATATGTCCCTCTCACATCGATGTTTCTCTCTCTCTTTCTCACCACTCTCCCATTCTATCTGAAGATAAACAGAAAAATATTCTTGGGTGAGGATTAAAAATAACAAAAGAATATATAAATCTTTGCTCATACTTTTTTTCTTTCTTTTACATTTATCTTCAGACAGAGCGGGAGGGATAGATGGAGGAAGAGAGAGAGAGAAACATCGATGTGAGAGAGACACATCAACTGGTCGCCACCCACACAACCCCAACTGGGGCTGGGGACAAACTGCAACCTTAGCGGGAACCGAACCCAGGACTCTCTGGTCCGCGGGCTACG
Organism: Molossus molossus; assembly: GCF_014108415.1. Classification (NCBI taxonomy): domain Eukaryota; kingdom Metazoa; phylum Chordata; class Mammalia; order Chiroptera; family Molossidae; genus Molossus; species Molossus molossus. Next base: position 32,299,892 of record NW_023425401.1, on the reverse strand, counting down.
TTCTAATCGCTGAGCCAAACTGGCCAGGGCTGCTCATACTTCTTTTACTTAAAAAATTGGCTATTACTTTTGGGAAAAGTCACAGACAGCAGCAGTGAAACAAAGAAACGGAATCACAGTGATCTGTACAAAGGAGAATATTGATTCTCCTTATTTTCTGAAAAAAATTTTTTATTGGTGATTACATTCATAAATATAAAGGATTGTAACTGTCATCATCTTATTTTAAAATGAAAATGCTACCTGGGGTTATGTTAATTATAACATTCACATATGTTACGACCAAAAGTGATTTCATATCTGTTGATTGAATTAAGATGAGAGGAATTAAGGGAAGATATGATGTATCACATCTGAGGAGTCTCGAGACCAGAGCTTCTTACTCTGATACTTGCTCTGCACCATTGTAATACACTTAAGCTGTTATCAGTCATTGGCATCTTTGAATGTGTTCTCTATATGCATTTTCTTCCCTTTGTTGAAAATTGGGATCCGAAAGAAGGGTGTGTGTTTGTGTGTGTGTGTATTTTAGTACCCGAGTCATATAAAAAGTAGGTGTTGAGACTTGTAGTTTCAGCTCTGACATAGAAAGATCTTGGAAGTTGTCACTGTCATCCTTACAATAAGGAAAAGCTGGACAAGTTTTTAAAAAATCAGCATCTCCCATCATGGAACCAAGGATTTCAGGGCAGATCCCCTACCCTGAAATCTGGAGAGATGGGTGTAATCTAGAGTTTTTAGCCAAGATCTGCTTATGTGGAACAGGAGGTGCTTATGCATTGACACTTAAATGGCAATTTTGATTAACTGCCTGGCTGAGGGTGCACCAGTGTGAGACTCAAAATCTCTTGGGGGCTACAGGCTTAGAGTGGGCCCCCAGCCCTCACGTGTTCATGAGCCTTTCCTGTAGGAACCCCACCAAGTTCTCTCAGTGAAGATCTGAGAATCATCCCTTCGTGGCTCTTGGAGGAGGAGTAGACTAGTAGTCGCCATAAAATATGCCCAGAGCCTTCTCCGTACAAACCAGCTCTCTGGTGGTGACTTTATGGAGCCTTGTCCTAGAGTGATGAGAGGAGGCATTCCTCTGTGGCCCCCTGCAGCCTTCCTCTCTCACCCAAGGAAGGAGGGGGAAAGCTGTTCCAGAAGAAACACGTGTAAAGGTCACGATCCAGAGACACACACCTGCTAAAAGACTGAAATGTAATCAGAAGATTATGGAAAGCTACCTCTTACCCACATGTTCCACTCTAACAACAGGCCCCCTGTGTAATGACAGTGAATTACAACTGGAGGAACAGCAAGACCCAGACTCATTCTGAGGAGGAGTACCTGGGGGAGCCCAAAGTCAGGAGGGGAGACAAGAACAAGGATGCGAGGAATTTGATGCCTCTGACACCTATAGCCATAGCAGACATCAAAGAACCCAGTCCATGCCCAGATGAACATAAATCTCACTCTGAAGGCCTATTTACTTCAATTCTCACTTCCCAGTGCAGCCTGCCTGCTTTTGACAAGCAGTTACAAGGCATACCAAAAGGCAAGAAAAAAGATTCTGCGGTGACAGATCATCAGAACCAGACTCAGATATGACATGGATGCTAGAATTATCAATCAGGCAATTTGAATGGAAAGAAAAATGCTAAAGGTAAAAAACACTGTAACAGAATTGAAGAAGGCCTTCAGTCGGTTCACCAGTGGACTTGACACAGCTCAGGAAAGAATCGTCAATAGAAGCTTTCCAAATTGAAATGCAAAGTAAAAAGAGAGCATTCAAGAACTGTGGGGCAATTTTAAAGGTGTTATGTACCCACAATTGGAATACAAGAGAAAAATAAAGAGAGAGACAGCAGAAAAAGTATTTGAATTGATAATGGTCAGAACTTTCCAAAATTAGTTGCAGAAAACCATAATCACAGGAAGCTCAGAAAATATCAGGTAGTGTAAAGACTGAAACGTCAAGCAATCAAACAAATGAAAAACAAAAGACCAACAAGCCACACCTAGGTACATCACATTCAGACTGCCAAGAACCAAAGGCAAAGAGAAAATCTTGAAATAAGCCAGAGGGGAACGTTACCTTCACGATGGAGGAACAAAGGAAAGAGAGACGGATTTCAAAGCAAGGTTCATATATTTAACGACACGTGTGTAGCAATTTAACAAAGATGTTTTAAATGCCTGCTAAATGTCATGTGTTATAAAAGGTGATAGAGGCTAAATAAGACCTAATATCCTCCCTCTTGCCCAATCAGGTAGTTAAAGTAGAATAGGAGAAGGCAAGAAAAGTATAATAATAAAATAATAATATACAGATTTTAAAGTGATCACAGGTGAGATACCAAAAAAGTACCGCAGGGGAATTAGGTGAGGAGAGGAGGCTGGTTGGGCAGTCGGGACCGGCTTTATGGATGGTGATAAAGCAGTTATTTTACTTATGTAGTCAGCTTCCTTTCCTATTGCCCACAGAAGTTGACCCAAAACTTTACCTTCATCATTTTCATTACATCTCTTTAAATGTTCATCCACCCTTCACTCAGGTTTGCTCACCTTGTATTTCACTGTGAAGATAGAGACAGTAGAGAACAGGCCATTCATTTCCGCCCCTTTCTTACGCCACGTGCAGTTTTCACGAAGCATCCTCGTTCTCTGCAGAAACTGTTCAACATACTCTCTCTCCTGTGTCTACAGTTACCACCCCAACCCTGGCCTGTCCTGCACGATTATTCTGATGATCCTTTCACTCTTCTCCTAATACCACCTTCCCAGCGTCCTCTACCTTTTCCATGCGACAGATTCATCCTCTCTCCCATGCTTAAACCCTCTACAGTTCTCACACTGCCTACAGAATCAAATCTCCCTCTTAGCCAGTCTTTCCAAAACCTGCGCATTCTGCCCCAAACTATCCTCTGTGATTTCTGAGAGGAGATAACCCAAGAAATATTTTCCAAACTTATTTGACAGAAATATCCACTGAGCGTCTCCTGGGCCTCTAATGTTTGGCAGAGCGCAGCTTGGGAAATGCTGGGATTGCGTGAAGAATGTGAACCGTGGGGACTGGGAACGGGAGGGAAAGCATGACTAAAGTCCTCTCGGTAGTAACGAGCACGCAGAGCGAGCCAGCTGCGCATGAGGTCATGACATACATTAGCACGATTCTCCAAACGCTGATTTCTTCTCCAAGATTTTTAGGAGCGATCCTCTGTGTCTGTTTATAATCTGCAAAGACTCTGTCATGCAGAAAAAATAGGAGGAAAAGCCTTTCCGCTCTCAATCTCAGGGGAGAGAAGATTTTAACCACGTTTTTGGAAGCTTGCAATGGCAGAATGTAAAGCTTTCCAGAGAGCTCAGTTTTATCTCACTTGCAGTTATATTTCACTTTAACAAGATGAGTGTAGGATTATTTGGCAAATTTGAGGAGAATAATGCGTTTTCGTTTCTTAGAAATATTTGTGCTGCGTTTTATAGCCTCTCTAAAATATTATTTACACGTATCCAGTTGTCAACCTGAAATCTGAACGTGTCGTTGATAATGTTTCTGTCACAAAAGCTGTGGTTCATGGAGTATTCATTTATTGAAATTTCTTGTGACTAGAAATCTTCTGCTTTACTGGAAGAGGGATAATTGAGCATCAATGGTCCTGTCCTTTATGGATTGCTAAATCACGCTGCAGTGACTTGTGACACATCAAAATATTAAATATAGTTGATTATATTATATATTATTATGTTTTAGGTATTATATTATGACTTTAAAAGTTGTTGTTCCACCCTGGCTGGTTTGGCTCAGTGGTTACAGCATCGGCCTATGGGCCAGAGAGTTCTGGGTTCGGTTCCCACTAAGGGCACGGACCTTGGTTGCAGTTTGTCTCCAGCCCTGGTTGGGGTTGTGTGGGTAGCAGCCAGTCGATGTGTCTCTCTCACATTGATGTTTCTCTCTGTCTTCCTCTCTCTCCCTCCTGCTCTATCTGAAGATAAATGCAAAAATGTCCTCGGGTGAGGATAAAAAAATAAAAATTTGTTGTTCCTTTAAACTGTTTTCAGGACCTGTGCTAGAGGGCCAGTTTGTGGGACTGACCATTGATACTGAGTTTTGTAAATGAAAACAATAACTTTACACAGGACCTTCCTGTAGTAAGAGAGCAAAATGCATGGCAAGTCATTAGTACATCCTTGGGAACAGAAGATCTTTGTAGGCATCCCTTGTAGGTGGGAAGAGGGTCCTTCTGTCCTTCTGAGCCTGGCTTCATCGGGTTCCAGGCCCGGGTGTGGCAGAGCCTGTGAGCAGCGGGACTGCGGGCCTTTCAGGGAGGCAGGTAGCCAGGCATGCTCTTCTGCCCCATGGAGTTCCCAGGCTAGTTGTGCATGAAATACACCTATTTAAATCAAACTTAAAGCCTGTAACTTCAGTATTCTCTCGTAAGAGTTGCCTGTTCAGAAGCTGTAGAATTAGGAGTGGAGAAGGAGGGAAAAGTATGTAGGGACACCACGATACGTGCGTCATGACCATGAGATGGGTCTCTTTTTGAAATGTTGGCTTAAAACCCTGAAATTCCTGCAGTGTACTGCTTTTTGAAACTGACCTTTATTAGAAGAGTCAGAAGGCATGTCTCTTTAGATAGAGAACTTTTTACATCAGTGAATTTAAGAATGCTATCTTATGAACCTGTTTCTGTGTTGAGGTATCTATATCGTTTTTAGTCTCATCAAATGAAAATATCCAGTTCTGGTAAATCCATGCTTTATTTGCGATGTCTTAAAAAATAAGCCGTTCTCTGTGATTCATTTAAGCTTTAGATCATTGGCAGAGTGTCCACTTTCTCCATTAAGTGTTCTCTAAATGTCTCTGCCTGCACAGCCTACCTGTTTTCCACAGCTGTATACTAATGGGAACCTCATATGTCAAGATGTAAAGTAAAAGTTCCTATTGATGTTGCATTTAGTCAGTAGATTGCATTTAGTCTACTGTTCTTTTCATGATCAAGACAAAGAGAAAGATATCAAGCTACCAAAATAGAAAGCTTCCAAAGCATTGTTCACATGCTGAAATAAATTCCAAATAGTTCTAGACTTTTAGCTGATAACTCTCATATTGGAATTAAGTTCCTGATAGATATAAAAGTATGTTTTTGCTGAGAAATATTCCATTAAGACAGATTTTAGATATCCTGTCTGCTGTACAGTTTCACTAACTCTTAGAACCATGTGTTAAAAATGTTCTCCCTTGAAAGCTAGAGACACGGACATTTCGCTACTATGCAGTCACAGCAACATGTATAAAAAACGAGACTGCTAAATTAGATCTTTTCTTCTTAACCTTTTACAGCTATATAATCATATTTATTTGTGATACTCCCATCACTTAGGGGAATGAGATTTCGAATTAGATTCTAGGGAGACCTAAGTTCCCCTTGGACTCCCCTCTGCTGGAGGTGTGTGTGTGCAGTGAGGCAGTGAGGGGTGTCTATTAGGATAACACGGGCAGAGCAGTACCACGTCTAGGCTGACTAAAAACAGACACGTCCCGCTGCATAAATGCCCTTGCTTTCTATACGGTCCTAACACTTTGGACAGTAATCGATAACATACAGCACCGGCGAGTGAAAAACGTGTGAGCGATGTACTACTACTCTAATCATAAACTTTTCACACATCATTTCCAAATGTGGGCTGAACTTCCTACATACCACAGGCCGCCCCAGACATTCGTTTTCTACTCTTAATTCTGTTGTTTTTTTCTGTCTTAATAATGCCCCCCAACTCTGTGTTTAAATTCTAAGGCTCCTGTTCACCAGTTTGCGTCGATTCTCAAGTCGTTCAGAGGTGGGATTTACTGGATCGTCCTTCAGCTCGGCTAAGATTTAAATCCCACTTATCTCAGAAGAAAAATAACACATTGGAGGAATTTGACTGGAAAGGAATAAACACTAAAAGAAGCCCTAGAGTGAGTGGAGGGGGAAATGAGGCCATTACTGTTTTCTCAGTTGTTTGTAGTTAATTTCCGGTCACTGCCCCCCAGGGGCTGTTCTAAAGGGCTTCCTCTCTCCCTAAGCCCGAAAGCTGCACCTTATCCCTCATTCTCACCTTCCACTGACTGCGAAGATTGAGGCCACCTGAAGCGACTTTCCTTCCCTTCCTTGTCTTCTGCCTTAACTGTTGCTCCTCCTGGGCGACCCTGTTCAGGTTTTCTGTCTTTCCCACCATCTGTAAGGGAAGTGTAAAAGAGGAAAATGTAAGCCTTTTGCTTCTGCAATATCGTTTGAAAGATAAGGAGTAGAATGTCCATTTTCTGTTTTTAACTCAGAGGGTGTTAATGAGACTAAAAGAGGAAAATAAATCTGAAAATGGCTTGAAAAATATAAAGGACTCTATGATAATTAAGTTGTTATTATTAGTCTTTCCTGTTATTTGAGCTGGATATAGTTTGATCCCGTTTTTTTGTTAATGGACTCGATTTAGTTTAAAAGGCTGCTGCAGAATTTGAGTGGGTTCAGTAAAGAGCAAGAATTATAACAAGAAAATAGGTCCTAAAAGTAAAATTGAAAAGGCTTGGGACTTTATTTTGTCCATATAAAATGAGGTAAGGTGACTAACTCCATCAACTATATGAAATATTATTATATTGACACATACTATACTTTTCCTTCCAAAATCAAATGGAGAAAATGGCCTTACATTGCAGCAACAGAGAATAGTAAATTATAGTTTCTGAATTAAAGTGTTATTAAATACTGTAACAGGCTACTAAAGGAAGCTGTAGAATTCTCAGCATTATCATTAAGAGTGTGTATCATTACGACTGGGCAGTTATAGCTATTATATGTTTCAGGTATTTTTTCTAAAAGCAAATGATCTAATGATCTCTTGCATCGCCTATAACCTTTGTACTCTACTATTTTATAACATCCAAATTTAAAGCATCATGTGAAACACTCTTCCCCCCTCTTTCATTCTATTTAAAAATTCCTCAACTATGCACTTTTTCTAAGATGATGCTTTTTTAGAAAGAAAAGGTGGGTGCTACATGGGTAGTAGTTGAATAGAGTCCCGGGGATTCTCTGCTGTGGATTCCAGATTATGGGAACATCAGCCGTTGTTTATTTGCTACCGATTTCTCACCTCCTTCTTTTGCATACCACTTTGAAATGACTTGTTTCTAAAGAATCAATCATCTTTGATTAAAGTAGACCAGAAACTAAAGCCCAGAGATCCTCAAATAAAAAAACAGCCATTCAGACCTTGTTGACCCTGCGAGTCCAAACTTATTTCTAAATACTTAGTACCAACTTGGTTGATCAAATCTTTTTCCTTTGCAGATAAATAGTGACCTGCAGCCATCTGTGACTGCTGAGCCCGATGGATTGTGATATTTGTCATCAAAAGCTTTGTGTCTATCTTGGTTTTGATACTGGTCTCTCTCCTGGATTTGTTGATTTCAACAATGGAGTAATTCAGGAGGGCAGGGAGGGAAGTTAGAGCCCTCCAGGTGTCTGTAACACACACCATTGTTGGCAGAGGCTGAGAGTTATTTCACATTTACCTCCACTGGAGTTATAGTTGTTCCAGCCTCAAGATTAGTCAACATGTCATCTCTTTGTATTATTTTTAATGGCTTCTTCCTCCTACAGTACACATGAATAACTTCTATCAGTAGGGCCTGTTAAGTCTGTTTTTGGAACAAATGCTTTAAAGTATATCTTTTAGTTGTTGTATAGCATGTCAGTCCCAGAGAGCCATCAGTGTAGTTCCAGTCCTCAACAACATCATTTTTATTGTCATTTCCAACTCACTGTAAACCTTTCCTTTAAAAAAAAAACCCACTTCTTGAGCCATAATCACTCGAGTTCTCCAGGATCTTTTTGAGCCTGTTTTGAATGAGCTCATTGTTTATTCAGAGTGAAGAATGTTTCTGATATTGTGTTGTGAATATAGTCGAGTGCGCTGGCTGACATTCTTGTTGAACCCCAAAAGTCTATTCCAAGTACACTTTCTCTCAGACTCTACCTTTGCTGAAACCCAAGGAAGAGATTGTGAAGAATTGCCCCAACCTCAGTAGGCTATTTTAAGTGTCTTCCGTTTTCCTTGTGGATTTTCAGTAACTGTTGCCAGCTATGGAGATCAATTCATTGGGGGCCACTTTATCTCTTTCACATTGTGGTATGAGGCATATATTTAAAGGGGACACATTGTTGAGGTAGCTTTATTCTTTTAGGTTTTGACAGCTGGGAGCTGTCTGTATAGAAGGTGTTTGAAGGTTTTTTTTTTAATTTTTTTAATGTATGCTGTTGGCTACACAGATACAACAAAGTATAAGTATAAAGGTATGCTGGTAATAATTATTTCCTGTTTTTCCTTAGAATATAGTTTTATTTTATGATCAAATTAAAATAAGACTTTAGTTATATTTTTCCAGATTGAATATTTATTTTAAAAAGGAACAGCTGTTAATAGACTAAGACTCCATTATATTTTTAATTCCTCGTCTAGTTTTACATAAAACAAAATGTATATTCAATCATAGTACAAAAAGTCTAACATAAAACTAACTCTAGTGCAAATGTTGATGTTTATTTTTCATAGACTAAAATGATAAAAATTCAGGAGCATTTTCCTACTTAGTAGTTAGTATCCATTAAATCTATCTTACGACTTCTTGCATTAAAACTATAACCCCTTCATTCATTTATCAATTTTGAAGCATTCAGAAAAATTATGTGACTGTCAGGGTTTTAGGATAAATAGGACAGTCTTTTCCTCAGAGCTAACTTGAAAATCTTGGTTGTGAAAGATAAACAAATATTATGCAAGAAGTAAAATAGTAGAAATATTATTAGGGCAGTGTATTTTATATAATCTCTTGTCTGCTTTTTTTTTTTTTTTTTAATAATAAAACCTCCGAGTTAAGCTTTACTCTTGATTTTCAACTTGTATGGGTGTGAGTTCTGCAAATCCCAGCCTTGACTATAGGTTGAATTCATAATTTGTGACTCATGTATTGCTGTTTTTCATATGTATTTAGAAGAAACCCTATTCAGTGAAATGTGAATACGTTTATATGGTTATCAAATTCATAGTAGGTCTTTGGTCATTATGTGCCCTTTCAGCCAGCTGATGCTTACAGTGCATCCACTGTCATGTGATGAATCAGTGAAAATGGTAGATTTTGAAAATGACTGTCCAGACCCTTGCTGTGGGATTCCTGGCTGCAGAGAGCACGCGTGGGCACTCAGGGCTGTCATAGGTGGTAAGCGAAGTTTGAGTCTTTGCTGAAAATGGCTCTCTGTTTTGGCCTCCTTTCTGATGATCACATCTTTGATGGAGTGATATCGTAAGCTCTGTGCATGATGCTTTCATTCGAATTCACTTTTTGCATTTCTTTTAAGCTCCTTCTAGAAAACTGCTTAGAGAGTTTATCCTGGCTGTTCTCACCTCGTGTCACATGTTACCTTTCCTAGAAGCCCTAAGCACTGACTTCCCTGTCCCAACACAAAATTTTTGAGCATTTCTATGGAGACCCATTGCTTTTGACATTGGCCCTTTCTGCCTTTTCATTTTCATCAAATAATTTTTATTTTTTCTCAGAGTAGTTTAAGTATGATACCAGCCTGTGTCATCTTATTGACTCTTAATGCTTTTTGCTTTGAATATGTCAAATCCCTTTTGAATGGTTGAAAATTAAACATTTGTGACTGACTCAAAGCAATAGCAGTTCATAAAACTATAACAGAACAATAAGGGTGATGGTTAATGTCTCTGAAAATTCTGCACTGAGTCATTTTCTGTAGGTATCAGCATTCATAAAACTTTGCTGTAGGTTTTAATTTTCATGTCTTCTGTATCTGAGTTGACATTTGGTGAATATAATACTCAAAAGAAACATTTATCAGAATATGTTGTTTGGTGATGATGGGTAATTAGAGTATCCTCTTTTGATTAAAGACACCTGTTTGCTGCACTGCACTTTGTATAAATATGGTGAGCTTACAGTTGTTTCGTTGCTTAAAACAATGAAAGATGAATTAATGGTTTTTAAATTAAATTTATTGGGGTAACAAAGGCTAATGACATTATATAAATTTGTGGGATAAAACTTTATAATACAACATCTATATACTCCATTGTGTGCCCACTACTCAAAGTCTCCTTCCGTCACCGTATTTTGACTTCCTTTAGCTTCTTTGGACTCCCCTGCATCCCTTCCCCTGTGGTAATAACTTCTGTTTTCTGTGTCTGCGAGTTTGTTTGTTTGTTGCTTTTTGTTTTATATCCCACATATTAGTAAAATCATATGGTCATATGGTTCTTGTTCTTTTGCCTCTGACTTTACTTAACATGACTCTTTCAGGGTCCATCCATGTTGTTGCAAATGGCCGTATTTCATCTTTTTTATTTTTTTATTTTTATGGCTGAGTAGTATTTAATTGTATGTGTATACCACATCTTCTTTATCCGATCATTTGTCAAAGGACACTTAGGTTGTTTCCATGTCTTGGCTATTGTGGATAGTGCTGCAATGAATGTACATTGCACATATATCTTTATGAATAAGTGTTTTCCAAATTTTCAGGTAGATACGCAGAGGAGGGATTGTTGGGTCATATGGTAACTTTATTCTTAATTTTTTGAGAAAACTCTATACTGTTTTTCTTAGTAGCTGTACCAATTTGCATTCCCACCAGCAGTGTGAGGGTTCCTTCTTCTCTGCAACCTCTCCAACACTTGATATTTCTTGTCTTACTGATAATAGCCATTCTGACAGATGTGAGGTGGTATCTCGTTGAGGTTTTGATTTGCATTTCCCTTATAACTAGTGATGTTGAGCATCTTTTCATATATCTATTGACCATCTGTATGTCTTCTTTGGAAAAGTATCTATTCAGATCCTCTGCCCTTTTTTAACCAGATTGTGGTTTTTTTTGTTTGTTTGTTTAAACATTTTGAATATTAGCCCCTTATTGGAGGTATCATTTATAAATATTTTCTCTCATTCAGTTTGTTGCCTTTTTGTTTTGTTGATGGTTTCTTTTGTTGTGCAAAAGCTTTCTAGTTTGATGCAGTTCCTCTTTTATTTTTGCTTTACTTGCTTTGCCTCTGGGGTCAAGTTCACAAAAACCTCCCTGAGCCCAAGGTCCATAAATTTAGTGCCTATGTTTTATTCTATGTATTAGTGTTTCAGGCCTTATATTAAAATCTTTAATTTTGTGTATGGCATCAGACAGCAGTCTAGTTTTGCATGTACTGTTTAGTTTTTCTAACACCATTTATTGAAGAGGCTTTTCTTTCTTCACTGTAAGAATTTTGGCTCTTCCCTGTTGAAAATTAGTTGCCCATATATGTGGGGTTTACTTCTGGGCTATCAGTTCTGTTCTGTTCATCTGTGGGTCTGTTTTTTTCTTTTAGTTATATACTATTTTGGTTATTGTAGCTTTGTAATTTAGTTTGAACTCCAGTAGTATGATACCTCTGGCTTTGTTCTTTTTTCTCAGGATTGCTTTGGATATTAAGGATCTTTCTTGGTTCCATACATTTGAGGATATTTTGTTCTAATTCTGTGAAAAATGCCAGTGGGATTTTGATGAATATTGCATTAAATCTGTACACTGCTTTAAGTAACATGGCCATTTTAACAATTCAATTCTTTCAACTCATAAACATGGAGTATCTGTCCATTTATTTACACCTTCTTTAATTTCTTTCAACAGTGTCTAGTAGTTTTCAGTATGTGGGTCCTTCACTTCCTTTGTTAAGTTTATTCCTAGATATTTGATCCTTTTTGTTGTGATTGTAAATGGGATTGTTTTCCTCATTTTAAAAAATATTTTATTGTTAGTATATAGAAATGCAATGGATTTTTATTTATTGATTTTGTATCCTGCCAGTTCACTATATTTGTTTACAGTTTCTAATAGCTTTTTTTTTTTTTTTTTTTGGTAGAATCTTTATGTTTTCCATATATAGAATCATGTCATCTCTAGATAATGACAGTTTTACTTCTTCATTCCCAGTTTGGATGTCTTTTATTTCTTTTTCTTAACTGACTGCTCTGGCTAGTATTTCCAGTATTATGTTGAGTAATAGTGGCAAAAGTGGGCATCTTTGTCTTGTTCCTGATCTTAGAGGAAATGCTTTTAGTCTTTCGCCATTGAGTATGATATTAAAGTGAGTAAATGTCCTTGCTTGAAAATCTCAGAACTCAGTTATTTTGCTAAGAAAAGCATGTGAAGACCATACCAAAAAAATTCATATATTCACATTTATATATATTTTCCATTTGTTCTTTTTCTATTGCAATGTATTTGAGCAAGTTTAACCCAGATGAATGCAAAAAGTCCTTTCTTGGATTTAGACAGAAAATTTTAGATGTTTACGTAATTAATATTTAGTTATTTAGTACTCACAAGATTTAGCATCCGGGTATTTTTTTTGGACTATATTTTCAAAGTATTGTGCTGTATATACTTTGCTAATGTGGCTTTTGTCCTTTGATTTTTTTTTTTTATCCTCACCCAAGGACATTTTTCCATATTTTGTTCAGATAGAGTGGGAGAGAGAGAGAGAGAAACATCGATGTGAAAGGGACACATCGAGTGGCTGCCACCCACACGAGCCAACCAGGGCCGGGGACTAACTGCAACCGAGGTACGTGCCCTTAACCGGGAAACAAACCTGGGTCTCTCTGGATCACAGGCCGACGCTCTAACCACTGAGCCAAACCAGCCAGGGCTGTCCTTTGATTTTTTTCAAAGCAGGGTGTTAGGAGTGAAGATGTGGGCATATTTTATCCTTTGTGTCATAGAACTATATAATATTAAGTTATTAAATCTCCCTCTTTCTGCTGGATATCTCTACTTGAGTGGCCTATTAATGCCTCATCTTATCTCTAAAGCCTAATTTGTCTTCTGTGTTCCCATTTTTAGTTATTAGCATCAACCAAAAAGTCAGGAACTCAGGACAGCAGTCTTGGAATAATTTTCAGTTTTTCTGGTCTCTCATTTCTGTGTCCAGTCAGTTGCCAAGCGTCATCAATTCTAAACCTGCAGTTTCTCTTTTACCTCCACTTTCTCTTGTCACTGCTTCTGCTCCACGTCATACTCTCATCACTTCCACACTGGAAAAGTACGGAAGCCCGCTTGCCTCTGGTCTCGCCCTCTGCTAACTCATTATTCACTAAACCCTTAGCACGATCGTTGTCCATGACGGAACATGACGCCTTGGTAGAAGCTAGTTCGTTGTTTGTTTTAGTAGGATTGGTGGGACTGTTCCTCTGTGTCCTCACATTCCCATTAAAATTTTTTTTATAGTTTGGGTCTGTGTGTTGAGATGGATATGAAGGATCTTATCATTGAAAGAAGAGCCAACAAAATGATGCAAGTTTTCACAAAATCAAATCTGGGGGAAGGCAACAGCAATGGGTTATGTCTCATGAAGAAGACTGTGGTGTGTGCTTGTCAGTAAATTGCAAAGCAGAGTAACAGTAAAACTTGAACTTCACACTAAGGAAGTATATCTACATTTTTCTCACAATACGACTGACTTTAGGCGAATCTCCTTCATGTACATTGAAGAAATATTGCAGTAAAACTCAATACATTTAAAAATTTTTCAAGACATAAACTTACTAGATTATGGTGAAAACAATATTGAAAATGACACGGAAAGGCTAACTTTAGGTTTTAGCATACTTTTTTTTTTTTTTAATCCTCGCCCGAGGACACTTTTTCCACTTTTTGTTCAGGTAGAGTGGGAGGGAGAGAGAGGAACAGAAAGAGAGAGAGAAACATCGACTTGAAAGGGACACATCGAGTGGCTGCCACCCACATGACCAACCAGGGCCGGGGACAAACTGCAACTGAGGTACGTGCCCTTAGCCGAAACCGAACCCGGGTCTCTGGACTACAGGCTGACGCTCTAACCGCTGCGCCAAACTGGCCAGGGCCATACTTTTTAAACTCTAGTGGGAGAGAGAGAGTAGGAGTCAAGCCCAGCACATACTTTTTGGAAAGAGCTTTTAGCAACTTGGATCTCTAAAGCTGAAACGAAGGCAGCTTAGTCCAGAGTCTCTCTGTGAGCCACGGGCCACATTGTTCTGTGCAGTGGCATGTCGTGCAGGCCTGAAATCCTCATTTCGATTTCTGCTGCCCTCACCAAACTTGAGAAGCCTCATCAGCTGTTCTCTCTGGGCAGCAGGAAACAGCATGGAGAAATGGAACCCACTTAACAAAATATGTTATACCCATTATACACAGCTCTCTAGAAGTATAGATAGTTCAACTCGTTTAAGTATATTGAAGATAGTAAAAGTTTGAAGAGTAATCACGAAACTATGTTTAGCCCAGAAAAATAAATCTCATGGAGGAGAATGTTAAAAACAGCTACAATAAGCATATAGAGATAGCTAATGTTGAGTAAGTACAGAAGCATGCCATTTTAGAATGGATAATTGATCATTTTAGATTAGTCCACTGTGATTTCCTGCAATGCTTCCCCATTGTACTTGGGATTTAATTCTGTTTTTTACTGTGCATTGACTGGAACTTGGGTGACCATTTAATTTATCAGCAAAATCAGGAATCTTGAGAGTGAAAGGGAGTGCTATTACTAATTTCACCTGAAGAACAGGAGTGCCTAGCCCTGCCCCATGCAAATTAGGGTCTGTGGTTTCTGAACCCCAAGGCCCTATGGATTCTGGTTCCCTGGTCCCTATTGCCCCTCCCTTCTCACCGCCCACATTCCACACTGGCCTTTTTTGACTGGTCTAGGTTTGTACTTGCCTTAGAGCCTTTATACAGGGATGAGCAAAAGTAGGTTTCCAGTTGTTTGTATGAAAATAATACAGTAATTAATAAATACTAATGCAAGAATAAACTGTTTTGCATACTCACAACTGTAAACCTACATTTGCCCACCCTTGTACTTTCTCTTCCTCTGCCTGAAACACTTTGCCCCCAAATCCTCACATGGCTGACTTCTATCTTGGCACAAATGTCATTTGACCAGGCACAGATACCATTACTGTCTTGGCACAAATGTAATTTCAACAGTGAGGCCCTCCATGCCCTTCTGTCTAAAGGAGTTCTTCTCCTTCCCGGCACATCAGCATTGGCTTTCATAACACTCCACGTGTTGTGTGGGTGTCTTCGTTTACTTCCCATGCTTAGGGCAGTACCTGGTGTGTAAAGTACAAAAATATTTGTCGAATGAATAAAAGCAAGTTAATTAATACAACTTAAATGATCCACTCCTGATGAATAATGTTTCATGGTGTTAAAACAAGTTTTTTGGGGAAAAGAACCTTGGTATGGGAGGCCGAAAATGCTGTTTCTTTGGATTACCTTAAGCTTTCACTGATTATCTGTCTCTCCCAGAACCTCAATTTTCAAATCCGAGAAGTGGGGACACTACTTTCATTGCCCATCTTACTATTGTTAGTATAAAACATATGTTTGGGGACGGACTCTCCAGACTGTTAAGGGGGGTTTATAATTAGAAGGTTGTACCATACCTGTTGCACGTCTCTCCTGCTTAAAGTATTGCTATTTTCCAACTTCCTCATTTCTATTAAGACCTCCCGTTTATTCTTGCATTATTATTAATTACTGTATTATTTTCCATATAAGCAACTGTAAACTTTGGAAATATTCTTAACTCCACCCACTCTTTTGTTCTTGACATGGAGTTAAGTCTCTAAACTGTTGATTCTTCCTTTGAAATATCTCCAGTATCAGTTTTTATCACCACTACTTTACTCCCAACTTGACTGCCTCATCACCTTTTCCTAGATTACTATGATAACATGTAACATGTTTGTTTTCTCTTCCCCGTCTGGCTCGCCAAAGGCAGGTTATTCTTCCTTAAAGGAGATGTTTGCTGACAACCTGCAGTGATCCACAGCCTGTTTGAAGACATCCACATTTCTAGCCTGGTTTGGGTATCTTCTGAAGCCGTACTCTGCATGTTGTTAATTTCTGCTTCCTCAGGTTCTTATTAATACACCCATTTCTGTGTTGTCGCCACCCCACTCTCATTGTAATGTAGACTGTTCTTCCACTCACGCACCTTTTCCTCCAGGAAGCCTTTTGTGACAACACCTCCCGCACTTCGTCTCAACCTACTTCGAAAACATCTTGGACTATATTCCATGACTTAAACACGGTGTATTTGTGTACCCTTTCTAGCTTCCAGGGATTGAGTACCTACCATAGGCCAGGAATAATATTCTAACTGTTCTATTTAATAATTACAAAGTCAATCTAAAACAACCAAGGAAGGTTTTAAAGCAGTTTTTTTTACTAACTTGTCTTATTATTTAACTAGTGTATAAATGTGTTTTCAATCTAAGATATTTAGAAGTTTTCAGAAGGCAAGACCTGTGTCTTATACTTTTCACTTACACATACAATCAGCAATACTAAGTTCTCACTTATACTTATTAAAATTGAATATGTGTTGTACATTTCCTAAAGGCTGAGTTTTCTTATCACCCAGCACACTTGATATCTATGGATTTGTGTGTTAAAGAACTTTAATGGCCCAAGAAATTCTTATCTAAACAATTAAATTGGAATGATAAAAGTTCAGTGAATTTTCTAATTGCCTTGTAATCATTCATTATCCAGGAACAATTTTATGACCATGGGATTTATGTGGTTTTCACCCTTCCCCCCAAGAAATCAACACACTGGTTTTATAGTCATGCAAAGATAATTTCAGTATAATAGTGGAATACTTTGAGCAGCATTGCAGATTTTTTTCTTTCTTTCTTTAATACTGGTTGCTTCAAACCCTGGGCCTCATGGTGGTTTGAGGTTAATGAAGTGTTGCATTCTTATTAGCCCTGGT
Source organism: Molossus molossus (assembly GCF_014108415.1). Taxonomy (NCBI): domain Eukaryota; kingdom Metazoa; phylum Chordata; class Mammalia; order Chiroptera; family Molossidae; genus Molossus; species Molossus molossus. Next base: position 32,283,056 of record NW_023425401.1, on the reverse strand, counting down.
GAGTTTATGGTGTTACAAAATACCAGGTTTTTCTTGCCATATGATTTTCCCCCTGCCATACGATTTTGCTGCATTTTTCAGTTTGTGAATACTACATGCATTATATTACCATATTCCCAGAAGTCACTTGGTGATAGCTAAGTTTGCCTGAAGTAATACTAATGGCATTTACAGCTATACATAATATCAGTTCACCTCATGAAGCTTATCACTGATCTGTTTAAACCAGGTATTTTATCAGTGTATTTTTGCAGGCATTTACTTTAACAGCAGCTCTTAAGAAAAACTGTATTTTTATACACCACTGAATCTTGAAAAGGCCAAAATCTAAACGAAATGTTTATAATGTGGACATGTGCTGTATACTTCAGCCAGGGCAGTTCTAAAAATAATGATATATCAGCCCTAAAACTTGCGAGACAACTTCAAATTACATCTGAATGTTGACTAAATTGTCAGTGCAATTTACTGCTCTTAAAAAGTCCTTGATTTTGATCTCTGTCTCTTTCTCTCCCTCTCTCTTTTTCCTTCTCCTTCTCCCTCTCGTTCTCCCTCTCCCTCTCCTCGCCTTTGTGACACATATATTGTTTGGAGACTTCGCTTAGGAAAAAAAGAGGAATTTATGACTTCATCAAAAGCCTCATTAGGGAATATGTTTGGCTTTCATGCTGAGTTTCTTCTTTTTTTCCTACTGTTGTTGTTCCCAAGAATTTCAGTCTTTGCACTCACATAATTTGGGGAGTTTCAAATCCTGCAGCATTCAGCCACAGCTGTTTTACATATGCTACAAATTATAGTTGATTTTTTTTTCTCAATATGGAGAAAAGCAAAGAATACAGAATAGAAAACAAAGTAGGGAAAATTTAAACTGTCTCCATAGTAATTGAATAATTTATGTAGCCAAAATGCTATAGTTTAGTAGTAACTACCTTGCTTTTAATGCATCAAATACTAGTGGTTTGTTTCTCATTTAGTGCAGATGTGGAATATTCTACATCTCTAGGGTGGTTTATAAGAAATTCTGGTCATGGTAGAGAGATTTAATTTGGGTTCACTCCATGAATTTGAGGCATTTTTCCCAACAAGGAACTGGCAGATGAATTTTAGATATATTAAAGTAAAAAATACAGAAAGCCTTGCACAGTCTCTACAACTTGGAAAACTACCCCTGTGTTTTATTTTTTTCCAGTTCTCTCTGAGGTCATTTGTTAATAACCTCCGTCTTTACTTACTCATTTTTGTCCCTTCCACTCACCCAGTTTCCTACTTGGATAACTTTTTGTGTAACAGAATCCGTGGACTCCCTCCCTGCCCGTTTCGTGTGCATTGAGGAGAAGTTAGTTATATTGAACGATTGTTCTTAAATTAGTTTCACTCACCTCTTCCCTAATCGTCTGTCTGTTTTCTCATCCATAAGTACATCAGGAACTGGAAAGACTTTTGTTCTGAATAATTGGAATGACCAATCTTAGCCAATTAGAGAGCTGCATAGAGCAGTGGTTAGGAACATGTTTGAGTACTGGAAGCTCAGGAAGAATATTTGGAAACACGTATATTCAAGTGTGTACCTAAAGATTCTGACTCAGTAAGCGCACGGTGGCCCTGTGAATAAGTACTGAAGTAACTGACAACAGTGTTGTTCTAAGTCACCAAAATTGACAGTCCAAGGCAGTAATTTTTAACCCGTGTGCTGCAATAATTTTTAAAACATGCACTAGCTGACTATTTAGTCAGGGGCACTGACCTCTTTTCCCTTAAATTGTCAAATAAAAATATGACAACAGCTAATGCAACAATAGCCATCTGATGCGAATGAATCAAAATTATACCAATTTTTTGTTTGTCAGATTGGCAAAAAAATATATTTTTTGTTGTGCCACAGAATTTTAGTAATTAGTTTCTCTGTGCCATAAGATGAAAAAAGGGTGAAAATTGCTGCTGTATGGATTGGTTTAAAAATCCAGTGTAGGAGGTGGGGGTGGGAAATGGGAGTGGACAGGAAGAGAGTAACCAAAGAACATATGTGCATATATGCATAACCCATGGGCCCAGACAGTAGCATGGGGAAGGCCTGGGGTGGGGCAGGCGTTAGGTGGAGGGGGGCAAAAAGGGAGAAAATAGAGACATCTGTAATACTGTCAACAATAAAAATAAAAAATAGAGAATGATTTAGGCTTACCTGAAATAATTAACTGGACTATCAGTGGATCTACTAGTAGGTATTAGATGTATTATTAGTAGTATTAAATGGGAAAGGTAGAAAATGAAAATACTTACAGGGTGTTTTTCCTGGAAAAAGATAAAATATGTATCAGAAGGTATATGTATCTGTGCTGGAGATGGAGTTGGTGTAGTCAATGAGACCGTGGAGTGTGCAGGAATACAGTCTTTAGTCTTGGTTAAAGGGGAAGGAGTCTGAAAGGGAGATTGTGAAGCAGTTGCTGGAGAGGTGGGAAGAAGACAGGAAAGATGTGTTGAGAAAGGGCAAAAGAACGTTTCAAGGAGTGAATAGTAGAATGTCTGAAACTGCCATAGAGGTCAAGTAAAATGAGGACTAGAAAATTGGCTTTACCAAAGGAAACTAAAAAAAAAAAAAAAAATGAAGAGGGGTTTCTTGTATCAAAGACAGATTTTTAAACTTTTGTTCTGGTATCATCTCTCTATTTTTTTTCCATTTCTATTATCATCATAATTATTTTTCACTGTTTTTTGCTTTTTTATGTTTGTAAGTGATAAGGCATGGTTAAAAATAATCAAAATTTTCAGATTCACTTCACAATCATCCCAGGCATCTTCTTCCCCTTCACCTCACTCCTTACAAACAACCTTTCTTATTAGTTTCTTGTTTCTCTTTTCCTGTTTCTTTCTACAAAGCCCCAAAGAAATCTATCGCATAGCTTTTATTTTTTATTTTTTTTTATTTATTTATTTTTTTTCCTCACCCGAGGACATTTTTTTTTTTTTTTTTTTTTTCCAATTTTTTTAAAGACAGAGTGGGAGGGATAGAGAGGAAGAGAGAGAGAGAGAGAAACATCCACGCGAAAGGAACACATGGAGTGGTTGCCACCCGCACAACCAACCAGGGCCGGGGACAAACTGCAACCGAAGTACATGCCCTTAGCGGGAACCGAACCCGGGTCTCTCAGGACCGCAGGCCGACGCTCTAACCGCTGAGCCAAACCGGCCAGGGCCTTAAATTTTTTTTTTTTATCCTCACCTGAGGATATTTTTCCACTTTTTATACAGATAGAGTGGGAGGGAGAGAGAGGAAGGGAGAGAGAGAGAGAGAAACATCGACGTGAAAGGACACATCCAGTGGCTGCCACCCGCACGACCAACCAGGGCCGGGGACAAACTGCAACCGAAGTACGTGCCCTTAGCGGGAACCAAACCCGGGTCTCTCCGGACCGCAGGCCGACGCTCTAACCGCTGAGCCAAACTGGCCAGGTATCGCATAGCTTTTAAATCCTTGTGAAACCCCACCCTCTCTAAAGTACAAGGAAATAACAATTTAGTAATGAGCTCCAGCCCAGGACTCAGAGCACTGAGCCAGTGTGCCCTGTGCGTGTATGATTACACTGCCAGGCACATGGCCCCAAATGGGCGGTGGTCTGAGCACCGAAGGCAGTCCTGACATTCACGTTTTCTTACTCCATCTGTCTATACCTTAATCCTAGAACCAAAGCAGTTGGCATTTCGTGTGAGGTTGAACATGACAGAATTTATTTACATCAAGTGTAGGTTTTAAGGATAAAAAATTCTGTGATGTATTGGCCCTTATGCAGTACTTTTATAGCTTAATCCTCCACTACCCAGATTAGAGTTTGAATTTTATTTCGTTTCCTCCATTCCCAATATGCACTGCGTCCTTTCAAGATGATGGAGACATTGGATCCAGATCCAGATCCCCCTTCAGCCCTTTTACTTTTGTCCTGCAAGAGTTGGAAGAAGACAGCAACATCAAAGAGTTTCTGAAAAATGGGTGCTGAGATGTTTAGCCTCTGATGTTGGGAAGGATTGGGTGAAGGAGAAGCTGCAGTCTGAGAGAGATCTAGCAGACAACTTGGAATGGTCCTGGAAATGGATCAAACCCAGGATGTAGATTAGGTGGTTTTCTAAGCCAATCGCCTCCAGTGCCTTCTGGGCTAGTGGGGTTAAAGCCCAGCCTTTTATGTGTCCAGACTTATTTAAGAAACTGAAATCCAGTATCTGAGTTCTTGTCACACAATTATATGAGGCTGACAAGTGTCTGGGTTAACCCAATGCCCCACACTGGACGTCTCTGACAGTGGAGATCAGATAGCCATGCAGTTTGGCAAGGAGGTGGGTCAGAGTTGGGGATTTTACATACATTACTTTGTGGAGCAGGATTAAGGCACATGTTAGGAATTGAACTTTGACACTAACTAATAAACAGCAGATACATAAAAGAAAGGTGAAAGACAAATACCATATGAATTCACTTGTATGTAGAATCTAGTAAACAAAACAAACCAACAAACAAAATAGAAACAGACTCATAGGTACAGAGAAGAGACTTACAGCTGTCAGAGGGGAGGGGGGTTGAGGGGCTAGGTGAAATCGGTGAAGGGCTTAAGCAAAAAAATAAAATAACACAAAACTCATGGACACAGACAACAGTAGGGTAATTACCAGAGGGAAAGGGGGGTGAGGGGAGGTAAAAGAGGGTAAAGGGGGGATAGTTGGTGACTGAAGGAGACTTGACTTTGGGTGGTAAACACACAATACAATATACAGATGATATATTATAGAATTGTACACTTGAAGCCCATATAATTTATTAACCATTGTCACCCAATAAATTCAATAAAAAATTTTTAAAAAGAAAGAAATGTAAAGTGGCTGTGCCCCCTCCATCAGTGCCCATCAGGGCCTTCCATAAGTAGTCCTCTAAACTGATCAGGTGTTCACATAAATTAGATAAGGGAAACACTGAGTCTTGTTTTGCTATGTCTCACAGTTAAAGAGATAAGGTCAGAAACTCTCAAACTTTCCTCACAAGATAAAATTAGATTTATATGCCAGCATCATCTAAATGTGATTTTGCAACCTCAGAAATTGGCCCTTAGACCCAACCCTAACTTCACTGGGTCACGTAGCCTGATTGGCTGTAGGAGATTCATATCCCAATTGAGATATGACTTTAACCTAAGAACCTAGTTGCACGTAACAGCAAGCTCATATATATATTATTCAACTATATACTCTCCAGGTGAGGCCTCTTAGCGAATGTGAGTATTTCATTAATCCCAGTGTGATTCAGACTACCAGTGCACAGTGGCCAGCCTAGGAGCTAGTCCTAGTTTATGGGCTGGATGACTCAGGAAAGTTGGGAGGCAGTAGTACTGGCTGGCATATGGAGTGATGATGGGGTCACACATAGAAACTGTACCTTCAGCTGTAAGTATATTATGTATATTGAGAGAGAAATTTATTACAACAGAATCCTATAATAACATGGGGTTTAAAAAACCATTTGCATTATAAAGGAAGTCCTATGCTCAAACAATGAAAATACCGGGACAAAAAGACACCTGTAATTTTCTGGCCTTCTTGCCTTTCTGGGCTTGTGCTAGGCTCAGTATAATGCTACCAATGGGTAGTTCTCTGTGGGAATCTATACAAAGTTTTAAACATGTATGAGCTAACATCTATAAAAATATTAAGTGAATAGGGAAAATTCTGTAGGTAATATTCTAATAAATGCCATTTAGAATACTGTCACTTGTGTGTTAAAATGATTAAAAAAAAATACGTTGGCCTTTAAAATGAGTTGTCATCATTCTATGTGTGTCTTTGTCTGCATTAGCAACATGATGCAGAGTAATGTCACCATTACCCAAGATACCATCTATTACTACAGAACAGTGCACTTGAAAATGGCTTGTAAATTAATGGTTTTAAAAATAAAAAGTGACCCACTAGGCTGGTGAATGGAGAATTTGCTTAAAATACCTTAGCGATTTGAATAAATCTGAGTTACCATGAAAAGATGCTAGCCTAGGGCCCTTATTTTTTATGTTTATGTTTGCTTAATTTATCTTTATTGTTGAAAGTATTACAGATGTCCCCCCTTTTTTCTCCCATTTATCCCCTCCTCCCGCCCCCCCCCCCCCCCATGCCTTCACCACCCTTAAATTAAGCCACCAAGGCAATTTAATTGAAGAGTCCCATTAGCGTGTATCCTCTGGTAATTGTTTTGGTTCTCATTTTCCCTTGACAAGGGCAATTGTGTGTATCTTGAAGATAGAAGACAGTCTACTCCTTTGCACAGCTGACATGGTAGGTGGAGTCAGGGGAATAAATTAAGTGACCTTTCAGGGTGAGTGGAGCCTTCTGCCCAAGACTTTGTTATTGTATAGATTCAGAAACCAGGGCTCAGGCTTCAACTCGCACCCTGGTTTCTATGAAAAGGCATGACAGCATTTGAGGGGGCTTAAGAAGGGGATTGCAAACCCCAGCTTCCCAGTCCTGTATGTGTTGGTGTGCAAGAGGGAACCACAGACGTGCGCCGCCATCCTCATTGCTGCTTCGCACAGAAGCCGCTCAGCTCGTGGATCAGTGATTTACTTTTCCCTTTCAGCTGAGATTCTTGTAGTATGATTATGAAACTATACTTTTTTTCCACACACACTCCCTTTTTTTTTTCTTCTAGCAGAGCCACTAAATGTTTTAAAGACATAAATCCACAAAGGGCTTTGCCGTTGGAGTCCTTATATCTGTGCTTCTCCTTTTATGAAAGGAGTGTTGCTTAGGAGCAGTAGGGCTGTGGGTGTTTGATGGCAGATGGGGGACTGCAGGGCTGCAGCTGCAGCTCTGCAAATATTGTTAAAATAAACTTCCATTGCAAATTGACTGGTCAAATGGAGTGTCATTGTGATGAAGCAGAGTTGAAAGTCTAATGTGAAAAAGAGTAAAAGCATTTATCTGATTCATGGAAAGTTTTACAGTGAGCAGTGTGGAAGAGATTTCTGGGCAGAGAATCGGTGGGCTGTGACCCTAACAGGCCCCTAGGGAATGCCTGGAAAAAGTGTATTAATGCAGTATTTTGATGAAAGAGACAGCAATTAATTATTTATTCTAAGAAGTTTTCATTTCACAAACTAATCTTGTATAACCTTGTAATATCGATTCTCATGTGTGCGTAAGATCAAGTTTGGATGTGGTAAGTTTGCATATTAATTAGATGTTACTTTGGCCTGTAATAAACAGTACACATGTATTGCAAGAATAGTCATTGTACTTAAAAGTCCAGTATCTGGAGCTATACTGCTTGGGATTAAACCCCAATTTTAGCATTTACTATTTGTGACACCTTAGGCAATTACGTATTTAACATCTTAGTGTCTCACTTTCCTTATGTTTAAAACAGTGGACAATATTAATGTCTATTTCGTAGAGTGGATGTGAACACTTAATAATTATGAAAAGGTACTTAGAATAGTTCCTGACAACACAGAGCTATAGTATATTAGCTATTAGTTTTTCGATAATTTATTTTATTTTTTGTAATACTTGTAGATTATCCTATTTTAATGTTACTATAAGCTGTAGATCTGTCCCTCATTATAGACTGTTGAGCTCTTTCCCCATCTTACATTATTTAAACAATGCTGCTAAGATTGTCTTTGTTCTTACGATTTTGCATACTTGTAATATATCAAGTCCTTAGAGCATAATTCCAGTGTCAAAGACTACATATTTTGAATTTCCTAGGATATGACTAAATTGCCCTACAAAATGTGTGAGACTGCTTTCTCCTTCTATCTTCTCCTAACTAGACGTTACTGAGTTCTGTTTTTGCTAATGTTATTGGTAACTGGTGATGCTAATTTTAATTTATATTTAATTATAAGTATATGCGAATATGCATAATTTCAAAATAGTGAAGGGAAAATGGATTATTCAATAAATGATACTGATAAAACATGCTAATCATCAGGGCAAAAATAAAGATATATTCTACCTTTATTTCTTATACCAAGGTGAGTTTGCAGTGGATTGAAAATTTAAAAATAAGAATTATTCTGTGAATAATGTTTTGAAGTCTTTTGTATTTTTTTCCATGAAGTACATGTCCATGTAATTGGCTCTTTTTTCTACTGATTTATCATTGTTTTTCATATTGCTTTGTAAGAACACTTTGTCTTGCAGTGGTTCTCAACCTTCCTAATGCCGTGAACATTTAATACAGTTCCTCATGTTGTGGTGACCCCAAACCATAAAATTATTTTCGTTGCTACTTCATAACTGTAATTTTGCTACTGTTATGTCTTTGGCGAACCCTGTGAAAGGGTTGTTGGACCCCCAAAAGGGTTGCGACCCACAGGTTGAGAACCGCCGCTTTATTTTATTTTTTATCCTTACCCGAGGATATTTTTCCATTTTTTGTACAGATAGAGTGGGAGGGAGAGAGAGGAAGGGAGAGAGAGAGAGAAACATCGACGTGAAGGGACACATCGAGTGGCTGCCACCCGCACGACCAACCAGGGCCGGGGACAAACTGCAACCGAAGTACATGCCCTTAGCGGGAACCGAACCCGGGTCTCTCCGGACCGCAGGCCGACGCTCTAACTGCTGAGCCAAACCGGCCAGGGCGAGAACCGCTGCTTTAAAGGAAGTAACTATTTGTTAGCCCATTTGTGCTATAATTTTCTCAGTTTATTGTTGACTTTTGAATAATATATTTATGGCATTTCTTATAGCCATGCTTATTCTAATTTTTATGTATTCAGATTTATAAATTTTTATTTTTTTATTGCTTTTGAGTATTACATCATTCTTCAAAAGGTCTTTCCCAGCATAGGATCATATTTAAGAAGATTCACTCATCTAATCCTTCAGTGCCTTTATAATTTTATTTTTACCTATAAATATTTGATCCATTGTAAACTCACCTTGGTATAAGAAGTGAAGTAAAGGTCTAGCTTTATTTTTTTCCCAGATGGTTAGCATGTTTTACCAGTATCATTTATTGAATAATATACCTTCCCTTTAATATTTTTAAATATTATGCTTATTATAAACTAAGGTTATATATATATATATATATATGAATATGATTGTGATTTTCATATATATATGAAAGTTGGTTCTTCCTGGACTCTCTATTTTGTTCACTAATCTACTGGTCTGCCATTACACTAGTAATAAGCAATCTTAATTATTGTATATTTGTAAATACAATAAGTCCTCAGCTAACACTATTGTAAGGTTCTACAACCTTAAGTGAAATGACATATAATGAATCCAATTTTACTATTGGCTAATTTTATAAACAAGAGTTAGGTTCACAAGGTATCTCATCAATTTATAATGAAATTACTCTGAACTAAACGATGTTATTTGAGGATCTGCTGTACTTTAAAATTTATCTTATATTTGGCTATCCTCACCCAACATGATTTTCTTCCAGATATTTTTAGTTCTTTAGTGTGTTTTCCTGGCAAACTTAAATATCTTTGTCTTATTTCAAAATAAAAGTACCATAAAATATGTAGGTTATTTTCACTGAGAATCTACTGAGTTTATAAATTCAGTGGAACTTAGTTCCTGAGGTGATCATAAATGGGATATTTTCTTCCATAGATTTTCTGTCATTATTGATTATATATGGGAAAGCTTTCATGTATATATAAATAAATTAGTTTTATATATAAAACTAATTATAATGTTGCCAGTATTTTCCATTTGATTTTTTTGTTCTAGTTATATCACTTAAAAATTATACTTGTTTCCTTTCTTCTAATATTTATGCCACTATTTTAATGTTGATACCTTTTATTTCTTTTTCTTGTCTCATTTCACTGATTAATTCTTAACAAGTGCCATTTTACTTTCAACTTTTTCGCATGACTTTATTTTAACAGATCTTTTCGTGCAAGTATAGTTAGTTGACTTTTAGTTTTTAATCCAGTCTGAAATTGTTTTTCATGCAAATAACTGACTGTTCAGTAAGCAGTTACTATTATGACAAAATATTTTGTTGTAATTTGCCAGCTTTGTTTCTACTGCTTCTTTTGTTTTCCAGTTTTTCTTTATGGCCCATATTTTTGTTCTTTATTTGTTAGTAGTGATCTTTTCAAATTCAAATGATATAATCTGTGATTACTTTTATCTAAGAGGTTATCTACTACCAAGTTGCTAACTGAATGTGAGGATATTAGTATATGTTGACAGGAATCAGAATATGCTCACCCCAAAATATGCCATTTTGGTGTAAGGATTATTTTTAACTGAAGGCGACTGAGAAACAGCAGATATAGGAGGAATTGTTTGCCCTCCCCTTTTCTGCCTAAAAGCAGGGAATAAATTTTCCTTTGTAAAGGTGCCCCCTCTTTCCTGTACCAAGAAGAGGAGAATGGTTCTTATTACAGGAGGCGACTTTAGCCTGCATAACAAACCTTGCTAAACAACCCTTGTCTGTCATATATTTCCTAGTCACCTTCCCACAATTTACCACCTCTAGGGGCCCAAATCCCATTTTTCTTTCTTTAGTCACTTCTCCACAATTTATTCCCCTTTGGTAAAAGGGTTGATAAGCTCAGCTCCCAGGTCTAATCACCTCTTTGGGTATTCACTTTTTTTCTGTGAAGTCCCTCTACCCCCATGCATTTAAAGACATCAAAAAATATGTATGCCTTTTCTCCTGTTAATATGTCTTCTATCCCTTTAAATTGAAGTCCTCAGTCACAGGACCTAGAGGCTAGAGAAAAAAAATCTTCCTCTCCTACAGCTTCCATTTTCATTTTTCTTGACTTCTCGCTTATGCTTTTGACTTCTATGTACTTTGTTCAAAGATAATTTTCAGAAAAAAGGTGAGAGTATGTCTTTTATACAGATTTAATAATGAACATGCACTAAAGAATTTTATTGATATATAATGTGAGGGAACCAAGTAGATGTTATAACAGGTTCAGAGAACGTCAGAACAGCACAGATTTGTAAGAGGTAAAGAAATGTTGAAATGACTTGCAAATGGAAGCAAAACTGGTTTTTCTGCAGAGGGTAGGAAGTCAGTTAAAACATTATCAGGCAGGTCAGCATGCACATATCTACCAGTTAACTATAATTGGCAGAGTTACAACATACCTCAAAGATGATAATGGGACTAGAATTCATTAACCCAGGAGCGCATACTCTGTAAGAGGCATGGTTTCCATTGGAATGCAGATTATTTTTCTTTGATTTTTACTTCTACATAGGAAATGTTTATATTTATTTTATATATTATTATGCAATTAACAGAATTGTTTAGTCTTTATTTTCTATATCAGAGGTTTAGGAAATTTTTTTTCTTTAAAGGTCCAGATATCAAATATTCTAGGTTTTGTGGAACACGTATGGTTTCTGTCATATATTCTTTGTTTTATTATTATTTTTTTCTTTCTATAATACTTTACAAGTGTAAAAACTATTATTAGCTTGTGGGCTGTACAAAAATAGGATATAGGCTATATAATACTGACTCTGCTGTATGCAAATGATTTGAAGTTCAGCAACAGTCTTCTCATAACATCAATTTCCAGTTCTTGAGATCTTTGTTTTGGTGAATCAAATGTGCACAGATACAAACTCATTCTCCTGAGAAAGCTCATTAATGCCATGTGGTTATTTTCTCTTAGTCTCTGCACGCTTCTCAGTGATGTTATTGGGATCAGTGACACACCAAGGACAGGGCCATGGGAGAGATGAACCCCGGGTACAGGCTATACCGAGGTGTTCAGGGGAGGAAAACTTTTCTTCTACCCTTCTAGGGTTTTGTTTTTGTTTTTGGTTTAGTCTAATAATTAAATCAACATAAGACCAATTAACAGGAGTGAAAGCAAATTTAATTTTGAATGTACAGGACCCCTCCAAATATATGAGACTCAAGAGTAAGTTGGACAGCTGAGGTTTATGTGCTGTCCTGAGCTAAAGAATGGGAGTGTGGCCCGAGGCTTCAAAGGGGAATTCATGGTGTCATAAGAAGAGCACGTATTTGGTAATTAGATGTTTGCCCAGCCATACAGAAAGGTCTTTCAGATAAAAAAGTATCTCTGGCAGTAGCATTCTTTTTCTTCTAATAGGCCAGACCTCTTATCTGAATTCTTTTAAGTAGTTAAAGGAGAGGTATACGTTTTTCTTGAGTCAGCTACATCTTGATTAACTTTAGTTTTCGATAATTCACATGCCACTGTGGTGCATTTTGGAGTGACATATACAGCTTCCCTTCAGGTGTATTGCCCGCAGAAAAATTTACGTAATAAGAAAGTTGAATACATGCTGGTCTGTCCACATTCATTTCAATGGAAAATTCAGCTTCTGCTTCCATCCATGATGTACTACCAAAGATTGGATTTACCTTCCTCCTCAAAACAACAACAATAACAAAATGTACAAACTGTGTGAAACAAAGTGAAGACATTGGATATCAGGCAGTAAAGAACAGTAATCCCTGGGAAATGGGAAAAAAATTAAGATGAGTCCTATAATCACCTAGCTTCACCTGAAGGAAGTTAGCAGAACAGGGTGCAGTTAAGTGGAACCCAGGCAGGGCTTGGCACAGTCACAGAGATGAACTGACAGAGCTGGGAGTCTGGGGAAGCCAAAGCAGCTAGAATTCCCAGGGCAGGGTACTGGTGAGAAGAGAGCTGCACAGAGAGAGAACTTGAGAGAACTCCAGAGGATCCTACTCAAAGGTTAAGTTGAATGCTGCTCAGTGCATGCGTATGCGAAAACCACCTAAGGGGAGAATGAAACACCAGAAAGGATAACAGGACTCAGGGCCCAATGTTACATCTGGTCTTGCATAGTGCTTATCTCCAGCAGCTAGAGTGGAAAACCTCATCATTCTGTAGGTATTGGTTATCCCAAGAAGGGTATCCCAAGAAGGGTCTCACCTCTTTAGATGATTAAAAAAAATTTTAAACCTCCCTGGCCAGTTTGGCTCAGCAGTTAGAGCGTTGACCTGCGGACCAGAGAGTCCTAGGTTCGGTTTCCGCTAAGGGCACATACCTCAGTTGCAGTTTGTCCCTGGCCCTGGTTGGGGTCGTGTGTGTGGCAACCAGTCGATGTGTCTCTTTTGCATTGATGTTTCTCTTTCTCTCTCCCTCCCACTCTATCTGAAGATAAATACAAAAATGTCTTCGGGTGAGGTTAAAAAAAATTTTTTTTTAAACCTAGTCTGAGTGCAGCTCCATTCCTTCTTAATGGAGTTTAAAATCAGGACCCGAATGTATCAGTTTCCAAATAACTATATCCCAGAAAAAATAACCCAAGAATATTTGTGAAACTACAAAAATTTCTAGCACCCAAGAACCTAAGACTCACAGTATCTGGCATTCAATTAGAAATTTCCAAGCATTCAAAGAAGAGAGGGAAACACCCACAATGGAACATTATACATCCATAAGAAAGAAAGATCTCGTATCCTTTGAGATGACATGGAGGGACTAGAGGGTATTAGGCTAAGCGAAATAAACCAATCAGAGAAAGAAAAATACCACATGATATTTGTGGAATATAATGAACAGAAAAAGCTGACCTAGAGACATAGAAAGGAGTATGGTTCATTCAGACTGACAGCCTCAGAGGAGAGGGTGGGACGGATGAGATAAACCAAATAACTTATATGCACGTATGGCGTGGCGGGGTAACCAATGGACATAGACAACAGTGTTTGGCAGGGGGTGGGATAGGGAGGAGGGTGTCCGTGGGGGAAAAAGAAGAAACATCTGTTACAAAAATAAATTGATAATAATTTTAAAAAAGCATAACTAGGAGAAAAAGCTACCAGAACTGACCCTGAAATGTCATAAATGGTAGAAACAGTACACAGATGTATGAAAAGAGTTATTTTGACTGTGTTCCCTATGTTTGAGATGTTAGAGAAAAGAATGAAAGTATAAGGTAGAGATATTAAAGTTATAAGAAAAAAAGATACAAATTAAACTTCTAGAGATAAGCAATGGAATGTTTGAGATGAAAAGCACAATGGCTGGATTTAACTGCACATCAGGCAGTCAGCAACAGTTTAGTGAAATTGAAGATAACAGCAATGGAAACTCTCCAGAATGAAACAGAGAGGGGGTGGGGGCTGAAAGGTGCATCAGTAAACTGTGAGAAACCTTTAGTGGCCAAAAATACATGTTGTGACTTCAATGGGAATGGTGGAGTGGGAATCCTCTCCTTCATAAAAGCGATACTGGCAAAATTGTCAGAATCAACTTTTCCTGAAATTAATGAAAGGAAGTTAACCAAAGGCTGGGAGCAGTTATGAAGCATTTATTCAAGGAAAACAACTGAATCTCAATAAAAACAGTAAACTTCATGGTGTTTTCCCTTGCTCGCCACCCTCCAGATCCTGGTAGCCTTGAAAAACCACCATGCTGGCAACTACTGGAGGGGGCATATGGTGCCGGAGTTCCCCTGAAACCTTATTTCCATAGAATGGTCATTATTTGACCTGTTCAGCAATCCTCTAGAAGACCTTGCTCACAAAGCTTGTCTTTATTTGACCTGACTCAGAGTCACTCCAGTGCAAACAGCCCTTTATGAGAGAGTGGGCATTTGTCACAGTCAGTTGTTTAACATTCCTGCTGACTTAAGTGATAGATACCATCTGAACAAACAATAGGTTAACCAAAAGCTGAAAAGGAAAGTTGGAGAATAAGATGTTCAGAGGGGGCTTTGAAGAAGCTCTGGCATAGTCCTTGGAATCTGGAAGACTCTGTAAATGTTTAGGGCAGTGAACATGCTAAGGAAATAAATACCTACGAAAGCTCTAAGCTGTGAGCTTTTGTTGACATTGAGGCTCTGCGCCAGCTGGAAGTGAAGGCTAAGGCAGAGCTGCCTACTGGGTGTTGAAGGTGTGCTCCAGCACACGCGCTCTGCTGCAAAGATGGGAGCCTTAATGGTTCCAGGTGGTTAAAGAGGTCTTGTCTAATTATCAGCTAACTATGATGCTAACCAGGCAGACTGGCCACACAACACAAAGAATATAGGCTTCACAGAGTTCATCTAGAGAAGTCACTGCCCACCATCCACCACCACCACAAACAGGAGCAAGAAAGATGTGTGAGCAGATTCCAAAAAAGAGGGGACTGAAATACTATTTGAAGAAATAATGCTGAAAATTTTCCGAATTTCCAAATTCGATGAAAACACCAAGTTCATAGATCCAAGGAATCCAAAGAACCCAACTACAAGAAATATGAAGAGAACTGCACTGAGGTGCATCATAATCAGAATGCTTTAAACTAAGTAGCAATAAGAAGAAAAATGTAGAAGTAACCAGCGACTACAGGAACAAAGAAACAAAAGGAAAGATGACAGCAGATTTCTTACCAGAGTCAATGAAAGCCAGAGAACAGAGCAAAGATGTCTTTTAAAGTCCTTAAAGAAAAAAACTGTTCACACTTATGTAGCATGGATATGCCACAGGCATCCCTTTATTAAAAGAGAAAAGAAAAGTGGGTCATTGTTTACTAAAGAGCTGACAAAATTTAAGGCTGTAACCTAATAATGCTCATCAAGAACGTAGTGTTTGATTATTTTCCCCAGGTGCAGGTAGCCAGGAAATCCATTTTTAGGCAACACTCATGAACATCTGGAACTGCACCAAGGTTACCAGGTTGTGATATAGAAAGGACTATAGAACATAAGTGGAAGAAGCTTCTAATTCTGTGTCAGTCAAGAAAGACTCATAAATGAAGTTATGTCTGCATTGAATTGTTTTTCCACTATGAATGTCCTGAAGATTAAGTCATTTGTAAGAAGGATAAGAGGACCATGAAAGGGAATTCTGGTCCTTTTAAGTAGTTTTGAGATTTTGAGATTGCTGGAAATACTGATAATATTGTGTCAGGGAGAGGATGAGAGAAGGATGTTAAATGAAAGAATATTGAAAGAAATCTTGTAAGATCTTATATATTGATGGAACTTTATCTAGTAGCTTATAAGAAGCCACTGGAGGTTTTGAACATTGGAACAAGCTATTTTTTCCCCTCTTTAAGCAAAGCAGAGTCCTGATGAAATCAGTGTTGTTAGAAGAGCACTTTAGTGACAGTGTGGGGTGATTAGAGTGGTACCTGAGTAGTGGCTGAAAATCAGTATGCAATAATCAGTGTAATTTATCAATGAGAAGAACTTCTGTCACTGTGGAGGAGAGGAAAGAAACTCAGGCAGTTTAAGGAGTGGACTCTAGTGGGCCTGATCCTCCGATTTCCCCATTTTTAAAAAAGAACATGGTATTTTATATACTATGCTTTCTAACTCTAAATTTTGTCAGTCTCCCTGAAATTTGTAAGCACTCAGAAAACAAACATGGTGCAATTAGGGAAACTTAATAATAAAAGTGGATGAACTACACCCATAATTTCCTATTTACTTGAACAAATTGTGGGTGTTTTTTTTATTTTGGTTTTGTTTTGTGGTTAAAGTTTGCACAATATTTCTCCTCTCTGATAAATTTGGAACCACTTGGGAGATAACGTAATGAAAGGGACAGTGCATAGTGCCTGGCTGGTGTGGCTCAGTGTTTGAGTGTCGACCCATGCACCAAGAGGTTGTGGGTTCAATTCCCAGTCAGGGCACGTGCCCAGGTTGTGGGCCCAATCCCCAGTGGGGGACATGCAGGAGGCGGCCAATCGGTGTTCTCTCTTGTTGATGTTTCTCTCTCTCTCTAAAGTCAATAGATAAAAAATATTTTAAAAAAAAGATAGCTGTAGAGATGAATGTCTCCCCTCTTAAGGACCGAAGTTGAGGATGTAGCTTATGTTTATAAGAACAGCAGGCTTCCTAAATTATGAACTCCCAAATTAGACTTACCCACCCTGTCCCTGCTGGCACTGGAAGACCACAGATCAAGAGAAAGCCTTAAAAATACAACCTTGAGGGGCAGACCAGAATATAGGCTCTCTGTAGACAGCCTGTTTTTGTAAAGGAAGAACAGTGCAGAGGCTTAGCTTCTTGCTGCCATGGGAATGAGGGAGGGCCTGGAGGCTCCCACTGATTGACGTCCCTTCCCGTGAGGAATAAAGCCAGAGGAAAGGAGCTTTGCTCCCGCTCAGGGGCACTGCTAGGACTGCAAACTCTTAATGGGATATTGTGCTACCTTCAGATAGCAGCTTTATTGCAGGCATACTTTTGGAATTTCAGAGCTGAAAGTGATCTTGGAGACCATTTACTTCACTCCTCTCATTTTTACAAATGGGGAAAATGTGGGCCTAAAAAGGTCAACTTACTTAAGATAACACAGTGGAAGGGCAGATCTGTGAGTCACCCTGCCGACATCTATTTATA
Source organism: Molossus molossus (assembly GCF_014108415.1). Classification (NCBI taxonomy): domain Eukaryota; kingdom Metazoa; phylum Chordata; class Mammalia; order Chiroptera; family Molossidae; genus Molossus; species Molossus molossus. The sequence continues at coordinate 32,265,752 of NW_023425401.1, read as the reverse complement.
AGTAGGAATTCGAATGTATTGCTGTTTCAATAGAAAATTAAGTGGATTTTCTCATTTCCATCTTTTTGTGCAGAAAACCAAAATGTGAGAATATAAAAGACAATGAAGCACGTTAATGATTCAGCTACCTTAAAACAGCTACTATTATTTTTATATATTTTCTTTCAAGTGCTTTTGAACATATAAACGTTATAGGTGAAGTAAAACGAACATCTGAATTGAAGTTGTTTTCTGAGGAGGGCTCAGTTCTGTTCATGTGAAAGGACTTATTTTGCTACTTGTCTTTTTTTTTTTTTTTTCTTTTTTCTTTTTATAGAGAACCATTATGATAGAATACAAGGAAGTATCAGGAATACACCATAACACATCTGGAAGTTATTGTTCTAACATCAGCTTTGATTAACTGTGTAATCTTGGATGGCCTCCCCTGAAATTAAAATATAAGATTAGACCAGATATGGCAAATATGTTTGTTTTCCCCTTCCCTTAACTTGATCAATTAGCAGTGACTGCGTGGAGGGTGCTGGGGAGATGGCTGGGTTAGCCAGCATTATTCACCTGGTCTGTCCACCACAAGGAGGGGTTGGCATGTATGGTGATTATTTGCATCCCTATTTGGGCAATTGCCAAGATCCCATCTGGTTGTAAAATTCTGTAATCATATACTTTAGAAGCTATTTTTTTCCCTCTGAATTAAACTAATTTATCATTTTACTGGGTTTTAAATAAAGTTATTCTTCAGAATAATCAGTTTGGCATACTTATCTATAGATGTAACTCAGGGGACTAGTCTTCTATTTTCATATGATGGGAAAAATCATTCCATAGAAACACACAAAGCCATTGTGAACTAAGCCCAGAAAACTTCAGCTGAAGCATATGTTAGTTCTTGCTCAGCATGAACAGTGATTTTCCACTGAGCAGACCCTCAGCCAGATGTCTGAAAGAAGAGAATGTAAGTTGACTTTCGTATAGCATATTCTCAGAATTAAGCCACAGTGTTCCAGTAACTAGGCTCCCTTGAATGGGAAGTGGGATCTAGGTCTTTGTTGTTAAGGATCAAGGCTTTGGTGCTGTTTTAGTATTTTAAGGTCAAAACTCACAAATGTATTGTTTAGGGCTTTTATTTTGTCAATGATAACTGTAAAGAATGGTTTGTAAACTGCTTGGCACAAATATACTTATTACATTAAAAAATAATCCTCTGTTTTTACATTTAAGTTTTATAAAACACATGTTTTTTTGTGTCTTAGTCTCATCATCACAAACATCAGTTATCAGTATATAACACTGAAAGTGCTATTAAAATATATTTTAAATTAATGTTAAGCCAGACAAACTTGCTTTTACAGTATGTAGAGAGACTTATGCTTATCAGTTATTCAAGATTTGGTAATGAGAGTTTTTGAAATCACATTATTTTTTCATTTATTTACTAAGCTCTATATTTTATTTAAAAAACCCATAAAATTATAAAGAAAAGAAAATCATTTCTAATCCTAGTGGCCAGAAATTATTATAACTATGTGTATATACATAATTGGGATCATTCATATTCTGAGGGTGCATACACACGCACGTGGAGTTGTCATCTTTTCACATACTATATATTTGAAAATTTTTGTGTTAAATAATCTTACAGAGCATGATTGTTATGCTATATCTATCAGCATCAGTGTGTTCCATCTTACAGATATGCCATTATTTATTCATCCTTCCTTTTTTGGACATTTAGATTTCTTTAACTGTTTTCCCTTTTGTAAGCAATATGGTGTACATGAATATTTCTGCATATCTATGATTTCATTTGATTAAATCTTTAGAATCTATTAGGTTGATTGATACTAAAGTTTTTAAGATTTTAAACATTGCCCTCTAGAAAGTTATGCCAATTTACTTTATCCACAGTGCATTAGAGAGACTGATCATTTAAATCCCTTTGCCTGGTTTTAAATCTTTGTAGATGAAGAATGACTTATATAATTTGCATTTCTTTAGTTACTAGTAAGTTAGAATTTTCCCCTTATTGGCCCTTTGCACTTGTGTGTGTGTGTGTGTGTGTGTGTGTGTTTGTGTTTATTCTAATAGGGTGCTTATTTTATATTTTGGCATTTTTAGTAATGTGTCCTCTCCTAAAGCCATATGGCATGGGGTAAAGAGCATGAACTTTTAATTCATTCAGACCTGGGCCTGGATTTTAGTTGTCACTTAGATATTTTCCATATGTCATTGGGAAAACTACCTGTCACCTATGAGTTCCCTGATATGCAGAATAGGACCATTATGAGATTTAAATGAGCCACTTATTTCAGAAGAGTCACTCGATGGTAGCTACAATTATCCTCCTCTTTCTCATCTCTGCATTATCATCTCCCTGCCATTTCTCTGTTAAGATATTTTTGAGCAAAATTGAAGGAAACCTTTATCCAGGTCTGCTGTTTGCTTGGAAACAGGGTGGGTAGAGGCAGGTGGACATCTGAGAACATAAAATTTAGGACACAGGGCACACACATTTACCCTCCCATGTCAGCATGGTAAGTGGAGATGACATGGGAACAGATTTTGGTAGACTTGAGCTCTTACACTTGGATTGTTTGTGGGTTTTTTTGTTTGTTTGTTTGTTTGGCATGAAAGACACCATCGAACGAAGGTTCTCATAGATAGACTACTGTGACGAGAACGCAGAACTGTGAAAGTGACTGCAGGACTTTAATTAGCAAATCTGCCACAGTCGTGGCACACTGGGGCCTTAACAAACCCCAAATTATTTAGGGACAGATGCTGGACTCAAGGCTACAAAGGAAGCCAACCACTCTTACATATTTACACATTTAATTCAGTGTCTAACCACAATTGAAATACTTTTAAGTTCCTCCTGCCAGCTCCGCATTTCAACCAGAGAAACCAGTATTCGATATTATTATATCTCACAAGTGATAAATTGTCATAACCAATAAAGCTAATTGCCCTCAACTGTCTTATTCCTACCAGTACACTTTTAATATTAGCATTTCAAAATACATTTAAAAAAGATGAGTTCTACCAAAGTGACTTCCCTTGTCAGTCACACTAAACTGATTAAAAAGACAGCATTATAAAATTTCTTGGTAGGAACTAACTGGTCTTTAATAACGGAGGTTAGTGGTCTTTTTTCATATTGTCTACAATAGAATATAAAATTAATTTTAATAACAAATATTTATCCTTTTGTAATACTTGATTCCTGACATAAATAATTATAAGACTATGTTATTAAGTCAACTCTTCTAAAATATAGCAAATGATTATGCTAAATGGGTACTAGAACAGGTTTATTTGGCTGATACCACTAAAGATCATGTGAAGACTTCTTTGTTTTGTGAAGACTTCTTTGTTTTGAAGTTGTAACTTTTATTTTAAAACTTTTTGTGATTGGGGCTCCCTTTTGTCTTTTAAAGGTCTCTTCTCTTTTTTTCAGAAAGCAGTTCTGATTTAAGATGCCATGCATGTATAGATCACTGGTGATTAAAGACCTATTGCTTTTAAGACATTGCACTGTTAACAGCAGGTGATGCTGAGTGTGGTGAACATTTCACAATGCAGTGTATATGTTCATTAAAACATCATGTTGCAAAATGGTTGCATCATTTTGTTAAATAGGTACAATTTTTGTTAATTATACTTCAATAAAGATGGAAAACAACAAAACAAAACAAAACAACAAAATTCAGTAGGTGATAATGACTACCCCACAAAAGGAGCTGACATTTTATTTGAATAGAAACTGTGGTCACAGATAAATATAATATCTAGCAGAATATGATAAATTGTATAGGAGAGATGCAAAAAAGATGAAAGAAAGCTTTGCAAACATAACAAAATAGAAACAGTTTTTGAAAGATAGGGTGAGTTAAAGGAAGTGTTGGGTAAAGGCTAGTGATATAGGCAGGAATCAGGTCTTGGAGAACTTTTATGTCCTTCTAAAATATTTGAGCTTTATTCTTGAGGGAAAGGAGAATGTCAGGAGGCTTTTTAGAATGCCTGCTCCCATTAGAAAGCAATACCTGGCCACTATACAAAATTGGAAAGTACAGAAAAAGTGTGCCAAAGAAATATAATGTCATTTATAAGTTCATTCCCTCTTTCTGTTCCCCACCCCAGTCTTGTCTACCAATTCTGTTTCTGATACACAGTGCCATGATTAGAGCAAGTCTTTGGGAATGGTACTGAGAGGTGCTGTATAATAAGTTGTAGGAGAACAGAATGCAATGAATATGTTGCAGGATAATTTAATTATTAGGTATCTGAGCAGTCAGGAAGGAACGAGAACAATAATCCTTTTAAAGATAAAATCAACAGGAGATTTCAACTAATTGTAAGTGTGTGTGTGTGTGTGTGTGTGTGTGTGTGTGTGAATGAAGAGGAAGATTTGTTAGATGACTGACTGCCTTTTTATGCCCACATGACCCAAATGATCCAGTTGACATCAAACAAGAGAGACCTTACAGGAGGCAGAGGATAAGAGACACAGTTTTGTGTTGGAATACTTTGAGTTTGAGATGCTTCTGTCTTCAAAGGCATCAAACTGGTCCAGAGCGTGGACCGTCTGCATGGAATTCAGGATCCGGGTAGCAGTGGTGATTGCATCCTCTTCTCTGTCTGCAGAGCTTTCACCTGTTTTTAACTCCTCACCCCCCCCCCCCCCCCCCCCCCCCCCCCCCAGCTTTGCTGGCATCTTTTTTATGGACAGTTTCTGAGGTTGTGGAGACAATTGATTTAAGAAGTGCAGCGGTTCACATGGTATTTACAAAGCCATCATTTCTTTTATAAGATTTATGTATGAGGTCAAAGTTAGTATGATCCAAGGGTCAGTGATCCCCAGACTGGACCATTAATCCTGTGGTAATGGAAGCGATGGCAGCTTTCACCTCAAACACACCAAGAATGATGTGACAGCACCGTCCTCCCTGTGCTTTGAAAAGGATTGCTGATTATGGTGTTTTCCTGTAAAGCACTCCTGCCCTTTAGGTTTTGCCTATAAATAAGGGAAGCATGAGACAGATCCCATTTGTAGATTTCACGTGTGTTTACATTTTCAAGGATAATCCACAATCGGTCAATTACATTTGACTCTGGTTCTTGGGACAGTCCAAATGGAAGGGGCGGCTTGTTATAAGAAAGCAGAGTCTTTCCTGCTTTGTGGGGTAGCATGATTAGTTTCAGCATTGGATCGCAGCTGGCCATAGCAGTGCCGTGGCTGGAATCCTGGGTTTCCAAGCTCAGGCTTGTACGGTAGCATCAGTGTCCTCAAGTATATATGCATTCCCTAACAATTGGTTATTTGCGTTTCAGGCTTGTTTTTCAGTTTTCTTCACCATGTTAAAGTCTGGCCTCAGCTTGCAGAGTTTAAAAAGTAGGCAAATTTTACTCATAACCTTTACAAAAATTAAAAATTTTAGTTGGCTAAGTAGGTCTTGATTGGTGCTAGAAATCCTTTCTAAAAAAAATTTTTTTCCCCCTTTTTTCTCCTAAGCTCTGTCAGCATTTGAACCTGTTGAAGATTTTAGAACATTGTGCAACCTTTGTTTTTATTTGCCCCCTGGTAGATAGTGACAAACTTCATGAATGGCTTTGATCTTTGTCTTTAACCTTTGCCATTTTAACTAAGATGTGTCTTGATGTGGGCCTCTTTGACTTCCTCTTGTTTGGGACTTTCTGTACTTCCTGGACTTGTGTGTTTTTTCCTTCACCAGGTTATGGAAGTGTTCAGTCATTATTTCGTCAAATAGGTTCTCGATCCCTTGCTCTCTTTCTCCTCTTTCTTGTACCCTTGTGACGTGAATATTATGCTTCATGTTGTCCCAAAGGTCCCTTAAACTCTTCTTCTTATTATTATTATTTTGAATTCTTTTTTTTTTTTTTTTTTGCTCCTCTGGGTGTTTCCTGCTATCTTGTCTTAAAAAAAAGGAATGCTTTACGAATTTGCATGGCATCCTTGTACAAGGGCCATGCTAATATTCTCTGTATCATTTTAATTTTAGTATATGGGCTACCAATGCAAGCTTTTGATTAGTGTTTAATTATATAATAACAGGCTGTAGTCGAGTCAACTTGACACACAAAAGACCATTACCATTGGGGTGTAGTGTAGTCATCAACCCATTTCATCTAAGGAGTAGGAATCCATTCTAGCTCACCCACCGCTAGGATGCTTTACGTCCCATTACTTTCTCCCATTGTACCAAAGTTAACCTTGAGATTCTCACCCACTATTTGACTCTTAGTTTAGTCTTTTCACATGTTTGCATTTTCTTCCACCACTCTGAGTAAATGCATAATTTCTGGGAGTTTGTATACAGAGTTCCTGTGTTAGAAGCCCCTCTGCCTTTAACCCACACTGTTACATTTGATGATCTTGAAAAAATGATCAAGTTCCCTTCTAGGCTATTTTACTGTTTCTAGGCAAAATCTTAAAACTGGGGTATACTTCCCAAGGTTTTCATGACCCTTGACTTTAGTGTTTAGTTTCCATGATACTTCTAGCCCTTCCATCAGAGGCTTGGTCACCCTTGGGGGCTTGGCATGGGAGGGTGTAAACTTATATACCTGAGGACTCCTGTTCCCTAGGAAAGTCTCACATTTTCTTCCCCGCCTCAAGAACTTCTCAAATGCTCTTTGGTTTGGCCATTGTCCCCCTTTCTCTTTTTTAACCTCAACACCCACACATTCTGTAGGATGCCTCTCTACCTGTTTTTCTGTTCAGACAGTTCAAAATAATCTCCCCCCACGGCCATTAGAGTCACAGCACTGGCCCTGGTTGTGAAAGAAGAAGTGGACACCAACTGCTAAGACAAAGGCTAGAACAGACCTGGACTTGCTGACTCATCCTGCTGCATCTGTACAGGAGGATTAACTTCTGTGAATGAGAACTCAGCCATATCTCTTAGGAGATGACCCCACCGCCCAAAAAAGGTGCCAACAGATGCTAATTACTTCAGTTTTTCTGTGATGATGATACCTCTCCAGTGGGAACTGGACCAAGGCCACCAGTTTATTTTATGCTGGCCACCAGTTGTCAGTTTGTAAAGCATATGTCTCGCATTTAAACCAGAAGTCTGGTTGAGCCGAAAGAGAACATTGCTAATTTCTCATGGGTATGTTTAATTGTTTATAATAGTTTGAAAAATACTGAGAAAAACACGAGCATTGGTGGAATCACTTACTATTCTATTAAACTGTCCACTGGGAAAATTTACCAATTAGGGCTTCACTAACTTAGAATTTGTCCAAATTTAGAATGAGCTAAGTTTATATTTATTTATGATGAAATTTCTTCCTGATTACTCCAGTGCCATAAATTGTTTTGTCAGTGAGATATTAAACTCACTTAAAAAAATTTTAAATATTTTAATAACACATTTGCAGATAAATTATACTAATTATAAGTGGATTCTATTTTGTCTGATGGAAGATATATAGAACCTTCTAAGCTTTATGTTTCATTGATAATTTTTATATATTTGACTGTAATAAAACTCCACTTACCTTGAAATATTCTTTCATCAAATGTCTCTCTCTATAACTTACCTTTACACAGTCAACCATAGTTATTCCAAATTTGAAGAATTTATATCCTCCCTTGGTTTTTTATTATCTAATTGTATGAATTGGTTTATACCAATGATAATACAAAAAGGTATATTTGATTTTATCATGGGTTTTGTATACATTCTACAAATATATGTGGGGATATAGAAATTTACACACTCCATGATAAGAGAAAAACACTATCAAGACATGATTATCTTTGTCAGATGTCAAAGACTAGTTTTTGGAGCCAGAGAATATTCTCTTTTAAGGGATTTTTGGTGGATTATTTTTATATGCATCAACTTGGCCTGGGCCATGGTGCCCATATATTTGGTCAAACATTATTTTAGACTTTTCTGTGAGGGTGTTTTTGAATGAGATTAACATTGAAATTGGTAGACTTTGAGTAAGGCAAATTGCCCTCTATCATGAGAGTGGGCCTTATCTAACCAATTGAAGGCCTTAACAGAAAAAGACTTACCTCAGTGAAGAAGAGGGAGCTCTGTCAGCAGACTGCCTTCAGACTTGACCTGTAACATCGACTTTTCTGGGTCTCCAGCTGCTGACCAACCCTGCAGATTTTGGATTTGTCAGCCTCCCTTTAGAACCCCGTGAGCCAATTTCTAAAAATAAATCTAGCTTACTATAAATATAAATATAAATCATACCATTATAAATACATATGTACACATTCTGTTGGTTCTTTTTCTGGAGAACCTGACGAATACGGGATTCTTTGTATTGCGTTTTGAACTGGAGGGCTGTGCTCTGAGCCACCCATTGTGTAAAGTATGTTTGTTGTTCACGTGCTGTTCCTTAGTTATCCATGAAAACACTAGGCTTACACTTAGTAAATATACCTTAGTCCTTATAGACTTTGTCTTTATCAATTATCTTTATATACACCATGGATATTGCTCTCTGAGCTTCAGATTTCTCGTGGAAAAATAGGAGAAGTGGGCGGGAACTCTCTTTACTTGTTTCTGCCTTACCTACCGGGTCAGCTGGTACAAGAATTAATGGTAATTTGTGTAAAGTTTTATATTGTCTGTAATTTACCTCCAAATACTTTAGTGTATCCATCACAATATTTATGGGTTTAACTTTGTTTTAGGAGTCTTCAGTTAGCATTCCAGAATGCCAATCACGAATCCTCACCCTAGGATTAGTTAATTAGTATTAGAAAGACCCTAATTAGAAGCCTACATCCCAAAGATAGGTAGTTCAAATCTGCACAAGAACTTTTATTAACATTAGAGATGTTACAAATAATTGGTGAAATGAGCAATGTTGAAAATGTGTGAATTGGCCTTAGAAATATTTTATGTTAATTGACTTTGAGTCAGACAGGGCCAGGAAGCTAATAGCTTTTGGAGTAACACCTAATTCTAGTTCTCTTTTGGTCTTATTTTCTGATATGTAGGATTCTGTTGAGTGATCCAGTTGGAAGGTTAGGCACATTCTACCGTAGAAACCTATCACAACTGCTTTAAGTACACCTTCATGCAGGTTACTTGTCAGGGGTCCTTAAGTACAGACATCTGGGACTTGACTGAGCTTACAAGGTAGAGCTGTGGGTTGGTTGTTCATCTTCCTGCTCATCAGTGCTTTTATATGCAGCAGAAAACCCTCACCTATTTAGAATCTTAGGAGACTACTAGTGTGTACCCCCAAATGCCCAATAATAGTGAACTCCAGTTTGGCTTACATTAGTTTGCAATAAGAACCCAACACACTCCCCGGCACACAGTAGGCATTAAACCACTCTCTTACTATCGTGAGTCAGTGAACTCGCCTTGGTTCTGGGGGAAAAAAAGGAAGTTATGATGCATTGTTCTAAAGCTGCCAGAATCCTGCTTTCGGAGGATGGTTTATTGCCAAATTTATTTTTAAAACTTCAAGACATGGACTATCTTCTCCATGCTTTGTCTCAATTCAGAATCTCCTTAGCAGAGCCACTAAAATCATGGGAAGGTGAGTTGGAGTGCTACCAAGGGAGCCTGTGATAAGGGGGGTCTGTTGGTGGAAGCATGTGAGTGCTTGGCTGATGTCCAGGAGCAGGCTGTGCCAAGCCATCATCCGAAACGCAGCAGGCTGGAACCTGGAACATTTTCCATCTTTGATGTGTCAAGAAGATGAGGCGCAACCCAGACGACAGGTAGAACTGAGACCTTGTGGAAGCACTGTGGGAGATTCCTTTCAGTCCATATTTACAGAAAATTCTGAATTTATTTTGACCTGTATTGATTGAAGAAAATGTGTCCTAAGGAAGTAAAGGAAATAAGTCTTTTTTTCTTATTTTTGAAAAAATGTTGCTGTTGTTTCAAAAAAGTGTTGTCACTCAAAACTACCAGAAATGTGAAAAAGAATGATTCTAGTTGAAATCTTATAATACGATTTCTAATCTTAACTGAATTTGTTTTTCATAGCCTTGGATTACTGGGTAAGAAATGTCATTGCTAAGTGTGTTTGTAAGGTGTTACCCCTAAAGGCCTGCCTCTGCCACAAAGCAGGAACAAGGTCTTGTTTCTTTTGATAAAGGAACAGAATACCGTTTTTTGGCTCAGAAACAAGAAGTCTTAAATGTAAACATCCTTTTGTTTGCTTTTCTCAGTCAAATAACAGGAACAATATGAAGGTGACTGAAAAAATGTGTATATCTTGATGGGGTTGACTATTAGGGTCCAGGATGCCCTTGGCCTTTAGATTTTTTTTTCATTGCCTTAACATCATGAGGGGGCTCTGATTATTATTTGAGGAACTATCCGTATTTTTGCAAAGCAATTGTGGTAACATGAATAAAAATAGTAGAACTATTATAAGAATATTTAAAGAATTAAGACCCTGTGGATGAAATGGGAAGTTTTTACCAAGACCAACTTACTTGCATCTCTGAGGTTCATCCTGGTCAAGGCAAAACAAAGCCTGGCAGGAGGTGAGCTGTTGTGTAACACGGTGCCCCGCTCTGGACGCAGGGAGGGATCTGGCAGGCCAGTCAACACTGTTGTATCAAATGAGTTACGTAGATTTTTTGTTTCAAAGGCATTAAGCATCATGGTGGATGAAATATTGAAAACACTTATAAACAAGAGTATAAGGCGAGTGTAGGTATCTGGGGAAATATTTTTATCTTCTCATATTAGCCTGGGAAAACTTTCCTTCCCCCCACATTGAAACAAGCATGGTTGCATGGATTATCTCATTTCATTTCACACCACCTTTATGGGGTAGATATTATTATCATTATAGCCATTTTGTAAGTAAGAAAACTGAGGCTTATAGGTTTTACAATTTGACAAGAGCTAGAGAATTTAAGATGTCTTTAAATTAGATTAAAATTGGAACCATACCAGTTGGGAATAGAGATTAGATAGGAAGATAGATGTAGATACAGAAAGCACAAAATTCTGTGCTCACTTGCAAGTATCTCTGTAAATACTTAGATGTAGCATTATTAGTCAAAGGCATTTACATTTAAAATCTTGATAGCTAGTCTCAAATTATGCTTTCCCCCTGCTTTTCGAAGAGTATCCCTTTCTCTACATTTTCACGAACTCTGGATATTGCAGTCTTTTTATTTTGAACATTCTTATGGGCAAATACATGGCATTTCCTTGTAATTACATTAGCTTAATTTTTAATGAAGTTGGCATCTTTACATCATTTACTGAACATCAGTATTTCTTCATTGAAGTCTCAATTAATTTTCTTTTTCCTACTTATATATGCACTTGTTTTAGTTGATAAAGCCTTTTATATATTACGGATTTTTTTTTTTTTTTTTGGTACATGGGGAACCGAACCTGGGACTCTCTGGTTCGTAGGCCAATGCTCCAACCACTGAGCCACACTGGCCAGGGCTATTATGGATATTTATATCAATATTTAGCAGTATTCCCTTCTACTCTTTTTTTTTTTTTTTTCAGATAGAGCGGGAGGGAGAGAGAGGAAGAGAGAGAGAGAGAGAAACATCGATGTGATTGGACACATCGAGTGGCTGCCACCCGCACGACCAACCAGGGCCGGGGACAAACTGCAACCGAGGCACATGCCCTTAGCGGGAACCGAACCCGGGTCTCTCTGTACCGCAGGCCGATGCTCTAACCACCGAGCCAAACCGGCCAGGGCAGTATTTCCTTCTAATAGTTCACTGTCATAACTTTGTAATGGTAGATATTGTTGTCTGAAAGTTTTTAACATTTTTAAAAAATTGCACGATATTTAATTTGTACAAGTGTAGTCACAGAAGTTTGTTGAAGTAGTGCATTAATTTTCCTTCCTCAACTCTACTCCAATTTTTTTTTTAATCCTCATCCGAGGACATTTTTCCATTTTTTGTTCAGACAGAGTGGGAGGGAGAGAAAGGAAGAGAGAGAGAGAGAAAAACATCAACACGAAAGGGACACATCAAGCGGCTGCCACCCGCACGACCAACCAGGGCCGGGGACAAACTGCAACCGAGGTACGCGCCCTTAGCGGGAACCAAACCTGGGTCTCTCTGGACCACAGGCCGACGCTCTAACCACTGAGCAAACCGGCCAGGGCTCTACTCCAGTTTTAAAAAGATGAAAAACGACTCTTGCTAAAAATAGTTTGAGAACTCTTATCAGTTTTGCTGAATACCAGGCCATATCAAAATCTCAGTGGCTTACAGCATGTATTCTCATGTTGGTGTGCAGGTGGGCTGCAGGTCCAGTTGATCTAAGCTGGGCTCAGCCGGGTCAGGCTAGACTCCAGGCTCACTCTCAGGTTCGGGTCTCCTCCATTGATCCTCGTCCTGGGACCCAAGCTGAAACAGCTCTTGTTGAACACGCTTTTACTCACGGATCGCAGGAGCTCGGGAGTTTATGAGGAGCACGGGATGTTTCTTCTTCAGGCTTTTGCTGACAGCTTGCACACTGTTACTTCCATCTCCAGTCCATTGACCAAAGCAAGTCATTTCACCCACATTCAGTGGAGCAGAACATGTCTCACTTACAGTAAAAGGCACTGCGAAGTACATGGCAAAGAGTGTGAATACATAATTCCTGGTACATGGAGGAAGGGATCCAATCTCTGCTAGAATAATTAGCTTCATATAGGGGTGGACAAAAGTAGGTTTACACAGTTGTATTTTGAAAGCACATCATAATGTAAGCATTTAGTTCCACCTTTTCTAACCCCCTCAGCAGTAGAGATTAAATCTGTTGTGTTGAATGCATTTGAGGAACGCATTTAAAAGAAAAATAAATAGATTGGTGAATTCTTAATACAACTATAATGTTTAGATATCAAGTTTTAAACTTCCAAGTTTAATCTTGAGTCTGAATAATCAGCTACAGCACAAAATGGTCCTCATTCTATTTAATATTGTCCGTAACACTTGCTAAACCTGCAGGTTTTCCCTTAATTTTATTCGTAATTATCTTGAGACTTTATATTAATCGACCCACCTGTATAAAATGGGCAGATTACAACTATAACCTCTTTACAGTTCATAGAGGTGTCGATGGGACTAAACAAGAATAGGTATTTTATTATACTGCCATGTACACAATGAATGCTCAAAAAATGTCAATCTTCCCCACCCCCTTCCGAAGTTTATGTTTAACGGCATTTTCCATGCAAGGTAAGGAGTTTGTTTACTAGAATTCTGGAATTATTTCTGCCTACCTTGTATGCAGCCTTCATATTTTCAACTTGGAAAATATTCTATCTAATTTTAATACACTGCTGTACAGATGAGGAAATGTATCCCAGAAAATCACAGGTGAGGTTAAATGTCATTCAGAAGATAAGATCAGGATGGGGACCCAAGTTCAGCATGAACTGCCAGCTCCTTGTGTTTTTCCTGCTGGGCTGTGCAACAGTAAATGTGGGTTGCTACCATCTCTCCCCAGGTTCGTACCAGGGTGCCAGAGGATGCACCGGATTCTCCTAACCTCCATCTCCTAACTTCCATCTCCATGCTCAATAAAAACGTAGGCCTTCTAGACCTTGTTCTTTCGGGGGGCCACCTCTATGGAAGTGTACTAGAGCTAGCTTTCTTAGTACTTGAGCTTTCTTAGAGGCAGTGAGTGAATCTGAGTTGTTTTTCTAGTGAGGTTTGGCTGTATGCTAATGGCCATTTCTCATCAATCCACAAGTGTGGGTTAACAAAAAAAATTATAGAACAGAACTGTCGCCTCCCTTACCGGTGTGACGTCACAGGCCCGGGCATAGCAGGTATGTTTTGTATAGTGTTCACCTTCTCACATTTTGCTTAATTACAGAGACAAACAAAATTTTGCTTGTTGGCAGCAATATAAGGAATTAGAGGTGGTGTTTTTGTTTTGTGAAGTCCCTTAATTGTAATAAGTTAATATGTTTAAATAAAAGGAAATAAATAGACCTTAGCATTACCTAGTATATCTGTTTGGGTTATATTCTCAAAACCATTTCTCTTAAGTATTAGTTCACTTAAGTATTCATTTGCCGCAAGGGATTTTTTAAATCTTCACCCGAGAATATGTTTTTTATTAATTTGAGAGAGGAATGGGGTAGAGTGAGAAACAGAAATATGGATGTGAAAGAAACATTGATTGGTTTCCACCCACATGCGCCCTGACCGAACCCAAAATTTAGGCATGTGCCCTGACCCGGAATCGCACCCGCAACCTTTTGGTGTACAGGATGACACTCAAACCAACTGAGTAACCTAGCCAGGGCTGTGCCAAGGGATTTACAATCATAAGATGTCCATCTATCCCTTAATTTTTAAAAATTACAGGTACTTTCTAATTCTCCTGATGTTCATTTAATCCCTTCTTTTAGATGATCCATACTACTTAACACATGTTCACTTCCTAAGATTGACTATTTAGAAATGAAATACTGTATGCATGGCAGTGATTTAGCTCAAGGAAATCTCAGGGTAAAATCTATTTAATCGTATATTAGTGCTGGTTAATGAAATTAGGTTTTTAAACACTTAAAACTCAATATCTTTAGGAAATTGCCTGCAGTTATTTGTAGGAATTAGTCAGTGTATTGAGACAGATTCAGTAACAAATATTGCCTTATATACAATTTATAGAATCACTACCTTTTGTAAAGCGTCAGTTATAACAATATTTAATTATTCTACATAAAAGAAACATTTAAATAGTCCCACTAGCAGGCTGTCTGAATTGAAGATGTAACCCAAGAGGGGCGTTATGCCTTATTACCTCACTGTTCTGGCAATGATAACAAAGCAGTTGTTACAGAAGAGGTCGGAAGTTTGAGTTTTGTGGGACATATTTTTACCTAATTTTATGAATTATATAGTTGAGGTAGCAGCATTGCGTTTACTGTGTTTCTGTAAGATACAGTTAATGCATAATAAAATCTGGCATAGGAATGGCCCATTGCTGTCTGAAGAGAATGGGCATTTACCAGCCTTTTCTTGTTTTCTTAAATGTTTAACTTCTTACCTAAATGGTATGTGACATTCACCACTACGTTCTACTTGCCACAGATGAAAGAGAATCACGCCTTTGCCACCACAGACATTGCACCGTTCAATGGATGGGACTCAAAGTGGTGGCCTGCGCACACACATCATGTATAGCATTGCTTTTTTTTGATGTTTTTATTGATTTTTTTAGAGAGAGAGGAGGGGAGAGATAAAAACATTGATGTGAGAGGGAAACATCAATGGGCTGCCTCCTGCATGTCCTCTACTGGGGATTGAGCCCACAATCCAGGCATGTGCCCTGACCGGGAATGAAACCAGGACCTCAGGGCATAGGATGATGCTCAGTCCACTGAGCCACACCGGCTAGGCCATATACCATTGATTTTTAAACTCATTGTTTATTCATTTGATTTAGTGTTTCTAGAATCTGTGGCTTTGTAGGAAGGTCCTCTCTAGCCTAGTAAACATCATCGCATATATTTTTTAGCACTTTTATAATTTTTTGTGCTTAATAATCTGGATTTGACTTTTGTTAATGATATGAAATAGGAATATTCTCATTTTTTCCCTACTATATATATTAACTAATTGGAATAGAAAAGTAGAGGAGTGGAACAGAATAGAATATAAAAATAGATCTACCAGGGGCCAAAACTACATTGCCTTAATAAATGACATTGTGTTATATGTTTTGATATTTGATAAGGTGTGTTTTCATCCTTATTCTTTTTTTAAAATATGTTTTTATTGATTTTTTAGAGAGAAAGAAAGGGAGAGAGAGAGAGAAACATCGATTGGCTGGTTCCTGCACTCCACCTACAGGGGATCTAGCCCACAACTCGGGCATGTGTCCTGACCAGAAATCAAACCGGGACCTCTCAGTCCATGGACGACACTCAGTCCACTGAGTCACACCAGCCAGGCCCTTGTCTTTTTTATGCAACTTGTTAGTTTCCATGAAAAGTGTGAGTGTGAGTTTAATTTTGATCGCTCAGAGTTCATAAGTCAAATTGGAGCAAACTGACATTTACAGTAATGTAGGAGCATAGATATCTTGTACAATATCAAGGATTTTAATCCAGGAACATGGCCTGATGTTACACTTATTCAGGGCTTTTTGTATTCTTTAATTAAGTTTTATAGGGGAGAATAATGTGCATTTATAATCAATAATTCTTAGATATTTTATAGTTTTTGATCTTTTCTGTTATAGTTCCTAAAACCATTGTGGTGTGGTGTGAGTGTGTATTCTGTTACTTTCCTAAGCTCTTATTAGTTCTAACAGTTTTTCTATTAAATCTCTTGGATTCTCCAAGTAAACAATATCTTAATCTCCAACTAATGAGTTCTGGTTTTCTTTGTCAAATTTTTATAGTTTTTTTTTCTATGTGCCCACATAATTTACCAGACTATAAGCAAGATGAAGATGAAAAGTATCTTACATTATTTCTTTTCTACAGAATGAGATGATTGCTAGGTGCCTCAAAAATTATACCAAGTATCATTTTCCAATATGTAGTCATATAGCTTTTGGGTTGTTTTATTTGATTTCAGCATACCCTCAAATGAACTTTATAAACCAGTCTGATTGGGGAAGAACATTTGAAAGCAGAGTGTTTGGAGATCCTGACGAAAGTCAGGAAGATGTAAATTTATTTGAAACAGTCACCTCATACTAATATTTTTATCTCTATCTATATACACACATGCATATATACATATTTGTTCTCTTACTATATAGTAGC
Organism: Molossus molossus; assembly: GCF_014108415.1. Lineage (NCBI taxonomy): Eukaryota > Metazoa > Chordata > Mammalia > Chiroptera > Molossidae > Molossus > Molossus molossus. Next base: position 32,249,021 of record NW_023425401.1, on the reverse strand, counting down.
AAAATTGAGCTATATTCCAGAATGAATATCATTTCAATCTTTTTTCTACAATTATATATTTGGACTCACTAGCAGGGGAGGACGAGTGGCAAATATCAATGGAATGATTTTCAGTTATATCTGCCAGTAGTTTCCAGGACATGTAAGTTCCGTATCGGCTAATTTCTTTATTTGTACTATAAAGGTTTGCTCCCATAGGCATGTTACATTGCAGCCCACTCAACTATTGATGTTTTCCAAAAGATACAGATACAGGTAGTTGTTGTTTGGGATCTTTTATTTGAAATACACCTTCCACCTCGTCTGTATTCAAGTATATGAATCCTTGTTTGTCCTTTAAGACTCAACTCAAATACCCTCCCCTCCATAAAATTCTTCCCTTTCTCAGGCAAATAAAAAAAAATTACTTGATGTATTCCTCTGTTACATCAGTTACCACATTATATTGTAGTTGTTTGTTTTGATTTTCGGTGTTCTGACGAAGCTGCGAGCTACCTCAGACTGTGTCTTCTTCATTGTGTAGCACGTGTCTGGCATAGAGTCGGGATTTTTGATGAATGATTAATGTGAATAAGTGATTACCAAAAATATATAAGGAAAGTGAAATACCAAAAGGGCTGTCTAAAAGAAAATCACAAATCTGACAATTTGAGGGCTCTGACATTTCTAAACGCCATTTAGGAATGTGCATTTTGATGTTGCAATATTGATTATGGTGGAGAAATGTGGTGGACACCAAGTGTCGCATGAGGCTGTGAAATCATGTTGAAAGTCAGGAAAAAAAATTCATTCTGCTACAAATCCTGTACATGACATGATTTTGAAATGTAGGAACAATGCAACCTCTGCTTCTATATATGCAATGTGTATTCCTAATTTACAGGTTACCATATATAGCATATAAGAGTTGCCAGTTTTCCCATGTGAGTATAAAGCACACCTTGACTGGCAGGGCCAGCTATGTAGACAATGGACTTGATTTCTTCTATCTCTGACCTTCTGTTCTCCTTTCTATTTTCATTGTAGTTTTTTATGTGTTTTTTTTTTTTGTTTTTTTTAAAAACAACTCAGTCCTAGTTTTTAAGATTTGGGGGGACATTACAGAGTTTTAAAGGCACAGTTTAGATACTTAACAATTGTTGAATTTAATTGAAAATATCAGTTTTCATTGTACCTATTTGGACTTGATGAATTATAAGTTTCTTTTAAATATTCTTCAGTGTGTCGAGCAAGGGATTTATACCTATTTTCAGTTACTTTTCAAATAAAACAAATATTTCAGTTGAAATGAGAACAATCAAGTTTCTTGTGACTATGTCTGAGTATCACATGTATAGTCTTTTGAATGATTTGGAAAGGAAGGAAAGCTAGCAGTATCCTATTTGTTCTGCTGCTCTCAAGCAATATTCTGAAAACCATTACATAGGAAGGTTCAGTGAGAATTTAACTTAAATCTACATGCAAGTAAAATGAGAGATGACAGATAAGAGCTTAACACAGCCCAGTACACTATAGAATAGAAATCAGTTTCAGTGATTCTGTGATTGAAATACATTTTGGTACTGACACACTACAGTGTTGAGGCTTGTAGAGGTCATACCAAAAAATAGGTTCAGTATGGGTGTTTGCTTAGGTAGCTTCTAGATGCTTCACCTTAGTTGTCTCAGGAACCAGCATTGCAGCTCGTTGGTATACTCCGATTCTGTGAAGAGTTATTAATACTGCTATCCAAATGTAGTCTGGGGCTATGATTGTCTACAAAACTGTTAAAAGTGGTAGAATGACTCATACATTTAGAAAATTAGTAAGTTATATTTATTCTCTTTAATTTTTCCTCTTAACATCTCAATTGACTTTAAAACCAAAACAGTTTAGATGAAATGATACAAAATTTGTAATTTATGTACTTGGGGATACTTAGGTTCGTTTGTTTTGTAGTAATTGAGAAAGCCATCTTTTGGGGATTATCATCTTTTCGTTCATCTCTCCCTACAGGTTTTCAGCACGTACTCCAATGAGGACTATGACAGGAGAAACGATGAAGTTGACCCCGTGGCCGCTTCAGCCGAGTATGAGCTTGAAAAGCGTGTAGAAAAGCTGGAACTTTTCCCAGTGGAACTAGAGAAAGGTAGATGAATTCTACAATGTTTATAATATTATTATGTGGTTGTATTAATAATACAGAAATGACTTGATTTTTCCCAAGTATAGTTTTTTCCCCTAAGAATTTGATCAAGTTTTAACTCTTATGGAGGAGTTTATCAAACTTCAAAAATAGTTGATATAGCCCTGGTCAGTTTTGCTCAGTGGTTAGAACATTAGCCTGCAGACTGAAGGGTCTCGGGTTTGATTCCCTAGTCAAGGGCATGGACTTGGAGGTTTGATCCCAGTTGGGTTTGTGCGGGAGGCAACCGGTTGATGTGTCTCTCTCACATAAATGTTTCTCTCTTTCTCCCCCTCCCTTCCTTCCACTCTTTCTGAAAAATCAATGGAAAAATATCCTCAGGTGAGGATTAACAACAACAACAACAAAATAGTTGATATAAATTCTATATAGATGGTGAATTGAAAGATTCTCTCCGCCCTTCCACTCCCAACTGAAACTCATCTACTTTAGTTGGCTGGGTGGTGGCTAGATGCAGGAAGGTATGAGTGAGGCCTGATGCTTGGTGGGTACTCGTGCAAGGGGCTGGCGAAGTGAGAGGCCAGAGGGAGCTGTTGTAGTGCGAGTTTGGTGCAAGTGGTTGTTTTTGGGTGATTTGATGGAGGTGGAGTGGTCATGGTTAGACTCTGAATGTGGTAGATACGAGGAAGGCTGGGCTTTCAGAAAATTATGGATTTTGGAATGAGGGCAGTAGAATACTCTTTATCTCTGAGTGGGAGAGGGCTAAAGAGCAGGGAGACTGGGAACAGAGAGGCTTCCTTGAATTCTCTCCCTGGGATCACCGACTGCCTGTTGTAGTAACAGGGAACCAAAGCACCAGAGGCCATGTTGTTCATCAGGTAAGACTGGAAGCTTGGAATTAGACTCTGACCAGTGAACAGAAGAATGTCACATCTCAGAATTTTAGAAAAAAGCAGAACAGATGACAACTTGAATAACCAAAAAAAGAAACAAAAAATCAAGTAAGAATATTCAAGGATGGCTTTAAAAAGACATTCTCAATCAAATGAATAATAACAAATAATAAATAACAATTTAAATAATAGAAATGTCAGTAGAGAAATTGAAGAGGAAAAGGTGATTATTGTTGGGATAAATTCTCAAATGACAGAGCAAAAATCCAAGAAAAACCATGAAAGAGACCCAACAGACAAAGAAGGGGAAATGGCACTAGAGGATGAAAGACATACTAGACAAATACTAGAGAAAAATTTCCTGAACACAAAAAAAGGTCGACCTGATCCTTGTATTTGAAAGGGCTTAGCCAACTGGTTGCAAGGACTTTAAAAAAAAAAAAAAATCTATGCTTAAGCGTAGGCCGGGAAAATTTTTAATCTTTAAGCATAAAGTGAAGATCTTACAAAATACCAGGCCAAAAATCAAAGCAAACAAGTAAGCAGAGATACTTGCAAAGTCAAAATAATTTGACTATCATCAGACTTCTTTCTTTTAATACTGCAAATAGGAGACGTACATGTAATTTCACATACCACTGAGAAGAAAATGATAGTGATCTAAGAATCCTGCATCCATCACAGAAATGAAAGAAAGAAATTTGCTGATATATAAGAATTTAAAGAACACATCACCCACATAACTTCCCAATTAGCAGAGAGGGAAAGAAATGACAAGCAACTTGTTGAAAACAGCAAAATGAGGGGTAAAGAATTGAAAACTATGTAAATAGTATTAAGCATAACATTGCTTGCATGGGAAAAATATGAAGAATACCAGTCATTACATTAAGCATGACTAGCTAATTGTTCATATTAAAAGACAATTTTATTTTGCCCGGCCAGTTTGGCTTAGTGGTTGAGCATCCAACCATGCACCAAGCAGTTACTAGTTCAATTCCTGATTGGAGCACATTCCCAGATTGTGGGCCCAATCCCCAGTGGGAGACATGCAGGATGTGGCCAATTGATGTTCTCTCTCATCGATGTTTCTCTCTCTTTCTCCCTCTCCCTACCTCTCTCTAAAAATCAATAAAGAAAAAAAAAAGATAATTTTATTTTATCTTAAATAAAATGTAAGAGTGATGCTTACATTTTTCACCTACTTAAAATTGTAAAAATCATTCTTTGCTCATGGCCTATAGGGCCGGATTTGGCTAAGGGCCATTGTATTGGTTATCAGAGCAAAAATGAGAACCCAAATATTCATCAGTGATAGAAAAGGATATATGAATTATTGCATATCTATACAATAAAATATTACTCAACAGCAAAAATGAAGGAGCCAAAGTCTAATATGTATGACTCTTACAAACATAAAATTCAGAGGAGGGGGAGCAAGTCACAGAAATCATTTAATATAATTCCATTTGTTTAAATTTCAAAACCAGAAAAAAAAATTAACAGCATATTGTTTAGAGATACACAAATAAATGTTTTTAAAAAGCAGTATGAAGAAAAGGAGAGAATGATTAACACAGTATTTAGGATAATGGTTACTGAGGAAGAGTTATAATATTTGGGAGGGGTACAGAATGGGCTTTTAGGGTATTGGTAATGTTCTGTGTCTTTGTTAGTACATGGATGTTTGTTTTATTCTTTCAACATGTTTTGTAGATAAATGATTTTATAAAATTTTTGTTTTTATGCTATATTTCACAATAATAGACTGGAAAGATTAATCTAGGAGAGAACCAAATGAAGTACAATTATTTATAATTTTTGAGGAACCTCCATACTGTTCTCCATAGTGGCTGCATCAATTTACATTTCCACCAACAGTACACAAGATTCCCTTTTCTCCACATCATAGCCAACACTTGTTATGTTTTGTCTTTTGATGATAGACATCCCAACAGGTGTGAGGTTTTGATTTGCATTTCACTGATAATTAGTGATGTTGAACACCTTTTCATGTGCCTGTTGACTATTATATATCTTCTTTGGAAAAATGTCTATTTGGTTTCTCTGCCCATTTTTTAATTGGATTTTTGTTTGTTTGCTATTGAGTTGCGTGAATTCTTTTTATATTTTGTATATTAATGCTTTATTATATATAGGATGTGCAAATAGGCTGCCTATTTAGTCTATTGATGGTTTCCTTTGTTGTAGTCCCACTTATTTATTTTTGCTTTTTTTGTTTTTGGTGGAGAATCCAAAATAATCATTGCCAAGACCAGTGTCAAGTCTGTGTGTTCTACTAGGAGTTTTATGGATTCAAGTCTCAAATTTAAGTCCTTAATTCATTTTGAGTTGATTTTCGGATATGGTGTAAGATAGGGGTCTAGTTACATGTGGCTGTCCATTTTCCCCAGCAACATTTGTTGAAGAGACTATCCTTTTTCCTTTGTATATTTTTGGCCCCTTTGTCATAAATTGACAAAATATGCATAGGTTTATTTCTGAGCCTTCTATTTTGTTCATTGACCTATATGTCTGTTTTTATATGACAGTGCCATACTGTTTTCATTACTATACCTTTGTAATAGAGTTTGAAATCAGGGACCATGATGCTTCCAGCTTTTTTTTTTTTTCCTTGTCAAGATTGTTTTGCTAGTCAGGTCTTTTGTAGTTCCATATAAATTTTGCGATTGTATGTCTATTTCTGTGAAAACTGCCATTGGAATTTTGATAGGGATTGCACTGAATCTATAAATTGCTTTGGGTAGTGTGGACATTTTAACAATATTAGTTCTTTGAACCCATGAGCATGGGTTAGCTTTCCATTAATTTATGTCTTCAATATTTTTCATCAGTGTCTTACATCTTTCAGCGGACAGATCTTTTACTTCCTCGGTTAAGTTTATTGTTAGTTATTTTATCTTTTTGATGCAATTTAAATGGGATTGTTTTCTAATTTCTCTTTTTGATGGTTTGTTGTTAGTGTATAGTAACTTAAATATGATATAAATAATAGATTACAATACCAATAGAGAATTTTACTTTTAAATTGAGGAAACACTAAAAAATTTCAGTTAAAACCAGGAATCACATTTTAAATGTTCTTTAAATATAACAATCATTATGCACAATAGAAAATGAAAGATGAAAAATAATCTTATGGTCAGATATAATGTAATAAAACATGTAACATATATAAGAAAAAACATATATATATCTCCAATGATTTTAATTTTAAAATGGTAGAATGAATAAGATTATATGTGAAAAACAACATCAGATACATGTAAGAAAATCAATAGTTTTCTCTAAATTTACATTAAAAACCTAGAAATGAAAAGAGGAGCAGTATTTATTTATAATAACACCACCACAACAAAATATTATTAAATTAATCACTAGGAAAAACATAGATTTTACCTGTAGAAAGTACATCGTTTTGAAAGATGTAATAAGTTAATAGAAAGATATACTATGTTGTTTGGTGAGAAGACTTGGTACATTTTGTATCTCTGATATCTATAAATTTATACAAAATTTAATGTAGTCTGAATAGAACTGCCATTAGAGTCTTATTGGGAGACATGATTCCATAACAAAATTCTAAATTTTATGTGGAAAAATATAGATGTAGGGAAGTATGAAAGAGACTGTGAAATGATTTAGTCTCCCAAATATATGATTATAATGTAAGGCCTCTCTAATCAGAATAAATTGTATTCATATAACAGTTGATCAGTTGAACACAAACAACATCCAGAGAAAGATGCTAGTGTGCATGAGAATTTATTATATGCCATGTATGATATTCTAATTTAGAGGGAACAGGGTACTTTACAGATTGTTCTGGCATAACTGAACACCTGTCTGGAGGGATACGAAGTGGGACACCTACACTTTTATTACATCATATATAAAAATAATGCTATATGGATGAAATAGTTAAATACTAAAAATAAAATAATAAAGGTATTTGACGAAATTTGTAAGACTATGTATTTTATCTAGTCTTGTGGGAGGAGGGACTTAATCAAAATGGAAAACCAAAAGTTATAAAGGAAAAGATGGACCAGTTCAATTATCCAAAACCTTTAGCTTTTAAAGCAGTATTGTCAAATATAGCTCATACATAAGTGATAAATTTGAGTGAGGGAAATCTTCATTATAGATGACATGGAGTAACTATCTATAATATGCTAGGAATCTTTCCAAATTATGAAAAAAGAGACAGGTAAAACTCAGTAGAAAAATTGGCAATTCAGTGAAGAGGAAATCTAATGGTCCATGCTCATAATAATGCAAGCTAAAATATCACTAGAAATGGGGGTACTTTCTTTCCTGGGAGAGAAGGTAAGCTCTGAACTCCGGAGTATGGTTATAACGTCCTCTGTAATAACACATCATCACAAGTCTTTTCCTGGTTGCTTTGCCTATTTATGCCTGTCCCTACAGTGGAAGACGGTGGCTGCAAGAATCAGTGGCCTTCAGGTATGGGGCTCTGGACTTCACCTGTGCTCAACAGACACAGCCCAGAGAAAGCTGTACAGAGATGAGATCAACCTCTGGTCTCCATGGGTTGATTGTACTTCTTTTAATTGCCTTTCAATATCACCACGTCTTTCAGTACTCTGTGCTGGAATTGAGGATGGCTCAAACTTATTATTTCCCACAATCAGTTTGTAACTCTGCAAAATTGAGTAATTTTCCAGTTAGTGCAATAAGAGAAGCTGTGGAAGGAAGAAAGATAATTTTAATAAAGCCTGAGTTCAGGCAGGGAAAATGGATTTAAAAACAAAGATGTAAGATATTTTCAGGAAGAAACTATTTAATGATATAAAACTACAGAGAGTTGACATTTGAGAGGAGCTGTTTGAAAGTATTGAGTATGAGAAAGTTTCACTTACAGCTGAATATTGGTTCAGCATGTGATGATTTATAATGAAGAGAAACTCCTATAAATACAACGAATGTGGAGAAGAATTCAGCTAATACTTAATATATACCAGAGAGTTTATACTGGACAGAAACCTTATGGCATTATTCAATGTGGAAGAACCTATAGAAGAGCTAGCACACTGGGGGGAAATCTTAGTATTTGGATGTAAACATGATGTGAAGGCTTCGGGTCATCATTGAGCCCTTCACCATGAACAAACGCATACTCTGTAGAAAGCCTACGAATGTGATTGATGTGGGCAAGAATTCAACCACACAGCCAGTTTTTATGCACATGAGAGAATTCTTGTATGAGAGGAGAAACTTTTTTCATGTAACTAGTAAGGAAGAGCCTCAGCCCAGATCTAACATTCATGTGCACAAGAAAACTCATTCTGGGGAGAAACCCTAACACTGTAATGAATGTAGGACATTTTTGAGCAAGAGAAAACCTCCTGGTGAACAATTGGAACACAGTAAATATGGGAATCCACATGTGTGCAAACATGCTAAGTGTAAAAATGAAGGAAAGTCTCCAGCCATCACTCATATGTTAGTCAGCATTGAAGTTCTCACACTGGAGAGGTATCTGTGCCTAGAACCAATGTAGATGTGTCTTCAGCTGGAGATCACAGACAATTTCTCCAGGGGGAACACTATAATCTTTCTTTAGCACAGAACTGAGCAAATAGAGCACACTTTTGCCAGATGACATGTTATTTTAAAACATCTTTATTTAAGATGTAGGATTATGAATTGTACTTAGAAATACTTATAGCAGAAATTGGTTACAAGTAATGGTCAATGAGATGAATCCTAGTCAAAAGAGTACTAGTTAAAAATACTTGCCATGGCTGGTTTGGCTCAGCAGTTGGAGTGTTGGCCTGCGGTCTAGAGAGACCTGGGTTCGGTTCCCGCAAAGGGCATGTACCTCAGTTGCAGTTTGTCCCTGGCCCTGGTTGGATCGTGTGGGTGGCAGCTACTCGATGTGTCCCTTTCACGTTGATGTTTCTCTCTCTCTCTCTCTCCCTCCCATTCTATCTGAACAAAAAGTGGAAAAATGTCCCCGGGTGAGGATAAAAAAAAAAAAGAATACTTACTAAATTCTAGGTTGTTGCTAAAAAGTCGTCTAAAAGCATCAAGCTTTGCCCAGCTGGTGTGGCTTAGTGGATTGAGCATCATCTTATGGACTGAGAGAGAGGTCCCCTTTCGATTCCTGGTCAAGGCAAATGCCCAGGTTGCAGGCTCGATCCCTAGTGAGGGGCGTGTAGGAGACAGCCAATCGATGTTTCTCTCTCACATTGATGTTTCTATCTCTCTCTCCCTTCCTCTCTCTTTAAAAAATCAATAAAAACATATTAAAAAAATAAATAAAACCATCAAACCTTATGTTGAGTACATGAGCTAGGTTTCCTTTAATAACCCACCACTGTTAATTAGTATCTATTTTTTATGCAGCAATATACCATAATTATAAAAACTGAGGCTATCAGAAAACAACTTTGAATATTAACCAAATGTATGGAATGCAGTATAGTGGATCTTTTATTTTACCGATGTTCAGATATATGTTTATAGAAAGAACAAATGGAAATATGGATAGACATGTTTTGTAAGTGAATTAAAAACAGAGTTTCTCAGTATCATTCATGGGGCCAATAAAATGGAAATAAAAGTGAATGCCTGCGAATATGTTATAATTTCCTCTCACCGTGAAATATTACACAATGAATAAAAGTGTTTTAACGCCATGTAAGTTGATATTCATGAGGTATTATTGAGTTAGAAAAGTAAGCTGAAGAGAAAAGTAGGTATCATATGATCTTATTTGTGTAAAGCAAATAGGAAAGAAAAGCAAGTTGTTGATATGGTAATATCCTTGTACAGCAGGACAGAGAAAGCACTGAAAGACACATACCATCTCGTTAACACGAATGGGGACATGGAACAAGTGGAAAAGACCACATAAATAAAGGGGACATTCCAGATACGTCATGATCACATTTAGTTAAAATAATATATATGGCGCAGCCAGGAAAAATTGAGCCAGAATGGTCAACCTAGGGTTATATTCCTATAAAATTACTGAACCTCAAAGAATTATTTGTGAAAGCAGTACAAAAAGCTTTGAATAACTAACGGAAGTCTCTGAGTGACTAAAAGACAAGAATATTCTTTTTTCTCAAGAAAAGAAAGACCCAATAATTTTATTTCCTTCCCAAAATAATCAAACCAGTAAAAGAATATGTAAGTGTTTGACTATGTATACTTTTGTGCTCAAAATATTATATTGTTTAGAGAGGCTGTGTTTTAAGGCAGATTGTTTACTCAATAATCAAATTATTACCTTTTCTTGGGATCACAGTGAATAGCCAACTGCAGAAGTAAAATGAGACTAAACTCATGAGCCTTTTGCGGGGTCTTATTTGACACCCTTGCTCCCCAGCATAGAAGAAATTTCTGCTAAGGCAAACATATATGATACTCACTGTGTGACAGTCCATATAGAACAACATGAAAAGGAGCAAATAGCCCTGGCCGGTTTGGCTCAGCAGTTAGAGCATCAGCCTGTGGTCCAGAGAGACCCGGGTTCAGTTCCCACTAAGGGCACGTACCTTGGTTGCAGTTTGTCCCCGGCCCTGGTTGGGTCGTGCAGGAGGCAGCCACTCGATATGTCCCTTTCATGTCGATGTTTCTCTCTTTCTCTCTCTCCTTCCCACTCTACCTGAACAAAAAAAAAAAAAAAAAAGGAAAAATGTCCTCGAGTGAGGATTAAAAAACAAAAGGAGCAAATAGGTCTCACCAGTCAATTGCAGACTAGTGTAACACTGAGATTGTTGTTTCTTTCCCCTTTCTTTATAGATGAGGATGGACTTGGCATAAGTATTATTGGAATGGGTGTTGGAGCAGATGCAGGACTTGAAAAGCTGGGAATATTTGTCAAGACAGTAACAGAAGGCGGCGCTGCTCAGCGGGATGGCAGGTGAGCTGTTATTGATAACCAAGCTCCAGGAGGCTTCACAGATGATGTCTTTCAGTGGTAGCTTTCTCCTTTCTAATTGTTTAGGACAGAATTTCAGAGTATGTTTCATCTGTGGAAAATGTTAAAATACTTGAATTCCTTTCTGACTTGTAGGCAGAATACCTGATGAAAATGGGTGGATGGATCTGTTACCTCTGCCGAACCTTGTAACTATCTACTTACCTAGTAGGAAGTGGGCAGAAGCATGAGTGTATATAGTTGAGTATGTGCTATGGAGATCAGCATATAGTTTCACCTCAGAAATATCCAAACAAACGATAATAGTTCTGGCACTTTTGAAAAATGACAGAGGGAAAATAAGAACCTAACTCTGCAGTGATGGTAATCCGGGGGGTCAGTGCTTCTCAAAATGTGCCCTGTCTCAAAACACAGGTTCCTGAGTGCCACCTAAACCTGTGGAATTAAATCATTAGGAGAGAGGTCCTGCAGTCTTTACTTAAGCATCCACCTTGGGTAATGTGGATGCAAACCAGAGTATCAGATGGTCATTGTTTTATGTCTTAGCCTTCATCATCTCAAGCAACAAGTATCTTTAGATTTTCATTAATCCTCACACGAGGCCTCTGATGCCTCAGGTTGGGGTTGAAGCAGAAAGCTGGCAAGAGGAGTAAAAGTAGACACAAAAATATGAGTGCCAAATTCAAAGAAATGTCATTTTATTTTTCTTGGAATGTTGAATACCTGGCTTTGACTTTTGTCAAGGTTTAAGTATATATCACTTAACATCGTTTCAAGAAATAATAAAGCACGTTGAAAATCATTTGTGGCCCTGGCCAGTTTGGCTCAGCGGTTAGAGCGTTGGCCTGCGGTCCGGAGAGACCCGGGTTCGGTTCCCGCTAAGGGCACGTACTTCGGTTGCAGTTTGTCCCCGGCCCTGGTTGGTCGTGCGGGTGGCAGCCACTCGATGTGTCCCTTCACGTCGATGTTTCTCTCTCTCTCTCCCTTCCTCTCTCCCCTATCTGTACAAAAAATGGAAAAATATCCTCAGGTGAGGATAAAAAAAAAAAAAGAAAATCATTTGTGAATCTCTGCTGAGACCCATAGTAGCATGTAATTCTTTTGTAATCCTAAAAACACGGATAATTCTCAATGGAACTAAACTGATAAACAAGAGCACACCATTAGTATCTATCATCTCCTTCCATGACGTTCGGGACCACATTTTAGCCTTATTTGTATTCCCATAGTACTCGGACAGAGAAGGTCTGAAGTGAATCTTTTGAATGAAAGCTCAGCTGACTGAATGTGAATGTATATCACACTTAAAATAAAGAAAGTAGATCATTAATATATTGTGTTTAAAAGGAACGTATTAACAGTCATCCTCCATTTCAGAGTAGTTAAAGAAATAACCTTTTTGCCCCATCAATGAATTATATAATAGTAGTAAATATTTTTCATTATTAATTTAGAACCTATCTTCCAAGGGAGCTAAAATGTGTTTGTAAAATCTACATTTCTCCTTAAGTTTCATAAAAAATTTGAGTCTAAATTTTAAGTTTAAAAATTTAGGTTTAAATTTAATTCTAATGTGATAGGAAATAATTCTTACTAGTAGTTTTCAAACCATACGAAATTATTGTGAACCATCCCTCTTAAGTAAATGGGCCACAAAGCCAAATCAAAATACAATTAGATAAAACACAGAAAGACGGAAAATTTTACATTTGGCGCTTAGCCAGTTCCTTTGTCCTGAACTCAGACTTATTTGTTTTTTCATCACTCATTTTAGAAATTAGATTTGTTTTCTATTTTCATTCTCCTGTGTAGCTTTAGTGTTTACACTGATGTGAGCTTCCCTTTATCAGTCCCAGTGTATATTTCTTCAGTCCTTTTATTTTTAAAAAATGTTTTTTCTTTATTGATGTTAGAGAGAGAGGAAGGGAGGGAGAGATAGAGACATCGATGAGAGAGAACATCAATTGGCTGTCTCCTGCATGGGATCCGGCCCATAAACTGGGCATGTGCCCTGAGTGGGAACTGAACCGGTGACCTCTTGGTGCATGAGCATCAACCATTGAGCCACACCTGCCTGGTTCCTTAGTCCTTTTAAATGATTGTTTTCCTTGTGTAGTAATTCTTTGTTGTTGCAATAGATGCTTAATAAATGCCTCAGTGAATATATTAAGAAAGGCAACTTGATGTAATGAAATGAGGTGGGATCTTTGGGATCATGTGACCAGGAGTCATAATTACATTCCCTCTACTTACAGCTATGGGATATTGAACAAATTACTTCATTTTTATGTTATCTACATTGTTGTAAGTATTAAATAAGTTATGTAAATAAATAACTCTTTTCAGTGCAGTTTGTGAAATTATTCTTGAATGTAGTAGGAATAAACTTGAAAGTTATTAAGAAAAACTTTCTTAATAACTAACTTTTTAAAATAACTTAAAAACTATTAGTTATGGAAAGTCTTATGAAAAACAATAGAAAGATTTATAAAATATGTATAATATGTTAAAATGTTGGAGGTCAGAGGAATTTTAGAGATCTTTCAATCTATACCTTTTATTTTATATGTGTATGAAAAGTGATGAGAGGTGTGTGTGTGTGTATAAAACAATATATATACACATATATATATAAAACAATAAGTAGTTTCCTTATTAGACCTATGGTAGTGTTCTCATCTTTTAAATAATTATATTATTATTAGTACCACTATTATTTTTGTGCTAATTTGCACAGTATTTAGATGTTTATTATTTTAAAAGTATCAGTATATAAAAAATTGCAAAAGAAACAGTTGATTGCTGCCTCCAGTTAGTAATAATTTAAAAAATTATGTATGCTTATTGATATAGAAAAATATTGTATTAAGGATTTACAAAAATATTATGATTAGTGTTATTCCATTCTTGTGTGGCTATGTTTTCTAATTATACACTTCTGACGTAGCCCCCCATCTGTCTGTCTGTCTCTCTGTCTCTCTCTATGTCTCTCACACTCTCTCTAACTGAGAATTCATGCACATCAGAGTGTGGAATGACTTTAGTCTGTGCTTTTATATTGGGGGTGGGATTTCAGATAATATGGAATATTTAATTTTCCTATAGAGAATAAGTAATACTTGTATGCATATTTTAAACTACAACTACATATAATGAAGTTATCATCATGTGATCTTGGGGAAGTTACTCTTCAGAATTTACTTGTGGATAAAATTCAAGTTCTGGATTAGATGTTCTTCACAGTTCCTTTTAGCTTTAAAAAGATAAGAGTCTGTATTATACTTCTCTAGCTTGCTTTAGTTTCTTAGTAACTTTTCCTTATTTGAGAAAACTATTTCAATTTAATCTCAGATTCAAGCACACTGTTTTCAAGGGATGTTAAAAAACAGACTTACATAGAAAATCCTTTTCTCCTGCCTTCCACCCCAACACAAGAAACCTTTTTATTGTGATTGCTTTTACCCCTTACAAACATCTCAAACTCTCACCACATTTTAAGTACTTTTAAAAATGTGTATGGATATTTATCTTCTGAGTCATCCAGTGCAGTTAAAAAGTTTTGAGTCCTTCGTATTCTTTGATATTATGTCCTACTTTCTAAGTTTTCTTTTGTCAAGCTCTTCACGTCTGTGCCTTTTCATACGATGCCTGGAACATAGAGGGTGCACAACAAATATTTGTGGAATAAGTGAATGCTTGTGCTTCACCACTTTCAAAACATTCACTTGGACCTAACATTTTTCTTTTCATATTCCTTCTCTTCTTTTTCTTCTCTGCCTCTCCTCTTCTCTGCCTTTTTTTCCCCTTCCCCCTGCCCTTCCACTCCCCTTCTTCCTTCTTCCTCTCTCTTTCTCTCTTTTTATGCAACCTTACCTCTTACAGGGTAGCTTGTAATTTAGCTGAGTGACAGGATAACCGTTTTCACCTTCTGTTTTAGTAAATTCTATAGTAAAATGATGTTAAATATATTAACCATTACTTTTTTGCTGCCATACATTTTATGATTGTACATAGGACACTTTAACACTTTAACACTAATTATTTCTCCAGTCCTCTTTAATGAATCTATAAAGCAAAATGAATTTTAAAATAAAGCAATTGAAAATACGGATAGAAGAAATTACGTGAGTGATAACTGACAAAAGAGTAATAATGCCGTGCTAAAGAGGCAAATTAAAAATGTACCTGGGGTCTGTGTTGTTTCTGTTTCCTATGGTTGTTCTCAAACTTTTGTCTGCCATTTTACAACACTGTTCTTTTCAGGGTTGGGGGGGCATCAAATATGATTTAAGGTGCTATGTAATTTATCCTTATTCAGATGTTGGTTTTCAAATAATTTGAATTGGTTTTGACCGTCTTTTGGGTAACACCAACATATAAAACAGATGCCAGGTCCTTTCTTATGCCTACCCTGCAGCACACTCTCTGTCCTGTAGGCTGTCTGTGCCCCTGAGGAACACTCAGGCCTGGGACAACCCTGCACGAAAACTGCCCTTGTAATTGTGCCCATCTGTCCTGATTCCTTAGTCCATGGTCTCCTATCTGTACACACACTCTTGTGTCACTGTTCTAATCAAATATTTTGCTTGTTCACCCCTTAGAAAGTTGGGATATTACCGCTTTGATAGGTACATATATTTTCGTATGCATTTCGAACTTTACTACCTAGCCTTTTGGGGTTGACCCAAGTTCATTACTGTTGCTCCAGCTGGTCTCCCTTTCATTCGTTTTGATTGCTTTGTTCACATAAGCCCTGTGAGCAGAATTTCTGTTTTTGTTTCCCCTTGCCCAGTACATCATGTCAATAAATAACTACCCAATAACATTAAGCGAACCCTAGAATAACCCAACTTATATATTTTTATTAGACTTACCCCCTGTTGGTACTGGCTTGCAGATTCAGAATTGAGGGGTGTCAGAAATACCGACTCGGCTGAAGAGCAGTCGTGTTGCACACGTGTTTATTAGCACATGGAAACTGTTGAGGAAATGCCAGGGCTAGATGCCTTTTACAGATTAGCCAGGTACAGTCCCATAAATTCCATTCCAGTAGCCAATGTTTCCCGGGGAAAACAAGCTATTTTCTCTGCTATTCTGGAAAAATTTTTGGAAAATCCAGATGATCTGTATTCTTCATATTCTGGGTTGATCTGACTTGGAGAGCTGTGTATTTAATTTTTACTGCCAGGACTCATCCCTTATCTTCTCTGTGCTTCTAGTTATGAGATTTTCAGTGTTACTGTTCTGTGAGGTTGCATCTAAAAGTTAACCTCTCTCAGGAAAAGAGATTCAAGCAAGTAAAAAATCACTTCTTTAAACCTTCCTCAACTTAATATACACACTCAAGTTTTGATTTTCAGTATGTTCTTTCATATTCTAGAATTGGTGGACACTTTGCTTTAGGACTAAACCACTATTCTTTTTCTGGAAAAACAAAACTTCATTAGCTCATCTGCACAATTATTTTTTTCTCTGTCACTATTGTCTCTAGCATAGTCTCAATTATCCATATTAAATTGAACTTGTGATCTACTTAACTAACTTCTATTTAACAACCTTCATGGTAGATAGGAACTTGATAATAATTGCCTATCATACATAAGCAATTTAGCAGACCAACAAAAACAATTTTCTGTAGCCACACACTATTTTTACTTCTTAAAGGGTAAGGATGGACATATTTTTAATATAATGCAAAGTCACAGTAACTTTATAACATTTTAACATATATAGAGTTGTATATATAGTCATGTGCCACTTAACTATGGAGATACAGTCTTAGAAATGCATCATGAGGCGATTTTTTTCCTTGTGGGAACATAGTAGAGTGCACTTACACACACCTGGGTGGTGTACCTGCTACACCCCTGGGCTACATTATGGTCTAGTGTTCCTAGGCTACAAACCTGTGCAGCATGTTACTGTACTGAATACTACAGGCGATTGTAACAGAATGGTAAATACTTATATATCTAAAAATAGAAAAGGTACAGTAAAAATAAGGTATAAAAGATAAAAAATGGTACACTTATCATGGTTGGAGCTTCAGGCCTGGAAGTTGCTCCGGATGAGTCACTTATTAGAAATTGGCGATTAAAGGTTCTAGAGAGCAGTAATGTTATATTTCTTCATCTGTGCGGAAATTATATGGGTGTATCCACTTTGCTAAATTTCATCGAGCTGAGCACTGACAGTTTGTGTGCTTTTTTGCCATAAGTACACTTGAATTTAAAAGTTTACAAAAATGGATAGAGATGTGGTGTCCACTTCTGAAAACAAACAAACAAAGAAATCAACGCTTCTAATAGACTGAACGTTTAAGAGGCTGAGGTCTAGGGAGAGTTACAGATGTCTCAAAAAGCAGGTGAACAATTTTCAAAGCAATACATTTGAAGAAAATTAAGCCCTAAATAAAGACTTTTCCTGTGTTTAGGTTTAGAGTTGCACTTTACTTCTGTTTATTATATTTTATTGTTTTGTGATCATATTGGGGGAGTAGAGGAGAGAGTTCTGTGTGGTTAAGTGAAGTGGGGACCACTTATTTGTGGAGATTGGCACTGACAGAACGGATGGTAACGTATTTGTAAAAAACGCAACAGGAAGAAAGTAAACTGAAAATAATTGACAAAAAAAGGAGTACAGGTGTCCAGGAAACATCTTAAGGGGTTCAAAGACAAGAAATTAAAATTTAAAAATAATGTCTTACTTCTCAGATCAGTAAAATATTTTTAGCACAATATTCAGTTTTAATGTGGGTGCTTTTCAACACTGCTAGGGGGAGTACAAACTGAACAACCTTTCCGAAGGGCAGCTTAGCATGTAAAATGCACCTTGACATGGTCATTCCACTCCTAGGAAGTCATTTCAAATAAATAACCAGAGATATTCACAATGTTTTTTATATAAACATGCTAATTTGATCAACACCTTGAAACAACACAGTAGTGTAACAATATGTAAATGGCATATATATATATATATATATATATATATATATATATATAACACAACAGTATAATATATCCTTGATGGCTGTTGTAGGAAAGTATCTAATGATGTGATACAATGTATTATTTAGGTACAGGCTCTGGTGTTAGTTATCCTAGGTTCATAGCCAGGCTCTGCCACTTATTTGATATGACTATATAAGAGGAGCCAAAGCTTCCTTATATGTAAAACAGAAATAATAATAATGTATTTAATCAGGGCTATTAGCAGGATTAAATAAAATACAAAATATAAAAAGCATAGCACATTTTCTGGTACATAGTAAGGACTCAACAAATATTATCTTGATGAATTAAAGTATAAAATTCCACAAAACTATATATTCAAATAATCCTAATTTTGTTAAGTAAGGAAAAAAACCAAAACACCAAATAAAATAATGCGGAAGGTAATTCACCAGCATATTCTTAATAGTAGTCATCTCTAGATAATTGGATTACATGAGATTTTTCTTTTCTGCTTTATGGATTTCCACATTTTCCCAATTCTTAACCTTGAACATATATTACATTTATAACTTTAAAATAGTCTCTGAAATCAGCACAGGCTAATTTGATAATTGATGATAGTGACTGTTTTTCTTTAGACTGAAGCATTACAGTTACTTGTTCTTTATTGAAAACATATGTGCATAACCATAAAATAACTGGACTAAATCTTTTGGATTCAAGGATCGATAATCTCTAAGCCAAAGCCAAAATAACATTTTCTCAAAAAAGGTAACAGACAGGGGTAATTAGTACACATGATTTTGAGCTTCTGTTTTTCAACAGAAATTTTACAATGCTCCTCATATACAGTATTAAAAGCTATGTTTTATGACCAAGGTTTTGGAGATAACTAGGTGTCTTGGAAATCATGCTTTAAGCTGTGTATTTTAAACCAAAATCATTAGTCTTATTTGTTCAAAGACTCACTTTTATTATGTGAACTTGGACTCTTATAAAAAATATCTCTGAGCTTCTATCCGAGTTTTTAGAAAGGATTTTTTCCTAAGTGTGTAGCACATTTAAAGTAATACAAGATTTATGAAAGTGCTTAGATTGTCTGTTAACCAACTAGATTATCGCTTCTCTATTAAATACTCTCCTTGGTCGGGAACATTCTTCATTCACACACAGTGAGACATATGGCTTCTCTCAGTTACAGCCACCGGGTAGTTCGTAGTGTCATCTCTGCAATCTCAGAAACAGCTTAAATGATCAAAGAAAAACAAAAACTCACTGGTCAATATTTCAAAGGGCTATTTTCCATTCTAGTGTTCATGCAATATTTTAATGAAATGCTTTGAGCTTTTATATAGATAGAGAAGTTAAAGGATGGCAACTCAAATTTTTTATCATCTCTCACATGATAATAGGTAATGATAATAGATCCCGATAATCCCAATAGAAGTATCAAATGGTCATGTTATAAAATTATATTTCCAACCATTGCTGCTACCAGTGGGGAATTATTTATTGTTTTTGTTGTTATCTAGTGCAAACTAGATCCAGACCAAAACTGGTCAAGATCCAGGAAAAAACAATCAAAAATACTAAATTAGAAAAAAAACATGGTAGCAAAGGTAAAGTTCTACTGCTACTTTAGAATCACGCTGGAGAGCAAGCTAAGATGTGGCTGGGTTTATAGTCCATGAGATTCATTTCTGTGGTAATACAGTTGAATTGGCTTTGTGAATCTACTCTGGCATCTTGGTGGGCCCTTCAAATCTATTATAGGCTAATAGTCAAAGAGTTCAAAAGATGACTTTCATAAATATAAAATGACCATGGATCAGACTTTATTCAGCTCACTAAGGGTATCAGTGAAATGGTAAATGTGTTTCAAAGAACATTTCAGGAGGAGGCCTTTAAGGGCAAGTTAATTAAGTAATGTTAGAATAACATTGCCAGTTTGATACAAAACTGGTTAAAGCCCTGGCCGGTTTGGCTCAGCGGTTAGAGCATCAGCCTGCGGTCCAGAGAGAACGGGTTTGGTTCCCGCTAAGGGCACGTACCTCGGTTGCAGTTTGTCCCCGGCCCTGGTTGGGATCATGTGGATGGCAACCACTCGATGCGTCTCTCTCACATCAATGTCTTTTTCTCTCTCTTTCCCCCTCTCTCCCTCCCACTCTATCTGAAGATAAATGGAAAAATGTCCTCGGGTGAGGATAAAAAAAAATTAAAATACATTTCACCAAATTGTTCTTGGTTGGGCCTGTTAAGTAATGTACCTACACATGATATTGAAAGGAAGTTTATTCCTATTTCTAAACTTTAAATATAATTTTGCTTAACACATGGCCCACCATGATATATGCAACATTTACCCAGGGTAATTACAGTAGCACTCAATTTTTATTGATGGGAAGAGTTAATATGATAAATTTATCAGTTTTCCTTAAACTAATCTTAGAAATCAGTGTAATTTTATTAAAACACCAAGTATTTTATGGAACGTGGCAAGTAAATCCAAAATTATGAAGCAGAGCTCAAGAATAGCTCAAAAATTCTTGAAGGCCATGAATTAGGTAAAGGAAATTGCCCTATGAAATGTGAAAACCAATTCTGAAGCAATGTAATATGCAGAGATAGTTAGGCAGACAAGTAGGAACTAATACAGAACCCAGAACATGTCGATGCACATTTGAAACCACTACAGATCAGTGGAGTAAAAAGCAGACTCTTTATTAAATGATGTTAAGCTGATTGTTTTTATATATTTGGGAAAAATAAAAATTGATTGCTAACATTTTAATAAAAAATAAAAATAGATTGCCAACACCTTATAATAAAAAATAATACCTAAATGCAGAAAAATAAAAAGCGAAAACCTTTAGAAGAAAATATAGAATACTTTTATAATCTTGAGGCAGAAAGGGATTTCTTAAAACACAAAAACTACCTAATATAAAGCTAAAATTACAAATGTGATTATATATATTTTTAAATTGTTTTCCTCAAAACCACTGTTTTCCAAAGAAATGTGAGAAGCAAGCTGCAGATTGGAGCAGAGGTATTTGCCACATATCTAATTGAAACAGTGTTGGTAGACAGGATATATGAAAACATATTATATAAATCAGTAAGAAAAAAAGACACAACCTAGCATCAACAAAAATGGGTAAAATACATGACCTAACAGCATGCAAAAGTGGACAGTTGACTCAAACATATGGAAAAACATTTAACTACACAAGTAATCAGGGAAATGCAATTAAAATCGCAATGTGATGTCTTTTAACACTGACAGGATCTATAGTATCTAAAGGGTATGAATACACCAAGTATTGGTGAGGTGTGGAGATTCAGAACCTTTCACATAGTGCTGCTGAGAATATGAACTGGTGTACACGTGTTCAACTAGAATTTGTCAGTTTGTTCAAGGTGAAAATGCCTCTCTTTCTTGACTAAGGAGTTCTATTTCTAGGTATATATCCTGGAGAAATTTACACATGTGTGTAAAGAGACATGTATGAAATTGGTTATTACAGCAATATTCATAATAGTTAAAACTTAAAGTGGTACAATTTTCATTTGCAAACAAATGGATGAATATGTGTTGGTATATTCATAAAAATAATATGGTTGTTAAAATGAACTAGCTAAAATTGTATTTATAATCATGGATAAATCTCATATTGTTGAGTGAAGCAAACTAAATTGTAGAAAGAGAGCTTTACTATGAAGTTTGAAAACTAGAAATGTACACATATTATGCCTATTTGTGCATATGTGTTATTTCTGTTTCAAAACATCAATAGAAAGGCTAACCATCAAAATCAGTATGACGGTTAATTCTGTAGAAGCTGTGAATGTAATAGAATTAGAGATAAATAATAAAGGGACTTCAGCTTTTCAGTAGTAGATTTATTTAGGAAAAAAACTGACTCAAATATTGCATAGTGCTTAGATTTCATAAAGTCGAGTATTGGGTACATGAGTGTTTATTATCTAATTCCTTCTGCATTTCTCCATGAGTAAAATACTTCATTTTGAGGATTAAAATAAAAGATATATATATATATAAAACATATGTCTAAATTTAAAAGCATTATATACTCAACAACATTAATACTGTATATTACTCCTAAACAAACAAAAACAAAAAATATATATATACACATTTATACACACACACACACACACATGCACATATATACACCTTTATGTGTGTACATATATGAATTTTATGTATGTGAAGGAATCCCCACAATTCCTGTTGTTTTTCCTTAGAGAGGAGAGGGCAGACTAAGTATGAGGCCCAAAAGGTACTTCAGCTGGATCCTGCTATGTTTTAAGTAATGTTTAAGGCCAGAAAGAAAAAAAAGTAAATATGTTATACATTAACAGCAATTCTTTGTGATAGGAATATGGATTTTGAGTAAAGTACATCTCTTTAATATTGCTTATTGATACTCAAAAGAATCTTGTGAAAAGATTAAACATTTGACAATGATCAGGAGCTTATCTATAAAAGACAAATTGTGTATCTTAAAAATCAAATATTTTGTCAACTCATTTATTGTCAATAGTAATGTATTATCAGAAAGATTAATTGTGGGTAACTTTTTTCTTTTCCCAAAGAATACAAGTCAATGACCAGATTGTGGAGGTGGATGGAATCAGCTTGGTGGGTGTCACACAGAATTTTGCTGCCACTGTTCTCAGGAACACCAAGGGCAATGTCAGGTAAACACACGGCTTCATGTGTGTATGATTTGGTTACTTGATATTTTGTTAAATTTTATTTTCCTGTGATTATACCTATAAATACATGTAATTACAGTAAAATTTTAATCGAAATTCTAAAAATGTGCCTTTAGTTTTTAAAAAATTTTAAAAATATGTTTGTATTAATTTCAGAGAGGGGAAGGGGAGAGGGAGAGAGAGAGAGAAACATCGATGATGAGAGAAGCATCAGTTTGCTGCCTCCTGCACACCTTCTGCTGGGCATTGAGCCTGCAACCTGGGCATGTATCCTGACCAGGAATCGAACCTGGGACCTCCTGGTGCATTGGTCAATGACCAACCCCTGAGCCATACCAGCTGGGCAGTGCCTTTAGTTTTTAATATTTCCTTCTTTTTGTAATGATTTCATGTGAATGTAATTTAAAACTAAAACTACAGCATTCTGGAAAGACACGAAGATATGTAGTATATGGTCTGAATCAACATGGTTAATTATTGAGCTATGATAGTGTGCCTTATAGCTAATACAATAAGAATTGCTAGGAAGATAGAGTTTTTAATTGTATCCTTAACAAATGACTTTAAACCTCAAATCTTTTTAATAAAACCAGTTATATAGTAAATTGAAATTGAAATAATTATACATATATCCAGTGATAAACAGGCCGAATTATGTGAGGTTAATAAATGCATTTTTTAAATCTTGTTTTAAAGAAACAGGTAATACTAATCTTTGGAAAAACTATATAGGACAGAGGATATATTCTTTTGGACACTGGAATTTGTATCCAGTCCTGGGAGTCTGAACATTGTAGCTTGGAAAACAAATAGAAAGTAGTCCTGAGCCAATAAAGGTCAAAATTTGGAATTTGTTTAATTTGGTCACAGGGTACTTATTTTTAAATATAATATTGCTTATGTCTTATACTTTCCAAAACATCCTATGAAGGAATGCATAAAGGGACATCATTCAGTATATGTAATTATGGAAGTGTTTTAGTGTCATCGTCAAAATGAAATGGCTGAATGATCTGAAAATGTTAATGAGTTAATTGGTCTGAAGAGGTGACATTATGATTTCATTGCAGCATATTTTATGTTGCACGAGCACGACTTTTAAGTTTGAGAATTTAGACTTATTTCTGTTGGAAAGCACCCATTAATGTTGAAGAGAATGTTTAAGAAATACAACCTCAGTGACTTTCATGGATGTTGTTTATGCTTCAAGAATACCCACAGTCCTGAGAAAGTATGTCAAATATTGGCAAGAGTCCAGGACAAACCATACAACCACATATACATGTGATTGTCTTTCTGGAGATCGCTGTCTGTGCCTGAGGCGGCACTTGCCTGTTTAGTAGAGAGCTTGTGTTTGAAGCTGCCCATTAGGCTTTAAAGTGAATTTTAAAATAAAATAAGATATGCATTCAACTTATAAAAACATTTCTCAGTTGGAAAAAAGTTTGTAGTTACATGAAACATAGTTATTCCTTTCTTTCTCTTCATAATTTTGTGCTGTTATCATTTCAAGCCTTGTACAAATCGCCAAAGGCTTCTCAACCGGTCTCCCTGGTTTTGATCTCTCCCTTTCTGCAACTGTCCTTCTCATTCTTACCCCTAGTGGAGGAACATGACAGTGGATTCACATACATGAAGGGCTATCAGGAGGAGCTATTGACTCATTCTGTGGAACTAGTAGTACAGCTAAGACCTGCAGGTAGACATAGTAATTCTGTATCTATCATGTCCCTCTCCTCTTCAGAAATCTCCAGTGGCCTCCACTCTGGGCAAAATCTAAGCTCTTTATCCTGGTAGTAAAAATCTTTCGTCACTGGATCTTCTCACTGACCTCTCCCTGTGCTCGTGGTCTGGTGCAGTCAATACTAGTATATGTAGTATCTTTCGAATGTGTCTAATGAATTATTTTTTTGTACCTTTCTCTCTGCCATTTTTTTTTTTTCTGTTCAAAATACTGTTTATAACCTACTTATCTTGAAGCACATATTTCAGATTCTTTCTCCTCCAAGAAGTACTCCTTGACCTCACTGTCCCCTAGTTATCTCTTCATCCCGGTACACTAACCATTCATTCCTTTTTTTTTTTTTTACCTTGAGGTTATAGAACATTTAATTTTCATCTTTTTAAAGGCATGCACCTTATCTCCCAATTCACTTTGCAAAAATCTTGATATCAAAATAGGACCTTCAGCCTTCTTTGTTCCCCCAAATTATTTAACCCTCAGTCTTGACTGAAATTATGTAAACCAGAATCTTTATTAATTGTTTGTAAGGAAAAAAGTCTTGTTTCAATTTTAACTTATTAAAAATAATATTTGAATCCCCTGAATATATTTTATGTGGTAGTTCTTCATAAAATATTAATACAAAAACAGGATCTAAAAACTAGACCTGTAGTTTCAATGAACTGATTTAAACTGATTATTTAAAAAATGTCGGGTTCTGTATTTATTATTCAGTGGTAACTTAGCTACCACATTCATTGGTTACTAAAATTTTTTTAAAGGTATCTAAAAATTACTAAATGTAGTTTGTACTTTTCTAACTACTAAGCATAGATCTGGGAGGAATTTGTTGGAACTCATGGCTTTAAAGAGCCAAGAAGGGGAAACATAAGCTAGTGGTGATGAGAAAATTAAAAGCAGGGTAGTTATTAATTTTTAAATAATAGAGATCAGGATTTTTATTTATTTTCTAAAAATGTATATGAAATTGGTGCCAACATTTGGATATGAATCAAAATCACACAATGAAATTCTGTGACTTCACTCACACTTACAGTCATTTTTTTGTTTTCTTTTAAATCCTCACCTGAGGATATTTTTCCATTTATCTTCAGATAGAGTGGGAGGGAGGGAGAGAGAGAGAGAGAAAGAGAAACATTGACGTGAGAGAGACACATTGATTGGTTGCCCCCTGCACAACCCTGACCAGGGCCAGGGATGAACCACAATCAAGGTATGTGCCCCTGACTGGAATCAAACCTGAGACTCTTTGGTCTGGGGATCGACGCTTTAACTGCTGAGCCAAACTGGCCAGGGCGAGAGTCTTTTTTTTTTTTTTTTTTTAATCTGACCTCTTAGTCTGCTTTATTTTATTAAACTTTGAATTGATATACCTGTGTTTATGAACTAATACTACTAATGAAAATCTCATTAATATAACATTTTTAACACACTAGAGACCTCATAATACAAGTATTTTAATATGATAACTCCCAAGGGCACATAAGTTTTTAAATCTTGCATCGTTTATATGAGTTAAAGCATATAAGGCTCCTTTGAAGAAGTGGTTCAACTCAAACCCTTTCTAGGTTCCTAGATATGGAAAGCCCAGCCCTGGCTTGTAAATTATTATTGGTTCAGTCACTTTATTAACATCACTAAACTAAGTACTGACAATGAGTACTGTGCTCATATCATGTTAATTACTTTTAAGAAATTGATTGGGAAAAGGACTCATACAGTTTATACTCAGAATTAACACAGCAATAAGAGGGAGAAAGATAAAGACTGAAGGGGTAGGTATGGAGGTCTCAGACACAGTATTCTTTATCGTCCCTCTCCTGGGGCCCCAGGAAGTGTTCATCTCTACATTTTATTTATTTATTTATTTATTTATTTATTTATTTATTTATTTATTTATTTTCATTATTGAAAGTATTGCATCTCTAGATTTTAAACCACCTGACATATTCATGAAGCAGCTTGGTGCTAAGAAGCCCAAAGTCTGTGGGTGGTAGGGCAATCTTATAGTGAGTTGGTCATGTAGTTGCATTCTTACTACATAACAGTTCAACCATTGAAAACCTCCAGACTCCACCAAATCCAGGGCTAAGTAATACATCCAGTTATTATTACCAAGCAGTTCGGAGGGGCTGATATGTCTTGCCTTGAAACAGCTTATGGACTCATATTTGCAAAACATTGTTTATTCTTGGTTAGTACATTTCAGAGTTATAACCAAGGGCCAGCACTATGCTCTAAGCAACTCTAGAGATAGGCACTTGGTCAGTTCATAATGGCTCTATATTAACTCGTGCTACATCATACATAGTGCATAACGCATTTACTGTAGACTCTTTTGACGTTTGTTGTTGTTAGTCCTCACCTGAGGATAATTTTCCATTGATTATTAGATAGAATGGAAGTGAGGGAGGGAGTTAGGGAGAGAGAGAGGAAGAGGGAGAGGAACATTGATGTGAGAGAGACACATTGATTGATTGCCTCCCACAGAACATTAACTTGGGCTGGGAATTGGACCTGCAACCCAGGTATGTGTCCTTGACCGGGAATCGAACCCATGACCCTTAGGTCCACACTGGCCAGGGTGACCCCTTTGACTTTGAATTCAGGTTCCTACTATTTAGTATGTCTTTATTATATATTTCAGTGTTACCTGGTACAACCTAAAAAGAAAACATAATTATTTAAAAACCTATAATCTTTTTGGTGGTTGATAGAATGTAACTTTAATAAAATGGTACTTTAATAGGGATTGCATTGACTCTGTAGATTGCTTTGGATAGTGTGGACATTTTAATGATGTTGCTTTTCCCGATCCATGAACATGCTATATGCTTCCACTTTTTTATATCTTCCTCTAGTTTTTTTTTTCCAATGTCCTGAGAACAGTTCTTTTACCTCCTTGGTTAAGTTTATTCCTAGGTATGTTATTTTATTTTTTTGTTGTAATGATAAATGGGATTTTTTGTTTGTTTGTTTCCCTTTCTGAGTGTTCATTATTGGCGTATAAAAATGCCATCAATTTCTGGATGTTAATTATGTACACTGCTACTTTGCCAAATTCATTTATTAAATCTAGTAGATTTTTAATGGAGTCTTTAGGGTTTTCTGTGTACAATATCATGTCATCAGTGAATGATGACACTTTCACTTCCTCCTTTCTGATTTGGATCCCTTTTATTTTTTTTTCTTGTCTAACTTGGTGTGGCTAAGGCTTCTAGTACTATGTTAAATAAGAGTGGTGAAAGTGAAAGTGTGGGTATCTCTGTCTTGTTCCTGTTTTTAAGAGAAATGCTTTTAGTTTTTGCCCACTTAGTATGATATCAATTGTACGTTTTTCATATATAGCCTTTATTATGTTGAGATATGATCCCTCTATTCCAACATTGCTGTGGGTTTTTATCAGAGATGGGTGCTGGATTTTGTCAAATGCCTTTTCAGCATCTATTGACATGATCGTATGGTTGTTATCTTTCATTTTGTTTATGTGGTGTATCTCATTTATTGATTTGCAAACATTGTACCAGCCTTGCATCCCTGGGATGAATCCCACTAGGTCATGGTGAATACATTTTTTAATGTATTGCTAGATCCGATTTGCTAATATTTTGTTAAGGATTTTGGCATCTGTGTTCATCAGGGATATAGGCCTGTAGTTTTCTTTCTTTGTAGTGTCTTTATCTGGTTTTGGAGTTAAGGTTATGCTGACCTCATAAAACGAGTTTGGAAGTCTTCCTTTTTCTTGAAGTTTTTGCAGTAGTTTGAGGAAAATGGGTGTTCTTTGAATGTTCGGTAAAACTCCTCCGTGAAGCTGTCTGGGTCCAGACTTTTGTTAGCTGGGAGTTTATTGATTACATTTTCAATTTCCTTAGTTGTTAGTGGTCTGTTCAAGTTTTCTGTGTCTTCCTGGTTCAGTTTTAGGAGAGTGTGTAATTCTAGAAATGTATCCATTTTGCCTAGATTGTCCAATTTGTTGGTGTATAATTATTCATAGTATTTTTTAACAATCCTTTGTATTTCTGTGGTGGCAGTTGTTACTTCTCTTTTATTTCTGATTTTGTTTATTTGGGTCCTCTCTTTTTGTTTATTGGTGAGTTTGGCTAAAGGTTCATCAATCATGTTTATCTTTTCGAAGAACCAGCTCTTTGTTTCATTGACCTTTTGAATTGTTTTTTTCAGTCTCTATGCCATTTATTTCTGCCCTGACCTTTACTATTTCTTTCCTTCTACTTGCTCTGGGTTTTTCTTTTTGTTTACTTTCTAGTTTTTTAAGTTTTAGGGTTAGATAGTCAATTACAAATTTTTCATGTTTTTTTGAGATAGGTCTGTAGTGCTATGAACTTCCCTCTCAGGACTGCTTTTGCTGAATCCCATATATTTTGTGTTGTTATGTTTTCATTTCCATTGATTTCCATTAAGTTTTTTTATTTCTTCCTTGATCTCCTTGGTGTAACCCATTCATTGTTTAATAACATGCTGTTTAGCCTCCATGTGTTTGAATGTTTTTGAGTGTTTTTATTGTAGTTAATTTCTAGTTTCATGCCATTGTGTTCTGAGAAGATGTTTGATATGATTTCAGCCTTCTTGACCTTGTAGAGACTTAGTTTGTGTCCTAACATGTGGTCTGTCTTTGAGAATGTCCTGTTTGCACTTGAGAAGAATGTGTGTTCTGCAGTTTTGGGATATAAATTTCTGTAAATATCTATTAAGTCCATCTGATCTAGTACGTCATTTAGGGTTTCTGTTTCCTTGTTACTTTTTTGTCTAGAGGATCTGTCCAGTGATTTCAGTGGGGTGTTAAAGTCCCCTGCTATGATTTTATTGCTGTCAATTACTCCCTTGAATTATCCAAAGTTTTTATTATTTTTTTCTTTATTGATTTTGGAGAGAGAGGAAGGGAGAGGGGGAGATATAAACATCAATGAGAGAGAATATTGATTGGCCACCTCCTTCTTGCCCCCCACTGGGGATTTGGCCACAACCTGGGCATGTGCCCTGACTTGGAATGAAGCCTGTGACCTCTTGGTGCATGGGTCAATGCTCAACCACTGAGCCACTCAACCAGCTGGGCCAGAAGTTTTTAAATATATTTTGATGTTCCTATATTTTGGTGCATATATGTTTACCAAGGTTATATCCTCCTGTTGGATCTATCCTTTGAATACTATGTAGTGGCCTTCTTTGTCTCTTGTTATGGCCTTCATTCTGAAGTCTATTTTATGAGATGTGGGTATTGCTACCCCAGCTTTTTTTTTTTTTTTCCCACTTGCTTAGAAACATTTTTTTCTTTCTTCAACTTTCAACCTGTGTGAGTCTTTTGTTGTGAAGTGTGTCTCTTTTAGACAACATATATATGGGTCATGCTTTCTTATCCAATCAGCTAATCTGTGTGTTTTGATCACAGCATTTCATCCATTTACATTTAAGGTTATTATTGATATGTACTTATTTATTGCCAATTTTATTTATTATGCCTATGTTTCTCTCTCTGTTTCTTCTGCTTGTTATAGCAGTCCCTTTAACATTTCTTGTGTTGCTGTTTTGGTGCCAGTATATTTCCTTAGCCTTTTTTTTTTAATCTGAAAAGCTCTTTATTTCACCTTCTATTTTGAATAATAGCCTTGCTAGATAGAGTAGTCTTGGATTTAGATCCTTGTTTTCCATTACCTTGAATACTTCATGCCATTCACTTCTGGCCTGTAGTGTTTCTGTTGAGAAACCAGCTAACAGCCACATGGGGGCTCCTTTGTAGGTAACCTGTTCTTTTTATCTTGTTGCCTTTAAGATTCTCTCTTGGTCTTTAATTTTTGGCATTTTAATTATGATGTATCTTGGCCTCGGCCTCTTTGGATTCTTCTTGCTTGAGGCTCTCTGTGCTTCCTGACCTTGTATGCCTTTTTCCTTTACTAAGTTAGGAAAGTTTTCTGCCACTATTTCTTCAAATAGATTCTCTAACCCTTGCTCACTTTCTCTTCTGGTACTTCTGTGATGCAGATGTTGGTATGTTTCATATTGTCCCACAGCTTTATTAAACCATCCTCCAGTTTTTTAATTGTTTTTCCCTTTTGGTTCTCTGATTGAGTGATTTTTTTTTTGTGCCCTGTCTTTTAATTTGCTGATTCGATTCTTGACTTCCTCTAATCTCCTGGTTATTGTTATTCTTTCCAATGTATTCTTTATTTTTTTCTGTCATTCTTCATTTCTCCTTGGTGGTTTTTCATTTCCAGTTGGTTGATTTTTATTGTTTCTATATCTTTACTCATGCTGTTGTGCTTCCTCATAATCATTACTGTGAACTCTACATGTGATAACTTGCTTATCTGAATTTCATTTAGCCCTTCTTCTGTAGAATTCTCTTGTTCTTTCACTTGGGATTTGTTTCTTTGTTTCACCATATTGACTGTCTCAGTAGGGTTTGGAGCCTGCCCAAATTCCCTTGTGGTTATTGATGTTCCATAGATTCTGGCTCCCTCTGCTGGGTTTGGATATTATGGAAGTGACCAAGCTGAACATCAATTTCTGGTCTTACTGTCCTGGGTAAAGTCACAGGCCAGGCAAAGATTCAAGTTCTTAAAGTTAATAAGCCTGACATTGCAGTTCTATGTTGGCATTGAGTCCTCCTGGCTGGGCTTGGTTAAATTCCAATGGATGGGGCAGTTGCCTTCCCCCCCTCCCCTTGACTATAGCTGCTTTTATAGGAAAGCTCTGCTTGAGAAGAATGGTCTCTGCAACATGGGTTAATGGCTCAACACAGTGACTTGAGCCTCAGCCTTTACAGCTCAGTTCCCAGAGTCACAAAACCCAATATTCGAGAGGCTAAGGCTCAGAGCCTTTAAAGACTTGCTGGCTGGCTGGTAGTCTCTGGCAGTTATTGTGCCTCAGGTTGTGCTTCCCCAAGCTGGGCAGGGTTAAATTCCAAAGGGAGGGGCAGTTGCTCCCTGCCCCCTAGGCTAAAGCCACTCTGATGGGAAAGGACTCCCTGAGAAAAATGGTTACTGAAGCATGGGGGAATGACTCAGCTCCTTCCCAGCTCTCTCCTCAGGGCATTGAATCCCTGACTCTCCTCACGCATCTCCAGTCCAGTCCACCCTCTCTAGGCTGGAACCCAAGTGAGTGGCTGTTCCTTTTATCTTGCTGTAATTTAGTATACTGGCCCTTCAGGGGAGTGCTGGTGTTCCCAGTGTCTCTCCCTGCCGGACAGAACGTCTGCTCTGGTGTTTCCACAACCAGGTGTTATGTGGGCGCCTCTCCCTGTACTGCACCACTCTGTGCTGGGGAGCCGGCTTGGGGTTTCAACCCCCGACTTCTCAGAAGGAACTTCTCACAGCTAAGATAGCCCTCAGCTGCTGTCTGTGGGAGCCCAGTCAGCCCTCTCCCGCCTTTGCACCTAAGCAGTCTCGATTTGGGGTCCTCTTTACACTCCTGGTTATAAAGGTTCTCTCCAACTGCTCTTCAGTTGGTTATTCCAGATGAATTTTCTTTATTTCAGTTGCAATTCCAATTTGGTCCTGGGAGATAGTCCGTGTGACTTTCATTTACTCTGTTGCCATTTTTCCTTCTCCTCTGTGCCTCAGTTTCTTCACCTATAAAATGGGCATCATGATAGTACCTACTCCATAGATTCATGATGCATATTAAATGCATTTAACTGAATGCCTAGAAACAGTTGTAATTCAGTGAAATATTAGCTATTATTTTTATCTGAAAACTCTGTCATTTCTTAGGTGTTTATGTAGATGTCTAGAAAACCAACACTTAATTTTGTACCCATTTCTAACAAAAGCATAGCATCTTATGTATAAATGTGTATAATAATGTTATTCTAGACTTTCTAATGTTTTTGATTTTTAATTTTGGTAATTTTCTCTACCATTTTTCTGTTTCATTTATTTAAAAAATTCTTGAACTTTTTAAGATAAAACAAATGAATATACATTAACAAAAAGTCAAATTTCTCAATAGTATAAAAATAAAAATAAAAATGAAGTATTCTTTTCCTCTTACTCCATGTCCCAGTCTACAGAGCAAAACATTATTAATAGTTTCTCCTTTTAGTTCATTTGGAAGTACCAATATAAATCTGTTTTCATTTATTGATTTTTTTCAATTTTAGGTAAAAAAATCTAATGATTGTATGTTATGAAACTTTCACCTATCAATTTTTTTAATTAAAAATTTTTTAAACAGTTTATAATGTTTACTTTCTATTGTTTAACTGCAATTATCTTGGGTATTTTTTGTATAGGTTGATTAAAAAATTTTAAACCAATAACCAGTGTTTACAGTGTATAGTTATGAAAATATCACTCACTGTAGAATCAAGTAGTATGATTAAATTGATAGAAAATGAAATGTAATTTTATGTCAGTCTATCTTCACTATGTGGAAAGACTCTTCAAGTCGTAAATGTTCTAATAGAACCTGACTATTTTTAGCTTTCTTGATTTCTTCTGGGTACACTTAGCTGTAAGGATGCTTGCATGTCTGAAAATGCATTATTTTGCCCTCATAATAAGGGTAGGTATAGAGTTAAACTTCAAAATTATTTTTTCTCTGTATTATGAAGAAATTGTCCATTGTTAATCCGATTTGTGGTATTTCAAAGTTTTTTCTTTTAGATTTTTTACCCGCATAATTGGGATTTGACATTTTTACCAGGCTGTAACTAGATCTGTGTTTATTTTTGTGCAATTCTGTTTGGGATTCAGTCTGAAGTGTTGTTTGGGGAATCCATTATTATCTTACTATGTTGTTTCTTTTTCCTCATTGTCTTGGTCATCTCGTCTCAAACCTGTGTCAAATGGGGATTAGCTGTCCTGGGCACATCCGCTAGCATCTTCTTTTCTCTAAGGAACTCCATCTGTTTACATTTTCGCTAATATGTTCTAAGAGCTTTCTTACTAACTTATTTGTAAGCCATGGCCTTTTTAGCTAGTCTGGCCCTTATTCTCTATTTCCCCTTTCTGTTTAAAGCTCTGCCTTCTCTTGCCTGGACTTAAGAATTATCCAACTTCCTACTTGACATCTTCATATGACTTTCTAAAAGGCCCTCAAGTTTAATGTGTTCAAAGTATTATCCTTTATTTGTACTATTTCCTGTCTCCTGCCATCCTCCAAAAAACACCATATCATTTGATCTTTACTGGCTGGTGGCTTCTTATAAAGTCTCAGTTCAAAAATCGCCTTTTCAGTGAATGAGTTCCTCTCATGTTACGCAATTTTTGTCTAAAACCCAAGTCATTCTCTATCACATTACAATGTTTTCTACACCACATTGATTTAGTGATCCTCTAATGATCCTTTCCTCCTGGTTACCTGTCTTTTTTAGTCCCCTGTCCCATTAACTCCTGTCTGGCCTGTATGCGGAAGTAATGACACATGAGTTGGGAGGCTAGTCTATGCATGTGACTTCTACCTTGGTAGTTGGGATCACCAGCTCTGGAGAAATCCAGCTGCCACGTTGCGAAGACATTCAGGCGGCCTTCTGGAGAGGCCCACACGAGGAGGAAGTTAGGCCTGCCAGCGAGCACCAGTTTGCCAGCCATGTGAGGGAGGTGCCTTGGGAGGAGATTCTCCAGCCACAGGGAAGCCGTCAGATGACCGGAGCTCCAGGCAACACCTGATTAACTGTGTGAGAAGCTCCAAGCCAGAACTGCTTAGTCAAGCCTCTTCTGAATTCTTGACTCAGAACAACTAGGGAAGATACAATGGCTGCAAGTTTCAGGGTAATTTATGTCAGAGGAGTTACAAGTTAGAATGAAAGAGAGGACATCATTAGAGATCTAACAGATATTATAAGGATTAATCAGTATTATGAAGAACTTTCTGCTAATTAATACAACTTAAACTAAATGGTTAAATTTCTAAGAAGACAATACTATGAAAAAAACCAAAGCTCGCCCTGGCCAGTTTGGCTCAGCGATTAGAGCGTCGGCCTGCGGTCCAGAGAGACCCGGGTTCGGTTCCCGCTAAGGGCACATACCTCGGTTGCAGTTTGTCCCCGGCCCTGGTTTGTCGTGCGGGTGGCAGCCACTCGTTGTGTCCCTTCACGTCGATGTTTCTCTCTCTCTCTCCCTCCCACTCTATCTGTACAAAAAAATGGAAAAATATCCTCGGGTGAGGATAAAAAAAAACAACCAAAGCTCACTTCAGAAAAAACGTGTGTGCACGTGAAGATGAATTTAGAGTCAAAGTTTTTCAGCAAAGAAAATTTCAGTTCCACTTTGTTTCATTGGTGAATCTCACCGAACATTAGAGGGAGAAGTAACGTAAATTCTGAACAAACTCTTCCAGAACGCAGAAGAGGGGACACATCTCAGCAACATTTGTGAGTCCGGCATTACCATTGTATCAAAATCAGACAAATACATTAAAATAAAAGTTATTACATACCAATATGCCCCAGGAACATAGATAAAAAAATTCTTAACAGAATTTTAGCATCCTGAAGTCAGGAAGGTAAGAAAAGATAATAATTTATGGCCAAGTGACATCTTTGGAATCTTTGGAATGCATGGTTGATTTAACGTTTGAAGTTCAACCTATGGAACTTTTTATACCAGTAGAATAATGGAGAAAAATTACATGCTCGTGTGGTCATCTCAGTAGATGTCATTAAAAAAGAAAAACCTCTCAGGAAACTTAAAATATGAGGGAATTTCCTTAATGTGATAAGTAGCAGCTCTGTAAACCCTACAGCTAATATTATACTTAATGGTGAAAGACCAAACACTTTCCCCTTAGCATAAGGACAATGCAAGTGTCCACTTTCACCACTTCTATTCAGCATAGTACTGGAGGTCAGAGCTAGTCAGTGAAGCAAGAATAGGAAATGGAAAACACACTGATTGAAAAGGAAGAAATAAAACTTTATTCATAGACAACATAGTCATCTCCATAGAAAATCCAAAGGAATCTACAAAAGTTGCTTACAAGAACTGAAAAGTGAGCCAAGCAAGGTTACAGGAGATAGGTTGATGTACACTTTCAATTCTATTTCTACATACTAACAACAACCAAGAATTGAAACTTCAAATTTAATAGCATTCATGATAACATCAAAAATACTTAAGGATAATTTGGCATAATATATTGAATATTTCAGTGAAATTCTTCTGAGAGAAAATAAAGACACTCTAAATGAGTGAAGAAATAGACCACGTTTATGGATCAGAATACTCAATATTATTAAGATTTCAATTTCCCCCCAAATCTACAGATTAAGCACAATTTCAATGAAAATCTCAGAGGGTTTTTTTTTTTTTTTAATAGAAAAGAATATTTTTAAAAAGAACAAAGTTGGGGACTCTTTCCGTCTGAAAGCTGTCCTAATCACAGCGGTCTGGTTTAGGCATAAATACAGAAATATGTAGAATATGGAGTTCTGATATAGACCTGCACAGACATAAACATCTCAGCTGAATTTGAGTAATTCACCAAGGTAATTCAATGGGTGGAAATTATAGTATTTTCAAGAACCAGTGCTAGAACAATTGAATAACTGCATTTTTTAAACAATCCAAAACTCGACCTTCCTTCCACACTCTGTTTATATAAAAGTTAACTCACGATTAATCATAGACTGAAGTACAACAGCTTGAAACTATAAAATTTCTAGAAAATAGACAAAAGTCTCAGTGATCGTGGTTAATCAAGATCTTTTAAGACACAAAAGCAAGAAATATAAGAGAAAGAAATGGTAAACTGCATCAAAATTTTAAACATTTGTTTTGAAAGATACTCTTAAGAAAGTGAAAAGGCAATTTAAAGACTGGATAGTTGCAAAACATTTATCTGATAAAAGACTGTTATTTAGAAGACATGAAGAACTTTTATAGTTCATTAAGAAGATATATAACCCTATTAAAAATGCGCAAATCAATTAAAGAGACACTTCACTGTGGGAGATATACAGTTAAGCACATGAAATGCTGCTCAGTGTCATTAATCACTGGGGAAATGCAAATTCAATCCACAGTGAAGTACTACTGTCCACCCACTAGAATGGCTGAAAATGAAAAGACTGACAGTACTATGCATTGACAAGGATGTGGAGCAGCTCGAACATTCACTCATTGCCAGTGGGAACGCAGAGGAACACGGCCACTTTGCACAACAGTTTGGCAGGTTCTTATAAATTAAAATGTACACTTACCATTCCAGCCAGCAGTTCTACTCCTGGTCATATACTCCGTAAAAACACGTATCGATCCAAAGACTCATTTACATGTTCACAGGAGCTTTGTTCTTAATAGCTCAAAACTGGAAAAACCGAGTTTGATGTCCTGTAAGTGATAAATTGATATACACAATTTGTGTATCCCACAATGTACAGGAATGGGCAAAAGTAGGTTCATAGTAATAATAAGTACTACAATAATTAATAAAAAATAATACAAGAAGAAACCCTGTGTTTTCGCATACTCACAACTGTAAACCACCCTTTGCCCACCCTTATAATTTATTTACTGTTGCATACCTTATCATTAGAACAAAGCTGAAATTTTTGAAAGTATTTAGGAAAGACTGACTAGGATGTTGAGAAGTCTAAACACTTTCCCCTCTACATATAAAAATAAAAGATTCTATAAACTTTCTAAAAAATAGAACATTTAAAAAAGTCATGGTAGCAATTGTAAAGCATTTGAAAGAGTGAACTCTGGAAAAAGGATTAGGTATTCTCTTTAACTCCCGACCACTGGCCTAGTACCGAAGGACAGTAGTTACGGAACGTGATGTTGTAGGAGAGGGTGCGCTTCAGTATGAGAAATGTCTATGACTTATATGTTTGCCCTTCAACGCTATTCACATTTAACTCTACATGCTTTCTGGCAAATGCCTGCTACTTACAATCATCATATAGTCATAATGTTTTTATCCCCAACATATGTATTTGATGACTTTTTGACACTGAGCCATACACCACTACTGGAGGTCAGGATTTTATAGGAATTGTAGTTACACACAGTGGAAAGTAAATTAATGTTAGGGTCTTAAATATCTCTCTGTCTTTTTTTTAGAAGATATTATAATATTCAAAAGGATATTGAAATGAATGATAAGTGAATTTTTGTCAATATGCACATGTTTATTTTGGATTCATACCTGGGCATGTAATTTCTAAATATAGAAGTTTTGAAAAATTTTTCACTTGCAATCATTGGTGTAGCTGAGATTTCCATTTCAAATACATTAAATCTTGAAATGTTTTTCTTCATTTTCATCATTTTGATGTGAGTTTTTGTTGTCATTACACACAAAGGAAAATAGAGATTTTCACTTTTTATCAAAGTGATTTTGTGATTGTGCATAATGGAGAGTCATATCTGTGGAGGGCAGTGAAGGAATCGCGTGTCCGTGGAAGTCGTCAGTCCTTGTGGACGGTGTGTTTACATTACTCCCGAGACGACGCCCTTGCCCACAGAAGAGGAGCAGCTGCTGTGGATTTCAGACTAGGGGTAGTCGAACTTTTTAATCTTATATATATATGAGAATGGTCAATAGTCACACTGGCGGTAAAAAGACTTCAAAAACCACTTTAAAGAAGAGTTTGGCTTAATGAAACATTCTGATGTCACTATATACAGATTACCATTTTTAAAAATTTTCTTTTTTTGTGTTTATATACATAAATATTTAAACCTCAGACATCAGTGGTAACTTTAAACAGAGAAATGTCACTTTTTGAGAGGAAGTAGCATTTCTAGAAAATATCATTTAAGTTTATACCTATAGTATATAGTCTTTGAAATAGTATGTGTTAGATAACTTTTAAAAATAATTTAATTACAGTTATGTGTCCTTTAATTATGGGAATATGTGCTGAGAAATGTGTCGTCAGGTGATTCTGCCATTGTGTGAACATCGTAGAGTGCACTTACACAAACGTAGATGGTATAGTCTCCTACACACCTAGGCTCCGTGGTAGACAGTCTAGTTCTTCTAGGCTCTAAGCCTCTACAACCTGTTACTGTACTGAATACTGGAGGTAACTGCAACCCCGTGGTTCTGATCTAAACATATGTAAACATAGAAAAGGTACAGTAAAAATATGGTATAAAAAATTAAAAATGGGCCCTGGTCGGTTTGGTTCAACGGTTAGAATGTTCACTCTGCAGGTTCAATTCCTGGTCAAGGGCACGTACCTGGGTTGCATGTTCAGTTGTGGGCCCTGGTTGGAGTTGTGCTGGAGGCAACCAATCAATGTGTCTTTCACATCGATGTTTCTCTCTCTGTCTCTCTCTCCCTTCCTCCCTCACTCCTCCTTTCCTTGCACTCTCTCTAGAAGTCAGTGGATAAAGTATCCTCAGGTGAGGGTTTAAAAAAAGAAAAGATTAAAAATGGTACACTTGTATCGGGCGCCTACTGTGAATGCAGTTTGCAGGACTTTATAAATACTTGCTGTACATAAATATTGGTCATAAGCATGACCAAAAATGTGCAAGAAATGCATCGTGCTACAACGTTACATTGGTGAGGACGTCACTAGGTGATAGAAAGTTTTCAGCTCCATCGTAATTATGGGACCACCGCTGTGTGTGCAGTCCAGCGCAGACTGAAACGCCATCATGCAGCACATGACTGTACTTCATTTTTTATATTGAAATACAGTATAGAAAAATGTTTTGATAATTAGATACAAAATTGGGTTAGATACAAAATTCCTTTCAAAGAACTAATGCTTACAATGAAGTTTAAGTTTTTCAGGTTTGGGTATTACAGGTCTAGCTTTTAAAAGCAACATTTTCCTGGATGGATTTTTAAATGTCAAATGCATAGCATGTTATAGCTCACCATATGTCAAGCTAGAAAGGAAAAATATGTAAGAGTCTGCAAGTACAAGAAAGAGGCAAAAGCTTGGTTGTATAGGACTTTAAATTCTAAATGCTGTCAGCAAATTTTAGTGAAAGTGGCTAGATATCCCTGTACCAGCACTGCTCAAGTAGAAGTAAGTGAAATACTTAAAAAGCTACCAAGTTCAAAATAAACATATGCATATCTGTAATGTGATAAAACATAAGGAAAATGAGACACTCTTTACAAAAATGTTTGAAAGTACCTGTGACCTTGTGATCCAAAGCTTAAGGACTGGATAAGGAGAGTAGGTCTTGTACAGCTATGTTCCTTTTTGTTTTCAGAAGATATATCATTCAGATTTTTGGTGTATATACAATAAATACTTGTTTGAACAATATCTGAATGAAAGAATTGATTATACTAAACTAATAACTAATCCTGGTATAGCTTCTCCTTTTTAAAACTAGCTTAATTTCACATTGAGAATTTTTAAATTTGACATCAAATGCCATTTTGACTAGTGTCTCATTTTCTTTTAGAATTTTACATTTATTCATTCAATTGAGCACCTTCTGTAGAATAACTTTTGTCTGAAAAACAAGGCACTGATAAATCTTTTTTTTTTTTTTCAGTCCTCACCCGAGGATATTTTTCTATTCATCTTCAGATAGAGTGAAAGGGAGGGGGAGAGAGAGAAACAGAAAGGGAGAGAGAGAGAAAGAGAAAGGGAGAGAGCGAGAAACATTGATGTGAGAGAGATATATCGACTGATTGCCTCCCGCATGATCCTGACCACAACAGAGGTACATACCCCTGACCAGAATTGAAGCTGCGACTCTTTGGTCTGCGGGCTGCTGCTCCAACCACTGAGCCAAACCAACCAGGGCTCATAAATCATTTTTAACATAACCTCTCACATTATTCACACAGAACATGTAGATCTTTATGACTTCAATTCAGCACATTGTAAGTGCAATTTTATAGTTATTTTTTTATTGACAGCTCACTAAAGAATTCAATAAACTAATCAGATGAATTCCACATAATCTCGTCATCTACACTCCCAAGGACAGTATATGGGTCTTGCTCTGATAATAAATGAAAAAAAAAAGGAAGACCAATTTATCTGACTTTGCCTACTGTATCTTAGCTTGAGGAAGAGTGGGGGCAGCTCTTAGTGAAATAATTCACATTGGCTCAAGGCGATTGTTTCAGCACTAAAAGCAAGCCATGCTAAAAACATAAACCTAATTGTATATGTTAGTTTTAGTATTGCCATTATAGATACATAACCTTAGAAAATGCCTAATTTGTAATTTAAATATCCATTACAGTTTGGTTTCTGTTACCTCATTCTCTATAGCTAAAAGAAAAAAATGATCACATCATTTCTTGTTGAAGCAAAGAAAAAAAGTTTAGAAAGTAACAAGAAAAAAATTTTTTTCTTAAAGGATCTTGAATTTCAGAAATAGGCTGATTTGACTACACATATATAGGAGTTGGAGATAATGTCTAAAATATATATCATAATGGTGCACAAATGACACATATTTATAGGAACTGTTGCAGACTTTTGTTACATTTTTGAAGATTTTAAAAATTCAGTGTAACGTCTTCATATAATCCATACTTTTTATCTTTGGCAGTTGACTTATACTAATGCATTCAGAGCACACTAGTGCAAGTATTGTGTCTTTTTACTGTGGTTGACTCACTAAAACCTGGTGTGTTTTCAAAATTAGTGTGATTCAAGTAAGAAGTAATTGGGGCAGTGTGTACAGATGGCACTTTTAAATGCACTCAGCCCTATTTATTTTTTTATTTATTTTTAATCTTTATTGTTGAATGTAGAATGTATTACAGATGTTCCTCATTTTTCCCCCATTGACCTCCTCCTCCCCACTCCCGCCCCCCGCTCCCGCCTTTTCCCACACTATTGTCTGTGTCCATTGGTTATGCATATAAGTTCTTTGGTTTATTTCTTCCCACCCCTCAACCCCTTTCCCTTTGAGGTTTGTCAGTCTAGCAGCCAATTTGTACATTTTAATCCCTTCACCTTTTTCACCCATTCCCCCAACCTCCCTCCCATCTGGCAACCAACAAAATGTTCTCTGTATCTATGAGAATGTTTCTGTTCTACCTGTTCATTTTGTTTATAGATTCCATTGTTGATAGATATGTATTCATTGCCATTTTGTTTGTTCATATATTTTATATTAATATTAGTACATTAACTAGATAAAAACAAGAGTAAACATTTGTTAAATATTCTCAGTGCCAGGTAAGTAGTTGAACATTTTGTATGGATGATATGATATTTATTTGTTAACGTTACTATATTTATTTTACAAATATAGAAATGAAGGATTAGAAATACTACTATTTAAGTTCACAGAACTAGTAAGTCATGTTTATGTTTCATTGACTTTGTCCTATCAAAGCTAGTTTTCCCCTTTTATAGACTCTTTTAATCCCTAAGTTACAATATCATAGCATATTCATACTATGAATATGAATCCATAATTTAAATAATAACCATACTTAAAATTTTACATTTTCTGCTGAATTCTACCTGTGCTAGATTGTACATATACTGTTGTAGGACACGTTTATAAAAACACCCTAAAATGGATCAAACATTTAATAACATAGAAATGTAATTTGAATGTTATATATTGTCCCAATGGGAGATTTTTATCAGTTTTGTCATAATAATAATAGTGCCTTAAAGTCCTTTCATGTCTACACCACATTTAACTTCCATCACTCCTTTAGACACATGGAGTAGATACTAATTTTCAATGAGGAAGATAAAGATAGAGAATAGTTAGTTCTACTTCTGGGCCATCCTTATCAGGATAAATTCTAATATTTCAAATATGTACTATAAATTATAGTAGATCACAGAACTTTAAAAATGTGTACAGCTAGGTGCCACAGTGCCACCCAAAAAAACGGCCTGAATGAAGAGACGTGTACTTTAACATAGTACTTGTAAACGTGAGTATATTTTATGAGAGGAATTGTCTGTTTTATATGCAATTACAAATCACTTCTGTTTCATCAAATTGTAAAGTGATTTTGAATATAAACTAATAGTGGGCAAATAGTGAAGAATGTTAAATTGTAGCATTAAATTCAGAAAGCAAGCCAAGCTGTGATATTGAACAACTATGCCTTCATGATTTAAAATGCTGCTTTCTTATGCAATATGGAACAATTCTTATTTCCTCTGAAACTTTAATTATATGTATTTGTTCCTTTTAGCTTTAGCATCCATATTTCATTCTGGTTTGAAATTAGGGATCATGTTTCGAAGATCGGAAGAAACTTGCACACCATGTTGGAGTTTTGATTTTTATATTGTATAATTACATAATGTCTCATATAAATAATTTAGATTTTTAAAAAATCTGCTTTAAAATTTCTCACAAGCTCTTTCTTAAGATTCCTTCGTTCATCTCTAAAATCAGCAATTAAAATCTGTTTCAACTATTTGGCAGGTGGGACACATATTGTGTTTTTCTCTCTCTGAATTGTGTTTAAATTGACTTTAAACACTTGACTGGCAGAAGAAATAAACATCTACATTCTTAGGGAAAACTGTTAAACTAAAA
Source organism: Molossus molossus (assembly GCF_014108415.1). Taxonomy (NCBI): domain Eukaryota; kingdom Metazoa; phylum Chordata; class Mammalia; order Chiroptera; family Molossidae; genus Molossus; species Molossus molossus. The sequence continues at coordinate 32,206,211 of NW_023425401.1, read as the reverse complement.
GATATGACAGTGTAATTCTCAATTAATTTTAGAGAATTTATGGCTTAAATGAATGTGAATTCTCATTTACGTACTTACTTTGAGCTTGGCTACTATTTTTGATTAATATGCACTTTGTACATTAATTGCTTCTTTCAATCTCCTGTCAGATTTATAGCAGGTAAGCTATCGTCTCTTAAACTCCACTCTGTTATTCATTTAAAGAAAGATAAAAGATCAGTCTAGAATATTAAGAGATAAACCACAATTGGCAGAAGATAACAACCACATACACATATAGTATTTGTGTATATAACTGTGTGTATGTATGTATGTATGTGCAATATATATAGATGAGGATATGTAAATAGATACCCAGAATATAAAGAACCATTACAACTCAATAAAATAGTTAGACAACCTAGTTTTTTTTTTTAATTTATCTTTTTGTCATCAGATAGAGTGGGAGGAAGGAGGGTGGGAAAGAGAGAGAGCGAGAAATATCAGAGCTACAGAGCCACATCTACAGGCTGTCTCTCACACCACCCAACCAGGCCGGGGACAAACAGCAACCAGGGCACGGGCACCCTACTGGGAATCGAACCCATGATTCACCAGTCTGCGGGCCAGCGCTCCAGCTGCCAAGCCAAACCGACCAGGGCAACAACCCAGTTTTTTAAAAAATGGGCAAAATATTTTAAAATATTTTTTTACTGAGGAAGACATATGAATGGTCAAAAAATGCATGAAAAAGTACTTAAAATCATTAGTTATCAGGGCATTGCAAATTAAAACTATTATAAAATACAACTAGATACCAGTAGAATGGTTAAAATTTTTAAAGACAATACTAAGCATTGGTGAGGAGGTAAAGCAACTTCAACTTTCATGCATTGCTAGTGGGAATATACATTGGTACCACCACTTTGAAAAACAATTTTGCAATTTTAACAAAAAGTTATACATATACTTAACATGTGACATTAATTCCACAATTAATCATTTGTCTAAGGGAAATGAAAATTACTGTCCCCACAAAGATTTGCACTAAAATATTTATAGTAATTTTGCTCATAATATCTAAAATTCAGCCCAAATACCTATTAATAAAAGAATAGATACACCAAATATAGTATATCTGGTACAATGAAGTACTGTTCAGTTATTAAAAGGAACAAATTGCTGAAATTTGCAACAACATAGGTAACATTATAGTGAGCCAAAGGTGCCAAACATTTTATGACTCCATGTATATGAAACTCTAGAAAAGACACCTCTAATATGGGCCCAGGGTATGAGGATGATTTACTGGAAAGGGAAATGGTATATTTTGGGTTGATGGAAATGTTCTGTATCTTCCTTGATGTGGTGTTTACAGGTTTATACATTTGTCAAACTTACTGACCTGTACATTTAAAATAGATGTATTTTATTGTGTGTGAATTCTACCTGAAAAAAGATGAAAATTTTAGTATTTACAAATTCTATTTTTGGTTGATTCCCAAAGGAAAATAGCTCAAATGATAAAATGAACATGCAAACATAATATCAAAATTAAGTCCTGATAGAAACTTTATAAAAACATCTATCTAAAAACAATTATTAACATCTAAGTATAAAAATTTGGACCTTCAGTGTATTTGTATAGAGAATGTGGAGTATTTAAAATTATAAAATACAGCAATTTATTATAATCGTAGGAAAGCATCAGTCCAGGATAGAAACAACTAAGAGTTACATCCAAAATAGTGATGTTAAATGATACATAGAAATTATATCATGGAGATATTTTATTTATAGTTTTAGAAAAATGGAACCATATATTAGTGGGAAAAGATGTTAAGTGAATAGTAATCTGTTGAGCAAACACATGGTATTAATGAGGGTGTACCATATTGACTGTAGCTTGCAGTATGTGACTTCCCTGGTTTTATCTTTACACCTTTTTTCTCACAGGAATTAATATCCACATATTCCCCTTTGCCCCTTTATTACTTTAAGCTATATCCCTCCTCATACTATCGTTCCCCAAAAGAAGGGAATTAATTTACCACCTCTCTTTATTTTAATTTTGCATTTTAAATCCAGAACTAAAAGAACTACATTTCTTTCCCCTTTTATTATCTCCAAAGTTACAATAATTTAGCAAAAACTACCTTTCTCTTTATGTATTTACCCACCTAAGGTATGCTGTACCTCAAAAAGTTTTCAGGCAGTTTTGTGTTATAAAGAGGACATTATTATGGAAATCTTAAGTTCAGTGGTACAGGAAACTAGGAGTTTGCTTCCATATATAGAGCATCAAAAAGGTGTAAAGTACTGTAATATATCTATTTTGTCTTCTCTCAAGGTAATTATTTTTATGTTCCTGTAATTCTTTCCTTTCTTTTCCTTTGGGCTGCCGCAAAAACCACTCAAATTGTTCAGCTAACCTCTGCGGCCACCCAGGCCTGCATTTAAAGTGTAGAGGTGATATTATTTTATTTTATTTTTGAAGCTTCATGTACCCTGGAGATATCCAGTTTGGTCACTTTTCTCAGTACTTTTTTTTTTTTTTTTACTGGACAGTCTAACTATATTCATGATCTTTAACCTTCCTACAGATTTGTTATCGGGCGAGAAAAACCAGGGCAAGTGAGTGAGGTTGCACAGTTGATAAGCCAGACGCTGGAGCAAGAAAGGCGCCAGAGGGAGATGCTGGAGCAGCACTACGCCCAGTATGATGCCGACGATGACGAGGTAGGACAGACGTTCTCCCCTGCTTTCTTCTGGCCAGTTCCTGCTCCGTAGGGCTCTCTGTACTGTGTGACAGTGTGACAGGTCCTTCGCAGTTCCCCAAGGAGAATGTGTTTATGTTCAACCTCACGGACAAGAAATATTACTTCCCTTTGTTATTCGCTTATGAATCAAATAATGATATCCTGTTTACAGTGTGAAGACTTTGGAATCAAAGAAGTCATCTTTTATTGCACTATTAAAAGAAATTCATTGGGGAAAAAATAAAAAGAGTAAAAACATCAAAATGTGAATAGTAGCTGTCTTTATGGTTTGAATTAGGTGACTTTTCTTTCTCTGCTTTATGTTTTTGCAATTTTGACCAAATTTTCTACAGGGATGTAATCCGTTTTCAAACAGAAAATCAGTAAACGTTTTGTGTGAAAAGGCACACACGTACAGACACAGAAGAGTAGTAGAAATCACTGAGCATTTTCAGGCTTTTCTTTTCTCCAGGAAGAGAAAGTTCTCTGGATCTGCTTGCTATGATTTGTGCTAACATAATGCAGAACAAAGCTTTTCCACCAGCACAAATTCCATAGAGTAGATACATATTGGAATAATTTTGCATCCTGCTCTCTGTAGAAGATCAAGTAAATGAATAGAAGCTAACCCCCAAGTGAAAACGGCTGTCCGGAACCCTTGTGTGTTGTAATATAATACAGATGCTGGTCTATTTCTAATGTAAATGCCAAACGTACATTGCTGTAATGGGACAACATGCTTTATTTTAAACATGCATGTGTTTCATATTGGCATGTCAAAAGATCCATCAACAATTTAGTTGTCGTATTTCATGCTCCATAAACTTAGTAAATATTCAGGTAAAATAAATATTCTTTATCCCAACTGAGACAAGGACAGTGCAACTTCATATGTTCAGCCTCTACTCATCTGAATGTATTCTTTGTCAAGAACTTGTTTTGGTTCCTAGCCAGGACATAGTGAAGATTAATAAACAGACATTCAAATATTTTTCGTGCATTTTAGTCTGGAATGTTTTAACCCAAATTTGTATTAATTTTTCATGTGCTTATAGTATAACGAGGATATACTCTCCATTTATTACAATAGGAAATTGAAAATGGTGCATTAGTTAACTTCTGATCAAAGAGTACACATTGAACGATGAGACTCTCAGAATCCTGTTGAGTTGATTTGCTTTTTTCATTTGCAGAATACGTTTGAAATAGCAGGTACTTTTTAATTATATTGCGAAAGTATATATAAAAATGTTCTCTTGGATTTAGAAAGTAAAAAAAATGATTTTCTCAGATATTGGAACTTTCATCCTACCTGGTTGGCCATAATCTGCACTAGTGTTTTATGTTTTAGCAGATACACTGATGTGCTTTGGCTACAACCTGTTTTAGGACTGTAGACTCAGTCTCTGCAGGTCTGGTATTTACCTGCTCACTCTGCTGAAGGAATTTGGATCTGAGGTTCAGGGGAGTATGGGTGACATCAAGTGGTGGAAGCTGAGGAGACCCAGCTTTCCTGCCTCTGGCTTTAAAGCAAAGGGATTGGGCTAAATCTCTGAATTCTTTCCAGCTTCTGATATTCCATGAGTCTCTGAAATAAAGCATCTTGTTTAACAAGGAAAGTGGGAAAATAAAATAGTTTTTTCAGGTTCTCCAAGTGAAATTTTTAGATTACATACCAACGTGCTTCTTCCATGGTCACGCTACTCTCCAGCCTGTTCTCCCTTCTCGCTGTTACCCAGCATCACCAAAGCCGCCCAGCCAAAGCCACTGCTAGATGCTGTGCGCAGGAGAGACGGACGCTAGACAAATGGTGAACACTGATTCTCGTGTAAACACTTTATTTTTAAATTGAGTTGAGTGTTATGTCTCTCTCTCTCTCTCTCGCTCGCTCTCTTTCTCTCTCTCTCTCTCTCTCTCTCTATATATATATATATATTATTCTCTTTGTCTTTTAAATAAAAAGTAAAATGTCCAAGAAATGTAATGGAAATGAAATGAACCAATACTGGTTAACTGGTTATCTGATGGGTAAATTGACCCTTGAATAGTTTAGTTAACTTTATATGTAATTGAGCAATTCATTGATTTACGTATCTTTGTTAATCCTGGATTATGTAACTAATCACTTTGTTTCTCACGCTTCTTATTTATAGAATCATGTGTGATTTCAAAGATAGAATCATTTTTATTTGACAGTATCCCCTGTGACTTTCTCTGGGCCAGCCAGGAAAACCTCCAAATGCAGAACAACCAAGTTCATCCAAGTAATTTCCAGAGCCAGCACTTAGATCATCACTGTCTACTGAAGGATAGATAGCTTCTGGTTTTGGTCAAATCATCCAGAGTTCATTCTAACTTGGAACTGGTCACATTGACAGAGGGGAATTGCTTGCTTGAATTGCCTACAGGGAAAACATTGCAATATGATAAACATATCCAGAAATTATAAAAGTACCATGGTCCCCTATTGGAACCATATTTAGGATTAAGAATACTTTATCATGTATAGTTTGTGCTTAGACATATCTGTTTTAATACTTTAGGAAAGTATGAATCATACTCCAAAAGAATTAAAAATGTATAGATAATATCCAAACTCTACTTAAATTTCTGCATTCTTCTAGGCTTTTTTTCTTCAAGTATTTAAACTAGAAGAGTTTATAATAAGCCAACAGCCAATTCAATTTTAATTTGCATTCCTATATCTTTTTATGCTCAATGTTAAACATTCTGATTTTTAAAAAGCAAAGTTAAAATGGCTCTACCTAAAGGCTGAAGAATAAAAGGGATCCTGTAAAGAAACGGGAGGTATAAGTGAAAAATTGAAAAAATTTAAAGTAGATCTGTGATTAGTGATTGCATTTCTGGATTTCACAGAATCTTCCCTCACTCTCTGCCTCCCTCCCCTCGTTATTCCTTTTCTTTCCTTTCCCCGTCCCTTCCCCTTTCCTTCTTTTTCAGTCTGCAAGGTAATCATGGAGGATTTCAGTGAACCCTTAAATAGTCAACTCTATCCCACAAAATCCTGGGGGTGGTATGAGTGGTTGGATGATACAGTTCTGGTATGTGTTGTGTACTGTGGGTCTTGTATGCATATTTTGGATCCCTCTTTCTATCAGAGAGCATTTCGCAATGTGCAACACTGTGGGCTCAGACTGGAACTGAGGTGCAAACTGGTACCGGACCACTTTTTTGAATTAGAAAGTAAAGTACATATGGTCGTTCACATTAAAATTTGCTATTTTATATACACATTTAAAGTTATATGATTATTTTGCTTTTGCCTGTTTGTATATCCTTTGAAAATATATTATTTATTATATTTTAAAAGTCTTAGATTATAGATGGCATTTCCTAGTCTCTTTAGGCAGCAGTTCATAATAATGGTAAATTGTCACTCCAGTAATGGAGGCCCCCTTTTTAAATGTAATTTAATCTTTCTATAATTTATTTCCACTATTGGAAATTAATATCATTATAACTATATTATAACAATATTAGTTAATTTTTTTAGAATCTTTTAAAGTATTGAATACAGTGTAGAGCAGTACATACATGGATATGCATTTTCATTGCTTGTGTTAACGTGTAATAATTTTAGGAAAAATATAATGGAAGCCATGGTTTGCACAAGTATTAAAAGGTTTACAAGAATGGAATTTTTATGTGAAAATCATGTAAGGGATAGCATTATACTCGACTCATGCTGTTTGCTGTTCCTGGTTGAAAACAGCCTGTGCTGCGTGAACCAGAGATCGCAGTTATTACGGACGGCCTTTCAACACTGTGAATTCACTTTATCCTGTGCTTATAATGTTCAGAAACTAAGAGCAAGGGCATTCTCAGTCCTCGAGAGTGTATGCTGTAGCAGGCACTGAAATTGCAGTGTGTTGTTTTTTTCTTTCTTATCCTTGATCATTAGCCTGCTCTCTCTAGTGGGGAAAATCCTTCTTTAATTTTTGTTGTCAACCATTTTAGAACACGGTGGCTGACTTGCAAGGAGTGTCTGGCAACTGCAATAACAATAACAACTATTTCCTTCAGGTTTGTTTTCTGGTGGGAAATAATGCTTATCTTTACCTTCCTGCTTCGTGTGTGAAATGCAATATTCTGTGTCTTATTAACTAGCTGTATGCTCACAAGAAACTTCTCTAGAGCTGTGTGTTTTGAATGTTGAATGATAATTTGAAGATTACTCTTTGAAAAATAACATTTAATTTGGAAACATTATTCTAAATATTTTAGGTTCAGGTTCTACAATTTGGACTTGCTTCCTAATATTTAACCATGGATGTTTTTAACCCTTAACACTTTCAATATTTTGTAGTTCATATTAAAGGGAAACAAAAGATATCCACAGCAGGGCTGCATGACGTTGGTACGATACAGTATACACAGTGATTTATGTGGTCTTTAAATCCAGTGATTTTTAAAAGATTTATCTTTATTGTTGAAAGTATTGTAGATGTCCCCCCTTTTTTCTCCCATTGACCCCATCCTCCTTGTTCTCCAACCCTGCCCCCAACGCCCCTAACCCCTCCAACCCCCCCTTCGCCTTCTCCACCCCCCCTTCGCCTTCTCCACACTACTTTTTGTGTCCATTGGTTATGTATGTCTGCATATAAGTTCTGTGGTTTATCTCTTCCTGTCTCCCCACCCTCCCCTCTGAATTTTTAAAGAAAATAATCTTTTGATACAAAGTTATTAATGAAAAAAAAAACTGAACGCGTATGTCTTTAAGTCGTCATAGTACTTATGTGCATAATTTATATGGTGGGCATGCCAAATGTCTAAAAGGTATGATACTATAAATAAAACAATTCTCATTATCTTTAGCTGCCAGTGATAGACATAGAGGAGCTTAAGGATGGAAGTCAGGTATGTTTGAAAGGGAGACTGACTTATGGTATTAGAGGAGCCTGAAGAACAGGAGAAATATAAAGCCTTTTAAACAAGTTGTTCAGCCCTGGCCAGTTTGGCTCAGCGTTTAGAGCATCTGCCTGCAGTCCAGAGACACCCAGGTTCGGTTCCCGCTAAGGGCATGTACCTCGGTTGCAGTTTGTCCCCTGCCCCGGTTGGGGTCATGTGAGTGACAACTACTCGATGTGTCCCAAAATGGAAAAATGTCCACGGGTGAGGATAAAAAAAACAAAACAAAAACAAGTTATTCACAGATTCCAATTTGACTGGATCTTCAAAATCATTAAATTTAATTATATTCTTTGGTTTATGGTTTCCAAATCCACTGTAGTTGTCATTTTCATTGAAATCCAGAATCAGTCCTGGCTAGTTTGGCTCTGCTGTTGGAGTGGTTGGAGTGTTGGCCCTAAAACCGAGTTTGATTCCAGTCATGTATGTACCTCGGTTGCAGATTTGATCCCTGACCCCGACCCTGACCAGAGTCATGCCGAAGGCAACCAATCTATGTGTCTCTCTTACATCAATTTTTCTCTCTCTCTTGTTCCCTCCCTTCCACTCCGCCTAAAAATATCCTCCAGTGAGTATTAATAAGAAGGAAAGAAAAAGAAAGAAAGAGGGAGAGAGAGAGAGAGAGAGAGAGAGTGGGAGGGAGGGAGGAAGGAAGGAAGCAAAAGAAAGAAAGCAAAAGAAAGAAAGAAAGAAAAAGGAAGGAAGGAAGGAGGGAAGAAAGGAAGCGAGGGAGGGAGGGAGGGAGGGAGAGAGGGAAAGAATCATAAGATACTTGGAAGATACTCAGTTGAAGACTCTATTCATGCTTGATTTAACCTAATTATACTGGCATATGCAAACACCACACACACACACACACACACACACACACACACACACACACACACACACACAATCCCCAGGAGGTGAATACCCTTCTCTACTTGAAAGGTCCTTTTTAGAAATATCCTTTGTATATAGAAACATTGTTATGTAACACTGAGCACAGACAGGAAGTTGAGCAGTATCAATAGGAGATAGAGGTTAGACTAGAAATCTTTGCCTAAATAATGTCATCTTCTAGAAAGAAAGAAAGAAATGTCATACTCCTTTTCTTATTTTATTTTATGAAAATGCAAGTGACTTGAATGTGATTTCTTGATATTTTCTTTCAAATGCCACATGGTGGAGATATTCATTCAAGAGCTAGATACAAAATACCAAAACAATTTATCAAAATCTTCTATGCCATTAAATTCTTCTGAGAGTATACATACTTCGTGCTCCCTAGAAATCATGCTAGAACAAGTCTGTACTATAATGATGAACCACAGAGTTTGCAGTGTTAAACAGATGCCAAAGAAACAAATACAAATGACAACAGTATATTTTTCAACTTTAAAAACATAAGTTGAGTATAATTTTTTACCAAAAAGTTAAACGCTAAAATCACAGCGAGAGAGGGGCTGACAGACTAACTTTCCAGTGGGCCATGGGGAACCTGTGGCTTCCCAGCCTTTGCTCCTCCTGTTTTGTCCACCTTGAATGCCATAACCTGCGCCAGTTCTTGGTTGCTCCTGTGTACCCACTAAGTCTGCTCACCATTCAGGGCTCTGCTTAGGATTCATCTGTCTCCTCCACAAACCTTCTTAGACTCTCTCAGCTGGGCTTGACGGCTCTTTTCATGAGTCACTAGCACTGTGTGTATCTCCCTATATATTTACCCATGAATTCACCTCCCTAGCTTGTAAACTCACCAGTGACTGGTTTCAAATAGCTGGTTGGTTTTAATATATCCAGGGATGAGCACAGCATTGGGAAGATGAGAGGAAGCCAAGAAACTGAACTGAGTTGAATCACCGAAGGGATGCTGAGATGAAAACTGGAGAGTGGAGTAGAATCAGTTAGAAGATCATCCGAGAGAGGGCTAGAAGACTGGCATAGCATACAGGGTGCAGGGCATTTCCCCCAGTGAGACTGGAGAGTGGAGGTAGGGAAAGGACTGCGGGATTATCTGGGCTGGTCCTTGGCACTTTGGGATTGAGCATTTTTCCATGTTTTTTGCTTCCACGTTTTAATTGTTCTGAGAGATCATGAATGTTCAAGAAGACTCTAGCTCGATCACACTGCACCAAAATCATCTGCATATAAACCAGAAAAAAATGAACGTACACATTTCATTCCTTGAAAACCTTTGGACCGTAGAAATAGCAATTTGGTGACTCACACTGACATGACTTCTTTTTAGTCATAACGGAATAAACGTGCAATAGAAATAATAGTCAACGGCCCGAGTGGTGTCAAGAACAGTACTGCACAGAGAGTCATGTTTTCCTCCCCAGCGCACTAACATAGAAATAGACCTCAATCCTAGAAATACCTTACCATCAGCAATAAAAACTAAATGTGACCTGTCCAAGGACCAGTGTCCTGAAACCTGCATCTCATGGGGGTTTAGCGGGTCTTGATAAGGGCCCCATTTATTTCGAACGGACATTGATGCTAGGAAGGGTGGTGGTAAAAACTCTTGCTTGCTTTCTGAAATTCCAGTTATTAAAGGGGTTTTTACACTTATTTTATTGATACAAAGTAAAATGTGCAGATTGTAATTATATAATTTGATAATTTTTATCATTTTTTCTTTATTTTAATATTAAAACCAACATTAATGAGGAATTCTTTATATACAGTAAAATACACCAATTTAAAATGCATTTAGGTTAACAGTTTGATGAATAACCACCACTACAATTAAGGTAGGAACAGTTTTATCACCTGAAATAGTTCCCTTATAGAATTTTTCAGTCACTGTCCGTCCCAAGCAACCATTCAGTCTGCTTTCTGAGACCACAGATTAGTTTTCTCAATTCTGCAATTTCGTTTGAATGACACAGAGTACCTACTTTTTATGTCTGGCTCCTTTCACTTTTCGTAGTGTCATGTTTATCCTGAATATTCTCTGTATTATGATGATACCGTGGTCGGTATTGCTTTGAGTTACAGTGGACAATGCTCAGGGCTCACCTAAAATGGGGGATCAGTTGGAGAGTTTCAGCATGAAGCTAGAGCCCCCGGGATCCACTGCTCTGTAAATGACAGTAAATCTAATCTTCCACCTCAGGGACTGCACGGGAATTTGCCATTGTCAAACCTTGGTGCTGAGTGGAAGGGAAGAAAAAATTTCTTCTCAGAAATTGTGATCCCAGCAGCCTGAATTTATGCTACCTTTCAGGAGAGAGAAAAAGTCCTATCCTTTCTTAAGGCATTCACCTTAAGTTAAAACCTAAAAGCTAGAATTTCCAGAAATAAAAGCTTACAATTCCAAAGTACAAAACTCAACAGGAAATACATCATCGTAAGTAACAATCAGCAGAAGAAAGAGAGGGAGAGGGAGGAGAGGAAAAGGGAAGGTGAGAAAGAATAAGGCCCAAGTTACTGTATCACTAATACCAAACTGAAACAAATACCTCCAGTCACATGTAACTGATTCCAGAAGACGAAAAAAGAGTCGTGCAAGTCTGATACCAGTGAGTTATTGAGAGTGTGAAATATAGTAGGTAATGAGGTATAACCTTGTTACCAAAATCAAAGAAATGACAAAAGAGATGTATAGTCCCATTCTATTCATAAAAATAATGCAAAAAATTTCTCAACGAAATATGAGCAAGTCATATCTGATAACATAAAAAAGATATTATGGCTAAGCTGAGTTTAGCCAATAATGTATGGTTTAACATTAGAAAATGTCCCTATTTGCATTTCACATTTTGGAAGGCAAAAAGAAGAAATATAAGAAATAGACTGGAGCCCTGGCTGGTTTGGCTCAGCAGTTGGAGCCTCAGCCCATGGACCAAAGAGTCGTGGGTTTGCTGTCGGTCAAGGGTATGTACCTCGGTTGTGGTTCAGCCCCTGGCCTTGGTCGGGGTCCTGTGGGAGGCAATCAGTCTATGTGTCTCTCTCACATTGGTGTTTCTCTCTCTCCCTCCCTCTCTCCCTCCCACTCTATTTGAAAATAAATCAGAAAATATCCTTAGATGAGGATTTAAAAAAAGAGAGAGAGAGAGATAGACTGGAAAGGAATGAGACTATTGTTATGCACTAGTGATGTGATTGTCTATTTAGAAAACCTCGGACATATCCTGCAGATAAATTATTAGAAATAATATAAGATTGTAGCACATTTGCTAGATATATAATTAATATAATATATAACATCTATTTCATGGCCTCAGAGGGAAAATATAATTTATAAGTTACCTTGGTAAAAGGCAAGACCTTGCCTAATGAAAGATAGGCAGTCCTTGAGGTGGAGGATCCGATCCCTTTCACCTTACAGAGCAGCGGAGCCCCTGGGGTCTAGCTTTATGCTGAAATTGCCCTTCGTGGAGAAAAATAAATTTTATTGAAATATATTTTAAAAGCTTTTATAAAATTACAAAGTAACCTTGTTTGTGGATTAAAAGACCCTAGTTTAATTGAGTCAACTTTCTCTAAGTTGATTTATATAGTCAGTGTAATTCCAGCAAAAATAATTCTAAAGAATTTAAAAATAGAATTTGGTAAGCTATTGCAAAAATATATATGAAAGAATAATGTGCCAGAAATAACCATGACATTTCACATGCCCTAAAAAAGAGATGTTTATTATTAAACTGTAGCAATTTAGACCCTGGAGCAAAAGAATGGACATGTTGGTCAAGGAGTCCAGAAACAGGCCCTCACACATATGAACATTTGACTTGTCGCGTAGATAACACTCTAGATGCTTTCTGAACTCTAGATGAGTTAAGAAATGTAGGCTTCTCACCCTGTCCAGTTTTGCTCAGCGGTTAGAGCATCAGCTCACAGACTGAAGGGTTTCGGGTTCAATTCCTGGTCAAGGGCACATACCTTGGTTGCAGGTTTGATTCTTGACCCCAGCGGGGTTCGTGTGGAAGGCAACCAATTGATGTGTCTCTCTCACAATGGTGTTTCTCTCTCGCTCTCCCTCCTTCCTACTCTATCTAAAAAAATAAATAAAAATAAATAAAAAAATCAATGGAAAAATATCCTTGGGTGAGGATTAATAACAACAAAAGAAATGTAGGATTCTCAATAAAGGAAGAATGGTGAAATTGCAACCGCCATCTCAATTGGTACCCAGAATTTATTTTGGGTGGATTGACTACTCAAATGCAAAAAGCACACTGTAAAATACAGATGATACAGAAGAAAAGTGTATTTATGACGTTAATCTAAGAAAAGATTTTTTTACATGAGACTTTGAAGAAAGCAAAAACATGTAGGAAAGGGTTGAGAAAATTGACTGTGTTAAAATTAAGAACTCTGTTTTTCAAAAGAATACCTTTATGAAAGCAAAAAGACAAACCAGAAGCTGGAAGAAAATATTTGAAAAATAACTAAGAGAGAATTACATAAAAAGTTCTATGAGTCAATAAGAAAGGACTATGTGTGGACTATTGGCTTAAACAGTCATGTCATAAGAGGGGAAACTTTAGTGGCCAATGAAATTATGAAAAGATGCCCAAGCATATAAGCAATGAGGCTGTGAAAATGAAAAGCCAAAATGAAATATTTTATACTTCCTGAATTGATTTAAATGTGATATTTTAGGTTTTGGCAAGAATGTAGAGTAAAAGGACCTCTTATTCTCTGCACATAGAAATAGAAGTTGGCCCACCCACTTTGAAAAACAATTTGCCATTATCTAGTAAATTGACTCAACAATTATATTTCTTACTAAGCACCTTAGTAAAACTCTTACATACAAGAGCTATAAGAAATGTATATTATTGTTCTTGTAATAGAAAAAAATTGGATACAACTGATATCTTTATTGAGAGAATGGGTAAATATATTGTAGTATATTCATACAGTGGAGTAATACACAAATTGTGTCAGCAATCCACAACGACTTGTGAACTCTTAGGAGTGTACCATTAAAAACAAAAAGGCACAGAAGAGTACAAACAATATAATTTCATTTATTTGAAGTTTTAAATCATATAAAAATAAATGAATCATTGTTTAGTTATAAGAAAAATATAAAACTAGAGAAAATGAAGAGTAACAAAATTCATCAGGATTACTCTGCAGGGCCAGTGTTTGAAATATATTCAAGGAGATACACACAGAGGACCATAATTAAAATGTAGTGTTTCAGTTTCTGTTCTTTTGTTGTTGTTGTTGTTTCTATTTGTATCCTCAATTTTTGCATTTTTTATGTTCAGATAGAGCAGGAGGGAGAGAGGGAGGAAGAGAGAGACAGAGAGAAACATCAATGTAAGAGAGACACATCGAGTGGTTGCCACCCACACAACCCCAACCAGGGCTGGGGACAAACTGCAGGTACGCGCCCCCAGCAAAAACCAAACTTGGGTTTCTCTGGTCCACAGGCCGTCGCTCTAACCACTGAGCAAACTGGCCAGGGCTCAGCTCCTGTTCTTGAACCAGGTTGTTAGTTCATTGGTGGTGGTTATATCATTATTTATTACATTTTCTATATGTTACATAAATACTCTCTATCAGCTCAATGTTTAATGAAAAAATTAAAATCTACCATGTAGAATTGCTTCTATTCGCAGCTTATGTAGATGTAAAATGAAGATAACATAGTTCCTGCCCTTCAAGGACTTACAAAGTGACTTGAGACCCTGTGTCAAACTTTCCTCCATGTGGGGATCTCATGGTACTTCTTTAAAATTACAGATTTCTACCCCAATTCTCAGACTTACTCCAGAATATGCATGGTAGAGTGCCTACACTTATGGGAGTTTGTGGGAAGGGTTTAGATGCAATCAGAGCTGGAATTGTCCAGTTTAAAGATGCCAGGAAAACTGATGTAAAGACCTTTGAGTCCTGGTATTACAAAGACTTTGCAAAAAGGTGTTGCTGCCATGAACCACCAGATAGCCATATGAGGAAAGCAGTAGAATTATTCTCCCACCAAGGAAATTGTAAGATTGAGGTTATATTTATTATTAATTGATAGATGATCCATAGAAATACTATCAGTGACATTTTTGTTGATTTTACTTCATTGTTTACTATACATTCTGTATCTATAACTTCTGACTCTATATGATGGCCTGTTAGATTTTTTGCAATCATTAGTCAGTTTTTATATGAACACACACTATATTTTCCAAGGTTCAATTAGTTGTATAATTATAGAATTATTAAAATAATGATAACATGTACCACTTCGGTCACTGTAGCTGTTCTCTTCTGCAGATTAAAATGCAAGGAAATACAAATCTCTTAGTCTCTTCCCACAGTTCTATTGGCATCAGAATAAGTGCTTCATTGTTTCCTTGGAAGGAAAAATGAAACTCAAGGAAGGCTGCCAACTTGAAATTGCAGTGTGACATTTAATTACAGAGGTCTACTTTGGTCTGTTGACTGTTCAGTTCTGGGTCTCAGTGGGAAAAATAGGGATCACTGGTTCTCTCCTCATATAGAATATATTTATCAGGGACTTAAAGACAATAGCATTTATGTCTTAGTAAGTGGGTAACATTATTAAGAGGAATTGAATTGGGAATATTGAGTCATGGAAAAATGTAGTTTATACTCCCCAAAAGCCTTCTATTTTGCTGTGGAAACAATAAATATATATGGTAAGGAATTTAAATCATTTTCAACGCAACCTGTCAAAAGACCAGATAACCATAGTGTAAAAGCATCACAACTAAGGACAAGTAAAATAAAAGCATGAATTTGAAATTTGTGGTTTCAGATTTGATTGCAAGAAATTTTTTGTTATTTTTGTTTATTTGTTTTCTACAACCAAGAAACCAGCTCAGTAGTCATTGTGTTGAAAAAATAAAAAGACCAGTTTACCTGCAGAGCAGAGCAGAGCAGTGGTTGGAAGTCTTTGAAAAGGTAAATTGAATAATACTGTAGAAACTTTTAAAATCAGTTTAATTCTAGTCTTTTTTTTCCCCATTAAATAATAATAGGGAAACAGTTTTCTACTGGGCTCTTGCATTTCTGAGGTGTTCATAAATGCCTTTTGATCTCAACTATCTTTTCAAGTATTTGTGTATGAAAATAGCCTTGGGAGGTATAGTCTTTCCCTCTGGAGCAAGGGCAGTAATACTTACTGCCTATTATAAAATATGCAGGTTACCCAAGCTCTGGGGACTTCTCCTGTCACGTCTATGTGTGTAGGCACCATCTGGCCCTCTTCTCGTCACTCTTTGGAAAATGTGGCCTGAGGTACCAGCACGAAAATCATGATGGACTGTATCAGCTAGTATGTAGAACCATTCTGGATTAGAGGAAGGTTCTGACCTTGGTCAGACAACACTTACAGAGAAACACACCTGCACAGAGCATGAAAGGACAGAATTTACCATTGCCATGGTACGAAGCCTGGTGGATCCTTAGAACTTTAGCTGCTTCACTGGAGAGATAATGGGGCAAGGCACATAATGTTAGTTAAGAAGAAATAGCAACATGTGGGCTGCCTTTCAGCTCAGCCCCTATTGAAGTTTATCATGCCAGCTTTAGGTCCACTCAGACAGAAAAAGATCTCAAAGCTTCTTGTAGTGGGTCTTGGTTGCTCGAAGGGAATAGTCCTG
Source organism: Molossus molossus (assembly GCF_014108415.1). NCBI lineage: Eukaryota > Metazoa > Chordata > Mammalia > Chiroptera > Molossidae > Molossus > Molossus molossus. Next base: position 32,189,980 of record NW_023425401.1, on the reverse strand, counting down.
TTCTAATCATCCTGTCAAGGAGATTTCCTTAAGATAGACAAACTCATGTGGGAAACCATTGATAAGTATTTGGGTCCTAACTTGTCTATGATGCCGATGAAAGTAACCCTCTGGAGATAAGAAACTGTCCCAAATTCTAACAGTCAGCCTCACCACCTTGGAAAACTTCACCATCCCTTATGTTCAAACCAGACTCATAATTGGACTCCAGACTGAGATGTACTTTATAACAGCGTCCCTGATGTGGGAGTCAAGGCTATGGCTTCTGAGTCAGACTCCCCAAATCTAAATAGGTTATGTTAGTAAGGATGACTCACCTTCTGTAGTGCTTTAGGTGGACTTTGGAAGTTTGGTTGAAACATGAGTAATCACCGCACTGCTCAAACTGAAAACGACTGCACCTTATTCCTGGCACAGAGCTGCTGTCTGCTTCCAGGCCCCTTGATGCCTCCTCTCTCAGCCCCAACCTTAAGGAGAAAGATGACTGGGGCTAGGGCTGAGATCTTTTTTGTCCTCCAGAGACACCAAATGCCACATGAACCCCTTGAGTATGCTGGGGAACTTTGGGAGGGGAGGCACCCAAACTTTATGGTTCTGTGAATGCTGGCTCACAGATCACCATGTCACCCGGCCCATAGTGAGAAAAGGTACCCAAATCCAACTGATGTGGTTCGGACGGGGTTCACAGAAGGGAAGCTAAAGTGGCCTTGTAGATGTGACCTTTGGGCAAATGCAAGATAATGCTGTCATGGCCGCCACTGTAAATGTACAATGGGGTTGAGGTGTGATAAGCCTGCGCTTCGTCCCGTGAGTGCCCCTGGAATCTCCCATCCAGGAGCTGCCGCGTGGAGAGTGGTAATAGTGGGACACAGAGATCACGCTCCCTGTTTTCTTCCCGGTGGTCCAGGAACAAGATGGAATCCCGGGAAGAGAAGGGGGACCGACAGCTTATTTAAGTACTTAATAGCTGGCAGAACACTTGGGCCATTTCCCGACACAACAACACTACATGCCCAGTGCAGCAACACAAACAACACACAAAACAACCCACTAGGGGCAGCTTGGACTCACTGACCAATAAGGTTGGATGGGCCCAACAGACCTTGCTTAGCAAATGGAAGTGATGGATCTAAGAAAGCTGCCAGCCCTGGCCGGTGTGGCTCAGCAGTTAGAGCATTGGCCGGAGGAAGGAAGGGTTGCAGGGTTGATTCCTGGTAAAGAGCACGTACCTCGGCTGCAGGTTTGATCCCCAACCCTGGTGGGGGTCTTTCGGGAGGCAACCAATCAGTGTGTCTCTCTCACACTGATGTTTCTGTCTCTCTGTCCCTCCTTCCCTTCCACTCTTTCTAAAAATCAATGGAAAAATATCCTCAGGTGAGGATTTAAAACAAGGAAAGCTGCCAGCCTGGCCCAGTAGCATCTCTTAGATTTACATGATCAAGTCCAGCTTTCTGCTTCAGGGAAACTTGATCCACCTCCAAAAACAAGGCCTCTAGCTCAGTGAGGCCTTTAGTTCATAAAGGTTTCCTTAAATGCCTGGGTGTGGTTCACTGATGGTTCAGCTAAGCTGTCGAAAGCTGTCTGCCGCTTTCCAACCTCAGCACCAACTGTGCATACCAGAAATGGACTTGGTCGCTTTGCTCAGTCAGCAGAACTCAAGGCCATTCTTTTTTTTTTTTTTTGTGGTACGTGCCCGTAGTAGGAACAGAACCCAGGACTCTGGTCCGCAGGCCGATGCTCAACCACTGAGCCAAACTTGCAGGGCTCGAGGCCATTCTTATAGTTCTGGCCAGTACAGCCTTGAGGAACCTTGCTATATCTGTACTGACTCGAGCTATTGTCAATGACCTAATTGGTCACGTGGAAAAGTACAGACTGACAGGTTGAAGTTTGAGATGGCAAATTCTGGGAACAAAGGGCAGCAGTTAATCAAATTCTTTGGGCTATTCATGTAGCTGCACCTTAGGGGTGGTCATAAGAGACCTTCGTGTTTTTAAAGAAACACTATCTTCAGATCATTTAGCACTCAGATGATCCAGAAATCCCTCTGAAATTAGGCTCTTCTTGGTTACTCAGGGTTGTTCCTGAGGGGTAGCTGGTAGGCATCCTGCAGGCAGCTGTTCTTAGGATGGAACTCATTTAACTAGATAAAGTGGTACAATGTCTGACTGACTACAGGTAGTGTGATCGATGACACCACCTCAGTCCTGGAAGGCAGTTGGGTCAACCTCATCTCGCTGGCCAAGGTTGTTATGGATGATAGAATTACCCTGAAACCTCCATGTCCTTCTTGTGGACCAACGCCAAGTCTTGCCATGACATCCTGCCATGTCTGAATTAATACCTTAGGGCAAGTGGAAAGGCCAATGAAGAAACATAAGGAGAGCCACCAGGGTTTCTAAGGTAGCCTCTGATGGTTGATGGTATTTGTTTAGCCAGTAGGGTCTGGAAGCCTTGGGGAATATGGTTGATCCAAGTACTGCAGGTTAGACTCATTCTGCTGCTTAGAGATCTTTTCATAGTACTCTTAATTGTATGCAGCGAGATACAGAATGGATTTGGTCCTAGTCACGCTTGGTCACACTGATCAGTGCAGCGGAGGGAAGGTCATACCCATGAGAAAATTTACCGGAAGCCAAGATGGTGTAGAAACGAGGGTGGGTACTGTTTGGAGACAGTCTCTCACTTGTCTGCATGTGTCATGAGCAGAGCCACTCATGGCCTTTGTTGCAGATGATCTTTTCAACGATGTTTGTCTGGTGAACAGCCGTGGAAAACATGGTGTCCCTGTTCAGAGCAGGTGACAGGCCTGCATACCACGCGTTATAAAACATCGGGCTTCCCTAAGCTCACAGTTGCTGACGCCTCCTGCTTCATTTTCAGACCGTGTTCTCCTGGCAGTACGCTGGGTTCGAACTGTGTTTGGAATCCATTTCTTAATTTTGGAATCACTCAGGTCACTCGGGCCATTTCCTACTTTCTCCTTGTAGAAGGTGAGAATGTTGCCAAACTTCCTGCCACCACACCACAAGGATCCCCTTCCAGATTTCCACTCACTCTGTTCAAGGCCACTTAGGGCTGCTCTGACGTACCCTTCAGAATCCTCCCAGCCTTCATTCATCGCCTGTTCGCAAAGCCTCTTTCCCATCGTTCTGTGTTTATTGTATCCCCTTTCTACTGCTGTCTACCACATTACCTCCAAAACTTAGCAATGTAAAATAAGCAGAATTTATGCACCACAGTATCCGTGGGTCAGTTTAGTTGGCTGCCTCTGACCCGAGATCTCTCCCAAGGCTGTAAATAAGGTGTCAGCCAGAGCTGCAGTCATCTAAGTGCTCAGCTGGGAGAAGGCCCACTTCCAGGCTGCCTCAGCTGCTGGCAGAGCACTGAAGATCCACCTCCAAGTCCCTCGGCGGAGTTGTTGGCGGGCCTCGGGCCCCGCTGGCTATTGGCCAGACACATCCTTTCCTTTTGATGTGGGCCTTTCCGTAGGGCCACGCACAACGTGGCAGCTTGTTTCTTCAGAGCAAGAGGACAAAAGAGAGACAAGTCACACCAGCCGTTCTGTAAACTGATCTCAGAAGTGACATCCCATCAGTTTGCTGCATTGTGGTTCTTAGAGGCGAGTCTCCAGGTCCAGTCCACCGTCAAGGGCAGCGCCTAGACAGAGTGTGATTACCCAGGAAGAAGGGGTCCCTAGGGGTCATTGTAGAGCCTGCCTGCCCTGCTGGGAAACTTGAGTCCCTCTTTTTGAGGAGTATATTTTCTAAAAGGAAGGGGGGGATCCTAAAGAAGGCTTTAAAATGTTATAAAGTCAAATGCTACTTTATGAATGAGCTACCACAATTGCTCGAAGTTTTTCAGAAGGGAAAGGAGTTGTTACAAAAGATTTTTATGGGCAAATCTTAACTCTCTCTGGTCAGAAAATTTCGGAAGAATAATGTGTCGGCTGTGTTACCAGTGGCCTGGAGAGCTGACCACCTGAAGGCAGGGAACGCAGAAGCCGTCTCTGTAACCTAGAAACAGGTTTTCAGGTGTTTCTTGATTTGGTGACTATGACTAGACAGTAAGAATAGAGTGAAATATCAGAAAACATTCTGAGAGCAAAGAGTGACAAGAATATTCCGAGTGACTTGATAAGTGAGAGGAGAAATGGGCCAGGGATCATGGGGGATGTTTTACATATTTTATTTCTTTGGAATAAATAACCCCCACGAGATTGGAACTTTGTTTTTGCACCATTTTGATGAGGAGAACACAGGAGATCCCAGCTGTAGGACTTGCCCACTGTCATGCCACCAGCACATTGTTCTTTCTCTCTGGGGCCCAGTCTCTCCAACCCCAGTGTCCCAGAGCAGCTCCTTTCGTTGCGCTGCCCTGCGACATTGTACCGGAGAGACCAGGGGTGGAGGACATAACCGGAATCGAAAGGCCGTCTACTGACGTAGCGTATTTCAGGCACCGTGACGAGTGCATTGACTCTATCGCCACTGGAAATTCTCCCACCAAAACTGGGAAGATGGTGCTGCTGTTCCCACTTTATAAATGAGCAGATGACGTTTAAAGAGACCAAGTGGCCCAACATGACAAAACTAGGGCACACAGAAGTCAACTACCAGCAAATAGAAAGAGAAACCATTGCAGAGGAGAGGATACTGTGCTGAAAGCCATCTGGATGGTTGGCGCAGAGTTAGGAATTTCAAACATTAAAGTGTTAGTTTGAGGTTTTTTTCCTTCTCCAGATAAAAAGCAACTCACTTCTATTCACTCTCAGAACCGAGTCTGAAAATATACATAACCAAATCCAAATCCAATAAACAAATCCCAACACAAACTGCGTAATTAAGGCTATTTTTATGATTAGCACCATTTAGTTTCCCTGAATTTACCAGAGCAAACATTGCTACAGCAAAAATTACTGCTAATGGTTGAGCCTAACAACAAGAGAAAATCCCCCCAAGGGTCATTAGGCCCCAGCTACAGCTGTGCTTCGCTGGCTTCTTACTTGGAGGCTGAGGATTACCAGGAAAATTAGGCTGTGCTGTGCTCTGCAGATGTGGCTAAGACTGTATTAATGTATTCAGCAAACATTTCTTCAGTGCCCACGATGTGCCCAGCAGGGTGCCAGCCACACTGGGATCACAGGCATAAACCCCACCTGGCACTCTCAACCGGCTATGTTTTAGGTGTGATATATGGCACTTAGTGGAAACACAAAGGGTTGAATTAGAAGAGTCTCGAGGCTGCAGCTTCATGGGACATGCTAAGTGGATGGATATTCCTTTCTGATCACTGGGGCAGGAGGGGTTCCAGTGATGCAAGAACAGAGGCTGGGAGTTTTCTTGTTCTGGGGTAGAAGCTGGTGCCTACTCCAAGACCGGGAGCATGAGATGAGCAAGTTTAAGGAAGGGAGAAAGTTACTTCAAAAATGACCAATCTGCTTATACACGATGCACAGGCGGAGGTCGTCTAGGAAGTTATATGTATGAGACCAAAACTTACTAGCAAATGTCTGCTTATAAGAGAGAGCTGGAGAGCTTTAGCAGGTTGCTGTTAGAGTATTTGAACCAGCAGCAGCAACAGCAGAGATTGCTTGTTTGAGCACCTCCTACGGCCAGACTTTGTGGGAAACACCTCACAGGAGCCATCCAATTTCATCTCATGAAGTCTTGTTACTGCGGAGCCAGGATTTGAACATAGGCCCTGGTGACTTTAAACTAAGATTCTTTCATTGGTCTTCACTGAACCAACTCACCAACATAACAGATCTGCCTGTTCCTTCTGTACAACCGAGGCTGAGAACTACAGCTCTCCTGGGTGTTCAAGGCTCTAGTATGTCTGCATGCTTCTGCTCCCACCAGTCAGAAGTTATGTATTTACTAAGAAGCAAAACAGCTCTATTTATTGCTGTAATCATGTATTTTAATAACATATTAAGTGCTGTGATGTAATATGAATATAAAGGAAGTTTTATCTGTGCAAAGGAGATAAAATGCTTAGGGAAGACCCCATCAAGATGGGTAGGTCAAGAAAATCTGACGTGAGAAGGACATGGAAAAGATACAAACCACAGACATCTAGTGGAATTTTGCACTCATTTTGCATTACAAATATTGTGATCGTCCATTTTAAGATTCTGCAGTGATTCTACAGATTGTATACTGTGGTTCTGGTTTATATAAGAAAAAGTGCATAAAACATCAGTCAGCTGACCCATAAGCCAAATCTTTTGAAGGAGGTTTCTCTGCACTTGCCCAGGGTGAGCATGTTAAGAGAGAAAAGAGGAGGATAAGGACTTTGGAGGTCACTAGAGACACTCTTCAGATCTTCAAAGTGAATTGAATGATAATGTTCAAAGACGTGGAAGGGAAATCTCAACACAACAGGATTATGCACTAGGGTTTTGGTTGGGGAGATATGAAAGGAATGTATTTCTGTTTGTTTGTTTCTTTATCTGCAAAGCTTTAGTTAATGTAGACCACAAGCAGCATAGCATAGAAAAAAGAGCGTGGAATATATTAGATGTAGCTTCAAGAACATAACTAAGTGTCTGACTTTGGTTACAGTTTCTGAGTCTCAGTTTCCTCAAATTAAGATGGCATAGTAATAACTATGTCATACAGTTTTTATGAAATATACAGTGTCAGGTACACAGTAAGTTATGAAATAATTGTTACTCACTTTTTGTCCCCCTTTGGGGGCTAAAATCTTACAAGATCTTAATTAAGAAGGCAGAGAAGGAGATGTAAAGGAACATTTATTTACTATCTCTGTCAGTCCATACACGAAGAACTAGTCTTGCCTCATTTAAAGTAGATTTGCAGGTTGGGACAAAGAACTTTCAAGAGTCTCTGTTTACGAAAGATGTTGAATCTGGCCAGAAAGAAAGATAAGGAACTGAATACCAGTGGAAATACTTTGTTGTAGCAATTGGTGTTTTTTTTTGTTTGTTTGTTTTTTGGTTTGTTTTTTTTTTGTGTGCATCATGCTCTGAATGTCAGATTCAGTCCAATCTAATTTTGAGGTTTATGGAATTCTGCTAGCATATTATTTCATGGAACTTGTTTTACTTGAAGATTAACCATAAAAGTAATGTCCATTTTCAATAAAGATAAAAGAATCAGAAGAACACATTATTCTTAGTCTACTAAATGTAACCTTTTAACTTCTAGATGTTTATGAGGTTCTGTAGTATATGAACCCTTGATTCTAATTTTTTTGAGGGGGGGCGGGGGGGTACGTGCTCCTAGCAGAAACTGAACCCGGGACTCTCTGGTCCGCAGGCCGATGCTCCAACCGCTGAGCCAAACATTCCAGGGCTGCACCCTTGATTTTAAAGCCTGTATAGGACAGGAATGGTAACTGGTCCTTGAGAGACAATGGCAACGTCCATTTTTAAACAACCTGTCCAGAGCCTCTGATAAGTAGTAAATATAATCAAGTAAAATATGTGTCTTGTCCTCAGCATGCTTGTAAGACTAATTAGAAAGAGTAACATTAGTAAATAAAAAGATGAAATGAAAAATAAAAAGAATTTTAGCAGAATTTCAGGTAATTTGGGTGAGACAAGAAACTGGCGAAGCCAAAAATAAAAGAATCAAAAGGAAGACTTCTTAATAACTTACATTTATGAAGATAATTTTGATAACTAAAATGGATGACAAAGCCAGAGTTATACTTAGAGGTAAGAATTGCAGCCCTGGCCGGTTTGGCTCAGCGGTTAGAGCGTTGGCCTGCGGTCCGGAGAGACCCGGGTTCGGTTCCCGCTAAGGGCACGTACTTTGGTTGCAGTTTGTCCCCGGCCCTGGTTGGTCGTGTGGGTGGCAGCCACTCGATGTGTCCCTTCACGTCGATGTTTCTCACTCTCTCTCCCTTCCTCTCTCTCCCTCCCACTCTATCTGTACAAAAAATGGAAAAATATCCTCGGGTGAGGATAAAAAAAAAAGAATTGCATATATTGTGTATAACTTAATCCTGTTATTCAGTATAAGGAATATTAGAAAATAAATGTGACAAAATACTCCTTTCTAACAGATGACTTTGCAGTGCATTTTCTTGATATTACTGAAAACCTGCTAAGGAGGTTATAGATATTACCAAGTAAATGCAATTGGCATTCTTGGATTTATTCCTTTAAAAATATTTGTTGAGATCCTGGACACATCAAGATTGAGTATTTATATTCATTACCTTGCACATAGTGAAGGAGAAATCTATTTTCAAGCTGGCAAAGGGAAATCCAATTGTATGTTTAAAATGTGCCACATCAGTGTCAGACTTTAAATTAAGCTTAAGATTTTATTGAGTCATTCATGATATTCATCAAATTCATGATATAGAAGTAAATTTTATATACCTGGTTTAGGCCTTCATAATAAAAGTATAGCTGTGCTGCTATTTATAATTATAGGATTAAAAACAAGCAAAATCAAAACTGTCAGCGAGGTATCTTGAGATCGTGGAAGGACCAGCCCTGCTCCATTCCTACTGATTCACATCAGCTAGTTTACAAAATATGTATTGGTTCTAAAGATAGATAGATAGATAGATAGATAAATTAGAGATGAATTAGTTTACAGAAAATCACAGAAAAACATATCAAATCTGGAATTAGAGTTCTTTTAAGATTTATAGGCTCTAATTATACCAACAAGTGGAAGCCAGGCCCCCGCTCTTCAGCCACCTTCCCGGGCCAGTGCCAGGGACACTTAGAATGGTATTTAAATTTTCTTTTCCTTTGTTGATTTTAGAGGGAGAGGGAGAGGGAGAGAGAGATAGAAACATTGATGAGAGAGAACATCAACTGGCCGCCTCCTGCATGCTCCCCACTGGGGATCGGGCCCACAACCTGGGCATGTGCCCTGACCCGGAATCGAACCGGTGACCTCTTGGTGCATGGGTCGACGCTCCACCACTGAGCCACACCAGCTGGGCATTGAATGGTATTTATAGCTTAGACATTTTTCAAACTGGTTTCTGAAGAGTCCTAGACATCCAGGTACTTTTATACACAAATGCCACCCAAGTCAGTTTCTTCCGATAACTTCCGGGTGAGAAGTGGAGTCTGAAGGAGGCCAAGGCAGTTTGCTCATCATGTTCAATGGTCCTCAGATTCCTTACTAGAAACTGTGTCTAGTTCTGGGCTCCATGGCTTAAGAGAAATGTGGAGAACTTGAAGAGAAGCAGAATACAAGTTCAAAGACCATCACAGAGAATGAGACTTATGAGAAATCCAGAATTGTTTTACTTGGAAAGGAGAAGTCAGAATGGCAATTTAATAATGGTCTTCCAGACAGGAGGAATAACTACACTGAGGTTAATGACCATATTTCCTTCACATGCAGACATAGTAAAAGAAATAGTTTCAGCCTTAGCAAGAACGTAGTACAGAACCAGAAGGAAAAACACAAAACAAAACAGCAATCAGAAGCTAAACCTACTCAATCAAAGGACTAGATCACTCGGTACACAGTTTACGAAAGGTTTTTAAAGGCAGTATGAATTCCTGTCTATTTTATGTTAGATATAACTACCTGAAGAACAAATATGAATCAAGTGAACTTTGTTGTTCAAACCTGTGAATCAGTGATGTATCTTTAGTTATAAGATATAGATTTCAAACAGTTGTTTTGAATCAGCGTCTCATTGTCTGATGTTGCCAGGAGCAGAGCAACCTTTGAATAATGTTAAGGAAGCTAGTGGTGAGGAGGAACATTTATTCTAGAGGTCATGAAGTCAGATACCTTCAGGGGCCTGCGGGTATCATGAAGGAGGGAGGCTAGTGGCATAGAATGGTATGGAGTTATAGAAATTGTGGTGCATGGAGAGTGTGTGACCCAGCCAAAGGGGCACCTGCTGCTGACGCTGGCCAATTGTTATCATGTCACAGTGTGCTGATATTGCCAGATAGTTGGCTTTCTTAAGAAAAACTGGAAATCTGGAATGTTATGTGATTCTTTTTTAATGATGATGAAACACTAAGATTTATCAAAGTACTCTGCCAGCAAAACAATATCCGTATGTAGACTGTAAATTTAGAAACCTTTAGATTTGGATTATCCATTAGGTCACCTAACCACGTTAGGTAAAGAAATAAAACAGACTTGATTGAATCATAAAGCTTATGTGAATTCATCTCCTGAACTTGTGTAAGGCTTAATTAAAGTCCTTTCCAACTCTGTGAATCTTTTGATTTCCCCTTCCTTCTTCCCTGCTCTTAGTATCCGGTGACTTACTCACACAGGCAGTGAGAATTTAAAGGACTTATTTCCCTTAGCAACAAAATTTATTTAATAAAGCCATCAAATACTTCAGTTAAAAACAACTTCTGTTGCTGTACTAAAGGTGCTGCTGAGGCTGTTAGACTTTCAGAGATGCACTCACACATGGTGTAGACATGTCCCTTTGAGTCTCGGAACTAACATTTGTTTATAACATTGACTGCATGAGGCATGCTGGACTTAAACACGTACTACACTTTTACCACTTGGTGATGTTCTCTTTCTCTGTTATAAAATACTTTCAAATAACCCTTCTGCACCCGGGGCGAGCACAGCTAGATTTCTGAAATCCCCTTCCTTTCAGACAGGAGAATATGCCACAGATGAAGAGGAGGACGAGGTAGGACCCGCCCTGCCCGGCAGTGACATGGCCATTGAGGTCTTCGAGCTGCCTGAGAACGAGGACATGTTTTCCCCGTCAGACCTGGACACCACCAAGCTCAGCCACAAGTTCAAAGAGGTGAGCTGCTGATCCGCAAACTATTTCTCTATACCCGTCCATTTTATTATTAAGTATATATTTTTGTTTGAAAAATGTACTAAGATTAATCAGTTTTCAAAATAGAGGCTTTCATGAAGGATTGTCTTGAATCTCACTGAATTTCAAGGTAAAATTCAAGTGGATCTCATTCCACAATCATTCATTTAAATGCTTGGTATTTGTCATAGTGACAGCTTACAACTTGTCTGTTCTATAATTTCAGGCTGTAGCGTAAATGTGCAGTTTTCATGATAAGTACAGGTTATATTTTTTCAGTGTTATAGAAGTTTTGGGACCTGATGATAAGCTTTCCTCTAAGGCAGTGGTTTGTAAAAAATTTTTTTTTCTTTTCCTAAATTAGACAAGGTCCCAACAGTAATCAGATGACATAACCAAACGGTTTAATTGAAGAAAGTTTAGTGAATGCACTTTGAACAGAGTTAATAGAACTACCAAGGCACGATGAAGCTGTTCCATCTTTTGCCTTCATAGTAAAGAGGGAGATGACCTTTTCTGAAGGAGGGCCATTCAGCGTCTGTCTGCAGCTACGTCTGGCGGGCAAGGGTGATATATACCCAGACCGCTCTCTGATCCTGCTGCTTCCTCCCCTGGTCCCAGGCAGGCAGGGGGGTCTGGGAGATGCAGTCTGGAAATCTGAGGTCAGAGCTCTCCAGGCAGGTGCTGTCAGAAAAGGCCAAGAATGGACCCTGAGGGGCAGGTGCAGATGACCTGACCGTACAACCTTCTTCCACATTAACTACAGGAAACCCCACCACAGGAAAGGGAAACAGTGATGATTGGGTCTGCAGACAGTTTATTCTTCATTGTTTGGGAACATCCTCCATTGTTGTAGACCAGTGTGGTATTATTTTCGTCCCCACAATAACCCTGAAGCACTGAGGCTTAAAAACCACTGTTCTGTGATTTTAAGTCTCTTAGGGACTTTGAAAACTTGGGGAAAAAAATGTTGTCCTATACATGAAAAACAAGGTTGATAATTGCAGATTTATGTTTTCTAATTTTATTTGTAATTTCTAATTTTCATTTATAATTTTTAATTTTGATGCATCACAAATAGGTCAAGTTTATACGTTCTGATGTCATGCTTCATGTGCCTAATGTGTTGAATTACTTTTTTAATTCCTAAGACAAATTTACGTTTTGGGGACCAGTAAATGAATATACTTTTCAACAATAAGTTTTTATTTTTATTAAACATTTTTTTTCTTTATTGATTTGAAAGAGAGAGGAAGGGAGAGGGAGAGAGAGATAAAAACATTGATGAGAGACGACATCGATTGGCCACCTCCTGCATGTGCCCCCCTGGGGATTGGCCCACAACCTGGGCCTGTGCCCTGTCCAGGAATCAAACCAGCAACCTCTTGGTGCATGGGTCGATGCTCAGTCACTGAGCCACACCAGCCAGGCATAAGTTTTTATTTTTACATAAACAAATTTATTATAGAGTTTTGGAAAACACAGAATTGTGTAAATACCAAAAAAGCATTCATCCTAATATTGTGGTATTTGGGGTTGCATAATATATACTTGTGTTAAATGCCCACTCTTTATATTTAAATTTGTAGTATTAGGATTTCCCATGTCACCAAATGTTCTTCCATAAGTGATGCTTCTTCGCTGTTTCATCTTACAGAACTTTCATGATTTATCTTCTTGATTCCTTGTTTGGGAACATTTTCTTTGTTTTCAGGTCTTCTTACAATTATTATTATTAGAAGTAATACTGCAGTAAATACCGTGTACTTGTCTTTAGGATAATTTCTTACACTGGAATTATTAAATCAAATAATAAAATATTTTGGGGACTTGTGATACTTAATGCCAAGTTGCAACCAGAATAGCTTTTCTTGTTGACATAGAGTGCATGTATGTGTTGAGAGTGCTCATTTCGCTTTCACCTACTATTTGTCAGGTGGAGCCATTTCCATTTATGTAGTTCACAGAGTCCTTGAGGCAAAATACATAGGTTTTTCAGATAATTTATAAGTATTCCTACTTCTAAATCAGAGATGAATGTCTCAGTATAATGAAGTACACTGTTATATAATGATCACAAAACTCAGAACTCCCTTACAGCAATGCCCATCTTAGGACCACTTCTTATAGAGGCTTTCTTTTTTTTTTTAATCCTCACCCGAGGACATTTTTCAATATTTTGTTGAGATAGAGTGGGAGGAAGAGAGAGAGAGAGAAACATCGACGTGAAAGAGACACATCGAGTGGCTGCCACCCGCACGACCAACCAGGGCCGGGGACAAACTGCAACCGAGGTACGTGCCCTTAGCGGGAACCGAACCCGGGTCTCTCCGGACCGCAGGTGGACGCTCTAACTGCTGAGCCAAACCGGCCAGGCCGAGGCTTTCTTGATTAACTGGTATCTTCAAACCAAAGAGCACTGTAAAAAAAGAAAGTTCTTCCACAGGAAGTGGCTGAATGGAAGGAATAGGTGTGATCTTGGTGCCTGTTTCTCTGTGGCTCTGAGTTGGCCCCAAAATAAAGTTTATCTAGAGGAGTAGATGGATCTTATTCTTTAAGAAATCGTACTTGAATGTTAAGTCCCAATCCAACTTTGCGGCAGTAAAGTCAAGGTAGTATACCCTGGCAAAAGCCTATCGTATGACACTTTCATGTCGCCGGGTGAGTGTGGCCCCTGCTCTTTGGTAGATAATCGAGCTGGAAGTAGAGTCCTCATTCTTTTATGGAAGCTAAAGTCTGAAAAGCAGAAATGGTATATGGAAAGTCATAGCCTTCATTTTCTGAATTGAGCCAAGGACTTAGTGATCTATAAGGGGTCAGCAGACTATGATCCATCAGCCAACTCTAACCCACTGCCCTTTTTTGTAAATAAAGTTTTATTCAAACACAGCCGTGAATATCCATTTATTTATTGTTTGTGGCTGCTTTCATGCAACCTCTGCAGAGTTGAGTATTGTTACCGAGACGATGTGGTCTGAAAATCCTAATTATTTGCTATCCAACCTTCTACAGAAAGTGTTGCGACCTTGTTGTATCCACTGCGTGGTCTGGGCCCATTCTATACCACATAGCTGATTTAATTTCTAGCCCAAAAACCAAATCTGTAGTGTTCTTTCAACTTTGATTTTTAAGAATTGGAGGTTTGTCCCTACCTCAAGAACAAACAACACGTCATTTCACTTCTAATTCATTGATTTTCTTTTGTTTTACATATATATATATATATATATATATTTTATCCTCACCCGAGGACATTTTTCGATATTTTGTTCAGATAGAGTGGGAGGGAGAGAGAGAGAGAAACATCGACGTGAAAGGGACACATTGAGTGGTCGCCACCCACACAACCCAACCAGGGCCGGGGACAAACTGCATCCGAGGCACGTGCCCCCCAGCAGGAACTGAACCCCAGGGCCCTCCAGACCACAGGCCAATGCTCTAACCGCTGAGCCAAACCGTCCAGGGCCTTTGTTTTATATTTAACATGAATATATTCAGGAGATTGTCACTGAATATCAACTACATGGCACTCTTACACAGCATCTGTATCTCATACAGTGCCTTTGTCACAGTTTTAAGTGTCTTTACATGAATAACATAAACGCCTAACTACTATATAGCACCAGACATTTTTCATAAGATTACGCACAAAACCTGGGGTGGAGGTGGATAATCATATTGTATTGGAATCTGAACAGTCTCATATTACAGTGTTCTCTTAATTACATTATTTCAAGCAAAAGTACATGTTATATTATTTGGGCAAAGCACTTCAGACTGACATCTCAGTCCTACTTTTGGCCTATTATGTATCTTCCTAGTAGACTCTAAGCTCCTCTGTTTTTACTCACTACTGTATCCTCAGTCTTTGCACAGACCTTGGCAGATAGTGTTAAATATTTGGTGAATGGATGTTATCAAGCATACACTGGATTTTGTGTGTGTATAAGACAAGCAGCATAACTTAATTTTTTTTCAAATAGTTAACAAGATGGCTAGGACTTTTACTAGATGCTCATTTCTTCATTTCCCTCTGGTTGGAGGGCTAGCATTATTAGCTCAGAACTGGTGTTGTTACACGCTGGACTGCTTTGGCCTTCATATTCAGTTCCATTTTCTCATTCTTAGCTGAAATATTATTAGAATATGTACTAAACATTGATGGAATAAATCAGATCTGTGTAACTCTTCTTTTTAGAAACTTCTTTATTTTTCAACTTATTTAAGAAAACATATAAATCACTTTATTAATTCCTTTGGAAAAACTTCTTTGTAATTTTTATTATAATTGCATTAAACTAGTAAGTTAACTTGCAGAAAACTGGCATTAAAAAAAAATCACATTGACTCTTTTAATCCAAGCTCATGGAAAATAACTGTTTAATTTGTCTTTTTTTTTTTTCCTGATTTCGAAAATTTTATAGCCCCCTTATTAGTTACATAAGTGTCCACTTGTAAGTAACAGAAAATCTTAACCAGAGTGGATTAACCAAAAGCTGTCACAAAGGTTATATTAGCTTTGATATAAGTTAACAAGGTTTCTTTATATTTCTATTTTCAGAAATGACTTTAATAAGAGAGATTTAATGACTTGCATAAGGTAGAAATTACTGTTCCCTGAAAGTTTGTCATTACTCAACTATAAAACCATCTGTGCCTTTGTGGAGGAAGAATTTAAATAACTTTTATAGTAGCTATTACTCTATTCAACATTTTTAAGTTTTTCTTGGGCCAATTTTGATATATTTGTATTTCTCATGTATTTCTTAGGCATTCATATTTAGTAACATTTTTATAATATAATTTTAAAGTACTGAAATCTTTACTATCTGTAGTTAGCCTTTTTATTCTTTCTTTTTTATTTGTATATTTTTATTTTTTTCTAGAATTTTGTTTGTAATATTATTTTTATGTTTCTATTTTTTTTTAAATTAAAATACTTATTTGATTATTTTCTACCAATATCTTTATTTGCCATCTTTTCTTCTTTATTGGTATTAATCAATTGTGCTTACTACGTTTATCTTTTTTCTTTCTTTTTTCATTATTATTTTTTAATTGTTGGAAGTATTACAGATGTCCCCACTTTTTTCCCCCCATTGACCCCCTCCTCCCCACTCACTATGTTTATCTTTGATAACTCTTGCATTCTGTAAGTATATTTAATGCTATAATTTTTTCTGAATATTTTTTTTAGCTACATGTAAAAATATTTGACATTTAGAATGCATTGTCACTTAGATCTATTTTCTCTTTTTTGGTACATGCCCCTTAGTGTGAGCCGAACCCGGGACTCTCTGGTCCGCTGGCCGACGCTCTAATCGTGAGCCAAACTGGCCAGGGCTATTTTCTCTTTAACAAAAATTATTTAGTGGCATATTTTGCTTTCCAGACATGTGGAACTTTATTTTACTATTCTTAGGTTATTGGGTTCTAATTTTATCACACTCTGGTCAGAAGAGATATTCCATATGATAGCTGTTTAGAATTTTTGAGACTTTTATAGTTTAAATCATAAACAGGTTTGTTTAAATATGCCTTGTGTATACAAAGAGCACTCATGTTCTGTGTTTGGGTATGAAATGTATATGTTTTTCATTTATGTAAGATTAACAATACACACATTTTTCTATAGCACAGTTTTCATTTTGTGTTATCAACTAATTCTGAAGAGTGTATGTTAAATAAAAAGCTACCATTTTTTTCTTACAATTATATCAATTCTAGTTTTATCTTTTATTTATTATTTTGTTAATCCTCGCCTGGGGTTATTTTTCTATTAATTTTTAGATATAATGGAAGGGAGAGAAAGAAGGAGAGAGAGGGAGAGAGAGAGAGAGAGCGCAAAATAGAGAGAAAGAGAGAAAGAAAGAAAGAGAAAGATTGATTGGTTGCCTCCCACATAACCCCAACTAGGGCTGGGAATCAACCTGCAATCCAGGTACATGCCTTTGACTGGGAATCAAACCTGAGACCCTTTGATTCTTTGCCAACATTCTAACCACTGAACTAAACTGTCCAGGGAAATTTTATATATTTTAAATCTTTGTTATTATGCACATATATGTTCAGGATCATTACAACTTATTGATTTATTGTAACACCTCTCTTGTACCTTATGATGCATTTTACCCCAAATTCTATTTTATCTGGAAGTAAAAATTCAACACTGTCTTTCTCTTGCTTTATTTTTGCCTCCCAGCATCTATTTTCTATATATTTTTGTTTTTAGCCATTCTGTATCTTTTTATTTGAATAAATAAATAGGCATCCTAGTCCTAAATCTTACCTTTCTGCTACCCTGGGAGTCTTTGTCAGTTAATTGGTGAGGTTAGCCCATTTATATTTACTTTAACTACTTTAATATTCGAACTTAAACCTGCTGAATTATTTTATATTTTACAATTTCCATGCTTCTCTTTTTTTTTAAATGGGATTTCAGTAGTGCCCTGGCGTCATTCACCACTGTTCTGGTGCTGCCACTTTACCACAGGGAGCCGAAGGTTAAGTTAGTGGCCGCATCCCAGGCTCCAGGGCCAGGAATCGATTGTCCCCACACCTCCAGACGCAGGCCCACCCGGGTCACCTGTAGAAGGTTAGATTGCTGACTCCCATTCCTGGTTGCTGACATTTTCCTGCGTAAGATCTTCATTTTCTCCCCAAACACCTAGAAATATCTGTGTTCTGTGTCTTAGAGTTTCTCACAAGCTCTTTGCTAATTGATGACTGAGACCCTGAAGCCCATCCGTGTTCCTTTTCTTCCCTTTTGTCACCTCCCAAGTTGAATTCAGGAGAGGCAAGTTTGCTTGCCTCTTTAGTTTGCTACATTGTGCTAAACTAGAAGTGTTCCCCTGCTTAATTTTGTTATTTTACCTTTATTTTTTAAATTTCATCATCCAATTATCCTTAGGAATGTTTAATATCTTTGTTCTAACTTGCAATAAACAGTTTATTGTAGTACTTTATTGTTTAAACACAAAAGCACTTAAAACTATAAATCTTTCTCTGATTAGACCTTTGACTACATCTTTTATTTTAGTTTGTGCATTCTTCTTGTCATCATTGCAAATAGTCTATATTTTTTATTTTACAATTTACTATTTTCATTTTCTCTTTGATTGGCATAATTGAGGAAACAGTTTTTAATTTGTAATTTTTGCATTAATTTCATGTTTTCTTACATTGTGGTCAGATATTTTTACAAGTTTTGATTTTTTAAGATAGTGTTATTATAGATTAGTGTGGGCATTTGTGATAAAAGTGATATGTTTTATACCTTCTGTATCCTTATTCATTTTTCCTATCTAGCTTAATTAACAAGGCCATTTAGTAAAATTACACTTCATTATAATATTTGGTGTCTAACAGCTTTGATCCTCTATTTCAACGGTATGTTAAAATATATTTTTTAAAATCTTCACCCATGAATATGTTTTTATTGATCAGAGAGAGAGAGAGAGAGAGAGAGAATAAGAGAGAGAAGCATCAATGTGAGCTAGAAACATCAATCACTTGCCTCCCATATACACCCTGACCTGAGATCAAACCCAAAACCTAGGTATGTGCCCTGATCTGGAATCAAACCTGTAACCTTTTGGTGTACGAGATGACACTCCAACCAACTGAGCCACCCAGCCAGGGCTGACTTAAAGATTTTTAACTATTCTTTGTCTGATGTTAATAATCTGCTACTTTTGTTTATAGTTTCTGGATAAACACACTGGTGTATATGTATGTACCTACTTTTAACCTAATTGCAGCACTCTGTTTTATTGTAAATTCTAACATTACTGTCCTGGAATCTAAAAAAATCTAGCAATTAAAATGTATTGTTATAAGTTTATTGTTTAATTATTCAAGGTCTAATTGAGCTCATATGTTTTACACAGTTTTATTGGCTTTTATTGAAGATTATCTTCAATTTTTTAAAAAGTATTCCCTATTTCTACAGTTTTTAAAATCAAGAAAAAAACAATATCATTTGAATGTTCCATATAGAAGGTTTTATACAGTCTTGGTTTTTAAGACAAAATTGTTAAAATTTAATTGTCACATATTTAATTGTCACATATTTCAGCTAGCTTTGTAAAATGTGAACAACAAATATACTATTGACTTAGTTTCACCTATTATTCCCTTTATACCAGAATTTCCTAATTCTTAAGTTCTAGATCTTTTCTTATTTCGCAGAGTACATCTTACTCATGGAGGGTATAGTTTTCATGAGTTTCCCATACTGAGAATGGAACATTCTAATTATCATGACATAGAAATAATCATTAGCTGGGTTTAATATTTTGATTTTTTGAAAAATAGTAGAGCAAGCTTCATTGTTTTAGGTTAGCATTGCAACGTGGCATTTGGATGCTTGTATTAGTTTAGCCTTGCACTTCAAAATTTTTATCACAATTTCTTGAAGTGTAGGCCTCCTTTCATTGATTTTTTTCTTCTAATCTATTCCTGGTTTTATGTTTCTTTGCTTTTGTTTTAGTTCCTGAATACTTTATTCAGTTTTTGTTACCTTTTTCTGTTTTTGTTTCTTTTCTAGAAACAGTGTCATAATTATCTTTTTCACATTTCATTTTCTATTGTTTTTGTGCCTGAGAATGTTCTCAGATGTGTCTTCTCATTTCAATGACTCCATTTTCTGTAGCATTAAATATGCCTTTGACCTCAAATTCATTTATGCTCGTTAGCACCTCTGACATGACCTGATTCTCATTATATTTTCAGTTTCCTTACTCTCCATCCATTCCTCATCCTTCTTCACTTTCTCTTCATCCTGGCATTCCATAATACCTTGAAACACCTTTTTACTTACAGAATACGTCATTTTCATAGGTTTACTTATTTGAGTTTTCAAGTTGATATTCTTTACCTTGATCTGAAGGTATCAGATGCCCCTTTATCCTTTACTTATTTTGAAATGAGACAAGAACCTTTCTGTATTTGATTTTAGTTGGCAATTACCCACTTTGGGGATTATGAGTCGCATTTCCAGACCTGCATGAGGAGGACATAACGTGTGTGCCCAGTTTCCAGCACCGTTGCTGTTTTCTGGCAGTCTGCAATCCAGTGCAGATGTCTGCAATCCAGTACAGATGTCTGCAATCCAGTGCAGATCTCTGCACTAAGTGGGAGACCTTCAAATCTCAGCACTTTGCCTCCTAAGCCCGAGAGAGAGAGAGAACCAAACGATCATTCCTGCTATTAAAAGGCCTCCCATGAACACCCCTTGTCTATATTGCTCTCCTTTGGGGTCTGCAGCTAGAAGTATGCACCGTGGCACCACCGGCCACCTTCCCACATTCTCGTTCTGTTGCAGTAGTTGCTTTCTGAACGACTAAGGAACACTGAGGGAGCTGGAGGCCCGAGCTGCAGGACAGTTCCTGGGAAGGACAGTAGACATTGCCCACCTTTCCGAATGGATAGACTCTGGATCTCAAGCAATCAGATCTCAGGCATCTCCCCACCTTTGGACTGGTTTTTCTTGATTCAACTTCATGACTTTTTCATATTCTAGTAACAGTTGTTTTTAGTTACAGTGTCCATTTGATTGTGAGTTTTTCTTTGTTTCATGTGATTTCGCTGGAAATGGAGTGGGCAGTAGGAAGAGGCTGAATCAGAAACTGCTGACCAGGTATTTACACTGTTCAGTTTCCCAGCCCTTCCCTCCTCAGCAGTCACGGGCATTAGCACCAGTAAAAACAGGCCTGCGTTTGTCTTGAGGGAAAAATAGAGCGTAAAGAAAATGCATTATTTTAGCTACTTAAGTCATAAAGAATGTACTCAAAGTAATCTAAAGTAGACATATGAATGCATTAAGATAGTAAAATAACGTTTTCTTTATGGGACTTAACATTAACATGTAGAGAAGCTATAAAATGTTAATTACCTAACAACAACCAGATATGTATTTTATTTATTTATTTTTTAAAATAAGTTTTTAATGATTTTTTAGAGAGAAAGGGAGAGAAAGATAGAAACATCGTTGTGAGAGAGAGACATCAATCAGCTGCCTCCTGACCGCCCCCTACTGGGGATCGAGCCAGCTACCCGGCCATGCGCCCTGACCAGGAATGGAACTGCGACCTCTTAGTCCATGGGATGGCGCTCACTCCACTGAGCCACACTGGCCAGGCCAGAATTTTGTTTTAAAAGGGACTGTAATTACAGGCTGTCCCCTGCATCCAGCACCTTCATCATTAGCCAGCAGTGGGTGAGTGGTGCTTAGAGAGTGACCTGTGCAGTATCCCACCCTGTGCGACACGTGCTGCGGTTAGTGTTGTCATTCAGATTGGATTATGATATTCACTCAGCATAAACTGTTCCCTGAATAGCAGTCTCGTGAACATAAAGATAGGTATCATACGGCCCTGGCCGGTTTGGCTCAGCGGTTAGAGCATTGGCCCTCAGACCAAAGGATCACGGATTGGATTCCTGGTCAAGGGCATGAGTACCTGGGTTGCAGGTTTGTCCCTGGCCTCGGTCGGGGTCATGAGGGAGGCAGCCAATCGATGTGTCTCTCTCACATCAATGTTTCTCTCTTCCCCCTCCCCACCCTCCCTTCCACTCTATCTAAAAAAAAAAATCAATGGAAAAAATATCCTTGAGTGAGGATTGACCTAAATAAATAAATAAATAAATAAATAAATAAATAAATAAATAAATAGGTACCATTGTGAAGAATTATGGCATCATTTCATTTTAACAGCACCAAAGTAGAAGCCAGAACAGCTCTGATTCCTTCTTTTGTGAAGCTTACACTGTCATGGGTAAAACAGACTTCAAATAAGCACAAAGGCAATTGTAAAAATCGTCATTCCAATGCTGAAACTACTTTATAAAGTTCTACACAAGTATCAGTTATTATTTTGCCCTTCTAAAGTCAGAGCAGAGTGTTGCTCTTATGTGATTGTGAAATCTCTACTACTAAAGTTCTCTTAAACTCTTCCCTGCAAAGATAATATTTTTCACTTTTTAAAGAAAATGTTTCCCATGCTTCCACCGGATAAATGAAGACAATGCAAAAGTTCAATCTTATTATTCATGTTAATGCATAAGGATGTCTCCATTTCTAGTGCAGTTATATGTGGACTATATTGATTCAGTGATATGAACACATGTTCTTTATTCATATTTTTTAGAGACATAAACAGAAGCTATACCCAGCAGGTAGACCTGCAGAATGTTACCCGAGAGCCCCTGTTCTCGCTAGGAATGTGTATGCTTATTGTGCTGTAATCTTGGGGCGGAGATCTACAGCATTTATGTTACAGACGAGAGAAGAGACGAAAGAGAGGGTCTTGCACACTGAAACACACTGACTTGCAATCCTGCTGTGTCCTCCCTTCCCAGTTCCCTTCTCCAGTCCTAGATTCTCCAGCCCCCAAAGTTCCAGCAGGTTTTTCATGCTGTTTCTCTTAAGCAGTCCTGCCGACCTCCTCTGCCTGGAGTGAGACGGCGTGAGCAGCCTCGGGATGGGCGAACCCTTGGACCTGTCCCCAGGAAAGCTTACTGAGCATGTGGGAGGGGAACTGCTCTAGAATAAGGCAACGCAACCTTTTACCAGCTGTGCCTCTCTGGTTAAGTCGCGGCTCCTCCTTCCTCAGGGAGTGGAGGCGTCTCAGGCCCGCCACACCCACGGTGCCTGGAAAGTGGCATCCGCAGCGGGAGATGTGACAGACAGGCCAAACCAAAGGTCCTCTGCCCTGGTCATAGGAACAATAAACGAATCAGGCCGCCTAGCAGCAGGCTCCCCTGGGACCTGTCTCAGGAGGGGGTATCTGTTACTCTCCCTGAGGAAGTGTCTTGAAGGTGGATTCAGTGTCACGTTCTTGTACCCTGAGGGACCAGCACAGCACCTGGCACAGTCTCGCTCAGCCAGCGCTGGGAGAATAAGGTGGCAGGTGTTTTCCTCCTACGTACCACTTTGAATTCAGGGTCAGGTACTCCGAGACGACCGGCAGTGACCCACGTTTCCCAGTCTGAGTCATCTGTTCTCTGGAGGTGACAACCATGACATGAGCCGCTGGCTCTGTGTGAGGTTTAAATGAAAAGATGTGTCCCAGAGCTGGTTCAGATGAGGTGCATGGTGAAGGGAGGAGCAGAGGTAGGCGGCATCAGACCTGGGGTAATTTCCACTCCACCACCTGCATCTCCTGGGACCGTGAAGAAGCCATAGAACTTCTCTGAGCCTCTTTCCCCGTCTGAACGTGTGAGTAACAGGGCCTGCCCTGCTTGCCTTACAGCTGCATCAGCAAGGCTACAGGAGATGCTAAACAAGATAAAGCTCCTGTAAGGAATGTAGGATTGGTGGAAACAACCGTGGACTGAAATGTAGAAAACCTGGCTTGGATACTTGTTAGCTCTGCAACTTAAGCTACTAAAACACAGTTTCTTTATAAAAAGAAAGAGTTCAATTGGTTTATTTTTATGCTTTTCCGTTAATAGTGATGAATTTGTAGAAATTCTTTTTTTTTTTTTAAGTTCTCATTTTTAAGTTTTATTTTTCCATTGATTTTTTGGATAGAGTGGGAGGGAGGGAGAGAGAAACATCGACATGAGAGGGACACATCGACTGGTTGCCTCCTGCGCAATGCCAGCCAGGGCCAGGGATTGAACCGCAACTGAGGTATGTGCCCTTGATTGGAATCGAACCCACGACTCTTTGGTCTGCGGGCTGACGCTCTAATCGCTGAGCCAAACTGGCCAGGGCATAGACATTCTTTCAGTGTTCATAGAGGATTAAAATAATCACATATCTATAATTTTAGGCCTATGAGTACTAAAAATACTTTGCCCTAAAACTTTTGTCCATCTTCTGAATGATGTCTGAATTTACACACTTCATTCTGCTTTCCTGTATCTAAAGAATGTGGCGGTACTTGGGGGACACTCGAAGCTTTTATCAGTGTTCTGAGTGCAGCTCGTTTCTGTTACCCATTTCGGTGAGATGGGGCGGGGCGGGAGTAACGGAAGACCAGCTTGTCCGCTGCATGGTCTCCCCTAAGTGTGTGCCAACATCGGTGGGTTCGTGTGGCATATGAATTCGTAGGAATGAAAATGCTGGCTTTGGACAAGCATTTCTAGACCCTGCAGCCACGACAGCCATCTCCAGCTCTCCATGTCATAGACGTCCCACCTGTCGTACTTGCAGGACCTTGGAGTTCATCCTCTCGATTTTTTCATATGGGAAACGGGGGCCCAGAGACGCAGCCTGCTAGAGGCCACCGTCATTGAGCAAAGAAAGTCCAAAGTCTCGACGAGTTGCATGTGATGTGCTTGGTTACCCTGCAGGGAGTTAACCACTGAGAAAAATCAACTCTGTCACTTCCCCATAGCTGTCGTGTTTGTTGTAAAATCTGCTACTATCCAAATAGAACCAGGGGTGTTTGTTTTCTTTCAGGTGTGACTTTTTACAGCACTAAGCACTGTTCACTGAGAAGTGGCATTGAGGTCATCAAATCTGAGTTCCTCTGATCATTCTTTCTTAATCTTAGCTAATTTTTAGAGGGCCGATTTTGTTGTTGTTGTTGTTAACCACTGTGCTAAAAGCTTTACATGGGTTATCTCATTTCATCTTCCAATAAGGAAGGTTAAGGCCTATGAGGAACTTCATTTTACAGGAGGGGAAAGCGAAGGTAAGAGAGGTTAAGTAATTGCCCAACATCATATAGCTATTATGTGATAGGCCTGGGATAACCCCAATCAATCTAACTTAACTACAGTAAGTCCTCATTTAAGTCATAGGTTCTTGGAACTGTAGTGAAAGGATATAATGGGACCAGTTTTACCAAAGGCTGTTTGATAAAAACAAGAGTTAAGTTCGGTGGCTCATCAACATTATAATGAAACAACGCTCAGCCACGAACTGGACACTGAGCGTGGTCACTGAGGACCTGCTGCGCTCTTCACACTTGGCACACAGTAGAGAGGACAAGTAGTCGATCTTTTTGTAAATAATAACTGCAGATACTCCAAAGTCACCTGGGCACATGGATTTGCGAGGTGCCCAAGTATGTTCACACTGAAGTACAAGATCTCCATGGGAAAGAATTCCTTACAGCCGTGTATGTACATATGTGTGCATGGATATATTTAAATTTATACATACGTACTGTCATGTCTAATATGTAAGCACCTAGTTTATTAATTTATATCAGTGGGGTAGATTAACACGTATTTATTAGGAGAGTTGTTTTCCACATCACTTGCACATAACAGCTCTTTAATAAATGCCTGTTGAATTAATCCCGAATTAAATGGCACTGGATCAGGAATCAGAAGATCCAGTCCTGGTTTTAACAGCAATTCACTGTGAGAACTGGACCAGGTCAGTTTTGGGCTAGGATCCCCACTTTTCCGTATCTAAAGAGTCCAGACGTGTAAGGGTGGGGGATTCTGCAGTGGTGTGTTCATTGTGGGGTTCACAGGTGGAGTATCCGCTCGGCCACTTGAGCTGGGTTGCCCGGCATTGTCAGGTCCCAAGTGACTCACCCAGATGAGAATATTTCCTCTCTAGAGACTGTTAGAGCGCAGAAGCCCCTCGTGAAAAGAGCAGGAGCCACAGAGGCAGGATTGCAGGAGTGACTTGATCTGAGAGGGGGAAGATGAGATAAGTGATGTGAGTGGGACAGAATCAAACTTACACCAGTTTCCAGATCAGCCCTCAGGATGGAGGGCAGTATCGGCGCTGTGGCAGTGTAGGTGCCAGGGTTTGAAACAGAACGGGAGCTCTGGAAACAGCAAGCAGGGAGCACTTTGCTAGGAGCTTGGGGGCTCTCAAGTTCTGAGCTTTTGTTCATTGGCATCCAAGGGTGTTAAATCCACCCGTGCCTGGTTCTGACTTCTTCCCTCTTCATTCTTCCTGGATGCCCCTAGTAGCCAGATTAAAAATAAATACAAGGAAATGCAGCTTACAAACTAAAGAGAAAGCTGAGGTTCTGAAGCGTCGTGATCTCCAAAGTTTCCCCTTTCTGTCTTTCAGTCTGCTAACTCACTTTTTCTGATAAGAAAACCTTACTTATTTGATGACAGTAATAGAAGTTTACAGCCCCTCTTGTTCAATCCTAAATCCAATAGGGTCTGAAAACACATTTCTAAAATAATTTCATGGCAAACTCATTTGGGGGTAAACATGAATAAAGCCGACAGGGTATTACAATTTCTATTTACCTCACTTAGTGGAAATAGTCACATGCAAGAATATTCGTGTGTGTGATTACAGAGTGCCTCCCCAGACCCTGCTGTGGGTAATACGCAATTTATGGAAAATGCATCTCTCTACCTTTCTGAAATAGAATTCTGAACCCCAAATGCATCAGGCCCCAGGGATTTCAGAGAAGAGATTATCAACCCATATATTGTTTTCCGTAAACGGTGTATTTATTTATCCCTGGAAGAAGTGAATATTTCTTTTCCTTCTTCCTTCACAGTGAAAACAAGCGGGGGAGGGGAGAAATCAAACAAACAATCGTAAACGGGTTGGGGCTCTCGTGCTAATAAACATTAGCTGAAGTTTTTGGGGATCCAGGTCCTCAACAGAAGTAAATATTTTGAAGGACAGACGTCTAGATGTGTACCTTTCCTGCAGCTGAAAAACACCGATTTCGCTGTGGAACTGCATGGTGCTCAGCCCCACCTTTGCAGCAGTGACTCGCGGTACCACAGCGCCACCTTTCTTCCAGATTTGGAATAGGATCTTCACACTGCCACTGGCCGACTTTCCTGCTTAAGCTTTTCAATCCACAGGACCGCAAGGAAACAATTGCTTGGCACTCAAGTCCTGAAGCAAGAGCTTCAAGAGGGCAAGAAAATGTGTTTTCTTCTCTTTGGTCCCTGCTCAATTAAATTTGTAACTTAATCCGATGTTAGGCAGTGTGGGCCACAGGCCCCGCATATAACTAGTTTGCACCTAGTGAGTCATTTTACACACTAGGCGTTTTAATTTACAGCCTCCTGTATTGCAGCACTTCCCTGGGCCTTCCACTCTGTAACCCGATATTCTTCTAGTTGCTGAGGCTTGAAAAATATAGATACACTTTCTTAGTTCCGATTTGTCTTTCTTTTCCATTTTCAGTTGCAAATCAAACATGCAGTTACAGAAGCAGAGATTCAAAAATTGAAGACCAAGGTAAGCACCAATCAATACGTGGAGTTTGAATTGTTCTTTTTTTTTAAATTTATTTATTTATTTTTCTTACAGATGTTTCTCCTTTTTCCCCCACTGATCCCCCCCCCCACCCACCCAAGAGGCTATGAATAAATTCAGCCCTAGAACTAAAGGATTTGTTTCCGTACATTGGAAAGAATATGCATGTCAGAGATTCATTTCCACTGTTGGACGCACAGCCCAACCCCAGGGGTGAGAGCTGCCCCACCAGGGTGTACGCATCCTGTACCCCTCAGTGAAAATTGCACAATACTTTAAAAATACATATTTACACATATGTGGTTCCCTCTGAGCTTTCCCTCAAAGTAAATATTTTTAATTGTTCATGCATTCAAATTACATTTTGGCCACTAATTCCTTATGCACAACCTATTGTACTGTATTTTTTATTTTATTTTAAATAGGTTTAATTGTTTATTTTTCACCTATTTCTCAGAAACAATGTATTTCAACATAGCACATTAAATCTGTATAGAAAAAGATTCTAATTTCTAACAATTAAGTATTATGAAATGTAATATATGAACAATTGCTTGTAGGTGCCAGATGATACTGGAAATTTTTAGACATTTAATTCACACTATTTAAATTTGTGGGGAAAAACCGGTCATGATGAAAGATTTTATGTATTTTTAGTTCAGATATAAGATTCAAAAGGGCATTTTTGATTGGTAAGTTGTAAGGTACTTCTAAATTCCTAGAATTGTGTCGTAATTTCAGAGATATAAAATTATCTTTTGAATTTCTTTTAAAACAACCTTCTTTATTGTTTTTATGGTATTTTTTAAATGAAGACATAATTTCTCCCCCACCACTAACAATCTGTTTTTCTGTTCACGTTGAGCACTTGTTTTGTTTTTTTCCCCATGTGTTTTAAATGGAGATTAATTAGCAAGGCTATTTTGGTTAAATGGTATTCCGAGCTAATAACTCCGCAGCTCTTTAGTCAAAACATGTCTATATATCATTCATGGTATCAGCCAAACTTTGCGAATAATAATTTTTAAATTGGTAGTGGTTGGTAAATAAACTTGAGTGTAAAACATTGCTCATAAAAGATGCAATAAAATCCCAGTCCTGTTTTAAGTTGCTATTGTTTCTTAGCAAAGAATGGAAGAACAGAAGTATTTTTTAAATTGCTGGTTACAATTAGAGAAAAGATTCCCTGTGATTGTAAATATTTTAACAAAGCTTGTATTTTAGACTATATAAACATTCAATTTAGAAAATTCTATAAATTAGTGTTTTATGTTTTTCTCATTATTATATTGGCATATAATATTCGTAGATTAGCTTCCTTTACTATGACTCTTTATGTCTATGTTGATAATATAATTTCTACCTTTCAAGTGTTTTTTACTACTATTTACTTTGTAATCTGTTTTGCCAATAATATTTATTTTAAAATATTCATAAAACATTTATTTATTTATTTGTTGAATGCTGTATGATCTTGGAATGTCTTAGATTTTGAAAGTTGACAGTTTATAATGACTCTGCTTCCTTTTGAACTTTAGAGGCATGTGAAATAGATGAAATGCTTGGTTAAAAGTCAGATAATTATTGTGAATAAATGACCTTGGACTCTTCACCTAAAGGGTCAGTCTTGAGTTTCTGTAGAAATGAGAGGGTGGGACTAGTATATTATCTATGCCTAATAGTCCCCGGAAGCAGAAACCAAAAGTTGCCTTTCTGTTCCACTGGAGGGATTTAAATTCACTCAACAATAATTTATATTTTTTAGTTACATTATCTTTTATACTTTCATAGAGATTCGGGTTTATAAGGCTCAGAACACTGCCAGTAAAATAATGAGCTAAAAACTGTGTCCATATCAATTGAAATAAAGGATGTAGTATCATCAAAAGGGATAAAAACAGAATAAAAATAACTAACATTTATCAGATTATTGTTCTGCACAAGAAGCTGTTTCAAGCACACTGATACTAGAGAACTTAGGTTACTTGCCCAGAGTTTAAAGACCAATTGTGTGATAGCTACGAATAGGGAGCGAGGTGGGTGCTTGGAGCATGAGAGGGGGACACTCTATAAAGTACCTGATTTTCTAATCACTTTGCTGTACATCTGAAACTAGTACAGAATAATACTGAATATAAACTGTAATTGAAACTTTTAAATTAATTTTTAAAAATAAATAAAATGAGAAAAAAAGGACAATAGTGGCAGAACGGGGATTCAAATCTAAACCCTTATAATCACTCCCGAGCCCCCATCACCCTGCCCCCAGGAGGCTACACTGTGTTTCTGCTCTGCCCCTTCCCAGCTCGTCTCTCCTCCCTCCCTTTTCAGTGAACTTTTTTACATATAACTAGATGTTTTAAAACAATCTCTAAAGGAAAACCTGTTGAAATTCTTTAGCTGGAATTAGTCCAACTCCAAAACATTCTTTTACTGCTGGCAGAATTTCATACCACGTACTGTGATGAGAAGGTAATGGGAGTCGGAGTCAAACCCATGTTTTGTCATTTTGATGCGGGTGACCTTGGACAAAGCATGTCACTTTTCAAGGCTTCCATCTTATAATCTACGAAATAATGCAATAATATTTGCTCTTCTCATCTCAAGGTGTTTGGTGATTGAGTATATGTAACAATTGAATTCAATCAAAACCGTACTATAAAATGTGGGGGATTTGGGGTACAGAAGTATCCAGCTTATCTTTGTCTTGACATTTTTTTTTTTTGTATCCAGCTGCAGGCAGCAGAAAATGAGAAAGTGAGGTGGGAACTAGAAAAAACTCAACTTCAACAGAATATAGAAGAGAATAAAGAAAGGATGTTGAAGTTGGAGAGCTACTGGATCGAGGCTCAGACATTATGCCACACGGTCAACGAACACCTCAAAGAGACTCAAAGCCAGTATCAGGCCTTGGAAAAGAAATACAATAAGGCAAAGAAATTGATCAAGGATTTTCAACAAAAGTAAGCAGCTTCTAATGACTAAAGAACACGTGTGTGTGTATAAAGAAGGTTTATATCCAGTACTTTTGTAATGTTAGTGGAATAGAAAAGATGACCTCAGAGTTATCCCTCTAAGAAGCATAGCTAAAGCAAAAATAGACTAAGTTTTGGAAAACACTTTTATTTTTCATAGGGGATTATAATTTGTTTATTTTATCTTTTATTTTCTTGGCAACCAGTTACATCATAAAACTGTTCTTTTGATCATTAATCACTGATAGTAACTGTTAAGACATTTGAATCTCTCCTTTTGGAAACATCCTTGTGATTCAGAAGCAGGAAGCCCAGCTGAAGTCGTGCAGAATGACCATGAGACATCACATCGTACTTGCAAAGCGGCACCTGGGGCCTTGCCAAGGCTGTTTCTGTCTCCTTTCTTAGAAATAGTAACCGCAGGATTTCCCCACTACTGATGGTGGAAATATTGACCAGCAAGACCCCCGGCCCTTCTACTTCACTGCAGTGAGAGAGACCATCACCACATCCTGCTCTTGAATTTCAGCGACTCTTTCTGAGCTGATGCTGCTTTGCTTCCATCTATTGGATCTTGGTGTAATTTCAGGGAGACTGACCAGGGAGATTTTTACGGATTTTTTTCATTGGTTACTTCAGGCTAGTGAGAACAATGGAAAGTGATGCCCGGACCTCTTCTGGTCTCCCAGGCGCAGCCCCCGAAGCTAGGCATGTATGCTAAGGTTCACCAGATCTCTGTTATTTCCTATCGTGGACTTAATGTTTTCAATATTTAAAAGGAAATGCTATAAAAAGTGTATTGTTTAAAAGGGGCACATTGCTCTTTGTAACTATGAATTCAGTATATCACAGTTTCAACTTTTCTTGCCAAAAATATCACAACTAACTCTATGTCATGTATTACAAGTTTTGCTAAATTTGCATATTATATTCCTGGATCTCAAAATGGAGATACCCCCCCACACATTGTCCTCAGGCGTGTGACAGTGCCCCTCAGTTCTGACCCTCCCAGCCCTTTCCACTGTCACCCGTTGGAAACAGTCTTACTATCAGTCTCCTTTACCATTCAGTCCCACCAGTATACTAGATATACTGCTTTGTAAATGTGGAGTTATATCTACCTGACATGTAATGATTTCCACTAAATTACTCAAGGTGAATCATTCGTTGAATGGCTCCTACCTAAAAATGTATGGGTGCTACAAATGGAATCATAGTAAGCAGAATCAAAGCATTTTTCTTTATTTTGTGATCCGTTAAGATATTTTACTTGCTTTCATTACCATATACCTTTTCTCTAACTGCAATTGAGTGTCATTTATTGAAGTCTCTGTCCAGCTATTTATCCCACGGTGCAGTGTATTGTTTCCAATAAGAACGTTCACATTTCCACATTTCTTGGGTGTTTGATACAATCAGATCTATTATTTTCTCTTTAAGAGAACTTGATTTCATCAAGAGACAGGAAGCAGAAAGAAAGAAAATAGAAGATTTGGAAAAAGCTCATGTGGTGGAAGTTCAAGGCCTGCAAGTACGGGTGAGTTACGTGGTCAAAGCCACTGACTGGCAGGGTCGTTTACCTAGTACTTGGAGAGTTTTATACGTGGATTGTTCTCCCCTTAGATTAGAGATTTGGAAGCTGAGGTGTTCAGGCTGCTGAAGCAAAACGGAACTCAAGTTAATAACAACAACAACATCTTTGAGAGGAGAACTTCTCTTGGCGAGGTCTCTAAAGGAGATTCCATGGAGAACGTGGATGTCAAGCAGACGTCTTGTCAAGATGGCCTAAGTCAAGGTTTGTTTAACTAACCACAAAAAAATCGTTTTAAATGACTGTAAACTTCGGCTTTACGTTCTTTTTCTTATCCAGGGATTTTAAAGTTGAAAATGCCTTTCTGCCATGGGAAAGAAGAAAAGGTTTATCAAAGTAGGAATTTATCATTTAGCACTTGTCTCATAAAAAATAAATACTGTGATGTAAAGAAACAAAATTCACACTCAAGCCAGCCACGTATTATTTTAAAACCATCATAACATTGACAGACTTACTAAACTGCCTTAAAGTGATACTTCATCCCATCCAGGGTGAGCATCACTACTTATATTTTAATGAGTAAATCTTGACATTTTTAAGTCACTAAAGTAAATATCTTTTTTCTAACATCAGAAAGCTGAGTATCTGCTTTCAGCTCTTTGAATTCATTAAGAAGTTCTATATAAATTTTGTGCTTTTCTCTTGCTGTCCTATATATAATTCTCGTTTTTTTATTCTGTCAAAGATGAAAACACTGGAATCATTTTCTATATAAGTGGTTGTCTTCTTTCATACACCAGCCATAAATAAATTACTGATTTTCTTGCACACATACACGTGTGTGTATATGAAAGTGAATGAATGTTTTAATATCTACAGTATATTTACAAGTTAGAAAATGTATAAGAATTCATATAAATACACAGGGGATTTGAACTTTTGGTGAAACTAGCTCCCCAGTGTCCCTGGAAAAGGGACAGGAAGGAGCACTGTGCCACAGCGACGCCGGAGGGACAGGCCACCCCGGGCGGGGCTGGGCACACCCTGCAGCCCGGTCCCGACGAGCTCCTCATCCTCTGATGATCTTTCTCGGGTATTAAAATATCTCCAGTGAGATTTGTTTTTGATAAACAAATGTTTAGATCACATCGTTAACTTTTAGGACTAAACTCTTAACCATTAAAAATGAAAAGTATTGGAAATCTTCATTTAACACTAAAGTGATACCTTGAGATTTGAGTTCATTTACTAAGTTTATGTCCTCTTTCTGGGTTTTCCCTTAATAAGATCTAATCTGTACAGAATGCCCCCTGGGCAGCTTGAATCCGAGTGTTCAGCTCCAGCATTACCATTTACCAACGAGCTGTGTGACCTCCTTGTGGTCACTCATCTCGCTGGGCTGGTCTTCGTGTCTATTATATGCACATGTAATAGTAGCACGTCTGTCTTCCCCACCCTACGCGGTGTTTTGAGGTGAAAGAAAGCAATTTATTAGAGCTTTTAGAGGGATACAGTTTTTATATCGAGAACTCTGTAAGATTGATTTCTAAAACAAAATTTCAGAAATCAGAATCTTTTCATGTTTTTGACTATTCTGATTCTTCAAGGTGATTGTACTTTATAGTGCATATGTGTCCCTGCTGTGGCATGCACGACGTATGACCAGCACCCTCCGGAGTCGAATTCACCTCTGCTCATTTTATTCAGTTCAGAAATCTGTGTCTTCTCAAACATCTAATTAATGGTATTTACTAAATTATATGACTACAGAAGATCAACAAACTGTACTTATTAACACACTGGTTTAGATCAAAACCTTACATTCCTTCTGAACCCTTCTTCCCCTTCCACGCTCTCCGTTTTGCCACATAATTATCAGTTTCCCTGGCAACCCTGTCGGCTCACAGTGAGACTCAGAAACTCATTCCTACTGAAACCCATCCCTGCGTGTATGGTAGAGTTGGAATCCGTCATCTCAGACATCAGTAGTGTACATATCAAGAGGTGCTCTTCCAGTTTTGCTGCTGAGGACAGTCAGTGATAAATCTCCTTGAATTTCAATTGCTTAATCACATAAACTCAGTGGCTTGGTCAGTAGCTAGATAGGTAGGCTCTGGAAAGCACTTTTCTAAATTGAGCCTTTGCTTCTGTTGCTAGGGAACGCTGAAGTCCTAGAGGCTTAGCAAAGGAGGTATAACTGCAGACCAAACACAGGCCCTTCTGCATTTAAGGCCCCCTCCCCCTCCAGCACACACCTTTCTGCACACCTTTCCGCAGCGGACGGTCCGGCGGCTGCGGTCAGCCCGCTAGTCCCTGCCCCTTGGACTCCAGCTCTGCCTCCCTACCCCTTAGGGACTGCCCAGTTCTGATTTGCTTTCCAAGCACTGGATGTTTTGCTGACTGGATGAGTTGATTAGCATATTTTCAGGCCATGAGGCAGCTCAGGGAAGCAAAGGGATTATCAATTATAGGTCAGTGAAAACGATGTTAGAATGAAATAGTAAAAGGAAGAGAAAGGAAGGGAGAGTGAGGGTCGGAAAGGAAGACGAGTGGCCTGAGTGGCCGTGGCTTCGTGCCCTCGTGTTCGGCGAGGGCGGAGTTTCCCAGCTGGGGCTGGGCTGCTGTGTGGCTCTCAGTATCCAGTTACTGTAAACGTAGAACGATAACACCACTTTCCAAACCGTGCACGCATTTACCCCCTTAAAGTTATATCTGGACATCATTCATTTACTTCTCTCTATAAACTGAGCCCACTCAAATATCTCATTACACATTTGATGGAATATATACAGTCGTCCCTCGCCCCTTCGCGCTTTGACTTTCGTGGCTTCGCTCTGTCATGGTTTTTTCAAATATATTCATTAAAAAGTTGATTGAGACAGTGAAAATGATACAGCGCATGCTCAGTTGTCTGAGTCAATTATACACCCCTGTATTACAATTAAAATTAAAAGTACTGCATGTATGGACTGTAGGCCTATGTATTCGAGCACCCCAGGAATCCTTCAACGCCAGGTGCACCCGCTGGAGTCTGGAACGGATTAACAGTGATAAACGGGGGACGACTGTATACACATTTATTATTTAATGTTTTTGAATGCTTTTTTTCTTATACTATATAAAGCAAATATAACAATGATCTTTTCACTAAGAGCCCTAAGAAACCCCAGATTCCTTCTGGTGTGTGGTGGTGCGCTGGTCACTGGTGATTTTACACGTGGTCCAGGGTGTGAGCAGTGATTCCGCCCTACTGCCCTGCTGCGCCTGTGTCATTTCTTAGCGCCCGAGTGAGTCTGGTCTATGGAGTTCTCAACATCGTAGGCAGGTGCCTGAAGGGACCAGATAAGTCTGTGGCTGCCCAGCTAGTTAAGTCAGCATTAGACCAAGAGCAGAGAGCAGGCATGTTAGAGAGATCTTGGTAGGAAAAAGGGTTGTAGTCTTCGTTGGATTAGATTCCCTAGAAAAGTCACCTAAACCACTGGCTCTTCCTCAGCTTCCAGATATCCCAGGATCTTGAGGATAATACTGTGTTCAGCTTCAAGTCATTCAAAGGCTGTTTGTTAAAGAAACATTAGGCATATACCATAGACATACAGAAAAACTAGAACTGATAGGTAGAAATTATGTGAAGGTGGATTGTGTTTATCCTGTGGTGAGAGGTCAGAGGTAAGTGCCACACCCTTTAAAACGTCGTTTTGAGCACTGTAAGCCTGGTGGCACACTGACTCGTAAGAGGAAGGGTGGCTACTAGGTAGAAAGAATAGTGTTTAGGCCTGTTAAGTATACAACAAGGTATGTGAGTTATAGGATGGCTGGGATCAAGGGTGAGGAAGATAAAGGGTTTGCTATAAGATATTTGTTGAGGCAAAATAGGACCTGAGTCATGTGTTATCAGTGTAGTCCAAGAATCTCTGTGATTTTTATACAAGATGACAATTATAATCGGTAGAAAAGATAAAGTAGCCGGTATGAATTCAACCAGGGAAGCTCAAGACCTATGGAAAGACAATCAAGGAAACCCATATAAATCAGAAGAGGTAGGAAGCTTCAGTCTTGTAAAAAAAATACCATCGATTAGAATATAAACAGGGCCTTTATTTTTTTTTTTAGAACCTGACAAGTTGTTTCTGAAACATATATGGCACAACACTTGGCCCAGAATTGTCAAGATGCTCCTGAAGAAATACAGTTTGAGGGAACTTGTTCTTTCAGATGCCCAGATTCATTGTAAAGTAATAATGATTGGGACTGTGGTGTCGTCTCAGCCATCAACCAGTAGAGCAGTACAGCAGAGTAGAGTGCAGAAACAGACTGACCCACGTGTGCCAATGTGATGATAATACGGAACTGACCCTGTGGATCAGAGGAGAAGGGATGGACTAGCAAGTGGTGCTGGGAAAAGGAACCTGTCATACAGAGAAAAATGAAATTGGATCCAGCCTGATAGCATTCCTGAGATAGATTCCAAACGGGTTAAAGATTCAAATGTCAAAGGCCATATTTAAGCCTTTTAGAAGGAAATGTAAGAGAATGTTTATATGATTTCTTAAGACACAAAATTCCAAATCATATGAAAAGTTTGATAAATATCAAGGAAATGTGATCTTCAAAAGACACTGTAAAGAACTTGGAAAGAGAAGCCAACAATTGAGAGAGGGTATTTGTAGTCCATGTAACTAAGAGAAAGGGTCATTATCCAGAAGATACTAAGAACTCTCACCAGTCGTAGGAAAACACAACTGTGCGGACAAAAAGCATAAGCAGTCAGTTCACAAAAGAGGAAACCCACAGGTTGGTGAACATAAATCAACATTCAACGTTATTAGTAAAAATAAAGTGACAGGCAAAGATAGTTTCATAGTAATATATGCTTGCCAGCCTGTAGGAAAAAAGGAAAACTCATACAATTCTTGTTAAAAACGGTTTGGTGTTGTCCAGTAAAACAGAAGCTGTGTAAGGTCTGCGGCCCCGCCCATGTGTGTACGTGCGGAGAACCGCGTGTGCCCCAAGGGCAGCTCAGCCAGGCAGGCAGCACTGTCCCGAGGGCTCCCGCAGACAGCCAGCCCGCTCACGCCTTTCAGCATGACGCTGAGCAAACCGCCAAAAAAGCGATTTGCAGAATATTACATACGGTTCATTACCATGTGTATAAAGTTAAAAAGCAAGCAAAATTAATCATGAGATTCCTTATAAAACAGAGGCACCAACTAGAAATGAGGCATAGAGGGCTTAAAACATACTAATTTTATATTTTAGGCTTGATGGTAGATACATGCGCATCTTTTTTGTTTCTTTCTCCTTACATATATGGTATACATTTTTGTCTACATAAAATATTTTAAAATAGAAAAAAATTGACTAGCATGGTTGAAAGATAAGAATGAGGAAAACCACAAAAGATTTTTTTTTTTTAGCCTTAAAACATTAGTATAAGATGTAGTAAAAAAAAAAAGCCAGCACTAGGCCGACATTTACATGGATGCAGTCCCTGAGGTCATTGGGCTCCTCCAAAAAATCGTTTTCTGCTGAGGCTGTAACCACGCCCTCTGTCCTCTTGCCTTTCCCTGAGCTCTGGGTGTCCGTGGCTCTGTTCAGACACCCGTGGCTAAGAGGCCATGCCAGACCCCACCACCATATCTGATTTATTTCCTGATAGTCTGAGAGTACATTCAGCGTTCACTTTCAGCATCGGAGCCCAGGATTGTGAAGTCAAGTTAGAGGCATGGGAAGTCATCAGAAGGAAAGGGATGCTCGCACCACCAGGAGTGCCTTACGCAACAGCGTCAGCTGCAGAGCGAAGAGGCCTTTTTGTCTGCTGTCCCATGGTTTAGTCCAAAATCGGGGCGGAGGAGAGTTCTGGAGTAGATCCCAGCTTTCCTTATCATAAACTCAGATAGAATTTCTTGGTAAACTTCCACAGTTTTTATTTTTTCCAGAACAAATTATTTTCAATAACTCTCAATCCCTGATAAATAATTTTGACCACGCGATTCTATTGAATTGTACTAATTAAAGGGTGAACATTCCCAGTAAGTCACTGTGGAAAATTTTAATAAACCAATGAATGAGATATCAGTACTTATTGTTTTCTGGCATATTGTTGAAGCCAAAATCTGTCCTCTTTCTCAAAAAAAAAAAAAAAGCACCTGAAGTACTTGTCCGGTTTTGTGCATGTTTTGCATCGTCTTTGGGTTGGCCCTAAACACTTCTGTTGCCAAAGCAACACAACAATCAGAGGGAGGTGTTCAGCTGCAAAATGACAACTCTCCTTGGTTCCTATGTCTCACTGCATCTCCATAGGTTCCCAGAAGTCACCAGACACCTCTGTCATACTGAGGTGTGCATTAGTGCAAGCAGCATCTAAAGTTCTTTTGATGGAAAACAAGTTACTTTGTCAGAACGAGATCAAGCTTACTAATTTCTGTCCATTTTAGGAATTGTGGGCTACTTTATATTTTATTTTGGCTTTTGAGTTTTATTTGCTTGCCATCGAACTAAAAAGTAGATTATGATCTTCTTCTAGAAGTAAGGACCATTTTATTTTATTTATTTTTTATTTTTTTAATCCTCACCTGAGGACACTTTTGCATTTATCTTCAGAAAGAGCTGGAGGGAGAAAGAGAGAGAGAGAAACATTGATGTGAGAGAGACACATTGACTGGCTGCCACCCACACAACCCTAACCGGGGCCGGGGACAAACCGCAACTGAGATAGGTGCCCTTAGCGGGAACCAAACCCAGGTCTCTCTGGTCCACGGGCCAACATACTAACCGTTGAGCCAAACCAGCCAGGGCAGTAAATACCATTTTAACCCAAATGTAGGATATAGCCCTTTTTCAAGAAAACTTCACAAGGTAGCTATATTCTGAAATTTTTCTTGCCTTTTACACATATGCTCTGGTTCAGCATGGAATTCTAATTTTATAGATTGGAAGCTGGCATGTAGTTGTGCTAAGGTGTACTGACTGAGTGGGCTGGGATGGGAATGGAGGAATAAGAAGGTAGGAAGGAGAAGGTGGTGACAGAGTAGTTTGTGTGTGAAGTGCATTCCTCCAGGCTGTGATGGGACACAGATTTCATTTAAGACGGAAACATAATAAATAATGAGGTTACAGCATCTACAAAATTATAATTCAACAATGAACAGCTATTTCTGGAATTACGACCAGAAAAATTTTCTTTGTGTATATGATTTTGCACAGTGTGCCAACCATACTGTTGCAGTAGGTACAGTGTCTAGATCCCTAAGATTTTTACTGTTAATGTGGGGCACTAACACCAGATTATAACTGAACTTTAGGTGGCCATGAAGGAATATTCTGTTCTACTTCCATACTGTGCAGTAATGATGTCTGAACCTGGAGGAAATGCTACTTAAGAAACACTAGAATGTACACTGAAGCACTCTATTGCTTGTGAGTTTTTTGATGAAACAGAAGGGTTTGGGGGCATCAGAAAAGTCATTTGGATTTTTATTTTGGTTCTAAAATTGTTAGATTGGTTCAAGTTAAATGATCAAAGACCTAGTTTTTTTAAACATTTAAATTTGATTTACAAATCACTCTTAAGGAAACTTTGAATAATATTTATTTTCTATTTACACACTTAACTAATTGAACATCTGCAAACATTTAAACTTGCATTTATAAATTTGCTATGTTTGACTTCCTTTGTAAAATACTGTTATTAGCAATGGACAGGTCTTCGCAGCTACTTAAGAAATTCTTATACATATATTACTTTACACCTACAAGTATTCTGAACTTTAAGTTTTCTTAAATCTTCTAATGCTGTACATATCTAAGTCTTAACTATAGTCAAAAGATACTTTCTTGTGGTTTCCTTTGCCAACAACTGTCATCTCAGGTAGTAGGTTATTTTCTACCAAAGGCATAAGACCTGAATTTTTCTTATATTAATCAAGGAAGCTATAATATTAAAATATATAATTTGGGGAGTTGCCTAATTACCATGTTTGGGATTACTAATGTCTGGAAATTTTTGACTGAGAAACCGATTAGATTACTGTAGTCAACTTTGAGTGAGAACACAGAAGCTTGTTTATAGTTGTCATGTCAAAGACACTATCATGTCAAGAAGAGGACATTTACATTTTCCCACCTTCCTAGACCCAACTTTTGCACATAACCTCATAGCTCTACTCATGGAAGTCTGCAGCTCCCAACCAGTTTGCCCATTGGTTAGATTTTACATTTCTTTGAATTGCAGGTTATACAGATCTTTTAGATTAGATTTTAAAGGTATCTGACACTGAAGGACTCCTAAGATATTTAAATGCCTTTCTCTGTTGTCTAAATGTATATTCTGTATCCTTTCATAGTCTCTGACACAAGCAACTCTTACAAGAGTCTCAAATGATGTATAATGGAATTTAGGATGTCTCACATGGCTTTTTTCTGACTCGCAGCCACTAACTCTGTGGCAGTCCTGAAGAGTCATTACTGAGATACAGCGAGCAGAATTTGGACCTCTGCCCTCTGAAAACGGGAGTGTAGGCCGACCTTAAGCTAAAGAAGGCTAACTTCGGGTATCAGACTGCCCCGAGGAAGCACTACACTAGAAAATACAACCGGATTATGCTTCACAGGCCGACAGATAGTTCTGAGATTGCACTGATTGACAAAGAAGTAAAAAAAAAAAAAAGGGAATTTCTTAATATCTTTCAAAGAATAGCAAATGAAATGTATAGTTTTTGCAACAGTAAACTCAGACCTAATTAAAAGATTAGGAAACAGCAATCATCTTCTACTTGTTTTGAAATGATAAGAAACCAGTCGTATGATAAATACTACTTGGAGTAAAAAATTTATCAGCTTTTAAGTGGTTATATAGAAAACAACTATGAATATTGTTCAGGGTGAGAGGCGCCCATGGGCGGGTTCCTGTCCTCACTGTTGTCGTAAGATGAGCTGAAGTTGTGTAACTTGGTCTCAGATTGCTGTTTCTGATTTCAGCACATCTTCCCATACAGCACAAACACGAAGTAGCAACTGGAAGCTAAGCCATTGGCATCATTTAGGCCCAGTCATCGGGCCTTTAGTCAAGGAGTAAGTCCACAGGTGCCATGGCAAGCAGCCTTCTCACCTGGGGCAGGCCGATAGTCACGTGGATCTTGACAGAGACCTGGGCTAATACTGACGTCTGGGAATGCCGAGTCTAAAACACCAGAGCTATCAGATTAGCAGGGAATGAAGATGTCTGTAAAAGAAAATGTGCGGAATGTGTGTTTTTCCCTTTTTTTACTCATTTTAACTACGTGCAAACAATACATAACACTAAAAAAATTTTAACATTATAAACAAGATTAAAGTACCTGTTGACCAATATCTCCAAATCTAATACCTTCTTTAGAAGTAATCACCGTTTTCAGTCTGAAGTGTATTTTTTTCATTTTTCTTTTCTGTGCAATTATATACATGTATTTCCCATTAGAAAATATGTTTTATGTTGCTGCTTTTAAATATTTAGGGTGAATACACATTGAACTGCAACTTGCTTTAGTCACTTAAGAGTAGCTTGCTAACTTTCTCATTGTCAGTAAATAAAGACATTTATTCAGTACTTACTATGTGGCAGTCATTCTTTTAAGCAGTTAGATATCTTTTTGTGCATTTAGTCCTCATAAAATGTAATTATTATTGTTTTATGTTGTTATCATGCCAGTTTTGCAGTTGAGGATTCTGAGGGACAGATCATTTCAGTAAATTGCCCAATTTAGTGGCAGAGCCACTGTTCTGGGTCCCATTCAAGGAAGACTAACGCCAGGAAGCTCCCTTGGCAACTGTTTTACGCCGCCCCTGTGCAGTACGTAAACCTACCTCTGAAGGCTGTACATGTGAACCCGAAGCCCCCTGGGCCCATCTTTTACGAACTTGCAGTGACTGTGAGTGATATGCAGATGGCATTCAAGTTGAAAAATGTCACCAAGTGTCTCGTTATGCTGAGCATTTCAGTCGACAATAGCCCAAGCCAGGCAGCATGATGGCATAAGGTCTGACTGTTTTTGAGGAGAATAATGCACATCAGAATGGGGAGCAGACCCCATTGTCTTGCTACTCCATCCCCCTACTTCGCCTGTGCCTGGGTCTGATCCGTGGGCAGCGTTCCATTGACGTCAAAAATAACGTCAACCCAGTGAAAAAACTGAATGACTCACAGCGTTACTGTAGGGAACTTATCTCTTTGACATATGATATATAGCATCCTAATTTCACAGAACATTTTTCATAACAGCTGCTAAAATCATATTCAAATCCATTAAATTATTTTAGAGGATCCAATTCAAAGCAATAATGAGACTATTCTTAAGATGCAGGCATGTTGAGGCGGAGTTCCACCCACTTAAAACTGCTCTGTTATCAGCTACCTTATATCTTTTCTGTGTTTGCCTGTTTGTCGATTCATGGGAGTCTGCTCTTCTTTTGTATTTCTAGTTGAATTTGAGTCAGAAAAAAGCTATTTCAGAGACTGGGGGGTCTGAAAGAAAGACTAGAGAAGAAAGGGGAAAGCAAAATGAAATTTTCCTCTGATTCTTATGGGCAACGGAGCAAGGTGCCCTGGAGAGAAGGTGAAGAGGAAGAACCCGGAGTCTTGGGTTTATAAAAGCAGCGTTATGCTATTGATTAAGATCTCTGTAGAGAATGAATGATGCTGACAGAACATGGCCACCTGAGCCCTCACATTTAGTAGCATGTAGCTTAGAATCTTTAAACCAGTTGATTTTTCCTGCCACATCACCACCCACAAAACTGACAGGTAACTTTTTTACATAGGAATTTTATTTCTTGGTTAAATATAAAGCCAAATGAAATCCCTCAATTTTTTTTCTTCTGGTATTGTTGTATGCTTCTGGGAATTTGCAAAGTTAGTCCTTGACGTGTACTTCTATTTGGAACCTGACGTAAGACCACAAAGAGGATTTGAAGCAGGCACATTACTTGCGAAGTTCACTTTCAGACTTGAGAGTGACCTTTTCTGGAAGGCTGGGCTTCTGACACTGAACTCTGTCCAGTCCCTTCCACAGACTGCGCTACACTTAGTGCAGAAGTGAGTGACCTTTAAGCCTTAGTTTTCTTGTCCGAGAAAGAAGGGTAGGCTACAATCTTCATGGTTCTTTCAAATGATAATATTCTGATTCTTATCTGCCGTGATAGAAAAAGGTAGCTTCTAGGGGTCAAACAGATTCCTCTTCCAGGGCTCAGCAGCCTGAGTCCTGTGCACCCTCCTCCCCTTTCACACATTTTCTGTAGCACTCCAGAGGGGGTGCTGTTCGGGGTGTCTCCTGGACAGCATTCCCTCCAACTTCCTGCTGGCGTAAGAGCTGTTGAAGTGAATGTTCTTAGCTACATTCCGTTTTTCCAGGTTTTTTTTACTTTAAAACTTTTTTTTCTCTCATTTGGAATATACATTACTGATTTGT
This sequence comes from Molossus molossus, assembly GCF_014108415.1. Lineage (NCBI taxonomy): Eukaryota > Metazoa > Chordata > Mammalia > Chiroptera > Molossidae > Molossus > Molossus molossus. The sequence goes on along the minus strand of NW_023425401.1, from coordinate 32,147,119 downwards.
AATCCATGAATCACTACTCTAAAGTTGCCCCGAGATCTTTGTTTTCAGACACTCAGAAACTGTTCATTGGGTGCAATGTGTTGTTGGCCACTTGGATAAGAAATTTAAGGCGCAGCTTTTCAGACTCCAGCTAACTTCATCTTCAAAAGATACAGCTCCATGTGCGCCATCCAGTGGGTTGGGCCTCAGTGCTAACTGATACTAAAGCAGAGGCCATTGGAGGGTTGACTGACACCAGTTCCTGGCAAATTACTGAATAGTAATGGAGCCAGAAGTCCCAGAATGATCTATATTCTAAACCCTGCTATGAAGTAGTTCCCTGTTCCCTTACTCTCTTTGTTCAGTACCTACTGATGGAGTTGAGTGCAGTGTTGGTCCACCAGGGCCAGGATTCTGTTGCCAAAGGAGCCGTAGTTACAGAGGTAGAATGAGCTTCCTCCTTAGGCCATTTTCACCAAGTAACCAAAGCTATTATTAAACCAGCCAAAAAGGAAGTCATCTGACAAATCATTTTTTTTTTCTCTAGTTTTCAACATCTTCTTTCTTTTATGCTCTCTTAACACATATGTGGAAGGTTAATGATATTTCATCCGTAGCCTGTTGGAGAAGTGAATTTCCTAGAATAGTCACACCATATGTGATTTTACAGCTGAAAACACTGAACTCTACTGGCATTAAAATCTCATTCTAGTAACTTGTTCAACACTAAATTGGAGTGCCAAGAGTCAAAAAACTAGAATGATCATGGCAGCTTATCAACTGGCTAGTTGGTGATGGCCAGGTACTCAAGTTCTCTGAGCTCAGGAGAGGAAAAATCATGCTTGGCTTCTTTGTCTCCTGAAGTTGTGAGGACACGTGAGATACTGTATGTGACAGTACTTTGTATCATAGAACATGAAATCCAAATATGAAACAGATGAGCTGTAAAATGCGCATGTACACCAGTACATCTAGTTATATTATTGTTTTCACTCTCTTTGATATTTCCGTGTTTTATATGTAAATGAGCTTGTAAGGCTGATTCTCTCCCAATTACCAGAATTAATGAACTCTTAATGGATAGCTGCAAATTTAAATTTTATTGGAAGGAAGAAATTAAAGTGATCAAGGAGATTATTTTTTCTTCATTGACATGTGAAAAATAAAGAAACTACTAATTAGAAAATATTTAGCTGTTCTTTATATATACCTGAATGTTCTGACTTTTCTAAATATTTACTTTTCTTTCAAATATGGGAAATGAAAAGTCAAAATCCTCTTTAAATATTGTCATTCCGCAGATGCACCTCCTAGGGGAAAATATGTTTATTTGTTAGAATCATATGCCGAGTGCTAATTTCTATACCCAAGAGAGGTACAACCTGAGATGCTTACTTGCTTTGATTTTGTTATATATATTTAGAGCACACCTTTATAATAATACTGTGATAAGGAATTTCCTGAGGTAGTGCTACTGTAACAAATTGTTTTATTCTATTAATAGCAGTGCTTAGTACTTTTTGCAACTCAGTTATTTGCTTTTTTAAAATAATTCAAATCCAGAAGTACTTAATTATTAACTTCTTGAACATTATGATCTCATTTAATGACCGCCACTCTGAAAAGGTAAAAGGAAAAAGATAAAAGCCTATTAGTAAATTTTACTAAAGAAAATTTATACCAGTGGCCATCTTTTATTCCCTGTGCTTGACCTAGCACCTGACTTTTGTCCTTGGTTTCTCAGAGGACCCAATTTTGATAGACCTTCCTCTTGCATATTTGTTCATCAAACACTCCAGCATGCATACACATGAATAAATACAAATCAGCACTTTTTACAAGGATGTTGTAGGAAGGTTTTATGCTCTTTGGATATTAGAATTCTATAGTTGCCTCATCTTTAGTGTTGGTTTTTCTCTCCTAAGGAAGGCTTTGTACATTTCTCCTAGATCTCCCTGATTTGTTGTTGTTGTTACCTGTGTGGTGTTAATTAGGCCATCGTAGTTTCTTGCCTGGTGTTACTGAAAACCCTAAGATTTTATCATTGCCTGTGGCCTCTTGATCCATCCTCTCCAAGGGTTCCTCTCCCTGATTACGTTGCAATGTTCCTTTCTTAGACTTGAACGAAGCGGTCCCAGAGACGGAGCGCCTGGATTCTAAAGCCCTGAAAACTCGAGCCCAGCTGTCCGTGAAGAACAGACGCCAGAGGCCCTCAAGGACCAGGCTCTACGACAGTGTCAGTTCGACAGACGGCGAGGACAGTCTAGAGCGAAAGGTGAGCTCCTCTGACCGTTTTCTGAGTTACAGTGTTGGGCTGTATCCTTGTTCCTGCAGTTCATTGACTTTTCTGCAGCCAGATTCTGTGCCCTAGTTGGAAATAGCTGGAATAGTTCACTTTTTTGTCTCCAAAATCTTTACTCAACTCGATACATTGTTGTCATGTAAATTCTTCTGTACTTATTCAGTAAACTAACCAAGAGCATTATCCATGTTGCCATATTTCATGATGGTGATTCTGATATTCAGCAGTTGGTTTTACCTAGTTGGAAATAATAAATGTACACGTAATTGCTTGAATCTGTCTGAGGTGTCTGTGTTAGTTGCAATGGTAATATGGTGAATCATTGTGAACTATGGAGTCTCATTTGTAAACCAACAAGCAAAATTGGTTTTCATGGGATTTACTGAAAAAAACAAAACAAAAACAAACGGTCAATCTGATTTCAAAGTAAGTATGACACGGAACTGATGCTCAGCGGCATAACCTCCTTTATAATCTCTTATATCAACAGCCTTCAGACAGTCTCTGTAAACACATGCACATTACCAAATCACTTCTGCCCAAGGGTTTGAGAACTTCTTCTCCAGAACCAGATTCTGGTGCTCCATCCCTCTCTTCAGTGGCTGGCAGTGTGCCCTTCTCGGAGGCTGACCACATAGCTGAATTTGAAGGACCACTGCTCCCAGAAAGGGAGGCTTCCTCCTCTGTTTGGGGAGATACGTCGCTCTCCTCTCCTTCAAAATCCGATCATGATATGGAAGAATCTCCTTGCCACCACCAAGCCACCACCAAGAAAATACCACAAGAAAAAGGTACTGTTCACTTTGTTGTTTCTGTTTTGTTTTGTCTAACTTCACTAACACCTTGATTTCTGCAATATAAAAATGGCTTTTTTTTTCTCATAATCCTAAGTCCTTTGCCTTCTCACAGCTAATAATATTGCTGTTTTTTAATGTTATGGCATAAGAAAACATTCCCCCTTCCATTTATTTATTTATTTATGTATTTATTTAATCTTTTTCTACCTGGTTAGTATTTTTACTTCTTTGGCTCTCCACAAGTTGACTAGTGAAGGAAATTCTTCAGGAGGCCTTTTGGAGATTTTGTGGAATAACAGTTGAGTTTCTGTAAACACTAACATAGTCATATAGAACAAAATATATGTGAAGAGGAAACTGATATAGGTATTAACCTATTAATTTGTTTTTTATTTAGAAGAAATTTTCACAATGATGATTTATATTGTAAAAGAATGTGATGGAAAGCTATGATAATGGTAATACGAGGAGATTAGTCAATTAAATTTTGGCAGAAAGTTCTAAAATTAACACCAGAGTTTCAAAGCACTGTCAGTAGACTTTTGTCTTTTTAATAATATGTTTTAATATAGAGAAGTAACACATTCTTGTTTGAACAAGTTAAATGATGCAGGGATGAATAGAAAATAGGTTCAGCCTGGCCGGTGTGGCTCAGTGGATTGAGCGCCATCCCATGTACCAAAAGGTCACCAATTCTATTCCCAGTCAGGGCACCTGTCTGGGTTGTAGGCTCGATCCCCAGTAGTGGGTGTGCAGGAGGCAGCTGATCAACGGTTCTCTCTCATTGATATTTCTACCTCTCTCTCTCCCTCTTCCTTCCTCTCTGAACATCAATATAAACATATTTAAAAAAAAAAATAGGTTCATTCTCTCCCTACTACATCTGACATGTTCCTTTAAAGGGACCACATAGATTGGGTTGTATAGTGACCCTTGAATACTGTGGGACTAGGAGCACTGACCCTCACACAGGTGACAATCTATGTACAACATTTGACTTAAAACTTAACTATAGTTGTCCCTTGGTATCCTTGGGGGATTGGTTCCAGGATTCTCCATAGATACCACAATTCTTGAATGCTCAAATTCCTTGCATAGAATGGTGTAGAACAAGGCACACAGTTGGCCCTCCATATCTGTAATTCCCAACTGCAGGTTAATCCATGGTTGGTTGAATCTTGGATGCAAAACCCAGAGATGCAGAGGGCTGGCTGTATATTTATTGAAAAAAAAATTTGTTTATAGGTGCACCCATGCAGTTCAAAACCATGTTGTTCAAGGGTCAACTTGTTATCTTTCACATCTGAATTATATATACATACCAAGATATAAAATAACTATGTAAAAATCAATACCTTGATGTGTGTAAGGGTGAAGTATCTGCAACTTATTTTGAAATGCACTTAAAAGTTAATGGATTGGCAGATGAGTAGAGGGATGGCTATATGATAAAGAAAATACAGCAAAATGGACATTATAGAAGCTAGGTGGTAGATATATGTTTGTTCACTATAAAATCCTGTTGTCATTTTTTTTTTAAAATCGAATTTCTATTCATACTGATCTAGAGAGATTCAATACAATAGACATTTTGTGGAACTTGGCAAGCTGATTCTAAATTTACAATATGTAAATTCTAAAAATACATAAATTCTAAAAATATAAATTCTAAAAGGCCAAGAATACCTGAAACTGTTGAAGAAGACTGAGGTGCAGGGTGTTGGCTTACTTGATACTATAACTATTTAATTATCTGTGTTATTTATACAGAGATGTACAAATAAACTAAGGAACAAAATTAAGGGCTTAGAAGCAGATTTTAAACACACACACACACTTTATGATGGCTGCATGTGTAAATGGATGGAGAAAGAAAGTTTTTAATAATTTTTTCTGGGAAAATTGGTAATCCATATTTTTGAAAATTATAAGGGACCTCCTCCCATCACATACCCTGCAAAATTTTCATTCAAGGAGGCTTCAACACTTAACTGGATGATATAAAATGATGAAACTTTAAAAAGTATATATAGGAGAGCCCTAGCTGGTTTTGCTCAGTGGATAGAGCATCAACCCACAGACCAATGAGTCATGGGTTCAATTCCAGTCAAGGGCACAGACTCAGTTGCATTTCATCCCCGGCCCTGGTTGGGGTCTTGCGGGCCGCATGTAGTCAGTGTGTCTCTTTCACATCGATGTTTCTCTCTCCTTCTCTTCCTCCCTCCCACTCTATCTGAAGATTAATAGAAAAGCATTCTCGGGTGAGGATTAAAATAAATAAGTATATAGGAAAACAACATTTTGTGACCTCAGGGTAGGGAAAGATTTCTTAAACAAGAGGCAAAAACATAAAACAAGGAAAAGATCAAGTCAGATGATATTAAAATTAGAAACTTCTATTTCTCAAAAGACACAATAAAGAATCCCAAAACTTGGAGAAAAGATTTACTGCCCATGTAACTAACTAAAGATGAGTGTACAAATTATGTAAATAACTCCTATAAAGCGCACACACACATACACAGACACGCGCGAAAGACAAGGAGGAAAATGTATAATGTCCTGAACAGGCACTTCATAGCAAACGAAAGTCAGATGCCCATAATATTTATGAAAAGCTGCTCAACCCCATTAGTAATCAGGAAAACATTAAATAAACCAAATGAGATGCCATTTTATATCTACCAGATTGCCAAAAAAAATTAAAGTCTGATATTACCGAATCTGACAGAGATGTGAGAAAACCATAAATCAGATATTTGCCGGTGGAAGTCCAAATTGGTACATGCTCTTTGGAAATGATTTGGCATTACCTAGTAAATCTGAAAATGTGCCTACCGAGCAAGTCTTCACCTGTTTATAAAGCCAAAAGAAACCCTGTACTCGTCTACTAAGAATCATGTCCAAGAATATCCACAGCAGCCCAGTTGTGTAAATAGTAAAAACTGGTAATCATTAGAATAATCACCAGTAGAATGGATAAATGAATTGCAGTGTATTCCTACAATGAATCTGTGCAGGAGGGAAAATGAATAAACCACACTGAAACAAACACAGGGGCGAATCTCTGGAGCAGACTTTCAAAAGCAAATGACAGGCAAATGCAGACCAATGTATATTAATCTGTTTGATATAGAATTAAACAAAACTAGCAGATTATTTCAAGATACAACCAAATGTTTTAGTTGTGAATAGGAATGACGAGGCTAAACACATGGGGAAGAGTGTCAGGGAGCAGAAAGAAGGAGGGACATACTGGGCATTTCATAAATATAAACTGCAGTGGGTGTGTGACGACAAATGAAATGGGGATTTGCTTTACTGTTTTTTTTCTTTATATTCTGCAACTATCTTACAAATACTCTCGATTTCACTAGACAAGAAACATAAAAAGGACCACATATACAGAGTTAATTGATAGATTTTAATATACAAGTAGCTTCAAATAATTTTTAAAAGTCAAAAATAGCCCTGGCTGGTGTTGCTCAGTGGTTAGAGCGTCAGCCCATGGACCAAAGGGTTGCAGGTTCAATTCTCAACAAAGGGTATGTCCCTGGGTTGCAGGTTCAATCTGCAGCCCCAGTCAGGGTGCATGCAGGAGGCAACCAGTCAATGTGTGTCTCTCTCTCCCTCTCTTCTTCTCTCTCCTCCTCCCTCCCTCCATTCCACTCTCTCTAAAAATCAAGGGCAAAAATATCCTCAGGTGAGAATTAACCACCCCCCCCAAAAAAAAAAGTAAAAAATAGGCCAAGGAAATAAACTGTCAATTCATTGAAGAGAAAATCTGCATTACATATGAAATATAAAAAAGATGATCAACATCCCTAATGATGGAGTAATGATCATTTAAATTATATACCCATCAAACTGCCAAAATCTTTGAAGAATCCCACCAACCAATGCCAATAGTTGACACATTCCCACATTGCAGGTATGATTGCAAATCACTGTATTTATTTATTTTTTAATCCCCACCCGAGAATATATTTCTATTTATCTTCAGATAGAGTGGGAGGGAGAAAGAGAGAAACATCAATGTGAGTGAGACACATTGACTAGTTGCTTCCCACATGACCTGGACCAGGTCACACACCTTGGTCAAGGGCACACACCTTGGTTGTGGTTTGGTCCCCAGCCATAGCCGGGGTCGTGTGGGAGGCAGCCAGTTGATATGTCTCTTTCACATCGATGTTACTCTCTCCCTCTCTCTCTTTTCTTCCTCTTTCTTTCTCTCTTTCTTTCTCTCTTTCTTTCTGTCTTTCTCTTTCTTTCTGTCTTTCTCTTTCTCTTTCTCTTTCTCTTTCTCTTTCTCTTTCTCTTTCTCTTTCTCTTTCTCTTTCTCTTTCTCTTTCTCCTCTTCCCTTCCTCCCACTCTATCTGAAGATAAATGGAAAAAATATCCTTGGATGAGGATTAAAAAAAAGAAAATTAACCCAACTTGTGGATTACAATAGCACTTTTTTCTAGAAATACGCTTGTGTCAAGCCTTCTATAATCTTTAAAAAAATATATGTGTAGGCTGTAATCATTCCATAAGAAGGCAAAAGAGTAGAGGCACACATTTGGAGCTGTAGGTTAGTACTTTGTGGTCCACTGAGGTTATGAGGCATAAGTAGCTCTTTGAAAGAAATTACATATGGTCAGGAAGTAGATTGCTCACACATGAAATCTGACCCAAAGATTTTTTTAAATTTATTTTTTATCCTCACCTGAGGACATTTCCGCATGTATCTTCAGATAGAGCTGGAGGGAGAGATGGAGGAAGAGAGAGAGAGAAACATCGAGTGGCTGCCACCCACATGACCCCAACCAGGACAGGGACAAACTGCAACTGAGGTACGTGCTCTTAGCGGGAACTGAACCCGGGACTCTTCGGTCCATGGGTTGACGCTCAACCGGCCAGGGCTGACCCAAAGACTTTTAAAAGTAGCTCAGTCTTGTCTAGATTATTTCTTTCTGCCTTTTCCTTCTACAGCATTTGTGAATCTTTGAAGTCAGCAGGTGCTTTGTCTCAGATTGGAGAAGTATTACATGGGTGTGAACTGTGGTTTGTGTTGCATTAGCAGTAATGTACAGTAAAATGTGGTGAGCTGTAATTGGCAATAAGATCCATCCTTTCCCCCAGTGTCTCCCGTGCTTGCTATGACTGCTTCTTGGGAGGATGTTGACTGACTATGCAGGACCAGGAGATAGGTATGGGGAGTTTTCTTCCTGGAGACCCAGTACTTGAGCTTCCTCACTTTTTATTTCCCTGGGAAGATTGGGCAGAAGCACTTAATTGAGCTTTAATAAAGTAATGACTTTTTATTTATTCACTTTTTCTGTTTCTGATGTTTTAAAATTAATTTTTGTTACAGATGTTTCTCCTTTTTCCCCCATTGACACCCTCCTCCCTACCCCACCTTCCACCCCTAGTACTGTTGTCTATGTCCTTGGTTGCACATACATGCATTTAAGTTCTGTGGTTTATCTCTTCCCTCCCCGCTGTCCCCCTCTTCTGAGATTTGTTAGTCTGTACCCTACTTCTATGTTTCTGTGTATGTTTTGTTCATCAGCTTGTTTTGTTCGTTATATTCCACAAATAAGTGAGATCATGTGGTATTTGTCTTTCTCTAATTGGCTTGTTTCACTTAGCATAATACTCTTCCAGGTATGATAACCATTGCTGGGTATTAACCGTGCCTCACAATCTTTTCCTTCCCTCGAATAAAGTTTCCAGCCTTGAAGAGTCTTTTTATGCCTTCCATGTTCATTGACATGAATCCGTTCATTCGCATATTCATTCAATAAATAGTTATTGAGCACCTCACTGTGGCAGGCGTTGTGCTGTAGGCTGGACATACAATTATAAGATTCCATCCTTTCCCTCAAGGAGTTTGCAGACTCAAGTCTGTCTTTCCCCCTCTCTCTCTTTGAATTTCTCTCTCTCTCTCTCCCTGCCCCCTCATTTATTGCTTGTTTGTTTTGTAACACACCTTGTCTCTCTGACACCCCACAACCACCATCACCAACAACTGGGAAAACTGGGAAGACCCTATACTTCTTGCCTTCCACTTTGAGGCTTTGTTGCACTTTGAATTGAAAGATGTCAGAAGACCTGCCAGCCAGCGGACTCTCAGAAAGTAGCCTATTTATTACCAGTCAGGGCCTTGCGAGTCAAGACGCTACACCTTTATAGAAGTCTAGAAACTCAATAATACAGCCAGATTTCATCAAGTTCAGAGGGACCAATTCATGCTGTTCAAACTTACAAAAAACGAATTTCTGAACTAGAATGCTAATTTCTGATTTACTTTGGAGGTACAGCTGCCATAATAACCAACATCATTCATAGGTTTCATTCTCTCCTGGTTTTAGATTCATAAATCAGAAAGTTTCTCAGTGAGCATATGATCCAAGTTAACTGGATGTGTTCATGGAATATGCTCGTTAGACGGGCTGACTGATGAACACTTGTTTCACTGAAGCACCACCATTACTAGAGCTCTCTCATGTGCCCCGGGGACTCGCTCTACCTCGTTCCCAAGATGCACCTCAGTATCACTAAAATATTAGGGAAATTCCATGCTTCCAATTTTATGCCATTGCAGGGGCTGTTATAATATAGATTCACAGAGTAGGATCTAGATTCCTTGTTCTCAAAATCCAGTTTGGAGCATAGCATTCTGTAAAATCCTCGAGTTCCTTGCTCTGTGAGACTAACTCATTATACTGACCTAGATAGTTTAATCTGATTCCCCTCTGTGTGTGTGAGTATGTATGTGGTTCTTACAACTCGTTGACTCATCGTTAATGAACTAGAATGGGGTTTAGTGATAAGTACAAACTAGACTTCATGTTTACATTCGTACCTAACACTCCACTCTAGGAAATGTCTAGTCCTTCTTCAGAGCCCCACTTAAATCTCACCTCCTTGCATGGATCCTGAGTACGCCCTCCCCATTCCCAGGCAGAGAGAATAATACTCCCTTCTCTCTGTTCCCACAGAAATTTTCACAGTTATTTCTTCTTCTGTCATTTTGCGTATGGTAATAAGTGATCAAATTGTCAAGTGTGAGCCAAAGTTTTCTCATTCATCCTGTTCATCTTTGTACTCTTTGTCCCCAGAAGGAGTGTGGCATATAACTGGTGCATAATGTGTGTCTTGGATGGATTAATAAGCATGTCTCTGCAGATAACCACTGCAGGTCTAGAACAGACATCCTCAAACCAAATCCAGCCCCCTCCTGTCCTTATAAAGTCCTACTGAAACACAGCCACACTCCCTCAGTTGGACACAGATGTCTGCTTTCCTGCTACAATAGCAGAGTTGAGTAGTCGTCACAGAGACAGGAAACCACCATCTGAAATGTTTTTATTATCTGTCCCTTTACAGAAAAAGCTTGCTGACCTCTGGTCTAGACATATATTTCCTTCCACTGAACACTGCTGGATACACTCTGAAAATGGTCTAGTCATTGGTTACCCTTTCTCTAGATTTTTAAAAAAGTAGTAGTATACAATTGCTTTTGGTCCATCAAGTTACTACAAAGGCAGTGATTAACTTATAGTTGTATTGGATTGCAATGCTGGGGGAAATGCCCTGGTATTATCAAACACCTCCCTGGAGCTGGGGCTTGTTAAACCACAAGTCATCATATCGTGGTCGTATTTGTGGGACCTCAGTGGGAAATAGGATAGAAAGAGTCCCATTATAACTGGCTAAATGATAAACATCCAACCCCATTTTAGCTAGAATCCGAGGAAATAAAAGATTATTTCTAGAGGTTTCGAAAACAAGTTCTGTGCTAGTCAGAGGCACGAGCGCTCTTTCACCAATGCCTGTTTGAGTAACCTAAGGCTACCTTGCTGGTCTCCAGACTACACAGCAGTGCGCCTCTGCTCAGACAAGGTTGAACAGAGTCAATTCAGCTCTGTCAGTTTTCTTGTGGTGATTGCTCGAGAGTGTTATTCCAAGTGTATGTTCGCTATTAGCACATTGCCTGACACACACCACGCCTTCAAAATTGTTGAATGAATGTCCTAGCAAGTAGAGATACTCAGGATTCATTTACCATTAATATATATATTTCTCATTGGTCAGAGGAGGGAGAGGTTGTACCCAGCCGAGGTTGGTCAACCAGACGTGACCAGGAGCACACAGGGTAACCACTGAAGTGCTGAGAAAACACAGAGGGGATGTAAGGAGGGCGTGCCATGCAGGGAGAGTGGCAGCACCAGAGACGGGCACATGCCAGACGAATTCAGAGGCGGGGGCTGCCCCAGCCTGCCTGGAGCAGTTTGGTCACGTGGGCTAGATGGGCTGCACGCAAAATTGAGCAGGTGGGTTACGTCTCTAGCTGCAGAATTTAAATACTTTGGGTACCTTACCTTACTAGGAACCCACACGATGTCTGAGCAGAGAAACAAAGAGAACAAGACACGAGGTGTGGGAAAGATGAGCTAGGAGACACGGTGGGGGCTCGCCTGTGAGGAGCGGCCGTGGACAGAGACAGGAGCTGCAGGAACCTTGGAAACAGACGTTCCCTAGATACGGCAGGAGGAGCAGGAGGTCAAAACTGATCACAGGGTTTCTAGCCTCAGAAAATACGGTCTTATCTTTAATAGAAAATAGGAAATCAGAAACATTGTAAGGAATGATGATCAATTGGTTTTGTGATAGAGGAGGTTGTGTGCTCAGGAGAGAAGCCAGGCCTGGGAGTCCCCACAGTACAGGGAGAGGTAGTTCAGACTCTTGTTGCACTGAGATCGAGGAGAATGAAGTCCATAAACGCCTTAATATCTGGCTGTCAATCTTTCACTGCCTTTGAAAATGAGGACCAGGTCCCTGGAGTTCGAATTGCTCATGAAGGTAGTGTTGGGGAAATTTCAAAAAGCCTAATAGAAATTTTACATAAAGATAAATAAACAAACAAAAATGTCACATGTCTTTCTCTTTTTCTGAAATCATAACAATCCAGTGTTGGTTTTTACGCAGACTAGAAGTTCTGATGTCCGTTAACGTGGACTTGATTGATTTAAAATGGGAAAGTGCATTGTTACCTAATCTTGCCTCTTCAGCCTTTTGAAAATATTCCTGTAAGTGTTCCTTGGAACACACTTTGGCAAATGTATCAGATAATGATGTGAGGTTGCCTAGCAGCAGGCTCTGCGATGGGCAGAATCAGGCTGTAAGTCCCAAGAGGTCCAATAACTACAACACTAATAGGTTACAGAGTGTTTCCATGTACATTGTCTCATCTGGTCCTCTCGCCACTCGTTAAAACATCTCCCAGCTAGCTCTAATTCAGAAAATAATTAGGCAGTCTCCTTTTTAACTTTTCACAGTCCTAGCCATTAAGAGTTGCTTTAGGATTGATCTGGAAGGATCCAGCATTTTCTTTTCTTTGGCTTCTCTTAATAGAACTGAAATTCTGCTTTTATTTTGTTTTTTTTTAATGTCCATTAGCAAAATCACCTCAGAAGGTATTTGTGCCATGTCTGCGGCTTTTCTTTATATGTGTGTGTGCCATCTGGGGCCATTTAATCCAGTTACCCAAAGAGTAACCATGCAAATACAGTAAATATTTGAGGTTAGAAGTGGATTTGGACGTGGACATATTTCTGACTCTTGTATTTTGTTATGTACATTTCAAGGAGTTATTGTTAAGTTGAGTATCACTAACTAAAAATATGAAAAGTTCATTGCGAAAAATCCGTAGAGTGTTTGTCAATATCCTGTGCTTCTTTAAAGCTTTGACTGTAGACTCCTATTGAGAACTGTGTGCATCCTTCATGTTTTGTAAGTATGTGTGATAAGAAATCTCTCCTGAAATAAACAAAATTATAAGCAAAATTAACCTGCATAGTGAATTGAGCACTTTCTTAGGAGGACTATTCTCTCTGCACTCCACACCAGGAAGTTTCTGGAATTTTCTTTTTCTTAATTTTAAAGAGATAGAGACAGACAGACACCAGTAGCCAATTAGGAAGGAGTAGTTTCACACTCTAATATGCATCAACATTGAAACACCCTTTGTTAATCATCTCAGATAACTGGATATGCTGAAAGATAATGCCAGACAGCATCCTTTGCTACATGATTCCAGGTGGGGCCTTAGGAGTTACCTGCCTTGGCCAAGGTGGAGTGAGTTGCACCGTAGAGTCCAGCTCCTACCCTGAGCCTTGCGCTCCGCTCACAGAGCCTGTCCACGGGCATGCGGAGTGCCAGCATCAACCGGAGGCAGAGCCCCTTCAGCTCCGAACACTGAGGAGCGTTCGGCGTCTTCAGCATCACGGGAGGCTGGCCAACTTACGTCCAACCCAACGTCAAAGAGAGGCCTTTCAAAGATATCCATGCCTTAGAGCTGAGCCCCTGCGTAAGGAAGTCTTCCCCAGGTCCTGTCTCCTCTGTCCCAGGACTGGCCACAGGCCACTAGCAGGGGAGAGACCAGAGGGGAGCTCTGACTCTCACTTTCTCCCTAAGTCTCTCAGACTCTCAGGGCTGACTTTCTGTCCTGGACTCGAGTGATAAGAAGGCACAGGAACAAAAGGAAAGTCATGCTGGTCCCTGCTTTTAGTATAAAGGGTGATTTGACAGTGTTTACTGCTCCTTATTATGTTCATTCCAGTGAGTTTGAAGCTAAAGCTCGTTGTGATGAGTATTGAGCCTTGGTCCAACAGGGCATCTCCCGGCTTAACTGAATGTTCCTTGGTATAGCTATGTTTCCTAATCTTTAAAAAAAAAAAGCAGCCATGATTTTCTTTTACTGTTAGAAATTAGGCAGATCTCTTCAGAGATGCATTGACTACTATTGACTCGTAGCTGTAAAAATGCTAACAATAATTGGTCTCTCTTTGCATATGTGTGTCTTCCAGATGGCGCCAAAGGTTCCAGATCACCGAGGGCATCCAGCTCTTTGGTGCTGCAAGGAGGAAAAATTAAGCGGAAGTTTGTGGATCTGGGGTAAGCACTTCAGGATGTCAAAAGCAGCCCTGTGTAAAAGGAGGGCTACAGGGGAACACGTCGGCTTCCCCTTCCCGACCGTGCTCTCTTTGTAGGGCACCACTGCGAAGGAACTCCAACAGGGGAAAGAAATGGAAGGACAAAGAAGCCAATAGGTTTTCTTCGGGTAACAGGTATGGGTGAGTGATTAAGAACACAGGTTTGTTTCTAAATCAGCTCTCTGGCCCTCTTCCACTGTTAACCAAAATCAATGGTCAGTATTTTTGATAACACCTAGAGGTGAGATAAAAGAAAATTTCCCAATTTGTATTTGTCTTACTCCAGTTAAAGCCTACACTGGGCCTTGGGATATCCATTGGCTTCTTTGCAGAATTTTGATCACATGAACAGTTTCACCAAATATTTATCTAAGTACGACACAGTTACATCTGTGTGATGCTAAGTACCTGTTGGCTTTCGAGACTGTCAGTCCAGGTGTGTGTCAGAAGGACTGCGTCTCTGCTGGACGCGGCTGTGTGTCGGTCTGCCCCGCCCTCCTGCCGCCGCTCCTGGAGGGGTGAGCTTTGTACCGCCTGTTGTCTAGTTTCCCAGTTTGGTTCTGACATAACTTCCTTTCAGACTTAGGTGTGTATAGGGAGACAGCGAAGCAGAGAGCTCTGAGTCTGCCTGCCTGGGTCTGAACTGGAGCTCTCTCCTTTGAAGTCCTGGACAAGGTGTTGAGCTTCTGGGTCTCCATGTTCTCATCTGTGAAACAAGGGTCACAACAGTACCTACGTTGTAACGTTAGTGTAAGGGTTACATGAGTTTTCGTGTATAGCATTTAAAGTGGTACCTGCCACGTAGGAGGCATTCAGAAATAATAATAATAATTTGCTGCTATGATTATTGTTTGCAAGTTGCAGAGAAGTTCTCTATTTATTATTCCATTTGGTTCTTACAATAAAATCGGAGGGCTGATAATAATACCAAACTTTATATAGGAAGAACTTCACCTCCATATAATTTAATTGATTACCCCAGGATTATGCAACAGGCGGTCAAAGCCAGTTAGCCGGGGCCTGTTCCCTCTGTCTAGATGTCTTTCCAACACTCATGTCATCTTCAGGTACTTATGCATCTAAGGGTTTCGTTTTCTTTTTTCAATTACAGTTTAGATTCAGTATTATTTTATGTTAGTTTCAGGGATACAGCACAGTGGTAAGACAATCAAGTACTTTACAAAGTGGCCCCTCCGATATTTCAAGCACTCACCTGGCACCACACGTAGTTATTACAATATTACTGACAATATTCCCAAGCTGTACTGTACATCCCATGACCATTCTGTAGCCACCAGTTTGTACTTCTGAATCCCTCTACCTTTTTCACCCAGCCTCCAACGCCCCGCTCTGAGAACTGTGAGTCTGTTCTCCGTGACTATGAAACTGTTTTTATTTTGTTTGTTCTTTTATTTTGCTCCTGAGATTCCACATATAAGTGAAATCATATGGTATTTATATTTCTTTATGAATTTTGGGAATCATCTCAAAAGCAAAGACTAGGGAAGATAACAAAATGCTAAGAATAAAAGACCATAAGATCATCTGGGGACCACTTATCCATTTCGTAGGTTGTCCTCTGCCGTTTGTCCCCCCCACCCCTTCCTGGCACACCACATGGTGAGAACTTACGCTTTCCCCCTGGGATTACAGAAGAGGGGGGGATGAGAAGGAAAATTTCAAGTTAATTCATTTTGCTAGTCTGGGTTTTCACTATTCTGTGGAGTGGAGAAGGGATAGAGTTGTGTTTGCACCGAGGACAACCATCTCAGAAAAAATAAGACCATAATGCAACTCAAAGGAGGTTTCTCTTTTTATGATTTTGGAGTGAGAAGTATAAAAACAGTCTGCTTTGTGCCTTAAAGTTAAGAATAGAAACTATCAAATATACTTAGGGAGAAAGAAAAGAAACAAATAATGAAAGTGTTTCAGGGAGAGAGAAATGCCCAGATACGCAGTGGGAGAGAAACACAGACCCTCTGAAGGGACACGGTCCTCCCTTTGTCCCTGGGCTCCTGAGGGCAGTCACTCCCTCGCCCCGTGGAGGCTACAAGGACATAGCACAGGCGTCCAGCAGGCGTGCGAGTTCGCCTGGATGTCATCGTAGTAGCCAGAGTATTACCACCTTGAATAAATTCCAGGTGAAAATCCAGCGCCTGGACCCTCTTGGTGATTGCTCATCAGGGTCTAGGCGAAACCGTGGGTCCCCAGCGGTGGGCTTTGTGTCCCCTGCCTCCCCGGAGCTAATGCCAACTCCCGACCCAGCCAGGCTTCCGCTCGGTAGTCACAGACGGGTCCTCGTGGGCCGACGCGCGGGACACTGCTAAACGGGAAGCATAATTTTCAAATTAGTTGTAATTACAGTAGAATTTTGACACCTGAAAGGAATTCATGTACTGGAAATAGTAGCACAGGGAAGAAGAGGGACTTTTTCTGTTTCAGAGAAAAGAATTTTTTGAGCTCACAGTAACTTGGTTCCCACTGATCAAATCTAATGACAGACTTTGTTCTTCGGTGTAGCTTGATAATGTCCAGACTCGTCTAAAACACCCTCCCGGAAGAACAGTTGCTCCCCGCGGGCGCAGTGCAGTTGAGCGCAGGTAGGGTGTCTGGAGGTAGGGGTGCGAGGGACCGTCCGGCACAACTGCAGTTGTGGCTTCTGGGGTACATTCACCATCCCGGTGAGGCTGTCTCAGGAAAAGCAGAGTAATTCACGGACTGACTTCGTCATTTTATCTCCTAGGCATTTCTTCCTGTTCTTATAAGGTTGTAAACATCTGATGAAGTCTTTCAGTTCTAATCTGAGCCTATTAGACATTAGAAAGGCAGGACATTTACTTAATTTGATCTTGGTTTTAGTTTTCTCCTTCCCAAAGAGTAAAGAATTTACTTTATTGTATTTCTTACGGAGGCATACTGACTCACACGTGGCCGACCCGAAACAAACAGATGAGGTTAAAACAGTAGTAAACACACACAAACCCTACAAAGAAATGTGGTTTGGCTGATCCTTGCCCACCTGTGCTCAGTGGACATTCTGACCGAGACAGCTAACAGCCCAGAACGAAAGCAGGACACGTTTAGTTGTCAGAGCTTCTTCATCCCCTGAAGGACATGCCAGAGAGTAAAATAAAACCGTATCTGAAATTCCGGGGTGTGTAGCCCCCCACGTCCGTGCACGGAAGCCCTCGGATTAGCCAGGAGTGGAAAGCCCCGTGAGCAGACCTGTGTGTCCCAGAACAAGGCTCGAGGGTGCCGCGGGGTACATGACGGGGACGGAGATGGCACTTCTCGAGGGAAGTGAGTCTTCATTTGCCTTAAGTGTGAACAGTGGAACAAACACTGAGCCGGCATCCAGGTATTCATCTGGCTTTGCCATGGGTAACTCTCTGAATTCCTTGGACCTAGTAAAATAATCAAAAATATAACTATGACTTGTGATTCTATTTTTTAAAAAATGATAGTGAGCCATTAGTGTAGAAGCTAAACAAAAGAAAGGAAAGGGAGTACAGAACACATACCTGTTTTGATGCCCAAAAAATTCTTTTCAGATCCATTAAGGGTTTATTTCCACTGATCTTGATTTTTCAGTGGGATTATTAAGGATGTATACAGAGCTTATACACCTTAGCCCATAACCTGCCCTGAGACTCCAAATGTCAAGAAAGGAAGGAGGAAGGGAAGAAAAGGAAGAAAATCTTTTATCTTAGTTTTAATACATTTCTCCACAGAGTGAAACAGGCTGTAAGAGTGGTCAGTAATAGCCCTGGATGGTTTCACTCAGCGGATAGAGCGTTGCCACAGACTGAAGGGTCACGGGTTTGATTCCTGGTCAAGGGCACATACCTGGGTTGCAGGTTCAATCCCCGGCTTCTGTTGGGGTCGTGCAGGAGGCAGCCATTCAGTGCATCTCTCTCACATCAATGTTTCTTTCTCTCTCTCTCCCTCCCTCTCTCCCACTCAATCTAAAAAATCAATGGAAAAATATCCTCAGGTGAAGATTAACAACAACAACAACAAAAGGTGGTCAATAATAGAATAACTGCTACCAAAACTCCTCTGCTCCTTTTGTAGACTCAAAAGTTCAATTTATCCAGAAGGAAATTGGCCTTTATTTTAGAAAGTGTGTCTGGCAAGCTGATAGGTCTTTGGTTTTAATGTAATGGAGAGTTTGCTTTTTTAAATAAGTATTCTCTGCTCTAGGTCCAAGCAAATGGGAGCTTACCACTTTCAGTTCTTTGTGGATACTGGCAGACACAGAGGTCACGTTAGTTTATGGAGTTCTAGAATCAAGGATACACAAATAAACGAGGGGACAGGATACAGCCTCAGCAGGGCACAGCCAGACCTCCCTGAGGACTGGAAACTATTCTCCAAGGGACCGCAGGGCCTGGTGGCTGCAGCTGTGAGGACCTGGCTGTCTCCTTAGACGAGGGCTGGCCTTGCCTTCCAGTGACTTTTCCTCCGTTATCTCCCATTATCTGAGAAAGCCTCTGTGTGTCACCGGAGGCTGGGCCTCCAGCATCTCCTTCCTCACGCCCCCACGGTGGCCTCCGGGCCTGTGCAAGTTCACCTGGAATTGTTAGTCTTGAATGTTTTCCTGGCAGTGAGGATTTTAGGAAAGCGTTTAGATGTGGTCTTCAGGTTTAGTTTAAAATGTTGCCTGGCCAGGATTTGCACTACCAAAAGTCCTTTTCCAATAAGTCATTAGAATGACAAACATTAGGCACCAACATTCTTATTTTCTGCCTATTAGGTGGTTCCGAAAGCGTTGCTACAGAGGCTGTTCGCTTGGGAAGAGAACAAGGTAGTCGAGCTGTCATTACCAGTGGCCTGTTGATCAACTTTACAACAGCATCCATGGGTTGGAGCACTGCTGTACCTTATTTGCATTGCGATGGAACTCTTACAGAATGTCCCCCATCGCTTTGATGAATTGATTCATAACTGTATAAGCAAAGGAGAAAAATAATCATGAGGTCCAGTTTATCTCAGACATGCCCAATTACAAGAGTGGGAGACCCCAGAGAAAATATTTTTATATTGGCGCTTTCTCAGCATTTTTACTGGAATGTGGGGCCTCAGCTAAAAGGCAAACCTCAGCAGTTAAATTATGGGTAGACAGTGAGGTCTGCGGAGAGATTCACCTCCCCAGCGGGATGGAGTTACATTTTCCAGGGGTGGGAACGGGGAGAGGGGGATGCGACCCATCTCTGTGGAGACATCCTCAAGGCTGTAAAGCTGGAGATAGCTCGTTGATCTCCCCCTGGGACATGCACTGCTTTCCAAAGGCTAAGAGCCCACAGTCCTTCCCAAGTTGGATTAGTTTACATGGAGGAGATAAGATTTCTCTTCCTCTCTCAGAGGAGAGGCAGGGGCGGCTGGCCCTCTCCTGTAACCATCCAGATTCATATTTTCTAGTGTTCTCACCTACAGTGTAGACCAAGTAGAGGACATCTGGTTCTCATCATGTCCCCCTAGAGAGGAAACTATGGTGTGGGGAACCAGTGAGATCCTTTTCTGTAAGTAAATAACCTGTTCGGATCCAGAAGCCTCGTGGTTGCATTCAGAATCATACTAATAGATAGAGAAACTACAGATTGTAAGAGTCAGCTCAGAAATGTGTTAAAGCAGATTCCAGGTCAGTTCCTCCCTTCTGCTCCCCCAAGTTCTAATTCAGTAAGTCTGGGTGTCCAAGAATCTGCATTTGAACAGCTGCCCCAGTGATTCCTACCAGACTGGTCCCCGACCCGGGAGGAAAAAGCACTTCCTACAGAAAAGACCAGTCGGCCAAGTTCAGTCATTGCCCTCCTCTCCTCCATCTTTTGACAGTAAGTAGGTGGATTTAAGGATACAAATTGTTTTTTTTTTTTTTACTTTAGGATAAAATTGAGGGTGTCTGACATATCTCTGGTTGGTCTTCCTCTGTTATCCTTGCAGACCCCTTTGTGGTTTTGTTGTTGTTGTTTTTAATGTACCATTTAGCCCTGGTCTGTGTGGCTCTGTTGGTTGGGTGTCATTTTGTGCACTGAAAGGTCGCTGGTTTGCAGGCTCAGTTCCCAGTAGGGGGCGTGCAGGAGGCCACTGACTGATGTCTCCCTCTCACATCAGTGTTTCTCTCTCTCTCTCCCTCTCCCTTCCTCTCTCTCTAAAAAATCCATTTAAAATTTTCAAAAAAAAGTGAATAGCTCCCATTCACTAAAAAAAGAAAAGAAGAAGAAGAAAGAGGGAAGGAAAGAAATATACCGTTTA
This sequence comes from Molossus molossus, assembly GCF_014108415.1. NCBI lineage: Eukaryota > Metazoa > Chordata > Mammalia > Chiroptera > Molossidae > Molossus > Molossus molossus. The sequence continues at coordinate 32,126,806 of NW_023425401.1, read as the reverse complement.
AATATCACATCTTCTGGAACCTTTAGGATGACCAACAGTTTTTCTTCCCCAGCCGATAATGTCAGTGTTCTAAGTTCACTGACTTCCCCATTCTTTGTAGTTGTCACTCTTACACTCCCTTTATATTTGTATACTGTTTTACAGTTTACAAGATGTTCTTACATTTATTGTCCCATTTGATTCTCACAGTAATCTTTGTAAATGAGGAGTAATTGTCAGGAGTTATACTATTTATATGAATCTGAAACACTATTTCTAGATATTTGAAATGAGATGTGAGAAGGTTGAAATTCAGTATCCATGTCAGACATAAGTTGTCTAGCTAAAGTGTTGAGGCACTTTCAAATGAAAGGGAATCTCCTTGTTGTCATGACACCCACAGCTAACACACGCCTCCGATAGCATGTGGTCACATTGAGGGTGGCGGCTCCCCAGATGCACAGACACTGCTGCCCACTCCTGCCTCAGCTCCTAATAATTACTTTTCTCTAACCAAAACACAAATGTAAATATGCAAGGTATTAAGAAAAATATGTTTTCAAACTGTGTTCTCAAATGCCTTTGAATCCTTTGACTGCTCAACAATAAACATAGACCATTACTGTTCTCAAAGCACTTTTTACACATACTATCTCATTTCATTTCTGACCACCTATGAGATACATAAAGTACCCACCTTTTACAGATAGGGAACTAGAGGCAAGAGGAGGCCCAAGGCCATGTGTTCAGGAGGTGACAGGCCCAGATCTCCAAGCAGAGTATTAAGACTTCGGGTCTGGGCCTCCTATGAAAAGGCACTAAGAGGATGATGAAAAACCAACGAGGTGTGTGTTCTGCTTAAAGTATCCTGAGCCCTGAAATTTCCAAATTATTTAAGTATATCAATTTCTAAAGTTCAGACTCCTGGGGACATGAGTTCAGAGGAGGCCAGGAAAGAAGGCTCATCACGAGCTAAATGTCACTAGCAGGAAGGCACTGATGCGTGACCCAGGTAAAGGGAGTGTCGTGATGACTAACCTCCCAGCAGTTCCTATAGACCATGCTCCTCCCTCCTTTTAATCCATCCACGTATACAGGGGTTGGCAAAGGAGGGTTACAGGTGTGAGTGCATGAAACACAGGGTTTATTCTTGTATTATTATGTATTAGTTATTGCATCATTTTCCATACAAACAACTGTAGACCTACTTTTGCCCACCCCTGTATTTATTACACACACTTCATAAAAATCCACCGTGGCGAAAGCAGTACGTTCATTACATAATCCTCGTAGGTGCAAAAAAGATAACCATCAGGATAAAAAGGTCCTAGTCTAAAGTGAAAAAGTATTATTCTTATCTGCTGCGTGGGACAGTTTCTCAGACTGAAACTTCGAACGATATTCAGAGTCCCTTCAGAACTCAGTTCCCTAAGTTCCCCCTCTGCCACTTCTTTGTCTAACACCCCGTTTCTCTCACGAGCAGGATCTTCCGCGGCAGGCTGGACCCCTGGAAGCTGAAGCCGTCCCCCGCAGCGCCAGCCTCTCCTCGTTCACCTTGCATGCCATTCCCGTGGTTTCATGACAGCCGGAAAGGATCCTATTCCTTCAGGAACCTGCCTTCACCTACAAGTCCCCTCCAGCCTTCTCCTGAAACTCTAATTTCAGATAAAAAGGGGTCCAAGGTAGAAAACACATGGATTAAAAAAAGCAAACAAGGAAACCCCAAATCTCTTCCTCCTCTTCAGTCTTTGGAAAGCATTCCAACTTGTGTGTATGCTCTGGATCCGAGAAACCAATGTGATAACCCTGCAATAAACAGTGCATGGTATTTCCTGTGTGGGGAGAGAGCAAGCCTCATTTAACCCCACCTCCTTTAATACTGTTCCATCCTAGAGTGTGCGTTAATCTTTGATTTGCCTGTCTTTTCACATATTGCTACTTAATCTCAGTTTGACAGTTAAGCCATGCTGGGAAAGATGCATTTGAATCATGGCACAGGGTGATAGAGCCGTTTACCAAGTATTCCACTTTAAATTACATTCAAAACTAGTTTTGCTGCGCTCTTCAAGATTTACTGGAGAACAAATAAATTTGGGACTGAATACATGTTCCGTACATCTAAATGAAACTTTAAGACAAACCAATGCTGCTATAGCACCCTTACCTATTTCTTCTTTTAAATCAGACTTCCATGTCGAACAGCTGTTGTAATTCTATCACGAAAGTTCTTTAACTTCAGCAGAATGAAGAATTATGTGCATGGATGCTACCTGTTTTTTTCAATGCCTGATGGTTATTTCCAGCATGACACTGCAAACCTTATCTAACATTTTATTGAAACACCTACAGTGGCTAACTTTCACATGTTGTTTGGTCTCCTTTTATCTGTGTTCACTTTTTCTTTCTCAAACAGAAACGTGTGGTTCATGTTCCTTGAATTTAGTCCTGTTCTTGTGGTCAGCAGCTCACAGGGCTTTGATGGGCTTTGGGTGGGGTTGCATTTCCACTGACAGCGTCCAGTGGTGATGTGCCGCGTTGAATGCCCTGCTGCTTAAGTGTTCTACTAGCCCGGCTCCGTGTGCGCTGATTTAATCTCCTCTCCTGAAGATTTAGCAAACCTTGGAGTTTATTGGGTACTGAATTCTCCGGCCTCTGGCATGATATTTATTCTTGACAGCTAACTAAACCCAGTACAGGAGAACCTAATGGAAAACGAACAGTCCAATTTCTAAGAAAGTGGAGGAGGAAACAAGATGGTGTCGGTCAAGTTCGTAGAGTCCCTGGGAAGCCAGTCATTCTAGAATTAGAAAAGTTCTGACAGCAGTAGACCATTTTGGCCTTGAAACATTTGCCATCTTGGGTCTGCGACATCTCAGTGTTGTTTGGATAATCCTTCCATTGTCTTACACTGGACACACTCCAGGTGTGGTTAAAATGTTTTCATTTCACAAATGCAGCTCTGCAGTCATGGTGAGCGTATTTGATTCGAACATCCACTGAACACTTGAATGACGTTCCTCACATCCCCAGGAAATTATGTGGGACTGTGTGTGTCTGGGCGTGGTGCAGCCTCTCTGGGCTCTGCTGCTGCCACGTGAGAGTTGTACCTGAGCAGGTAGCTAGTGTAGTCAGCCCGTGGCCTCCCGGGACCCGTCGTGTGGAAGGTCACATGCAGGAGGGGTTCCCACAGTATTTCCCACAGCCAGCAGCAAGCGATCCGTCCCGGGGGTGCTCCGGCCGCCTTTCTAATATGGATCGCCATCTGTTCCTGATAACTCAGGCCCTCCTCGCCACCCTGTATTTGTTACTTACACTGTCACTCATCACCATTAGGGTCAGAGAGGATGGGTTCATTAATATTACCCCCTGAGCAGCTGCAGAGGGTAATGAATGCTGTGCCCTTGAAGAGAGATTGAAGGATCATTACTCCAGACACCTATCCTCTCTCTCCATGGAGAAAGCGCACAGAGTTCTCCACCCACCGCAGAAGGTGCAGTGTCCTCAAGCTGCCCCATCGAAGGTCATCACCAACCCCAAACGAGCTGCTTCTAAGATGACTTCAAAGTCACCTTTCTAGAACTTGCAAATACACCTACCTCCGGTTCATTCGTGGTGCTCCCTTAACACTGAGCTTCATTTATTTCTACAGAATTTTACCTTCAACGATGACTTCAGTCCCAGCAGCACCAGTTCGGCAGACCTGAGCGGCCTGGGAGCAGAACCCAAAACGCCAGGGCTCTCTCAGTCCTTAGCACTGTCGTCAGACGAGGTACGCTCAGGGCACGCACACCAGAACTGCCTCCCAGTCATGCACTTCCCCGCGAGCCATCACAGGAGGAACGCGTTTAAGATGGATTTTGTTTTGTTTTGTTTTGTTTTTTTTATTCTCACCCGAGGACATTTTTCGATATTTTGTTCAGATAGAGTGAGAGGGAGAGAGAGAGAGAAACATCGACGTGAAAGTGACACATCGAGTGGTTGCCACCCACACGACCCAACCAGGGCCGGGGACAAACTGCAACCAAGGTACGTGCCCTTAGCGGGAACCGAACCCGGGTCTCTCCGGACCACAGGCCGACGTTCTAACCGCTGAGCCAAACCGGCCAGGGCTAAGATAGATTTTGTATGTAGATCGCTGGGACCGTGGTTTCCTGTTTGATAGGAAGTCGGCCTCTCCCTCTCTGTCTCAACATGAAAGCCAAGTATTGTTTCTGCGCCCCTTCAAGCTGTCCAGGGATGCCCCTTACTCTATGCTATATAATCGGCCTTTCTCTGCTTCAGATGGGATGACTCCCAGCAGAGGTGTGGGGAGGGGAGGCTGGGAGACTGAAAACAGGAAACAGATGAAGAATCACTGCTCTGGAGAAGGGGGAGATGCATTCTGATAAGGGAGGAGAACTAGGTAAGAACCACAGATTTAGAGGCCAGGGTCAAAACATCATTGCTAAGGATTCTCAGACATAAATATATACAAGAGAGGCAGGAAATTACCTTGGTGATTGACTTAGTGCCCCAAGAGATAAGTGGAGGAAAGAAATGCCAGTATGGTAGGAAGGAGGGGGAGAGGCGCTGTAACTACAGATAGTTTTGCTCTAAATATGTGTTCTTAATGATTTCTTTCTACATGTTTTTGTTTGGTAAAACGTTTTTTTCTGTTAAAATTTTTTGCCCATATTCTTCAGGCTTGGCGTGACTTTAATTGTATTAAGACTTTGTGCTGTATTGTTGTGCCTTCTGTTCCTATAACACTTTTCTCTGTGATTCCTTTCCTGCTCCCTCCCTCAGAGCCTGGATATGATAGATGACGAGGTGAGCTATCAGTGTGGTGGCTTGTTTTGGTATTGTTTGAACCTTTTCTCTCTTTGCAGATGATGGAAAACTCAAACATGAGAGCGCCTCCCTCTGTAGTGGGGGAGTTCCTTGTGCTGCCTGATTTCACTCTCTGCCCCCGTCTATGTCTCAGTTTAAAAGACACTCCTAATTCAAGAGAATCTCCAGGTCCCACCTCCAGAGTCCCTCTCTGTGTTCCCCATCACCATTCCCTGACTGACAGCTCACTCCGTTTCGCCTCCTATGCCTTCGCCTCTGTTTACCCATCCCCTCTCCTGTTTTCTCCCTGTCACCGAGGGGACTTCTGTCTCCTCCAGACCCATCATCGCCTCATCTCCTCTCAGCTTAGTGGTTCCAGGAACCAGCCTGCCCTTTGCACTATTAAAAGTAATATGCTAGATTGGACAGGTCTGTAGACTTTCAGAGCCTCAGTTTCCTCATTAATTAAAAGTAATTATGGATGCTTCCTGCCCCACGGTACTTACAGGTCTGCTTGCTGCCCAAATGAAGTAATGGCCGGGCCATTTCCCCCCACAGAGCCTGAGGGCTCGGTGCTCTCCTCCTCTGAGTGATTTTACATATGTCTAATGTCTTGCTGGAGGATGAATGCAGAGTGATACATCGTGTCTAGGGATTAATGAAATATCTGCTTTCTGCATCTGATCATCTTTCCAAAGTATTTTAATATAAAAGCTTGCAACATCACAGTGTAGTTTTCAATATTAAACTTCCTACATTGGAAGTGCTGTCTTATTTGGGGAAGTTTTTAAATTTCCAAGCATCTAAAAACATGTAGGTAATGACTATATGTATGTGCATTACATACATAACTAGAAGCATCAGCTTATCATTTTATGGTTTAAAAATAAATATGGCTCGAGTAGGCAAGCAATCCTCCGGTAGCGTGATGTCCATGCTGAGCCGTGGCCTTCAGCCCTGTAACCGCATCACTTCCCACCTCAGATCCTGGATGACGGGCAGTCTCCCAAGCACAGTCAGTGTCAGAACCGGGCCGTGCAGGAGTGGAGTGTGCAGCAGGTCTCTCACTGGCTCATGAGCCTAAATCTGGAGCAGTATGTATCTGAGTTCAGTGCCCAGAACGTCACTGGAGAGCAGCTCCTGCAGCTGGATGGAAATAAACTGAAGGTAAAGAAGCATATATGTCTGCGTTAGGTTACCGCGTATTCTTTGTACACTCGTAGCACCTCAGATGTTCGCATGAGAGAAGCACATTCTGCCCCGGGGAGAGGTAGTTCTCATCCGCTCTCAGCAGAGAAGACGTTGGATTATTTCTGAGTCGGAAACGAAGCTTCCGGAAGTCATCGGGTTCTAAAGAGTAGGACAGCTAGGGACTCACTCCATCGCTTCCGCCTGGTGACACATGGCTCATGCATCCACTCCACTTGCTCTCTGCAGTATGAGTTTTAGCAAGTCCCAGTGTGGACTCTTTCATCACGTAAGAGTTCAAACCCAAGTCCATGAACCCTCCCTTCTTGACTCATTGCCCCTCCACCTCCACATGTTCCTGCACACCACACCAAAACCGGGACGATGTTTTCCCCAAATATATGCAGAGCATGCCTTCCCTCCCCCACATCACACTGTCATGTTCACCTGTCCAGCCCATCTCTTCGTAGAGGCTGAGGTGGCACCCATCCCCGTGGAGAAAGGGCAACGGGAGCTTACAGCAGCTGTCCACCCCCAACCCCGCCGGGCGGGTGGGCAGATGAGTATCCCTTGACAATCTTGAAAAGGTTAGAAATCAATCAATAGCCTGTGAATATGAAGACCCCATGGACAAGGCTGTCTCTGTTGGGGAGATGGATGCGTCCTGCTGTTGATTCTGAAGGTCATGAAACGTTTAAAGTACTACAAAACCAACACCCCCCCCCCAACCCCCACTCCCGTTATTCTGAATTCCAAGCTGATCGAGCAACCTTCTCATTATAATCAGGCTTCCTTTATAGGGCTGCCTACAGGGGAGAATGGCTAGTCATGCCGACCTGAGCATTCTGGTGCCAGAGACACTTCCGGTCCACACTGTGCACAAATGCACTGGCCAATGGAGGCTGTGTGGGTTCGTCCTGCCCTCCTCGAGCCCCTGAGGAGCAGGGGCCCGCGCCTGTCCTTTGCCTGTAAATGTCTGCAACCTGGAGGTTGGGGAAGCAGAACTGTGCCTTTTTCACTCATTTACCCATTGATTACCACTCTGGAAAGCGTGCGGTTTAGGGTGTACTGTGCTAGAGACTTCAAAGAACAAAAGGACAGATAAAGCTCAGTCCCCCAGTATGTATGTTTTTGGCAAATGTCATCAGCTGTCCCTCAGTTTTTACCTCTTCAGTTACGTTTGAGTTAGTTTTTGAGTTTGAACAGACTGTGATACCGACCTCATCATAGGTAGGGAGGTCACTGATTTTCAAATTCGGTTTGTTTATATTTCCTTCGTAGGCTCTTGGAATGACATCATCGCAGGACCGAGCAGTGGTCAAAAAAAAACTCAAGGAAATGAAGGTGTCTCTGGAGAAGGCTCGGAAGGCTCAAGAGAAAATGGAGAAACAAAGAGAAAAGCTGAGGAGGAAGGAGCAAGAGCAAATGCAGAGGAAATCGAGAAAGACAGAAAAGATGACGGCCACAGAGGGCGCTGGTGAGCAGTAACCATCCTCCTGGAGGCGGGATGCCCCCCGCAGCGCCTGCCTCTGCCTGCCCTGCTTGCCTGGAGGGATGGCGAAGAAACTGATGACAGGGGTACTGAGCTGTAGGCAGGCTGGGGAGCCTTGTGCCGGATAACCGCATTTTCTGCGATAATCGAACACCCTTCATTTTAACCTACTGAAACAATCCCAAGCCACCTTTAGTTTATTAACAAACCAAGGAGCTCATTTGTGAGAGAGGCAAAGCAGCTATGTTTCTGTTTTCTCTTACTTACCAGCATCTTGTGCTGTGTTGGGTGGGTGTGTGTGTCACTTGGAAAACCAGCATGACAATGCCCTCCAAGAGCATGACCCACATGGTGTTGTTAATGGAGTGCCATGAATTTTCAGCATGGGGTCCTGCCCCTGGGCATTTGCACATATCTGCATGGCTGAGAGCACCACTCTGCCATGAGACCAGGGCTGCAGGATCCACTCCAGTGTGTGAAAGTTCCCCCTCATCTCTGGGTCTGGACAGTGAGACGACCCCACTGTGGAAACATGGATGCCCTGCCCCGTGATTACCTCCTGCGGCAGAAGGCAAGCATGCAGTTCCGCTTGCTGGCATCTGAAAGAGAGGAAGGAATTCAGTTATTAACCCCAGAAGGAAGCAAAAGCCTTAAGAATGTAGATGAGGGTATTACCTTGGGATTTGAGGATAACATTTATCCTCCAGATTTAGCCGAACAGAGGAAAAATCAGATGTTAATACAGCCATGGGATATTGGGATCTGTTGTTAACTTTGCTACTGCTGTGTTTCAGCATTTCAGCAACACTGACACACACCACACAGTTCCTTTCCCCCAACAAATGGAACAGGAAATTGATTTTTAAGGAAACCAACATTTCAGGTTTCCTCTCCCGGGGAACATTCTGGCTAGTCTTCAGCTTGACTATGACACAGTCAGGAACTCGCCACATATTTTCTTTTGAGATTTCCCAAGTGAACTCGGTTAGTGTTTTTAACAAATGTACTTTTAAGAAAAATAGAAATGCCAGTTCGAGAAAATTTAGATTTGAGTAACATTCAACCAGAGAAGCAATTTTATTGCGCACACAGAATGTTCCCATAAAGGAGAGCTGTCGGTTATGTTCGGAGATGCTCTGAATGGCTTTCCTGGGCCGTTCGCTTCCATTCTTCAGGGATTCCACTTTACAGTTCAAGTTTGTTTAAGGTGGTACACAGCATCCAGTCGAGCAGGGTGGCCAGTTACGGTATTTTAGAGCCAGTATTAAGGATGTCAGCTCTCATGAAACTAACTCAAGTGCCAGAGACTAGGACAGAGGAGGAGAAAATAAATTCATCTTGAGAAATTTCAAAGGATGGATCAGTTTTTGGTGGTGGTGGTGGTGATTTGCTTTTTATGTTTATGTATCTGGTTCTCTTTGCTACATTGGCTCTAAAAGTAGGGTCATCTCCTTTCCAAGGGATGGGTTCCAGAGCAAGAGTTGAGGGCAGACAAATTTTTGGACAAGTATTTTACTTCCTTTACTATGTGGAGAGTCTGTCCACATCTTCCACCGGAAATGTTGCATATGCAGACCTTGGGGCGGAGGCTTTGGAGGGTACAGGCAACAGATAATGTCAAGGGGCTCTCGCCTTTACAGCTCCATCTCGTATTTTGAACATTGTGATTTTATTTATTTTTATTTTTTTGCTTGTCTGAATATCCGAAATCTGGAATCATGTAAACTAGAAATTCATAATTCTGAGGGCCTGATTCCTTTTTAGTGACAGAGTAGTATGGTTGACGTCAGTGTTTCATCACTGGGTACGGATCATTCTTTGTGTTTTACAATGATCAAAGCCACTGTATGTTTTTTCTGTCTATTTTCATTTTGGGGTATGATAATGAAACCGCCATACTGGATACTCTCTTAGTATTTTGAGAGGTGTGGTGCTTTGCTATTTATTAATACCATGGGAAACGAGGAACCACTATTAATGAACTGCAAAATCCAGCAAACCTTTTCTAATACTAAAAGACTTAGTCCAAATCTGGTAATACTAGGGCTTGCTATTGTAAATGCCACTTTTTGCTTACCTTTGAAGAAGTGATCTGGGTCATACTGGAAGTTTCACTTTAAGAATTCATTTTTAGAATGGAAATAGCAGGATGATTATCTTAAGTTATGTTTACACTTTGGTCCTGTTTGAAAAATGGTTGTATAAACTGGAAATGTCTGTAAGTCTCAGTCTCTGCACATAATTTATGATCTATTGTGTTGCATTTTCTTAAATGTTTTAGAATATTGTTCTTTGTTTCCCGTTTATTTGTATACTTCCAATGTTTAGATGAATGACTGACAATATTATTCATCAAAAATTTTAATTCAAATCATTTAGTTTGTGTTATAACCATTTTGATTTCTTAATTTAAATGATAGTAATTTTCACTTAATGAGTTATTTTTAACATTACTACTTAAAACTGCTGAAATGTTAAGAGGCACTTGATTTGATTGTCCAACAAAGGGTAAAATGTGAACTGACTGATGAAAGGGTCTGAAAACAGAGTGAAAGACCTCAGAACCTGTGAGCATTCTGTTTCCCTGCTATCTGTTTATCACCTCCAGTGCATGATGCCTAATCGAGGCCCCGGTGTCCTACACAGTTCCTACTCGAATGCCAGTGGTCTTCAGTGTCCACGCAATTTAACATAGAAGTGTTGCTTCATGACCCTTACAGGCTTGGCAGTTTTTTTCTTTATCAGAAAATGAACAGAAAGGGAATATCTATATATTGATACTATGAACTATGTATTTCCCAAATGACAGTTCTGTGCAACTCTGACAATAGCCAAAAGCATTGCAGGGTACAGGTGATGCTTTGGGGGCAGGGGATGAATGGTGAGGCCAAGCTGTGGACTGAGAGCATTATGTGAGCTTAGTGTCCGGGTCAGGGTTTTCCACTGAAGGGCTTTAGTTTTGTAACAGAGACTTTAAGACCCTCTCTTTTAAAGTAACTCACAGTTTATGTAATAGTTCGTGTGTTCCCCCCCCCCCCCCCCGAATCAGAAGGTAACTTCAGAATGATACGTTAGGGCAGAAACCTAATTTTGCCCATTCTAACAGACTAATGAAGTCCACCTCTAGTTTTATGATGACAAAACTACTCTACACCATCTTTCTTTAGCTGGAGTTGATGAATTTCCCACCTGCATCATCACATAAGCATTTTAACCCAGTGCTAACTCCAAACTCAGTTTTTAAGAGGCACGAAATGGGAACACCTACCTGGTGCACCTTTGGTGGCGTTGGGAACAAGGTGGCAGGAAGATGAGTGGGGACCCAGTTGACCCTTGCCCGCTGCCTTTTATCCCACTTATCTCGGCCTGAAATCGTAAGCTCTCCCAGTCCCAAGCTACAAAAACAGGCACAGGTTGTTGGACCTTAATTAGCCTTCATGGATTTTGCTAAAGACAAAGAACTCTCAATCAGATTACTTGCGTAATTGGATTAACCTGTGGTTTAGAATGAGATTTTAAAAAGCAAATGAAAATTTTCATTTATTTGGATATTCTAACTCCTTTATAAGTGTTAAAGGTTATGTAGACCAAGCCTCAAGAGAGAAAACCACATGTTTAACCATAGTATTCATGAAGATTGTAAAGGGGCATGTCCTAACCATTCTAAAGAAATAGCTACACGCTGAATGTGTTGTAGCCCCCCTCATCACATTGAGATATTTAAGAATTACCAGATTCCATCTGAGTAAGTAAATTCACTGTCCCAAGAGAGCTGTAGATGGAGGCATGTCACTCTGACAGGCAGCAGTCACTGGGGTTCATTTCACCTACTTAATGCTAAGTCCTGAATGCTTTCTTAATTTTCTAATTGACTTTTGCTCAAGGATCTACCTGGACACTATTCTGAAGCTAGGCCTTTAAGGATGAGGTGCAGAAATAAAATGTCTATAGTTTCTCCTAGAATTGTTTTCATTATGCTGATGGGGTGGAAAGTAAATTGCTAGAGAAAGCAGCGTAGGAAGACATGAATGTGGTTGCTGGTGTTCACGCCTAAAAAGCAACCATGGTCTGCAGGCAGATTTTATTTATATTTGTCTTAGTTATTTAAAGTCTCAGGAAGTTTCATCTTGGTCCAAAACACTGAGGGGGAAAATGACACCAGACAGTACGCCAGTAGTATGTGCATAACTTAGAGCAGTCATATGGAATAGACCCAACCAAGAAGTCAGGGCGAAGGCAGGCCTAGGAGTCAGTGTTCCCCAGGAAATGAAAGCGCCAAGTTCTCCCTGCTGGTGAACAGAGGACCCTTACAGGCCTGCACTTGGGTGTGTGTGTGGATGTGTTGAGGGCATGGTTGCTACTTGAACGCTCATATCGTAAGTGTGTGGACCAAGTACAGCACATGACCGGCTTCCAAATCCACAGCTTAGGGAAGAAAAAAAACATGATAGTTTCCCATCCTTGGCCTGACCCCAGTCCCAACCCCCAAACTGCAACGATTCAAAAGGGAATAAGAGGCAAGGGATAAGAGAACAAGAAGCAACTTCTCTATAATGTGCATGCCACTTGTGTAGATATACAAACTACATATGTGTGACTATATCTCCCACCTTACACACACATACCGCAATGACATTGCATTCAAAACATAGATATTGTATTTGGAACTTGGTGTCGTCAGCTAGGACCCAGCGGTAATCATAGCCTTATTGCCACTTTTTGTGTTGTGTATACATTGAACGGCTCATAAGATGTTAAGAGATTTCTTTTTAAATGTATTTCTTCTGCTAAATGCACTTACCCTTCTACATGTCTATATATTTTGGTAAAATTGATTTATTAGAAACTTGGTATTTTAGTAAGATAAAGTGTCCTCACATGTGTGGTTGATGCTCTGATGTCGAGATTGCACATCGCTGAGTCGAAACTCAGAAGTTTCTGCAGCTCAGGCATTTCCAACTGCGGACTGCAGTTTCCTTGGCTACAAGTTGCACGGCGTGTTCTTGTTCATTTTCTCATGCTCTAACATGACCTGCTTGGTAGCTGTGATGCGTAAGTCACTAACTACTGGCTCTGATGGTGGCGTTGCCATCACATGACCATTTCCCCCTTTTGCCGAGTGATGGCCTGGTGAGGTCATTGCCAAATGGACGTGTGAGGGTGTTGTTGGAAGGTGTACACTTCTGGTTCTCCCAGCTAGATCATGTATACACCCAAGTTTTCTGTTATGGATTTACTCTTTCATCTGTGAAAGAATGATTGGCCAAAGATAATTAAATTACCTTTAGAAAGTAGGAATTAAGAGGCACTCCGGCTAGCTAACACCTCCCAACAACATCAGACCTACATAGTGCTTAGTGAAATCCCTTAAATATTTATGTGTATGTTTTTCTTAATATTATTTATGGTCATCACTACTGCTTTTGTATTTTTTTAATGGTGTTACAATGAAACACAAGTACACGTGCTGCGTAAGACTAACACACGGCCGGCTGGAAAACGAAAGAAGAGAGGAAAGGAATTCCGTTCCATTGTAAGAAGTTGATTTATTTCGATCTTTCTTCATATAAAGGAAAAAGAGTGGTTTGAAAGTCATTTTAAGTGCAGTAATTCTGGAGAGCATGTTCTCTGAAACTTGATTTGTACATTTTGGTGTCCGGTCATTTGCATGGAAGAGACAATAGTGCCACGTCTGAATTGGTCTCTGTGCTTGGTTACTATGTATTTCTCTTGACTGTTCTCTTTCCGACATTTCTTACTCTTTGGTTTTCAGAGGCATTTGAAGCAAAACATCCTTTGTTTTCTGACCAATCTAAAAATATGCGTGATTACATTTAATTTGTTAGTGTAAATACATTTCTTGCCAATGAGTATTATTGTTGTTAGACAACGAATGCAATAAAAAAGAGAAATACTGAGATCTGTCGAAGTCATTTTTTTTCTCTCTTCCATTTTCACCTTCAACTAAAACAAGCCTTGACTGTGTAAACCTGGATTAACTGTCAAAGTACATCTGTCAGTCAAGAGCAAAGTGCACATTTTCCATGGAAATGAAACTAAAAATAAGTTTAGCCCTGGTGAAGTGTAAATTGGCAGTTGGAATTACATTTAAAAGCACAGTTATGGAACGGGGCCTCAAGTTCAAGATCAGAGCCTCCTCTGGAAGCTCCCTCACCCGGCTTCCCGTTTCCACTGTGGCTCCAGCATCGTAGTTTCTGAAACCTGTCAGCCAGGGACAGGCAGGTGGCAAATCCTCGAGCAGTTGACCTCACAGTCACACAGTGTGGTGGTGCAAGCTAAGAATCAGACCATCCCAGAGTAGGGGGTTTCTTTCAACAGCTTTATTTCTAAAACTTTATATTGTGAGAAGACTTGAATATATCAAATGAGGGGTGTTAATTTCTCTCTCTCTTTCTGTCTCTCTCTCTCTCTCTCTCTCTCACACACACACACACACACACACACACCATAATTTGTGAGTAAACCTTCAGCAATGCAAAAAAAATTAGATCAAAGCCTCAGAATAATTGAATTAAGCTGTTTTTCCTTGGAGTGTGTTATGATCTTGGGCATAAGCTATGTCAAGTCGGATAGCTTTCTCTTTCTTGGGGTGGGGGTGAAGAATTTGCTTATTTTGTTAAAAACAAGAGAGAACAGGATGTGGTCCTCTTATTGAAGATACCAAGTGATTCTCTTTAAAGAAAATATGTAGCTTTTGTCAACCTAAGCACCACATTTTGATCATATCGATCGCTTCCAAACCAAATTTCAGTGACCCCAGCTCCGAGGGCGGTGAAGGGCGTCTCTGAAGAATGGCACTTACGGGGCCCATGACTTCATACCCACTGACGCTGGGGCTCAAAGTAACTCTCATCCTGATAGGAGGAAAGTTTTTCAATCCGAACAAAATAGCCCTGTTTATTACTTTAAATCAGTGGTCTTAAACTATTAGCAGTTCTCAATGTATCAGCAAAACACTTCTCTCCAAAGGCCAGGCCATCATTATGGCAAATGCCTCAGAGAAACGTGGTTTCCGACACGACTGCCTTCACGTCCCAGAGAAGGGATTCAGCCCGAGAGCTGCGCCTTCAGAACAGACAGATCCACGAGGAGAGGTAACCTTTTGTATGGCTTTTATGAAAAAATAACAGTCATCTTTTCTGAGTCTTGTCCCTCAGAAGATAGCCACAGGTTGTTGATCATTCCTCTCTTGTTTGTTTACTTTTCTGTTGTCTTCTTCTCAGCCTCCACAGCAGGTTAGACTAGAAGAAGAACAAGCCTACCTCAGCGACAGTGTAGCCCCGGGGGGCAAGTATCTTTACCCAAGTCGGTTACGGGCTTCATTCTGTATCCAGTCACTGATGTGAACAGACTTCTGCCTTTTACCAGGTCCAAGAAATAAAATGTATGATGTGTGTTGAGATAACAGACACCCATATCATTTTCTTTTTTCTTAAAAAAATTTTTTTTTCCTTCATTGATTTCAGAAAGAGAGGAAGTGAGAAGGAGAGATAGAAACTGATGGAAGAGAACATCGATTGGCCGCCTCCTGCATGCCTCCCCACTGGGGATCTGGCCCACAACCTGGGCACGTGTCCTGACCAGGAATCAAACTGGTGACCTCTTGGTGCATGGGTCGACGCTCAACCACTGAGCCACACCAGCCAGATGACACTCATATAATTTTCTAGTGTGGCAACATTCCCAAGAATTTTAAGCTGTTCTTGCATGCCATTTGCTAGAGGAGAATTAAATAAACAGGAGTAAAAAGAGAGTTGGGGTATCCGAGTTTATGTTTACTGAGAAAGTCATACGTACAGGGGAAAACGTAAGTCTGACTCTGCAGTATGTCTAATGGCTTTGCTTAAGGAGAAGAGCCTGGAGTTGGGTAGTTTTCAGTGTGCATCCAGACTTCCGGCATGTGCACTGGAGGGCCTGGTGGGAACTGGACTTCTGATGACCCGAGAGGCCATCCTGCTCTCCCGTCTTCTGATCAAGGCCCAGCAAGGCAGCAATAAGCTCATGTGCACTCAGGGAACACGTCTTAGAGGAAAGTGCCTTTTGGGTCACATACAGTTACATGATTTAATAACTGACAACAAACGTGATGATTTTAGCCATTTTATTGTAAAGGATTTCTCCTGGTAAATGAGGTTTTCGAGTACTGTGTACCAAGATTGATTTGATATTGTACTCTCAAAAAGCTTTATACGTCGTATCTATTCTCAGTTAAACAGCACTTTCATCCCTAATGATGTCCCAATTTAGGGTCATTGTTCGATGAGATCACTGGTCCCTTTGAGCTCATAGTCTGCATGGCATGGGTGCAAACTGGCCTGTTAGAGCTTGCAGTAAAGAGCTTTTTGGAATACAGTGCCAATCAGCAATTTCCCCTTGTACACAGAGGCAACTGAACTTCCTTGCAGCACTGTACCATTTTCTGCAAAAACCACTGTGACTTTGGGTTCTTCTGTTAAAATGTCCTGGATTTGAATCACCTAGCAAAGAAATAACAGTCGGTTAATTTTTTTAAGTCACTTAGAACATAACTTTAAACACGGAGTCATTTCTCCAGAAGAAGAAACCTTTAGGTAAATCATATTTTGTTCCAAAATTACTTATAAGACACCTGTTTCCTCATGGGCAAAATGACAGGTTCTGATCAGATGATCTTACACAGAGGTAGCAACACAGGCCTACAGGGGCGAGGTAAGAAATATAAATAAGTAGCACAGATTGGGTGTGAGACATTAGGGAGTAGTAGTGACTGTGGTAAATTGGTCGGGGTGGGGGGGCTATTAGTAATAGTCAAATAATTGCCATGCTGGCATTCAGGAAGGTTTTTGTGTATTTTCAGATAAACTAGGAATTTGGATGTTTACACTTAATTCTTTTTAAATGCTGGCAATCAAAAAATAAAACTATGCCCCCCCCCAAAAAACATATCTCTGCATCACACTTATCCATTCCTCTGAACTTAAGGTCCCACCCCTCAGCAAGATTTTGTAAGTTCGGTTTCCTTTCTTTAGTTGGGCAGAAATATGATTGTATCATTAGCAACTATGTAGTAGTATGTTAGGCTGACTATATGGAATAGCCAACATTTGACCATTTTGACTGATAAATGGCCATTTCACACGATTCCCCCTCGTCTGAGGAACACACTGCAAGTCTGGAGCCTGGGCCATGCTCTGGATCTTCTGTCACCATTGATTTCTCATCTGTACAGTGAGATGCGTAGGACTACGTTAAGTTCCATTTCAACTCGAACTTTCTATTCTTAAGCTTTTAGGATAAAATACAATGACTCGAAGAGAGGATACCTACGTGTAAAAACACCAGATATGGCCGACCAGGAAGGCCCGAGCCTGGATAGTAAACGGTCCATGGAGCATTTAAAAGGACCTCTTTCAAGCAACTGGCACCAAAGACAGATGTTTTAGAAAATTGCTGTAGTGTTCAGTGTGGCAGTTACTGCGAAATGGTTGATGGTGCACCTTGGCTTAAGAAATTAAGCCTCTTTTAATAAAACAAAATTACTCGTCTATAGGGCAGTACATTTGATAATGGACTGTAACTACGGTTTGCTCTGCTTTAACAGAGCCATCACGAGAAAGGAAGTGTTTTCTCTACAACAGCAAACCTGGTCCATGCTTTAATGAATGACCCACATTCACCAAGTGGGCTAAGAAGCAAGAACAAATTAGAATCTAACATTCTGCTTAGTTCGGGCAACCACACCACAGCACACATTTCTTCAGGTCTGTTAAACATACCTGTACAGTATCCTACTAGCTAAGAACAAGCAAAAGGCACAGAGGGTTGTCGTTCAACATACCCACAGTTGTCCTGTAAACCTACACATAAAAGGTATGAAGGGCCATAATGTGATTGAAAAAATACACATTGGGTTGTGTGTGTGTTTTTCAATCCAAGACACACAGGCTATCAAAAAAATACTTTTGTTGGGGGATGGTATGAAACTGACTCTTAAAACTAAGCTTTCAGAAGAATACCTAGCGGTAGACTATATCAAACATGATTACTGTGTGTTTGATGTAAATAACAAGTATAATTAGTACATACTGAAAACTCAATAGCAAACCCCAGGTAAGTCATAATGAACAGTTAAATGCCTGTTGCAAAGTGAATTTCAAGTCCTTACTTGCACTGACAAAATAGTCCACTGAGTAAAGACCATGGACACGAATAGGGTCTTTGGGTGGTAATAGTTAAAATGGAAGAAAAAGTCTCTTTATCCAAAATAGTTCCAGCAAGAGATTTGTCTTCCCATCTCAGAGGGAGTGAGCGGTTGCCCAGTTGTGCTTTCGGACTGGCCCACCGCGTTAACGTGGGCACATGCTGACGCACAGGAAGGGGGCTTGAATAGGAAGGCAGGTAACACATGATGAGGCCGTAGCAATGTGGAACATTCTATTTTTTAAACCATTGTGAATTCCCAAGTTGGAGAAACTCACTGTTAAAATAAAGATATGGACCCCAGTTCAGTGCTGGCTATTCTAACCCAGCCTCCAGGTCCACTCTTCACTCTGCTCGGATGTACAAAAACTGACGTGGAGGGCTCCCTTGCCCTCCAGCTCCCGGTTAGGATCGACCAATGGGCAGAGCAGCAGGGGATGGGAGGTCTGAGGAGGAGGCGGGATACTTGTTCCCCAGGCTTCCTCCCTGTGCTGGTTGGCTACATCCCTCGCCCAGAGGCCAGGTTCCGCTCAGAAGACCTTCTGCACATCCAGCTCTCTCCTTGTCTGGCTGTCCTGCCCCCTTGCTAGCCCTGGGGTACTGCCTTACCCCTGTCATTTCCCCGCACCCTGCCCACAACTGTGTACATGCCGTCTTATTCAATCCCTTCAAACTACCCAGTTTATATGTACCATCTGTCTCCTGCCTAGTTTCTAAAATGCGTCCCCAAATCAAGTTCCTGTTTCTAGCTCATCATTTGGAACATCTATCCATGCCTCCCACCCCTTTATTTGCCTATATAATTGAGAATCATGTTTTCAACTGGAAAACATCTGGAAATGCAGTTGCTGATCTGATCGATTTTATAAACTAACCTCTGATCCAGGTGGATTCTTCTCATCGTAGAAGAAGATTCTCATGCCATTGGGATGGCATCCAATCCACAGGTCCCCTGTCACGGGATCCACGGATATGTTATCCACAAGTGTGTTAAGGGTCAAGCACTTCCAGATTAAAAACAAGGAGAGAACAAAAGACAGAAGTGAAAAAATAAGAACATAGAAAACAGCTATCTTTTCCTTGGTTACTACGCTCCTGGTTCCAGGGACCCAACAATTCTGCCCATTTCAGTAGCACTCAGGGAATTCCATGTATGCTCATATGTGATCAGTTTCTGGCACAGATGAGGGAACAGGAAATACAAAAAGCCAAAGAGACTATTTAAAGTTAGATAAATCATTTGGACTAATATCTGTGTGTGACCCTAAAACCGAAAGAAAAAATGTTTTAAGTGCAGCATAAGACACTTCATTTCTAAAACAGCATGCACAAGTGATATTTTTATAAGCGTTCAGAAAACAACCAGAAAATGTAGATTTCTTTCTGATGAGAACATCAATGAAATGTAGGCTCTTCTTCAGTGGCTAATCATAGGCTGTGAAGCTAGAGGACAAATGATCACCTGGAGTCTAATTTTTGCCTTGGAGTTGAGAAGAAGTTTCTTCTTTAGTTCCTGATGTTATTCAACTCCCTGTTCTCCTGCTGTTTATTTTCTAAATATAAGTTGCAAGCATGTGATGACTGCACAGATTGCTGTCGGGACTTTGGACCAGGATCATAAATAATACCAATGATTCTTAATTCCGCCATTCGTCATCTTGGCTGCCTTCTACGGGGAAGAAATCACATCTATTTGTTTACCTCTCACTCTCAGTTGGAGAAGCAATATCTACCGTGTACTTCAACAGAGGCCAGCCTACCTCAGCGCCCAGAGATGCTGTGATAACTGGTGGTGATGCCTTGCAAAGGCCAGAGTGTGGGCAGGCATCTGCAGGGAGCCCATGCACCCTGTGCTCCCTGCTCAAAATGAGAGCCATCCCCACCTATCCTTTAAGGGACTAGAGGGCTCAAGCACTGTGGCAGTGTCTCCATTACAGCTTCATGCAAAGACATCGCTCATTCATACCCTGGAAACAGGCAAGGCTGGCCAGAGGAGGAGGCCAAGCAAGCATGCTCTGGGCAAAGTCAGCCTCAGGCCTTCTCCACTGACCAAGCCCCCATCTATCACAGTGTCAGACATTCTCCTCTGATAAGTTAACTTAAGTGAGGGAAATGTTTGTCTCAGGGCACAGCTATTACCTTTGGAAGGGGTAATAGCTAATTGGTGAATTCCATGGCAGATAAAAGCCTGTAAAATTGGGAATTGGGATGAGAGTGGGAGGACGGCATAGAGGCCAGGGGTCCCATTTATTCAACACACAGCTCCTGAGGTCCTACCACGTGCTCTGCAAGGAGTTCAGCACCAGAGAGAACAGAGGGAGCGCAGACCTGGTTCTTGCAAAGAAAATGCTGATGGTTGGTCCAGCAGGGAGCCTGTGCTGGGCTCCTGCCTTGCAAACCTGTAATCTCTAGCAATACTAACTCAGCACAGTGCACACATACACTTCACACCTCTCCAAAGCCAACTGGAAATGTTTACTTTCCTTGGTCACGGAAACTTAATAACTTATTCTTATGGGGAAAAATAGTATACCAAATATCCCAATTTTTAGAGAATTGCAACTCATTGGAGTGGGATTAATTCACTGGCTGTCTTGAATATTTACTTTTATTGTGGTAGATATGCATACCATGAAATTTGTCATTTTAACCATTTTTAAGTATACAACTCAGTAGCATTAGGTACATTCACAATGTTTTATAAACATCACCGCTATCCATTTCCGGAGCCTTCCATCCCAAACAGAAACTGCCCAATAGCTTCCCATTCCTCCCGCCCCCGGCCCCTGGCAACCTCTATTCCTCTTTCTATCTGTGAATTTGCCTAATCTAGGTACCTCATACAAGTGGGATCCTGTGGTGTTTTTATTTTTGTGTCTAACTCATTTTACTTAGCGTAATATCTTCAAGGCCCATCCATATTGTCACATATATTAGTACTTCATTACTTCTTAAGACTGAATAATATTTCATTGTATGTATATACCACACTTTGACAGAACATAAACCCACCCACATGTCATTGAAAATTCTAAGATCTGTCTCAGCTACTTTATCAAATTTCTTGGCACTCCAGGTACTCATTAACTGGCTTAATTAGTATGATCCTTCAAAAGGAAGAATTTCAGGCATGAGGGTAGTCTGGGCTGTCATGTCAGGAGACGGGCACGCTCTGTTGCCAGATGTGAAAGCTAAACTAGAGCCCAGTCCTCAATCTTGCCTTGGCGGGTGCCGCACCTTTATCATTGTGCGTTGAATGTATATTGAAGTGGGTTCTATTCTTAGCAAATTCTTTAACTTTCAATTTACAGAAGTACGGATTGCTATAACCCGTTTGTTCTTATTCCCTTGGCCAGTATGCGTGTGTGAAATTTCATTTTATTTCAGGTAATACAAAAGTAGCCCGGCGAATGACTTTTAACGTCAAACACAATGTTACATTTGCTGTTGCTTCAAGGTAATTTTCTGGGAGTGAAACCTCTCATGACAGTTCCTGGGATATGCTGATGGAACTGTCACCGTGGCGATAGCAGCGCTTCATGCTGTGGGCGGTTAGGGGCAGATCCTGTTTCTCAGGGGCAGGGGATCCGGTCACGATGTTCCACTTTGCTCTTCCTCTCTCTTTCCTCATTCCATGTTTTTACCTCTTTGGACCCAAATCTTCAAAATGGATCAGAATTGGGTAGAGGATGAACCCTTGATACACACCAGCCCCATCATACTAATTTAACGGGTATTTGTTGAATGCCTACTACTAGGTGGGAACTCTTCTGGGAACAACTGGAAAAAATAAAACCTGTCATTGTGGAGCTAACACCCTAGAGGGAGAGGCAGCTGACAGAGGGGATAAGTAAAATGTAGTATGTTAGCAATGAGTCCTGGAGGGGAAATAAAGTAAAGGAGATAGGAAATGTGCGTGCGTGCGTGTGCGTGCGCATGTGCGTGTGTATGTGTGTGTGTGTGTGTGTGCGCGCGCGCGTGCGCGCTCATGTGCGTGCATGTGTGCGCATATGCGTGTGTGTGCGTGCGTGCATGTGCGTGCGTGCATGTGCGTGTGTGCGCATGTGCGTGTGTGTGCGTGCATGCGCGTGTGCGTGTGTGTGCGTGTGTGCGAGGGGAGCAGAGTGGCAAGCGCAGCTTAGGGAGCCGGGGACGCGTCACTGAGGGACAGTTTAGTAAAATCTGGAAGGAGATGAGGGAGAGAACCTCGGAGACCCGGAGGAAGACGGCGTGAGCCGAGGGAACGGCGGGTCCCGAGGCAGGGCCTGCCAGGCCAGCTCCGGGAGTATGCGGGCAGGAGCAGCTGGGCCGACCAGGTTGGAGGTAAAGGCAGCAAGGTCCTGGGCCGCTGGGCACGCGGCGGCCATGACTAGTACTTGGGCGTTATAAACCAATGGAGAGCTCTGTTTCTTGACTATTCCATCAGCGCGGGGTGGGGGGGTGGGGTAAGAAAGGAGAGGAAGAGGAGGGAGAAAGAGAGAGAAGAAAGGAAGGGAGGGAGGGAGCAAGAGAGGGAGGGAGGGGAAGAGAGGAAGGAAGGAGGGAAAGAGGGAGGAAGGAAGGAAGGACAGATGGAAAGGAAGGAGGAAGGAAAGGAGGGAGGGAGATAGGTCTAGGAACTCAGTGCCAAGATTCAAATTCACTAGAGTAGAAAGAGTCAGCGTTTCACAGGTGAGCTGTGTGGTGGCTGCTTCCCACTCCACAGCCGAGTAAAAGTGAACAACAAATACGTAAGATGCTGATGTCTCTTAATAAAGGAGTAAAAAGTTGCCTCTCACCCATTCCAATTAGACAGTCCTTTTCCCCTCACTTTTAATTTCACAAATTAATTAGAATCTAATTATCACTCTGCAAACTTACAGTGTTAATACAGCTTACCTTCAATGACGTTAACGTCCCAGTAGCATGCTTTTCATACACGTGAATCTTATGAGCCAGAAGTTCAGAGACATAGACATACCTTCAAAGAAGAAAGAGCTCCATCAAAGCACTTGAAGTGATGTGATTCAAAAGCTGATGATGAAGTTGTAATAACTCTTCCTTAAGAAGAACTTTGCTTAGAGACTGGAAAAGGGAACCCCTCTCAAAGCACACCAAACTCTGAAAGAACTCATGAGTTTACAGTACACACCGGGGTATTAAGCCTGTAAAGTTATTTGTAAGGGTAGAAACCTAGTTGCCCCTGATCAGTAGGAAAGGAATTTAGCCCTAAACACCAGCTTTGATACCTGGGAGATAAAGCATTGCAATGCTTCTCTTAGTTTGTCGACACAGTGGGGAAACCCAGGTTCTGCCAGTCAGAATAGTGGGTTCTCTTGAACAGGCTGCAGGAAGGCCCTTGACAATTAGCCAGTTGTTTTAGGTCAGAGAAAGAAAGTATGAGAGAAGACAAGATGTCCTGGATCTGAGAAGTCTTCCTCCCCTCCTACCCTGAACCTGATCCAGACCCTGTGGGTTTAGTATTTTGTGCACAGTGCAACACCACACTCATCATAAAGACCTATGGTCAGGCCTGGCGGGCGTGGCTCAGTGGATTGAGCATCGTCCCATGGACTAAGACATCCTGCTTCGATTCCCGGTCAAGGCACATGCTCAGGTTGTGAGCTCAATCCCCAGTGGGGGCATGCAGGAAGTGGCCAGTCGATGTTCTCCCACATCGATGTTTCTATCTCTCTCTCCATCTCCCTTCCTCTCTAAAATCAATAAAGAAATAAAATAAAATAAAAAGACTGATGGTCAGTCTAAGCACTGTGAATAATTGCAGTCTAAGCACTGTGAATCTTACTTCCTGAACAGTTAAGATATTTTACATTTTTCTTAATGTCTTCTTGCTAGGATAACATGTTAAAATGTGTCACATTATTTAGAAAAGAAATATGTTCAAAAGCTATCTAACGAGAGTATGGGGAAATGCATGGCATTTTTTAAAGTTTCCATATTTGGGAGGGGGAGGGGAAATAAACCAAAGAACTTACATGCATATAAGCATAACCAATGGACACAGACAACAATGCTGTAAGGGGAGCAGGAGTGGGGAGGAGGGTGTCAATGAGGGATAAAGGAGAAACATTTGTAACAAAAATAAATAAAATTTTTAAATAATTATAATAAAAAAATAAAAATAAACCTAGAATAAATAAATAAATAAAATAAAATAAAAGTGTCCGTACTTGCCGTCAGGTGAAATGTTGATTCCATTAGCAAAATCAAATCCGCCTGCCACCACTTTAACTTCATTTGGACTATAGTAAACAACATACGACAATGCTAAACCCAAATATAACTCCCAGGATTTCAAGTAGCGTTCAGCAAAATAGTGATCGTTTGTGGCATAAAAGTGCTCAGGTCCCACGGCAACAATATCATTCAAACTGCAATTCAAACACATACACATGAAAAATACAGATGGAGGTACTGTGCCTACAGGATCATGCACAGGCACTCATTAATATTTATTCCTAAAATCAAGGTGTGGGATGGAGCCTTCACTCTACCTGTTATGGCAGAAAATTGCTGTGAAATCAGTCCCACCTAATCCTCAAAGACTACAGTTATGCTAAGAAACCCTAAGAGGTGATTACAATGTGATATAAAAGTCCTATTTGCTGTATCATAAAATAGTACTATAGCATGTGTGTGTGTGTGTGTGTGTGTAGAAACTAAAGTTAGTAAACATTAAATCAGGCCAGGAATCATTATCAGGGCAAAATTTATTTATGCCCAAATAGCATTTACTCCCATAGTGAACAGTCCAGGACATCATCAGGCAATAGTAAAAAACACTGGCAATATTGTGCCTTGCGTTTTAGTTAACGCTCAGCTCCCATTACTGTGTGATTTAGGGAAAATCAATCATTTTACCTGCCAGGGCCCAGTTTTCTTATCTTAAAAGGAAGGTGAGATGGACTGATCTCTTTCTGCTTTAAAGAGTCACTTCCAGTTCTAAAGTTTCATGACTCATAAACTGAGTAAAATGCCCATGAACACAACTTCTCAGAAACGAGATGCAATGGCTCCCCCCCCCCGCTTCTCTGATTTTGATTCTCTCTATGTTACTGAAAACCTGAGATACATGAGTCTATTTTTCTGCTTTAATAGGTACAACAGCGAACACATAAGTGAGCCATTCTTTGCTGATTGAGGTGACAGAAGTCTCCAGGAGCCATTATCTGGGAAAGAATGGTCTCTGCTCCATCGCGGGGCACCTAGCGGCCAGCACACCAGCGCTGACGTCACTCGGCTCCTGGGAACGTTAAATAAGTGGACAAAGCCTCAGTTTTCTCATCTGTAAAGAGAGGTTAAATGGTTTTCCCAAAGTCACGCAGCTCCTGAGTATAAGACGAAGGGTCAGAATCTTCATCTGTGGAGTTGCAGTGGGAATGAGAATGAGCTGGCAGCCACTGTTCCTACATGAGTAAAACGGTCTAGGGATTTAAGATGAGTCTGTACAGGCTCCGGGCATAAACCTGCCAGCTGGCCTTTTCTATTTTCTCTCTCCTTTTTTAAAAGCAAATTTCCAAAATTAGTATGCTTTGCAGTCCTTTGCTGTTTTCCATACAAAGGAGCAGAGCAGAATGGTTTAGAGTAATCGTTTTCAAATCTGATCGACTCCATTTGAATGCTGACTTTGCTTGCTGTCTTATCTGGGGGGTTGGAGGGTGGGTGACAGCATGTCATTAAACTCTGGGCCTCTGTTTCCACTCTATACCTCGACAGGCTGTGGTAAGAATCAAATGAAATAATGAATGCAGTCTGGTCAGAGTGGCTCAGTTGGATGAGCATCATCCTGTGCACTGTAAAGTTGCTGGTTCAATTCCCGGTCAGGTCACATGGCTGGATTTCGGGGCATGTACAAAAGGCAACCAATCAATGTTTCTCTCTCTCTCCCTCTCTCTTTTCCTTTCTTTCTCTAAGCATGGTTTTGGATGAGGATTTAAAACTAACTAACTAACTAAATAAATAAATAAATGCAAAGCCCTTGGCATCATGCCTAGTATACAGTAAATGACCATAGCGTTAATAATAACATGCTTAAATTATGATATATTAGTCATTCAAAAATCAATGCTATAAATGACTACCAAATGCAAAGCAGAAACCATACATGGTGGCGCTTAGGTTGAGAGCAGAATCTCGGTGAACTGTGGCACCACAGTTACTTTCAGTTTGGTTCAACGTTACCAAAGACCAATATTGTTGCAATTGGTCCAGAATAAAATATACTCTAATCCTGGGAAATTAGACAAATCTTAGATTTCCAAGATTAGATGGTGAAACAAATAAGTTTTCGCTATTTCATAGTGGCTTGGATCACCAGCTCCAGACTCAAGCTACTAGGATTAAAATCCTAGCTGTACCATTTATTGATGATGGTGACATCTCGAGCAAGTTAAATACTCCAGGCTGCAAATGTTTAAACTCCAAAATGGTATAACAATAGAACCTAAACAAGAAGGCATTTGTAAAAAGTTAATAAAATAATCTGTTTAAATTGATTATTGCAGCACTTCACACAGTTAAAGCTCATTAAGTTACTACTACTATGATTATCATTATTAGCCCAGCTTCTCCATTCTATATACTTTTCCCTAATTTAGATCTTGGTAATTGGTACATTCTCAGTGTTCTCATTCTCTTTCTAAAATAGATTTGTGAAATGAATGTATGAATAAACTCTGCCATCAAAAGCTCTTTGAACTTCCCCTCGTTCTTGGGATGCAGAAGATCTGGGCCATAGTTCCTGATCGGCCACTATGTGGTTGATTGACCTTCACCCAGTAACTCAGTTTCTCTCCAGTCTGTTTCTTCCTTGCTGACACCATCAGGTAAGAAAGCATGTAAATGACACGTGGTTTAAAGGAAATGTAGATTTACAAATACTGCGGTGGTTGAATGCTGTATGTAAATTATTCAAATAGAGGTTGGAATTCTAGAAAACTATAATGATTAGAGAATAAAAATTGCTTGGAAAACTAGTGTCAGAGTATCATCCTAAATCCATCACTTGTCTTATAAACCAAATCCTCATGTAAGCAAGGAAGCTGGCTTTGTGTGGGGTTGATGGGATCAGGGACCCCTGAGTGTTTTCTTTTTCCTTGTGGTCACAGAGCCCAGGATGGAGCTGAGCATTACCCCAGGTCTGTGGTTCCACAAGCACGGGGAACCTAACAGCAGTAGAGGCCGGAAGGCCCTGGAGGCACAGATTTCAGATCACCTCTTAGGTATGTGCTTCTAATTCCTAAAAGCATCACAGATTCTATTCAAGAAAACACAACAGACATAAAAATAACAAATAAACTCAAGGTGTGAAATTTGCCTATGAAACTGGTTTGGGTTTGAAATACTAAGTCTGTTTCTAGAAAAAGAGCAGATTTTCCTTGGCGAAAGCTCGCATGGACGTTCTGAGGCTAGCGGGGCATAGCCAGTGTCCAGCCGGCCGGGAAATGAGGGCCATAGGGAAAGGGGCTTGGGTCCTCAAAAGTGTCTGTAGAAGAACATTTGGAGGAGTGTGTGATCATGAGAAAGCAGAGGTGAATGGCCACTATCTTCCTTCCCCATAGCCGAAAGGAAACACTGAAAGTGAATTAGCTGTCCACCAGTTAAGGGAAATAGAAATAGGATGGATTTCAGTACTTAGGCATAAGTTCGTGTCTGATGGTTTTCAGATGCAAAAGTGATTTTTCTTTCTCTTGAAATTTAAACAACTCAACGGTACACTCAAATTCTGGATGGCTCACCACCAGCAAGTACACGGTATTATCTGAGAAGAGATTAAAAACAAAAATTGAAACATTAACTGAGCTCTCAGCTGTCAGAACTGTCTCCAAAAAGCAATTTCAACCCACCTCCAACTGGTACTTACGGTGTCAGGCAGATGGACTATTTTCATCTCTTTGTAGCGAGAAGCATTTGCGATTGTTTCACAGAGAAATGGCTAAAGGAGGAACTAGTGGCAGTCTCTGAAAACCCCAAGCTCCACAGGGGGAAAAATATCTTTAAATTAAGAATGAGCAGCGCTTGACACTAAAACTTCAAAGAGCTTGTTAAGCTTTCTATTGCAGATGGTCTCAGCAAGATAGAGTGGAGATAAAAAAGGCGGGGAATATTAATATGAGAAAGTGTGTTCAGGTATAGTTTACACCATTTAAGATGATAAATTCCATAAAAAGAACACCTGAGAAAGAGTATCAAAGGGAAGGCACTTCCGTGAATCAGTGCTGCTTTGGAACGTGAAAAAGACCAGTCCAAATGGTCACGATGTGAAAAGTTAGATTCCAGTCTTTGCCTTAAGAATCAGTAAGCCTATGGCAACCTTCAACATGACCAATTTGGTGTTTAAAGGAAAACAATATGAAGTTTAGTAGGTTGAACTAAACAGATTTGAGCGGAGAAGCTAGCTAGGAGGGTCTTCATTCAACAAAGTATTTACTTTACTTGGTTTTAGGTGATACAAAGAAAAAATAAAATGGAATAAAGCGATGGAGAGTAATAAAGTTTTCTTCATAGGAGTCAAGGAAGTTCTTTTCTCTGTTGAGGTGATATTAAAGCAGAAACCTAAGTGAAATAAGAGACAAAATCATGTGAACATGTGGTGAAAAAGCATTCCAGGCTGAGGGAAGAGAGCGTGCAAGGGGCCTGAGGCAGGAGCTTCCTTGGCACATTTGCTTAATAGTGAGGTTGTGGTTGGAGTGGACTGAGTGACAGAACGAGTGGGAGGGCTGACGCCATAGAAGTAGGAAGCCAGGGTTAGTCTTGTTAGGGCTTAGGGTAAGGATCCAGGCTTTATCCCTGGGGGATTTGAGCCCAGGAGTAACATGGTCTGAGGCTCCAGCAATTCATGCATGTGGACAGGAGGAACTGGGCCAGGAGGAAAGGATGTGAGAGGCATTTGTCAGGAAGTATCAGAAGCCCCTGGTGATGACTGAGAAACGAGGGAGTTAGAAAGCAAACATGAGTGAGAATTAAAAAGCGGATTCATGTCTTGCACAGCAAAGTCCACTTCTAGGAATTTATCTTAAGGAATATTTACAGAAGATATATGCGCAAGAACATTTATTTTAGCATTGTTTGCAGTGAGCACGAAGGTAGATACAGACAAATATCCATGAACAGCCATTGTAAAGTAGTCCTAAATGCACTGAGTAGTGTTTCATGCAAAAGCAACTTATAGAAGGGTTTGTGTAATACTTGTGTAGTATTTCCCATTTTTATTTGAAAGAGTACACACACACCCAACACTATATTCCTTTCTTTAAAATATATTTTTATTGATTTTTTTTTTTTTGAGAGAGAGGGAGAGAGATACAAACATTGATATGAAAGAGAAAGATTAATCAGCTGCCTCTTGCACAGCCCCCACCAGGGATCAAGCCCACAACCCGGGCATGTGCCCTGACCAGGAATCGAACCAGGACCTCTCAGTCCATAGGATGACGCTAAATCCACTGAGCCACATCGGCTGGGGTATTTTTTGGTACTTAAAAATATTTTGGCCCATCAGAAGGGATTGTCTGATGAGGTGGTGGAAGCCATGGGTATAGATGTGGTCCTCAAACCTAGCCTAACATTTTTATCTCCAGGGGAACCTTTAAGAAGTACTCCTACCCAGGCTCCCCTCTGACTGGCTGAATCAGAATATTGGGGCTGGAGCCTGGGCATCAGGCTTTGTAAAACTTCCCAGGTGTTTTCATGTGCACTTTGTGGGGAAGAATTAAAGACCAAGGGTCAATTTCAAAATGGCAGCAGAGTGAATGGAAGCTACACAGACCATCTCCCAGGACCAAACTGGAATTACAACTAAAATAAAGACAAATCGTTGGGAAAAAGCAACAGAAAAGCAGTTTGCAAGGACCATATAACCAGGGACACTGAATCGATTCTGATAAGATTGCAGATGTGCCCTGGCCAGTTTGGCTCAGTGGCTGGAGCGTCAGCCTGTGGTCCAGAGAGACCCGGGTTTGGTTCCTGCTGGGAGCGCGTGCTTCGGTTGTGGTTTGTCCCTGGCCCTGGTTGGTCATGCGGGTGGCAGCCACTTGATGTGTCCCTTTCATGTTGATGTTTCTCTCTCTCTCTCTCTCCCTCCCACTCTATCTGAACAAAAAATGGAAAATGTCCTCGGGTGAGAATAAACAACAACAACAAAAGATTGCATATGTGCGAGAGGGGGGCTGGGAGCCCATGGACAGCAGTGGTCTTAGCTGTGAGCAGCACCCTCGGGGTTAAACTCCCAAGTGGCTCCATAGCACAGAGCCGGGACAGAGCTGAAATAGCCACAGCCACTCACCCTGGGCTCCGGCAGAGGGAGGGCAGACTGGACTGGAACTGTGTGGGGACACTCGGGATTTGGAGGACACTCAGAGCTTTTGCTGAGTTGTGGCCACCCAGGACAGTGGCCATATTACTCCTTCCCAGGGCTCTGGGATGAGGCAGCGGCCCCTCCCTCGGAGATTCAACCCCACCCAGGTGGGTCATTGAAATGCAAATTGAGGCTCATTAACAACCAGCATCTGCACCACCCTCTGGAATTCCCCTTACCCTGAACTACTGAGGGAGTTTTTCTTTTTCTTTTTTTTTTTAAATTTATTTTATTTTATTTTTGTTACAGATGTTTCTCCTTTTTTACCCCATTGACACCCTCCTCCCCATCCCCCCCACCCCATCCCCAGCTTTGTTGCCCATGTCCATTGGTTATGCATACATGCATATGAGTTCTGCAGTTTATCTCTTCCCTCCCTCCACCACGCCCTCTTCTGAGGGTTGTCAGTCTGTACCTTACTTCCACGTCTCTGTGTATACCCTATACCTCAGACTGTTATGATCATTATATTCCACAAATAAGTGAGATCATGTGGTATTTGTCTTTTTCTGCTTGGCTTGTTTCACTTAGGATAATACTTTCCAGGTCCCTCCATGTCATCTCAAAGGATAAGAGATCCTTCTTTTTTACAGATGCATAGTACTTCATTGTGTATATGGACCACAGCTTTTTTATCCATTCATCTACTGATGGACACTTGGGCTTTTTCCAGATCTTAGCTATTCTAAATAGTGCTGTTATGAACATGAGATACATATATTCTTTCTGATTGGTGTTTCAGGCTTCTTAGGGTATACTCCTAGAAGTGGGATCACTGGGTCAAATGGCAATTCAATTTTTAATTTTTTGAGGTAACACCATATTGTTTTCCATAGTGGCTGCACCAGTCTGCATTCCCACCAGCAGTGTACTAGAGTCCCCTTTTCTCCACACCCTTGCCAACACTTGTTTGATGATTTGTTGATGGTGGCCATTCTGACAGGTGTGAGGTGATATGCTCAACAGGTATGAGGGAATAGAGGGATCATATCTCGACATAATAAAGGCCATATATGAAAGACCTACAGCCAACATCCTACCAGTGGGCAGAAACTAAAAGCATTTCCCTTAAGAACAGGAACAAGACAGGGATGCCCACTTTTGCCACTCTAATTTAACATAGTACTGGAAGTTTTAGCCACAGCAATCAAACATGAAATAAAAATAAAAAGGATCCAAATTAAAAAGGAGGAAGTGAAACTGTCATTATTTGCAGATGACATTATATTATACATAGAAAACCCATAAAGACTCCATCAAAAATCTAGACTTAATAAATGAATTTGACAAAATTAATGTCAAGAAATCGATGGCATGCTTATACACTAATGATGAACTCACAGAAAGAGAAACTGAAAAAACAATTCCATTTACCATTGCGGCAAAAAAATTAAGATACCTAGGAATAAACTTAATCAAAGAAGTAAAGGACCTATTTGCAGAAAACTACAGGTCTTTTAAAAAACAAATAGAGGAAGATATAAAAAAGTAGAAGCACATATCTTGTTCATGGATTGGAAGTATTAACATCATTAAAATGTCCATACTACCCCAAGCAATCTATAGATTCAGTGCAATCCCCATAAAAATACCAATGACATATTTCACAGAACTAGAAAAAATACTTCAAAAGTTCCTATGGAACCAAAAAAGACCCCGAATAGCCACAGCAATCTTGAAAAAAGAAGGACAAAGTAGGTGGGATCACAATACCGGATATCAGGTTGCACTACAAAGCTACTAAAATCAAAACAGCCTGGTACTGGCACAGAAACAGGCATATAGACCAGTGAAACAGAACAGAGAACCCAGAAATGGACCCAAGACATTATGCTCAATTAATATTTGACCAAGGAGGCAAGAGCATACAGTGGAGTAAAGACAGCCTCTTTAATAAATGGTGTTGGGAAAATTGGACAGCTACATGCAAAAAAATGAAATTAGACCATCAACTTACACCATACACAAGAATAAACTCCAAATGGATAAAAGGCTTAAATGTGACCCATGCGTGAATCCATAAAAATCCTAGAAGAAAATGTAGGCAACAAAATTTCAGATATCATACGCAGCAGAATTTTCACTGATACATCACCTAAGGCAACACAAACAAAGGAGAAAATGAACACATGGGACTATATCAAACTCAAAAGCTTCTGCACAGCAAAAGAAACAACCATCAAAATGGAAAGGCAACCCACTGTATGGAACAGCATCATTGCCAATGATACATCAGGTAAGGGGTTAATTTCCAAAATATATAGAGTACTCATACAACTCAACAAGAGGAAGACAAAGAATCCAATTAAAAAATGGGCAGAGGAGCGGAATAGACACCTCTCCAAACAGGACATACAAATGGCCAAGAGACATATGAAGAAATGCTCAACATCACTAATCATCAGAGAGATGCAAATTAAAATAACAATGAGGTATCATCTCACACCTGTCAGAATGGCCGCCATCAACAAATCATCAAACAACAAGTGTTGGAGAGGGTGTGGATAAAAGGCGACTCTAGTACACTGCTGGTGGGGGTTCAGCCACTATGGAAAACACTGTAGTGTTACCTCAAAAAGCTAAAAATTGAATTGCCATTTGACCTAGTGATTCCACTTCTAGGAATATACCCTAAGAAGCCTGAAACACCAATCAGAAAGAATATATATACCCCCATGTTCATAGCAGCACTATTTACAAAAGCTATGATCTGGAAACAGCCCAAGTGTCCATCGGTAGATGAATGGATAAAAAAGCTGTGGTCCATATACACAATGGAGTACTAAGCAGCTGTAAGAAAGAAAGATCTCATTCTTTGAGACAACCTGGAGGGACCTGGAAAGTATTATCCTAAGTGAAACAAGCCAAGCAGAAAAAGACAAATACCACAGGATGTCACTTATTTGTGGAATATAATGAACATAACAGTCTGAGGAATAGGTTAGACCCAGAGACGTGGAAGTAGGGTACTGACTGACAGTCCTCAGAAGAAGGGGTGGTGGGGGTAGGGAAGAGATAAACCACAGAACTTATATGCATGTATGCATAACTAATGGACACGGGCAACAAAGCTGGGGACAGGGTTGGGGGGATGGGGAGGAGGGTGTCAATGGGGAAAAAAGGAGAAATATCTGTAATAAAAATAATAATAATAAAAATAAATAAATAATAAATAAAGTAAAGACCAAGGAAATGGCTACAAAAAGAAAGGAAGCAATGAAAGTGAAGACAC
Organism: Molossus molossus; assembly: GCF_014108415.1. NCBI lineage: Eukaryota > Metazoa > Chordata > Mammalia > Chiroptera > Molossidae > Molossus > Molossus molossus. The sequence goes on along the minus strand of NW_023425401.1, from coordinate 32,093,551 downwards.
AAAGAACCGGGGTGGGGGGCACTCTATTAAAATGTGGAGACACAGTCTAAAGACAAACCAGAGGAGCCAGTGGACAGGGAGTCACTGGAGGTGACGGGGCTGAATCAGAGCTGACCATGGTGACTTTCTATAGGCTGCAAGTGCCTTATGTTAGAAAACCTATTCCTGTACATGCTTGGACCTTTCAAATGGAAAAACCCATATTATTAGGCCTGAATATTATTACTACGTAATTACCGGGATGTGAGTGTTGGTAGTATTTTTTAAAATTAGGTGCTTTAGACATTTTAAATATTTTAACATTCGCCAGCATTTAAGTAGTTATAATATATTTCATTAACATATGGGGTAAGTTTAAAATGCAGAATAAGAACATTCTTCATGATTGTACTTTAGTGGGATGAAAAGAAATATTCATGTGTTAACTTTTTTTGTTTTGTTTTTTAATTTGGTTTTATGTCTAAGAAACATTATATATGGTTACCTTCATCTGTGAATGTGCTGATCCCATGAGGGTTAAACGAAGACAAATTGAAGTCACTTCCAGTGATGCTCAATTCTGACACTGTTGGATCTTCCTCATTCAGGTTCATCAAAAGTATTTTCCCAGGTTTATCAGGTTCAAAGCTCTTAATTCCAGGATATTTCAATCCCTTATAAATAATGAAGGAGAAAAAAACCAGGCACATTACAAACGCTGATGGAGGTGGTAGATGGCTCGAGGGAGTCACTCTGTCTGCTCCACACACCAAGGCCACATATCTGGCTCATGCAATAGGCCCACAGGGTGCTCTGGAAACCCCGTGTTCCATCGGGGGACCCCCACACACAGGCACAGACCCATCCCAAGCAGTGAAGCCATATGAGACCCATATCACAGCTACCAAATTATGAGAAAGATTTTTTTTAATTAGAAGAGTAGACCAAAGGGGCATTTAGTAATGGGATTTAATGATATAAGCAAGAAATCTGAAGAGAGCATTGTTTATATGATTTTTAGACTATCCCCTGGCAGGGTTCTTGAACGCATCTCAGGCACAGAGGTTCAGGGGAAATCTGGTGAGCCAGGATACAACTCCTTAGCCTTTAGGTACAACAGCACAGCTCTTACTTGTTTTAGACATCGGGGCCCTATATAAGATTTTGCTAAAAATATGTATTCTGCTGCTTTAAAAACAGGTTTGCAAGAGACTGTTGTAGAGGATGACTAGTCTCCAATCTTCATAAGAGGAAACTGGACTCAATAAATTACCACCGGCAGCAAAGTGTTTTCAGTGGCCGGATGACTTCTACACTGTATCCTGTTAACTCTGCCATCCTAGACTAGCCTCCAGCTGCTTCTGTTTGGGCTACATCACTGCTGCAGTGATCTGTATGCATGAGAGTTTCCACGGGCATGGTGGGCTCCCCCTTCAAAGTTGGGAATCATGGAATAACCTATCAGCAATTTTAAGTTGAAGGGATTTACTCTGAAAAGTATATGAAAGGTAAAAATGTAAATGATATGTGAGGGGGTAGAAAAGTACCCTAAATTCAGCAAACATTTGAGTACACCACTTAAGTGCTTCAAGGGATAGACAGTTGAATGGGAAGCCATTCTTGAACTCACTGGGCTCGCACAATGTTACAATGGGAGATAAGGTGATGTAAGAGCTCAGTGTGCACACGGGAACACAGATATGCACGGGACACATACGATCATTATTGAAACACCAGTGTAAACACATACACAGTTTGGTTTTTGAACCATACAACTGCTCATTTTATTTAAAGGTTAGCATAGGTATATAGAAGATTTAAATGAAAGACTTAAGCTATTGGTTCTAGAAAATGGTCCAGTGAAAGGAAATACTTACGGAGCTAATCAAAGCCAGTCCATTAGGAAGTATCTCCAAGTCTTCAGAGCCAGATTCTGCCAGAAAAGAGAACAGATAATACTTTCAACAATAAAGATGCACTTTTTAAAAAGAAAGAACAGATGGCACAGATTGCTTCACACTGTTGCTAGAAACTCATGGTCATCTTTCTTTCTTTCTTTCTTTCTTTCTTTCTTTCTTTCTTTCTTTCTTTCTTTTTTATCACTTCTAACTTGAAAATAGGGCTGCATCATCTCTTTGATAAGGTCAAAATAATTACACCTTTCATTTATTTTTCCAGTTGGCTAAGGTGATTATATAAAAATGAAAAGACATTGATATAATTAAGTATAATTAAAACTTATACTTAATATATTTGTTTTAAATTGGTGGACTAGAACTTTTCCTGAGTCTGAAATCTCATATAAAGGTCATGGAACTTCACAAAATGTACAAAACGTATGATAATTTGAAAATAACGCTGTTTTTTTTTTTTTTTTTTAAAGACACAGTAAATTACCAATATATATTGATTCTTAATAATTCCAAATCTTTGAAAACCACACTGGAAATATGAGCAAATTTCAAACGCTTTGGTTAAAATGGGAGTATGTTTCATATGCAGTGTGTGCATTTACTGTTAATTATAAACATCTGTAAAATATCACCGTTAGTTATACTTTAAATACATGTAATTTTAAAAAAAATTTCAGTTAGTCTAGAAACAAGTGAGATCTTTTGGTTTTGTATTGATACTCTTTGTGGAGATGTTTGTTTTTCAGATATCTAGAGATATTTAATATCAACATTGTTATTTGTTTTCTAGAAAAAAATTACACTGTAAGGTATCTGACCAAGCTAATCCATGCTAACTGAATAAGTCATCTGGTCCAGCCTTTCTAACCTTAGGCAACTAAGATAAATAATTCAAAAACAACAACAAACAAGAACTAACAAACAAACAAAAGAACACAGAACAACATAAGCATCGATCTTGAACAAGTCGTCTTCAAATAACAAAGCTGGTTGGTTGAAACCAGGTGGGGACTCAAGTCCCTGTCGGTTGCCTACCAGCTGCTGTTCTATTCACCTGCCCTTTTATCTTTGTGGACAGGGCCTGCCTCCTACAATGGAGGCTTGATAATTACTTTTCCAGCTTCCTTTGCAGCTAGGGCACCAGCCAGTTGTCTAGCTCCAACTAATGAGATCTAAAGGGAAATCTGCTGAGAGCTTCTGAGAAAAACTTTCTTCCCTGATATTAAAATAGAGAGCCTTGTAGTAACTGCAAAGGTGTGTGAGGGTTTGTAAAAGTTTATCCTTCACTCTCTGCTTTCTTTCCCTCTTCTATCTCTCCTCCACCATCTCCTCAGGTTATATTACTATAAAATCAAACACCATTCTATTGTTTTTGCTAAACTGACCAAATACAAAGAAATGACTGAAACCCTGTCAACACCTTGGCAATATGTTAGTGAAGTCAAAAGACTAATTTATTTCAAATTACCTGACTTAATAATACTCTTCTGGTTCATAGTCTTATTTTTGAACAAAGCTTAACAGGTATAGTAATCACATATATAGCAAGATAATACTGAAAGTTCGAATGGAATATTCCTTCTCTCACATACTTACCTATTCCTTTAACTAAATTACAGTTAGGAAGTTCTACTGGGTTTACTTCTCGGAAAGCAGTAAATCGTGTTCTGAGGGGAGAAAAAAGGAATAAAATACACATAAAACTATTCAGAAATTATAAGTTGCAAAGGTAAGTAGCCAGTAAAGTTTTTCTTAACTTTACTTTGCCTGGGTTTCAACCCCAGGGTTTGTGGTCCTTGGAACCTGAGCAATTCTACCAGGCAAGGCCAGAGCAAGACACGTGGGCTCTCTAGGAATAATATTTAGTATTTATTAGGTATAAGTGAATAGATACACAAAGAGGATATATAATGTCCCCTCCAGGGCTCTGTGCCCTTTGGCAGGAACAGGAACTATTTCATCAGCTATGTAAGGAGTCCTATGTGGAAATTTGGATTAAATAGCAACATGGTTCCAATTTATTCCATTGATGTTTTAGGGCTGCTGACAGATGGGCGTTCAGCCCATCTGCTCAGTCTGACTCCAAAGCCGGGACTGGGCATCAGCTTTAGGTGTGCTACTTGAAAAATGCAGGTGTACTTAAAAGGTTTTATAACTTCAAAAAATCATACCCAGGGCCAGCATATAAAAAGGCATATCACACAAACATACCCAAAAGCAACATTAAAACTCAGTACATACTCATCGAAGAGAACATTGGCGTGAAGGACAAAGGAATAAAGAACAGATGTGAGAAGGAAGTACCAGCAGGCCGCCTGAGCAGAGCAAAGCTATTGATGAGGCATTTGAAAGAAGTGGACTACAACATTAGCACAGCCAAGAGATTTAAACAATAAACATTTTTTTATATAACTGATGATACAATAGATTATCATTACTTGCTTTACTGATAATTTAGTCTCACAGAAGGAAGAGATGAGCTAGAGGTCAATGGACACTTTGGATAAAATCCTTACCAACCTGGTACAAAATGATAGGAATTTGGAGGCAATTAAACTTTCTTTAATTCAGAAAAAAAAAAAAGCAACATGTCCCTACTACCATGCCATTGGCTATCAATTTCACCTTCTAAGAGGGTCTGACCGAAAAGGCTAGGAGTGGGGTCCAGTAACCTGCTTTGTTAAAGCACCAAGTCCATCCCGATGAACAACCAGGGTACAGAGCCACTGGCCTGGCTGCCAGAGATCCAGAGATGAGAAAGGCCTGCAAGGGGTGGTGGTTCCCTGAATGATAGACATGAACTTAGAAAACAGACTTCACAGGATGGTAGGGATCTGCCCCGGGACATGAGAAACTAAAAGGCATTTCAAAAAAGGAAATCTGACATACAATCACAAAACTGCACAATAAAGAAATAAAAAAGGAAAGTGATGGAATCATGGCTTGAAAATGTCCAGACTGATACCCACATTAGGAAAAGCATTTTACACAATGAACACACACTGCATACATACTCACACACCACACCCATCTGAAATAAGGTTCACAAAAGATTCTCACCCTAAAACATGTACTAGATACACCCTTAACTTTTACATTCAATTTTATTTCATTATTTAAAAATGCTGGTCATGATCTGCTACATGGATTTTATGACCCACCATTTTTAAAAACTCTGGACTAGGGAAAACTCAGTGAATATTCCCACAGTGCCCCAAGGAACTCAAAGAACTGGTCAAGATGTTAAGGGGGAAGGTCTAACCAAGGACAGTCCAATGGGTGGCATGGAGGAAGACAGTCAAGGATGTGAAATTGCTGAATGGGTCAAGACTTGTGAAAAATGTCAAAGCCAGCCAAATCGGCTTTTCTTAGAGTCAAAACCACACGAAAGAGCAGGCATGCTGCCCGACTCTTTAGAAATGGGGAAGTTGCCACACCGACATGGCCTGAAACACTACACGCCCAGGGGGCGCTGTTGATACTCTAGTCCATTCCCTGGATGTGTGCAGCGCACACCTGCAAGGCCACAGGCAGGGGTGGGGAGCTCTCTCAGTTCCTTTGTGTGGCTATCACCTCAGAAGTGTCAGGGACAGTGCCAAGATACCCTTGTGTCCTTTTACAAGTCAGTTCCCTCCAGCCCCAGATCTATATCACTTCTGTGAACCGGTCACAGGCAGGACATAGTGTACTTTGGTCCTCAGGAAAATCAGAAGTGGGCCTGGGGCCCTGGAACCATTTTCCCTTGAGTTTCTTTGCTTCTCTGGATGAGCTTTAAGCTTCCCCTGCTGCCCAAGGCCAAGCGCCAACTTCTTTAGGTTGAAATCTGAGTCTTGGTGCAAGTCTGTGGTATAGAACACCCCTTCTAAAACTCTCCCAGAGATTATGCAGGATGTTCATTATGGTACCAAAAAGGGGAGTGGAGGGGACCTGGGCAAATAAGTCTGTGAAATGATGACCGAAAGCAAAAACTTTTTTTTTTTTTACACTGAAGAACTTTACAAGGCCTTCATTGTGCCAGAGTGTATTGTCAGTCTCCAGGAGAAGACTACAACAGACAGCATTTCCCAAATGTATTTATTCAAGGAACCCATTTTTGGGTGGAAAAAGCCTTGAGGCTCATGTTCCAAAGAACAAACTTGGGGATATATTCACATTGAATAAAATAAGCTAAGACTTCATATTGAGAGAGAAACATTTTAGGGTGGGTGTGGTAAAGCTTTATTTTTACACAAAAACGTGAACAAGATGGCTACAGACTCCTTTCTTAGAGTGAATTAAGGAAGGCAAACCAGAAAGATAGACCCTCACTGCTTCCTGGCAGCTCTGTAACTCTGTGGAAGACATCTCCACGAGGGACAGCTGGCGAGTGTGGGCAGAACACACCCAGGTGCAGCTGCAAATGGAGAGTCCAAAGGAGAAAGCTTAGATGCGATGTGAGACGGTTTTGTCTCATTTATTTCACCCCAGGATGATATCACAATGCACACACATGCCATATGCTGGAATGAATACACACACACACACACACACACACACAGACATATACATACATACACCCATACACCCCTTTGGTAGCAAATAGTATCATGATTAATAAAATCCACAAACCAATATTCACATGATTTAATACCCAAATCAGCCCTGGTCAGTTTGGCTCAGTGGTTAGAGTGTCAGCCTGTGGACCAGGGGGTCCTGGGTTTGTTCCCGCTAAGGGCATGTACCTTTGTTGCAGTTTGTCCCTGGTTCCGGTTGGGGTCACGTGGGTGGCAACCACTCAATGTGTCTCTCTCATGTCGATGTTTCTCTCTCTCCCTCCTGCTCTATCTCAGGATAAATGCAAAAAAAAAAAAAAAAAAAAGTGTCCTTGGATGAGGATAAAAAACAAACCCAAATCATGAAAAGTTTAAAATGTTCAATTTGACTTTTAGTAATGTTTTACTTCAAAGTCAACAACAGGTACTATTAACTAAGTCTTAGGGATTAGGTGATCTTTAGACTTTGAACCCCTATAAAAAGTTAACACAAAACTATTGCTAAATTCTTAAAACCACCCTCCACTCCCAGTATCTAACAACATATAAAATCCTTTCAAAGCAGGGGACTAACATTCATTGAGTAGCTACTACGTCCCAGGCACAGTGGTAGTTGCTCCCTGTATGAGTGTGGGTTACCTGTTCAGATTTACTGAAGCAGTGCAGGTTGAGAGATGTACAGTGATTTGCCCAAGATCCCACAATAGAAGGAACAGAGCAGAACCCAGGACATCAAATGCCAGCGCCAGGGTTCTTCCCCCCTACCCCACTCCCCAATCCCCACTGGAGCGCAATGGGCCAGGCAGCCACCGTGGGGGCCCTTTCCCTAACTCACACATCAGAGCCACCCCGGGTTGATTATCTCTTTGGAAGAGAAGTTGAGAAGTGAATGTGTAGCCAGGCACATGGATCTTCATGAAAAATGAATTCGTGTAAGCCACCAACTTGGCCACTCACACCACTGACAGCTGTCTCCTTGCCCCATCCATCTCTCAGACCGTGAGCAAGCGGATGTTCTCAAGTGGCACACATAAGTTGGACAATCATTTAGAAATCCCTGCGGGACGTGCATCCAGCACTTGCCTGTGGACTTTCTGTTAACAGTCTGGACCCACTTTCGGGGGCAGGGTGTCCTGGGCTGGCAGGGTGGGTGGGGAGCCCAGGTGCGGCGGCCCTCACCGCAACCCGACTTACTGGTTAGACTTGTGATCCCTGAAGAATCTCAGTCCCAGCCCCAGCAGGATGAGCACCAACAGCTTCGGCATGGCCTGGGACAGACAAATGGACGGTGACTGATGCGCGGACAGCGGGGAGAACCTGTCTGCCTGCAACCCAGGTCCCGCTCGCACCGCCAGGGATTGGCCCGCAGGGTCCCGCCCTCGGAGCCGCAGGCCGCCCCTCACCCCTCACCCCTGGGCACTCAGCGGGCGGCGCTAGCTTCTGGTCAGCGCCTGCCTTCGCCCAGGAGCTACGAGCGCCCCCGAGACTTCAGACTTCGAAAGAGGAAACCATGAGCAGCTGCCTAGACTGGGAAAGAAGGGGACAGCAAGCAGGTGGGAGCTAATGGAGAGCCAAGCTTCGACGAGCACCTCACTTTGTGCCCAAAAGGTCTAAATTTTTCAGGGTCACAGGGTTTCTGTAACTCGATCCCCCTGACTCAGCCCGAAAAGGCATGGAAGGAAGGGGGGCACAGAAGGCCACCACGGTGTGTCACCTTCAATCATCTGGATATCAAGCATCTCATTCTCTCAGCTCCATTCCTGACCTTCCAGCCCATCAAGGTCATTGCTCTGTGTTCCTTCATTCAGGCAGTCGCTGACATTTATGAAGTACCTGCTATGTGCCAGAAACCAGTGGAATATATTACCACTGCATACATAATGCTGCGGGAAATGCACACATCTATGGAGAAGTATAAAATGGGGAGGGGAGATAAGGAGCACTGAGGGACCATTTATGAAAGGGGGTAATCAAGAAAGGCCTCGCTAATAAGGGGGCTTCTGAGCAAAGCCAGGTAGCAGGTACCTCTGCATACCCATCTCTCTTGTCACCATGAATCAGGTGTTTCCTGCTTCACTAGTGACCAGCCCCTCCCTACTCTGGGTCCCTTTCCTTCTTAAGGAATTTGGTCCATTACACTTTCTCTCTCCTACTGCAACCACTCTTCCTCTTTTCTGGAATGCTTTATATATGCTTTATTGTCACTTGCAGTTTTCTGGGGAAAATGCTCTTTGATCCCACATCCTAACGACTGCCCTCTTTCTCTGCTCCTGTGAAAAAGTAAAACCTCATCAAAAGACCTGTCAACAGTTGCTGCTTTCATTTTGTCACGTCTGGTAGCTGATTAATGATGGCCACAAATACTTTGACACTCCGCCCATTGAGAAATGGGGTAGAGATGCCTCCCCTCAAGTCCACGCTGATCCCGTCAATGCTTTGATTTATCAAATATAGTGGTGCTATTTAGATTGGAGAAACAGCCTTAGATACCAGCAGCGTCCACCTCCTGTCACTTGGGACACTTGCTCTTTAACTTAAGCTTCCCTATAATAAATCTGACCACCCCACTGGAGTGTCCATGAGGAAGGCCCTGAACACGTGGAGAAGCTAAGCACCTTCTATTCATCTTTACAAAGGCAATAGAAATATGAGTGAAGCCTTCTTGGACACTCTGGACTAGTCCAGCCACCAACTCAATACCACTGAAGCACCCCAGTTGACACCACGTGGAGCAGAAAAATGGGTTTGCTAATCCCTGCCCCAATTCCTTACTCATTGTTTATTAGCATAAGAAAATGATTGGTTCAGCAACTAACCTCGGGGAATATCTCTAACCTCCCATTCTTTACTTAATCCACTTTAGTGCAGCTTGTGTTCCTTTCACTCATCTGTAAAGTTTGCTCTTACTAAATAATCCATATATCTATATTATCAAATCCAGTGGTTTGTTCTCTGCAGTAATTGTACTCAACTTGTAACAACACTGGGCACACAGGTCATCACTCCCTTTTTTAAAAAATACTTTCCTCTCTTGTATTCTGTGATCCCACATCTCCCAGTTTTACCTTGTTGGTCTTCTTTGCAGGGTCTTTCTGATGCTGACCTCTAAATGATGAAGCCCTAGGACTGGTTCTGAGACATTTTCTCCTTCTACAATCTCCTTTGAGGAGATCCCATCAATTCCAGTAGATTTAAATACCATCAGTCTGCTGAAGTTTTCAGTGTACACATTTAGCTCAAGCCTCTTACGGTAGCTTTAATAAATCATCCATAATCTCTGTCGCATGCCCCACCTCCAACAACTTTTGACATTATCCCATTTCTCCATTACTTATTGTTTCTGAAATCATCTTGTTATTTGTGATCTACTGCCGACTAATGGAATGGAAGCTCACTGAAGTGTGTCTGGTTTCACACTACGACCCCAAGGCATAGAAAAGAGCCTGGCCAAGAGTGATCACATATTAGACATTTAATGACTGGTTGGCTGGTGAACACTCACTTTGCTGCCTGGTTAACATCACCACTTGGATATCTCACAGTCTCTTTAAAATATGTTCAAAGCAAAACTCTTGATTCCCCCATCCCGAGAAGTTATATTTTCCAAATATAAATATTTTCCTGTAAAGGGCACCACTACCATCCAGTTTATCAAATCCAAAATCTAGGCATCTTCACCCATCCCTTTCTCTCACATCTTTTTGCACAAAATAAATCAGTCAGTCCCATGGGCTCCACTTCTGTATTAATTATCTGTTACCGCACAACAAATTAAGTCAAAACCTAGCAGTTAAAAACAACATTATTATCTCATAGTTTCTGTGAATCAAGAATCTAGACTTGTCACAGGTGATGGTTAAGCTTTAGGAACTTAAAAATCTGAGAACTGGATTTATAACATTCTGCTGAGTCATTCCTCCCCTGAGCAATGGAAACTATACCTTACTGTCCAAATCATTTATATGGGCTGAAAATTATTGTTTACCCTGCTACAAAATTTTGCATCCAAACTTTCATCTAACTGAGCAAAATTCACTAGAAAATAGAGTCCTCCCAACACCCCATTTCCAGGAGAGAGAGGAAAAATAAAACACCAACACTTCCCAATAAAAGTCACAGAAAGGGGAGGTGGTGGGGTGCTTGGGTATGCTGATTCCCATCAATGAGTGCTGAAGGTTGTCCTGGTGTTTGACCAAGAAAGGGACATTTTTATTCATTCCAATCAAACTAAGGTTGAGTTGATCCTTAGGACAGAACTTTAGGCCGGAACCATGTTATTTATTTCTGATTCCCTAGGGCCAAGTCCATGGGACATTGCTTAATAAATATTTATTGAATTAACCAGGAGAGCACGTTTAAACACTCAAAGGTAACACCCCTGAGGCTCTGTCTTATGATTCAAAGCTAAGCTGATTACAGTACTTCAGATTCAGATATCACTAGAGTCATCTCTCCTTATCTGTGGGGAATATGTTCCAAGACCCCCAGTGGACGCCCAGAGCTGTGGATAGTACCAAATCCTATACAAACTGTCCTATACATACGTTCCTACAGTGGGGGGCAAATGTAGGTTTACAGTTGTGAGTATGCAAAACACAGAGTTTATTCTTGTATTATTATTTCTTTATTATTGTGTTATTTATATTACAACTGCAAACCTACTTTTGCCTACCCCTGTATAATAAAGTTTAATTTATAAATTAGGTACAGTAAGAGATTAACAACAATAACTAAGAATAATGGTAGCAACACACTGTGGTAAAGGTTATGTGAATGGCTTTGGGCCATTGTTTGGTAAAATAAGTGTTCCTTGAACACAAGCACTGTGATTCCACGTGACAGTCAATTTGATATGGACAAGAAACATATACCGCATGAAGACACTGGACAGAGGGATGACTCATGGCCCAGGTGGCCAGGAACAGGTGGAGTGAGATTTCATCATGCCACTCAGAATAGAACACAATTTAAAACTTTTGTTTATTTCTGGAATAAAAAAATTTTTTTTTCTGTATTGATTTTAGAGAGAGAGGAAGGGAGAGGAAGAGAGAGAGAGAAACATCGATGAGCAAGAACATTACCTGGCCACCTCCTGCATGTCCCCTACTGGGGATTGGGCTCACAACCTGGGCATGTGCTACACCGGCTGGGCTATTTCTGGAATTTTTATTTAATATGTTTGGCTTGTGAATGACCACAGGTAACTGAAATCATGGAAAGTGAAACCATGGATAAGAGGGGGACAATTATACAAATAAAGACGTATACAAAGGAAGAGATCAGCCCTGCTGGTCCGAAGTGAGGCCTCTCTCTGTCAGATTTCCCAGAACCGGATTTCCTGTGTCGTTTTAGGGAGAATGTAAGTTTGAGAAGGTCTTTGGGGAGTCTCATGATGCCAGTTCTTGCTTTTATGCATGGGCTGGGCATGTGATCAGCAGTTTGTGCCTAGCACAGTTGGCAGAAGCGAAGGGGAATTGTAAATATTTGAACATTAGCTTTTCTGACCTGGACTGCCGGAGGCTCAGAACATGACAGTTGTAGGAGGTGATATTGCCACATAGTTACCAAGGAGTCCTAGATGAGCTGGACTCCTCACTCTCCACATCTTACTGCAGAAAGAACATTGGGCTGCTAGACAAAAAGAGCTGAGAGCCTGGGCTTATCGTTGGACTGCCACTATCTTCACTTGCAAGCTGGTGAATCTTATGGAATCTCTCTGATTCTTTAATTCCGTCCATCAGAAAAGCCAGACACACTTCTGTTGATGTTTGTGATTTATTTGCAGCCCCACTTATCATAGCATTTGGGGTTTACTTTTACCGAACTTGCCGACTCTTTGGATTATCTGGAGTCTAGAACACACAGTAGAGCTCTGTGAAATACGGTGCCTATGAGAAGTTTCCTGTCGTGCACAATAGCCACAGAGCTGCCCTGAAGCACAGAGCCACTATTGGCATATTCAGTGATGATCCTGGGCTTCTCAGACAGGACATTCAGGATGCGAAGTACCTGCCAAAAAAAAGATTGCTTATTAGTGCACGGGATGAGCGAACAGCTGTCAATGACGTTTTCCTTCCCAAATATTCCAGGACTAATATATTTCTCAGAAATCAATAAGCTAAAATGTGTTGATCATCAATCATTTTCTTCTTCTGATGATGAAAGTATTAATGCCCTAATGATATCTATGCAGTCAGGTGGACTAGTCATCTGACATTAGCCATATCTCTCAACAGAAACACAGGATGAAGTGAAAAAAAGATATCTAGTGTGGCAAGTCAACCAACGTCATAACCAGTAGGATGGTAGTTGTCACTGCTGGAGTCCCCTTATATTGGAGAAGTAGCTAGGAAGAATAAAGAAGCATACTTTTCAGAAAATAGTGGAGGATGGCAGCGGACAGGACCGGAGAGAGGGTAGGTGTGTGAGAGAGTGTGAGTGGACGTGAAGGTGGAGGACCACACCCAAGCAGTGCAGAGCTGCAGAGCAGAAGGTTTCTGTGCTGTAGATGGAGCAGCAACCTACCATGGTGAGCGGCCCTTCAGGGACCTTCTCCCTGCACCACGGGGAGGTCCCACCATTTTGGAAGATCCCGGGTCTTCCCTGGGAGGAGGCAGTGGGAGCTGCCAGGGCCCAGCAACCTGAGCCCAACAGCACACCTGGCACCATCGGACAAGTGGGCAGTCTGTGTCAACACAGACCAGTGCACAGTAGTGGAGCTCCCAAGGTGCTGGTCATTGAAGCCGCAGACAGCCCGGAGCCCAGCACCATCCCCCATAGTAGCAGTCTGATGAGAGTCCAGATATACCCCCAGGAACAGAGGCTGGGGAACAGACATCCATCCCCAGGCAACAGAAGCACAGACCAGCAGCTGAGACCCATCTCCCAAAATTACAGCAAAAGCTGAGCAGGAGTTGAGCCCCATGGGGCAGCAGAACTCCCCAGCCGCCAGCAGTGGTACCTGGGGCTCCACACAGGTCTGTGCACTCCAGCAGCCCACAAGAGCAGTGGGAAGTCAGAGCCCTTGAGAGACTGGTGTGATCCAGCTGCCCGCCGAGGGACCTGCAGGGTGCAGGGACACCAGAGAGACCTGTGCTACCCAGCAGGGACTGGGCAATCCAGTTACCCACGGGACCTGCTGGGTGATGAAGTACCAGAGAGGCCTGTGCGACCCAGCAGCCCATAACATAGGCATAAAGCCCTGTCCCCAAAGGGACTGTATGATCCAGTTACCCGCTGGACCTGTGCGACCCAGCTGCGCACAAGATAGGCAATGAGGATGTGAAAATGGAGGCAGAGTGAATAGAAGTTATGCAGACAATCTCCCAGGACCAAATGGGAATTACAACTAAAATAAAGACAAATCCTCTGAAAAAAGCAACAGAAAAGCAGTAGGACAGGACCATACAACCAGGGACACTGGTAGGATATGCAGAGGCGCGAGAGGGTGGTGGGATGGGAGCCCAGGGACAGCAGCAGTCTTAGCTGTGAGCAGCTTCCTTGGGGAATAAAGACCAAACCGACTCTACAGCACAGAGAGCCAGGACAGAGCTCTAAAATAGCCACAGCCACTCAGATGGGGGCTACCGCAAAGGGAGGGCAGACTGCATTGGAACTCTGAGGGGACACCCAGGATTTGAAGGGCACTCAGAGTTTTTGCTGGGTTGTAGCCACAAAGGACGGTGGCCAGTGTGCTCCTTCCCAGAGCTGTGGGGGAAAGCAGTAGCCCCACCCCCTTGGAGTGTTAGCCTTTCCCAAGTGAGGCAAATAAATGTAAATTAATACTCATTAACAACCAGCCTCTATCCCACCCACTGGAAATCCTCTTACGCAAAACACCAGGGCTATATTCCAGGACACTGAGTAACTGAGACTACTAGCCACCAGGAAGAAGCTACAGGATAACTGAACTTTTCCTGGGCTTGCAAATCTACTCAGGAAAGTAAGACTTGACAGTGGTGTTTAATGTGGGTCCACCCAGGCTCATCCAAACCCAGTAAAGGGAACCACAAACAGCAGAACACCAACACCCACAGGGAAAATTTGGAAGGTTCCAAAACCCACTGAGATAGCCAAAATGGAGAAACAAAGAAACAAATCCCAAATGAAGAACAAGAGAACTCTATCAAAGATGAAATAAATGAAATGCAGCTAAGCAAATTATCAGAGGTAGAGCTCAGAGCCATGATTGTAAGGAAGCTCAACAGCATGAGTAAGACATCAGCATCATGAGTAAAGATATAGAAACATTAAAAACCAACCAAGTGGACATGAAGAATGACATAGCAGAAATTAAGAACACATTGGAAGCACTAACCAGCAGAATAGAGGAGGCTGAGGACCGGATCAGTGAATTAGAAGACAGGGTAGAAAAAAATCAATCAATCAGAAAACCAAAAGGAAAAAACAATTAAAAAACAGGAAGACAGCTTAAGAGAACTGTGGGACAACTGGAAACGTAATAACATTCGCATCATAGGAGTCCCTGAAGAGGAAGAAAATGGGCAACTTGGTGAAGGAAGAAGGCATTCAAGTTCAAGAAGCAGAGAGAGCCCCAAGTAAGAAGAACCCGAACAGGCCCACACCAAGACACATAGTAATTAAAATGCCAAAAATTAAAGACAAACAAAGAATCCTAAAGGCAGCAAGAGATAAGCAACAGGTTACCTACAGAGGAAACTCCATAAGGCTCTCAGCTGACTTCTCAACAGAAACAATACAGGTCAGAAGGGAGTGGCATGAAGTAATCAAGGTCATGAAAAACAAGGATCTGAATGTAAGATTACTCTATCCAGGAAGGCTATGATTAAAAATGGCCAGTTTGGCTCCGCAGTTAGAACATTGTCCTGCGGTCCTCAGAGACCCGGGTTTGGTTCCCACTAAGGGCGCATACCTCAGTTGCAGTTTGTCCCAGGGCCTGGTTGGTCGTGCGGGTGGCAGCCACTCGATGTGTCCCTTTCATGTCGATGTTTCTCTCTCGCTCTCTCTTCCTCTCTCTCCCTCCCCCTCTATCTGAACAAAAATTGGAGAAATGTCCTCAGGTGAGGATAAAAAATAACGAAAAAACAAAATAGAGGATCAAATAAAGAGCTTTCCAGACAAAAAAAAGGCTAAGGGAATACATTAACATCAAACCAGAACTGCAAGTTATGCTAAAAAGACTGCTGTAATTAATAGAAGAAATTGGAAGAAAAATAGAACCACACTAAATAAAAATGGCAATAAATAAGTACATATCAATAATCACCTTAAATGTGAATGGTTTGAATGCTCCAATAAAAAGACACACAGTCGCTGACTGGATAAGAAACCATGATTCACATATATGTTGTTTACAAGAAACCCACCTGACAACAAAAGACTCACATAGGTTGACAGTGAAGGGATGGGAAAAAATCTTCCAAGCAAACGGAAAGGAAAAAAAAAAGCGAGGGTAGCAATACTTACATCTGATAAAATAGATTTCAAAATAAAGGCCATAACTAGAGACAAAGAAGGCCAGTACATAATATTGAAAGGATCTACCCAACAAGAAGATATAACCTTGGTAAACATATATGCACCCAATATAGGAGCACCAACATATATTAAAAATCTTCGGGAGGGCTTCAAAGGAGAAATCTACAGCAATACAATCATAGCAGGAGACTTCAACACACCACTGACATCACTGGATAGATCTTCTAGACAAAAAATTAACAAGAAAACACAGACACTAAATAAAGTGCTAGATCAAATGGATTTAATAGATATCTACAGAGAATTACACTCCACAACTGCAGAATTCACATTCTTCTCAAGTGCACATGGAACATTCTCAAAGATAGACCACATGTTAGGGCACAAACTAAGTCTCTACAGGTTCAAGAAGATTGAAATCATATCAAGTATCTGCTCAGATCACAGTGGCATGAAACTAAAAATCAATTGCAACAAGAATATGCAGACATTTGAAAACATGGAGGCTAAATAGCATGTTATTGAACAATGAACGGGTTACCATGGAGATCAAGGAAGAAATTAAAAACTTTCTGGAAACCAATGAAAATGAACAACAACAACACAAAATCTATATGATGCAGTGAAAGCAGTTCTGAGAGGGAAGTTCAGAGCACTACAGGCCTACCTCAAGAAACAAGAAAAATTTTTATAGACTATCTAACCTCAAAACTTAAAGAACTAGAAAACAAACAAAAAGAAAACCCCAGAGCAAGTAGAAGAAAGGAAATAATAAAGATCAGAGCAGAAATAAATGACATGGAGACCAAAAAAACCAATTCAAGGATCAATGAAACAAAGAGCTGGTTCTTTAAAAAGATAAACAAGATTAATGGACCCTAAACTAGACTCACCAAGAAACAAAGAGAGAGAACCCAAATACACAAAATAAGAAATGAAATAGGAGAAATAATAACAGACCCCACAGAAATACAAAGGATTGTGAACAAATATTATGAACAACTATACGGCAATAAATTCAACAATCTAAGCAAAAATTGACAAATTTCTTCAAACATATAGTCTCCCAAAACAGGACTAGGAAGAGATAGAAAATTTGAACAAACCAATAACAACTAAGGAAATTGAAATGGTAATCAAAACTCTCCCAGCAAACAAAAGCCCAGGCCAGGATGGCTTCATGGGAGAATTTTACTGAACATTTAAAGAAGAACTAATACCCATTCTCCTCATACTATTTCAAAAAATTCAAGAAGAAGGAAGACTTTAAAACTCATTTTATAGGCCAGCATAATTCTAATTCCAAAACCAGAAAAAGAAACAAAACTACAGGCCAATATCCCTGATGAACATAGATGCCAAAATCCTGATCAAAATACTAGCAAATCGGATCCAGCAATACATCAAAAAAATTATTCATCATGACCAAGTGGGATTCATGCAAGGGATGCAAGGCTGGTACAATATTCACAAATCAATAAATGTGATACACCACATAAACAAAATAAAAAATAAAAATCTTATGATCATATCAATAGATGCTGAAAAAGCATTCGACAAAATCCAGCACCCATTTCTGATAAAAATGCTCAGCAATGTGGGAATAGAGGGATCATATCTCGACATAATAAAGGCCGTATATGAAAGACCTACAACCAACATCATACTCAATGGGCAAAAATTAAAAGCATTTCCTTTAAGAACAGGAACAAAACAAGGAAGCTCACTTTCACCAATCTTATTTAACATAGTACTGGAAGTCTTAGCCACAGCAATCAGATAGGAGAAAAAATAAAAGGGATCCAAATGGGAAAGGAGGAAGTGAAACTATCATTATTCACAGATGAATGATACTATACATAGAAAACCCCAAGGACTCCATCAAAAATCTACTAGACTTAATAAATAAATTTGGCAAAGTAGCAGGATATAAAATTAACGTCAAGAAATTGATAGCATTCTTATGCACCAATAATGAACTTACAGAAAGAGAAACTAAAAAATCAATCCCATTTACCATCACAGCAAAAAAAATTAAGATACCTAGGAATAAACTTAACCAAAGAAGTAAAGGACCTATTTGCAGAAAACTACAGGTCATTGAGAAAAGAAATAGAGGAAGATATAAAAAAGTGGAAGCACATACCTTGTTCATGGATTGGAAGAATTAAGATCATTAAAATATCTGTACTATCCAAAGCAATCTATACATTCAATGCAATCCCCATCAAAATATCAACAACATACTTCACAGAACTAGAACAAATACTTCAGAAGTTCATATGGAACCAAAAAAGACCCCGAATAGCCACAGCAATCTTGAAAAAGAAGTACAAAGTTGGAAGGAACACATTACTAGATTTCTGGTTATAAATCTGTAAAGCCACTGTAATCACAACAGCCTGGTACTGGCACAAGAACAGGCATATAGGCCAGTGGAACAGAACAGAGAACCCCGAAATGGGACCCAAGAAAATATGCTTAATTAATTTTTTTTGTTTTGTTTTGTTTTGTTTTTAATCCTCATCCGAGGACATTTTTCCATTTTTTGTACAGACAGTGTGGGAAGGAGAGAGAGGAAGAGAGAGAGAGGGAAACATCGATGTGAAAGGGACACATCGAGTGGCTGCCACCCGCACGACCAACCAGGGCCGGGGACAAACTGCAACCGAGGTACATGCCCTTAGCGGGAACCAAACCCGGGTCTCTCCGGACCGCAGGTGGACGCTCTAACCGCTGAGCCAAACCGGCCAGGGCTGCTTAATTAATTTTTTTTTTTTTTTATCCTCACCAGAGGACATTTTTCCATTTTTTGTTCAGGTAGAGTGGGAGGGAGAGAGAGGAACAGAGAGAGAGAGAGAAACATCGATGTGAAAGGAACACATCGAGTGGCTGCCACCCGCACAACCGACCAGGGCCGGGGACAAACTGCAACCGAGGTATGTGCCCTTAGCGGGAACCGAACCCGGGTCTCTCAGGACCGCAGGCCGACGCTCTAACCGCTGAGCCAAACCGGCCAGGGCTGCTTAATTAATTTTTGACGAAGGGGACAAGAGCATACAATGGAGTAAAGACAGCCTCTTTAATAAATGGTGTTGGAAAAATTGGACAGCTACATGCAAAAAAATGAAACTAGACCATCAACTTACACCATACACAAGAATAAACTCAAAATGGATAAAAGTCTTAAATGTGACTCATGGATCCATAAAAATCCTAGAAGAAAATGTAAGCAACAAAATTTTGGACATTATATGCAGCAGAATTATCACTGATACATCACCTAAGGCAACACAAACAAAGGAGAAAATGAACACATGGGACTACATCAAACTAAAAAGCTTCTGCACAGCAAAAGAAACAACCATCAAAATGGAAAGGCAACCCACTATATGAGAGAGCATAATTGCCAATGATACATTAGATAAGGGGTTAATTTCCAATATATAGAGAGTTCATACAACTCAACAAAAGGAAGACCAAGAACCCAATTTAAAAATGGGCAGAGGAACTAAATAGACACCTCTCCAAACAGGACATACAAATGGCTAAGAGACATATGAAGAAATTCTCAACATCACTAATCATCAGAGAGATGCCAATGAAAATAACAATGAGGTATCACCTCACACCTGTCAGAATGTCTGCTATCAACAAATCATCAAACAACAAGTGTTGACGAAGGTGTGAAGAAAAGGGGACTCTAGTACACTGCTGGTGGGAATGCAGACTGGTGCAGCCAGTATGGAAAACAATATGGTGTTATCTCAAAAAATTAAAAATTGAACACCATTTGACCCAGTGATCTCACTTCTAGGAATATATCCTAAGAAGCCTGAAACACCAATCAGAAAGAATATATGTACCCCCATGTTCGTAGCAGTACTTTTTACAATAGCTAAAATCTAGAAACAGCACAAATTTCCATCAGTAGATGAATGGGTAAAAAAGCAGTGGTACATATACACAATGGAGTACTATGCAGCTGTAAGAAAGAAAGATCTCTTATCCTTTGAGACTACATGGAGGGACCTGGAAAGTATTATCCTAAGCGAAACAAGCCAAAAGAGAAAGACAAGTATCATATGATCTCACTTATTTGTGGAATATAATGAACATAACAGTCTGAGGAATGGGGTAGTCCCAGAGATGTGGAAGTGGGGAACAGACTGACAATCCCCAGAAGAGGGGGTGGTGGGGGAGAGATAAACCACAGAAGTTATATGCATGTATGCATGAACAATGGACACGGACAACAAAACTGTGGACAGGGCAGGCAGGGGCAGGGAGGGGGGAATCAGAGGTGGATGAAGAAAAACATCTGTAACAAAAATAAATAAATTAATTTTTAAAAAAAGAATGCATACTTTGAAGAATTCAATCTGACACATCACTGCTTCATACTATTATTGATCCCCAGGGTTAACATACTTTAGGTTGCCAAGCAGTATATATAATGCTCAGGTTTCCAAATAGCCTGGATAAGTTCAGTCAAAAAGGACAGGATAAAAATTAAAGAAAACCAATTTGCAATTCATGAGTTATGAGTCTATATCAACATCTCTTAGAATAGTTGTTTTGGCTTTTTATTTTAAGGGAAATCCTACAACTTCATCTCAAGTTTGTTACAGGAAAATACTCAAACTTGGAACTCGTGTAGAAAACATTATCTTCAAGCAAAAGGAAAGGGTGTCAGTGATTGTGAAGAAAAAAATTCTCA
This sequence comes from Molossus molossus, assembly GCF_014108415.1. NCBI lineage: Eukaryota > Metazoa > Chordata > Mammalia > Chiroptera > Molossidae > Molossus > Molossus molossus. The sequence continues at coordinate 32,072,948 of NW_023425401.1, read as the reverse complement.
TCTAAATTAAACAAATGAGTCCCAGCCAGTGTGGCTCAGTTGGTTGGGCATCATCCAATGCACTGAAAGGTTGCTCGTTCGATTCCTGGTCAGGGCACATGCCCGAGTTGTGGGCTTGATCCCCAGTAGGGGTTATTCAGGGGGCAGCCGATCAATGTTCCACTCTCAAAATCAATCTTTCTCTCTCTCCCTCTCTCTTTCTAAAAATCAATGAAAATAAAAAAGAAAATGTTTAAAATAAACAAATGATTAAACTTGAAAATAGAGACATGGAAAAGATTCTAAACAATTTTCAAATCATTGTATAGACCACATTTCCATTCTCTTAAAGCAGACATTGTTGGGGGTTTGTAATATAGTTATATTATCACTTTTGGAGCAACATATCTGAGGCAAGGGTCTCTTGCTAGCTTAGGGTATCAATTCTTCAGGCTTTAGGTTCAGGCTGGACTTTGGTTTCCTTTTAAATTTCTTGCTGGTTTTTTTTTTTTTTTTTAAAGAATCTGTGACTAATATGTTAATAAGAGAAACAATTATTTTTTAAAAACCAAAGAACAGTAATTTTGGAAGCAGAAATAACTACATGTTCTAATTTACCCATCAGCCAATTACAAGCTAGGGTTTGACTCTCAATTTCCCAACTCCCCAAACCTACATTCAAACATTATATCTTCCTTCAAACCTTACTATCTCATTGAGACCTACACTGATCTCTGTATTTAATAGTAGGACTTACCCTTCCCTGGTTACAGTAATTCTGATCCTGTTTACTCTATTGTACTTTTTTCCCATAGAACTTACCATCTTCAAACTTACTATATAGTTCACTATTTAGTTCCCCCTCCCCAAGAGCAAGGATCGTGGCATATTTTGTTTGCTGATATATCCTAAGTATGAGTTTGTTATACTGTAAGTGCTCAATAAATTTTTGTGACTAAAAATCTCAGATCATGCCTGCCAAGAATTTATATCTATATTTAAATTCACATGAGATGTTTTAAATTTGTAAACTCAATGCTAAAGAAAATGCAATGCCATATAAAATTCTATGGTGTATGCTATTGTTTTAGAAGAGATATTAAATAATACAACCTCTGTAGCATGAGCCATTCTTTAACATGATCATCTATGTTAGAACCTGGTGGCGAATATTCATTTTGTTTGGAGACTGCAGTCATTGAAACCCTTTCATTTGAACTTCATGTTTGGTAGTATGAAAGAAGGTGGTTCCATACATGACTCTCCCTTTGCCTAACTTCAGGACCTGCTCTGAGCCTACATCCTGATTAGAAATATGAATAGCAATCTGGGCCAACATGAATAATCAAGCTTATATTTTCCAGTTATTCCCAGTGGCTAGTATAGCCCTTGCTAGGATGGGGCGTTGTCTCGCACCAATGGTAAATTGGTACATGGTAATCTGAAAAAGTTAATAGGCCATATCTCCTCATTCTAACAAAATCTTTACTCTTTCCATATGTACATATGTTCAGGTCTGGAACATTACATTTGACCCACTGAATTCTCCCAAGTTACCTCAACAAATTGTCTTAGGCTTTGCCTGTGAGCTTGGAGAAGTATAGAAACTTACTTCTGAGCCTGGAGGATCCTCAGGGTCATAGATGAACAACTTCATGGCATTAGGATGGCATCCTGCCAAAATATCTCCCGTGTCAGGGTCGACAGTTAAGTTATCCACTATGGTGTCCAACTGGATTGCCTTTCAACAGAGAGGAAGTCGTGAATATGATTTGACTTTCGCCCTTACGCTCACACCCTCGCACCAATGTCTTTTGGTTCCTGAAATTAGTTTTTTGTTTCTTTTTTAATTTAATTTTTTTGTTGTTGTTTTTTATTGATTTTAGAGAGAGGGGGCAAGGGAAAGGTAGAGAGAGACAGAAACATCGATGAGAGAAAACATCGATTGGCTGCCTCTTGCGTGTGCCTATTGGGGATCTGGCCCACAACCTGGTCATGTGACCTGACAGGGAATCAAACTGGTGACCTCTTGGCGCATGAGTCAACGCTCAGCCACTGAGCCACACCGGCCGGGTGTGAAATTAGTATTTTTAACGGGCTTTGTTACTGATTTTTAGAAGTGAAAGTACACTCTCGCCATTATTTTTTAAATAATGTTTCCTTCATTCAAGGAGCACATTTCTAGGTCAAGCATGGGAGCTAATGTAAGATGCCATGTTGTGTGGGAAAGCTGGGATACTGTTACCTTCAGTTGAGTTAAATCCCAGTTATCGTGAATTTTCATTACATGAATGGTCTTATCCATTGCGTCAGCCATATAGATGTACCTTTGAGGTAAATCACATTGACATTTAAGCTAGTAGTATTAAGAGATGACACTAATTTTAATTTTGAAGAAAATACATGGAAATTCACAATAGCCAAGGTACTACTGCAATGCCTTTATAAACCACAGCTAAATACGAGAACAGAGTGGTATTTTTAATATTCTTGAAGTGCTTTATATAAGCTTTGAGTGTGAGATATGACTAGAAAGTAATTACATTGGTGTTTCTACATGACATATAGGCTTAATCTCATTACTTGGGAGTCTTTAAATTGAATGTCTTTAAATTGAATGGAGGTAAGTGGACCTTTAAATTGAATGGACGTAAGTGGACCTCTTCTAAGATAAAAAGATACTTCCAAAAACTAGTGCTTGGAAAGAAGAATCACATGACCATGAAGCTCAATCACAATCATTTCTAAAAAGAGGAAGAACACTTGGAGTTGTTTTTCTCAGGAATTATCTCTATTCATTATCTCAAATTTATATATCAATATTCATGGTACTCTTCCTTTTATAAAACCTCCCATTTTAAAACATTTTAAGAGGTTTCAACAAAACTGCATGCTTCATAAAAAGTGTGTTCTCACAGAAAATTCAGCTGCAGAGAATCAGTAAGTCTGAAGCCTCTACAATTGCAATGCCCCATCTAAGTTGGGCCTCCCTCTCTAATAAGAACTTTTGGGTAACTGAACATAGTATAAGTGGTTAAAGGCCTTTCAGCCTCATAAGAATCAGAGGAATTGTGCCTTTATTCTCCTTTTTAGTGTGTTAGGCAGGTGTGCTTCTAGAGTCACATAAGAAAATTGGAACAAGAACTTTATATCCTTGAGTTCAAATGCCTCATTTCAGTGTTGGGGGTCGGGGGTGGAGAAGGGGGAAGCTAGGGAACCTAAAGTGCAACAAGGTAAATGGTTTGCTCAAAATCATGCATTTAGTATAAATTCTGGCCACATCTGATCCCTCCACACACATATTGACTACTTAAGCTAGGAAGTAAACCCCCTCCTACAGGAAGGAGTCCACTAAAATGTCAAGGCCAAAGGGTAGAAAAATTATAAATGAGCTTACTTACTTTTTGTCTAGTGAGATTGTGATCCCATTGGCAAATCTAAATCCTTTGGCCACCACTTTGACCTCTCTTGGGCTATAGAAAAGAATATGAGTCCACTTAAGGCCCAAGATCACCTCCAATTGTGATAAGAAAAAGTTGGTAAAATAGTGGTCTCTGGTGGCGTAGAACTGTTCTGGTCCAAGAACCACAATGTCATTCACACTAAAGTGGAGAGAGAGAAAGAGAGGGAGAGAGAGAGGTATGAAGTATTTTAAAATAGTGATTGTTGTCAAAATCACCAAATCTCTACAAAGACCAATATATTCATTAATTTGAAGAAGTATATATGAAGTAGTATGACTTATTTTTATTTATTCATTTAAACTTATCTTTATGGTTGAAAGTATTTCAGATGTCCCCCCATATTTTTTCCACTGACCCCCTCCTCCCTACTCCCACCCTCCCCCTGCATTCCCCACACTATTGTCTGTGTCCATTAGTTATGCATACAAGTTGTTTGGTTTATCTCTTCCCACCCCACCTCCCCTCTTCCCTTTGAGGTTCGTCAGTCTAACAGTCAATTTGTACATCTTAATCCCTTCATCTTTTTTGCTCATCCCCTCAACCCCCTCCCATTTGGCAACCAGCACAAAGTTCTCTCTATCTACGAGTCTGTTTCTGTTCTGCTTGTTTATTTTGTTTGCAGATTCAATTGTTGATAGATATGTATTTATTGCCATTTTATTGTTCATATTTTTTATCTTCTTCTTCTTCAAGAAGACCCTTCAGCATTTCATATAATACTGGTTTGATGGTGATGAACTCCTTTAGCTTTTTCTTGTCTGGAAAACTCTTTGTAATGCCATGGATTCTAAATGATAGCTTTGCAGGGTAGAGTAATCTTGGTTGTAGGTCCTTGCTTTTATCACTTTGAATATTTCTTGCCAATCCCATTGGCCTACAAAGTTTCTTTTGAGAAATCAGCTGACAGTCTTATGGGAACTCCCTTGTAGGTAACTAACTGCTTTTCTCTTGCTGCTTTTAAGATTCTCTCTTTGTCTTTAACCTTTTACATTTTGATGATAATGTGTCTTGGTGTGGGCCTCTTGGGGTTCGTCTTGTTTGGGATTATCTGTGCTTCCTGGACTTGTATGTCTTTTCCTTTACCAAGTCAAGGAAGTTTTCTGTCATTATTTTTTCAAATAGGTTTTCAATTTCTTGTTCTCTCTCTTCTCCTTCTGGCACCGCCATGATGTGAATAATGGTATGCTTGAAGTTTTCCCATAGGCTCCTTACATTATCCTCATTTTCTTGGATTCTTTTTCTTTCTGCTGTTCTGATTGGGTGTTTTTTGCTTCCTCATATTCTAAATTGATGATTTGCTTCTGGACTTTACCTATTCTACTATTGATTCCCTGTAAATTATTCTTCATTTCAATTAGCACATCTTTTATTTCTGACTGGTCCTTTTTTATGCCTTTGAGGTCCTCACTAAGTTCCTGGAGTTTTGTTCTGTTCTTTCATTTGGGATGTTTCTTTGTCTCCTCATTTTGGCTGCCTCCCTGTGTTTGTTTCTACGTATTAGGTAGAGTTGCTATGTCTCTGAGACTTTGTAGGGTGGCCTATTATAGTAAGTGTCCTATAAGGTCCAGTGGCACAGCCTCCCTGATTACCCCAGCTGGGCTCTCAAGGTGCAGCCCTTGTGTGGACTGTCCACCCTTCTGTTGTAATTGAGTCTTGATTGCTGTTGGCATGTCAGTGGGAGAGAATTACTTAGGCTGACCAGCTGCAAGGACTGGCTATGCCCACTGATCACTTACCTCTGACTACCTTGGAGGATCAGCTGTGTGGGCACCCACCACACAGAGCAAGACTTAACTTCAGCAGGGCTCTGGTACCCACTGAGTTTACTACTTGAGTGTGTGGCTCGTGGAGGTGGTTGGGTAATGATACTTCACTGTGGTCTGAAGCTGTCCACTGGGTGTACTGGCTCTGGGACTAGGTCAGTCACTGTCTGTGTTCTACCCAGGGTCACCAGGCATAAGCTACAAAGTAATCTGCAGATGGCTGCTTCTTGTGCTGGGCTTGGAGGTGCCCAGGCAAAGCCAAGCTGTGAACCAAGGCTGGCTGCTTCTAGTGCCGGACCTGGGGCCACTTAGCAAGAGGCGTGGGGCTTGCTGAGGCCAGATGCTGCTTGTTTGAGAGAATTTAGGAAAATTTGAAGCAGGAGCCAAGACAGGCCAATCCTATGGTAAAGACACTGGAACAGCTTGGGTGGGCCTGAAAATTGGATGGGGCAGGGCCTCAGGGAATCACCAGGGTGGGGCAAACTGTGAGCTATGTTGCTCTTGCCTAGACTCCAAACAAATGTGTGCTTCCCCTATGTCTCAGGTGCCTTTCAAGCTGCCTCCCCAATGCTGGAGACCAGAGGGAGCGAGTCTGAGTAATCCGTGTGCAGGCCTCTTAAGAGAAGCTGCCTGGGACTCCAGCCGCCTCAGCCTCAGTTCCCTGTGGTTTTTTCAGCCAGAAGTTATGGGGACTTTTCTTCCTGGCACTAGAACCCTGAGCTGGGCGCCTGGTGTGAGACGGGAACCCCTCCTCAGGGAAGACCTTCCCAGCAAGGTGTCCTCCTGGTTTTTATCCGCCACACGTGGGTGTGGGACCAGCCCGTCCGCCTCCGCCCCTCCTACCAGTCTCAATGTGGATGCTTCTTTAATTTCGTAGTTGTAAGACTTCCATTCATCCCAACTTCAGGCAGCTCTGAAGGATGGTTTTTCTATAGTTTAGTTGTAATTTTCCTGTGGTTGTGGGTGGAGGCGAGAACCACGTTTACCTGCGCCTCTGTCCTGACCAGGAGTCTCGAACTAGTATGACTTTTAAAATCCACAGAAAGTACATTATTTTTCCTTGCCCTAATTTTTTTTTTTTTTAGGCATCTGTTGTTTTCTCACTCTTCCCCTCTGAAAAAGTCAGCAGAAAGAAATAAGTATACAAATAAGTGTCAAATTCCAAAATTTTTGACTTGTAGATGTATATAGTAGTTAGTTATCTTAGGCAGTTGTGGTACAGTTCACCAATAGTACTGGTTCTCCTCTTTCTGAAATTAGGCTTGTCCAATCCCCTTGATATTAGGTATGGCCACACAGCTTGCTTTGGCCAATGAAATAAAGTGATGTGTGTGGCTTTTGGTTGGAAAACTTTAAGAATCAATTCATGACCCACCAGGCTTCCCCTACTCTGGCACAGTAACCAGCAACTTACCTGATGACACATAGTGTAGTCCTCCTGGGGTCCTACATGAGAATAATATAGAACTGAGTCCCTGTACCACCTACGTTAGAGGCATAGCATGAGTGAGAAGACAAAACACAACTTTGTGGTTTTAAACCACTAAAGACAATATGGTTTTTCTTTTCTGCTATTGTAGCATAACCCAGTCCATCCTGGTCTTTATCTTTTTTCTGAGCAGGTGAAATTACTATTTTTTCTTGTTTATGTTCTTTAATACCATTATATATTTTTTGTTAATGTCTAAACAGAGACTTTCTTTGTTTTTTAATTTTTAAAAAAATTTTATTGTTGAATGTATTATAGATGTTCCTCACTTTTCCCCCATTGACCCCCTCCTCCCCACTCCTGCCCCCCTCCTGCCTTTTCTCCACACAGTTGTCTGTGTCCATTGGTTATGCATACAAGTTTTTTGGTTTATTTCTTCCCACTCCCCAACCCCTTTTCCTTTGAGGTTTGTCAGTCTAGCAACCAATTTGTACTTCTTAATCCCTTCACCTTTTTCATCCATTCCCCCAAACCTCCTCCCATCTGGCAACCAACAAAATGTTCTCTGTATCTCATAAGAATGTTTCTGTTCTGTGCCTGTTCATTTTGTTTATAGATTCAATTGTTGATAGATACATATTCATTGCCATTTTGTTTGTTCACATATTTTATCTTTTTTTTTCAAAAAGACCCTTCATTATTTCATATAATAACGGTTTGGTGGTGATGAACTCCTTTAACTTTTTCTTGTCTGGGAAACTCTTTATATGGCCATCGATTCTAAACGACAGCTTTGCAGGATAGAATAATCTTGGTTGTAGGTTCTTGCTTTTCATCACTCTGAATGTTTCTTGTCGCTCCGTTCTGACCTGCAAAGTTTCTTTTGAGAAATCAGCTAACAGTCTCATGGGAACTCCCTTGTAGGTAATTAATTGCTTTTCTCTTGCTGCTTGTAAGATTCTGTCTTTGTCTTGAACCTGTTGCATTTTGATGATGATGTGTCTTGGTGTGGGCCTCTTTGGGTTCATCTTGTTTGGGACTCCTTGTGCTTCCTGGACTTGTATGTCTGTTTCCTTCACCAAGTTAGGGAAGTTTTCTGCCATTATTGTTTCAAACAGGTTTTCAATTTCTTGTTCTCTCTCTTCTCCTTCTGGCACCCCCAAGATGCAAATATTGGCATGCTTGAAGTTGTCCTAGAGGATCCTTACACTATCCTCATTTTTTAAAATTCTTTTTTCTTTCTGCTGTTCGGATTGGGTGTGTTTTGCTTCCTTATGTTCCAAATTGATGGTTTGCTTCTTGGCTTTACCTACTCTACTATTGAATCTGTGTAAATTATTCTTTATTTCAGTTCTTTTTTGATTGTGCATCCTTCATTTCTGACTGGTCCTTTTTTATGCTCTTGAGGCCCTCACTAAGTTCGCTGAGATTCTCACTAAGTTCATTGAGCATCCTTATAAGCAGTATTTTGAACTCAGCATCTGTTAGGTTGCTTATCTCTATTTTGCTTAGTTCTTTCCCTGGGGTTTTGTTCTGTTGTTTCATTTGTAACCTGTTTCTTTGTCTCCTCATTTTGGCTGCCTCCTTGTGTTGGTTTCTGTGTATTATTTAACGAGAGGTATGGGGCAGAAACCAGATGCTGCTTATTTGAAAGAATTTAGGAAAACCTAAAGCAGGATCCAAGACAGGCCAATCCTATAGTTAACCAACTGGCAACAGCTTGGGTGGGCCTGAAAGTTGGGTGGGCCTGAAAGTTGGGTGGGGCAAGCCTCAGGGAGTCACCAGGGCGGGGCTACCAGTGTGAGCCAGGTTGCTGGAGTCCCAGATATGGCGACTATCTCCTGCCCCCGGGAAGGGCTCACCAAATGAACAAAGGCCTCTGACAGCACGTTTGTCCCGGAGAAAGCCCCCTCTCCAGCCCTCGCTCCAGTGCCAAACAGCTCAGTTCTTCCCTGTATGTCTCTGGCGCCCCTTGAGCTGCCTCCCCTCCAAGCTTAGAGGGAGAGAGTCTGATAAGTCCGTGCGCGGGCCCTTTAAGGAGCTGCCTGGGGCTCCAGCCACCTCAGTTTCCCTGAGCCTCAGTTCCCGCTGGTTTTTCCAGCCAGAAGTTATGGGGATTCTCTTCCTGGCACTGGAACCCTAAGCTGGGAGCGTGGTGTGGGGAGGGGACCCCTCAGTCCTCAGGGAGGACATTCCCAGCAAGATGTTCTCCTGATTTTTATCCGCCACACGTGGGTGTGGGACCAGCCCATCTCCTCCGCCCCTCCTACCAGTCTCATGTGGCTGCTGCTTTAATTCCGTAGCTGTAGGACTTCCATTCAGCTCGATTTCAAGTGGTTTTAAATGATGGTTGTTCTACAGTTTAGTTGTAATTTTGATGTGGTTGTGGGAGGACGCGATATCGCATTTACCTACGCTGCCATCTTGACCGGAAGTCCCCATTAAATTTTTCAATGCAGCAAGTCTTACTCTTACAACATTAAAAAAATGAAAGTCATTTTCATTTTGGAAAAGTAATAGAAGACAGTGAATGTGTTTTCATAGCAGTTTGTTCTACTCCTTAACATGTGTGAATCAGGGCACTTTTCAAGGTCCTCTTCAGATCCTCGAAGCGTCACCTGCCCTGTTCCAGCTGGCGCTACTTCACCCAGCTCTGCACTGGATCTGACAGCCTTGCCACAGTACAGCTCTATGGTGCTTTACCCCATGCCTGTGTAGGCCTCTTGCTCCCACTTTCAGGCTTCTGTGTTGACATCAAGACACAGGATATCACCAGGCATGACTTGCTCATGGACAGGAGTGAACACCTCTTGAGGCAAACCTTTGACCAGTGGGAGACAGGGCTAGTGGATATGCTCGTCTCCCTTTCTTACTGGCCAGAGTGTCCTTCTGTTGCTTATTCCATGCATTTAGCAGTGGCTGACTTGATACTGTACTTGCTATAGACTGTCCCCTGTGTGAGTTTCTAGAAGTGCTGCCATAACAAAGTACGACACACTGGGTGGCATAAAAGAACAGAACTCTATTGCCTACAGTTCTGGAGGCTAGAAGTCTGAAATCAAGGTGTTGACAGGGCTGTGCTCCCCCTGGAGGTTCTGTGGTAGGATCCTTCCTTGTCTTCCTGCTTCTAGAAGCCCCAGGTGATCCTTGGCTTGTAGAGGCATCACTCCAATCTCATGTGCCATCTTCGCATGGCGTTCTCCCTGTGTGTCTGTTTTCTTATAAGGACACCAGTGACATTAGATTAAAGCCCACCATCTACCAATGATCCTATTTCCAAATCAGGTAGTTTTCTGAAATATTGGGCTTAACATTGTAACATATCTTTTTGAGTTGAACAATTCAACTCACAATACCCCATCTTCCCTGCCTCAGGCTGGTCTCTCACTTTTGTGTCCTGGGATTGTACCCCCTAATCAAGTAGCGTGGTGTGGAGCTTTTCCTCAGGCTGCGATTTCTGAGGAACTCCTCCTGAGGTCCTCTCTTATTGCACTTGAGCCTCACAGTCACCAGTCAGGTGAGTTAGGCCAATAAGAGAATCCCTGTTCTGCAGAGGAACCGGAAACACAGGTTAAGTGATTTGTCCGGTTTCTCAGTCACTCCAGGGCAGTCCTGGTCCCCACTGTGCCTCAGCACAATGTGTCACAGGAAGAGTGTAGTAACTTCAACTCCTCTTATTTTCTCTGCCCTCTGTTTGTATGGCTCCCAGATTCTATGGAAGAAGTTCATCCACGATGTGGAGAAAGAGAACAAAGATGGAAGGTGCATTTCCTTTTCTTTCCCATTCTTCTAGCCCATGAAAAGATGAACCTCTAGTGTTTTAGAACATGTCTTTCAGGGTTGAATCCATTTTATAAAAGGCAAATTCTTCATTGTTCATTACAGCCTTGAAACAGGCAACCTATCCATAAAAAACTTAACTATTTTTTCAACACAATAAAAAAGATGTTTATCATTGCCATTAAGAGCCCGGCTTTGAATCCAGACAGATCTAGGCTTACATTCTGGTTCTGCCACTTACAATTTATGTAACATGGGCAATTATTTAATCTCAAACACTAAGTCTCAGCTTACTCGTGCCTATTACTAAAGGCTGTGGTGAGAATTAAATTATTTTGGTACAGTGCCTGGCACATCATCAAAGCTTGATAAATGTGAATTTTTATATGTACCCACAGGATTTTTGAAAATTCCACTTTAAAGCTCTCATACAACAAAGGAATAGCCCATCTTTAGGTTGGTTATACCAACCAGTGAGTGTGGCTCTCAAAACACAGTCTCCAGGATGACTGGAAATGGGTGTAGGTGTTTAAAGAGAGCCCCATAATTAGTATTGCATTGTTGTGAAATTAGACCTGGGAATCTAATTGAGCACCTTTATAGAATTAAAATGCTTTCAAGGAGTTGGGAAATATAAAGATATTCAATACGAATGCAGTGAGGTGCTGGGCAGTGTCGCCATGGGAACCTTTAGAAAGCTTCAGAAAACAATGCTACAAAACAAAAGTTTAAGGAAGCCTGCTGAACCCAAGAAAACAAAGCACACAGCAGAGGTGCAAAATAAAGAGAAGTGCAAAATACTTTAATTCCATACCTCTTGAGAAGTTCGTGTTTTATGGTTTTCAGGTGTACCAGAGAACGTTGTTGTTCCTCAAATTTAAATATCTCCACAGTCGACCTCATGTGGGGATGATTCACAACATAAAGGTACACAGTATGATCTAAAGTGGGAAAAGGCATAATTTCCCATAAGTTAACTTCTATTGCAACTATTATTAGACTTGGTGTACAACTTGGTCACATCCAAGAATTTTTTTGTACATCCTGCATTTCAGCCCCACAGTCCACCTGATAGGTAAGTCAGACAAATGCCAGTGTCCCTATTTTATTGAAGAGAGACTCAGAGGGGAAATGAATTGTCAACAACTTTACCATCACCAAGTGGCAGAGCCAAGCCCTGACATTTCTACCATGGTCTCTTCATCCTCACCTGCATCCCTTTTCTAACAGAAAGATACAGAACCACAGTGGTGCATAAACACAGATGTGGTTTTCCCCGATGGCTTTTCAACGGGAGAAGTGAGTGCCAGCAAACAAAGCTTTGCTGAGAATTCTTTTCAGTGAGAATTTCCTACATTGTAAGACACGTTCAAGAAATGTCAGGGCTGTGTGAATATCTAAAATAAGCAACACTTCCCAGCTAGAGAATAAACTTCTGATGCAAGTCAACTACCTGAGGTTGCAATAACAATATTTAGTGAGCCCATGGACGTCCAATGTAAATATGAATGCAAGAGGAAACAGAGTGGATGATTTTAGGTATCACTAACATCAAGAATGTTTAAATCTCTGCTTTCATGTTGGAACATGAACTGCTATGAGCAGGATTGAGGGTAGTAATCTGACTCCTCACAGGACTGTTTTCTGACTTCTCAGGAGCGCTAAGTCAGAGGAGCTCTGGAGTTTGAAAAGGCTGCCCCCATCCTTCTGCGGGACTTGATCTGCATCCATCTCCCCCAGCCCCTCCCTTGATGGGGTTGCCAAGCATATAATGGAGCAAACCCAGGCCCTGAGATGGCCCCCCTAATACAGATACCTTGAGCCGAATTGAGGAAAGGGGCTCCCTCATGGATGAATCTTTCTTTTGGTCTGACCCAGCTCTGTTCCAGGCCACAGGTTTGGCAAGCAGAACTGAGTTGGATTTTAGCCCTCACGTGGCCCTGTAGCCAGACACTCCTGCCAAAGACTGCATGAACAGTAAAAATGCTGCCCTGGCCTCCCCCTTCATTAGGCCTCCACTGGACCCCTCCTTGCCGTACAAGCAATGCTTGGTGAGAATAATGTTCTCTGTCTTCTCATTCCATTCCAATTTATATGTGATGATTTGGCCTCATGAATTAAATGCATGTTTAAGGGAGGTGACCAACAAAGAAAAAGTTGTCCATCATAATATACTACATTCTGAAAGCCTGACTAAATGCCTGAGGGTTAATCTATAAACTATAAACCCAACCAACTCTCACTCTCCACAACAAGAAAAGCAAAAACAAAATACCTCCACCTCTGACACTATCCCATGCAATGAAATAGCTCTAGGTTAGCCGATCACTCATTACACCTTCTCCAGTGAAGCACCATGTCCAGTTGGGTGTCAGGCAAAAAAAGTAGCGATTTTTGTACTATTCAAGTCGAGCCTGGAGCCCTAATTTCACCCAAGTAAAGGACATGGGATTACAAGTAAGACCACCTGGGTTCTAGTTCTGGAACTGCCATTTACTACTGGCAGAAGAGACACCACACTTCGCTGCATTTTTCTAAACTTCATTTCTCTGGCTATAAAACTGAGCAGTAATATCTGAATTGCCTGTCTCATGGGGTTCATTCATTTATTCCTTTAACACATGTTCACAGCGCAGTGGATATGGTTCTAGGCTCTGGGAATCCAGCAATGAACAAGTCACGTATGCTTTTATAATGATTATATTCTAGAGAAAAAAACAGGGAGGAAATAATTAGTAAATAAAAGAAACTGAAGTGGGAATTGCCTTCTTCATAGAGTGGCAGCCACTTGAACAGTGACGATTAAGCTTGGCTCCAAAGATAAGAAGGAGCTCGCTACAGAGCAATAACGGAAGAAGGCTGGTATTTTTAACATTAATAAAATACATTAATTGCCATTTTGATGACTGCTAGATGAGGTGCATTGAGAAGAAATATGACAAGGTGTGTACCCTGAAACCAGATGGTGGGGAAGGCGTCCCTGGGAAAGTGATATATAAGCTGAAGCCTGAGTGATGAGGAAGAGTAAGCCAGTAGTGGAAAGATATTCCAGGCAGAGGGAACTGCAGATGCAAAGGCCCTGAGACATGTAGCATTTTGTAGGACTAAAAGAAATCCAATGTGACTAGTTCGAAGAGACACGGGAATGGTGGTGTCCAGTGAGGCTGGAGAGAGCACCCAAATACCAGAAAGTGTAGGAATAGTGCCTAGGAATCCGGGCTATTTTGAAGATTCAAGGTTTATCTTCAGAGTAATGGGAACATCATGGAGAATTTTAAGAAGAGCGTGATATGATCAGATTCGCATAAAAATAACTGAAAATGGGTTGAGGTAGCATAAGAGAGAAGGGGCAGTCATGGGAAAGACATGTTGGGTGCTTGGACTGGGATGGTGGCAGGGAGGATGGGGAGAAGTGTACAGCCTGGAGAGATACTTAAGAGGGAAATTGGACAGAACATTGTAACCGATTGACTGAATGGGGCAGGGAGAGGAGGGGGGCCAGGTTGGATCCAGGGTTTAAGGAATAAATAAGTTAATAGACATGAAAATGCTTTATAAAGTAGAAAGCAATACAAAATTGTTATGTACAATTACCTTTTTTTTTTTTATCCTCACCCGAGGACATTTTTCCATTTTTTTTACAGACAGAGTGGGAGGGAGAGAGAGGAACAGAGAGAGAGAGAGAAACATCGACGTGAAAGGGACACATCGAGTGGCTGCCACCCGCACAACCGACCAGGGCCGGGGACAAACTGCAACCGAGGTACGCGCCCTTAGTGGGAACCGAACCCGGGTCTCTCAGGACCGCAGGCCGACGCTCTAACCGCTGAGCCAAACCGGCCAGGGCTGTACAATTACCTTTTAAAGAAAAACTTGTTAAACAAATAAGCAGATATACAGGTGTGGGCAAAAGTAGGTTTACAGTTATTCATATGGAAAAAGACATGCAGGTTATGATCATTGCAATAGCTTTATTAACTCAAAAGAAATGCACAATGGCACAGTAAACCTACTTTTGCCCACCCTTGTATAACATTTCAAGGGAATACTTAACCTACTTGATAAAATAGTATTCAAGCATATTTAAAAATACCCATTTATTTTTTTATTTCTTTAATTTTTTTAAAATTCTCATCATTAACTTTTTGTTTTTTATATATAGATAGAGTGGAAGGGAGGGAGGGAAGAGAGAGAGAAACATCAATGAGAGAGAGACACATCGATTGGTTTCCGGGGATCAAACCTGCAATCCAGGTACATGCTCTTGACTGAGAATCAAACCTGTGACCCTTGGACCCATGAGTCAACGCTCTGACCACTGAGCCAAATCAGTCAGGGAGATACCCATTTATTTATACTTGAATGAGTCTGTTGGTGCAGACCAAAGTTATCGGATTAGTGGTTAGAAATAATTGTGAGTCATTCTTTTTCACTCAGTTGAGCAAATTTATACTTAACAATACATTGTAATTCCATAATGTGTTTGGAAGAATTAAAGCATCATTTCTTTAAACGTTCTGAACTGCAACACTTCCATTTGGTCTTCCCTTCATTAGTTACTGTTAGGTTTCACTGTTCTTATTTTCTACATGCTCTATGGACCTACAAGAATTTAAAAATAAAATTGGTCTGGAATACTGAACTATCAACAACTAAAACGTAATATTGAAAAATTTTTTAAAGATATACAGTGTATTAATACATACGTTTTGTTTTTATAACAGCTTTTTTGAAATATAATTTTCTTGCCACTAAACTCACTTTTAAAATGTATAAGTTAGGCCCACCTGATGTGTCTCAGTGGTTGAGTATCGACCCATGCACCAAGAGGTCGCTGGTTCGATTTCTGGTCAGGGCACATGCCCGGGTTGTGGGGCAAATCCCCAGTGGGGGACATGCAGGAGGCGGCCAATTGATCTTCTCTCTCATTGTTGTTTCTATCTCTCGCTCCCTCTCCCTCTCTCTCTAATATTAATAGTGACAAAATAAATAAATAAATAAATAAATAAATAAATAAATAAATAAATAAAATGTACAAGTTAGTGGTTTTTAGTATATTCGCAGAGTTGTACAACCATAACCACTATTTAGTACTGGAACAGTTTTACTACCCCTAGAGGAACATTTTCATTATCCCAAGAAGAAACTGCATTCCCATTAGCTATCACTCCCTGTTCCCCACTGGCCCCAGCCCCTGCAAACCATTAGTCTAGTTTTTGTCTCTATGGATTTGCCTATTCTAGACACGATATAAATGGAATCATGCAGTATGTGGTCTTTTGTGATTAAATCCTCTCGATTAGGCTAGTGTTTACAAGGTTCATTCATGTTGTAGCATGTATCAGTATCAGTTGATGGGAATTTGGGTTATTTATACCTTGGGGGTGTTAGGAGTAAAATGCTGCTATGAACATGTGTGTGTAGTGTTTATGTGGACCTATGTTTTTAGTTCTCTTGGGTATATACCAAGGAGTCAAGTATCTAAATCATATGCAAACTGTATATATAATATTTTGAGGAACTGCTTAACTGCTTTCAAAAGTGACTGCGCCATTTTACAATCTCACCAGCAAAGTGTGAGGGTTCCAATTTTTTTCCCACATTCTTAGACTTCCTACTGGGTGTGCAGTGGTATCTCATGGTGGTTTTGATGAGCATTTCCCTAATAACTAAGGATATTGAGTAGTTTTTCATGTGTTTATTGGCCATTTGTATATCTCTTTGGAAAGATGTCTACTAAGATCCTTTGCCCATTTTTTAATTGGGTTATTTGTCTCTTTGTTGTTGAGTTGTAAGAATTATTTATGGCCCTGGCCGGTTTGGCTCAGCAGATAGAGCATCGGCCTGTGGTCCAGAGAGACCCGGGTTTGGTTCCCACTAAGGGGACGTACCTCGGTTGCAGTTTGTCCCTGGCCCTGGTTGGGTTGTGTGGGTGGCAACCACTTGATGTGTCCCTTTCATGTCAATCTTTCTCTCTCTCTTCCTCTCTCTCCCTCCCACCCTATCTGAACAAAAAAATGAAAAAATGTCCTCAGGTGAAGAAAAAAAAAAGAATTATTTATGTATTCTGGATAAAATCTACTTATCAGATGTATGATTTTCAAATATTTTCTTTTATTCTTTGGTTGTTTTTTTATTTTCTTCATTGTGTCTTTTGAAACAGAAAGGTTTTAATTTTGATGAAGTCTAATTTACCTGTTTTATCTTTTATGTTATGTTTTTAATGTCACAAAACTGTTTTCAAAGGGCCATTAGTTTATAGGTTAGATTTCTGATAACAATATGCAAACTGGTCTTGATGGTCCAATGAGAAGCAAAGGGGATAGGAAAAAGAGGGAGTGACTACTTCTAGTCTCCCTTCTTCAATATGATGTTAAAAAATGTATTACTACACATTTATTATCTTACAAATATATACCTTTGTAGTAAAATAGCATCTTCTCTCCTTTCACATACGTGTTGAGTAGTTGGGAATGAGTGGTTTGTATTTCTTTCATTCCCTCCTTATTCCTAAGCATTCAGGCTTTACCTTCGTCGATGAAAGTATCAATCCCATGTGGATTGAATGATGCTTTGTCAAAACCATCACTGATGCTTAGTTCCTGGACCCTTGGGTTTTGCTCATTCAGATCCATCATGAAGATTTTTCCTGGCTCATTGGGTGCAAAGCTTGGAATGCCTGGATAGTTTAATCCCTATAAAAAACAGAGAATAAGTATGTTCATATATACATACCAAAACAATGTTTTCATAAGGAAGTTAAAATCTCAAAGCCTAACAAAAATGTTCAAAGTTCCAAACTTCTTCCTGATTTCCAGGACTTTTTCCTCTGTCCACTGTTGCCATGATCTTATCTGAGGGATTGCCAATGTCAACTAAAGCACTGAGAGTGAGAAGAACCCAAAGTCCATGTTTAGTACAGAGAGAAGTGGTTTAGCCAAAGAGTACAATGCAAAAAACTAGGCTGTGCTACTTTGTGTGGGTCCGTTGGCCTGCCTGTGCCTCATGTTCCTCTTTTAGAAAATGAGAAAGTTAAAGTGGATGACGGCTAAGAGTCCCTCCAGTCCTAATAGCCTTTAACTAACCCCCCTCAAAGCAGAGAGGAGCGGCGTATGGTTTCATTGTATTGCTTCCATCCCTACATCCATTATATTTTGTAGTAGAATTAGCCAAAAATTACATGGGGGAACGGTTTCAGAGAGTTGACTGTCTCTGACTTATTTTGTTCCTACAGATATGTCTGGAAATGTGAACATGAATCTTTTTCTCTAAATAATGCAGTAAGTTCATTCCAGTAACTTGGACAATGGCTGTTTATTGGAAGGACCAGGTGTTTGTCAACCAATCATAGGCATCCTGAATGCATTGGGCCTGGGCTGCATTGGGCCTCCCAGGTCATTGTGTCAAATCTGGGGGTTGATTTATTCTACACAAGTTACAAACCTCAGCCCACTTCCTCCCCATATCCCTCCACGATTACTCTGATATATTTCAACATCAATATCAACAACCCGGTATCTTTTCTTGTACTCTCATTTTCCCACTTATAATCAATTTAAACTCTCCCTTTCCTACTCTACCTTCTCTGTCTCTCACCTTTTCCCCTCCCTTTCTTATAAACACACACACACACACACAAACACACACACTTACTTATAATAATGCTATTCTTGGACCTTCCACTGTTCCCTGACTCACCCCGTGATGGAGCATGGCAAAAAACACTTGGCTTAGATAAGTGTCATGATGAATGACACACTTCTAATAAAATGGCTTCACATTCACTTGGTTTTCTGTTTAAGGTAGTTGGGTAAGAATTTGTGGCAAGTGACTCCAAACAATTCTTTTGATATCATTCACCACCAAAAATGGTGGTGCAGACATCTTATTTTTCTCAATAGCCTACAGGTATGTGTGGATGGGCATTGAAACCCTCCACTGGCCTCATTTATGAGCACATGCATTCAGTATGCCAGCCGGTATGTTAGGTGCTGAGCATGGCCATGAACGCTCCTATGTCCTGGCCTCGAGGAGCTTGAAATCCAGGCAGGCGGCACCAAGAAAGCCCATCAGAAGTGGTATCATACGTAAGGGCCTGAGCACAGGGAACCCGAAGCACCTCACCCAGCAGGAGAGAGTTGGGGAAGACTTTCCTTAGGAATTCAAGTGCCACCCCAGTGAGACCTCACAGAGAACTACAAGTTAGCCAACACGTGTAAAGAGGGGAATAACCTTGCAGACAGAACAGCTTGCCAAGGACCAAGGCAAGGAAGCTGATGGACTAAAAATATCTGTCTCACAGAATTACCCTTAAAATCAGCAGCTTCTAAATGTGTTCTAGGGTGGCGAGAAAGGGTGACAGGAGAAAATAAGAACAGGGACTTGAATTTATTCCAGTCATAAAGATTAAAAATAAGCAGAGAACATCCTCCTCAGCCTATAAGTATGAGTTATTTGTTAGTTTACAAAAAGAGCTCCATTCTTTAAAACTTCATGTTAACATTTCTCAGGGCATTATTTGTGATGAAAATCTCTATTTTCCATATGGCAATAATTCAGTACTTTTAGTTCCAGTGAAAATAGAAAAGACGCATACGGTAAGAACCACAAATATTATTTCCCAACAGCACAGACACTTTCTAGCCATATAATAATCGTTTTGAAAGGCCTATTTGGCATAACATTGAATCTCTAAATTGGCAATAGAAAATGTAAGTCAACAAAGAAAAAGCTTTTCTGGACAGCTTTGTTTTATCTTTGGTTTTGGAGGAAAACTAAATAAATGAAATCCTTCCCACCCACCCACTCCCACACATATCACCACCACCAGCAATTTAAAATAAAAATGAGACCCTGACTCTACTGTGCATATTTAAGAATTTAGAAATTGAGGCTATTAAGGGCTATTATACATACCCTCTTTTTTTTTTTTTTTTTGGACAAAATGATACAGATTTAAAAGCTCATTTTATTTGGTAGTATTTTCTTGGCTAAAATGGAACTTTAGAACATACGATTTCAGGAATCAGAATTCACATAGAAAATGTAGGTAGTCAATCTACTTTTTCACTATCTTACGTCCCATTTCAAATTGCAACTGATTTAACAAATCTATGACATTTTTCAACATCTTCACAACATATACACTTTCACTGAAATCCAATCCTTCTTGTTGCTCCCTGATCATCCCAACCCATGAAAGTGGGATTGGGAATTAAATGAGGGCTTTTCTCTACTTCTCTTTAAGGAGATGGAAAAAATGATAGGAAACCCAAGATAAAAAGTGCTTAGGGTTTTGAACCGAGTTACATGGTTAACATTGAATCCATAAACATTTACCGAGCTCCAAACACAGGCAGGCACGGAGAGAGGAATACTAGTTACAGAGATCACTACTAGAAGTTGAGGCCCAGGTAAATATGGCAAAGGGTCAGATCTGGAGATTAGTTTAGGAATTGAACAAAATCATTGCACATTTACTGAGACACCACTGAGTTTCGGAACTGCTCACAGGAAGCAAGCCTGAACATTCCTGTAGTGTCCTAATCAGCTCTCCAGAATCCTGTTTTGGCTTTTTTGGTTGACTGGTTTACCCGCAGGTGGAATGAGTGGGTAGGAGTCCATCTGGCAGCATTAGTCGGGAACATTAATGTGCTGTCTGTACAGTTATTGACATGAATATCAAAGGGGTATAGAAGATACTCACACTGGAGATAAAAGCCAGCCCACTAGGAAGTATATCAATATCTTCAGAGCCATATTCTGCAAAAGAAGTGGAGGATCAGAAAGATGCATGTTTGAAGGCTAAAAAGATAAATCTCACAGTCAAAACTTTGAACTTCATTGGAAACTCCATTGACTTTTTGCAACTATTTACTTGGGAAACTATATTAACTTTCAAGAATCCCACAGGCACGTTATTCTACAACAAAAAGTGAGTTAGACTCCAGTACAATGTTCTTTTAGAGTTCCATCTCAGGAGAAAAAACAAATAACTATAAAATATATTGATATCCTAGATTTACTCTTTAAATAATGACTTCTAGGGTCTGTCCTGAGAGATTCAGCTTTATTCCCCACAGAAGACTGATCTGTAGACTAAGTGATAACATTTAGAAAGTCATCATTGTGAAGGTCTTTTAAAGGCCTCTCTGCCAAGCATTTCTTTTCTTCCAACTTGTTGAGGCTTAAAAATTCCATTATTATCTAATCATATTGGGAAAATGTTGAGTCATTGCTCTTTTTTACAAAGGCAATACATCTTATGATGGACTATAAAGTATAAATGAATTTTAAAGAGTTTGGTCAGATTTCTTTCCATTGAGAGCTGGTCTTGAGTATTTTTCTTTGGAAAGAAGCATCTAATAAGCAAATTATGACTGAGATTAGGATGAAAAAGGGGCTTGCATGGCTCCTAGGAGAGAGAGAGAACCAGAGGTGGCATGGTCCAAGCAGGCAGGACTGAGGGTAAAGGTGTCGATTACCTAGTGTGGCAAATGTATGTTACAAATATGGTAGAATCAATATGTATCATGTCCACATGCTCTTCTTAAAATGTGATGTTCATACTCTCCCATCAAGAGGTAAAGTCTGCATTGTCTCTCCTTGAACCTGGGTAGACCTTTGTAACTGCTTGACAAACAGAACGAGGTGGAAGTATTGCCACAGGACTGACAGACAAGGTGAAATAGCTCTTGCTGGTGTTCTCTTTCTCTCTTCCTCCTTTTCTCTTTCTTTCTCTCTTCTCCCCCCACCCCCCACCATGAACCCTGGGAGACCTGGGTGACCTGGACCTAAATGTAAGAAGTCTGACTACTCTCAAGCTACTGAAGAGAAACTATAGAAAGATCACACAAAGGAGAAAGACGATGCCTTAACATGCCCTTAGAAAGGACTGTGTCGAAGCATGACTGTCAGTTAATACGATTATCATGTCACATCTTAGAGCAAAGGTTCTGACAGCCAGCTAAAAAAACAAGAGGAACGTGGTTTTTATTTCCTTCTACTCCCAGCCAGCTTCCTTTTTATTTACTTATTTATTTCTTTATCCTCACCCGAGGACATTTTTCCATTATTTGTTCAGGTAGAGTGGGAGAGAGAGAGAGAGAGACATCGATGTGAAAGGGACACATCGAGTGGCTGCCACCTGTACGACCAACCAGGGCTGGGGGAAAACTGTAACCGAGGTCCATGCCCTTAGTGGGAACCAAACCCAGGTCTCTCTGGACTGCAGGCCGATGCTCTAACCACTGAACCAAACCTGCCAAAGCAAAATTAGGTATAATTTTGATTCATTCACACCAGAAGGCTCCTGTTGTGTTGGCTGCTGTCAATTTTTTATTTTTTATTTTTGACAATCTGAAGGAAAAAAGGTCAGTGCCCCTGCCTAAATAGTTAGTCATTGGAAAGAAGATGGGGCGGGCAGGACCGGAGGGAGGGTGAATGTGTGAGAGAGTGAGCGAGTGTGTGAGAGTGTGAGTGGACGTGAAGGTGGACGACCAAACCCGAGCAGTGCAGAGTAGTGGAGCTCCCAAGGTGCTGGTCACGGAAGCCACAGACAGCCCAGAGCCCAGCACCATCCCCCTTAGTAGCAGCCTGATCAGAGTCCAGATATAACCCCAGGAACAGAGGCTGGGAGCAGACATCTATCCTCAGGCAACAGAAGCACAGACCAGCAGCTGAGACTCATCCCCAAAACTACAGCAAAAGCTGAGCAGGAGTTGAGCCCCACGAGGCAGCAGCACTCCCCAGCCACCAGCCCCGGAACCTGGGGCTCCACAGAGGCCTGTGAAGTCCAGCACCTCACAAGAACAGTGGGAGCCTGAGAGACTGGTGCGATCCAGCTGCCAGCCCGCGGGCACCAGAGAGGCCTGTGCACCCCAGTAGCCCATAACATAGGCATAGAGCCGGGTCCCCAAAGGGGCTGTGTGATCCATTTACCCAAGAGACCTGCAAGGGGGGGGGGGGCTCAGAAAGGCCTATGCGACCCAGCTGTGCACAAGATAGGCATAGAGGATGTGAAAATGGAGGTGGAGTAAATAGAAGCTACGCAGATGATCTTCCAGGACTAAAAGGGAATTACAATTAATATAAAGACAAATCCTTGGCAAAAAGCAACAGAAAAGCAGCAGGACAGGACCATATAACCAGGGACACTGGTAGGATCTGCAGAGTGTGAGAAGGTGGTGGGCTGGGAGCCCATGTACAGCAGCAGTCTTAGCTGTGAGCAGTGCCATTGGGGAATAAAGACCAAGCCCGCTCCACAGCACAGAGAGCCAGACAGAGTGCTAAAATAGCCATAGCCACTCACCTGGGAGCTATGGCAGAGGGAGAGCACACTGGGCTGGAATTCATGGGGATACCCGGGATTTGGAGGGCATTCAGAGTTTTTGCTGACTTGTAGCCGCAAAGAACTATGGCCAGTGTGCTCCTTCCCAGAATGGTAGGGAAAAGCAGCAGCCCTCCCACCCCTTGGAGATTCAGGCTTTCCCAGGGGAAGCAAAGAAATGCAGATTGAGGCTCATTAACAACCAGCCTCTATCCCACCCTCTGGAAATCCTGTTATGCAGAACACCAGGGCTACATTCTAAGGCACTGAGTAACTGACACTACTAGCTACCAGGAAAAAGCTAGAGGATAACTGAACCTTTCCTGGGCTTGCAAATCTAACCAAGAAAGTAAGACTTGAAATCAGTGTTTAATGTGGGCCCACCCAAGCTCATCCAAACACAGTAGAGGGAGCCACAAACAGCAGAACACCAACACCCATAGGGAAAATTTGGCAGGCCCCAAAACCCACTGAGATAGCCAAAATGATTAAACAAACAAACAAATCCCAAATGAAAGAAAAAGAGAACTCTACCGAAGATGAGATAAATAAAATGCAGTTAAGCAAATTATCAGGGGTAGAGTTCAGAGCCATGATTGTGAAGAAGCTCAACAGCATGAGTAAGACATCAGCACCATGAGTAAAGATGTAGAAACGTTGAAAACCAACCAAGTGGAAATGAAGAATGACATAGCAGAAATTAAGAACACATTGGAAGCACTAACCAGCAGAGTAGAGGAGGCTGAGGACCGGATCAGTGAATTAGAAGACAGGGTAGAAAAAAATCAACCAATCAGAAAACCAAAAGGAAAAAACAATTAAAGAACAGGAAGATAGCTTAAGAGAACTGTGGGACAACTGGAAACGTAATAACATTTGCATCATAGGAATCCCCGAAGAGGAAGAAAATGGGCAAGGGGTAGACAATACATTTGAAGAAATAGTGACAGAAAACTTTCCTAACTTGATGATGGAAGAAGGCATTCAAGTTCAAGAAGCAGAGAGAGCCCCAAGTAAGAAGAACCCGAACAGGCCCACACCAAGACACATAGTAATTAAAATGCCAAAAATTAAAGACAAACAAAGAATCCTAAATGCAGCAAGAGATAAGCAACAGGTTACCTACAAAGAAAACCCCATAAGGCTCTCAGTTGACTTCTCAACAGAAACAGTACAGGCCAGAAGGGAGTGGCATGAAGTAATCAAGGTCATGAAAAACAAGGATCTGAATCCAAGACTACTCTACGTAGCAAGGCTGTCATTCAAAATAGAAGGTCAAATAAAGAGCTTCCCAGACAAAAAAAAAAAAAAAAAAAAAAAGGCTAAGTGAATACATTAGCACCAAACCAGCACTGCAAGAAATGTTAAAAGGACTGCTGTAATTAGTAGAAGAAATTGGAAGAAAAATAGAACCACACTAAACAAATATGGCAATAAATAAGTACATATCAATTATCACCTTAAATGTGAATGGTTTGAATGCTCCGATAAAAAGACACAGAGTCGCTGACTGGATAAGAAAGCATGACTCACATATATGTTGTTTACAACAGACCCACCTCACAGCAAAAGACTCACATAGGTTGAAAGTGAAGGGATGAAAAAAATCTTTCAAGCAAACAGAAAGCAAAAAAAAAACCTGGGGTAGCAATACTCATATCTGATAAAGTAGATTTCAAAACGAAGGCCATAAGTAGAGACAAAGAAGGCCACTACATAATAATAAAAGGATCTATCCAACAGGAATATATAACCTTGGTAAACATATATGCACCCAATATAGGAGCACCAACATATATTAAAAACTTTTGGAGGACTTCAAATGAAAAATCGACAGGAATACAACCATAGCAGGGAATTTCAATACCCCTTTGACATCACTGGATAGATCTTCTAGACAAAAAATTAACAAGGAAACACAGACTCTAAATGAAACGCTAGATCAAATGGATTTCATAGATATCTACAGAGAATTACACCCCAAAGCTGCAGAATTCACAATCTTCTCAAGTACACATGGGACATTCTCAAAAATAGACCACATGGTAGGGCTGAAACTAAGTCTCTACAAGCTCAAAAGATTGAAATCATATTAAGCATTTTCTCAGATCACAATAGCATGCAACTACAAATAAATTACAACAAGAATATGCAAAGAGATTTGAAAACATGGAGGCTAAATAGTATGTTATTGAACAATAAATGGGTTACCATGGAGATCAAGGAAGAAATTAAAAACTTCCTGGAAACCAATGAATATGAACACACAACAATACAAAATTTATGGGATGCAGTGAAAGCAATTCTGAGAGGGGAATTCATAGCAGTACAGGCCTACCTCAAGAATCAAGAAAAATTTCTAATAGTCCATCTAACCTTACAACTTAAAGAACTAGAAGGCAAACAAACAAACAAACAAAATCTCAGAGCAAGTAGAAGGAAGGAAATAATCAAGATCAGAGTAGAAATAAATGACATGGAGACCAAAAAAACAATTCAAAGGATCAATGAAAGCAAGAGCTGGTTTTTTGAAAAAATAAACAAGATTGATGGACCTTTAGCTAGACTCACCAAGAAACAAGGAGAGAGAACCCAAATACACAAAATCAATTATGAAAGAGGAGAAGTAACAACTGACACCACAGAAATACAGAAGATCGTTAAGAAATACTATGAACAGCCCTGGCCAGTTTGGCTCAGCGGTTAGAGCGATTGCCTGCAGTCCGGAGAGACCTGGGTTCGGTTCCCGCTAAGGGCATGTACCTCGGTTGCAGTTTGTCCCCGGCCTTGGTTGGTCGTGCGGGTGGCAGCCACTCGATGTGTCCCTTTCACATCGATGTTTCCCTCTCTCTCTCTTCCTCTCTCTCCCTCCCACTCTGTCTGTACAAAAAATGGAAAAATGTCCTCGGGTGAGGATAAAAAAAAAAAGAAAAGAAATACTTTGAACAATTATATGGCAACAAATTCGACAATCTAATTGAAATGGACAAATTTCTAGAAACACATAGTCTCCCAAAACTGGACCAGGGAGAGATAGAAAACTTGAACAGACCAATAACAACAAAGGAAATTGAAGATGTAATCTAGACTCTCCCAGCAAACAAAAGCCCAGGCTCAGATGGCTTCGTGGGGGAATATTACCAAACGTTCAAGAACTAATACCCATTCTCCTCAAACTACTTCAATAAATCAAGAAGAAGGAAGACTTCCAAACTCATTTTATGAGGCTAGCATAATTCTAATTCCAAAAGCAGAAAAAGACATTACAAAGAAAGAAAACTACAGACCAATATCCCTGATGAACATAGATGCCAAAATCCTGATCAAAATACTAGCAAATCAAATCCAGCAATACATCAAAAAGATTATTCATCATGACCAAGTGGGATTCATGCAAGGGATGCAAGGCTGGTACAATATTCGCACGTCAATAAATGTGATACACCACATAAACAAAATGAAAGATAAAAATCATATGATCATGTCAATAAATGCTGAAAAAGCATTCGACAAAAGCCAGCACCCATTTCTGATAAAAACGCTCAGCAATCTTGGGATAGAGGGATCATATCTCAACATAATTAAGGCCATTTATGAAAGACCTATAGTCAACATCATATTCCATGGGGAAAAATTAAAAGCATTTTCCTTAAGAACGGGAACAAGACAAGGATGCCCACTTTCCCACTCTTATTTAACATAGTACTGGAAGTCTTAACCACAACAATCAGGCAGGAGAAAAAATAAATGGGATCCACATTGGAAAGGAGGAAGTGAAACTCATTATTCGCAGATGACACAATACTATGCGCAGAAAACCCCAAAGACTCCATCAAAAATCTACTAGACTTAATAAATAAATTTTGCAAAGTAGCAAGATACAAAATTAACATCAAAAAATTGATGGCATTCTTATACCCAAATGATAAACTCACAGAAAGAGAAACTAAAATAAAATCCCATTTACCATCACAGCAAAAAAATTAAGATACCTAGAAATAAACTTAACCAAAGAAACAAAGGACCTATTCGCAGAAAACTACAGGTCATTGAAAAAAGAAATAGAGGAAGATATAAAAAAGTGGAAGCACATACCTTGTTCATGGATTGGAAGAATCAACATCATTAAAATGTCCATACTACACAAAGCAACCTATAGATTCAATGCAATCCCCATCAAAATACCAACGATATACTTCACAGAACTAGAACAAATACTTCAGAAGTTCATATGGAACCAAAAAAAGTCCTGAAATAGCCACAACAATCTTGAAAAAGAAGAACAACATTGGAGGCATCACGTTACCAGATTTCAGGTTATACAACAAAGCCACTGTAATCAAAACAGCCACCAAACCATTATTATATGAAATGTTGAAGGGTCTTTTTGAGGAAAAGATAAAATATGTGAACAAGCAAAATAGCAATGAATACATATCTGTTGACAATGGAATCTACAAACAAAATGAACAGGCAGAAGAGAAACATTCTCATAGATACAGAGAACATTTTGTTGGTTGCCAGATGAGAGGAGGGTTGGGGGAATGGGTGAAAAAGGTGAAGGGATTATGAAGTACAAATTCGGGGACTTCCGGTCAAGATGGCGGTGTAGGTAAACGCGGTATCGCGTCCTCCCACAACCACATCAAAGTTACAACTAAACTACAGAACAACCATCATTCAAAACTGCCTGAAATCAAGCTGAATGGAAGTCCTACAACTACGGAATTAAAGCAGCAGCCACATAGAGACTGGTAGCAGGGGCGGTGGCGCGAGGGGCGGCAGCGGCGATGGGCTGGTCCCACACCCATGTGTGGCTGATAAAAATCAGGAGGCTCCCGCGGCTGGGAAGGTCCTTCCTGAGGACTGAGGGGTCCCCGTCCCACACCAGGTGCCCCGCTCAGGGTTCCAGTGCCAGGAAGAGAAGTCCCCATAACTTCTGGCTGGAAAAACCAGCGGGAACTGAGGCTCAGAGAGGCTGAAGCGGCTTGAGCCCCAGGCAGCTCCTTAAAGGGCCCGCGCACGGACTTATCAGACTCTCTCCCTCTAAGCTTGGAGGGGAGGCAGCTCGAGGGGCACCAGAGACATACAGGGAAGAACTGAGCTGTTTGGCACTGGAGCGAGGGCTGGAGAAGGGGCTTTCTCGGGGACAGACATGCTGTCAGAGGCCTTTGTTCCTTTGGTGAGCCCTTCCCTGGGGCAGCAGACAGTCGCCATATCTGGGACTCCAGCAACCTGGCTCACACTGGTAGCCCCGCCCTGGTGACTCCCTGAGGCCCCGCCCCACCCAACTTTCAAGCCCACCCAAGCTGTGGCCACTTGCTTAACCATAGGATTGGCCTGTCTTGGATCCTGCTTCAGGTTTTTCCTAAATTCTTTCAAACGAGCAGCATCGGGTCTCAGCGAGCTCCATACCTCTCACTAAGTAATACACAGAAACAAACACAGGGAGGCAGCCAAAATGAGGATACAAACAAACAGGTCCCAAATGAAAGAACAGAACAAAACCCCAATAAAAGAACTAAGCGAAAGGGAGATAAGCAACCTAACAGATACTGAGTTCAAAATACTGCTTATAAGGATGCTCAATGAACTTAGTGAGAACCTCAGTGAACTTAGGGAGGGCCTCAAGAGCTTAAAAAAGGACCAGTTAGAAATCATGGATACACAGTTAGAATTGAAGGAGGCATTAACTGAAATAAAGAATAATTTACACAGCTTCAATAATAGAGTATGTCAATCCAAGGAGCAAACCATCGATTTGGAAAATAAGGAAGCAAAAAATGCCCAATCAGAACAGCAAAAATAAAATAAAAAAAAAAAAAAATGAGGATAGTGTAAGGAGCCTCTGGGACAACTTCAAGCATGCCAACATTCGCATCTTGGCGGTGCCGGAAGGAGAAGAGAGAGAACAAGAAATCGAAAACCTGTTTGAAACAATAATGGCAGAAAACTTTCCTAACTTGGTGAAGGAAACAGACATACAAGTCCAGGAAGCACAGAGAGTCCCAAACAAGATGAACCCCAAGAGGCCCACACCAATACACATCATCATCAAAATCCAAAAGGTTCAAGACAAAGAGAGAATCTTAAAAGCAGCAAGAGAAAGGCAGCTAGTTACCTATAAGGGAGTTCCCATTAGGCTGTCAGCTGATTTCTCAAAAGAAACTGTGCAGGCCAGAAGGGAATGGCAAGAAATATTCAGAGTGATGAAAACCAAGAACCTACAACCAAAATTACTCTATCCTGCAAAGCTGTCATTTAGAATCTATGGACATATAAAAACGTTCCCAGACAAGAAAAAGTTAAAGGAGTTCATCACTACCAAACCATTATTATATGAAATGGTGAAGGGTCTTTTTGAAGAAAAAGATAAAATGTATGAACAAACAAAATGGCAATGAATACGTATCTATCAACAATGGAATCTACAAACAAAATGAACAGGTAGAGCAGAAACATTCTCATAGATACAGAGAACATTTTGTTGGTTGCCAGTTGGGAGGGGGGTTGGGGGAATGGGTGAAAAAGGTGAAGGGATTAAGAAGCACAAATTCATTGCTAGACTGACAAACCTCAAAGGGAACGGGTTGGGGGGTGGGAAGAAATAAATCAAAGAACTTATATGCATAACCAATGGACACAGACAACAGTGTGGGAAAAGGCAGGAGGGGGGCAGGAGTGGGGGGGAGGGGGTCAATGGGGGAAAAATGAGGAACATCTGTAATACATTCAAAAATAAAGATTTAAAAATCTTTTTAAATAAATATTTAATTTAAAAAAATAAAACTAAAAACAAAACAAACAAACAAAAAAGCAGCCTGGTACTGGCACAAGAACAGGCAAATAGACCAGTGGAACAAAACAGAGAACCCAGAAATGGACCCAAGGCAAATGCTCAATTAATCTTTGACAAAGAGGGCAAGAGCATATGGTGGAGTAAAGACAGCCTCTTTAATAAATGGTGTTTGGAAAATTGGACAGCTACATGCAAAAAAAAAAAAAAGAAATGAAACTAGACCATCAACTTATACTATACGCAAGAATAAACTCAAAATGGATTAAAGACTTAAATGTGACTCATGAATCCATAAAAATTCTAGAAGAAAATATACACAACAAAATTTCAGACATCATACTCAGCAGAATTTTCACTGATACATAACCTAAGGTAACACAAACAAAGGAGAAAATGAACACATGGGACTACATCAAACTAAAAAGCTTCTGCACAGCAGAAGAAGCAACCACCAAAATGGAAAGCTAACCCACTGTATGGGAGAGCATAATTGCCAATGATACATCAGATAAGGGGTTAATTTTCAATATATATATATAGAGTGCTCATACAACTCAACAAAAGGAAGACAAAGAACCCAATTAAAAAATGGACAGAGGAACTAAATAGACACCTCTCCAAACAGGACATACAAATGGCTAAGAGACAAATAAAGAAATGCTTAACATACTATTCATCAGAGAGATGCAAATTAAAACAACAATGAGGTATCACCTCACACCTGTCAGAATGGCCACCATCAACAAATCATCAAATAACAAGTGTTGGCGAGGGTGTGGAGAAAAGGGGACTCTAGTGCACTGCTGGTGGGAATGCAGACTGGTGCAGCCAGTATGGAAAACAATATGGTGTTATGTTGGGGTCAATCGAGGGCCCTTTAAGAATAAGTTGGCTGTACGTGCAGAACTTGTTTTCCTGCTTGCAGTTTATTGCCTGAAGGTCCTTGAAGTATCGCCTTGAGGAGTATTCCTGAGATAAGGCCCCTGGTTAGTGTTGGAGCAGTAAATGCCTTTGATGATTAAAAGTTGTTTTCTCTGCTCATGCACCCTTTTCCTCCCTTCCTGCCTGACTTTTCCCACAAGTATATAATCTGTTACCTATCTGCAATAAAGTTGAGACTTGATCAGACTCCTGTCTTGTCTCCATTTCTCGTGTCTCTTGTCCCTTCTCATCCTCACTCCCCCTCTAGAGTCCTCATTGCTCGACCTGCGGGACGGGTCAGTGTTACCTCAAAAAATTAAAAATGAACTGCCATTTGACCCATTGATCCCACTTCTAGGAATATACCCTAAGAAGCCTGAAACACCAATCAGAATGAATATATGTACCCCCATGTTCGTAGCAGCACTATTTACAATAGCTAAGATCTGGAAACAGCCCAAATGTCCATCAGTAGACGAATGGATAAAAAAGCTTGGTACACATATACAATGGAGTATTATGCAGCTGTAAGAAAGAAAGATCTCTTATCCTTTGAGACGACATGGAGGGATTTGGAAAGTATTATCCTAAGTGAAACAAGCCAAACAGAGAAAGACAAGTATCATATAATCTCACTTATTTGTGGAATATAATGAACATAACAGTCTGAGGAATGGGGTAGTCCCAGAGACGTGGAAGTAGGGTACAGACTGACAATCTCCAGAAGAGGGGGTGGTGGGGGAGAGATAAACCACAGAAGTTATATGCATGTATGCATGAACAGTGGACATGGACAACAAAGCTGGGGACAGGGCATGGAGGGAGGAGGAGAGGGCAATCAGTAGGGGAAAAGTAGAAACATCTGTATAAAAAAAAAAAATAGTCAGTCATTGTATGTTTTAAAAGTTCATGCAATATACCAGTTGAAAATCGCTGACTTAGACATTTCTGCCACTTCCACATTCTGCATGGGCACATGACTTTGGCTCAGGCTGGGACATACAGTAAAAAGAACACAGCCTCCCTGAAGATGCTTTGGAGCCATTTCTTCCCAGGTCTTGTTTCTTTCCCAGGATACTATCAGGCAGTGGGGCAAAGGTTCCTATTATTAAAAAATCCCACTCATTCCTATCTCTTCTCCATTAGAATCCCTTACAAGAGCTCAGACTATTGAAAACAAAAGTCAGGAAAGAGTTTGCCTTCAGCTCTCTCTGCTTGTAGCCAGCAGCACAAACCTCCTCTAAGACCAGGGAGCACAAGAACCAAGCAACTCTTTTTTTTTTTTATCCTCACCCGAGGACATTTTTCCATTTTTTGTTCAGATAGAGTGGGGAGGGAGAGAGAGAGAGAGAGAGAGAGAGAGAGAGAGAGAGAGAGAAACATCGACGTGAAAGGGACACATCGAGTGGTTGCCACCCGCACGACCCAACTAGGGCCGGGGACAAACTGCAACTAAGGTACATGCCCTTAGTGGGAACAGAACCCGGGTCTCTCTGGACCGCAGGCCGATGCTCTACTGCTGAGCTGAACTGGCCAGGGCCCAAGCAACTCTTCTTTATTTTTATTTTATTTATTTTATTTTTTTTTATCCTCACCGGAGGATATATTTTCATTTTTTGTACAGATAGAGTGGGAGGGAGAGAGAGGAAGGGAGAGAGAGAGAGAAACATCGACGTGAAGGGACACATCGAGTGGCTGCCACCCGCACGACCAACCAGGGCCGGGGACAAACTGCAACCGAAGTACGTGCCCTTAGCGGGAACCGAACCCGGGTCTCTCCGGACCGCAGGCTGATGCTCTAACCGCTGAGCCAAACTGGCCAGGGCAAGAGACTTTTTTTTTTTTTTTATCCTCACCCGAGGACATTTTTTCCATTTTTTATTCAGGTAGAGTGGGAGGGAGAGAGGAAGAGAGAGAAAGAGAGAAACATCGACGTGAAAGGGACACATCGAGTGGCTGCCACCCACACGACCAACCAGGGCCGGGGACAAACTGCAACCGAGGTACGTGCCCTTAGCGGGAACCGAACCCGGGTCTCTCCGGACCGCAGGCCGACGCTCTAACCGCTGAGCCAAACCGGCCAGGGCCCAAGCAACTCTTTTTTAGAAATTGGGAGGAAAAAAAAAAGAAAACAAATTAAAAAGGGGTTCTTATTCTTTCTGATTGGATATATTACAAACTCCTGTCGCAATAAACTATGCTGTCATCCTGTCACACATTGATAAATAAGCATAGTCCTTGACCCTGGGGAGTTTGCA
This sequence comes from Molossus molossus, assembly GCF_014108415.1. Taxonomy (NCBI): domain Eukaryota; kingdom Metazoa; phylum Chordata; class Mammalia; order Chiroptera; family Molossidae; genus Molossus; species Molossus molossus. The sequence goes on along the minus strand of NW_023425401.1, from coordinate 32,040,227 downwards.
ATCTGAAACTGAGAAAAAAAAAACACTGCCAGCTATAAAACAAAGTGACAGGTGTCATAAGTGACCCAGATGTTCAGAGTGCTGTGAGACTTTAGAGGTAGAGGGGAAATTTGCAGCTGATTTCAGAAAGCGGAGATGAAGAAATCAGTGGAGGGACTGTCTTAAGCAAAGGTGAGAGAGTGAAGAGAATGCATTCCCGGAACAGTGAACAGAATCTAGCTGAACGTTTTTTTTTTTTTACTAGTAAGGGTGTCGGGGGAAATGGGAGGCTTGGAGCCCCAATAAGAGCCTTGGCATAACTAGCAGATGAGATGAACCCTGTATAAGGGCGCTGCTGTCAACGTGTGTCATGAACAATAAGGGACAAAGGGAAACTATGGTTCCTGGATCGTGAACTGAGTCTCTTTGAGAATGGGGTATCATGCATCAGAGAAGTCTAGAAGAAGAGCTGGTTGTGGGTGTGGGTTTAAGGGAGGAAATACCAGAAATGTAAAGTCAAATAAAGTGGGTTTCAGACTGGAAAATAAGGCCTGCCGTTTGAGAGGTTAGGGATCAAGCTATGGATGCTCAATTAATGTCTTTAAAGACATCTCAGTCGGCTGTGAGGTCTGTGAAGATAAGGGCTAAGTGGTGTTCCTCCTGGTACTTGCAGATGCATTTTGAGGGAAGTAGCAATGACGCCAGAAAAATCAAGGAGCGGAAGGAAGAAAAAAGAAAAGATAGGGAAGACAGAGAGGGGAGTAAAATATCACAGAAGGGACAGGAGAAGAGTTTGGCAAGGGATGGTCCAAGGAGTAGTCAATGACATTCTTCAAATGATAGAGAGACACAGTGAGAAAGAAAACTGAGAAAAAGCTGCTGGTTTTGAAATTGAATAGACCCCCTGGAAACCTGGGATGAGGTAGCTTGGGTAAAATGGAGGGTTTAAGAAGTAAGAGGGGATTAAACCAGTTGGCAGCCTCAGTCAGGTGGACAGTGATCAAGACACTGTGCTGGTCCCTCTTGGGGCTGTCACATACATACCAATTCCCTCAATGAGGTGGCAGTCATGGGGCTCTACTGACTCCACTTCTCGGAATGCATTCATTCTATCTCTGTGGAAGACAAAACATGGCGCGGATCAATGCACAGCTTCCAAGATCAATATCTAAACGTGGTCTTTAATTACCTGCATATTCATTAACTCTCATTCATCATTTATGGGGAATATAAGAAGTAAGTAGTCAACTCCTTTTATTTACTTTCATTCACATAACATGGATATTATATCAGCTAACCTCACCCAGTTATTGTTGAAAGGCTAAAATGCAATTATACATGGACAATACTTTGCTGCCCAAATAAATGATAATATTTGATAATATGAGTAACTGCACAGTATTATTAAATGTACAGGTTGTGTTTTTAATTTTATAAAGTATTGTCTATTATAAATCTGCATTCTGGCTCCCCTTAGTCTGCTATGGCGTAGCCTTTTGACCCACCCCTTTCACCAAACTGCTTTCCCCAAATTCAAATTCCCCTAATAACCAAACCCTACAGCCTTTGCTTTAACTTTGTTATTTTAAAATGCTTATGTTGACTTTGCCATTTATCAAACTGACCACAATCTAAACAATCAACCACATTATCTTTCAATATAGTCTTCTTGTTTCCACAATGAAACATTCTTTGTTTCCACAATGAAACATTCTTTTATTTATTTATTTATTTTTGTTCAGATAGAGCGGGAGGAAGAGAGAGAGAGAGAAACATCAATGTGAAGGGACACATCGAGTGGCTGCCACCCGCACGACCAACCAGGGCCGGGGACAAACTGCAACCGAGGTACATGAGGGAACTGAACCCGGGTCTCTGTGTACCGCAAGCCGACGCTCCAACCGCTGAGCCAAACCGGCCAGGGCGATGAAACATTCTTTTTTTTTTTTATCCTCATTTGAGGACATTTTTCCATTTTTTGTACAGACAGAGTGGGAGGGAGAGAGAGAGAGTAAGAGAGAGAGAGGAAAACATCGATGCGAAAGGGACACATCGAGTGGCTGCCACCCGCACCACCAACCAGGGCCGGGGACAAACTGCAACCGAGGTACATGCCCTTAGCGGGAACTGAACCCGGGTCTCTCCGGACTGCAGGCGGACGCTCTCACCGCTGAGCCAAACTGGCCAGGGCTGAAACATTCTTTTAAATACCAGGGATAAGTTTAAATTTTTATTAGGTAATATTCAGGAAGACTCCACAATTGAACTTATTTTACTGTCACTTTTTAAAAAATGCAGCTTAGATCTACTTTATACTACTACTAATTATTTTTTATGAGTCTCTCACTTGGGCACACTGGGAGCACATGTTACAATAAACATACTCAAGTTGAACTAGAAAGTATTATTACGAAAAGGCAACAGGTTCCTCAAGAAATTCCAGTTTCTATCTATAGAAATAAATAAAAGCACCCCAAAGACAACTGAAGGCAAGCAGAGGTTTTGGATCCACTCATAAGTGTGTAGCGTCACCTAATATTTCTTCTTCCTAGCCCAGTATGGACTCTTCCTGAGATATTTCTGACTATCACCTCTAGATCTTCCATTTCAAAATGTCTGATACCTACAAAATGCCAGTTAGCACCTGCAAGTTTCAGCTCATTTTCCTCCTGTCTAAACAGCTCTTGATTGGGGATGGGTTGTCAATGTTTAACTGGCCCTGGTAAATGTCAGGGCCAGCCACGGACATCCATCTGGTAGTCTGTTCCCCTCTCTCAAATCCAGCTCTCCCCACGGCACTTTGGCCTAGCAGGAGTTTTTGCAGGAGCAGAATGCTGAAAGCCACCTTGAAGGAGGATTCAGGCCGGTGACTTTCGGAAAATAAAGGAGGGCATTTCAGCCCTACTGTCTTAGGAAAGGCAAGCAATTCGCTCATGTTCCACATCAGTTTGCTGGGTGGGATTGAGGGGTGAGGTTCCCAAACTGCTCATTCCCACTGGCTAGGAAGTCGGCACCAGGCTACCCTGACCTAACTGGGAAGAGGAAAGAGAGCCAAGGATGCCCCATCAAGATGCCAACTCACCTAAGCACCACAAACCTCTCCCCGATTAGGGCCAAGCCGACCCCGAGCAAAGTCAGCACCACCAACTTTCCCATGGTCCGGGCATCCAGTGGCAAAGAGCCGGTGCACAGCCCTCTTGAAGGAACAGGCAGCAAGGCTCGCGGGCCTGCCCGCCCGCCCGCCCCGCCCACCTGGGAGTTGCGCTGCCGGGACCTGGCAACTGCGGCTGCAGCGGTGCGCGTCTCCCTCCTCATCGCCCAAGTTCTAGGCCATCTTTGGGGGCGGGGAGCCCAAGTCTACCTTTACGCAACAGATTTTAGGTTACCTTTGTGCCTGAGGTTTAAGGCAAAATTGATTCGCAGGAGATTTTTTTTTTTTTTTTTTTTTGCCTGAAGGCTCAAAGTCCAGAGAGGGAGCTGGGAACTGCAGGTAAAAGCCTGGCGTTCGTTCTCGTTCTCTTGGCGGCTTTGTTAAGAACACATGGGGGGGGAGGGGGGGTTAGAGGGAGTTTGCTTCTAGAAGTTGCGTAATTTCAACTCAGCTCCTCATACGAACTAAAGGGAGCTCCGGGAACCGGAGTTCAGAGCCCCAACTTCGGATTTCTAAAAGGCAAGAAGTGAGGTGAGCTGAGCAGGAGAATTGCTCCCAAGACAATGGGAGGACTCAAACAAAGACAGGATAATCCAAGCGAAGAGATGTAACTCACTTTTCTCTAAGATTCCAGGCACAGGATCTTGGCTCCGGGCCCCATGTCCTGCTTCCTAACGCTGAATGTGGTGGACATCTAGGTCAATTTGTTGCCTGGGTGGATTTGTGAATATCAGCATCTCTCCCCACCCCCCATCCTTGATGGGATAAAGAAAAATCAGGAAAAGTGAGGAAGAAGGAGGAGGAGGAGGAGGAAAATAATAGGTAATAGGAGGATGGGCAGAGTGGGGGGGAGGAAAAACAGTTTGGGGGAAGGTTAGACTTTCAAAAGCCTCCTTGATCCTTCTTTCTTCTGGGTCTTCAGTTCCTGCCAGGTGAAGAATGCCCACCCCCCTCTCCTAATAAAGACCAGGCTGGAGGGAGAGGGGCTGAGGATGGGGAAGGCTGAGGAATATGAGCAAAGCAAAGTAGCATATTCTAGCATGATCTGTTTTTATTTACCAACGGAAAGAAAGAGTTCAGTTAAGTTCAGCTGAATCAGTATGTGTTGAAAGAACAGGATTTACCCAACCTGGAACAGAAAGAAATAGTAGTTCTGCTGAGTTCAACTGAGGAAATATGTATGAGAAAATAGGAGAGAACAGGACTTACCAGGCCTGGAGATACTGAGGAAAGAAGAGGTGGCCCCTGATCTATGTGATATATAACTATAATACGAATACATAATTATGGTATGAATAACTAAGCCTGCCACTAATGAAGCACCTTCTATGTGCCTGGCATTGTGTTTAGAACCGTAATTATGTATTTGTATTATACTTATGTATTCCATAGATCAGGGGCCACCTCTTCTTTCCTTAGTAACTGCAGGCCAGGTAAATCCTGTTCTCTCAACATATATTTATTTCCCCCCACTCTGCTCATCTTCTCATTACCAATTGAGTCTATTGAATAAAAAGTAGGAAAATTGTATGTTATGTGTGTGTATGATATACATAAACACAATCTAAATACAAACTGAGGAGTAGTTACATGAGTGGAAAATTGGGGTCATGGAGTCTGAGGAGCTCAATGACTATGGAGGGAGCCTTTGTTTTTGTTGTATGACTGTCTATGATGTCTGAAAATGTCAAACTATGTGTCCTTATTATGTTTATAGTCACACAATTTTTTGTTTATAGAGATCATTGGCATTGGTGAATCTTGTAAGAAAAGAAATGGTGGTAGAGGGAAAGAATAGCAAATCAAAAGAAGATGTGCTTATAAAGCTGTTTTTTTTAAAAAAGGACATGGATTTTAGAACATTAAAAAATGTTAACCTAAGGCATAGACAACTACCTGTCATTGATATGTGTCCTATGCTGCTTGGGAGAGAAAAAAGCTAGAGGATCAGTGATTTATATTGTTTGGGGGAATAGGATATACTCGAATTTAAGTAAAATTCTCAACTTTACTGTGAGGGTGCAGCTAATAATGAAGCCACATAGTGAGTGTCTGAGCCTTTGTTCAGTTACCTCCTAGAGCCCCTGCCCCCACTCAAGATTTAGGTGCCTGTGGTGTACTGGGAGTCACCTGTGCTCAGTGTATTTAGCAGCGGGAGCACCAAGGCCCAACCAGCCTGATGTTTCACTGTATAAGTACCAAGTGAATCAGGAAAGGGTTAGGGGTCACACTTTACCTGGAAGGACCTCACCAGATTAATCTTCCACTTTAACTCTCTTCAGAGGATCCCTCATCAATATTATTGGACCTTCAGTGACTCTAGTTGGGATCACACCTCAAGGTGGACCCAACATATTACATCATTTGATTCAGCAAGAACTTAACAGGCTGTATGACCAGGAGAAGCAGGAGTTCATCAGGCAAAAGAAGGGGTGGTGAGGCCCATAGAAAGAAGATGGGGTACCTGCAAAGTACCAGGGAATTAGAATAAAAATGAGGTATGAATAGTGCAATAGTTTCTCAAATCAGGTGACAAAAATCACCTAGAGGCCTTGTTAAAGCACAGATTGCTGAATCCCATTCCTAGAGTTTCTGATTTGTTTTATTTGGGTGAGGGCCTGAGGATTTGCATCTCTAACAAGTTCACACCAATGCTGATGCTGCTGATGCTGCTGATCCAGGGCCCACACTGAGAACCACTGAACTAGTGCATAAAGAACTAGAAAGAAGATGGTGAGAACTGGATCTTGAAAGATAGGCAGGGCCTTGAAGTCCAAGTTAAGAAACCTGAATTGTATCCTAGGGGGCATTGGGAAACCACTGGACTGACGTGACCCCATAGATGTTTTAGAAACATCATTCTGAAATGGTGAGAATGCACTAAAGAGGGAGTAACAGGCTTGCCTCTCCTAGAAGCAAGGAGAATAATTGGAGGCCTTAATTATAGTCGTTTAGAATGAGATCGATGACAGTAATTGGAGAAGCAGAGGGGATTGTTTCCCAATGTCCTTAGAACTCTATAACTTTGAGAAATATTTAGGTACAGGTGGGGGCAGCAGGGGAATAACAGTATTGACAATTGCTTGGTTGTGGGCAGAGGGATGGTTAAAAACAGTGCCTGGGCTATCACTATGCCATGATGACTCACCAGATGTGTTCATGTTCATTCCATGTACATGGATCTCTGGAATGGTGTGTGGGTGGAGCCATCTGGGGCTGAGAGGGAAGGGAAGGAACGCTTTTTGTCATTCAACACATAGCAATATTTGATTATCACTTAAAACTATTAGTTCAGCACTGAAGACTTAGTGCCCAGTAAGGAAAACTGCAAGTAGCAAAGAAAGGTGGATGTGGGTGGTGTGGTGGTGGGTGCTGTTAGTTCCTCACTGCTTTGCCAAGTAGACATTTCCAGCTTAGGGAGGTTGTACTCCAAGAAAGGACAGAAACTGAACAAAGGATCATCCTTAGATTAGTTATCATTAACCAATTATATAATCAATACACAAGAAAAAAATGCTATATTACAGCTTGTATTTTATTTTCCTTGCTCCCTGTATCAGGTATTCATGTTCATATTTATCAGTTGTAAAAGAATGGAGGTTTTGTAAAAAACACACACGCAAAAGGATATTTATTGTCACTGAACAGGATCTCAGATTAAAAGGAATTAACACACACACACACACACACACACACCCATGCATGCCCGTACGCACACACACGCACGCACGCACACACACCCACAGACCTATATTCACCTAGTGGTGGCATAGCTCAATTGCAATTTCAGCCCTTTTGAATGACTTGACCTCTTAATATTCAACCAGACTGTTAAGCTCAACACATGATTATAAGAGCACCATAAATAAATACACAATATACTTATAATCAGGTAAAATAGAATTCTTCATGGCTTAGAGTCCAGAGTTTATTTTTTAAATTATTTTTTGTATTTCTAAGACAAATAATGCATGTGCTTATTTACTTTTGTCCAAATAAAATTCCTAATAAATACAATAAAAAACAAGTTTGTTTTATCTCTTCTGTATTCTGGTACTTTCAGTGGAAGTAGCTTTTTAGATAGTCATTGTTATAACCTAAAATGAAAATATCTGCTTCTTGGTTTTGGATCCCTAGTGAATAATATTTATTCTTGCTTTATTCATCTATGACTTAAACATTTTTCCTATGGATAATGGAAACAATAAAAACAGTAATTATTTTAGCATAAAATAGTTCCAATATATATTAGTAATGGACTATTTAAAAATGTAAATAAAAACACAGGCCAAATGGACAGAGGCCAAGTTTAAGAACACGTCTGCAATTCACATTAAAAAGCCATTAAATGGTTTGTCTAAAAGCAGAAATCCAACTAATGTATGAAGAAAATGGAAAAAACTATACATTAGGGAAAAAAGTAAATAACAAGATCCTCATGGTCGTAGCTTTCAGTGAAGTGGGTGCCGGCACCTCTGGCATCAGAAATAGAGGACCATCTCTCACCAAGTATGTGACTGCACATCTGTGCAATGTTAGCAGTGATATGATATCAATACCTACTCCCTCAGGGCTGTACTGAGGGTTAAATGAGATAATGAAAGGGCTATTTTTAGTGCATGGTAGATAACTGCCAAATATTTTAATGATAATGATACTGAAGATGGGAAAAAGTGTAAATGAAGTAAAGTGCTTTTGGTAAAGTACAATGGAAATTCTCTCTCAAGGGCTTAAGGTAGTTTTATAGGAAGTACAGTGAGTGGCAAGAACTCTCCCAGGTGAGGCAGACACACTTGGCCCTGATCCTAGCACTGCTGGGACTAAACACGTGGCCCTGGACAGCGAACTTCAATCTCTCCTGATGAAAGGTCACAGTTGTGTTCAATGAGGTGGTGGCTTGATCCACCATTTTATCTCTTCCAGATCCAACATTTAATCTCTTCTTTGTAGGCATGGTGGGCTCCCATTAGGAAGAGGGCTGATGGAACACTCCATACTAACTGGGAATTCGAGTTGCAGTATTTGGTTGATTGTTTTATTTTATTCAAATAAAGAGCTCATTTGCATTCAGCTTTCAAAGAGAAATGAGAAAAATTAACATTGCCATGCCTGCCTGTCCCAAGGAAACGCCACAAGGCAGCAGCCACTTACTTGCCTGTTGTCCCCGAGGACCTGCCTTGAGAATTAAACACAGACAAAATGATAGGATTTTAGTTAGTCTTTAATATAACTCCAACTCCTTTATAGTAAACAATAATGTCAGTGTGAAACACCCAAACATGTTATGATCAGTAGTTCCGAACAGGCACAGTGGTCACACTGTGGGAGCCGAGGGCACGCACAGTGGAAGGAAACAGGACCGGCCCCGTTCCAGCGGAATTCACGATCTGTCCGATGAACAGGTGAGGCTTATTCTGTGCAAAGTGGATTCACTTCACCGAAAGCAGCTTTCTTCTCTCTCCTTTACTTGGCATTTAAGAAAATGGTTCATTTTCCTTTTATGTTAAAAGTGCTAAAAGGACCAAAGGGGCCTTTCTTTCCTGAAATAAAATTAACTATACAAGTCATACACTCCTGGCTAACTTGACTGGTTAAATTCCCTCAGAATTAGCCATTCATAGAAAATTAATTATTGAGAGAAGTTAGCACGCTTGCATACCGAAAGTACAACTTAGAGTTCACAGTACAGGGCTCTGTGATACAAAGTGCCTATGAGTAGCTTCTTGTCATACACGGAGGCCACAGAACTTCCTTGCAGAACAGATCCGTTGTTGGCATAAACTATAGTCACTGCAGGCTTCTCTGACAGAATATTCTGGATGCGGAGAACCTATTCGGGAGAGACAAAGGATTACTACAGAACCACCATCCACTCATGCCAATCCATCACCAATAACCCTGTCTTCCATAATGCGTCAATGATTAAGAGGACACATGCTGTTGAGAAATAACAGTTACCAATCTATTTTAATGTTTAAATTAAAGTACTTTCCTAAACCTTCAAAGAAAGTACTTTCTTAAACCATCTGGTTATTTCATGCCAACGCAGGATTTAGTGTTATTATAGTAATTGAGCATTAATAGAAACACTTCCACACTAATGTGCCTACATCCACACTCCTTTAGCTTGAACAAAAGTCACGTCATGTGGGGAGTTGACAATAAGCCAGGTATTTAAAAAATTGCCAGTATAGCACACAGGGAGGCCACATGTCTTTATAAAAATGCCTTTTGACTAGCTGCTACCATAATTTAATACATCAAAAGATTACCCTTCTAAAAGTATTTGAGCAATGTGAAATTCTGCCAATTACTGGCTTAAAGCAATTACAAAACTACTACCTTAGTTTACTGTATTATTGGTTCAAAAAGACTAAACAAACCATCCCCGTGACAGTTTATTGCTTTATGCGTTCAAAAAGACTTGAATAATTAAGGTTGAGAAATGAAAACTATAAAAACCTGTGATGAAGGAGGATTGTTCGGGTCATAAATAAAGAGCTTCTGTCCGTTAGGATGACAGCCTACCAAGATGTCTCCCGAGGAAGGATCAATAGACAAATTATCCACCAGTGTATCCAACTTGAGTACCTTCCAAATGAAAAAATGTCAATACTTCAATGACATGAGACACTTGATTAAATAATTTAGGGCTAACCTTTCCTGCCTCGATGCAGGTGGGGAAATCACACACATCTCTCTGCTTTCTCCCTTTTAACACCAATATTGCTTCCAATAAGTGTAATAAACTGATTTAGAGTCACTTTGCATCTTCCCTAAAATTAAGAAAGTTAGGGTGATAATCAATCTCTCTAAGAAATGAACTCCTTTCCCCTTAAAAGATGCACAATGATCAGTTAGCACAAAGAACTCATTCAAAGCAAAATAGGAAATTCTTAATCAATCTAAAATATGTGTTGTCAAGCAGGAAGAAAATAATGGTGTGGAACCCAATTTCTACCTTCATTTATTATTGAAAGAACTGACAGCGTGCATAAATCTTCATTTCAGAATTCATCTATTAGTCTTTTCAATTGTGAAAATTCTTATTGGAATTCATCACGTACCATCGGTACTTCATGGAATGGGCTCTAAATCTGATGCAAATATCACTCCCCACCCACCGCAGCAGGTAATCACAGCCAGTCCTCCTGACTGCTTGAACCGCAGGCTTGGCCAGTAACAAGGTGGTGATATTTAAAACCCCAGAATAGCAATACTGGTATCCACATTCTGTTCTAAGTGAGGTATTGCTATAATATAGTATAACTGTAATTCCAAAGTATAATAGATTAATGTCAACTTTATATAGAAAAAGAAATATTTTACCTTCACTTGAGTTAAATTCATATTAGGATGTTTTTCCAAAACATGAATTTCATGAGCCAATATATCAGCAACATAGATGTACCTTTGCAGAAAGGACACACTGGTTAGAGCTCCATGACAGTCATAAACCTTCATTAACACAGTATGCAAGAATAAGTCTTCATAATCTGCCAAGAAATTAATCAATGATGGGCCCTCAAGCAATGCTTGATAAAGGTCAATTTTTATTTAAAAAGTAAGCTTTCAAAATCAATTCAGTGTTCCTAAACAATCACAGAATTGTTAAATTATTTTTCAAAAGGTTTGCAAGGAAAAAGAATATAGGACATCATTTTGAATATAAAGTCTGTAATATTTTCCACTGAAAGGACAATAAAACAGATGTTTGGCTTCAGAAAAAAAAAGCTTTTCCATTTCACAATATGATATGATATTTCTAGGTATCATTTACCTGTTATGGTACAGAACAGAACACATTTTACTAGAATATTTATTAATGCACATTAATACTGAAAAAAATGTTTATTAGCATATTGAAAATTTTAAGAGGAAGAGCTAAGTATCTCTTCAGAACATTCTGTCTAAAGAGCGAACGAATGGATTACTTTACAGTAATTTCACTCATTGAATTGACGGCAACTGTTCTATTGAGCTATTACCACGTGTAAAGCCATGAACTCAGTATTGTAACAGATAAAAACATGAAAAACATACAGCCTTTTTTTCCTGAAGAGTTTATAGTATATTGGAATGACCAGACTGGTTTGTACACATTAAACAAACCATGCAGCATGACTGGTACTATAACTAATACTTCAGGTCTAGAGACTGAAGAAATATCTAACTTGAGAACACAGAAGGGTGTGCAAAGGAAGGGGGATCTGCAGTGATAGGGAACTAGAGACCGGATTTGGGGATCTCAGGACAAAACACCTTCAAGGCAAAAGAAAACATGAGCAGAGGCTCAGGGGCCAGAAAGAGAGAGGCATGTTTGCAAAATAATGAGTTATTTGTCTAAAGCATGAGAAGTATCAAAACAGCAGAAAAGGGAGGTCGGAGTTAGCGTATTAAAGAAATTCCAACCTTTTAGCCTGCCTTGATTTCATAAGCAGTTGGGTTCCACTGGATTTTTAGAATAACAAAGGGGTGTAATAACAAAGGGTCATTCATTCAACAATTACTAAGCCTTTGCTTTGCACCTGGCAGGGCTCAGCATGCCTCACAGATGAAGGAGACATAGCTCCCTCTTTTGGAAGCTCTTAAAGGCTAGTGGAATACAGAAAGACAAACTGGCATCAGCGGCAGAAAATGGAAGTGGACTGAAAACAAGTTGGAAGACAGTCTAACACTCTAGTGGGAGAGAATGAGAAACTAAACCAGGCAGATGTCAGTGGAAAGGAAAGGGGGTAGGAGCACAGGGACAGCCAACACGACTTGCTCACTGTTTAGAAAGAAGTGGGGCAAGAGGAGTTAACCCCTGAAGCCCCTTTTATTATTCTTTTCTAGCCTGAAGGACTGCAGAGTTGGACTCTCAGAAAGATGAGAGTTGGAAAGAAAAACAGATTTGGCTGGAGAGGTTACACTGGGTCAGTTATAGACAATTTAAATGAAATGAGTGCACATTCATTTTCTGTAACCAATCAGAAAAAAGAAATTGCGTCATGAAAATGAAGACAGTTATCAAGGACTGCCAAGTTTATTTCATGTTATATTTGTAGTAGTTTAAATTGTTCCAAAAGCTAAGGCAGTAAAAGGGAAAGTTAATAAAGAATTTAACATCTTTTCTATAGGCTGTGGTGGGCATATAAAAATAGTAAGATAATTAAGGAGGGCAATTTGACAATCTCTATTAAAAATAGATTTAGAGCCCTGGCCGGTTTGGCTCAGAGGTTAGAGTGTCGGCCTGCGGTCCCGAGAGACCCGGGTTCGATTCCCGCTAAGGGCACGTACCTCGGTTGCAGTTTGTTCCCGGCCCTGGTTGGTCATGCGGGTGGCAGCCACTCGATGTGTCCCTTTCACATCGATGTTTCTCTCTCTCTCTCTCTTCCTCTCTCACCCTCCCACTCTATCTGAACAAAAAATGGAAAAATGTCCTCAGGAGAAGATTAAAAAAAATAAATAAATAAAAAATAAAAATACATTTAGATAAGTTTAAGTGGTAAATGAGAAATACAAAATGATTTTTATACAGAACAAACTCTACATATCCATCAACAGATAATTGGTTGAATTAGTTTAGAATCATTCTCATAATAGATTAATATACAGCCCATATAACAATGAGATATTTACTTAAAAAGATATTTACCTGATACTTTGATATGTATATATAAATATGATCCCATTTTATTAAAAATTACATTTATAAAATTAGATTCTACAATATTACCAAAATTTAGATATTATATGTAAACATATAACATATAGTACATATAACTACATAATAAATATACATATACATATTTAGTCATATAGCACATATATATATAAATAGTATATATAATATTCATATACGTAAAAGACCAAAAATGTCTAGTAAGCTATTTGCACACCGGAAAAACAACAACAAAGTGAATTTGGCCCACGACTATGACTGAGAAGAAATGAAGCCACTTTTATAAGGGATCATACTTTTTATCAGGTGAAATATTGATTCCATTAGCCGAATCAAATCCTTCCGCTACCACTTTAACTTCATTTGGACTATAGTAAACAACATTTGTCCAGTGTAAGTTCAAGTATGTTTCCAAATACTTTAAGAAAGGATCAGAGAAATAGTGGTCATTGGTAGCATAGAAGTGTGCAGGTCCAACAGCTATGACATCATTCACACTGAAAGAGAAAAATCACATGTGAGAGAAAATAAAAAGCCAGTTGGTCTCCATATTAAAGATCAGGCATCTAGAAGGTTTACACAGTATGGGCTTTAAGTTTTTGCTAACAGGGTTCCCAGGGAAAGCTCAGCTAAAATCACATGGCTATTGTCATATGCGACCTACTACAAAACCATTTGCCAAAGAACAAATTTGTAGGGTACCAGGTAAGTTGAAGACAGGTCATTTAGCAGTTAAGGCAGGATTAGTATAAAAGAAAAAAAAGGTCCTGGTTCCAACAGCATGTTGTTGTGTTTTCTGACAGCAAGAAATGTAGAATCTCACGACAATATGTAGGGACACAGCTACCCTTAGTATAGATTTGGCTAGAGAGCCTCCTTGGCTGGTGAGCTGGTTGGGAAACCAATAACATTTACCTAGCTTCCATTTACTCAGTTGCTGAATTTTTCTGAGTTTCTCTGCTTAGTTATTAGTCAAACTAAGGTTGACTGTTCAATTTCTACCTGACTCACAAAGCCAACCAGCCGAGAATGAACAGGCACTCAATAAACTCTTGCAGAGAGATGGGTGATGAAATGCCATGGCACAATGCTTCAGGTGGGAGATTTATATGCTAAAAACAATTACATTTTAAAACCAGTTAGGCAAGGGTGTTATTAAATTTAAATTCCAATTACCCGATGCAAAATTTTCTGAAAGAGCTGCTCTCTCCTTTGTTAAATAAAAAACAGAGCTACAGGGTAGGTGGGTCCCCTCTTTCTGAAAGAGCTCCGTCATGCAGAGACTGCCAGGGTGGTATTTATGCTCCTATTTATTATGAAGTGCATTTCTGGAAGAATGATTGGAAGTTATATGCTTCCCTAGATAGGGAAGTAGAAATTAAAAATATCCATCAAGTTCAAACTTTAAAGAGGCAGTAGGTGAATGCATGCTGAGCCAGGGAGGTATAAGATTCTCTTGCAGTCACATTCTCAACCAGCTGTGTGTTCTTGAAGTAGTAGTGACCTACTTCTAACCTGAATCCCTCCACTTCTGTAGGGCCATTAGCCCACAGCGACCACTGGCCCTGTGAAAGTACTTTGAACTAGTCCTGTACAAAGCATACGAACTCCATAAAAAGCAGGCTACTGTGCCTTGACAGGACAGGTATTACGGTTAGTTGGGTGAGGAGTCATCTGAGATGAAAGATGACAGCAAGAAAAATGCTGAGGTTTGTCTTCTACTCCCACAGTGGCCCCGAAGAGCATCTCCCCTGTAGCCTAGCATTTCATCATTTCTCAAGGGAATCCACACAGAACACTGATTACTGTAATGAGGGACATTGACTTTCCTGCTCTACAATGAAACCAGACATACACAAAGCGTGTGTGTGTGTGTGTGTGTTTTAGGGAGAGGATCACCATGAGGAATATCTGAAAATGCTGGAGATAAACTGGAGAATGAACAGAAGGACTAAGTACCTTGGAAGAAGCTCATGTTTGATAGTTTTTAGATGCAAAAGAGAATTATCTTCTTCTTGAAATTTAAAAATTTCCACTGTATTCTTGAATTCCGGGTGGTTTACAACAAAGAGATAAACTGTGTCATCTGAAAAGTTGAAGGAACAGAGTTAATTTACAAGACAACCATAGGACTCTGGGCAGACACTGACATTTAAATACCACAGGCAAGGAAAGGTTAAATGTCTAAGTTGTTAGATGACCTAACAGATCATTCTTCTTCCCTGTCCTTCCCATCACTGTTTGTCTGGTGTTATTTCTGATCATTTGGTCCCCTGACCTTTAAGAAAGAGTGTTTCCCACTCCACATACAGAATTCATGAATAATCTGTTTATAGTTTAATTCAGAAATATAGCTATTTTTTAATGCAATGATCATAGGTATATAAAAAGGTCATGAAATCTAAACATTCTTTCAGATGTCAACTGTTAGAAATTTCAAAATGTAGCATAACTTATAGTTAGCTGAAGAGGCAAATGATCAACTTATTTGTATAAAGAACACAGGAATAATTCATGAGTTAATTGTTCTCTCACTACAGACATGATCTGAGTCTATTTTCCACAGTCATTTACACACCATTATAAGTTTCTTAATGTTGGAAGCTCATCAGCTCTTACCGCTGTCTATGAAGGTGCTGATACCATGTGGATTAAATGAAGCCAAATTAAATCCACGGCTAATTCTTAATTCCAATGCCCTAGGGTTTTCATCATTTAGATCCATCATTAGTATTCCTCCAGGCTTGTCGGGTGCAAAACTGTGGAGTCCTGGACATTTCAGACCCTTTTCAAAACAGAAGGAAAGGTTAAATATAAAGGTTTAAGTATCTTTATAGATTAAAGTGGGAACTATAAATAAATGATAGAGTCTTTGGTTAAAAGCAGTGGCATAAAGCTACAAACCAAAGAAAGCAAAGAGGAGACAATAGAAAATAACACAATTGGGAGCTGAAAAGCTGAAAGATGAACAATAACTGATGTTTCTGAGTTGAGGCAAAAGACTCGGGCAACCAGACGGTTGGTGGACTGGGAGACACCAGGTAGGGCTGAAGGTGGCAATACGAGAAAGTTTATGTACTGACTGTTAATCCTATGACAGCCTAAAGGCCCCCATATGATCCGCCCTGGTCACCCTCTTTCATGATACGCCAACACCCCAAACTCTCCATCTCTGTGCCCTCACCTCCTGATTCTTGTTGCCTTGGCCATACTGGCTTCATTGATGCTCTTCAAACAAACCAAGCACTCTCTCACCTCGGGCCCTTCAAACACCCTGTTTTTTTTTTTTTTGCCTGGGAATGTTATTCCCAATCCTACCCCCAATCCCGCCAAGATCTAGGGCTCTTTCCCTCAACTTCTTTATGTCTGTGCCAAATGTCACTTATTGCCACTTGACATATACACATACATACACAGGAATAAATGGCAGCCTGACTCCACCCTCACCACAGTTACCACTCTCCACGGCCTCACCTTACTTTATATTTTGTTAAAGTGCTGCCACTGTCTGACATGTATGTTCTCTTCCCACTTGGAATGTGAGTCAGAACTGTCTCGTTTGTTCACTGCTAGAACCCAGGGCCTGGGGCAGTGAACGGCGCACAGTCTGTCCTTTTCCCATCGATCCCAAATGTCACCTTCATTACGCACTAGATTCCTGTTTACATATTGGTCTTTTTGGGAACTCATGTTTACTCATATGCCACTTATTAACTGCTATAGCTCTATTTATAAGATATGAGACAGATAAACAGATTTGGCGAAATACATATGTGGCAAGTCCCCGTACGGTACACTCATTGCTGTATCTTCACACAATAGTTTTAAATATTTCTGCTCATTTAATTTTCTGTATAAGTTTTGGAAATTAAGTTGCTACTATGAATAAAACCTTATTATTATTATTATTACATTTTCTATTTGGTTTTTCCTAGTGCATGGGAAAGTCACTGAGTTTTACATGTTCATTTTGAATCCATTTCACTGAAATCTCCTCTTAGAACTAATAGTTTATTGTTGAATCACTTGGATTATTTAAAAAACAGGTAATCACACTGTCTGAAAATAATGGCAGTTTTGTCTTTTTCTCTACCTCATATTTCTTTTCCTTGTTTTGTTGGGTTATGAAGAACTCAAGTAGAGTGCTGATGGTTCTAGTGTTTGAAGGGCATTTTCTTCCTTTTCGAAACATTAATAAGGAAGGCAGTTTGTGTTTCACCACTAAGAATTATGTTTGCTGTAGGTTTCCAGAAAGTTTCCTTCTATTTCTAGTTTTCCTGGAGCTTTTAATCAGAAATCAATGTTGAATTTTATTTAATGCTTGTTCGGCTAAAACACTAAAATGATCAAGGTCTTTTCTCTTTTAACTCCTTTCAGTCATATTTTATGCAAATTTAAGAGTACCAAAAGAAGTCTCAGTTTATGCACAAAATTGGACATAAGAGACATTCTCTCCAACTGAAAAAAAGAAATCTATAAAAATGACATAACTTCAGGCCTGGCAGGGCCGGTAAGAAGAATAAACTGGAATCACGCTGTGGCTACCAGGCAGCCCCACTTCAGTGGGGAATAATCTCTATTCTTATTGATCTCCCGTAAAGAACAGCAGGGTTTCCACGCACAGGAAGCTCTACCAGGGACGGTGATGACTAGTCACGGTTATTTTAATTCTCCCTAACATTGAAATCGGGTTTTCCTCCTTTTAAAATTTTTATTTACTTAAAATTTTTGTTTTCCTTTATTGATTTTAGAGAGAGAAGAAGTGAGAGGGAGAGAGAGATAGAAACATCGACGAGAGAAAACATTGACTGACAGCCTCCTGCATGCCCACCACTGGGGACTGGGCCACAACCTGGGCATGTGTCCTGACCGGGAATTGAATCGGCGACCTCTTATCACATGGGTTGACCGCTCAACCACTGAGCCACACCAGATGGACTAAAATTTTATTTTAAAATTTTACTTATAGTGTGCCCTGGCCAGTTTTGCTCAGCGGTTAGAGCATCGGCCAGCGGTCCAGAGAGACCCGGGTTCGGTTCCCGCTAAGGGCATATATCTTGGTTGCAGTTTGTCCCCAGCCCTGGTTGGGTCGTGCGGGTGGCAGCCACTCAATGTGTCCCTTTCACGTCAATGTTTTTTTTTTCCTTCTCTCTCTTCCTCTCTCTCCCTCCCACTCTATCTGAACAAAACAATGGAAAAATGTCCTCAAGTGAAGATAAATTTTTTTTTTTTACTTATAGCAAAATACACACAAACTTATCATCTTTACCATTTTTAAGTATACATGTCAGTGGTGTTGAGTACATCCACACTGCCATTAAAATCTTCTTTTATACAGTCTATTCTACATCTTCCAATTCCTCATCAAGTGTGATGTTAGTTTTGAGGTGACTCTCAGTCCCATAACTATGGAATAGAATGGGTTGGATGGGCTAAAATGCTTGGGAGAAACAACTGATATGACGTATGAGTTACTTATTTAGAAAGGAGCGTATTCTGGAAAATATAAGTAACAATGCTGAGTAAATTAAAAAAATAAAGTGGGTCTGTTTCTAGATTTGGGGGGGAAAAAAAGTCATATAACCAAAAAAGGATACATAAAAACAAACAAACGAAAACCAGAGGAAATTCTGTTGGCGCAGTTGTAAGATCACTGTGGCGGTAATAAGCCCCTTAGCTGAAATGGCTATAGATTTATGTGCTTCGAGATGTCACTCCAACTTCAGATTTACTCCTAGGGGGAGAAAATCTTGAAATAGGTGCGGACTGGGTTACACAAATCTTTGACACCTCCTTTTTAAAAATAAAAACTAGCTCGGCTGGTGTGGCTCAGTGGATTGAGTGTCATCCCATGGACTGAGAAGTTTGGGTTCGATTCCCAGTCAGGGCACATCCGCGGGTTGTGGGCTCCATCCCCAGTAGGGGGCATGCGGGAGGCAGCCAATTGATGTTTCTCACATCGATGTTCCTGTCTCTCCCTTCCTCTCTCTAAAATATCAATAAAAACATATTTAAAAAGTAAATAAACAAAAGCTAAAAAAGCAACTGCCTTCTACTTTATTCAGGATTTGTGCATTGCTAGTGATGAATAACCTTGACCAGTAGTCCTTGTGTTTGTTTCCTAAGCCTGTAGGCATATGTGCAAGCATGTGCTTCTAAACACACTCTAGAAATATCATTTTACTCATTCTGCGTAGGTTATTAAATAATTTTTTTTTTTTTTTACAACTGTATTTTAAAACTGGATATAGCCGTGGCTGGTTTGGCTCAGCGGTTAGAGCGTCGGCCTGCGGTCCTGAGAGACCCGGGTTCGGTTCCCGCTAAGGGCACGTACCTCGGTTGCAGTTTGTCCCCGGCCCTGGTCGGTTGTGCAGGTGGCAGCCACTCGATGTTTCTCTCTCTCTCTCTGTTCCTCTCTCTCCCTCCCACTCTACCTGAACAAAAAATGGAAAAATGTCCTCGGGTGAGGAATAAATAAATAAATAAATAAATAAAAACTGGATATAAACACTGGTGTTTCTGCCAAAGCCCACCGCATTTCCTCCTTCCCTCTGCTACCAACCAGCTGCTCCCTGGCCTCCACATAAAAACCTCAGGAGCCTGCAGAGTGGTCTAACCTCATTCTCATCTCAGCCGACTTCTCTCACCTTTCTCATGAGTCTGACAACTATTTTATTAGTGTTGTGACTCTCTTCTAAAGCATCTCCAACTTTCACACATCGCTCCTGACCCTCAGAGCCTGAAAATAATGGATGCTGAGAGTAAAAAGAGTGATTACAGGCTGCCTTCAAAGATGGATGCTGCTTCCTTAAGAAAAACTGAACCCATGACGATGCCAAGGACCCTCTCTTCGGCCCCAGCCAGGGAAGAAAGGTGGTCAGAACGTCCTCATCGGCCCACTTCGACAGTTTTCCGATTACAATGGATATTTGATATTTTCCAGTTACAATGGATATGGATATTGATATCACACAGGTCAATCAATTTTAAAGTCCTAATGTATGCCTGTAGAGGTTATTATTTTTCAGTTGATAAGAATTAAGGCACAGTGAAGAGTATAAATAAGCTCAGTTGATGACTTTCTTCTTATAATAGGCTCTTCGGTGGAAAAGAAAAACATTGGCCTTGTCTGGGAAAGTTGGTATATTGTTTGAAAATAAATAAACAACAGCAAGAATATTAGCTCAAAATTGAATAGCAAATGGAAAGCCAGGTAGATGCTCTATTTGAAACAGTATAACATAGTATCGAATATTCACAATAATGCCCCAAATATCCTTTTCAATAACCAACTTTAAAAACACAGATTGCTCAGGAATATTTAGTGCAATGCAGCAGGGACCCAAAGAACAGTAAATCGATTGATAAGGACTTTTTCATCTTTGCATTCAGACAAGTTTGAGGAAATTTCCCAAGATCCTGTTTGTCCTGTCGTTTTATTTTTTCAGAACACATTTATATTTATTTATTTTTCTATGTGACTTTTTTTTTATTAATTAATTTAGTTTTGTTACAGATGTTTCTCCTCCCCCCGACACCCTACCCCATCTACCTCCTCCTCCCCCAGCATTGTTGTCTATGTCCATCGGTTATACATACATGCATATACGTTCTTTGGTTTATCTCATCCCTCCCCCCTCCCCCTCCTCTGAGGTTTGTCAGTCTGAATCTTACTCCTTTCTATGTCTCTGGGTCTATTTTGTTCATCGGCTTATTTTGTTCATTATATTCCACAAATAAGTGAGATCATATGGCATTTGTCTTTCCTTGACTAGCTTATTTCGCTTAGCATAATGCTCTCCAGGTCCCTCCATGTCATCTCAAAGGATAAGAGATCTCTCTTTCTTACAGCTGCATAGTGTCAGAACACATTTTTAACAGGGAGGAGTTCAGAAGAGAAGTTACTCCTCTGCCAGCCTCATCACTCCCTCGCACCTCCTCCGTGGGGCTGGGAAGAAGGCACTCACCACACTGAAGAAAGCCAGGCCGTTGGGAAGTATGTCGATATCTTCAGCACCAGTTTCTGCAAGTTCAAGAAACAGATACATGTCACGTCCAGATTCTGTTATTTGTTAAACAGAGCATAACTAGCACTCTGTTTACTTTATCAGTGTCTGCTGCATCTTTAGGAATGGTTCCGTTTTTTGTGTTTTTTTTTTTTTTCCCAAGGAACTCCTCTCTTCAATAAACGTCAGTCTAAATCCCTTCCTGCAGTGAACTTCTGACTTTAAATGTTAGATATTTTATGTTTACTCAAATCAAAGTCAAGTAATCACCACATTTCCAACGATGATACAGAAAAAGTTGACATCTGCACACTCTTATGATAAAATCCAGATGTCTGTACAAAAGTAATTGACATCAGGGGAATATTACTTTCAGAATGAAGGGCTCCCGGCCATTTAACCGTGCAGACAGCCTTGACCCTCTCTCTGCTCATTCAGTCTGAAGCAGACATTTCTCTCATTAGCAGAGATAAAACACCTGGGATTACATAGTCCCTCTTTAAAAAACAATGCCTGCTTGTTCTCGTGAGCAGAGAAAGCTTTCTGTTTAATCTTTAAATTTAGGCTTTAAATTACAGGGGGGGGGGGGGGGGACACACATCTCGCAAAAGAAAATTAATGAAAAATACCAGGCAACTAGGCCAGTTGAAGCTTCTAACGCTTGTCTCTGAGGCAGACTACAATTACTATTGATTGTTTATTGATTGTCTGCAGTATACTCCACACAGCACAGCAAATAATTAGACATCAGACCTTCCCAGCAGTCTCACTGTGTAAATTCCGCAGACAGATAATAGACCCAAACACAAGAAAAGAGGAATAAAAATGGCTTAGATTAAGCCAAATCATGACATTCTTTGAGTCCACAAAATCCAATCTTCCCTTTCATAACCTTTCCATAGGATTTCTCCAAGATTATTTTCTAGGTTGTCAAAAAACAAACAGCATCTACTTGGCCATTTTGGTTTTGATTCATGAGTTTGCATTTGGCTAGTTGTCTCCAGTGTTGCTGGCTCTAACACAGTAGAGAAAAGTAAAAGAAAATAAAAATGCCAAGAACTTCACTTTGTAAAGATGATCCATCTGCCTGTTCCTTAGAAAGGAGATATATATCAGCTTCAGTACGACATAGTGAAAACACTTTTAACCTGAGGTCTGTGGATCCCTAAGAAGCCAAAATGGGTTTCAGAGTCTGTGAATCTTTTGAAATTCTATGCTGTATGAAATGTCTTCTGTATGTGCAGATGAGAAATTTTCTGTGAAATGGGTCCTGGGCTTTCAACAGATTCTAAAGGATCTGTGATACCCCAATATGGTTAAGAACCACTAGGCTGCAGTCCCAAGGTGGTTCTCAACTGGCAATGAG
Organism: Molossus molossus; assembly: GCF_014108415.1. NCBI lineage: Eukaryota > Metazoa > Chordata > Mammalia > Chiroptera > Molossidae > Molossus > Molossus molossus. Next base: position 32,018,061 of record NW_023425401.1, on the reverse strand, counting down.
CAGGGACTAGGGAACTCTACGCCACACACACACACACACACACACACACACACACACACACACAGAATTCCAATCCAAGTTTGCTTTCTGGATCCATTTAGTAGGAGCTCAATTAAAATTTGTAGTTCCTGAAAAATTATTTAAGATTGCTTAATTTCAATGTGTACATGCTTACACACAGATAAAAAAGATATACAAAAAAATAATGTTTCTGTGGATGGTACGAGTGTTGAGTGATTTTCATTTTCTTCTTTTTACTTTTCTGTGTTCAAAAATTTCTACAAACAATGGTATTGCTTAAATAATCAAGAAAGAAGAATGTTTTTGAAAGGTATTTTTATTTCACTACATTATAACTTCTTTATGTTTAATCCATGGCCTAATTCCAAGGGGGAAAAAGTCTTATCTGTACTTTCTTTTGAAAATTTTCCAGTTCTAGTCTTGGACCCAAATGGAAGCCACATGGAAAAGTGAGTCATGTTGCTTCATTAGCCTTTGTCCCAGGATGACCACATGGAGCACAGGCAGCCACTCACTAAGCCACTTACTTATCTTTGGATGATCATGTAAGAGGAAATATATTTCTCTCTTTTCGAAGTTACTTATTGTAACTTTATAACAGAAAATTAGCCCTTGCCATACCCAATAGAGTATCCAATACATAATGTTATCAGATACAAAAATATTTCTACAGCCATTACTACAATAGGCTTTCATCATCTCTTATCATCGCTATCATCTCTTTGGTGTGATTACTGAAAGGTAGTCAATGCTGGAGAAATTTTTTTCTCCAATAATAAAAGTAGTAGTAGTAGTAGCAGCAGTAGTAGTAGTAACTACTAACATATATTGTTTACCAAGTATCAGTCTCCTGCTAAGTTAAGTACTTTATATACATTATTTCATATACTTTTCATTACCCTAAGAAGCAATATCATTATCTCTTATTTTAGAGTAGAGACTATAGAGACTTTGAAAGGTTAAACAAATTATTCAAGATCACAGACTGGAAAGCTGGGACTCAAATCCTTTTGTTCTGACTTAAAAGCACACAGAAAAAGAAAATGCAACCTAGCATTTAATGAACTTTCATCAGAGCCATCCCCTGGTTCCTCTCTACAGACAATTCACTTTGTAAATGCAACTGTGGTCAATTTCATATGTTGGCTTCCCCCCCGACATGTCTGCCTCCAATCCTCCATGCCTCCTCGTACCAATCTGCGTCAGAGGTGGCCAACCGCTCGCCGGTATCCATATTCCCCTTGTGCCTTAGGCAACACAGCAGCAGAGGTGTCCTGCCCTTTCCTGCTGGTAGATGTGGTCACTTGCCTAAGTTTAGGTTCATGGGATGTGAGAGTACAAGATGTATGCAACTACTAGGTAAAACAAAGTAAAACTAATATCCGTGTGAATTTGTTTTCTTCCCCTTCCTGATGGGAGGTGGCAATAACCACAGTTCTAGTCTTGGACCCAAATGGAAGCCACATGGGAAAGGGAGCCATGTTGCTTCATTAGCCTTTGTCCCAGGATGACCACACGGAGCACAGGCAGCCACTCACTAAGCCACATACTTATCTTTGGATGATCATGTAAGAGGAAATACATTTCTCTCTTCTCGAAGTTACTTATTGTAACTTTATAACAGAAAATTAGCTCTTGCTATACCCAATAGAATATCCGATACATAATATAGACTATTATTTTTCTACTTTTCTACTTTACTAGTCAGCTGTGTGTATTAATCACTCTGGGAGAGTGATATTAGAAAGAGAATTGCAAATTCTTAATCTCTCTGAGCCTTGGGTCCTTATCTGTCATAAAAAAAAAAAGGAAAAATATATCTATATTTCATAGTAATGGGTTTTTATTGTTTTCCTATTCATAGGCAGACTGTAAAGTACTCAATGACAAAGGCTACAAATTTTAATGCTTAAAAAAAAAAAACCTCCCAAGCAGCAGTTGTTATAAAGGTCTTGATTACTAAGTATATAAAATTGTTCATTTACTCAAGAGAGACAATACATTCAAAATTTTGTTTTAGTCCACGACTCTGAATACCAGCATTTTCACAAACATTTAGAAAGTGTTTTAAACTTTCAAGCCTCGACTACAGTTAACTAGTTCTTGTCATTATAATTTTTATTATTTAGATATTTATACTAGGTGTGTAAAAGCTTCCCAATGTATCTGTCTGTAAAACACATTGGGAAGGAATACAAAAAATAGAATAGTGAGCTCACTTTCTGTCCCACAGATGGTACACATCCTATATAATATGTGGTAGATGATTATTATTTATTAAAACAGAAAGACATGATATGATATATGATATGATATGATATGATATGATATATGTATAAAGTATCCAAGAGTTGCAAAGAGTTCATTTCGTCATGGTAAATGTAGCATTGCTCTGTGTGTATTGATGGGGTGAAGGGGAAGGGGGTAGTGGTCTTACCTTACCTCTTGGAGGAATTACTTGGCCTCAAGTACATGGCTACTACTGTTTCCAAAGTGGAAACTGAAAATGAGAATCTCTCTATCCTTGCTGCATACCGTAAGAAGTTGCTTTTGCCCATATGGGAAAGTATGCCCAGCACACTGCTATTCCTTGTAATCAAAGACCACCAAATAAGCAACTGTTGTTAAAAACACATAAGCACAAGCTATTATTAACCATTATGCATCGCTAACATAGCATTCAACAAATGTTCATCCAGTGTGTGCTAACCGCAGAGCAAAAGCCAAAAGAAAGAAAGAAAAGGCACAATTCTAATTAGATCTAAAAATGTATCCCAAATGTACTTCTAATCACTCGTCGTCTTCGCTCGGTTGCCTTTTGAAGCGCCTCGGAGGCATTAAACACTTCACACGAGGGGCCATAGGTGACACATTTCCTCATTCTTTCCAATTCCAGACAGCAGCTCACACACATCACAACATAAAGGTCACAAACACAGACAGATGCTTGTTCAGAATACAAATGTTGTTGGGCTTGTTTTTCTCTGAGGGGCCATCCATCCCAGTGAGTTGTAACAGCAACAATTTGGCAGTTTGTCCTGTGCTGTGTCTGGCTGTGCCCTAGTGTCTACTCTGAGACTTGAATTCACAGAAGGCGGGCTTCCCAAGGCCAAGGGCTGCTTAATAATTTGACGATTATTAACTCAGGGGACAATAGTAATCTTAAAGATCACTGTGTCAACCTCCCAACCTTGTACAACATCCCTCCTTAATGACATCTGGCTTCTGCTTGGTGACCAATTCTGAGGGGGCTCTTTGTGACAGCAGCCAGAAGGCAGCATGCACGGCTGAGTTTGCTGGGATTCCCAACACCCTTCATTCCAGAACTGTCTGTATGCTCCAGCACGGATCTGGTCCATATGGTATTTGATGCCGAGTTTGTATCTTCCTGTGAAATGTCTGGGCAACTGAAACAAAGAGAAGCCCCAGGAGGAAGAAGGCAAGGAGTCTGGGTGAAGACAGACAGGACTGGGGAGAGCAGGGATGCAGTGACAGCAAAGGGACAGAGCACGTAGCAAACAGGTGCGTAAAGCAGAGGCGAGGAACGGAGCCAAATGAAACTCTGAAGGGGAAAAGGCTCTCTGGAAACCGACAGGGTTCACAAAAATGAAGCCTTCTTGTGTGTGATCAAGAAAGGTCACTACACTTTTGTTTTTGCTGAAAGAGCCTGTGAACCCTGTGTGGAGGGAATGTGGTCATAAACACGAGGCACTGAGTTGCTGAGTGTTGCCAATTCATGGGCAATACAGCAACGACAGTGAAAACTTGAAACATATATGCTAACTGAACCACAATCCCACTGGTAAGGATTTATCCCTCCAGACAAACAAATGCAAGAGCTACACATACAATGATGTTCACTGTAAAACACTGCAACCATCCAAATGTGCATTAAGAGGGAAATGGTTAAATAAAGCATGGTACATGTAAACACCAAAAACAAGGTAGAGCCACGTGAGCTGATGTGGAAAGCTGTCTGCACTGCATTCGGAAAGAAAACAGGTTGCAGAAGATAACCTCACACTAAGATGCCATTTGTGAAAAAGAGATATACACATGTTTCCCTGATACTGAGTTTTTTACAAATTAAAAGCAAGACCCTCTGCTAGTAAAAAGACTACAATTCACTTTATGGCAATACTCGCTTTATTGCGATGGTCTGAAACCCAACCAGCAATATCTCTGACGTGTGCCTGTATTTGCTTGCATTTGCAGTGGCAATATCAGGAAGGATAAAAAAAACAACCTTTACCTCTGTGGTTATTTCTGTGGGGAATAGAGTTGTTGTTGTTGTTGTTTTAATTCTCACCTGAGGGTATTTTTCTATTTATCCTCAGATAGAGTGGGAGTGGGAAACAGAGAGAGAGAGAGATTGGAGTATTGATTGAGAGAGACACATCAGCTGGATGCCTCCCACACAACCCCTACCAGGGCCGGGGACCAAATCACAACTGAGGTACGTGCCCTTGGCTGGAATCGAACCTATGACTCTTTGGTCTATGGGCTGACACTATAACCGCTGAGCAAAACTGGCCAGGGCAAGATTTTTGTTGAGAGATTTTTATTTTCTATTTTATAACTTCTTTTCCTTCTCTCTCACCTCTACTAGCTGACTATTGGCTAATGGAACACAGACCTCCATGGCCACACAGAACAAAGAATACAGACTTTACCAAAATAGTTTGGAAATGTCACTGAGCAAGCAAGCAAGCAAGCAAACAATAAACAGGATTTACAAATAATTAATAAATTACAGTGAGACCGAAAGAGAAGAAGAGGTGCATGAGATCAAAAGAGGATGGTGAAAGAGGTTTTGTTGATCTAATGTGATGTTTCCTCTGATAAACAGTAATTGCATGCCTAAATACTGTTAATGAGTTTCTGAATGTTGGTGGCCAAACAATGGAAGGTGTATGACAAGCATTTTCTCATCCTTACCGATGCCTTTAATCAAGTAGCAGTTTGGAAGGTCTACGGATTCTATTTCAGTGGAGGCTTTAAGTCGATTCCTGTTTAAAAAAAAAAAAAAAATGCATCTGTTTATGTATTCCCTGCTTTGTTACAGAAAGGGTTTCAGTGGCTTATAGCCATACACAAAACACAGCTTAAATCTAAAGCAGAGAAAAGAGAAGGTAGAAAGACAAGGGGAGGAACATAAAACAGCAGCAGAAATGAAGTTAAGATAACAACGCATACCCCAAAGTTCTATAGGTGAATGCGGGTTGTAAAAGAAAGTCAGGAACTCAACAAATAAAACTTCGAATGCAAGTTCCTACGCAAATATGCACCTGGCCCCGGTTCACAGGTCTCACAGCTCTGCCGTGGTGGGAAGAGCTCCAGGTGTATAACAGAAGCCCTGCCTTCCCTCCGCGGACCCAGGGGAGCCAAGAACTGCTCAGGCTCGCTGCAAAATGACACAGTGACTGAAGGGAGGCCATGAGATAACGGCATTGTTCTGAGCCTGGCATACAGAAGACACCCCGAGAATAGTTATGCAGGTCCCATCCCTGGGATAATGAGTGTTGGAGTGAGAAGGTTGGAGACACCACTTACTCTGGCAAAACTGCTTGGTGGTGTTTCATGAAAACTAAAGTGCAGAATAATGAGGCAATTTCGAGGTCTAATAAAGTAGCTTCTCGATTCCTTCCTACCCTAGAGGAGGCCACAAAGCAGGCTGGGCAAATACATCTGGAATCTGTTGTTTTGAAGGCCATGTACTATATGTTTCCCTTTCCTTTCTCACTGTCTCACCTTCCCTGTCTGTTCTCTACAGTCATAAATAATAACAACAGAGCAGAAGAGTTTACATTTTTCAAAGTGGTTCATGCACCCACACATTTAGGAGACCAAAGGACGATTTGCTGTTTGTCTCTCCTATTTATTTCCTTGACAGCTTTTGACTTCTGGATACTGAATATGGGGAAGGCTACTGGTTTCTCAACAAAACCAAGGGGAAAAAACAACAACTAGGCCTAGATAACTCAGAATCACCAACGGCTGGTGGCAACTACTACATATCTTGGCATATATAAAGTCTCTAATTAAAGTGTTCATCGGTACATATTTGAAAACACAGAATTCAAATCGTGTTACATTTCTTGAAACAATATAGCAATAAAAAATAAGTCTATAAAATATATGGCTAAAATAAAAAATGAAAAAGAAATCAAATAGCAACGAAAATTTAAAAATAAAATACAGTAACTCTCACATTTGTGAGTTGCAGGGGTGATTTAAAGGGGAAAACAAGTATATTTAGCCTGATGTCGTATTAGTAATACCAGTGATGAGGATGCTGTTGTTACTTACGGGGGGACAATTCTATGTGATGTCCCTGGGTGAAGTAATTTCTTAAAACAGCCCTAAGAAGTAAGTATCATTTTTCCTATTTTGGAGATGAGAAAACTGACTCAGAGGTGAAGCGACTCTCCCGAGGTTCGGCCCCCAGCTGGGAGGTACCACGCAGGGGCAGTGCTCTCGTCTGCTCTTGTACATTTCTGAGAAAGGAGGGAAGAGAGCTGTGATTCTCCCAACAGGAAGACTGCATGAACACTGCCGAGCCAATCAATCCCTACAGGCCTCGGTCTTCTTCACATATGAAGTAATGAGTCTAAATGTCCTCCTAGGTTCTGCTGACATTGTACGATTCCAGGTGTAGCCATGTCAGTAGGTCACAGCTGCGGTTTCCAGTAAGTGCCTGTGTCGCTTGTTTAGGTGTCAATTTTATACAACTTAGTATTATGCCCATTTGGCTGTACAAAAACAGGGGTAATGATGATTACCATCTACCTTTTTCAAAGATAAACTATATGAATAAAATCTAGATGTGTCTGAACACTTGAACATGGGGCTTTTTTCCAGAGTCAACTTAGTTTGCATAAATAACTGATGATTACACTCTGCTAATAGGGCAATCTTCATCAACTAGTGTCATTGTGCAGTATCATCTCTCGATATGCACACTGCCTGCTATTAAAACTGAAGAGTTATACCAGGGCTGTGCATAACTTCTAGTTAATCAAATCATGTTTTCTTGTCTTTATGATAAAAGAAAGAGAGAATTTCTCTTCCATCCTTTAGGATCCTTCAAGTATCAAATTCTTTCAGTAGAGAAAATGCAAGGCTTTTTGTGGGGCAGAACCACCCGTTTTGCTCATTGGGGGACCTCTGTATTCCAGGTGCAGACATGTCAGCTGGCAAACCTCAAGTTATTCTCACCCCGTTTCCTGAAACTTCTCATGGCAGGCAAACCGAACACTTGCTTTCCCAGCCTCCTTTGTATTTCGGGATAATCATATATCCTCGGGTGAGGAGTGACAAAAAAAGAAAAAAGAAAGAAAGAAAAATGAAAAGGCAGACATAAGAAGAGAGCGAATGGGCACCACTCCTCCCTTCTTCCTGATTTGACCACACGTGCAGTGCTTGGGACTACAGCAACCATTCAGCATCCTTAACATGGCAAGCTGAGGTCACAAAGCCTCTAGCAAAGGATCTAAGAACAAAAATAAGTACCTTGTTCCTTTATGGGATCAGTGACTCAACGGACAAGCTCTAAAACGACTCACCTACATGTGAGAAAAATAAGCCTCTCTTTGTATATGCTGCCATTAATTTGATGTATGTTCTTGCAGCTGAAAGCACTTCTAACTGATAATACATTTAAGAAGTTTGGGGAATATACAAGAGAGAGCGATACAAACTTCTCTGGACTAGCAAATTAAAAAGCCTTAATGCATTTATGCTAAAAAAAAAAAAAAAAAAAAAAAAAGATAAATGGTACAAACACAAATAAATGATATTTTTGCTATAGCCTGCTGCTCCCTAACACGCTATATCCATAGCATGCTAATAAATGGACTAGGTCAGATGATATGGCTATTTCCACTCTGCTGTCCTGCAGACATTGCTAATCAATCACAGCACTCTTCCCTGTAACCCAGAGCTAGCCTCAGACACAAGGTTCCAGGCAACCACTACCAGTCTATTAAAGTGGAAATTGAAAATGAAAGCTATTCGCCTTCTCTGTTCTAGCTTCCTTTTGTCTTTCTCACTTTCCTTTCTTTTTCATTAAAATTTGGTTATTTTCCTTTTAGTTACAAGTACATGACAGGTGTAATACAGGAAAGAATATATACTGCTTTCCTTCAACTGGCCGCCTCCTACATGCTCCCCACTGGGGATTGGGCCCACAACCTGGGCATGTGCCCTGACAGGGAATCGAACCAGCGACCTCTTGGTGCATGGTTTGATGCTCAACCACTGAGCCATACCTGTCAGGCTAAAGACATCTTTATTTAAACCTCTAACTGAAATTGAGCATTTACTTTGGTGATGAGTGTAGGCAACAAACCCCAGAGCTTCTACTAGCAGTACCCAAAATTCTGTCACTAATAGAAATTCCAGACATTGTTACATCACATGTCAGTTGTGATAGACATCTCAAAATATCATTTATACTCATCACTACTTCAAAATATCTATTAGATATTCAATTAACTCTAGATCTCTGTAAGGCTTTAATAAAGGCCATGTTTTTATTGTATCATACATTAGATTTTTAAAATATTTTGGCAATAGTATTCAAGTATTTAAATGAGTGTTAACTTATACAGTGTTGAAGTTTGTTTTGTACTCCCATGTATTTTATTTTATGAATTTGGAAACACGATCCTGAGTGTCAAGGCTCCACCTCATGCTGAAGGGATCGATGCCATAAAAAGTCTACAACCCCCGCTTGCACATCATTGTCATCATGGTCATTTTACCGAACATTTACCATGCGTCTGACATTGTTCTAGCACTTTCCGAGAAGGACCTCAATTATTTTTAACTGCCACACTAGGGAGCAGGTAGGATCATTATTCCCATCCTACAGATTAGGACACTGAGACACAAAAAGGTGAAATAAAAGGCTAAGGTCCAAATAGTGGAGCTAGGAAATGAATTCAGGCAGTAGCCTCAAAGCATGAGCCAATAGTCGGCACCATGAAACTGATCAATATTCTTCCACGCAGGAAATGGCAGGACCCATCCAGAGTGGAATGCAACAGAGCCATTTAGTTACTCTCTTGCCTCACTGGGTGGCAGCAGTAAGGGTGCACCAGGCTGTGGTACCAACAAGCCTTGACTAAACTGGAACAGTCTTACTACCAGGCATTACTTTGTTCCATATCTCGCAGCCTTTGAATTTGCAAGCGACTGGTGGGGCTTTTATCTACATACAGACTTAAATGCGGACAAACTGGGGCTTTATCTTTTATATACAGACTTGCAAAACCCTTTGGAATTGACCCCTTGGGCTCCTGTAATGCTCGTACTTACTAAGAATTTGTGCTTAGGCGCGGAGCTGGGAAAAATCTATTCCAATGGCAGAGAAGCTCAGAGGCTGCGGGGGAACTGGGTAAAGGGTATTTGGAATCAGAAGACCTGGCATAGTGTACAGGTTCAACACTAATTACCTGTTGAACTAACTGGTTAACCTCTCCCAGCCGTAAGTTTTTACACGTTTAATAGAGAAGGGAAGGCAGATAAGACTGAATGAAGTCAGAAATGTAAAAAAGCTTACTTTCCAAATGTCAGTAAGTGTAAATTTGGTTTAATATAAAGAACTTTGACACTTGTGACACAGTAGTCACACAATAAATGATAAGAAGGATGTTGATTTAAGAAAAAAGCCTGACCCTTCAGAAGTATTCGGAAGCAGACCGGATAGCTACTTACAGGAGCGATCGTAAAAGGTGTCAGACAAGAAGCAGAATGTTCAGATGCTTGTTTCAGGGGTTCCTGCCCACACACAGGTCTCTGATGCACGAAAGTCTCATGATTCATTGCAAGGTGTGTATTTTGCAACAGGGAACAAATGACCTGGGGATATCTGTGTACTTCTAGTTTCCCTTTTATTGTTCAACCAGAGAGGAGTGGAAAAGTTAGGTGTATTATGCCGTCCTCTCTTGGGAACCTTAGCCAGTTACAGTTCAGAAGGAAAGAGACAACTTTGATTCCAATTATCCATCTGGGACATACTTATGCTAAAAAAATTATTCATTTTTTTATTTGAAATTCAAGTTGAAATTTAAGTGGGCACCCTGGGGGAGAAAAATAACTTTAGTGCCAAAGTACCATCTCTAAAAATGGAATAATGGAACAGCAGGTACCAGATTACAGCAAAAAACAAACCCCCAAAACCCTGTTTTTTGAAGAGCCTTTCCTTATGGGGAGGTGGGAGCATGCACTCTCCTAAAAAGACTAAGGATATTAAAGGAGAAACATTATGTATGCAATTGAGCATGCCACCAAACTCTGTAAACAATAGGTACTTGATATTCTAAAATCATAGAGTCGCCAGATAAAATACAAGATGCCCAGTTAAATTTGAATTTCAGATAAGTAATGAATGATATTTTAGTATAATTATGTACCAAATATTACATGGGATATGTATACACTAAAAAAACGATTCACTGTTTATCTGAATTTCAAATTTAATTGGGCATCCTGTATTTTTATTTGCAAAATCTAGCCACCCATCAGTCATCACAACATTCTCACATCAGCCGATTTGGGGCTTCAAGTATCCAATGAAGTTACCACCATATAAATTCACTGCTCAGTAAAGTGTATTATAGTCACGTCTTCATAAAAAATAAAAAAAAATAAAAAAATGCATTAAATTGCAAATTACCTATCAGGTGCATTCTATGTACATAAGCTTTATTTACTTTTTCTTAGGTTTACAACAATGACATTTATCATTTAAAGGAATTTAAATGTAAAACCTTAAGATTAGCAAGATGAAAAAATTGTTAACTGAGAAAACTTCAACTTGTAGTAACACTGGTGATTTGAAGTTTAGGGACAATTTAATAAGCTTGTGAATTTTGATGGTCTTGCCTTGGAAACTGAGAGCTGGTCAGATCATACAAAATCATCCAACTCAAATTAAGGTTAACATGTCCATTTCCTGCCAGTAAGTGAGCCTCCTCCAATCCTAACTACCTTACCCCACCCCCACAACACACACACTCACACACTGTTCCTCATCCTTGTATCCCCTTATCTGCAGATAAAGCTACAGCTACTGGACAGTAGAGTTGAAAAATGGTATCTATCACCTGTGACTTCTCCCATTTCTGGGGTTCCAGAGTTTGGGCCCCTATTATTCTCTCCAAACTACTGCAGTACCTTAACTATTTCCCCCGTGTCTATTCACTCTCTATTCTAGTACTTCTCAACTCTAACTGCACATTAGAATTATCAGACTTTTTAAAAATAAAAAATGCACATGCCTGGCCCCACCCAAACGAACTGAAGCAGAACCTATAGGGTACAGGCCCAACCTCAGTCCTCCAGCAGATCCGAACATATAGCCAGGATTCAGAACCACTGCTCTGTTCCCATCCAACTTCCAAGTTCATGTCTACCCAGAACAACTGATTGTGCTTTACGTGGTTTAATAGGTTCCTGCTGTAAACAAACAAATAAAACACACAAAAACATACAACAGACATCAACAATTCCCCTTTGCCTATCAAAGCAGGCCCCAACTTTGCAACATATTTAATCATCTCAAATCTATCCTTCCCCCCTCCACCACCACAATTCTGATACCTTTATGCTCCCCTCAAATTGTTCTATCACTAATCTCCAAACTTCTACACCATAATCCCCTGGTTCAAGCTGCTCTCTCCATATGGGATGGGATTTCACCCATCCCTCAAGGCCAATGTCCAATGTCTCTTCCTCCTGAACTCTACCTTTTGGGGGATGTAATATTTCTTCCTTAAGCCTGCAGGGGTTAGTTGTACCTGCCCTGGACATCCTAATATAAAAATATAAAATGTATATATATTTTTAAATGTTTTTCTCCTGCCCTGTAATAAAGTAAACTCCTTAAGGGTAAGACTGCACTTTATTACAGGAGCCTAGGAAAGCACTCCAGACACAGGAGGTGCTCAGTATTTCTGGAACTCTTTTACAAGAGGCTTACAAAATTTGAGTTGGTACGTTGGGAACGATGATGTCTACCCACCCGTGTTTTTTCATTATCACTAAAATGTGAGACGGGCTAGGCTTGTACTGCCTGGCAGTGTGGCTTCGGGTTCCCGATGAAGAGAGAGATAGGAAGTGAGGTAAGACCAGTAGCTGCTCCGTGAGAATCTTCCACCCACCCACCAAATGAGAGCTGCTGCAACTAGGCAGGGCAGAGCCCCGAACAACTTGATTCAAGGCAGGGCCCGGTTTGGGCAACCAAGAGAGGCAGCACCAATGACCTGCAATGAACCTGTATAATTCAAGTTTCCACGCATGAGGAATCATTTTGTTTTCAAGTGAAAGCACTGAGGTCTGCCCCGAGTAGTCCCTGCAAAGCACACTGGCTTGTCCATCTGGGGAGGGAGAACAGAACTTCGGGACGTTCAAGGGTTATAAACTTTCTACAAAGTCTCGAGATTCAGCCCAGGCTGTGCTGGGTTTGCTGGAAGCTGGGAGCGGAGTCGGGAGCGGGGAGCGATCAGAGTGCCCCACGCGCCGTCCCGGGGCTCCGAGGAGCCCTCCGGGCCTTCGCCCCTCCCGCAGCCGGAGTCTGGGGACGCGCGGCCGGGCGGCTCCGGGGAGGGCGTCCCGGGGAGGGCGTCCCGGGCCGGGCGGGCCGCGCGGAGGGCTCGGTCCCAGAGGGCCCCACTTACCTGAGCGCCAGGAGCCTCTCGCCCAGCAGCCCCAGCGCGATCCCCAGCAGGCTCAGGCCCACCAGCCGCCCCATGGCGCGGGAAGCAGCCGCTCGCCCGCCCGGCTGGGGAGCACTGTGGGCGGCGCCCGCCTCCGCTCAGGGCCGGGGCGCGCTCCGCCCCGTCTCGGCCTAGGCCGGCTCCCGGCTCTGGGCGCTGCGGCGGCTCCGCCCTCGCCCGGCGCTGGCCTTTGTCACCACCGGCCTACCTCCGCAGACACCCACCCGGGACCGGGACCGCCTGCCCACGCCCCCGGTTAGGCAAAGGGCCTGACACCGAATCCCTTCCCTTCCTTTCCCAAACCAACAACCCCCCAAGACACTTAGGCAGCCCGCATATCTTTCTGGTTTCCCTGGTCTTCAAAGGCATACCTCACTCCATATTCCAGGAAGAAACTTGAATCAAGTTTTAAAGATTCTTTATTACAGGGAAGGATACTGGGTCATGTCTTGTAAATATTTCATGTTGGAATCACTACTTTTTATAACAGGATGTAGGGGAAAGGTAAGAAACATCCTATTTCTAGGGATGCTTCATCTAGACTCCAGACCTAAGGACTTGGACACTTTCCAGTTTATGGAAATAAGGGTAGTCCTTCCTTCCTTCCTTCCTTCCTTCCTTCCTTCCTTCCTTCCTTCCTTCCTTCCTTCCTTCCTTCCTTTCTCCCTTCCTCCCTTCCTTCCCTCCCTCCCTCCCTCCCTCCCTCTCTCTCTCTTTCTTTCTTTCTTTCTCTCTCTCTCTTTCTTTCCTTCCTTCCTTCTTTCTTTCTTTTTCTTCCCTTTCTCTCTCTCTCTCTCTCTCTCTCTCTCTCTCTCTCTCTCTCTCCCTCTCCCTCTCTCAACTTCAACAACCATAACATGAATAAAGAGAAAAGGTATAAAAGGGAAACTTACCCATTAAGATTGAGACAGTTATGATAAGTGAGTATGCCTGAAATAAGCTTCTCATGGTTGCCAGTGTTTCATTGTCACCTTACAGTATCTAGGCAGAAAATGTCACAATTGACAGTTTTCAGCAAATATCACTTTTATAAACAAGTAGTAAATAAAAGCAGATGCCAGCCCTGGCCGGGTGGCTCAGTAAGTTGGAGAGTCATCACATACACCAAAAGGTGGAGGTTCGATTCCCAGATAGGACACATACCTAAGTTTCAGGTTTGATACCCAGTTGGGGCACCTATGGGAGGCAACCAATCTATGTTTCTCTCTCTCTAAAATCAATAAAAATGTATCCTCAGGTGAGGATTAAAAAGAAAAAATGAAAAGTGGATGCCAGTTTCTCCCCTGTCTCCCTGGAAAAAACAATAATAATAATATTAAAAAACCGTCCTGCTTCTGCTGTGTGTATCTCTGATTCAATCCCAGGGGACATTGGGTTATATGAACAGTAGATACAGGGCTAAATAGTTGTCCTTTGAAAGCCCAGGAGGTTTACCTTTCTTTGTGCCAAGGGCCCCTCCGGCGTTAGTGAACCTATAGACACCTTCTTAGAATAATATTTATAAGTGCACACAATAAAACACATAGGCTTGCAAAGGAGAACAATTACATTCAAATGCAATTATCAAATTATTCTTTTGAAAGTTTGTGTTATAGTAATATAGTCATGTAATGTGTGCTACATTATTAACATATTAAATAACAAGATGTAGCAGCATTCTTTCCAATAGTGCATAAATGTTATTTCAAGATACCTGCAACACTGCAATGAAATGACGAAAATAACTATTTTCATTAGTAAAAAATTCACAAGTACTACTAATGTTTTTGAGGCAAACCTATTTTCCACTTTCATTGAATTCAGTTGAGGGACATGCTAAAGTCCATTTGAAATCAAGATTTTTCTCTTTCCCAAGGTCATAAGCCACTGGCATTCTATCCATGGACTACTTTAGTCAAGAAATCTGCCAGTTACCTTATGACTGGGTAGGTAGAGGTAGGATCTCTTATCTAGTGACATTTCTGGTGTCAATCTTTGGAGAAGAGAAGAGCCTCACATGTTAAATCAGAATTTAGAATGAAGACCCAAAAGAGAGGGCCTGAGCCCTGGCCGGTTTGGCTCAGCGGTTAGAGCGTCGGCCTGCGGTACAGAGAGACCCGGGTTCGGTTCCCGCTAAGGGCATGTACCTCGGTTGCAGTTTGTCCCCGGCCCTGGTTGGTCGTGCGGATGGCAGCCACTCGATGTGTCCCTTCACATCGATGTTTCTCTCTCTCTCTTCCTCTCTCTCCCTCCCACTCTATCTGAACAAAAAATGCAAAAAAAAAAAAAAAAAAAAAAAGAGAGAGGGCCTGAGACTATTGCCAGGGCTTCTACCTTAGGTCTGAGAATCTTGTTCTAAGGATTCTGGTTAGTGGTGAAGACATAAAACTATGCCTCATGGACTCTAGGGCAGAAGCCAGTTTTTAATGCCTTCTTATATGTGTCATAAAAATGAGTAAACTATACCTGTAAATAAGGTTGCCTTGTTGTGTGCTGTTCTCTGTGTCTAGTTCCCTTTTTGCTATTCCCAGGTGTTTTTTGTTTGTTTGTTTGTTTTTAAGTTACATTTTTTTAAAAAAACTCTTTTTAGAGAGAGAGGAAAGGTGAGATAGAAACATTGACCTGCTGCCCCTTCCATACCCCTTCCTGGGGATGGAGCCTACAACCTGAGCATGTGCCCTGACCAAGAACAGAACCTCGACCTCTTGGTGCAGGCGATGATGCTCAGCCAACTGAGCCACACCTGTCTGGCTTAAGTTACATTCTTTTTTTCTTCCCCACTTAAGTTTGCTGGTATGCTTTCAGTTGCAATAACAGAAAATTCCAACTCTGCTGACTTTTTTTTTTTTTTTTTTAACTTTCATTCTTAACAATTCAGCCTGGTTTCAGCTAAAATGAAAGGGTTGAAGGTCCGTATGCTCTCAGGTGCGCTCAGGATAGCAAAACCCAGCTCTGAGCAGACTCCCTCTTCTTCTTCTGCCCATGGCAAACATCACTGATTGAGTCTAACAGTGTTTCTCACCAAGCCTACGCTTGTCTTCATGATCATTTCAAACAGCAACAAAAGGGGAGTAATCCCTGAGGTAGCCACTGACAGATCTCAATTCAGGATGAGGCCTACTCACCAGCTTGGTGCTAGGCCACCAGTGAGAACGATGTCCTGGAGTTCAGGACAGAGGCATTTGTGGTAAAGAACCGGACTTTCAAGTCCACCAAAGCCTGCCTAACCTCAATCTCAGAGAATCTTGGCCCCAGCCTGTTTGGATCAGCGGGTGGAGCATTGGCCTGCGGACCAGAGAATCCCAGGTTCGGTTCCTGCTATGGGAACGTCCAAAAAAAAAGAAGAAGAAGAAGAAGAAGAAGGAAGAAGAAGAAGAAGAGAATCTTGGAATCACCTCAGTTTAATTTTATTAACATCGCCATAAGTTCCCTCAAACTTAACCTCCTAATTCCCTCATTGTGAAGAATACTATAGCTTCATTCTCTTTTTCTTTCTGAGTGTTGCTGTGGAAACAAGTTCTGCAGAAGTAGCCCCCTGGTAACCCCCATCCCCACTGCCAAGCTAACGCTAGGAATCACCATTTCTCACAGATGAATGGGGAAAAGAGATATTTTCTGATTTGGAATTCAGAAGCCTTTCTTCTTTACTGGAAGAGGTTGGAGCAACTGGATATTAATTTTTTATACTATATACCAGTTATTGAATTTTATTTTTATATCTTATTGAATTTATTAGGGTGACATTGGTTAATAAAATTATATAGGTTTCAGGGGTACAATTCTATAATACATCATCTTTATATTGTATTGTGTGTTTAGTCTCAAGTCAAGTCTCCTTCCATCACCATTTATCTCCCCTTTACTCTCTTCTAACTCCCATCACCCTCTTTCCCTCTGGTAATCACCATGGATTTTATGGTATAGCTTAGCAATCTTTTCTGATAACTGTGTGTATAGGCTACACCAAGAACATAACCCTGGGTTTATGTTATCTCACGGGAAAATGGTTTCTGACTCTTAAATAATCAAGTTACCCAACACAAACAAACTTATTCTGGAACTCATTTGTATGCTGGTAACTCCTTACACTTGGCATGAAACAGTGTTTCTCAAATAATGACATGTAACTAGTTTACAATTAGAAATTTAATGGTTCTTTGGCAAAATTTCAGAAATAATAATACCTTTTGTCAATGCTTCTTAAACGATGTGTAGTGAGGGACAGGTTTTTCTTTGACTTTCAAAGTACAATGAAAGTAAATTACCAGGAAACAAAGTAAATGAAGTAAAAAAATCAGACATATAAAATACAAGCCCAAATCTTTTATTACTTGATTCAACAGACGTAAAATTACTTTGTCAATTGTCTATAATAGTTTCTAAATGCCTACTCTCAAATTTTCTTTCTTATCTCACCATGGACCAGAAACAAAGGGTTCACTGACTGAAAACGTTCCTTGGAGCACCCTGTCAGTGGACTGCCTTTCACGATTATACTTTTAACTCTTTAAAGTTCTCTGCAGTGTGTCGTATCATGTGCAATGTTCCCGGTAACTCATGAAATAAGTAACTCATTATTATTGCTGTGTTATGTACTATATTATAGGGAATTGTTCCCTCCATAAACCTTTATTTTCTTCCACTCCTTACTTCTGTTTTTTAAAAGAGGAAAAATCTTTTAACACGAAAATATCTTCGAGAGATGTTATGAAAGATAGTTATTATCAGTAAAAGAAAGATTTGCTCTGTAGATGCTTCACTCTAGGGCTTCTCAGAGGGTAAAGGAGACTCCCTCACTTGCCAAACCATTTTCTGAGAATTCCAATATTTTAGAAAGTGAAGATATGCAATAACAGAAACGTGGTTGTATATATTTTAAAATATTTATAGTTAACAAATTAACATTCTTCAATTATTAGTTCGAACAATGTGAACTTGCTGTTTATAGAGCAAAAACACGCACAGACATAAAATACAATGTAATATGCTAGTTACAAACTAATTGTGCAATTTATTGTAAAGATATTTATTTCTGGTTTACAATAGGAGGAGTGGTCCAGTAATGGAACTCAAGTTTAAAATGAATTTGTTTTTTCAGTTGTGTCGATGTATCTCTATGACAGATGAATAAACACATTCTGAGATAATGTTGAAGGTCAACTAGATGGCCCACCAGTCCCCACTAGACCCAATCCATTTTCTACAGAGGGCTATAGGAGTGCTCTTCCATGAGTAATCTGACCCTGGAGAGAGAGGACAGAGGGAAATAACACTGGGACAGAGAAAAATTGGGGACACCAACAATAGAAACTTTCAAGCTCCTTCATAGGCTGACTCTGTATGGCCTGAACTCTAGAAAATACATGCCTATTCTCCAATGTCTAATAGCAATAATGTTTCTAGTTATCTGCTAATGGACTGCACTTGCAACCTCTTTCAGAAGGACAACCACAGCTCTTAGGTAGTGAACATTTTCCATTCCATACACTTTGCATCTACTACCTCATTTAATCCCCTTAACAGCCATTTGAATTAAGTGCTATTATTATTTCGATTTCTAAGTGATGAAACGAAAGCAGGAGGTTAGGTATCTTGCTCAGGGTTACACACCTGAAAAATGATAGAGCCAGAATCCAACATAAGAGATTCTATATTAAGACCCCCTATTTCCACACTTGATCTATCTCTTGTTAATAGCAAATTAAAAGATTGCTATTCCTTTACCATCCATGCTAAGAGCAGAGATGAACGAGCTGGTGGTGAGAGTTGCAGAAACTGATCTCCTGTGGACTCTTGTCACTGGTGAAGGGGTTCTTGTCCTCCCTTAAGATAGGAATCAGGAGAGGGGGCAAACAGATTTTTTAAACAGAGGTTTACTGCAAACAAGGTGGAGGGAAAGGAGAAAGGGAGCTTGATGCATCAAGGGAGCACATACTTAGAAAAGCATGGCTCCAGGAACTGCTGCTGAGGTCAGGCCTCTGGAGGGCTGACTTCTTCGTGCACAGAGATTTCTTTGGGCCCCAGTTCCCACCATGGACAGGTGTGGAGCGCTGCGGGGGCAGAGAGAAGCTCTTTGAGGAGTGCCTAAAGAAGCTTGAACTTATCTAGGTGAGGATTGAAAAAATAGCTGCAGGGTATCCTCAGCCTGTCTCACTCTCTTGAGACTACATGGCTCTTGATATGTCTCCTCTGCCTGCTGGCATGACTTCATTTATTGCGCATACTCCACATCTCCAAGCAGTAACTGGGAATTCAAAGTAAAGGAGGCGCATTTTCCTGCCTTGTTGACAGGTCATAGTCTAGTGAGGAAGAGAGGCCCTTGGACAAACGTGCAGTGTCCTGTGTCAAAGGCTGAGAACTCTGATCTGTATCTCGCTTATGAAGGAAGAGGCATCTGTTTTGCTGGCTTTGGGAAGGTGACTTGGTGCACACTCCCCAAGTCTGCTTGAGAGAAGATACAGATTTGAACAAGGCAGAGGCAGAGGGAGAAGAGGAGCAGATGGAAGGAATTTCAGAGGTCGAATGAGTAGAAATGGGTGACTGATGTGTTTTGGGGGAGAGGAGGAGGTGAAGATGATTTGGTTTGCTCACTTGGGCAAATAGGGGTACACTGACTGGGGTAGGAGAGGACTACTTTGGGGTGGCGGGGACAAGGGGGGGAGTTGATGAGCACATCTGAGGCACTGAAAACCCAGGAGACAATTTCAGACAAGTTCCGGTTCTCAGGAACGAGGTCCTGGCGGGACCAGGAGACCTAGAGCTCATCAGCTGAGAGCGCCGCACCCTGGGGGACAGCCTTCAGGGGGCTTAGGGGTGTCGCCTGAAGTGAAATGGCAGCTGGGAAAGCCCTAAATGCTTCACGTGTGTGCTAGTAGTTAGAAGGCAGGTTGAAAAATGGTGAGTGAGATGAAGTAAGAATTAAATTGAGCTTTAAGGATCACCTTAAACTAGGGAGAACAGAGACGGGTATAGGGGTGGCCCTTTGCCTTTTCTCCTGAATCTGGATGTGGTCTTGACAGTCTTCATAGAGCAGTGCTCCAGAAACCCACGCCCTCTCCCTGGAGAACGAAACCTATTTGCTCTCCCTCCACAGGGACTGGAAACTGAGTAGAAGACAAAGGTGGAGAACACTGGAAAGAAATCTCTAGAGTTATTTGTGTTTGGCCTAAGATAGCACCTCTCTGGGCCTTTACTTCTGCACTGGCAGTAGTGACGAGGGCCTGGGAGCAGGCTTCTGGCAAGAACTCTCTCTTCAGCACTCATCGCTCCCCTTCCAGGGAGTGTGTGACCGCATTAGAACCTTCATCAGTGTGTTATGTGATCACCATCAGAAGCCCGGGCTCCCTAGTCCACTGTCAGGCTGCAGACTCTCTCTTCACGGGGCTGGGTCCTTCCTCCCCTCTCCCTGTTTCCCACCCCAACTTCCCAAACTCCTTTGTTGTGTCCTCTGGAACTCATCATCCGTCATAACTAAATCTCATGTCCTCAGCGTCTGCTCTAAATAGTCTCTTCACCTTTCTGTGTATGTACTGACCCTGACTCTGGAACACTTTCCCATCTGTCCCAGAAGGTTCTTGCTCCTGGCTTACAGTCAGTTCCATTTATACCGCACTGTCAATACTCTTGGTGAGTTAAGCATCCACCCGTAAACCTTTCCAGACCCAACGTTTTAGTTCCATGACCTCCGTTCCTCCAATGACTTATCACTACCCTGATTTGCCACCTACGCCTATGGTGATAATGAAAGATTTTGCCATTGCCAGGGATTACACCACCTCCAAAATCTCAGTGTTAAGGTATCATTTTACAATCATCACCTCTCATCTTTTTTAGTTCACTCCTCCTAGTACTCCTCTTTCACCCTGCTTGGCTGGCTAACTTCTTTTTAAAAACCAGTTCCTTTCACTACACACCTACTCTATTTAATTCCACTTAGCATAGTTCCAGTTTACAGTGTGATTTTTTTATGAAGTAGCACACACACGTAAATCCCATGTAGTATACTGTAAGTATATATTTTTTTCCCTAAGTTCTGAGGGCAACCATATACTCTTTTTTAAAAATTTTTTATTCCTCACCTGAGAATATTTTTCCATTTATCATTAGATAGAGTGGGAGAGAGGGAGAGAGAGAGAGAGAGAGACAAAGAGAAACATCAATGTGATAGAGCCACATCGACTGGGGCAACCATATACTCTTATACAGCAAGATCTGGGGAGAAACAATTCTGGTCATTTCTTCAAGATGGTGTGTTTTCTGGAAAATGTACAATTTCTTTCTTTCAGTGACCTTGCGTGTCATTTATCTTTTGTTCTGGTGAACAGCTTTGACTCAGATAGGTGGACAAACACAGTGCAGGGGATGGAACCGGGCCTCCCACAGGAAACAAAGCGAGAACCTCACAGTGGATTTCAGTTTCAGACAGAGACTCAAAGCTCATTCAGGGAAATATCTGAGAAACAGAAGTGAAGATTAGCCAGCTGACTATCAGATTCTAAGGCTAATCCTTGACACTGTCAGGGACATTAGGACATAACTACAGCCTGATCAAGAGGACAGGCCGGCATTTTGAAGAGTGGCAGCTGAAAGCAACCATTGTTGGGGTCAGAGAAGGGACAGTGATGAGCAGTGGAGAGGTCAAGAGCTATCTCTATAGGAGGCAATGTTACGAAGACCAGAAAACTGCTTGCTCTGTTAATGCTCCTATTTCTAGGAACCCCACCTTCTTTGCTAATGAACTATGTGTGCACAGCACAGACAAGCAAGAGGAATTTAGCTTTTATTATGTATTATTTTAGAAGAGTAGAATCTTAAGGAATTGGTTTGGAAACCTATTTCTTTTTCTGCCTTTCATTTATTTTTCCTACGAGAAGTGTTGTTATTATTATTATTGTGGTTTCTTTTTAAGCCTATACATTTTCTTTTATTATTTTATATTTCACAGAAGCTGGGAACTTGAATTTGCCTGGGTGCCTCAAGGGGAAGGTGCGCTCACTATTAATGTGGGAATTACCAGCAGGCCTGTTTTGTTTTTGTTTTCAGACACAGATAGTGGTTATCATATATGGTAACTTAACACTTTATGATTTAAAAACATATTGGCTATTTACATGGAGTATGGTTAATTGCAGAGATGGAGTCGGGATGCTAAGTTAAGTCCTCAGTATTCTCTGCAACCTTACGATTCATTTCTAGTAATTTCGTTTACATTCTTTGACACTGAAACACACACACACACACACACACACACACACACACACAAATCTTTCTCTTTAATGTACTTTAAAACGTGTTCAAGCCCCATCTCACATAATCTACTCTAAAGAGTCCTCAGCGTGAAATTCAGGAATCACCCAAGCTCAGTTATATCACCCTTCTTTCTTGCTTATTTGAAATTCTCCACCTCTGCTCTTCGTCTTATTTCTCATCTCTCCATCCTGTGGACAAAGAACCAGCAAGACAATTAACGCATATGGCACTGAAGATTGGGGGGGGGGGGGGCACATCACACCTCAACCAGATAAACACTATACAAGTTATCATCATGTGTCCTTATTTTACCTGCCCTTGTTCTAGTTCTCAGGCATCTCTATCCCCGGACAGTTTTCTCTAGTCTCAGTCCCTCCTTGTGCCCAGTTATCCCAATCCTTTTCTCCAGCGCCTCTTTCTCCCTCTCAGGTTTCCAAGGGCAAAAACAACATTCTCTGTGTTTTCTTCTTGTCCCAGGAGAGCACTGAAGAAAGTTTCTCTGTAAATTGCAATTGGTCTCTCACTGATTAATAGTTTCTAACATCCTATGTGGGAACAAAACCGATCTTGACTGCCAGCATCCCTAGACACTGCCCTCTGTTGGGGGTGGCGGGGTTGGGTCAGGGAACGCGGTGACCTGGGGTTTCTGCAGAGTTAAATTCTGCCCAGGAACTGGATGTTCTACCTGGGTAGCCTGAGACTCTCCCTCTTCTAAGGCTTAACATGTAGGAGCAATGGGCGATTGGATCGACTATTTCAGATCCTGGCTCTGGTTTCCAGGTCAAAGTGGGGCTGTCTTCTGCATTGCGCAGGAGTTCACAACCCTATTAGACGTCGCCAAAGCCTTAGCCAGGGAAGACGCTATGTACTACAAAGGTCTTTCTTAAAAATAATAATAATAAAAAAAAAAATAATAATAATAATAAATATAATTAAAAATCCCATAAATTTACAACCCAGTAACATTTTTTAAGCACAAGTTTTTAACAGATAGTAGTAATCTTAATTAACTATCTCAACTTCCAAGAACTTTTGTGTACCAGAGCCAGGGTTGCTACTTTATTTTGCCTTTTGTTTTTGTTTTGTTTTGTTTTGTTTTTTAATCCTCACTTGAGGATATTTTTCTATTTATCTTCAGATAGAGTGGGAAAGAGAGAGAGGGAGAGAAAGGGTGAGAGAGAAACATCTACATGAGAGGGACACATTGACTGGTTGCCTCCTGCGCGACCCCAACCAGGGCCAGGGACGAACCCGCAACCAAGGTACCTGCCCTCTGCCCGAATTGAACCTGTGACTCATTGGTCCGTGGGCCAATGTGCTACCGCTGAGCCAAACTGGTCAGAGTTTGCCTGTTTGTTCTTTAACACAGGATCATAGATAATAATGTTAAAGGGACCTTGATCCACCAGACACTGGGATTCACTATTAGGACCCTCTCAGTTTTGCCCTAAAATGGCATTTTTACACCAAGGATTTTAACCTTGCTTTTGTTCTGCCTTTTCTTCCAGATCATGTCCCAAAACCTACGATTTCCCACTCAGCCTGGCGCAGGTTCTTTGGCCAGCAAACAAACAAGAGTCTGAGTTCCTCCTTTAGCTCTTTGAAGAATAACAAGGTTTACTCGGGCTGCTCTCGGCAAACATGGACTTGTGTGACAATAGCTCCCCTCCTCTGAGCCCCTTTTCAAGTGTGCTTTCCAGCTTCTGTCATTTATATACCCTAAATTATTATAGGATGTTTTAGGCCTCGCATAGGAACATTGACAAGTGCAACTAATCACTCCATGGTAGTATCAAAATTACCTTCTGAGTCTGGTTTGTATCTTTTAGTTTCACCCATTACATGAAATTCCTCCAGTGGAGCGGTGTCTAGAAAGTCATTTTAGGAGAATGGTTTTGAGTTCATTTTAACAAGGCGTTTGTAATCCTGTTAGACATTACTAAAGCTCTCGCTTTAGTTGAAAGGAGTAAAGTTAACTCCATCTGACACAGGTTTGGGTCAACACAGAGAGTTGGAAGCACATATGTTGACCTTGAATGTTGAACCTAAACGAGTACACATACCTTGAGAAAGAATTTTCTTTAATTTACTTTTACGTAGACAAGCTACATGCAATGCTTTCGCATGGCAAAGTGTTCAAGAATCACTGATAAAATTAAAATCTTTCTGACCTTTTTCCGAGGGAAAACACCATTCTTAGTTTTGCGTGTATTCTCTTCTTTGTCTATTATTTTCTTATATTTGTACCTACAGAAACATAAGATATTAGTGTGTGTTTACCAAACGATATTGTCAACAATTTTTGTGTGTGCCTTGAGGATGGCTTTTTGCTATAGAAAACACATTTCAGAGGTTATCTTTGGTCTTAAAAATTAGTAGTTTATTAAAATTACAGCCTATGAAACCGAGATGTTATGTTTAAGGTAGAGTTTACAAATCCTATTATTCTGTTCATAGAAAATTTTCACAATCACTTGTAAGAGGTTTTTGATCACTATTAAAATCAATTTATAAAATTAGTTATTTAAACATCTTTATTTTAAAGACATTTTTATTCATGAAAGTAATATACTATATATCTTATTTATTTATTTAAAAAATGTGTAACAGCCCAGCTGGTGTGGCTCAATGGCTGAGCATTAACTCATGCACTAAGAGGTTGCTGGTTCAATTCCCAGTTAGGGCATACACCCAGGTTGTGGGCCAAATCCCCAGTGGGGGACATGCAGGAGGCGGCCATTCAATGTTCTCTCTCATTGATGTTTCTATCTCTCTCTCCCTCTCCCTTTAAAATCAATACAGAAAAAAAATTAAAATAAAAATTTATAACATATATCAATAAATCACTTATTCAATATCACATTGATTAGAAGCTTTTTTTCATTTTTTAATAAAAAATAGAAATGTATTCATCTATATGTCCATTATGCACATGTCTGAGAGCTTATTTGGGACGTATGTCTATGAGTAAAATTGCTGGGTCATGCAATATATGTATCTTTATTTTCTTAGGTATTTATAAATTGTTCTCTAAATAGGTTACACCAGTTTACACTTTGAGTATAAGAAAATCCTTTTTCTTTATCCTCATTTGCCAGTTTGATGGGTGATTTAAATACAGGTGTAACAAAAGTAGATTTACAGTTGTTCATATGGAAAATAATACAATAATTAATAAATAATAATAGAAAATAAACTGTTTTGTATACTTAAAACGTAAACCTACTTTTGCCCACCCTGTATTCTATTTTCATTTAAAGTTCTACATTGTCTAATTTAATAAATAAAAATTTCTATACATATCAAATAAATTATATTTATAGAGAGTTGATTCTTAAATTTTCATAATATTCCGTTAATGTTTCTAAAGCACAGATATTACATTAAAATCACAAGCCTCAGTAAATTATATATTTTAAATTAGAATTACAAAAAGTATTTCTAATCAGCTATTATTCTATTAGACCAAGTCTAAATATTACATGTATATAGAATATAAAATATAAAAATTCTTAACACTAAATTATTAAAAACACAGATTTGGTTATCTTGATAGTAATGTTCTATTTTTAAAATTTTTATTGAATTTATTGTGGTGACATTGGTTAATAAGAATATATATGTTTCAAGTGTAGAATTCTATACTACATCATCTGTATACTGTATTTTGTGTTCCATCTAAAGTTGACAGTTATGTTTTTATTTTAAAATTTTTTATGGTTTAAAGATGCTTACCTACTAAAGAAAAATTATGTTATCTCACATGATTTGGGGGTTACTTTTCTATATAATTTCGGGTTTGTTTTCTTTGCTTGATGGAGTTTTGTACGAAACAGAGGGTATAGATTATTATATCATTGATCACTGTGACAATGATGATATATGCACTGATTCTTACTTATATGAAAAGTTGCAAATCCAGTGACTCCATAACTTTAAGAGTGGGCTAGCCACCAATAAAGCTTACATCCCCAGATTTGAGAATATACATATGGCGAGAGAGAGTGGGGGAAGAGAGAATGAGAATTGGCTCATGCAATTATGGAGGTTTGGGAAGTCTAAAATCTGCAGGGTAGGCCAACAAGCCAGAGACCCATAGAAGAGTTTGAGTCCAAAGCCAGCCTGCTGACAAAATTCCTTCTTGCTCAAGGGAGGTCAGTCTTTGTTTTATTAAGTCCTTCAACTGATTGAATGAGGCCCACCCATATTATAGAGGTAATCTACTTTACTCATAGTCTACTAGTTTAAATGTTAATTTTATTTTAAAAAAACAAACAAACAAACCCCACTTTCATAGAAAACATCCAGAATAATGCTTCACCAAATATCTGGGCACTGTGGGCCAAACAATTGGACACATAAAATTAATCATCACAATTACTCATCCTTTAAATCAGATTATACTGTGAAATTCTACCCAGTTGGCAACACCACTTTTTTTTTTTTAAGTGTTTTTTTTTTTTTCCTTTATATTATTAGAGAGAGAGAGAGGAAGAAAAAGGGAGAGAGAGATAGAAACATCGATGAGAGAGAACATTGATTGACCTCCTACATGCCCCTCATTGAGGATTTGGTCCACAACCTGGACATGTGCCCTGACCGGAATCGAACCAGTGACCTCTTGATGCATGGGTCGATGCTCAACCACTGAGCCACACTGGCCAGGCAGGCAACATCACTTGATTAAAATTTGCAGTTCATGCCCAGCTGGTGTGGCTCAGTGAATTGAGCATCGTCCCTTGGACTGAGATGTCCCTGTTTGATTCCCGGTCAGAGCACATGTCCAGGTTGCAGGCTCATCCCCAGTGGGGGGTGTGCAGGAGGTGACCAATCAATACTTCTCACACCGATGTTTCTCTCTCTCTACATAAAAACAATTTTATTCATTTTTTAAAAATTAATTAATTTATTTTTGTTACAGATGTTTCTCCTCCCCCCCCCAGTGGTCTCCCCCCCTCAATGTCCATGTTCATTGTTCATGCATACATGCATATAAGTTCTATAATTTATCTCTCTCCAACCTCCTCTTCTGGGGATTGTCAGTCTGTACCCCACTTCCACATCTCGGGAATACATCAATCCTCAGAATGTTATGTTCATTATATTCCACAAATAAGTGAGATCATATGATACTTGTCTTTCTCTCTTTGGCTTAGGATAATACTTTCCAGGTCTCCCCATGTCGTCTCAAAGGATAAGAGATTTTTCTTATTGCTGCATAGTATTCCATTGTGTATATATACCACTGTTTTTTTATCCATTCATCTACTGATGGACATTTGGGCTGTTTCCCGATCTTAGTTATTGTAAATAGTGCTGCTAGGAACATGGGGGTACATATATTCATTCTGATTGGTGTTTCAGGCTTCTTAGGGTATATTCCTAGAAGTGGGATCACTGGGTCAAATGGAAGTTCAATTTTTAATTTTTTGAGGTAACACCATATTGTTTTCCATAGTGGCTGCACCAGTCTGCATTCCCACCAGCAGTGTACTAGAGTCTCCTTTTCTCCACACCCTTGCCAAAACTTGTTGTTTGATGATTTGTTGATGGCGGCCATTCTGACAGGTATGAGATGATACCTCAGCGTTGTTTTAATTTGCATCTCTCTGATGATTAGTGATGTTGAGCATTTCTTCATATGTCTCTTAGCCATTTGTAAGTGCTGTTTGGAGAGATGTCTATTTAGTTCCTCTGCCCATTTTTAAATTGGGTTCTTTGTCTTCCTTTTGTTGAGTTGTATAAGCACTCTATAAATTTTGGAAATTAACCCCTTATCTGATGTATCGATGGCAATTATGCTCTCCAATACAGTGGGCTGCCTTTCCATTTTGGTGGTTGTTTCCTTGGCTATGCAGAAACTTTTGAGTTTGGTGTAGTCCAAAGTGTTCATTTTCTCCTTTGTTTGTGTTGCCTCAGATGATGTATCAGTGATAATTCTGTTGCGCATGACGTCTGAAATTTTGTTGCGTATATTTTCTTCTAGAATTTTTATGGATTCATGAGTCACATTTAAGTCTTTTATCCATTTTGAGTTTATTCTTGTGTATGATGTAAGTTGAGGGTCTAGTTTCATTTTTTGCATGTAGCTGTCCAATTTTCCCAACAACATTTATTAAAGAGGCTGTCTTTACTCCCCTGTGTGCTCTTGCCCACTTTGTCAAATATTAATTGAGCATATTGTATTGGGTCTATTTCTGAGTTCTCTATTCTGTTCCATTGATCTATCTGCCTGTTCTTGTGCCAATACCAGGCTGTTTTGATTACAGTTGCTTTGTAGTATAACCTGAAATCTGGTAATGTGATCCCTCCAACTTTGTTCTTCTTTCTCAAGATTGCTGTGGCTATTTGAGGTCTTTTTTGGCTCCATATAAACTTTTTAGGTATTTGTTCTAGTTCTGTGAAATACGTCGTTGGTATTTTGATGGGGATTGCATTGAATCTATAGTTTGCTTGGGGTAGTATGGACATTTTAATGATGTTAATTCTTCCAATCCATGAACAAGGTATGTGCTTCCACTTTTTTATATCTTCCTCTATTTCTTTTTTCAATGACCTGTAGTTTTCTGCAAATAGGTCCTTTGTTTCTTTGGTTAAGTTTATTCCAAGGTATCTTTTTTTTTTTTTTTTTTTTTGCTGCAGTGGTAAATGAGACTTTTTTTTAAGTTTCCCTTTCTGTGAGTTCATCATTGGTGTATAAGAATGCCATTGATTTCTTGATGTTAATTTTGTATGCTGCTACTTTGCCAAATTCATTTATTAAGTCTAGTTGATGGAGTCTTTGGGGTTTTCTATGTATAGTATCATGTCATCTGCGAATAATGACCGTTTCACTTCCTTCTTTCCAATTTGGATACCTTATATTTTTTCTTCCTGTCTGATTGCTGTGGCTAAGACTTCCAGTACTATGTTAAATAAGAGTGGCAAAAGTGGGCATCCCTGTCTTGTTCCTGTTCTTAAGGGAAATGCTTTTAATTTCTGCCCATTGAGTATGATGTTGGCTATAGGTTTTTCATATATGGCCTTTTTAAGTCGAGATATGAGTCCTCCATTCCCATATTGCTGAGTGTTTTTTTATCAGAAATGGGTGCTAGATTTTGTCAAATGCTTTTTCAGTGTCTATTGATATGATCATATGATTTTTATCTTTTATTTTGTTTATGTGGTGTATCACATTTATTGATTTGTGAATATTGTATCAGCCTTGCATCCCTGGGATGATTCCACTTGGTCATGGTGAATAATTTTTTTTATGTATTGTTGGATTCGATTAGCTAGTATTTTGTTCAGGATTTTGGCATCTATGTTCAACAGGGATATTGGCCTGTAGTTTTCTTTCTTTGTAGTGTCTTTTTCTGGTTTTGGAATTAGAATTACGCTGGCCTCTTAAAACGAGTTTGGAAGTCTTCCTTCTTCTTGAATTTTTTGTAATAGTTTGAGGAGAATGGGTGTTAGTTCTTCTTTGAATGTTCGGTAAAACTCCCCCGTGAAGCCATCTGGGCCTGTGCTTTTGTTTGGTGGGAGAGTCTGAATTACATCTTCACTTTCTTCTGTTGTTATTGGTCTGTTCAAGTTTTCTATCTCTTCCTGGTCCACTTTTGGGAAACTATGTGTTTCTAGAAATTTGTCCATTCCTCTTAGATTGTCAAATTTGTTGCCATATAATTGTTCATAGTATTTCTTAACGATCTTCTGTATTTCTGTCGTGTCAGTTGTTACTTATCCTCTTTCATATCCGATTTTGTGTATTTGGGTTCTCTCTTTGTTTCTTGGTGAGTCTAGTTAAGGGTCCATCAATCTTGTTTATCTTTTCAAAGAACCAGCTTTTGCTTTCATTGATCCTTGGAAGTGTTTTTTTGGTCTCCATGTCATTTATTTCTACTCTGACCTTGACTATTTCCTTCCTTCTACTTGCTCTGGGGTTTTATTTTTGTTTGCTTTCTAGTTCTGTAAGTTGTGAGGTTAGATAGTCTATTAGAAATTTTTCTTGCTTCTTGAGGTAGGCCTGTAGTGCTATGAACTTCCCTTTCAGAATTGCTTTCGCTGCATCCCATAGATTTTGTGTTGTTATGTGTTCATTTTCATTGGTTTCCAGGAAGTTTTTAATTTCTTCCATGATCTCCATGATAACCCATTCATTGCTCAATAACATGCTATTTAGCATCCATGTTTTCAAATGTCTTTGCATATTCTTGTTGCAATTGATTTCTAGTTTTATGCCATTGTGATCTGAGAAGATGCTTGATATGATTTCAATCTTCGTGAACTTGTAGAAAGTTAGTTTGTGCCCTAACATATGGTCTATCTTTGAGAATGTCCCATGTGCACTTGAGAAAAATGTGAATTCTGTAGTTTTGAGGTGTAATTCTCTGTAGATATCTATTAAATCCATTTGATCTGGTGCTTCATTTAGACTCTGTGTTTCCTTGTTATTTTTTTGTCTGGAAGATCTATCCAGTGATGTCAGTAGGGTGTTGAAGTCTCATGCTATGATTGTATTGCTGTTAATTTCTCCTTTGAAGTCCTCCAGAATATTTTTAATATATGTTGGTGCTTCTATATTGGGTGCATATATGTTTACCAAGGTTATATCTTCCTGTTGGATAGATCCTTTCAATATTATGTAGTGGCCTTCTTTGTCTCTAGTTATGGTCTTCATTTTGAAAACTGCTTTATCAGATATGAGTATTGCTACCCCAGGTTTTTGTTGTTGTTGTTTTCGTTTGCTTGGAAGATTTTTTTCAATCCCTTCACTTTCAACCTATGTGAATCTTTTCTTGTGTGGTGGATCTCTTGTAAACAACACTTATGTGAGTCATGCTTTCTTATCCAGTCAGCTACTCTGTGTCTTTTTATCAAAGCATTCAAACCATTCACATTTAAGGTGATAATTGATATGTCCTTATTTATTGCCATTTTTGTTTAGTGTGGTTCTATTTTTCCTCCCATTTCTCCTGCTAATTACAGCAGTCCTTTTAGTATATCTTGCAGTGCTGGTTTGGTGTTAATATATTCCCGTAACCTTTTGTTTTGTATGGAAAGCTCTTTATTTGACCTTCTATTTTGAATGATAGCCATGCTGGATAGAGTAGTCTTGGATTCAGACCCTCATTTTTCATGACCTTAATTAGTTCATGCCACTCTTTTCTGGCCTGTAGTGTTTTTGTTGAGAAGTCAACTGAGAGTTTTATGGGGTTTCCTTTGTAGGTAACCTGTTGCTTATCTTTTGCTGCCTTTAGAATTCTCTCCTTGTCTTTAATTTTGGGCATTTTAATTACTATGTGTCTTGGTGTGGGCCTGTTCGGGTTTTTCTTACTTGGGGCTCTTTGTGCTTCTTGAACTTAAATGCCTTCTTTCTTCACCAAGTTAGGAAAGTTTTCTGTCACTATTTCTTCAAATATATTGTCTAACCCTTGCCCATTTTCTTCCTTTTCGGGGACTCCTATGATGTGAATGTTATTACGTTTCTAGTTGTCCCACAGTTCTCTTAAGCTGTCTTCCTGTTTTTTAATTGTTTTTTCCTGTTGCTTCTGATTTGTTGATTTTTTCTACCCTGTCTTGTAATTCACTGATCCAGTCCTCAGTTTCCTCTACTCTGCTGATTAGTTCTTCCAATGTGTTCTTAATTTCTGCTATGTCATTCTTCATTTCCACTTGGTTGGTTTTTAATGTTTCTACATCTTTACTCATGGTGCTGATGTTTTTACTCATGCTGCTGAGCTCCTCACGATCATGGCTCTGAACTCTACCTCTGATAATTTGCTTAGCTGCATTTCATTTGTCTCATCTTCGATAGAGTTCTCTTGTTCTTTCATTTGGGATTTGTTTCTCTGCTTCACTATTTTGGCTGTCTCAGTGGTTTTGGAGCCTGCCAAATTTTCCCTGTGGGTGTTGGTGTTCTGCTGTTTGTGGCTCCCTCTACTGGGTTTGGATGAGCCTGGGTGGGCCCACTTTAAACACCACTGTCAAGTCTTATTTTCCTGGCTAGATTTGCAAGCCCAGGAAAGGTTCAGTTATCCTGTAGATGTTTCCTGGTGGCTAGTAGTCTCAGTTACTCAGTGCCTTGGAATGTAGCCCTGGTGTTCTGCATAAGAGGATTTCCAGAGGGTGGGATAGAGGCTGGTTGTTAATGAGCCTCAATTTGCGTTTCTTTGCCTCACCTGGGAAAGTCTGAATCTCTGAGGTGGGGGGGGCTACTGCTTTTCCTCACAGCTCTGGGAAGGAGCACACTGGCCATCGTCCTTTGTGGCCGCAACTCAGCAAAAACTCTGAGTGCCCTCCAAATCCCGGGTGTCCCCTCAGAGTTCCAGCCCAGTCTTCCTTCCCTCTGCCATAGCCCCCAGGTAAGTGGCTGTGGCTATTTTAGAGCTCTCTCCTGGCTCTCTGTGCTGTGGAGCAGGCTTGGTCTTTATTCCCCAAGGGCACTGCTCACAGCTAAGACAGCTGTTGTTCCTGGGCTCCCAGCCTGCCACCCTCTCATGCCCTCGCAGATTCTACCAGTGTCCCTGGTTATATGTCCTGTCCTGCTGCTTTTCTATTGCCATTGTCTGAGGATTTGTCTTTATGTAAGTTGTAATTCCCGTTTGGTCCTGGGAGATTGTCTGTGTAGCTTCCATTAACTCTGCCTGCATTTTCACATCCTCTATGCCTATCTTGTGCGCAAGTGGGTGACACAGGCCTTTCTGGTGCCTCCCACACCCTGCAGGTTCCGCGGGTTACTGAATCGCAGAATCACTTTGGGTACCGGGCTCTATGTCTATATTATGGGCTGCTGGGTTGCACAGGCCTCTCTGGTGCTTCAGTACCCCACAGATCCCGTGGATAACTGGATGGCACAGTCCCTGCTGTGTCGCACAGGCCTCTCTGGTTCCCCCACACCTCACAGGACTCATGGGCAGTTGGATTGCACCAGTCCTTTTAGGGCACTGGCTTCCCACTGCTCTTGTGAGCTGATGGACTGCATAGGCCTCTGTGGAGCCCCAGGTCCCGCTGCTAGTGGCTGGGGAGTGCTGCTGCCCTGTGGGACTCAACTCCTGCTCAGCTTTTGCTTTAGATTTTGGGGATGGGTCTCAGCTGCTGGTCTGTGCTTCTGTTGCCTGGGGATGGATGTCTGCTCCCCATCCTCTGTTCCTGGGCGTATATCTGGATTCTGATTGGGCTTCTACTATGGGGGATGGTGCCGGGCTCCCAGCTGTTTGTGGCTTACTGGACCAGCACCTTGGGAGCTCTGCTACTGTGCACCTGTCTGTGTTGACACAGAGTGTCCACTGGTCCGATGGTGCCAGGTGTGCGGGTGGGCTCAGGTTGCTGGGCCCTGGCCCCTCCCACTGCCTCCTCCCAGGGAAGACCGGGGATCTTCCAAAATGGTGGGACCTCCCTGTGGTGCAGAGAGATGTGCCCTGAAGGGCCGCTTACTGCAGTAGCCAGTCAATCCCGACCACAGTACAGGAACCTTCTGCTCCGCGGCTCTGCATTGCTCGGGTTTGGTCGTCCACCTTCACATCCACTCACACCCTCTCACACACTCACCCTCCCTCCAGTCCTGCCCACTGCCATCTTCTCAAAGCCCCCAAAAACCAATTTTTTAAAATATTAAAAAAATATATTTCCAGTTTTAATGCAAAAATAAGTAAATGTATTTCTATTTATGTCTAATGACCTTTAATCTTATAAGACTCTTACTTGATTTTTTTTCATATAGTCATGAGCTGCTTAATCATGGATACAGTTTGAGAAATGTGTTCTTAGGCAATTTTGATGTTGTGCAAACACCACAGCGTACACTTATGCAATCCTAGATGGTATAGTTTACTACAGACCTACGCTATATGGTAGAGCCTATTGTTCCTAGGCTACAAGCTTGTGTAGGGTATTATTGTACAAAGAAATCCAAGATTCAATCAAGTGCAAGAGAAAATAATGCAGTCAAGGGACAAACATGAGATGCATGAGGCTGCCAGCCTAATGTGGCATACTATTTTATAGCCATCTTTTTATTAATATAATTAAAAAGAGTACACTCTAAAATAACGATAAAATGTATAATATAGTAAATACATAAACCACTAAAATAGGCATTTGTCATTATTAACAAGCATTACGAATGGTACATAATTGTATGCACTATACTTTTATATGAGTAGCAGAAAAATAGGTTTGCTTACACCAGCATCACCACAAACACAAGTAATGTGTTATGCTATGACAATAAGATTACATTACTAGGCAATAGGAATTTTCAGTCTGTTATAATCTTATGGTACCACCTTGTATGCAGCACATGACTAAATTTATCAATATTGTCTACCATTAAAACCCCATGACACTCTTATAGATATTTAAATTATATCTCTGAACATGTGGTCAACTATGTATATTTTCTGTATTACTGGTTCTCACAGCTGTACGTCATTCTTTGATGTTTAATAGTCCACTGTATGAATGTACCATAGTTTAACCATTTCTAATCAAATGATATTCAGATTGTTTCTAATTTTTGCTATCTTAAAAAGTTATGCAATAGCCCTGGATGGTTTAGCTCAGTGGTTAGAGTGTTGGCCCATGGACCGGAGAGTCCCAGGTCTGGTTCCCGCTAAGAGCACGTACCTCAGTTGCAGTTTATCCCCAGCCCCGGTTGGGGTCATGCTGGTGGCAACCAATTGATGTGTCTCTCTCACATTGATGTTTCTCTCTCTTTCTCTTCCTCCCTCTCACCCGCTCTATCTGAAGATAAATGCAAAAATGTCCTCAGGTGAGGATAAAAAAAAAAAAAAAAAGTTATGCAATAAATTTAATTTAGTAATGTGGTTTCTCATGCATAAGTACAAATGTTTATATAGGGTAAATCCCTAGAAATATATTTGCTGAGTCTTAGAGTATGCATATATATAGTTTTACTTGATTGCTGTACTAATTGCCCTCCAGAGTGGCTATACTGATTTAACAAACCAGCAATGTGAATATATTTTTCCCCATTTCTTACCTGTTAGTCACTTTTATTTTTTGCCAGATAGCTGTTGCATGAAAAAAGGTATTTTATTTTCCTTTTTATTTGTATTCTTCTGAATGTCTGTGAGGTCATGTATCTTTTTGGATATTCATTATCATTGTAATTCTTCTGTAATTTGGCTTTTATATATATATTTGACCTTTGAGAGAGAGAGAGAGAGGAATGGAAAGGAAGAGAGAGAAACATCGATGTGAGAGAGAAACATCAATTGGTTGCCTCCCATAGGTGCCCCAATTGAGGATGGAAGCCTCAACCTAGGTATGTGCCCTGACCGAGAATCAAACTCTCAGCCTTTCGGTGTATTGGATGATGCTCCAACCAACATAGCCACCTGGCCAGGGCTTTTGTATGTATTCATGGATCTCTTCTTTATTTTATTTATATTGATCATTTTTTATCATACCAATAACATACGATTTAAATCACTATGGATTTATAATATGATTGCATATTAGATTGCACAAATTTTATTGTCCCAGACCAGTTATCTCTGTGTGTGTGTGTGTGTGTGTGTGTGTGTGTTACGTGCCTCTAGCGGGGCCCTAACCCGGAATCTCTGGTCCGCAGGCCAACGCTCAGCCACTGATCCAAACTGGCCAGGGCCAGTTATCTCTTTTTAAAACAAAAATATGTTGGTTATTCTTAAAAATTCACACTTCCAAATAAATTTTATAATTAGCACATAAAAATTTACGAAAAATTCTATTGACTTTAGATGTGCTATACTAACGTTATAGATTGCTTTTTGGAGACTTGACATCATTAAAATGTTGAATATTACCATCTACGAATTTGGATTTATCCATTTATTTAGGTCTTCATTTTGACTTTCTGTAAAAATATATAATTTTTCCCCATTAAGATTGTGCATATTTATAATTGGTAATTTAGAGTTTTTGTGGTATCATAAACAGTGTACTAGTTTCCTAGGACTGACATAAAAAATTACTGTATCGCAGCCCTGGCAGGTGTGGCTCAGTTGGTTGAGTGCTGTCCCAGGTACTGATAGGTCACCCTTTCATTTCCTGTAGGGGCACATGCCTGGGTTTCAGGCTCAATCCCCAGTAGGGGGCGTGTAGGAGGCAAGAGATTGATGTTTCTCTTTCTCCCTCTCCCTTTCTCTCTCACTACAATTAATAAAAGCATTTTTAAAAAATTATCATAAACTGGATGGTTTCAAACGACAGAAATGTATTCTCTCGTGGCTTTGGAGCTCCTGGCACTGCTTGGTTTGTGGTAGCAGAGTTCCAATCTCTGCTTTCATCTTCATGTGGCCTTCTTCCTGTGTCTCAGAAATCTCTCTCCTTTCTCTTCTAAAGACATCAGTCATGTCCGGCTGGTGTGGCTCCGTGGTTGAGCGTCGACCCATGCATCAAGAGGTTGCCAGTTCGATTCCCGGTCAGGGCACATGCCAAGGCTGTGAATTATCAGACTAGAAACTTAAAACAACTATGATTAATTTGCTAAGGGGTCTAATGGAAAAAGTAGACAACATGTAAGAGCAGATGGCAATATGAGCAGATAAATGGGAATCCTAAGACTCCAAGAGAAATGCTGGAGATCAAACACACTGTAACAGAAATAAAGAATGCCTTTCTTTGATGATCTTATTAGGAGACTGGTCACAACTGAGCTTGAGGATATGCCAATAGAAACTTCCCAACCTGATTTTTATTGGAATTAGTCAAGTATATATTTATATTGTTTTGAATATTTTCTTTTCTCTGTTTTTCTAAAAGGACTTTTCTAATATTATCTTCCAATACTTCTATCAGATAAAATGTGAATCTTCTGGATGAATTGTTAGAGTCTCTGTCTTTTTTTACTTTACATCTTTCCACTATGTGTGTGTCTTCTATTCTGGGGGGAGGAGAAATATTTGGATTTTTCCTCCAGATCACTAGTTTGTTCTTTTTCTGTCCCATCTGCTATTCTATTCATCTATTGAATGATTCATTTCAAAGATGAAATCTTTAATTTACATGATTGTTGGTTGATTTTTTTTTTTTTTTTAAGAATTGTTGGTTAAAACACCCACTTGCATCTCTTGGAACATACTGTATTACTTAAGCTTAGAATAAAAACACAATTTCTTAGAATGGCTCAGAATGTCCTACATGGTCAGACCCCTTGGATGGATTCTCTGAACTTTGCCTCCCTCACCCATTCCACTTCAAATGTTTTGTCAACATTTCAAACCTTCCAGACACATACACCTGTTCCTCCACCTATTTTCCCTATTCTCCCCTATAAGCTTTGTTTCTGCTCATAATTTAGATCACTGCTCACAGGTTACCTCCTCATCAGAGGTATCCCCTGAATACCATATCCAAAGCAACACTTAGTATCCTCACACACATACACTCTTTCTCTCTTCCACTTCTTACTTATTGTGCTTTATTTTTAAAATCTAAAACATATTTTGCTCTGATATTTTGTTTTGTTTAGTTTTCTGTTGTCTGTCGTTATCAGTAAATTGGAATGTTCATGATGGTAGAAACCTTGCCTGTTATGTTTACCATAGCACCTCCAGCAGTTTAAAAAGTGCCTGGGACATATTAGAGAGGCTCAAGAGTACAGTTGCTGGGTCATGTGATGTTGCATGTTTAGCTTTTAAAGAAATTTCCAAACTGTTTCCCAGAGTAGCTATACCATTTTATATTCCCACTAGCAATTTATGAGAGATCCAGTTTCTCCACATCCTCTCCAGCCTTTGCTACTGTCACTAGTTTCTAGTTCAGCTATTCTAATAGGTGTATAGTGATCTCTCATCATGGCTTTCATTGCATCCCTGTAATAACTAATTTTATTCATTTTCTGTATCTGCCATAACAAATTACCAAAACTTTAGCAGCTTAAAATAACACAAGTATACTCTTTTATAGTTCTGTAGGTCCGAAGTTCAACACATCTCACTGGGCTAACATCACGGTGTAGGTCAGACTTCATTCCTTTCTGGAAGATCTAGCTAAAAATCTGCTCTTGCCTTTCCTAGCTTCCAGAGGTCAACAGCATCCTTGGCTTTTGGCCTCCTTTCATCTTCAAAGCCAGCAACATCACCTTTCTCTGACCCTTCTTCTGTTGTCACATAGCTCTGTAGTCAGAAAAGGTTTTATTTTTGAAGGATTCATGTGATTTAGAGAGGATCTATCTGGATAACCTAAGATAATCACCCTATCTCAAGGTCCTTAACTTTAATTACACCTGCAAAGTCCCTTTTGCCAAGTAAGATAATATATTCACAGGTTCCAGGGATTAGGAGGTGCACATCTTTTGGAGGCCATTAATCTGCCTACTACACTAATGGTATTGAACACATTTAAATGTACATATTTTCCATCATGTATTTTCTTTGGTCCAACTGTTAAAATCTTTTACCCATTGTTAATTGGATTGTTTGCTTCACTGCTGAGTTTAGAATGTTCTTTCCCTATTCTGGATACAACTGCTTTATTGAATATATGATTTACAAATATTTTCTTCTAGTTTTTGGCTTGTCTTTTCATCATCTTAATATTTTGCAGAGCAAAGATTTTAAATTTTAATAAACACAGTTCATTGATTATTTTGTTTATAATCATGGCTTTGAAGTTATGTCTGAGAACTCTTCACTTAATTCTAGGTCATGAAGATTTTCTTCTAAAAGTTTTATAGTGTTACTTTTTACATTTAATCCTGTGATGTATTTGTTCAGAAGCAACTAATATTTTCATGTTTCTGCACAGTCAGGGTTTTCTGAGCGAAAATTACTGGCAATTGGGCTAAAGGTTAGGCACTTTATTCCTATAAATTTCCCTCTAAGCACTGCTTTAACTATATATCACAGATATTTTTTAAATGTTTTTATTGATTTTAGAGAGAGGAAGGAGACAGAGAGAGAGAGAGAGAGAGAGAGAGAGAGAAACATCGATGTAAGAGAGAAACATCAATCAATTCAATCAGTTGCCTCCCTTACACACCCTGATAGGAGATCAAACCCACAACCTAGGTATGTGCCCTGACCAGGAATCAAACCTGCCACCTTTTGGTGCAGAGGACGATGCTCCAACCAACTGAGCCACACTCTCCAGGGCACTACAGATATTTTTAATTAAAAATTTTATTGAGGTAATTATAGATTTTTATGCAGTGGTAAGAAATAATACAAAGAGATCCTTTGGACATGTTACCCAGTTTCCTTCAGTGATAATATTTTGAAAAGTTATAATATGATATCATAGGTAGGAAATTAACATTAATAAAATCCATTGGTTTTATTCAGATAGTTACAGTTTTACTTGTACTCATGTGTGTGTGTATTGAGTACTACATGATTCTATAACCTTAGTGCATTCTTGCATCAACTGCCACAGTCAAGATACTGAACAGTTGCAACACCACCACCACAAGGGCTCCTCGTGTTCGCTTGCATAACCATACCTCTCTCCCTCCCAACCCTCCTCTTCCTAACCTCTGGCAACCACTGATCGGTCTTTTTCTAAAGTGTCATCTTAAAATTGTGACAATCATACCAGGAGATACTGCAG
The DNA here is from genome assembly GCF_014108415.1 of Molossus molossus. Taxonomy (NCBI): domain Eukaryota; kingdom Metazoa; phylum Chordata; class Mammalia; order Chiroptera; family Molossidae; genus Molossus; species Molossus molossus. The sequence goes on along the minus strand of NW_023425401.1, from coordinate 31,978,555 downwards.
TTTTGTTCCAGACCACTGCAATAAAGTGAATATAAAAATAAAGTGAGTTACACACATTTCTTGGTTTGCCAATACATATAAAAGTTATGTTTACACTACATTGTAGTCTAGAAAGTGTATAATAGCATTATGTCTAAAAAAGTACATACCTTAATTAAAATATATTGCTAAAAAATGTTAACCATCACCTGAAACTCTTGGAAAATGACACTGTAGCTTTGCTCTGTGCAGGGTGGCCACAAAGCTTCAGTTTCTGAAAAACAGTGTCTGTAAAGCACTGTAAGGCTGCGAGCAATGAAATGAGGATGCTCATATATAACCATACAGTAGGTAATATTTTGGGATTGACTTTTTTGTTCAGTTCCCTGGAGATTCATCCAAGTGGTTGCAAGTGGCAATTGTTTATTTTTAAATAATTGCTGAATAGTTCTCTCTGGTCAATGAATGCACTACAGTTTGTTAAATCATTTACCTTTACAAGGACATGTGGACTGATTCCAGTTTTTGGTTGTAACAAATAAAGCTTCTCTGAGCATTCATTTGTAGATTTTTTTTTTGATATATATTTTTTTTATTATTATTATTATTTCCTTTTTATAATTTTAATTTTTATTATTTTTTAAATTTTATTTTTGTTACAGATGTTTCTCCTTTTTTACCCCATTGGCACCCTCCTCCCCATCCCCCCCGCCCCCCGTCCCGGCTTTGTTGTCCATGTCCATTGGTTATGCATACATGTATATAAGTTCTGCGGTTAAAAAGCTGTGGTACACATACACAATGGAGTACTATGCAGCTGTAAAAAAGAAAGATCTCTTATCCTTTGAGACGACATGGAGGGACCTGAAAAGTATTATCCTAAGTGAAACAAGCCAAGCAGAAAAAGACAAATACCACATGATCTCACTTATATATGGAGTATAATGAACATAACAGTCTGAGGAATACAGTAGACCCAGAAACATGGAAGTAGGGTACAGACTGACAACCCTCAGAAGAGGAGGTGGTGGGGGTGGGAAGAGATAAGTCATCTGTAGACTTTTATGTGGACATGTTTTCATTTCTGTGAGATGAATGCCTAGGAGGGCAATTACTGGGTCATGTGATAGTTTTTGTTTATGTTATGTTTATTTATGTTGCATGTTTAGTTTTTAAAGAACTGCCCAAACTGTTTGCTAGAGGAACTGTAACATTTTGCGTTTGCACCAGAACTGTATGAAAGATCCAATTTCTCCAGACCTTCACCAGAATTTGGGGTTGCCACTATTATTTCTTACTTAAGCCATTCTAGTAAGTATGTAGTAATAGCTTCTTTTGGCTTTCTATAGTTTTGATATATTATATTCTCATTTTAATTCAGTTAGTTTTTTAAAAATTTTCCTTGAGACTACTTATTTGACACATGGATGATTGAAAAGGAGGTTGTTTGACTTCTAAGTTTTGGTGATTTTTCTGTTATCTTTCTGTTGTTGAATGGTAGTTTGATTCCATTATGATCAAACAACATATTTTATATGACCTCAATTCTTTTAAAGTTATAAAGGTTTATTTTATAATCTATGATATAATCTCTTGTGAATATCCCATGCACACTTAAAAATGTGTATTCTGCTATTGTTGGGTAGGGTGTTCTTATGAATTTCAATTAGATATCAATGGTTGATGATATTGTTCAATTCTGTTAAATTCTTGCTGACATTTTCTATTGTTTCAATTTCTAACAAAGGATATTGAGGTCCCCAACTATAATTGTGGATTTCTCTATTTCTCCTTTCATTGTTGAAAGCTTTTGCTTCATGTACTTTGCAGCACTTACATTCAGTGCAGAACACTTAAGATTGTAATGTCTTTTTGGTGAATTGACGCTTGTATCATTATATAATGTCTTGTTTTGTCCGTGATGATTTTCTTTGTTCACTTCATCTAATATTAACATAGCCATTTTGACTTTCTTTTGTTCAGTGTTTGCATGCTCTATTTTCTATCTCTTTACCTTTCGCCTACTTACATTATTACACTTGAAGTGAGTGTGGTATATACCATATCATCATTCATGGTGCATACCAAACTTTGCTTTTGATGTGTTCAGGCCATTTGGATTTAAAGTAACTATTGATATTTCAGAATTTGTCTGCTGTTTTATTATTTATCTTGTTGGTTCCCTCTGTTTTTTTATTCCTCAGTTTCCCCTTTCTTGTCTTTCTCTGGGCTACTTGAGCATTTTTTAAGTGGTTGTTCTAGGGGTTACATTAAGTATATATAGCTTATTATAGTTTACTAGTATCAATATTTATCACTTCAAGCAGGATGTGGATTCATCACCATCATCTAGGTCACTTTACCCTCCCCTTTATGTTGTACTAGCTGTCTAAAACTACTTCTACGTATATTGAGAACTGTATCAGACGTTATTATAATGTTTCCTTTTAACTATTAAACACAATTTTTAAAATTGCAAGGAAAAATAATCTCTTAGACTTGCCCATATATTTACCTATTAAGTTGTTCTTTCTTTATAACGTTCTTAGTTTCCTTCTGGTATGATTTTCTTTCTGCGTGAAGAATTCCTTTAGCTGTTCTTTATTTCTACGGATGATAAATTCTCTTAACTTTAAAAAAAAATTCAAATGTATAATTATTCTTATTACTGAAGTATATTTTCAATGGATATACAATTTGGGGTAAAAAGTTCTTTTCTTTAGCACCTGAAAAATTTTGTATCACTTTTTCTGAACTGCATGATTTCTAATAAGTAATTAGCTATGATGTGTTTGAATTGTTGTTTCTCTGTAGGTAATACAGTGATTTTATTTTAACTGCTTTCAAAAGCTTTTCTCTTAATTTTCAGAATTTTGACTATGATATATTTAGACATGGATTTCTTTGGTTTTGTTATGTGTGTGATTCACTCAGTGTCTTGAATAGTAGGTTTATATCTTTAATCAAATTTAAGAAATTTTTAGTCATTATTTCTCAAATAGGCATTCCTGTTTTTTCTTTCTGATACTTTGATGACATGAATGTTATACTTGTTCTTATTATCCTGTAGGTCTCTAGGGCTCAATTTATTCAAATAAAATTATTTTCTCTATTTTTTAATTGAATAACTTCTGCTGACCTATCTTAAAGCTCATTCATTTTTACCTTGTCCTTCCATTCTGTTATTGAACCCATCCAGTGAGTCTTCTATTTAGTTTATTGTATTTTTCAGTTTTTGAATTTCCATTTAGTTTTTCTTTACATCTCCTATTTCTTTGCTTATATTTTCTTTTTCAAAAATTTGTTTCCAAGTGTTCCCAGTTGCTTGTTGAAGCATATTTTGACAGCTTCTTGAAAAATCAGTTTAGACAATTTCAATATGTGTTAAGTATTATCAACTGCTAAATGTCTTTTCTCATTGGAATGTAGATTTTCCTGGTTTTTGGTATGACAAATCATTTTGTACTATATTCTGGACATTTTGAGTGCTATGTTATAAGACCCTGCTTCCTAGTAAATCTTTCTCAACCTGTTTAGGTTCAGAATGCGTATCCTTATACTTTTTGTGTGTGCTGTAGTTCAAATGTCTGTTTAGTTGATCAAGTCTGCCATGTTCTTCTGATCTGCTTTGCTTGTGTGTTGCCCAGAAGCCAGCACTGCATCCCATGGGCTCTCAGAACTGTCTGGGTAGATGGAGGGGTGCCACCTCTCTATTGCATCACAGAGTTTGGAAGGTGAGTTTTCACTGTCTGACTTACGTGGGGAAGTCAGTGAAGGGAGATGTTAGAAGTCAGAGTTCTACATACAGGCCCTGTGGGCAAAGGGCACTTCCCTGGTACTGTAGGAAGAAAATCAAAATTAGAGTTCTGCCCAGAAATTCTTCAGGGAGGAGAGTGCCTGTTGCTACAAGGAAGAATGGAAGTCAAAGTTCTGCCCTCGGGCACGCTCCTCATTACCACAGGAGAAGGATGATAAGCAGAGCTCTGCCCACTGGCTCTGCCACCGCGGTGCCCATTGTGGTGAGGGGGAACTGCGCTGTCGTTTTGCTTGTGCTCACCCCCAGAACAGACAAGTATGATTAAAGAGTTCCTGTTCTGTTGGACCAGTATTTTCCTGATGCTCTGGCTAGAGAGAGCAGACTTTTCTTGGGGCCTGTGACTGTTCATGTTTCTGGTTTGTGAGTTTCTCTAGAATCCAGGCTGAGGTATTTATGAGGCAAGAAAAAAAAACAAAACAGGAAACTCACTGCCAGATTGTTCCTCAAGTTCTGAGGTCCCTGGACATTCCATCTTTTTTTATCTCTCTTTCAAAGTCTTCTGTGTCTTACATTTTTTTGCCCAAGATTTCTTGCTGTGACCAGTGGGAGATATAAAACAGAATGTGTTGCCCAGCTAGTTGGCTTAATGGATTGAACATCAGTCCTATGGACTGAGAGGTCCCAGTTCGATTCCCAGTCAGGGCAGATGCCCAGGTTATGGGCTCAATCCCCAGTAGGGGGCGTGCAGAAGGCAGCTGATCGATGTTTCTCTCTCACATTGATGTTTCTCTCTTTCCTTTCCTCTCTCTCTCTTAAAAAAAAAATCAATAAAAACATTTTTTAAAAATAAAAAATAAAGTGGAATTTGTTCACTCCACTTTGTCTGGAGCCAGCAGTCTTCAGAGTAGCACCCTGTGGAGCAGCTTGTTCCTACTTCTGTCTTAACAGTCTTTTTCCTCATCTTTAATTCCATATATTGTTGAATCTTTCAAGAATTCCTCCAAAGCTACCCATTCATGTTTTCTTCTGTGATAATAGATTTTTTTTTAATCACACATTTTTTTCTTGTTATTTCTAGTTATTCTTTGTAGAAGGAAGGGGCTTCCACCTGGGATCAATCTGGCATCTGGAACCAGAGTATAAAGAATGTTTATTTCTGTAAATTTATTTTATGTAAAAGACATAAAATATAAAACTAAATCATTTAAAACTCATTTAACTAATCATGCTTATTGAGAGTAACAAAATCATATGCAAAGCAATACGAATTTCAACAAAAATATAAATGTTGATTAACAAAGCATTTGAATATTTAAAACTGGGATAGTTTAAATTTTGTATATACAAAGGCATACCACAGAGACAAACTGAGCTATTGAATTGAACTGCTTGTGAAAAATCAGACAGCTATTGATTTGGGAATCGTTACTATGGTTGACTCCATGGCAACAGTTGAGATGAAAGGTGAATGAGAAGGAGAAAGAGAAAGATTTTAGGTGAGAATCCCAAGGGAAACCCAGAGAAAAGAGAAAGGAGGATCACAGGGGGACGTCTGAAAAAGATTTGTCAGAGGCTTAGGAGGGAGACTGGAGGATCAGTGAGCTCCCTATAACTATTGAGATAGGAAAAAAAGGACCATTTTGAAAAGCAAACCTGGGTTGATATAAGTTGTCTTTCATTTAAACATCCATTATAATAATTACTATTACTTACTATTTCACCACTGAAATTAACATAATTTACAAAAGTAAATTATGACAGTTGTGAGCATGTAAGGATTTTAATTAAAGTGGAAAGACACCCTATTGCATTAGATAGCTTAAACAAATTATTTATCTGATGAGTATGCGTTTAAGACAGATGGATATAAATTTTGTGGGTTAATAAAAGAAGTCATTGATGGGTTTTCAATATTTACAAGAATGTTCTATTTATTTACTTCCTAGCAGTTTAATCTTACACTATACAGATGAGAGTATGAATTTAGAAGTTGTCTGTTAAATCTTTTTTAGTAAATTAAAAGCCAACTCATAGCCTCTACCCGAAAATGAAGTTTAATTACGTTAAAAATTCTGAATCATGTTATTTGAATATAAATGCATTTATATAATTTTAAAGTAATTACAATAACATTAGTAATGAATAGTAGAACATTACTAGAGAGTCTGTTAGACCTAGATTAATAAGTGAATTAAAATTATAATTAGCAGCTTGTGAGCAAATGGTGCTTAAAAACAACAAATGCAAATAGTGCTTGAAAACAATGCCTTAAATATCTCCCATATTTTGTAATTATTAATTAGCAAACTACTCTTTTACAGATTGGATCAAGGAAAGCTTCAATGCCACTAATGAAATTACCATAAATTTGAAATTAGCCTGACCTGAATTATATTTTGTTCTAAAGCTACAAGCTTGATTTACATTTTAAAATTTAAATGCTTTTCATTCTTTTTCTCTGAAACCTTTCCCCTAGCCTGACAATTTTGTTAATAGTCAACCTTCCTCTCTGAGAGTCACATCAATAGTAAATTGAATGAAATCAGGATTCTTTTCAGCTTTTTGAGAACCCGTTTAAATTGCTGCATAGGAGTTCTGTACACCAGCTCTGAAGACACGTTATGTTACCAATCTTGACTTATAATGATTTCAATTTACACAAACTAGGGAAAGATGAAAAGTTCTGTGTGTATTGTCAATGATAAGTTATTTTCCTCCTTTTAAATTCTAAATTCAATCCTATAAAGAACATCTAACAAAATCTTTATTACACTTGATGGCTATGCATGTTACCTTTGGGAACACTACTATATCCCATGATTTCTGTTACAAAAGAAAATTAAATGACACCTTCGAAGAATTAGAAAAAAGATTAGTACTTATTTGTCAACGATGTCTCAATAAAGCTGAGGGAAAATGATTCATACTAGGGGAAAAATGTTTGAAAGTACTTCATTCTTTTCTATCTCATTTCAAATATGATTTCATACCTAGTATTCCTACAGACAGAATCATTATTATTATAGCCGTATTTTATCTGAGCATACCTGGGTGACAGCAAGGGGTAACTGTGGGCAGTGGGGAGGGAGAGGGTCTTATTTACAATCAGTACAACAGGAATGCTGCCCCCTAGAATCCCTGGTCTCCGTGCTTGCTCCTACATACGATACCATGATGTTAAAGATCAATATGATGCTAGCAGTCTAGTCAGAGAAAACAAATATGTGAAAACAAAATTTTTATGGAATCAGAAAAGCAACAAAGAAATATGTTCAAAATACTATGGCAGTGCAAAGGGAGGATTTATAAGCCAGAAACAGGCATGGAAGACTCCAGGACCCACACTTGTCCGCTTTTAAAGGAGTGTCAATGAAGGGCAAGTCTTCGCACTTAGCATCGTGCAGTTTAATTATAATAATGAGCTGCCATTTACTGAACTCTTATTATGTCCTAAGCCCTGTGCCAAGGACTTAATGTGCCCTGCCTTTTATATAATTCACACAATAGTCTCATGTCATAGGCGTTATTATCATCTCCATTCTACTGATAAGGAATCTTGAAGTCTGGAGAGGGGAAACAGCCAGCCCAGACCGCACAGGTCTTCTAAGAGGTGGGCGTGGCATGGTGGGGAGCTGGAATGAACAGGAAAAGGCATGCAGCAGGGGCTTCTGCTCACATGTCCGAGTGTGACTAGTGACTGATGACTGTATGGGAATTGGGTACATTCTGATGAGGTTCAGGGTTGTGGACTCCTCAAGGCTGTTTTTTAGGAAACTAAGGAAAACTAAAGGAAAATTAAAGAAGTAAAATGCAGTCCTGAGGATAGCATCCTAGAGCAGCGACTTTCATGGCAACAGTAGAGCTACCCTACGCATGTCTGGATTCAAACCCTGCCTCTGTCAATGCGGCTTTTGTGACCTTGAGAACGTTATTTAACCTCTCAACCCTTACTCCTCTTCATGACAAATACATGAATTATTCTTTGCTAAAACTCAATGGTCAGCATTTAATAAGTGTTAAAAGTTCTTACTGTTGACCTCAGAGAGTGGGGTAGGATGGGTTAGGGATGAGGGTCACAAATCCGAGGAAATACTGTGCAAAATTGTATACAGAGAGGTACCTAGAACTACAGAGAGGAGGGGAACTTATGTCTACATATAAATGTGCAAAAACATCGCATTGTTGAATAAACTTTAAATCAAATTAAACTTGACCTTATGGCCCCATCTGCCTTGGACAGCAGCAAATCCAAGCTTGGTTATTATTGATACTCTCCCAGTCCCATCCTCGGGCAGTACAAAGGTTCCCTAAATTTCTGGGAGGCCACCCATGATTGGATTGGCAGGTTATTCTCTGTACAACCTCAGGGGCACCATTCACATCTCAAGAGGCTTGACCACATTCTAGGCACAGGAGGGAGGGAAAAATAGAGCATGAAACAACCCACCAATTAACATTTCAAAAAATTATCCAGCCACATGCACTTTTTTTTTTTTGAGGGGAGAAGAGAGTCCATACCTTTCATTAGATTCTCAAGCAAAGAGGGAGGCTGATTTGATCCAGCAAAAGAGATGGGTGAAACCTCTGCTCTCCACAAAGCAGGAAAACATCGCATTTGCATTGATTATAGACCCTTTTCATAGTGCTGACACATCTATGAGCTTTGAGTGGCCTCATTATTTTTTTTTATTAAATTGGGTTGGGGTGGGGCCCCCCATTCAACCTAAATGCAGATGGGGTCATTGTGACTGAACCGCAATATACACAATAGGTAATAAATTCTGGGAAATGAAATCTGTCATCAGACCACTCTTTCACACACACGCACACACAAAACAAAACAACGAGATAGGGTATAACATTGGGACTTGAAGCAAAGACGTCTCCAAGATAAAGAGGCAGAATTGCATTCACTGCGTTATAAATCATTTGGGGGCCTCTTCTATGGACAGAACAGAAAAGGGCCAATATTGATTCAGTAAAAAGTATATAACACTACTGGGCACAAGATCATGTACGTAATGGAAGGAGCCTGTGGAATACACAATGGTTTTGCAAATAAAAGTGGACACCTGAATGGTAGCATCATTATCAGCTTCTTCTTCAAATACAGGGAGAGAGAAAGAGCTTTCAGAGGGTTAATAGAAAAAAACACTCAGATTAATGAAGAAAGCCTGCACTAAGTCATATCTGTCATTTTAAGTGCTCATTATAAGGATTATTTTTTTACTGCCATTTAATTTTTATAAAATTCAATTGATCAGACCTCCATCCATGATTAATCACTTGAGTATTACTAAACATAAATGGGGACTAATGAGCAGTAAACGAATGTCCAAGTCTCATTTTTAGCATTGTTCTTGCACTAAACAGTGTCCACTTCCTACATCCCTCTGCCTTCAGATGAATCTGGAAGTTCCTGTCTCTTGACAGTTCAATTTAATCTTTTGTCACTTTGATTCTAGAGTTCTTTAATAATGAAAAAAAATCAATTGCGCTCAGAGTTTTTGACATGTCATACAATCGTACTTCCCATTTCTTTGTCATCACAAAAAGAAATCATCATCTATACAGATAGCGGAAGGTTCTTCATCAGTGTGTGGGCAGCATGGTATAATGCAAATTGCCTGAAATTTGAGTTGCAGAGATTCCAATTATATAACCTGTTTCATTGTTTGTTAAACGGGAATATAGCACCTACCTTACAGTGCCACAGGTGACATATGTACAATGTCTAGCACAGTGTCAGAATATGATCGGTTCTGAATAAATAGTTCTTCTTAGTTCAAAGTAGAAGTACAAAACCACTTATAGGCAGACTATTTTATCTTGTGAGTTTTGGAATGATGGAATTTTTGAGCTGGAAAGGCCCTTAGTAGAAATATTTATTTTATAGATGAGGAAACTGAAGACCTGAGGAGGTGAAAAGATTTGTTCAAGCTGAAATACCTACTTTTCTCATTAAATAACGATTTTTTGAATGAAAAAATAATGATAACATTACATCATCACCAGAAACCAATTTCTGATGTATCAAATAATGATCTATATTCTACAACAGCGATTTTCAACCTTTTTCATCTCATGCGCACATAAACTAATTACCAAAATCCTGCAGCACATCAAAAAATATTCTATTTGCCAATCTGACAAAATAATAGGTATACTTTTTATTTATTTACACCAGATAGCTATTGTGGTGGCTGTTGTCATTTTTTTAATTTGACAATCTGAGGGAAAAGAAGCCAGTGTCCCGGACTCAACAGTCAGGTGCTGCATGTCTTAAAAAATTCTTGTGGCACACGGTTGAAAATCCTTGTCCTAGAAACATGGCCTAGGACCACATGTGACAATGTTAAATGTAAAATGTGGAAAAGAAAATTTGAATTCCTCTTTTTAAATATATTTTTCATTGAAACATATGTAACCAATTTAATTTGTTTATTTAGTAAAAAGGGGGCATTGATTTATTGTTCTAATCAATTACCTACTTATACTTCTAAAATTATTATGTATTACATATTTTAAAAGGACTAAGTCACATGTGGCCTATTATGAGAAACAGTAAGCCATTCAATTGTGGTTCATTGTCATTTATAAAAAAATAGAATTGTTGGAAATAAATTCATTAGTCTATAATATGGTTCATTTGGCCTATTTCTGATGTTCAAAACTTAGTATATTTTATTTTCCACTATATCAGTTTTTATCAGATTTATATACAAAAAAAAAAACCCAAAAAAACTAAAGCAGTAGATTTCCATATAAAAGAAGTCATGATATATAAATTTTAAAATAGTGGTTTTCTAGAAATGGCACTGTGACAGTCCTGCCTTCCTGGGGTTATTCAACAACACTTCAGCTTATATAATTACCACACTAGCCTCCCTTACAGAGCCCACAGGCACCCAGGTTGGTCACCATGGCAACAGATTCGAAATCAAAGTAACCCCATCCTAATACTATGCATAGAGCCTCTTCTTGGAAAAAGTTATTTTATTTTATTTTATTTTGTTTTAAATACATGCTCCCAAATGACAGGTCTACAATTTCTGAGTTTGTGTTCTAGTTTCTTATAAGCATAATCTGACCACTAAATGTCTGAACATAAACAATTTCTTGAATAGCAATGGAAAGCTGATGCAAACATTTAAATGCAGATTGTGTTTTGATCCTGGGCACCATTTTGAAAAAAAAAGAAGAAAATAACATTTCAGAATAAGAAAAAAACATCTGAAGAAATAGCTATGGGAGGAAATCAACTCTCATCTTTATGCTGCAGCAAGAGCTCTTTTGTACTTGTTTTTTTATAAGACTCTTCAGATGCATAGATCTAAGCAAATAAAACACTACTTTTCCATTAAAATATTTTTAAAATGAACAAACATGTGTGGCAAGGGCCACGTTTATGAACTCGCACAATAAAGTTCTTTTTATCTATAAAGCAGAGGGTACCCAGATTTGCTCAAGTTCCCCCCGAGCAAAGGAGGCCCATAAAACCTTTGCAGGCTGCAGTGACAGCTACTTTCTCATTTCCTGTTTGCTGTTTGGATGGGCTTTGCAGCTGTAGAGACTGAATATAATCAGAAAGGCTGATAATGCCCACCCTCACATAATAGGACCTCTCAACTGCACTGCCCCATCCAGGAACTCATTGGAAACTAAAGGTAGGGTTTTCTCCCACCCCGCACCCTACTAGGAAAGATATGTATACAATTTATTTCAAATTCCCTTCTAATCTATTATCAAACAAGAGAAAGAAATTTACACAATCACTCATTGTGAAATATCCTGGTTACAAAGTCAGCTCAACTTTTTGTTTTCTTCTAGAGCCTTAAATCTAACTCCTGTTTTATGCTATATTTCCATTTTCAGCTGTCCTTGATACCAGACTGATATCAGATGTTTCGAAGCTCTTTGAAAGGTCTCTCTTTTTCCTTTTCCCCTTGGCTGCATGTCTCCTGTGTTTTCTAAAGTGTATAATCGCCCCCGACCTCCATCAGCCCTGTAACTTAGGGAGAATGTACATTCTCAACCCCATCCTCCAGAAGAACACATGTGTGACCCCACAGCAAACAGGCCTGGTGTCTAAGTGAGGTTTGATCCCCAGAACTGAGCTCTGGGGGCCCCTGTGATTCTCCCATCTCTTTCCTGTGGGCTCCCTCATTTGCAAAACAATGTGGATTCTAGTTCTTGCCTTTCTAACTGAAGGAAAGAGGAGGAAGGTCAAGTGGCTGTGTCAAGGACCTTTGACACTGCTGTGAGGGCCAGCTCCATTTTTTCAGGCCCCAGTATATTTAAAAATGAAGAAATGCCAAGGTAGGATTGTACTGCAGCTAATATATTGACACTTAGCAAGAGAAACCAAGGACCTTCCAATGCTGTTTGTGTCTCTCTGGGACTGTATAGATCTAACATCATTTGGAAATAAAAACACATGTCTACATGTTAGGCCCCTACTGAGGACAGTGACGGTAGCAACAGAGGATTTGATGCAACTGGGGCAAAAGTGGCAGGTTAATGACACCTAATACTGTCAAGAATTGACTGTGTACCAGGGACAATTCTAAATATTTTATGGTGCTCTCATAGTATGTTTTCTGAAGCAGGTACAAATGTTATCCAATTTTATATGTGAGGAAACTGAGGCACAGAAAGAGATATAACTCGGCCAGGTTTGCACAACTAGCAGTGAGGTTGAGCCGGTGCTCTTACTGGATACAAAGCAGAAAGCACAAGGACCAGAGAGGGAGTGTGAGCATCCTCAGACTCACAGCAAAGGGAGGTGTGGGGATGTGCAGTGGTGGTGAGCACATAATATCCGTAATGAAAGTGGATGGGGCAGCACGTGCCACGTTGATTCTCCCCTCCCCACCCTACCCCGTGGTCATCCCCAGGGCCAAAGGAACTGGACAAACGAGGTGATGCACTCACATTCTCTCCCTATGGGCCATATGATGTGTTCATATCACAGCGGAAAGTGCCATTTTTCAATGACACATGGAATCAAGTCCAGCTTCATGGGCCTGTGACTTGGGCAGTTGCTGAGGGCCCTGTGCTTTGAATGGCACAGCACTTGGATTAATGCTCCCCTGTCACCATCTTAAAAGTTTTAATAACCTTTGAACAAGGAGTCCTGCATTTTTGTTTTGCACTAGGCCCCACAAATGCTGTAGCCAATCCTGAGTGGAATCGTGAGCGATCTGGAGAAGTTTGTACCTCCGATCTTTCAGAGGAGACAAGACGCTATTTCCCTGTGATTCCTCTGGAACTGCAGTGCTAGACACCTGCAGCTGCTTGTTAGTAGATTTGCTTTGCCTGTTATGTAACATTTTCCTCGCAGGGAAAAGCAGCTCTCACTAATAGGGGCTTTGATGATTCTCTGTTAAGGTCCACGCATCACCTGGAGCAAACAAAGGCTCAGGACAGGCTCCAAATTCAACATTGGGTTTAACTACGAGGGACTCTCCTTGCAGAATGAGAAAACACTGTTAACTTCAGCAAGATTTGCAGCTGGGCCCCAGGAGCGCTCCTGCAGGGTCACACGGGGCTAGGCAGAAAACGCCAGTTCCGGTGCTCGGGGAAACTTGTACTTCCCATTCCACAGAGTTTGTCTCGTTTAGGCATGCAACAGTGAAGTCAAGATTCGCCAAGACAATTTCCCAAGTCGAGAAAATCAAACTGCCTCAGTACAGGGAAGCCAATCTGATAAGTCCAGCATTTCCTTGCTCAAAGCTCCAGCTGTTTGGCGCTGGAATCAACGATCGCTCACCAGAGGCGAGTTTCCATGGAGTCAGTTGCTCCCGAGGCCTTTTTCGGACGTGAAGGGTAGTGAGCTGATTTTCTCCATCAGGGCAGTAATGATACCTGCAAGCAGAATCCGGGCGGAGGGGGGCAGAGAGGGGCAGAGGGGGGCGGGCTGCGCGACTTCTCCAAGAAGACAAAAGGGGAAACTTGCACCTCTGTGGTGCAGAGGAGCCTGCACCCTCATCTTCAAGGAGATCCGTGGGGCGACGCTGAATGAATAATGACAGCTAACGACTTCTAGCATTGACTATGCCCCCCCCCCCCTTGTAAGGGCTTTACACAAGTCAACCTAGTTAATCCTCCCAACAAGCCAATGAGGTAGGCATTGTTATTATTATCTCCACTTTGAAGGTGAAGGACTCCAGGCTCGGAGAGGGTAGGCTGCGAAGTCAGGGGAGCAGCTGCGGGGCTGCAGGAGCTCCAGGTTGACCCAGGACAATAGCGGGCGGTGGCGCGGTCCCCGTGGGGCCTGGCCGCGCGTGCAGCTGCCGGGGCTGCGTCCTGTGTGTCCTCACAATAAACCCCCATTAGGCAGGAGAGCGCGATTGGTCGCCCTTGCCCTTGCTACCCCAAAGAGCCTATAGAATGCGGATCCTATTGTGAACGCCTTTGTAATTTGGAGATTCCCTTTTTTACATATATAAATGGAATAATCTGCCCCTTAATGTATCCGAGGGGAATTCAGGATAGGGATGAAGAAGCGGCCCCTGTTTTTGAGGCATTTGCAATCATTGTTGGAGGGACAGAGCCAACAGATGGAGAACAATAGCGAGGGACTCAAGGGCTGTACGCATGTTTTTGCCGGTGCATGGTGTGGGAAAGGAGAGAAGGGAAGGGTGTTTATTCCCTGGCGAGCAAGTTAGGTGTGGTGGGGATGGCAAGGAGAAATTGGGTGGGTTTGGGCATGTTTTTAAATCTTTAGACTTCACCTTTCTCAACTGTAATGTAAAGTCGTCAGTGATCTTAAAATCTCCTTCCAGATTGAACAGTCAATGAGTCCTGACTTTTTTTTTTAAGCTGGATTTGTATGTACGGTATCTGCTAAAGTCGAGGCGCACCATAACTGATATGGCACAGACTGAAGATCACACGGTCAGGTTGATAGAGTTTCCTGACCTCATTTAGCTCCCAAGCGTATTCATGTCCTGAACTTTTAGCCCTTTAGCTTTTCTTGGCTATTCAATTTATTGATTGCCCCAGCCATATATAGTGGTAGGCAAAAGTAGGGTTACAGCCCTGGCCGGTTTGGTTCAGCGGTTGGAGCGTCGGCCTGCGGTCCAGAGAGACCCGGGTTCGGTTCCCGCTAAGGGCACGTGCCTTGGTTGCAGTTGTCGCCGGCCCTGGTTGGTTGTGTGGGTGGTAGACACTCGATGTGTCCCTTTCACGTTGATGTTTCTCTCTCTCTCTTCTCTTTCCCTCCCGCTCTGTCTGAACAACAACAAAATAATAATAATATATCTAAAAAAAAAAAAAAAAAGTAGGGTTACAGTTGTTCATATGGGAAAATATATACTACAAGAATAAAAACTGTTTTATGTACTCACAACTGCAAACCTACTTTTGCCATACCCTATGCCTTAATTATTTGTTTTGTTTGTTTGTTTGTTTTGCTAAAATGTAGTCTGCCCGGTGTGGCTCAGTGATTGAGCATTGACCCATGCACCAAGAAGTCGCTGATTCGATTCCTGGTCAGGGCATATATATGCCCAGGTTGTGGGCCCGATCCCCAGAGGGGGACATGCAAGAAGCAGCCAATCGATGTTCTCTCTCATTGATATTTCTATTTCTCTCTTCCTCTCCATTCCTCTCTCTCTAAAAATCAATAAAGAAAAAATTTTTGAAAAAATAAAAATAAGATATATACAGGCTATAACACTTATTAATAACTTGTATGTTTTGATATTTTTAAAGAAAAATTTACCAAATAAGATAATCAGTCAACTTTCTCATTAGCATTTAAAACCTTTTCCTTGTATTTTCATTGCTTTTGAATATTTCTTTCAACATTCTAAGTTATTCTAGCCCCCAGTGACTGGTTATGATGGCTTAACCCACGGATTCAAATCAATGAGTTCTATGGCAAAGATTAAATGCATTTTAAAGTTCATTTTATATCATTATGCATGCCGTATTTTCAACAGTAAAATGGCTTTTATCCCAAACAGACATGTGGTTCGTATAAAAAAATTATCTGATATTTTTGATTATTGAAATATAGAAATAATAATTAAGGAAGAGGGACTTAGAAGGTATTTTTGTAGTACAATCCTTAGGATGAGGTTACTTCTTCTAACCTGGCAAATATTCTATAGAACCCATGAAACAGTTGTTCTTAAATGTGGGCCCCAGCATCATTGGCATTAAACAAATTCTCAGGTCTCACCCAAGCTTAATTAGAACTTCAAGAGATGATGGCCCAGTAGTCTGTAATATAACAAGTCTTCCCTGATGGTTCTGAAGTGCCTTAAAGTTTGAGAACCATTATCATAATCCAGGCTGCCAAGGGAATAGAATAGATCATAAATTATGTTTAATGATCATCTTTCCTTACACCAAAAGCTGTGAGCACGCCCTTCTACAATGCCCCAGCCCCTCCCCTCCTGTTTTTTGTATTTCTCTCATAGTATATTTTATTCTGCCTTGATGTGTAGTCAGTTTTGTCTAATTTATTTGACTTGACTATAAAGTTCCTTAGATGGGGCTGCATCCTACTCATCTTTCTTTCTGTATATATCAGTGTGAGATGCATAATAACAACTCAATGGTTGTAGAATTGTGCTATGTGGTGGTGGTGGGGGGGGGGGTGGGGGGCTGCCAGCGAAGCCCAGAAAGTCATCAGAATGCTTTTGGTCAAGGCTATTAGCTATCTGAGTTAGCTGTACATTGCATGCCTGTCCCCAAATATTCCCTTGCAGGTGACTGACATTCATTCTTTTAAGATTTATAGAAAGCTTACAACCCGTGTTTAAAATACAAAATCCACCTAGGAGGGATCAAGAAATAGAAGGAAGAGCTAGGGGATGAGCCGGGCTCTTTTAACCCCAGGAGCTATCAAGAGGCTGCATGGAGACACTAGAAAGGAACAGAGCTGGGAAACAGGAACAAATCTTTGATTTCACAGTCTTGCCTGGGGCCTTGACTGACAGTAGCTGCTGCTTTAACCTCCATCTGTGGCTTCACGCCTTTTTAGAAGAGACTCGGGAAATCTCACTCTGGTCTTATAGGGAATATTTTCAGCCTAAGAGAAAAGTTGTAGCATGAGAAGCAAGCTCATCTTGCTTTCCCACACCCAAAGGCAGAGACTTATAAGACAATAACAGTCTGGAAAGAATCTGAAGACACATGGTACAAAACATATTTGGTTTATTAATTTAGGTGCTCTTCTTCCTAACACCATTGTGTGAAAACAAACAATAAATGAACAGCCCCTCTCTCCCTCCAAATAATGTTTAATTTATGTTTATGTATTTGTTGGCCACTCGTGTTTTGAAATTCATTCTATAACATCATAAACCCATGGCAAATTCTGAACAGAGAAATTCACTGTAGGAAAATAAGATCAGAAAAGATATGGATTATGTGGATAAAACCCCCAAATTTTTCATCCATATTGTGATTTCATCTTGATCACATTTTATCTGCATTGGCTCAGATTTTTTTCTTGGGATCCTGCAGCTGGTTTTACAGGTTCATTTGCCGAGGAACACTGCCATCAAGCGGCCTGATGTGTTCAAGACAGGTCATAAAAGACAACCGGCCACATTGTTTTAATTTTGATTCTCTCTCCAGAAAAATGCGTGTGGCTTTAAAATGTGCTTTGTCGTTTGCAGCTGCATTTGTTGTTTTCTTTCTAAAACAGCATCCTTAAAATTGTTTGCCAAAAGATAAACTCTGTGTCAGCTTTTGAGTCCTCCAAGTATGCAGTGGCCACATCAAAAATATCACATATATGAAATAATAATTGATCACGGTTTATTTTATAAATATGTAAAGTTTCCATAAATGCATCCTCTTTAAAGAGGGTAAGATAGCTTTCTCCTATACACCAATGTGGCTGCTTACATTTTCTTCACACTGATGAGTCAGTTCAAGGAGAGGAGATCGAGAACAAGAACTGTCGAGAGGCAGAATCATGTGATTCAAAATGTAAAGTATGAAGCTTAACATCAGGTTGCAGTCTCCACTTTGCCCCTAATTAACTGTCATCTTGAGCAAGTCACATAAACCGTCAGCCTCAGTACTTTCTTTCTTGAATTAATACACTGAAGTCAGAACTGTTTTCCAGTTTATAATTCTGTGATTCTCCTTGACAAGTAAAAACGTTTTTTTAAAAAGCAAGAATGTTGTTTTGCTTTAGGTGGATTATTTCCCTGTGGTTTTCCTGTAAATTTGCTCCCTCTCCCCCTCCCTCCCCCAGCCTTAACTGCAGCTTTGTCAGCATGACTCATCACGCAAACTTTTCTCTGCAGGAACCCAGAGATTATGTGTGGTGCTCAGCAAAGCTCCAGCGCAAAGGGCTTTCATGCATCTTGTGGGCATTCACAGTTTAGGTATCTCTACTTATATAAAATCAAGTTGATGGGAATCTTTGCAATTGGTAAACAGTTTACTGGTGTCTGAGAGCTGTAGGCCTTAAAGAACATTCCAGAATATTAGCAAAAGAGAATTTAGAACAGCCTGATGTCTGGAACACCTGAAAGCGATGGGCAATTTTCTTCCTTAAGGACAGCTTCTCTTTTATAAATTTATCTAACATGAAAAGAGGACGCAAATACTGCTTGGAGTACAGTGGTGAGGTTAATGTTCTGCTGAGACAAAATTATGGTAAATTATTCCCTCGAGTTGATTTTGTGAAGGGTGAGGGATGGCAATACAAGCT
Organism: Molossus molossus; assembly: GCF_014108415.1. NCBI lineage: Eukaryota > Metazoa > Chordata > Mammalia > Chiroptera > Molossidae > Molossus > Molossus molossus. The sequence continues at coordinate 31,960,133 of NW_023425401.1, read as the reverse complement.
GGTGTTGATGCTTAACCGCGCTAGAAGGACATGTAAATGCAAGGCAGTTGCTAGGAGACCTAGAGCACAGAGCTAATGGCCACCCAGTGTGCGCAGGAGTGTTTTATCTCAAGAAACCTGTCTTTCAGTCAACGATGACATTAAATGAACAGTCTGTCAAAATTCAGGTGGACCAGTGCTTATTTATTGCTGGTGTCAATCCAGCCATTCTGTCATCTGCCACCCATTTTGGGAACCATTGAAAGAGAGCAATGTCACATGGTACCCGTGACCAAGATGCTCCAGGAAAGCTCAGAGTGATTCACTACAAATTCAATTTAAATACTCTCATGTAAAAGACAGCTGGTTTGTTCGCTGATACTAGTTCCAAAAAGGGTGCAGTAGTGGCTAATGAATCGTTCCATGTGCCAAACAGAGGATGTCAAGCCCAAGGAGAGCTCTCAACGAAGATGTGCTTAAGTAGGACTTTGGACCCTGCCATTTACAAAGCAAGCAGTTCAGCCCATTGTGGGATTTTAAGAAACAGATTTTATGCTAAACACACGCGTTCTGTTTGTAATTACCACCGAGAATATGAATATGCAGAATTTTAGAACTGGGAGGGCTTTGAGAGTTCTTCCAGCGCCCCCAACTGGTGGAAGACGGAGCCCGAGCCTGCAGGGCAATGGGCAGCGGGTTCAGAACATCATGGCAAGGACTTCCACCTTCGGAAACGCTGTCAAGCTTTGCCAATATCCAGGGGACACTATATTCAATAAACGAGAAGAGAACAAAAACAAACTCTAACGGCTGAGGAGTGGGTCCAAGAGGTCTTATTTTACTTAAAAGAAACTGAGTCACTGAGATGTGTTTTGAATGATCAGAAACACAAAGCTAATTATCACCTGAGTGGGAACACGATCCAGGGTCCTAGTCCAATGCTCTTCTACAGTAACACCACCTAGTCTTTCTCAGGAGAGTCGTGCTGTGTTAGCGCACTGTTATGAACGGTGGCAATAGTAATCCTGGAATGCTTGGGAATGCTTAACAATGAACAAAGCATGTTCATACACATGGTTTCATTTGATTCTTACAAACATGGGACTTGTTCTTACCAAATAGTACGCTTAGCACACAGAATTGATCTTCACTGTTATAAAAGTATAGTTGTAACTGTACTAGTTTTCTAGATCCCTATTATAATCCCGTGGCCATGCCGCAGTGTCCAGGACAATGTAATGGATATGGACAATAGACGTTTGACACCCTAACGTGGTTCAGAAATTTTTGGTGTTTGCTCCATTTCAATATTGAATATCCCCAACTAAAATATGCACTTTACTGCTTATCTATGTATAAAACTATCATCAGTTGTAAGTTATTTTTGAAAACCTACTGTGCGTCAGGCCAGACCCAGCAAATATGAAGGTTTTTCTGGGTTTAACTTTGAGAGAATTGGACTTGGGTTCAAGAAGTAAAAGAAAAGAAATCAATGAATACCTATCAGCTCCACCCCCAAGCCATTTTGAGCTTCAAAAGTATCTGAACAGAGGTGGAGGCACCCTCATGCGATGGCCTCGTGGGGTCAACTTTTCCTTCTCGCGGGACCTCTGCACCTTCTGCTCCCACAGCCTAGAAAGCGCGTCTCCTGGATCGCACATCCTTCGATTCATTGCTCAGGGACAGTGACGACTTCTCTGACCCTGTATTTGAAACTGCGATGCTCTCCGGCGCTATAACACCTTCCCAGAAGCAGCCTGGAGAGCAGGGTGTGTTTTCTCATTCACTGGCCCAGAGGAGCACACCTTTTTCTGATCTGTACAAGGGTGACTTATGGACTGGCTGTGATCCTAGACCTTTCCTAGTTTATTTTTCTCTGACAAACTCTCTATTTTACTGTCTTTGTTTTTTTAAATTGTCAGATCCCCCACAGCCTCTCCACTAGTATACAAGCTCCATAAAGGAAGGGAGTTTCTTCACCGGGCTTCAGGGCTTAGGACAAGTACCCGCAGTAGCTAAGATGGACCCGAGGATCCTCACTTCCTGGTATTCATGCCTTTCTTTCATCTCCATCTCACGTTGAACCAGGGTGCTCATTGTGAGCAACAGGACATGAAGGAAGTGCTGGCATCTGCCTCCCTAGGCAACTTGCTCTTTCACATTTTTTATTATGGGGACAGTCAACTACCATGTCATGAGGACATTCAAGCAGCTCTAAGGAGTACAAGAACAGGAACGAATTGATAGCACCAAATTGTTAGCCACATGACCAAACTTTTGAAAGGAGATCTTCTAAATACTAGCCTTTAAATCTTTCATTTTAACCCAAATATTATGTAGCACAGACCAGCCTTTCCCTTGGAGTCCTGTCTGAATTCCTGACCCACAGAAAACATGAGAGATAATAAGTCCTTATTATCACTTTAAGCCAATACATTTTGGGGTTATTTGTTATGTAGCTTAAGACAATTAATGTAGTGCCTGGTTCATAGTAACTTCCCCATAAATACTTATTGAATGAAAGGATAAATGAAGCAGGCTACTCAATGATCATAATATAATCCTGTTATTCAATGATCATAATATAATCCTATTATTAATCTGAACAAAACAATATACAAAGTCTTGACTCAACAGCAACATTGGTTTGAAGTTATAAGATATAGGCTTGAGTGTTAGCTCAAGCTTGAGTGTTGCTGTTTGGCCTTATATAATTCATTTATTGTCTTTGGATCTTAGTTTCCCTAATATGTGAACTAGAAATGATGATAATTATGATTATACTACTAACAGTCCCACCAACTGAAAGAGCCCTGTTGACATTGTAAATACCTGGATCAGAGCTGTGTTGAAACCCACATTACAACTGGAATTATCTATTCTGTGAACTAATAAATCTTCTTTATTGTTCAAGCCAGTCCCAGTTTTTGATGTTATAACCTAAAGCATCTTTATACAAATATTAGCACTAACATATGAAACAATAGCAAACAAAACAAAAGGACATGTAATGAGTGAGATGTTACATGGCAGACAAATATAACAGCTAAGAAGAAAGAACATCAGGCCATCTTATCAACCATTTCTACAAGCAGATGTCAAGGACATCCTAATTCATCAATCTGGGAAAATCAGGGAGGTCAAAGGAAATTTCGCTGTTACAAAGATTTTGGTTTTTATAGGTATATTTTTGCAAACTTGGCTTCCGATTTCTTCTCAGTTGGTTGCACTTGATTAGTAATTGTTGGCTAATTAGCATCAAATTCATGTTTAAATGCTGTAAGAAACCAAGAAACTACTTGTGTTCCAGGGAAAATACTCCAAGTGGCTACAATGTGTTGTACACAGACACCAAGAATATAAGCAAGTGGATTTCTGTGCCTGCTGCCTCCCCCACAGGTCCCCAGGAAGTACATGAGGGCCACTTGCCACAATGGCATCACCTTGTCAGAAAGCTCTTCCTTTTGTTCCAAGAGCAGAGGACACTGTCCTGGGCATGTCATGAAACACTAATACAAAACTCATCTTTTAGCATGGAAAGTTTTCATTTTCAAGAGCTGGAGGATTCAGGAATTTCTGCCAGGTCTGACTAGGTAGCATGAAATGTGTCCACTGTGTAATTTGGCCTTCTGAGGTGGTAATTTGAAGACATGGCCTGAATAATGTAGGCAGGTCTCAAATCTGTTTTATTAGCATTGGTCACATTACTTCCTATATGTTAAAATGACTTTGATGGGCAATTTAATTAAGCTGCTATTTGTTTTGTAAGTACAAATAAGAATCTCTTAGTTTTAGCCTCTGCTGCTCAGATAAATTGGTCAAAAATTGATTTTTTTTTTAGCACAATACAGATGGCTTTCTTAATTTTATACGTTTCTTCATGGAAATTGGCTTTGTTTTTCTAATTATTCCACAACTTTTAGATTCATTTATTTTTACAGCTCTGGGATGGAATTGAAATAGCTTTTGTGAGAAAAATTAAAGTCCCTCCTTGAGTTAAAATAATCGTGTTTCCCAATGTTAAAGCAATGCTTTTTAAATTTCATTCTTAAATGATATTTCTTGTAGCCTTCAGCCTTCAGGGTCAAGTCTTGAGGTTTGTTAACCAAAGGAAAGAAAGTATGGGAGCACCCAAGGACAAACTGGCCATTGATCGGGTTTAAGTGTCAATGCTGAGTTTTAGAAACAAAATAGTTGTGAAAATCAGGCATTTTAAGAAATGAGGGCTTTTTCCTAAATAATTGCATCTCCTTCTTTATATCAGGAATCATGCCTGGAGGATTCAGATGATGGAGTTCCTCCCACAATGCAAAGATGGCAACTCTGCCACCCGTGGAGGGAGGTCGACAAGCTTGCTGACCTGGGGAGAAAAAGAAGAGGTTCAAGGGGAAGTAAAAAACTGGACCCTTCTGGCCAGGAAGACGGAAAGTCTTGAGGCATTATGAGAGGGGATATAGGTTGATGGAGGTGTTTGATGCCGTGATCTCTTCCTTGTTCATACATTTCTTCCAGGGTTGGATTTTCGTGGAGCAATGAAGGGGAGAAGAGTCTTAAAAACAACCAAATATACCAGAGAAGGTCTGAGGTCACTGAGATTAGTGGTCCAGCATCAGGGAGAATATGGACTTTTTAGAGAACTCTAGCACTCATCTTAGGTCCATGTCCATTCTGGCCCTGAAATGGCAAGAAGGCAGCTATAGAAAGCTGCGGGTTCTTCATGGTCTTTGCATGAAGTGTGAAGGAGGACACAGAGTTCTGAGTATACGTTGGACTAGCATAGTCAAGAGGCTGCAGTGTTTAAGGATATCAAAATAGGAGTCAAATGACCAGGATCATGTGCTCCAGTGGTGGGAGCCAGATGTAAATAGAGCCAGATAGAGGGCTACTCTGTCATGGAGCTCAGGGAAGGCCCAGAGGTCATATAAGTTGCACTTTTACCCTTGACTGATGTTTACCTGGTATACACTGGTCTGGCCACACTGGTTATTTATGGCCAAAGTCTCCTCTAATTGATACTAGTTGTTAAATATTACTGTTCTCAATATTGCTTTTATACATATCCCATATTTTCAGAAAACATCTCAAAAGAAAAGTTAAAAGTTTCAAAGATTGAGAATTTTATCCAAAGAGATTGAGCATTTACTTAAAGAGACTGCTAAATATTTGGATCAGATTAAACATATCAGGTTGGAATACAATTAAGTTGCCCTTCTCCTTGTTACTAAGGTGGAGAACCCATAAGTGGGATCAGATCTATTTAATTGGATATAAACAAACTATATTATTTCTGTACGCAAGTCAATGAATTTGCAACTTTGTGTCAAATTCTAGTGTACAGGATACTGGGAAGATCTTAGGACTTCCATTAGCACTTAAATTCATTAGCATTCTAAGTTCCACAGAGGCAGGGATTTTGTCTGCTTGATTCCCTGCTGTATCTCCAGTGCTCAGAATAAGTGTCTGGCACTTGGTAGGTGCTCGATAGGTATTTATTGAAGGGATTACAACTGTTACATGAGGCAGACTTGCAAAGTGTCCCTAAGAATCCCAATGCAATTTCAAACAAGCCGTGTATCCCTAGTGTCATCCATCCTGATCCGTAGTCATCAGATCCCTCTGGGTAAATTATGTTCTATTTTAGGCACCAACATTTAAGAGGGGCATTTATAAGAATTCTGGAAACCACCCCAAATAAGGAACAGTTGACACTACTTCAGAAAAAACTATTATGAGAGATATGATGTTATTTCCCAATGTTAGAAAAGCCTTCATTCAGGATGAGTTTGAAACATGTGTATGATTGCATGTTCCTAATTAGACCCAATGGGAAGAAATTATGGATGGGCAAATTTTGGCTCAGTATAACAAAGAAACTTCTGGTTCTAATTTTCAAATAATGGAATGGATGGCTTTTTGAACCAGGATGTGGTAGTTAATTAAATGTTGATTGTATATTGTCAAACTAATATAAAAAGGATCATATTTACAAAAGTATTCAAGAGCTTCATCAGTTCTGCCTATGGGCTCTCTTTATCCTTTGATATTTCAATGACTAGTTATTATATTAGTAATAGCACGAAGCAATATCCTTTATCTTTACATGACTTTGATCATGAAAATGGATCAGAAAAATTATCTGCCTCAGAAAATAGTAAACATTTTATTTTGTCAGTCTATAAATTATACAATTGCTGTCAACCTAAATGTCGTTAAACATTCAATGAAAACATGTTCTCCATATTTTGCTTTTATTTTTTAAGATGAATTTTAAAAGATTTTCCCCTCATTTTGTGAAATTGGGTCTTCATTTTTGTTGTTGTTGTTGTTGTTGTTGTTGTTGTTGTTAATCCTCATCTGAGGATATTTTCCCACTGATTTTTAGTTAGAGTAGAGGGAGAGAGAAAGAGAGAAACATCAGGGTGAGAGAGGTACACCGATTGGTTGCCTCCTGCACGAGTGGGCCTGGGGATCAACTTGCAAACCTATGTGCCCTTGACTGGGAAGCAAACCTGAGACCCTTTGGTCCTCAGGCTGATGTTCTAACCGCTGAGCAAAACCAGCCAGGCTGGTTTTCATTTAAAGTAGAGTCAGTTTTAATGGCTTTTACACTAATTATTCTCCCATAATGCAAAACTCTTGGATCTCTCTGTTTCTTCTACTGGGAATGCTTTTATTTCTCTTAGTTTTGTCAAAAATAGACAAAACATATCAATAAATGCTATATGTCTACTTGAGTTACCCATGGAACTTCAAAAGAACAGTGTCTTATTTGCCACCAAGCATGTGCTAAGGACACTGTAAATAATTAATGAATAATTCTTTATGCATTCACTATTCATTTATTCATTTGAGCTAGCTAGGCACTGAGGACATGAGAATCATTCACTTTCTTATTTTATGGAATCTGTAATTCTGCAGTTATTCTGAGTTAAGAAATTATCCTTATTAATATGTTCAGTATGGAAATAACTTTTTATTACAAATGTAATATTTGCTCATTGTAATTGAATTCACAAATAAGAACAAGATAAAGAAGAATCAGATATAACCTTACCACTAGGAAATAAAAACTGATATTTGGTAATAGATGCTTACAGATTTTTCTTCCTATGTGTACATATATAGTATGTATATTTATACATTTGTACACTATATAAGTATATACAGATTGTATACATATATACAAATATATATTCATGGATTATGTAAGTGTAGACATTTTAATAAAATATTTATACTACACATACTATTTTATAAACTGCTTATCTCACAGATACTTTTAATAAAAATAGATCTACCTAGTCATAATGACTGCAGGGTATTTCATTATTTGTTTACCAAATTTGTTTACCAAATATTCTACTGTCGGTCATTCAGATTGCTTCTAAATTTTTACTATTATTAACAATGTAATTGTCCATACTTTCATTTTTATCCATTTATCCATTTTTTTCAGGACAAAGATTTTATACATTATTAAGCTGAAATTTTATCTTCTTGAAGACTTAAAAATTAAGACTATTAACAAAAGGGTTTAAACATTGAAGAAACAAGCAACACTAAGCTGCATTGTCCAGACAATGGTTGTCACTGGGGGTCAGGTGCATATTTTGATTGGAAGGAGCCATAAAGGGGTTTGGAGTGGACTTAACCTACAGTAGCCCTCGCTTATCCGAAGTCCTGCTTTCCGTGGCTTCACTTACCCACTGCCAGCAGTGCTCTAAAGGCATTAAATGTAAAATTCCAGAAATAAACCATTCATAGGTTTTACAGTGCTCACCGTTCTGAGTGGCGTGCTGAAATGTCCCCCATTTTCCTCTCTTTTTATTTGAAAAAATTTCAAACTTACAGAAAAGCTTAAAGAATAATGTAATGGGCACCCATAGATCCTTCATTAGATTTGCCAACTTTAAACTTTTTGCCAAATTTGCTTTCTCTCTCTGTCTCTATTTACACACTTACACATACACATACACTTATATATGTATATGTGTGTGTGTGTGTATATATATATAATATATATTCATATATTTATATTTCTGAATTATTTATAAAGAAGTTTTAGACATCATGACAATGTATCCCTAATGTATCAGTTAATAATAAGAATATTTGTTTAAATAACCATATACATTTACCACACCTTTAAAAATGAACAATAATTTAGCATCAAGTAATATCTAGGCCATATTCATATTTCCACAATTGTCCCAATAAGGTCTTTTCCAGCTGATTAAAAAAATACACGATTAAGCCCTGGCCAGTATTGCTCAGTGGTTAGAGCGTTGGCCTGCAGTCCAGAGTGACTCGGGTTTGGTTCCCGCTAAGGGCATGTGCCTCGGTTGCAGTTTGTCCCCGGCCTTGGTTGGGTCATGCGGGTGGCAAACACTTGATGTGTCCCTTTCACGTCGATGTTTCTCTCTCTCTCTCTCCCCCTCCCACTCTATCTGAACAAAAAATGGAAAAATGTCCTCTGATGAGGATAAAAAAAAAAATTCAAAAAAAAAAATACATGATTAACTAAAATTCATTCACTCACTGAATTTTTTTGATCTTTAGTCTCCCTTTACCTAAAACAGTCCCCTGCCACCCCCCACTGTACTTTCTTTCATGACAGTGAACATTTTCAAGTCTAAGTCACTTGAAAACCTTCTGTTTGTTTTCAAACATGTGTGGCCATCCTTGATTTTGCAGACTTATATTACAAAATTATTATAGCTTTTCAGAAGCACATGTATCAGCAACTGTAACAAATTTTTATTCGGGGCTATTGGTTAAACAGAGCAAGCTCCAGTTGGACACCAAACGTTTTCACTGAGGGAAAAAGAAGCATTAAGAGCTTTTAAATCTCCCACGATTGCTTTGATCATATAATAGTGACATTTCGTTCTCTGAAATGTATCGTGAGGGTTTTCCTTCATATCGGCATGGTGTATTATTCAAGAATCAGTTAGTATAGAACCAGTTTTAAAAGACTGGGAATTGAAGTGACAGCCAAGAGGGATATTTTGAAGTTTGAAATGATCCCTATATAAATAGAACGGATCAGCATAACTTTGGGATAAAATTAGCCGACAGTTTGTGGGCTCTCCAGCATGTGCCTGTTTGCTTGGTGCCGCTCTCCTGATAAATCACAACAAAGCTGTCCGAGGAAGAGGAAGGATGGACGGTACCGCTCCCCCGGTCACTAAATCTGCAGCTGCCAAGCTGGTTAAGAGAAATTTCCTCGAGGCTCTAAAGTCAAATGACTTCGGAAAATTGAAGGCCATTTTAATCCAAAGGCAAATAGATGTGGACACAGTTTTTGAAGTTGAAGATGAGAATATGGTTTTGGCATCTTATAAACAAGGTAACAATTATAGGTGTAACTGGTAAAATTGATAGAAAATGGATTTTTTTTTCATGCACAGCGTCAGTCACCCACACTCAATCAATAATACTATATTTTCTTTAAGTACTCATTTAAAAAATATTTCTAATTTAATCTTTTCTTTCTTTATAAACTAAATCGCAACATGGGTTGATATATATATTATTATTGTTTTCTTCTTTTTTTTTTTCTTTTTCTATGCTTGTACCTGAAATTTGAAATCCTAGCTGATCATATTTAGTAATGCACTTTTGTTCTATTTCTAACTTTTCTGCTGCTTATAATGACATAGAATAAAGAAAACATCTCTAGATTATGGCTAAAGGGACTGCTCAGATCTAATCCAGATGGTATGACTGGTTTGGGGACCGGCAGATAACTCTCTGTTAACACAGCCACTTAAAAGACATATCATCTCCATGTTCATTTCTATCAACAAGAGGATTTTGACCCCATTTTGAGTTCATGAATGAGTAGGGCTGTGCCTTGATGCACCTTGATGGCTCTCCTCATTTTAATGAGTTTTCAGTTTAGGCAGGAAAGCTGAAACCAGAAGAAAAAGAAAAAACAAAAAGTTAACTTTTCCCCTTGAATAATAGATCAAAATTGCAGCCATACTTAACATGGATTATCTGCCTTCTGAAAAACCAAGGATAACAAAAAATCAGAACTGATTTTTTTTTAATGAAGGGATTTTCCGGAACGCATGCTTCATGAATCAGAAATAAATTAGAAGAGTACAGATTCTGATTTCCCAAATCAGCTAGTTAACAGGGGAACTCGAGGAGCAAGGCCATCTGGTGAGCGGACTGCAAACACACACCATGTTCAACATCACTTCTGTTTAAACAAAATAGATGATAAGGTCGCGCGTGTGGCATTTAGACAGAGACAGCAATTATTTTTTCATGCTTAAAATACTTTCCATTCATATATAAATCATCAGCACCATCCATTTTCAGCAACTAATGCTAAGGGTATGCATTTCTACATTAATTTGCTATACTCTGATTGTGAGTTCTGAAAGTTAGAATGGTTGAGGCCACTTACTGTGTTTATCATTTTCACTTGAAGGCTTTATAATCGATTAACCCTGCTATTTGAACTGGAAGATAAAGAAGATGTGTGTTTTTCAAAAAGTAGCTGATAGGGGGTTCTGTTAAAAAGAAAGAGTAGGTTACTTTCATCACATGGATTTATTCAGTGAAAGTTGGTCTAAATGCTCAATACATGTTTAAGTGTGTGTTTTTTTTTAAACTTATAATTTGGGTCTAAATCAGTGGGTAATCGGTTTGACCCTGGGCTGTGGAGACCTGGCTTTTCTTACCTCCTCAGCACGCGAAGGTTCTGAGGTTGTGAGAAAGGCAATTTTAGGGACAGACTCCCAGTGGTGTCATCACCCCTGAATGAGCAGAAAATGCATTTTAAATTCTTTCTGTCCATATGAGCCAACTCCTAGGGTCCTCATTGAGCTACATTTTCATTCGTGTTAATGGGTGTTTTCCTAGTGTTAGGACTATGGGCTGTGGCTTTCAATTAGGGAGACAGCAAATTACACCCTCTGGAAAAGGAGGGGAGCAGTTCCGTTTTTATACATGCCAGGTGGATGTGTGCACAGAAATAATAGGATTTATGCTCATATCTTCAGGGTTGATGCAGGAATTTGCATGTGTCGGTGTGTGAGTGTACCCCTACACCATGTGTGTATATAGAGAAATAGGCTTACTGTCTGTTTAATATGAATATGGGTATCAGAATGTCTCTTCAGTCTAAAACCTGAATTAAAGCCTCATTTTTCTTCAAAGTTTCCTCAAATTTTTTTTACATGTCTTCCAGCCTAATTATCAAATCTTTTGATATTTCAGTCAGTGTGGAAGTGATAAATAGAATCCCAGTTGCTAACCAAGCAAAACAGACCCAAGTGGTTATATCAGTTTCTTAAAGTCACAGAGGAATTCCTAGGGAACAGCTGAGCAGGCTACACTTGTTGGTTAGTTAGTTAGCTAGTTAGTTAGCTAGTTAGCTAGGGTGCGTTAATTCCTTTCTGAATAATTCTAATGAGATTTTGTGTGTGTGTGTGACCTTGAAGAGTATGTAGCTGGATTAAATTTTGTGAGATTTTATTAAATCACAGCAGACTTCTTAGATGTTGAATTGTCACGCATTAGTTTTTTATTTTTTAAAAGCACTTTGGAAATCTCTATGCAGACAAGTGTACAAATCATAAGAGTGCAACTTGATTAATTTTCACAAAATCAACACACCTATATAACCAGCCTCCAGATGAGGAAACAGAACATTACTTATTTACTTTTAAAGTGTGAAAATCTTCCTTAATAACCAAGACAATGTATAAAACCTATAACAGACACCATGCTACTTTTCCATTTGCTTGTGTAATTAGTAATATAGTCTATATTCAACATTTGATTGTCCTGCGGAAAATCAACAGTGGCACACAATGAATCCCAAACCATTTTTATTTCTTTTAGGACTTATCATAACACTTTTCACAGGATTTCTAGGAGTTACCACATTTTCCCCCTGAAGATAGTATGTCTAAGCCAGTATGAAGGGTAGGTTATGATTTTTGGAAAGGCAACTCAGAATTCTATTGGCAAATAAATCATTTGGGATCTAAATGTTGTTCCCTCCAATCCGCAATCTCATTGGTACAGCAGTAATCAAAAGTTGAGCTTCCAAGAAAATACAGAACAAAGCATCTGAAAGTTTTCTTCTGCTCCCCAGCTCATTGAGTAGCTTCTCTTTCCCTTGTGATTGAGAACAGATTTAGAAGCCGGCTTCCTGAGCTCAGGTTCAAACTGTGGGTCGTACCTAGCCCCAGCACCTGATAATGAGTCTTAAAATTAGATCTTGTTTTATTGTTTTAAGTTATTTTAAACTTCGTAATCCAGTCTTCAGATAAAGTCCTGTTTTATTCATTTAAAACACTTCTCTCACACGTTGTAAAGCAAACACGGAAAACCTGTTGGTTGGCATTTGAGATATCTCCTAGAGAGTGGCAGAGATATGGGGTCACAACAGCAAAATAAGTCAGCAAAATTAGTCTACCAGACGACCACTTTAAAATTGGAATGATGAGAAGAAAAGTTAAACAACCAACTTCTTAACTGCTAAATGCAACAAATAGATAAATAGCCCAGGGACGACAAAAAGGTACATTTTACTATATGCCAAAAACGCAGTATTGAGAGCGAAAGCAGGGTCTCTCAGAAAACTCAAAGCTGTTCAGACGGGGTCTGAGAACAGGGGAAATGTGAACAACCGTAAAACTGTTTCCAGAGGTTTCTCCAACTACACATCTCCATCCTCCTTCAGATGGATGAGTCTTGGTTTATTAATGATCTGGGCAGCATATCACACTTATCTCTTTGGGATGAAATTCCCTAGTCAACAAGTTTAATCAGAATCCTTTTATTAACCAGTGTAATGCATTTAAATACTTTGTTTATGGTCACAGCCCAGGTTCTTGGGTCAGTAGTGATATTTTTAATTGAAATAACCAGTGAATGATTTCACTGGAAAACTTTCTGGCAGGTATTGTATCTACTTTACTAAGTAGCAACTGCCATCCAAATGTCTTAAACACTGTTATTTCCACTCTCTTAATGAATAATCTCTTTTTCACCTAATTTTCCTCTTTGCCAGAAATTCGCTCCTCTGCTCTATTACCATATTAGGGTTCTTATTATTCCTTGCTGTTTAAATTAGTCTCTTTTTAATTTTATATGTCAAGCTTACCTTTTTCTCTCTCTCCTGGGAAAACTCTGAGACGTATCCTGAAACGCTTAGCTATGAACAAATAGGCAAGAATTGTGCTTCGGTATCTAATCCTGCAGGACTGTGTAAATACAGGGACACAGTCAGAGCAAATGTCTGCTAATCCAGCCACGAGCAGTGTGTGTAACCTTTGGCTGCAACAGCAGAGGCCTCCAGGGTGTGGGTTCCTGGACTCAGATAATGTGTTAGCTGGTAATGGCTGCAGAGCTCAGCCTTGGCAAAATTGGGTTCACCAGAGGTGTGTGCATCCCCCAAACGCTGGAGCTGATCAACTCCCCTTCCCAGGGGTGGCGCAAACGCTCCGCTCCTTGCTGGGTTTCCTGAGCCGGGGCTTTCTACTCAGCGACTCAGGCAGCTCCCTTCGGTTTCCGATTAGGTTAAACACACACAGGATTAGTCTGGACATTTTTGTAAGGGTCACACTTCTTAAGTTCCTTTAGAACTTTCACCTATGGTCCAGCTGGTGTGGTTCAGTGGTTGAGCATTGACCCATGCACCAAAAGGTCACCAGTTCAATTCCTGGTCGGGACACATGCCCAGGTTGTGGGCCTGATCCCCAGTAGGGAGAATGCAGGGGGTGGCCAATCGATGTTCTCTCTCATTGATGTTTCTATCTCCTTCTCCCTCTCACTTTCTCTTTCTCTAAAATCAATAAAGGAAAAAAAAAAAAGAACTTTCACTTACAAATATGTGGGTTTGGAAGTGAACGGGATTGTCACCCCAAGATTTTGGTGAGACCAGAGTTTGAGTTGAACTCTGTCTAGTAGTTACACAAACATGGGTACTTTATGCTACTTACTCTGTATAAGATATTATCCTATTTGTAAAGAGGAGGCTTTGTCACGATCCTCTCTAAATCCTATGCATGCTGATATCTCTGATGATACGAAGGGAAATCATATACACAGATAAGGTGTCACAGATAATCTAGGGAAAGGTAAAAAGTAACTAGATATTCTAAACCCACATGGACTGGAGAGTTCTCTGGGGATTTTTGCATAGGAGAAAGAATCCGTGTTCTCTTCTCGGTCAGGCTCATTGCTCAAGCAGAGTTCCCTTGTGAGGAGCCCTCACTGCACACGCTACAGACCTAGGGCCGGTGGGTATGTGGTTGACCTTTGGGGGAGGCAGCAGCTTCTTCACCCCCCAAGGGCTTTGTTTCTAGGTGCTGCTCCACCCCTGTCCTTTGTGGAGTCCGAGCACCTAATTGAACAGGCATCTGCTAAAAATAAATCACATGCCAGGTTCTGAAGCCCTGGGACGAGTCTGCTGTGGAAACAAGGGAGAGAGTGAAAGATGAAGCTGCCCGACTAACATCCTTCTGTTGTGCTGTGACTGTTGGTGATCATACTTTGGAGGACAAATTCAGATCTCTTGACATATCAGCATGGGCACAAGTATGTTACTAAGCACTGCGTGGCCGGGGTTGTGTGCAGATGCCTTTGCCTCGGGGTTGGCCCTCAGGGAGGGTGGCCGTGGTGGAGATGTTGCTCATCTCCTCACCTCGTACACAGTGACCTGTGGCCTCAGCCTCATTTTAAGGTGGTGACTGTATGTGGGCAACCTCTTTGCTATGGCTGCAGACTCTGTAGCTGGCTTTCCTGCTGTGCTCAGTGTTGAATTATCCAGATCCCCCCCCGCCCCCCCCCGCCACACACACACACGTACACACACCACTGCCAAAGTTCTGCAGCTCAGCTTCAGGAGCTACACTTCAGGAGGCCCTGGTGGTCTCCACCGGCCTGTCCTCTTCTGCATTCAGCAACCTAGGGGCATCGGCGAAGGTGTCAATTGCCACCCACTACCTACATCCCCATTTGGAGAGGTGCACTATTCCATGCATGGGGTCGGCTGAATTCCATGACCGAAGGCTGTTTCAGCCCAATTTTCCAGTTAATTATCATTATTATTATTATTATCCTCACCCGAGGACATTTTTGTATTTATCTTCAGATAGAGTGGAGGGAGAGCGGGAGGGAGAGAAGGGGGAGAGAGAGAGAGAGAGAGAGAGAGAGAGAGAGAGCCCTGGCCAGTTTGGCTCAGTGGTTAGAGCATCGGCCCGTGGACCAGAGAGGCCTGGGTTCGGTTCCCACTAAGGGCACCCTGTTAGGGACCTGTGGGTGGCAGCCAGTCTATGTGTCTCTCACACATCGATGTTTCTCTCTCTCTCTTCCTCCCTCTCTCCCTCCTGCTCTATGTGAAGATAAATGCAAAAATGTCCTCAGGTGAGGATAAAAAATAAAATTAAAAGAAGAGAGAGAGAGAGAAACTTCGATGTGAGAGAGACACATCGACTGGTTACCACCCACATGACCCCAGCCGGGGCCGGGAATGGTCCGTGGGCTGACACTCTAACCTCTGAGCCAAACCGGCCAGGGCAATTTGCTAGTTAATTATTTTAGGAGAGGAAGATGAAACTGACCGAAAGGCCAAGGATGACTGATTCATGTAATAAATGGGCAGGGCAGATTCTCGAGGTGCTCTTGGGAATTTAAGAGGAAGGAAAAATCAACAAATACATTTCCATATCAGAGATGTGACATTATAGATGAATCTGGGATCCTCTTTCCTTCCTTGTGATTTGTGAAGAAGGCTTGGTGCTAAACCTATTCTGCTTGCACAGAGACAAAGATCGATGGAAACCCTGCATTGCAGATACCCCGAGTCCATTAGCTTGGATGGAGGCAGGAGGCTTATGGCTCTAGCAGGCTGAAAAGTGGCAGTTTTCTCATCTGGAAAATGAAAGACTTGGACTGGATAATCTTCCCTCTAGCGCTAACATTCTGTGTGTCTTTGATTTTACATCAAAATGGTGTTTTCTTAATCAGCTCTCTGCTGCTTCCTTTCTGAGATCATTTTTCTTCCGATTGCAGAAGCAGGCATGAATTTCCAATCAGTGACTGCACAGAGCTGTTTAATCTTTGCTGCTAATCGGCAGGCAAAACACATCCTGGGTTTCAGGTCTGGAACCAGCTTCTTTCCAACACAGAAAAGACTGCTTCTGCAAATTGCTTGTTGAGGCAGCTTGAGTATTAAAATGACTGAGTATTAATGTGAAGTGTGATTCATTCAGTATCAAAAGTAAGATGCATACCACATAGCTTAACAACTCCGTTTGGAACACAGATTCAATGTAAATAGTTATATAAAGATGTATAAATGGATATATACATATATTGTGTGTTCATATTTATTTACACACACACACACACACACACACACACACACACACACACACACACACATTGCAGGCACAGGGTTGGTACTCTCCAGCCCAGGCTACCTGTGATACGATCTGTTTCTGCCACGAAAAGTCCATATCATCCAATGCTTTCCCTTCTCAGTGTCTATAATCTCAAATTAGTATCTTAGAATTTAATTCTATTTGTTGAATACAGAATTCAGATAATCCCGAGGGTCATGCTTTCAACCATCATCAGTTCTTTAGATCTTAGTGTAAATTAACTTTGGATTTCTTTGTAAAAAGCAGATTTAGATAATGGGAGAGTTGGGAAGAAAAAACAAAATGGTGCTAGAATTCTGATGGGATGAAAAAGGAATTACAGTGTGTGTGTGTGTGTGTGTGTGTGTAATTCGAAGATGAGCTGCAGAAAATAAGCTTCGGTTTGGGCTCATTCATTCCCTCAAGATTAATGAGCATTGTGCATGACCCTATAAATGGCCTCTTTAAGCTAAATTATTTTTCCCCTCTGGACAGGGGGACAATAGTTTATTTTAATTTTACTTAAAAAAATAATAGTGCATGCATAAGGTACTACATTAAAAAGCTCAAAGGAGGCATTGAAGGACAAAGAAATCTACGGCCTTGTCCCCCACCCCCGGTTCTTGGAGGCCACCAGTAACCAGCCTCTCGTTCTAGGAGTTTATAAATATATTCGCATATGATAGCACACCATGCACACTGTTCAGCTTCTTGCTTCTCTCCCTCAATAACATGTCTTGAGATTTTTTCTATACCAGTACACACAGAACTACCCCCTTCATTGTAATGGCTCTGCAGTATTCAATTGCATGGATGGATCACAATTTATATACTGTCCCCTATTTTTGTTGCTGTTGTTGTTAAGGCTCACCTGAGGATGTTGTCCATTGATTTTTAGATAGAGTGAAAGGGTGGAGCAGGGAGCGGAGAGAGAGAGAAACATCGATGTGAGAGAGACACATCGATTGGTTGCCTGACAGGGCCCTTCAGTCCGAGGGCCGACACCCTAACTGCTGAGCCAAACTGGCCAGGGCCACAGTCTCCTGCTGATGAAGACTGAGGTTGTTTGTAATCTTTAGCCATCAAGAACAATGCATAGTGTAGTGCATGTTCTTGTTATAGGCCAGGTTGCCAGGATTCATGACTCCTGGGAACTTCATCCCCTTCAATAAAAATGGTGTTCCTGGGAGCTGTGCACGACAGTGGCCTGTATAGGGCATTTCACATACGAGAGGTTATACTTGTAGGATAAATACCAGGAGGAGCACCTATATAGTGTTCTTCACCTAAATGAGGAATTTGTAACACCTGATCCCCAGGCTCACTTTTAATGTGGTCATCATCCTCTGAGTGCCCCCCAGATGTTCACCATTGGTACCCAGAAGTATTCACAATATTCTAGATTTATTCTGACCTCATCTAGTCAGTCAAGAATACAACTTTACTTCTCTTGTTGTGGGCCCAGCACGTTCATTAGTGTAGCCTAAGAGTGTATTAACTTTCTGGCAGTTCCAGCCCACTGTTGGCTCATTTTGAGATTCCCGTCAACGCAAATCCCCAGGTCTCCTCTCGAATAAGTTGCCATTAAACCATATTCTGCTTACCTTGTAGGTGTAGAGTGGAATTTTTATAACCTAGAAGCAAACCTTCATCCATGTTGAAATGTATTTTGTTGTTTCAGACCTGGACTCTCTTCTATGCTGTTGAGCTATCTCTGCATCTTCCTCTTGCCATCAGTTTCACCTTTCTGGACCTATTTTCCATTCCCCACTCACAGTGAGCTTAATGCCATGGCTCTAGGTATTGACACTGAAAGGAGGTTTATAAAGTGATTTTTCTTATAGCTTGTCAAATATGGCAATAGTTGGAGACTTAGATAAAAAGGACTAGCCCAGTGTTTAGAATTCAGAGGGAAAAAAGGGAGAGAGAGTGACAGAGAGAGAGAGAGAGAGAGAGAGAGAGAGAGATTTCCAACAAATTATCTAAGATCTCAGTTCTAGGAACAACTATTATTCTCCTGACCAATTAATTTGTATATAGCCTGTGGTCATAGATAATTGTGTAACATATGTCATTCTGTTTATTTTCTACTAGGAAGTTCAAAGGCAAATTTGCAGTGCAGGTCTTGTACACTAGATATGGTGTGTATGTTGTGTACCTACCTGAACTCTTTATTTTCCTACCTTATTATTTTTTTATTGGCCCTTATTTTCTAGATTATTAAAAAGTTTTGCATAAAATTTTTGAGTTGCCTTAAATTCTTCTTTGGAAAAGGTATTGTGTAAATTGACAAATGGGCAAATAAAAGCTTGGTGTAACAAATTTTGTAAAGGCATCAGATGCATCACACCTTAGACTGACAACAATAGTAACAACTAGAGGGAAAAGAACTGTGATGGAATAAAAATTTTAAGCTTGTAACTAATAGCTTTGGCATCCTTCAAGACAATGATTGGGATTTTTAAAAATTCTTAAGTATGAGTCTTATGTAACTCACCATATAAAATAAAATGCAACCACATAAATGAAAGTCTCAAACTCAAAGGCCTGGGAGAGCCGTGGAGGTAAAGTAAGTAAAGGAACAAGATAATAGAACCCAGTAGAGACAGGAAGAACACAGAACACCTGTCCCACTTAGAACATTGAAATATGACATTAACTAAGCATTTGTAGACCTGTTAGCTACTACTTTACAATTACCCCTAATATTAAAAATGTGACCAAAGTAAAATACTCTGTAAAAATCCTCTCAAAACATAGAGAAGTCCTAGGCCAAGAAGCTAAACTTTCTTTCCTTTTCTTTTTCAGGTTATTGGTTGCCCAGTTATAAATTAAAGTCTTCTTGGGCAACAGGCCTGCACCTCTCTGTCTTGTTTGGTCACGTAGAATGTCTTCTGGTGCTACTGGACCACAATGCTACAATCAACTGTAGACCCAATGGGAAAACTCCTCTTCACGTAGCTTGTGAAATGGCCAACTTGGATTGCGTTAAGATCCTTTGTGACCATGGAGCAAAGCTCAATTGCTACTCCTTAAGTGGACACACAGCTTTACACTTTTGTACAACGCCAAGCTCCATACTCTGTGCCAAGCAACTGGTTTGGAGAGGTAAGACTTTCTGGGAGGCTGACATTGTCCTCTATTTGCACATTCATGGTTTTGAAACTTGGTAATCTTTGCTTATCTCAGACAATGTAGTATGTATCTTCATGCATTAAGCCTAATTCAGGGGGCCCTAAATATACATACACAGATAGATAGATATGCTATGTTATGTTATGTTGGCCCAGGTCATTCAGTGATGATCTCACTGAACTCTTATTATTATTTCTTTAATTGTAGGAGGCTTGTTAATTTACACATGCAACAAGTATTTATTTAGCTCCTATGATGTATAAGGTAATGTACTAAGTAAGTGAAAAAGAAAAAATAGTGTCTGCCTTCAAGGAACATATATTCTAGTAGGTGAGATAAATGCTAACAAAATAAATTCATAAATATAAAACTATAAACTGGGAAAGGAGTAAAACAGGCACTGTAAAAGAGAATGTCATGCATAAACTATTACAAAATGTATAAGACTTTTCTAAAGATATGATATGTAAGCTGAACCTTTACGATGAGAAGCAGCAAGCCATTAAAAAGAGGATCCAAGAAGCAGAAGAGTCTAGGTCTAGAAAATAACATGTGCAAAGTTTCTAGGAAAGCAAAAAACTTGGAATAGTCAACAAATAGAAAAAGGCCAGCGAGGCCGGAGTGTCACGGTTGTGGGTTGGGGGTGGGAGGACAAGAAGGTAGAGAGCAGTATCGCAGGTGGATGTGTTAGACTATATATCACCTGCTAGCGGCCAAGGTATGGTGTTTAGAAATGGAGCCACTGAAAAGTTTTAAGCAAGAAAACAGCATGGTTTAATTTTCACATTCTGGAGTTATGTGGAAATTGGGTTGGAAGAGGCCAAGAATGGAAGCTGGGAGACCATCATGGAAGCTATTGCAATGGTGTGGTTGAGAAGGGCTGGTGACGAACACTAAGGGCAAAGTTGGATAGGAAGATTAGAAGATGAGTTCACCATGTGATTTAGAAGCAGAATTGATGTAATTTAGAGATGAACTGGAAATGGGTTGGGGGTGGTGATGAAGAAAAAGGAAATTGCAAGTATAATTGTGGGATTCTGGCTTCAGAGAATGGGTGGATAGCGATGCCATTCTAAGAGGAGAAACTTGAATAAGCATGTTTGTAGGGAAGAGCTTTATATCTGTGTTTTTAAAGTTAATTTTACAGGAGTATAAATTACACACAGTAAAATTCACAGTTTTTGAGAAACATGTAGTCATGAAAACATCACCACAATCATCTCAAAAAATTTTCTGATGCCTTTGTAGTTAATTCCCTCGACTCTTACCACCACTCTCAGCTACCACCGATGTTTTCTGTTCCTATGGTTTTGTCTTTTTCAGAATGCCATATAGATTAAATTACACAATATGTAGCCTTTTGAGTCTTTTTTCTTCCAGTTACCATAATGCATTTGAGATTCTTCCATGTGGTTGAACTGACCAGTAAATTAGACCTTTTTTTACTGAGTAGAATCTTCTGATGTGGAGTTCACACAGTTTATTCACTTCCAAGTAGAGGGGCATTTGGATTGCTTCTAGTTCGGGGCCATTTTGGAAAAAAAGCTGATATAAACATTTGCATACAGGTTCTTGATGTGGACATGTTTTCACTTCTTTTGGGTAAATACCTAGGAGCGGGATGATGGTTCATATGGTAAATTTATAAGAAACTGCCAAACTGTTCTTCAAAGTGGCTTACCATTTTCCATCCCCACCAGCGATGTATGAGAGTTCCGATTGCTCTCCATCCTTACCAGAGCTTGGAATGTCAGATTAAAAAAGAAATCATCTTACTCATTCTAATAGGCATATAATAATATCTCATTATGAGTTTAATTTAAATTTCTCTAATGACCAAGAATGTTTTGATACATTTATTTGCCAGCTATATATATATTCACTTTGGTGAAATGTCTGTTCATATCTTTAGCTCCATTTAAAAAAAAAAAATTATTATTCTTAGTATTGACTTACAAGAGCTATTTATATATTTTGGATACTAGCCCTGTATCAAATATGTGGTTTACAAATATTTAAATTCATTTTTTACTTCATTTTTTCTAACATTGTTTTTAAAAGAACAAAAGTGTTTAATTTTGATCAATTCAACTGATCAATTTTAACCTTTTATGTTTTGTGCTTTTTGTTTTCTAGTTAAAAAATCTTTGACTAACCCAAATAACAAATATTTTCTCCTATTTTTTCTTCTTGAAGTTTTAAAATTTTAGGTTTCACTTTTAGACTATTCTTTCATCATTGAATTGCTTTTTATCTTTGTAAAAAATCCATTTGCCCTGGCTGGGTATCTCAGTGGTTAGAGCATCCTCCTAATATGCCAAGGTTGCCAGTTTGATACCCGATCAGGACACATATGGGAATCAACCAATGAATGCATTGATAGGTGAAACAACAAATTTCTCCCTCCCTCTCTCTCTCTCATCAATAGATAAATTAAAGAAAAAATCAATTTGTCAAATATGGTCAATATGTATGGGTCCATTGATTGCTATAGATTTATATTAATTCTCAAAATCACTTCTAATCTAGGAGTGAATCTTCCCAGATTAGTTTCAAACAAGAGAAGTTTCAGTTCTCTTTGAGACGTCAAAATGAATAAGTCAAAGAGGCACTTGACATAAAAATAATAATTTCAGAAAAGAGCTCTGGACTAAAACTGTAAATTTAAGAATTGTTGGCCTATAGATTATATTTGAAGCTAAAGAAATCAATGAAATCACCTAGATAAATAGTGTAGAGAGAGAAAAAAAGAACCTAGGACCAAACCCTGATAAATTCTTATATTTACATATTAACAGAATGGAAAGGAGCCAAGAAATGATAGTAGAAGGGATTGATAAGTGCAACTGGAGAAAATCAAAGAATATTTTGGCATCTCAGGAACTAAGAAAGAGGTAGTGCAAGAAGGAGAGAGTGGTCAGCTGCACTGATAGCTACTGAGAGGTTTAATTAGATGCTCATTAGATTAAGTGACAGAGTTATCACTGACAAAAATAGTTTTGGTGGGTATTAAAGCCAGATTAGGGTGATATAAGGTGTAAATAAGAGGTTAGAAACAAGAGATGGCATATGTTAATAATTGTTAAAAGAAGCTTGGCTGCAAAAGTGAGCATAAGAAAAACATGATTGCCCTGGCCGGTGTGGCTCAGTTGGATGGAGCATCATACTGTACACCAAAAGGTTGCGGGTTCGTTTCCCAGTCAGGGCACATACCCAGGCTGTGGGTTCAATCCCCACTCAGGGTGCGTGCAGGAGAAAACCAATCGATGTTTCTCACTTTCAAGTTTCTCTCTCTCTTTCTCCCCCTTCCTCTCTCTAAAATAAAATAATAATTTAAAAAATGAATAGCATGATTACTGGCGGTGTCACAGGAGAGTATTATCTGAAGTTGGAGATAAAAGGAAATGTTTGTATGCTGAAGGAAATGGTTTATAGAAAGAAAGCAGTCGAAGATGCATGAGACAAGAAAACTGAAAGGTCCGAATCTTAGAGAAGTTGAGACAGAATGAAATCCAGAGCCCATAAGACACATGCTCAATTTTAACAGATGTGCTAAAGTAAAAGGTGACTTTAAATGCCAGAGCATTTATAGATTTGATGACAGAGTTCCCCCTTAATAATGTATGAAACCAAGTCATCAGCCATAAATGATAGCATGAAGGTGAAAATTTGATGATAGAGGGGAAGGCATGGCAAGGTCATGGGGAAAGGATGGGAAAACAATGGAAGGGTTCCATGGTCTTCTCGACCTGTGAGAATTAAGGAGAAAAAGTCAGCCCAGCTTATTCTCCTTGCCCACCCTGGGAGGAAGGGCCTAGTGCAGAGACACCTGGAGAAGGGTAGGCATCATCATTTGGAACTTATCCACCTTACTGCATGTGTCCATCGCCACCTTTCACACTTACTTACAGATTTATTTTTAGTTTAGGTTTTAATTAATGAATTTAAACTTCTAAGGTTTTTTTATTTTTAGATAGTTAATAATTATATATAATATTTATATACTAAAAATATTTAATAATAATATATTTGTTGACTTTTTATATTGATGCCTTCCTTAATCACAGGCTGAGAGAGAGCTGCCAACCTTTTCACTCCTCAGATTTGTTACCACACACCTTTCCTGAGGACACAGTCCTTTCCCATCTTCTTTATCCCTGTTCACAGGGAAGTCTACCTGGAGATGAGAAGGATTAGGCTGATAACAATCAAAGACAAAGAATGGAATTCCATAAAGATACACTTACTCTGCCCGACTGGTGTGGCTCAGTGGGTGAGTGTTGACCCATACACCAAGAGCTTACAGGTTCAATTCCTGGTCAGGACATATGCCCAGGTTGTGGGCCCAATCCCCAGTGGGGGGCATGCAGGAGAAGGCCAATCGATGTTCTCTCTCATTGTGGTTTCTATTTCTCTCTCCCTCTCCCTTCCTCTCTCTCTAAAACCAATGAAAAAAAATTAAAATAAAAAAAGATACACTTACTCTTTAGAGCAATAGCATCAAAGGCCAAAGCCATAATGAGATGAAAGATAAGTTAGATGAAGCAAAAACATTCAATGTCTGTGTGGCAAACAGATCATAAAATTAAAAGGCCATTATAAAATGGGAAAATATTTCAGACTATATGGCAAAGAGCTCATATCCTTATTACATGAAGAAAACTTAAAGTAAGGAGGTTAACAACTAAGAAATTTTTAAAAGAGAGGAAAAAAGACAGAGAGAGAGAGAGAGAGAGAAGAGAGAACCAAGAACAGGCACCTGTATTTCAGGGGGGGAAATGCTAAATTAAGATGACAATGATTGCCTGCATTGATAATCAGTAAAATGTCAATTAAAGTAACAATTAGATGATTTTATTGTTTCTTTTTACATTAAAAAAGATACAAAAGGTGATGATATGTATGTTGACTAACTCATGGAATAGTGCTTTTACACACCCCTAGTGGACTGTGAATGCGTAGAATGGGAGGGCACTATCAAAATCTTAAAACCTCTTTAACTCAGAAAGTTAGATACTGGGATTAGATACTAATCTGAGACTCTGGCTCAGGGCTTTTGATTATGTAGGACCTCAAATTCAGACTGTGGATGTTATCATCAAACTAGGTTATACACTGAGTTAAGGAGGTAAATGATGAGCAACCAAGAAGACATTTATCATGTGACAGACTTGTGCTTGGTCACATGATCTATAGTACACTAAAAATGGAGACATTTTCCTAATTCTGTAAAAGCATTCAAAATAGTGTATAGTGCATTTTATTTTATATTTTTTGCATTAGAAGGTTTGATTGGTTAAAGTATACATTTAAAATGTGCCATATTTGAAAATGTGTATATTGGCATTTATTATTTTTTAATATACTTAGAGTCTCAAAAAATTGATTTCTTTCTGCCCTCAGAAAGTCATTTATAGTACTGAAAAACTAAACAATATTTGCATATCTAATAGAAAAATCTGAGCTGTATTACCTCCACACCACACAGACATTAAAAATGAGTTTGTCCAAGAATGCTCACTGACATGAAACAATTTTTTAAAAAAAGAAGTTTATAGGAGAGTATAAACTGAATAAACTTATTTTTTAATTATATATGATTATGCATATTGAAAAATAATATCTAAATTATCGCAGTCAAACTTTGTATCATAGTTAATGGTTCAAGGTAGCATAGCAACTTGAAAGAGAAGATATTAATTTAGATCTTTACTCCTAGGATAATAAAAGTTTTTGTTAAAGAGCGGTACCAGCTGGTGTGGCTCAGTGGTTGAGCATCGACCCATGCACTAAGAGGTTGCCAGTTTGATTCCCGGTCAGGGCACATGCCCAGGTTGTGGGCTGGTCCCCACTGGGGGGCGATCGATGTTCTCTCTCATCGATGTTTCTCTCTCTCTCTCCCTCTCCCTTCTTCTCTCTCTAAAATTAATTTTTTAAAAAGTATATATATATTAAGAGTGGTACCTGGCAAACATTTCAAAAATGTCTGTGAATCAGATAACTGGGGAAAATTGTACACATTTTATGAATAGATACATAGAGAAAAGGAGAATGTACATGTTTGAAGCTGAGTCTGCGGGTCGGGAAACTCTAGAAGGCTGGGAGCATCTTACATCCTTCCTTTTGCATTTTTACGTCTTCAGCCTGAGCTTGGCACATTGGAAATACTTTGAATGGTCTGGGAATGGCTCCAGGAGCCCTGAGCACATGGGTGGGAATGAATGCCATCTAATAAATGGAAACTGTTATTTCATGGTTAATGAAATGCTGCTGATGGTCCGTTTTACCCTCTCAGTCTCGGGAGATTGCTGAGGGCTGGACTTTCTCTGGGATTATGTGGTAGGCGCTGTGCGGAGAAGTCACACACATCACTTCGTGGCTGGACAGGGAGACTTGAGACAGCCTACAGACAAGAAAAATAAGTCAGGCTAGCATTCAACCCGGGACCAGAGAAGTCCATTAGAGGAAAACCCAATGCCATGGCAACTGAAAACCAATGTAATTTCATTTGCTATTTAATGGGCTCTTTGTGGAAAAGTGCTCTTTGTGGCAACAGCTAATTGAGGCCAAAAAATTGCATGCAATTTTCTCTTAAAGGATTTTTCTCTATTTTTTTCCATGTTGCGGAGCCTGCTTTGTCCACATGCGGGATTTTTGTCTGCTAATTTTCTGTTGGCCTTTCTACTTAGTGCCCCCCATCTCCTGGCCTTTGTTTCCTTTGGTATTAGTATAATAGTGTTCATCAGTGGAGAGGGCTTATTTACCTCAATGAAAATGTCCTCTCCGTGAATCCTGCATTTTCCTACGAATAAAGAGTCGGGTCAGGTTTAGCTGCCTGAAAAGCAGCATATTATTTCTACCTATTTCCTTTTGCCAGAGGAAAATAAAAGCTGCTTGCTTTACTCTGCATGAAGCAAATCCTGACAGTTGGAGGAAAATCAGTTACTGCAGGAAAGCTGCAAGAATTCAAATGTTTCCTAGCAGAACGTAGCATGAGGGCAAAGTAAAAGAGACCGTGCCTTTTAAAAGACTGTCCCCTGCTTCCTGGTGGGACAGGGGCACAAATTAGAAAAGTCCTATTCAATAGTACAAACTTAGTGAGGCAAGATGTCACTGGACTTCTACGTTAGTCAAGAAATCGATATGCTGGCTTAACAGACACCTGTCCCACCAGCCCGTCACCTCCCATCTCTCCACGTGTTACACATCATAATAGCTCAAACCTGACCATCCTAGTCATTTGCAGACAACTTGGGGATGTTTTCCCCATTTGCTTGACTGTTAGTGCCACCTGTACAATAGGAATTTAATATTGTCTTCAAATTGATATCACTTACTAAGTTGCAGTTTAAAGGAAACTTTACATCACTGTACAGATTAATTTATCACTATAAAAGTATGGCAAAATCCTTGGCCATACAGAGAAAGTAATGGTAACAGTAAATAATAAGCAAATTCTTGACCGCCATCTACCCAGAGACCCTATTCTCTTGGATGGCAGAGAAAGATTCTAAAAAGCCTTGTGTTCTGGTTGCTGATGCTTCTAGAAGCATCACCTCCAATGATTCCGCTGTGAATGAGTGAAAGTGCAGTTCTTTTAAAGGCCACCTCTTTTTAAAAAAAATTTTGGGCATATAACACTTTTTATAATATACAGTCATATTTAATAGTCCCTCCCCAGTGGTCCCAATAATGCCATTTACATCTGTTATGTTTTTGTTTTGTTTTTTTCCATCCAGGATCACAGAGAGTTGTGTCTCCTCAGCCACCTTTAATTCCACACAGTTCCCTGGTCTTTTTTAAAATTAATTAATTTATTTATTTTTGCTACAGATGTTTCTCTATCCCCCCCATTGACATCCTCCTCCTAATCCCCCGCCCTGCCCCCAGCATTAGTGTCTATGTCCTTGTTTACACAAGCATGTGTAAAAGTTCTTGGTTTATCTCTTTCCTCCCCCCACATCCACCTCTTCTGAGGTTTGTTCCATGTCTTTTTTTTCTTCCATGACACTGATATTTCTAATAGTCCAGGCCATTTTGTTTTCCAAAACGTCCTTTAATTTGGATTTGCCTGATTATTTTCTCATTGTCACATTCAAGTTAAATATTCTTGGCGGGAATACCACATAGGTGATATTCCTAAAGAACTTAGTTCCTTGAATTTTAGGAGTTTAATTAAGATGTGTATTAACATTAAGTATTGTATAACACATTTTGTGGAATAAAGTATCTTTCCAATTTCCAGATCCAGTACCTTGTACAGTTCAGGGAAATGCTTTGTATTTTATCATTAAGTCTGTATCGTTTTATTAGTTGGCTCCACTAGATCACCTGTGTCTGTCTGTCATATCCATGAACTCTCTCTAGTTGTGTTGTTGTTGGTTTTTTTCTTCTGTATACACTGTGCTCCACCTACTCAGGCACAAGGCACCACAGTCTAGGAAAGAATGTTCCACATAAACTCATAGCTCACTTTGGGAACCACTGGCTTAAGCAATACTTTGCAAAGTCGATGGTCTACTTACAGTGAACTTTTAGAAGCCTTCCCTTTAGAATCAGAAGTGAGACTAGTTTGCTGCACTTACCACATTTTTTCCAGCTCTGTCCTGGAGGTTCTCGCCAACCAAAAAAGAGAAAAATAAATCACATGTATGAAGATGGGAAAGCAGGAAGTAATGCTGTCGTTATTTCACACACTACATTTGTCTACATAAAAAACAAACAAAAACAAAACCAAGTAACTCTAGGGGTAAACAGTTAGAATTTGTAGATGAGTTCAGCAGAAGTACTGCATTTGAGATCAATATACAAAAATCAATTGCATTTTTTTTATACCAGAAACAAGCAGCAAGAAATTATAATGCAAGAAAAGATAAATGTATAGTACCACTGAAACTTAAGGGGCCCAGAAAATACATGCAGCAAAAGGGTGGAAAAAATATACAAATTGATTAAAAGACATTAAGAAGATACTATATGCAAAGTTTATTATGAAAAATGTAGTTCTTGATTACTCCCTCCTCAGAAGCAATCAGTTTCACTTATTTTAGCTGATGAGTCCGATATTTATCTCCATATTGCTAAATAAATACCATTTCTTTATGCATAAAATTAAAAAGAATAAGTAACAACATAAGCAGTTTTCTGATGATTTATTGAGTCATTATAATGAAAGGTGAAGATATGGTGCCTCTTCCTTCTTCCACCCACCCCACCTGCCCCCATACAGGCACTTTTCCTGTCCTCCATTCTCACGACTAGTTATGTTATACCTGTGATGCTTGTACTAAACTAGGATGCCTTTTCCTTCTTTGTACAGCATTTTTTCCACAGAGTTTATTGTCTTTTTGTCCCTTTAATTTTCTTTTTTTTAAATTTTATTTTATTTTTAAATTAATTAATTTATTTTTGTTACAGATGTTTCTCCTTTTCCCCCCATTGATTCCCCTCTCCCCCCTTCCCACCCTGTCCCCAGCTTTGTTGTCCATGTCCACTGTTTATGCATACATGCATATAAGTTCTGTGGTTTATCTTTCCCCCACCACCCCCTCTTCTGGGGCTTGTCAGTCTGTACCCCACTTCCACGTCTCTGGGACTACCCCATTCCTCAGACTGTTATGTTCATTATAGTCCACAAATAAGTGAGATCACATGATACTTGTCTTTCTCTAAGGTTGCCAATAGTTTCAATCTTTTCCAAAAATATTTTAATTTAACAATTATCTTATTAGTTTACTTTCTTGCAAAAGTCCCTCTGGAACCCTCAGACCTGCTCCAACCATGGGAACTCCATTCCCCATTAACCTGGAGACCCCCTTTGCCTCTTGGCCATGTGCATTTCCTGTTTCCTGGATCATGGTCCTCTTGTATCTTGCTTTGTTGCCTGTTTGGGTTTCATGCCTCACCTTTCTGAGAAAATTTGCAAGATAATACACATGCCCCAGAAGGCATTGATTCTACCCTGCCTTGATATAGAATTCTAGAGTGGTAATCATTTTCCTTTAGAATGAGGAAGGCATTGCTCCATTGCCTGACAGTTTTTAGTACTGTTGCTGAAATGTCAGAAGCCATTTTATTTCCTCATCTTCTCTAAGTGACCTATTATTATCTTCTCCTGAGATGGAGAGTGGGGGCAGGGGTGTAGAATTTGAATTTTGTCTTTGGTGTTCTGAAAATTCAACGACGATCTGCCTTGGTGGGCTTATTTGCATCCATTGTACTGAGTCCTTTCATTCCCAAAATGTGCATCTCTATCAGTTCTGATAAATGTTCCTGAAGTACAGGGTGAGGCAAAAGTAGGTTTATAGTTATAAGTATGTGAAACAGAATATATTCTTGTATTATTATTTACTCATTCTTGTATTATTTTCCATATGAACAACTGTAAACCTACATTTGCCCCATCCTGCATTTACTGCACAAATTCTTTTCTTCTGTTTTCTGTATGCACTCTTCCTTAAATTGCTATTATTTAAATATTGTTCCCTTGGACTGTTGCTCTAATTACTTTATATTGACTTTCCTGTCTTATGTTTCTTTATTTTTATGCTTTACTTTTTGAGAAATTTACTCCAGATTATTTTTCTCTGTTTTTCATTGTCTCTGTCTACCATCTAAGAGATTCTTAGATGTTTTATAATCCTTGCTTGTCTGCTGATATTTAAGACTGAATGACTAAAAACTGATTTGGAAGCTAGGTGTAAGGGTGGAGTTAGCTGACTGTTAGGTTCACTTTTGGGATGTGGCTTGGACCTTTCATCTGAAAATCCCTGACATAGTATCATTAGATCTTCTTTCTTATGCCGGTAAGATTCTCCAAAGAAAACTCTATCAGCCTTCTTCCTGAAGGGTCAAGGCCTGATTTCAGTATTCTAGGTGCTGATTTGGGGAAAGGGGTTGGGAATGCAAATACAGCGTAAATGCTTTCTCGAATTCTCTACCCTCCCCTCTTGATTGAGTTAACTTTTACTCCTACTTGAGGCCTTAGTCCAGACATCAGTTTCGAAGATCGGTCTTCCTGAATTCCCTTGAACCAAGGTAGTTCCCTATGTTACTCTGTATTCTCATAGCATGTTGCGCTTTTTCTTTGTTTAACTCTTTGATTTCTTTCCTCCCTCACTAAACTATACATTTCATGAGAGCAGATTCTTCTCAGCATAATCCAGTGCATAGCACATATTGGTTATTGATTGTTGAATTTTTTTTTAATTGAATGTTCAATTAAGAACAAATGCTAGAGTTAGGGAGGAGAGTGTGGTTGAACCAGAGCAATTGCATCACCCTTACTAAAAAAATGACTCTGAGTTTATGGTCTATTCACTCATTGCTTCTTTTCTCTTATAAAGTCTATGTCAGGAAGAAGGGAAACATCAGAAGGGCCAAATACTACTGAGACATCAGTGAGCTGAGAGTTTAAAAGTCTCCATAGGATTTAGTGACGTGGAAGGGCTTTAGCTGAATGATGGATACAGAAATCAAAATGGAAGGGATGGATAACTAGAAAGGAGGTTGTCCATAGGGTGAAGAAGCCTTTAAACAGTGTTTGTGAAGAGGAGGCAAGAAGGTAGGCAGATGAAGAGGAAAATGGGCCTGTGAAATTTTTTCTTTTAATGACAGAAACTTGAGCATTAAAAAAAATCGGCAAAATTCACAAGTGAAGACAGAAGGGAAGGATCACTTATGGTGGGAGGATTCTGAGAAGTTTGGGAAATTAGATCTACATCCAGGTAGGGGGATTGGCTCTAGAGAGGAGAACACCTGTTCTGGTGTAGTTCAAGGCAAAAAAAATAAGAGGAAAGGGTGGGAGTTGATATATGTGGTAGTAAGGCTTGAAGAAGTTTCCATCTGAAAGGTGTTGTCTATGTAAAATGAGATCTGAGAGTGAAGAGAGAGGAAAAGGGATCCAAGGATTGAGGAGTGAAAAAAGTTTGAGATCATTATTATTGAGACTAAGGGAATAAGTTAGACAGAGAAACAGTGGATCGCTCAACCCAGTGGAGTTTTTGTATTGGGCTTTATGGGGCTACCAGACCTGTACAGATGGCTCCCCACCTGTAGTGTAATATTTGCCGCACGGCTCCAGCCGCATAGAACCGGGTAGGTGCTATGAAGACTTGGAGATAGTTTAAGGTTTTGGCAAAAGAGTGACTGAAATAATGGAATATGGAACTAAGCTGGATAGGGAGGGAAGGAAAGGAAAGTACATCTAATGGACAAAGAGGGCACAGAGAAGGGTTCTAATGAAACCAAGACGCGAAGATGGGCAGTTAGGGTCGGAGAATCGAAGACGGGAATTTGTCATTTCTGGAGACTGATCAACTGAAGGTAATGACTCAGTCCAGGTATGACTGGGTGGGAGTTACCAGGTGAGAGAGGAGGAGAAAGTCTCTGGAGAAAACCAGATTCAGACATTGAGAGACCAGGGCATTGGGTCGTCATCTGTGTGGTCAAAGTCACCTAGAATTTGTGTGGAGAGGCATAATGTGCCAACATCTTTAGAAACTGATGGGGAGACAAATGTATTCAGGAAGGACAGCAGGTGGTACAGATGAAAGAGCAGAGCCCCAAAGAAGCAAGGATGTTCTTTTTATTTTTAGTTTTTCCAAGACTATTAGAAAATAATTGGAGGCAGCAATGGGGAGTCAAATATATGAAAAAGAACACCCAGCTATATACCTCAGGCCAGACTTAGGCATCCTGCATCCATTCTTTGAGCTTGGAACAAGGCAAAGCTAGTTTGGTTGCCATGGTGATGAACGCCCTATCTCTAGGCTCATTAATCCTGTGTTCCAAACTAAGCACTTAGCGATAGCTTCTGAATAAATGCAACAAAGCTCTGCATACTGAAAAGGGCATATTCATGTTAAGCAGGGAAAACGGTTTTCAATTTCATTCATTAAACTTGAGTAAATAATTTAATATCTTTGTGCATCAGTCCTCTAGCTAATGAATAAGGATAAATGCTTAATGGAAAATCTAGCCTAATAAAGTTAACAGCATCAGCTTTCTATACAAAGAAAATTGATGTTGCTCGTGTATATGCATATGAAGGGAAAATGGGAAGGAAAATAATGTATATTAAGCATCTAGGATGTGGAATGTCAGGCACTTTGAAATAAAATGTCTCATTTAATCCTTGCAACAACCATGTGAGGTGCATATTATTCTCTTTGTTTTATAGATGAATCAAAAGCTCAGAGATGTTAAATAAGGCCCCAGTTCACACAACTGGTGGGATTCAAACAGGCCCTATTCCATGTGGTATGAGTCCATCACGGTCTGACTGTGTTTTGCTGAATATTGTATACTGCTTATCCTTCTGGGATGTTTTGCTCATTAAAAACTAGGAGAGCCCTGGCAGGTTTGGCTCAGCGGTTGGAGTGTCGGCTTGCGGACCAGAGAGTCCCGAGTTCGGTTCCCGCTAGGGGCACCTACCAAAAACAAAAAATTAGGAGAAAAGTTTGTGTTAAGTTGAGAGTGCCTATAAAAAAAAAAAAGAAGCTTAAATTCTGTATTAGAATTTCATGAGCTTAAAAATTTCACTAGCATAAAATGTTTTTAAAGGTTTTTCTTGAAAAAAAAAATTATGAGACTTCTGGGTATATTAGAGGTGTGTTTAATTAAAAGATGTGAAGAACTGTCAATGCTTCTCCCAAAACAGCCCCTCCAAAGCAATTGTTTATCCCACTTCCCCATTTCCTAGTACATAGAAGATTAGGTGCTGCAAAGCAGACCCCTACACAGAAGCTGATCTTTTCCTTCTAAGTATAATGTCTTTTAGGGGGTGGGGGTCCTGGATTTGATGCAACAGGGCGTGCTAAGTGATTGAAAAAGATATATTAAAAATCTGTTCATTAATTTTTCTTAAAATTAAACTCTTTAATTAAAAGCAACACTTTGGTCAGTTTCTCATTTCTACCCTTAATAATGTGATATAGCAAAGGTTAAAATAAATAGAAGCAAGAAGTGCAAGTAAAATATCACTGACACTAACCTTGGCTGCTAACAATTTTCAAAAAATATTTTTTCTTTATTGATTTTAGAGAAAGAGGAAGGGAGAGGGAGAGAGAGAGAGAGAGAGAAACATCAATGAACATCGATTGGCTGCCTCCTGCATGGTCCCCACTGGGGATCAGGCCCACAACCTGGGCATGTGCCCTGATGGGGAATCGAACCAGCGACCTCCTGGTGCATGGGTCGATGCTCAACCAGTGAGCCATACTGGCCAGACAATTGCTAACAGTTTTTGAAAAATCTAAATACTAATCATTTTAGTCTCACTTACATGACTATCCCAGGTCTGTTGTGTTAAGTGTGGGTTGCTTACTGCTGCCCAGAGGATTCCCAAGTGCTCCTCCAGAGGGAGTGTTAATTACAGCCTTCTCTCCCCTTGTTAGTATTCTAGGCTTCCTTCCCCCACTGGCTCTCCCTATTTTAAACTGTGTGACTTGTTTAAAGGCCATATACGACTTGTGCTGTGACTTTTCAGCCTGGGCGTGTTATCCTTGCTTTCTAAATAGAAGTCTCTGAAACCAGAAATTGAAGGATGAAATTTCCTTGGGCTCCTTCTCCTTCTCCGTCTCCGTCTCCGTCTCCTTTTACAAGTCCCTTCCTAATTTGTTTCTTACTTAGAGGAGCCTAGATCTTATTATCC
The DNA here is from genome assembly GCF_014108415.1 of Molossus molossus. Lineage (NCBI taxonomy): Eukaryota > Metazoa > Chordata > Mammalia > Chiroptera > Molossidae > Molossus > Molossus molossus. The sequence goes on along the minus strand of NW_023425401.1, from coordinate 31,925,972 downwards.
TCTGAAAATTTTAAACACCATTTAGCAAAAGATAACAGGTTTATAAACAGAAATGCAAGTGTTTTCTTTGTCATCACCATAAGTAATAAACACTTTTATTTTATTATTATTTTAAATGTTTTATTGATTTTTTAGAGAGAGAGAGAGATAAACCATTGATGTGAAAGAGATACATAGATCAACTGCCTCCTGCATGCCCCCTACTGGGGATCGAGCCCACAACCTGGGCATGTGCCCTGACCAGGAATCAAACCAGGACCTCTCAGTCCATGGGATGACGCTCAATCCACTGAGCCACATCGGTCAGGCAGTAATAAACAAGGAGACTCACAGGCCCAGATTTGGAGGTAAAATGGGTAAGTCAAACAAGAGCCACACCCCCATCTCAGTTTTCCATTAAGCAAACCCAGAAAATACACAAATAAGGGAGCTGGCCAAAGCACTAGAATTGGAGACTAAACATCAAGCATAACCCAGCTTCCTGAAGTTTCTACTAATTAGAAAAATAATGGGAACAGAAGCAGAGAGGACCCTCTCTTTTCTGAGATAAAAGATCTCACTAGCAGTCAGAAGAGGTATTGCCCACCCCACTGAGAGCCACAGAGGGCTAACTACTACTCGGGAGGCCCAGAGCCTGCTTCGCCTTTGTTGCCAGCAGCCTTAGAAGCCCCTGCAGCCAGCAGTCAGACACACGCTAATTAAGAAGGCAGCACCAACCAAAGAACTGAGTAGTAAAGGCAAAAAGAAAATTCACTCCTTGGAGCAAAGTTGAATTAATTTGGGTTGGGGCAGGAGGAAAAGATGGAATAAAAAGCCCTGGAAAATGTCTGCTTAGACTTAATGATTAAAAGTAATAACCAGATACAGCATTCCTATTGCATTTTATCCATGTTATTTTGATCTTCTCAACTATCCTATTGGGTTAATACTATTATCCCCATTTGCAGATTAAAATACTGAGTTGTAAACAAATTGCTTAATAGTAAGACCAAGTTATGAATGCAAATTGACCTTTATGCAGAGCATGGCTTTCCCCACTAGGTGGTGCTGCCTCTCCTTTGCTACTTAGAATCCCGACACAACTGCCCTGTTGCCTGGTTCTGTGATTCTAGTAAAGACTGGATGTATCACATTTAATCCTAGAAGAAAATGTAGGCAACAAAATTTCAGACATCACACACAGCAGGATTTTTACTGATACTACGCCTAAGGCAAGAGAAACAAAGGGAAAAATGAATACATGGGACTACATCAAACTAAAAAGCTTCTGCTCAGCAAAAGAAACAATCATCAAAATGGAAAGGGAACCCACTATATGGGAGAGCATAATTGCCAACGGTACATCATATAAGGGATTCATTTCCAAAATATATAGAGTGCTCATACAACTTAACAAAAGGAAGGCAAAGAACCCAATTAAAAAATGGGCAGAGGACCTAAATAGACACCTCTCCAAACAGGACATACAAATGGCCAAGAGACATATAAAAAATGCATGATGTCACTAATCATCAGAGAAATGCAAATTAAAATGACTATGAGGTATCACCTCACACCTGTCAGAATGGCCGCCATCAACAAATCATCAAACAACAAGTGCTGGCGGTGGAGAAAAGGGGACTCTAGTACACTGCTGGTGGGAATGCAGACTGGTGCAGCTATTATGAAAATCAATATGGTGTTTCCTCAAAAAATTAAACTTCTATTTGACCCAGTGATCCCACTTCTAGGAATATACCCTAAGAAGCCCGAAACACCAATAAGAAAGAACATATGTACCCCTATGTTTATAGCAGCACTATTTACAATAGCTAAGATCTGGAAACAGCCCAAGTGTCCATCAAAAGATGAGTAGATAAAAAAGCTGTGGTACATATACACAGTGGAATACTACGCAGCTGTAAGAAAGAGAGATCTCTTACCCTTTGAGACGACATGGAGGGAACTGGAGAGCATTATGCTAAGCGAAATAAGCCAATCAGAGAAAGACAAATACCACATGATCTCACTTATTTGTGGAATATAATGAACAGAAAAAGCTGATGAACAAAATAGACCCAGAAACAGAAAGGAGTACAGTTCAGACTGACAAACTTCAGAGGAGGGGGGAAAGGAAAGGGGATTGGATAAACCAAAGAACTTATATGCATGTATGTATAACCAATGGACATGAACAACAATGCTTGGGGGGTGGGGATGGGATAGGGAATAGAGTGTCTGGGGGGGAAAAGGAGAAACATCTGTAACAAAAATAAATAATAAAATATAATAAAAATAAAATTATTATTAAAAAATAATAATGAAAAAAAAAAGGACTGGATGTATCAGTCAATAAAACTGCCACTCACTTAGCTCTTTCTAGAACTGCCTTGTTCACAGCCTCTGATGAGGGGAAAGGTTAGGTGGTTATGTTCTATAACATTGGGTCTTTTCCCACCACAAGTGATTAGATCAGGGGTCATATTTGACCCAAGGGGCTCAAGTATTGCTTGATATGAAAAACGAATTCAAATATAGTGCTTAAGAGGATAGGGACTTGAGTAAGATTGCCTGGGTTTAAATCCTGACCACCCGCTTCCCCCATTCACTATCTACATGACGAGCTCAATATTTTACCTCTTCAAATATCGGCCCTCATTTACTACATGGGAATATTGATAATAATCCAAACCAATTCTATGGAAGGCAAACAAGAAGAGTTCGTGGATCTTCGTGTGGCTCTTTTCCCACCCCTCATCTTTGTATTGTCTAGAAATTCGTTCCCCAGCATTCGTTACATTAAACACAGATTCTGGGACTATCGACAGGTGTTACAAAAAGAGAGTTCCTGGGTCAAATAAGTTTGGGAAAACCCAGATTAAAGAGAGAGAAAGAATGAGAGAGAATGAGAGAAAGAGAGAGAGAGATGTTTTAAGGAAGGAATTGGCTCATGAGATTACGGCAGTACAAATCCAAAATCTGCAGGGTAGGTCAGCAAGTTACCCAGGGAAGAGTTGCAGTTCAAGTCAAAGGCAATATGCTGGCAGAATTCTTTCTTGCTCAGAGGAAATCTATCTGTCTTTGTTACACTGAGGTCTTCAACTGATTGGATGAGGCCCAAACAAGCTATAGAGAGTAACTTGTTTTAATACGTCCACTGATTTAAATGTTAATTTCTCCTAAAAAAAACATCTTCACAGAAACAACCAGAATAATGTTTGACCAAATATATTTAGGCCACTAAATGTATGGTAAATTCGGAAACTAGTACACTCTCCTTTTTTCTCTATTATAAACATTGTTGTCCACTGTAATGCTAGCCTTTCCTACTGAGGACTTGGTCACCTGTGTCTCAGTTTTGGTCTGTTTCCCTAGTTCCATCACCCAGGGTGGATTTCAGTTTTGACATAGATCACCAGTCCAAAGTTACCCTCACACCCCTTCACCTCCTCAACTCCAACAGCCTCATTCCACTCCGGGCAAGCCACCCACTCACATGATCACATCTCAGCTCCGATATTTTCATTCTCTACCTTTTCGACCATCATTCCTTCCGATACACCTGACCAGTTCGTCAATGTCATAGAGACTCCAGTTCCTTGTACCTCTTGTGATCCTGGTCTCCCCACTCTCCCTAGTTTTATTTCTTTACCTCCTCTGTCTGGGCTTCCTAGTTGATAACTTAAATGACCATCTCACCAATATTATGACTTCTTTGCCATAACAAGTTTCTTCCTCACTAACACAGACCAGGCTAATATACATCTATTTACTGTTAAATAGCTACAAAAATTCATGAAAACTTACCAAAGGAAACCTCTTTAGCAACAACTATATAAATTAAAATATGAACAAACTATAAACCTAAGAACAAGTAAAATTCCTATTTATAACATGAAAAGGAAACAATTGGGATGTACATTTTTGATGAGCTTGCCACATGCTATACACGCTCTTAAAGAGAACAGGACAGATGGCCCCCAAGAGTTAGTGAAGGAGGTTGACCCCAATGTTCAGTGTTGGGCTTCAGGGTGCACAAGTTCTCCTTCTTAACTTCTTTATCAGTCCATATCCACAGCTCACAGTGTTCGACATGTTAGGACTCAGAGGAGATCCTGTGTTCCCAGATGAGGAGTCACTGCCTTAGTGAGCTCTCAAGTGTGAAGATGGTAAAAGGAGTCCCACTGGGAGCCTATGAAAAATACACGGACCCTCAGGGAGGGAACGTTACCCTGACAACTCAGCAGAGGGTAAATGCTGAAACTGCCTTTCTGAAGGAAACAAGCACACACAAAATTTGATGCCCTCCAACAGAGCCGAGGGAAAGAATTTCCCTCTTTCATCCACCTCAGGGGCTGTTCTATACCTTTATATAGTCACACATCCAGCTTTATCATCTTGGACACAGACAATATCACACATATGTACCCCTGTATTTGCAGGAAGTCTTTCCCCCAAAATTCCATTTCATGATATGCTGTGAATCCCTATCACTGATTTACCTGAAGCAATAGTTCTTACTGTAAGCCACTGGGTCTAAAAGGAACCCAAGCACCCTGGCTGGTGGAGCCCTGTTGGTTGGGTGTCATCCTGTGCACTGAAGGGTTGCTGGTTCGATTCCTGGTCAGGGCACATGCCTGTGTTGTGGGCTCGATCCCCAGTGGGAAGTGTGCAGGAGGCGACCCATCGGTGTTTTGCTCTCACATCAATGTTTCTCTCTCTCTCTCTCCCTCTCCATTCCTCTCTCTAAAATTCAATTTTAAAAAAATCATAAAAATAAATAAACAAAAGGAACCCGGGTGTTCCCTCTGGACTAAAGGAACCCCCCTCATGGTCCAGAGTGCTGGCGGCCCCAGAGATGGCCTTCATCACCATTGCTTTGCTGTGCTGCTGCCGCAGAAAGGGAAGGCCCACTCAGTCCTTCTCCTGCGGTTGGTTTCTGCTCACCTAGTGTCCCACTCGCTGCTCCCGCTTCCCGCCCTCATTGTGCCTCGGAGGTGGGATCCACTCCCATTCATACCTCATCATTGCCCTGTCTCATTCCGGTCCTGCCTGTGCGTGGCCAGGGCCCTCATCCTGGCCACTCATTCTGAGTCCAGAACAGACAGAATTTTGTCCCTGGGTAGAAGAAACAGGTCATTATTTACTTCTTCCAAAATTCATGGCTTTCAAAAAAAAGGAAAGCATAATAATAAGAATCTTCCCAGGGTTAACTTTTTTTTTTTTTAGTCGAATGACAACATCATTCGTTTTCTTTAGTACAAATACCAATCCAATCATAAGATGTGGTCTGACTTTATGAGCCCAACAAGATTAGCATGAAGTATACAGTATAATCGTACATTTTCCAAAATCGGAGTTACTCGGTCTTATCTGTGGTTACTTTGCTAAATGTTAATCAATGTTTTTCAGGGGGAATAAAAAAGATAAATAAAATAAGTATACGGTGACTGAGCTCAGTGCCTACATTTGGATTGTTCGCGTGTGGAAAGATAGCTTTTCCTTTAGGTTGAATAGATTAAAAACAAATATAAGAATAAATAAACATAGGCCATATGAGAGAAAGGCTGTATATCCCTGGGGACGAGAAGCAATATTCTGTGGAGTTGAGTGATAAGCTTTGATATGAAAAAGATTTGCTTCAGGAGACAGGAGAAAATAGTTTGTGTTATTTGCTTCATGGTTTCAATGTGTTTTAAAAAATACAGGTAGCTGTCAAAGAAGAAACTTGCTATGAGAACAGACTAGGTGAAAAACAGGTTTCATAAGCATTTACAGAACTGAGCTGTTTTCTCCTCCTTCACTGGCCTCTCTTCAGTCCTGTTTCCTGGATTTGCTTCTCTTTTCTGTGTTTAAAAGTTAGCGGAGCCCTGGCCGGTTCGGCTCAGCGGTTAGAGCGTCGCCCTGCAGTCCTGAAAGACCTGGGTTCGATTCCCGCTAAGGGCACCTACCTTGGTTGCAGTTTGTCCCCGGCCCCGGTTGGAGCCTGCGGGAAGCAGCCACTCAATGTGTCTCTCTGACATCGATGTTTCTCTCTGTGTCTTTCTCTCTTCCTCTCTCTCCCTCCCACTCTACCTGAACAAAAATAGAAAAATGTCCTCGGGTGAGGATTAAAAATGAAATAAAATAAAAATAAATTAATTAATTAAAGTTGGCGGGTCCCAGGGCTCAAGCGAAGGACCGCTTTCCTCGTCTAATCTCACCTTGGCGATCTTGTCTGGTCCCATCGATTCATGTACCACCAAGTGGTGCCCAAGCCCAGATGTGAGTGTCCCAGCCTGACCCTCTTCTCTGAACTCCAGTTCAGCCACCCAACTACATGAACCCACCTCCCCTCACACTTACCGTGTCCAGACTGAAACTGGCTTTCCTGTCCCTGCTTTCCATCTTAATGATGACAAGTCCGTTTTCCCAGGTGCTCAAGCCAAAAGCCTAGAAGGCATCTGTGTTTCTTCTTTTTCCTTCACACCTCACCGCCCCCACCCCCTGCCAAGACCTGTTGGTGCCATAAAAATAGATCTCCAGCCAGACAACTACAAACCACTTATATTGAGAGCACCTGAGCCCAAGCCATGCATTTATTTCTGGTCTGCAACAGCACACTTCCAGTAATTTTTCTGCTTTCACGCTTGCCTCTCGTCACAGCCCACCCTCCACCCAGCTAGCTCGAGGGATCTGTACAGAAGGTGCATCAGACCACTGCCCTCCCAGTGCTCCCCCACATTTAGAATGTCATTGAAGTCTGTCGGTGACCTCCTGGGCCTGACCTTGTCTGCCCCCAGCCTGCCCCACCAGTACTACTTCCTACCACTTCCTCTGCTACTCACCTCTGTTGATGCTTGAACACATCTAGCTTGTCCCTACTGACCTCAGAGTCTTTTCTCTCGTTATTTCCTTTGCCAGAAAAGACTTTCTTCAGATGGTTTGCTTCCCGGCTGCACCAAGGTCACATCCTTAGAAAGTCTTTACGTGACCAGGGTCATCTTCCTCCCTCATCACTCTCCATCACTTTACTCGGCTTTATTTTTCTTCACATGCGACAACTATAACATCACGGCCTTGGTCAGGCTAATTTGGTGAGGCATGTGACGTCAGCTGGTATTGACTTCTTGGGCCTCACACGGCCCTTGGGCTGGACTTTCTGCACCCCCACAACATTTGTTACTGTGGAGAGACAAGTGGCACAGACTGGGGGTAAAGGAAGGTTTTCTGGAAGACATGTCACTGAACCTTGAATGATGAGTAAAGTCAGTCAGTGGAAGCAAAAGAGAAGGCCTTTGCAGGTCAAGGAAGCAGCGTAAGCAAGGGCACGTAGGCATCTGAACAGAACTAGAGCAAAGGGTCCATTGTCCAGGAAGACCCAGTGATGAAACCCCTTAAAAATCCCTCCTGGCGCCCTGGCCCGTTTGGCTCAGCGGTTAGAGCGTTGGCCTGCGGTCCGGAGAGACCCGGGTTCGGTTCCCGCTAAGGGCACGTACTTCGGTTGCAGTTTGTCCCCGGCCCTGGTTGGTCGTGCGGGTGGCAGCCACTCGATGTGTCCCTTCACGTCGATGTTTCTCTCTCTCTCTCCCTTTCTCTCCCTCCCACTCTATCTGTACAAAAAAATGGAAAAATATCCTCGGGTGAGGATAAAAAATAAATAAATAAAAAATAAATAAATAAATAAAAAAAATCCCTCCTGGCACCCCAGATCAGGCAGACAGGTTTGAGCCTTGCCTCCTGTCTCCTTGCCAGTTGACCTTGCAATCCAAGCCTTTTTATTTTCTCACGAGCTGGAGTCGTAGTCTTATCTTCTGTGAACACTGGGCAGTGAGCTCATGCTTGGTAACAGGATCAAGGCATTTGGTAAGGGTGATACAACCTGCCCCGGATTTCAGAGTTCCAAGTGCGAATGTGTTGGGTGGGTCACCTGCAGGGGTGATGTCAGGACAGAGAGAAGAGAGGGACTGGGCCAGATACCTGTGTCTTCCGTGAAAATGGGGGCGTGACTAAGAGTGTGTGAGATTGTAGATGAGGAAGGAGTCAGGTCCGCTCAGTGGGTGACATACACCCGAACGGAGGAGGGGCTGTACACAGAGGGTAAGAGCAATGGTTCAGGAGCAGCACCGCGGACCTGGAAGAAGGTAGCTCTCAACTCCAGACCCAGGAGACTGTGAGTTAGAGAAATGGGACCTTAGAGGAAATGGTGTTTCATTTAAGATTTCATTTAAGACAAGGCTATGAAAGATACAGGACAATATATTTGCCGTAGATTGTAGATTGAAAGGGCAAAATTGAAACCAGAACAAAGCAGCCAACTGAAAATATGCTTTGGTGACAGCTAATAACAAACCTGACACTGCACGGAATTGCATCCTTGACAAAGAAGCAGACTTGAGAAACAATCCCAGACACGCGGAAAATGAAAGGCCCTGAATATGAAAAAAAATCTAATCTTCGAATAATAGATGTTTCTGAAGAATGCTTACTGTTAATAACAAGCGAGACAATATATGTAAAACTCCTAGTGAGCGCTTGGAAAATAGCAGACATTATTAATATTTTCACAAAGGAACGCCAACAAATGGGCTGTCTTTTCCCTGCAAGAAGCTCGTTCAAGTGCGGTGTTGGACGGCGGCAGGTGAAGCTGAGCTGATGAGAGTGAAGACATCTCTGACAAAACACGTAGCTAATGAAGATTCTAAACTTCTACCTCCGGTTAATAAATGGAACCAGATACCTTCTCAAAGTCGTACTATTAGAACCTGTGGTGATAATCCACGTCTCCTTGTGTTCTTGCACATATTGGGGGCCACTATAACCAAGGAGACGGAATACTTTGCACCCCGTCTTAGTGCTTTTTCTAAGAAAAGTGTAAAATATTAAAGTGATGTTGAAAAGAAAGCAGAGAGGCCCTGGCTGGTTTTGCTCAGTGGTTAGAGCGTCGGCCCACGAACCAAAGAGTTGCAGGTTCAATTCCAGTCAAGGGCACGTACCTTGGTTGCAGTTCAGTCTCCAGCCCTGGTTGAGGTCACGTGGGAGGCAACTGAATGATGTGTCTCTAACCGATCAATGTGTCTCTAACTGATCAGTGTGTCTCTTGCACATCGATGTTTCTCTCTCTCCCTCCATCCCACTCTATCTGAAAATCAATGGAAAAGTATCCTCAGGTGAGGATTAAAAAAAAAGAAAAGAAGAAAGTGGTGAGTTCTTGACCATATTTTCACACGTGCATTCGAAAATTATGAGAGGAGATTTCTTTTCAATGACCATAACTCAATAATTGGTGGGTGATAAACGTTAAGCAAAAAGAGGTCATATATATATAATATATATATATATATATATTATATATATATAATATATATAATGTTTTCTTTTTGAATATATATATAATGTTTTCTTTTTGAATATATATAATGTTTTCTTTTTGAATATGACCAATATTTTAAAACAGAGTAGAAAAAATTGTGTGTGTGTGCAGAAAAACACATTCATGTGAAGATTAAATAAGTGTGTTTGGTTCTTGGCAAAATAAATAAAAAGATATATAAACCTAGTTAAATCTTTAATAAAATATCAAATTTCATCAATAAAAATAGTAGAGTATACAAACAACTGAATAAATGAAAAGGAAATTGCTTGAAAGGAACAAAAAACTTGGTGGGCTTCCATTTCTTCATAATGTTCAGTAACAGTAAAACTTACAGAATATTGTGGAGAAAATGACCGAAGGGTTCTGCACTCTTTAGATATTATCTTTAATATAGATGACAACAGAGTAATCTCAGGTATTTGTGTTCTCAGAAAATTTGCCAAAAGATGTCCTCCATTAAAAATTTACTAGACACATAACTATTAACTGGAACATGCAAAGTATATGGGATATATTTATTTAAACATGTAATTTCTGTTTTCCAGTGTCTCTTTAAATTGTTCAGAGGATCTAGTTTCTCTCCTACTGTGGAAGGAAAACTCAGGTTGGTCTATGTCCTCTCTGGTAATTCTTAGGTAAGAAAAAGTTATATAGTCACTTTAAGTCTCAGAGGTGAGTCTCGATTCAAATGTTGGACATCTCGGGCTAATCATTGCAACTTGATTTAAGATTGAGGACACTCCCCTCCCCTGCTCAAGTCGGCCTCAGACTGGATGGACGCACACAGCTCGAAGGGGTGCCCACCCTGTCTGCTCTCAGCGCTGCTGTTCCTTTTTATCCATCTTGTTGATGGGGGTTTCCAGTGCAGAGCTGGTGCAAGGGAGGGGACGGAGAGACCTGCAGAGCAGGAGGGTTCCTTCTTCTAGGGATCTAGCTGCGCCACCTTCCGTGGCTGGCAGATGTTGAAAGCAACTGCAACCTGATGGTCGCATAGAAATAATGAAAATAATTGTGGTTCAGTGATTATAAAATCAAATACAGTAGTCAAAATTGTTCTAGAAGGGTCCCTTTTATTACTTTTGGAAAGAAACAGAACAAGAGGAACAACTCTAGGGTAATTAATATATTTGGAGATGGCAAGGTGGGGGGCTCAAATGGTGGGTAGGAGAAAGGATGGGTGCGTTCTGGACTTCCCCTGCAGGGCACACTGCCCACCCATTCAGCCATGCCCCCTGCCTTGAGCACGTGGGTCCTCTCCTACTGCAGAACCCAGCTTGCTCTAGCTGAGAGAGAACCTTTCGAGCAGCAGGTGAAATTGTAAGTGTAGCTACAATCTGCTCTTTCTCCCTTCACAGCTAGTGTGTCCATTTGTGCAGGACTTTCCTAACATATCATGCATTGGTTACAAGGACTCAATTTAGTTTTTCGGGTGTGGTTTGGGGAAAGAACAGGTTGCATATATTTGTGGGGTCTAGTGCAAAATGAAAATGTGGGGCCTCTTATTAAAAAAAAATATTAAGAATTTCAAGATGGTGCCTGGCCAGTGTGGCTCTGTGGTTGAGCATCAACCCATGCACCAAGAGTTCACCGGTTCAATTCCTGGTCAGGGCACATGCCCAGGTTGTGGGCCTGATCCCCACTGAGGGGCATGCAGGAGGTGGCCAGTCAATGTTCTCGTTCATCGATGTTTTTATCTCTCTCTCCCTCTCCCTTCCTCTCTCTCTAAAATCAATAAAGAAAAAAAAAAAAGAATTTCAAGATGGTATCAGCAAAGCATTAAGCCAAGTGTGGGGCCCTTCTAGGGGAGGGTCCCTGTGAGAAGCCTGATGGGTTGGGGATTAGTGGCTGCCCTGTAGGATGGCCCGTATTTCTGCATCTCTAATTAGAGGCCAAAATGACTTCTACTTCCAAGTCACAATAAGTTAAATACTGTTTATTTTTGAAAAAAAAGTTTGTAATTATCCACCAACAAAACATGGGAGACTAGATTGAGGTACAGGACTGAATATAGCAATTTTGACAACTATAACGGTACAAACTGAAGCTGTCAGAAATAAAAGAGGTGTAAGTATAGGAGAAAAATAGCTTGCACATAGCCTCATTTCGTAAGACAGGTGAGGGAAATGGTGTCATACATTCATGGACAGAGACTTAAGGGCAAGAAAGTTTTAATATGTCAGCAGAAGAATGAAAATGTGATGAAGCTATCAAATATTAAGAGATTAGAAGAAATAAACAAAACTTACCTTTTATGTCAGAAATTTTAAAATACTATCTACATGTGATTATAAATAGATAAGTAATTATATTAGCTGGAGTTAGGGCGATAACTTACAAAAGATATAAAACAAACCTCACTAAAAGAGGTGCATCTTCTCTAGAAAACTGTCAATCAAGTTCTTTTATACTTTTCATTTTTGTAAACATTTGCCTTATTATTTAATAAAAATAATTTTGAAGAATCAAGGTACGTTCATCCATGACAAAGATAGGGTATAAAATCGGTTATTCAAAAAGTAGATAATACAAATTTCCTTATTTTGATTCCTAGTGTCTACCACATATATCTGCTCAATTGGAAAAGTTTATTTAAATTACTTATTAAAAGTCTTATTCTGTCGCCAGATTAAAAAAAATCTAATAATATGTACCTGATTCAAAGTCTCTTAATGCATCAATACTACAGTGCTTTAATTATAGTTTGCTTGGATACTTGGTAGGGTAAGTATCCCCTACTTCTCCATCTCTTCTTTCCTTTTCATTTTTTTCCCAAAGTTGACTTGTTCTTTATTCTATGCAAATTTTGTGAAAATAATGCTTTAATCACATTAAATTGATAGATTAATCCAGGAAGAATTGCCATCCTGAAAATATTGAATCTTTCTATCCATGCACTTGCCATTTATTTAAATTTAAGTCCTTTGACTTCGATAAAGTAGTTATTATTTTCTCAATAATGATCTTACTTATATTCTGAAAAAGAAATAAGAAGAACACAAACAACCCGATGAAATATGGGCAGAGACTATGAATAGACAATTTATACAAGTGGAAATCTTGTTGCCTGTAAACATATGAGAAGATACTCCACTTGACTGGTAACTAGGGGAATGCAAACTAAATCAAAACACCATTTCCATATAAGTGACAAACATTAATCTATTTGACAGTATCCAGTGTTGAAAATGTTTAAACTGTACTGATGTACATATAAATTGATATAAGCACTGATGAGTATAATTTAATATAGTTGAAAATGTTTGTACACTACTACTACCCAATAGTTCTATTTTTCTCTCTCAAGAAACTCCTGCACAATCTGAAAGGTGTTTGTTATTATAAAAAAGCGAAAACAACTTAACTGTCTTTAGAAGAGGAAGGCTTTAACTATAGTTTAATTATGCAATGTAGTTTTATTCAGCAGGTGAAATAAAAAGAAGAAAGAAAATCCACTCCCCACCCCAAAACATAATGTGAGTGATCAAAACAAATCGCAAAAGCGAGATACCACTTGCACAGTTTTTAAGAACACATAACAATAGCATATATGTTGTTTATGGATAAATATATGAGTCATAAAAGAACAAAAGTTATAAAAGAATGACAAAAATCAACTTTAGTCATTATCTCTGTGGAGAAAGAGAGGGAAGAAAGGCGAAATGAGCTGGGCTTTTCCTGTAAAATTCTAAGGAAAAAGAAAACTAAGAGAAGCATGGTGGCAGTTTCTGTAGTGACAGAGACCTCCTGTTGCTCCTGCTATAGGTTTTGAGGTACCAGAACTTGGGGGGAACTTGGATGCTACTGAGGGCTAACTCCTATCCTGCAGGGAGTAACAATGCCCAGCAGATGGAGCCACAACGATGACTGAGCACCTGGGATCAGCCCACCTAACAAAGGGGGGCAGTTTAACTTTATTTGGAAAGAAATAAGGGAATGTGAGATCTCATAACCAGGATTCATGAAATTAATTCTCTGTTGGGGGATAATGAAAAGAAACAAGCACACAGTATGAGAGAACAGAAAAAATTAATACTGACGGTCACTGTGTCCCTCAGTAACCCTGGCTTCAGGATTATCTTTTCCCTTGGGCCTGGCCTGGCTGGCCAGGTACCATTTCTTGTGGTCAGCTCCCAATTTCTGTTCAAACTCTTATCCTATTTCCCCTCTTCGTCCCATTCTTGGTGCACACAAATCTATGTCTCCTTTGTCCACAGTTTAAATATGAAAAGGGTGTGTGGAACAGGTATGGTTTATAGAATGTAATAAAAAAACAAGCGAACACCTTTTAGAGAAAGAGATCATGTTTTTGGCTGGAAAGACTCTCTATTGTAAGAATGTCAATTACTCCTATATGGATGTGTACAGCAAAATAAGTTCCGGGTGACTCCTATGTTAAACATTTTTAAAATCTATCATAAAACAAAATTATAATCAAGTTGGAAATTTTTGCAACCTTTACAAGAAGTAGGACATCCTAGTGTTTAAAAAAAAAACAAAACTTGTTTTGAATTTGACTATCTAAAGTTATCACCGTATTTAAGAAAGTCCAAATAAACTGGTTTAAAATGTTATAAAAATTACGAAAGCATGGGCTTACATTTTAATTTAATGAATGGCTCATATATGTAAACAAAACAGAAAGTCTGGTAAGTGAATGGCATTCTTCTATGTCAATGGGAGATCTATAAATACAACATCGGCAACTATCCATAAAGACCCTTACAATAGTTCAGATGGTTCAGCTTCATGACTCTATTTTGGGGAGAATTTATGCCAAGAAAATAATCCTGACATTTACATACAAATTTATTAATTGAAGCATTAGTCATAAGATCAAAATTTTATAAAAAAAATCTTTACACCCAATAGTAAGGAAAACTCACTCTATAGAATAGTACAGTTCATTTTAAATGATATTTAAAATGATTCTATAACAACATGAAATGCTTATAATAGGAAATAAAAGGCAATGTTGGTCAATAAAAATATGGCTAACTGGTGTTAACTAGGAAAACAAACATTCAAACACAATGAGATGTCACTACACACCCACCAGAGTGTCTAAAACAAAATAGACTGAAAATATCAAATGTTGACAAGAATATGGCACAAGAACCCTCACTCATGGCCTGTGGGAAACTGGTACAGCATCTTTCCAATTCCATCTAAGGAAGCTGAAGATATGCATGCCCAATGACCCAGCAACTCCACTCGTAGGTACGGAACCCAGAGAAAACTCCCTGATCCCTAATACTATGCCACTTTGTTTGGAAATACAAACAAAGGTTGTTGCAGAGGTAATTAGTTAAGATGGATAGGAGCAAAATGGGCCCCTATTGCAGTATGACTTGTGTCCTTATAAAAAGACAGCCATGTGAAGACAGGGACACAGAATACCATGTGAAGTGAAGACTGGAGAGACATCTACAGCCCTCAGAAGGAGCCAACCCTGCCAACACCTTAATTTCAAAAGTCTAGTCTCCAGAACTATGAATAAATGTGTGTTGTTTTAAGCCACCTGGTTTGTGGTACTTTATTACCACAGTTCTAGGAAAGGAATACATTGCATTTCTGCATTAACAGTATTTTTTTAAAATGTCCCAATAATTTATGTTGATGGTCTCTAATTTCTAGAATAAATCACAAAATCTAAAATTAAAAAGTAATCAAATCAGCCCTGGCCTGTTTGGCTCAGCGGTTGGAGCGTCGACCCAAGGACTGAAGGGTCTCAGGGTCGATTCCTGGTCCAGGGCATGAACCTAGGTTGCAGGTTCGGTCCTGGTCCCTGTTGGGGTTGTGTGGGAGGCAGCCAGTCAATGTTTCTCTGTCTCTCTCTCTCTCTTCCTCTCTGCCACTCTATCAAAAAATCAAGGAAAAAATATCCTCAGGTGAGGATTTTTTTAAAAAGTAGTCAAATCATCCTACTTTATATATTCCCTGGAAATATAAAGGCACTCAAAGACACAATTCAAATACTATAAAAGATTTACTATTCAGAAAGGGAAACTGTGCAGCCTGTCCAGTTGTACCAAGAGGTCAAGGATCAATTGTAAATGTCTAAGTACATTTAAAAATAAAGAATGTGGTTTGTTCTGATTTGGCCTGAAAAATTTTCATCCTGACCCTTTGATTCCCTTGCTTAGTGGAAACTCTCCAGCGTTTGAAGTTGACCCTGAATACGGCTTCTGGGAAGACATTCTTATTCATTGCATTGCACTCCAGACAGAAGAAGCGCTGCCCAGAGAGGAGACCTGACCCAGGACTTCCCTGGGGCAGAATACTGATGAACACAGACGGCTGTATGAATGACAGTCTTTGGTGACAATTCTGTTTTCTGCAAGTTAGGGTAGTGACGGTCTCAGAGTGTCCGGAGCAATGCGCCCTCGAGAACCTCTCTGGGGTTTGATTTTATGCAGGATACTGAGCACGCTTGTAGGAGTATTGCTCTTTCTCAAATATGCTCCATATGATCAGAGGACGCCATAAGGAAGGGCACAGAGGAGCACTGCGTGGAGAACAGATTTTTTAAATGAACAAAATGCCACATGATTTCTATACTACGACTTTCAAGTTTTCAAATACCAAATAAGAGCAAAGGACAGAAAATATTTCTTCTCGAAAAATCATAAAGTGGAACGAATAGCACAGTGGTAACAAATTTTGAAGCCAGGCAGTCTGCTCTCCAGCCTCTGACTTCTTAGCTTGGTGTGGTCAGTAGCCGCTCTAAGTACACATTTCTTCAGCTGCAAAATTAGGGTAGAAATTGCACCTACTGCAAAGGAGTACTAGGGAGATTTGATGAGACGACATATGAAAAGCCCTTAGCTCAGAATGTTGCACATGGAAAGTGCTTAATAAATATTTGTTGCTGGCATAATAATAATAATAATAATTGTTATTATTATCTCCAGATTCATACCTGAAGTAGCTATATGCATTTCCAGTAGAATTGGTAACACAGTAGGCCCCCTCGGAGTCATTTGGTTCACCCCATTAAATTAGGCAGAGAAGGAAAATTTCAGCTTCTCAAGTTGACCATTCTAGTGCGTAACATTTCCTATCAGAAAAATGAAATTCACTTCAGTTTCCTGGCTTGTTACATAAATGGGTTGGACTAAATAATTCCTAAGGAACTTTCCAAGTACTAAGTATTTGTATTTCTAAGAGCCCTTGTCAACCATAAATCGAATATGTTACCATCTCTAAATTATTGTCTTTCCTTCAGTGGGTATTTTCATTATACTGGCTTCCTCCCCTTGCAGCGAAAAGCATGACCTTGAGGCCAGTTTGGAGGTCGAAGCATCTGTGGTTTTGTCTTTTCCCAGGTGTATTTCAGGGGAGCCTCCCAGCGTGGGCAGCTCTCACGTCGTCTGTCAGTCTTCAGTCAGAGAGCTGGGCAGAGTTCACAGTCAAGCTTGCCTCGACCGAACGCTCAGGCTTTTCTGCTTTGAAAGAAGAAAAACACGATTTGGTGAAAGACTCAAAGAAACGGATGCTTTTTAAAGCTACTTGTATGAGCTTCAAAGTTGGCTTCATAAACTTTATTTTCAATGATATTTGCTATTTTATTGATAAAAACTAGTACTTATAGAAACCACTTTGTATTCCCCAATCCACCTAAGAGTAAGAACTAAAACTCAAACCAACAGCCTGAAATCCGTTGTTGTCCTCTCCCACCCCCGCCGAGGCCCCACCCGTGCACTTGCTGGTTGTCCAGGAGATGGCGCTGTTGTCTCAAAGAACTGGATTCAGTGGGGGCCCTTAAAGAGAAGTTGGAAAACTGCAGTCAGTGGTTAAAAGGGAAGCATGGAGTAAAATCCTGTTTCATGAACCTTGGGTAAAGAAGTTTAAGTAATCGGCTTCCTCAATCTCCCTTCCTAGGGGCGAACGTGAACATGAAGACCAACAACCAGGACGAGGAGACACCCTTGCACACGGCTGCCCACTTTGGCCTCTCGGAGCTGGTGGCCTTCTATGTGGAACACGGGGCCATCGTGGACAGTGTGAACGCCCACATGGAGACCCCCCTGGCCATCGCAACCTACTGGGCCCTGCGCTTTAAAGAGCAGGAGTACAGCCGGGAGCACCACCTCATCTGCCGCATGCTGCTGGACTACCACGCCGAGGTCAACGCCAGGGACGACGACTTCAAGTCTCCGCTCCACAAGGCAGCCTGGAACTGCGACCACGTGCTCATGCACATGATGCTGGAGGCGGGCGCTGAAGCCAATCTCATGGATATCAATGGCTGTGCCGCCATCCAGTACGTGCTGAAGGTCACCTCCGTGCGACCTGCCGCCCAGCCTGAGATCTGCTACCAGCTCCTGTTGAACCATGGGGCTGCTCGAATATACCCTCCACAGTTCCATAAGGTGAGGCCGCGTCCCTCCCCGTGACTCAAGCTTGAGGCCTGCATCTTCGGGTTAAACTACTTCCGATCCTCTACCTGACCTTCCATTGACACATAGCTATTTTGTCCTGGTCTGAATGTGTTTGTGACCTGGGCCCGAGAGCAGGGGATGAGAATGAGTGGCAGAACCTTCCATGCCTTGTGTGCACACCGATGAGCTGGCAGTGGCTTCCTGAGGGACCGAGTTGGGAAAGATCAGAGGGCCACTTTAAGTCTGCAGGAGAGGTGGATGGGGTCAGACAGGCATCCATTTGCTGTTTCTCCAGCAGAGTGACTGATCTAAAGATGACTGAGCCTGCTTTGGAGTTAGCTGACATGAGAGGGCCACTCAATTTTCTGTTAAGTGAAAGTTAATGTTTATTGAGTACTGATAATTATGTTTACTACATATAATGAATTCTATTTATTAAGCGCACTGTTGTAAGCATTTTGCATTTTAAATTTAATTTCTATAACAACCCTTTGGGATAAACAATATTATTGCCCTTATTATATAAAGGAGGAAACAGAGGCACAGCGTAGTTAAGTAGCTTGCCTGATCTCACACAGGGGTAGTGACAGAATTTAACCTTACATCATTTGGTGCTAATGTCTATTCTTCTTTTTTTTTTTTCCTTTATTGATTTTAGAAAGAGAGGAAGGGAGAGAGAGAGAGAGACAGAAACATCGATGAGAGAGAACATCGATTGGCTGCCTCCTGCATGCTCCCACAATGGGGATCGGGCCCACAATCCGGGCATGTGTCCTGACCAGGAATCGAACCGGTGACCACTTGGTTCATGGGTCAACACTCAACCATTGAGCCACACTGGCCGGACTAATGTCTATTCTTATAATATTGCACTGCATAACCTATATTTTTAACAGTAGTTATTGAGAATCTCTAATGGGCTAGTAGGGACCCGATGCTAACAATGCTGATAGGACTAAGACATGGTACCTACTTTCAGGTAGCTCAGAATCTAGTAGGAGACACAAACACATGAAGAGACAGTTTTAATATGCCATGGTAAATGACAGGTAGAGGAATTAGGTTGATGACGGTAATTAATTTAGAAACCAAAATGCACTTCACCTTAAAATAAATTTAATGACATCATACCTAGGATCTCACTCATTCTAAAAAATTAATTAACTAGAAGCAGAGGAGCTTCTGGTATAAACAAACTAAGTAATGTAGAGCCACAGAAAGCTGGTTGACAGTTCTTCTAAATTCACAGCGAAGGTCTACTTCCTCCTTTGATAAAAGGTCAGAGACTGATCTGAGCCCTGCACTGTGAGGCTTAGTTGGAAGAAAAGTTCCACTAAAGAATTTAAGGGGAGCCCTGACCGGTTTGGCTCAGCGGTTAGAGTGTCCGCCTGCGGTCCGGAGAGACCCGGGTTCGGTTTCCGCTAAGGGCATGTACCTCGGTTGCAGTTTGTCCCCGGCCCTGGTTGGTCGTGCGGGTGGCAGCCACTCGATGTGTCCCTTCCACATCGATGTTTCCCTCTCTCTCTCTTCCTCTCTCTCCCTCCCACTCTATCTGTACAAAAAAAAATGGAAAAATGTCCTCGGGTGAGGATAAAAAAAAAAAAAAAAAAAAAAAAAAGAATTTAAGGGGAGTGCACTCAGGGCAAATTCCAGATGGACAACCCAGGGAATGCTCAGATGTAGATATGACATCAGTGAATTTTATGATCTCATAAGGGATTTTTTTCTTGGTTATCAGTATTTTAATAGATAATTAAGTCATTTTTCCCTTAGAATTATATGTAATATTCATAATTTTCTGGAGCTTTATAATTTTTTTACAGAGAATTCCAAATGATTACAATGAGGAGGAATATAAAACGAAATAATAATGTTATAATAATGTCTTTTGGTAAGTTCTCAATAGGCTTTATACAAATTTTATTTTATTTATATAAGAACCTCTGAGATAGGCACTGGCATTATTTTTATTTAAAAGGTGATAGCATAGAGATATTTTCCTAAAGTCACAGAGAGTAAGTGGTCAAGTTCATTCACTTATTTATTTTAACAAATATTTACAGAGACCTACTATGTTCCAGGCATTTTTTTAGGAGCTGGAGATAGAGCAATGATCAACGATGATAACAAAAAGGGCCTTCATGGAATATATTCTTTAGTGGGAGACAGGAAAAAACCAAAATAACAAATATACTCTGATCTGTTCAATTCTATGGAGAAAAATAGAGCGAGGTAAAGAAAATAAGACAATCCCCCCCCCTCTGGTGTTTATGTATATGCTATTTACAATGGTGATTAGAGAAAATAAGGACGTGGAGAAATAAGTCATGTGAATACCTGAACTGGGGGAAAAACGTACCAGGTGTAAGCAAAAGAAGGTGCAAGGATCCTGAGGTAGGAGAGAGCTAAGCATGTTTGAGGAAGAACAGGAAGAAGGAATGGCTGGAGTGGAGAGAATAAGGAGGAAGAGAAGTCAGAGAGGTGTATATGAGGGTGGTTTACAGACCATATATATGGCCCTGTAGGGTGTGGTTATATCCTTGGTTTTTTGCTCTGAGTGAGAGAGGAAATCACTGAAGGACTTTAAGTTGGGAAGTATAGTCTGATTTATATTCCATAAGGATCCTTTCAAGAATAACTCTATAGAGGCAAAGGTATTGCAATAATCTAGATAATAGGTGAGGGTTGCTTAGACTCACAGTGGAAATGGTGAATGTGGTAAGAAATGGTCAGATTCAGGGCATGTTTTGAAGAAGGAGTCAATGAGTTTTGCTGATTGATTATTTGTGGGTTGTCAGAAAAAGAGAGGAGTCGAGTATAACTTCAAGGATTTTTACCCAAGGGCTAGAAAAAATCAAGGAGCCATTTCCTGAGATTGAAACAAGGCAGGCGGAGCTGATTTTGAAGAGAGGATCAGGGGTCCTGCGATGCTTGAGATGCCTACTCTTCATCCAGGGGGAGGTGTCAAGTAGCAGTTTGGGGTAGGACTATGGCGTTCAGGAAAAGGTCCCGGCCAGAGGCGCAGATTTGGGAATCTGCATCATGAACATGGTATAGTAAGCCAGGGGCATTAACAAATGATGGCTACAACTGTTGTTACAGCTGCATGTCTGCCGAGCGGTGGAAACAGGCCTCCTGGGTTGGGTTTACCCACAGGGGCCTTTCCAGCCAGGAGAGACAAGGTGTGAGCCTGTCTAGAGACTAGATGTTGAGCTTTATTCCGAAACTCACTGCTGGTTGACTGGATGAAAGAGGTCTCCGGGAAAGTAACTAAAAGACCCTCTCCTCATTCCCCTTGGAGAGCCAGATTTGGGAGAATTAGCCTTTAAACAGCATTTCTGTTCTCCAGTAAGAAGTCTAGAAGTCTTGTGAATGTGAGGACGGCCCCCAAGTTCTTTACACAAAAGCACTTCTCCGAGAGGGAACACGAGGAGGGCTGGTTAGGAGCAGCAGCTTAGTAACCAAGGGCATGAGTTCTGGCTCGGCCGTGTATTGCTGTGTAGTGTTGGAGTAAGTTCCCAAATCTCTCAGGTCCCAATGTTTTTATCTGAAAAATGAAGGTAAAAATTTCAGCTTTTCAAGATTGTCTAAGGAGTATGTGAGTAGGTCATGGACATCACTGAACTGGGTAATTCTACCCAACAACATTGTTTCCTTTCCTCCTCTTCCCAAAATGAACACTTGGTCTATTCAAGAGTCTCTCCTACAGTCTTTGGTGGCTTCATGGGCCTGTTAAAGAGGTATAGAGTTATGTGCTCCAAGGAGCACTTCATCCAGCATTAGCATGTTCTTATTCAGTTCTATTTTGCTCCTCTGAGCTCCTCCAGTTTGACCATATGCTAAAGAGATTTAGGAAAGAGTTGGCCACTGGTGGATGGCTGGAATTATAAACATTTTGTTGCTACCCAACAGCATAAGAGAACTGGCCCCCTTCCAAAGGAAAACTGAAGAAAACCCATTCAATTTACTATGCAGATTCTTCACAGTGATTTGGAACAACTACTCACAGCCTGACTTGCCAAAGAGAAAGTCATCTTTAAGACAAGTAAATGACTGATTCATTTATCCAGAAGATAAAGTGATTTGTTCTCTTGTGGATAGGGAATTCGGTTTCCTTATTTACAAGGAACAAGGTCAGAGCTGAAGATGCTGTCTTCCAAATACAAAGCACATTTGTAGAGGGTGTATTTCACCGAAAGCCGGTGTATAAATTACATAAGGGGAGAAAAAAGAATTATAGGGTCTGCAATTGCTTTCCAGGGTACAAAAGGACATTTGATTTTTTTTTTCTCTCAGCATAACTCAGAAAAAAAGTGACACCCCAGGGAGCCAAGATTGGGTTTTCTTGTAGGGCAAGAAATACATTTTTCTAGGGGAGGGAAAAGTAGGTAAGGGTTTGGGGGAGGTGAGAATGATTTCTGCCGTTGAACAATGCTGTATGTGAAGCCCAAAGTACAAGAAGTCTCTTTGGTTACTAAGTACCTTTCTGCACACAAATCTATTCATGTAAAAGGGCAGAAGTAGCTTTAGAATGTTTCCACTGAAGTGGCTTAGAGGTACCACTTGCATTGGAAGGGTGGCAAGGAGATTTACCTCGAATCTGTTTTGTAATCTTTGCTTTTAGGTGTCGGATGATGAGGTAAAAAGTATCTAAAAGTCTCTCCCATTGCCACCACTGTAGAGAGAGGTTTTTTTTGACCAATTGTTCTTCCATGAAGGAAGACTAGCGACACCAGAGACACACAGAAGGTAAAGTTCATCGGACATTTTCTGTTTCCCAGACTGAAAATAGGAAGCGGAAGCTTTTCCCTCCTGGGTCTGTATCACTCTTTTCTCCTGGGATGGTCAAGGTTCCTGGTAGTCAGCATCTAGTGATGTTTGAGAGTTCGCTGTCTCTTAAGGGTCTTCTTTGTTGTTGTTAGTGCTTTGTGAAATAATTACTGAGGAAGAGGTGTGTCTAGCTGTCTTCGTTCTAGAAGACACCTGCTGTGCTGAAGAAGGTAGCTAGAAGGTTGTCAGGCGAAAGGACCCTTTTGCACTGTGAGACCTGTCTTCTGTCACCAGAAAATTTAGTCATCAGTATCAGCAACACCTCGTGACAGCAGTGGGAGCTTTGGACTTTGCAGGTTAAGAACTACTTGATTTTTTTTTTTTTTACCTTAATAAAAAGAAGTTATCTCCCTGTGATATATGGGAATAGACCAGATGCAAATGGAAGCACCCAATGTGTGAAGTGAGGCCCTTAACCTGTGAATGAAGTTACGTTCTTATATCCGTAACTTAGACCACTTTCCAACAGGGGCGGGGAATAGGATTGCCAGATAAAATACAGGATGCTCGGTTAAATCTGAATTTCAGATAAATTATAAGTAATTTTTAATATAAATATGTAGCATGCAATATTTGGGACATACTTATATTAAAAAATTTTGTGTTGTCTGTCTGACATTCAAATTAAATTGGACAACCTTCACTATTATTATTTGACAAATCTGGAAACCCTAGTTGGGAAGTAGGTAATATGCTGTAAGAGGAGAGTGACTTTTATTCACATCTTTTCTGTGTCCTCAGTGTTGACAAGAAGGGAGAAGTAAGCAATACCTAGGGACAAAGTACCTGTGTTGGGGGCGTGGGCATGGAGTCCTTAAACATCTCCAGTGTGGCTCCCATGAAGAATGAGTGTGGTCTGGGAATTTATGCAGAGCATAGAGGTCAGGTTTCTGAGTGAACAACTAAACCATGTGCAGAGCCTCATTTCAAACTTTCTGACTTCTTCATGCCTTTTTGTTTTTATAATTCCAGTGTAAGTATATTCTTGATCCAGGCCTTGGATTTATTTCAGCTATCATCTCTGAACTGGTCATGCTTCAATTTAAATCTTCATTTTGGGTTACTCAAGTGATTACGACAAACTTCTCACCATGGCTCATCCTTCCAGAAAGGATGTATCTGGAGGTCTTTAGAGGAGAATGTGTATGAAGGTCTAGACAAATGCCCTTTTTTTTTTTTTTCCACTTTTTATTTATTTATTTTATTAATTAATTTTTGTTACAGATGTTTCTCCTTTTTCCCTCATTGATTCTCCCCTCCTCCTCCCTCCCTGCCCTTTCCCCAGTTTGTTGTCCATGTCTACTGTTCATGCACACATGCATATAAGTTCTGTGGTTTATCTCTCCCCCACCACCCCCTCCTCTGTGGATTGTCAGTCTGTACCCCACTTCCACGTCTCTGGGACTACCCCATTCCTCAGACTGTTATGTTCATTATATTCCACAAATAAGTGAGATCATATGAAACTTGTCTTTCTCTGCTTGGCTTGTTTCATTTTATATGATCAGCAACATCTTTGCATTCGCAAGAGAATTCTTTTGAAATTTCAACAAGACCCAACCTAAAATAAGTATGGAAGAGATTGTTTCTTGTTTTAAAATATCTCTGCAATGGGATTTGTGTTCTTAAATCATTTATTTCATCAGTCATTACCTAAGGGTTAAAATAAGATCATGAGCCCTGGCTGGTATGACTCAGTCGGTTGGAGCCTTGTTCTGTGCACGAAAAGGTCACTGGTTCGATTCCTGGTCAGGGCACATGCCCAGGATTCAGTTTTCCATCCCCAGAGTGTGTGCAGAGAATGGTTGATTGGTGTTTCTCTCTCACATCAATGTTTTTCTTTCTCAAAAATCAATGAAAACATTTTAAAAACTATATATTAAAAGTTAATAATAAGATCATGAGAATATAATTGAAAGATCACTAAACCCAGATGAAGAAAACTCAAGACCAAGCTTCCTCTTACTATCGATTTCTCTGGTTTCAATTTCCATATCGCCAAATTAGGGGGATTGGATAATGTCCAGAGCCCCTGGAAACCCTAATATTCTATGATATTATGATGGTAGTTTATAACTAATGTTCAAAGCAATTAACCTCAGGTTTTTTCTGTCTCTTTTGCATAGAGCTACGTATAAGACATTCTCATCTCAGCTACAAAAAAAAAAAAAAAAAAAAATCAGCCCCATTTGCCTCAATTTTCTAAGACCAAGGTGCTAGAAAATTTCCTGCCTATCCTGATAGCCACGTGCCCAGATAGAAATCCTTTGAGTTACACTTTCTTTGACTCCAAAGTGCTGACTCTTTAGAAGTCTCATAGCAATGGATCTCTGGCTCCAGCTCACCGGCTTACCCCCTGTGAAAAGCCCATGGTCAACAGCTCAGCTCTGTGCACTGTGCCCAGAATATGTATATGAATGGATCTTTCCATTAAACAAGTATGTATGTTGCGTTTATTTGGACCCAGCCACTGGACAGGATAATTCTGATGCCTTCACTGCTTTGGAGAGTCAGTATATACATTTAGCCTGCAATGGCTTAAGACTGTGCTTCTTAAACATGGGACAACCCAAAGCAGCTGTATGGCTCACAGTAGCTCACAAGAGCTGATTGTTAAGTTTTGTGAGCTTATTGTTAAACACAACCATTGTGCAAAATTAAATCATATAAACCAACAATAAAGTATACTAAAAACAAAGGTAATAAATATTCAAAACCCTCTCCCTCCTAATTATTTTACTCTACATATCTATGCTGTTGATGTTATTTGCATCTATTATGTCTGTATGGTGGAAACACTATATAATGATGTTACTGCACATCTCTTCCCAAACATACACTCAGTGACCTCATGTTGGTAGCTTCGAATTCCTCATACCGTGGTCCTCTATTCCATTCATACCCACGTAGAGTATTATCGAGCCTCACAGCTTTAGCCAGCACATTCTTTGATGGTGCACAAACCTCCATCTTCACCTCAGCCTGTTATTGGACCATCTGTCGTGCCCATTTTTGACTGCCACTAAGACACCACCTATGAAGCATCCTCCTGCTCATTATCTGCCCATCTCCAAATTAGTCTGCCCTTCCAAGTTCCTCATTTCAACCGGTGTCACCCCGATTTGTCCTTGATTTCAAGCTTCAAAGTTGCATTCTTTATCCCCCGTATCCGATTAGTCATTAGCCCCACTATTCTTTCTCAAAGCTTTCCTTACCCTCCATTCTCATCACTGACAGGAGGGCAGCTGAGAAGCCATTGGGTACATCCCATCCGGCCTCTTCCCTGCTCTCCGCCCTCATACCCTTGTCTTCTCCTCTGTGCTTGTGCTCCTGGTGCTCAAGGGACACTTGATGATCATTGTGGTAGTCCCTTGCAATTTACTACATTATATTGCTCTCCAACTTCAAATATCTATGTCTTTTCTCTTCAAGTAGGTTGGAAACTCCTTGAGGACAAAAAACAGGTCATAAATTTTTTAGAATTACTGTCATAGTGCTAAACACAGTGCTCAAGAAGGCTTTCTGATGGGATGAATTGATTGAATATAACCCCTTCTTATTAAGAATATGTAGTAGCCGTCTATTGTCGAGCAAGTCAATCCCTAGTTCTTCAGACTGGCATTCTAGGTGTACTGCCAGCTGGCTCCATCTTATCTGCTCTCATCTTCAGCTCCCTGACACGGGCCCTCTATGCAGGTTGACCTCCAATCAGGTGACCTGGACAGACACAAACACACACACACACTTAAATCAGTATTAAAATGATAACCTTTCTGTCTCGGTTTTTCCCAGGGACCCAGGACATTTAGTACTTACTACCACATCAAAACATGCAACACTAGACCACCTATGAAAGACTGGTAAAGGAGGTTGGGAAAACCAGTTTTGTGACCTTTTGCCCAATGACAATAGGCTGAGGTTGCGAAGGACCGGGAAATTAGGAAGAAAATTTCTTTGGAGAAAGCTAAGTGCAAAAGCATGCCTTCCTTCTAATGGCAGGTTTGACGGTGGGTAGCGGGGGCTTCCCCCTCATCTCACATCCAGAGAGATAGTCTTGCAGAGAACTTCGCAGAGAGCTTGATATGTTCGCTGAAGCTTCAAGGGAAAAATGGAATTGATGTGTACCTCATGGTGAGAAAATGGAAAGGAGAAAGTCGGTGGCAAAAGCTGCTTGTCTGATGGCAAAGGGAAAAAGGGTGACAAAATTGGGAGTCATGAGTGCTTCGCTGATGGTGATGGAACAGAGGTACTGGTTCCCAGTAGAACAGTTTGGGTCACATTGAAGAGCCAACTGGGTCACTTTGAAATGAAAATAGGCCACACCCAAAGGACTTCTAGAGATACAGCCGCCTTAGCAGAAAGAAGCTGTTGGGGGTGTGAGGGCTGTAAGGGCAGGGCATGCATTTCATCAGCTCCTTCTTCCTTGTTAGAATTTTGTCACTTACTCCTGAATGGTGAAGGAAATCAGTCTGATTGCATCGATCCTCCCATCCACCATGGGGATGGCAGTGTGTATGAATACTCAAACGCATAAGACTTCTCAAAAGCATTTCAGGACTCGAAGGAGACCAATAGGTCCATAAATTCATGATGTGTCCGTGAGTGAGACGAATGAATCATATATGTACATTAACCAAATGAAACTCCGTGCTTCACCTGCAGGTGATCCAGGCTTGCCATTCTTGTCCCAAAGCAATCGAAGTTGTGGTCAACGCCTACGAGCACATCAGGTGGAACGTCAAGTGGAAACGGGCTATCCCTGACGATGACTTGGAGGTAAAGAATCAATTCACTTTCTCTGGTTTGCACTATAAAGTACTTCCAGACTGCGGTGGAAGTGCAGAAAATTGTAATTTAAAAACATTGGTTTTGAGAATGCTTTTAAGACCTCCTCAAATGGAAGAAAAGGTGTTATAAAATGAAGACGTGGAAGTGTATTATAGATGCATCAAGTACATAGCACTTGAGAGTGTCTTGGAGATTTGTCTATTTAAGGGCAAGTTGAACAATTATATAAAGGTGGCAGCTTTACTTTCTTCCCGTCAATTTAGATGAATTCAATAATCATATTTGGAATTGCTCATATAGCATTTTTACCAGAAGATTCAAGTGTTTCATTTAGATTATTTTATTCACTTCAAAATATCTTGAAGCTGTTAGTAGGCGGAAAACTGAGTACAGTGGATCCTTGAACTGCGTGGGTACATTTATACATGGATTTTTTTCATCTTGGAAACAGATGATGTCAACTTAAGGTGCTGATAAATACGTACAGTATTGTAAATGTATTTTATCTTCCTTATGGTTTTCTTAATAACATTCTCTTTTCTCTACGTGACTTTATGTTATGTATGTAATACACATAACATACCAAGTATGTGTTACTTGACTATGTTATCAGTAAGGATTTGGGTCAGTAGTAGGCTATAAACAGTTACGTTTGGGGGGAACCAAAGCTATGTGCAGATTTTTGATATGCAGATTTTTTAGTGCACGGGGCTCAGCAGCTCTAACCCCTGTGTTGTTCAAGGGTTAACGGTATTAAAAACCCTATAATGGGTCATACAGAAGGTAATTGGCAAAGCTGAGTCCTCACTCTACGTATGGACTTGGCTGCTTTCTAAGTCAGTTCTTCCCTCAAGCCTCCTGCTCTGAGTTTCAGCTGACACCGGCTGCACAGAGTGCAGACCTCTTCAGGTTTGGAGGCCAATGGCACAGGTGCGATCTTATTCTGCTACTTATTGGCTATCTTACCTTTTAAAGGTTACTTAACCTGCCTAACCTCATCCATTGAGAAAATATCTAGATGTATGGGTTATACCAGGCACATAAAGAGTTGGCAATATTTAGATTAATTTAAAATTGCTTTTTTGGTTTATACTGGCCCAGGCAGTTCACATAGTGCATTTTGTCTCATCCCCAGAGTTTTGACTTGTAGAGTATTACACCCCCTCCTCTCTCGCATCTCCTTGCACACCCTCCCCTGCAGTGCCCCACTTCAATTTCAAGTTTAATTTTGTCTTACTATCCGAGACCCTAGACATATAAAGTCAGGCCTAAATTCATCATTGTTGATTTCTATGGAGTCCACTGTGGGGCTTTTCTGATGGTAACCTGTCCTCCCTTCCTTTCCAGAGGCACTGGGATTTTTACCACTCTCTCTTCACTGTGTGCAGTAACTCTCCAAGGACTCTCATGCATTTATCGAGATGCGCCATTCGAAGAACGTTACACAACAGATGTCACAGAGCAATTCCTCTGCTTTCCCTCCCATTGTCATTGAAAAAGTACTTGCTTTTAGAGCCGGAGGGAATCATTTATTAAGCCTCATGAGACAGAGGTTCTCAATCCCAGATATTTAAGTGGACTCACCGGGTAGACACAGTTTACATACATAGAATGGTACTTGGGTGGATTATAACCCTTCGGGGATTTCAAAACACTTTA
This sequence comes from Molossus molossus, assembly GCF_014108415.1. Classification (NCBI taxonomy): domain Eukaryota; kingdom Metazoa; phylum Chordata; class Mammalia; order Chiroptera; family Molossidae; genus Molossus; species Molossus molossus. Next base: position 31,896,980 of record NW_023425401.1, on the reverse strand, counting down.
CAAACACGATGTCATGTCATTAATCCTAGGGTTTTAGGGTGAAGGGAAATAAACAAGAAGTAAGGTTGAGGCATTCTCAAAGACACGAAGGTACAGACATAACAATAATAACTAACATGTATAGTGCTCTTAGTAGGTGCCTGATGTGTTTTTGTAAAATTGTTCCTCTATTATCTCATTTGAAATGGGACCCAGAGTTTCTTACAGCCGATCTCCCTTGTCAGTGATACATTTACATGACTGTTCATTTGGCAAAACAGCAGGCTTTTGTGATCGGCCTCTTAACCTTGGTGCCTTTCCCCCCTGCCCACTTGCAAATTACTGTTGCTAGTTTTGCAAACTCCTATCCGCACACTGAGCTCCTCAGCTTATTCTTAGTGAAGAAGGCTCATGAGCATAGTCAGACAGGGAGATCTTTGAGCCAACTTAGACGTGGAAACAAAGACCAGTCCACTCAGCAGTCAGAAATGGACATTTTAACACACTCTCGTTGAGCCAGAGACTGGAGATGCAAGGATGAGCCTGAAGCAAGGACGCCTGCCCTCCAGGATCTCACCATTCAGCAGAGGATCCGGACATACAGCAGGGAACTGCTGTGTCAGATGTCAGGGGCAAGAGTACAGGTGCTGACTCATGCATAGCGCTCGCCTTTCAAAGTCGTGTTTCGGACATGAAGTGTGGTTTTCTTTTAAGCATGAAAATAAGGAGTCTTGGGATTGTGTGAAGTAGGGGGGGGTCTTCTGCTCCTGTGAGTGGAAATGCAGTCGCTTTAAGTTTCTCCACCGATCTAGATATTGTCTTATTTTAGTATGCTTTCCTGTTCAATGTGAAAGGAAAGACTTAAGTTGATTACATTGGTCTTTTTTTTTTTTATGTAACAGACTGACATTTCAGAGCCTTTTCACGTCAAAATAAGGGCGCTTTGCTAGCAATGGCTGGCTACAGAAAGCAAATAAAAAGATTTGTTTGAAAATGGTAAAAGTTTGAAAATGTCGGAAAGAGAAGTATGTTAGACAGGCTTGTTAGTTACTGGTTTGCAGAAGGATGATGAATGTATACCCGTGGTTTATGAGGCCAACTTGCTGCATTTCATTGCTCTTGCTGATGACTGAGTATTGCTTTTCAGATGTCCGAGCAGACGTAATTAAGCACACACAATCAGTTTACCAGTTGTGAGCAGGTTTCTTCTATTTGTGTGGTTCTCCATCTTATTTAACTTTAGATCCTTGAGTTCTGAGTAGAGACGATGTTAAATATTCCACTTTAGAATGTGCTTCTAAACTGGGGTTCTCATATTCTAGGGGACATGTGGGAAACATCATAGGTAGATACAATAATCTTTTTGAAGTATCAGTTTTACTCAAATATTTGAGAGAAATATTTTGTACTAAAACAAGACCTATATGGTGGAGTAGAACGCTGAATTTGTATGAACTGTTTATATAAAGCACGATCCTTCAGAAAATAGTTTGCTTGCATTAAGTTGTTAGAACACATGGTAGAATGCTGAGTGGAGGTTCCCCCTGCCCTCCACCTTCCAGACAATTCTGGCAGACAAACTGGTGATAGACTAACTTAGGCAATAAAACCGATGTTGCAGACAAAGGGATTCGACGTTCCTTCCATGAGAAAATATTGTTTCTCAGTCTGCTTGCTTGTGCTTAAACATTTTGTATTAATCTAGGGTATAGTGCATTACTACTTGTTTTGAATTGTTTATTCATGGATTTAAAATTCTTTTTCCTCATCTTCGAACTTCGATTGAGAGAACTTAAATAAAGTTCTTCTGTTTCTTTTCATTGTTGTCAGTTGTTGATTTACTGAGACCTTTTCCTAAGTGACTTTTCAGCAGTTAGACTGAAGAACTCTACATGTTCCATGTCTTTCTTCGACTTTTAGAAAAAAAAAGAGAATGAAGAGATGTTCCTGGAAATAAATAATGTTTTCAAAAGAAAGAAAAGGGTGAACATAAACGCAAGCCATTGTAATAGGAACAAGAGTGTTTTAGTTACAGTAAAGAAATTGTAGGGTCATTCTCTTCTCTCACCCTCTCATTTCTCCTGGGTTTTTCATTTCCCTCCATTCTCACCAGTCACACAATCCTGGGCAATAGCAACAGAGGAACGTATATCCTGATGATGCTTTTATTAGTTTCTGTAAATAGTCACTTAACAAACTAAAATTTAATCTCTGTTGTAAGTTATGTATGAGGAAGCTTTTTTTTTTTTTAGCCTCACCTGAGGACATTTTTTGATATTTTGTTCAGATAGAGTGAGAGAGAGAGAGAGAGAGAGAGAGGGAGAGGGAGAGAGAGAGAGAGAGAGAGAAATATTGACCTGAAAGGGACACATTGAGTGGTTGCCACCCACACGACCCAACCAGGGCCGGGGACAGACTACAACCGAGATACATGCCCTTAGCGGGAACCAAACCCGGGTCTCTCCAGACCGCAGGCCGACGCTCTAACCGCTGAGCCAAACCGGTCAGGGCAAGGAAGCTTTTTTGATATAAGATCATCTATCCTAGATCCCCTTCTCAGGATCTAGACACACTTGTGTTAGATTTTTTAATCACCTAGTGTTACATTGCCACTCTGTCCTGCTCTCCTGAACCCAGAGTCTTCTAATAAAAAAAACCCAGCAGTCAAAGCTGATTACAGGGATAAAGAAAGTGCAATTCACTTGCAGCGGGTTAGCACTGTGGGGAAAAGCAGCTGAGCCTTATGTTTCTGTTACTCATCTGATTGTTTGTGAAAACTTCATGAAGTTTCAAACTGGCGCACGTTCAAAACTTTTAAAAAAGAATCCAGTTACAGTGGAACCTTGGTTCTCTCGCTTAATTTGATCCAGAAGGCTGTTCGAAAACTGAATCCTTTTTTTCCACTAGAAATAATTAATCGATCAAATTAATTGATTCCAGACCAACAACAACAAAAACACACAAAAATATTCACAACATAATTTCCTGATGTTAACTTGAGGTTTGGTGGGAAACTGACTCATGCTTGTACACTCTCTTTTTTGTCGCCTGAGAGGAGTTACTGATCATACAGGTATCAGCAAGAAAGGGTCGTCAGGTCAAGTCCCGAAGTTCTGTTGGACAACCAAGACATTTTTCCGTGAACAACTTGGTCAAGAACCAAATTATTTGGGAGATGTTCAGTTTGAGAAGGGAGATGTACAAGAACCAACTTTCTCGTATGTCTCCCATCTGGAATAATTCAGTTCTTGATTTGAGAACCCTTCCATGCTGATACCTGTATCAGTCATGCATCTCTCAGGTGACAAGTGAAGGAGAGAATGCATGAGTATGAGTCAGTTTACCACTAAATCTCATGTTGTTAACATCTCAGGAAATTATGCTGTGAATTTTTTTTTTTTTTGCTTTTGTTGCTGCTTATTATAATTAATATGTACAGTAAGTCACCACAGGTACTAAGAAGGTTAGTGATGGCAGCAAAGTGAAAAGGAAAGTTGTGAGAACAATGATAGAACTCAAAAAAGAAATAATTGCAAAGTATGGTAGAGGTGTAGGCATGTCTGATCTGGCTACCAAGTATGGCATGGTGAAATCGACAGTTAACACAATTTTAAAACATAAAGAAGCCATCCAGAGTGCTGATGTTCTGGCTTGTTTTCTCAGTGGTTAGAGCATCAGCCCATGGACCAATGAGTGATGGGTTCAATTCCAGTCAAGGGCACGTATCTCGGTTGCAGTTTGTCCCCGGCCCTGGTGGGGGTCATGCGGGAGGCAACCAGTTGATGTGTCTCTCTCATGTTCGATTCTGGGTCAAGGCATATGTCTGGGTTGTGGGCTTGGGCTGTGGGCTTAATTCCTGGTAGGGGGTGTGCAGGAGGCAACTGATTGATGCTGTACTCTCACATCAGTGTTTTTCTCTTTTTATCCTTCTCCATGCCTCTCTCTCCAAAATCAGCAAAGATTTCTTTTAAAAAAAAGAGTGCTGATGTTGCTCAGGATATGAAAATGTTCTCAAAACGACAATCACAGGCAACTGAAGAAGTAGGCAAGTTGTTGATTTAGATCAATGAAAGCAGTGAGTGACACCATTTCAGAGGCAATGATATGTGAAGAAGCAAAGATGCTGCATACTGACCTCCTGAAAGACACCCCTGGAAGGAGTGTTGAGAGTGATCCATGTAAGGCTAGTAGGGGCGTGGTCCAGTAAATTTAAGAAGAGAAGTGGCATTCATAGTATAGTAAGGTATGGGGAAGCCGCCAGTTCTAACGAAGTAGCCGCTGATAACTTTGTGACAGAATTTCAAAACACATGGAGGTCAAGGGATTTGTTCCCCGATAAGTATTCATTTGTGATGAGACAGGCCTCTTCTGGAAGAAAATGCCAAAGAGGACCTACATCACACAGGAGGAGAAGTCATTGCCAGGACACAAGCCAGTGGAGGACAGGCTGACGCCACTGTTGTGTGGGAAGCCTCTACTGGTCTACCGTTCTGAAAACCCGCGAGTTTTAAAGAAAAGTAACGCCATGAAACACAAGCTGAATGTGATGTGGAGGGTTAACAGCAAAGCTTGGGTAACCAGGCAATTTTCTATTGAGTGGATTCGTGAAGTGTTTGCCCCAAGAGTAAAGAAATGCGTCTGGGAAAAACAGTCGGCACTCAGCACTTCTTGTAATGGACAGCGCTCCTGCCCACCCCCCACCCCCCAGGCTTGGAGGCCGAGTTGGAGGAGGAGCACAGCTTCATCACTGTTAGGTTCTTGCCACCTAACACAACTCCTTGCATCCAGCCCATGGACCAGAAGGTCATTTCTAATTTTAAGAGACTCTACACATTGGCACTGATTTAGGAGTATTTTGAGGTGACCTCTGAAACTGACTTAACCCTCAGGGAGTTCTGGAAGGAACATGTTAATATCCTCATTCACTTGAGGCTCATAGACAGAGCAGGGGGAAGTGTCCTCCCTCCAGGACCATGCAATCAGCCCGGAAGAAACTGTGGCCTGAGTCTTTTGCTGAAAGACTTTGAGGGCTTTGAGGAGGAGCCCATGTCTGGTGTGGAGGATGCTGTGTCTCCGGGCAAGTCCATGGGCGTAGAGGCAGATGGTGACGATGTGGAGGAGTTGGTGGAGAACCACAACACTGAGCTGACCACCGGGTACTCTAAACCTTCAGAGGGAGCAGCAGCAGATGGCCGCTGAGGAGCTCTCTTCAGAGGAAGAGGAGGGAAGGAAGGATATTCCTACCACACTAATCAAGGCAATGCTTGGGGAATGAGGAGAAATGCAGTTCTATTGAGAAATATCACCCTAACAAAGAACTTACAAATCCTGCCATAAACTTGTTCAGTGATAATGTGGTGTTTCACTTCAGGCCAGTGTTAAAACTTAGGCAAAAACAAACATCATTGGATAGGTTTTTAGTGAGACAGAGTCTCAGTGAGCCCGAAGTTCTAGTGGAGCAAAGAGACAAAAGAGAGAAAGAGCCCAGAGGGACCACTACCTGACTTGTTTATGGAAGGGGACTCCCTTTCCAAACAATACCATCCCTCCATCCCGCCACTTCCCCATGTTCAGGTATTGGTAGCTGTCAACATTAAAAGTAAGTTCCAGTGTGTATGTGAATTTTCATTTAATACTGTACATGTCACTTCCTTTTTGTTAAGTTTTCATTTAAAGTGTTTCATTTTTGTTTGTAAAGTGTTTACAGATTGAACAGTACATTAGACATGTACTGTATATAAGAAAGGCTAAGACAGGGAATCATTTGGGGGTCTGGAATGGACTAATTCAATTTACATTATTTTTAATGGGAAAAAAAAATGATTCCATTTTTAAACAAATTCCTTCTCCAATAGCCTTCTGGAACGAGTTAATTCAAGAACAAATTTCCACTGCAAGCTAGGGAAAATGACACCCTTGCTCTATGCCTCAGTTTCTTTATTTGTAAAAGGGGAATAATAAAAGAATCTACCTGATAAGAATTTTAGTTGACTGGTTTGAGGTGTAGGAAAGAAAAAGTTTTTCTTGACCCTGTTAGGGTCCTGGGCAGGGTCTGAAAATCAAACCGACAAAAACATATGAGCAAAGCATACACATTTATTTAATACAAATGTTACTTGACATAGGAGTCTTCATAAGAAACCAAAGAGCCTGAAGAAACAATTAGACCAGAGTATTTTTATGCAGTTTGATGATGAGTAGGCAGTTATGGAGAAATATGACAGATTAAAGAGTATGAGGAAACTGGAGGAAACAGTCCTGTTTATTAGAATTCTTCTTGGCTTCTCTGTCTTGGGAGCTAAGGATGCTCCTTTTCTCCAGGTATAGAGAGGACACCTCCCCCAGGAGGGGTTTATGACCTGCTTCGGGGGGGGGGGGGGAGAGCATGTTGGAGAGATTTTTCTACTTTTGTTGTTTTCTCAAACTCCTTAAGATAGTCAACATACCAAGGTGCCAGATATGGGGTAGTGTGTCCTAAACCCCATTTGAGAGTTAAACTGTTAATTCATTAAATTACAGAGAACAGCATAACATTCAGTAAGCATTTGATTCTTCTTGTTATTGTCCTAATCATCAATATTTAGGGGGAGTTTTCTACTAGTGGGGTAGTATAGTTGTAAAGTGAAAGTATAACTGAAGGTGATACATGGTCAATTTTTGTACACTTTGGGAAATACTCGTTGAATTCCTCCCATGAGCCAGGAACTTTGCTGGCAGTTGGGAATCAATGGGAGAGCAAGACAAACCAAGTCCCCACCTTCTTGGGCTCTTTGAATTGAGGATGGAGGTAGGAATAACATGGATATGGAGGGCATGGCAAGTTGGTTAATTTTTGCAACTTTGCCTGTTTGTACGTGAGTTTGTCAAAGATGAAATGATTCCATTGACTAGTTATTGAAGGCTGTGGAGTCACTTGAAAATTTATCATGTGGACAGAGAAAATTGATCAGCTGTTTTAATGAGGGAAAGAATAAGAGGAGATTAACTTTGTAGCAGGAGGAGCAGAGATTAGCAGTGAGATTCTAGCAGTGAGGGCTCATTAGAATAAATGAATGGGGAGGGTTGGACAATTTCATTCAATTATTCTTTCACTTTCAAGAATGTATTTGTACTAACATATGTGTGCTTCTGTGCAAAATGTGGAATGAGGAGGAAAGTACTGATACCAATTGCAAGAGTCACCGTTAGATCAACTTGATTGTAGTAGAAGATGAATATTTGTTGTAGAGTAGAGGATGAAATCGGCAGGGCTGGGTGGGATCAAATAAAATATCTTGAACCATGGGAAGCCAATGGAATGTGATTATTATCATAATTACTCTTTTTTTGCAACCCTGTAACTTTTAAAGTAATGATAATTATAATAAAACTGCATAACATTCCTACTGTATTTTATAACTGTCAGAGCATCTTCATGATACTTAATACAGATAACAGCCTTCACCAATACCCTCTACTCTCTTCCATGCAAACAAATAAAAATAAAAATTTGAAGATTTAGACGTGAAAACAATATCTAAACATGACATTAATTAATACTTTTCTTCTCGTGTAAAACACTCCAATCATATGGACTGATTTACTCAAGCAAAAGAGGGATTATAATCTTGCATTGTTAAAAAAACATCAAAAGCTAAAATACTTTTAAAATTGCATGGGGGAAAAAAAAGAAAAAGAAAGAAATCTCTCTTTCAGCACATTAAAGCAGCAATTTTTAACATTTTTCATCTCATGGCACACATAAACTAATTACTAAAATTCTACACCACATCAAAAATATATGTATTTTTCCCATCTGAATAAAAAATAGGTATACTTTTGATTCATTAACATTGACGGCTATTGTTGTGTTGGCTGTTGTCATTTTTTAATTTGACAATCTAAGGGAAAAGAGGTCAGTGCCCCTGGCTAAATAGTCAGATACTGCATGTTTTAAAAATTCTTGTAGCATGTCGGTTGGAAATCGCTGCAATGGAGGATGAAGGAACAGAGGCTGAATTTGGAGTGGTAGGGCCGCTTATACTCTTACCGGGGCAGTGCTCAAGTGATAAATTGCTTACAGAAGCACAGGCATAACTGGAGTCCTGCAGGGGCCCTGGGACTCCCAATACTGCTGAAGTCAGGGGGAGGAGGACAGGCCTCTTAGGATGGTCCATTAGGCTTAGGAAGAAGCAGATTATTTCTAAGTAACCTTTGGCTGGTTCTCGGATAAAGATACGTACAAAGCAACCGCAAAGCCATGCAGGGTGGTGCAGGGGGAAAGTTGTGGATTTTGAGATTCAGTAGTGTGGATTTTAATCCTGATTGTGCTACATTATATCTATGTGAAGTTGGGCCAGTTTCTTAACCCAAGTGTCAATTTCTTTATCTAGTAATGATTTACGACCTGATTTACAGGGTCTTTTGACAACTAAATGAATGACGTATGCAGCGCAGCTCACGCAGTTTCTTGTATGTAGTTGAACCTCAGTAAATGTTTGGACGGTCCATGTGTCTGGTATGTAGCGGATTATGTAAACATTTAGAGTTTCTAAGATATTCATGTGCACGGGACAGAGAAGTGACTTGTGATTTCTACTGCATTTTAACTTCAATGATTTTCCTGTGGCACAAACTCTGCCGCAAACTTGCAAGCTGATTAAGGGCTCTCTGCTCTTGGCAGTTTGGCCTGCAGGGGGCAGTGTAGGAGAACCTTCTGCCTGCCACAGATCAGAGCTGGGGGACGACCGGCCTCTCAGCTGGAAAATGCAGCCGGGAAGAAAGTTAATCAGGAAAGCTCCAGGAAGGCAAAAAGGTACTCTGTGGGCTGCTTTCATGAATGTGCTGGTTTCAGTTTCAAACATCTCTGCTCTGCCCTTCGCTGGAAAGAGATCTGGGAATCAGGAAGAGATTTTAGAACCACAGGTTTCTATGCTGTGGTTACAGAATCTGGGGGTGGGGGGCAGGAGCGCTGATGGTTAATTTTATATGTCCATTTTGCTAGGCTATGGTACCCAGATATTTGATCAAACACCAATCTAGATGGTACTGTGAAGGTATTTCTTAGAAGTGATTAACATTTAAATCAGTAGACTTTGAGTTGACTCAAACTTGTAATACTCCATGTTATGAAGGCAGATTACCCTCTATAATATGGGTGGACCCCATCCAATCAGTTGAAGGCCTTATGAGAAAAAGACTGAGGTTCCCAGAGGAAGAAAGAGTCGTACATCCAGACAGCCTTTGGACTCACAACTAAGATAATAACTCTTTTCTAGTTCTCCAGCGTGGCGGCCTGCCCTGCAGATTTCAGGATTGCCAGCCCTACAATCTCATGAGCCATTTCCTGTGTTGTTGGAGAACCCTAGCTAATACAATAGACAAAGTTGCTATAAACATTTTAAAATTTTTTCTTTATCCTCACCAAGGACATTTTTGCATTTATCTTCAGATAGAGCAGGAGGGGGAGAGGGAGGAAGAGATAGAGAGAAACATCGATGTGAGAGAGACACATCGAGTGGTTACCACTCACACGACCCCACTGGGGCCGGAGACAAACTGCAATCGAGGTACGTGTCCTTAGCGGGAACCAAATCTGGGCTCTCTGGTCCACGGGCCAATGCTCTAACCACTGAGCAAATCCGGCCAGGGCTAAACATTCTTGTTGAAGCCTCTTTGTGGACATGTCTCCATTTTGCTTGGGTAAATGTCTAGGAATGAAATTAAAATGTTAGTCCATAGGCACACATTTAACTTTGCAAGGAAGCACCAAACTGTTCCAAAGTACTGCACATTTTTTTACTTCTATCAGCAATGTATGAAAGTTCTGGTTGCTGCACATTCTTGTCTACATTTAGTGGTGTCAGGCTTTTTAATTTCAGCGATGTTGATGGGTCCTAGTGATACATCTTTATAATTTTAATTTGCATTTCTCTGAGGACTAAAGATGTTAAACAGCTTTTTTATGTGCTTATGGAATATTTGTATATCTTCTTTGGTGGACTGCCTATTAAAATATTTTGCAATTTGTGCCCTGGCCAGTTTGGCTCAGCGGTTAGAGCGTCCGCCTGCGGTCCGGAGAGACCCGGGTTCGGTTCCCGCTAAGGGCATGTACCTCGGTTGCAGTTTGTCCCCGGCCCTGGTTGGTCGTGCGGGTGGCAGCCACTCGATGTGTCCCTTTCACATCGATGTTTCCCTCTCTCTCTTCCTCTCTCTCCCTCCCACTCTGTCTGTACAAAAAATTGAAAAATGTCCTCGGATGAGGATTAAAAAAAATAAAAAAAAATAAAAATAAAAAAAATAAAATATTTTGCAATTTGTTACATTTTAAATCTCTACTCCTAGCATTTAGTAGTATCTCAATATATAACTATTGAACGAGTGAATTAACGTTATATCATCTATCAGTGTAGTGATTAATCTAGTATGATTATTAAATCTCTATTTATAATGCTTATACAATGCTGAGCAGAGTGACTGACACATAGCAGTCAACAACTGGTAACTACTAGAACCATCTTTATTTTATATGTGAAGAAATGAGGATCAGAAAAGTTATGTAACTGGACCAAGGTCACCTAACTGTAACTGTCAAAATTGCTGCTCAATTCTGGGATTCTCAAGTTATATATTTCACATTTTGACTTTTTTTATTTACTCTTCTTATTTCTTGATGCAACATCATTTATATTGCTGAGTATTTTATTTCATTAACATATTCTATTGAATTTATTTGGGTGACATTAGTTAGTAAAATACAGGTTTCAGGCATACAATTCTACAGTACATCATCTGTATATTGTATTGTGTGTCTACCACCCTAAATCAAGTCTCGTTCCATCACCATTTATTCCCATTACCCTCTCCTACCTCCCCCTTCTTCCCTCTGACAATCACTATACTATTGTCTGTGTCCATGAGTCTTTCTTTATTTTCTTGACTTAATCCCTTACTGTTCTGTCCCAGCCCTCAACCTTCTCCCCTCTGACAGCTGTCAGTCTGTTCTCTTTATCCATGAGTCTCCACTTTGTTCGTCAATTTTTGTTCATTAGATTCCACAGGTATGTGAGATCATATGGTACCTGTCTTTCTCTGACTGGCTTATTTCAATTAGCATAACACCCTCCAGGTCCATCCATGCTGTCGCAAAAGTATCACTGAGTATTTAGAAAATGTTCCTTGCTTCCTTTGTCATCTCTTTGTCCTCCTAATTTCTCTTTATTATGATACAATCTTCCTTGTGTTTCATATTATTTCATTTTATTTCTCTAAGTTTAATGATCCCTGGCTTCATTGGCAATTAGGACTGAGACACTGACAAGCTGTGGAGAAGCTCCGCGTGGGGGCTTCACTGCAGGGTGGTTGTGCAGAGACGTGGTCTGTAGGGTGGGAGTCGTTCACTCCACTCGTTATACCTGCATTTTCCCATGAAACTGGTCAGCTGAAGAGAATACAGTGTTTTGCAGCTTACAGAGTCTAAGTCTGACTACTGTTCTTCTCTAAGCTGAGTTGGAGAAATGATTTGGGGGGTATTTTATTCAGTACACAAACTTTCATTTAATCCCATTTTCTTTCAGTGGGACACTTCTGCCCTCAGCAATGCCTGGTATCCCCAAGAACAAGGTCCCTGTGATTTAATCTCTACAGTTAATAAAATGCAGTCTTCTGCTGGCATGCAGAAGAATGCAGGACAGGAGATGAGATGCATGGCCTCACCCTCCTGATGCTTATAGTGTGTGTGTGTGTGTGTGTGTGTGTGTGTGTGTGTGTGTGCTGGGTTGAAGGCAGTGGTTGAAGAGGGGGTGGTGATATGAGGGGGACTGTTAGCTCTAACTTTGGAGCAGATTGTGAGGTCCCTGTGATGACCTGTCTCTTTCAGAGCTCATAATTGCTGCAAGCAAAAGGTGATTCCTGCAATCTTTTATCTCACATGTTTTAGTATGGAATTTTGAGACTGAAAGAAGCCTGCAGAGTTCTTAAAGGAAAGGGTTCACCAAAGGCAAAGACCTAAGAAGTTGAATGTTCAGGCAACTTCATGGGAATTGACAATTCAGAGCTTAGGGCCAGACTCAGAGTTCTGAAGACCCTTTTCTGAACTAAGGAGTCCTCAGAAGATTTCCAGGGTGGCCACATTTTCTGGATAGAAAGACATAGGTTTGGCAGTGATGCTGTGACCAGGATAAGAACAGCTCTGTGAACACATTAGCAAATGACTGTGTCCCAGACTTATTGGGTGGCAGGAACATTTCCTAAAAACATTCATTTAATTGAGCATTTATGCACTAACTCCCGTGTTCCCTGTATTTGGTCTAGTATTTTGGCTTTTTTTGTTGTTTGTTAATAGTAAGTTGATCAATTAAATATTGGACTCACCATTAAAGGTGTTACTTCATTGATTCTTTTAACTATTATTTATGGCAAATGTAATATGGCAAATATAATGATACTAATTATTGTACTTATTTTAACTCATTTAATTCTCACTGCAACCCTATGAGTAATGTACTGCTATCTTTATTAATAATTAAACTGCAGTACAGAGAGGTGATGCAATGATCGAAGACTGCACATTCAGTAAACAACAGTGCAAGACCATACTAGGAAAAGTGTGTTAGGAGTGGTTAGAGAAAGTGCTGGATACATTAGAAGATGAAGACATTGCACTAGTTTGATTTCAGAAAATTCTATGGTGACCCCATTTTTTCATGGGCCTACCTTGTCCACAAGACTCGGTCTGTAAATGATGCAATCTTATGATCTCTAAGTCTGTCCGTAGCCACTCCACAGTGTTTTGGCTGATCCGGACAAGTGGATCTAGGTTTCCTGCCTATGGGGCCTAGGAGCTCATGGTCATTCTGATAATCCCTTTTCTGTTTCCTGGAAACCTCAGCAGCCCCCTCAGGGACCCCTCAAACCAGTCTGACTAATCCCTCCTTCTACTCTGATTTCACTCTTCTGAAAAGGTAGTATGAGGAGCAGGGAGTGAGTCAGTCCCTTCAAGCTGGCAGTACCCAAAGCTGGTGTTAATCTGCGTTATCTTAGCTCCCACAGGGTGAGTAATCATGCCTAGGGAGATCTAACCCTGGAAAACAGGTGCACATTTCCAAAGAAGGCCTTTGTGACCATAGCAAGAGGTTAGCTGAAACTCAATCTATATTTATTTCCTGCAACACAATATTTTTTTTGGACCGTGGTCTGCAGGAACATTTCAGGTTCCCTAAAAATTGATCCCTACACCGATTATACGGGCATCACAGCAGTGGCCCCTCCTGGACCCAGGGCCCAGCCCAGCTTGTGAGAACTTGGGTAACAGGGCTGAGCCAAGACTTCCTCCTGACACTCCAGAGAGGCAGTAGGTGACTGGGCGGGACTCAGCCAGGCCCTGCCTTCTGGGCTGTGCTCACAAACATGTTTTTGAAGCCTTTTATGCACTCAGCAAGGAACATGCTGTTCTATCTGGGAAGTTGCCAGAAACTTATGAGAGAGCTAGATCAACGCCAAGAATAGACACCAAGGCCTCTCTACCGCCCCAGAAGAGAACACTGGGGTGCCGGGTTGCCACAGCCCCTCCTTGTTCCTCTGGCCTCGCACACCAAGAGTACAGACTGTTTCCTGCACTTTGCAGCCCTTCGATTAGGTTTTATTTTTTTTATTATTATTTTTTTAATCCTCACCCTAGGATATTTTTCTACTTATCTTCAGGCAGAGTGGGAGGAGGAGAGAGGGAGATAAAGGGAGAGAGAAACATCAACATGATAGGGACACATCGACTGGTTACCTTCGCACAACCCTGACCCAAACTGCAACCTAGGTACCTTCCCTTGGCTGGAATCGAACCCGCGACTTATTGGTCTGTGGGGTGACGCTCTACCCCTGAACCAGACCTGCCAGGGCCGATGAGGTTTTAAATACGTTTATGGACAACTGTAATTATACTAGCTAAAGCCAAATACAAATGTGCTTCTTCTCTGTTTGTTTATTTTGCACTTCAGAGCCATGGACCTTGGAGGCAGCACCCAAGCTTGCTCATTTCATACAGGTCTAGGCACAGTGTGAGTTGCTGCTCTTCCCAGTTAGCCATCTGCTCAAGCTACGGCAAGGAACACAAAGGTTAATTGAAATTCTGCCAATGCAGGCAAAGCTGAGAGAAGACTTGACTCTTCTCTCAGAGGTAATAGATGTCTCTCCGCTCTCTTCCCCAGACTCTTTCTAAATTCTCAGTGTCTCCATCTTGGCCCAACTCTGAAAACAAATATTTAGAGCTATGTCTTCCGCTCTAATAATAGTAAGAATCATGGGTCCATTTAAATAAATATTTTTCAGTTTAAAAAAATATATTCCTTATATTTGTATAAGGTATAGCTTCTCGTTTGAAATCTTTGCATAGTTCTTTAAGTTTCTAAGATTCAACTACTTTTTTTGGTTTATGAAATTGATATGAACCAATATGCATTTGCATGGTGTCTACCTGAAATGTAGGCATCCATCCATCCATCCATCCATCCATCCATCCATCCATCCATCCAATACTTGTTGAGTTTAAAGTCCCTACAAGCAATGAACCAGCTTTTATAGCCCTGAAGGTAAGAACCTACAGTAATTAAGAGATGTTAAATGTCACATAGATCCTTCTTGCTTATTAAGCAACCAAAAATAGAAAAGCTCAGGGAATAATGATCTGTGTAAATGTTAAGGATTCTTCCACGGAGAGATTTCACCAACCATAGGCAACTGCAAAGCACAGACAGTCAAGCCCAGGCAGGATAAGCTCATTCTGGGGTTGGGAGCTGTTAATTGGTTTCACGTGTATGTGGCCGGAACCCTCACAGGGCTAGATTCTAACATGGGGAGAGAAATGAGATGTTTCACTGAAAGGTATGTCTTGAGTCAGACTGAAGGAGCTGTTATAATCAGCGTCTGTGTAAGGGTGACCCTTCATTTAGGGAGATATCGATGGTCAAACAGAACTGTTTGAATACCGTTTCACATTGCCAAACCTTGATCTTGGGCTAGTCACGCATAGTATTTATATATTCAATGTCTATTTAATAATACTTATTGAGCCCTGTGATGTGCCAAGCATGATGTGAGGTGATGAAAAATCCCCTGCCTTCTTAACATTACATTATTTGTGCTTCACTTTCTTAAGGTATGTCATGCAGTGTGGTGTGGACTTCATTCATGTACACAGTACACACGACAGAATTCTGAGTGGGACTTTTCTTATGTCTCAGAATTGGCAACTTGGTTCTCAAGTGGGAGATACATAGGTGATTGGGATTTAGTAAGAGGTAAATTCATTCTGCGGCCTAGTTATCACTCTCAACTCACTAATCTAATCTTGACGGAACAACTGCCTTGTAAATCTTCAGCCTCTGAAACTTTGTGTCTTTTCCTTCCACTTGTGGAGGGTGCTTCTTCTAAATTAAACCATGAGGGTGTTCCAAGAAAATGATTCGTAGAGATGTAGGTGGAAGGTGCTGGCAAGAAGGTAAATCTGGATTTTTTTGTTTTGTTTTTAAGTTGGCCACCAATTTATGCAATGGACTTGCAGCACTGCCCTTGGTGCTGACTTAAGCAACGGGAAAGAGAGTTAGGGAATAATTGTGAGGGTTAGTGAGATGATTATGTAAAGCATGTAGCACAGGGCTAGGCACACAGGTGATGTTCAAGACATAACTGGTTTCCCCTTTCTAAGGTTGCAGAGTCAGAAGACACACCTAGGTTGGGAGGGGAGTATAAAAAAAATACACTGACCATTCATTTGCGTATTCAGCCATCTAGAGCTAGTGGTCATTCATGTGACATTAGTAAGAGGAGCCACAGAAAATCAGTCACTATTGAAGCAGAATGACATACTGGTATTTTTGTATTTATTTCATAATGTATTGCTATTCTGGTACTAATATCCATAGTTTATTTAAAAATAGTTTTCAGAATTCGGGAAAAAATTCAAAATTATTAAAACTAAATATTTGATATATGTTGCATATAAAATGTACAAATACATATTATACAACACTGAATGAAAGTTGAATTTCAAAAACATAAATATTAAACATATGTTATTATTCTAATTTGAATTAATGGCAGGGGAAAGCAATAAAAATAAGTTTACAAAATAAGCAAAACATTACATAAAACGAAGAAAATCAGTCTTGAAAACTGAAAATGCATTAAATTATTTGATTTATTTTTGCACAAGTGTGATGTCAAGAACAATGTGTATCAGCGGAATTATCATGGGCGGTGAGCCTAGTGTCTGGGCAAATTTTTTCATCCACTAGAAAAGCTTTTGCATATTTTATACTAGTTGCAGAAATAGTGAGGAGATAAATATAAACTAAATCCAAATATTTTCCTCTCAACTTTTATCTGCAAATAACCTCATGTGACACTATGAAGGCAATCTTTTAGAAATTTTATTTTTATTTTCTATTTTTATTGGCTATAGTTTTTGTTACTGAGGCCCCGCAGTCAATGTGCAAGATGCTTGGTTCTTAGCTTGTGGTATGAAACAGCCTTTGTTCAAACACAAAATAAATCAACCCCACAGATAAGAAGTTTCCACCATTAGACACTGATTATGTTCCCTATCAAACTGACACCATTAGAACTGCAGCTATCACAAGGGTAAGACTAAGTCTTTGTTCTTTATAATTCTCTTTTAAGGAGGCTCTCTTTCTTTACATATTCAGGAAACACTAAAAAGAAAAAAAATCCCAACTTCTTTTAAGAAGTGAAACTAGAGCGAATTTGACCTGGGAAAATCTGGGTTAGTGTTCCAGTCTTTTTCACTCACCCGCTCAAATACCCTGAGAGATTATAAAGCCTCCCTTTTCATGCTGCGTTTAACTCTCTAGGTACTTCTGAAAGCATAACTATTTCAGATTTCAGACTTTTAAAATACTGAAATGCGGCAGCATACTGTGGGGGAGGGGGGAATCTTTCCTTCTTTTCCCACAGAGTTCTTCTGGCTGGTCTAGTCACCAAACTGACATGAAACAGATTCACTGAAGAAAACAACACATGTCCATACAGGGGTTTCCTAAGAATATAGGGACTGGGACAAATCCGGCAGCTGAGCTTCTATGGCATCTTGACCTAAACAGAAAGGGAATAGTGATTTGGGCTTTAAAGAGAAGGTAGACAATTTACAGGTAGGTGAGGAGGAGTGAACGGTGGTTGGTGAACACGTTCTTGCCGGGTCAAGCAGAAACAACAGGACACAGACTTGCTAGACTCCTCCCTGTCTGCTCACTTAGGTCATATTTAACTGTAGTTATTGTGGAAGAAAATGAGGTTCTATAAAAAGTAACTCTACAAAGGGATCTGATCATAAATTCCTAACTGGACAGGTCATGGTAGAGAACCATACCCTGGGCACATAACTTTAATAAAAGGCTTATCCTCCCTTAAGCAAGTCCTGTCCACTATTTCTGTGCACCCAGGTTAACACACCTTTCAGACCCCTCCTTCTGGAGCATGAGAGCACATAATTTTTTTTTTTTTTTAATGAAAAAAAGAAACATTTATTTATTTATTCTTTTTTATTGTTGTAAGTATTACAGTTGTCCCTCTTTTTCCCCCATTGACCCCCTCTTTCCCAATCCCACCCCCTCCTGCCTTCCCCAGGTTAGTGTCCCTGTTGATTGGTTGTGCATATAAGACATATAAATTCTTTGGTTTCTCTCTTCCCTCCCCTCCCACCTTCAACCCTCTGAGGTTTGTCAATCTGTTCCCTACTTCCATGATTCTGGATCTCTTTTGGTTGACAGCTTATTTTGTTCATTATGTTCCATGAATAAGTGAGAGCACGTGGTACTTGTCTTTCTCTGACTGGCTTTAGGAAGAATATATGCACCCCTATGTTCATAGCAGCACTATTCACAATAGCTAAGATCTGGAAACAGCCCAAGTGTCCATCAGAAGATGAGTGGATAAAAACGCTGTGGTACATATACACAATGGAGTACTATGCAGCTGTAAGACAGAGAGATCTCTTACCCTTTGAGATGACATGGAGGGACCTGGAGAGTATCATGCTAAGCGAAATAAGCCAATCAGAGAACACATAATCTTAACTGACCTGTAATCTAATCCTCACCTTGGTTTCTCCCACCTTCATGTAGTCTTCCTTACATTTCATCCTTCAATTCAAAAGCATAAAAGAAAAGGCAATGCTGCTATTCTCTGGACCATTTGAGATCTTGTTCTCTGAAATATGTCATCAATTTGGTTCAAATAAACTCTTTAAATATTCTCTACGGGTTTGGCCATTTCTTAAGTCGTCATTATTTATGGCAATAGTGCTCTTCCCGGAGCAGGTCCTCTATCTAAATTATTTTAGGTACTTAGGGGGAAGAAATGTTCTTCCCGAGTCTTCACTTTCTTAAAAAATAACCAGCTTAAATAATCAATATTCCAAACAAGCATATTTTAGGGAAGCAAACTGTTCCTCCTAACACTAACAAGAATATTGGTACTTTGCTACTTAATTAATGGCATGCTATATTGGAATTTTAGAACGTTGGAAATTGACACTGAATCACTAATCTCAATCATCTTGTTTAGACAGTTTTCCTCCACTAAGTGACTACAGTGACTAAATTCCTTTTTTAGGGCAAGTCCACATTGATTTAAGGCAACCATTTAATGACTAGGCATAAATTGTTTATCAGCCAAGTAGTCGAGAATGGGACCCAGACCAAGTCCATTTTTTTTAAGGTTGGAGAGGGGACAGAGAACATGTAAGGAGGAACGTGATTATGATTTTAGGGAGAACCCAAAGAGGGAGGTGCAGGAGATTGGCCCTGGAGAACCTTGGGTTGCCTCCTGAAGGCAAAGTGGACTTGGAAGAAATGCTGGAGTCAGGTGTTTAAAAATGTTTTTAACTGAGTAAATTTGAAGATCTAATTGGCTTTATTAAATGATTCATGAATCAGACGGCATCCCATCTAGCAAGTAAAGAGATATTTTAAGGAGTTGTACAAAATGGAAGTTTTTTTTTTGTTTGTTTTTTTAGGAAGAGGGGTGGGGCAAGGGAGCTATTAACAAATTAAAAGAAAGGATTATTATTATTTTTTATTAATTTATTTTTGTTACAGATGTTTCTTCTTTTTCCCTGCAGACACCCTCCTCCCTGTCCCGCCTCCCACCAAGCATTGTTGTCTATGTCCATTGGTTACGCATACATGCATATAAGTTCTTAGGTTTATTTTAGACCAAGTCTTATTATTTGAGGGGAAGGGAGTGGCAAGAGTCTTTACTATGCCTTTTCTTCCTCTGGGGGACAGAGAGGACCCAGGACAGATTACCTCATTGGTGCTGACCAGAAAATTCCAGACTGGTTGATTAAGATTACATTCTGGGAGGAGTTGAAACTGCAGTGAGGTCAGGTATTAAATCTAGGTTTGGTGTCATGGGCTTTAGAATGAGTGATGCCATTTTGGGCCTGTGGTTTTCTCTTTAACACAGGAAGGGGCTGGAGGGAGAATGGAGACCTCACCTCCACCACCACATCTTATTGCAGAACCCTTGTATTAAGTGCAAAGAGAACATACATCTTAAAAAAGAGACAGTCTCTGCTCTTAACAGCTTGAGGAAGGGGGGAAATTATATATAGTATGTACAAAATAAGTGAAGAAAAGCACAAATTAGGGTAGTTACAGAAAACATTCAGGAATTAACAGTTAATGAGATTAGATAGGAGTAATGAAATAATTAATGAAGTGCAGGTTCCTGTGCAGTGGGGTATTTTGAGCCAGATTTTGAGGAGAAGTTGGATGTGGGTTGATAGAGAGGAAATGTCTTTGGCTCCTCTTTTGACCAGATAGTGTCAATTCTGAGTGCCTTCTTTTCTGGCAAAAAGAGAAAAATTGGCTAAATTCTGGAGATTTTTCTTTAGGTACGTTTATGAGGTTTCATAAAACTTTCTAGAGGATCCAATGTTTTCTTTGCTGTTAGTTGTTTCTTATAAATTAGGTTTATTAGATTTAATTATAGTATCTTCCCAGAAGCATAGTTTTGATAAATATAGTGCTTTTCTTTCTCTTTTGGGGATGAAAAAGAAAGCTAAAGCTTTAATAAGATTTTCTTTAAAGCAACAGCCTTTTTTTCAAAGTAAAAAAAATCTTAAGTTGAATTGAGACTAATTTTTTCATATCATATTTTAAAACAAAGGACTAAAAAAAAAAAAAAGTCACATCTAGGTCCTGTGAAGAAAGAAACTTTACAAGAGAAGTATTGAATTAGCAACCATAGTGTTTTAGGTCTGGCAGACTTTAGGTGCAGACTTTTCAAACTGGTAACTTTGATAGGTAACTATGGAGCTTTGACAGGCCATAGATATCCACCAAATAGTTTCAATCTACCCAATTTTTAAAAATATTTAACCCAGGTCCTGGCCAGTTTGGTTCAGAGATTGGAGTGTCAGCCTGCAGACCAGAGAGTACTGGGTTCGGTTTCCGCTAGGGGCATATACCAAAAAAATAAATTTTATATATATATATATATATATATATCCATATATATATATATATATACACACACACACACACACACACATATACATATATATTTTTTAATAGAGTAGTTATAATTCAAGAAGTAAAATAATGATCATATCAATTTTTTAAAATCCTCACCAGAGGATATGCTTATTGAATTTTTTAGAGAGAGAGGGAAACATCAATGTGAGAGAGAAACATTGATCAGTTGCCTCCCATGTGCACCCCGATTGGGAATGGAACTGCAACCTAGGTATGTGCCCTGACCAGGAATTGAACCCATGACCTTTCAGTATATGGGGTGATGCTCCAACAACCTGAGCCAGTATTGCCAGGGCTCAGAACAATTTTTTTTTTTTTTTTTTAGAGAGAGTGGAAGAGAGAGGAGGAGAGAGAAACATTGATGTGAGAGAGACACATCAACTGGTTGCCTCTCACACAACCCCGACAGAGGCCAAGGATAGAACCTGCAACCTAGGCCCTCTACTGGGAATCAAACCTGTGACCCTTCAGTCCATAAGCTGATGCTCTAACCACTGAGCCAAACCAGCCATGGTTCAGCCATGGCTCAGATCAAATTTTTAACATAACATTCAAGATTCTATACAAACAACAACACCTCCACT
Organism: Molossus molossus; assembly: GCF_014108415.1. NCBI lineage: Eukaryota > Metazoa > Chordata > Mammalia > Chiroptera > Molossidae > Molossus > Molossus molossus. The sequence goes on along the minus strand of NW_023425401.1, from coordinate 31,875,889 downwards.
ACCTTCAGCTCCTGCCAGGTTTGCTCTGATCATTGAATGTGTTTAAGAATTCATTGCCAGCAATTTTCTGTTCCTATTCCCCCTGACACTTCCCTCACACTTGAATTTGCCCCACCTCAGAAGCACTGAACTCTTTTGGTGCCAAAATTGCATTATGGTGAGTGGTGAGGTAGACGATGATGGGTACTATGGGTTGACTTATGTCCATGCAAAAGAGGTTGAAGTCCTAAGTCTGAGTACCTGTGAATGTTACCCTGTTTAGAAATAAAGTCTTTGCAGATGATCAAGTTAAGATGAGGTCATTAGGGTTGGCCCTAATCCAATATGACTGTGTCCATATAAAAAGGGGAACTGTGAACACAGAGAGAGGGGGATAGTGTGAAGACACGGGAGAATGCCATCTATCAGCGAAAAAAATCCTGAGGCTATCAGAAGGTAGAAGAAAGGCATAGAACAGATTCTCTCTCATATCCCTAAGAAAGAATCAACTTTTTGACACCTTAATTTCAGATTTCTAGCCTTCAATAATTTTAGACAATAAGTTTCTATTGTTTAAGGCACCCAGTCTTTGGTAATTTCTCACTCCATCCCCTGGAAACTCATACAGTAGGGGAGGACCTTCACCACTCCCTTTGGGCAGAGGAGTTCCAGAGTGGTGAGAATGGAACCCAATGCTTGAAAGTTGAAGTCAGAGCACTTGTAGTGGTTTTTAATATTAATTTTTCAAAAACATATTCAATGGTAACAGAAAACATCCTATACTTAAAATTTCAAAATTGTGCCTTCTTCTGTGGATCCTTACTTCTGAAATGACTTTGCCTCTAGCTTCATCTCACAGAATGTTTCTTTCTGGTGCCCATCCCTGGTAAATCGGAGTCTCTCTTAAATGTACAAGTCAAAAGGTATTTTAGTTTTAATATTAAAATAGGTACCTAATTTAGTTCTAATTTCCCTAGACCTCTGTCACCTCTGCATGTGACATATTTGAGTTTTGCTTAAGTCAAATTGGATCTCCACAATCTTAGCAAAACTCTTCTGGGAAGATCTGTAACATTTCTTAATAATCTGCTCCAGTATATCATGTTAAACAAAAACTTTCACTGTTGAAAGGCTTTCCGAAAGAAAGGGTTTCTTGAGTCATATGCTGGCCAGAAAGCAACAGGTCGCGGGGCGTGCAGTTGGAACCAGCAGCAGGGCTGGATGGAGAAGACGTGCCCACAGCCTGGGAGTTGATGGGCTTTTTACACATCAAGTAGGGAGAAAAAAGGTGTAAGTTGTTTTGAAAGAATTTACATCAGCTCTAGATAAAGGGGGTGGGAGAGGGTGAAGTGCGCCTAGCTCTGGGATAGGTTCATCGTCTGTCCGTCTGTCCGTAAGGGAGAGGTGTTTATTCCTTTGGATTGGTTGGGGCAATGCTTCAGAAAGTTGATGCAAAAAAAAAAAAAACAAAGTTGATGCATAAGTAAGAAGCAGAGCTGCCCACTGTTCCCTGACGTCTGGCTATTCTCTTGAGATAACTGCAAAAATAGCCACCTGGAAATTAATTCCAACATGTGTTCAGGAATGCAGCAGTCTTGCTGGTTTTGCCCTGCAGCTGTTAACTGATCAAACTCTCTTGTCTCTTCCCCCCTCAGGCCTGCTGTGATTTAATTTAGGACATCTCAGAACTTTCTCCTTGTCAATTACTTACTTTAAGAAAATTCTTTTAGCCCTGGCCAGTTTGGTTCAGCAGTTGGAGTGTCGGCCTGTGGACCAGAGAGTCCCGGGTTTGGTTCCTGCTAGGACCACGTACGAAAAAAGAAAAAGAAAATTTGGGGGGGGGGGGGTTTCCTTGAAATCATTTTTCAAAACAAGTATTTGTTCTTGCATTATCTTTAGGAGAGATAAAAAATATGATGAGATAAATCACTGTCCACTGGGAGGACAGTTTTAAGTTATTTCCCTGTCTTCACTAAATAACCCTATTTCTTCTCATCTTAAAGGTTTTGGCTTTTAATGTTTAGTCATTTGAATTCTTAGAGAGGGATCCCTTATCAATTTCCATATTAAGATATAAACTATTAGAAGGAGGGGGTCAATGGGGGAAAACAACAACAACAACAAAAAAAACTGTTGCCCTGGACGGTGTCAGTGGTTAGAGCTGCAGCCCGCAGATGGAAGCGTTGCGGGTTTGTTTCCCCATCAAGGGCGGGAGGCAGTCAATCGATGTGTCTCTCTCATACTGATGCTTCTTTCTGTCCATCCCTCCCTCCCTTCCACTCTATCTAAAAATCAATGGAAAAATATACTCGGGTGAGGATAAATAAAAAAATAAATAAATAAATAAAAAGATATAAACTGTTTTCCTTAGTTGCTGTACCGAATTATATTCCCACCAGCAGTGCATGAAGGTTCCTTTTCACTGCACCACTATGGCAATTTCTCAACAAATTAAAAATAGAGTTATATGACCCAGCAATCCCTCTTCTGAGTCTCTACCTGAAAAACTCAAAAATGTTTATTTGCAAAGACATATGCACCCCTGTGTTCACTGCAGCATTATTCATGGTGGCCAAGACATGGAGACAACCAAAGTGTCCTTCGATAGAGGATTGGATAAAGAAGATGTGGTACATTTGTACAGTGGAACACTACTCAGCCATAAGAAAGGATGAGATACTGCCATTTGTGGCAACAGGGATGGACTTTGAGAATATTATGCTAAGCAAAATAAATCAGTTAGAAAAAACTAAGAACCATATAATTTCACTCATATGTGGGATATAAAACTGAAACTCATAGACACAGACAAAAGGATGGTGGTTACCAGAGGGAGGGGGTGCTGGGGCAGTAAAAGGTAAAGGGGGCCAAATTTATGGTGATGGAAGGATATTTAACTTTGGGTGGTGGGCACACAATGCAATATACAGATCATGTATCATGGAAATGTACGCTTGAAACCCAGCTATGATCCTATTAATCAATGTCACCCCAATAAAATTTAATTTTTAAAAAATTCCCAACGATAAGAAAAGTTTAATATAAAAAAAAGATAGAAGCCAACCAACTGGAAATAAATGTTTAATGCATCAAATAAAAATAACTAGTGTGTATGCTGAGAGGAAAATTTCCCACAATAACATTTCTGGATAGAAGTTAAAGTCCCTGTACATGGAGCTCCTCAGATGAAAATAACACACACAGTTCTTTAATATTCCCTTTAAAAAGAGGATACAAAGACATGGTGAAACTATTTTGCTCACCATGTCAACATTTCTTTGAGAGGAAAGAAAGAAAATGATATGTTGTTGGGAGTTCTTTAATTTAGCTCTACAGAGACTGAACAATGTTTTGACTTGCAAAGACACTTTTATTGAGCTATAAACTGCCTGTCTCTGCTCCAGACTATCCTGTACACAAATGCATTTCTAATTTCTATAAAATGCTACTTTGATCATTCAGTTCCTTGGTCAACATTGATGACGGCTTTTTACTCTGTGTCAGATCATGCCTACACTTTTCAAGATCCTTGATCATCTCTACTTACCCCAATCTGTTATTTCACATTTCCCCATCATAATTGTTATTACCTTTATTTTACTGCCTTCCTAGTCCCCTGTCAATTGCAATACATCTGGGTTTACATACACAATACTCACTGAAACACACACACTCACACACACTCATTCCATATTTCATATTCTGGCCCTGGGATTATTACGTATCCTTTTTCCCTTTTCTGCAGTCTGTATATATAGAATTTTTTTTTCCTTATAACTAGTTTCTAAACTTCAATTTTCTTCTAGGAATTATCGTTTCCTTCTAGGAAGCTGCCCTGAAGACATTTATCTCAATGATCCCTGCTACTTACTATTAAGCATGAGACTATCCAGTGCTTGGTTAAATACCATTTTTATAGTGCTTTCTAATTTTTTATGAACATATAGGTTGTGTTATAATATTTTTTAATTTTTTTTATTGATATGAGAGAGAGAGAAGGAGAGAGAGAGAGAGAGAGAGAGAAACATCGATGAGAGAGAACATCATTTGGCTGCCTCCTGCATGCCCTCCACTGGGGATTTGGCCCACAGCCTGAGCACCTGCCCTGACCGGGAATTGAACCAGAAACGTCTTGGTGCATGGGTCGATGCTCAACCACTGAGCCATACTGACCTAGTGGTTGTGTTATAATTTTTAAGCTTCCTTTATATCTCTCACAGTCCTGGGTACATAATAAAGCATAATAAACAAACATTCCATTTCAACAATTCCCTTTTCGCCTCTCTGTGGAGGGCTGCAGCAAAGACTCAATGCAAAGCATCCTTATAGGAGGAACCCATGCTACCATGCTACCCCTTCTCCTGGTGGACAAAGGCAGTCAGGCTCATTGGCAGCCTCCATAGTCTTCGCCATCTCCATGGACCAATTAAAGAAGAAACAGCTCTCCCTACCATCAGATCCACTCTGCCTCACCAAGTCTGAACTCTGTGAGACCTGTCCTCCAGCACTGATCAAGACTAAAATAACAATTCTTCATAAACCCTATTTTCCTCTGTAATCTTTTAATTTAAGACCCTCAGCTTATCATCTTCTGTGTTCATAATACTCATCTTTTTTGACAATATACTCCTTTTACTTCTTTTCCAAGCCCTGTCCTGTGTCTTCTGAAACTCGACCCAACACACCAGCTAAATAAACATTCCTTTATTACATTCATGTAAACTTGACATTTCCAAATCACTTCTCCTGAAGGTTTCATAACAGAGATCTCAGGGTTAGAATGTGTGGTTACAAGGTGCATGTCTTCTTTATTTCCTCATGCCAAAGCTCCTCCAGCCTTTCATGAGAAAACCCTACAACTTTGCGACTCATGTCAATCTCTTCTTTTTTGCTGTCTTCCATCAATCTCTGTTTCTGTCATGCCAGAAACCCCTCTGTGTTGCTGTCATGCTAGAGCATGCTCATTAGATCCCCCTTAACAGTGTTTTGCACAGAGCAGAATTTTAATAAGATCCCACTTAATCAAATTTTTCCTTCATGGATCAGACTTTTGATGTTATACTTAAAAAACTCATCACCAAAACCAAAGCCACCTAGTTTTTCTTCTATGTTTTATTTACAGGTTTTACAGTTTTGTGTTTCATGTTTATGTCTATAATCCACTTTGAATTAAATTTTGTGTAAGGTGTGAGATTTTTGTCCTATAATTAAATACACACACACACACACACACAGATATCTAATTGTTCCAGCGTTAGTTGTTGAAAAGAATGTTTTCTCCATTGGATTGCCTTTGCACATTGTCAAAATTTGGGACTATGTTGCTTGCTCTCTAATCTGATCCATTAATCTACATGTCTATGGTTTCACGAATACCATGCTGTCTTGTCTTTAGACTCTTTGGTCTTGAAATCAACGAGTATGTATGAGTCCTTAAACTTTGTTCTTCTTTAACTAATATGATTATATGCCTTTTCTTCTTTAGTTTGTTGGTGTGGTAGATTACATTGATTGATGTTTGAATGCTGTACCAGCTTTGCATACCTGGAGTAAATCTGTCCTCAGACCTCTGATCCTCTCATCTTCCCCCTTCTCTAAAAATAAGTTTCACAGCCAAAAATATGATCCACCTGCAACCCACTTTGTTTCCTCTTGCTTCTCCCCAGAGCTACTGGAAATCCTTCTCAGCTCCCACCTCCACTCTGACCTCAGCTTTTCCGGCCACGGTGACATTCTTTGGGTTTGCCACCATCCTTTCCTTTGGGGAAATATTTCTACACATTTCTTGTTATCCTGCTCAGTCTATAGGATTCAAATTGGGCCAACTGTCACCACATCCCCATTCCTCTGGCCCGGAGGGGAGGCACATGACTCGGACTTGGACAGGTGGAATATTCCACTCCTGTGTTTACAAAAGCATCTGACCAAAGCGGGGCCTGGTCACTGTCCTGGAGAAGGTGGCACTTTCTTTTCCTCTTGAAGGGCCTGTCTGAAGAACAAAGACGGAAGAAACATGTGGGAACAAACTCCACCCACTCAAGGAGCAGCAGGAAACCCAACACGGCAGGAGAGGAAAAGTTGAGGAGAGTGGTAGGAGGTCAGTCTGAAGAGGAAGCTAGGCCAGATCTTGAAAACATAGCAAAGAGTTATGATTTGATTCCAAGAAAAATGGAAAGAATTGGAGTGGTTTTGCTGGGAAGAAATGTGATCTGACTCACACCATTAACCCCACTTTCCTTCCTGAAATATTCTCCATTCTTAGATTCCTTCGATTTTTCTTTTACCTCTCTCATAGCCTCCTACTCTTCTACTCAACTGCTAAATACAAATCCTTTTTTATTCCTATCTCTCTTTCTCTTTTCACCCCACAGTCTTTCTTAGACCCATACCCCGGGGCTTCTGTATTATTCTGCCCATTTCCAAATTTAGAACTTGAGTCAGATCTCTCTTCTGAGTTTTAGCTTTCACATATCTAAGTGCCTGTTTGACATGCCTACGTGGATGCTTCAGAAGTCCTTCAAGCCAATATGAAAATAACCAAATTTATAACCTCCACCCTGAAACCTGTCTCTCCTCAAGGTACCTACCTCTCTGTGAATGGGACAGCCATTCACCCTCATACTCCAACTTCAGATTATTGCAATAATGCAATTTTTCTTTCGCGTCCAATCAATTACCAAATTCTGTTTACTCCAACTCTGACACATTTCTCAAATCTCGCTGCATTTCTTTATTCTCACTGCCACAAATGGACTGTTGCTAACTGTCCCCACCCCCATTTTTCATTCTGTTTTCTAACGAATCCATTCTACACAATGTAGCTCCAACTGACTTTAAAAAATAATAACCCAAAATCATGCCACTATCCCCACCTAAATACTTTTAATGATTTCTTAGTGCCAGATTGCAACAGAAAAGTTCAAGGTCTACTAAGCTTTCATGGTTTGGTCTTTACCTATGTCTCTGATTTCATTACCTACCAATTTCATTTCTACTCCAGATATTAGCCACACAGCTCTTCTTTAATCGCACTGAGACCACCGTTCAGTTGTCTGCCTTAATCATCCATGTGCTGCACCCTCTGTACTGCACACTACTTACCCTACCCCCACTAGCCCTGGGTTTTGCTAACTCTAATTTCTTCTCCATGCCTCAGGCTAAATGTCACTCATCAGGGATCTTGTCCATGATTCACCTCTTCCCAACTATAGAGTAGATTTGGTCTTATTTTACTTTTCCATGACACTCTGAATGTCTCCTTTGTGATGGTCACTGTCTTCATACTTGTCAGGAAGTGAATATATTTATGTGTCTGTGTAGTTCAGGTTTTCAGGGAAAGTTCTGCCTAGAAGTGTATTAAGGGATAGATCTTAAAACTTCAAGATAACTGAATAGATAGTAAGAGACTTGCCTCTCTGGAGATATGTACTTGTTTCAATTGATAATAACACCCTGAGACCTGGAGACATTCTAAGAACTATAAACTCAGAGGAACGTGTTATATTCTGAAGAGTGAGAACCAAGGATCCTTCCTATTCTCTCCCAAAAGACAGTTTGTGTACCTTAGGGAGCAAAGTCTTCTCTCACTGTAACACGAAGGAAGAAAGGGGAGAACAGCCAATCTGCTTCTATGTTAACTCTCAGACTTTTGAGGGGTTCTTCACCTATAGTACAGACCCCAACAAGTATAAGGTTACATCTGGCTCTCACTGCATCACCCCAGAAAAGGGAAAAATTGGAACCAAGGGAACTGATGACTTTTTGACTACAAATAACTTGCACAGAGTTTGTCCCTGCCCCAGAAATCTTATATCTAACTCTCAGGATGATAGGAACAAATATTGATATTAAAACATATCAACATTTACAAATTTAATTTTCATGTTCACGAATAGACTATAATGTCCTTGAGCGAAGGAATCTTTGTAATCATTATGGTATTTCTAGTGCCTGGCTGCATGCAGCACTTAAGAAATCTTTGTTGATTGCTTGTTGAATAAGCAAGTGAATTGCCTTGTTGATACGAGAATGTCTAAACTTGCAGAGAATTTTTATAAGAGTTACGTGAGCCAAACTGATGACATATTCTGGGGCGCAAGATCTCAAGCACTCCAAAGAATGAAAAGTCTTGCAGTTCCTTTTATTAATTTGAAGTGAAAGAGGGAATGTGAGGAGGATGGAATGGAGGTGGGAAGAGCAAGGAAGGGATTGGGTTACAGGACAGTTGAGGAGAGTATGTGTTCTCTTGAGGGTGGTCACCTTCAGAAGCAGGGAACTGAAAAGAGGCATTTCAAAAAGGCACAAAACTACATGCACCGAAACAATGGACAGGGCTTGCTTAAGGCAAAGAAAGGCCTTTTAATAAAAGTTCTTTTCCTAGGACATGACTACCCACCAAGACCTGCCCAGTTAGGAATTTATGATCAGGCCACCCTGTGAGGTTACTTTCCATAGAACCCCCTTTTCTTTCATCCACAGATCCCCTTCTTTGTCCACAGCCTCAATGCCTGAAAAGTGGTTAAGTGTCGGTCAGTAGAAAGTGAGAGCTGACCTAACAATGCAAAGCTTCGATGGCTCTGTCAGTAGACAGGGTCTTCTGGTCATATTGTCTGAAGAAATCCAGGGGCCAGCAACTGGTTAGTTAGGCTCAGTGCTGATGTGACCAGAGGCGGTGTTCCCTGCCCCCTCTAGATTAGTCACTTGCATGACTTCAATCTGATTTGTTGCTGTGCTAGGTATGTTCCTCCAAGAAGCACTGTTGCCTCAAAGCAAAGTGTACAGCAAAGCTCTGGATTATACAGAACCTTGAATCAAATCCCAGCTCTGTCCCTTCATGGAGGCAATTTACTAGATTCTTTGTGGCTCAGTTTCCCATGTGTAAAATGGGGAAATAAGAATAAAAATGGTTAAATAACAATATCACAGCTGTTGTAAAAATAAAAGAAGTACACCTATGCAAAGGAGTTAATATAATGTATTGTATAAAAAAAAAGTGAATTAACTAATGCAAAATCCTTAGGAAACTACCTGTCACATAATAGGTTCTATAGAATGTTTTTGCCTTCTTAGTATTCAATTTTAAAAAGGTTCACAGAGAGAGAAGTCTAATATCAATTTTTATTCTAATACATGAAATCAATATTGTTGTCCAGTGAAAACTATAGTTTGAAAATCAAGTCGTCATTATAACCTATAGATTATCTTTGTTTACGAAATCATGTCCTCAAGTTCAATGGCAAGTTTTATCCCTAAAATAATTTCCCCCAAATTAGTGCGAGGTAAGTGAAATATTGCCTGGAGCTATCTGGATTATGTAAAAATAACAATCACATCTAACTCTATGCAACTAAAAATACAGGTATATTTTTAGTTACGAACAAAGAACTATTGTCAGACATTCTTTTAAAAAAGTAAGAAAACATTCTCTACTTTTCAACAAGCCAAGGAACTGTTTTCAAGGCTTTGAAAAATTCATGTTTTGTGCTTGTTTTTGTTATCATTTGGAGATCTGTTTTCACGAGATGAAATATGATAGTCAGAAGGGCAAAGAGGCTGCCTAGGGACAACTGAAGCCTAATTGTTACTTTAATGGATTAAGTCTCTTTTTATCCATTTGACAAACAATTATTTGGACAAAATGCTGTGTTTATCTATGCGTTGCTTTATAATGTGTAGTGAGCCTGCTTCTCCTCGGTGTTCAGGGAGGTACAGCCTTGTGCAGTGCCCTGAAAGGGACTTAGAAGAGTTTATAAATCTCATTACATAACACAAGGCACCGCGGTCCACCCAGCTTTTGGTTGGACAGCGTTACCGAGGACATCAAGGTCTGGGTTTGACCTCTGCCTGAACAGGTTTCAGCCTTGCTCAGTGGTTTCAGGTCACAGATCATACTTTGACCTAAAAAGCTAACCCTGGAGTCAGAATTGGGCAATAGAGTATATTAAAGCGAGCGTGTTATCAGTGATACTGCATGCTCATACTGTATGAATTCTTACCTGAAGGATGATGCTTTATTTTTTTATCCGCACTCGAGGACACTTTTGCATTTATCTTCAGATAGAGTGAGAGGGAGGGTGGGGGGAGAGAGAGAGAGAAACATCGATGCGAGAAAGACACACCCAGTGATTGCCACCCACATGACCCCAACCAGGGCCAGGGACAAACTGCAACCGAGGCACATGCCCTTAGCGGAAACCGAACCCGGGACTCTCCGGTCCGCAGGCCAACGCTCTAACTGCTGAGCCAAACTGGCCAGGGCAGTGCTTTATTTTTATTTCTATGAATTTTGTATAGGAGCTTAGGATCCAATACTTAATACTTAAATAACATGATTGATAAAAGTTCTATAAATTTTTTGTGTGGACTGTTATGCATGTTTCACATATAGTGATTCACTTTAATTTCTCAGCATCTCTATAAGGAAGATGCTATATATAATATTATCACCATTTCACACATCAGAAAACTAAGACAGAGAGAGAAGTTATGTAACTTTCCATGGTTATTAAGTGGCAGGGTTGGGATGGAAATCTAGGCAAGTCAGGCAGCAGAGTCTACAGGTCTGACTGCTGTGACACCCAGTGAAAACTCACCGTTTTCACGTATCAGTCAACACACCACAGATGCTCTCTGTAGTTATTGGAGTATTAAATTAATTTCTAATTTGAGAACATTGTGTTAACTGCTGCATTGCATTTTGTAAATAAACTGACAATGAAACACACAATCTCAAGATTTTAGCAAACAGAACTGTTTGATCCTTTTGCTGTTCTGTACTTGGCTCCTTGGTGCTCCAGGTACCACATTCAGACATTCAAACTATCTGCAGTTGAGCCTTAACTTACCCTTCCCACCCTCTCCTGAGATATTTTCTTCATGGTCTTCCCCTTTTCCTCACATAAATTGTCCTCTTTCTACCTATTCACTTTAGCTTGAAATCACCTTTTTCTTCTTTAAATTTCTACAGCAATTAAAGATAGTGCATTTGTCTAAGTGTATTAGAAATTATGGCATCTCCTCTATTGTCAATTTGAACTGTTATTAAAATCTTTGGTCAACTTCTCACATGTTTGTGTCTCTTTAACTCTTGAATAGAACCCTAAGCTCCATGAGGGCAAAGACCTAGTCTTAAGCCTGAAATAAAATGTTTAATTTAGTTTGTGTGTCAATATTATAGCTAGGATCCATCTGGAAATAAACACGAGTCTTTCCCAAGTTGAGAAGAAATGATCAGGGCCATTAAAAATACTATTAAGATGGGTTTCCTTGGTTTTAGATAAATAGCATAATTTGCTCACTTAGGAACTGTTCCATTGTTATCTTCTGTCTTTCCAACTCATCAAAAATATATTAATAAAAAATATCACTCAACATCTACTCTGTATGAAACAAGCTTAACATTGTGGTGTGTGTAATTCATGGTCCTGGATTATAGGGAACACACAATCTAGTTGGGTTTCTGGATTTTACAATCTCTATTAGATTTAACTAGCAACCTTAGGAAATGTGTGATAAATTCTAAAATGGTGCTGACCCTGGGAGAGTTTAGAGGAGAAAGTTGAAAGAGAGAGCACTTGGAACCGGGGTGCTGTTTGTGGAGGTGAAATTTGAGTTGGGTTTAGAAGGTCAAGCAGCGTTTAGAAAAGAAAAAAATAAATAAACAGAGAAGAGAGAAAGGGCGTTTTAGGCAGGCATATTTATAATGAGCATAAGAAAATACTTTCGTTCCAAATTTAGAGGACAGTATACTGAACAGTTCAGCAATGAAAGATTTAAGTTGTAAGGCAGGTCACGTAGGTTGGATTGTAGAAAACTATAAATATCAGATTCTTAGGCGCCGGGAAGCCAGCAAAGGATTTTGAGCTGATAGTGATTTATAAGAAGCCTCGTTTGTACAGAAGAGAGATTGGAGGCTGGGTATTCAGGAAAGACTTATTGGAATATGTAGATTCAAAAACCTTAGCTTTGGAAGTGCCTTCCCTAAACATCTAGATCTCATTCAGGTAGAAGAGAAAACTGGACTCAAATAGGTAAAGAGAATTGTCCAAGAGCATGATATAGAAGGGGATTTTTTGTTTTCAAATCTTTATTTTATTTTCAGATCACAATTTATAATTTCAAAGCCATTTTGCTCATCTTAAAAATGAATTTAGAAACGGAGTGAAGGGCAACACTATCAGATATCAAATTATATTATTGGGCTAGAAATACAGTAAAGGACGTGGTTTTAATAGAATTGATTTCAAAACTTATGACTTTGCCATTCAATAGGCTATTTGTCTTAGATATTAAAGTATCCTTTTACATTTATGGAGAACTGTATGCTAATAAATAATTTCTACTTATATTGAATTATTTGACAACCAGTCCCGTGTTATTTTCATTATGTTAAATGGTAGCAGTAAACATGAACATGATGTCACATAATTTGTTGACAAACTATTATTTTGTTGCTGAATTTCTCATTAAGACAGCTCTTATAATTTAATAAATTCAACGTGTTTCAAGGTTACTGACATTTCTGTTTCTTCTGAGTGGCTTCTAATGTTTATTTGCACTTGGGTAGAAACTGAAAAATCTAATTAAAAGACAGTTGCTCATTTCCATTAAGACACCATGAGCCCTGGCCAGTTTGGCTCAGCGGTTAGAGCCTCAAACTATGGACTAGAGAGTCCCAGGTTCGGTTCCCGCTAAGGTCACGTACCTTTGTTGTGATTTATCCCTGACCCCGGTTGGGGTCGAGTGGGTGGCATCCAGTCGGTGTGTCTTTCTAACATCGAAGTTTCTCTTTCTTCCTCCCTCTCTCCCTCTTGCACTATCTGAAGATAAATGGAAAAGTGTCTTCAGGTGAGGATAAAAAAAAAAACAAAAATACCATGAAATATGGATAGTAATAGTTTTCATTTAGTCCAAGGTGAACAAGAAGTAAGAATAGTTATAAAATCTGAAATGCTAACCCATTTGTTCAAGAAATTTTCTTACTACCGAAAACTTTTAACCATCATTTAATTTCTTTTGAAATATGTGATAATTTTCAGTGTCCAAAGGCCACCAATGGAGAGCAACATTAAAACAGCAAAACGGTTGAAATTTAACTTTTGGAAAAAGTTGGTTTAGAAAAGTATTTCAGAGTTTCTACAATGTTGTGAAACTCCTTACATACCATTTATTTATTTTTATTTGTTTATTTATTTATTTTTTTCTTCACCCGAGGACATTTTTCCATTTTTTCATTCAGCTATAGTGGGAAGGAGAGAGAGGAAGAGAGCAAGAAAAACATAGATGTGAAAGGGACACATTGAGTGGCTGCCACCCGCATGACCCAACCAACCAGGGCCGGGGACAAACTGCAACCCAGGTACATGCCCTTAGCGGGAACCAAACCCGAGTCTCTTGGAACCCCAGGCCGACGGTCTAACTGCTGAGCCAAACTGGCCAGGGCTCTTACATACCATTTAAAGCAACAACAAAAAAATCTTACAAAATTTGATGTGCATTTATTTAGCACAGAGTTCTAATCTACCCTTACATGTAAAGATGCTATTCTATAGGCAGAAGTTTATTTATGTGTTTATTCAGATATTTACCTATGGGATGTTTAATGAGTGCCTAAGTAACAGTGATATAAGGTAGAAAGCAAAAAATCCAATAAAGATATGTGTGGATAAAATGCTAATAGGGATAGCAGACCCCTACTCTAAATATTCATGGTCGGGGGCTTGGGGACTTTTTACATAAACTCCTATGAAATTATGAAAGTCTCTCAATTCTTTCACCAAGACAGACTGGGTACATTTGCACTGTTGGTTCACATTTAGGTGTTTAAGTGCAATACCTGAACGTATAGTAGGAGAATATGTAAAGAAATGAGGTCAATGCTGAAACAAGCTACTGGACCACAGTATTCTCTTTGTCCTTCTCTGCACATGTCATTGTAGCTAAGATCAAACGCTCCTACCATTTTTCAGCAAGTTTTAAATTGAGGAAAAATGGTATGAAGATAGTTGTGATTCAGCCCACTTTGTTGGACTTGAAAATAACTATCTTTTGGGGTACACACATTGACGGTGTGTGTTTAAATAAAGGATTGTGGGACTTGACTTCCAGTTTTTATGGAAATGCAAATGAAGGTTCCAAGCCCATGGAGGGCAGGAATTTCCTACCTCCCAGGCAGTTTAATTCAAGAAAATTTACAACTGGATCCCCTGTGTGTGTACTGCTTGCCTGTGTGTGTGCATAAGCACATGTGCTTCCTTTAGACAAGGTACAGTAAGTCAAGTGTCCTTGATGGAGGGCTTTTGTACAGTTTCTTTAGGGTCTAATGTCTTGGTTGATGGCATTTTAAAATTCAAATATAATTATTCAAAAACCTATGACAAGGTTTTATGATTTAATTATGGCAAATTTATTCCACTAATTTTATTTTATTCTAATTTCCCCTTTTTCTCTCCCTCCCTCTTCCTTTTCATACTTTCTCTTTCTGCCTTCCTCCCCTCCCTTGTTTTTCTTTGCCAAATTTTACCAATAGGGGCATTGTGGAGGTGGGCAAAGGATGTTGTCTTAAGCTAGAGTAGGATTCAATTAGTGACAGTGTGAAAATAGCAAAGATAAAACATGCCACCACTGAATTTAGTAATTTGTATCCCATTTCTACCTTTTCTGTGTGTTACTCTTCACCTGAGGATCTTCTTCCATCAATTTTTAGATAGAGTGGAAGGGAAGGGGGGTAGGGAGAGAAAGAAACATGGCTTGGGAGAGAGACATGTGAATTGGTTATCTCCTACATGACCCTAACCCCTGACTGGGGCTAAGAATCAAACCTGCAACCCAGGTATGGGCCCTTGACCAGGAATAGAACCCATGCAGGCCTACACTCCAACAGCTGAGCCAAATTGACCATGGCCTATTTCTACCTTATTATCATTCAGGTATTTAATCTAGAAGTTATTTGGGAACCTAAATTATCTAAGTAATTATTCTGGTGCTCCACTGTATTTGTTATGTAAATACAATCATTAAGTGAAACTTAAAAGTAGATTTACCAAAAAATATGTGGAGAATATATGCATCGCAAAAATGATTATTGGATATATTCATATAGATCAACACACATTGAACTATGTGTTATTGGGGCATACTCAGAAAGCAAAGAACAATGAGAAATTTCTAGACTGTTATAAAGGACTTATATTTTGTTTAAAAATTAAGATTTTAGCCCTAGCAGGTTTGGCTCAGCGGTTAGAGTGTCGGCCTGCGGTCCAGAGAGACCCGGGTTCGGTTCCTGCTAAGGGAACATACCTTGGTTGCAGTTTGTCCCTTGCCCTGGTTGGGTCGTGCAGGACGCAGCCACTCGATGTGTCCCTTTCACGTCGAAGTTTCTCTCTCTCTCTCTTCCTCTCTTTCCCTCCCACTCTATCTGAACAAAAAAATGGAAAAATGTCCTCGGGTGAGGATTAAAAAATAAATTAATAAAAATTAAAATTAAGGTTTTAAGTTGCTTTCAATACTTTTAAAAGGCTATACCCAATATGTAAATAAATTAGACTTGAATATAAAGTAAGGAAAATCTTCACCTCAGATTCTTCTGAGTACTTTGCCATTAATTAGAGAAAAGAACTTTAAGAGACTATGTCTACTGTTATAAAAATATTTATTATCAAAATTATCACATTTCTCTGTACATAACCTAAAGGCAAAAATACAATTTATACATGAATGATTTAAGTGGGTCTGAACATTCAGCATCTATTCAGTAAAATCTTAATGCTCTTTCATAAGTTTTACAAATATCCGTGTAGTCTATTTCTATTTTATAGAACGCCATTTACACAGCTGATGTCATTGAGATACCAACATTTCTTTTTCTCTAGTGTTTTAATGATAGTTTACAGTGTTTGGGTTAATTAATCAACTGCTTTAAATCTTTGGTAAATACAAGTATTTACATGCAAAAATGTTTAAATTTCAGTAAAAACTGGGAATTAAAATTACTTATTGCAAATAGTTTTGTGTAATTCATAAGTGCGTAAACCAAAATCCCATCATCAAGAAAAGTCCCTATCAAGACTTCTGATGATAAAATCTGAAATTCGAAACAAAGGGTTTGAGGCTTCTATGGCCACTCCCAGAAGCACCACAACACTAGGCCATGTCAAAATTAAATACAAATGAGGAACACGTACACAGTCCTGATTATTTTTGAGAAGCCTAGTTTTCTCCATATCCCAGTTTAAACATCGATTTGACATGAGTTTATTATCTCTTTAAAGCCTATTATCTTACAAGAGCAAGAGAGCCATTGCAAGAAGTCATACTGTTTTCAGATACCAATTCATCCTCTTGCCAATAATTTGTCCATGAAAATATGGATTATTTCTTGAAATGATTTGTGGGGAATATAGCAAAATGCCCTTTCCTTCCTTCCTTCCTTCCTTCCTTCCTTCCTTCCTTCCTTCCTTCCTTCCTTCCTTCCTTTTTTTGCTTTTTCATTCCTTCTCTAAGAGTAATGTACTAGGCTGCCCCATCAACCTGCATATTATACCTGAACTCCACAAAATTTCCTTACGCATTACAGCTGTCATTCATTAGCTCTCAATCTCAATGATTCACAGATGAAAACATCCTGGCATGAAATCTTCTTACTCCCCTTGTTAAAAACACTCCAGGAAGTATTTAAATTCTAATGCTCTTGAATTCTTTGATAATTAGGATTGTTTCTGCAGAGATGTTAATGCCGGAGTGTAGAGAGTATAATTAAATGTATCAAAAATACATCTTTTTAAACCTAGAAAATGGATGCCTGTGAATTACCACCACTGCAGGGTGGAGAACAGCCCATCTCTCTGAGTTAGGCTCTGAATGCATGGTTTCTTTCCCTAACATCAGTGTTCCAACCTATTGTTTCATTTATAAACAAAGCAAAGTGAGAGTTTTGCTCTCACCTTGACAATTCTTCTCTCCCTCCAACTGCCAACATTCTGAATTCAGTGCATATTTTAAAATTCACCCAAGACTAGGCACCTGGCAATAAGTGTTCACTTACTATGTGATGTGTGAACAGGGAAAGCAGCATAATAAAGGCCCTGCATTTATCAGAAGAGGCTTTCTTCGAAGTTTTCACACAGGTTCAATGCCTTGGTCGCAACTTTGAATAAAACGTTTTGACTCATTCGTCATTCAAAGTGTATGTTATCTTAGTCACCAGTTTTTCCTCCCTAGAGCATATAGATATATACAAAATGTACATATACATACATTTCTAGTCATATAGTATAAACTAAGCCCCACTCCTTTGGATGGCAGGAAAATGCTGATATAATGGACACTCGATGTTCAATAAATTACTAATATGGTATCAACCAAAGGTCTAAAATATCAGTCTGTGGAAACTGATCGCCTATATCTTCACTTCACTTTCTCTTCCATTCCTGTTGATAAGGAGATGAAATCTTCTCCGGGGTTCGATACAAACCTACGTTGAAAGAATAAAGAGCTGGCCATCTGTTAACTCCTGTCGCCCTGCTCTGTGCTCGCCTGGGTCACGAGCTTTGTTCCTCTTCCCCTCAGTGTTCTGATCAAGGAGTTTCTGTTGCTGCTGTCGGTGTCCCAGGGAAGAAGAATTTGCATGCAAACATTCAGGAAGCTGCATTGGCACAGACCCACTTTGATCCCGTACGGTGTGCAGCGTGTCCCTCTTCACACAGCCACTTTTGCCTTCCCCAGGTTCTTTGGTTCCTTGCTTGGGATACACCAGTCGTCAGCCTCAGTAATTGTCTGATAGTGTTTAAAGGCTGATTTGTTGAAGACTGGGAGTTTTTCTACAGACTCAGTAGACAAAGCCTGAAAAGAGAGTGAGGAAACCAGTCATGCCAAATAAATTATTCACAGCATAGTCTGTACTTGAAGTGATTGTTCCAAATAAATTCAGAGGTAACTAGTCAACCATTCAAATACACTCTTTGAATTAATTTAGTAATAAGAGCACACCAGAGCCCACAGTATGTTAGGCTCTATATAAAAGAAAACTAAATTAAATATTATCTCTATCCATAGGGGATGAAATAGTATACATACAAGTTAAATTAGGGAACAGAATTTGTGTTCAATGTTTATGCGTATCTTTTGTTTGGATATTTCTGATATGAGTTGAATAGCAAAGCTATCCTTTCCAGGAAAAACCTTTGCATCTGTGATTAAGTAAGAGTCCGAATCTGATATTAATCTTTTTAAATCTGATACTATAAATCTATAAGCTATTAATGTTTCCCAATTCTTTGAAGACTTTGGCTCATTTAAGAAATAAATGCATTAGTTATTTCAGATGGTCACAGACCACTTGGCAAATAATTCCCTGGCACAGAATGGGAGCCTAGAAACTTAATGTTTTAGCTGCTAATATCCGTAAATACATTTTCCGTCGAAATAGTTGGTAAATGATCAACAGAATCAGGACAGTGACCTTAACAAATAAATCGAGGCTTTATCAGAAATAGGAAGAACATTTATCAAGTTTTAAAGTTTAAACAGAAAATGCCAGGTATTCCACGGACACCTTGTCAGCAGTCAGCTTTCTTTTCCCTGGGTTTCTAATGTTAGATTAGATCTTGAATGAGTGGATATTGGTTATTCTGAGATTGGAACATTATTAGCATCTTTGTCTCACAAGGTGAAGTTAAACAGAAGCACAGCTATTCTCCCAGAGGCCACAGGAGTCGCCTTAAAAACATTCACACAAGCATTTCTCTCTCTGAAACGCAAGTGCTCCTTGGGCAATCATTTTGCTTCACCTGAGGCAGGTAGCCTGGCTCCACCTCCTTATTGGTAAGTTACCATATTAAATATTACACAGTATATCTACACACACTGAACAGAATATAGAATTCCTTGTAGTCATTATTTCATTAACTCAGTGTGGGGTTTCCACTGTAGACCATAGAACTCAGGGCTGTACAAGGAGCGATCGATCTCTTCAGAAATGAGTTTCTTTTTATTGAATTTGAAGTATACCTTTAAGTAGATGATAGCATCTGTTCCATATCCTGATAAAGAGTAGAGATTCAGGTCTCCTTGAAAGTACTTGGCATAGAGACGAGAAATTGGCAAGCCATAACCAAAACCGGCCTAGAGAGGAAAGATCAGTAATTGGTGAAGAAATGGACACGATCTTTGGAATACAAAGTGTAGGAAGGAGTTATTACTGTGCTTGACACTAATGTCCTAGAATCTAGATAGATATTTTCTGCTCCCAATCAGAGAACCCTTGAATTGTTTCACGATTTTAAGCTAGCTTTATCATTCTTTCTCATATCCCCCATGCCCAATTTAAACTGATTAACTTGCCTAAATAATTCTTTATAACCCTGGTGCTACCTTTAGAGCTAAGTGGCTGGGAGGAACTTGACCATATAACTGATCTTACCAAAGGAGCGTTCCGGGAGTTATCCATCACAGGTGTTGGTGCAGTGGAGTACGTATAACTGAAGAGGCGGTCAATGATCCTCAAGGGAACACCACCTCCTCTGTCTGAAATCTACAACAAACAAGTCATCAGAGCCACACAGTAGAAACAATGTGCATTTGTCTTTTACAAAAATGTCTTCCCGTCATTAGAAAGTCACCTGATACGTACAGCTTTGATCTATTGCTCAAAGCCGAGAGTTTTATTATTGGTGACTTTTTAAATTCTCTCGAGAGAGATTCAAAGGAAAAATAGAGAATGGTTACCTTAATTGTCAGATCTTCTTTTCCCAAGACAACAATCACCTCGATCGGTGTGAGGGAAGGCCAGTTTTCCTGGTGTTCAACTGTTGCTCTCATTGCATTCTAAAGAAAACAAAGACACAAGGAATTCAATGGCAGAAGAATGAGGAACAATAAATACCTGGTTTTTATGTTTCAAATAAAAGCAGCACAGAGGGTAATTCAAACTTCTTATTTCCTTTAAGTTAGTAGTTAAAACAGTCCTATAAATAGCCATTAATGAATATGTCATGTAGGATGTATAACGAAAAATATTCATTTACCAGGTAATAGAGTTCCCGGGAGTAAATTCTAATAGAACAATTCTGCTAGTTGTAAAGTTCTTGTTTGTATGCTTAATTTAAATGTAGAAATTGGTTTTTATAGTCCATTTCCTGGCTCTTTCTTTTCTATCTTTCCATTACATTTTACATCCAAACACCACAGACTATTACATAACAGATGAGCAGTGAATCACTGAACCAATTTATTGGCTTTTCTAAAATTTGCTGGGAAAAAGTTGTTACTATTTAAAAGCATAATAAATAATTCTAAATTAAATTTCAATTTGTATGTGATTATCATCTTAACTTTACCAACGATGGCAAAATAAATCTGTGAGCTGGACCATTCAATTTAAAAGTAAATCAAATCAACAAAAAAGCATCTTTTGTCCTTTAACAGAGAAGAAACTCGAGTTTTCAGACAACTGGATGAGTCTCATACAGATGCAGTTTTGGTTTATTTCACCCATTTTCCTCTCTAACCTTTCAGCAAATTATCTGGTTTCTGCTTTCGATTTAATATTAAGTTCTAATCATTAGTAAAGTAAAGATAAAATAGATCAGATGTTCGTAGTAGTATAGTCAGTACCTCATTAGAATAAGTTAGGAAACAGTAAATTCTGAGAAGAGTTATATCAGAATTGGAAGCAAATTTCACTTCTTTTAGGCTTCCTCTTCCCCAGTCCAGGGGACTCTTGGAAGCATCACAAAGCTTCAGGTGTTTTTCTACCTTTTGGTTAAGTACAGAGTTGTAGTTTGGTCTTGGAAACCCAGGACAGGATTTGATTTTAGCACCTGGCTACTCCAGACCAATAACATCTTTGTCCTCTGAGAGCTTGGTTAGAAATTCTCAGAGCCCGAGAATCAAAATCTCTGTGTGGGGCAGAGCCTAACGATCTGTGTTTTCACGAGCTCTGAAGGTGATTCTACGGTACATGGAAATTTGGGAAGCACTGCGCAGAAAGTGGACTGTGCACCAGCACCTGTCAGCTTATTAGAAATTCAGAATCTCAGGCTCCACCCAGACCCACTGCATCAGTATTTGCATTTTAACAAAACCACCAGGTGATTCATAAGCACGTTCAAGTAGATAACTGAAGGAATAGCCTGTCCTCTGAGTATATTCTATACTCGGGTTGAGACCCTGCCACATTCAGGTTCTGGACCTGAACCTCTGCATTTGGAATTGGACCAGCCTGTGGGGGTGAAAGAGACAAAGCCTCATCCCTGAAGCATTTACCCCGTGAACTTTCTTAATGAATGCACAAATGAATATTGCTTTGTTGGACACCTGAACAAATAATGGGCCTAGGGTGCCCAGAGATAGCATGAATCATACTGTACATTCTCAAATACATGTTGATACTACAAGGAACTTGATGTACTCTTTCAAACATTAACTGTAGCCTCCTGTTAGGAGCACAGAAGCTGGCTCAGGAGAACATTGTGAGGCTCCTGTTTAGTCAGAGATGATAAGGAAAATTAAAATATAACCAGCGAATTTGGTGTGAGGGAAGCCAGTGTTGCAATCACTATGGAAGTGTCTTACCTTGAATAGTTCAAAGAGCATATGGTGAAGGTGAGAAGGAACATACACAATGTGAATCGGTTGCCCTGGAGATTTTCCTAGAAAAGAATTAAACTTATTAGAATTGGTAAGTAAATGCTTCATTAAAATAAACTTCCATAACTATTTGATTAATATTTTAGACTTAAATAGGATTGGAATATTTCCCATCCTCCTCACTCCAAAATCCTACCTTAGAACCTTAACTCTTGAACACAAAAGAAAACTGGCTTATTTTCAAAATGCTGTTACAGTGGCTACCTAGGGCTCTCTGGTTCATTCCTGCATTTCTCCGCAAATGCATAGAGCAGATGAGGTGTGCAACGAGGGTGCTACAAATTAAATTACATGGATTATCTGTTTCTATTTTCAAAACTTCAGTACTGGACAATATCAGAGTTAAATGTATATGCACCACAAGAAAGAAGAAAAAACTAATGTGTCTATAGTATAACATAAAAATTAATGCTAGCTATAATATTTTGAAATTGAAGGAACACATGGAAAATTACTCAGGGATGCACGGGAAAATAACATGTCTGATTATTCTTGATTTTTATCACCCAAACATTAAATCTTATAGACTAAATATGCTCAAATTTCACCAAGAGGCTAAAGAAAACAGAGAAACAAAAATCTCATGAGACTGTTTGAAAAGAAAACTAAACATATTATTCTTTGGTGTGCCAGGCCTTGGCAAAGTTTGAATCAGAAAACACAAGGTCTGGCTCAGTTCCCTCTTTATTTTATCAAACAGTCCAAGCAATTCATCTACAAGTTATGCAACAATGCTGTTACTGCTTTGAGATATTTTTCAATCTTTATTTGCATTTTTATTTTTAGTTGGGCAATCAATTATATTTGTATATCCTCAACTGAGTTAGGTTACTCATAATTTGAGCAACTTGATTTCACTCTCACCATCAACAAACATTGTTCATGTATAACTATTACTTGGAAAAGATGTTTACTTTGACTCGAAGGGAGAATGTTATTCCAATTTAAGTATGCTATCATGCTTTGAGAAGCAACTATGGAACAGGATAAAAATAGTGCCTTGCAGTCCTCATGTAATCAATTCAGTCACTGAGGGAAGACTATATCTTTTCAGGTATCCTACAGTTGAAGCTATTAAATGAAGCATGCTCTGCTTTCCCAAACTGGTATATACTTATAGTGCAATTTAAAATTTATAAGAACATTTAACATGAGACCTACCTTCTTAAATACAGGGTGACCCCAAAAAATGTATACAGAGTGTCTGTAGAGTCTATTACATTTGAAAGTGAAATGTATTTGAATAAACACTGGCTTTATACTTATTCAAAGTTATGTATACATTTTGGGGGACACCTTATATTTAAGTATACAGTACAGTATTGTTAACTATAAGTACGATGTTGTACAGCAGATTTCTAGATGTTATTCATCTTTCAGAACTGAAATTTTATACCCATGGAATAGTGACTCCTCATTGCTCCCTCCCCCAGTCTCTAGCAGCCAACTTTCTACTTTCTGCTTCTATGAGTTTGACTTATTTTAAATATCTCATGTAAGTAGGGTTATGCGGTATTTGTCCTTATTTCTTATGGTGCATTTTGAAGTATTTTTGTTTCCAGATCTTATGAGTCACCTCTTCAGGAGGATATCATCTTCACTATCAAGTGGTGGCTCCTACATCTGTTCTCCTATCCCCCCAATTCTGTAGTAAGCAGTCTTTCTTTGGCCTAAGATATTGAAGCTAAGTTTCGACTCTATATCCCAAACTCTTTGTTAAAACTATTCTCTTTTACCAATCATCACTAGCAACTGAACATGCTCAATCAGAACTTTCCAATTGAGATAAAGAGAACCTTGCCTTCAAGAGGAAGTGTATAAAATCTAGGCACGTTCAGAGGGAAAAGTGGAACACAGAGGTTGCTCTGTATTTACAGTATCAATCACACTGGGAGATACTGCATTTTACATAGATGAAAATATATTTCATTCATAGCTTACCATTCACTTGTGTGAGCTTTAATTCTGGAGATGTTAAATAATACTGATCACAAAGCATCTTTGAAGACTCAAAGGCATCTGGAATAGAAGGTTTTGAACATAATAATGAAATTAATTTGTGCCAAGTAAAATTTTCAAGTGATCTTCGGTGTGTACACTACCCTCAATCTAAAATATTCATTAGAGTACAAATTTATTTATATAAAAGAATACCTTTTACATATTTTATTAAAGAAAGAATTATGACAGTGTTTAAGTTATAGCTATAACAATAGGAATATGCACACTTTAGAGAGTAAATACAATATATAAGAATATGGCACATTAACCACTGATGTTTGGATTTTTTTATTATGTTATAGATGCATGTTTAAACCCCTGATCCTCAAAAGCAAAGGACCTTCATGACAGTACTTAGAAAAATGTAAAGGGAAAACTCTGACTATGAATTCATTCACAGAGTTATCTCAACTATATGTCAATCACACAATGTACATTTTCAATAAGGGAAATGCAGAAATCTAGAAATTACCTTCGACTACTGCTACTACATCACAGTTTGGGTCAATGCTTCCAATGTGGCTTGGGTTTCCTGTCTCTGAGTCACTAAATAAAAGAACTGTTGAAAAATAAATACAAAAAAAAGATTATATAAAAATCAGGATAATACTGAACTACCACTGACAGAAAATGTGACCCACCAAACAGTAAAACATTTAGTTAGAGTATGGCTTATAGTCTACACCATCTCTGTATATCATGATTATGATAAACTAACTTACTGTGCTGGTTCATTAGCATCCGGGTAGAAATACGGTTCATGTAAAATCGATCCAAGAAATACTGAAGATTTTGATTGGTGACGGGGTCAACTGTACAACCGTCTTTAAATTCTATGATTCCTTGTGCCATTGTGGGAACTACATTATGGTGTCTATTTCGAACTTTGATGAGAGTATCTACAAATCTAAGCCAAAATATATTTACATTTAGTGAAAGTTCAAGTAAGGTTCATTCATTTATCTTTTATAGATTATCAATATACATATCATATATTATAGGAGTATGTCTGGAAGTAGTCAAAGTTTTAGACACTCATTCTAATGCACGAAACTTACTCTGATAATGTTTTCTGGTCTTCGGGACTTTTCTCATGGAATTCCACCAAATCCATCAAGCTCTGGATGTACCTATAAAGTGACAAATGTGCTTTAAGTTTTTAAACTAAATAATCAGATACAAATGGCTGAAAATAGTGTCTTTTTCAAATGATTTTTAAAGAGAAAGTATTATGATTAAACTTAAAACTCCAAGCCATTTGGAAAACAGTATCTTTAAAATAACAACGACAAAAAAAAAAGTACAACTTTAACTCTTAACTATCAAAGTTAAAATTTATATTTGTTTAACTATTGCAGATCAGTATCAGGTTTCTGTTTTGTTTGGCAACTGTTTTGGGGTGTTTGTTTGCTTGTTTGGTTTTTATAGCAAAAGGATTTAAAAACAACTTTTTAAGAAAGACTTCATATTTTTTCTTATTCCATTCATAGGTGAGTAGAAGTCTGGAAAGCAGTAAATACTATGCATTGAAATGTGTTTCAGATTGTATATTTTTAATGAGTATACAACACATATTTTTCTCAGATCAATGAACAAAGAGCTGTGGAGTCAGTAGATTAGGGTAAGGCTCTGGTGCATTTCTGCCTCAGTGCATATCCTGGCTCTATTCTCTGAAAATCTGCTCCTTTGGGTTATCTGTTCTCTGTAAGCTTCAATATCCTTATTTATAAAATGAGACGATAATAACTGACACTGAGTACTGTCTGTGTGCTAGATACTTTTGTAAGTGCTTTTTAATGGATTACCTCATTTAATTATAGTTAAATATCCCTTTGAGTCATATGCTTTGTTCTCCTCAATAATAGACGGGGGAATTGAGGCATAAAGAATTTAAGACACTTGACAAAAATTGTATAATGAGGAAGAGCAGGATTTGAACTCAGGGCCTGCTCTGTTAATTGGCTTGCAAATAAAAAAGATCAGACCCTCTGTGAATAGTAGTCATTCATATCTGCTTCTAGGATAGGATTCCTTTTACGATATCAAACTGTCTTATTATTTTAAACACAAAACAAATTGTAACTGTCAATTAATTTTCATATTTCTTCAAGAAGTACAAATTACATTGTGAAAGAATCGACCTTTTCAGGATAAAATAGTCTGTTTCTAGTTTTATAACTGCCCTTATGATAACTTACTCTAAATTAATAAAAAATTTACATTTCAAAAGTATTTACTATTCAGACCACTTGCGTTCCAGCTATGATGTTAATATAAGAATTCATACTCAGATAACTGTCTTAAAACTAGATACTGTTTCAGAATAGTTCACTACTTACCAACTTTTAACTAGCTGCACTGAAGAGGTGGTAATTAATCGATCAGGAAGGATATCAATTTCCTTCAGAATATTGGCAAGCCTCACAGGCAGTTCTTGTCTCAAAAACGCAAAAGAAGTTCTTTCACATGCGTTTTCTGAACCTGTAATAAACAACAGTTATTTCGTATTTGAAAATAAGTACGTCTAAATAATATATTTGAATAACATTAACTATCCAATATTAAGTACACATATATGTTATAAAATTATATTTCAGCCTCAGTTGGTTTACTGTTTATAGATAATTCAGAAGTATATCCTTGTCCTTTTCTCTTTTTCAAGTTACCAATATGAGAATTATTGTTTTGTTTTTTTGAAGAGGATTCACTTCCAAGAAGTCAGAATATCCTACAGCTTTTAAGATTCGTACAAGAGTGCAGGGTTCAGTCAACCCCACCATGTTCAGAGTTCTAGGTATGAAATTGGAGTGGGAGACAAGGGAGAGGGATAGTCATCTTGATGTTTCCAGGCTGGTGATAAATAACATCACATTTAAATCCTGGAAAATTTCCTTGTAATGTTACTGCAGTAAGCCTTTGAACATTTGCAGCGGTGATACAAATGTATGGAAAACTTGAATGGTAAAGAAACAAAGAAATTGGTTAGGAACGCAGAGCTGTCCCCTGTGGAGGGTGGCTAAGGGATAGCATGTCATTTAATCTGAGGCTCGATTATAGTATTAGGAATCTTCTCCAAGAAGCACTATATGCTTCCAGGGGCTGACATTTCTCGTTCATTGTTAAATGTTGACTGAAAGCAGAAAGTATTTTGACGGAAACTTTGGACCGGAAAGATGAGCTCAAACCATCCAGCAATAGCGGAGCTGCAAAGTGCCTCTACCTGCAAACACACACTGTC
Source organism: Molossus molossus (assembly GCF_014108415.1). Classification (NCBI taxonomy): domain Eukaryota; kingdom Metazoa; phylum Chordata; class Mammalia; order Chiroptera; family Molossidae; genus Molossus; species Molossus molossus. The sequence continues at coordinate 31,849,026 of NW_023425401.1, read as the reverse complement.
AGAAAGAAGCCAGGTGTGGGGAAAACCGAGGTGCGCTGGCGAGGAGGCTCCAGGCTTCAGCAGGAAAGCGGACCCCGGTTGTTTCTCAACTGTGAGCCCATCCCTCCCTGCACCAGGACTTGAAGTGAAGGCAGCTCCCCACCCGGGCCCTCCGCCCTCGCTCACCGAAGTCCAGCAGCTGCTTCATGGACAGCGGGGACGGACTGTAGCGGGAGAAATGGTCGACCTCGCGGGGGACCAGGCTGGCGCGGCTCAGCGTGCCGGCGCCGCGCAGCACGAAGCGGGCCGCCTTCATCTCGATGCCCACCGGTCCTGGCAGGGGCTGGGCTGTCTTGAGGGCGAAGGCTGCAAGGAGCAGAGCCCGGGACCTGGAAGGGAGCGGGCGTGTCCCGACGTGGAGCGCAGGTGTGCTGGAGGGCTGGTGGCACCCCGGTGTGTGCTGAGGTTCAGGGGTGTCTCGGAGTAGAGGAGTCCGGCAGTGAGTCAGAAGAGCAGTAAGTAGCTTGAGATTCAAGTGCTTTTCTGGCCACCACCGGCAGTCTCCTGCGGTTTTATTTGTTTCCTGGCGAGCTCCCCCCAACTCCAACGGGGAGGAGTTAAAAGGACTTGGAAACGGGTTCAGAGCCCGAGCCCGGTCAATCGGCTCCGATAAACAGCTTTGGGCCCCGCCCCCAAGAGGTCCCTGGGGAGTGGCCTGGAGCAGGTGCGGAAGCCGTGAGGGTAGGGGGGGTAGGAGGACCCCAAAGGGAGCATCTGGGGGTAGGTGGCCTCGAGATCAGCAGCCACTTGGGACAGGGCACCGGATCGCGTGGGCTGGCTGCCTGCCCAGACTCGTCCTTGTTTACAAGTGCCAGGCTGTCTCAATGTCACACACTCCTAGCCAGAAACTATTTCCAAGAAATCTGGCCCCTGGGAGCTCATTGGTTCTTGCTAAGAGCGGGCTTTTACAGTAACCACTGAGCGGTGTTCAAAAGTATAGGCTTCTCTGTCATTGGACCGCGAAAGGAATAAGCAGCCGGAAGAGTTCTTCCAGCAAGAAAACCGCACACGTCAGGAACTGGAAGTTCCTTTTGCTGAGACTTGAGACGCTGCCAAAATACATTAACTTCCTTGTGGCAATAAAAGGCCATCGATTTGTTTCTCTTCATTAGGTCGAACTCTGTTAATTAAAAACAAAATAAAAAATGGATCAGTTTGTCAGTTTGAATCACCTTCTTTTTCTCCCATCAAGAATTTACTCGCTCTGATCCCCTGTGTGAAATATACTTGATTCAAATCTTTCCTAAATCTTTCTTTTCTAGCCTTAAATGCCCTGCATAAACTATGTGCTGCAAGAGATCTTTCCTGATTGTTCCCCCCTTTCCAAATACGCCTTTGTCACTTCCTACATTACATTTCAGCTATTTATGTTCTTTAAATTATTATTATTATTATTGATTTTAGAGAGAGGTGGGAAGGGAGAGAGATAGAGAGAAACATCAATGAGTGAGAATCATCACCATGGATCCATCAGCCCCACACTGAGGATCAGCCTGTAAGCCCAGCATGTGCCCTGACTGGGAATCTAACTTAATACTGCTTGGTGCATGGAAAGATGCTCAACGAACTGAGACACACCACTTGCTTCACCATGGACCCCCTCGCCTGAAAGATATCAGATTTGGAACTATGCTGCATGCATCTGTATGATTCCTCCCCTAATTAGTTGCTGTTCAAGCTGGGGAAACATGGGGGGAGTTTCAAATTGCGTCTCCACTTGGATATGGGTCTTGATACTACTATGGTTTATATTCTGAATCCTTTGTTACATATTTGCATAGCTGGATGAAACAAAATAAAACAAAAAAAGTGTTCCAGGAGCCAAAAGACTAAAAAAAACCTCTCTCTGATGAAGCAAGTAAATTTAAGATAAAAAAAATCTTTTCTTTTTCCTGGATTAGATCCTTAACACAGAAGTAATAGAAAAGTATGCATTTGCTTTTCTTACCATGTGTGTGGGGTCTGGAATAGGCAAAAAATATATATTACAAAGAATTATACTCTTTAATCTGCAGAGGAAAGGCAGTGTAAATGATACATTACAGGCAGTCCTAATTTAGGAAAACACAATGAGTGCTTGGCCTGGCTTACCCAGCACTATTCCCCTGGGTGTTGTGTGATGATTAAAGATCAGGTGAAGTCTTATGATGTTCACAGAGGTGGCTAAGTGCTAAATGTGTACAGAGGTCACCAAACTTTTGTCTCCATGACATCCCATCCAAAAATATTTATCAGGTTACTCTCGCAATGAATTACATTCTTTAATGTCATTTCTCCATGACGGGAACTGTTATTATAATTGGTAGCATTTATAGTTGCTGGACTGGAATAGCCAGGTCAAGTTTTTTACCCAGTTGGCAAAAACACTATATTACATGCAGCCTCTGCTTTCCGAAGGTTGTGTTAAGCAATTTTGTTTGTCTGTTTTTTAAAGTTTTTTTTCTTTATTGATTTTTAGAGAGAAAGGAAGGGAGAGGGAGACCACATGTTAGGGCACAAACTAAGTCTGTACAGGTTCAAGAAGACTGAAATCATATCAATCATCTTCTGAGCACAATGGCATGCAACTAGAAATCAATTGCAACAAGAACATGCAAAGACATTTGAAAACATGGAGGCTAAATAGCATGTTATTGAACAGTAAATGGGTTACCATGAAGATCAAGAAGAAATTATAAACTTCATGGAAACCAATGAAAATGAACACACAACAACACAAAATCTATGGGATGCAGCGAAAGCAGTTATGAGAGGGAAGTTCATAGCACTACAGGTCTACCTCAAGAAGCAAGAAAAATTTCTAATAGATTATCTAACCTCACAACTTAAAGAACTAGAAAGCAAACAAAAATAAAACCCCAGAGCAAGAAGAAGGAAGGAAATAGTCAAGATCAGAGCAGAAATAAATGACGTGGAGACCAATTAAACAATTCAAAGGATCAATGAAACAAAGAACTGGTTCTTTGAAAAGATAAACAAGATTGATGGACCCTTAGCTAGACTCACCAAGAAACAAAGAGAGAGAACCCAAATACACAAAATCAGAAATGAAAGAGGAGAAATAATAAGTGACACCACAGAAATACAAAGGATTGTTAACAGATATTATGAACAATTTGACAACATCAAATTTGACAATCTAAGTGAAATGGACAAATTTCTATAAACACATAGTCTCCCAAAACTGACCTGGGAAAAGAGAGAAACTTGAACAGACCAATAACAACAAAAGAAATTGAAAATGTAATCAAGACTCTCTCAGCAAACAAAAGCCCAGGCTTGGATGGCTTCATGGGGTAATTTTACTGAACATTCAAAGAAGAACTAATACCCATTCTCCTCAAACTATTTCAAAAAATTCAAGAAGAAGGAAGACTTCCAAAATCATTTCATGAGGCCAGCATAATTCTAATTCCAAAACCAGAAAAGGACACTACAAAGAAAGAAAACTACATCATATCCATGATGAACATAGATGCCAAAATCCTGAACAAAATACTAGCAAATTGAATCCAGCAATACATCAAAAAATTTATTCACCATGACCAAGTGGGATTCATCCCAGGGATGCAAGGCTGGTGCAATATTCACAAATCAATAAATATGATACACCACATAAACAAAATGAAAGATAAAAATCATGTGATCACATCAATAGACTCTGAAAAAGCATTCGACAAAATCCAGCACCCATTTCTGATAAAAACACTTAGCAATCTTAAAATAGAGGGACCATATCTCGACATAATAAAGGCCATATATAAAAGACCTACAGCCAACATCATACTCAATGGGCAAAAACTAAAAGCATTTCCCTTAAGAACAGGAACAAGACAAGGATACCCACTTTCACCACTCTTATTTAATATAGTACTAGAAGTCTTAGCCACAGCAGTCAGACAGGAAGAAAAAATAAAAGGGATCCCAATTGGAAAGGAGGAAGTGAAACTGTCATTATTTGCAGATGACATGACACTATACATAGAAAACCCCAAAGACTCCATCAAAATTTACTAGACTTAATCAATGAATTTGGCAAAGTAGCAGGATACAAAATTAACATCAAGAAATCAATGGCATTCTTATACACCAATGATGAATTTACAGAAAGAGAAACTGAAAAAACAATTCCATTAACCATTGTGGCAAAAAAATTAAGATACCTAGGAACAAACTTAACCAAATAACTAAAGGACCTGTTCGCAGAAAACGACAGGTCATTGAAAAAAGAAATGGAGGAAGATATAAAAAAGTGGAAGAACATACCTTGTTCATGGATCGGAAGAATCAACATCATTAAAATGTCCATACTACCCAAAGCAATCTATAGATTCAATGCAATCCCCATCAAAATACTAATGACATACTTCACAGAACTAGAACAAATACTTCAAAAGTTTATATGGAACCAGAAAAGACCTTGAATATCCACAGCAATCTTGAAAAAGAAAAACAAAGTTGGAGGGATTACATTACCAGATTTCAGGTTATACTACAAAGCCACTGTAATCAAAACAGCCTGGTACTGGCACAAGAACAGGCATATAGACCAGTGGAACAGAACAGAGAACCCAGAAATGGACCCAAGAAATTATGTTCAATTAATATTTGACAAAGGTGGCAAGGGCATACAGTGGAGTAAAGACATCCTCTTTAATAAATGGTGTTGGGAAAATTGGACAGCTGTATGCCAAAAAATGAAACTAGACCATCAACTTACACCATACACAAGAATAAACTCAAAATGGATAAAAGACTTAAATGTGACTCATGAATCCATAAAAATCCTAGAAGAAAATGTAGGCAACAAAATTTCAGACATCATATGCAGCAGAATTTTCACTGATACATCATCTAAGGCAACAGAAACAAAGGAGAAAATAAACACATGGGACTACATCAAACTTAAAAGCTTCCGCACAGCAAAAGATTCAATCATCAAAATGGAAAGGCAACCCACTGTATGGGAGAGCATAATTGCCAATGATATATCAGATAAGGGCTTAATTTCCAATATATAGAGAGTGCTCATATAACTCAGCAAAAGGAAAACAAAGAACCCAATTAAAAAATGGGCAGAGAAACTAACTAGACACCTCTCTAAACAAGACATACAAATGGCTAAGAGACACATGAAGAAATGCTCAACATCACTAATCGTCAGAGAGATGCAAATTAAAACAACAATGAGGTATCACCTCGCACCTGTCAGAATGGCCACCATCAACAAATCATCAAACAAGTGTTGGCGAGGGTGTGGAGAAAAAGGCACTCTAGTGCACTGCTGGTGGGAATGCAGACTGATGCAGCCACTATGGAAAACAATAGCATGTTACCTCAAAAAATTAAAAATTGAACTTCCATTTGACCCAGTGATCCCACTTCTAGGAATATACCCTAAGAAGCCTAAAACACCGATAAGAAAGAATACATGTACCCCCATGTTCATAGCAGCACTATTTACAATAGCTAAGATCTGGAAACAGCCCAAGTGTCCATCAGTAGACAAATGGATAAAAAAGCAGTGGTACATATACACAATGGAGTACTATGCAGCTGTAAGAAAGAAAGATCTCTTATCCTTTGAGATGACATGGAGGGACCTGGAAAGTATTATCCTAAGCAAAATAAGCCAAACAGAGAAAGACAAGTATCATATGATCTCACTTATTTGTGGAATGTAATGAACAGAAGAGTCTGAGGAATGAGGTAGTCTCCCAGAGACGTCGAAGTGGTATACAGATGGACAATCCCCAGAAGAGGGGGTGATGGGGGAAAGATAAACCACAGAACTTATATGCATGTATGCATGAACAATGGACATGGACAACAAAGTTGGGGACAGAGCGGGGGGGATCAATGGAGGAAAAACGAGAAACATCTGTAACAGAAATAAATTAATTAATTTTTTAAAAAAGGTTTTTTTCTTTATTGATTTTCAGAGAGAGAAGGGAGAGGGAGAGAGAAATGGAAACTTCAATGAGACAGAACACCGATTGGCCACCTCCTGCATGACCTCCACTGGGGATTAGGCTCACAACCTGACCGGGAATTGAACCAGTGACCTGTTGGTGAGTCACCAACATGTGAGTCAATGCTCACCACTGAGCCACACCATCCGGGCTAAGCAACTTTGTGTTTAAGAAAGACCTGTACCTGTTTTCTCTAACTAAAAGAATTCCAAAGATGATTTTGCTTTATAGAAGCAGGGCTGGAACTACCTTCGATTTGGTGGGCAAGAATGTTCTCTCTGAGAAAGTGACAATTTTAGGAGATGGCACATCCTTCTATCAGGGGAGGAGAAGGGACTATTGGTGAAAGTATATCGGTGAAAAGATTGGGGAAAGCCAGGCCTAAGTCACTATTTGGTCTCTGATATTTCTTATAATTATAAATTATAATTGGTGTTTTAAAAGATGCCAAGAGCTGGAATAGATGCCTTTATAGGTGCAAAAACATCTTCTCTCAAGTGTCTCAGACTAAGAGTGGCTGATGGAAAGCAACAGCCAACTGTTTTGTTTTTTTTTCCAATGGGACTTTCATTTAATCCTCAGTGCAAAAAAAAAAAATCACAATTAAATGCATTGAAAAACACGTCATAAGAGATATTTGATCAATATGTCATGTTGGTGGTGATAGTAATGGTACTGGATGGTGGTGATGCTAGGCACTCAGGGGTGTTTGGAAGAAGAGCTTTTTGGGAATCAAGGAATGCTTCCTCTGAGTACTGGCTTTTGTGATGATCTTAGAAGGTTGAGTTAGATTCAGCAAATTATTGGTAGACAGTGGAGAAGGATGTCTAAACCTGACAGTGGAGAAGGATGTAAAAGCAAAGAGATGGGAGCTGGGAACATAATGGAGAAAGGATGACTAATTTAATCTGGCTGCTTTCTAGAGTACCCGTAGGGAGAAGAAAATAGGCAGTTAGGGTTATATCATGAAAGCCTTAAATGCTGATATTTGTGGAGTAGACAACAAGAAACTATTGAAGCTTATTAAGCAGGGAGCACATTGTTCCCTGCTCAAATTTGTTAGCAGTTAAACAATTTAATGCAAGTGAACTTCATTGAACACCCACTGTGCACCATTAGAATAGGTGCTGGAGCCCTCGCCGGTTTGGCTCAGCGGTTGGAGCGTCTGCCTGCGGTCCTGAGAGACCCGGGTTCAGTTCCCGCTAAGGGCACGTACCTCGGTTGCAGTTTGTCCCCGGCCCTGGTTGGTCATGCGGGTGGCAGCCACTCGATGTGTCCCTTCACGTCGATGTTTCTCTCACTCTCTCTTCCTCTCTCTCCCTCCCACTCTATCTGTACAAAAAATGGAAAAATGTCCTCGGGTGAGGATAAAAAAAAAAAAAAGAATAGGTGCTGGGGACAGAGATGAAAAAGGCATAGTCCCTGTCTTCAAGCATGGGAGACAGACATGTAAATAATCTAAAGAAAAACTGTGTGATGCATAGGAGGCATGTGTTAGGGGAGGGAAAGGACAAGTAGTCAGGGAAGACTTCCTTGGAGGAGGTGATATGTGATCCGAGTTATAAAGGTTGACTAGAAGTTCATAGGCAGACCAAGAGGAAAGGTGTTGGGACAATGGAGAGAATGAAAAGAGACACTTTGTTGGTATGATCTTTGTCAAATCTGAAAAGGAAAAACTTTAAACCTGTCCTACTGGGAGGGGGGTGATTTTATTATAGAAGCAGGGAAGTCAGAAGGATCAGGAGGAAAGGAAAGGTTGAGTGAGAGGAGGGGGCACAAATTATGAGTTCGCTTGGGAACACTTTGGGTTAATGAGAAACCACTGAGGAGACCGTCACAGCTGTGATTACTGGTGAAGGGAAGGTGAGAACTCAAAGGCTATTATACTCTTGCTGACAAGTGATGATAAATGGATGGGAGGCACCCCCAGTTTCTCTACACAGGACTCCCCTCTCTTATTAGGCTACAGGTATATCTCACTTGTTTTCCTGTGCACAATATTTCCTTCTGGAGCAGCACTTGGTTTCATTCCTGACCTCCTTACAGTTACATGTAAAGACCAAATCCTTCCCCTCTCTAAAACAACACCAAAACAAAGTAGTTTTTTGTTGTTGTTGTTGTTGTTTTTGCGTCTGGAGCTCCAATGTTATCAGAAAAAAACTAGTGAATACTGAAGCTAACACATCTTGACTTTTTGTGGAAAGACAAAATTAATTTTTGTTTCAGCTCCAAATATAGGTTTAGCATTGTTCCTCTGCAGCCCCTCAGAAATATACCAGTTGAGTTTCATGTTTGCTTTTACAAAATAATAAGGGAAGGTGAGCAAAGGAAATGAAAAATTAATGAAAGAAGAAAAACATTGTGTAATAAACATATGGAAGCATGCTCTAACTAATGAGTAAGAAAATATAAAGTAATGAGATAATTAGACATAATTTTTCTGCCATCAGGTTGACAAATAACAAAAATGACTAAAAACATCTCATGTTGGCAGGTGCTGGGGGAAATGAACACTCTCTTATACTATTTGTAGGAGTGTAAAACTGGCAATTTTTCTTTGAAAGGCAGTTGATAGAATCTATAAACATTTTAAGGATAGGTACCTCTAGTTTTAGCTATCACACTTCTAAAACTTATCCTAGAGTTTTGCCAGCAGAGAGCATCAAGATACATGTACATACACGATTGTTCATTGGTGTATTACCTGTTTCCTACCTGATACTGCTTCCTCCACTGTAGCCTTTCACAGGCCATCCCTCAGCCAACCCAGCTGGGAGCTCCGGAGCAAGCATTTCCCATTAGTCCTACAATGAGCAGAAACAAGTTATTTCTCTGGTCCTTGAATGTGTGTATAACTGGAATTTACATACCTGGTGACTGGCATTTGGAATAGCCCCACATTAGCTGCCATAGTGGCGAAGACCGAGTATAAACCTCTGAAACTGCCCATGAATAAGGTGGCACATACAAAAACAATATGCTATCCTGGTAGGAATGACAGAGATTAGTTCCATTCTTATAAGTCTCTCCAGTGGTGGTTCCATTATATCTCCACTGAATTCATCTGTGGAAACTAGGTTGTTCCTTGAGAATGACTGTAAAAGTCTATAAATCAACAGAGTAGTAGCCCTAATGGCAACTGCTGTGCTAGACATGGTATTTTTGCTACAGCAGATTAATATGGCCCCAGATTGGGTAAATACATGCTTTTGTTTCTACCAAACAAACCAATAAACCAACCCTAAACCTTTTTGCACTCCAATCTCACCATCTGCTTACAGAGAATCTAGACAGACATCCTCTATTTTAGAAAAGTGTCCTCTATGTTTTGTTAATTGTAGAAAGCTTCTCACAGAGCAACATGCATATAGTATGGTACAATTTTTACGAAAGAAAGAAAGAAAGAAAGAAAGAAAGAAAGAAAGAAAGAAAGAAAGAAAGAAAGGAAGGAAGGAAGGAAGGAGAAAAGGAAGGAAAAGAGAAGAGAAGGGAAAAGAAAAGAAAACTGTGTATGTGAATATGGGTTGATGTATGCATGCAAAGAGCCTGGGAAAGAACCACACCAAACTCAGTCATGGTATTGGAGTTGTTGGAAGAAGGAATTTTCACTTCTCACTTTATACCTCCATATTATATTCTCCATGGTGCGTGTCTCAGTGCTTTATACACTAAAGCTAGTAATAATTCTTGACCAATGAAAGTGCATGAAATACACTGCTCTGGGAAAGGTTGTTCCAGAACTTACTTGCCCTTATGTTTTTCTTCTCCCATGGGATTATGGGATGAAGCGGCAGGTGGGTTGAGGCAGCGAGGAACTAGACCATGGTTATGGCTAACTATGCCACTGCCAGTTCTGGTCATCCTGTATGACTGTGTTTTGTCTGAGTGCAAAGGATTGGGGGGATAAGGTGGAGATTGTTTCTAGAAATAAATGCCATGCAATCAATGAGTGATGATGGTCCAGCCATGGGTGTCTTGGCCCACAGTCATTAAACTGAAAGGTAGAATTAGGGTGCTGGAAAGCAGTATAATCTTAGGCGATTTCAAAGGTCAGGTGGGTGACTTGTTTAACTTTCTGTCATTATAGTTCCTTGAATTCTCTCATCTCAGTGTGACCTTGACACCCACTGCATTTCTGTTACCCATTTTCTTGGCCACTTGACATGTCTGATTATCAGTCAGGGTGACCTCACCTCTGAAAACATGAAGCTCAGTGATTCCCTTCTCCTGAGCCCAACACACCATCTGCTTTCCCCAGCTGGCATAGCCCCTCACTCTTTCAAACCCCGTTGTGGCATTCATGAAAATCTTCTGCCTTCCTCCCCTGCTAATGATACATCATCCACCTGCTTTCCATTTCTTCCTTACGCACACTACATCCCCTGCTTCATTGCTTCTTTCATTCTCACCTGTATCTGTTTCTTGTTCTGCTGCTGCTTCTGTTTTACTAATAAATGAACAGGCATCTTTATTTTCCCTGTAAGACCCCTTCCCCCCACCTCTGTTTACCACACCATAGCACTGCAGGAGATCAAAACCCAAGCCTGTGTTCCTGGTAGGACCCCTCTCCCCCAGGCTGTCACAACACATGTAGGTGCAGAAGTGAACAGTGGCCATTTGGTTTCATGTGGTTCAGTTAAATGGCTCTTTGAACTTTATGTTGTACCATCAGACCTCATAGTCTGCCTGGACCGGCCCTATCATGCCTCAAGTCCTGATTTAACTCAGGTACAACCTGACAGTTATTCCTGTCAAGTCATCCATCTTTGGATAGTTTCTTTTTTGGATTGTTTTGTGGATTCCATTTGCCTCCTGGAACTCAGTGTTTGTTTTCAAACTTCCTGTATCCTTAGTTTCTTCTCTGAATGTGCCTTTATATTCTGGTCACAACTTGAGGATACCGTGTCTCATGCAACCCCTTAAGTATAGGTGGCCTTTCTTCTCAACTCAAAGTATGTCATGGTGAGAGGGGTGTCCTCTGCCTTTCACACCTTATTTGTGACCACTCTGCATTTAAAACATCACTCTTCCATTCTCCTTTAAAATCACAAGACCTGTCCTGGCTGGTTTGGCTCAGAGGTTAGAGCGTCAGCTTGCGGACTGAAGGGTCTTGGGTTCAATTCCAGTCAAGGGCACGTACCTGGATTGTAGGCTTGATCCCTGGTTGAGGTCATGCAGGAGGCAATCAATGGATGTGTTTCTCTCACATCAATGTTTCTCTCTCTCTCTCTCTCCCTTCTTCCCTCCCTTCCACTTTATCTAAAAATCAATGGAAAATTATCTTCGGGGAAGGAAAATAAATAAATAAGTAAAATCACAAGACCTCTAAAGACAAGGCATGACACAATACCATCAACTACCTTTTTATCACTGCCCTTTGTTGAGTACCTGGCTCCTACCCTGCCATTATGATTCTTGTCATCCTTCTTACTGATTTCAACACTACTGTGAATGCTCCATCTATGCTTTCACCCATTAATTCATCAATCTCTTCATCTTATCAACATCTATCTACAGTCCACCTCAGCTAGACATCCCCATGATCATACTCTAGAACTTGTCTTCAAAAATAATACCAGCACATCCAAAATATCAAATATAAACATCCCACTCCCTGCATACCACTGTCCCTGCTCCTAAAGTATTTGACTCAACTATCATCTCAAGTACAATACCTCACACTGGGACTCTCTTTGCCTTCCTTCATCCCTCTTATACCTTCTCTTCTCCTCTTATCCAGTGTGGACTCCATAGTCCAACATCATAATTACGCTCTTGGGAAAACTCTTCATTCTCTCTCTCTGTTTTACTTACCAGGTGAACCAAACCTAGTTAAGCAATTCAATATAGATAGAGTGGGTACAAAATTCAGTCCATAAATGCCAAATGTGCAAGTGTTAACACGTTCTTTTATTTTGCTTTCCTATAAATCCATTTAATATCTATTCTAAGGTCCTCTGGTTAATGTAAGATTTTATCATTCTTTCCCCCAGCGCTTCATCTATGCTCCCAGGAGCTCATATAGGCCCAAAGTGTCAGGGCAGGTGGATATATAGTGCTTGGTGTTATCTAGCCATGCTAGCATCCATTGAGATGTTTCTCATTAAATCTGGTCCTAGAATATGTGTTAGTCCAAATTGCTGCTCCAGTATTCCTTATTCCCATCCAAAAAACCTATTTGGGTCTGGTTCTCTCTCTCTCTCTCTCTCTATCTATCTATCTATCTCTATCTCTATCTCTATCTCTATCTCTATCTCTATCTCTATCTCTATCTCTATCTCTATCTCTATCTCTATCTCTATCTCTATCTCTCCATGGCCTCTGTGTACATGGGCAACATTTCATTCTGCTGTTCCTGAAACATACTGGACCAGAGTCCCATATCCATCCTCTTCAGCGCCCCTCTGTTGTGACTGTACCACATTGGGCTGCAGGAAACGCTAAAAGGCTGATTCTATCGAGCCTGCAGTCCTCCGTACAGCCATTTCTATTCTTGCCGTGTTCCTAGGGTCTTGGTACAGAAAATGAGTTTCAAAGGCCTAGGCCTTGAAGGGATTTGAAGCACAATAAATATGCAGTAAATCACATCAAGGTTGCCACTCTTACCTCTCAAACTAGAAGAGATTCTCTGGTTTTGGGGGTGCAGGAGAGAATGAAAGTTGAAGGAAGCTTGACAACAGCTCAAATGAACCCTAACAGGAGGTTAGTGTATGGATCTGAGAAAATAGAAAACCCATATGCTAATTCCTCAGATTTCCCAAACTTGTATAAATATTTTTGGCTTCTTCTGTGAGTCGTAATCCAGCTGCCCAAATTGGGGGGGCGGGGGAGGGAGTTCATAGGTTTATCAAAAATGTTGGCAGAAAACATGTATGGTTAATCATTTGAATGTTATATGCACAATCATGTGCATGACATATGGATAAAGAAAACACCCAGAATGTTCACAGTGGTCATCACTGGGTGGTAGAATTGTCAGTATTTACAGTTGCTTTTTTTTTTTTTTTTAATGCTTTTCCAAATGTTAAAGAATGAAACATGTGTTACTTCTTAATTATAAGGAAAATACATGTTATTTTAAGAGTTGAAAGAATTTGGCAGATTTCTGTTCAAAACAGGCTTTTGACCAAATTGGAAGCAGAATCGGGACAGAGAATTGGGTCAGTCACTCTCTTGCCTTCTATTTCTAACCCCTCTGGGCATACCAAGAAGCCTGGGGACTCCAAACCTGAGGAGCCCGAAATCAGGTCTTTCTCTGCCTTATCACCCCTGCCTTTGTCTTCCGTAGACAGACGCTGAGCCACCTGTCAGCCGAAACTGCGCCTCCAGTTCCGGGGCTTGTACCTTTGCTCTGATTGCTGATCATTGCCTAGATTTTCTGAGATTATCACCAAATAGGACATTTCTTCTCCCCCTGACCGCCTCTGTCTGTCTGTCTGTCTGTCTGTCTGTCTCTCTCTCTCTCTCTCTCTCTCTCTCTCTTTCTCTCCACTCTCTCCAGATAGAAATCTCTTACTTTGAAAACTCCAAGTTTTGCTCAAGTCCAGCCTTGGTTTGTGTAGTCCCGACTCGCTGCCTTAGACAACTTTTTTTGGTGTTCCAGATAATAAAAGAAACACAATCAGTCACCAACCAGCTCATCTGGAAGACGATTTTAGAAGTCACTCCCTTTTACAGTAGGATTCACACATCTCTTTTTCAACAAATGGGCACCTTGACGGTGTATGGAGACCAAAGTGTTGCTTTCCTTTGCTATGGCACTAATAGATCTGCTTCTTGGTTAAAAATAACAGTGAAGTAAGTGCCTCTCTCCCACACACAGTTTTCATCAACATTGTGTTGGAAGGAAGAAATTTAGTTGGTCCTGTAGCTGCTGAGCAGATTCTGGGCCTGGCTCTGAAAAGTGGGTGAAAGTTCAGTCCTACACCCACAGCCTGGGCTGCACTGCCTGGAGGCGAAGTCAACAAGGGGAAGTTTAGTAGGTGAAGGGTCACTGCTATGAAGCTGCAGCCGCTTTTCCACTCGTCAGCTCTCAGACATCTAGTTTCTGTTCATGAAAATAAAGCTCACTAGGGGAAAGGTCACGCAGACCAGAGCAGCTCTGTGATTATCCAGCTCTGTAATAACCCAGGCTGTGTCCCAGGCAAGGGGCCAAGCCCGAGGGTTTCCGAGCCTTTAGGAATTCTGCTGCTCAAGTGGAAAAACAGAGATTGTAAAGTATTTTAAAATCATACTGCACTGAATATGGCAAAGTGATAAACAACCTGTTGACTGGCCAGTTTATATTATGGACAATAACTTTATAAGAAAAGACTTTTTAAAAAAGTGTGTTGCAATAAAGGAACTTGTCAGTTTTCTATTAGTGGCTCTAGACTAGAGCAATGATTCCTACTCCTGGCCACGCATTAGAATGACCCGGAGTACTCCTACCAATGACTGATGTTTGGTGCCAGTTGAATCAGAATCTCTAGTTAGGGACCCAGACATTGTAATTTATTTATTTTTTATTATTGATATTAGAGAGAGAGGAAAGAAGAGGGAGAGAGAGACAGAAACATCGATGAGAGAGAACATTGACTGGCCGCCTCCTGCATGCCCCACGCTGAAGATTGGGCCCACAACCTGGGCGTGTGCCCTGACCAGGAATCGAACCGGCAACCTCCTGGTGCGTGGGTCGATGCTCAACCACTGAGCCACACCGGCCAGGCCAGACATTGTAATTTTTTTTAATCCTCACCCGAGGACATTTTTCCATTTTTTGTTCAGATAGAGTGTGTGTGGGGGGGGGGGGCGGGGGGAGAGAGAAACATCGATATGAAAGGGACACATTGAGTGGTTGCCACCCGCACGACCCAACCAGGGCCGGGGACAAACTGCTACCGAGGTACGTGCCCCTAGCGGGAACTGAACCCGGGTCCTCTCTCTGGACCACAAGCCGATGCTCTAACCGCTGAGCCAAACCGGCTAGGGCCAGACATCGTAATTTTTATAAAGCATCTCAAGCAGGTGGATCAAAAGTGCAGAACTGCTTTAGAATCTTTACAGCATGGATGTTTCAAGTGACTCCAGATTAGGACAGAAATTCTCCATGTTCTAGAGCAGTGTTTTGTGGATTGTAGGTCTTGGAGAATTAGTGGGTCATGAAATCAGTTTAATGGGTCACAAACAGCATTAAAATGTAACAGAATAGAGGGGGGGGAAGCATGCTTATAACAAGCGAGATTTTTTTGGTAGGGGTCAAACTTTTGTTTCAGATCTATCTGGATTGCAATGTAAGAGGGTCACTATTCTAGGTTCTAGAAATAGAAATGTTGCTGCCTGAGCTCCCACAGAATTGTTTGAACTGAAAGTGGTTGTTGGCTTGTAAACAGATTTTGCTGATTTCACAGAATGCTGTGGCTCCGAACTGGGAAGCCTGCCATATCATTTCGAAATGTGCTGTGCAGACCTTGTTCCTTCCCAGATGGCTCCCAGAGCTAGCTCAGTAGGAACATTTCCTCTCGAAACATTAGGGATGTGAAGGTTGGTCATGACCAACACATATCCCAAGGTGAATTAATGGTGACATTCTAATGGGAAAGAATTTGTTTGCTTACAAATCGGGATGGAACGTGCCCAGTGTGAGCTCCACTTAAAGGAAACTGAGCTAGCTAAGAAGGAGCCATGAGAACCCTTCGGACCTGTGCGATTATGGGGTGGTAAATGGGCTGTCACTAACAATATCTAGAATCAGACAAATGGTAGGGTTCAGACTCTGAGAAGAAGGGCGTCACCACTGGAGATGCTGAGCAGCAGTATAGAGGATCTTTGAGTTGCTCTTTGAGAACAAACCCAGAAATTATATGCAGAGAATAGTAACAGTGATGAGGGATTCCAATTTTGAGGTGGCTTCTCTTTCCTTAATTAATGTCCTTTCTTTTTTTTATTTTTAACTTGATTTTCTTTTATATGAATGCTTCTGGGTCATGCTACTTCCTTGGCTGTTGATGGACACTATGTTTTAGGATGGGAACAGTTAGAGAATCTGTACCCTGCATCAACTTGAAAGGAAGTGGGAGGCCACAGAGTTATTGGGGTGTGCAAAAGGAGGTTTACCAGTTGTATTATTGTATTTATTATTATTGTCATTATTATTATTATTATTATTAACCTACTTTTGCCCATGCCTGTATATGAGTCTTAGAATGACTGAGGTTTCCTCATTTTATCTTGATATCTTGACACAGTATTTAAGGAAACACTTACTACTCTTTTGCCTTTATATTGAGGAGGAAGGATTAATATAATATGCTGTTTCCTTTACAGAAAGCTATCTAATCGTTTAATCTACTAGTGTCAACATTTTAATTTATGAAAGAATTGCTTTCAGTGACTGGTAATGTTTATTCTTCTTTCTCAGGAAGGGAGGATTTTCTATGTTCTGGCAACCAAAGGAATAATGAAGGCTAATTTCTGTATGGACCTTGGAAAAAGTGGCAACACATAATGGATTTGTCCTTCAAAAAATGTTTCCATTATCAGTCACATGTCAGCTACAAATCCATTTAAGTCAGCACCAGACCAGACCTGAGCAATTTTTCTCATTAGAGTAGTGTTTAAACTGTTGTTTCCAGGTGGCATAGGAGATATACCAGACGAACAACACCTGCAAAAAGAATTGATGAAGTATTGATTTTTCATCAGTCATAAAGTACTCTAAGCAGGTAAAAAATAATTTGCCTTCACAGTGGCATTTTCTGAAGGTCTGTAGTAGTCAAGGCATTGTTTTTCCTTAAACACTCAAATTTTTAATCACCAGAAAAGGTTAGCTTCAAAACCAAGGATATGTTGGTAAATTGGAGATCACATCAGAAAAATAAATTCATTTTGGTTTAGATGGATTTTTCATCTTGTCTCTACCTCCCCGATCAACTGCCTGTTCTTCCCCACATGACCAAACTGTTCGGTGTTCATGTTAATGTGATTTAGGGAATCTCAGTAAATTTTATGTTTCTACCACTGAGTGAGATTATTTGGTTGAAAAAGGAAGCAGCATTTTACAACAGAGAAGAGAAGCATGGGTTGAAGGCGTGGAGATCCTGGGTTCTGTGTTTCTTTTGATACTCACTGATTGACAGATCCTGGCAAAAAATTATTTGCTCTTTTCAGGTACTAGTTTCTATGTTAATAAAGATCAACTGGCCTGGCCAGTTTGGCACAGCGGTTACAGCGTCAGCCTGCGGACCAGAGAGTCCCGGGTTCGGTTCCCACTAAGGGAGTGTACCTCGGTTGCAGTTTGTCCCCGGCCCAGTTGGGGTCGTGTGGGTGGCAATCACTCGATGTGTCTCTCTCACATTGATGTTTCTCTCTCTTTCTTCCTTCCTCTCTCCCTCCCTCTCTATCTGAAGATAAATGCAAAAATGTCCTTGGGTAAGGATAAAATAAAAATTAATTGTTGTTGTAGATGAACTGTAAGGTGCATTCCTCTTCTAAAATCTCCTTGTTTGCCCATTATTGATTTTAAAGTTCTCACCAAGTAACTGTTGCCTTTCCCACACTGAGCAAGAATCTTTGAAAAGAGTTAATTTAGAAGCAGGGACATCCTTGCTGTGTCTTGGACCAACGGCCATCTCATTACTACTCATCCTAATCTCTGGAAGAACGCAAAATAAACCCAGCCAGGGCTGAGCACATGATTTTGGTCCAACTTATTGAATGTTCTTGAATGGGGTTTTGTATATTGAGTGAGTTCTTTACCTACAAGAACATGGAGGCAGGTACTGCTCACTTAGCATTAAAGACGGTGGAAGATTTTTCCTGTGTGTGACCCCTGCTGGGCTTCCGGCTGCTCTGACTCAGGACGCTCCCTGAACCTGATCCTCCCAAGCCCTGTGGGTTTGGTGAACACATTTTCATTCTGATTAAGATAGTACTGCTTAGGCACCATCAGAGCTTGGAAAATTAGGCCTTGAAGCTGGTAATCAATATGCCTGAATAACATGCCATGAAATTTCCCCACATATTTGGAGGCAGATGACGGTATGCCTGTGTATACTGTTCCCCAACTTGAGATGTTCTTCCTTTGCTGTCGTTCCCAGACCTCTCACTGTAAATCTACAGTAGTTCTTTTCTTTTTTTTTTTTTTTTTGGTACATGCCCCTAGAGGGAACTGAACCTGGGACTCTACATGTTTTAAAAATAAGTAACTTTCGCCCGGCCAGTGTGGCTCCATGGTTGAGTGTCTATCCATGCACCAAGAAGTCGCCGGTTTGATTTCAGGTCAAGGCACATGCCCGGGTTGTGGGCCAAATCCCCAGTCGGGGGCATGCAGGAGGCAGCCAATCAATGTTCTCTCTCATCAATGTTTCTATCTCTCTCTCCCCCTCCCTTCTTCTATCTCTAAAATAAAGAAAGAAAAAAATAAAAGATACACTTAAACAATTTTTTTATTAATTAAATTATTTTTGTTACAGATGTTTCTCCTTTCCCCCCCTAGACTTCCTCCTCCTGATCCTGACCGCCCCCTCCCCCCCACATTGTTGTCTATGTCTATTGGTTACGCATACATGCATATAAATTCTTTGGTTTATCTCATCCCTCCTGGCCCCCTTACAATTAACTGATTGCATTTTCAAACCAAATGAAGTTCTTTTTTTTGTTGTCAATCCTCACCCCAGGATATTATTCCATTGATTTTTAGATAGAGTGGAAGAGAGAGAGGGGGAGAGAGTGAGAGAAACATCAATGTGAGAGAGACACATTGATTGGTTGCCTCCCACATGACCCCAACCCAGGTTATGTGCTCTTGACTGGGTGAACCTCAGACCCTTCAGTCCACAGGCTGATGCTCTAACCGCTGAGCCAAATTGGCCAGGACATGGAGTTCTTTTTAATCTCAGCAAATTTGCCTACATAGATTTTAGTGAATTCAAATTCTTTAGCATTGTCTATCTTTTTTTTTTAAGTAATTTGTTTCTTCTGAAAAATTGACAATCCTTTTTTTTTTGCCAGTTGGCTAAGTTGTTTATAAGAAAAGAATCAAGGATCTAGCTCTTTGGAAGATCCTAAAAACTGTTTTTGGAAGAAAATAAAATATAACAATAATTTTGCAAGATGCAGTTGAAAAAAACAATACTGGGCTCAAATACATGGGGAAAATGCTACATACTAAATCACCATTGTTGTGATTTAAAATAAATATTAATGATTACAAATTCTAAGAAACTTTCCTTCAGGGTGACATTGATAAACTAATTAATGTCCTGTGTTCTGGTAGGTAGTCCTTGACCGAATAACTTCAGAAAAGGTGGCATAAATAAATATTTATTTACCATAGGACTTTCAGAACCATATTTATGGTAAGGTATTATTTGAATAGATAGACCATTCAGTCTTTCAACAATCTACTGAACCACAGAAACTTTTTCTTCATAGAGCATCTTTCATGATGGGTATAGTAAATTTAGTAAAACTGTGTCAGTGAATATTTTGGGGCTATGGTTGCGATATTGGCTTCATGTCTGCCTAGCTTTCCAATCTCAAATTTTGCGAATTGATCTGATAAATGATATACCTCCACCAGTGCTATAAGCAAATATTAAGACCACTTTTTGAAAGAAGCAAGTTTTTAAAAATCAATGTTGAGTTAAAATTAACTTTATTATTTACATACAACAAAATCTGATCCTTTTAAGTATACATATTTAAAGTTATGACAAATGTATACGTCTGCGCAATCACCACCACAGTTAAGATACAGAACATATTCATCCCACCCAAATTTTCCTCATGTTCTTTCGCAGTCCATCTGGTCTGACTCCTGGCTCCAGGCAACACTTTTTATCTCTATAGATTAGATTTACTTTTTTCCTAGAATCTCATATAGATGTTATCATACAGCATGTACTATTGTACCTGGCTTATCTCACTAAATATGTTTTTGTTTTTGTTTTTTATCCTCACCCGAGGACATTTTTCATTTTTTGTTCAGATAGAGTGGGAGGGAGAGAGAGGAAGAGAGAGAGAGAGAAACATCGATGTGAAAGGGACACATCGAGTGGCTGCCACCCACATGACCCAACCAGGGCCGGGGACAAACTGCAACTGAGGTACGCGCCCTTAGCGGGAACCGAACCCAGGTCTCTCAGGACCGCAGGCCGATGCTCTAACCGCTGAGCCAAACTGGCCAGGGCACTAAACATGTTTTTGAGATTCATCTATATTGTTTTATGTAGTAGAAGTTCATTTATTTTATCGATGTGTAGCATTCCACTCTATAGATACAACACAACTTGTTTACCCATTTGCCTGTGATGGGCAGAAGGACTGTTTCTAGATTTTTTTTTAGTCATTATAAATAAAGCTTTTATGAATATTGCATACAAGTATTTTCTGTTTTGTTTTGGTTAATCCTCACCAGAGGATATTTTTCCATTGATTTTTAAAGGAAGTGGAAGGGAGGGAGAGAGAGGGAGAGAAACATCGAAGTGAGAGAGACATATCCATCGATTGCCTCCCACATGAGCCTGACCAGGGCCAGGATCGAATCTGCAACCCAGGTACCTGCCCTAGACGAGGAATTGGCCTGAAACCCTTTGGTCCACAGACCAATGTTCTAACCACTGAGAAAACAGGCCAGTCATACAAGTTTGTGGGCACACCAGCAGTGTATGAGAGTTCCAGTTGTTACACATCCTCACCAGCACACAGTATGGGTACTCCTTTTAATCTTTGCCATTCTAGTGGTTGGGAAGGGCTTTCTCAAGCTGGTGGTAATTTGCAATTTTCTGATAACTAATGGTATCAAACACCCTTCCATTTTCTATTGGCCATTTGGTTATCTTCTTTTGTGATGTTCCTGTTTCAATCTTTAGTCCGTTTAAAATTGGGTTGTTGCCCAGCTGCCTTAGCGCAGTGGCTGAGCATCGACCCATGCACCAAGAGGTCAACAGTTCAATTCCTGGTCAGGACACATGCCCAGGTTCAGGGCGTGACCCTATTGTGGGGCATGCAGGAGGCGGCCAATCAATGTTCTCTCTCAAGATGTTTCTATCTCTCTCTCCCTCTCCCTTCTTCTCTCTCTCTAATATCCATAAGAAAAACATTTTTTATTATTTACTTTTATTAATTTATTTATTTTTGTTACAGATGTTTCTCCTTTTTCCCCACTGATTCCACCCTCCCTTTCCCTCCCTGCCCTGTCCCCAGCTTTGTTGTCCATGTCCATTGTTCATGCATACATGCATATAAGTTCTGTGGTTTACCTTACCCCCGCAACCCCGTCTTCTGGGGATTGTCAGTATGTACCTTACTTCCACGTCTCTGGGACTACCCCATTCCTCAGACTGTTATGTTCATTATATTCCACAAATAAGTGAGACCATATGATACTTGTCTTTCTCTGTTTGGCTTGTTTCACTTAGGATGACACTTTCCAGGTCCTTCCATGTCGTCTCAAAGGATAAGAGATCTTTCTTTCTTACAGCTGTGTAGTACTCAATTGTTTATATGTACCACCACTTTTTTATCCATTCGTCAACTGATGGACATTTGGGCTATTTCCAGATCTTAGCCATTGTAAATAGTGCTGCTACAAACATGGGGTACATGTATTCTTTCTGATTGGTGTTTCAGGTTTCTTAGGGTATATTCCTAGAAGTGGGATCACTGGGTCAAATGGAAGTTCAATTTTTAACTTTTTGAGGTAACACCATATTGTTTTCCATAGTGGCTGCACCAGTCTGCATTCCCACCAGCAGTGTACTAGAGTCCCCTTTTCTCCACACCCTCGCCACACTTGTTTGATGATTTGTTGATAGTGGCCATTCTGACAAGTGTGAGGTGATACCTCACTCTTGTTTTAATTTGCATCTCTCTGATGATTAGTGATGTTGAGAATTTCTTTATATGTTTCTTAGCCTTTTGTATGTCCTGTTTGGAGAGGTGTCTATTGAGTTTCTGTGCCCATTTTTTAATTGGGTTCTTTGTTTTCCTTTTGTAGAGTTGTATGAGCACTCTCTATATATTGGAAATTAAGCCCTTATCTGATATATCATTGGCAATTATGCTCTCCCATACAATGGGTTGCCTTTCCATTTTGATGATTGTATCTTTTGCTGTGCAGAAGCTTTTGAGTTAGATGTAGTCCCATGTGTTCATTTTCTCCTCTGTTTCTGTTGCCTTGGGTGATGTAGCAGTGAACATTCTGCTGCATATGATGTCTGAAATTTTGTTGTCTACATTTTCTTCAAGGATTTTTATGGATTCATGAGTCACATTTAAGTCTTTTAACAATTTTGAGTTTATTTTTGTGTATGGTGTAAGTCGGTGGTCTGATTTCATTTTTTGGCATACAGCTGTCCAATTTTCCCAACACCATTTACTAAAGAGGCTGTCTTTACTCCACTGTATGCTCTTGCCACCGTTGTCAAATATTAATTGAGCATATTGCCTTGGGTTCATTTCTGGGTTCTCTGTTCTGTTCCACTGGTCTATATGCCTGTTCTTGTGCCAGTACCAGGCTGTTTTGATTACAGTGACATTGTAGTATAACCTGAACTCTGGTAATGTGATCCCTCCAACTTTGTTTTGTTTTTTTTCAAGATTTCTGTGGCTATTCGAGGTCTTTTTTGGTTTCATATAAACTTTTGAACTATTTGTTCTAGTTCTGTGACGTATGTCATTGGTAATTTGATGGAGATTTCTTTGAATCTATAGATTGCTTTGGGTAATATGGACATTTTAGTGATGTGAATTCTTCCAATCCATGAACAAGGTATGTGTTTCCACTTTTTTATATCTTCCTCCATTTCTTTTTTTCAATGACCTGTAGTTTTCTGCAAACAGGTCCTTTAGTTCGTTGGTTAAGTTTATTCCTAGGGATCTTAATTTTTTTGCCATGATGGTACATGGGATTGTTTTTTTAGTTTCTCTTTCTGTAAATTCATCATTGGTGTATAAGAATGCCATTGATTTCTTGATGTTAATTTTATATCCTGCTACTTCGCCAAATTTATTTATTTAGTCTAGTAAATTTTTGATGGAGTCTTTGGGGTTTTCTATGTATAGTATCATGTCATCTGCAAATAATGACAGTTTCACTTCCTCCTTTCCAATTTGGATTCTTTTTATTTTTTCTTCCTGTCTGATTGCTGTGGCTAAGACTTCCAGTACTATGTTAAATAAGAGTGGCAAAAGTGGGCATTCCTGTCATGTTCCTGTACTTAAGGAAAATACTTTTAGTTTTTGCCCATTGAGTATGATGTTGGCTCTAGATCTTTCATATATGCCCTTTATTATATCGAGATATGACCCCTGTATTCTAAGATTGCTGAGGGTTTTTATCAGAAATGAATGCTGGATTTTTGTCAAATGCTTTTTTTAGCATTGTTCATGTGATCATATGATTTTTATCTTTCATTTTGTTTATGTAGTGTATCACATTTATTGATTTGTGAATATTGCACCAGCCTTGCATCCCTGGGATGAATCCCACTTGGTCATGGTGAATAATTTTTTTGATGTATTGCTGGATTTGATTTGCTAGTATTTTGTTCAGGATTTTGGCATCTATGTTCATCAGGGATATTGGTATGTAGTTTTCTTTCTTTGTAGTGTCTTTTTCTGGTTTTGGAATTAGAATTATGCTGGCCTCATGAAATGAGTTTGGAAGTCTTCCTTTTTCTTGAATGTTTTGAAATAGTTTGAGGAGAATGGGTATTAGTTCTTATTTGAATGTTCAGTAAAATTCTCTGGTGAAGCCATCCGGGCCTGGGCTTTTGTTTGCTGGGAGAATCTTGATTACTTCTTCAATTTCTTTTGTTGTTATTAGTCTGTTCAAGTTTTCTCTCTCTTCCCGGGTTAGTTTTGGGAGACTATGTATTTCTAGAAATTTGTCCATTTCGCTTAGATTGTCATATTTGTTGCCATATAATTGTTCATAATATCTGTTAACAATCCTTTGTATTTCTGTGGTGTCAGTTATTATTCCTCCTCTGTCATTTCTGATTTTGTGTATTTGGGTGCTCTCTCTTTGTTTCTTGGTGAGTCTAGCTAAGGGTCTATGAATCTTCTTTATCTTTTCAAAGAATGAGTTCTTTGTTTCATTCATAGTTTGAATTGTTGTTTTTGGTCTCCATGTCATTTACTTCAGCACTGACCTTGACTATTTCCTTCCTTCTACTTGCTCTGCGGTTTTATTTTTGTTTGCTTTCTAGTTCTTTAAGTTGTGAGGTGAGATAGTCCATTAGAAATTTTTCTTGCCTCTTGAAGTAGGCCTGTAGTCCTATGAACTTCCCTCTCAGAACTGCTTTCATTGCATCCTATAGATTTTGTGTTATTGTGTGTTCATTTTTGTTGGTTTTCAGGAATTTTTTAATTTCTTCCTTGATCTCCATGGTAACCCAGTCATTGTTCAATAACATGCTATTTAGCCTCCATGTTTTCAAATGTCTTTGCATGTTCTTGTTGCAATTGATTTCTAGTTTCATGCCATTGTGATCTGAGAAGATGCTTGATATGATTTCAATCTTCTTGAGCTTGTAGAGACTTAGTTTGTGTCCTTAGATGTGGTCTATCTTTGAGAATGTTCCATGTGCCCTTGAGAAAAATGTGAATTCTGCAGTTTTGGGGTGTATTTCTCTGTAGATATCTATTAAATCCATTTGATCTAGTGCTTCATTTGGAATCTGTGTTTCCTTGTTAATTTTTTGTCTAGAAGATCTATCCAGTGATGTCAGCAGGGTATTGAAGTCCCCTGCTACAATTGTATTGCTGTTGATTTCTCCTTTGAAGTCCTCCAAAAGATTTTTAATATATGTTGGTGCTCCTAAATTGGGTGCATATATGTTTACCAAGGTGATATCTTCCTGTTGGATAGATCTTTTCAATATTATGTAGTGGCCTTCTTTGTCTCTTGTTATGGCCTTCATTTTGAAATCTATTTCATCAGTTATGAGTATTGCTACCCCAGCTGTTTTTTTCTATCCCTTCACTTTTAACCTATGTGAGACATTTGTTGTGAGGTGGGTCTCTTGTAAACAACACATATGTGAGTCATGCTTTCTTATCCAGTCAGCTACTCTGTGTCTTTTTATCAGAGCACTCATACCATTCACATTTAAGGTGATAATTGATATGTTCTTATTCATTGCCATTTTTGTTAGTGTGGTTCTATTTTTTTCCCCATTTCTTCTACTAATTTTCTTCTACTAATTACAGAAGTCCTTTTAGCATATGCAGTGCTGGTTTGGTGTTAATATATTCCCTTAGTCTTTTTTTTTTTTTTGTCTGGAAAGCTCTTTATTTGACCTTCTATTTTGAATTATAGCCTTGGTGGATAGAGTAGTCTTAGATTCAGATTCTTGTTTTTCATGATCTTGATTACTTCATGCCACTTCCTTCTGGCCTGTAGTGTTTCTGCTGAGAAGTCAGCTGAGAGCCTTATGGGGTTTCCTCTGTTAGTAAACCTGTTGCTTATCTCTTGCTGCCTTTAGGATTGTCTCTTTATCTTTAATTTTTGGCATTTTAATTACTATGTGTCTTGGTGTGGGCCTGTTTGGGTTCCTCTTACTTGGGGCTCTCTGTGCTTCTTGAATCTAAATGCTTTCTTCCTCCATCAAGTTAGGAAAGTTTTCTGTCACTATTTCTTCAAATATATTCTCTAACCCTTGCCCATTTTCTTCCTCTTTGGGGACTCCTGTGATGCG
Source organism: Molossus molossus (assembly GCF_014108415.1). Lineage (NCBI taxonomy): Eukaryota > Metazoa > Chordata > Mammalia > Chiroptera > Molossidae > Molossus > Molossus molossus. The sequence goes on along the minus strand of NW_023425401.1, from coordinate 31,823,330 downwards.
AATGTTATTATGCTTCCAATTGTCCCACAGTTCTCTTAAGCTGTCTTCCTGTTTTTTAATTGTTTTTTTCCTTTTGGTTTTCTGATTGGTTGATTTATTTTTACACTGTCTTCCAAATCACTGATCCAGTCCTCAACCTCTTCTACTCTACTGGTTAGTGCTTCCAATGTGTTCTTAATTTCTGCTATGTCATTCTTCATGTCCACTTGGTTGGTTTTTAATGTTTCTATATCTTTACTCACAGTTTTGATGTCCTTGCGCATGCTGTTGAGATTCCTCAAGTTCATGGCTCTGAATTCTACCTCTGATAATTTGCTTAGCTGCATTTCATTGATCTCATCCTTGATAGAGTTCTCTTGTTCTTTCATTTGGGACTTGTTTCTTTGTTTCACCATTTTGGCTATCTCAGTGGGTTTTGGAGCCTGTCAAATTTTCGCTATGGGTATTGGTGTTCTGCTGTTTGTAGCTCCCTCTACTGGGTTTGGATGAGCCTGTGTGTGCCCACGTTAAACACGACTGTCAAGTATTACTTTCCTGGGTAAATCTGTAAGCCCAGGAAAGGTTCAGTTATCCTGTAGCTTCTTCCTGGTGGCTAGTAGTCTCAGTTACTCAGAGCCTTGGAATGTAGCCCTGGTGTTCTGCATAAGAGGATTTCCAGAGGGTGGGATAGATGTTGGTTATTAATGAGCCTCAATTTGCATTTCTTTGCCTCACCTGGAAAAGGCTGAATCTCTGGGGGTTGAGGGGAGCTGCTGCTTATCCCCACAGCTCTTGGAAGGAGCATACTGGCCACCGTCCTTTGTGGCCGCAACTCAGCAAAAACTCTGAGTGCCCTCCAAATCCTGGGTGTCCGCACAGAGTTCCAGCCCAGTCTGCCCTCCCACTGCAGTAGCCCCCAGGTGAGTGGCTGTGGCTATTTTAGCACTCTGTCTGGACTCTCTGCACTGTGGAGTGGGCTTGGTCTTTATTCCTCAAGGGCTCTGCTCACAGCTAAGGCTGCTGCTGTCCCTGGGCTCCCAGCCCATCACCCTCTCATGCCTCCGCAGATCCTACCAATGTCCCTGGTTATATGGTCCTGTCCTGCTGCTTTTCTGTTGCTTTTTTTCTGAGGATTTGTCTTTATTTTAGTTGTAATTCCCCTTTGGTCCTGGGAGATCGTCGGCGTAGCTTCTATTTACACCACCTCCATTTTCACATCCTCTGTGCCTATCTTGTGCACAGCTGGGTAGCAGAGGCCTTTCTGGTGCCCCCCCCCCCCACCTTGCAGGTCCCGCAGGTAACTGGATCACACAGTCCCTTTGGGGACCCGGCTCTATGCCTATGTTATGGGCCGCTGCTTCTTACAGGCCTCTCTGGTGCTTTAGCACCCCGCAGGTCCCGCAGGTAACTGGATGGCACAGTCCCTGCTGGGTCACTCATGCCTCTCTGGTGCTGCAGCACCCCACCACCCCCTGGGTAACTAGATCACTCAGTTCCTGCTGGGTCGCACAGTCCTGTCTGGTGCTTCAGCACCTCGCAGGTCCTGCAGATAACTTGATCTCACAGTCCCTGCTGAGTCACACAGGCCCCTCTGGTGCCCCTGCACCCTGCAATTCCTTCAGGTGGGCAGCTGGATTGCACCAGTTTCTCTCAGCCTCTGTCTTCCCACTGCTCTTGTGAGCTGCTGGATCACACAGGCCTCTGTGGAGCCCCAGGTCCCGCTGCTGGTGGCTGGGGAGTGTTACTGCCACATGGGGCTCAACTCCTGCTCAGCTTTTGTTGTAGTTTGGGGGGACGGGTCTCAGCTGCTGGTCTGTGTTTCTGTTGCCTGGGGATGGATGTCTGCTCCCCAGCCTTTGTTGCTGGGGGTATATTTCGACTCTGATCAGGCTGCTACTGTGGAGGATGGTGCTGGGCTCCTGGCTGTTTGCAGCTTCTGTGACTGGCACCTTGGGAGCTCCACTACTGTGCACCAGTCTGTGTTGACACAGAGTGTCCCCTGGTCCCATGGTGCCAGGTGCACTGGTGGACTCAGGTTGCTGGGTCCTAGCTGCTCCCACTGCCTCCTCCCAGGGAAGACCCGGGATTTCCAAAATTGTGGGACCTCCCTGCGGCGCAGGGAGAAGCCCCCTGAAGTGCTGCTCACCGCAATAGCCGGCTGCTCTGTCCACAGCACAGGAACCTTCTGCTCTGTGGTTCTGCACTGCTCCGGTTTTGTTATCCACATTCACGTCCACTCACACTCTCTCACACACTCACCCTCCCTTTGGTTCAGCCCGCCACCATCTTCTGGTGTCCAAAAAAAAAAAAAATTTAATAAATAAAATAAAAATTGGGTTGTCTAATTATTGCTATCTATGAGTTCTTCATATGTTCTATATGTCCTTTTTCAGATATATATGACACCATACACACATATATATTATATGCATTCACATATATGTATACATACACACATAATGTTTTGGATATATATAATTTCTGATGAAATTATATTTTTCAAGTTTTTTTTTTTTTTTTTTCATATTCCTGCTTTTTTAGCCTTTCTAAGGAACTTTTGCCACCCATGGTCATAAAGCAAGAAGTGAGTTTTCTCCTTGTATTCTTGTGTTGGCTTCTTCAGCCACTGTGTTAAGACTTCCCCCCACCCCTTCCTTTCCACAAAGTCATCATGAGTTTGCTGGAGAAGAGTAAGCTTCCAATTGTTGGGAGTCTACAACAGCTAGTGTGACAGGAGCATAGTTAGGTTCAATTTAAAAAGAACACAGAGATCATTTGAAAAATGTAAAACCTATGCCAGAAAAATTCATTGAAAGTTCTTTCTTGGCCCCTTATTAAATAAGAGTTCTCAAGCTACTCTTTACCACCTTGTTTGAAATACGCTTCAAGGCACAATGATCTCTGATGACCTTGCTTATTCGTGTACCTGCTTCTCATCTGACCCACATCAGATCGAGCTGCCCATTCTTGTTCACTTGTGATGAATGAATGGACGAGCCAGTGGAGGTGAGTTTGCTATGTGGCTGACAGGTATTTACATCAACTTGGGGTTTGAGGCTCCCACAATTTCAGCCTATGGAACTTTCCTCCTCTGTCACCCACTGCATTTGTAAATCACTATACAGCAGAGAAGATATTTGCATAGAATTGCTTAGCCTGTTCTTTAGGGAGGCAATCTTTCTTTCCCCACTTTAATGAGAACTGGGATGCTCTGAAACTTCTATGGTCACCCTTTCACAGGTAAGAGATGATTTAGGATGGGGAAATTATTAACAGTACTGCATCTTTGTGTAATTTCCTCTCAAGTCTTTTAGATGGGCAATTGGCAACAGAATATAGGTTTTCTTAGATTGTTGCCTAGTAGTGTAAACTTGGTGAAAGCAGTCCTACTGGCATTCCAGAAAACAATTTCTTTAACTGGTGTTTATCATTCAGCTGCTAAAATTCACATTCAATGTGTCTGTCTCACATCGATGTTTCTCTCTGTCTCTTCCTCCCCTTCTCCCTCCTGCTCTAACTGAAGATAAATGCAAAAATGTCCTCAAGTGAGGATAAAAAAATGAAATATAAATTTTTAAAGTCATATTGGGCCCTGGCCAGTTTGGTTCAGCGGTACAGTGTCAGCCTGCAGACCAATGAGTTTCGGGTTTGATTCCAGCCAAGGGCATGTACCTCGGTTATGGTTCATCCCCAGCCCTCTCTCTCCCTCTCCCCTCTATATGGAAATAAATGGAAAAATATCTTTGGGTGAGGATTTTTAAAAAAAAGTCATATTGGTTGTTAAAAGCTTGGAAACAATTGCTCTAGTCCTTTGGTTAAATGGGATGCAACTTAGTCTGATTAGCAAAACACTTACAAACTCATTTTGGAAGATAGAACGGGTGGAGGCTATCTGTTCAGAAGACTACCTGATTTCATTATGCATTGATTTTGAGGAGAAGCACAGTCAGTCAGATAGTAACATTTTTTTTATCTTCCTCTAAGACTTTGGATTCTAAATTCCCATATCAATAAACCAACTTCTACAGTGGATGCTTGAACTTGAGGGTCTAGGGATGATTTAAAGCAATAATTAGTTTCTTTCTTTTTTTTTTTTTATCTTCACCTGAGGACATTTTCTTCATTTTTTGTTCAGATAGAGTAGGAGGGAGAGCGAGGATGAGAGAGAGAGAGAGAGAGAGAGAAACATCGATGTGAAAGGGACACATCGAGTGGTTGCCACCCACACGACCCAACCAGGGCCAGGGACAAACTGCAACCGAGGTACGTGCCCTTAGTGGTAACTGAACCGGGGTCTCTTTGAACCGAAGGCCAATGCTCTAACCACTGAACCAAACCGGCCAGGGTAAATAATTAGTTTCTCATGGTATGAGGTGAGGTTTTGTATTTTCATTCACAAGAATGGATTAAAAAAACAAAGCTCATGCTTGTCTTCTCATTTAGCTCTTGTAATAAGGATTATAGCAGAAACTAGTGAAATAGAGAATATACAAACAATAGAGAAAAATTAATAAAATAAAAAATTGGTTCTTTGAAAAATAATCAAAATTGGCAAAACTTAGGCTAGATTGACCAAGGAACAAAAAAGAGGTCTCAACTTATTAAAATCAGGAATAAAAAAGGGGACATGACTATCAACCTTACAAAATTAAAGATGATTAAAAGGAAATAATATGAACATCTGTATGCCAATACATTGGATAACTTAAATTAAATGGACCAATTCTTACAGAGGCACAAATTGCCAAAATTGACTCAATAAGAAATATAGAGTCTGGCCCTGGCCGGTTTGGCTCAGCGGTTGGAGCATCGGCCTGCGGACCAGAGTCCCAGGTTCCATTCCCGCTGGGGCACATACCAAAAAAAAAAAATATATATATATATATATATAATAAAATAGAAATATAAAGTCTGAATAGACCTATAACAAGAAAAGAAATTTATTATTCAAAGTACTGTGCACAACAAAAGTCCAGGCCTGGATAGTTTTTCTGGTGAGTTTAAACAAACATTTAAAGAATGAATGCCGCCCTGGCCAGTTTGGCTCAGCGGTTAGAGCGTAGGCCTGCGGTCTGGAGAGACCCGGGTTCGGTTCCCGCTAAGGGCGCGCACTTCGGTTGCAGTTTGTCCCCGGCCCTGGTTGGTCGTGCGGATAGCAGCCACTCGATGTGTCCCTTCACGTCGATGTTTCTCACTCTCTCTCCCTTCCTCTCTCTCCCTCCCTCTCTATCTGTACAAAAAAATGGAAAAATATCCTCAGGTGAGGATAAAAAAAATAAAGAAAGAAAGAATGAATGCCAATTCTTCATGAACTCTTCTAAAAAATAGGAGAGAAGGGAACAATTCCTTACTAGTTCCATAGGGCCATTTTTATGCTGATACCAAGAACAGAAAAAGACAATAGAAAGAAGAACAATTATGGACCAATATCTTTTATGAATATAGATGTAACTTCTCAATAAAATACTAGTAAACTGAATACAACATATGAAAAGGATTATATACCATGACCAAGTGGGATTAACACAAGGTTGGTTTTCACATCTGCAGATCAATCAATGGATACATCATATTAATAGAATAATGGACAAAATCCCACACAATCATCTGAATAGATGTAGCAAAACTAGTTAACATAACCCAATACCTTTTTATGATAAAGGCACTTTAAAAATTAAGAATAGAAGGAAATTTTCTTAACCTATTAAAGCCCACCAAGGTTAAGCCCACAGCTAATATCACACTTACTGTTGAAAGACTGAGTGCTCTCCCCCTAAAATCAGGGACAAGACAAATATATCTGTGCTCATTACGTCTAATCAACATTGCGCTGGAGATTCTAGCCAGTGTGTTTAACAAAAGGAAAATGAAAGGTTTCAAGATTGAAGAGGAAGAAATAAAACTATCTCTATTTGCAAATGTCATGATCTTGTACTTAGAAAATCCTAAGAAATCCACTAAAAAACAGAATTAATAAGTTCAGCAAGATTACAGGATACAACATCAATATAAAACAATCAGTTGTATTTCTATACACTAACAATAACAATGAATAATCTTAAAATGAGATTGGCCCCCTCCCTCCATTCTCTAGGTCTTACACTTCACTGTTCTCATCTCCTTCCCTGTTCTCTATCCCTAGTGGTCCTGCCTCCCTCACTGATTGTTAGACTGTGAAGGAAGAGCAAAAATTCTATTCAGTATATCAATGTCGTGGTGGTTAGTTATATCTAATCTAGAGTCACTGACAACTATTAAACATGGTTTTTTGCCTTTTATTTTATTTTTTTATTCATTTTTTTAATCCTCTCCCGAGGATATTTTCTCAAATATCTTCAAATAGAGTAGGGGAGGGGGGAGAGAGATAGAGAGAAACATCGATATAAGAGGGACACATCGACTGGTTGCCTTCTGCACGACCCCAACCAGGGCCAGGGATGAACCGCAACTGAGGTACCTGCCCTTGGCCAGAATCAAACCTGCTACTCTTTGGTTCGCAGGCTGATGCTCTAACCGCTGAGCTAAATCATCCAGGGCAAATTTTTGCCTTTGAAGAAAAATCATGCTCTGGCTGGTTTGGCTCAGTGGTAAGAGCATCAGCCCATGGACTGAAGGATAGCGGGTTTAATTCCCTATCAAGGGCACATACCTGAGTTGCAGGTTTGATCTCTGGCCTTGGTTGGGTTGTTTGGGTGGGCAACCAATCAATGTGTTTCTTTCACACTGATATTCTTCTCTCTCTTTCTCTCTCCCTCCTTCCCCTCCACTCTATCTAAAAATCAATGGAGAAATATCCTTGGGTGAGGATTAACAAAAAATAAAAATAAATAAAATCATAGTATGGTATGTTCAGTATATCACTTGAATATGAGATGAAATGGCCAACTCTTGACCAGACTTTGGAGAAAGATGTCTCCTGTAAATTACACAATGTACCTCAATCAAAGGCTCAAATACATGGGTCATTGCTCTTCTGACATGAGTATGATACTGTTAAGCAATATGATATTACTCTTCACACCATCCACCAAATTCCCATGCAATTCCCTCTTAGGGAATTGTAACCCCTACAGGTGTCTGAACAGGGCCTTGCTAGATGGTGACTGTTGATATAGTTGGGTATTATTCCTGGCTCAATGACCTAACTTGTTGCCTCAACCCTAATTTTGTTCTTTGGGTCACACTATGTACTTTTCCCCTTTATCTTGTGAGGGACTACTGCTTCTACAGCATACTGCATTCTGAGCACTGACATCAGTGATCTGATGGCTTCCGTGCAGTTGGCAGAGATGACCTCATAGTCCTCACTCATCCACTTGACCAGTCACAAACAGAAAGGCAAGCAAACCCCTTTCCGCTCCAGTGCTATATTTATTCTTAGCCCTCTACTGAAACTTGGCAACAACCAGTGGAATCAGAAAATATTTTGTTTGGACTAGGTCAAGTCGTCTGCTGAGAGTTTCATCTATCTTTTTGTTACGGTGCACTGGTCTCTGTTCCAACATTCCATAGGAGTCATAAATGGCTTAGAACAACCCTTCTTGGTAAGTGACATGGAAAACTGAATCACTGGTATTGGTTTACTTTGAAATTCACCCTTAAATCAATCTTTTTAATAAAATGACATTAACATGTCTACTAACATTATTTTCTTAGTTAAGAAAATCAGATTCAGTATATAAATGCGAAATAACTATGTTGTACACCTGAAACTCATAAAATATTGTATAACACTTATCAAGTATAGTTGATACTTGATTAAAAAAGAAAAAAAAAAGAAAAATGCAAACTCTTAAAGAATTCCAGTTTTCCTAAACAATCCAGAGATAAGTAAATATGGCTGCTTAGAGAGACCACTCTCACTGATCTTATAATTTCAATTAATCTAAAAAAGGTATTATTCTTTTTTTGATATATTAAGTTTAGCAACTTTATTTTAATTTTTATTTGTGTATGTGTGTGTTTTAAAAAATGTTTTATTGCCCTGGCTGGTTTGACTCAGCGGTTAGAGCGTCAGCCTACAGACCAGAATCCCCGGTTTGGTTACAGCTAAGGGCATGTACCTTGGTTGCAGTTTGTCCCTTGCCCGGGTTGGGGTCGTGTGGGTGTCAAAGTGTCTCTCTCACATCGATGTTTCTCTCTCTCTCTTCCTCCTTCTCTCCCTCCCATTCTATCTGAAGATAAATGCAAAAAATATCCTCAGGTGAGGATAAAAAATAAAAATTAAAAAAAAAGAAAATTTTTTCTTTATTGATTTTAGAGGGAGAGGAAGGGAGAGGGAGAGAGAGAGATAGAAACATTGATGAGAGAGAACATCAATTGGCCACCTCCTGCATGCCCGCCACTGGGGATTTGGCCCACAACCTGGGCATGTGCCCTGACCGGGAATGGAACCGGAGACCTCTTGGTGCATGGGTTGACACTCAACCACTGAACCACACTGGCAGGGCCTAACCATACTTTTTATTTAGACTTTCATATGTTTCTTCTCTTTATTTTTTATTTATATGTTTTTCTGTTAATCCTCACCCAAGGATATTTTTCCATTTTTTTAATAGAGTGGAAGGGGGGAAGAAAGAGAGAAAAACATCAATGTGAGAGAGACACATGGATTGGTTGCCTCCCTGTGGGTCTGCAGACCTGCAACCCACATAGTGCCCTTGACCAGAATTGAACCCTTGACGCTTTGGTCTGCTGACCTGCTGGCTGCTGCTCTAACTGCTGAGCCAAACTGGTCAGGGCTATTTCTTCTCTTTAAAAAGATAGAACATCTATTACAAAAATAAATTTAAAATAAATAAATAAAAAGATAGAGCAGACTGATGAATCCCAGAGGGAAGGGGGGTGTGGAAGGAAGAGATTAACCTATGCATAACCCATGGACACAGACAATAGTATGATAAAGGCCTGAGTGGGGATAGTGGGAAGGGGGTCAATGAGGGGGGACATCAGTAATACTTTCAACCATAAAGATAAATTTTTTAAAAAGATAAGTTTTCTATATCAGATATTCAGACTTTCTCATGAGTTCTAGTGTCAGCCATCTACGTCTTATTTCATCGTTACATCATCCAGCTCACCTCAGTGCACAGCGCTCCACAGCTGTCAGCTCTGGTATCCGGTCTTCACAACAATCTTATGAGACAGGGCAGTCAGATATTGTGTGCCTTTCCACTCTACCTCTGATGTGAGACATTTGTCTTCTTATAAATAGTGTAGTTATAATAAGATTAACGATGCTTCAACCATTTTCCAATGCCCAGTGAAATACCAGGAGAAATGCTAAGGTGCTGTAAAAACAGAGAAATTTCTGACTTCAATCAGAGCCATCCTGTGAGTACCGTGAAATAAGCCTGAAACCAGGCTAATGGGAAAGAGGATGGCATCCAAAGAAGCCTGGAGTTACACAGAAAACAGTGCCACATTTGGTTTCTTGACCTCTTCCATGGTTTTTCATGCATGCGTCTCAGGTCATGTGCTGATCTTTAATTACATTTCCTCCACCTTCCACCCTACTAAATAGTGTGCTTTATTTATTTATTTATTTATTTATTTATTTATTTATTTATTTTCTTTTTTTTTTAAATCCTCACACAAGGATATACTTATTTTTATTTTTTTTATCCTCACCCGAGGACCCTTTTCCATTTTTTGCTCAGGTAGAGTGGGAGGAGAGAGAGGAACAGAGAGAGAGAGAAAGAAACATCGACGTGAAAGGGACACATCGAGTGGCTGCCACCCGCATGACCGACCAGGGCCGGGGACAAGCTGCAACCGAGGTACGTGTCCTTAGCGGGAACCGAACCCGGGTCTCTCTGGACCGCAGGCCGACGCTCTAACCACTGAGCCAAACCGGCCAGGGCAACACAAGGATATATTTAGATAGAGTGGTAGAGAAAGAGAAAAACATTGATGTGAGACAGACACATTGATTGGCTGCCTCCTGCACTACCCCGACCAGGACCAGGGACTGAACCACAACCGAGGTACGTGCCCTTGATCTGAGTCGAACCTGAGACTCTTTGGTCCTTGGGCTGACACTCCAACTGCTGAGCCAAACCGGCCATGCCTAGTGTGCTTTATTTTTTTAAAAAAATTACCTACATAAAAAAATGTGAGACATAGGGTGTGCAAGAGTTTGAGTATTATAAGTCAGGGCAAGTAACTGCTAGCTGCTTTAACAGCCAAACTTCAAAATATCATTTGTTTAACACAAAGAATTATTTGTTACTCTTGTCACAGTTAAATGCAGGACAGGTTGACTTTCTCCTCTGCTATCTCAGAGATCCAAGCAGCTTCCCTATTGCAACATGCTTTCTTTAAATTATTTGTTTCTAGTTTCATGGATAGGAGATGAGCGGGTGGTGGGAAGAGAAGAGAAGAGGAGAGACAGAGAGAGAGAGAGAGAGAGAGAGAGAGAGAGAGAGAGAGAGAATGAATTCACACTGGCTCACAACTGCCTGGGACCCAGAAAACCTCATCATTTACATCACATTTCCATTGGTCGACACTAGTTTAGAGGTCTTAACTTAATTAAAATATTTAGAAATGTACAAGAGCATATATAGAGTATTTGGTGAATATTTACTCTCTGCTTTGAACATACAGAATGATTTCGATTCATAAAAAAACTAGAGCTGAAAGAGATTTTGGAGAACATCTAGTCTAGTCTATTTCCTTATAATATCAGACTTAGAGAGGCTGAATAACTTTGCCAAAGTTGCATGTCCAAGAAGTGCAGAGGAAAGGGTTTCTATCTTAATAACTAGTATTTATTATGCCCTTATAATGTGCCAGGCACTGTGCTAACACATCTATGTGCTTTATCTCCCTGAACCCTCACAGTAACACTGAAACAACTTCTTATCTTCATTTTAAAGATGAGAAAATTAAAGCTTAGAGAAGATGGGTAAAACGCTTAAGGTTACAGAGTTAATAAATGGCAGAAGGGAGATTCAAACCCAGCATGCTTATGGTCAAAATGCCAACATGAAATCTGTCATTTGATGGCCATTTTTTTTTTTTTTTTTTGCTCTGGTCCCCCAAACCTCCTTTTGATCATACCAACAGACTATGTGTCTTTGGGATTAAATATAAAAGTCTCATCAAAGAATGATGCTACAGTTACTTTAGGACTGAAACTTCTCCAATATCCTTACTCATCTAGAAGACAGATTGGTGTTACCTGTGAGAACACTGGGAAAGCAATGCACCAACAGGAAAATCACAGTGGATATCATAGTGAAACTGGCTCTGTCTAATGAACAGGGTGTTTCCCATAAGACATATGCATTTTTTTGTCCTGTGAGAAGTAGCCAATATAGAGCATTAACAATGAACAACACTAACTTATACCCATAGGGTAGACCAACGATTTTCAACTCATGGCACACATAAACTAATTACTAAAATTCTGTGACACACCAAAAAATATATTATGCTAATCTGACAAAAATTGGTATAATTTTTATTGATTTACAAAAAAATAGTAATAGAAATTATCTACCCTTCTTGCTCTAAAATGACTTAAAAAAGAAAACCAAGTGCCTATACTTGCATATAAGGATTTCTGGTACCAAGAATTAACCAATCAGACACAACCATATTATGCAATGTGACCAATAAGATGTAATTATATTATGAGCAATATATCTATGGTTCAAGACAGGACATCACACCAGATGTCTATTGTTGTGTTGGCTGTTGTCATTTTTAAAATTTGACAATCTAAAGGAAAAGAAGTCAGTGGTAAGTACTCCTAACTAAATAGTCAGGTATTATATCTTTTAAAAATTCCCATGACACACATGGTTGAAAATTGGTGGGGTAGACAAATGGAGAAAACAAATGTTGCAATGTTTGTTTAAGAAGCTAATACTAAATTAAATATCACAATCATTTCTGTGGTTCTTGTTCTACATGACAGTAATACTGAGAATTTTGTCATAATTGTTCACATCTATCCATTGCAATAGGCCATTGCAATAGGTAGTAGGCATCAAAGTCTAGAGATGTTGTTTTTTTATTTTTATTTATTTTTTATCCTCACCCAAGGACATTTTCCCATTTTTTGTTCAGATAAAGTGGGGAGGGAGAGAGAGAGAGATAGAAACATCGACGTGAAAGGGACACATTGAGTGGTTGCCACCTGCAAGACCCAACCAGGGCTGGGGACAAACTGCAACCGAGGTACATGCCCTTAGCGGGAACCGAACCCGGGTCCCTCTGGACGGCAGGCCAATGCTCTACCACTGAGCCAAACCGGCCAGGGCAGTGTTGTTTATTTAAGTTAGCTATTTTATCATCAGTGCAAAATTATTCATTATGGTGAAAAAAGACAAAAATAGATTTATAGCCCTGGCCGGTTTGGCTCAGCGGTTAGAGCATCGGCCTGCGGTCTGGAGAGACCCAGGTTCGGTTCCCGCTAAGGGCATGTACCTCGGTTGCAGTTTGTCCCCGGCCCTGGTTGGTTGTGCGGGTGGCAGCCACTTGATGTGTCTCTTTCACATCGATGTTTCTCTCTCTCTCTCTCTTCCTCTCTCTCCCTCCCACTCTATCTGAACAAAAAAAAATGGAAAAATGTCCTCGGGTGAGGATAAAAAAAAAAAATAGATTTATAAAACTTTCTAATTGAGATGAAATTATATAATGTGTTTAACACAATACCTGGAATATAGTAAGCACTCAATAAACGGAAGCATTGCTATTATTATTATTATTACACATCGTAGCCAATGAATCCCTACAGAAGCAGTTTTACCCACTTTCTACCTTAATGTTATTGTAAAATTCTATCTATTTAACTAAAATGACTGCTTACTTGATTGAATTTACCAAACTGCCAGTTTTTTTTTTATTTTTTAGACCAGCTTGCAATTGGAGGCCGCCGATAGGAAGGCATGGCGCCACGTCATTTCTGAAACATGTGGGCATAAGCCAGATGATACATGAGATAATTAACGGCGTGTCAGTCCAAGAAAGTATTTTGGAGGAAAAGTTTCTGTTATCTAGTGCTGACGAGGTCTCCGGGGAAGGAAGCATGCTGTCCAGGAACAATCTGTATAGTTGCCATCAGAACTGGTAGGAGTTCCAACTCCTGTTACTAATTTGTTAAGTCTCTTACTTTCTTCAGAAGCACCTGTTTTTTATGGGTAAACCAGGCGGTTAATTTGAAAGTTCAATCAGATGATGTATTAAAGGGCTTTAAAACGAATTCTAAATTCACATGAACTCCCACCACAATGGAAATGAGGCCTGAAAATTGATTCGTGTAAAATGTGGAATCAGTTCATTGAATGATTAATGAAATGCACTCGGTTCCAGGGTCCACGTGTGCTATCCACATCTGCCCAGGTTGAAATTTTGAAGTTTCCCAGATTGTTGGCCATTTTAGGCCTAGAGAATATTCAGGATTCAGGGATCCATTTTCCTCTCTCTACTTCCCCATAAGGTTTGAGATCGTCTGTTAGTTCCTTCTTCTCCTACTCAAATAAGCTCCGCTGTTCCTGATTGAGAAGGGGCTGATCAGAGGACGGAAATGATTGCCAACCGTGTTATTTCCATTCAAATTCACCTTATAGGGGGATTTTAACTGTAGTGCCTTCGCGAGGTTAAGTAAGTTACCCACAGTCAATGTATAATGGAACAGAGAAAAGTTTATTGGGAAAGCACATTTGCTTGTGGAATAATCTGATACGCTGTAACCCATGCTCTCTATGAACCGAGAGGAGGAAGTGGCATTCTGCTGAGGGCCTGGTGTGGCTCGAGGATGGGTGTAGTGGGGAGAAAACACCACAAGGAGAAACCGAGAGAAAAGAGTAGGAGAAAAGGGGCTTAGAAAATTGGCAGAGTGCTGTGCTCATGGCTCCTAAAAATCCCTAGATCTTCAGTGTGTGTATAAAATCCGAATATATACTCGACGTCACTGGAATTCTTTCCTTCACTCGGCAGGTGGGAAGGGGCATTGTTTTACTATTAAGACTTGGCATCGGAATGTTATAGATAATTGTTTTTACATTGATATTAAATTTCACATTATAACTTTACAGTATAATTTACATCATATAAAACTGCACTTTATAGGAGGGTAATTTACATTGCCCTCGCCACAATCGGCTTCTGAAGTTCTAGAATAGTTATTTAGTTTTGACTCTCTAATGCTCATTTCCACGGACTCCCGGAAACCAGGCAGCAACAGCGGAGAACAAACCCAAGTCTTATTGTTCTAAGGCATCTCAGCTCCTTCCTATTTGATTGAAAGCATAGTGAGAACAGGACATGCATTAAAAGCCAGGATTTCTAAGAGGGCAGGAACAACTCCAGTAAACTGGACTTCAGGGTCTATCAAAGCCATCTCAGATAGCCCATAAAATCAAGTGTCAAGTGTAAAAATAAGTCAACAAACTAAATAAGAATAAATATCTAAAGCCATATCTAAAGTAATATTAAAAGACAAGTGGAAAGATCTATTTACTTTAAATAGTTGGCAACAAAACCAACTGCAAATATGTCAGACATTTATAGATTATTTTTGAAAATGCAAACATGAAACAAATTAATTAGAGATTCAGTTAATTTACATGACAACGTGTTATGTCAGGCAAATAAGAAATGTAAAGGACAATTTGTCATAACATATGTTTAAATCCTTCTGGACTTCTTGAGGGAAAGACTATGAAAGAAGCATAACAAAATAAAAATCAAATTATTTTATTTATAAAACTGACTAGTGTTTCACTAGGTAAGGTATAGTTTGCTTATGCTGGTTTTCCCCTCAAAAAGTGAGGGCTGACGTAGACCAGAGAGTCCCAGGTTTGGCTCCTGCTAAGGGCACGTACCTTGCCCTGGTTGGGGTCATGTGGGTGGCAACCACTTCATGTGTCTCTCTCACATCGATGTTTCTCTCTCTCTCTTCCTCCTTCTCTCCCTCCTGCTCTATCTGAAGATAAATGCAAAAATGTCCTCGGGTGAGGATAAAAAAAAAAAGTGAGGGCTGAAGTGCAGGTAGTTCATTTTGGGAAGTGGTCCCAGGAAACGGAGCAGAGCGCAGTGGAAAGGGAAGGAGGGAAAGCCAGCACAGGGTACATTCTCGAGCTGGGCACTAGTGTGGGCAACTAGGATTATCTATCAAACAGTGTAAACTGTGCCTCGGAATGAACCACCCAGGGCATGGAAAATGGGGCACTTGTCCACTGGCTCCCATCCTCCATTGGCCAAGAGTTGCCCTATAGGTATGAACTCCCTTGGGCTTCTCGGCTACACTCGTGAGGGAGTGTGACAGATTCTCAGAGTCCTTCAAGGGGTGGCAGAAAAGCCATAGGTCAGAAAGTAAGAGATAAGTGGTGAAGCTAGTATGAGGTGCTATCAAGATGCACCTGTGGGCAGAGGTGCTGGCTTTGGCAGTGTCTGCAGTAAAAGGTGAGCCGAGAGGAAGACACAGGGCACAGAGGAAGTCACCACGTCTCACATGCATTCTAACTGATCACAGTGGCTGCTGGGAGTCTGATACTGAGAAGAATCCAGAAGCTGATTCTGGACTTATCCACAAAGAAACCAATGTCTGTGAGATGGGAATTGTGGAATTTTTTAAAGTTCATCCTCATTTTATGTCATATGGATATAAAGAGTCATAACTTTGTCTTTTGAAAGGAGTAGAATTAAGGAGGATCATGGCTAATTATTATTATTTTTTATCCTTGCCCGAGGACATTTTTCTATTTTTTATTCAGGTAGAGTGGGAGGGAGAGAGAGAGAGAGAGAAACATCGATGTGAAAGGGACATGTCGAGTGGCTGCCACCCGCACGACCAACCAGGGCTGGGGACAAACTGCAACTGAGGTATACACCCTTAACAGGAACCAAACCCGGTCTCTGTAGACTGCAGGCCGACGCTCTAACCTCTGAGCCAAACTGGCCAGGGCCGATCATGGCTAATTAAATAGCTGGAAATCAACTTAAATGCTCTTCCTCATGAGATACCCTATAAGGTGTAAAATAGAACAAAATTCTTTTGTTGGTATCTTCCAAGAGTTGGATTAGCAGAGAATAACTAATTCCTTTGGATTGGTATGATTTCGATTGAAGGGAGTAAACCATAAGGATAAGGATCGTGGCAATGAGTATTTTCCACATAAGTATCATCAGAAGGTGAATGATATTGACTTTTTAAGGAAGAAAAAAGACATTTGTACATTACACATAAGTCATTGATCTCTGAGTCTTCTAGTATTCGGGGTACATGTCCTATATCCACTACATCCCCCATGCCATGTAGCTCCTTTTCTAATACTTGTGAGGCTCCTGGCATGGGAGAAGTATACATTCCTCTGGTTGCTGGCTGTCATCTTTCCCTCAGAATTCCTTCTCTTGGCCCTGCCTCAGTCACCTGTGCATGGTTTGCCACCAAGCTTGCTACCTGATCTCTCCTTTCTTAACTTCGCCCCAAATGTGCATAAACCACCTTTTCCCTTAGTCCCCAAAGCAGTTCCACCACAAAGTTGCTATTTGTCACAGTATTTTAATAAAAATTGGGGGATAATAAAGGGGTAAAAGCACAGGTGAAGACACCAGCTAGCTGACTTCACTATTCCTAAAGAGCTTGGCCAATCCTTACACAGGGGAAGCCATCAGAGACCATCTCTTTCTTCAATCACAAATGCCTCTGGTGGCTGAGCTCTGCAATTTCCCATCTTCTCATTTTCTTACATTTACTGGGGTCCCTAAATGTGGAGTTTCTCACATTTCTAGAATAATTCAGAAATCCCTATAACTTCATTAGACCTCAGGCTGTTCTTTTTATTTATTGATTGATTGATTTTAGAGAGAAAATGAGAGGGAGAGAGAGAAACATCAATGAGAGAAAACATTGATTGGCTGCCTCCTGCATGCCCCCCTCCCCCGACTGGGAATCAGGCCCACAACCTGGGCATGTGCCCTGACCAGGAATCGAACTGGCGACCTCTTGGTGCATGGGTCGACGCTCAACCAGTGAGCCACACCGGCCGGATCACAGGCAGTTCATTAACAGAATAACAATAAGACCCCAAATCAAATCTTTCCAAATAAAATTGATAAATCCTACTACTTATTCAGAATACAGCTCCAGTGTGTCTACTTTAAAGAGGGGGGGGGTGGTATATTATTTTCCTCATATATAAACAAAAGTCCAATTCTTCAAAATAGGCTTGGAGCCTAAGGAGTATTCTACAGAAATGTCAGGATTTGGGATGGCCTCAGAGGCTAAGGCTGGTGGAAACAGATTTTGTTAATTTAAACTCACCTCCAAGCTAGAACAGAGGAGAGACAGGAGGACTTCTGTCCCCTGCCCCCAGATTACTGGAGAACCAAGCACCAGGAAGTACATTATGATGACTTTACTGATAATTTTTATAGTTTAGAGATGTCATGTGCAGTGAAATAAACATACATTCTAGACTAAGTTGAATATTTAACCAGGTAAATGAAAGGGTGACTAGAAGAACCATGAACAGTATTGTCACAGTCTTGAGTTCAGATATTATGTGAATTCAGATATTAAACATTTTACATTGGGATTAGAAAGTTCATTTATTTGCCCAAGAGTTTTCTCCCCATTCTAATTTGAAATGGAATGCACCCTCCACCCCTGGTATGGGAAGTATAATTTGAGAGGAATTAGTTCTTCTCAAATTGGAAGGCAATTGGAAAAAGCAGACCTTTGTTATTAATGCTCAAAAACATTGATATGGTTTTTTGACAATATTTATGATTAATGAAAGAGATTATGAGTGACATAGGAAGGAACTGTCCTTATCAAATCTAACATCAGGGCACTCTTTGGTGTCCTGAGTATGGAATCGCTGAAGGCGAGAGACAAACTGTATTCCACACCATAATGCGGGTGCTGAAATTAATTAAAGCTAAGAAGTAAATCTACACAGCTGCAAGCACATATTTTCTGTATTAGAACATTTCTGAGGTCCTCAGTGAGAGGTGAACTAAGAAGAAAAGTGTTCTTGAAAGACTTATTCTGAAATTGGATTAGTTTCCTATTGACGAAATGCAATTGTATTTCCTTCAAAGTGATTTTCCAAGTCAACAATACTCTTCGAAGTCTTAATAATACTTTGAAATGACACAAACTTTGTCTAGTGTATTTTTCTGGAAATTGATTTTTATTCTTCAAACACCAAACTCGCATCCACCATAGCCAGGAACTCGGGGGCAGACTTTGTTCACAGCATTTTGCACTGTCGTTCCTGAGAACCAGGAGAGAATTGGCTCAAGCTACGCAGCATAGGTTTGGGAGTGGACACTGTGGGCATCGACTCCACTGTGGGCCCGTATTGCCCATCTCTGCCAGTCTGAAGGTGGGATGTGCTTGGCTCCTTGCAGATAAAGTCCTCTTATTTTGCACCTGAGACTTGTAGACACCTGCATTGTGGTAGCAAGTACTTCTGTGACTTTGATTGTTTCTATTCACATGTTATTTCTCAAGACCCCCATTCCAAATTTTATAAAATACCATCTGAAGAAACCTTTGCTAGCACAGGTATTACCCCGAGTTTCAAACCTGCTTTCCGTCCTTAAGTCTAGGACTCTGCCTGACCCTGTCTGGAGGGTGTGGCTGGCCAGTTTCTAGCTTTTGTCCAGCATGTTTCCCCACAGAACTTTTCCCTCTGCTCTACATACAGTAGCCGCAGGATAAGCAACGTTCCATGCTCTTCCAGCATGAGTTCCCCAGACACCGTGCCCCAGGTCAACACAGAACTCCTGAACATTCCTTTCTCAGAAAAGAGAATAATTACAAGCATGCACTGCATAACGACATATCTGGTCAACAGACCGCATATACAACAGTGGTCCCCTAAGATTATAATGGAGCTGGAAAATTCCTGTCACCTACCGATGACATAGCAATTGTGACATTATACTGCAACACAGCTCTGCATGTCAGCCTTGCTGTGATATTGTAGTCTCTTGCTTTGAATTGTGATAAATACTATGACTTATGCCACAGTTCCACCATCTAAATCCCTATCTTACCAGCCCCTCAATTACATCTGAGTAAGAGTCCTGACCCTGATTACCTATCTCTTCCCGAGTTTCTCGGGAATGGACTGGCTGCACTGCTCCCTCCTGGCCTCCTCTCCAGCGAGTAGAGCTCTGTTCTTCAGTAGAAGTCCCATGTCTGAGTCACTGATAACGATGACCAGACCAGTCCAAGGCCAGTTTCCTTCCTGTTTGGCACTTCCTCCTTATTGCACCTTAGCCAGCCCCATGTGGCTATTGACTGCTGCTGCACACCTGTCTCAGCTCATGCCGATGGCCTTTTTCTATAACTACCCCTTCTCCTTGTCCTGGAGTCCCTCTGGCTTCATGTCCTAGCCATCCCTGATCTTGGCTTTTTAAATAGAGAATCAACATCCAGTAATACTAATATGTAACTTTTGTTGAACACTTCGTAAGTGGACTTATCCCTAAGTCTCATGACATCCCCAAGATAGGTCTCATCGTCTCATTTTATAGATGAGAAAAATGAGTCTTGGAGACCATATAACCAGAAGATGGTGGAGCCAGAATCGAGGTGGAGCCTGGCATCAAAATCCAAGCTCCTCCGTTTTGCCAAACTGCCTCCCTTTGAAGAGCTGCCATATAATACCTTTAATCATCACCAATATTCTTATCTTTATATACAGGTGAATATACTGAGACAGACTTCCTCGTCAGCGAGGAAGCCAAAGTTGGAGTCAAATTTGACTCTAAAAACTTTTGCTTTTTCTACTCTAGGATGCTGCCTTCCACGATGGTCCTTACCACTTTTATAAGTTGTATATTTGCTTTGTAAAGTATGAAGTATACTTGATACTTCATACTTCATAAGTTGTATACTTGCTTTGTAAACACTCATATTTCAGGCTACAATAGGTTTAAGTGCCCTTTACTAATAAAGTCTGTTATGAGATCCGAATTGTGGCTCTGGACGACGGTTCTTCCCTTCTGCTTTTCGCCTCCATCTCAGCTTCCCCCTCCACTTGTCCTTGGAATGATTCATCCTCCCATCTTCTCTTCTGCAGGCATACATTGTCCCCTGAGGATGCTTTTAGAACTTGAAATACCAGCCAGAATGCCAGCTTTAAATTACATTGAGAAGTGGAGCCATCAGGCTCTCTGGTGACTCATGTTTGTTGATCGGTCCCCTCTCTCCCTGTGGGCAAATCTACGTGGGATGTTAAATTCATAATTGGGAGAGGGGTTGGCAAAAGAAGATTTGAAACAAGAGAAATTAGATAAGATGATTGTGTGACAGGCTACAATGGTACAATGCCTTGATTTTTGCATTTAAGAGTTTACTGCCACAGATCTTGGCTGGTTGAATCCTTGGACCAGGCCACTGACTCTCTCAGACAGTGTTACTGTAGAGTGTAGAAAAGTTGTTATTGTCCTTGATATACTTAAATAATTTTTAAGAGTTTTTAAAATGAGATGTTCAGTAAATATAAAATATTTATAGATTATGTCTAAGTTATAAAGGATAAATACAGTGAATATCTACTTACCCATTGATAAGACCAGAAACAGAACATTGCCAAAAACATTAAAGTTTTGCCTGGCTGGTGTGGCTCAGTGGACTGAGCATCATCCCATGGACTGAGAGGTTCCTGTTTGACTCCTGGTCAGGGCACATGCCTGGGTTTCAGGCTCAATCCCCAGTAGGGGGCATACAGGAGGCAACCGATCTATGTTTCTCTCTCACATTGATGTCTCTATCTCTCCCTAAAAAATCAATAAAAACATATTTTTTTTAAAAAATGTTACAGTTTCTTGTGTCTCTTTCTCATCATATCCCATTTCCTTTCTCAAATAACTATTATTCAGCCCTGGCCAGTTTGGCTCAGTGGTTAGAGTGTCAGACCACGGATCAGACAGTCTGGGGTTCGGTTCCTGCTAAGGGCACGTACCCCAGTTGCAGTTTGTCCCTGGCCCCGGTTGGGGTCATGTGGGTGGCAACCAGTCAATGTGTCTCTCTCACACTGATGTTTCTCTCTCTCTCTCTCCCTCTCTCCCTCCAGCTCTATCTGAAGATGAATGCAAAAATGTTCTCGAGTGAGGATAAAAAAACAAACAACTATGATTCAGCATTTTGTGTTTAAACTTTCATTTTTTGCATCATTACATTACCTTTTTCTTAATTCTATAAACAACATATTAGCTTTATAGAAATGGGATCATGCCATATATTTTTTAATCAAAAAAATTTTTAAATGCATGCTGTTTTGTGTAGTTGAAATTAATTACATTTCATTAGTACATAGTAGTCCACTGTAGTAATACACAACTTTTTTATCTATTCTATTGTCAATGGGTATTTGGTTATTCAGATTTGTTGAGATAATAAATAATGTTATTATGCACATTCTTGGGTATTTTCCTTGGTGCATATGCACATGGGTTTCTCGAAGTGAATTCCTGGGTCATAGGGCATACACATCTTCGATTTTAATAGAAAAGGACAAATTGTGTTCTAAATAGTTCCAACAACTATTTAACTATTTGATACTCTTATCAGCAGTACAAAATTCATACTTTTCTGCATCCCCACCAGGACGTAATGTTGCCAGAATTTCATTTCCATTGTAGGTGTGATAATTAGTTCTTTGTACTTTGAATTTACATTTCATAATTTCTAGTAAAGTTGAGCATCTTCTATATTTATTTCCGCTTATGATTATTTATCCATAAAATTAATATGCAAGATTTTGATCTTTATTATTGAATTGGTTTATTTTTAATTGATTTGCAGGAGGTTTTGTTTTGATTTAAACATATACTGAGTATTAATCTATTTCAGTTTTATGAGCTTTTCTTAGTTTTCTTTGAATTACTTTTATTCTTTTTGAATGAAATTATAGAATTTAACTTTTCCTTTATGTTTTTTGTTTGTTATTCTCTACATGGAGGTCCTATGTCATTCATGATTTAATAACATGCTATTCAGCTTCCATGTGTTTGAATGTTTTTGAGTGTTTTTATTGTAATTGATTTCTAGTTTAATGCCATTGTGATCTGAAAAAATGCTTGATATAATTTCAATCTTCTTGAACTTGTAGAGACTTAGTTTGTGCCCTAAAATGTAGTCTATCTTTGAGAATGTCCCATGTGCACTTAAGAAAAATATGAATTCTGCAGTTTTGGGATGTAATTCTCTGTAGATATCTATTAAATCCATTTAGAGTCTCTGTTTCCTTACTAACTTTTTGTCTAGAGGATCTATCCAGTGATGTCAGTGGGGTGTTGAAGTCCCCTGCTATGATTGTATTGCTGTCAATTTCTCCTTTGAAGGTCTCCAAAAGTTTTACATATATATATATATATATATATATATATATATATATATATACATATATGAGTATTGCTACCCCAGCTCTTTTTTCCTTTCCTTTTGCTTGAAAGATTTGTTTTCATTCCTTCACTTTCAACCTATGTGAGTCTTTCGTTGTGAGGTGGGTCTCTTGTAAACAACATATATATGAGTCATGCTTCTTATCTATTCAAGTAATCTGTGTCTTTTGATTGGAGCATTTAATTCATTCACATTTAAGGTTATTATTGATATGTACTTATTTATTGCCAATTTTGTTTATTGTGGTTATAAACAAATTCCTATTTCTTCTGCTTATTACAACAGTTCTTTTAACATTTCTTGCAGGGCTGGTTTTGTGCTAATATATTCCCTTAGCCATTTTTTTTTTTTTTTTTGGTCTGGGAAGTTTTATATTTCACCATCTATTTTGAATGATAGCCTTGCCGGATAGAGTAGTCTTGGATTTAGGTCCTTGTTTTTCATTATCTTTATTACTTCATGCCATTCCTTTCTGGCCTGTAGTGGTTCTGTTAAAAAGTCAGCTGATAGCCTTATGGGTATTCCTTTGTAGGTAACCTGTTGCTTATCTCTTACTGCCTTTAGGATTCTTTCTTTGTCTTTAATTTTTGGCATTTTAATTATTATGCGTCTTGGTGTGGGCCTGTTTGGGTTCTTACTTGGGGCTCTCTGTGCTTCTTGAACTTGTATGCCTTTTTCTTCACCAAGTTAGGGAAGTTTTCTGTTACTATTTCTTCAAATACATTCTCTAAACCTTGCTCATTTTCTTCTTCTTCTGAAACTCCTATGATGTGGATGTTGTTATGTTTCATATTGTCCCACGGTTCTCTTCATCTGTCTTCCTATTTTTTAATTGTTTTTTTCTTTTTGGTTCTCTGATTGGATGATTTTTTCTACTCTGTCTTCTAACTCACTGATCCAGTCCTCGGCTTCCTTTACTCTTCTGGTTATTCCTTCCAATGTGTTCTTTATTTCTGCTATGTCATTTTTCATTTCTGCTTGGTGGTTTTTCATTCCCAATTGGTTGATTTTCAATGTTTCTATATCTTTACTCATGCTGTTGAGCTCTTTACTCATGCTGTTGAGCTTCCTCATTATTGTTACTCTGAACTCTACCTCTGATAACTTGCTTAATTGTATTCATTTATCTCTTCTTCTGTAGCACTCTCTTGTTCTTTCATTTGGGTTTTGTTTCTTTGTTTCACCATTTTGGCTGTTTCACTGGGTTTTGGGGAACCTGCCAAATTCTCCCTGTGGGTATTGGTGTTCCACTGATTGTGGCTCCTTCTACTGGGTTTGGATGAGGGTGGGAGGACCCACGTTAAAAACTACTGTCAAGTCTCACTTTTCTGGGTAGGTTTGCAGGCCAATCAAAGGTTCAGTTTTCATCCAGCCTTTGCCTGCTAGCTATTAGTCTCAGTTACTTGATGAGCCTTGGGCTGTTGCCATCAGCTAAATGAAAAAGTCCCTCAGGTGTTCAGGGTAAGGGGATTTCCAGTGGGTGGGGCAGGTGCTTGCTAGTTGTTAATAAGCCTCAATTTGCATTTCTATGGCCTGGCCAGGTGGTGTTAAGTTCCTGAGGGAGTGGCTGTTGTTTCTCTCCAGGGCACTGGGAAGGGGCTCTTTGAGTAATATGGCTACTGTCCTATGAGGGAATGATTCAGCACAAACTCCTAGTGCCCTCCCAGTTTTCCAAACTCCTGAGTCCCTCCACACAGTTCCAGTCTTCCCTCCCTCTGCTGAATTCCAAGGTGAGTGGCTATAGCCAATTTAGAGCTCTGTCCCGGCACTCTGTGCTGTAGAGCCAACATGGGATTTTAACCTCTAGGGAACTGCTCACAACCTAAACTTCCCTCAGCTGCTGTCTGTGGGCTCCCAGCCTGCCCTCTCTTGCACCTCTGAAGTTCCTACCAGGCTCTATTTTGTATCCTCTTTCTGTCCCTGGTTATATGGGTTCTCTCCAGCTGCTTTTCTGTTAGTTTTTCTTGATTACTTGTCTTTATTTAAGTTGTAATTCCAGTTTGATCCTGGGAGATGGTCTGTGTAGCTTCACTCCACTGCCATTTTTATCAGTCCATTTTATAAAATGTTTTAAAGAAATTAATTTATTAATTGATTTCTTATGTAAAATCAAACTTGCACTTCTGAGATCAATCAAATGATGCATTATCTCACACACACACACACACACACACACACACACACACTTCTAGATTGCAGTTGTTAATATTCTAGTTTTTGTATCTGTGTTCATGAGCCAGATTGATCTGCTATTTTGTTCTCGTGCTACATTGTATCAAAGTCATACTCACCTAATAAAGTGAGGTAGGCATATTCCCATTCTTCTATACACCAAGACAAGTTGTACAAAATTGAAATTATTTTTCATTCTATGTTTGCTGATTTACTTCTTCTTTGATTATTTGCTGTAAATAGTCTTCTGCCCAGGTTTTTCTGTAGGAAGATTTTGAACTTATAATTCAATTTCCTTTATGGTTATATGATTGTTTGTATTTCCCATTTCTCCCTAACTAAATTGTGATTAAGTCATATTTTTTCTATGGGTTCATCCATTTTATCTGAGCTTTCAAATGCATCACATAAATTATTCATAATTCCTACTTATTGCTTTTTAATCTTTAAATCACCTTTTTTATTCCTAATCTTGTTTATTAGTGTCATTTCACTTTTTTAAATAATTATTTTCAGAGATGTTTGTCCATTTTTATTTGTTTTGTCAGAGAATCTTGATATATTTTTAGCCTGATATTTTTTTCAGGAAATTTTTCTACTGTCTTATGAAATCATTTCCTCTGTCAAACAATGGTATTCAGGATTTAATATTATATTACACACTTGAAAAATCACCTTTTCTCTCACAAGTATTTTACATGCTTCTTAAGTATAAATTTGGGTAGAATTCCACTTGGAAAAATAATTATGAAACCAATTTTATTAAGGATTTAGGATATTAAATGTTCTCTTGCACAGTCTTACGTAGGAGACAGATTGGGTGCTCTTATAAACCTTTCACTGGTTTACCTCCCTAAGCTTTTGCAGACAGGTCTGAACAGGTTGGTTTTAAAATCCTCTAAGCCATCAGCCACTTCAGAACACATCAGAAAAGGACAAACAGAACCCTGGCTGCTTCAACAAGAGGGCAAAAATGAAGAGTGGGATTTGACCTGAATCCAACTCTATTTTGCATTGCAGTCCCTCCCCTTTTCCCTGTGAGCTCAATGAAATCATAGGCATATTGTATCCAGACAGGACCCACACTTGCCTGCTTTGCTTCAGTTCTTTTCTCTGCCTGGAATTCTTTTCTTGCACCTCTTTTGCCCAAAACATATCTATCCTGAAAATATGTGATAGACACCTGTTAGGGTTTCTGCCTTGCCTATGCCACACCTTCTTTGAATTCCTTTCATTCTCTGTCCACAGTAGTGGCGTCTGCTGCTTTGTTAGTTACACAGACCCCTCTACCATTACCATTGCTATTATGACCAGAGTTGACACCTGACCAATGCTCAAACAGTTGGATCCTCTCTTCTGGTAATTTGGAACTGGAATTCAGAGTTTTATTGAGTCTCCAATGGGCGCGCTTGGACCTAGATGGTGTAGGCTTTGGAGCCAAGGATGTCATTCTTCAGCAACCATGCTCAGAAGTAGAAAAAGCCATTTCATAAATAGAAATAAAGGCAGATGCACAGAAAACAGCAAAGATCATAGGTCTCGTAACTCTGAAGGGCTAGACATAGTCACCTCTGTTTTATTTGGCACCAAATTCCTGGCTGTACTTTTTATTTTCTTTGTTTTAAATATGTTTCTATTTATTTATTTTTTTATAGAGAAAGAGAAATGGAGAGAGAGAGATAAAAACATCGATGTGAGAGAGAAACATCAATTGGCTGCCTCCTGCATGTACCCTACTGGGGATCGAGCCCACAACCCAGGCATGTCTCCTGACAGAGAATTGAACCAGGACCTCTCAGTCCATGGGATGATGCTTAATCCAGTGAGCCACATGGCTGGGCAGGGGTAGAATTGTTTATATAGAACTCTTAGACCAGTTTTTCTGTTTTCAGTTCACCACACTCAGGCTGTTTTTATTTGGGTTATCTCTTTACTATTGAATTGTAGGGTTGTTTATATAGTATAAATATGAGTCCTTTATCAGATGTATGATTTGAGAATATTCTGTCCTATTCTATGGGTTGCCTTTTCACTTTCTTGATGAGATCATTTGAGGCACAAAAGTTTTTAATTTTGATTAAGTCCAATTAACTATTTTTGTTGTTGCTTGGGCTTTTGGTGTCATATCTAAGAATCTATTGCCAAACCCAAGGTCAAGAAGATTTATACTTAACATCTATGCTTTCTTGTAAGAATTTTGTCATGTTAACTCTAACATTTATGTCTTTAATTCATTTTGAGTGAATAATTATTATGGTGTGAGGTAAGGGTTGAACTTCACTCTTTTGCATGTTGCTATACAGGTGTCATGCACTATTTGTTGAAAAGAAAATTATTTTTCCATTGAATGGTCTTGACATCTTTGTTGCAAATCAATTGGTCATAGATAAATTATATATTTCTGGACTCTTAATTCTAGACCATGGTTCTATATGTCTATACCTATTGCAGTGCTACACTGTCTTAATTATTGTTGCTTTATAATAAGTTGAAATCAAGAATTGTAAACCCCCAACTTTGTTCTTTTTCAAGATTGTTTTGGCTATTCTGGGTCCCTTGAATTTTATATAAATTTTAATATGAGATTGTCAATTTCTGCAAAGAAACCAAGGAGAATTCAGGTAGATTGCACTGAATTTGTAGATCAATTAAGGAAGTGCCTCAACTCTTTCTTTCATTTCTTCTATTAAATGTCTCTTGCCTAGCCCAGCCAGTGTGGCTCAGTGGTTGAGTGTCAACCCATGCACCAAGAGGTCACCGGTTTGATTTCCATTTAGGGCACATGCCCAGGTTGTGGGCCAAATCCTCAGTGGGGGGCATGCAGGAGGCAGCCAATTGATGCTCTCTCTCATCAATGTTTCTGTCTCTCTCTCCCTCTCCCTTCCTCTCTCTCTAAAATCAATAAAGGAAAAAAAATAAATGTCTCTTGCCTAGAGTGATATTTATGTCTTATGTCTTCTTTCATACGACATTTTGAAATGAGGGTATAAAAAATCAAGTCTATGATTTAAAAGTGTAAAACCTTTATACAGGGGATAAAATTGTAGGAATAGGAAATTACATGTTTTTTAAAATCTAATTTTTTAATCAAAGAGTTATTATTACATATTTTCACAGAATCTTCCATTTTTCACAAGGACTAGAATATGGAGCACAGAATTTGAAGCAGGAAAATTACCATATTTAATAGATGCAAATATTTTTCTTTGTAAGGAGAATAAAAGCCTTATGTAGACAAGGACATAAATAGTTTGTAATTCAATTTGTATTATTAATAAAGATTAAATAAATTTCTTAACTTTTCTTTCTGCTGTAGTGGAATGGTAGAAACATAATAAAGTTTGACAAAGGATTGAGTTTTAGGAAGTAGTAAATATTATTTACACTTTAATATTGTTAATAGTGATAACAATAACACCATCATTTACATAAAGATTTTACAGTTTACAAACTAAGTTTACATACATTATATCTCTACATTATATCTTTTCTCCATCTTTTTTTTTTTTTTAAAGATTTTTGAGAGAGAGAGGAAGGGAAAGGGAGAAAAAGAGAGAGAAAGATCCATGTGAGAAGGAAGCATCTATCAGCTGCTTCCTGCACGCCCCCTACTGGGGATCGAGCACACAACCTCAGCATGTGCCCTGACCAAGAATCAAACCAGCAACCTATCCATGCAAGACACAATGCATCACAAATCATCAGAGAGATGCAAATTAAAACAATAATGAGGTATCACCTCACACCTGTCAGAATGGCCGCCATCAACAAATCATCAAACAACAAGTGTTGGTGAGGGTGTGGAGAAAAGGGGACTCTAGTACACTGCTGGTGGGAATGCAGATTGGTGCAGCCACTATGGAAAACAATATGGTGTTACCTCAAAAAATTAAAAATTGAACTTCCATTTGACCCAGTGATCCCACTTCTAGTAATATACCCTAAGAAACCTGAAACACCAATCAGAAAGAATACCCCCATGTTTGTAGCAGCACTATTTACAATAGCTAAGATCTGGAAATAGCCCAAATGTCCATCAATTGATGAATGGATAATAAAGTGGTGGTACATATAAACAGTTGAGTACTATGTAGCTGTAAGAAAGAAAGATCTCTTATCCTTTGAGACGACATGGAGGGACCTGGAAAGTGTTATCCTAAGCGAAACAAGCCAAACAGAGAAAGACAAGTATCATAGGATCTCACTTATTTGTGGAATATAATGAACATAACAGTCTGAAGAATGGGATAGTCCCAGAGACATGGAAGTTGGGTACAGACTGACAATCCCCAGAAAAGGGGGTGGTGAGGGAGAGATAAACCACAGAACTTATATGCATGTACGCATGACTAATGGACATGGACAACAGAGCCGGGGACAGGGTGGAGGGGATGGGGAGGGAGGGGGCTATCAGTGGGGGGAAAAGGAGAAACATCTGTAACAAAAATTAATTAATTAATTAAAGAAAAAATAAAATAAAATTAAGAAAAATAAAAAGCCGTGGTACATGTACACAATGGAATACTATGTAGCTGTAAGAAAGAAACATCTCTTATCCTTTGAGATGGCATGGAAAGACTTGGAGAGTATTACACTAAGCGAAATAAGCCAAGCAGAGAAAGACAAATATCACATCACCTCACTTATTTGTGGAATATAATGAACGAAAACAAACTGCTGAACAAAATTAACCCAGAGACATAGAGGTTGGGTACAGCTGACAAGCCTCAGAGGAGGGGTGATTTGTGGGGGAAGAGGTAAACCACAGAACTTACATGCATGTATGCATGACCAATGAACATAGACAATAAAGCTGGGGATGAGGCAGGGGGGAAGGGGAGGAGGGTGTCAATGGGGGAAAATGAGAAACATCAGTAACAAAAACAAATTAATAAATAAAAAATAAATAAATAAATAAATAAATAAATAAATAAATAAATAAGAGACGATGCTCAACCAAGTGAGTCACACCAGCCAGGACTTCTTCATCAATTTTAATTTTACTTCACCATCACAACAAACATTTTGTGTTTGTAAATGTGTTATAGATCTATATCCTTCTGTTTGACCTATAGGATCTCAGTATGTGGAGCAAGAGTCATTAATCTAGTTTGTACCAGTGATTCTTTAGCAAAGTGAAACAGACATCTAATCAGAAAAATATATTTAAATGCATAAAGCAAAACACATTGGACAACAAAGAACACCAATTATGTTAAAATACAGCTCTTAAAATATTAAAAACCATATTTATAATGACATACTATATGAATGTAAACCTAGAAAATTATCTGTAAGCATGTCATATTACTGGTCAAAACACACTTTTCAAAACATTACCAATTTCTTACTCCTTTTCTTTTTTGTGTGTGCAGACAACTTCTACACTAAATAAATATAAATATAATTTATTAACTAGTACAATACATAGTGTTGCCTGAGGATTTCATAATCCAAATCAAGTTTAAAGTCAGGGTGGCCTTGTCTTGAGGTAAAGAAAAAGTGAGGGACTAGTAGGCAAGGAACAAAATAAACAAAAATAAATTCAACCCTTTTTCCTGTGGTGTTTACTAAAAAACAAACAAACAAACACAGAAAATGCTGAAATTTAGAATAAATCGTTTTTGAGCAAAAATTAATTCACATTAGAATACATTGACTAACAAGCAAATATATTAACTGAAGAAATTTAATTTTTGTGTATTAAGATCCTCTGAAATGACGTTTGTTGTCAAGAACATTGTGAAGGATATCTCTAGGCTCAGGATTAAAAGCTGCAGGTGACATTAACAGATGCATAAAATTTTGTCTTGTGTTGTTTTTGTCTCCCATCTTTCTTGCATGCATGAGTACAGAAATTAATCAACAAAGCACTTTTTAAATAAAAAAATGTTTTTCCTTTATTGATTTTAGAGAGAGAGGAAGTGAGAGGGAGAGAGAGACAGAAACATCGATGAGAGAGAATATCGATTGGCTGCCTCCTGCATGGCCCCCACTGGGGATTGGCCCACAACCTGGGTATGTGTCCTGACCTAGAATTGAATCGGAGACCTCTTGGAGCATGGGTCGATGCTCAACCACTGAGCCACACCAGCTGGACTCAACAAAGCACTTTTGAGAATGTGACTGAGGAGGAGCACTGGGTGGGTCCCTGGCCAAAGATATCAACTCTCTAAATTTGTCCTTTGACTTTAATTTCATTCTTTTGGATCTTGAAGGTTTGTTGTTATTTTTTTTAACTTGACCATCTTCCTGATTTTTAAGTGTCTTGGAAGCCTTAAATCTGAACACCTGTCATTAGTTTTCAAATAACTACTAGCAGATTAATTGCTAGGTAGCTGACAGCTTGATCGAGGACCTTGTGATAGCAGAGAAGTTTCTGATGGGAAAGATACAGGGTGTGTATTTAGATGACTCACACTACGTCCTTGGCTGCACCATTTTCTCTGAGCATCCGTTTCGTAATTTCTGAAGGAGTATTGTTTATAATGTCTACCCTGCATATGTCAAAATGCTGTTATATAAAATTGCCCTGTAATTAATAAATGCTACCATCCTCTTTAGTCATTTTGTGTGAGACAAAGGTCAGAATTACAGGGGAAGTGAAAAAGAATGTTTATTTCTAATGATTTTGCCCAAGATGGGCCTACAGGACCAATTTTAGGGCTTAAAAGTGCAAAATAAATTTAAGATGCAGTTTTTAAAGGAAGTTTACACCTGGAGTGTTATCTTTAATGTATCCATTCATCTCACCAAGCATCAGCGAACAATTACCAAGCACCTGCCATAGTTATGGACAACCTGTCGCAGCCCCACTCTCCTGGACTAGTTTTAGGCATCCCAGAGGTATGAACTGTATTATCCTCATTCATGGAGTTCTCTTCTATTCAACACTTTCAAACCATTGTTTCCCAAAGTGTTCAGGCCCCTAACTGAAGACATTTTTCTCTCAGAAATTGTAAGTTTTCCTCAAGTAATGAAAGAGAGAATTTTTGTGAGAAAACCTCGCCAATTATAAATTCTTTTTTGTTTTTGGTATGTGCCCCTAGCGGGAACCGAACCCAGGACTCTCTGGTCCACAGGCCAACGCTCCAACCGCTGAGCCGAACAGGCCAGGGCCCAGTTATAAATTCTTGACACACGCACGCCTGCATTTATTATTTGGTTATTTGGTGGGAGTGGCCTGGAAAGTAGCGAGGGTCGTCTGACAGTGGGGTAGTATGAATCCAGATTACTGGGAAATCATTAAAAAAACAAGCAATGTACACTTTTTTATTTCAAAGCATCTTAAGGTGCCTACGCAAAGTTTACATTAGAATTATCAAAATCAAATTAACTTTAATTACAGAAAATTATCTAGCGGATGCCACACACTCATCTTAGGTGGCTGTTCCAAAACCAGAGGCGGGAACGCAGTGCACTGCAATGTTATGCAGCCTGAAGAACACGCTTGTCTCCTTGTCGCTCCTGGCACTTCACCTTGCCTTCACCTGGTCATACATTCTCTTTGAAAAGTTAAGACGCAAAAATTTAATAAAGCAACGTAATCAGTGGAATGTGGTTTTCTACCTTGCACATAATCAGAAATATGCAAAGAGACTTATAGTAGGAATCAGAAAACTTCTGTGAGCTTGGGAAAGTGCCGTAATCCCTCTCTAAGTATCTGTAAAAATGGCAAGAAAGGTAACTTGCCTACCTCCCCCATGAAATTATCATGAAGCTCAAATACACTCATTCACGAGAAAGCTCTGTTTTGTTGTAGCAGTTGTTATTTTTTTCTTTTAATCCTCACCTGAGGATATATATATATTTTTTCCATTTATCTTCAGATAAGGTGGAAGGGAGGGGGAGAAACATCGATGTGAGAGAGACACACTGATTGGTTGCCTCCCACACAACCCCGGCTTTTGCCGGGGATCAAACCATGACTGAGGTACGTGCCCTTGACCTGAATTGAAGCCATGACTCTTTGATCCATGGGCCAATGCTCTAACCGCTGAACCAAACCATCCAGGGCAATGGTTGTTATTTTTCACCAAAACGCTGCCATAGAAGTGTAAGACACTATTATTGTATTATTAGTTTGGTTGGTGTCATCAGTGCTTCTCAGTCTGCTCTTCTGTTCCATGTGTATCTTCTTCATTGCGCCCCTTTCAGAGGCTGCTCCACAGAACAGAAATAGATCTTCTATTGATCATTACACCTGGAGATGTAGTACCATGTATGCTGGGGACACCCCCTCTCCATCTCACCGAGGACAGAGGGGTGTAACCTTGTGATGAAGAGTGTCACTGTTCCCAGATTACCTGAGGACCCGGCCCCGTCTTCAGTCCGTAGGGTGATTTGCAGGGCACGCTGGAACGGGACATCAGGACGCTGCAGGCAGAGGCCAGCTCACTGCTCCAGAACAGGCCACACAGAGTCCCCTCACGGGGCGCACCATGTTCCCCTGACGGTCTGAAGAATGCAGTAGCAGGACAGCAAAAGAAAGTAATCTGGGCCCTTGCCGGTTTGGCTCAGCAGTTAGAGCGCCAGCCCATGGACCAAAGAGACCTAGGTTCCGTTCCGGCCAAGGGCACGTACCTCCGTTGTGTTTCCTCCTGGTCCTGGTTGGGGTTGTGTGGGTGGCAACTGTGAAGGACAGACAATAGGGCAATAAAACAAAAGAACATACAGCTAAAGAACTGTGAAAACTTGTAGTTAAAAATTTTCCACTTGGTAGACCTTGCCCTGGACCCTAAGAGGATTGCAGGAACTAGGTAGGAGGGAAGGAAGTAGGCATCAGCCGGAGATGACCACTATGTTGTGCAAATAGAACTCTTACCCCTCAGACACAACGGCCAACCGCAGATATCCGCTTCTGTACGTCCTTGCTTGCTTGCAGACCCTTAGCCCAATTTCTTAACAGGGGCTAAGACAACTATATAAGCAACCCTCCCCCTGAGCTCGGGATTGCTCTCTCCTCTGCGTAGGATGGGACAGTCGCTGCGTGGCTAATAAAGCTCTCTCTTAATTTGAACCCGGTTCAGAGTGTGAATCTGGTCTGTCTTGTTGGTCTACAACATCACGTGGCTGTTTCTCTCTCTCTCTCTCTCACCCTGTCCCACTCTGTCTGAAAATAATAATGTACATATATATATATATGTGTGTGTGTGTGTGTGTGTGTGTGTATATATCCTCCGGTAAGGATTAAAAAAAAAAAAAAGAAAGTAATTGAGAAATTAAACCAACCTGCTATCGGGTAATGCATAACACTGATCGCTCCCAAGTATTCCTTGTCCTTCTTACATTGTTAACTTTCTATAAGACAAATGAACAACAGTAATACTTATGCATGCTTGCCATATTGTATTTTATAAATAGTTTTTATAAAATATACTTTAATTCCTGTGGCATCTGAATATAGTCTCATTTTAATTTTATAGAAAGGGAGATAAGGTTAAAAAAGAGGTGAAAAGCTTGCTCAGTATTATGTACTTACTTCATCAGTAATCATTGTGAGTCAGATTTAGGCCTTTGATTCCGTGATTTTGGTTTTATTTTATTTTTCCAGGGAACATGCTGTAAAAGCTTACACAACACTGCAAATATCCCAGATGGCCATTAACTATACATCCTAAAGTCCTTCTGTCTGAAATTGAAGAGATTCTAGTTTCTCCACCAATGGTTCCATCCCGAGCAAAGTAAAAAGAAAGTAACTGCAATATCACACAAAAATAAAAACATCACCATAACTCTTTTTTAAAATTATTCTGCTAAACAGGCAAGGTTTCTGATTTTCTAGTTGGATGTACATCAGTTCATTGACCAAAGTATCACAGACATAATCATCTTTTTCAGCTACTCCTTAATACATCTTTTTCTGCAGGTGGTACGAAATGTACCCATTTTAAGAGGGGGAGTTGCAGAAGATAGACATGGAGCTCACAGTACACGCTTTGTTTCCCTGGTGATAAAAAGCCACCTGTCAACTGAGGTGACCAGCTCAGCAAAGGGAGGAAGATGGTGCTTTCAGTTCCGAGCCTATTCCGGGGGCTGCTGAGGGCATCCTGGCAGCGGCCCATTCACATTTATCTGTGAACTCTGTCCTTTGTTACATGAGAAAGCAAAGCAGAAGGCTCTGCTCGTATGACATCCAAAAAGTCCTTACTAATGGCTCTGTTCCAAGCGAATGTGATACAAAGCAGTGCTGACCAATGGTGGGGACATGGCAGAGAAGATTGCTTTAAAGAATTTTAAAAGAAGTTTATGTGGAAAGGGTGTCTGGTGCATCAAGACACGTTGTCCTTCCTTTCCCATTATGCTGCATTCACACAGCGTAAGATGGAGATTTGGCCATTGTCCAGCCAATGTGATCAGTGTTAATGGACAATCTGGTTAATTTGGCTGTTAAAAGTAGATTTTTTAGCGATGGGAAGTGGAATGCCAAGAGAGCTCTTAAATGAATTTCCTTTAATTTTTAAATTAAATTGCAGTTCCTGACTTTATTTTGCAATTACCACATGATGTTTTCAATAGTATTTTGGCAATAACAACACTTTGTTCTTAAAGGGTCCCTCAAATTCAATTCGTTCAAACTAGATTCGGGTATATGTAGGTTATCAGTGCCCATCTAGCTCTATGAAATGAATATGAGCTGCAAACTTTGGTAACTCTGCTACTTTCGTCATCCTTATTCTTTTCTGAATTCTAGCAAAGGTGATTTCTAATTTCTTCGGGCAATTTCATGTACTGTGTGTGTGTGTATATATATATACACACTTATATATACACACTTATATATACATTGACAATTATTCATATATTTAGAGAGATGAGATTTTAATTCTCCTTACTCTGAAAATATTAAGCATGCCTTATCTTCTTTCATTGTTGGACAATATTGCTTATTTGTGTCGAAATGTTTATGTACTCATTTAGGTGAATATTGGGCACAGGCTAATTTTTTGCAAAGCACTGAACCAGGTTTTAGGTTGACTCATGAAATTGCCAACATACAACCACTTTTGACTTAAAAAAATTCAGTTTTATAGGGTTCGGTCTAACATATGAGATGCTATGACTATTAAAAAAAAAGGCTAGGGTGATGAGGGAAGATTTTTTTTGGAGGTAGTGACATTTAGAATTTGGCCTAGCATGATTAGATTTCAAGACAAATATAGTAAGGGGACTATTCCAGACATAGAGGATACAGAACACATGAAGAAGACATCCATTTCTGGGACTAAGGCAGGACAGTTTGTTAGGACCAGTCCTTCGCTAAACTAGATATTCTATGTCAAGTATAAAAACCTCCCACAACTGCCCTGGTCATGTTGGCTAAGCAGTTGGAGCATTGGCCTGTGGACCAGAGAGTCCCGGGTTCGGTTCCCACTAGGGACACGTACCAAAAAAAAACCAAAACCAAAAACAAACAACAGCAAAAAACCTTCCACAACTGAAAATTCTGGATCAAATAATAATAATAAAAAACTTGAAAGATATAAGACGGTAAGGAAGATCTGCAGATGGTAAATAAAGGCGTCAAAGGGCTGATAAGAGATTAAAGACTACATGGCCTGGGAGGAAAATGGAAGCCCAGAGAGTCAGTGCTGTTGCCCTCGGCGCCTTTGTCAATTTCTGCCAAGTTGAACTTTGATTTTTGACATCAAGTCCCCAGTGCACACCGCATGAGGAGAGTAAAATAGGGGCCCTCTCCACTAAACTGAGATTCCAAAGGGCTGCGGCACTGTTAGGGAAGACGAAAGGTGCACTCATTCATTCTCCACCACACCCAGAGAAACCCCCGTGTCTGCAGGTGCCGGCAGAGCTGAGGGGAAGACAATCTTCCCAGCCGTTACTTGTGCTGGTGAAGATTGGCAGACTGCATTCACGTCCTCTCCGTAGTTTAAAAAATAGCACACAATGATTTTAGTCTCATTTTCATCTAAATTGGCCTTAGACTAGTAAGCCTGCAGGCTCCTGACAGAAATATAAATAAAAATGCTTTCTGAAAGAAAGTACCTGCATTCGAGGCCTCAAAGATTCTTCACCTATGGTGTGTCAAGGAGAATATGCAGCCTACAGTCTAAAAACCATGAAGCATATAAGAAAACAAGGTACTAGGTGTGAGTTAAAAATGGGAAAATAGCCCTAGCCAGTTAGGCTCAGTGGTTGAGCATCGGCCTGCGGACCAGAGAGTCCCGGGTTGGGTTCCCACTAGGGCCACGTACCACAAAAAAAAAAAAAGGGGGGGAAATAGCAGAAAGCCAGCCATGTGACAATAGATGAGCATTATCAGCAAATGTTTTACAAAAATTCTATCTGACAAGTGTAAATAAATAAAGGGAAAGCTTGAAAATACCTGTAGGGAATAGATATTTATAAAAAGTTAGCATAGCATATTTGTAAAAGAGTAAAATGTAACTGTTAGAAATAGAAATTATAATAATATGTCATTCAGGAAGTGCAAATTATAACAACAATCAGATACCGCGACACATCTATTAGAATGGCCCGAATCCAGCGCATTAGCAAGACTAATGCTGGCGAGCGGGTGCAGCATTCCGAACCTTGGAAGCAACCAATGTTTGGTTAGAAAATGGCTAAAAATTTTTCAAAAATAAAAGTGGGGAAAAGGTACCCGAAGAGCCGAACCTCGGCCTCTACTCTAAATCACTTCTGTGCAGGAATTAGGAGTAGGAGAATGAGGAGCAAAATGGTGAGGACTGTTTTATCATTTCCTTGCGGTTCACTGAGCGAGAAAGAGCTTCAACAGCTGGTCTGGGATCCATGTACTTTCTTCAGGAGTGTTGGGAGAAACTCTCCCAGGGGAAAGAAAAAAAGAGCAGTAATTCAGTCCAGATAAATAGACTCATACTATTTGCTAAATGGAAGGGTTCTTGTCTATATCATATCTTAGTAGGATGTCCTTGCTAAGGATTACTTAGTAGTAAACCCAGAATCTATAGATCTATGACCCATGACTCCCTAAAGAATACCACGTAAGTGACCTAACTCTCTGGAATATGAAGTGGAGATATTTCCTAATGTAAGCATCCCTCCTGTTGTGTGAAGGAAACCTGCACAGCCTTATCTGGAACCTCATCTGTTATTCTGGGTCAGAGAGTACATGTCACATGCGGAGAGAAAGGATCCGCGGAGCTGCCTTTGATGTCCCAGACTTCTGTCTACTTTGTCTGTGCCTCTTAATTGCCCACATTCTGAAATTATTATTACTGAAGCTTGTTAATGGTTGTGTACCCTTCAGTGTGTGTCTGATTTGACAGTCTGATCTTGTGTATTAGCCCACTCATGAGATCAATGCAGGGAGTTTTCCAATTCAATGCTTGTTCTTTCTCCCATCCTCTCTCTAAAATCAATACAAGAAACTCAGTGCTTGGCGCTGCATGCTTTATTCTGCTGAGCCCTGTGGGTAGACTAGGCAGCAAGTTATCAACCCTCAGAAATTATTCTGCAGCATTCTAGGATCTGTGGCTATTTTTGTGTTATCTCTAATATAAAATCAATATATATGATATAATATAAAAACTTAAGAAAATATCCTAGAAAAAGATTGGAAAAACATAATGCCACAATAGTAG
Source organism: Molossus molossus (assembly GCF_014108415.1). Taxonomy (NCBI): domain Eukaryota; kingdom Metazoa; phylum Chordata; class Mammalia; order Chiroptera; family Molossidae; genus Molossus; species Molossus molossus. The sequence continues at coordinate 31,785,215 of NW_023425401.1, read as the reverse complement.
CAGTGGTTATCTGTAGGTAGTGAACAAGGTAATATTCATTGTTTACTTTAATTTGTCTATTTTCTCAAAATATTTTATAACTTCAAGCATATTTCCTTTTTTAAATCATAAAAAATTTTTGAAACTATAATCAATTTTGTATGATACAAGGTTATGACAATTATGTTTAAAAAGAGTGAACAGGCCCTGGCCAGTTTCGCTCAGTGGTTAGAGCGTCTGCCCACAGACCAAAGAGTCGTGGGTTCAATTCCAATCAAGGGTATGTACCTCAGTTGCAGTTCGTCCCTGGCCCCGGTCGGGGTCGTGCAGGAAGCAACCAGTCGATGTGTCCTTCTTATGTCAATGTTTCTCTCTCTCTCTCTCTCTCTCTCTCTCTCTCTCTCTCTCTCCCTCCCTCCATCCCTCCCTCTCACTCTATCTGATGATAAAATAGAAAAATATCCTCTGGTGAGGATGAAAAAGAAAAGAACCAAAAAGAGTGAATGGAAATACACTATATGTCACTTAAGATTTTCTTGAAATGATTGGGATTTGAATGATTTGTTTATGTTTTCAGTGTTTCTAAAATTTCTATAATGAGCATGACTTATCTTCCTAATGAAAAAAAAAGCTAAATTTTAATGGCAGAGTATGTAATATGAAATAGATTTTGAACAGGGCATTTCTCCCTGTCTGCTCCTTTTTAACCTACTTATTTCTATACACTTAATGTTTAATAGGCATAAAGAAAGTGCAAAGCTTCTAGATTCAGCATTAAGAATGAGTGGTCTCGCCCTGGCTGGTTTGGCTCAGCAGTTAGAGCATCAGACTGAGGACTGAAGGGTTGGATTCCTGGCCCTGGTTGGGGTCGTGCAGTGCGGGAGGCACTCAATCAATGTGTCTCTCTCATAATGATGTTTCTCACTCTCCCTCCCTCCCTCCCTTTCACTCAGTCTAAAAATCCATGGAAAAATATCCTCAGGTGAGGATTAACAACAACAACAAAAATGAATGAATGATCTCAAAGCCACCAATACCTTTTTGCTCCTATCAGATTCTATAAAAATGCTGTTTATTCTATGATTCTATGTCTTTATTTAATCCTACCTGTGCATGTTTAATTTTGGCTATTTGCAATGATAAAGAAATTAGTCTAAGAATTTTTCAAATATCCTCTTCACAATCTTCTTAATAATATACTTTTTATATATTTTCTTTAATCATCATGGTCAGTGTTGAATGAATATTTTATCTCCAAAAATATGGGCAGTCTCCCCTCTCTTTTCTTCCATTGTGTCCTAAGCACTACAGCAACTTCCTGAAATAGTTGCATGCTTATTTTTGTTTTCTTGAATAGCAGTTGCAGGGAAATAGCTCAGGAATAAACTAAAGCATTTATTCTAGTGCCAGAGCGAAGAGTATAGACTCAACCCCACGTGATCATACAGCATTGCTCAGTTCCATGGATAGAGACTAACCTTAACTGGCACCTGCTTGAAAAGACCATGGAAGTATACAAATTTACACCATTCATTCATTCATTCATTCATTCATTCATTCACCCCTACCATAATCTCTAGCAACAAGTGTGGGGAGGGAGGCTCAGGAATATTCAATAGTGAACAATATCAGCACAATCCCTATGATTACCATAGCTTACATTTTAGGGAGACATTAAAGAAACAATCACAAAATTAAGTATAACTTCTTCTAATGACTATAAAGGGTCCTGTCGAAAAATACTACAGGGGGACCTGGTTTGGGCTGGAGAGTCAAAAAAAGGACATTTTTTTTGGAAATGACATTTAACCAGGCTCAAAATGTGAATAGGAGCTGAGAGAATACCTGAGTCAGACCGAAGAAGGTGGGCGGACACCCTGAGAAAGGAAGCAGCATAGGGTATTGGAGAAACCGTAGAAGGCCTGAGTGGTTGAACCAAGTAAGTGAAGGAGCACAGAGTAAAGGACAGTCCTAGTGTTCAGGGACTCACAAATTTTGGGATTTTTATCCAAGAGCAATGGATATGTGTTCAAGGATATGGAACAGGGGAATAACCTTCCTGGAGAAGTAAATTAAAATCAATGCCATCTTTACATTCAAAGTAGCCTCATGTCAACGTTGAAGCACTAGGTCCCATCTCTTTGAACAAAATAACTGTATGTGGCCTGTGCAAACATCAACATAATAAAGTCTGAGTGTATGAAATCAAGTATGTATTATAACATAGTGGTTAAGACTTCAGGCTTTGAAATCAGACTGTCCTGGGTCTGCCACTTCCTGGCTGAATGACTCTAGGTAAGCTTCTAAATATGGACAATGTGAATAAGAATTGGTTGTTGTAAGAACTAAATGAATAATGCACATAAAAGGTAAATATGTTGTTGGGTACATAGTAAGTGAACAAAATAATAGCTGTCATTTCCTGACTCGCTGTTGTAGGAAAAGAAGAAAATTATCACACAGTGGACCTTTACACGCCTTACACAAGCTAATGCTAGATGCATTTTTAGTGAGCTAAATTGTACTCAGTGTTTTCAGACTAATGAGCCAAATACATTGACTAACTCTTCTGGAAACAGATGAAGCCTGACTATTTGACTAAATATAGAGATAATTAGAGTTTAAGCTCTATCTTTTGATAGGATTTAGGGAAGCATAATGAAAATCATCATGCTATAATAGAATAATACAGAAGGCTAAAACAAATAAAAAATTTCACCACACATGAAAAGCAAATAATTTTATGGATGCCAGGAAAACATTACTGGCTGAGTCTTCTTACGATCTTATGATGTTTGTTTCATGTTGCAATGGCTTCTCAATAGCATGATCAATTATGACTTTCTGTTTTTCTACTGGAGCCTTTTCTCTTCTCCACACATAGTTAGGCAAAATTATCAAATGTTGGATGAAATCCCTTTCCTGTGCTTTTATAATATGCATTAGGAGCACTTATTCTTTGATGTAGTTGAGGATAGAGATGAAAGGTCCTTGTAGGTACTTTTTATTCAAAGCCAAGAATTATTTTCTATAGGAAAGATATTACTATGCCAGGTATCAAGCAAGGTCTGGCTACACATTTGCATCTTGTTAGTGAAGCAATTCATGTTACCAGGAAAGCACCAATATTGGATAACACACATGGAAATAAATCTACAATGCCAATGTGTTGAATGGAAAGGAGAAAACCCAGGCTATAAAATGTTGCACTCTGTACAGCTTCAGCATGGAGAACCAGATATAAATATCAGAATTGCAGGGCATTCATCTCCAGCAGTGTGGGAGGAAGTGATAGGACGTAACCGATGCAGAGACCATCTTTATTTTACACGTTAGAGTTCAGTCCGGGTGCAGCCCAAAGTCTGGAACACCAAAGTGTGAGGCAAATGAAACAACTAAGCCTCATTCGGGCTGAACTTGTAAACTGGTGAGTTAAGGAGTACAGCGCAGGCTTGCAAATATCGCCAGTCACGACCAGTCCATGGTTAATTTTTCGCTAGTCCTTGGTGAAAGGGAACGACAACACAATTAGTTTTTCACAGGATAAATTCTTCAGGGGATGTTATTCTGATTTTGCATCCTTCTGTTCTTTCTTACGTAGCATAATAGTGGCAGAGAATGATGTTTTTAAAAACGAGTGTTCTTTACTTGGCAAGATGAAAAGTTGCTGAGATTATGCCAGCTCGAAAAATATTTAAACCTTGATTTATTTGTGTATTTAATCCATGAAATCTAAAATGCTAGGATCCACTGATATTGAGAACCTGCAGCAGTGATAGTCCAGAAGACAGAAGGTCATAGTAAACTCTTTAAGCCAAAGTCTGGAAACCCCATAACATCAGATTATTATGATACGTGCACTGAAAACACTGAAGGTTGGAAGCCAGCGGCTTTGGTTCAGTTCAGGCCTGAGGGCAAACATGTACTCCATGAGACAGTCCCACCTGTCAGCACAGACTCTGGCTCCAGTGCCAAGGGAGAACCTGGCGCTGATCTGCCAGGAGTTCATCTTTGTTGTGGAGACGCGGCTAGGAGGGGCAGGGACACTAAAAAGGGACTGGGTAGCCAGGGCACTTTGGACACCCAGGGCAGTTGCTTTTTACCAACTGGTGTAGAAGTCCTTTCATAATTTAGCAACTGATATGGCTTTATAGTTGGCTGAATGTCATCCTTAGGTATTCCTAATGGGGACAAATACCCTAGATACCAGCAGGGAGAATGCCTGAGAACTTTCATAAGCTGGCCCTAATATCTGAGCTCCTTTCCCAGACTGAGTTTTGTGAATTAATCCTTAATGTTGAACCTTACCTCCAAAGGGAGGTCTGGCTTGACTGTGAACTAATCCCGGCTCTGGAGGATACCATGGAAGTCAGTCTGATTCCACGGTCGTTAGCCCTGTTCTTTGAAGGATTAAACTTAGTGTGGATATAAACTCCCAAACAGATTCTGTTTTTGTAAGTGATGGAGTCCAGCTCAGTTTGCCCACTCACCTTCTTCTCCAGGTACTAACCGAGATAGATTTGACCTCATAGTTAATATAAAATAATATTTTCAATGAATCTTGTTTTTCTTTATTTCTGGAGAAAAACAGAAAGGCACAGAGAGAATATAATCTGTCCCAGAGCCATTGGGATGTAGCAAGACAATAAAGAGACTCCTGGGCCCCCATACCCCAATGTTTATACTGCTTCTAACCAAGATTATCTGTATATGTAACTCCTCAATTTTCTCAGAACTGTTCACCCTGTAGAATTTATCTTTAAAATAAATCACTGTAATTATTCAACTTATGTCCTGAGAAAAAATGTCCTTCACCATACCAATAGTATAACATTTTAGAAATTGTACTTATAATCTTTAAAAGGGGAATCAGTGATACTTAATTTACAATCAAATCTCAAATGTCTTTCATTGTTCTGTGGTTGCTGGGTTAGACACATTCATGATCTCGTCAAGAAATGATGATATAGTTATAATACACTTTAATAGTCTCAGATAAAATGTTATATCAATGCATTATAATTAAACTGCATTATTAGAGCAACTCTGTTTGCTTTTGCTATATTTAACATTTTTAATTTGCAACATATTGCTATTTCTAATTGCTCTTTCTCAGAATTACTGATGAGATGAATGAGAATTATACTCTTGTACATTGTCATTTTGAATAGGAAAGAAAGGAAAATTCAGCAGACTTGTTTAGGTCACACGAATGAAAGACAGGAGCCGGGTGTGCAAGGCTTCTGGTTGTGGCAATAAGGTAGCACTCGAAGACCTGAAAGAATCTGGACATATTGGATCATCGATTCAAAGAAAGAAAATGAAGTTTCTGCTTCAGAAATGTAGCTGACACTGGAGACCAGAGCACAAAGGGTATGAGCTGATGCTGCAGCTGGGCATGGGGTGAGGGCCTTGCTCTGGGTACACTAGAAGTCTAGCTTTATTATCCACAGGGGATAGTAAACAAAGGGTTGAGCCTACTATGGACTGACTGTGTCCCTCCACCCCCACCAATTCATATGTTTAAGCTCTAACTGCTAATATGATAATATACAGAGATAGGGCATTTGCAGTTATTTATGGTTAGATGAGGTCATGAGGGAAGGGCCTTGGTTTGATGGGATTAGTGCTCTTTCAAGAAGAGATGCACCAGAGTGCTCCTTGAGCCCCTACCCCCAAACCTCTCTTTCATTCATATGAGGACATAGTGAGAAAGTGGCCGCCTGCACGCCAGGAAGGGAGCCTCTCCGGAACCTGAGATACTGACAGCTGATACACTTCCAGGGTCCCCACCTGTGGGAAAATACATTTCTGTTGTTTAAGCCACCCAGTCTATGATATTTTGTTATAGCAGCTCGAGCAGACTGATACACAGCCCCAAATAAGGAGGAAACTTGGAACTGTTTCCTCACATAGAGCTGATGCCTAGCAGGACTACACCTTCAGTGACAGGGTGGATCAAAAAATACATTTGTCCCCTACCATAGAGAGATAACAAATACATTTATATATGTTTCTGCCTGGGTTCTGGGAAATCAAAACAAAAAAATTATTTCTGATAAGTTAATAACACAGACCTGTGCTTCAAATAGGTGTAGGGTTTGAACTTAGCCTACCCAAGAAGGTTAAACCCTCAACCCCAGGTTGAGGAATTAACATAAAAATTAGCCCTAAGCCAAAAATATTGAGCGTCTTTCCAAAACCAAGCAATCCAGAAGGACATTTCCACAGCACAGGCCATATGGGGTTCTCGTAAGAAAAAGTAGTCATGCTACAGAAGAGAGCTCATGATAAAAAAAAAAATTCCAAACCACACAAGGAACACACTCACTGTGAGTGAGAATGAGCAAAACTAGCAGAATTTTTACCCAAGAACAACTTGAGATAACAGAATGACAATCTGAAACAGAATACAAATTATGTTTAAAATAAGACATGAAAGAATTAAAACCTTAACAAGGAACCAGAAAAAAAATTTTAAAGTAGGTATATTAAGAAAAAGAACAGAAAAGAAAAATATAACAGATAATTTTTTAACTGATGAATGAACAGTAGATTAGACATTTAAAGAACCGGTGAACTAGAAACTCTGAGGATGTTAGATATAATGTAGCACTGGAAAATTCAGAAATGAAAGCAGATTAGGATTTAAGAAAAATGGAAAGTAGAATTAGAAGGTCCCCATACCCCTGATAAGAGTCCAAAAAAATACGATAGAAAAATGGAGGAGAAGCACTCTTGAAAGGCTGTGAAAATTTCCAGAGGTGATGAAATATACGAATCCATAGAATCAAGAATTACATCATCTCCAAGGATGATAAATAAAAAGAAATCTACACCAAAATACACCACGGTGAAGCTATAGAACCTAAAATCTTAGAAGAAACAACAACAAATAAAAGACAATTAACAATGACACAACAATTCAATTTTTTAAAAACTTGTCAATAGCAAAAGTAAAGGCCAGAACAATGTAGAATAATACATTCCAGGTGCTAAGGGAAAGTAACTATCAGCCTAGATTTGTAACTGAGCTAAATTGTTATTTAAGAATCTGTTTCAAGCCCCAGCTGCTCTGGCTCAGCAGTTAGAGCATCGGCCTGTGGACCAATGAGTAGCAGGTTCAATTCCGGTCAAGGGCATGTACCTGGGTTGCAGTTTGTCCCCAGCCCTGGTCAGGGCCCTGCAGGAGGCAACCAGTTGATGTGTCTCCCTCACATCGATGTTTATCTTTCTCTCCTTCTCCCCCTCCTATCTGAACAAAAATGGAAAAATATCCTCAGGTGAGGATTTTTTAAAAAAAGAATCTGTTTCAAGCAAAGAACTAGAAACTGTTTTCACTCAAAGACCCCTTCTAAAAAGAACTAATAAATGATGTAAGTCATAAAGAAGGAAATTGAATTAATGGAGAAGTGGATAAAACAGGAATGAGCAATCACATTCATAAACACATGGATATATCTAAGCATTAGCAATGACAAGAGTGACAAATTTGAGGATTTAAAAATAAGATGAAAAATTACTAGGAGACTAAAGAACGTAAAGAAAAATCAAGTTTAGAGTTAAAGAATTCTCAGATCCTTTCAATTTTCAGGAGAGAGTAAAATACTGATTGTTCCATCAAGAATTCATGTTAAAAGTTTAAAGAGAACACCACAGGAAGAGAAATAGAATGCATAACTTTTAAACCAGGAGCAATGCTGGATAATAAAAATTATCAATCAGTAGAATCCTGAAAAGGAGAAAAGAAAAAAACACAAGAAAGCTATGCCGGATAGAATGCATAAGGTTGCAGAATCATTCCATATATATCAATAATTGTAGTAAATGTAAACAAACTAAATTCACTAGTTAGACAATAGAGAGAATCAGAGTGGATTTTTTGAAAACCAGCTCTGCTGCTTGTAAAAGATACATTTAAATATGACACAAACAAGCTGAAAAAGAGAATGAAAAAATCATCCCAGAAAAATGCTAACCAAAAGAAAGCAGGTATAACTATAACATCCGATAAAATCCTCTTTGAGTAAAATTTAAAATGTATATATTAGGGAAAAAATCCCACACTATATAGTGATAAGGAAAAAAATTAATAAGAAGATACAAAATTTCTAAACTTAAAAATAATAGACTTATTTTGAGTTAATTTTTATAAATGGGGACAAAGAGCAGTCTAGTTTCGCTCTTCTGCATGTAGCTGTCCAGTTTTCCCAGCACCATTTGTTGAAGAGGCTGTCTTTCCTCCATTGTATGTTTTTGACTCTTTTGTTGAAAATCATTTGCCCATATGCATGTGGGTTTATTTCTGGGCTCTCAATTCTGTGCCATTGGTCTGTGTGTGTGTGTTGCTGTTGATACCATGCTATTTTGATTATCTTCACTTTGTAGTATAATTTGAAGTCAGGGAGTGTGATATCTCTGGCTTTGTTCTTTTTTTCTCAGCATTGTTTTGGCTATATGGGGTCTTTTGTGGTTCCATACAGATCTGATATTATTTTGTTGTTGTTCTATTTCTTTTTAAAATATCATTGGGATTTTTTTTAATCCTCACCCAAAGATATTTTTTCATTGATTTATTTTTAGATAGAATAGAAAGGAGGAGTGGGGAGAGAGAGAGAGAGAGAGAGAAACATTAATGTGTCACACCTCGATTGGTTGCCTCCTCCATGACCCCGACAGGGGTGTGGATTGAAGCTGCAATCCAGATACATGCCCTTGACCAGGAATTTAACCATTGAGCCAAACCAGCCAGGGCTATCGATGGGATTGCATTAAATCTGTATATTGCTTTGGATAATATGGACTTTTTAACTACATTGATTCTTCCAAAGTATGAACACAATATCTTTCCATTTCATTGTGTCTTTTTTCCTTTTTTTAAAATAATGCTTTGCTGGCCTGGCCTGTTTGGCTCAGCAGTAGAGCATCTGTCAACAAACCAGTGAGTCTTGGGTTCAATTCTGATCAAGGGCATGTACCTCTGTTGTGATTCATCCCCAGCCCTAGTCCAGGTCGGTGGAAGGCAACTAGTTAATGTGTCCTTCTCATGTCGATGTTTCTTTCTCTTTTATTCTCTCTCCCTCTCTCCTACTCTATCTGAAGATACATAGAAAAATATCCTTGGGTGAGGATTAAAAATATATAATAATAATATTTTGCTGTTTTCAGTATATAGGTTCTTCATATCCTTTGTTAAATTTATTCCTAAGTATTTTATTCATTTTTGTTGCAATTGGAAAAGGAGTTGTCTTTTTAATTTTTTTTCCTGAAATGTCATTGTTAGTATATAGGAGTGCAGTGGATTTTTGTACATGGGTTTTGCATCCTGCAACTTTACTCTATTCTTTTATTTTTTCCTAATAGTTTTTTAGTGGAGTCTTTAGGCTGGCAGTGGTTCTCAACCTGTGGGTCGCGACCCCTTTGGGGGCCGAACGATCCTTTCACAGGAGTCACCTAGAACATAACAGTAGCAAAATTACAGTTATGAAGTAGCAATAAAAATAATTTTATGGTTGGGGGTCACCACAACATGAGGAACTGTATTAAAGGGTCGCATCAGTAGGAAGGTTGAGAACCACTGCTTTAAGGTTTTCTATATAAAGCATCATGTCATCTGCTAAAAGGGACACTTATTTCTTCATTCCCAATTTGTATAACTTTTTTAAAAATATATATTTTAATTGATTTATTTAGAGAGAGAGGAAGAGAGAAGGGGAGAGAGATAGAAACATTGATGAGAGAGAAACAATGTTTGGCTGCCTCCTGCATGCCCTCCACTGGGGATCGAGCTCACAACCCTGACATGTGCCCTGACCGGGAATCGAACCAGCGACCTCTCAGTGTGTGGGGTGACGTTCAATCCACTGAGCCACACTGGCTGGGCTGGATGCCTTTTATTTCTTTTTCTTGTTTGATTGCTCTGGTTAGGAGTTGCAGTATTATGTTGAAAAGAGTGGTAAGAGTGGACATCCCTGTCTTGTTCCTGATTTTAGAGGAAAAGTTTTCAGTTCTTCAACATTGAATATAATAGCTGAGGGTTTGTCATAGATAGCCTTTATTAACACAAAATGGGTCAAAGACCTAAATATAAGACCTGAAACAATAAGTCACATAGAAGGAAATATAGGTACTAAATTTATGGATCTTGGTTTTAGAGAAGATTCTATGAATTTGATCCCCAAAGGCAAGGGAAGTAAAGACAAAAATAAATGAATGGGACTATGTCAAACTAAAAGGCTGCATAGCGCAAGAAACCGCCAACAAAACAAAAAGGCAAACAACAGAATGGGAGAAGATATTTACAAACAACAGATCTGACAAGGGGATAATATCCAAAATATGTAAAGAACTCCTACAACTCAACACCAAACAAACAGTCCAATTTATTTTTATTTTTTTTTTATTTTTTTTTATATTTATTTTTTATTGATTAATTTTTGTTACAGATGATTCTCCTTTTTTCCCCCACTGATTCCCCCCTCCCCCTCCCCTCCCTGCCCCTTCCCCAGATTGTTGTCCATGTCCAATGTTCATGCCTACATGCATATAAGTTCTGTGGTTCATCCCTCCCCCACCTCCCCACTCCTTAGGGGATTGTCAGTCTGTACCCCGCTTCCGCGTCTCTGGGACTACCCCATTCCTCAAACTGTTATGTTCATTATATTCCACAAATCAGTGAGATCATATGAAATTTGTCTATTTAAAAATGTGCAGAGGACATAAGCAGACACTTCTCCTAGGAAGACATACAAATGGCCAACAGATAGATGAAAAGCTATTCAGCTCCTCTAGCTATTAGGGAAATATGAATCAAAACTATAATGAGCTATCACCTCACAGCTGTTAGGATGGCTATTATCAACAGGACAGGTAACAAGTGTTGGAGAGATTGTGGAGAAAAACAAAGCCTCAGTCATTGTTGCTGGGAATGTAAACTGGTACAACCAGTCTCGGAAACAGTATGGATGTTTCTCAAAAAATTAAGAATAGAGTTACCATATGACCCAGCAATCCCTCTTCTGGGTCTCTACCTGAAAAATTTGGAAACATTTTTTCACAAATATATATGCACCCCTATGTTCATTGTACCGTCATTTATGGTGGCAAAGACACGGAAACAGCTGAAGAGCCCTTTGGTGGGTGACTGGATATAGTAGATGCGGTACATGTATACAGTAGAATACTACTACCCATAAGAAAAGATGGAATACTGCCATTTGCAATAACATGGATGAATCTTGAGAATATCATGTTAAGTGAAATAAGTCGGACAGAAAAAGTTAAAAACCATATGATTTCACTCATATGTGGGATATAAAAACTGAAAGCAACAGATGAGCAAACACGAAAAACAAAAGCTCATAGACATAGACAACAGTATGGTGGTTAACAGAGGGAAGGGGGGGAGGGTAGTAAAGGGTAAACAGGGTCAAATATATGGTGACAGAAGATGCTATGACTTTGGGTGGTGGGCACACAATGCAATATACAGATCGTGTATTATAGACGCCTACTTGAAATCTATATAATCTTATTAACCAATGTCACCCCAATTAATGTAATTTAAGAAGAAAAAATATCTATGAAAAACATAAACCTAAAATAATAATAAAAATACATGACAAAATTACAACTAAAAGTTTACAAATCCGTAATTATATTGTAAGACTTTAATATAGTTTTTTCTATAATTCATGAATTAAATAAAATAGTGTAAAGATTTAAAATATGTTTCAGGCCCTGGCTGGTTTGGCTCAGCAGTTAGAGCGTTAGCCTGTGGACCAAAGAGCTCCATGTTCGATTCCAGCCAAGGGCACGTACCTCGGTTGTGGTTTGTCCCCAGCCCTGGTTGGGGTCGTGCGGGTGCAACCAATCGATGTGTCTCTCTCACAACGATGTCTCTCTCTCTCTCTCTCTCTCTCTCTCTCTCTCTCTCTCTCTCTCTCTCTCCCCCTCCCACTCTGTCTGAAGATAAATGTAAAAATATCCTCGGGTGAAGATTAAAAAAAAAACAGAAAAAAATATATGTTTCAGGAAAATTAAGAAGTTTGTTCTAATATACTTATGTAGTACTCTATACCCAATTGTTAAAGAACACACATTCTTTTTAAACACACCCTACCTAATTTACAAAAACTGGCCACATAATGATTTCCAAAACAAGTTTTAACAAACACCAGTGGGTCTAGATTTCTCCATCGTGCAGATAATAATCTCAATTCTCAATGCAGAAAAATATAAATAAATGGCCAAAAGATAGTCATCCTTCTCTATTTAGAAATTTTAAAACACACTTCTACACCAAGAGATTGTTATATCAAAAGTTGTAGGTTATGTAAAATAAATGTGTATCACAACGTTAATTTTTTTTTTTTTTTTTTTTTTTTTTTTTATCCTCACCCGAGGATATTTTTCCATTTTTTTGTACAGATAGAGTGGGAGGGAGAGAGAGGAAGGGAGAGAGAGACAGAAACATCGACGTGAAGGGACACATCGAGTGGCTGCCATCCGCACGACCAACCAGGGCCGGGAACAAACTGCAACCGAAGTACGTGCCCTTAGCGGGAACCGAACCCGGGTCTCTCCGGACCGCAGGCCGACGCTCTAACCGCTGAGCCAAACCGGCCAGGGCCACAATGTTAATTTTTAAAGATAATGTCCTAATCAAACATGTGTTTACCCAGCAATTTACAATACAGTTGTGGTTTCTATTTCAAGTGGGATCTCCTAACTGGTCTTTCCCAGCACTGATTGTTTTTCATGAGAAGTGCCTCATGAAACTACATGTGGGGTTACTGGGAACCTTAACTGAAATAATTTACATGGTTACATGTGCCTGGCCTTCAACAAATATTAGCAGTTAACCATCCTGTGCTAAGTCATGGATCAAAAAAAACTTGATTAAAAAAAACCCTCCACGCAAACTCTCAATGTACTTTTCCAACATTGTTGCCCAGTGTTGTCCTTCATAAAGTCCAGATCTACAAATTAAACCCTTCTCCATTTTTCATGCATCTCTAACACAGTCCACTTCGCGTTCCTTCTCTGCCCCAAATGTCTTTCCTGAAACATCGAAATTCTACAAGATTCAGTGTAAATACTTCTTACAAAACTTCTTTTCTACCACTTCAATTACAAATAATTCCTCCTTCCCTTGTATTCCGTATTCTAGCGTAACAATGTATAACTCTGTGCTGGCACTCATATTCATGAAGAAGGGTTATTTATGTCTTGTTTCCCTTACTAAATTGTAGTCTCTCTTAAAAGCAGGTCCCACATTTATCTTATTATCCTCAGAGCACCTTGCACCATGGCTGCCACATACTATCCATTCATCCACTCATTCATTCACAGACATGTAGGGAATGACAAAAATAGTCCGATTTAATTACTGCGTAGTCATTGAGTGAATGAATTCAAGATATGGCAGCTAATTAAATGAGCATAATAGGAAGTTTTCTTTTGGCTTGCCGGCAGGATCTCTTCTCAATCTTTTCTAAACTTCGAGAACATACAGGACCCTGGATGCTGTTCATAGATGCGCTTGAAGGAGCAGCATGTGTTATTCATTACATCACATATAACCTTTTCAAGTTTACAATCAATCTTGCTCAGAAGGCTGGTGTCATTTAAAAAGTAGAGCCGTGTGCTGGAAGGAGCGACTATCTGAGCCAGCTACAGGCTGTGAATTCAAATACCCTATTTAAAGGTGCAAACATGGAGGAGGAGGATGTACTAAACACATCATTTTCCTTCCCAGTGATTGAAAAGGGATGGTACATTGAAGCTTTGTTAGGTTTCAATGCATTGATTGTCTCGCTACCTATTTTTCTCAGGTTTGTCAGGTATTTAAGAGTCTATTTCAAGTTGCCCGCAGACTCCTTTTCTCGTGTTTCCTAAAATTATTTGTGATTAAATCACCCACATTGTCTTCTAGGCTCTAATGATTCTCTTCCTGCAGAACCTGTTTTGTTTTGTTTTGTTTTTCTTTACTTTATTCTGGTTCTCACGTCTTTACTTTCCAATCCACTGCTTGCTTTTGGTATCCCCATCCATTTTTCTGTTTCTTGGTCTCTGTACATACTCATATTCGTTTACCTATCTGTCTATTCATTCTGCATTCAGTTACTGAACACCTTTCAGGGTCAGATAGTGCTCTGGTCAGAAACAGGGTCCCTACACCAAGGGAGATTGCAATCTAAAGTAGAGATGGGAGACTGGGGAACACAGTGTCACAGAATACCACTGAGCATATCCTCATGTAGTCATCTCTATCAAAATGCTGGAGAAGTACCTTGATTATGGAATAGAATTAATAGCTAAGGATTCTTGGTAGAAATTAGTATTAAACTGGGATTTTTAAGTCGACAGTGGGTAAAAAGAGGAATTCAGTTGTACCAAGTAGAATAGCAAAGACAGCAGCTGTTGGTTGCCAAGGGGCCTTGTTGAGGACAGTGTTCCTCATGCTGTCCTTGGACCAACGACACCAGGATCATCCAGAATGTTTTAAAAGTCACATATATGTGACTATCTCCAAATCTATCGAGCTGAAATCTCTGGAAGTAGGTACAACCTGTCTTTAACAAACACCTCAGATAATTTATAGGCACGGCAAAGTTGAAAAGCATCATATAGAGATGAGAAAGCATGGGTAGTAACAGGCATGTTAACTTGGCTGACATAAATGAAGAGGGGTTTGTAAGTAAAAGGCAGCTGGGGATGCCCCCAATCATTATGAACATCATTTCATATTTTATCTGGATTCCATTTGAGAAGTGGATGTTAAAATTTGGGTCAGCCTTCTAGGTCCGGGTATGGTGTTAGGTACTCTCTGAATGAAATCAAATTTATCTGCTCAAAACAATTAATCCATCTTTTATGTTTCTGGGCTTCCATGTTCTGGGATGCTGAGTACTGTTAGAGAAAAGCATATGACCATGCAGATCGGTTTCACTACCAGTGTGCGGTCCTCCCCCTCATTTAGTGTTATTTTTTATGTGTATGTGTGGAATTCTTACTTTTTATTATTAAAATTGTTTACTGTTGACACTACTGCAGGGGTCCCCTTCCACCTGTCACTATACCCACCTCCACCCACCTCTGCCTCCCTCTCCCTTGGCCTTCACCACATGGTGTCCATGGGGTATGCAAATATGTTCTTTAGCTGATCCCTTCACCTTTTTTTTTTTTTTTTTAATTCTCACCGAAGGACATTTTTTTCCATTTTTTGTTCAGATAGAGTGGGAGGGAGAGAGAAAGAGAAACATCGACATGAAAGGGACAAATTGAGTGGTTGACACCCATAGGACCCAACCAGGGCTGGGGACAAACTGCAACCGAGGTATATGCCCTTAGCAGGAACTAAAGCCAGGTCTCTCTGGACCACAGGCTGATGCTGTAACTGCTGAGCCAAACCGGCCAGGGCCCTTCACCTTCTTTATCCAGTAACCCTCGCCCCCCTCCCCTTGGGCCCTGGCCAGTCTGTTCCATGTCTCCATGCTTCTGGTTGCATTTTGTTCTCCAGTTTATTTTGTTCGTTAGATTCCACATATTACTGACATGATATGGTATTTGTCTTTCTTTGACTGGCTTATTTCGCTTAGCGTAATACTCTCCAGGTCCATCCACGCTGTTGCAAAGGGTAAGAGTTCTTTCTTTCTTCCAGCTACATAGTATTCCACAATGTACCACAGCTTTTTTATCCACTCATCTGCTGATGGGCACTTGGGGTGCTTCCAGGTCTTGGCTATTGTAAACAATGTGCCTATGAACACAGGGGTGTATATATTCTTTCTGATTGGTATTTCACCGCTGCCTGACATCTGTCTCTTTCCATCATTTCCCACAGCTACTACAAACTTTTCCCATTCTCCTCCAATATCCTACTGCACTGCCTCTATCCTAACTTTTTTTTTTTTTTTACTTACTAGATTGCCAGTTTATTTTAAAAGAATATGACTTAGTAATCACCAGATGGAAGAGATGCATAGGAAGGGAAGGGGCATGGAGCTTCCATGCTCTCCGAACCAGCTGCTCTCCCGAATCCCCACGTGTTCACCAACTCCAAAACACAGTCTTAATCCCTCATCGATAAATTCAAACCCTACCACACTGAAAGAAGAAGACGCTTAAGACAGTACTCCTCGCCCTGGCCGGTTTGGTTCAGTGGTTAGAGCGTCGGCCTGCGGTCCTGAGAAACCCGGGTTCGGTTCCCGCTAAGGGCACGTACCTCGGTTGCAGTTTGTGCCCGGCCCTGGTCGGTTGTGCGGGTGGCAGCCACTCGATGTGTTCCTTTCACATCGATGTTTCTCTCTCTCTCTCCGTTCCTCTCTCTCCCTCCCACTCTACCTGAACAACAACAACAAAAAAAAAAGACAGTACTCCTCAGCTTCTTTCCGCCCTCCCTACCGAAAGGGGCTCTGCACCTACTCCGGGTCCCACCCCGTCCCCTGCCTAGAGTGAATCCTTCCAAACTGAGATCTCAGACAGCAGCGGCGGCGTCACCTGGTAACTCGTTAGAAACGCAGAACCTCAGGCCTCACCCAGATCTACTGAGTCAAGATGATTCAAATTTGGGAAACTCAGCTAAGAAAAGTTAGCACCCCTCCCTCCTCCCTGCCTCTTCAGGTGCCTGGCTTCATCAAACTCCCCGAGTCTTCAGTGCCTGCACATTCTCTATTTGTTGGGCTCTCTCAACAGCATTTTAGTCTTTCTCATTCTAAATCAACAAACAAGCCTTTTTTTTTTTTTTAATGGTGCTATGTGTGACCTCTTTTCTCCAGGTTCTGAATGCCTGATTCTCTTTTCCTCTAAAAAGCTAAACATCTTCAAAGACTTTCTTATATTCTGTTTCCCTTTTTGCTCCCATTCATTTTCAACCCATTTTAAAAAGATCCTATTAGTTGCCCCCCCCAGCCCAGCCTCCCTATTGTCCATGGTAATAACACCCTAATAGTTAGCCGGGCCCTTGACTTTTCCAGCTTCCCTTGTAGTCCTGTGTGATGTCTCTAGGCTCTGACGGATGGGAGGCTAATGAAAGTGATACGTGTATCTTAGGAGAAATCGATGTTCTTAAAAGGAGAGTGTGCCTTTTCTTCTCTCTCTCCTTCCTGCTGGTCGGATGTGAATGAAATGACTCAAACACAGGCAGCTGACTTGGACCACGAGGCGAGTTAGGAAATGGAACCCGCTCGTGACGCAGGAACAAGACGGAAGTCTCCGGGGAATGGAAACAATGGAATGCCACTCCGGACTGAACTGACTGTCCCCAGACGCTTTGGACGTGAGTGAGAAATATTCTTCTGTCTTATTTAGACAATGCTATTGGAGGCGTTTAGCATCAGCATCCTAATATTCTGCAGCAATCTGCCCAACCCCCTTCACTCCTGATGCTGCTCAAGCTAGCTGTGATATGTGTTGCTGCTCCTCAAGGCATACAACACGGTCGACCACTCTTCTTCTAAATATTCTCTCCAGAGGTGACACCAGATCCCTGGGTTTTTATCCACACTCTCCTCTGTCTCTACTTATTCCTTAAGTCAGAGTTCTTAACCACGGCTGCATATTACACTCACCTGGGAAGCTTTGAAAAAATGCTAAAGCCTGGGCTCCAGCTCCAGAGATTCTCATTTAATTGGTCTGGGGTGAGGTCCGGGCATCCCTATTTTATACAAGTTCTCCAATGATTCTAGCATGTAGCCTTGATTCAAAGCCACTGCCTTAAGTATTGCCGGGCCTGGGGTTATTGTGGACTCTAGACTCTTATTCTCTAACCTGCACACTCACCCTGACCGATCCCATCTGCTCCTTGTTTAGTTAGCATTGCAAACTGGTGACTTTCAAACTGGCATCTCCTGGGTCTCTCCCGGGCTTCAGATCCATATGTGGAAACGCCAACTAGACACGTTCCATGGATATGCCACTGACGCCTCATGATTACCATACACAAATTTTTCATTATTTCTTCCCACCCCCCCAAATTTGTCTTCCTGTTTTTACTCTGTGTAAACAGTGCCACTATCCACTTAGTTGTAAAAGCTAGAAGTCTTAGCTATTTCCTTAATTCCCCATGTTGCCTCAGTGTCCCTAGCTAATCAATGAGCTCACCTAGCGTCTACATTTTACGGTCTCTCATGTTCACGCACTCCTCTCGATCACTGTCACTTTCTGGTTGAGGCCACCGTTCTTTCTTGCCTATACTGGTTTCTCTATAGAGTCTTGCCCCCTTCCAATCTTTTCTGTGCAAAACGGCTGGAATTAACTTTTTTATTTTTTATATTTTTATCTTAACCCGAGGACACTTTTTTGTTTTTTGTTCAGATAGACTGGGAGGGAGAGAGAGGAAGAGAGAGAGAGAGAAACATCAACATGAAAGGGACACATCAAGCGGCCGCCACCCGCATGACCCAACCAGGGCCGGGGACAAACTGCAACCGAGGCACATGCCCCTAGAGGGAACCAAACCCGAGTCTCTCTGGACCGCAGGCTGATGCTCCAACCGCTGAACCAAACTGGCCAGAACATTTTATTTTCTTTTTAAATTTTTTTTCTGTATTGATTTTTAGAGAGAAGAAGGGAGAGGGAAAAAGAGATGAAAACATTGATAAGAGAGAACATCAGTTGGCTGCCTCCTGCATGCCCCCCACTGGGGATTTGGCCTACAACTTGGGCATGTGCTCTGACCAGGAATTGAACTGGCGACCTCTTGGTGCATGGGTCGATGCTCAACCACTGAGCCACATCAGCCAAGCTGGAGTGAACATTTAAAAACACACATCTAGCCCTGGCCGGTTTGGCTCAGCGGTTGGAGCATCAGCCTGCGGTACAGAGAGACCCGGGTTCGGTTCCCGCTAAGGGCACGTACCTCGGTTGCAGTTTGTCCCCGGCCCTGGTTGGTCGTGTGGGTGGCAGCCGCTCGATGTGTCCCTTCACGTCTCTTCCTCTCTCTCCCTCCCGCTCTATCTGAACAAAAAATGGAAAAATGTCCTCAGGTGAGGATGATAAAAAAAAAATTTAAAAACACACATCTAATCATGACCCTTATTTACTTAGAACCCTTGAGGGGTTCCCCTTTGCTTTGTGATGAAGTCCAAATGCCTTTGCCAGGCCCAATGGGCCCTTCCTGATACAGCTCTGCCTTACCTCTCCAAACTCATGGCTCATTATTTCTCTCCACCCATCCCACGATACAGGTATTGGAAATAGATGGTACTTTCCCAAGTTCATGTTCTTCCCTGCACCCACTCTTGGTTGTACTGAAATGTCCTGCTTTCTCATCTGGTTGACCAAATAGTTCCTAAACTTCCCTGAGTGCACCACTTGCACACGTGAGCTTGTATACAATGTCTGGTGGATGGTCGATGCCACAACAAATGTCATTGCCTACTTACGACGTTCAGAATGTCATGGTGCTTACCTTATGGGGAGCTCAATATTTACAGGATGAGCCCTGGCCGGTTTGGCTCAACGGTTGGAGTGTCGGCCTGCGGTCCGGAGAGACCCGGGTTCGGTTCCCGCTAAGGGCACGTACTTCGGTTGCAGTTTGTCCCCGGCCCTGGTTGGTCATGCGGGTGGCAGCCACTCGATGTGTCCCTTCACGTCGATGTTTCTCTCTCTCTCTCTCCCTTCCTCTCTCTCCCTCCCACTCTATCTGTACAAAAAAATGGAAAAATATCCTCGGGTGAGGTTAAAAAAAAAAAAAAAAGAAAGCATTGAATTTCTTGGAGGAACTCCAGTTTTCTTTCTAAAGAGTTAGCTTGGCATCAATGTGAGCATAGCCTTGTGCTCCAAAATGTTATTTCCTCTTTTCTTTTGGACTTGGAGTTTGGAAGTGTGGCTTTTCTTGCACTTTGCTTCCTCAAATCGCGCGAAAGACTAACTATGGTTCACAAGGACAGGCAGCTGTAGAAGCCAAGGAAGTAAGGCAAACGAGCGGAGATGATTCTGCACGATAAAGACAACGGCCTACACGGGGGATACATGTACGCCGAGGGGATGTGGAAGAGAAATGCAAGGCTATGGGGGTGGAGGGAAGAGATGAGTGGAGAAACGGTTCAGCAAAAAGGAGGAAATAAAGATTATATTCTGGGGAAGAGAGCAGAGGAAGTAGAATTAATGTGCAGACTCTGCTCCTATGGCTGCAGGATCAGGGGAAAACCCTGTGGTGGCGAGGTGCCCACAGTCACTGTCTTTAACTGGAGCTTGGGGGTGAGGGTATTAACTCTGTGAGGTGTTTTCCTCTATGGGTTGAGGAGAAGCAAAGGAAGGGGTAGAAAAATTTAGTTCTCGGTGGAAGGAGTTTTGTGACTAGCTCATTCCTACACCTCCAAACAAGCCATTTGTCCCAGAGTTACACAATTGGTAATGACCAGTCAACAGCCCAGGACCAGGAAGTGGTCACTGTCCCCCCACACAGGGCAGATGCTTCCCAGAGATTTTCGTTACCCAGAGTCAAGGCCCCAGAAATCTAAAAGGTGAAAGGAAACACCCACGTGGCCTTATAAAAAAAATTAAATCATGCCCTGGCCGGTTTGGCTCAGTAGTAGAGCGTCAGCCTAAGGACCAATGAGTTGGGGTTCAATTCCAGCCAAGGGCACGTTGCGGTTCGTCCCCGACCCTGGTCTATGTTTCTCTCTCTCTCTCCCTCTCTCTCTACCTGAAGATAAATAGAAAATTATCCTCAAGTGAGGAAAAAAATAGGTAAGTCAAATCACCACTTTTTTCTTTTAGCTTAGTGGTGTTTGGTTTTCTGATGCTTTCAATGGTAAAAGTCCTTTTTCAATTCTTTTAAGTTTATAAAAAGTTACTCAATCTGACTCAAAACAAGAGAAGCAATTTAAAATGCAAAGACACACCATTTTTTAAGTCCATCAGATTAAAAATCGAGACATTCAACAAGCCGTGAGGAAGCAGGCACCCCCAGACACTGCTGCCGAGATGGTGTTAGCAGCGATATTTAGGAAGGGCAATGGGACTATTTGTTAAAATAAAAGACGTGTGCACTTTTACCCCTGCAAACCCACTCTACAAATTGATTCTATAAATGTACTTACATACATGAAAAACAACACATGTATGAGGCTATTGCACTATTGCTTGTAACAATAAGAGATATGAATTAACCTCTTGAGAGATACAAATAAGCCCATTAAGAGGTTAAATGAAGTATGGGACATCCATATGGCGGAATATTATAAAGATGTGAGAAAAAAAGATTCAAGCATTTTTATGTTGATGTGTCATATTCTAAGATATGTTGTTTTGTGAACCAATTCATTGTATGCTATCGCTTGTATAAAAAAAGGAGAATATATATTCATGCATATGTAAATGTCTGGAAGAACAGGCAAGAAACTAATGAGTCATTACCTATTTGGGAAGCAGGCATGGTACTTAGGTGAGGGACAAGATTGGAAGGGAGAATTTTTTTTTTTTTCACTGAATATCCCTTTATTCTTTTTATTTTGGAGTCATATAAGTATATTACTTATGCAAAAATTCAGTAAGTTAATTTTAACGAAAATAATAGTCCTAACTAACTCACCAGAACTGAGCATGTGTAGGGATCCTGGCACTGAACTGTTGACAACATGTGTGGACTTATGAAGCTGCTTCTACCTTCTAGGATTTCTGTCTTTGCAGTTCTGACAGGGCAGAGCTGCAGTACTCAAAACACATGTTCTATGGTTAAGGTGGCCCCTACAGGACAAAATGAGAATTGTTGGTTACTTTGTTCCCTTTTTTAAATTATTGTTATTGATTTTCAGAGAGAGAAGGAGAAAGAGAAACTGTGATGTGAGAGCAGAATATCGATTGGCTGCCTCCTGCACGCCCCCTAGTGGTAATGGAGCCCACAACCTGGGCATGTGCCCTGATGAACCAGCGACCTTTTGATGTGGAGCACATGATGACACCCACCCAACTGAGCCACACCAGCCAGGGCACTCTGTTCCCTTTTAAATGCAGAAGAGGTTACAACATGTGGTTGGAAATTGTGACCATGGATTTGGCTTTGCTGTTGCTAGAAATGAAGGTTTTGATAAGTACTGGCATAAGCACTGCAAACAAAGTCGTTTTGTAGAGAGCAGGTTGGGAAGGCAGTGTGCTGAAGAAGGAAATATATGTACCTGGATTCTGGCCCTCTCCCTGTCACACCTTTATGACTGTAAGCAAAGGTCCCTAACCTCTTCAAGTCCTAGTTTTCTCACTTGTAACATGTAGATAATATTGCCATCCTTGTGAATGCGTTGCTCACTCAAGTTTTCTTTTAAAAACTCAGAGTCACAATAGGTCAGTGATGTTCAACCCTGAAGGCAACCTCAGGTCCCCGAAGCTCACTCTAACAGGAAGTGAGCCACGAAAGACCACAGCCCAACAAAGACCACCTCGAACAAAGACTTTCTAGAGAAAAGAACCAGAATGGCCAGATTCTATCACCGGGGAACTCTAAGACACTATGTGGGTGATGTTCTAGTTACCACTGTGTGTTTCTTTCAATGGTCTTTTTATTATAGTTCTATTGTCCTTTCTCTCTGAATAGTTTGTGTATTGATTGAAGGTAATTAGTATATGATTTACTATGAATTTCTAAAATATTTGAATAATTGGAAAAAGTTTAGAACTTTATGCTAATCTTGGAGCTGTGAGGTTATAACTCTGAAACTGCCTATCTAAGATAGAGAAACAGTGGGGAGGGGGGGGAGAGATTGAGACTTTGAAATCCAAGAACGGTCATGTCCAGCTACATGAATAATACATTTCTTCTTTGTGCTTCAGCCATTATGATTTGGATTTTCTGGCCCTTGCAAGTGAAAAAAATATATAACTTAACTAAATACACTTGGTCTTCAGTAAATGAAAAGATACTTAACCTGATGTACCTCACACTGACATACCGTTTTCAGCTGTCCGATGTCTTGATAACTCCGATGTATGGACGGACTTATAGAGAAGTAAGCATCATCGTGCTTTGTATCATAAGGAATGCAAAGAGGATACGATCCACGTGGTAGGTAATTTAGAAATGCTTATTAAAATTACAAATGAATTTACCTTTTAGCTTAACAGTTTTGCTTCTAAGATTTATTCTACCTCTAACGTTGTACGTGTAAAATGAAGAAACATTTATTCATTACAGCATTGTTTGTAACAGTAAAACATTGATGTAAATGTCCATCTATAAGGGTCTGGATAAATGAAAAAGATGGTACATCACAGAGGGGAATATGTGAAACTGCCAAAAAGAATGAGGTATTTCTATTTGCGCTACTATGGACATATCTTCAAGATAATGTTGTTAAGAGAAACAATTCTAAATGCAAATATTTTTGTATAAAAATGATGAGGGGGAGAGAAAATATATTTTCATATTTGTTTGTATGTGTATGACTATCTCAGGAAAGACAGAAAAGAAACTGAGAGAAATAGTTACTCACTGGGTAGGGACACTCGAATAGAGGATTTAGGAGATAAGATTGAGAGGGAGATTATTTTACTGTATACCTTTTACTTTATTGTATTAAAATTTGGGGGAACAAAATACACTCTTTACAGATATTTTCAATGCATTTTTAAAGGAAAATACAATAACAACATAGTGAAGTTCCAGAATTCTAAATTATACGTGGGGTGCCAGCGTTGAAACGTCAGACCCATATATTGAACAAACAGGCTTTCTACCATCTAGAATTTCAGCTCCAGAGATCTGTGCTGCTCAAATTGAAAAGAGATAGCCCAGGGCAATGGCGGCATCTAGCGGTCATATGGAGAATCTTCCGTTTGTTTCTTCTTTAAAATTTGTATTTCTCTGAGAGTTGGTGGTAATGCATGGATGGGAGCGGCGCTTGGTTTTCCAGTGGGGTTCCTAAACAAAAGCATCTTGCTAGAGATTTACTGTCAGATATACCTGGATACAAAACTGTCACTATCATTTACTGCCTGTAGCTTTAGGTAAAAGCACTTATATATTTTAAAAGCCACAGTTTCTTCACTTATAAAATGTGAATAATAATATCTGCCTTATCATATTGTTGCCTACTCATATATATATTTTTAAATCCTCACCCGAGGATATTTTTCCATTTATTTTCAGAAAGAGTGGGAGGGAGAGAGAGAGAGAGAAAAACAAACAAACATGGATTGGCTGCCTCCCCCCTAACCCCTACCAGGGCAGGGGACCAGACTGCAACCGAGCTGCGTGCCCTTGACCAGAACAGAACCCCAGACTCTATGGCCACGGGCCGACACTCTAACTGCTAAGCCCAATCGGCCAGGACGCCTACTCACATTTTCAGGGAATTGTGTCACCTAGGAAATACCAGTGCTGCCCTCCAAAATGGCCTGTGTTTGCTCAATGCCTAAGGCAACCCCAGGCAGCTGAACCTGCATCAGTAGCAAGTGAGAGGCTCCATAAATGTGCCCGCAGAGGGGCTGTGAGGACGCCTTCGTGGGGCTTCCTGGCCGGCAGGTGAGGGGAGCCAGGAGGGAGGAAGACAGACTGAGGGGGAAGAGTAAGGGAAATAAAGAGAAGGCAAGCAGGCCTTGAGGGTACCTAGCCTGGAAGCTTTGCACTTATCCCTGACTTTTCAGCTGTAAAGACAATAAATACCTTTTCTAAAGCCAGATTGAGAGGTTGTTTTTTTTCCTGTGTGTGGGGTTTTTGTTGTTGTATTTTTGCTTGCTTGTAATTGAAAGACCCCTCACCATTTCCAATGACGCATATAAAAGCTGCACAGCCTCACTCACAATAAAAGTATGAAATAAAAATGATATAGCATTTTCCACCTGTTACATTGACAAAAAAATAAAATTAACATTGATCAGACACTGTGTTGGCCAAGCTGTGGGGCAACATTTTATTTTACTGGTGAGAGTGAGAGTTTCCCAATCCCTAAAGAAGGCAAATGAGACATCTTCATTAAACTGCAAATTCATGCGGCCCCTGACCCAGCTGTGACACTTCTGTGGGATTTGTCCCATAGATATACATCCACACGGGCAAAACGAGGCATTGTTTGCAAGTGCAAACAGTAGGAATCAACCTAAATGTTTATCACTAGAGAATCGGTTTTCATTCACACGGTGGAGGACTCTAAATCTCTTAAAAGAAATAGGTTTTCCTAGGAACTGATCATGGAAAGCTCTGTAGAGAGAGAGGAAAAAAGGAACAGAGAGAAAGTAAATAGCTGACTATCACTGGCATTTAAAACGGTGGGGGAAGGAATCTATGCTCATATTTAGTGGCAAAGGTATTATAATCTCTGGAAGAATAAACAACCAAAAAAAAAAAGGAATGACCATCCTATAGGTTACACAGAGGACATTGCTGGATAAGGCAGAGGGGTGGAGGGAGAGTTTTTTCAAAGATCTTTTTCGTGCATTTTAATTTTTTGCACCCTGTAACTATAACCTACTCAAAAATGAAACAAATACAATTTCAGGAGGAAAGAGCCCTAACAGATGGAGCTGGTGGAGCGATGGAACTCTAAATCCATGAGTAGGGTTCGTCAGACTGAACGACACACAGACCGGACGCCATCTTCAGAAATTCTGGGCTTTCCAGCCCTGAGAGAGCAGGCTGCCGAGCTGGAAATAGCCTGTGGCTGCAGCGCCATCTACAGGACAAACAGCATATTTCACTTTGTGTCTCTGCCTTGCGAGGGGAGGAGAAGCAGAGGAGTTTAGCATGGAACAGGTGAAGAAGGGTGATTTTTTTCCCCATAGGATCATTAGTTTTTGCGAACATAATTTTTCATATAAACATATTGGAAGCTTAGACCTTAGAGTTAAACACCCCTGATTAATAGTGGCGCTGTCACTCACTCATTGTTATTCCCCAGCCGTGTGGCTTTAGCTAAAGAAACTTAACACGTCTGGGCCATCGTGTCTACTCTTGTAAAATGTGAAATATGTTATCTATATCGTAGGTTAATGCCTCACTGTGTTTTAAGAGACTTCTCTTGCTAGAGAAACCCCAAATCTGACAAACAACAGCCTGTGATCATTCAACCCTTAAAGCAATCCTGAACACCCCAAATCCATTCCATCAGGAAGAGAGCTGCTTAAGAGATGTAACCCAAAAAGGAGCCTCCTCCCCCATAGGCTCCAGCTCATAGGAATCATGGGATGATGGGACAAAGGAGAGCCTTCCAGAGAACAAACCAGAGCAGCCAGGTTGGCTAAGGAGCTCACATTACCTCCAGGTCAGAAATGCCTTGCTCTTCCTGTCCTTCGTGTCATGGACCAAAGACCACTTGATGCTGTTTTCCATTCTCTTTCATACTAAATGGAAATTTGTTGGAATTATCCTGTTCTTTCTCTGCCCCTGGTTGTACTGGAACCATGGCTTGTGGGTCCACGAGAAACCACATCAGGACCTCCCAAGAAGACTGCCCATCCCTCAGAGATCTTGGAACTGGAGCAATAACTAGATGAGTCCCTGTGTGGTCACCCTCTGGGTAGGAGGTGAGTGCAGTTTTGGCTTCATTACAGTTATGACCTGGGTGTTTTTTAAGGGATATGTGAGAAGATAAGGGTGTGGGTGTTGAGCTGGCAATGGGGTGCATTCATTATGGCATCAGCCAGTGCTTATCTATCCTCCTTCACAGCCAGAATTCCCTCTCACCCAATCCTCTAGGTCCGGGGAGTTTGACTCTGTCACATGACTCAGGTCTGGCCAATCAGAGCCCTGCCTCCTCTGTCCATGCAGGTCAGTGAGAACTCGGAGGCCGTCGGAGGATAAGGGCGAGTGGGAAGCTGAAGCAAGAGAGGTAGAGGGAGCAAGCCAGTGAGCATGGGAGAGAGAGAGAAGAAGAGAGAGCGAGAGGAGAAATCAATGGGCTTGGGGGCTTTTAAACTGTTGGATTTAATGCCCACTGGAAATTCCCCATCTACCTCCAGATTGTTTGCTTATGAAAACATATGCAGTATATCTTCTTGCTGATGCCACAGAGTTGAACTTTCTATCACTTGTGATTAAAAGGATTTTAACGCATTCAAACAGCTTTTAAACCAAAAGATGCTCTAACTCACAGAATAAGAGAAATAAATAGTAAAACTGAAATTCTGTTGTTTTTCACTCTCAGATTGTTTAATAAAAATACAGAATACACTGTGTTGGCCAAGCCGTGGGGAAATAGACAATTTCATACATGGCAGCAGGAACGTAGGCTGGTATAAGCCCTGCAGAGGGCAATTTGAAAATGTCTAGAAACATCGCAAATACTTTCAGATATATTCATGTGTGCAAAGAGAAATATATAAAGACTACTTATTTTAGCATTGATTTTCATAGCAAAAACTCAACTCTCATGTTCATCAGTAGAGAACTGAGCTGACAAGTTTCGATGCATCCATAGAGTGGGAATACTCTGAAGTCGAAAGAGAGAGAGAAAATTATACTTGCTGATATACAAAGATTTCCAAGATACAGTGCTAGCATATAGAATACTCCAGATGGAGAAGAAAAAAAAAATGTTATAGTACACTATTATGTAAAATAAAAGAAGGAAGTATTTCTTCTATGTGACTAAAACACTCTGGAAGTATTAAAAAAAAAAAACTTAATAACATTGGAAACCTTTGGTATGGGCTTAGTGAAATGCACATTTTTTTCACTATATTCTTTTTGTACTCTTTGTGTTTGAGCCACATAACTACATTACCTTCCAGAAGTTAAATGGATTAAAATGGAAGCTGTCCTAACTAGGACCCAGGAGCTGCAGAGCAATAAAGACAGGTTGTGGATGCTGACCCTGCACCACACAGCGTACATGAGCAGGCTTCTTGCATGTTCTAGTGTCTGGTCTATTATTGTAGCCCTGAGAAATCTGGGCTGGGGGCTGGAAATAAAGGTTCCATGAAGGGGGAAGGGGGACACCTGCAGGACAGCATGAGAATCTTTCTGTATTTTTTCATTATTTTTTTTCCGACTGACACGTAAAAGGGGCAGTGAGCACGAATTTCCCACCAGACTTGCTAGATATGAAAGTTTTGCTAAAAATAACAAAGTTAGTGCAAATACAACCCTTTTCTATAAGTAAATGGGGAAGCAGCGTGAAGAGAGGGGTGGAGGTAGAGTTACAGATATTGGCTTTGGCACCCCAAGCTTATGGCTTTAGGCAATGCCACTTAACATTTCCATCATGTACGTTTAAGAACCGAGAACCATGATACTTGCCTTCAGAGTTGTTGCCTCCCAACCCATTTCAGGGAGATTCACTACCAGAAAAACAGGAAACTCAACAAGCAGTAGCCTGCAACTGTTCCGTTTCTGAGGATAGTCCAGGCCCCCCAATGTAGTCCTTCAGAAAATGAGATGCTAAACAGGGGCAACCCATAGAATGGACGCCCTTGCCGAAGATCCCCAAAATGGGCTATGAAAGATAAAGAGAAGAGAGAGCCTTCAAGGGTGCCACATTGTATGCCTAATGAGCTCGCTTCACCAGGGATCAGGGGCCTTAGTACGTGTTTGAGGTCAGAGACCCCTGTGGGTTATTTCCTGCTCTCCTCTTTTCCGAGTGCAAGGTTTTGTTTCAGTGGTCATTGTCTCCCCCTATAAGTGTATGATATGAGTATTGTTGTCATTTCATCATAGTTTGCTGGACTATGAGAAGCCACATTAGCACCCAACCAAGAAGATTCTGGATTGGAGCAATAACTAGCATATTTATGACTTTGGGGTTGTTTATCTGGGATGAAGATGAGCAGTTTCTATTCTGAGTAGCACAGCTGCGTCATATTGATATGGCATCTTTGAAGATGCATGCGTGGGTAGAAGGGTATATGGTCCTGCGACTCAGACCTGGGCAAATGGAGCAGCACATTCCTCTGTGCACAGTGATGGTTCAAGGAAAGGCCCGAAATACAACTGAAGTCACTGAGTCAAGGCCTCGGTCTTCGGGCTGAACTTGCAGCTGTGAAGATGAACGTCTGGAGCTGCTTGGGACTACTCTAAAGGTGGGGGGGGGCAGGGAGAATAGAGCAAAAATAGGGAAAGGAGAGAGAGAGAGAGAGAGAGAGAGAGAGAGAGAGAGAGAGAGAGCCTGGCTTGGACTTGATGACGTACTTGGAGTCCTTGCATCGAGGCGGGTCTCTCGATATACCCACAGACTTGTCTTTTATGTGGCTCTTATTTCTACTCTGTTGCTAAATCCAGATTAAGTTGAACTTTCTACCACTTGTATTGAATGAGTTTTTTTTCATTTATATGAAAAGATGTCACACCCCCTCATAAAAAAGAAATGCATACTAAAACTACACAGAGATGATATTTTTCACCTACCATATTGACAAAAATCCAAACGTTTGATCACAAATGGTTGGGCAAGCTGTGGGGTAAAGGCCTTCACATACAGGACAGGAGGGAACATAAATGCCTACGATCCCTAAGGGGGAAAGCTGGGAAATTCTGCGAAACTTACAGATGCATCTGCCCCGTGCCCCAGAACGTCCACGTCTATGAATGTAGTGCACACATGTTCTTGTACCAGAGAAAGACCGGTGTTCCGGTTATTCTCCATTTCTCCACGCCATTTCCATTTGCAGCCCTTCCGTGCCATGCTGTGTGGTCCAGGAGGCTGACTTTATCAAGAGCATCACACAGCCTCCTCTGCTCTCTGACTTCTTGGAAGCTGGGTGAATGGAGGGGTGGGCCGCAGCAGGAGACAGGAAGGGAGAAGAGGAGCGCGGTCAGGATCCTTATTCCACGGACTCCTGTCTCGACAAGAATAATCCTAGAAGAGGGTTTGCTTCTCTGCCGCCACAGCCGGTGTCAAATGACCCCTTCAATGGCTATAGCCATCAGCAGATTCAGATGACACTGATTCTTCCCTATTGTGCCGGCAGGACAAATGCTGGTCACAGATTTCTGCTGCATTTCATTCCTGGGTGCTCGCCATCCCTTGTCAGTTCCCTTAGCCCTACCCATCTGTGATGGTTAATTTCATATTTTCACTTGACTGGGCCACAGGGTGTCCAGATATTTAATGAAACCGTATTCTGGTTGTTTCTGTGAAGGTGTTTTTCGATGCGATTAACACGTAGACAGTAGAAGGTATAGCAGACTGTCCTCCATAACGTGGTGAGCCTGAGTAGAACCAAAGGCGGGGCCTCTAGCACAGAGAATTCTCCTGCCGAGGGTCTTCAGACTGGAAGATCATCTCTTCCCGGTTCTACAGCAGCTTCTGACCTTCCAACTCAAACTAGAACACTGAGTTTGAAGATTTTGGATTTGCCAGCCCCTATAATCATGTGAGCTGATTTCTTCTTATATATATAGGTTTTGTTTTTCTGGAGAACCCTAACTAATGCATCTTCCCTCTTAAATGTTTCCTTCGTTAAATTATCTCCAGTTAAACTTTTTGAGTATGCCATTTGTTTTCTGGGCGGACCTTGACTTAAACAGTAACTGGTATCAAAAATGGCCCAAGGAAACAAACCCTGCAGATGGGATCCTGGGATTCCATGGCCCACGTCTTTGATGAGCTCACAGATACCACCTGCCAGGGGAATTAGGCCATTAGAAATCCATGGGTGCAGTAATATCGTGATTGCTCAAGTTTCCACTGGTGTAAGGTGCAGTATTAGTGGATGGCAAGACATGATCCAGTGAAGATGGTTCTTAATTGCACTGGCAACAATGATTACAACCTGTGGCCTGGCTCCTACTAACTGCCTTGGAGAACTTCCAAAAAGGGAAACTATGTAAAGACTTGAACTTTCAACTGCATCAAATTCACCTGGACTTCTGATCCACAGAACCGTAAAACAATGACTGAGCAATGTTGCAACCACTAAGCTTGTGGTGACGGGTTATGGCAGCAACAGAAAATGAATACAAATTATTGTTTATATTAGCAGTAGTAAAAAATCATAAACAATACAATTGGGAATCAACCTAAATAACCATCAATAAATAATTGTATGTTACAGTTGTTCAAAGAATGTATAGAGGCTCTTTACA
Organism: Molossus molossus; assembly: GCF_014108415.1. Taxonomy (NCBI): domain Eukaryota; kingdom Metazoa; phylum Chordata; class Mammalia; order Chiroptera; family Molossidae; genus Molossus; species Molossus molossus. The sequence continues at coordinate 31,754,278 of NW_023425401.1, read as the reverse complement.
CATTGTTGTAAGAAGCTCCTATATATATGTTCATGTAAAACTAAGCACAGAACAGTTTGTATAAGACACTACCATTTGGGTACTAAAAGTAGGAAGTATTATGTGTTTATATTTGTGTATATGTATGTAGATATGTGTTAAAACTCTCTGGAATGATATGGGAGGCTAATAACTGTGGTTGCCTGTTATTAGGAGTCAAATACAAACTGACAGCCGGGAGCAACAGCGGGAAGCTGATTATTTATTACACGCCTTTTAACACTCTCTGTTTCTCGAATCATGTACGAATTCGCTATTCAGAAGCTTAGAAATGCTTCTAGAGTGTCTATTCTTTCGCATCTCAGAGAGATCAGAGCCAGAGAGACCAAGGAGATGGTCCATGGCCACGGCAGCACTGCAGGACAACTGACAGTTTCTGTGTATTGGCTTCCGATATTCTTTCTTTCTTTTTTAATTTATTTTATTTATTTGTGTGTGTGTGTGTGTGTGTGTGTGTGTGTGTGTGTGGTACATGCCCCTAGCTGGAACCGAACCTGGGACTCTCTAGTCCGCAGGCCAACACTCAACCGCTGAGCCAAACTAGCCAGGGCAGCTTCCGATTTTCTTGAATGTGGAATCCCGAGTGGAACAACTAAGCAGAAAAGTTTTGATCACGACTGATGACATTGTAACAGTGATGTCTTGACACAGGTCCACTGGGCAGGAAGTGCAGGGTGCTGAGACAGACGTACCTTGCTGGGCCTCATATACGTGGCCCCACATTTTCTCCATCTCACTGTAGGTCCTTGAACCTGAGCCTCTGAGTATTCGTTTCTTTACGCACAAACCTGCCCCTTTTGCGCAGTTGGTGTAGCGTTAGGTGCGTGTACTGTGCTGAATTCAGAGCCTGGCACGCGGTCCCTTTTCTGTAGCCATGAACCAGGTGTTCTTGCATTTTGAGTGTCCCACAGAGTCACTGCGCTCACAAGGCTGACGGCCCTACAACTCACCCCATTTCAACTCAACCCACCTTGAGGCACCTTCAGCTTTTCTCAACTTCCCACACACAGACTCCTCACCTCGAGCACAGTTTCATGTTCCTGCATCTCTTAACATCGAACCGGCACAGTCTCATCCCCACTGCTCAGGACACTGGTGATTTGGGGTCACTTTTTAAAACTCTTGGTGTGCCTGTTTCATTGTTCAGGGAAAATATCACAGATTATGTTTACACAGTTTTAAAACCCGACACTGACATGTATTTTCCACATAGTGGCTGACATTTCCTCCTCCGGGACTCATTAAGCTGAGCCTGACCTTTCTTCACCCCAGAAAATGAAGGTTCGCCCGAGTCTCTGTCAGCCTTATGTACACATGTACAGCGTCCTGTTTTTAGGGTGACACGCTCCTGTAAGGCTAAAGCAAAATAGAATTTGAGGTCAAGAGCTGAAAGAAATTAATTAGTCATTTCAAACCATGAATACATTTAAAAGGTTTTGTAACTCAGTAAAAGGAATATTCTCTGGGATAACACACTAGACAGGCATGCCTTTTAAAAGTAATCCAATAAACATTAGAAAATCAATATAAAGTTATGTTGAAACCGAAACTAAGACCCTGTTTCCATGATATTTAGACCAAGTAGAGAAGAGAAAACCAGACAGGGAAAGGATGTGATGACTAGGACTTGAAGTAGTGCAGGACCTAGACAGAATTAGGAAAAATACAAGGGAGAAAGAACCTTGTGTTTCCAAACAGATGGTGCTGCATCTCGTAAATATTGTGATGAACATAACGACCCAGGGGGTTCTGGCCACTCAAATGACACGCTAATGAGGGGTTTCAACAATCCAAATGATGGGAATTACAGAGGGTGACTAGTCATGATTACAAAAACTTCTATGCTATGGTAATGATAGGCTCAACCACAGACTAATGAACACATAATTTGGCAAATAGAGCGGTAATATATAATATTGATAATTACAAAATATTGCTAAAGAACTCAGACATCAAGCTGGAGAATTTAGAAGCCACATGGCTGTCTATGGAGATACGGATATCATGTTCCCAGATACTACTGCAGTTAAAAACAAAGAGAGGGTTGACATTCAGGGCCAAGAAGGTCACAGGCTGGAATCAGTCATCACTGAAATGGGTATTTGTAGGATTAGATGTCCCACCCCAAACAACAGTTTAAGAGCTAAATTATGGAAAGATTATAGAAAATCAAAACACTACTGATGGAACCAGGAGAGACAGGGTGGGCATAAGCACACATGAAAACAAATTGTTGTTCAGAGAAGCGTAGACGAGATGCAGATTAGAACACTTACAGGCCAGGATCTCCCCAGGAAAGAATTCCAGTTATGACAGCAACTTAAAAAGTACAGGTGGGCGGTAATGATGCCCCAGGTGAGATAAACACAGTGAAGACACAGACTCCTGAAAGACATGGACAGAATGCATTTGCATACCTACATAGGCTTGAAAGAAACAGAAAAAAATAGTCATATCAGTACATGTGTTAGGAAAGAAAAGGAAAACCTACAGTTTACTTTGGACATAAAAATAAATAGATTGTGCCCATCTTATAGACAGGCAACTTCCATCAGACAGAAAAATAGGCCACCTAGGGATAAATGGCTGTCATGCCGTCCCAAACCAAAGAACCTGTCCATTTCAACAAAGAGAGAAAAAGAATGGATTGTACTCATGAAAAAAAAACAGGGAAAAGCTTGGACCAAGGATAAAGACAAAACCTAGAGCTCTAAACTAGAAACTTGCCATTCTTTATCTTTCCAGATCAGAAGATGTACTCTATATTATCTATTAAAATGCAATGAAATAGAAAAGGTAAGATTATTAGATACAGGATTATAGATATCAGTAACTTCAGGGAAAATGCCTAAGTATGCATAAAAGAAATAGAAAGGTTAGATTTAAAATATTAGGAAGAGTCCGGCTGGTGTGGCTCAGTGGTTGAGCGTCAGCCCAGGCACCAAGAGGTTGCTGGTTCAATTCCCGGTCAGGACACATGCCCAGGTTGTGGGCCTGATCCCCAGTGGGGGGCATGCAGAAGGCAGCCAATCGATGTTCTCTCTCATGAATGTTTCTATATCTCTTTCCCTCTCACTTCATCTCTCTCTAAAAATCAATAAAGGAAAAAAAAATTTCTTTTTAATTAGAAAGAACCACATCAATAAGAGTCCTGGTAAAATGAGACCTAAGATCTGTTAGCTAGATGCCTTAGCAGAATTTATGAATTATCCCTACTCTGAATGAAATTATGAAGTATCAAAATTTTAATGAATCACTGAAACAAACATAAAAAATTACAAGATATTGGAGAAAACAAAATCAATTTAGCAGTGTATGTTTCTATTAGAAAGGCAGAATTTGCATCAGTGACATTACTCACATTGGGTTTGAAGTGTCATACCTTTTTCTTTCTTTTTTATATTCATCTTCAGACAGAACAGGAGGGAGAAAGAGAGAGAAACATTGATGTGAAAGAGACACATCAAATGGTTGCCACCCACACAACCCCAACTGGGGCCAGGAACTAACTGCAACTGAGGTACGTGCCCTCGGCCGGAATCGAACCTGTGACTCCTTGGTCCACAGGCTGACACTCTAACCACTGAGCCAAACCGGCCAGGGCTGAGGTGTCATATCTCTATTCCCTTGAATAATGTTCATTCTTAAAAGTTGTATAGAACCCTAGCCAGGTGCTCAGTTGATTAGAGCTTTGTCTTGTTATGCCAAGGTTGTGGATTCGATCTCCAGTCAGGGCACATACGAGAAACAATCAATGAATGCATAAATAAGTGGAACAACAAACAGATGTTTCTCTCTCTCTTTCTCTCTCTCCCTCTCAAAAGGCAATAAATAAAAAATTAAAAACAAGATAAAAAAGTTTTATGGAATTTGGTTTTTTTTTTTGTGGAAAAATTATTTTAACTTTGATTCATTTCTTTAATGTATATAGATGAGCTATTTGGAAATTCTTTTTCTTCCTGAGTCACTTTTGGTAAGTAATACTTTTTCTAGAAATGTGCCCAATTCACCAGTTTGCAAATTCAGCGCCATAAAATTGTCATTGGGGTGGCAGTAGCAGCGGCAGCTCAGTGGTTCCTTTTTGATCACTTTTTGAAAGAATTATAGACATAAGACATTGCAAAAATAGCACAAAAATGTCCTGTGTACCCCTCACCCAAGACTAACATCTTACGTACACTGGTACAATATGAAAACCAGAAGATCGACATTTGCACAAGACTAGAAACACACTTACTTGGAGTCTACAAGTCTTTGCATGCACTGATTGTGTGTGTGTGTGTAGTTCTATGAAATTTTTTTTATCCTCACCTGAGGATATTTTTGCATTTATCTTCAGATAGAGCAGGGGGGAGAGAGGGAGGAAGAGAGAGAGAAACATCCATGTGAGAGAGACACATCGACTGGTTGCCACCCACACAACCCCAGCCGGGGCCAGGGACAAACTGCAACCGAGGTACGAGCCCTTAGCGGGAACCGAACCCTGGTCTCTCTGGTTCGTGAACCGACCCTCTAACTGCTGAGCCAAACCGGCCAGGGCTAGTTCTGTAAAATTTTATTGCTTATATAGATTCATGTAGCTGCCATCACAATCAAGATACGGAGCTACCTGTTTCATCACCACAAGGCCATCCCTTTTATTACTACACCCCTCACCCACCTAATTCCTAACCCATGACAGCCGATGATCTGTTCTGCATGTCACAAATTTTGTCATTTCAGCATTACATAAATGGAATCGTATGGTAGGTAACCTTTGATGTTGGCTTTCCTCATTTGGCATAGTTAGTGATCTTGAACATCTCTTTACATCTTCATTTACAACCTTTAATTTCTTTTAGGTTTAGTGTCTGTTTTAGTCTTTTGCCCTTTTTTTGATTGGGTTGTTAGTGTTTTTACTGTTATGCTTAGAGTGTTCTTCATACCTTGGGGTACAAGTCTTTTGTCAGATGTATGATTTGCAAATATGCTTTACCAGTCTGTGGTTGTTCTTTTAACCTCTTAACAGGATTTTTTACTAAGGAAACATTTTTAATTTTGATGAAGTCTAATCTATCCATTTTTTTTGTTGTTATTAATCCTCACCCAAGGATATTTTTCCATTGATTTTTAGATAGTGTGGAAGGGAGGGAGGGGATGGGGAAACAGAGAGAAACATCAATATGAGAGATACACACCTATTGATTGCCTCCTACACAGGTATCAAACCTGCAACCCAGGTGCGTGCCCTTGACCAGAAATTGAACCCACAGACCAATGCTCTAACAGTTAGAGCGGTTCTCAACCTGTGGGTCGTGACGCCTTTGGGGGTCAAACGACCCTTTCACAGGGGTCGCCTAAGACATAACAGTAGCAAAATTACAGTTATAATGTAGCAACAAAAATAATTTTATGGTTGGGGGTCACCACAACATGAGGAACTGTATTAAAGGGTCACGGCATTAGGAAGGTTGAGAACCACTGCAACTGCTGAGCCAAACTGGTCAGGGTCCAATTTATCAACTTTATTATGTGGAGTATACTTTTGGCATTATATCTAAGAACCCTTTGCTTAGCCCTAGATAACAATATTTTTTTCCAAGTTTTACTCTAACGGTAATATAGTTTTACATTTTAGACGTAGATTTATGTTCCATTTTTGAGTTAATTTTTGTGTAAGGTGTGAGGTTTATGTCAAAGTTGATTTTTCTTCCTATGAATGTCCAACTGTTCCAGAACCATCTGTTGAAATTACTCTTTCCTTCACTGAACTGCCTTTGAGTCTTTGTTAAAAATCTGTTGGCCACACTTGTGTGGGTCTGTTTCTATGTTTTCTATTCTGTTTCATTGATTTCTGTGTCTCTCCAGACAGCTACAAACCCGTCTGATTACTTTAGCTATATTGTTAGTCTTAACCAAGGTAGTCTAATTTCTCAACTTTATTCTTTTTCTTAAGTTAGTCTGCTCTAGTTTGTTTGCCTGTTCATATAAACTTCATATTAAGATGGACTATATCTACAAAAATACTGTGAGGATTTTGATATAAATTGCACCAAATGTATAAATAAATTTAAGAAGAATTGACCTTTTCCTATGCTGAGGTTTCCAATTTGTGAGCAGAGTGTGTCTCTGGTGCTTCTTTTATTTACTTCATCAGCATTTTGTACTTGGCCACACACAGTCCTGGCAATCTTCTGTTAGACTTATGCTTCATATTTCATTTTTTGAGAGATTTTCATTGGTTTTATCTTTTTAATTTTGGCTTCTACTAGCTCGTGGGTGAACTGACGGATGGTCTTGCACTTGCACCCCACTTCTTAGCGCCCTCCTTCCTCTGAGCAATGCCGGTTAGCATGGAAGGTTTAGATAAGATCCAGCATCTCACAACTTGACACAGAAATGGTCCGGGTTCATTAGAAATGTCATGTCACACAAGCGTCGGGAAGACCTCGCACTGGGCGAAAGGAAGACCATCGATAGACAGCAACGTCAGTCCGACAGCAGGGTCAGAGTTGTCTGGAAAAGGCTTTAAAAGAGCCAGGATAAAATGCTTCGACAAGCAGTCATGAGCCTGCTTAAAATAAAATTTAAAATATAGGAGACTTTAGAAAGAAATTGAAAAGTAAAGAAATAGGTGGTGCAAAGAATGAACTAACTATAGTGATGTTAGAACTGAAAAATACAATAATTGAAATAAAAAGAGTGAATAGCCCTGGCCGGTTTGGCTCAGCGGTTGGAGCGTCGGCCTGCGGTACAGAGAGACCCGGGTTCGGTTCCCGCTAAGGGCACGTACCTCGGTTGCAGTTTGTCCCCGGCCCTGGTTGGTCGTGCGGGTGGCAGCCACTCGATGTGTCCCTTCACATCAGTGTTTTTCTCTCTCTCTCTCTTCCTCTCTCTCCCTCCTGCTCTATCTGAACAAAAAATGGAAAAATGTCCTCGGGTGAGGATTTTTAAAAAAAAAAGTTTAGTGAATAAGTCTAACACCAGAAGGGAAGAAACATAGGAAAGAATCAGTGAACTGAAGATAGAACAGTTGAAATTAACCAAACTGAGCAACAGAAAGCAAGAAAGAGAAAAAAAAATACAGGCACTCTCTCCAACTAAAATGGCATTAAACTAGGATCCAGTAGGTGGCAGCTGAGGTTATATGCCATCTCCAGCTAAGGGGAAGAGGGTAGTTGTTTGGGACTTTAAAGAGGAAGGAGGCAGGTCAGATGGAGATGGAACAGCTAGCATTTGGTAAGCGTAAGTTTTCTGGACCACGCAGAGACAACAGGACCGTGAGTGGCTTCTGAGCTCTCCCTGCCAAGTCTCCTCCACCACACCTCGCCCATATTCTTTATAGATATTGCTGGTGATAGCGCTATTTCCTGGAATAGGCTCCCTATCTAAATTCTTTTAGGCACTTAAGAAGAAGGTCAAATGTTCTTCCTGAGTCTTCTGTTTCTTAAAAAAAATAATAATAATCTTCATGCCAGGGAGACACATTTTGGGGCAGCAAGTTTTGCTTTCCTGCACTCCCTTCCCCCAACCCAGCACCACGTTGGAGAAAAGCACTCCTCTCACTGCTCTTCTTCATAGAATGTCTTTGATTTTTAAATCCACTCTTCTAACGGAGGGTTTTCTCCACTGGAGTCCCAGCTTTGTGCAGTGGGATCCTGTCTGAATTTCCACATTGTGGAGGCCTGAAGGTTTGCTTTCTGATCGGATGTCCTGTGAGACCACCAGACAGAAAACTCAAGGCCACCGTAATTCTGAGATGCCCTTGGAGCCGTCTGCCTCTCAGTTCCTCGTGGCATTGATTACCCCGCTCAGTCCTTTTTGTCCTCTGAAATGTTATGGTTCTTTCCTGCCTTCACTTAAAACATGTCAACTTTCAATAGTAGGAAATTAACTTTCCAGAACTAAAAAAAGTTTTTTAAAATATTTTATCTAGACTTTCTAGTGTCTTTTTCAAAGAGGTTATTTTCTTTTTAAAAACAACAACAACAAAGCCATTCTGCCATATCGCTAGAAATAAGAGTCCTTCTACATTGTTGGTAAGTAGGCTGTGTTTAGTCTCATGCAGTGTAATTGGAATAGCTGGGGACTGGAAACCAGGCACAGAGGAATGTCACCGTGGTCCTGCTCTTTAGCAGCTACATGACCCCAGGCGGTGCGCTCCCCTTTCTGCGCCTCCTTTTTCCCACTGGGAATGAAGAGAATGGGCTAAATGACCTCTGGGTTCTCTTCACTGAAGAGAAGGCAAACGATATGATTGTAGTATGTTAGAACCACTGCTGGCCCGGGAATCCAGAGCCCTGAATTTTAAAAGTGGCTCTGCCACTTTCTAACTTCTTGCTTTTAGATACACCTCTTTGCCTTCTGAGTCTTTGTTTCTGCAACGAAGTGAATAAAATGCCATCGTACGTATAGGCCACATTTTCTTTACCCATTCGCCTGTCAGTGGACACTTAGGTTATCTCCATGCCCTGGCTATTGAGGAGGACATCGTGTTAAGTGGCATGGGAGGACATATACTGTATAATGTCACTTATATATGGAATCCAAAAAGGTTGAACTTATATAGAACCAAAGAGTAGAACAGTGGTTGACAGGAGGTCAGAGAAATGGAGAGATGTTGGTCAAAGGGTATAGTCTTTTGTTCTAAGATGAATAAGTTCTGGGGATCTAATGTGTATCATGGTGATTAGCGTTAATAAAACTGTCTTGCATACTTGAAATTTGCTAGGAGTAGACCTTAAATGTTCTCACCTCACAAAAAATAACTATGTGAGGTGATGGATGTGTCATTTAACTTGATTGCAAAGATCATTTCACAATGTATATGCACATTAAACCATCGTGTTATATACTATAAAATATCACAAGGTACAACCTTAATATACACAACTTTTATTTGTCAATCATACCTCAATAAATCTTGGGGGGAAATAGAATAAAGCATAATAAATTTTAAAATAAAATTTAAAAAAATGCTCGGCCAGTATGGCTCTGTGGTTGAGCACTAAGAGGTCACCGGTTCGATTCCTGGTCAGGGCACATGTCCAGGTTGTGGCCCAAATCCCCAGTGAGGGGCATGCAGGAGGTGGCCAATTGATGTTCCCTCTCATCAATGTTTCTATTTCTCTCTCCTTCTCCCTCCTCTTTCTCTAAAATCACTAAAGAAAAATATTTAATAATAATAATAATTATAAAATTTAAAAAATGAAAGTGATAATATTGACCTCACAGAATTATTGTGAAAACCAAATTAGATATTATTTATAAAAGGGCTTGACATATAAAGTGTGAGAAATGAATCTTAGGAGGATCCAAGTATACAGATTTAAATTCTCTAATTTCCTTTATTGTATCTATTATAAATCTTAAAATTTATAATAATGACGGTGTTTTGCTGCAGTTCACCATGAGCTCTGTAGGGGTCTCCCTTGCCAAACAAATCAGCACATACTTCACTGGCGCTTATGGAAGTTCAGAAATGGAATCGAACTCAACATTCTCCAAAGATGTTTTTTGGCACTTTGAGGCTACAGCCTATGATTTTCTGATCATAGCAATCTCTTCTTATTCACTGAAAAAGAATCTTCTTCTAATGCTCATTAGCAACTTTCAACTGGGAATTAGTAAGTTACCATCGATAACCATATTATATTCTCTTTTTAAAGGTGAATTTGTTCCTCTCTCACTCCCTCTGTTTCAAAAACCACTAGCTCCAGAAACAGCTTATATTTTAAAACTTTTATCTCTCAAAATCAAACAAACAAACAAAAACCCAAGCAAACCCAAAAAATAAAATAGGGGGATGAGGTGGGGTGGGAGGGGGATGGTGGAAGAAAAAAGAAAAGAATGGAAATAAACGAAGGCAATGTCTTTCTCAACCACTGTTAGCCACAGTAAGCTAAATATTTCAGGCTGTACCCACAGCACCCACATGTATTTAACTAAAATAAACATTTCACAAAGCAATAGCTATCTTTATATAGGGAAATGCACTTTTATATTTTCTACTCTATCCTATTATTTTCTAATAGTCCTTTGACACACTAGTTAATCCCATGAACCACTAAGAGATGCCACCAGTGGTTTAAAAAATGCTGCCTTAAGGGGATGCAAAAGCTAAAAAAGAAAGTTTGGTTAAGTGTGCAAATGTACTGACTGACATTTCAAAGGCTTTTTGAACTGACAAGTGAAAGTGGCAAACAATATGCACCAAGTGACTCAATTTCTACAAAAAATGTGAGTACACATGCATACTTATTTATTTGAAGAGCTCACGTAGGATGCTCTGGGGACTGCGCCTTCTTTTCTGATCCAGGTTAGCATTGGCCATAAGGAAACAACATCAGATTTGTAAGGCAGAGGCAAAGCAGCAGCCATTATTCTAAGAAGGTCGCCGTAGTCAAATACGACGATGAAGGTAAGTCAAAGCTCCCTGTCCATCCAGTCTCTGGCCCCGATGTCCAGTAGCAGCCCTGAGCTGATCAGAGAGGCTTGGCTGTGGACCATAGAGAGGAAGTCAGGCAGAGGGATTGCTTCCCTTAGCCCCCTGCAGGGCTGTTCCACAGCACACACTGCTGGCTGGAAGGCAGGCTGGCGTCTCAGCTTTCCCTACCAGCTCCAGGACCTGGCTTCCCCCTCCACAGCCCCTGCCCACTGATCTGATTCCACTCTGGACTTCCACTTCCTCATCTCCAGAACTTTTGTAAGGTCTGCTTCCTGTAACTAATGTCTTCTTTCCATAATTTCCAATCCCACCTCCAGCATTTTCGTGGGGCACAATTCCTATAATACATGTCTTCCCTGCATAGTTTTCATCCTGAGTGAATCCTGAACCATGCACTGCTATGTCTGAAATGGGGGGAAAGGCGATAGGAAATATTAAGAGAATGTAGACTCTTCTTCACAGATGTTTAACGCACGCGAACTTTCGCAAGGGACTGTTTTCACAGATGACTTACATGATCGAAAGAAAGGAGGGAAGAAAAGGAAAATCACACTCAGACACAGGAAGATGAAAAGTAGAAAATAAAACCACTACTTTCCGAACACTCTAGAATGATGTGAGTGACTTTTATATTCAGATAAGTGGTAGTGAAAAAAAAGAGAGACAATTGTTCTAGAAGTTTCAAAAACTTCATATTATGGGGGGGAGGGGAGTGGAAACACTGTCCAAGAGCAGCGCTTCTTTGTCCTTCAAATTCATTCAAATGACCTGGGCCACTGGTTCAAAAGTTGTTTCTGAGTCGTACGTCTGGGCCAGGCCTGGTAATCTGGCCATTTCCAGGTGACGTTGCCAAGACTGATTCATGGATCATGCTCCGAGTAACCAAGTTCAAGGAAACCAAAATGACATAAAGCCCAAAGCTCTGTGTGAACCTAGATTGAATAGTGTTTCAAAGTGGGCGGGGGAGCAATGAAAGTCATTGGAAGGACTATCAGGAAAACGAGAAGGTGGACTGGATATTGGAAGATATTATAGAATTGATGTTAATTTGGTGTGGGATATTGTCATTGTGGTTACGCGAAAGAAAGTTCTTCTTAGGAAAGGCGTCCCGAAGTATCTAGGGTAACGTATATGATGTGTGCAACTTTCGATGATTGTATAAGTACATTTTCTTGTTGTCGATCATTTATAACTTTGTAAGACTTTTTCCTGGAAAATATAGGCAGGTGAAGAAACTGAGGCAGGGGATGGTGAGTAGATGACCCCAACTTAGAGGCAGAGGTGGTGAGTGAGACGTGATGTGCGAATTTGGACATGAGCACGTTGAATGTAACCTGAGCCCCGTGCTGTTCGGAGGAAGGCTTACTGCCAATAACCACCCATCCCCAGACGACTTACATAGACCCACAGACAACCCCCTTGTTTACAGAGGACAAAGCCAGATACCTACCCTCCAAAATCCCATTCTTTGTCATAAAAGATTAGCTGAGTGTTGGTCCCCACTGACAATTTGAACAGAATGTGACCCGTCCCGCAGGTCGAGCAATGAGGACTCTAGAGGGGGAGTGAGGATGAGGAGGGACAAGAGACACAAGAAATGGAGACAAGACAGGGCTCTGATCAAGTCTCATTTATTCAGGGGTAATTCACACAATATATAGGGCAAGAAGCACCTGTTGCCAAGCTCCAGGCTTGCCTGAAGCAAATCTAGGAAATACTACAAAGGAACAAAAGGTCAGCATAGACTGGCTTGTTGAGTAAATGATTACTTAAAGAAATGCAAAATGCAGAGATAAAGAAATGCAGAATGCAGAGATATCCCGCCTTGGGGCAGGCGATGGCAGAGCAGATTTTAACAAAATTGATGCCATGCAAAGTCTCCCACAGGTCCCCCTTTTCTTTAATTTTTTAAGGCCGAAATAATACTTTGAGGGGACTGTGCCTGTCTTAGGTCAGGAAACTTGCACACGGAGCCAACCTGTCCGAACCCGTCATTGGAATAGCAAGGCAGCATAAGGCCTTGTTCCTGTCTTAGGTGGTGGTTGGCGATGCGTGTAAGTTCCAGTTGCCCATCTCTGGCTATCCAGTCCAGCGCACCAAGGTGACCGAGGTTTTTGAGACTATTTGCCATCTCGGGCATGGTCATAGCTTATTGACTCACAGCTAGAGTGAGCTTCTCTGTCGGCCATTTCAAGTCTATGATAATGGACCTGTATAGATTGCATCTCAATGGCATCTATCTGCTGCTTGATAAAAGCCATCACCTCATTGAAGAGGAAAGGTCCTAGTGACACAATCAATAAAAGGCCAAGTAAGGGGCCCAACAGAGGGAGAAGATAAGGCAGCACCCCATTTAGCCTGCTCCAAAGGGGGTCATTGAAGAAAAGCTCTTTTAAGCAGCAGCATTCCTGCAAGGCAGTAGCATGGGGGGCCAAATAAGGCCCTCAGGAGCTCATCGGGGTTTGGAGGGGGCCTAAAACCTCCTTCCACAAGCAGGCAAAGATGCAGTAGTATCCCTAGCAGTAAGATTTCAGCCTTCTGGTCCATTCCTGAAATAAAAAAAAACAGAAAAAGCCTCTCAGGACGAATTTTCGTCCCTGGAGTTATCTGTATATGGTTATCTGTTATTCCTTTAACTTGATCAATCGGTTTAACCAAACGCTCTGGTAGCCATCTGGCAGATTTCATTTTCTTAGAGTAAATGCATACAGAACCTCGGCCCCAGATGAGGACTGGGTCTGGGCCATGCCAAGAGTTAGTCAAGGGATCTTTCCACAACACTGAGGCAAATGAGTTTCTGTATGCCAAAAGCGATTAGCAGCAGATTGCCCATCAGTGTCCAAATTTTAAAAATTGAAGATAAATAAGGCGTGAGAGAGAATATTTCTGAGTGACCCCCTCGTGGGGTACCATTCCCCCTTTTTTATTTTATTAATGGTGATCTTTAAAGACAAAAATAGGCGTATTCCAAGGGGAGTTACTAGGGTCAATGTGGCCAGCATCAAGCTGCTCCTGTTCCAGCTGTTGTGCAGCCATCAGTTTTTCTGCTGTTAGAGGCCATTGATCAACCCACACCGGCTCCTCAGATAGCCACGTGATCTTTTCTGCATGGGTCACAGGAGTGTCAATGGCCCCTATGGAAAATGGCCTAATCCTGCCCTATCAGTCTTTAGGGAGGGCTCTATGGGTTCTGTTACACCCGTATTATTTTTTCCCAGCCCTTGGCCTGGTAGATATCCGGTTTTCAACATTTGGGTACTGATAACAGCATTCGGGCTTCCCATTATTAATCCTAATTGGGATAAGAGGTCTCTACCCCAAAGATTTATAGGCAATCCAGCTATAACATATGGTTGTATGGTGCCCTGGTTACCTTCCTGATCTTTCCAAGTTAATAGCTTTGAACTTCTCTCTGGGTTCTGACTTTGCCCTATTCCTTTTAGGTGAGTCAGAGTTGCGTCTAAGGGCCAGGCTGTAGGCCAGTCTTCCTTTTTAATTATTGTGACATCAGCCCCTGTATCTATAAGCCCCGAAAATTTCTTACCATCTAACCAGAGAGACATAATGGGTTTCTGTGCTGATACGACCTCTGCCCAGTAAACATCTGATGACCCAAAGCCTTGATCACCTCTTTGTCCTGATACTGCCCTACTTGTGGTGGGCATCAAAGGCAGGAGCAGCAATTGAGTGAATCTTCGAATTCTGATTTCCATAGGAGATAGTCTCCTCCAGCAAGTGTCTCGGGCTAACGTCTGCCAATCCCCAGGCGTAAGCCAATTCTCAGCTACTGATTCTAAAATTGCCATAGTATACAGGGCTGTGGCTCCGTATTGTGCTACAGCGGTCTTTAACTCCTTTATTGATTTAAAATCAAACCCGCTATGGTGGCGCCAAGCCTGTCCTTGCGCGTCCACTGTTTCTGTCACTGGAAAAGCCTCTATATCATCTAGCTCTGGTGCAAGTTGCGTGCGGGGAGGGATCTTTGGGGCAGCTCCCCTCATGGGTGGTTTTTAGGCATAATTTTATTTCGAGTGGGCTCGTTTTTTTTCTTCCTCGTTATCACTATCGAATGACATGAAGTCCTCACATTCTTTACTTTCATTTTCATTCCCTTTTTTTTCTTTCTGTAATATACCCTCGCCATATTCTACTACATTGGCAATGAGAGGATCAGAATGTCTCTGAGATAGAATTTCATCTATTAATTGCCAATAAGAAAAAGCAGTTACCGGGACCTTCTCGGGTCCATAAGTCTTATAGTAATCTCTAAGAGCATCACCGACTATTTCCCATCGTTTTGGATCTATAATTCCCTCTGTAGGAAACCAAGGACAAACTTCCTTAACATATTCGAAATACTGACATAAATGCTTAATTTTCACCTTTACTCCTCGTGCCTTGATAGCCTTTCCTAGTCCTTCAACGAACATCTTATCTTGGCTCAATGCTTGACCCATAATCGCCGTTCACTTACCCGAGGGGTGCAGACGCAGCAGGTTCCCACGTCGTTCCCTCTTTTCTTTTCCTTTCTGCCGGCCACTCGAACGGCGTCCTTCACTGGATCCCCCGTGCGGGAGCACGTTGGGCGCCACTTGACCCGGCCCGCAGGTCGAGCAATGAGGACTCTAGAGGGGGAGTGAGGATGAGAAGGGACAAGAGACACAAGAAAATAGAGACAAGACAGGATTCTGATCAAGTCTCATTTATTCAGGGGTAATTCACACAATATATAGGGCAAGAAGCACCTGTTGCCAAGCACCAGGCTTGCCCGAAACAAATCTAGGAAATACTACAAAGGAACAAAAGGTCAGCATAGACTGGCTTGTTGAGTAAATGGTTACTTAAAGAAATGCAAAATGCAGAGATAAAGAAATGCAGAATGCAGAGATATCCTGCCTTGGGGCAGGCGATGGCAGAGCAGATTTTAACAAAATTGATACCATGCAAAGTCTCCCACAAGAATGTCCACTAACTTATCTTGACCAAACTCTAGTCAGTCTTCCTTCTGTCCCCCAGAGCCCTGCAGGTCAAGCCAACATTGGAATGGGAAACAGTTCCTCCTCACAACAGTGCCTGCCCCACTGTCTGAGCTCACCACCTGCTCCCCTGACTCCCCCCCACCTTTCTAGCCTTGTTTGCTCCTCCCCATGCAACACAAGTCCTTGCTGCCCGACAGTCACAGAAAGGGGCCGGCCGAGGTGGGTCTGCCCAGCACAGTCTGGATGTGTGGGTTCCTGAGTTCCTACAGGAAAGAGTCCGGGTGATTTTGAGAGTAAGCTTGTTAAAGCCAGAGTCAGTGGGACAGAGAAGGGGTTAAGATAGAAGAGGTGAGATCACAGCATCAGGGGTGAGCACAGACGGGGCTGCCTAGACTCAGGAAAGGACGTCACAGTTACAGGAGAGTCACACTACCTGCTGCCCCCAACTGCAAGTCCCATGGGGACCCTTGGGGTTCAGGAGAAAGAAAGTAAAAGTACCTGCCTGAGGAAAGGGGAGGCATGGGCATGATTAAGGGAGAGGTCACACTGGTATCCTTTGTCTTAAGGGTTTCCATCTGTTTTCTAGAGGAGAAGTTTTAGGGGAGGTCTCAGGAGGGTGTCTCAGCAGGAAATTCAATAGCTTTCCGGGTGTTTCCATCAATACAGGGGATTTTGGAATCATTCTCTGGTCATCTTTACTGCTGTACTGTTGTTGTTGTTGTTAATCCTTACTCGAGGATATTTCCCATTGATTTTTTTTTTTTTTTTTTTTTTTTAGAGAGAGAGTGGAAGGGAGTTGGGGAGAGAGAGAGAGGAACATCCATGTGAGAGGCACATCGATCGGTTGACTCCCATGTGACCTCGACCAGGCCAGGAATGGAACCTGTAACCCAGGTACACGCCCTTGACAGGAATTGAATCCACGACCCTATGGTTTATGGGCCATCGCTCACTGAATCAAATAGGTCAGGGCTCACTGCAGTACTTTTTTACCTTGGATTTGTCTGGCATTAATATTATGTATTCCCCTGACTTCACTGTTTGACTGGTGCTAATGGCATCCATTAGGTCCCTGGTACCTCTCCCTGACCAGGGTGATTCAAGCTACGCCCTCTGTGTTTGGGAAGGAGTAGTATAAATGATTTGCTCTTAAGTGTCCTTGGTTAGAGAAGATAAAATCTTTCTATTTATTAGCAGGCTGTTAATTGCTCGGCCTTGTTTAACTATTTTGTTGTTATTGATCCTCACCAGAGGATATTTTCCCCACTGATTTTTAGATAGAATGGAAGAGAGGGAGTGAGGGGGAGAGAGAGAGCGAGAGAAACATCAATGTGAGAGAGACACGCTGATTGGTTGCCTCCTACAAGGCCCCAGGGCTGAGGATTGAACCTGAACCCATGTTCGTGCCCTTGACCAGGAATCAAACCCTTGACCCTTTAGTTCTCAGGCCAACTCTGTAACTACTGAGCTTGTTTGACTATTTTGTGTTAGGTCACCTCATTCCACTTGCCAAGGAATTTTCCCAGCTTCTTACTGTCTTGCCTCAGGATCACTGAGATGCTTATAGATCTGATGACCGGGAGTTTTGTCCCCGTCATTGCAAAGCCTCCCCTCCCTATTGCAATAGTCTTTTTGAATAAAGTCTCTGCTTACTTAAACCCAAATTTGTTTTTATTTGGCAGAAGTGTGAAGTGTGAGAGATACGTTGCCCTGCACGAGTAAGCAGTCAGAGGAGGGAGCATAGGCAGCAAGTTGCTGGATCAGAGGAGATCGTGGAGCCAGAATGCGGGGGTCCCAGAAGCCAAGTGCCACCAGGGACAAGGGCCCTGGATGGGACGCAGATCATTGCTCAGGTGACTCTGCTCTGTGACTCTGCACGATAAACTCAAAAATTATCTTCTGTTTGGTGTGATCGGATTCCTTTTGGACGATGGCAAATGGGCTGATTAGCAGCAAGCTGGACATTTATCTGAAAGAATCAGTCTAGCCTACAGTGGTTATTATAGGGGAGTAAAATTTGCCACCGCAAAATGTGTCTCTTTGACACAAAGATTAATTTAGGCTGATTTTTTTTTTTAACATTTAAAAAAATCTCTTTCAATTACAATTTTCATTCAATATTATTTTGTATTAGTTTCAGGTATACAGCATAGTGGTTAGACAATCATATACTTTACAAAATGCTCTCCCTGATGTTTCTAGTCCCCATCTGGCACCACACACAGTCACTACAATCTTATTGACTGTGTTCCCCATGCTGTGCTTCACTCACATCCCCGGGACTATTTTGTGACCACCAATTTGTAACTCCCAATCCCTCCACCTTTTCACCAGACCCCCAACCCCTCTTCCCTCTGGGAATCATAGGCTAATTATTTTTAAGAAACAGAAGACTCAGGATGTTTTTCTTGTTACCTTTTCCACTAACTGCCTAAAAGAATTTAAAGAAAGAGCCTACCCCTTGCCCCCAACAATAGATCTGTCATCAGAGCTATCGACAAGGAATAAGGGCTTGGTGTGGGAGGGAGACTCGGCAGGGCCCAGAGATCAGTGTGCTCTGTGCTCAGAGCCTCTTCGTGCCAAGCAGACTTCTGCTTCTCATCTTCATGTGAATTGCCTTCCTCTTATTTGAAGTCCCAAACCACTACCCTCTTCTCCTTAGCTCAACATGGCATATACGCTTCAACTGCCCCTTTTGTCCTTGGCCCCCGCCCCCCATATTCTGATGGAACCCCCATACATATGAAATTAAATTGGAATTTCTCCTGTTCTTCCTAATCAACACTATTAACAATGCCAATAACTACTAGTTATTAAACTTTTAGAGTGTACCAGGAGCTGATCAATGAACTTCACATACTTCATTCCAAATCCATGGAACTCTGAGCAATGGGCCTCATTCTCCCTGTCTTACATCTGTAGGAAGCATGTCTCTGAGGCTATTAAGCACTTTTGCTGCAAGATACAACTAATGAGTAGAAAGTGCTTTAGGTGGACACCTTATATAAAAAACGCCTTTGTTTGCAGTATTTTCATCAGTGCTTATGCAGACTTCTTTGGGAAATCCATGCTCACCTACCTTAAGCCTTCAGCTAGGCAGGTAAATAAGTGGACAAATTCTCAGTTTGTCCTGCAGGTGGCAGCCTCACAACACGTAGGTCTTGAGCGCTCTCAGAACTCACCTCTCAGTACTGCCATTGGGAAATTCTCAAAGACAGAAAAAGACTGATCATGTACTTTATGCAACCTAGGTTTTAGGATCACGACTCTCACACATGAATTTAGAGCTCCTTAGCTCCAATGAATTAGTTAAAATTCTTTCTTTTATATTTTCGTTTTCAGGCATTTCCTGTATTTTTGAATAGATAATACATTTACATGTCCTTGAATTGAAAAGTATAAAAATATGCCCTGGCCGGTTTGGTTCAGCGGTTAGAGCATTGGCCTGTGGTCCAGAGAGACCAGGGTTCGGTTCCTGCTAAGGGCACATACCTCGGTTGCAGTTTGTCCCCGACCCTGGTTGGGTTGTGTGGGTGGCAGCCACTTGATGAGTCCCTTTCACTCGATGCTTCTCTCTCTCCTCCCCCCCCCCCATCTGAACAAAAAATGGAAAAATGTCCTCAGGTGAGTATAAAAAAAAAAAGTATAAAAATATATAGTGGAAAACCTCTCTTCCACCCCTGTCACCTATCTGCCAAGTTTTTATGACCTAAGTAGAAAAGCCACTATTATTAGCTTCTCGTGTATCTTCCCCAAGCAATTTTATGCATATGCAAGCAAATAGAAGTATGTATTACTTTGCCATACTGTTTTACACAAATATTATACAAGGTCTACTGAATTTCTCCAGATTAATATATTTTATGTCTTCTTTATTTTTAAATAACTGCATGGTATTACGTTTCATAGCTCTATTAGAATTAATTTAATTAAGTCTCCCTTTGAGGTTGATTTAAAACTTTCACCATTTAATCATATTATGACTACTGTTAATAATAATAATAGAGAGCACTTACTCCATGTCTGGCGTTGCCCTTTGCTTCTATTAACCCACTTACGCCAAACCACAGCCTCATGAAGTATGTGTTTTTATTATCCTTGTTTTATAGATGAAACAGAATCAAGAAAGGGTCAGACACTTGGCCCAAGGTTGCCTGGCCAGTAACTGGGGCCTCCAGGACAGTAAATGGAAGAAGACAAAGGGAGTTTGCAATACTTGGGGTTTGGAGCCCAGTGACTCGAGATGAGGGTGAGCTGAGCAGGGGAGCACCCCCCACCACCACACAGGTGAGGGGAGTCTACCTGCCAATGCTGATGTTCCTGCAGGCTAGGGATTTCCAGCTCAGGGCCCCGCCCACGGTCTGAATATACATGCGCTTGGTTGTGTCCCTGAAGAGGCAGCAAGTAAGTAAGAGCCTCTCCTTTGGTTTCCAAGTAGAAGACCAAGAAACAGCCCTGGCCGGTTTGGCTCAGCGGTTAGAGCGTCCGCCTGCGGTCCGGAGAGATCCAGGTTCGGTTCCCGCTAAGGGCATGTACCTCGGTTGCGGTTTGTCCCCGGCCCTGGTCGGTCGTGCGGGTGGCAGCCACTCGATGTGTCCCTTTCACATCGATGTTTCCCTCTCTCTCTCTTCCTCTCTCTCCCTCCCACACTGTCTGTACAAAAAAATGGAAAAATGTCCTGGATGAAGATTAAAAAAAAAAAAAAAAGAAGACCAAGAAACAGAACACCCCAGAGAGCCCAGGGAAGTCTGCCTACCTCCCAACCCATCCGTGAAAGGACGCAGATGCTGGTGGAGAACGCATGCCAGGTGCCAGAAGCCACTCTCTTTGGGGACACCATCTTTTATTTTATTATTTCCTTCCTCTGACCCACACTGGGCCTAAACGGTATCCCTGTTTGACTCAGGTTTCTCCTCAGCCGTGTCCCACTACCAACCTTAGTGATGCTGGTATCAGTTTGGTGACGACTGAGTCTGTTCAGGCTACTATAACAAACACACCACAGACTGGGTGGTTTGAACACCACAGATTTATTTCTCTCAGCCCGGACACTGGGAAGTCCAGGAACAAGGCGCTGGCAAATTTTGTCCCTGTTGAGAGCTGGCTTTCTTGCTCACAGATGGCTTTCTTCTCGCAGAGTCCTCTCGAGGTAGGAGAAGGGAGCGAGCTCTCTGACATCTCTGCCACCCGTGAGTACTCCACTCTCATGACCTGCGCACTTCCCAAAGGCCCTGCTTTGTAACACCATCACCTCAGGTTCTTGAATTTCAGCATATGCACTTAATTTTAGAAGGACACAAGATACTGGGTCCATAGCAACGACCCTTCAAGAACCCTGAACCCTTGCCTTTGGGCAAATTAGAAAGAATTACAGCTGGATGCATTATAGGCCTGGGATTTGGGAATAAAATGCCTCTCTCTCCTCTTGGTCTTTATTTTGTTGTCATGGTTGCTTTGTTTTTATTTTATTTTATCTTATTTTATTTTATTTTATTGTTGACAGTATTACAGATGTCTTCCATTTTCTCCCTTTTTGCCCCTCTCTGTCCCACCCCTACCCCACCCCAGGACTTCCCCATACTATAGTCTGTGTCCATGGTTATGCATATGTGCATATATGTTCTTTGGTTACTCTCTTCCTGTCCCCTCCTCCTTTTCTTTTTGTATGGAGTGAGCATAGAACCCCCTTGACTGGCCACTTCCCACGTGGACAGCCTGGCAGCACCTTGCCTTGGGCCTGCCCCTCACACCCGTTTCCTGCCCCGGGGCCTGATCATTGATGCTGTGTTGTGGGGGTGCGGTGCGGTGGGAAACCACTGGACTCGCCTATGCGTAACTCCAAGTGGAGAGTAATTTTCATCCTGTGGGGTAACCTTCTCTGAGAGGGAATGTGAGTCGGTGGAGAAGTGTTTCTCTCTTTCCCAGGCACACAGTCCTGAGTTGCATTTCAGGCAGCAAACTGTATCCATTTTCTATTGCTGCCATAATGAATTGCCACAAACTTAGTGACTTAAAACAACACGAATTTGTTGTCTCCAGTTCTGTAGGTTACAAGTTCAGATGGGCTTCATGGGCTTCTCTCTCCGGGTATCACGAGACTAAAGTCAAGGTGTCACTGGCCGAGGCCTCTCTGGGGGCTCTGGGGAGAATCTGGTTGGAAGCTCATTCAGGTTTTGGAAGAATTCGATTCCTCGTGGTCGCAGGGCTGAGATTTCCATTTACTTGTGGCTGTCAGCTGGAGGGTGTCCTTGTACATGAACCCCAGCATCTCAGAGACAGTAACAGCGTGTTGAACCTTCTCCCACTCGAAATCTCTCTGACTCCCCATTTTGCCACATTTCTAACCTCTTCTCTCCTGACACCGGCCGGAGTCAGGGCACATACAGTTAGATTGGGTCCACCCGGATAATCCAAAATAATTTTGTTATTTTATTATTTATTTTTAATTTAAATATGCTTGTTTAATTGCTTTGTTACAGAGAGAGGAAGGGAGAGAGAGATAGAAACATCGACGTGAGAGAGAAACAATTGGCTGCCTCCTGCATGTCCTGTTCTGGGGATCGAACCCAAAACCCCGGGCATGTGCCCTGACCGGGAATCCATCTAGGACCTTGCAGTCCACGGGGCCATGCTCAATCCACTGAGCCACCCTGGCCAGGCAATCTTCTTATTTTAAGATGAACTGATTGGTAACCTTAATTACATCTGCAAAGACCTTTCACAGCAGTACCTAGATTAGTATTTGGTTGAATAACCAGAGGGTGGGTATCCTGGGGAACATCTTCAGAATTCTGACCACCTCACAACCAGTTATTCATAGTGGTGGCTACCTTGACAACCCATCTGTGTGTTAGTTCTCTAGCCTTACCCACGTTGCTCTCCCTACCCGTCACCTTGGCATTTAAGCTTTGTCTTAGACTCTGTAACGTGTGTTACCAGCAGTGGCCCTTGAAACCAGTCCCTGAGGATGGGATTCAGATAGTACTTTACATTACCAGGTTCAAATCTCTGATACCATCTCTAGCGGTAATTCTTTGGAGCCCAAAGAACACAGGGAATTATTAAAGGCAAATCTATAATCTAGGAAAAGAGGATATGAATGTATAGAACAGGACAACACAATAGGTAATGCATTTTAGAAAAATCACCCAGAGACTATTTCAGTCTTAAAAGAGTGACTCGGGGTATTTCCAAGCTCAGTCACCTTCAATAGCAGAAGAGGATATGAAACTTATGTCCTTACAAGGACTTTGGAGGAGCCTGAGTATGTAGACTACTGCAGGAGGTGGAGGTGGGGTTGGAACTGACCTTGAGAAGGGTTGACCTTGCTTCAACTTTGTAACAGAGAAGAAACACATTGTTTCTCAACTGGGGATGCACCCAGAGCCAGGGAATATTTCTGAATTTATAGTATTGAGGACCTCTAAATTATTCAGAGAGAGAGACAGAGGGGTGGGTGCTGCCATGCTGAGTATTGTGTTGTCTATTGAATTTTCTCAACACTAATAATATTTCCCATAAATGCCAACTTGGAAGGCTGGAAGTAGTAGTATAAGAGGAGTACCCTCCAGTAGAATTAGCTAGATTGATTTAGTCTGGGTACAGTTTGCCACCTCACTCATTCATTAATATTGTTTGATGTGAAAAAGAATATGAAGATTACATTTTGAGATTTATATGAACTGCATTGTCCTTGCGTTGGGCATGAGTGGGCAGCAGTGGATAGCAGTTCTAGGAACTGTACTTTTTGCTCTTATGGTTGGTCAAGGCTGAGAAACAAACATGCGGATGCTGCAGCACATCACCAGGTCCCAGTCTCTGATACCATCTGTACGGAGGGAATGCTTGCCGTGTGGGACGGAAAACACCTGCATCCTGAAGACTGCCTTTCAGCAGCCACGAAGTCAGGAAACTAGAACTTCCATAGTCATCCCAAGAGGGCGTGGAAGTCTGACGAAGAGACCAGATGAAAATTCAAGGTGAGAGAAATGGTGGGTTCTTCAAGTGGGGAAAAGTAAGTTTGCTCTCAAAGCCAGAACCCTACTCTGGGAATGGTAGAAACGAATGCTAATTAATGAGGGTTTCTAGAAGGTACTGCAAGGTCTCGTGAATGGGGTGTAAAAGGCGCGAGTACTTTCTCAGCAATCTGACCTCGGGTCACTGAGGAAATGCATGATGATTTCACTCTCAACTCTGGCTAACCTAGACAGAAAAGGGATTCATTGCAATGCTATGATGCAGCTCACAGATTTGATAAGAAAGTTGAAGACTTTTGTTGAGATAATGGGCAGGATTCCAATAAGACAGGGAAACAGGTAACATATCCAAGGTTATGTCCTATAGGAAGAGCCTGTTAGGGTCCAACTGCAGTGCTTGTGCACCACGCTGACTCTGCCACTGTGAATTACCTGTAAATGCTTGTGCCTTTGTGTTTCTACCTCCACATTCAAAGATCCAGGTAAGGAAGGAGATATTGGTTCTCTTTAGTTTTCATAGTGGGATAAAGTCCCTACTGCTTACAAAGACTCATGTGTTATGAGTTTTCTTTCTTTTTTATTAATCCTCACCCAAGGATATTTTTCTGTTTATCTGCAGATAGAGTGGGAGGGAGAAAGAGAAAGAGAAGAAGAGAGAGAGAGAAACATCAATGTGAGAGAGACACATCAACTGGTTGACTGGTTGTCTCCCGCACAACCCTGACCAGGGCAGGGGACGAACCACAACTGAGGTACGTACCCTTGACCAGAATCGAACCCGCAACTCCTTCGTCTGCGGGCCAATGTTCTAACCACTGAGCCAAACAGGCCAGGGCAGAGGGGTTTTTTTCCTTAATAATATGAATGGGATTTATTTGCTGAACAGTCAGAGATCTCTGGCAAATGTCTGTTCTCTACCATCCTGTTGGTTGCCCAATATCTCACATAAATTCTTCCTCTCATAACTGTACTTTATGGGAAAATTTGGGGAAGTATTGGAATTATTTCTTACTTATTTAAATGAAAAGAATTTGTTTGTGTATCTTTCAAAGGTTGGAGTTTTCTTTATGGTAAGGTTTTTTGTTTTTGTTTTTTTAATTCTCATCCGAGGATATGTTGACTGATTTTAGAGAAGAAGGAGAGAGAGAGAGAGAGAGAGAGAGAGAGAGAGAGAGAGAGATATCAATCAGTTGCCTCTCATGTGTACCCTGACAGGATAGAACCTGCAACTTAGGTATGTGCCCTGACCAGGGATTGAACATACAACCTTGCAACCTTTTGGGTGTATGAGATGAACTGAGCCACCCAGCTGGAGCCTTTATGGGAAGATTTTATATTAATAATTTAGTTTCTTAAATATTAGTTTACATTATAGAGTTCATTAACATATTTGACTACTACAGATCTATTTAGATATCTATTGCAGGTTTTCAAAAGTGGTATTTTCTAGAAATACATTCATATCATCTATATTTTTATATTATTTAACATAAATTATTTTATAATGTCTTAATGTATTCTTATTTACTTATAACTCCTGGCAGATCTCTAGTGAAACCTGGAGACCTAGATCTAAATCTCTAGAGGTCCACTTTGCTCAACCTTGATATTTCATATTTGTGCAATCTTTCCTTTCTTCCTTAGTCTTATTAAACGTTTATCAGTTTTCAACAAACCAGCTGTTTTGTTTTCTCTATCAGAAGCTTGTTGTCATCCTGGCTGATTTGGCTCAGCGGTTAGGGAGACAGCCCGCAGACCAGAGAGACCCAGGTTCAGTTCCCACTAAGGGCACGCACCTTGGTTGCAGTTTGTCCCGGCCCCGATTGGGGTCGTGTGGGTGGCAACCGCCCAATGTGTCTCTCTCACATTGATGTTTCTCTCTCTCTCTCTCTCTTCCTTCCTCTCCCTCCCACTCTATCTGAAGATAAATGCAAAATTGTCCTTGGGTGAGGATAAAAAAAAAAGAAGCTTGTTGACTACTTCATTAATTTCTACCTTATTATTTCCTTTCTTTGGGTTTATTTTACAGGTTTTTAATATTAAGTTCTTGAGATTTCTGGTTTCAGTTGTGACATGTAAAGAGCTTGGAAGCCATAACTCTTATCCTTAAATCCAGAAAAAGAGTATAGAAGGCCTGAACCACACCAACAGCCAACTTAACCTAATTGACAATTTATACTACGCTCCAATCAACAATAGCAAAATATGCATTATTTTCGGTGAAGAGAATTAAGTCTTTATTTCCTTGCTGGTTGATTGAAAATATGCATTATTTTCAAGTACATATGCAATTTCCAAAGATCGACCATATGCTGGGCCACGAAACAAATCTCAATGCATTTAAAAGGATTGACATAGTTTAGACTATCTTTTAATTGGTGGATTATAAAAAACAGAAAACTAAGACTAGACTTCATTATCCAAACAGTCTCCAAATTCAAAAAACTATAGTGTCTCTCCATCCTGAAAAAAAGACACATTCATAAATCTGTTTCTTAGTACGTGAAAACAATGCTACTAAGAAGCTAGCTCTCTCCTTTTCAAGCTCTTACATGTGCACCCGCTTTCCTTCAAACTTTGTCTATAATAAGGGAACAAAATAATAATTTCACTCCAAACTCCAAGAGGCCAACGTTTGCCTGCTGCCACAGGACACTGAGAGCCACCACCCCGTCACCGGGGAGCAGTGCCCAGGTCTCAGGTCATCTCCCTGACTGCTAGGGGGCAGCCCTGACAGTAAACTAATGAGAATCCACAGGGCAAACAAAGACCAAAGTGGGGTCTGTTAGGCAAAAACGTCCTACCCCTGAGGAAGCCAACAGGGAGGGGAAACACCCAGCATCAGGACATTGACGCCAACATCCACGCAGAATTAATGTGCTCCAAGTGAGGCCCAGGGAGAGCCTCCCTCCTCCCGGAGAAGTCGAGGGTGACTACTGCAGAGGAACCAGATGAGGGCGCTGTGGAGCCGTGATCCTGAACCACCGGCAGGGAAGGTATGACTAAGACCCCTGCAAGGGGAGGAGACCAGGCCTCTCCCATAGATTTAAATTCTGAGCTGGTAAAATTTAAACTTGTTGGACCTAATCAGCATGGTGTAGAAAATCGCTAAGGAAAAGGCAGGACATATTTTTGGAGATAGGCAGGTGGTTCAGATTCTGAGGCAAAGGACAAGGGACTGCTTCCTTAGGGGTAAAAGGAAATCCGGCCAGCACCTTACCTGACCTACGATAAGCCGGAGATGCTTACGGAGGTCACTCAGCACCCCCTTCCCCCACCTATTTTTAAACCTAAAGTAGTTCTTTTTTTTTTTTTCATTTAAAAAAAAAAAAAGCAGGTCTTAGTTATACCTTTCATTAATCATCACCCAAGGATATTTTTTCATTAATTTAGATAGACAGAAAGGGAAGGAGGGGGAGAGAGATACGAATAGTTCTTAGGAAAGAGGACACTTTTTTAAAAAAATAGCAAAACCATGAACAGGAGCCGTGCTGAGCAGAGGTGGACGCGCAGGCGGAGGGACTGGTTTTTCACGTTCACGCCACTCACAGTACTTTCAGCAGCCCCGCCCCATCCAGAGTGGGTCTGGACGAACCCGAGTGACCAACTGTCTGCTTTGTTAAAGGAATCAGGTTCTGGGGGGAGGGGTCAGGAGGTAAAAATTACAAAGTTATGATTGGGAGAGAATACTAGGAGAGAGGTTCCCCCAAGGATGGCTAAGGCGTGGGCGTGGGGGATCGTCCTGCCAGCCGGGATGAAAGGACACAGACACACCAAGTACCAGGGGGACAAGTGAAAGAGCGTAAAGGCGCCACTTCCAAATCTCTGCACTGCTCTGGGTCCGATACGTTTGGGAAGATATGGCTCTTATCTGAAACACAGACTATTTCTGTGCATTCTCTGTGTATGCTTGACAACCAAACAGCAAGGGTGCTTAATAATTGCACCACCCCTACTTCCACTGTTGAGGGTGTTGCACTAAGCTAATTACCAGTTTCGCCCAGAAAGGTAATGGACATGCATATCCTTGAGAGTATATGAGACGGTCTGTTTATTCGCTTCCTGCCATCCGACGTCCCACACTCAATATTATTTTTTTTTCTAAATCAAGTTATTGAAACTGTTTTTGAGTATTTAAAAATATGACCAGTAATATCTTTACCAAAGTCTAGATTTAGGAAATAAGGGGATGTGTCAGAGGCAGCTGGTTATACACCTAACTTTGATTTCCCTTTCTGCATACAATCGTGATGCCCTTAACAACAGGGATACGTTCTGAGAAATGTGTTGTTAGGCAATTGCATCACTGTGTGAACATCAGAGAGTGCACTTGCACAAACCTAGATGGTACAGCCCACTACGCACCTACCCTATATGGTATCGCCTAGTACTCCTAGGTTATAAACCTGTACGTGTGGTACTGCAATGCATACTGTAGGCAACTGTAACACAACGGTCTCTGTGTGCCTAAACATATCCAAACGTTAAAAAGGGACTGTAAAAATATGCTGCAAAAAGTAAAAAATGGGCCCTGGCTGGTTTTATTCAGTGGTTAGAGCATGGCCCAAGGACCAAAGTGTTTGATTCCCGGTCAAGGGCACGTACCTGGGTTGCAGGTTTGTTCCCTGACCCAGTCGTGGTCCTGCAGGAGGGAACCAACTGATGTGTCTCTCTTACATCGATTTCTCTCTCTCTCTCTCCCCCCCCCCCCCTTCCACTCTAAAAATCAATGGAAATACATCCTCGGGTGAGGATTAACAACAACAACAAAAGTACAGCTGTACAGGGCCCTTACCAGGAACGGAGCTGCAGGACTGGAGTTGCTGTGGGTGAGTGGTGTGTGAGCGTGAAGCCTCGGACATGACTGTCCACTGCTGTGGGCTCTATGAGCACTGATCCCTTAGGCTGCACTCAATTTATTAAATCATATGTTTTTCTCCAATAATAAATAAACCTGAGATACTGTGACTTTTTTATTTTATAAACCTTTTAACTTTTCAACGTTTATAATAACACTTAGCTTGAAACATAAACACATTGTATGGCTGTACAAAAATATTCTTTATATCTTTATTCTATACACATTTATGTGTGTGTATGTATGTGTGTGTGTGTGTATATATATGTGTATATATATATATATATTTTACTTTTTTTTTACTTTTTAAACCTTTTTGTTAAAGACAAAGACACAGCCCTGGCCAGTTTGGCTCAGCAGTTGAGCATCAGCCTGCGGACCAGAGAGTTCCGGGTTCAGTTCCTGCTAGGGGCACGTACCACAAAAATAAAATTAAAAAAAAAAACAAAAACAAAGAGACAAAAACACACACATTAGCCTAGGTCTAAGCCTGTCAGGATCATCAATTTCACTGTCTCCTACCTCCAATTGATGACATCACTAGGCGTTAGGAATTTTCCAGCTCCATTATAATTTTTGGGACCACTGTCATATATGCAGTACCTTATGACCAAAATGTCGTTCTGTGACGAGTGACTGTAACAGACTTGTGGCTGGGCTCCCGGGGGCTCTACCGGAGACTACATTTCCCAGACCCTCTTACAGCTTGGTGTGACCGTGTGACCGAGTGCTTCTCAGTGAGTGTGCATAGGAGTGACTTGCTGCTTCAGCATCTGGGCCAGAAGATGGACTTGTAGGCCCTGTCCCCACTTCCCACAGGCTACAGGGCCTTGCCTATGGTCTGGCTTCCACCACGCAGATGAAGACCTGCTCGGCCTAAGCAACAGGCTGCACAGACCTGGGGCTGAGTGGGCACCTGAGCCAACTACCTGCTGCCCACCAGCCTGGTGTGCCCACCACAGGGGTATAATGTGGAATAATACGCTTCCATTGTCTTTATTTAATTATCTTAAAAATTTATCTTTATTGTTGAAAGTGGTACAGGGGTCCTCCCTTTTCTCCCCCATTGACCCCCTCCTCCCCACTCCCACCCCCTTCTTGCCTTCCCCACACTATTGTCAGTGTCCATGGGTCATGTATATATGCATGTGGGTTCTTTGGTTTATCTCTCCCTGTACCCCCACTTCCCTCTGCGGTTCATCAGTCTAACAACCAATTTGTACTTCTTTGCTCCTATCCCCCCAACCCTCTCCCATCCATGGTATTTGGGGGCTGTTTGATTATATGGCCTCAGCCTGTGACCAAGCTTAGGAAGTAGATCTTGGTAAAAAGTGGAGTGGCAGCCCTGGCCAACGGCTCAGTGGTTGGAGCGTTGGCCTGCGGACCAGAGAGTCCCAGGTTCGGTTCCCGCTGGGGGCACGCACCCCACCCCCAAAGTAGAGTGGCTCGCAGGTGAAATTTTTACTTTTCTCTGATTTTTCCTTTAGTAAATTAATAACCTAAATGATTAACTTTTTTCAATTTAAGAAAGGCACTGTAATTTTTTTTTATACTTAGAAACTGAGAAGTGCTTCATGCCTCTGAACCATGAGACCAATTCTTACAAAATCATAGAATTGTCAAATTATATAAACTTGCTCTGGAAGTGACTCAAGAAGTGTAGTGGCCTCATTGAGGAAGTGACGTGGCCAAGGTCTCAAAAACATGTATTAGAGTATCATTACCTTCCTACCTACCCTGAGCAAGTACATGTAAAGGGGCGCGCACACACACATACACACACACACACACACACACACACACACACGAAATAAAGGCCACCCTATTTAGGAATCTGACAGAGAAAAGTCAGAACCATAAAAACAAAGTCAAAGTTTATCACACAAATGAAAACTGAAAAAAGAAATGTAGACTTGAAGTTAAAAGAAGCCATATCCTAAGAGGTCATTTTTAATGGGCTTAGTGTCTGAGAACTCTACAAAGTGATTGATCACTTTCTCCATTGGCTTTGTAAGGATTAATCATACATAACCAGTCTCATGCAATTTGCTGCTAGAATTGATCATTTTTTTCCCTTACCAACCACTGCTACAAAAGAGTCCGTAAAAATTATTTGCGAGGCTGACCATGTTTAGGATTCAGAGGACTTCTCATGATCTTGAATACCACCATTGGTAGAAATAACACACAGTATTGGTGCCTGATTAAAACCTTAAAAGGGCCAGTGTGTAGCAAAGGCTGCAGGTGGAGTTAGACAGGGAAGGAGGGCAAATAGACATGGTAGTGAGAGGCCAGAGACCCAACTAGCCATAGCCCCAAACACGGCTGCATCAGGGACAAAAGCAGGTGGCAGGAAGAAAATGGCTGGGCGCAGTGCGGGGGCCTCTGAGGGTGTGATTGAGTTATTACATCCTGCTCACTTTACCCTGCCCCTTGGATTCATTGTCTCAGCTTTAATGTGCTGGTTTGTACTATCAGCTCCCTGGGTTTTGATTTCTATAAAGACATTGATCAGGATGCGTGTGTATTACTCCGGGGTAGCTTTTAGAAACACTCCTTCTGACATGCAGTATTATTCTCTTTTTTTCTTCCTTTTGGTGTCTCTTGAAATAACTGTTTCTTCTCCACTATTTTGTGCAGCTTTCTTCTTTTAATAGTAACAGCTGAACAGCTACTACTATTCTGTCTTACTCACCATCCTCCACCTGCAGACGTAGAGAATGAAACATCAAGCCAAACAAAAACAAATATCCCTGGAGAACAAAAATCTCTAAGAACACAATTCTAAAGAGTAAATAGTTCTCAAGATTTAATAACAGTTCTTACCACTCCGGATTGGTAGGTGGCAGGTTTAATAAGGGAACCTACGTATGAGACTTGTCTTCAGCAGGTGCAATGGTAGTAGATCTCTGTACCTACCTGCCAGAATTTTAAGTTTGTATAGATGGGTTAAGTCACATACACCATCCGGATGGTCCCAACAATACGCTGCTCTCAAGGTTTCGTCCCAGCTCAGGCTAGAGGAACAGTGGGCAGAACACACATCCCACAGCCAGGGAAGGGGGTGAGGAATCTCTGATTACCAGAGTCCAGCTCAAGGATCAGCTGGTGGTCATGCCCTCTCAGTGACCTCCCCACAGGGTAGGTACTGTTAATACCCTCATTTTACAAATGAAGAGTATGAGGCACAGAGAAGTTAAGGAACGTGCCCAAGGTCAAGTGAATATTACCTGAGTGGATAGCCTGGTCCAAATTTTAGTTCTGAGAAGTCTGTGTTCAAAATCTGCTTACAGTGGCCCTGGCCGGTTTGGCTCAGTAGTTAGAGTGTTGGCCTGCGGAACAGGTAGTCCCAGGTTCGATTCCAGCCAGGGTATGTACCTCTGTTGCAGTCCATCCCCAGCCCCGGTTGGGGTCGTGCTGGAGGCAACCAATCGATATGTCTCTTTCACATCTATGTTTTTCTCTCTCTCTCTCTCCCTCCTACTCTGTCTGAAAATAAATAGAAAAATATCCTCAGGTGAGGATTTTAAAAAAATTAATTTTAAATCCTCAGCTGAGGATATTTTTTTTCCATTGATTTTTGGAGAGCATGGAATGGAGGGAGAAATGGGGGGTGGGGGAGAGAGAGAGAGAAACATTGATGTGAGAGAGACACATCACTTGGTTGCCTCCCACACCTGCCCCAACTGAGGGGGGGATTGAACCTGCAACCCAGGTATGTGTCCTTGGCCAGGACCCAAGACCCTTTGGTGAGTGGGCCAGAACCTGATATTGCTTTGATGGTGATGCGATAACCCATGCAAAAAGGGCTCCCTTGTTCTCTTCTGCCACCCTGGCAAGCTCATTTACAGGACATGCAAAGGTTTAAAGATTAGTCAGCAATTTGTGAATGGCAGTTAAAATATTGGCTTCCCCAATGTTATTTCTGCCTTAATAATGTTGATCTATAAATTATGCCTGATTGAATACTTGTAAACCGAAATTCTGTATCTGATTTGGAGAAAATGGTTCAAACAATAGATTTTGATTCTGACTTTAGATGCTGAATGAGGTGGCTATGATTTCACATCGAAGAAAAAAACAAAGGCAATCTAAACAGCTGTGAAATTCAAAGGGCCACTGAGGATAAGTATCTAGTAAATTCATTAATAGGACACTTAGGAGTTGGGTGAATGTGTCGACTCTTAAATTATTCCTTCATACACAGATAAAATGCCCGGAATTCCATTGGAAAATAAATCTTTATTAATAAACTTTGATGTTTGAAAATAAAAGTAAACCACATGCTTCCCAAAGGAGATGAGACTATTTTAAAGCTGCTAATAAGGCAATTAACATTAATCAAACATGTTTAAGAGAAACATCGACGTGAAAAGAACACATCAAGTGGCTGCCACCCGCACGACCGACCAGGGCCGGGGACTAACTGCAACCGAGGTACGTGCCCTTAGCGGGAACCGAACCCGGGTTTCTCCGGACCGCAGGCCGATGCTCTAACCGCTGAGCCAAACCGGCCAGGGCTGAAATATATTCTTATTTGTTGGCTTTGCTAAACACAACTTGGATTTTTATTAATCTGTTGACCTGAAATGTTACATGTTTTTTCTCAAAATACAGTATTTATTTGTACTTGTAGTTCTTTTACTGTAAAGAAGCAAACAGGTTTTCAGACTTAATGTGGTTAGTCATCTCATTTAATGTGATCTTGTATAACCTTATTAATCTTTGACAAGTTGGATGTTAAGGAACTATTTGAATAGCTCAGCAATTTATCTCCATCAGCGTGATGTTAGTGAGGGGGAAAGTTTGACTTAAAAATAACAATATTAAGAACATCAAAGTAATGAGAGACATACAACAGCTTTAGGCAGCTTATGATATTTTCTCTTCTATTATTTTTAGTCCATAAGAAAAACTTGTATGAAGAAGTATTTTAAAAAGAGATTATTAAATATAATTTTACTAACTAAAAATGAAAATTCAATTTTAAAAATACTCTTAAAAAATATTTATTCACTACTGTACTTAAGGAATTTCATGCAAAGTTAGAAAAGCAAAGCAAAAATATGACCCTAAGGCCTAATGACAAATGGAATAAAGCTAACTTGTAAAATACTTATGAATCATTCTTTATTAACCTCCGACCATTATTCAAGATTTGAATACAGCCCTGGCCAGTTTTGCTCAGTGGTTAGAGTGTCAGCCAGTGGATCAAGGAGTCACAGGTTCAATTCCAGCCAAGGGTACATACCTCTGTTGTGGTTCACCCTAGCCCTGATCGGGGTCGTGCCGGAGGTGACCAGTCAATGTGTCTCTCTCAGGTCGATGTTTCTCTCTCTCTCTCTCTCTCTCTCCCTCTCTCTCTCTCTCTCCCCTTATGAAGATAATCGGAAAAAAAAAAAAAAGATTTGAATGAACATATATTTGCAACAATAAAGGGTTCAATTTAAAATATCAATTGGGAAATTTCTCAAAATATAATAGATACTTCCAAGAGGCAAAGAAATCAATGATTCAAGTGAACCTTTAAGATCTTGTTCTTATATGAGAGCATGAAAACATTAAAGGCTTTCTCATGTGCTAATTGGTTTTCATGTGAGAAATTTAAGGGGATAGATGATCTCTTTCTTTAACTATCTTCCCATTAACTAATTAAACTTATATTTTACAGTCAGGTGTATTTTTAGAAACATCTGGTCAATAATGTGAATTGCAGTACCCCAATGGTTTGCAGACTGGGCCAGGTACATGAAGGACAAATAGAGACCTAGGAAACAGGCCACTTCAGATTGGTGGGTGGCAAGTTTAGTAAGCAGGAAACTTACTTAATGTACTTGTCTTGGACAGACACCAAGGCAAGTAGATCTCTGTATCCGTGAGTCAGATTCTTAAAAAGTTTATACAGAAGTCTCAATGGGGTTCAGCCATGTATCCACTCCAGTTAGTCTCAACAACACATTGTTCTCCCAAGGCTGCTTCTTTGCAAATGGTTCCCACAATGGGAATGGTGGGCAGAAGGTAGATTACAAGGGCAGCGGAGAGGATGGTCCAGGTCCAGCTCTTGGGTCAATCAGTGGTTTCATCTTCTTGATGATCTCCTCCAACATACCCCCACTAAGAATTTCACCTGAATACTTAGCAAATGTAGGAGAGTAAGGACCTGCAGGTCACAAGAGTACTGCTAGTCACATGGCTCCATCTTCTCATCACCAGTACGAAGGATACTTCCCTGGAGGATAGACAGGGCAGCATATCTTTCCATTTCCAGAGACGATTGCAGCCTATCATTATTACATCCCTGGGGAGGGATTCCTTCATGGCTCACTGCATCTCAATGGAACCAGAGAGGCACAATAACTGCCTAAGTGATGTATGCTAGAAGTGGTGTGCAGTATGATACTCAATGCTTATCGAGGAAGTGAGAGGGCGTGATCATCTCCATTCATCGGCACTCCATCCTTCTCCTGACTCCCTTTCTAGCAAGGAGGTGCAGCACTTCATCTATCCACAGTTTATCCGTTCTAATATCTAAAATGGATATTATCACCACTGCCAAGTGATAAGATTTAGTGTATGTTTAGGGCATTTCCAAAGGAAGAAGCTTATAATATAAACCTCTGTTGCTTTTAAGTGACTTAATACTGTTTCTGAATTTTCCCTGGTATCTAACAGTCCTGTTGGAACACATGCATATTCATTATAGAGCAATTAAAAAACAAGGATAAAATCAAAAGAAAAAAAAAAACAAATTTAATCTCCTCGAAAATCTAAGCCACCTTTAACATTTTGTGTAACCTTCAGTCTTTTTCCTATGCATATTCACATAATAACAATGTCTGTCATTAATTCAGTGTTTACTTAGTGCCAATTACTTTAACCAAGTTCTTTACAAGCATTATCTCATTTAATCCTTATTAGAATATTTTTTTTTAAATCCTCACCCGAGAATATTTTTCTATTTACCATCAGATAGAGTGGGAGTGAGAAAAAGAGATGAGAGAGAGAGAGAGAGACATTGATGTGAGAGAGACACGCTGACTGGTTGCCTCCTGCATGACCCAACCAGGGCCGGGGACAAATTGTAACCCAGGCATGTGCCCTTGACTGGAATTGAACCCATGACCCTTTGGTCTGAAGGCCAACTCTCTAACCGCTGAGCCAAACTGGCCAGGGCTTAGAATCTTTTTTTTTTTAAATATGCTTTTATTGATTTTTTAGAGAGAGAGAGAGAGAGAGAGGAAGGGAGAGAGAGATAGAACATCCATGTGAGAGAGATACAATGATCGGCTGCCTCCTGCAGCCCCCTACTGGGGATCAAGCCCACAACCGAGGCATGTGCCTGGCCCAGGAATAGAATAGGAACCTTTCAGTCCATGGGGCAATGCTCAATCTGCTGAGCACACCAGCTGGGCCCTTATTAGAATCTTAAGAAACGGACATTATTATCCCCATTATACAGATGAAGCTATCGAAGTTAAAGGGTTTAAGCAAGTTGCACAGAATCATACAGCTACCAGTTTTAACCCACATGAGCCTGAATCCGGAGCCTGTGTTCTTGACCTTAATGTAAAACTACTGATTTATACGTTCCTTTAATACTATAAAATTGTGTTATTTTATACAAACTGTATTATAATTCTTCTTAAAGCATATATAACTTTATAATGAAGTAAGCATAATGAGGAAGAGAAGTGAGTAACATGTAATATATAAAATTTGTATTCTAAAATACACAAAATATTCAGATTTCACATTTTGGGTAATCAAATAATATTAAGAGTTAGCACATGACAGAAAAGAAATAATGCAGCACCATAAAAAAAAAAAATGCTGAGATTTTCTGGTTGAAGGCACAAACGCCGTACTATACCATACTAGTGTGTGTGTGTATATACATATATATGTATATATGTGTGTGTGTGTATATATGTATATATACACATATATGTGTATATATATGTGTGTGTATATATATACATATATATGTGTATATATATATATGCTTAATTACTTATAAATAAATACACACGAATTTTTTTAAGTCTTGGGAGATTTGTGGCAGATAAAGCTATTAGGATCAATCTTTCCAAGGAATGGAATATGTTTCTAGAAAATAATACAGAGAAGTAATTTACCAAAAATGTGGTTTAATTTCATCTGGTAGGGTAGGTTCATTTGATTCCTAGAGATATAAATTCAAGATAACAAGTAATGAGACAAAACACAAAGGAGAATATAGAAACTGATTATACAGTTGGGAAAAATAAAGATTTACATTTAAACACTGATGGGAAGCAAACTGAAAACAATGTAATTAATTTATGTTTTGTAATCCCATAAATTGAAGTGTTTAAAACGATTTTTTAAGATCAAAAAAATGTTTAGTTTTGCTTTGTAGATATTTTCATGGTTGCATTTTTTTAAATAGTTTTTTTCTTTCTTGATTTTAGAGAGAGAGGAAGGGAGAGACAGAGAGAGAAATATCAATGAGAGAGAACATCGATTGACCACCTCCTGCAAGCCTCCCACTGGGGATCAGGCCCACAACCTGGGCATGTGCCCTGACTAGGAATCGAACTGGTGACCTCTTGGTGCATGGGTCAATGCTCCACCACTGAGCTACACCAGCTAGGCCTCATGGTTAAATTTTATTATGGATTGTTAAAAACAATGCATTTTGGATCAACATCATCCTGGAAGGAACTGTAAGAAGGAGGGGAAGGAGCAAAGACACATGGAGGCAAAAGTGAAGCGTGTGCAAATATGGGTGATTATAATACAATTACATTACAAGTATAGGTAATTATAGTAAAACTGGAGTTGCATTGGGGAATTATCCAAAAAGCATTCAGAAAAATCTAAACTTATACAGCAGACATCTCCAAATTTATTCTTCCAAAATTGAAGGTAAATTTTATGTATATTTATTTACTGCAGAGCCTTTGTACCTTCTATATAAGACTGTGTCCCTTAATGAAAAGTGTCCAGAAAATAAAACCAGTAGTTGTTTTAGACATTAGAATAATTGAGTTCCCCATAAGTCACTCTTTGATTTCTAATCAATCTCCCAACACAAATAATACACTTGCTTTTGGACATCTATTACTATTGCTTTGATTTGGCCCAAACAGACCAACTTCAGTTATATAATAGATGTACGTATCCCAAACAAAACTGTATGTGTCACTGGGCAGTGATTTTAATTAGTTTCCCGAGCATGATGAAGAGCTCATGTTGTCTTAACTAGAGAATATTTCCAAGTGTTTTCTTCTTATTTGGCATCTTGTATTTTTAATAACTGATTCAGATGGCTCACATTTTTTCTGTTATTTTACAGCCTTTGGACCACAGAGGTGAATTTTCAGTATTATTCTTGTAACAAAGATATAATGAACTAGGGAATAACTTCCAGAGGAGAATCTCAGGCAGATGTGAAAGGATCTGGTCTATGAGAGTGTGGTTGTACCTCTAGGAAAGTAAGTCAGACAAGGGACCAGCTGTGGGGCTACACCTGTGTCCAGCACTGATGAAGGAGAGGTGCACAGAGGCAGAGGCATCTCTGTCTTGAAGACTGGTAGTGACCCCAAGGTCTGAGTGGTCCCTGAAATGTGGTAATGTTGCAGAATGGACAGTAAAGTTAGAGGCTACAAAGCTCTACTTTTTGAACTTTGCGTGCAGACTGAATTCATAATAGCAAACTATAGCTAGCATTTATTGAATGTTTCTATTTAAATGCTAGGGGCTGTGCCAAGTGCTTCACATGGATCAACTTATTGAAATATCTCAGGAGGCAAGTATCTTTATTGCCCCCTTTTGACTCCTAGGAGATTTGAGTCTCAGAGGACCCTAGTAACGTGTGCAAAAAGACCAAATCAGTTAAGTGGTAGATGGAGATTCTGATCCCAGAGTAGGAGAATTTAGCCACACCATTGTCTGGAGGATTCTAAAGCAACCTCTTAATGGCTAGCAAGTCAGGAATTTGCCCAGCATGTTCTGTGGTAGCATCTTAATTCTTTCTTGGAGACCATCTTTCAAATTTCAGAGCAATAACTAGATTAAGAGTGAAATAGGTATATTTGCAATGAGCAGTTTATAATTTTTAGGGTATATGGGAACACTCTGTACTTTCTTCACAATATTTTTGTAAACCTAGAATGCTCTAAAAAAAACCTACCAATAAAAATGAGGTTTATTACTCTTTTTCTGCCAACTTTCTAACTCAATTCTCAAATGCATATTACCATCTGTCAAAATTTGTATCTAACTATAGATATATACCCACCATCTCTTCAACAAGCCCTTCTGGATTATAAAGATTCCCAATTGGAATGGATTTTCCTCTTCTCCGTCTCTCATGGCAATTGTCTTCAATTATTCTACTTTTCCTAATCTGCTTGGTATTAAAGCCAGTTGTGTCTTTTCATCAGACTTTAAGTCTCTAGAATATGGAGACCATTAATTTCTTATTCATTTTCATTCCCACACCCAATTATCTGTACTATGCCTGGGTACATTATGATGAAAAAGAATGATAACTCAATTTTCCTGCATCTCTCCTATGTATACAGGAAGTATACATGTTATTAAACTTTGTTTTTCTCCTCTTCTGTCTTTTATTACAGAGATGTCTCAGCCAAGAACCCAGAAGGGTAAAGGTAAAATTATTTTTCCTCCCCTGCAGAGTAATAGGCTATACCATATAGCCTAGGTGGGTAGTAGGCTATACCATGTCTGTTTATGTAAATATTTTTAAAGAGAAAAACCACAGGCCCAAAATGGTCGCTGTTGTGCTAAAAACCCATGATGGCAAACCTAGATTTAATACCTGACCTAATTACTGTTTAAACCAGAAATATATTCTTTTTTTTTTTTATCCTCATCCGAGGACATTTTTCCATTTTTTGTACAGACAGAGTGGGAGGGAGAGAGAGGAAGAGAGAGAGAGGGAAACATCGATGTGAAAGGGACACATCGAGTGGCTGCCACCCGCACGACCAACCAGGGCCGGGGACAAACTGCAACCGAGGTACATGCCCTTAGCGGGAACCAAACCCCGGTCTCTCCGGACCGCAGGTGGACGCTCTAACCGCTGAGCCAAACCGGCCAGGGCCAGAAATATATTCTTAATCAACCAGTCTGGAATTTTCTGGTCAACACCAATGAGATTCTCTGTCACATGGGCCCATTCCATCCCCCACCCCCTA
The DNA here is from genome assembly GCF_014108415.1 of Molossus molossus. Classification (NCBI taxonomy): domain Eukaryota; kingdom Metazoa; phylum Chordata; class Mammalia; order Chiroptera; family Molossidae; genus Molossus; species Molossus molossus. The sequence continues at coordinate 31,714,796 of NW_023425401.1, read as the reverse complement.
CCCACAGAAAAAAGAGGCAATTTGCATGATAAAAAACCTTTACCATTCTCATCCCCCTCCTTCTCAGGCCCCACTCACTAGTTGTGCTGGTCTAAAATTAATCTTTTCTTTCTTTTTTCTTTTTTTCTAAATAGGTTGTATTTTGTACATCCCCTCCTCAAAGGAGTACCCTTCTATTTGCTAAATGGATGCTGCTGGAATCACTAAATAAAGCCAATTAGATCTTTAAATTTGTTTTTTAACAGTACACTTTATGATGTTTGCACAACCAGGAAATCGCCTAGTGTCGAATTTCTCAGAATGCATTCCATTCTTAAGCAGCACGTGTCTGTATTAAGTATCCAATACGTGGCATGGGCAAGTATTTGTTTCATATAATTTAATTTGGAATATCTTAAGTTCATTCTATCTAAAAATGTTTCACCTCTCTCTCTTTTAGCCATACTTACACAATGATTTGCCAGGCAACCAAAACTGGAACAAGAATGGCCATGTTATTGATAGATATGATGTTGTATTTACAACCAGTTCTATATTTATTTGGAAATGACTGTAGTACTTGTCAATTAAATAAACTGACACATTTATTGAGCACCATTATGCATCAAACACCGTTTTAGGTATTGAGGATACAGCAATGAATAAGATACAGTCTTCACCCTCTGTTAACTTTCATTCTGATGTTTGCAATGACTCCACATGTTGATTGAAAAATAATACCAACTAGGTGTTTTGTCACCAAAAAGGATTTATTTGGGAAAAAGCAAGGGGTGCATGTAGACAAGGCAAGCCACGTGCACTCTGGCCTAAGTGCCCAGATGGAGGGGTATTTATATAAGGGAAAACATAAGTTTTGGAAAGAGGAAGTTAGAACCATCGAGCTGTATACTATACATTGAGTTCTTCCTGTAGGGTTCTCTTCATTTCATGGAATTCCAGAACTTCCACAAGTCCTAGCTCCTCCCACAAACCCTCCGGACTGATTATGTTCTTTTCAAGTTCCAGTTAGTCTTTATCACAGATATTCAAGAAACACATTAAAAGCTTACCTATAAAATGGTGCCAAACCTGCACTGATTAGTATCCCAAACTCCATTTCTGGGCCTTAAAACTTAGCTGTTATGGCAACCTTTGGGGAAGTCCAAGAATGATTACCCAGGTTTTTAAAAGCTAGGACTCCTAGAAGCAATGCTGTGGAGGCAAGCTATGTATTTTTGTCTTCTGGGGAAAAAAAATAGGGATAAAGCAGATCCATAAGTCTTCGTGGTAGCAGATGGATCTGAGCTTTCGATTTCTATTTAAATGACCTTAACGTGCTAGTCTGGGAGTGAAAGTTGTTCTACGCTGGCACCTCAGCAGAAGCTCCCAAAACACCGAAGCACTTCTGTTTGCAGCAACTTAGGTGAGTCCTGCCCACTGCACAGGAATAGAGGGATGGTCCTCAGGTCCCTGCTCGCCTCCAGCCTCCGGGCCGGCGCCACTCCCAGCCGGCGAGACCCGGTGGGGAAGAGGGGGCGCGGAGTGAGCTCCCGCCGGGGGCGTGGAGGGCGTGGGCCGGGGGCGGGGCCAGCAGCCTGGGTGCCCCGGGGAGCTGTCAGTGTCAGGCTCGGGGAGAGGATGTGCTGGCTCCCCGAGGAGCGCGAGCGGAGCAGCGGGCGCAGCGTGAGACAGCACATCCTGCGCGCGCCGCACCCGCCACCCTCGGGAGCCGCTGGAGCGCCGCCGCCGCCGCCCGGGAGCCGCCACCGCGCTCGGGGAGACTAGTGCCGCCGCCGCGGAGCGCGTCCAGGTAAACAGGAGGCGGGTGTCTCGCTCTCCCGCCGCCGCCTCGGCGCCCCTCCTCAGCCTTTGCGGCCGGTGTCGTCTGCGCTGGGAACCGGGCAGTGGTGCGGCCCCTGCAGCGCAGCCGGGCTCTTGCCTCGGCCCCCGCCCCTGGCTCCCTTGCTCCGCAGCGCCCTAGGGCGGCCAGAGCCCCCAGCGGCAGCTCCCCCAGCAGAGCCGAGAGGTGAGTGCAGAAGAGGAGGGAGGGGTCACGGTGTCTTCACCTTGTCGCCCACCTTGTGGGCTGGGAGGGGCGCCCTAGCGCGCCCCGCCTCGGTCATCTCTTCGGGAGCAGAAGGCCAGCGCGTTGAAATCCGCACCCCTCTGAGCCACCAGCTGACGGGGGCCGCAGAGGGAGAGGCAAGGATGCAGTTTGATTGCATTTTCAGCTGTCTGCGAAGCTCTTAGACGCTGTCGCCTCCCGCAAGTTGGGGGGAGCGAATGCACTTCCAGCGGGGTATTAATTAGCACTTACGCAAGAAGATGCCAGTTTCTTTCACTGCAGCAAAAAAGTGTGGTTGGGGGTGGTGGGGATGTGTTTTCGTCAACACCTTCCTGGCCGCGTGGCTGTCCTTGCCCCACTCCCACACCCGAATCGCTCAGGCCTTATAAATCTGTGCGTCGTCATCGTTAAGGGCAGGGATCCTGGCAGCACTGATGGGGACTGAGTGTGCGGGAGTCTCATGACTGGCACCCGGGCTAACAAGGTTAAGCAGAAACCCAGGATGGAGACAGGGAATTACTTAGGAAATTAGAAGCTCAACCAAAATGCAGAAGATGAAATACAGTCGTTATCCTGCTTTACTACATCTAGGTAAAGGGCAGGGAAAAGTAGCCAGCCATTTTCTTGCCTGGCATGCCTTGCAAATGGGCATTCTAGGTTTACTGTAGTTCAAGGTTGTGAGAAATTGTTTCCAAATATTCCAGATTAGCAGAAAGTGTAGCTAACAGTAAAGCATGGTAACTACAGAAGACATCATAGGGCCAGATATGGGTGAGTGTCTATGTTATGAACATAGTTTCCTTGTGGAAATCATAAAGAAAGATTTCGATCAGTGTTAGTAAATTTGAAATGGAGCAGCCTGTGCAAGTTGCATCCTGAGGGTATCAATGAGAATCTGATTAATACTTTCTCTGATTGTTTAAAATGCCAAATTTTCTGTGAAAGTTTTGGTGTGGAAAAAAGAGCCCAAACTCTGCTCTTCTGATAATATTTCTCAATAAAATAAATCAGATACTCCTTCCACTAAGTTATCATTGTTCTCTTCATAGGAACCAACTCTCAATATTTCTTAAGGTCTGAGGATCCAGTGCTCCAAGAGCCATTTTGCTTAAAAAATCTTCTAGCATCATCATTGGCATGTTTGTATAATATGGTCAGGGGCCCAATGCAAGCTTTTCCCAGACTGTCCAGCTCTTGGCCCACTTTTGGGGGCAGAACATCTCTTTTTCTTCATTGTCTCTGGCCCCAGGCATGGATTCACCTGTTTCCTCTCCCCGTGCGCCTCTGCTGCTGCAGCTTCTGCTGCACCTTGTTCTGGGGCAGAGGGATGGCTCAGGCCCTCCCCACACCCTGCTAGTCCCCCTCTCTTGCTGAAGGTTTGATCTGAAGCTCTTTGGATGTTAAGAATCTACATCATTAGCTATAATCACCATTAGGGTATGGGCAGAGAAGAGAAATGCAACTCACAGGACAGTGGGGCAGAGATCGTACAGTAGTGGTTCCTAGTCACTAGCTTTTGATTCACTTCTGAGATGGTAGTCTTTCTGTCAGTGTGTTTTATGTCTAAAAAGGGGCTCGATTAACTTTCTTCCCACCCTTTCTGCTTCCGCAAACTCTTTTCTGAGTCTACATTTAATAAACAAGATTTTCCCTCAATTCCAGTGCTGAGCCAAGTAATTCTTGTAGACCCGTCCTGAGTGCTGCTCTGTCCATACTCAGAACCCGTCCTGTGAAATGCATGCCAAGTCTTAAAACCTAGCCATGTCTCAGCACAGACTCTGCACAGGCTTTATCCAGTTAGTTACCTAAAGGGGCCATTCATTCTCCCTTGTCACCCTGCTTCTGTCTGTCACTTAATCTAGCATTAACGGAAAAGGTCACAGTATATTTATTGCCTCATCAGTTTTTTTCTCCCAACAGTTTGCTCCACCAAATAGAACATAGGTTGATAATATATTGAATGCCTTACTAGTGCTCAGTACGTTTAGTGATTGTATTACACCACGTTTACTAAATGTATTGCGTTACCAATACATTTTCTAAAACGTACTGAGCACTTGACCAGGCATTACGTTTTGAATTACTTTTCCATGTGTTAACTTATTTGATCTTCATCAAAATCTCGGGTATCATATTATTTGTAATCCTATTTGACAGATGAGGAAACTAAGGCACAAAGATGCCAAGTAACTTTCTGAAAAGTGTTCAGCTAATAAGTTCTAGAGCTAGGATTTGAACCCAGGCAGTCTGACCTCTACTCTTCTATGTTGTAGAACAATTATATGGGTTAATTTTGAATACAAGGCTCTTCTGTTATCTCATTTTATTCTTTATATTAATCCTATGAAGTAGACATTATCATCCATACTTTTCAGGTATTAAAACTGAGTTAAGTGACGTGCTCAAGGTTATAGTTAATAAATAGCACATGTAGGGTTCAAATCAGATCTGACTCTAAAATCAGAACTCATCCATTTTAGCTAGTGTTGTCTTTGAGAAACAAAAATGCCAAGCTTGTCTGTTTCTTTTAAGTTTGCTGCTAAATTTCTCTGTGATTCCCTGGCTGGTTTGGCTCAGTGGTTGGAGTGTCGGCCTATGGACCAGAGAGTCCTTGGTTCGGTTCCCGCTAGGGGCACATACCAAAACAATAAAATAAATAAAATTAATTTCCCTGTGAGCCATTGTTATTTCCTTCAGGCCTCAAAAGTAGCCATATTATTTTATTTTATTTCTTTTTTGCCAGCGTATTGGTAGCTGTGGGTGATATGGCACACCCAAAGTAGGACCATAGCTCTTTTGAAATCAAGTATTGCCTTGGCTCTATCTCCTAATAAAACTAGTTAACTCCTCAAAATACTTTGTGGATCTCCAATGCCAGGTAAATATAGGGTGTCCCAAAAAATGTATACACAACTTTGAATAATTATAAAGCCAGTGTTTATTAAAATACGTTTTCATTTTTGAATGTAATAGAATCTATAGACACCCCGTGTACATTTCTTGGAACACCCTGTAGTTGTCGCTGGATCCCTTTTAGAAACCTTGTGGCACCTACCTCCACTGGAATAGCGAGAAAATATGTTCTTTTGGGAACTTGTCTGAGACAGTGAACTTCTAGGGTTGACTTCTTTGAGAATTAACTAAAGGTAATTTGACTCTTATTTTATTTCTTTGAATTTATAAAAACGGGTTCATGTAAAAATTATTTTTCTTGACTGGGGACTTTTCATCGATATCCTGGACTTACTTCCTCTCTATAGAAAGCCAGGCACCAGAAGGTTAGACCCAAGCTTGCAATGTAATAGACACAGCTGCCCAGAGACCAACCCTGAGGAGCCTATATCTTCATAAAGCATCTCCTGGGTCTCTGCTTAGAGGAGGCTTCTAAACAGGAGTCACAGACACCGCAAAGGGCAGGCCCATGGTAGTTTTCAGGTGGATATTGAACCCAGTGAAATTGATGCAAAATTGTATGCATTTGTGATTAAATGAAGTTTTCTAGGAAAAAAATTGGGCATTTGCGACTAAAAAGAGATTAAGAACTACTGGTTTAAGTGCATGGTTAAGGAAAGGGGGAGGAATAGAGGCCACTCTGCTAAAATGTGTTGAAAGAAAGGCAAATCTGTTTAGTCAGAACCAGCCAAGAAAAGAGGTTCTTGGCTATCGGAACATTTTTGGCATTTCACTGGCAAAGCATGTTAGAGGTGCCCATGTGTAGGTATAACACACACTGATGCACGCTGCTACCAAGTGAGGTCTCTAGGAGTGGCAGGCGGCCCCAGCACTACTTGCCATTCACTGGGCATTTATCCTGTTCATATTTATAGTTCATCAGATCATCCCAACATCCCTGTGAGGCTGACATATTTATCTTCATTTGATAAACAGTGAATCTAATGATCGGAAACATTAAGCCATTTGGTCAAGGCCACATGAGGCCAGTTCTGGATTTCAAATTCCAGTTTGTTTATTTTCTTCCCATCATATCTCATTGTTTCTTGATGTGCGATGCTAAAAAAGTACTGTTTTGTGTAACTTTTTATTGTGGCAGGATAGAGAGTCCCTTAGAACATGCTCACACGCTGATAGGAAAAGTCTAAATGTGTTATCAAAGGAAAGCAAGAAAATTAGACATCTCTCAGGGTGGCAGATGATTAGCAAACCCTACTTCCCTTGAGGTGTGCTGCAGCGCCACACATTTGATTCTCAAGTGTCACCAGGTGTCTTGCTGAGCACCAAATGCATAGCAGTCCACAACTAAGACAGCCCAGGAAGTTGACTTTGCAAGGGTGGCTGCCAATCAAGAGTGTTTGTTGCAAAGATGAATTTACTTCAGAACTGAATTCAAAGCTGCTCAGTCGTCCCGGCTTACCTGATATAGTGGCTGCCTTGTGATCTGAAACACGAACTTGGTAGTGAATCCTGGGAGGACCTCTGCTTAACAGATGACTTACATGCCTTTTTGTTTTCGGTTAGTGTCAATCCAGAATTCCCCACAAGCAGCTGCTCTTGCTTCCAAAATATCACTTAATCCCTAACATTTGTATGCTTCACCTTATATTCTTGCTATACTCTTATAGAATGACCCACTGTTTCTATCGGGGGCACAGACCCAGCTAAAGCCATCAGTGTGGCAAACACAGAGCAGAAATCGATGTTAGAGTCAAGGATATTCTTTATAATAAAAATGAGTCTCAGGCGCTGTAAAGGACGATTGCACTTGATCAATAGATCTGCCTGGAAACAGATACCAGTGTGCTTCATCATGCTTCAACGGTGGGTGTTTTTCTCCCGTAAATTCTGAAGAATTTATTTATTTATTTATTTTTCCCATCTCCCTACCCCTTCCCCTTTGGCAACCATCAAGTTGTTCTCTATTTCTATGGGTTTGTTTCTGTTATGTTTTGTTTATTTATTTTGTTTTTGTTTACTTTTTTTAGATTCCACATATAAGTGACATCATATGGCAATTGTCTTTGTCTGACTTATTTCACTTAGTGCAATACCCTCTAGATCCATCTCTGTTGTTGCAAATAGAAAGATTTCATTTCTTTTTATTGCTGAGTAATTTTCCATTGTATATAGGTACCACATCTTCTTTTATCCATTCATCTGTTGATGGACACCTACGTTGCTTCATATCTTGGCTATTAAGTAGTGCTTTAGTGAACATAGGGGAGCATGTATCTTTTTAAAATAGTGTTTTTGTTTTCTTCAGATAAATGCCCTGAGTGGAATTGTATAGCAGCTTTATATTTAATTTTTTGAAAAATCTCCATACTGTTTTCCATAGTGTCTGTACTAATTTACAAACCCACAAACAGTGTGCTAGGATTTCTCTTTCTCCACATCCTCACCAGCACTTATTGTTTGATGATTTATTGATGATAGCCATTCTGACAGGGGTGAAGTGGTATTTCATTGTGGCTGTAATTTGCATCCCTGATGATTAGTGGTGTTGAGCATCTTTTCAAATGTCTGTTGGCCATCTGTATGTCCTTTATGGAGAAATGTCTATTGGAGTCCTCTGACTGTTTTTAAATCGCATTGTTTATTTTTTGTGTAACATTGTATAAGTTTTTTATATATTCTGGATATTAACCCCTTATGAGATGTATTATTGGCAAATATCTTCTCCTATTCAGTAGGTTGTCTTTTCATTTTGTTAATGGTTTCTTTCATTGTGCAAACCTTTTTTAGTTTGATGTAGTCCCATTTGATTATTTATTTATTTTCTCTTTTGTTTCCCTTGCTTAAGGAGACAGATCCAAAAAGATATTGGTAAGAGTGATGGCTAAGAGTTCATTGGCTATATTTTCTTCTAGGAGTTTAATGGTTTCAGGTCTTACATTTGAGTCTTTAATCTATTTTGAGTTTATTTTTGTATATGGTGTAAAAAAGTGTTCCAATATAATTTTTTGCATACATCTGTCCAGTTTTCCCAGTGCCGTTTGTTGAAGAAACTGTGTTTACCCCAATGTATATTCTTGCCTCCCTTGTCATAGATTAGTTGACCATCTAGGCGTGAATTTCTTTCTGGGCTCTCTACTCTGTTCCATTGATCTATGTATCTGTTTTTATGCCAGTACCATGCTGTTTTCATTATTGTAGTATAACCTCTAAAGAATTTTTAAAAATTATGCTGCCCCCTAACCCCACATATTTTAGGTTGACATCTAACAGTTTTCATTGTATATTTGAAGAATCACAAAGATTGTGATTTCCAGAATATTGTAAACTCTGACATTTAAAAAGAACATGATGACATTATTCTTTGAATGCAATTAATATCTAAAACCTACACCAACCTCTATTTAAAAAGTAATTGAAGGCCCTGGCTGGTGTTGGTCAATGGTTAGAGCATCGGCCCCTGGACTGAAGGTTGCTGGTTTGATTCCCATTCAAGGGCACATACCTGGGTTGTAGGTTCAATCCCTGGCCCAGTGGAGGTTGTGTGGGAGGCAACCAATCATCAATGTATCTCTCTCACATGGATGTTTCTCTGTCTTTCTCTCTCCCCCTCCCTCCATTCCACTCTCTCTAAAAATCAATGGAAAAAATATCCTCAGGTAAGAATTAACAAAAAAATAATTTTTAAATACCTGAAGGAGCTCATGGACAAGAGTATTTTTATTTTATTCATTTTTTTGATCCTCACCCAAGAATATGTTTTTATTTATTTTAGAGATAGAGGAAGGAAGAGAGAAAGAGAGTGAGAGAAACATCGATGTGGGAGAGGTGTTGCCTCCCATCTGTGCCCTGACTAGGGATCTGAACCCCGCGATCTTTTGGTGTACAAGATAGCACTCCAACCAATTGAGCCACCTGGCCAGGGCAACAAAAGGGTATTTTTATACTTTGCAGTCAAGCATCACGGTACAATATGGAGTTTTCTAATTTCCCCTCTGGTAAGGTGGAAGGAGGGCTTCTGTGAGAATGGAGGTGGGAGCAGAGGTCCTGAAGGAATGCTGTTAGCTCTTCCCATGCCTGCAGGCTCTTCAGAGAGCCTTCGTGGACGCCAGGGGCATGCGGTGCCAGTTTCGGGAACATGCATTTGTCTAGTGCAGGTGCTTTGTGTTGCAGGTCACTGTGGGGCAGGTGCCAGCAGTCGGTCCCCTGCTTTCTGCCTGTGCACCTCAGACTCACGGTGGGCAGCGGGAAGGACCTGCAGAGCCCCTGCTGCCATCTCCCACCCTCAGGCAGGTGACTGTATGGATCGCTGTCTTTCCCTGTTTAGTGATTTACAGGAAGAGATTGGCCGACTCCAGGGTAGTTTTCTTTTAATGATTCTCAGCCAGGAGTGATTGTCTTCCTCAGGGGACATTTGGCAAGTCCAGAGACATTTTTGGTTATCACAGTTGGGGAGAGAGGCTGGGGAGAGGTCAGGGCTGCTGCTGAGCATCCTGCAATCCACAGGACAGTCCCATGAGAAAGAATGATCCCGCCCGGAATGTCAATAAAGCCAAGGTTAGAACCCTGCTTTACATGTTTGGTTTTCTCATTGAAATCTGCCCTGCAGGAATGTAAGTCCATTTATTTGTCTGGTCTTCTACATCAGAAGAGCACATCTCAGAGGTGACATAAGGTAACGAAAAGAAGAGACCAGATATCCCATTTACAACCTGTGTGAGCCTCAGTTTCTTAATGTGTAAAATGGAGGTAATGCAAATTATTGTAAGTAAGGGTTACAGATAAGGAGAGTACAGGGTACAGCGCATGGTATATACTCAGTCATGGAAGATGCTTTTAGTATCAAACAGCAGTTTTATTACCCTCTAGCCTTCTCTCTTCAGGGATGTGTGTGAGCTTGTTCTCCTTTGAACCAAAGGGAGTGATTTAATTTTTAATTTTATTGTGAATTATGGTTGTGTACCTCCCTCCTTCCCCCCTATACTCTAGGCTCCCTGAAATATCCTTACATTCTCCAGCAGAGCATCTTACGTGGGGTAGATGCTCAACAAGCTTTGTTGACTTGAAATATTAGGCAGAATAGACTCCACTTAGTTTTCGTTTTATTATAAGATTTAATTCTTTCCCCTTGGATCATTTTAATGTGTTTAGTAAAATCATTTGCTTCCTGAAATGTAGCCCATGGCAGGTCTGGGCCCAATCCGAATGTGCCTAGGATTCTGGAGGCCTTGCCTTCCTGAGTCAGGATCACATTGAGCATCTCTGCTGGGGATGGGAGTCTGGAGGAGGACCACCTCTCATTGCAGAAGTAATAGGCAGGATGGTTTGAGCCTTGTGTTTTCCCTTATGAACCCCTGGAGCGAATTCTCTTGATCTGGCTTTGATCTGACACCCTCCTCTGAGCAGAACAGCTCTTTGGTTCCTTTTTGGTGGGAAGAAGAAAAACTTTGATTCATTTGTCAGATTTCTATTTTATATGAATGTCTCGAGTGATGCCAAGAGCAAGGTGTATATTTTAAACAGCGCTAATGGGCAAATAATGACACAATATTTTATATTCTCTGCCTCCAGTCAGTTTCCCTTTTAGAATGCAGCTTTTCCTCCTCTAACCTGAAATAGTACCCATTTCTTTGTTTGACAAGCTGAAGATTTTCGTAATTGAAGTGGAACGAAGTCCTCTCCTTTTGAAAGCACTTAGACCCTGTATGGCACATATGGAAGCCTTTAACGTTGATCACGTTGTTGATGTTGCAGCGAGCCCATGGATAGGGGGTGACATGGGACTCGGTCACAGGATCAGCTCGTGGAATTTCAGTAGTTGCAGGGCTTGGGTGGCGGAAAAGGTAAGCAGGCCCTGTGGGGACTGTGTGTTTTGACAGTGTCCTCTTTAAAATGATGGCTGGTCTCCTGTTTCAGCATCGCCCGCCCCATTAGGATCAAAATAGCAAGGGGTTGTGGGAATGGGTGTGTATTTTGTGGAAGAAAGAATAACAAAAAAAGTCTCTGCCTGTTTCCTTGCAAAACATGATTTTGTTCACTTTCAGAAGGTATGGGTTACCGCTGATTCGGAAAGAGGATCTTCGCCCTTTGACTGGCTCTCGGGCTCAGAGGAAAGTGAGAATCTATTTACATAAGTTAAAATGCCAAACTAAATCTTCCAATGCAAATATAGACCACCCAGGGACATTGTAAAGGCCAGGTTTGGGGTTTTGAATACAGATTTTCTTCCTTCCTCTTTTAAGCTTTTTCATATTTTCAAATGCTGCTGAAAAGTAATTGGCATAATAGCAAAAATAAAATCCCATATCTTTACCATAGATTTTAGGCGGGGGGAGGGGCTGTACTCATTTGCTTTGAGAGCCCCTTGTTTTTTAAATAGTTACATTTTATTTATTTATTTTACTTTTTTTTATTGCTTAAAGTATTACAGATTTCTCCTTTTTTTTTAAAATCCTCACCCGAGGACATTTTTTGCATCTGTCTTCAGATAGAGCAGGAGGGAGGGTGGGAGGAAGACAGAGGGAAAAACATCGATGTGAAAGAGACACATCAAGTGGTTGCCACCCACGGTACCCCAGTCGGGGCCGGGGACAAACTGGAACCAAGGTACGTGCCCTTAACGGGAACCGAACCTGGGACTCTCTGGTCCGCAGGCCGACGCTCTATCCGCTGAGCCAAACCAGCGAGGGCAACCCCTGTTTTTTGAAATAAAAAAATATGAATTCCTAAAATTTGAAGGCCCACGTGATGTAGATAGAAAAGCCAGGTTACAAAACAGTTGTAGGGGAGGCAAGACAAGACTCTTCAATGTTCCCTTTCTCTGAGCTGTTCTGCCCAGACAGAGCCATTTCCCTCAGTCAGTTGGGCAGAACTTTGCTTCTGGGGATGAGCCAGGGTTTGGGAATGTCACCCTCCACATTGTCAACACCCCCACTGCCTTTGGAACCGAGGGGGAGATAGATCCCAGCAGCACGTGGCAAGAGTCTCTAAGCTCCTCGAGGGAGAATTCAGAGTGAACGTTGGTTTAACCAGGACACATGTTCTGGCTACTGTTTGGTTCACAGTAACACTTAATGCTTTATGAGACTTTATAGCTGTGAAAGAAAAAGTTGGTCATGATACTTGTTAAGGAAATGGCAAGGCAGGAGACTATCCTGATAGATGTCAGGACCACTACAGCAGGGTGCGGTCAGGGAGGGAGATTGGGCAACTCCGGATACAGCAAGGCATAGTGGGAATTCATAACCAAGGAGCAGGGTGGTGGTCAGCGGATGGAAAATGACTAAGAGGAAACATCAGGGATAAGGAGAGGGATTCAGGCTGAACAGATCTAACAGTATCCTTGCTCAAGGCAGGCCAGGGTGATCAGATGGTGGGGGATGAGGAACCCGATGAGATATCTATTAGATATCAGTGATCAGATATCAAAGGTGGGGGATTCTGGCTAAAACTGGGCTCTTGAGAAGATGCCCACAGACAGGACCTAGCCTTTGCCACCCCCTTCTCAGAGGGCATTCCAGAGAGAAGCTTAGGGAGGGAAGATGAAGGAGGGGTGCTTGCAGCTAAAACACTAAATCAAGGTGAAAAGTAACCAGGATGCTGGATCACTGGAGTGGGTTTGGGCCAGTGGAGTGTACTGATCAGGTTAGGCTGAGAGACCCCTGCTGAGAGGCTTCATTTTTATATAAATTGCCCCAACCCCTCCCATTTCATTGGCCAAAGCAAATCAAATGGTCCTGCCTGGCTACACAGGAGTTACTAAGAATAGTCATAGAGGAGGAGAGCAGAAATTTGTGACGAACTCAAAAGGCTGCCGAAGGGAGAGACCTATCGATTTTTGCCTATTCCTGCTGCTAAGCACGGTTTCTAAAAGGCACCCCTAGGAAGATCGCTGAGATGCAACCACATGTGTAATGGTTTCAATGTCCAACTTTACAGCACCTGAAAGAAAGCCCATTTAGAATATAAAATCACTTGGATGATGTTCTCTTAGCATCATGAGCAATAACAGGGGCTTGGAGTTAGTGAACTTACAAATTTAGATTTTACTTATAATGAATCTAGATTTTTCCTACAGTTGTGAGTACATGAAACACAGTGTTTATTCTTGTATTATTTATTTATTAATTATTGTATTGTATTATTTGTCTTCTTCTTATTGTTATTATTTCGTATCTTCACCTATGATTTGTCTTTTAGGTAATGCTGGCTGGTAATTTAACCAACGAAAGTGGATACTTACACCTACTTTTGCTCACTCCTGTATGTAGGCGTGAAAATGAGCTCCCTTCAGTATTTTTTCAATCCTAGTAAAGACTATTGATTTAGTACTTATGGAGTGCCAACCATGAGCAAAACCGAATGCTTCATGGACCTGTTAGACATATATCAGGTGGTTGTCACAAGGTAAAATGTGACAAATACCTAACAGAGGTATAACAAAGCACAGTGGGAGTTCACACGAGAGAAATGAATGAAGATTAAGTGAACAGTCATTCCTCTGAATTTGCAGGCTGGCCAAACATCAGTGTTAGCCAGACAAAACCATTTCCATTCCTATTTTATTTTTATCTTCTTTAGTTCTGGAGCCCGATTTGATCCCAGAACAAAGCATATCAGTGACTAAGAGGTAATATGATAAAAATAAATAAATAAAATAATAAAAGGAAAAAAAAAATACTATGAGAGCTTGACCTCTAGAGCCGGGGTTCCAATTCTCGTGTCACCACTTACTAGCTGTGTGACCATGACAAGTTACTTTGCCTCCCTGCACCCCATTTCCTTTGTCTGTAAAACGGGAGTGATAATAATAGTACCCCTTCCTAATGGTGGTGGTGAGGTTTGGAAGAATAAATCCCATTCCGTTTTTCATTTCTTAAAGGACCTAAATGTTTTCCCTTGGATTGTTTTGGTGTGTTTAGTATAAATATTGACTTTCAGAAATGCATCACCTTTTGGGTATCTGGGCCAAAAATGAACGTGGGCTTGGTAATTCCTTGGGTTCTGGAAGCCTTGCCTTCCTGCATCAGCATCGCGTTAAGTGTTTTTATCGATGCCCATAAAGCACCACAGGGCTCGAGGTAAGTGCACTGGACAGGCCAGACGGTCAGCCAGCACTTTCCTGATTTATGAGGCAGCCTTAGTCTCGAGGCCTCTAGAGTACACAATCGGCCTCTATTTGATCTTGGAATTCAGGTCCACTGAGGACACCTTTCCTAGCCTACCTACCCCTAAACCCAGCACTTCAAAGGCATGTAAAATTAAAATCTAATGTGGTACAAATCCGCTGTGGTGCAATCATAGAGGCATTCTGCTTGTTTGAGTCCAGAAAGTTAAAAGGTGCGTGTGCTTGGGACCAGCACCGCAGGTAAAGGTTTGATGAGCTGGAGTCCGGTGTGATGGAGGGAGGCTGTGTGGCTCACTCTGGCAGGTGCACACCCTCCCTTTTCTGCCTTTTCTTGGCTCTCCCCTCAAACCACAAAGTGCATGAACTTTGTATTTGATGGTGCAGAGAGCTAACGGGCTGTCAGCAAGCGAAGGGGTGGGCATGAGGACTCTATCTTTGGCAAATACATACAAGGACACCTATCTATTGCAGCCCAAACTTCTAGGAGAAAGGAGAGTTCATGTCAGTATGACGGCGAACCTTTGATTGTTTTAAGCTATTCAAAGTATGAACTGGGCTGCCTTTAAGGTAGTGAGTTCCCAGTACCCAGGAGAGTTCAAGATGCCACTACCAAGTGAGGATTGTCTGTGAAGGAATTACTGCACCAGTGAGAGGTTGGACTAGTATTTGTTAATCTCTCTCTCTCTCTCTCTTTTTCTCCAAATTCAAGAATCTGTGATATTGTGTACTAGAGGGAGTCTTGCATCACTCTGACCTCTGGCCAGGTTCTGCCATTCACTTGAGGCCAGCATAAATAAGAGGAACTGGAATAATAAATGTGACAATCCATGTCTACTTCTTTTCCCGTGTAACTGTTCAAGTTGTAACGTTCATTCATTCACTCTTTCATTCATAAACGTTCCCTGAGCTGCTGCCTGACACTGGGATGCTGCTGTCACAGTGTCAGGCAAGGTTGCAGGAGACATCACAGCTTGTGACAACCATTAACAACAAAAAAAAGCCCTGGCCAGTGTGGCTCAGTCGGCTGAGCATTGTCCTGTGCACTGAGAGGTCTCAGATCGATTCCTGGTCAGAGCACATGCCTGGGTTTCAGGCTGATCCCCAGCCCGTGCGTGCAGTAGACAGCAGGTTGACATTTCTCTCTCATCGATGTTTCTATCTCTCCCTCTCCCTTCCTCTCTCTCTAAAATCAATAACAAAATAAACAAAAAGTGCTTTCATCTAACTTCAGTCCAAACTGGCCACATTATCATGCAGTTGAGGGCTCTTTCTCTCTTTTGTTCATTTATTTGTTCGTTCAGTAATCTCTTAATGTGCCCTGATGATCAAAGTCTGATCCATCCTGCCAACAGCAGAGGCCAGACAAATGTTCCAGAAATTCTCAACTCCCATATTCTTTTTAAAGTGTGAAGAACAGCCCTGGCCGGTTTGGCTCAGCGGTTGGAGCGTCCGCCTGCGGTCCGGAGAGACCCGGGTTCGGTTCCCGCTAAGGGCATGTACCTCGGTTGCAGTTTGTCCCGGGCCCTGGTTGGTCGTGCGGGTGGCAGCCACTCGATGTGTCCTTTCACATCGATGTTTCTCTCTCTCTCTCTTCCTCTCTCTCCCTCCCGCTCTATCTGAACAAAAAATGGAAAAATGTCCTCAGGTGAGGATAAAAAAATAAAAATAAAAATAAAGTGTGAAGAACAGAAAGCTACCAGATGACTTGGGAGACAGAGTTCCCACCCCGAATCCTTGTTTAATGCAAAGATTGTATTACCGGTTCTAAGATTTCTATTTTGAGCATTTGCTTTCTCACTTTTTCATTGTATACAGCAAAGATGTGATCTGTAAGGGAAGTGTTAAAACCAGCTGTTTGCCTTGCTAAACACATAGGAATAGATTGGGTTGGTTTAACAGGGAAATGGTTGCTTTTCACCCAAACTCTACAAGTTTTAAAAATAAATAACTTTCGCCCGGCCAGTGTAGCTCAGTGGTTGAACATTGACCCATGCACCAAGAGGTCACCAGTTCGATTCCCAGACAGGGCACATGTCCAGGTTGTGGGCCAAATCCCCAGTGTGGGGCGTACAGGAGGCGTCCAACTGATGTTCTCTCTCATCGACATTTCTATCTCTACCTCTCCCTTCCTCTCTCCCTCCAAAAATCAATAAAGAAAAAAAAATAATAATAAAAATAAGTAAATAAATAAATAACTTTCTTCTGAAATGAAGCAGGACCAAAAGGCAGAAGCAATCGATCGGGGTCAGTGGTGACCTGAGAGTCGAGCAGCAAACACACACCTTTCTGGCCTGTTTCCACCGGAACCACCTCCAGCCCATCAGAGCCCAGGCTACAGTCCAGTGGGACTGTTGGCCGTTCCCCAAACACAGGCCGCCTCCTGCCTCTGTCATTTCCCTCACGCCCACTCCCCCCCCACAGGAAATGTTTCCTCAGTCACATCCGACACATACTTCAGTGTCTCGTTCTTGTGGCCCCTCCTTCAGGAAGCCCACAGCATGTCCTCGTTGCTCCACTCTGTCCTTCATGCTTGAACCTCTGTCACGTACCCATCCCCGTCTCCCGTGCAATGGACTGGTGCTTTCACACCCTGCCATATTGCAAACTCTTTTAGACAGGTGATATTTTAAGCACCTGTAATTCCCAGAGCACCCGGAACAGCGCTTTGCACTGTACGGGCTCCGTAAGGACTCATTGCATTGCATTAGCCGAGAGAAATGCAGCGTCGTGGTGCCAGCCACTTGGGTTTTCTGGCTTTCAGCAAATCAGAAAAGGGGGTTGATAGGGTGCTTTCCCCTCCTTTACAAATGTATGCCCAGAGTATTCTCACATCTCCTACTGTCAGGTACATTGTCCCCCCTTCCTCCCCGCTGTCCCTGCTCCCTTCCTGCAAAGGGTCACTGTGCAGCAGGGGCTGGAGCAATGGGAATAAGCATGCTCTGATCTACCAAAGCAATTTGGAGTCAGGTGACTGTGTGTGAGAACATGAGCAGGGGACACTCGGGCATCAGCATTCTTACCTGTGGTCAGGTGCCACACTGCAGCTGTGGAGACAGGGATGTGATCAGGGACAGCCAGCGGTCAGCTATCCAGATGGACAGGAGTAAGGTCTGAATCTTAGTTTTGAGAGTCTAGATATTAGATTGTTCTTCTTCTTTTGTTGTTGTTGTTAATCCTCACCTGAGGATATTTTTCCATTGCTTTTTAGATAGAGAAGGGAGGGAGGGACAGAGGAGCAGAGAGAGAGAGAGATGCATCGATGTGAGAGAGACACATCAATCGGTTGCCTCCTACTCGGGCCAGGGATCAAATTGTAACCCAAGCATGTGCCCTTGACCAGGAATCAAACCCAAGACTCTTTGGTCCATGGGCTGACACTCTAATCGCTGAGCCAAACCAGTCAGAGCTAGATTGTCTTATGTAGCTAAAATCCTCTAGCAACTTAGTGATGAATTCACACAACCCAGTGCAAGCATATGTTATATATTAGGCTACAAACATAAAATGCCATCTTCCTGACTTGCGAGGAGAAACCCAACTTCCCATGGGTTCACAGTGCCCTTGCTCACAGGTCAGTGTTCTGAACCCTCCTGAGAAGTCAGGTTCTTAGGCCCTTGGCCTCAGAGGTCTGAGCTGGGCTTGACTGGGACAGTACTACCCTGAGGGCATTAAGGGTAATCCTCAGGCTCAGTCTAGTGGTGCCGTGGGCAATGAAGAATTGTGCAAAGGTCCCATTATGTAATACACTCCAAAGGGCCAGGAAGGGAGGCTGAATGTAGGTGTGGCCATCGAGGCCACCACATCACAGCAAAAGGGTGAGAGGAGGGAGCAAACCCAGGAAGATCTAAGCCAGTAGAGCACTGACCCTTTTTCTAGAAAACAAGGCTGGTATTTTTGAAGCCAAATATGTTTATTCATCAAATACTTATTGAGTATCTTCTCTGTGCCAGTCTTCTAAGTATTGGCAATATATCAGGGACAATGTGGACAAAATCTCTGCCTTCGTTAGAGCTGAAATTCTAGGGGGAGAGACAACGAGAAAAGCTGGAATACATTACAGAATATGCTAGGTGGTGGTACGGGTAACGAAGGACACAAGGCAGCGGGAAAGACTGGAGAATGACAGGCAGCAGGGGCAGTTGGCTCTTTGAAATGGGGTGCTCAAGGAGGCCTCAGTGAGGGGGATTGCAAATTCAGTTTCAGAGAAGTAGGCCATTCAAGTATTTAGGGCAAAATGTCTATCAGGTGGAGGGAACGTGGATGCAAAGTCTCCGAGGTGGGAGTGTCCCTGATGTGCCTGAGCAACGCAAGGCTGTGGTCTGGAGAGAGATCCAGAGGTCATGGGCTGGATCGGGTGGGGCCACCGAGGCCCTTGTGGGACTTGGGCTTTTCCTCTGAGACGGGAGCCACTGGGCTGGTTTATGCGGACAAGTGACATGATTTGACTTCGGTTTTTAAAGAATTACCGTCGCAGCTGAGACAACTGCAGGGGGAGCCAAGGGAAAGAATGAGACTGTTCGGGAGGCTTGTGCAGGATGAGAGGGGGTACAGGGTGACAGCAAGGGAGGCGGCGAAAAGTAGACAGATTCCGGGTGTGCTTGGAAGGAGAGCCTGGATCATTTGCTGATGGATCATATATGGGATTTGAGAGAAAGAGAAACCAGGGAAGGCTCCGAGATTCTGGCCTGAGTTCTGGAAGGCTGGGGTTGCCTTTGACTGAAGCGTGGAAGACTGGAGCCTGGCGCTCCATGGAGCCGGAGCCGGGGAGCGGCTGTCACAGCTGGTGTTTCAGGGTGGCAGCCTGGCGCCCGCGTGGGGACTCTGCTAACAGGTGTACAGGAAAGGCGAGGTCAGATGGTCAGGGTGTCCCTTTCTGGGGACACACTAGAGGAAATCTGAAAAATGCACACTTCCTTTCCTGTCCTTCCAGACTCCTTCTCCTTCCTTCGTAATTGTTTTTAGACTTGTTCACCACAAATGACGGGGTCGTTTTCTGTTACATTTGGTCAACCCTGAGAGTGATGTTTTGGTACTGTCGTGAAAGTTTAGACTTGGGAGATGTCCTCTTTTTAGGTAAGTTCTATTTAAACTCCCAGGAAGTGACCAGGCCATATTTGAATTAATTCAAAATCCTTGCAGCACACCTACGACCCTCATCTCCCACCGCCCCTAACGTTGGCATTCAAATCAGGGAGATGACTTTTCTGTGTCCACTCTGCCACTTCCCAGTGCCATGATTGGGTGGCAGAGGTCTAATGGCAGGTGACGTTCAATCAGGGAACGGTCAGGAAGAGAGGCAGCTTAACCGAGAGAAAGGAGATGGAGGCGTTCATGTAAGTTCCTTCTTACTTTGGATATTTTATTTCTCCTTAGCATGGTCTTGAAAATTGAGATACAATTCTTCTTTCACTTTAATTCTTTCTGCCAAAATTGGTTTTCTTCAAAAGCTAATATATACAAGCCTACATCCTATTTTCATTCAAAGAGACAGATGGTTGAAACTGAGTCCAGCTACAAAAAAATGTTTTTAAGTCTTGAATTAAAATATACACACACGTATGAGAAGGGCTTAAGCCTTTTAGGACTGGTTGAGGATCGGTTCTGCGTACTGCCGCATTCTGCCGAGTTGGCCACTCACGCACGGAAAGCAGTGTGCTGGGCCAGGAGCCCTCGCAGCCAAGCTTTTCGGATGGGCATTTGCTGTCTAAAAGGAACATAAAGGTTGTGCTGACGGGCCGAATACCAAACACCCAAATCCGAGGGCCATTCAGCATTTGTGCTGACATGGTCTGCAGGGACCGTGCCGTGGCCCCATGCTCCTGGCGGGGTTGATTTTCTGCACTATATTGGGCAGACCAGGTAGCTGAAGAAGCAGGTTAACCTTTGTGACCCTGATGTGTCTGTGCCATGAATTATCCAGGGACTTATTTTATTTTCACTTTTTTCCTCTGGTAGATTTAAACAAATAGAGCTGAGCTTGCTTTGGTCGACCTGTGGTACAGCTCCCCTGTCCGTGCTGGCGAACGGATTACAGGTTACACGTGTACCCGGATATTAATCTCTTGGCCCTCATGGTCGTTAGAGCCCGGGTCAGGCTCCTTGGCAAATGTCATCGTGATCTATGGGTGTCAGGTCATGCGGAATGCTGGCTGAGAAAGGACAAAGGCAGAGGTGAATTTATAATTGAAAATTTACCAATTTTAGAATTGATGTAGCCCAATAGATTGCAAACTCGTTAAGCTGCAGTTAACAAGGATAAATAGTTTTTATACATAACAGTGAATGTGTGTGTGTCCTGAACACGTTCCAAGAAACAGCGATTGCCCTTTACCATGAGCAGTGCATTCTAATTCCAGTCCGTTGATCACAAAAATCAGTGCCTGTGACTACTAACTAACTTGATTTAGTTATTTACCAGTGGGTTACAATCCATTTTTTAAAAGACTGGTGTGGTGCGCATCTCAAACGAGGAGGAAATAATCTGGTCTGGTACTTGCTCAAATCTTTCTGTGTTTCTCTGATGCCTACAGAGAAGGTCAGACCCCTTTAAAGCATGGCATTAGCCAATCTTGGGCTGTAGTGTGACCCCCTCGTCCAGGTTTGCCTGGGGCTTTCCTGGTGTTAGGGAACCCCTGGATCCAGGGAACCCCTCACTTCCATGCAAACTGGGATGGTAGTCACTCGCCTTGGGATCTGATCTCTGGCTGCTTTTCTATCCTTATCTTCTGTGCTCAGCATCTCACCCATGTCAGATTACTTGTCGTGTAGACTGGCCATTCCTCCCTGCGTCTGTCCATGCTCCCTGCCTGGGATGCACCTCACCTTCCGCTTTCCACAGGTCTGGTCTTCCTCCGTGATGGTTTGTTAAGTCACCTGCTCTATGAGCCTTCCTGCGAGCACAGACTACATTGGCTTATGGGATCTTTAGTAGTTCTGTGTTTTTCTCAGCTGTCTTATTCTGTATCACGTGTAGAACAAACTTGAGAAGGAAAACCGCTGATATATAGTGGGTGACTGCAGCAAAGAAAGAATACACAGGAAAGGAAACAAACCAATATAGAAGCTACGGCCTGGGGAGTGGGACGAGATGAGGAGCATAAGATGACAGGCAGATGCCGTAGTTAAGAGCACATTCTCTGGAGCCTTGGGTTTGAATCTTGGCTTTTCACCTGTCAAAGTTGTTTGCTTTGTGTGCGAGGATAGAGTGTTGCCTTAGCAGGTCTATTCTCTACACGTGTTTCTCCACTCATCATAACTTCAAGGGGGATCAATGGTCCTTAAAAATTAGGTAGGCTTCATTGCAAATCCACAAGTATGTTAGACTTAATTTTGGAGGGTATTGATACTTAAGGGATATTATGATGTGGAAATCTCAACATATTTTTAGAAGATTAAAACAAATTGAACATTTATATTACTGATTTATACTGAGGGAAAACTATTTTGACTTTATTATTTAAGCATCGAAAGGTTTCCTTCTGTTATTTTTATTAATGTGTCTCAATTTTATTTCTTTCCGTATGATAGTTAAATTTGTTCTTCTATGTGGGTCGCAAAAACACCTGGGCAGCTTGAATTTGCCTGCATTTGCTATCAGGATAGAATGCCACTTTCGGCAGGCCCACTGGCTAGGACTGTCTTTTTTTTGTTTTGTTTTGTTTTTTACATTCATCTGCAGATAGAGCAGGAGGGAGGCAGGGAGGAAGAGAGAGAGAGAAACATTGATGTGAGAGAGACACATCAAGTGGCTGCCACTCACACAACCCCACCTGGGGCCGGGGACAAATTGCAACCGAGGTACGTGCCCTTAGTGGGAACCGAACTCGGGTCTCTCTGGACCATGGGCCGAGGCTTTAACCGCTGAGCCAAACTGGCCAGGGCAGAACTGGCTTGATTTAACTTTGCTGTGCAGAATATCTGGCCCCGTATAGGGACAGCAGGCCAAGGACTCAGAGTTAAAGCTAATATTGATCATGTCTGAAGATTTGCTTGTTGTAAGTTATTTTAAAGATCAGCCTCACAGCCTTGGCTGGTTTGGCTCAGTGATTAGAGCGTTGGCCCACAGACCAAAGAGTCTCAGATTCGATTCTGGTCAAGGACACGTACCTTGGTTGCAGTTCGATCCCTGGCCCTAGTTGGAGTCATGCGGGAGGCAACCAATCAATGTGTCTCTCTCACATCAATGTCTCTCTCTCTCTCTCTCTCTATCTATCTATCTATCTATCTATATATCTATCTAAAGATAAATGGGGGGCCCTGGCCGGTTTGGCTCAGCGGTTGGAGCGTCGGCCTGCGGTCCGGAGAGACCCGGATTCGGTTCCCGCTAAGGGCATGTACTTCGGTTGCAGTTTGTCCCCGGCCCTGGTTGGTTGTGCGGGTGGCAGCCACTCGATGTGTCCCTTCACGTCGATGTTTCTCTCACTCTCTCTCTCTTCCTCTCTCTCCCTCCCACTCTATCTGTACAAAAAATGGAAAAATATCCTCGGGTGAGGATAAAAAATAAATAAATAAATAAAGATAAATGGGGGAAAAATCATCTTCGGGTGAGGATTTTAAAAAAAGAAAGAAAGAAAAAGGTCAGCCCCACAGGTTATCTCAGAGTCATATATTTTTAGACACGTTCATTTATCATCTTAGCCACTGGGAGAAAACAGCTGTAAGTGCAACAGATGGCCCTTCTGTAAAGCACTGATATTTTTACATCACGTAAAGAGAAAACCCAACCCAGAGCATGAAGATTTATCCTCAAGGCCTCTTGGGTGATAGATTCTAGATTGCTGAATCTGTTGGCTGAGATAAACAATAGAGGCTGTCGATGATAAATTGAATAGATTTTGCTAAATAATCCTTTTAGAGTGGGCAAACAGATGAAAAAATAAATCAGGCAGGAAAACATATCAATGGGCGCACAATGGTAGTGATTTAGGAAAGGATAGTTCAATGGGTGAGGCAAGGCTCAATTACATGTTGGTTGCACATTTGTACTAATGGATGAAACCCCCTCCCCCTTGGAATAAAGATTTCTCGCATAGTAAGGAAGAATATTTCTGAATTTGCTCATTTAAAAGCTTGGGTCACTGATCCAGAGTAATGATTATTAGAAAAATTCTGATAGTGAAATTGTGGAAGATTTTACGTTTCTGTCTCACGGGTAGTTAGCAGTTCAATAGACGACACTGAGTGTTCACTGCTAGGCACCGGGAATAGATAAACAGAGATAAATTAGCCGTGGCCCTTCCCTCAGAGGAGCTTTCAGGGTAACAGGACGAGGGAATCACACAAACATAGACATGCATACATGGGGCGTGTGGTGTATGTTGCTGCAGACCATGTACAAGGTGTGTCAGGGCCACTCCAGAGGGTTACTTGGCCCAGGCCTGATGTCCTAGGAGACCTTTCTGTAGGGAAAGTGGTTGGGCTGAGATAGAGACACGAATGGGAGTCATCAGGGAATAGATGGTGAAAGATGGTGAAAAGAGCATTTCTGGAGTTTGCAAAGGTACAAAGGAAGGAAACAGCTTGGTACATGCCAGTGAACTGTGAAATGGGGAGGGGAGGAATATATGGATAGAGAGATGGGCAGTGAGAGCATCTATGGGCCATGATAGGGAGTTGTGACCTTCTGCAACTCAGAGGGAGTCATTGATGTGTTTTAGGGCAATAGACTCATCAGATCCGAGTGACAGAAAGATCACCCGGACATGGTGTGGCGGATGGAGAGGGTCACCAGGGAGCAAGGTCAGCATGGAGACAGGAAGATCAGTTAGAGAGCACTGCGTTGTGCACCCCCCCCCCCAGTAACCTGTTGTCTGTATCTATGAGTTTGTTTGTTTGTTCGTTTGTTGCTTTTTGTTTTATATCCCACGTGAGTGGTGTCTCATATGCTTCTTATCCTTTCCCATCTGGCTTATTTCACTTCACATGATATTCTCAAGATTCACCCATGTTGTCGCAAATATATTTCATCTTTTTTATGGCTGAGTAGTAATATATATTGTGTGTGTGTATATATATATATATATATCCTGTAGTAATATATTTTGTGTGTGTGTGTGTGTGTATATATATATATATATATATATACACCCCAACTTCCAACCATCGGTGAAGGGACCCTTAGGTTATTTTCATGTCTTGTCTATTGTGAATAATGATGCAGTGAACATAGAGGTGCATATATCTTTACAAATAAGTAAATTTTATCTACCTCCAATTTTGGGGGTAGATAACTCGAAGAGGATTGCTGGATCATGTGGTACACAGTGGAGTATACAGATGTTGTATTATAAAGTTGTACACCTGAAATTTGTTGAATGTTATTAACTAATGTTATGTCAATACATTAAAAAAAAACACAAAACAAATGTATTCATAACAAAAAGAAAAAGAAGAGTATTGCAGTTGTCGGATGAGCAGTGTGTGGACGGGCATTGGGCAGTATGAATGGACATAGATAGGCGAGGGCAGAGTTGGAAATACTAGGGGGTAAAATTGGGGGCACTGGTGAAAATGGACCTTGGGGGTGTGGTGAGTTTGAGGATTTCAAGGCTGATTGAGCAAAAGGACAGGACCACGAGGTGATAGCATCGCATAGCACACTTTGGTGGATGGTACTTGGATAGGATTGGATGAGAGGGAATGTCCCTCATAGCAGGAGACCTTCCAGAGACAGCAGCATAGGGCCACCACTCACAAATGGGGCTGCCACTCCTGAGGAAGAGCACGGTGGTGTCTCTGGGTCAGACAGCTGTGAAGGGAAGCAGCAGTTAAAAGTCTCATAGCCACAAGGATTGCCCTATCTATGTTTAGCAGATATTGGGTGCATTTTTACAGGGTATGAAAAGCAGGTGAGCTCCACATGGCTAAAAATATGCTTATTTGAGCTATATTTAAAATAATTGGATATGTAAGAATTTGTGTTTGGTGCTGGTGGGCACTCAAAGCTAATGAATGGTCCTAGCTAGATGTGAAGATGTAAACAACATAGAGACCAATACACAGAGTTCATCATTGCCCCGTTTTTATAATAGCAAGTGTTTATTAAATGCCTGCTATGCACTCAATATGAGGCACCACCGTGCACGTTCCAAAGGCAGCTCACATCATGGCCTGTGGAGAAGTTGCCCCTTGAGTGCCCACTTAGATAGAGAAGCTCCCTTCTCTTATCTCCGACGTGCTTTCAAACCTCTAGGAGCACAGATACGTGATCTCATATTATACAAAGTGTAGTGGTGGCAACCTTCTTCATTCGGCTTCTTTACCCAATACGTGACTGAGGCAGGTGACACATCTGTCCCATCTATTTTGACCTGAGGTTAGGTGTTTATACAGGATCCTTTGTGCAAAGCCTCACTTCTTCCTTTCACTCTAGTTTTCTTTCCCAGTCCTTTTTTCTGATTCTATTTTCCAGTTCTTTTGCTGCCCTAGTTCTTAGGGACCCAATGCCAAAATGCTGCCCTCTAGCTGTCCAAATGGTCCCTCTGTAGTGTTACACTCTTTCAAGGATGCTACTTGAAACTTTCATTTCCTAAGGACTCTTGATATCATCTGAGTGTTTCCTGAAGGAAGACACTCTAAGAGATGAATGACTGATTCTCTTAATTGAGGAACAATTCCTTTGCCAAAGAAAATGATATTTTGTCTCTTAAATGGTTGAATGCACAGTAGGGGTCAGAAACAACGCCCAAATTTTCAGAACTTTTTGGCGAAGATGACAATGACTTTTGAGCCCTTGGAATTTGAAGAGCTCTCATCTCTATTCTGCGAACTAGATGAGAGGGCCGATGCCCTATGGATTGATTTTTCTCTCTAGCATAATGGGCCTCTGTGCTGAGTGCTTGCGAGTCTCTCCCGTTTAATGTACCACAATTGCCGGTGCTCAAGTTACAGCCGATATAGGCTAATTTGGGTAGCTCGGAATTGTGAAGTAGTGAAAGTAGGACTAGAGGAAATATGCAGACACAGCAATCTTAAATATAGCTCAACAACTCCACAAGACAGATACTAAAGGCTTAATTTAGAAATATTGCCTGATTTCCCAGTCTGAAGCGAATTCAATATGAAGAACATTGAAAGGAGACTAGAAAGATTAACATAGATGATGAACTGCGTGTATGTACTGAGATTTTTTTTTTCTTCCTCCAAAACAATCATTGACATAATAGATCTTTCAAATGTGGATGAAGCTCTCGCAGTGTTTGGGACTGACCAGGACTGGCTTCGGTGGTGGGGCTGGGAATCTCAGAGGCAAAGGCCGTGGCTCCCGGTGTCGGCTCTCTCGTGCAATTCACAGTTGCTGCCACCAGGTGGTGATAGAGAGTGGTTGCAAGATTGGGCTGGAGGTAGACTGAGGGGATCTTTTGACTAATATGAATAAAATCTTGAATAAGAAAACACTGAAAGTGAAGCATTCTTTAGTAAACGTATTCAAGAAGAAGGAGATCTGGTGTCTCCAGTTCTAACTCGCCCACTTAATAGTTGTGAACTTAGACACCTGCATCTCAGTTTCCCCATTTAAGGGAAAAGCGCTGCTATCGGATACTATCACTTTTGAAGTTCTTGTACCGGAACAAACGTGTATAATTGTAATTTTTAAAACAGCAAAATTAAAAGAACAAAATAACAACAACTCTTGAAGTTGACATTTTATTAACGACTGTCTTAGTTCATTTAGCGAGGCTAAGGCCCCGTTTATTTTTGAGTGTGGAGCAGGGAGAGTGGGGGAGGGGAGAATGGGTAGAGAGAAGCCGTTTAGTATGTCTTCCTTACCTACCACCCGGCTTAGGCAGACAAACCTTTTTTCTAGGCTTCACTCTTTCCCTAACGACGGTTTTCCTTATGCTAAATCTGGAAGTCTTAGATCTAACTGGTACTTCTAAGTCATTGTAGTTACCCGACACCTGAATGTTCTATGCTCAGTGATATCACTACTGTGTTTTTTTCTTTTCTTCAAAAGTAAGAACACTAGCCACGTCTCTTTGGGTTATCCATGTAACAGCACAGTTTTGCTAATAAATGTCTCTATAGGCTTTAGCGTCCACTCCATCTTATCAGAAGCGGGATAAGGCAACGCTTGGTTTGAGGATCCCTGGGACTCCCAAGGCGTGTTCGGGGATCTGTAAGGTCGAAACTATTTTAATAATCACGTAAAATGGTCTTTATCTTTTTGTCTATATTGACATTCACGGTGATGTTGTGAAAGCAGTGGTGGGCAGAGCCGCTGGTACCTTACTTAGCACAGATGGAGACAGTGGCATCAAACCAATTCCACGCTACACACTTATAGGTAACACAAAAGAATGTCCTTCACGAAGCAGGAAAAAAATATTTGTTATATTAAATCTCTATCCTTGAGCATGTGTCTTTACTATGACAAATGGGAACACAGAAGGTTCTTCGGCTGCCTCCTTGTTTGGTGGTTATGCCGAGAAGGCATTTGTGTGTTAGTTTGAGTTGCAAGTTGAATTTAGCTGCCTTTTTTGTTGTTTTTACATCTTTCTGGAGTATCAAGTTTATTACAAAATTTGAGAGGACGAAATACTTTAATAAGAACCCTCACAAACTTGGGGGCAAAGGAGAGCAGGAGAGGGAGCCGGGCCCCAGGAAAAATAGTCCAGTCTCTGAAGTTTCATTCAGGTGGGGGGCAGAGGGGTGGACCCACAGTGAGGGCAGCCTGTCCTCTTGACCGGCAGCTCCAGGCCATCCTCCAAGCTCAGTAGGTGTTCTGGATAAGACGCTTCTGAGGTCCACAGACCTGCCAGATACCCTCCTGCTGTCAAGCCCGTGCAGAGAACACCTCGGCCGTTTGCACACTTCCATCATCTGCTGAACCAAGTCCCCTCACCTTGTATTTCTGGAACCTCTCTCGCCTGCAGCTGTTTGCATCCAGCCTCTGGCTGTCCACGGTTTAAAAAAATTATATTGGCTTGACTCGTCCTTTTGAGATGCTACTTGTTAGTGGACAGCCTAGAGCATATGAATCTTAAGAAATAAACGAAGACCCTCCCCCTGCCTGCCCTGGCTGTGGCCAGAGGAAGAGGCTGGATCCCATCACTGCTGCTGCCGCGGGTGGTGGGAGAGCCCCCAGGGTCACACTGGAGGACTGGGCTGGGGGCGGCCGTCCTGGACCCTGGATCGGGTAGGGGTGTGGTCATCCTCGCTTCCAGGCTGGCTGGGGACTGGCAGGGCCTTTGCTCTTCTGCCCTGATGCCTGAACCTCTCCGGCTGGGGAAAGACTGATGTTGGGTTCAGGGGAGGGGCAGGGCCCTGCCCTGACGGTGTGGCCCTTCATCCTAGTTTTCGTGGTATCTAGGATTAGATCTGTGCCCATAATATTGCTATATTTTCTTCCTGTTACTGACTCCTGGATCTCATGCTGCTCAAACCCCAGGTTCTTCATTATTTCTGTTCTCTCAGGGTCCATGCCACCCCAGGGCGGCTCATTGTATTAAAAGTTTTTCACATTCTAAAGACAGAAAGTACAGTACAAGGTGTGCTCAGCCTGTAGAGAATACCCCGGGCTCCAGACATCCAGCTTCGGCCATCACAGAGTTTGAGCTTCAAGATCTCCGACCCATATGGGTGACGGTGCCGCACAAGGTGCTGCGTTTCTCGTCTGTAAATTCCCTCCCGAGCCAAAGTCTGCCAGTGGAATATTCCTCCCTGTGTCTCTAGGTACGTTCTCTGGCGTCAGGCCCCTGTGGACGATGCCCCTGTAGTATATTCGCCAGAACGGGGCTCTGGCTTCCTGCTCCACCCTGCCGCGTACTTCTCCAAGCGCTCAGATGTCTCTCCAAGCTCTCATGCCCCGAGAAGAGATTCAGTTTGTTCTGGGTGGTAATCACCTCAAACAGCTTGATGCTGCTTGGGTGAAGTAAGCCCTTAAGACAATGGACTTCTTGAAAAATTCTAGACGAGCCCAGCCCCCCTGTACCAGTCAAAACCTCACCTCGGCAAGGGATCCCTTGCCGGTGATGCTCAGAGGTACGCAGTCATCAGTACGGTGCTCCCATTGGCTTTAGACACCGTGACTCAAAAAAAGAGAAAGAAATAAGGAAACAGAAATAAAGAAAAATTACAAAATAAAAAAAAAACAATAAAAATAACAAAATTAAAATAAAATTAAAAAACACAAATAAGAAAAATTTTCAAAAGAAAAAAACTAAATAAAAATAGAAAAACGAAACATTTTTTTAAAATGAGAAAACAAGCCAATTAGAAAACAAGCCAATTAGCGCAAGTCCAGTAGGTCGCCACGAATCAGCTTCCAGCACTGGAAAGGACAAAAGCCTCCGCCCACCAGGGCCTTGCGGAGGGGTGGCTGTCATTCCAGCACAGTGGCACCTTATGAAGTCAGAGCAAGAAATGACCAATCATGGCTGGGGAGAAACCACAGAGGTTTTCTCACTTTTGATCTCATGACGTTTTTACTCTGGAAAAAAATATAAGAAACCCTAAAGAGCTTTCGGTTTATGTGGGGTATTAAAGATTGATACTTACTTTATTAGAAATGAAAATCTTGTAAGATGCATAAAACATAAACAAAAATGAAAAATTTGACTCTTCTCATGCTCCAGGTCCCAGTTCAAATACCAGGGCGTCCCTGACCCATGCACTCCTGCCCACCCCACCAGCCCATCACGTTTGTCGTCTTCACAGAACGAACCACAGTGTGGCTGCTGCTTGTTACCGCCTGTCCTTCCCGTGAAGGGAGGAACATGACTGTAGTATTCCCAGTGTCTAGCACAGTGAGTCACAACAAAATAAGTGTTTAATAAATAATTGTTCATTGGATTAATAGAAAAAAGAAAATGTGGCCAACTACTTATTTTATCAAAGTGACTCATAAAAAATCTTTTAAAAATTCATATTCTGTCCTCACTCAGCTCTGGGAGCAGATAAGATAGAAAAGAGGAAGGCTGAAGTCTTGGTCTCCAGGTATGGGGGTGCTTGTGAGGCTGAGGAAAGGCCAACTGGTAGGAGCTTTGCTGTAAAGATTAAAGATGATTTGCCCTCCAGTGGGACTTGCCTAAGGATGCATTGAATTTGGATCTGCAATGAAGCTGCAAATTATTTTTACACTTCCTTTTTTTTTTTTAAGAGAGAGATATAGAGAGATGGATGGATAGATAGATAGATAGATAGATAGATAGATACTGATTTGTTGTTCCATTTATTTATGCATTCATTGATTGCTTCTTTTATGTGCCCTAACTGGGGACAGAACCCACAACCTTGATGTATTGGGCCCATGCTCTAACCAACTGAGTTGCCCGGCCAGGGCAGCCTTTTTCTTTTTTTTAAAGACATAATTTTTTACTTAAAAAAACAATTCAAAAACTATGGTTATTTAGGCTTGGGCATTTGACAGAAATTATCTCAAAAGCCAATGGCATGCATTTGTCACTTGAAGAACACAATTGACAATATTTATTGCTAATGATAAAATTTGAGCTTTCAAGTAAAATTTAGAACTCTGGGAAACTTATATCTGCCACTATGAGCTTGACAGCTTTACCATACCTACCGACTTTTCTGAAGAGTCTAGTAGTGGCATTACCAAATTTGATTTGGGGATATTATACAGTGAAATGTATCAGCACTTGAAAAGTCTACACAATTTTCTAAATACTTAATGCATGTTGATTTAAAATCATACATGGATATAAGATGCATTCAATGTTTAAGATAGAACAATGGATTGTAATATAACAGAGAACAAAAAGTTCATTGATCGATATGGTTTCATGTTCATATTTTAACTGAACTTTAAGCAACTGCTATTTGTGGACTTTTGGTGTAATATCAAAAAAATATCCACAATTACCTCAAGAAGCTATTAAAATACTTTTTCTTTACGACTAAAATAGCATAGCACAACAGATTGAATGTAGAACAGCTACAAGAATCCAGTCGACTTCTAAGTCAGAAATTAAAGAGATACGTGAAAATGTCAGAGAATTACATTCTTCTTACTATTTTTTTTTAATCTTAAAAAGCTTGGCTATTTTTTTAATAAAGATTGTATGTTAATGCTTAACAAGTTTATTGTTATTTTAAAATTAATTGTTAAATAAATAAAATTTTATCAGTTTTAATTTTTAACATGGTAAAAATTAATAAATATAGCCAACAGAGGCAAAAGCTCTTTGAGGCCCCTGAAAAGTTTTAAGAATATTAAGGGTTGCCTGGCCAGTGTAGCGGATTGAGCGTCATTTCATGGACTGAGAGGTCCCAGTTCAATTCCCGATCAGGGCACATGCCAGCGTTGCAGGCTCGATCCCCAGGAGGGGGCGTGCAGGAGGCAGCCGATCAGTGTATCTCTCTCATATTGATGTTTCTATTTCTCTCTAAAATACAATAAAAACATATTTAAAAAAAAGAAAGAAAGGCTATCAAGGGATGCTGAGACCAAAATGTTTGAGAACTGCTTACCTACATTATGACTTGACCAGGCCTGGGCACCTTCCTACTATGAGATAGATTGTATTAACAATTTTATTTTCACAGTACTGACAGCTGTAAAACTTTAGCAAGCAACCCTCTCACCTGGTTCACCAGCATTCTTCCTCCTCAGAGTTCTGCAACCCTCTTTTTACTGACTGTGATAAAGCTGTAAAAATGGACTCATGGTAGCGGTCAGTTCATCCCTCGGCCTCCCGTCCAGGTAGAAGGAGGCAGCCCCGTCTTTTACGAAAAGCAGGCAGGTGAGACAAGGTTGTGAGAGATGGAATTTCTTACGCCTACCCTGTGGCAGAAGAAAAATTCAGTAGCTGATAGTGGAGAGCTGACAAGAGCAACTGTTCTCAGGCAGAAAAAGAGAATTTGTTTCTAGATATATATATTTCTCAGTAAGTCTGGCAACAGCTGGGCAATGATTTTAAACCTCCCGGGATTCAGACTTTAAGCTTAAAAATAATTTGCATATGCCAGCATTAGAAATGGAATCTCAAACAGCTGCCAACTTAGACAACTGAAAGGAGAGAGAGATCTATATTGTTCAAAAGCTGAGCCTTGGGAGGCTCTGGTACTCGGCAGCTGCGTAAACAGAACGAACCCTTTTGCTTCTCTGTTAGACACTGGGTTCTAAACAGGACTAAACCATCTCATGATGATTTCTGCAGAAATGAAAATGAAGGCAAAAGCGCTCCTGTAGGTGTTCGACAAAAGCCGTCAGCGATCCTTTCTTTATGGATGTATATGCACAGAAGACATATGAAGGACATGCCAGGCTAACTGGGAAGGGAAGGGTAGGTGTGAACGTGACTTTTGCGTCTTCTCTTCTGTGTCCATATATTTCTCTCATGCTTTCCTCCTTCCTTCATCTCCCCATTCTTTCTTCTGTTGAGACGGAGGCCCGGGAGTGTTACTCTGACGGAGCACCGAGAGTGGCATTCCCTGGAACTAACCTCCTCGCTGGAGAAGAAGCTGTTCTCCAGGTGCCTGTGCATCCTCGGGGGGAAGTGACTAAGACAGAGGGTGCCCGCCTGGGACTGCTCCATCTGTTGCTTTCCCTGTGTTCAACAGGAAAATCGAGAAGAATTTTACTACGGCTAAATTACATGACTACATTTAATAAAAAATACTTATTTCTTTGGGTCACGCCTCTTTAACCACATGCTTTCCATTTCATACCCATTTAGAGTGAGAAGACCCTTCCGGTCTCTTGAAGTGCTGTAGAGTGATCTCTAGGAACGCAGATTGGGTTTTCTTGCTCTGATGGCATTACTGTTAAATCAGCAGCATGCTATACTTTGAATGTATTTAGCACTGCAACCTTTTTCAAATGATTGCAGGGAACTTTGAGTGATGACTTGGGCTACTGAGTTAGGGTGGAATTAATGATGGGGGCAAGAGTTGGCAGGGTAGAAAAAAATAGTAATGATAATAATTCAAAAAGCAAGTCCAGAATATGGGACTCTGCTGTGACAGCTGACCAGGCCTCCAAACGTGCAGCTGATCAAGGCATGAGGATGGATGGAGCTGGGGGGAGAGTAATAATTGTTCCTAAGCCGGGGGAGTTAAGCCACAGTTGGCTGATGGGTGAGAGTGGGTTGATTATCAGACAGGAAGGAGACTTAACACCCAGAAGTGGGTTTGATTTGTTTACTTGACCCCTTACTATTACTGAACTCAAGGGGTTCACCACTTGGGGTGCTCTATTAAAAAAACACATGGGTATCTCAAAGTAGTTTTATTTATTTGCAGCAAGTAAAGGAGATAGGAGATTCATATCCAAATCTCTGCTCCCCCAAAGGGAGGCTTAGCCATTGCTCAAATACACTATTTGGTCAATTATATGTTGTCTTCTTTCTAGCGGGCTATCTTTATCCCTTGAGTTCCTGTGAGCTCATCCTGTTTATAGCAGCATCTGCAAAATACTGTGCTACATGGTCACATTGAGCAAGAATAGCATTTAGTACTGCCCAGACCTTGAGACCCTTGTCCTACCTAACATTACCATTTGTAAATGAAAGAGACCAGCTTTTTATGTATTGGTAGCCAGGGAACAATAATCAGCAGCAGGTAGCTCTGACTCTTATTTTCATAAACTGAGAGCATCATCATTGCCTTTGCAATGACCTGGATTAGCCACAAGAAGCTCTATAACTCACGGTCCCTAGGCTTTGCTCCTCGATTTTGCTTTGTTTAATATGCAGGGAGATTTAGTGGGTCAGATTGGCGCCCCACCCCAAACTGTGGATTTCACTGCTGACATTGCGTTTAATGCCACTGTTTAAACCATTTCACTATGTGCAAAGGCCCATTCATTTACTCTAATGTGTATTTTCCAAACCCTTTATGAGGCATTTTCTTGAGATTTCTTACTCTCCTAGGGGCTGATGCAAAGTGTCTGTTTTGGAGTCGAACCAAAAATCATTAAGTAGAAGGTATTCTAGAGCTGCCTAACGGGGGCTCCACTGCCTTGAAAAAGTAAAGTGTTATTTGAAACCTCGCCACTTAATATAATTGTTTCAAAGTTCCCTTTAAAATATCGGCTCTTTGGCTGGTAACACCAACTTAAATGACCAACATCGTCAGACATATTTATCAGCTGTAAGAAGACTTTTGCCCTTTGCAGAAATGTACTGAGAATACACCTTACTTCCCACTGGGGAATGAAGTTCTTCACAAGAAAATCACGAAGAAATACGGGATGTATCCCACATTTGCTCCTTAGCCGAAGTCCTTGCATGGCCTGGGAGTGGTGGATGAAAGTTGGGGACGTGTGGAGGAGAGGGAAACTCAGAGCTTTCCACTGGCTGTTTTCAGCATACAATGACACAACTATTCTTTTAACAGTGGTTTTTCCCATTGAACATTTCATTTCTGACAGCAGAACATGTCAAAAATGTAAATCAAGTTGGCCCTAGTTCGAAAGAGTACATGTAACTTCTCAGATGGCTTCAGGAATTGGGTTCAAATTTTCTCTTGCAGCAGTGTTACCCATTGGTGCTGAAAGCTATTGGCCAACAGTATTTTATTGATACACGTGACTTCTATCAGTTCTATGGCTTCTCTTGAAATAGGGAAATCAGAAGATCTGACTGGTAGGGTCCATGTTCTTCCATGCCAACCCTTGGTTGGAGCTGGATAAAGCTGCCTCCTTTGGGCATTGGGTTTCCTCTATGGCTGGCCTCTGCTTTGCTCCCTCATGTTATCTTCATGACACCTGTAGGACTTTGAATTTGTGACTCAGATTTAAACAGTCCCTTGTAGCCTGGGCCGGTTTGGCTCAGCAGTTAGAGCATCGGCCTGTGGTCCAGAGAGACCCGGGTTCAGTTCCCGCTAAGGGCACGTACCTCGGTTGCAGTTTGTCCCCCACCCTGTTTGGGTCATGAGGGTGGCAACCGCTCGATGTGTCCCTTTCATGTCGCTGTTTCTCTCTCTCTCTTTCCCTCCCACTCTATCTGAACAAAAAAATGGAAAAATGTCCTCGGGTGAGGATTAAAAAAATAAAATACAATAAATAAATATAACGGTCCCTTGTAGATGAGTGGCTCGGTTCTGTTCCACAGCCCCAGTCTCCATGCATCCTCTGGTCTCATCTGTATGTTGCATCTATGCATTTTTTGCTGCCCAGAAGTCCCGTTGACACCCAAATTAATTTCATCATTTCCTTCATGCCTTCTCTTCCCAGTTTCACTGCCATCCTCAGTACTCTCTCAAAGTTGAACTGCGACTGAACCTTTCTCCTTCTGGGCGGTGCTCTCTCCGGGCCACGTTCCCTGCATTCTGACTGTACGCTCGCCTACCACCGCGTGCAGGCGCAGTCAGTCCAGACCGATGCTGGCGGCCGCCTTGCCTCATTGCTGGTGTCTGCTCCCAACTCTTTGCAGATAGGGACAAGAAAAGGCTTAAGCAGATTCCATTTTCCTTCTGTCACTTTTCTTTTCAAAAAGTTGCTCTGATTTCCCGTCACTCATGATCCCAAATGAAACTCACTTTTCTCCTTTCCCAAGGCTTCACCAGTGGCCTGCACATGTCCATTCTTACAAAGTCCAGTTGCCATTTCTTGACTTGGGTTCATCCGCATCTCTTGTACTCAGCCTGCTGGTCCCCTAACATGGGTCTCCGTGGATTGTTGTGACTGAACATGATAATCAATGTGAAGTGCCTGGCACTCGGTAATCAATCAGCCAGGATCTCAGAGAACGTCTCCAGCCACACCACATGCTCACAGAGTCGTTATGTACTCCCAGAAGGACAGGATCTGGTTTTGCTCATCTTTGTACTCTGATGCCTTATACCATGCAAGGGGTTGAGGGGAGGACCTTTTTCTGCCAAGGGCCATTTGGATAATTATAACATTGCTCATGGGCCATGAGAAATTATCAACTTAAAAATTAGCCTGCTCTATTTGGCCAGGCTAATTTAGTGAAGCATGTGATGTTAGCTGGTACTGATTTTTAGGGCCTGCAGGCCAGACTTTCCCCACCCCTGCCTATAGTGCCTAGCACAGATTACATATTCAAAAATATTTGCTGAAAAATGAAGACAGTGTGTGATCATGAATGGCAGAGATTGACTATTGTGATTATTATTGTTATTATTTCACATCTTTGCCATCACACCATGAGCAGAACTATGTACAGTAGCAACACAGTACACTTCTCAACTCTGTGTATTTGTCTTAGGGTGACTGCGGATTCCTGATTACGTCCTAAAGACGGTGCCAGGAAGTGTGAGGGTTTTTTCATTGTTTTGTATTCTTTGGTTCTTCTTTTGCCTTCTATTGCTCTGTCATTCACATAGGAATATATATAATATATTCATCATAGTTGCATTCAAATAATATGCAAATGAGTACTCATGACATTTATGATTCATTTTTTTTTATTTTTACTTTATTTTAGGAATTTGGGTCATGGGAGGGTATTTCTCAGTCTCTCCATTTTCTTAGTTTCCAGTTGGGAACACAAAAGAGACAAATAGAATAGTTGGTGATTGCTGAGAGTCTTCTCCAAACTCATTTTATTTGAAAATATTTCTGGCACCATCACCACCAGCATCACCATCACCGTGAAAACTGAAATTAAATCTCGTTCATCTTACCATTCCCAAGAATTTGCCTTGGTGTTTATATCCTATTTCATGTTTTCACAAACCTTTTTTGCTTTGAAAAAGGAAAGTACGAAGACAAGCAATATTGCATTCAGTATGCAAATATAAGTTTTATAGAAATAGGGTTGTGCTGGAGACAAAATTAATTGTGACAGTTCGGGAGGAGTTTTACCAAAAAAAAAGAAGATTAACACGTTAGGTCTTCAGTGGTTGTCTTCCCTGATGCATATAATGTTAGGCAAAATGAAATCTCCATGTGCCCAAGGTCACTGGAGGAATGTTTACTGAGTCCACAGAAATTTGAGCAGGGCACGTCTCTGAGGGTTTATGACAGCCTGTTTTCTTTCTCAGTGTGGGCATGAATTGTCCATTATCATCTAAATTGGAAGTCATAATGATGGACCTTCTTGGTTCTCTTCTTTATTTATCTTTTGTTTATTTATGAAACTTTTACAGAAAATGTGTTGCTTAATCTGAAGTTGCTATTATTTGTCAGATTAGAATGGACAATAACATTGTATTTCTTCAAATATATATATAATTGTATATAGAGAGAGACCAGATCTGACTTAACCTGTTTCTTTGATTCTTTGACATAGGCTAAGAAAGACAACCTGTTATTGCCCAAATTTGGGTTACCTTTTCAATGATAATACGGAAAAGTTATTTTTATCAATTCACATTTTTTTCTTTCCCTCCAAGGAAACCAACATGTCTGACAAAAGTGACCTAAAAGCTGAGCTAGAGCGCAAAAAACAGCGCTTAGCACAGATAAGAGAAGAGAAGAAACGGAAGGAAGAGGAGAGGAAAAAAAAAGAGGTAAATACTGGGTGTCGGGGTGTTTGTGGGGGGAAGGTTGATAAAAAGGATCCTCTAAAAGAATTCTTTTATAATACTTGATATGAAGTGTAGAAATAGCCTTCATCTTGTACAAAAACCAGAGGTCCAAAATATTTTTGAATAATTCTCCAAGAAGGAAACTTTGTATAGTATGATATGCTTGTATGATTAGAACCCAGAGCTGCTTCCTGACTTAAGAGTTTTTCTTTAAGGAAAAAGAGAATGTGCTTTGATGCCTCACCATCTAAATAAGTGTTGTTTCATACTCCAAGGCTTGGGATACCACGGTAACAGATTATAACAATTATTTTCCAACAAAGCATAATTGCAGTTGTGTATTAACCCCTGGCATCTTGTATCTCTCCATTGCATTTTACTGTGATTAATACCATAGTTTATTTGTCCTTGACAGTGTGTGTGATGTCTTTCCTTTGGAGATCTTTGCTGGTTTACATGCAGTCTTTGGGTGACGTGGAGGCGAGAATGACAAGAACTGGCTATTCATTTACACGCAAAGCCAAAAACAACGTTACGTTATTATGCTTTCTTTCCTTCACACGTCAACACCGACTGTAGTTTTAAAGCACCTGTTTTCCTTTACTAATAACCACTTTCCTTTTAAACTGACATTCTAATATCCAACTCGAATTTCACAGAATTACCGCAAAACGCGGTGTAATGTGGGAAATCTGGTTCCAAATTAGGCTGTCTGCTCCATCTCTGTCACTGCAGGCTGATCAGAACAGCCCACCCTGTTTCTGCACCCGGCAGCTTTGCCTGCTGGAGGTTTGGCTTGTTGCACAGCAGACAGGGCCCTGGGAGCTGGGGTGGCAGGTGGTGGGGGTGCGACACCTGGGTGGTAGGCGTGCCCAGGCCTCTGCTAGTTCTGGAATTAAAGTCACCTATTCTTACTTTCCTCATTTCTAAATGGACAGGGCGGGTATGCCTGTGCTATCCAGACTCCCCTGGTGATACGGAGTCATAATCTCCCATCTCAGTGTTTTTTATT
Source organism: Molossus molossus (assembly GCF_014108415.1). Lineage (NCBI taxonomy): Eukaryota > Metazoa > Chordata > Mammalia > Chiroptera > Molossidae > Molossus > Molossus molossus. The sequence goes on along the minus strand of NW_023425401.1, from coordinate 31,676,303 downwards.
TAAAGATCCAAATGGGGCCAATGTTGTCAGACAGAAGACCGACAGCTCAGTGGTTATGCACACAGGTTTCTGATGGAGCATGGCGGGGAATCTGGCTCTGCCCTTCCCTGCAGGGCCTTGAGCCGGTACGAGATGGCCTGAGACCGTTTCCCTCTGGGGGACAGAGAGGAGTTCTGCGAGGCCCCTGGAGATCCTGGAGATCAGGGAGAGACACGGAGCTGTTGTGCTCCTGAGATCAGCTCCCAGAGTAGGAGAAGGCAGCCCTGCGGACTGGCTGCGTACCTTTATCAGGACTGCAATTGGTGTGGCCATTTTCTAAAAATGTTCCATTACTGGAAGGGTTTTATAATTCAAGACCTCTAGTTTCCTGGGATTGTAGCATTTTGTTGCTGAAAGAAACCTGGAAGTAATCTATTCTGATCCCTCTTTTTTTAGATGTTCTTGAATTCCAGAGGCCCAAGCCTTCTGGGTAGCTGTCCTCTCTCTCTAGTCTCAGGACCCCACCCCCAACTTCCGGGCAGATATCCAAAGCAGAAATCTGGTGTCATTGTTTCATCACCCCCTTTTCCATCTTACAGTGATCATCAGATCCTGGACAGGCACAATACTCTTTCTACCCAATTTTCTTTCTCCCTAAAATACACATTCTAGCCAGGCTTAGCTACTTAACATTGGTGGGCTCCCTCTTGACTGTGAGTTTGCGAATATTCTCCCCCCTCTGCTTTTACTGTCCGACTTCTCTCTATTGTCCTTCACCCGGCTGTTAACTACATGTCTTTCAGTTCTCTTCTCCAGTGTCATTTCCTCCAGGAAGTCTACTTGGATGCCTTTCTGCATCAATGACTAAGTTAGTCCTGCACCCCATCCTCGACCTTATCAAACCGTTTGGCACAGAGCATTATAGTTGCCTCCTTACTTATCTTTGCCTTCTAGTAGAATGTAAACTTCTGAGGACGGGGCTGGATGTTTTTCATCACTGAGTCAGTGTTAGCGCGGATCCTGCTACTGACAGTGGGCCTTCAGTTAAGGATTATACAGGGGCGGGCAAAAGTAGGTTAAAGTTGTAGGTATGCAACAGAGTTTATTCTTGTATTATTAATTATTAATTATTGTGTTTTTTTTAAATTCTCACCTGAGGGTATTTTTCTATTTATCTTCAAATAGAGTGAGAGAGAGAGAGGGAGGGAGGGAGAGAGAGAGCGAAACATCGACATGAGAGAGACACATAGATTGGTTGTCTCCTGCAGTACCCCGATCAGGGCTGGGGAACAAACACAGCTGAAGTACATGCCCTTGACTGGAATCAAACCCACAACTCTTTGGTCTGTGGGACGATGCTGTAACCACTGAGCAAAACCGACCAGGGCCAATTATTGTATTATTAATCTGTATTACCACTCTATGAGTGAATGAATGAATACACAGACTAGTTAAGGCAGACCTGAGATTCTGATCACTGACATCCTTTTCATGCATCTGGGATTATTTTCCGGAAATTTCCCAGGAAGTTTGTGATCCTGAGTCCATGAAATGTTCTAGTCAACTGGCTAAATTTCGTGTTGTTTATAGAGAGTTAGAAATAGCCTTAAGCTTATAGGTTTGACTTTTAACTTTATTTAAACTTACACTGTGAATAAAACAGATTTGGACTAAAAAGGAAACAAAATGATCTTTGATGCTAATCTCAGTAACTATTTTTGCCATGACTGAAAACTAGTGTGAGTTAGGACCACCCAGGCTGATTATCTCCACAGAATCCAGAAAACTATGTACATGTATAAAATTACCACTCACTGCTCTTTTGGATGTCAACTGCTTTCTTGGTTGTGGTATTATGGATGAAATCTGATTTTAAAATAAATATAGTGGCCACCATTTAAGACGCAGACCCAATTTCATGAAAAATTGGCCTCAATACAATGAGGTGTGCTTAATGGGACCACCCTGAAGTTTCGTCCTGTCCTTGGCCTTCGGCCGAATTGCTGCAAGGTAGAACAGAGGTTTCCTGGCTGTCCTCACGTGTTCCTCTATTACCCACGAAGCTGTCTTTGGAAAAGTGACTGATAAATCTCAGCTGACAATTTTTCATTGTTCGATTATTCTCTCTGGGTCTCAGCTGTAATTACCCTCCACAAACACAAATATCATTCTCTGGGGAAGGCACCATTAGCATATTTTTAATTGCTAGTACTGTGAAATCAGCCTTTATTTAGAGTCAACATAATATATTAGGATTCTGTAGTATTTACATGGGGAAAAAAACACACAAAAGTTTCATGATTAGGATACTTGGTATAAATATCTTGGATAAAGTAACATTTTGTTTAGTTTAAGGTGCTAATTAGTAACAGATAGGAACTGCCTTTATTTTTGATAAGTCCCAGTAACCTAATTTCACATTTTTCATGGTCAACCTTCAGTGTTGATAGCGTTCCTAAGCTTCTGTTACATCTAGATGGACATTTGTCCTTATTAATATATGTCATTATATTTTATGTTTTCTTAAGAATTAAAAAAGGTTGGCCCTGGCTGGTGTGGCTCAGTTGATTAGGCATTGTCCTGTGCCCCAAAAGGTTGCCAGTTCAATTCCCGGTTGGCACGTGCCTGGGTTGCGGGCTGGATCCCTGGTAGGGAGTGTGCAGGAGGCAACTGATGGATGTTTTAGTCTCGCATTGATGTTTCTCTCACTCCCTCTCCCTTCCTCTCTCTCTAAAAATCAATTTAAAAAATCTTAGAAGGTGGAAGCAGGGAGTGAGTTGACAGGACACCTTGTATTGTGGCAGTGATATTTTGGAGATGGAATTCGGGTATACTTTTTTTGCACAATGTATGGTTGTGCATGTTGACATGTGATTTACCCTATAGTATGTTTCTTGAAAGCTTAGTGATTAACGTTAGAATAAATAAATAAAGCAGATTCTGTGCCTTTCTGCATAGGACATACGTGACAAAAAGTTATAGGTAATATGCCCTAAGTTTATTCAAAAGGAAAAGATTAGGTGTATTTTTTTTCTGTTCATGCTATGTAAGCTGCATTGGAACTTTTCTGTTGTCCTTCAATACGTTTTTGTTGAAAGAATGAAGGAAGTTAAAGATTTTTTATTTTTGATCTCAGACTACAAAAATGGTTTTGTTATGAGCACAGGTCACTGGAAGTTTAGATGACTCCTTCTAACAGTGGTGTTGTAAAAGGCTTTCTGAATGGAGTACAGTTGGTGGAAGCTTCTGTAATGATAGAATAACATTTACCAAAGGCAGATATTCATTCATTCATTCACCACAGTTTTTATCGATCATCTACTATGTGTCAGGCCCTGATCTAGATGTGAGGATATAGTGATGAACAAAATAAACACGTATCTGCCCTCAGTAATGCTGATGGTCCAGCTATGGCTTAAACTCCTCACTGTAAAACCGGTTATACAATTTCATATTGGCTTCCTAAGATGAATTTTGCTTATCTTAGTTTTTTCGTTTGTATTTCAGGATAATTCCCTTTTCTTTCACCCCACCTCACCCCTCTTTCTTTCCATCTTCTTTTAACTTTGAGATATTAACTTTGATATAGATCTTCACTCTGCAAGTTTCTTTTTCTCACCGTTTCTACCTTTGCCTCTGTTGTACGCATACGCTTTGGAACTTGCTTCAGTAGTTTCAATGCTAAAATCAGAAAAGAGCATGAACTGATATCTTTAATAATAGAGATTAAACTGCCATTTCAGAATTTTGGATTACGTGAAACTGCCTGATATCCTCTTGTACTCTCATTAGCCCTGATCGTCGACCCCCATGATGGCTCTTTCCCTCTAATGACAGGTAGACTTCAAAAATATAAGTGCACCCTGGCCGGTTTGGCTCAGCAGTTAGAGCGTCAGCCCAGGGACTGGAGAGTCCCGTGTTCGTTCCCCGCTAAGGGCATGTACCTCGGTTGCAGTTTGTCCCCACCTCGGTTGGAGTTGTGTGGGTGGCGACCACTTGATGTGTCTCTCTCACATCGATATTTCTCTCTCTCTCTCTCCCTCTCTCCCTCCCTCCTGCTCTATCTGAAGATACATGCAAAAAGAAAAAAAAATGTCCTCGAGTGAGGGTATACACACACACACATACACACACACACATTTTATTTTTTATTTTTTTATTTATTTTTTATCCTCACCCGAGGACATTTTTCCATTTTTTGTTCAGATAGAGTGGGAGGGAGAGAGAGGAACAGAGAGAGAGAGAGAAACATCGACGTGAAAGGAACACATCGAGTGGCTGCCACCCGCACAACCGACCAGGGCCGGGGACAAACTGCAACCGAGGCACACGCCCTTAGCGGGAACCGAACCCGGGTCTCTCAGGACCGCAGGCCGACGCTCTAACCGTTGAGCCAAACTGGCCAGGGCCACACACACATTTTAAGCCTGGGGCAAAGAATAATGGAAGTGTTGAGCTCAGCAGTATGTGCAAAAATGCATTTTGCTTATAATCAGAGTGTAGGTTACAGCCTGGGAGTAAGTCAAAAGTGCATGAAATCATTCTGCTTTAGATGCCTGGATATAAAGTGTGTGTGCTTCACTGCTTTGCAGTGTCCTCTTTGCAATGTCCCGAAGGAAGCAGTGTGCTTGTTAGGGTGCCCAGCTTGCCCCTGGGGAGGAAGGCGTGTCTGATAACTGCATCACTGGTTTTTGACAAGCCTTAGGACAGCTTCACTTCTCTGACCCCGCAAAGCTGTGTTGGGAGGTAGCTGCACATCCAATAAGATGTTAGCATGTTTCAGACGTGGGGCAAATGCCTTGTCTTAAGAAGTAACTGTATTACGAAAAAAAAAAAAAAAAAAAGACCTGAATGTTTAATTCCCCCAGAATCCCTCCACTGACCTCCTTTAACCTGTATTGTGACTTGTCACTGTTCTTAAAACACAAAAGAGCATAGGATCTGACGAAGAGGCTCACACAAGATGTGCTTTTGAGACAGAATTTGGGAAAGGAAGTCCTCCTAAATGATTTTTTCTTTATTTTTCTACATGGGAATTCTCTTTTGAGTTAATATGTATGTATAATGGAAGCCTATGAAAGTCAGAAGTAACAAGACTTAAATTAATATTGTTTGCATGCCTTAAGAACATTTTAGCCCGGTTTATTTTAAATCATGGTAAACTCAGATTGCTGGTACAATTAGTGTATTTACAGTGACCGATTTTCATAGCTGATTTTACTTTTTAGCCAGATCCCCATGATTCCTTTAGGCATAATCTCACATATGGGGGCGGTGAGTATTATAAACACACAGCCATCGAGAGCGGATAGTGTGTTTTCCCAGAAGGGTCCAGGAGGTCTAGAAAGGCAGACAGAATTTTTAAACACTAATTTGCCTTGATGCTTTCTTCCAAAACCAGTGAGAGAAACTTTTATAACCATGTGACAGAGACAGGAAAAAGCCTGCAACCAAAAGAGAAAGCACCGGGTTAGTAATTATTAAATGGAATTTCATCCTTCATACACATGATTATATCTAGTTAGGGTTTTTGCCTAGTTTCAGCTAGGAAAAGCACGCACGCGGTTCTGTTACTAACTTTTCTTGCTGGCATCTCCTTTTCAAAGGCTGATATGCAGCAGAAGAAAGAACCTGTCCAGGACGACTCAGACCTGGATCGCAAACGCCGGGAGACAGAGGCTCTGCTGCAGAGCATCGGCATATCGCCGGAGCCCCCTCTAGGTACTGGACAGTGCTTGTGTTACTATTTCCTTGCGTTTGGCTTGCACGGGATATACCATGTCCAGCGCTTACTATTCTTTTAAGTCTTGTTTATTTTTATGTTTTAAAGAAATTCCGTGGCTTATGACTCAGGCGTATTTATTTCTGGAGTTGAGGGCTGGAAGGAGATGGGAGGACAGGTTGTAAAGTTCTTTGCAGTTTGCCGATTATGTGGTCGACTGTCTCCACTGTGTTACTATTAGATTGTTTTATACTTGTTGAATGAGTTGCCACATGGTAAACACAAGAAATCTCGGAATTTTTTACTTAAACTGTTCATTTCCATCGCTGAATTCTAGTCTCTCTCTCTGCCAACCTAAATACGGTGAATCTGGTTATGAGTTTTATAACCCCAGGCATAGCTATTTCATGATGAAAGTAGAATACTCAGTGGGAAATTGGAAGAAAAACTTAAAATTGTGACAGATTAGCAGCTAATTAACAAGTTTAAATTTATTTGAGTCTATTGTGTATCTTGGTTTTATTGCAAATTGGCATTTTCACCGTAATACCCCTCCTTCAACTCGTTCATTCCTAGTTAATTGTCCATGACCTCATTTTATCACTTGGGGTTGGGTATTGAACTACTTGCTTTATTTATGTTGAAGGTAACCTGTACATATTGTGTTTCTTCTGTCACTTACCCATAGATGGCTCATGTGATAAGTTATCTTATTTTTCTTTCTCCATTTGCTTTCCTTACATTTCAGAGTAATCTTAGGGTGTCTATAAAACTATGTAATATCCAATATAGTTTTAAAAAACAACTTTTAAAACAATACATATAAATAAATACAATATCAGGTCGCTTTTTAAAAATGGTCTGTTTCCTTTTCATCTTATCATTGGCTTTTATATTAAAATAAGTTTTCATTGATTTCCATAGTTACTTAAAGAGCAAAAATGATCCCATGTATAATAAAATAACAAGTATTTCTACTAATGTAAATACAAAAAAGAGCAATAATTAATAAGCCTATACATTATTAAGTGTTTCTGAATATAATTTAATATGTACATACAAAACTAAAACAGCATGAGAAAACGTTTTATACTCAACCTCAATCTGTGGTAGGTAATATCACATCTAACAATGGTTATAACAAGCCAAATAAGATGCTGATTGTTTTGTTGAGTTTCTTATGGTGTGGAAGATATAACCTGTGGAATATGTGACTGATGGACCTTTAAGGAGATTGACAGACTATTTTGTATTTAGTTGACATGTGATATAAATTAGACACTTTGTAATCAATTATATTTTCCCCTCAAACTAACTTTGGAAAGTCTGTTGCAATGTGAATGAACACTGTTTAAACACAGTGATAGTATGTCCTATTCTTCCCTATCCTACAGAAAGCCAGCAATTAAACTTGAAGAATAAAACAGTTAAATATCCCTAAACCATAACCAAATTCTGAAGTGTGCTTGCATCCCTACCAATCGGCCTTGGCAAGGGTAGACCCCCTTTTGAGTTTCCATCCATCTCTCTGACTTACCACAGAGGATAATCAGTGAATTAATTGTAGGACCACATGAAAATTCTTAGTTTCTTGACAGATCTGCCATTGTGTTATAGGATTTGGACAAAACAGTTAAACCCTTTACCCTATTAAATAAATAAAAGGAAATTACACATGATTGAAACCAAATGGGAATCCACACTCTTGTACTGAAGTTTTTTCCTGCCCATATGGCTCCTTTGGCACGTGTGATATTGAGAACCCGTTGAATTCGCCTGGACCAGAGCCATCTTGGGTATTTGGTACCACTTCTATCTGAAGGACATTTGGCTTGTGTCTGAAGGACAGAGAAAAAAAATACATTTGCCTCTTCTTTAGCTTTCTTCTTTTATTATCCTTGCTGTCGGATTTTCAGCTCACACTGACCTCGATCTTTGAACTTGCACATCCTGTCTTCAGAAGGGCAGTGCTCTCCAGAGTTGACGGAAGCAAAGAACACGAGCCCCAACACAGTAAACAGCACAACGGGATGAAACGATTAAGTAAATGTAAAAATACGGCATCCTGGCATTTTTCTTTGTCTTGAAAGAGATTTTTAAATTACCAGGTTAGCATTTACCCTTTCTCTGCCACTTAATCTCTCTGAGCAAATGCAGTTTAGAATCCACAGATGATAGATCTCCTTCCCAAGGCAGACATACACAGACTTTTCTGACCCATCTTGACCATTTACATGCTCCAGAATCACTTATTTCATAATCTCGTAAAGTTTTATAGACACTCCATTTTACTCTTTGATAGGTCACATCTCTACTAACAAAATAAAGTGGAGAATTAGAATTATCTGGCTGGTTCCGACCAGAGGTCTTTGACTTGAATTATCTGGATAACTATTTTGATTCTCCATTTTACTTCGTTAGGTGGACATGGCCTTAGAATCCCTAAATTAATTCTGTCTAAATTCATTTCAAATTTTAATTTCCAAACTATAAAAAATTCACTTGACTTTCTTCCTTTTCTTTCCTTTTTTTTTTTTTTTTCCCCATATCCCATCTCAATCTCCTGGCCATACAACCATTTTACTTTGGGCCCGTTTGTTTTGATTTGTCTGACACTGCTCTTCCCAGTGCAGCCGCTGCATTTTTTAACATGGGATACCTGTTATTTTCATTATTTAGTCCCAACCCCTATGTCTCCCTCCTCGAAATCAGTGAGCACTCCCAGTGAAGCTGGAAGCCAAGACTCAGGCGACCTGGGACCATTAACAAGGTAAGAATTGTTCCTTTACGAAGGCCATGGTGGGGTGTCAGCAGTACCAAAAAAAAAACCACCTAAAAATCATACCACTTTTCTGTGCACTGTTAAATGTGCTTGCACCTGCATGTGTACTCAGTCGTTTTATGTTTAACTGTATGGTGGCTTGCTATTTGGGGGTAAAGCAATGATTTTGAACACTAGGAATTATAAACATATATAATCCCTCCTTGAGTGGGTTAATTAACACCTGTGTGTTGTTTAACAAATACAAACGTATCCATTAGCTTGGGCCTAAGAGAAAGCAGGGAAGGACCAAAGACAAATGCAATAATATCTGGGTTCTCACTATCCTGCTTCGGTGTTGGTTTCCATGAGAATGTTCGTGAATAGAACACTGAGATGTTCTAACCCTGAATTTCATTTTTCTCTTTTGTTAAAATATGTTTTTATTGATTTTTGAGAGAGAGAGAGGAAAGGAGAGAGAGAGAGAAACATTGATGTGAGAGAGAAGCATCGATTGGCTGCCTCCTGCACACCCTCTACTGGGGATCAAGCCTGAAGACCAGGTGTGTGCCCTGACTGGGAATCGAATTGGGACCTCTCAGTCCATGGGACGACACTCAGTCCACTGAGCCACACCGGCCAGGTGAATTTCATTTTTCAAGGATCTTTTGTTTTCTTACTAGAGTTGACTAATTTGAGAACTCAGTCCCCAAAGTATCTCTATGGTTATGTATTACTAATTTTTGATGATCATCAGGGTTTACTGGTCTGTTTTGTGAGCCTTTGCCAAATGTTTATTACACCGTGGCTACTCGAAGATGATGTAACTTCTGAAAGCGGATATAGACTTTCTCTACTTTGACCCCTGAGAGAATATCCGAAAGGTAAAGCTATGAAGAGCGCGAGGAGAGGGCTCACTGATACACGTGGAGTCATGGTAACTTTTTAATGCGGTTGTCGGCACCGGGATCTCCACCTGCAGGTGCCCATGTGGGTGGAGCCGGTGGCCTCTGGCAGCTGGTGAGCAAACACCTCATTTATAAAGGCCAGGTGGTCTCCTCGCAGCTCAGACTGGTTGAGCTCATGTGGGAATATGGACCTAGTTTTTCCACATCTTTCCATTGTCATGAGAAGCTAAACATTCAAGTATTTGTGCAATAATTTCCTAAATGTGAAATGGCCATGACTTTATTACAAGTCATTGTGGGCCAGATTTAGCCTGTGGGTTGACAATTTGTGACCTTTGTCTTTGACTCTTAGTTTTAAAAAAATCATAAAGTACTTTAATAAACTTCAAATAAGAGAACAATCATCCGCAACACTACAGTTCTAACAATTCAGCCTTTGCCTTGTCTATGCACCTTTCCATCCTGTCTACCTGTATATATTTCTTGTTACCAGAAGACTTACTGGGGAGAGGTATAAAACTTTGCAATTCTCCTTTTTCTCTAAATATATTATCAGAATATTATCTTTGGAAAGTGCATTGTTTCCATACAGGCTGAGTCGATTTGGGGAGAGAAAAATATAGAAATGAGTCTAGTTTAGTGTCAGTCTGAATTGTAGGTAGGGTGCCTTTATTTTTTTCTGAAACCAGCATGTAAGACTGGAATTATGCAACCCGTAACTGCCTGTTGGTGTGTTTCAGACGTGAGGAAGTATTTTGTTTTGGTAGGGCCTTTTGGAACCGGTGGACATTGCTTTCCATTTGGGAAGAATGAAAGCAGAGGTTTTGTGGTTTATTTTAGCAAATTGCCTTTGTGATTTGGGGCAGCACACGTCTTCTCTCATCATTTGCTTTGAACACTTCCAAAGGTCTTTGAGGGGGAAGGAAGAGTAATAACACAGTTATGTAAGATGTAACATTTATATAAGAGGTAGCTGGCACACTGTTATCACATCCCTTAGGGGGTCCATTGGTCTATCATTAAGTGAATATATCTGCCTGTTTCTATGCAGTGGTGGTGGTGTGTCCATTAGCTGAGTTCACAGTTCATGAGCCATTTTGAAAACTTTCTAGAGAAAGCTGACCTATGCTGTTAACACTCTGGGGACAGCAGCAATTTTTCCTTCTCAAAGACCATAGCTCTTCATATTTTCCCTTTTCGTAGATGACTTTTTTTTTATTAACTCTAGAAATCACTTTGGAAGAGGTGCTGGCCACTCCAATCCCACACAAACTCCAACGGGCATCAGTTCTCTATAGGAGCGTTCTGGCAGCGTAGACAACTAGAAGGCAGCGATTAAAGTCCTTCCTCAGTGTAGGTTTCATAGGAATGCAAGAAAATTGGCATTGATGAAATGATGATTTTCAGAACAACTGAGCACGAAGTTCGCTGGAGGAGGAGGCATCGGGAATAACTTAGTGAATCGTGCCCTCGCTTTGAACTTAGGAAAATTCCATACAAAGTTATGCTTTTGGCTGCCATAAAATAGATATGAAAGTCACATTTCAGAAGGATATTATAATATTTGTTTTTAAAATTCCACTTGGAATACGTTTTTCTGTAGAAGAAACATCTCTGAAACAATTATGATTAACACTTCATAAAACATGAGACTGGTGCAAGAGTTTGGTCGTTTCTAAGACCAGAACTCTGTCGTCATGAATTTGCCTGTTTGCGTGGAATTTGGACCCTGAAAAGTGGAAAATCCTTCAGAAGATAACTTAGGAATCAAATTAACACATCTGGTCCTACCGAAAGGTGCACATAAATTCAGTCATTCGTTTGCCAAAATTTCAAGCCAAAACTAAAATTTTCTTTACGGAGCCAAATTGGCAGACCTTTGTTATATAGTAATCCCTGTAAGTGGTTAATTTGCAAACTGGCATACTTATTATACCTATTAAGAAAGAAAAGGTTAAAACAGGGCTTTTAAATAATCAAGTGTAACAAAATATATTTTATTGATTAATAAGAGAAGTTGAGTTAATTTTTTTAAAAGGACTGAGGAGACAGTTGGAATATATATATAATTTTTCAATTGTAGTATGATTTAATTTTTTATCACAATTTGTTTTGCAATTTCCGCTTCTGTTGCAACGGTCTGCTTCTTACTTTCACTGTACATTTGTAGTATTTTATTCTTTGTCTTATCAATTTTGGTAGAACTAGTTAATCATTTCTTAGTTAATTATATTGGGCAAATACCAAGCTCAATATTATTAATAAAATATTCAAAAGACTAGTTTTATTTACAAACAAAGATATAAAAAAATCCTAAATGTACTATATGCAACTGGAATCCAACACAATATTAGCAGGACACTATGCTGTGATTAATGATGTAAAAATTCAATGATATTTTAGTGTAGGAAAATATATTACCATAATTCAACCTATATAAATATCAAAGAGGGAAAAATAATCATTGCAATATATTGAAATGGTACTTGAGAAATTTAAACATCTATCCCCATATTTTAAAACTTAGTAAAGTAGGAATAGAAATATTTTTTCAGTATAACAAATGGTAATCTCAAACCAACAATCTAGCTCTATTATACACAAGAGTGAAGCATTTAGTAATTTATAGCCCTTAATGAAGAATGACTTATGGTTAGTTTAATACATATCTCTTTCTCAGGATGTGACAAGTTCTTTGAGGGAAGGGAGGTTGTATCGATATAGTAGGTATTTAATAAATGTTTGTTGAATGAATCAATTATTATCCATATATACATACATAGAAATATAGGGTATCTTAATACATGTATACTCACTCTGAATAATTATAAATTCCAGTGGGTTAAATCTGAAAAGAAACATCAGTTGGGCATCAGCTGTTATGTTTACATTTTTGAGGACCACATATGCTGCTATATCTGTGATAAATCATATCATACTATATAACTGTGAAACTTATTTTTCTAATCAAGTATGTCTGTTGTACTTTTTTTTAGAGGGAGAGGGAGAGAAAGAGAGAAACATCGATTGGCCACCTCCTGCATGTTTTCCACTGGGAATTTGGCCCACAACCTGGGCATGTGCCCTGACCGGGGATTGAACCTGCAACATCTTGGTACATGGGATGATGCTCAACCACTGAGCCACACCAGCCGGGCTCTATTGTACTATTTTAATACATTTTCATCTCATATAATATCCATACTGTATTCAGTTTTTTCCAATTACAACAATCCCATTTGAATATAAAATTGATGTCTGGCCTCCTAGCCATCAGCCTCTATTAATAAAAACCCTTATATCCATGGATTTTCTCTGGGGAGGTGAGGTCCCTCCCAAGGGGACCTAAAGGCAGCAGGTGAAGACATGTCTTCTGAAGCAGCGAACAGGGAAACAAGGTTACACGGGAAATGGATTAGAGGTCATTCAGGCTTTCGGCTTCCTGTGTATTCCAGATCAGAGTCTGGGACAAAGGTAGAGAAGCCTGCAGGTCCTCTGCTGTTCGGTTTGAACATTAGGCCTCCATATAGTTAATACTACGTTTCATGTTGACAGAACACTTTGGAGAAATTCAGATATTTGGTAAGCTCAGCCTTTCCCGGACATACCACCTGGCGAACTCCCGCAGAGGGAAATGAGGTAGTGCGTTCGCGGTGGATTTGGGCTGGCAGTACCTGGGTACCACTTCCTTTATGCATTGATGCCCATGGAAAAGGATGTGCTGAGAGGCCACAGGGGCTCGATCCCAGCTGAAAACCCCCAGGGCTTCCAGCTTTATCCCCAGTCCGATTCCAGAGGATTCTCTGTCATGACATGAGCCTCACAGAACTCCTGGCCCTTTTCAGTGGAAACATCACTATCTTCTGAGGTGCGCTGATGAATCAGAGGCCAAAGGGAAGACAAGAAGGTTTTAGTAAAGGTGAAAAAGTACAATAAAGGAATGCAAACCTTTGGTGGAAATTTAATAAGACTATTAAAATTTTGTATATACAAAATTCTTTATCATTATGTAAAGAGGAGTGGACAGGATGCTACCAGCTAATTGGACTTCAGAGAGACCAATAGCACTGATCCAAGGCTAATTAAAAGTCAGTCTCTTTGGAAATTAAAATAAAAGGTACATGATAGGATTTTCTCTTTCTGTAGCACATTACCTGATAGTTAATGCTTTTGTTGTTGTTAATTTTCACCCAGGATATTTTTTCCATTGATCTTCAGAGAGATGGAAGGGAGGGAGTGGGGGAGACACACACACACACACACACACACACACACACACACATCGATGTGAGAGAGACACATTGATTGGTTGCCTCCCACATGTGCCCCCACCTGGGGCCGGGGATCAAACCTGCAACCCAGGTACATGCCCTTGTCTGGGAATTGAACCTGTGACCCTTCGGTGCTTGGGCTGATGCTCTAACCACTGAGCAACCAGCCAGGGCAGTTAAACACTTTTTATATCACTCTGTCTTCTAGAGAGTGTACTGTGCATACCCATATGGTTACAGCAGCACAGTAAGCCTCTGTTTTAGCAAGAGGTTGCTGAGCTTTCTTCCAGAGAAACTGCTTCCTTGGCAGCAGCTCTATGATGGGAAGTCTTACATTTCTTTCTGAACTCCGCTCCGACGCACTTTCTGATTGGCTTAGTGTGGCCCACATGCTAGCACTTTGATGTGCAGCAACAGGGAAGATTCTCACACAGCAAGTTAATTAAAAAGCTTTCAGAGGAGCCCATTACAAGTATTTATTGCATGGTCCCTGTTTTATTCCTGACATCAGAAAATCTTTATCATCATCATTGCCAGTTCTAAGTAAGGAAATAATTGAATCTGGGAAGTAAAACGTTAACTCATTATTTAAATGCCATTCTTAATTAATGACTGTGACAGATGGAGTGACACGATGGGTTTTTTAATGTCCATACTATACTTTTGGAAATGGCATTTCAGAAATAGGTATTTCAGGATGGCATTGATTGGAGCTTTTCTGTTGGGCACTGTGCTCACATTGGCCCAAACTGTGTTCTTCATCTCATTAGCGGCTAGTGATTGTTTGACAGAGAAACTGTGGGACTCAGGGAGCGTGACATTCCGCTTTCACACTGTCTCTCCCCCTTAAAGAGTAAAGGAATAATGTGAAAAGTTGGGTTCCAATGTTGTACTTGTTTGGGGGCTCCCTAAAATTGCTCAGTTCATTTGATGGAGAAGATAGCTGGACTTTTTAATTTCTGAGCACAAACCAGCATTATGCTTGGCATTTAAAAATATATATTTTTTCTTTATTGATTTGAGAGAGGGAGAGAGAGACAGAAACATCAATGCGAGAGAACATCAATTGGCCCCCCTCCTGCATGCCCTTCATTAGGGATCGGGCCCACAACCTGGGCCTGTGTCCTGATCGGGAATCAAACCAGTGACCTCTTGGTACATGGATTGACGCTCAACCACTGAGCCACACCAGTTGGACTATGCTCAGTATTTTTGAGACTGGCTTTCCTCCTTCAGTGCGGAAGTAAGTCTGAAAATTCTACTGGGACCATGCGGTGACATCATGCTGTACAACACTGAGTTCCCTTTCAGTGGCTTGGTGAAGCCTAAGGGGATCAGACGACACTCCTGGCTTTATTCTTTTATTTTAAATAAATAGAGTAAAAATGATTTCTTGGGGAATCAACTTGCCCTCACACGTCATACCCACCTGCAAAAGGGCCAGTCAAAACCATTCATTCATGTATTCATTCAATAAATAACTGAGAAGTTACTGTGTGCAACACACACAGCAAATGTTAAATGTTAAACCTGACAGAAGTATAAAGATAGGGATTCTTCTTACATCTCAAGGGCCTGATTCCAGTAAATTGACAGGTTTAATTTGAAGCCATCTAAAGAACTATAAGGAAATTACAGCTCTCAAATATTTGTCCTCATAAGGTGAACAATAATGCCATAAACCATTATTTCCAAATGATCTATAATTAATTTGTAGTATATTCATGATTTTGATTCATTAGTACCCTATGCAGAGACTTAACACATATTAGGTACTTGGTAAATGTCCATTGATTAGTTTATGTGTGTGTGCGCACATGTGTGTGTGCACGTGCGTGCGTGTGCACATTTATGTGGGTGTGCACACATACTCATGTGCATGAACAGCTTACAAAACACTGGTTGGGATGGGTGTAGGATAAGTGGAGGGATGGGGACAAAGATAAAAGCAAGGAAGTTCAAGGTTGCTGGGCAAACTGCCTGAAGGTGAACTTTCTTCAAGGAGAACTACGGGCAGTAGTTATAAGGCTGAGGTACAAAGCTAGGATTTCCTCACGGAAACGAGGCAGAAATCTAGTTACTGGGTTCAGAGCAAAAAGCTAGAATGGGACTAGCAGCGCCTGGCTCGATGCTGGCGTTGTAACAGTGCTCACTACCTCCTGCGGACCACTTTCACCCTTAGTCTTAAAGCCTGATGCAGAGCTGCTCCTGAGGTCAAGTGCATTGGAGATCATCAAAGACAACCATGGAGTAAGAGGCACAGGTATTTCTCTATTCTTTCATGGAAAGACGAGTTATTTCTGAATGAGGTTATCGAGGACAAATATATTTAGAGAGCAAGCCATTTGAGGTGAGCCTTAAAGAATGGATGTGCTTTGGACAGGCAGAGGAGGGAGACGGGCATTCCAGGTGACGGGAAAGGCGTAAGCACAGGAAAAGGGTGGGGGAGTATGGGGTATAAAATGCATGTGGGAGGAGGTATCAAAAGAGATCAGAGTCTGGAAGACAAGTATGACTTTTGAGATAGATGAGAACCCTGCCTCTTTTACCTGGTCATTCTTTATTGAATTTACTCTGTAACGTGTTGAAAACACAGGCACCCAGGCCACGGGTCCGAGGTGGGGTCTGGGACACTGCCATTTAATAATGCTTCAAGGTCGGAAGACTGGTTTGGGAAACCATTGGTCTAATAAAAAGGACTGAAACTGGAGTTTGGGGAGTAGAAAAGGAAACAAAGGACAGATGAGAGAAGGAAAGGTAAAATGGCTTTGTGTGCAGATGGATATATCCAAAAGTCATGCAGTGAAGTGGGACTTGGGGCTCAACGGTGATGAGTACTTTGGGGTCATTTGTGCAGAAGATGGAAGTGAGAAAGTAATAGCCCTGACTGGGGAACGCCTGCTTTATCGGGATGGAAAGAAGAAGGGCCCTGCCCAAATTGGTCTTGGGATTTGATGATTTGGAGGTTGTCGTCATCGTCATCATCATCATTATCATTTTCATCTTCATCGTCGTCTTCATCATCATCATTACCATGATTTTGTTACTATTACTGTTGGTTGTGATTTCATTTTGTTGTGTTTCATTTCTATAGATTGAGTTTCTGGAAGTCAAGCCAGTCCAGGAGTTATTCTGTGTCTTTGATTCTTGCCTCATTTTGGCATATGGCTTCCCAGAAGAGCTGTACTGATCTTAAATGCCACCAGCAGGGTATAAGACTGCCCTAGCCATGCTAAGTGTTAACATTAGCAAATGACAGAGTACTGCCTTCCAAATATTTATCAGGTTTCACTGTCTTATAACCACAACCCACCAAAGGTCAGAGCAAAGACACCCTGTAGGGAAGAATTTTTAGGCTTTCTCTCCCATCCTTCAAAACCCAAGTCGATTACAATCTCTGATCATTTCAGAGGAAGGGCATCGCCCTGCTCCGGCCTCCAAAGGATGATGAAAGTACAGTCCAACGCCTGTCTGGCACAGAGTAAATTATTATTGAAAGGAAATGATAACTATCATTGTTGATTTTTTATGACATTTTTTCCCCCAGCTAATATTGTTTGAAGCTTTAAATTGAGCCAGGACCTAGGCAAGTGATGAGAACGACTTTCTTGTATATGCCATCAGGATAGCACTAGGTATAAATCTTCACATCTCATTCTGCTCCTGAAATAGAAGGTTCTCAGATGCAAGTTCCACGTCTCCCAGCACGCCTGTGGAGCCACTTACCGGGCATGGTCTACTTTCTGCTTTGTCTTACTGAACAATCGATAGGTGTTTTCTCTCTCCACAAGAGTGGCAGATTCCTTAAGAATTATTTTAATACTGTATCACAATACTTTATAGATTAGTCCTTTAGAAGATACTTTTTGGGTAAGTAAAAGAATGTTTTAATCCAAAATATTCTCTCCCTGCATTCGTTGATTGGTCCATTCCAGAAGCGACGGAAAACTGTAACTAATTACTATAGTAAACAGGGTGATTTCTATGTGAAAATATTTTGTGATAGTATATTATGTTCACATATATTTACTTACAGTTTGACTACCTCTTTCATTTTAAACATATACTACCCAGTAAGATTTCAAACTGCCCAAGAAGCTGTGGGGAAATCATCGTTTTATGTCCAACGATACAGCAACTTGCTGTGAGGACAGTTGGAAAGTAAGTCCTATGTCAACTGGTTACATAAACGTATAGCAACTGGAGAAATGAAAGCTAAAAGGCAGTTTAATAATCACCTGATTAAAAACATTTTTTTTCCTTATTGATTTTAGAGAGAGCAAGGGAGAGGGGGAGAGAGATAGAAACATCGACGAGAGACAACATTGATTGGCTGCCTCCTGCATGCCCCCACTGGGGATTTGGCCCACAACCTGGGCATGTACCCTCACCAGGAATTGAACCGGCGACCTCTTGTTGCATGCGTCAACACTCAACCAGTGAGCCACACCTGCCAGGCTCATCTGTTTTTTAAAACCAGGCAGAAAGGACCTTAGAGGGCCTCTAGGCCTGCCTGCACTCTCCTCTTGCCAAGGACAGAAGACTGTCCTGATGACACAGAGTTCATGGTGCCCCTGGGCCCAGGCGTGGCCCTCTCCAAGGTGCTGCCATCTACAGGGAAGCTTTTCTGCAAGCTTGCACGGAAGGAATTCAGTGAACATTTAATCCACCTTGCTAGGCTACTCTTGGGAACACAGATAGCCTTTGCCCGTTTAATGTATTGGATTTAAGATCTTTTTCAAAGAGAAAGTGCATTTTGTGTAAGTCTGACCACCCCACAGGGAATAACGGGAAAAATGAAAAGAAAAGAAAACGAACACACTTGATAGTGTCCTTGGTTTGATTAATCACCCACTGCTCATTACTGGCAGTAACTATGGTCTCTGTTACTGAACAACCCTGTGTGTGGCTGTGGGGCAGGAGTGTGGGGGAGGTTGGTTACTTAGGCCACCTTTGTTGTTCTGGTGGAGTGAATGCAAAGTCCAGACTGCTAATCTGGGGACTTCTTAAGGGGGTGATTTGGATGGAATCGTCATTTATACTTCTGATAGGTACAGTGAGTTCAGGTGAGCTGTTAGATTAGTAACAGACCAGACCAGCCACCCAGGCTCTGCTGCATTCCTCACCTACCCGGGAGAAGTGGAAAGGGTCAATAAAGGTTCATTCCATCACAAACCTCAAGGCAAATTGAGGGTAGAGTAGCTGATCCCACCCCGTATGAGGGAACGCTTCTCACAGTCAGCCAGAGCCAGTGGCTGCTGTTCTGTCTAGAGCCAAAGAAATATCCTTAAAGATAAAAGGATTGATCCGCAGAGATATGTGAACAGCGAACATGAATCACTGTAACGGGTTCCATTGCTTCTACTGCTTGAAACAAGGAGAAGGAACTGGTGTCCAGAACAAGAAGGGCTGCTTTCCTTTCTCTCTCACCTGAGGACATTTTCCCCTTGATTTTTAGAGAGAGCGGAAGGTTGAGAGGGACAGAGAGAAAGAGAACCATTGACGTGAGAGACGCATCGATCAGTTGCTTCCTGCACAACCCTGACCAGGGCTGGGGATCAAACCTGCAATCCAGGTACATGCCCTTGACCAGAATTGAACCTGTGACCCTTCAGATGCTCTGACCACTGAGCAAACTGGCTAGTGCAGGGCTGCTTTCCTTGAGCAGAGAGTGAGTCCAGAGCATTGTTTCTCTCCCCTGGCGGCACATTAGAATCACCTGGGGAGTTTTTAAAATTACAGGTGCTTGGGTCCCATCCCACACTTTCTGATTTAATTGGTCTGGAGGTGGCCCAGGCCTGAGGCCAGGCTTGATGAGTCACAGGTTTGGATGCTGACATAGTTGAGGATCAGGGAAGCTTTCTTTCTGCTGACTAATGAAAGCAGCAGTCCAGCCCAGCCATTTTCTACAGTTGATTTCAGGGTCAGCCGTAAGTATTTCCTGGGAACTTGATAAAATACAAATGCTCAGGCCCCACCCCAGATCTACAGTATCAGAATTTCTGGGGTTGGAGATCAGCATTCTGTATTTTTAGCAAGCCCTCCAGAGCATGCTGATTCATGTCCGAGATTGAGAGCCACTTTTTAAAGTCCAGACCTTGCTGCTCAGCTGAGGTGCACAGACTGGCAGCATCTGCATCCCCTATGTTTGTCACCAGGTAGGTCACTGACTCAAAGACACATCTGATAGTAGACACACGGGATGTGGTAGTAATAAGAGCAGCTACTGTTGATCATATAGTTACTTTGTGCTTTATAAGTATAATTGTGTGTAATCCCTGTAGAAGGCCAGAGAGAGATTGTCCATCAGTCCGTCCGTCCATCCGTCTGTTCGTCCATCCGTCCATCCGTCCATCCGTCCATCCGTCCATCCATCCATCCATCCATCCATCCATCCATCCATCCATCTATCCATTTATTCAACAAATGCTGTATCCAATAAGCATACAGACAAGGCATAGTTCTAGGCATATCCCTGTAATCTGGGGATGTAGCTGCCCCTGCCATTATGAGGCTAAGGGCAGATCAAACAACAAACAGTAAACTGGTTTATAAGAAGATTGTGGGTAAATCTAAGTGCTCCGGAGAAAAGCTTAGGCAAGGGGTGAGTGTGACAACCAAGTGCTGTTGGAGATAGGGCGTGAAAGAAGAAAGCCCCTCTGCAGGGGACACTTGGGCCGAGGCATGGATGCAGCAAAGGCACCAGCTCTTTGAGGGAAGAGCGTCAAGGAGGACACAGGACACAAGGAGGACCCCGTGAGGGAGGGGCCAGTGGCTACAGATAAGTTTTGAAGATAGTGGCAGGCCAGTAAATGGTCACATAGACCTGATGATACATTTTAACAGACAAGGAAACTGAGCAGGACTCCTTAACCTTGAAGGTGCCTACGAATCGCCTGAGACCTTATTAAATTGTAGTGAGAAGTCAGTGAGTCCGGGGTGAGACCTGAGTCTCTGTATTTCCAACAAGCTCGCAGGAGATGCTTATGCTTCTGGTCTGTGGGCCACACTTAGAGTAAACAGAAGGGCAGTAGGTTGAGAAAGTAAGCAACATGCCCAATGTCACACAGCTAGTAAGTGGCAAAGGCGAGATGTGAGTCCCAGATGCCTGCCTCCAAAGTCCTTGCTGTCCATCCGTTGCCTGCCCGATCACCTCCTTCCTGATTCACCTGTAACTGCTTGTGTGCAGGAGACTGAAAGGACCTGCCGGAGAGAGGTCCTTGTGTGCACTCTGTTTATACAAGAGCTGTTTATCCCTTGTTATGAAGGAGAAATGAATGCCTGGGTAACTATTGATACTTTGTGCTGTTGCTTGTGGGGTATTTAAAAGGTGTAAGATATCCCTGGCATCTTAGAGACAAATGATATGGTTGGTTGGTGACCATCCTCGTGTAATGTATAAATCAAAAACACCAAAATACCCACGGGCCTCGAAATCTAATGCATTCTATTTGCAATAATTGACCCAAGGAAGGCAGTTGTTCACCCTGCAGTCCTGCCCCATCTGGCCTGACCTCCCCAGATGCTCCCGCTCTGACCTGTTTGCATTTGGTTCTGTTCACCACATGGGAGATGCCTGGGGCTCCCAGGTGTGGATGGGCTCTGGGTGTCAGAGACACCTGCAGCTGGTTACATGCTGAAATCAATCAGGCTTCAGTAAAGAACAACAAAACAAGGGAGGCGGTGGAGTTTGAATATTTAGCTCTGAGTTTCCTTCCATGAAAACAACTCTAACTTCCAGCATCAAACAGATGTTCAAAGGAAAGGCTGGCTTCTTGCTTTCTCTTGTCACTTGATAGTCACGGGGTCTTCCCTGCACTGGGGGCGGGGGAGAGGGGCGAAGTGGGAAGATGTTCTGTGTATGTATTGTATATGCCTTGCCTTGATGAATGACATGGTTTGGTTTGGTTTGTCCCCTCCCCTTTTGTTAATTCTCTGTTCTTTTTCCTTTGTGCTGCTCGATTAGGACCCTGCAGTGGGACACAGACCCCTCAGTGCTCCAGCTGCAGTCAGACTCAGAACTTGGGTATATGTCTGCTCTTTTGTTACTCCTTTTGTTATTTCTTCGCGACAGTTGTGTTGAAATGCTGGAGCTGTGGTTGCTCTTGTTTTCCCCCTTTTGTTGAACTTCCAGTTCGATACGTGTATTTCCTTCTGTTAGTTTGCCTTATAAAGTTAAGCTTTGGAAAAAGTCTCTCTTTGTGGAACATACCACAAAAAGATGGCTTGGTGTCCCCCCTAAAATACAAACATGCACCCACACTCTGCTTCCAGGTGGGGCACACACGTTCTGCAATGGGAAATACATTTGAGTTTATCCTAACACCCACCCCCTTTACTAACACGTTGCCTTAGGGTAATTTTTGTCTAAAATCAGTATAAAAATGTTGTGATTGGTTTGTTTCTTTTTCTTTTCACTTTTTGGGACACTTTCAATAAGGATTTAATTTGAATTGAGTTTGAACATAAAAAGAGTCCTATTAAAGAAAAAGCTAATATGTTGACTTCCGCGGTATTAAAAAATCTCAAGTATTTGATGATGGGTAATATCTTCTACATCCTAAAGATCGTATTTTTTTCAGATGGAAATGTATCGTCACAGGTTAAAAGATAGCTTCGGGATTGGAAACGTGGTGTGTGTGTACAATAGCATTAGGCCATAAAAAATGAAATCTTGCCATTTGCAACAACACGGATGGACCTTGAGGACATTATGCTAAGTGAAATAAGTCAGACAGAAAAAGACAAATACCATATGACCTCACTTACAAGTGGAATCTAAAAAAACAAACAAGTGAACAAAAAATCCCCCAAAACCAAAAAATACAAATCAAGTTTATGGATATAAAGAACAGACTGGTGATTGTTTAAGATGAAAGGTTGGCAGTTGCCAAAATGGGTGAAGGGGGTCCAAAGGTACAAATTTCCAGCTATAAAATGATGTGATGTGCAGAGTGACTATAGTCAATGATACTGTATTGCATATTTAAAAGTCGCTAGGAGAGTAGATCTTGGAAGCTCTTACCATAAGAAACAAATTACAACTAACTGTAGTGATGGATGCTAACTAGACTTATGGTGATCGTTTTGCAACATGTACAAATATTGAATCATTACAATGCACACCTGAGATTAATAGAATGTTATGTCAATTATAGCTCCATAAAAAATAAAACACACAGCCCAGCTGGTATGACTCAGTGGATTGAGCATTGTCCCATGAACTGAGAGGTCCCGGATCAATTCCCAGTCAGGGCACATGGCCACGTTGGGCTCGATCCCCAATAGGAACAAGCAGGAAGCAGCTGATTAATGTTTCTCTCTCATATTGATGTTTCTGTCTCTCTTACCCTTCCCCTTTCTCTAAACAAAAATCAATAAAAAACATATTAAACAATAAAGCACACAAGTATATGCTAGAAACTTGATCAATTTCTCTTATAGGATTGAAGTTCACTATGGTCACACATGAGGTATTTCCAATGGGATGCTTGTACCAGCTCATGCTCAAGCCCAAGAGCTGACTGTGTGCTTCTCCTCCTCACTTTGCATTTGGTGAAATCAGCTTGACACCCGCCATGGTGGAGTATTTACACCACAAAAATTGGTAAATGCTACAAACCAGGGCTTGCTCCCTTTCCCCCCATCCAGTTATTAAACACTTAACCACTACGCCACTAAGTTACCTCAATATGTGAATAGCAAATCTTATTATAGTATTTTATAAAATGTTGATTTTTTTCTTTCTAAATGTAACTCAATGAATTGTAAAGCGAGTACTTATTTATTTTGAATTGCTGAGATTTGGGGGCACATATCTATGGGTTTCTATCAATGTCAGTGCCTACTGTAGGTGGATGAGGAGGTTGAAGGGCTCTTTCTATGTTAAGTTCAAAGCTATCTGCACATGACTCTGTATATGCAAAAGTTGTTGGCCTACTCACAACAATGCTAGACCAAGGAAATATCTTAACACTTTAGGTAACTGATACATTACTTTTTAAAAACATTACTAACTTCTTTGCTATTTAATGATATAGTTCATTGTATATTATATTTAAATTTGCATTACCTAAATAGCCAAGAGATATGGTTTAGACCAAGCAGAGAAACAATGGATATATAGTATGTTTTGGGTCAGGGGAACTTCAGAGTACGGTTCTTCAATATACCATTGTGCTTGAAAATATGAGGATGGAATTGGCAGACAATCTACCACATGCACTTACATTGACAGATCTTCAGACAAGTTGCGACATTGCTACATTACACCTGCTGATGTGGAACAGTTAGGAATTTTCCCATTTCTGCCTGTTTTCCAAGCAAAAACTCAGTTGACTATGCAGGTGAAAACTTGTGACTCACTCTGTGGAGATGGCATAACTGTGGCTCCCACCGTGCCTGCCACATTTTACTTCAAAGTGTACCCAGTGGGTCTGAAAGAGACAAGATATGAGACTTCCTGTTCACTGAGTGACTTATCTTAGGGAGTTTGGAAGGAGCAGTCAGAATATTTAAGAGAGGAGATTGTTTCTGCCATGTTACAATTTCAAATATCGATTTAATGAAAAATGCCCTTGTTTGATAGTCCTTATGTGCAGAACTCTCTTCTCAAACACATTTTTATGAAATACACCTCAGGCAACACGATCTTTCTAGAGACAATTTTATTTCCTCTTCTTGATCCTTGCCATGGAATTGACCATCAAATTGGATATAGTTTGTTCTGTCACTTGATTTTTTTTTAAAGATAGCCTTTTTTCCCCATTATATGCGTGTATGCATTGCCCATGGACACAGACAGTAGGGTGGTGGAAGCCTGGGGTGGGGTGGGAACTGGGTGGAGTGGGGCAGTCGGGGAAAATGAGGGACCATCTGTAATACTCTCAGCAATAAAGATTTTTTTAAAAGAAAGAAAAATAAAATTTTATATATATATATGATAGCTTTTTTGAAGTATAGTTGACATAAGAAACTGTACACATTGCAAGTTTTCGAATAGAAAGTTTTAATGTGAACACACAACCATCAAACCATCACCACCAAGATAACGGACGTATTATTCATCATTCCTCAAAGTTGTCCATGCCCCTTTGTAATCCTCACTCCTGCATCCCCCACCCCCTCAAACAGCTGTTCTGCTTTCTGTGGTCACTGTACATTAGTTGACATAGCTAGAGAATGTCATAGAAATGAAATCATGCAATAGGTACTCTTTAGACTGACTTCTTTTTTAAAATTATTATTATAAACTAATCTTTAATTATGAAAGTATTACAGATGTCCCTCCTTTTCCCCCCATTGATCCCCTTCTCCCCACTGACCCCCACCCCCTGCCTTCACTGCACTATTGTCTGTGTCCACTGGTTATACATATATAAGTTCTTTGGTTTATCTCTTCCCACACACCCCCACCACACTCCTCCTTTCCCTCTGAGGTTCATCAGTTCACTTGGAATAATTATTTTGAGATTCACTGTGTATCAATAGGTCATTTTTTTTTATTACTGAGTGGCATTTCCTTGTATGGATATACCAGTTTATTTATCCAATCATTTTTTGATGTACATTTAGCTTGTTTCCAGTTTTTTTGCCTATTAAAAATAAAACTTCAGTCTATTTATGGAAATATGCATTTACTTTGGGGGGGGGGGTTACATAACACCAAGTAGAATGGCTGCATTATATAGTGGATGCACCTTTAACTTAAGATGCTGTCAAACTCTTTGCACCATTATACATTCTCACCAGCAGTGTTTGAGAGCCTCCGTTCCTCCATGTTCTTGACAATACTTATTTTGGAGTTAAAAACATTTTTTAAAACCACTATTAAAAGAGTGTAGCGGTGTCTCATTGTAGTTTTGACTTGCATTTACCTAGTGAATACTGTTGATATCTATTAATGTGTGCATTTCCCATTTGAATATTTTCTCTGATGAAATGTCTACTTAAATCTTTTGCCCTCATTGGTTTTTAATCTGGTTGTTTGTTTCTCATTATTACTAGAGTTTGAGAGCTCTTTATATATTTGATATAAAATCCTTTATTTGATATATAATTTGTAAATCTTTTCTCCCAGTCTGTGACTTCTTTTTCATTCTTTCAACAGCCTTTTTAAATTTTGACAAATTTCAATTTATGAATTTGTTCTTTTATGAATCATGCTTTTGTTGACATAATTTCAATGTTGAGTGATTCCTTAAATATTTGATAGGATACAATTTACCTGTGAAACCATTTGGATTTGGAATTTTATTGTGAGGAAGATTTAAAATTACAAATTCAATAACTGTAATAGTAATGGAGCTACTGTGATTATTCATATTTTTCTGAGTGAGCTTTGGTAGTTTGTGTTTTCCAAGTAATAGGTCCATTTTTTTTCTCCATTTACAGATTTATTGGCCTAAAATTGTGTATGTTATCCCCTATCACTTTTTAAATATGTACAGAATCTTTAGATATGATCACCTCTATGTTTATTGATTTCATTGCTTTCTCAAAGAACCAGTATTTGGTTTTATTGATTTTTCTCTATTTTTTTTTTTCACTGATGTCTACTCTGATCTTAATTTGTTCTTCTTCTTATTTTGTTTTAATTTTCTTCTTTTTCTAGTTTCATAAAGTGGAAACAGAGGTCAATAACTTGAGACCTTTCTTCATTTTTAATATATGTGTGTAGTACTGTAAAATTCCCCCTAAGTACTGCTTAGTGGCTTAGTACTTGAAATATGTTTTTATTGTTTTAGAGAGAGCGGAAGGGAGAGGGAGAGAGAGATAGAAACATCAATGAGCCTGGCCAGCATGGCTCAGTGATTGAGCATTGACCCATGCACCAAAAGGCTGCCGGTTTGATTCCCGGCCAGGGCACATACCTAGGTTATGGGCCCAATAACCAGTCAGGATGCATGCTGGAGGTGACCAGTCGATGTTTTCTCTCATCGATGTTTCTGTCTCTCTCCCTCTCCATTCCTCTCTCTCTAAAAATCAATAAAGGAAAAAAGGTTAAAACATCAGTGAGAGAGAAATAGCCAATGGCTGCCTCCTGCATGGCCCCCTACTGGGGATTGAGCCCCAAAACCTGGGCATTTGCCCTGACCAGGAATTGAACTGGTGACCTCTTGGTGCATGGGACAACACTCAATCCATTGAGAAGTTCCAGCTAGGTGGTACTTGAATTTTTTTTTTTTTTTTGGTCATTTTCATTCAAGTCAAAATATCTTCTAATTTCCCTTTTAATTTTACCTTTAATTGATGAATTATTTGGAACTGTGTTAGTTTTTAAATATTTAGGGATTTTCCAGAGATATTTTTGTTATTGATTTCTAATTTAATTCTATTGTTGTTAGAGAACATAGTTTGTATTATTTGTATCCTATTAAAGTTGTTGAGATGCATTTTATGGTCCATAGTATGATCTGTCTTACTGAATGTCCTAGGTGCCCTTAGAAAGGATGTGTATTTTGCTATTATTGGGTGAAATAGTCTATAAATGTCAATTAGGTTAAGGTGGTTGATTATATTCAAATAGTCAATGTTCTTTACTGACTTTCTTTCTTTTGGTTTTATCAATGATTGGGAGAGAAGTGTTGAAGTTTTTAACTAAGATTTTGGTTTTTCTGTTTGCAATTCGATCAGTTTTTACTTCATTTATTTTTAAATTTTGTTATTAGGTGCATAAATGTTTAAGATTCTTATGTGTTTCTTGATTAATTGATTCCTCTATCATTATGAAATGACCTTCTTTATTCCTAGTGCTGTATTTTGCTTTGAAATCTCCTTTGTCAGATGAACATAGCCACTCCAGTGTTCCTTTAACTGGTATTTAGCACATATCTTTTTCATCCTTTTACTTTTTAACCTATTTGTTACTTTATACTTAAAGTTTTTCCTTGTAGGCAGCATATAATTGGGTCCTTTAACATTTTCAAAACCAAAGATGTAATAAAGACTTTTAAGACATAAAAAGATCTTCACTATAAGAAACTGTGAAGGATAATCACGAGGAGAAATATTTATCTTTTTCATTAAAAAAAAAATTTTAATAGATTTTTTAGAGAGAGAAGAAGGGAGAGAGAGAGATAGAAACATCGATGTGAGAGAGAAATATCAACTGGCTGCCTCCTGCATGCCCCCTACTGGGGATTGAACCCGCAACCCAGACATGTGCCCTGACCAGTAATCAAACCAGGAACTTTCAATTCATGGGATGATGCTCAATCCACTGACCCATACTGGCTGGGCCAGAAATCCTTTTCTTCAGTACATCAAAAATGTTGCTTCATTTTCTTCTCACTTGCATTGTTTATGACCAGAAATCTGCTGTCATACTTGTCTTTGTTCCTCTATAGGTAACGTCTTTTTTATTTGGTGTTTGTGGCTACTTTTACAATATTCTCTTTTTCACTAATTTTGAACAATTTGATTATCATATGCTTGGTGTAGTCTTCTTTATGCTTCTTATGCTAACAAATTTGGAATATTTTGACCATTATTTTTTCAAATATTTTTTCCTCTCTCCCTTTGTTCTCTGGGGACTAAAATCACATGTATATTAGGTAACTTTCTTCATTTATTTATTTTTCTTTTCTATATGTGTTTCATTTTTAATAGTTTCTAGTGTTATGTTTTTATATTCACTAATCTTTCATTTTGTAATGTTCAATATTTCATAAAGCCTACCCATTGAAAGTTTTTTAATCCTCATCCAAGATTTTGTTTATTGTATTTTTTTAGAGAGAGGAAGAGACAGAGAGAGAGAGAGAGACATCAATATGAAAGAGAGATACATTGATTGATTGCCTCCTGTATGCGCAACAACCAGGGATCAAACCCGCAACCTAGGTATGTACCCTGACCGGGAATTGAACCTGTACCCTTTTGGTGTATGGGATGATATTCAAACCAACTGAACTACCTGGCCAGGGTGTTAATGTTTGCTTTTATACATTTTAACTTCCATCTGTAGAAGTTCAGTTAGGATCTTTTTATCTTCCATATTTCTACTTAATTTTGGAACACATGAAATACTGCTTTAATAACTTCTTTTAACATCCTCACTAAAGGTTATTTTTATTGATTTTAGAGAGAGGAGAAGGGAGAGAGATGAAGAGAGAGAAATGTCTATGTGACAGAAACACCCATCAGTTGCCTTGTATGTGTCCCCATGCCCCAACCAAGATTGAACCCTCAACCTTTTGGTGCATGAGACAATACTCTAACATGCTGGATCACACTGGCTAGGGCTTGTTTTAGTAACTTCTAATATCCTTGCTTGCTTTCCAATCATATGTATTAGTTTTGGCTCAGTTTTAATTGATTGGCTTATTTCTTTAATGCATTTATGTTTTCCTGCTACTTTGCATGTCTGCTAACTTGTGATTGATGTCAGGCATTGTGAATATTATTTTTTAAGGTGTTGGATATATTTGAATTCCTATAAACCTTCTTTTTTTTTTTTTTTTTTTTTTTTTTTTATCCTCACCCGAGGACACTTTTTCATTCTTTGTTCAGATAGAGCAGGAGGGAGAGAGAGAGAGAAACATCGATGTGAAAGGGACACATCGAGTGGCTGCCACCCGCACGACCAACCAGGGCCGGGGACAAACTGCAACCGAGGTACATGCCCTTAGCGGGAACCGAACCCGGGTCTCTCCGGACCGCAGGCCAACGCTCTAACCGCTGAGCCAAACCGGCCAGGGCCCTATAAACCTTCTTAATATTTGTTGTGAGATAGTTAATTCGCTTGGGAACTGATCCTTTCAAGTCTTGCCTGTAAGATTTATTTGTTGGAACTGGAACAGTACATAGTCTAGGGCTAATTAATTCCCACCACTGAGACAAGACCCTTTTGTGTATTCTACACAATGCCCCATAAATCTTGAGGTTTTCTAGCCTGGCTAGTGGGAAGAGGCACCATTCCTATTTCTGCATAAGTGTCTAGAGCTGTTATCTCTAATTCCTTCCCGTAATTCTTCCCTTGGCCTCAGCAAGTTTCCTTATGTACATACACTGATCAGTATTAAACCGAATCCTCAAGAGCAACTCTCCTAAAATCTTCTCAGATTTATTTCTGTGCAGTTTTCTTCTCTCTGTTATTTTGTCTTGTAAATTTTAGGTGCCTTGGTCTCTCTGGACTCTGAGCTTTGTATCCTGAACTCAGGAAATCTGTTGGATTTCACTGGGTT
Organism: Molossus molossus; assembly: GCF_014108415.1. NCBI lineage: Eukaryota > Metazoa > Chordata > Mammalia > Chiroptera > Molossidae > Molossus > Molossus molossus. Next base: position 31,646,478 of record NW_023425401.1, on the reverse strand, counting down.
TCCTCCTTGCACCGTGGCCCGGAAACTCTCTCAATGCTATGAGCTGGAGAAGTTGTTGGGCTCATCTTTTGTCTCTCCCCTCTCATGTATTACCGTCTTTCATCGCCTGACCTCTGGTATCTTGAAAACTGTTGTTTCATTCAAACTGCTATCTATTTTTTTTTAAAGCTGTTTCAGGCAGTGGATGAATCTCTATTACTTCACCTTGACCAGGAGCACAAATGTGTCTGGCTTGTATGTTAACTATGTGATCAGCAAAGCAAATGGCAAAACATAGAAATAAGGGAGGTGATATGGCATTCAGAAAAAAAAGTACCTTCGAGGAAATTACAAATAAAATCAGAAAATAAGTGCAACCCATCTTGTTGTTTGTTTGTTTGTGTGTGTGTGTTTTTAACCAGGCAACTACTTATGAAAGTACTAAAACATTTTGCTTTCTTAGGCTATTATAATAAATTAAGTGAATTGAAGATGGTAGAAGTAAAAAATGAAATAATAGGATGAAAGATCACCGGATAGAATAAGTCTGTATAGGCTGGGAAGTGCGTAAATGTCATTGAAATGTGGGGTTGCAGTGAGTAGGTCTGAGGGAGGGATTGTATTTTAAGAGGTTTTTTGTTGTCTTCTGAAGGGAACATAAGTGCAAATGCCATTATGATATTGCCAGGCAATGTGCTGAGCCAGCTAATGGGGAATGGGGCTGGGAGGGAGGCAAAGATTCTCAATGATGAGTAGATATCAATGAGAAATGAGGGTATTTTGTGGCCCCTAACTTTAAATTTGTATACCCAATAACAAGACCATTTAGTGGCTTATGATTTGAAGCCTCACAATTATATTTCCTCTGTGTCCTAGTGTATTAGATTCTTAGTAGGGTTTTGAACTGTTTGAAAGCAAAGATAAAATAAGAAAAATTGAGTCTGAGAGCAGGGATGTGGTTGCTCCTACCCTGAAGGAGGGACTTAGAGATTCCTTCATTCCTTGGGGAACATTGTCAGGAGGTGGTGATTTCTTCTTTCTCTCAATCTTTTCTTCGTTCTTGGCTGAAAGAGAAGGTGAGTGTTATTCCTGAATCCACCAGGCACCATCGTCTCTGCTGTGGTGGAATAGAGACATCACTGTCAATGATGGAAGTGAAATCAATTCTAGAAAGATACCAGGAAAACACATGTTCTTCAAGATGGTGATAGGTGTTTGAGAAAATCTAGAGGTTTGAGAAAGTTCTAGAGGTCTTTTCATGTTTTAAAGTTATTTCCATTTGCCTAACAGAACAGTAATAGCCTCATTAGCCTTTTATGAAGTAAACTTTTTTTGGCTTATTCTCCAAGTTTTGTCAAATGTTCTTATGTAGTATTATGTTTTGATCTCTGGTTTAAATGAATTTATAAGGATTCCCATGTAACAATGCCAGTATTTTCTTGAGAATGATGTGGGTTGTGTTCTTGAGCAAACTGACAATCTTTGACTCTTCAATAACACCTAGTCAAACTCTCTACAGAAATTGAAATATGGAACAGCATCTTGTGTGTGTGTGCACGCTGTGTCTGTATAAAAATGTAATAGTAAACGCATTTGAGAATCTATAAATATGGAATAAATTCAGACCCATGAAGACTTTAATAAAATTGGTTTTAACAGATCCAATCAAGATTTTGTCACAAGAGTGAGAGAAAGCACTTTGCCCACCTCTTAAAATACTCACGTATTCAGTCCCCAAACATTACTTAAGAAGCTGCTCTCAGCCCATCTTTGTTCTTTGCCCTCAAAAATCTTGTGAAACCAAATATGAGATATTTTATATTCCATACTAGCGACTGGATTTTTAAATATATATATATATATATAATTTAATTCTTACCTGAGGATACTTTTTTCCCATTTATCTTCAGATAGAGTGGGAGGGAGGAAGGGAGGGAGAGAGAGAGAAAGAGAGAGAGACATCAATGTCAGAGGGACAAATCAACTGGTTGCCTCCCGCACCACCCCGACAAGGGCCAGGACGAACCGCAACCAAGGTACATGTCCTTGACCGGAATCGAACCTGTGACTCTTTGGTCATTGGGCCAACACTCTAATTGCTGAGCCAAACTGGCCAGGGCTAAAGCATTCCTTTTATTTATCCCACATCAGAAAAATGAATATGGCCAGTTGGTAATGATGTATGCTTATATGTTGGTACTCAATGTCTTGAAGAATTCTATAATGTTATAGCATTATGTTAAAACTTCTATAGAAGGTTGTTCATAAATGTCAATTCAATAAAAGGCCATTCCTATAAAAATGTTTATATTACTGTTGTTTGTATGTATGTAATGTTGGAGAAAACTCATTCTTGAACCTTCTGTCCTGAGAATTCTGAACTTTTAATTTCCTTTGTAAAGTGGGCATTTTATAGCAGAACCTTCGCCAATGTTGTCAAGCACCAATGTTATAACCATGACTGTTTTGACTCCTCTCCTCCTGGAAATTTGTGAGCTTTACTTGTGATATGAAATTCAAAGCAAACCCTTTGGCTGTTCCTATTGACTGCATTTGCTTCTGTTCAGGAAAAACTCTTCAGTTGCCAAACTAACATCTCTGCACAGTAAGATGTAAATATCATGGAAGCAAAATAAATACTTCTTTAAATGATTTTTTTAAATGTAAACATAAGAAATGGAAACTCATCCTTCTTGATTTAATCAGAAAAGATTACCCATCACACTGCGTCTGAGTCCTTGAAGGGAAACACCCACTCTGAACATGAACGATAAGTCGGGTGTGGTGAGGGGGTACCACGCCAGGCTCACTTCCTCTGTGTGGGGCGGGCCCCGGGTCACTTTCTTGTGTGGTGTCCCAGCTCTAGAAATCAGTGCTTGGGATGTCACACCTTGACCCCTAATTACACTAGAGTGTGGTGTTTGGAAGATGAATTCCTTTTATCATTTGCTAAAACTTCTTTCATAGTACATGGTTTTTCATGCCCTTCGCTCCCTATATTCTCTTTTTCTGTGGACGCAGCATGATCTCATTTGACTTTAGGGCCACATTTTCTGTCTTGTCTTCTTTTCTGAGCTTTTTTTTTTTTTTTTTTTTTTTTTATCCTCACCCGAGGACATTTTTCCATTTTTTGTTCAGGTAGAGTGGGAGGGAGAGAGAGAGGAACAGAGAGAGAGAAACATCGATGTGAAAGGGACACATCGAGTGGCTGCCACCCGCACGACCAACCAGGGCCGGGGACAAACTGCAACCAAGGTACATGCCCTTAGCGGGAACCAAACCCGGGTCTCTCCAGACCGCAGGCCGACGCTCTAACCGCTGAGCCAAACCGGCCAGGGCTGAGCTTTTTTTTTTTTTAAAAAAAAAATCTCATACAATTAGGAAACTCCTTACCACAAACCCATGCACTGAGGTACTCATTTTTACCCCAAAGCACACCTTCCTCTGGATTCCCCTATGTCCTCCAAGTATACCACCTGCTTTTCCTCCCTTAAGGCATGAAGTCTTGAAATAACTTCCAGTCTGTTATTTTTCCTTTACCTTCCATAGCAAGTAAATTGCTAAGGTCTACCCTTAAGTCTTTTCCAGAGTCACCAAACCATAGCATTTCCTTTATGTTCCCAGTGATGTCACCTTTGAGTGCTTTATCATCACCCTGGACCAGGTCTCCACACTGGATCGACCGCTGGTCACAAACCAGTAATCATCTCTCCGGCTGTCCCCTTGGAATCGGGCTTTGCCTGGATTCTCTGTAGTTATGAACCCGCCCGTCTTTGCTTCCAGGTTCTTTCTCAACCCCCTTCTCTCCACACTCCGCGGCTAAGGTCCACACGCAGCCTCTGCTTGCTCATGTGTCAAACGGAGATGTAGACCCCATGCCTCACCCAGCTGCTATACTAATGTACTTTAAAGCTGTCAGTTTCTCACTTAGTAACCTTTAGTAATTCCTCATCGACCACAGCATGAAGTCCACGTTCCTGAGCCTGAGATTTAAAGCTCTCTAGTCATCCGGACTCAATGTGCCTCTAATTTTATCTCCTACTGCTCCTCAGCTTAAAGCTTCTGTGCTGAAAAACTGGTCTCTCGGGCATAAAGTAGGAACTCAGGCTTCAGGTTACAGAGCATCCTCCCTAGAATGTCCTCCATCCTTTCAACTCGGCTGAGTCCTGCTTGTCCTTCCAGACTCCGGCAGGCCTCTGTTCTCTGCGGAACTTGCTTCGTTTCCCCAAACTAATCTGCCCGTTAGACTCTCCTGCCCACGTATTGTGTGAATTCTCATATTAGCTCTTATTATTGGCTACCTTTCATTTTTGTTTGCCTTTTATTTATTTACTTATTATTTTTAATGACTTTATTTATTTATTTATTTATTCTTAACCAAAGATAATATCTTTTTTCATTGATTTCTAGATAGAATGGAGGGAAGGGAGGGAGGGAGAGAGAGAGAGAGAGAGAGAAACATCAAGACACATCAATTGGTTGCCTCCCACAGGACCCCAACTGGGGGAACCAGGGATTGAACCTGCAACCCTCTGGTCTGCAGGCTGATGCTCTAACCGCCGAGCAAAACCGGCCCAGGCTTTGTTTGCCTTTTAATGTGGATATTCGATGTCCTCATTCTCTCTGTGTTGTAGGCATCTGGCATTGTGCTGTGCTGCAAGAATTGTATATGGTTGCTGGTAATGCTGTTGGCTGGCGCAGTGCCTTCGCCAGTTGTCGGGGACAGGGTGCGACCCACATACCGTTTCTGGACAAGGAAGAAACTGGGGCCATTAGCACGCTCTCTGTCGTAGGGGCCTCTTCTTTGAGAAACCTCAGAAATTTGTAAGCAGCACGAGGAAAAATGTCTCTGGTAGCACCATTAATACATCCTGGGGATGAAACAGTCACATGCAAATAATCAGGAATAAAGCCCAGCAGGATTGAGTCTGGGCCCATTGCAGACATTCTTTTATTCCTTGCCTTTGGCCTCCTTTGGCGACTGGCCAAATAGCTCTTTGTCTCTGAGCACATCTGTTCCTGGTTTTATCTGCTTGACTTCCAGGCCCCTTCCCTGCTCTAGAGGCTGCTCTTTATTTCAGTGACCCCTTTTGGTTTCTTGGCTTCTGACCCGAGTTCCTGAGTCTGCACCTTATTTACCCACGCTCCTCGCCTGCACCGGGTCTAACCAGTATATCCTCAACATTATGACTTCCGGGCATTGAACACGCTGAGTCTGCTATTCAAAGGCCATCACTGAGAATCTTTTGTGATTTATAATTTCTGATATTTGAAGAGTTTTTAGGTGCTTGAGGTACATTTTTACACTGGCTGTGTCTTCATAGAGGCTCTTGCACATTGACATTTTAAAAAAATCCTACTAATGCCAGGCTCAGTCTGTCTTGCAGCTTTGCCTCTCAATATCGGTATTGCACAGAAAATGAGTCGTCACTCTGATACATGCGTGTCTGCAAAGTTCTCATGGTAGCACCTTGCTTAAAGCTTTAGCTGCGAGTTCTCTGATGTTAGGTTCCTTCATGCGTCCAATAGAGGTAGTATAGCAGTATTTATGCAATTGTATTCATCTGTCTTCAGTATGAAATGCAAAAACATCAAGTTTGCTGTATGCAATGCATTGTGGTCTGAAATTAGGGCATCACTGTACCTAACCGATTCATGAAGAATTTGGGGATGCGTATGCCAGTGGTGGAGGACATGCTGAGGTTCTCTGAATACTTTCATGCCCCTTGGGAAGCATGTTAGGTAATGAGGTCCCTCCTGAATCCATCTTCCCACAATAGTCAGATTTGGCTGCTGGTTGGGGCCATTGGGCATCAATGAGGATTGATATTTATGACAAAAGCCTTTTTCAGCTCCCCTGCTTAATCTTATCACTGAACATTAAGAAAACTTAAGCACGGGGCAACTCAATGTCCACATGCAAAATAATGAAATTGTAACCTAATTCACACCACATGCAAAATTAACTCAAAAATAGATAAAAGACCTAAATGTTGGAGCTAAAACAAATTTATTTAAAAACTCTTTGGAGAAACATATGTATCAATTTATGATCTTAGATTGGGCAATAGTTTCTTAGACAAGGCACCAAAAGCACAAGCAGCCAATGAAAACACAGACAAATTCACTGTTAAAATGTAAAACGTTAGTATTTCAAAAGACACCATCAAGAAAATGAAAAGGCAGCCCACAGAATGGAGGAAAATATTTGCAAATCATATATCTGATAAGGGTCTAGTATCTAAAATATATGAAAATCTCTAACAGCTCAACAATAAAAAACAAAACAAAACACAAATAACCCAATTTTAAAAGGGGCAAAGAATTTGAATAGGCATTTCTCCAAAGAAGGTATAGAAATGGCCAATAAGCAAGTGGAAAGATGTTCAACATCATTACCAGCAGGGAAATACAAATCAAAATCACAGAGAGATGCCCCTTCACATTCACTGGATGGCTGTAATAAAAAAGACGTACCAATAAGGGCTGACAAGGATGTGAAGATATTAGAACCCTCTTACACTGCCGGTGAAAATGGAAGATGGTACAGCCCCTTTGGGAAATAGTTTGGCATTTCCTTTGAAAGTTAGGCATAGAATTACCATATAGTCTAGCAGTGCCAATCCTATTTCCATATAGATTCCAAGAAACAGTGCGTCCACACAAAAATGTGTACACAAATGTTCATGCCAGTATTATTCCTAGTAGACAAAAGTGAAACAACCCAAATGTCCACCCGCTGATGAATGGATGAATGGTAATGTGGTACATCCATACAGTGGAATTATTCTTCATCAATAAAAAGGAATGTCATTCTGCCACATGCTATAACATGGGTGAACCTGAAAACATTAAACTAAGTGGAAGAAGCCAGACACAAAAAGCCACATATTGTATTATTCCATATATATGAAAGACAAAACATAGATTAGTGGTTGCCGGGAGCTCTTTAGATAGTGGTGGGTTTACACAAGTTTGTGAATATACTAAAAAACACCAAATTGTGTACTTTAACAGGGGAATTTTAGAGTATGCAAATTTTATTGCAATACAAAAATTAAAGCAGAGCCTTGGTCTTGAGCTCTGATCCAAGAGCTCTGTTTTCACTTGCCATTTACAACCAACTCCCACCATCCTTACCCTTGTCATGTCAACATTATTTTCCCATTTAAATTCTTCACCTGCATTTGTAAAGGCAGCTGGATCCTACTTTCTTGGGAATGTAATGGGTTTTCTTTAGCACTTCACATGTAGGCACAGAACAATGACTCCATGTTTTCAGGTCACAGGTACAGTGACTTCAGAAGCGGAAGTTCCATTGTTCATGGCTTTGAAAGGAATAGAGGTCTTTTTAAAAAAAAGACAAAGCCGGGGTACCCTACTTTGATTTTCTTAATCTTTGAAATGGCAGAAGAACCACATAGTGTCAATGTATCAGAATTTCAATGGCAATGTACATATTTCTCATGCTGTTCAGGACAGAATCTTTCTATTTGGGAGTAAGTCTGCATAACCCTTTCTTCAACGTTGGTACATCATAGGCCAAACTTAAGTCACACTTTGCGCTTCATTTTCCTTGGAAAGTAAAACGTTATTTAGGAAAGCTGTGCTCACCTTATTGAGGCTGGATAGATAAAGACATGTCAAGTGATCCAGAAACAGAACAGGTAATGGGGACAGTGATTCACGCAAGAGAGCCGTCTTCCTGTGACTCATAATATCCAACCAAGGACCTTGGACAGACCTGAGTAGACTGGACTGTGTTAGTGGTGGACTAGAAATCTATTCACCGTAAGCATTGGCAGATAACCTCAAACTTCAGATAGCTTCCATTTTTATTCTTTATCAAGAAACATTTCAACTTTGGCGCAGTGTGGGCTTGCTCAGCCAAGCTGATAGGACCAGATGGAGAGGAAGTATCCAGAACTTTACGTGGGAAATCTAACCCCCAAGCCTTGGGGGACATGTGGGCCTCATGTCACTAACCATGCCAAGTCAGCCTCTGAGGGGCCATAGGTTTGTTGCCCAGCATCTGTGGCATCCCCTGGCTAGTATATTAGTGGTAGCTCTAGGACCGACTCTGGTGCCTGCCTCTTACTGTGTGGTGCACTGCAGTCTCCTTGGCCGGGCACTCATCCTGTCACTCTCTCCCTCGCTGTTCATCTTTGCTCCTGGCCCGTCTCGTGGTGCTCCATCAGCTGGGTCCAGAGACATCCTCCCTATTCCGTGGGACTAAAGCCTCATCCTCTAGGATTTGGCTGCAGGGTGGGGAGGTCCAAGTGAATCTTGTTAAACAACGAATCTCTATTTTACATTCTAATATTTCTGAATCCATGGTATTCAGCCTTTAGCAAGCCTCAGAATCACGGGGCGGGGGCTGGTTCCGCAGAGTTTCTGGTTCCGCAGGGTGTGAATTTTCACTCTGACATGTTCCAGGCACTGCTGCTGCTGGGCAGGGAGCACACTTGGGGACCTCTTCCTGAGGACTTCTCCCCTGGGGGTTTTCTCTGTGTTTGTTAAATGGCACACAACGGATACGAATAAATGAGGCCTTATAGTTCTTAGGTGATTTTGAATCATTTTCTTATTATTATTTAGAACATTATATACATTTAGTTTGGTATATTTAAAAATTTATCAAAGCTTCTTATAGAATCAATTACCAAGGTGGAAATACTCAGTGTGTTTTGATAGTAATGCCATGTTCACCATTGTATAGATAATTGAAATCTTGACAAACATTTCTGCATCATACCTTCTGCCTCTTCCTCCTCCAATTCTTCTCTTTTCCCCTCCTGTTCCTTCTCAAACATTTATTTAGTGCCTGCTGTGTACCTGACAGTGAAGTAAGGCCCAGGGTACAGAGACACATCAGTAAGAGATCAATAAGGAAGTTTGCAGTCAGGTCAGACAAGAAAAGAGGTGAGAACCCATTGACCTGTAACAGGGGTGATAGTGGAAGTTTGTGTGTGTATAGTAGTGAGGGGAGGAGTTTAGCAGGAGGGGGTGGGACAGCCGGGAAGGTGTCCCAGAGTCAGAACTGAGAGCCAACGTAGAATGATAGCCCAATTAGAAGGAAAGGGAGTTATAGTAGCATTAATGGTACAATGGTGTTTTTTGTTTTGTTCTATTTTTTGTTAATCCTCACCCAAGGATTTTTTTCCCATTAATTTTTTAGATAGAGTGGAAGGGAGGGAGAGGGAGAGAAAGAGAGAGAGAAACATCAATATGAGAGAGACACATCGACTTGTTGCCTCCTGCCCGACCCCGACAGGGGCTGGAGATTGAACCTGTAACCTAGGTACATGCCCTTGACTGGGAATCAAACCTTCAGGCCAATACTCTAAACTGCTGAGCAAAACTGGCCAGGGCACAATGGTGGATCCCCCCCCCCAATTCACTAAATAGTTTAATTTTCACCCTTGAATAAGAGAACTATGGAGTAGTAAGACCTTGAGCAAAATAAACATGGTGCTCAGTTTATACTTTTCAAGAAAATAACTATTGTATAATTCAACTCTAGGACAATAACTTTGTCAGCTGATAAAATTGTAGAAACATTTCAAGGAGGTTGAAGAAGATCTGTCACACGGTGTATCAATGGATGATTGTGGGTCAGCGGAGACAAGCAGACCCTTTTCCTCCTGGGACTGGTCCCGGAGAAACTCAGAAGTGAGGCCTGTTTGAGAGAACACATCTTTGCCAAGGAAGGGCGCCACCTTCTGGTCAGCCTTTCTGAACCGGCTAGGGCAGCGAACAGTTGTATGGTACCCAGCTTGGAAACATGACCCTTCGGTTGGGTCCTGAGAATCTAGGTCTGGCCACTCCCCAAGAATCCTTTCTCATGATTATAAAATGAGCACATGTGCTTGGACCTCTACTTTAGTCGGTTGTAAGGGTGTGTCTCAGTGAGTGATGATCATACGGCATTAGAACAAAGCAGGAGGACAGGGCCAACGCAGCACAGTTTTAGGAACGTGGCCCTTGGTGCTGTTGGACAGAGTCAAGACCTACGTCTGTCACTGCCTTTGCAGTTTTGAGTAAATTATGTAACATCACTGAGCCTAAATTATCTCATCTATGAAATTGGAATATGATGTAAAATTTTCATAAGAATAAAACAAGATAATACATGAAAAGTGTTAACGCACTTACTAAAACAATGGCAAAACAGTTCCAAAGAACAAAAGCATTTGACATAATAAGCATTTAGTCAATCTGGAGATTGCATGGAAAGACACAGTAATCTACCAGTACCCTGTAAGAAGTGTTACATAGGAGTTGCTTCAAAATTATAAAACACTGGAGACAACAAAATCATCCGCAAGCAGGAAGAACCATAAATCTATCACCGTATCAACTGATCACATTGGGAGAATCATATGGTCACAACCCAACTTTTATTTATTTATTTATTTATTTATTATCCTCACCCAAGGACATTTTTCCATTTTTTGTTCAGGCAGAGTGGGGGTGAGAGAGAGGAAAAGAGAGAGAGAGAGAAACATCGATGTGAAAGGGACACATCGAGTGGCTGCCACCCACACAACCGACCAGGGCCGGGGACAAACTGCAACCGAGGTACATGCCCTTAGCGGGAACCGAACCCGGGTCTCTCAGGACCGCAGGCCGACGCTCTAACCACTGAGCAAAACCGGCCAGGGCAGTATTTATTTTTGATGGCTGGGCTGAGTTGGGACCCTGTACTCCCAAACACAGCAGTGAGATGTTTGACACTTTTCAATAATTACTGAGAAGAGAAAATATTTTGTTTAGTGGGATTAGATCACATATTCAAGTTAAGTTTTGAAAACAGGAGTTCCATGGTGATAATACTTTTAGTTAAAGAAAAAGCAAATGGACTCCCCCAAGCAGCCAGAACCGGTCCATGTGCCCATACAGAGACATTAGGGGTGTGAGTCTTATGTATTACTGGTACATTGATCCTCAGATCTACTATTTTAAAGAACTTTTTATTTAGAACATTCATAAATCTGCAAATATAAGCATTATGACAATAAGTCAAAAAGATACACTAAAAGTAAACGTACTTGAGTCAGGAGCTGCTTACTATGTACCAGGCACTAAATGAAGTGCTTTACAAGTGTTTAGTCTTCACAATAATGCAGTGATATGTACCCATTTTACAGGTAAGAAACATGAGGCTTAGAGGGGTTTGTCACTTGTCCAAAGCTTTCACATCCATTCGGCTGGTAAGTGACAGAGCAGGGATGTGAACCCTGTTTCTGTACGAGTTCGTGACTTTACCATTACATTGCTGCCCCTCCAGTTGCTTTCAATTTGCTACGGTGGATTATCAGATTACAGATCAGCCTCCTATTGCCCAGTGCCTGCTGCTGGTCACCCAACAAGATAGGCCTACAGTTTATGTCTCATTCATAAGATGAACTGGAGTCCTGCCTTCAGCTGTAGGCACCTCTTACTGGGACTGTGGAGGTCTCTGTGCTGCACATAGGTGCCCCTTGAAGCCTAAGGCCATGTAACCTCTCCATGCCAGGGGTGACCCCGATTTGAAGTGGTGGGGTGTGTTACCGGTCCATGTTCCTTTTCCATCTCTTGGCTTGTGATGGAGACTGACCTGTTGGGGTCTCAGAAAGGAGTTCTGGGCTGCTCAGCACCAGGAAGGGCTTTGCCTCAAGCTGTCATGGGTGTCTCTTCATGTTTTCTTCTTCCCGTGCTTGGAGAAAGACCCCCTTCAGGAAGGAAAACATTCATCGCTGACCTAAGAGGTTTTAAAATAATACCTGAATTTCTTACTTTGAAACTTTCAACCTTTTACCTTGTTTGGTACTTTTTCTTTTTTTAGTACCAAGTGTTTTCCCCTAATTCTGTGGGAGGAGGCTGTGTGGAATGGCTGGGGACCCAGCCTGACCCTCCTGTGCACTCGGTGGTCCAGACTTCTGGGTGAAGGAGGCCCGTGCAGCCCCGGCCTGCTGGAGCGTGGGTGACAGTCATGTCGTTGGGGCTGCAGGCGGCCAGCTGGCTTTGCCCTGCAAACCAGCCGTTGTTCGTTTGTGTCCACGTTGCGTGCACCTTAGACCTTACCTCAGCTGTTTTAGTAACTCAGAGACCAGAAGACATTTTTGTTTTCCAGGAATTCTTGGGAAATCGTGCATAGAAATTCCTGGCTGTGCTGTGCACGCTCTTTCATTTGATTATGACTGTACTAGAAGTTAAACACAATGAGTCTGCCGTCTGCTAGTAGAATGAGAAACAATGGCGTGAATAGAGTGTGCTCCTCCTCGTCCTACGGAGCTGGGGGCGTGGGGTTTGGGCTCAGTGGTTATTTCACCTTTCTCTCCTTTCCCCTCTGACACATACATACTGTAAACCTGTACATTTTTAAGAAATAAAGTAGGATATGTTCAGTATTATTACTAAAAGTATATACAAAAACTATTGTTGCAGAAACTGTCATAAGTATACACGTCTGTGAATTATGTACATATGTACATGTAGTATCTACATTATGTGTGAGTGGTTCATATACGTTACCCGTAACAGTCCTGATAGTAAGTGCTGGTCTAAACCCCCATTTTACAGACGAGGAAATGGAGGCACAGAGAGGTTAGATGGCTTGTCCACAATCACACGCACAGCTGCGAAGCGGCGGGGCTGGGGTTCATGTGCTTGGCCCCCAGACGGCTGCCGCCATAGCGGGCTGTTACTGGGTGACTCGGGAGGCATCCGGATTTTTGCAGTAACTCAGGAATCACCATCGAGAACCTTAGCGAGGAGCTTGGCTTTAGTGGGAAAAACACTGGGCCAGGTCTCAGGCCAACAGTGTTTCTCACTTTCCTCTTCCATAAGCTGGAGATGATGGCAGCACCTGCCCACGGGCCTCACAGAGGAGCAGGGCATCTGACAACACTGGGAGTCCTCCCAAGCACTCAGAGATGATGATTTCCGTGGTCACAGTTCCTTCGGGGATCCCAAGCCCGAGCTTTATCGCCGTTAGCCCAGGGGCCGCTTCACTCTGTATCTGTGCCTTTGAGCAAATTCACTTGCTGATCTGTGTTAGTTGCCTTCCGGAGAAGCGAGAGATGTTTCACTCCCCCTTGGAATATTCTCATCGCTGCCACAGACAACATGCCACTCCACTAAGGAATCATCTCTCTCCACATTCGAGAAGCATATTTTCCTTTTGTTCCCTCTACCTAAGAGACTAGAATTGTATATTACAAATGAGAATTCCCTTTACGAGTTTAAAGCAAGCAAAATCAAAGATGCTCAGAATGGAAGGGGCTGGACCGAGACCTTGTTTAATAGAGAGAAAAACCAAGGGTCAGCCTGAGGGACCCATCTGACATTGCCCAGCACATTAGCCGCGACTTCCTGCCCAGGGTCAGTTCTACTTGCTCCCTGACTCTGGCGCTGGAAGCTAAGGGTATTTGGGCTTTGGTACAGTTCTCTGTTTTATTACTGATAGCGTTTCTGCATGGACTGCTGTCCCCCTCTAAGCATTTGTCCTTTGCTCCTTGCAGACGAAGACTACACAAACTGGGAGTGTCGAAGGTCACCCAAGTGGATTTCCTGCCCAGGGAAGTAGTATCCTACTCCAAGGAGACCCAGACTCCTCTGGCTACACATCAGTCTGAAGGTGAACTATGTCTTTTGTTTACTTTCCATCTTATCTTTGGGGAAGTCGCCAGGGAGTGACGTCCTTCTTGTTGATATCATATTTTACCATAAGAGGTCTTCACAGGACAAAAGCGTAATGACCCACCGAGGCTGAGTCTCCTTGGCCTCTGGAGAAGGAAGCCAGTGACTTCCAAAGGACCCAGGAACTTTAACACGGATGACTTAAGGAGCTCACACTTGGTCAAGACTGTGTGAGAGGCAGGGGCATCCTCAAAGGGTGATGGGATAGGAACTGTTCTGAATTTGATCGCTAGGAAGAGTGTGTGCACATTAAGGTTCATGACTTGCGGGAGGCAGCAAACGACAGCCCACCACCTGTTCCTCAAAATCGTATTCTGGAGTACAGCCGCACCCAGCTGTTGATGTTGATATGGTTGACAGAGAGTTTATGGCTTGCACAGCCCCAGATCTTTATTATCATCTGGCGCTTCACAGAAAAGCTTTGCTGACCCCTGATTTGCTTTGCCAATTCAGATGACAACACACTAGAGTTTATACCATAATTTGAGGCAAGCCCAGCAGAGGCGCATGGAAACTGAACTCCTGGCTCCTTCATACATGCCAGGGAGCATCCAGTGGAAAATCTGCATTCAGATATCTGGATCAAAAAAAGAATACATTAATAAGAAAAGTTAAAGTTGATAAATCAGAATGCTTCCTGGATGTCAAATATTACCCCAAGGCAGTAGAGGGTCTGAAGTGTGGACTTGGAGCAGGATGCGCAGAGATGGCATTGCTCGAGAGCAGCACTGTGGTTAGAGCTGAGCACGTTCTGTTTGTACCTGATGTTGTTTTACTGTTTGGGGTGCTGAAGAGGATGTCAGAATCTGGCTTCACCGTTGTTATGTAGTAAATACTGTACAAAAGCCACGAGAAGGAAAAATGATTCTCATTTCCTGCTTGGTTTATAGCAAATGTATAAATCAGTGCGGTTTGGTTTGTGTGAGCTACAGAGCTTTTCAGTTTCGGTTTTAAACACGCAATGTCCAAGGCAAAGTGAAATGGGTTCCTTGAAGCAGAAGGCTGCCTACAGGCCTTCTGAGGAACTTTCCTGGGTAATGCTGACCGGCGTGGGGGTGATTCTTAGCAGGGCCTCCGTTTTTTTTCAAGTCTGATTGGAAATGAATTTTTAGACGCAAACAAATAGCTCCCCCTGGTGGTAAAAGTTTAAACCACCCACTGCAACAAACACAAGACCTGTATATTAATACGGCAGAAAATGCCAAGTTGGAAAAGCCTTTGGGAGTTCACCTAGTCTATCCTTGGGCCTCCAGGCAGATCAGGAAGATTGTTAAAACAAAACAAAACAAAACAAAACAAAACAAAACACAGCCTCGCCACCCAACCCCAGCATTTGTTTCAGTTAATTCTCTGCCAGAGGTATTTGCTGACTGTAACCCGAGGTATGTTTAGCCCCAAATTCAACTCATAACATAAAGTTATACAACTGAAATAGGAGAAGGAGTGAATTCTTTTTTATTTACTTATTTTTTAATGTGGAGACTTCAGATATTGGAAAAGAAATATTTACAAGGGAAGATACACTCCGAATGACTAGGCATCAACCCTAAACTTGTGAACTGGATACATCAGATGAAAGGCCTGTGCGCTCCATTAATGACGCGAAGACAGCGGGGGACCCCTCGCTGCACTGCGGTCCCAGCAGCAGGAGAGAAGGGATTTATTTCGCAGCTATTGGCAGGAGGCCGTTCTGTTTTGTTAATAAGACTCCTGTTGTGGTGATGGGTGTTTCAGTAGTTTGGATTCCACAGTCCAGACGAACTCAGAAGTAGCGGCTGTAGCTCTAGGCATTAAAGCAATCCCCTGTGGTGGCTTCGACAGGAAGCACTTTAGATCTGGGGTCAACAGACTGTCCTCTCACCACAGATGACCCCTTGACCTTTGGCTGCCTGGAGCCGCCCAGCCACCTGGCTGACGAAGGTGCCCAGGGCTTGTGTTCCACCTGCCCTGTGAAGGGAGGTGGCAGAGGGAGAGCCAGGGGCAGCAGTGGGCAGCAGTGGGCCGCAGTGGGCGGCCGGCCGCTTCTACCACGTGGCAGGCTGGGGTCGGCTTCCAGTTTGGGGGCTTGAGCCATGGCAATGTTTCCACGACAACTGCAGCCAGTTAGAGGCAGGCAACAGCAAACTACTGAATTTATAACACAGTGAGGCTCTTGAATGGGTCATATTTAAAGCTGTGGTGTAGATAAGATCCACTTTAGCTCATTATTGCCCATAGTGTGAAGGAGTGATGATTATTTGTTAAGTCATGATGTGACAGTGGACAATTTAATACATTCAAACCAGTGATCTCGGAGCATTGGTCGGGTCTCCATCTAACGGAGTTCTTGTGCATTCGGCTTTTTACATGTTCTCACTTTATTCTTTAAAATGAAAGGGAAGGTACTTGAAATTTGCCTAAGCTTCACTCTTTTCTCCACTGTGTACTAAAATGAATAGTCTCTTAATTTGTGATCATAATGACCTGTTACGATAAACACTCCAGGGAATGGCCGCAACCCAGAAGGTTTAGGAATGACGTCTGCATGAACACTGTTCTTTTCCGTACAAGTTTAGACCTTCCCTCTCTGCATACAGGCCATTAGTGCAGAGAGAGAAGGCTGAGAATAGGAAACACTGATTTGGGGGGAGCAGGATCTCTCTACCCCACAAATATTTTAAACACATGCTTTTTATTCCCAAGTAGTAAAAAAAGTGTGTGTGTGTGGGGGGGGGGGATATGGTTCCTTGTCAAACTATCTCTGCCTTTCTTGTTATTAATATTTCCCTTAACTGACTGTGAGGTCCTGATAATAGTTAGGAAGCCAGCCTTCTGCATCTAAATTATAGCGGCTAAGTGACTGTCTCATGATAGGCACCCAGTAAATGCTGTTGAATGATAAAGATGCTGCCAGACATCTTAGTGATTCTGAGCTCTGTAATGATCCCTCGGAAAATGAGAATTTAGTCCCCCGCTAGAAAGATGCAGACCCATCTGGAGGGAGGAAAAGGAAGAGGCGACTTCTGCACACTGTTGATAGTTTTGAAGAGTTCTCTGATCCTCCTCTTCTCTTCCTCATATCTTATAAATTGGACTTAGTGGCTTCTTGTTGGTCACCCCTAACCCTTCACTCCCCTCCCAGGTCCTATTTCTTGCATCCAAGAAAGACCAGTTTTCTTGCCTCTTCCAAGGTGCTCTGCAGCCTCCTGCCTTGCACACACTGTCTCCCTGCCCGGAGGGCTCTCTCCAGTCTGCCTTCCTTCAGGACCACAATTCAAGGTCAGCTCCTTGGTAATTCCTCTTCTGGTTGATCCCCCCTCACAGGGCACAGTTCATTTCCCTCGTATTGCCAGTATTGAATTATTATTTAAATGTCTACCTTTTAGACTTTCTCCTTGAAGGCAGGGTGTATGTATGTGTGTGTGTTTTTTTTCTTTATTGATTTTAGACAGAGAGGAAGGGAGAGGGAGAGAGAGATAGAAACATCAATGAGAAAGAACATCAATTGGCCACCTCCTGCATGCCCCCCATTGGAGATTTGGCCCATAACCTCGGCATGTGCCCTGACTGGGAATTGAACCAGGACCCCTTGGTGCATGGGTCGAAGCTCAACTACTGAGCCACTCCGGCCGGGCCAGGGTGTGTGTTTTTTACCTCCAGGCCCAACACAGTGGCTGGCACAAAGAAAGGGCCCAATAGATATCAATGGAAGAAATGAAGAAAGAGATGATCCTGGAGAAATTTTTAAAAAGGAAGAGGAAATGCTTATTGCATTTCAGGGAAGGTGCATTAGGGCTACGTTGGTGTTCTGGGTTTTTTAAGGGAATGGTATGAAAGTAAGATTGTGCGGGGACGGGAGTTCAACGTTTCTCTGCAGCCAGCCCTGTCTTTCCGCTCCCAGGCCGGTACAGACAGCGACTGCCCGCGAACATGACACAGTGATAAGAACTACAGGAGAAAGACACGCAGGCAGCCTGGGTTGGCCGGGGACAGAGCAAAGCAGTCATCAGGTTTTTCCTGCGCACAGGTGCTATTTCAAGTACCTTGGGTTTGGAGCAGGTGTGCAGGAAGGTGGCTAAGGATGGTTCTTGTTTCACCTTTGTACTTTTAAAAACATATTTTCTAGGTTGGTTGGGGAAAATTTCTGCCTTGGTTCCCTATCCTCACAAGCACATACTCCATACAGAAGCTGCAAATGTAGAGATAGTTGCCCCTAATAGCCGAGTCCAGCACTGTCTAATAGAAACATAATGAGCCATTGATTTTACTAATATGATTTACTTAATCCAATATGTTAAAAACATTATTATTTCTATATGTAATCAACATTAAAATTATCAGTGAGATATTGTATATTCTTTTTTAATATGTTTTTATTAAATTTTTTGTTTAGAGAAAGTAGAAGGCAGAGAGAGAATAGAAATATCCATGTGAGGGAGAAACATCCATCAGCTGCCTCCTGCACGCCCCCTACTGGGGATCGAGCCTGAAACCCAGGCATGTGCCCTGATTAGGAATCAAGCCAGGACCTCACAGTCTATGGAGTGACGCTCAATCCACTGAGCCACACCAGCAGGGCTGTATATTCTTTTTATATTAAATCTTCACAATTAATTTATATTTTATACTTACAGCATATCCCAATTCAAACACTAATTTTTTGTTGTTGGAAATACTTGAAATGTAAGATTTTTTAAAATACCCATGTTGCAGGTTTGATCCCTGGTTGTGGTATGTACAGGAGGCAAACTATCAATGTTTCTCTCACACATCGATGTTTCTCTCTCTCTCCCTCACCCTTATTTTCTCTCTAAAATCAATTTTAAAAAATTAAACTTAACTAAAAGAAAAAATTAAGCTCCTTTGTTGCATCAGCTACATCTCAGTCATTCAATAGCTACATCAGCTAGTGGCTCCTGTGTTGGACAGCGGCTGCCTCAGCCAATCATTACCCAGGTTCAGAAGCTGAGACCCACCCGCCCAGCCTGATAGTCACTTTCCGGGCAGAGGGGCTTGGGCAAGAAGACCTCCCTGACTTGTAGAGAACTCCTCCAGGTGAATGTCGACAGCATAGCTTCTCCTTGTAGTGAGGTCAGTCACATCCAAGGTCATCTGTAACACTTGTTACCTGGTTGGACAGGAGCAAAGTTGTGCCCTCAGCAAGGCAAATCCAAAATAAAGCTCCTCCTGTCATCATGGAGGCAGTGTGGAAGGCCCCTGGGTTTTCCCTTCATAGTTGGTAGTTCACATATTAATTGGGATCTTCATTCCTTTGCTCTGTCTTCATGCTGCCCAAAGGACTGCCAAAGACTCTGCATGCCCTCCTTGTTAAGTACCGACGCCTCTACTGCTCCCTCTCCTTCTACATGATGTGAGGGGAGATCAACATCAGGATTTGAGATCTCAACCGCTGACAGTGGAATTCTAAAGCTTCCTACACCTTGATGTCCCCAGGAACACCGTTCTTTCATACGAAATTGCCAAATGAAGTAATGTTCCAGAGAACCTACATGGAAATATTTATTTGGAACCTTGATTTTGAAATCAGTTCTTAGACACATGGTTTCCTAATGGAAGCCAATCCTGAAACACCTGGCGATTTCTTGGGGGAAAACAGGGCTGTGATGTTATAACCTTGAATCAAGCACTTCAATTGGCCCCCAGTTTCCTGGACTTTACACTTTTTCTCTGAACTTATTATTTAAAGCAGCCATGTGTTTGGAGACAAGCCATGGTGGCATCTGGGTTGCAAATTAAAAATCCCTAGTGAAGATGACACACACTAATCTTATTATTTATTTTTAATCCTCACTGAGGATACTTTTTCATTTATCTTCAGATTGAGTGGGAGAGAGGGAGAGGGAGAGAAACGTTGATGTGAGAGGGACACGTCAACTGGTTGTCTCCCGCACGACCCACACCAGGGATGAACCACAACCAAAGTATGTGCCCTTGACTAAAATCGAACCCTCAACTCATTGGTCCAAGGGCCAGTACTCTAACCACTGAGCCAAACTGGCCAGGGCTTATTTTTAGCTTCTGTTCCTTGGATAAGAACTGACACTATTCCAGGGAGAGATTGACATCTGCCATTTTTTTTGCTTCCTTAAAATATGCCTGCTATTTCCCTTGGACACTGGTTTGAAGTGTTAATCCTCTTTCAGAACAAACTGTAGAGCCTTTGGGTCCATGTTAATAAGGTCAGGGATTGAGGGAATCCTCTCCAGGGAGGTTAGTTTTCCTTATACAATGTTAATCTCATATCTTGCAAGTCTCTTGAGAGACCAAAAAAAAAAAAAAAAAAAAAAAAAAAGCTATCTAAGGAACATAATAGAAATTTTTAAGAGGATAGTTTCAGAATATGCTGGGTTTTAAAAAATAAAGATTGTTTTCCTTATCTCTGAATCACCTTTTCAGTTCTTAGGAGAACTTTGATGGTTTCATTCTTGATTTAGTTTAGAAAATATAGTGATATTGATCTTGATGGTAGCCAGTCTTGATATTCCAGAGGAGAAGCCTTTAATCTCTCCTTGGGTTCAGTGACAAAATAGCACCTATCTCTCAAAAGAATAATAACATAGTGAAGTGGCTACATTATTACTCTAAAACCTAAGGACTTCTTCTGTGATTTCCTTTTGGAGCTATTTGTCCGATTTGCCACAGACACAGTGGGCATCACTGGATTAGCTGGACTATAATTTCTAAGTAGTATAGCCATTTAAAAGTAAAAGCCTTTTGAGTCACGCGATAAATGGATTAAATTAGTATATGCAAATGTTAAATAAATTGCATGCCAATGCCAGAATGGCCTACCAAGCAATATGACTCTTATCATAATAGAAGCAAGGTACTTGCCATATACTTTGGAGTTGACCAGACCACTAGACCCATAGAAACTTTCCTGAAGTAGCATGTCTCTACACTTTTTAAGTATTTTTCTCCTACCCTCTAGCCTACCTATGTCTTAACAAAACGTTGAAGGTACCGATCCAGGTCCTGCTGGCATGATACCTTGTGTTGAAGGTAAGATGACCAAGGTCTATAGAGAGAACCAAAGATGGGGCTCAACCCTGATGTCAGATGATGAAGGTGCAAAGAGAAATGAGCTGGGTCTTCTTTGGCTGTCAAGCAAGGCTTCATGTAGAATGTGGTTTGGGGGTACTCCAGGCCTCCGTATTCTCCCCTGTATTCAATTCTCTATTATTTCCTGGTCAGCACTGTCACTTTCACATAAATGAACTGGTTAGGCTGCAATTCAGTGGAATGGTCATCGACCCACAAAATTTTAAATTTGGGTTTGATTTTGGCAGACACTCATGTAGACATTTATCACAACCAGAGAAATTCCCTGGGCCTATGCCTTGAGCTAAAATTCAGAGATTTGAGCTTGTCATCTCTTCTTTAAGCTATCCAGTCCTATTAGAAGCTGCTACCTCACCCTAGCATCTTTAAATTCTTCATGCCATTTACACTCTTCAATGGCAGTAACAGTTTGATCCCTTAAATCCTTCTTTTCAATGGACACGTCATTAAAGATCACCACAGAAGAAAAAAATCATCTAGCTATTTGTTATGGCTGACAAGTCCCCATTCCTGAACTCTAACTGAATTTTCATTTTCTTTAGCCCCTATTAGGGCAAATAACCAACACCAATTCACCAGTGTCTGTCTTCTGATACCACTTTCTGTACCAGTCTGAGTTCATGGTTGCCAACAGTAGAAACTATCTCTGGTTAACTTAAATAGAAAAGGGATTTGTTGGAAAGATATGAGATACTTGATAGAATGGACGGAAAGTTAGGGAACTAGGTCAGAAATAGAGAGAAGGCAGCCCTAACCCTCAATGTGACTGTATTTGGAAATAGGGCTTATAGGAGGCAATTAAGGTTAAGTGAGGTCATCAGAGTAGAATCCCAATCTGATAGGATTGGTGGCCTTATAAGAGGAAGAAGAGAGATCTGTCTTTCTCTCCACGGGCGGACACCAAGGAAAGGCCATGTGAGGACACAGTGTGGGGGGAGTCAGCGAGCCAGGAAGAGAGCTTCCATAGAAACTGAATCGGCTGGTAACTTGATCTTGGACTTCTCGGCCTCCAGAACTGTGAGAAAATAAATTTCTGTTGTTTAAGCCACTGAGCCTATGGTATTTTGCTATGGCAGCCAAGCCAACTGAGACAGCAGCTCACACAGCAAGGCCGTGCCCCTGAACCTGTTTAGCCTGGTAAGAAGATCTAAACCTCCTGGACTTCCTGTCCCTGGACAGTCATCATTATGCTCAGGGTTTAAACACTGTGGTCACGGCTGCCTTGGAAACCTGTCTCTCTCCCAGCACCTTGACAGTACTCCCTTGAGACTGAAGGAGCCGTATTGAAGTCCAGTAGCGGGGTCTAGGTTACATGCCCTGCATTGGCTGTGGGGGGCCAGGCAGAGGAATAACTACCCTCCCCAGCTCCCATAACCTTAGAGGAAGCCATGACTCTAGTTTGACTTAGTTTGGTAAATTCCCCTCCACAGAAATACGTTCAGATGCTGAGTAGCCCAAAAAATTAAAAAATGCCCACTCTGGTGTGAGAAGGAAAAAGGGTAAGTAAAGAGAAAAACTGTAGAAATTATATTTATTATGTGCTTGGCACATTTGTGTACATTATTGCACTTTCGGTGTTGCTACAGAATTTACTCACCTTGTAAATCAGAAGTGCAGAGAGAATGCAGCTCTGTTATTTTGTCCTCAGTTGTCTACAATACTACTGGCTGTCAGGGAAAATGGGAAAAATGTACAAAACAAACAACCTTAGTACAATCTCTTACTTATTTTAAACAGACTCAGTTGGCATGTTTTGTTGAAACTGAGTGGAAATGATCAAATTCTCATGAAACCTCCCTCTCACCTACTTCTCTCCCTAAGGTCACGGCCGAGTACAGAGGGGAGAGGGGTGAGGTTTGCAGGGCTTTATGGCCTTGGTGGAGGTGGGAGGGATTAGAGGGACTCTGGCCTCATGCCATCCCTCGCAGCTGGCTTCGCACTCTCTGACGTGGTGTTCTCTGTCCACCTGGGCACTGGCACCCAGTGCTGCAGCATGCAGCTGGCGAGCTTGTGACCGTCCTTTTGCTTGGCAATGTTCCTGGGGAACATGGGCCATTTCCATCTTGATGACTTAGTTTGCTCTCAGCTTTCATGGTCTCTACACGTTGGTTCGATGCCCTGTTCTCTATGTAGCCCCTGGCCTAGACGTCCATTCCCAGTCCCTGCCACACAATCCCTTGTTCCACCACAGCAGGCCCCCTGGCAGACTGGCTCTCAGTTCAGTGTTCATGCCTCAGATGATCTGAGGGAGGCTCAAAAGCACTCACCAGGTATCTCCGTCTGACTATGCCAACCAGCTCCGATGAGGCGGGGGTGCCTTGTGGTGAACGAGACCTGGTGTACAACGGTCTCCTCTTAGATTCCCAAACAAAGAATCTAGTTCAAGGGTTCCTGTGTTCATTTCTCTTCTCAGTTACCTAACACTCCAACTTTCCCAATGTTTTCTCCCCAGAAAGTGAAAATTCAGATATATCTGAAAAATTTTCTCTTCTCTATAAATGCTCTCTTTTTTGCCATTTATCTGGAAGTAAATTTAGCCTCTATTGGGACAAATAACCAACACCAATTTCCCAAGTGATTATCTTCTGATTCCACTTTCTGCATCATAAACTTGGGGAAGAAGCAGAAAAAAGGGGTGATATTTACAGTTTTTGACATTCTAAATGGTAAGAAAAAGGAATTTTGAATATCCTTTCTACTTCAGTTAAACCTAGTTCTCATCCTACTGTGGGATTCCAAAGTCCATTTGTTGAGAAGAGAACCGAATCTTTAGCTGTTTTAGTTTTATTCTTCTGTATCAGATTCTAGCAAATTCTATAGCAAATGAAAGCCCTAGATAGACTAGAGTGAAGATTACTATGTTCAGAAGGAGAAATAGAAAAGCACATTAATAATTTTTAAATATAACTCTCACTGCACACCGAAATGCAGAGGATATTGTTTCTGCCCATTGCTCCTGGTCAATTATAGAGTGAAGAAATACCAGGACTGAAGAACACAGAGGGGTATATCAAACCTTTTATTCCCTTGAGAATAATAACTGACATGTTGACTAACTCAAGAAGTAAAGGTTCTACTTCCAACATAGCAACATGGGGAACTCTGTGGATCTGCTTCCTAGTAAAACTACTGGGAAATATATATATTTTTAAATATATAAAGTCTCTGGAAATAGTCCCAAGGGCATATAGCAAATGGAAAATAAATTATTCAAGAAAACTTGGTAAAAACAGAGTCCGTGGCCCTGGCCGATTTGGCTCAGCGGTTAGAGCATCGGCCTGCAATCCGGAGAGACCCGGGTTCAGTTCCTGCTAAGGGCACGTACCTTGGTTGCAGTTTGTCCCTGGTCCTGGTTGGGGTTGTGTGGGTGGCAAGGACTCGATGTGTCTCTCTCACATCGATGTTTCTCTCTCTCTCTCTCTCTCTCTCTTTCTCCCCCCCCTCCCTCCCTCCCACTCCATCTGAACAAAATATCAAAAAATGTCCTCAGGTAAGGATAAAAAAAATAATAAAAAACAGAGTCAGTGGTGTTTAAACCACAGCCTGCTCTCTTCCTCCCTCTTCCCAATTCCACTAGAAACAAATTCCACTTCTAATGAGTGCATCAACGAACACCGAGGTGCCTCTCCCCACGACTCCCAGTTGGAGGGCTATGGTATCTTCCTCGGGGGGTCAGGATATTAGCATTTCTATTTCTTCCCCAAGCGAACTGTTACAGCCTACATTCCAAGCAAGTACAGCTGAGATGTGGGTATTCTCTTCTTCAGTCCAGTCCTGACTTGAGGGATGGGAGGGAACTTTACCTTGGGTTCAGCATGCTAAAAATACTGGAGCCTGAACCACCTTCACCCCAAGTTCATATGTAAAGCAGAGGTTCTATTCAGCCAAATAGATTAGAGGTTACCCAGCTCCTAAAGCAGGGGTGTCACTCAGAGAGAAGTGTCTGTTGTCCCTGCTCCCTAGCTTTAGAGTCCTGGCTCAGATTTTGCCCAGGGAAGGAAGCAGTCCATAAAAAAGCTCAGTCTCTTCCCAAAGAAGCTGATTTCATTTGCAACAGAATGTGGGCATGTTTAATCCTAAGGACACTCTGAAAAGAATGGAAATTATGGTGTAAAGCAACCAAGAAGTAACTGGTAGAGGCTTCTGAGATATAAGCTGAACCATAGGCTGACTAGTTTCCCAGACGGAACCAGGGAAACAGACAGCTAAGAAGACCCTTCTGGGGATCAGAAAAATCTCAACTGATCTAAAACACTATCCCTGTATGCCAGATGGGTACTAGACTTATCAGAGAGATCACTTTGTAAATTATATAAATGTCTAACCACTATGTGGTACACCTGAAACTAATACGCAATAATATTGAATGTCAATATTGAAATGTCAATTATTGAAAATAATAATAATAAATTTAAAAAATAATCCTTGTAAAAGAGTCTGAATTTAATCAATCTGTGGAGAAATTTGTGCCCCGGGGCCTTATTGTTGAAAACAGCAGAGCAATCTGCCAGCAATTAGTGGAACTTAAGTGCTAGGTGTGTGGTCAAGGAAAGGGACAGTTAAAGGCACTGCAAAAGGCAGTCATCCCAGGATGACTGTGCACATGCCCAAGGCTGCTTCCTCCTAGGAGCAATAGCAGAGGTTTCACACAATGTGGGGGGGGGGGGGGGAGGGAGCAGATTGGATCAAAATAATTCAATCACTAAACAAATAAACAATCAAATAGCTGTAACCAACCCCTGAGGAAGGGGAAGGGGATCAACCAGTATCCAAAGTCTCTAAAATATCAAAAATAATCAGCTTCCAGCAACAACAACAACAACAAAAAGTGAGGCCTGTAAAGAAACCAGCAAGTTAGACAGGGAAAAAAGTGGGCAAAAAAACTGCCTGTGAGAGTGACCAAATGTTGGATATAGTAGATAAAAATTTTAAAGTAGTTGGAGTAGATAGATATTTTTCTAAGAACTACAGAAAGCCATATGATTTTAAAAGTAAGTAAAGGTATGATTACAATATTTCATCAGAGAATATCAATAAAGAGGTAGAAATTATTTTTTAAAAGAACCAAATGTAAATTATAGATTTGAAAAGTACCACAACTGAAAAGAAAAATTCATTAGCGAGCACAACATTAAATTGAACTAGCAGAAGAAAGAATTAGCAAATGTAAAGATAGATTAACAGAGTATTCAAACTGAAGATTAGAGAGAAAAAAATAATGTAGGAAAATGAGATCCTCAGATGAATGCAGGATGCCATTTGATGAATCAGCTTGCATGTTATGGGAGTACCAGTAGGAAAAGTGAGAGAGAAAGGAGCAGAAAATATTTGAAGAAATAATGGCTGAAAACTTCTCAAATTTGATGAAAACTTTAATCAAAAAATCTGAAGTAGGATAAATTCAAAAAGTAACAAAAAAGACACATCATAGTATAAATACTGAAAGCACCAAGAGGAAAATGAATTTTCACTTATAGGAGACCACAATAAGATTAACAACTGATGTCTCATCAGAAACGATGACAGCTAGAAGACAGTGGCATAACATATTTAAAGTGCTCAAAGGCCCTGGCTAGTGTGGCTCAGTCATTAGAGCGTCAGCCCATGCACTGAAGGGTCATAGGTTTGATTCCTAGTAAAGGGCATGTACCTGGGTTATAGGTTCAATCCCTCACCCTAGTCAGTGTGTGTGCGGGAGGCAACCAATTGGTGTCTCTCTCACATTGATGTTTCTCTCTCTCTCTCTCTCTCTCCCTCCCACTCTTCCACTCTCTCTAAAAAGCAATGTAAAAAATATCATCTATTTATCTATCTATAAAAATTTTAAAAAACAAAGTGCTCAAATAAAAAAATTGTTAACCAATAAATGTAAACCTAACAAAACTTTCTTTCAGAAATGAAGGTGAAATAAAGATATTCCCAGATAAACGTGCAGTGAAATCATTTGTTGCTAGCAAACTCACCTTTTAAAAACTACTAAAGAAAGTTCTTCAGCTTAGAAGAAAACAATCCTAGACAGTAAATCAAATCCACTGGAAAAAAGCAAAAAGCACAATTAAAGGTAATTATATAACTATGGAAGACTGCATAGATGCATATTTTTTCTCTTAACTCTTTAAATAGCAGTTTTATAAAAACACTATGCATATAGAGATGTAATATATTATCTAGTAATGACACAAAGGAAGTGGGTGGGAGCAAAGTCATATTTGGCCTCAGAAAATTATTCCAAATGGTAATTTGAATCAACAGGGGCAAATGAAGAAAACCAAATACTAAGGCTAATAGCAAAAGCTGTAAGTATATAATTGCTCTTTTGTCTTCTCTCAACTTCTTTAAAATATATAATATTATATCAAGTAATAATTATTACAGTGGCTTGTTGGCCTTGTGACATATATAGATATATTATGTATAACAATAATAGCATTAAAAGAAGGAAAAGGGCATATGGCTATATAGGTGTAACATTTTATATGTCATTGGAATTAAGTTCATCTAAATCTAGAGCACACTCTAGTAAGTTAAGATATATATGGTAAACTCCAGACAACCACAAAGAAAATAACTTAAAAAGTGAAAAAAAAATCATTAAGTAATTAAGATGTTATAATGAAAATATTCACTTAATGTAAAAAAGCAGTAAAAGAATAATAGAGGAACAAAAGAAGACATGAGATACACAGAAAACAAAGCAGATGACAGATAAAAATCCCACCATAGTATATTAGTGTGTGGGCAACTCGGTGAAACCAGACTGGCCAGATAGGGACCTGTAGGGGTCCTGGCTACAGAAGATACAAATACCAGGCAGGTGTGTGTGATGGGGGAGTATAGTAGCAGTACAGGCATCCTCATTGCACTTCACTTTATTGTGCTAGTTATTTGCTCAGCTCTTATGGCATAAAACAAGCAAGAAAGCTGTAAACAAATAACTAGTCAAGGACATGGAAGTAGGAACCGAAGACCTCACTGGTCTCCATACATTTTAGACATGTGGGACATTCAGTTAAAAGTATTGGAAATTCATCCATATGACCTGGCTTAATGGGAGGGGGGTGGGGACAGTGTGAAGGATATGCCTACTATTCCCTTCTTCTGGTTTCCAGGAAGACAGAGCTTCCTTCAAAACTCCTGACTCTTGTGCCCTTCTTGTCTTCTAGTAGAAGTGGAATTGTAGGAAATTTGGTGGACACTAATTATTGACCAACATTTCTTAATTGGATGTAACTAATTTGCCGGTGGGCCTAAGCATGGGAAATTTGATCTCTTGATAACACTGTCACCTTCAGACCAGTTGGAAGTAACGCCATAAAGTAGGAATGTTTGCTTTGCCACTTATGAACTGTTCCAGGGTCTAGAATCGGGGGCAAAAGTGCAACAAGGTCCATTTGGTTTTCACAGTAAGTTACAGGTGCCAACCTCTCCCTTTTCGATAGTAATGAGGAGAGTTTGGCCTTTATTTATTTTACTCCTGATCTCATTTCTCAGTTAATTCAGAATGTGGACAGGGAAGAGTGGTGCTGTTAATTTGGCTCTTCAAAACCCCAGCCTCTGGGTACAGAGCCTAGAAATGGAACCTAAGCCTCCTACATGGTAAGAGAATTCCCTCAATCGAATGCACTTCCCACCGCATCTGATGTTTCCTTCGATCTGAAGCTCAGTTAGTGTAACACTGCTGACCTCTTGCCACCCCTGTCCACACTCCTCCCTGCTCCCCAGCCTCCATCCCCAGAGGAGGTACAATGACTTGTCTCAGGCCAGCTCCACTTTTTTTCCCTGGGGGAGCAAGCGTATCGGCAGCCTACAAGTTGCCCTGTGCTCCCTTTTGCCATTCATCATCTCAAGTCACACTCAGCTGGGAGGCCTGTCAACTGTGTGGCCTCACCTGTGAGTGGGTGGGTAAATTAGCCTGATTTGAAAAAATCAATTAGCAGGTTCAGATGAGATCGGGCACGTTAAGGGTGGTATGGCCATAGCAGGTTCATTTGGCTTCCTTGGTAGCCTATGGTCTCACTCCGTCTTTTTCCATGATGAAAGTATTATTTTGGCCTTGCTCCATTTTTATCTTTGTCTTATTTCTCATTTGAGTGCTATTTATATGGTCCTCTAAGAATCTCACCAAGTATTAGAAAAATCATGGCAAGATATAAATTCCGGAGAGATGAAAATAATGTTAATAATCCTGGGTAATTTAACAAAAAAGAGTAACTGATGTCAAGGGGAAGGTTTACATTCTAGCTGCAAGGAAAGAGCTTATTTATAGAAGTGGATCTCAAGGTCAGAGTGGAACCAGTAATAAAATCAATGTAATGTTG
The DNA here is from genome assembly GCF_014108415.1 of Molossus molossus. NCBI lineage: Eukaryota > Metazoa > Chordata > Mammalia > Chiroptera > Molossidae > Molossus > Molossus molossus. Next base: position 31,617,436 of record NW_023425401.1, on the reverse strand, counting down.
AGCCCCGAACTCCTTTTAGTTCTCCATAAATGTGTATCAGTGCTGGGCCTGTGTGGCGCAGGACACACTGTACAAATTAGAAAGTGGTTTGTGAGACCAGGGATCGAGGGAGGCTGTTCCACTTGATAATTTGTTTAAAAAGAGATAAATGTCCCTGGCCGGTTTGGCTCAGTGGTTAGTGTGTCGGCCCACAAACTGAAGGGTTGTGGGTTCAAGTCCTGGTCAAGGACATGTACTTCAGTTGCAAGTTTGATCCTTGGCCGTGGTCGGGGTCATGCGGGAGGCAACCAATCGATGTGTCTCTCTCACATTGATGTTTCTCTCTGCCCCCCACTCCCTTTCACTCTATCTAAAAAAAAAAATTAATGGAAAAATATCCTCAGGTGAGAATTTACAAACAAACAAATGATGACTATCATTGTAGAGCCCTAACAAGGATTAAGATTTCTTATAGAATGTCAGTGCAGGATTCCATTTTTTTTTTTTTTATCCTCACCCGAGGACATTTTTCTTTTTGTTCAGATAGAGTGGGAGGGAGAGAGAGAGAGAAACATCGACGTGAAAGAGACACATCGAGTGGCTGCCACCCACATGACCAACCAGGGCCCGGGACAAACTGCAACTGAGGTACGTGCCCTTAGCGGGAACCCAGGTCTCTCTGGGCCGCAGGCCAACGCTCTAACCGCTGAGCCAAACTGGCCAGGGTGCAGGGTTCCATTTTCGATAATAATTTGGATGGTGTGTTGTACGAAAGCATATATCTAACTGAGAAACTTTCCTTTTCATAAACTAAGATAGCTTTTTGAACTACAGGAAAATAATTGATCTCATTTAACAGCTCAGCTTTTGTGGTACGAAATTTGTTTTCGTGTGGTCAATAGAGCAAGTGGTCTTTTTCACATGAGTGTAATACTGAAGACTTGGGATTTGCTCATATATTTTTCTGGTACTGGAAAGAAAGATTGAGTTGATAGCTCAAAGACAGTGAGAAAAACCTTCAATTCCCTCTCCCTACATATTGTCTGGTGATATTTGGCAGCCCACTCACATTTCCCAATTAATAAGAAATCGGGGTCAGGCATAAGGTCGTGCATAGAATGGTATGCTGGATAATATTAGTTCCAAGGAAAAATGCAAAATATGATGAAATATATATTAAGATGATGAAATTGTATGAGTTTGTAATTTATCAACTGTTCAGAGAGAGGAGAATTTGCTTTGTATCACTAGTCTTGTAATTCCCATTGGTTCCATACCTGCTCTGGCTGAGGACACCCACATTCATCAGCGTTTTCCTATCTGCAAGGGTATCATTTAAAATGTCCTTCCATTCCTGGGTTCTCCACTGTAGCCCCTACTTGCAAAACCATCGTCTTTCTCTTCTGAGCAATCATTTTGATTTGTTTAGACATCACAAAATTTATATCTTTTTTTCAACCCTTTCCTTAAGAGGATATTACAATAGTAAATGAGAAGATGATTGGAAAATGCCTTTCCTTAAACTATTATTTCAGCAAAAGAGATTGGTTTTGCTTGAGGAGATGTACATTTAATACCAATCTTCCCTCACAAAAATGGATCAGGACAGTGTTTTGGCCAAAATTGGGAGTTTCTTGGTAATGATGACTTTTGGGATGTGCCTATGTTTCCAGAAAAAGAGTACAGAGAGTTATGCCATATTTCTTAAAGTACCTGGATAGAAAGTTTAAGCAGCTGTCTCGTTGCACAGTGGTAACCTCAGCAGAGTCATCTAGCAGAACTAAGTAGTGGTCCAATCATCTCCTGGTGCCTGGGACAAGCAGTGATTTTGTCTGCCAGGGGGATTCTTGGGTGGGCTGGTGGTGATGTATCTTCCAATAACCATTATTAGAAGTGTCAGTCTAGGTAAATTTATGTTCATCTGGGTCCATTTTATCTTATTTTGTTTTGATTTAACCCAGATCTTGAGATCCAAGTGTTATGTTGAGCATTAGTTTACTGGGGTAAGGTGAAATTTGAAGAGGAGAAAAAAGGTTCCTTGCTACCCTTACAGACAACACACTGAGGAAATAGGACTTTTCCCCTCCCTGTTTTGGTAATCCTTGGCTTGGCATATTTGGGTAAGAAAATGAAAGGTTTGCCTACATAGTTGAAATCTCTCGTCACATTATATCATCTGAAGCCTATTTGTACATTGGGATCATTTTATTTGGTTTTGGTTAGACATGAAAGTGTTCTGTGGTCTCCTATTTTTTCAAGGCCTTCTGGCTTTTGGAAAATTGAGTGATTTCATCCCTGTCCGGGTTTCCTAGTGAAATCTTGTATTTTTACTCAAATTACTTGATCAATTCGTTATGTCAGCTGCCCGAAATGTGCCTTTTTATTAATAGCACCTTTTATCAACTCATTGGAATTAGACATTGCAACCATGCTCTGAGGCTGGTAACATCTTGCAATAATTTATAAATATTACTTTAAAAAATACCACCACAATTGCTCACTTGTGAACTTTTTGGATGTGTCCCTGTGTGAGAAATTGCGTTTGTATTATTATTAGTTCTGACAAACTGGATTAGGTCTTGGCTATTGTTAAGTGGTTCTATCTGCCCTCAAATCTACTGAGAGACACAGCATTTTTAATGAATTTAATTAAAACTGCATGCAGTTTACAGAGTTGCCTCCAGCCAATATGCCATTCTTCTTGACTGAATGGAGTTTCTGCTAATGTGTAATGATGTTTCACATGAGAGATGTTTGAAACTCCTTCATAGTAGCCCCAAGGTAGTTTCCATGGAATGACATGGTGATGAAATATTAAAATAGTAAAAAAAAACTTTCTACTTAAGTGAGTCATGTTTATACTAAGCAATGTATGCACAAATGTGTTAAATATGTTTGTTGAAGCTGTGAGAGACATGGGTTGTATTTCAACACCAGAAATATGTTGGCAGTAAAATATTTTAAAGAAATTCAAATCTGGCAACACTTTGGACGATCTGCTACATGTATTATTCTTTGAAGTATAACAAATAGGCCATTATGGAATTTCCTCTTAATATTTAGTTTATTTGGCCAGCTAGTTTTAATGATTTTGCCCTAACAAACAAGAATTGTATATAAAGATGGTTCTCAGCATCAATTTTAAACAGTCTTGGAAGACATCAGTGAGAGGACTTTGTCTTTTTAAAAAATAAAGATATCCACTGCATTTTCTTAATATTTCAAAAGAAGAAATTGTTTAATAAAACTTTATGGAGGGGGCCAATGAATCCTTCTGATTGAATAGACTCAAATTTTGATTCTGGAAAATGAACTTTGATGATAATGGCAAGAGAACAGCAGGGAAGTAATACTCGTCTTGAGTATTTTCCCCCTCATCTTTTAAAATGTCAAAACACTACTGAGGAATTCAATCTTTTCTATCATCTCTATTAACTGTATAACAAAATGTCTAATGATTTTGTAGAACCCATCAGGGCTGAGGTTAGTAGGTTTTGTAAGATTGTAGAGAGGAAGTGGTCCAGTGGAAGGTAGAAGCTCCAGGTAGAAAGGAAGAATCTCCTCTTCATGGAAGTTGACAGGTAAGAGAGACAAACTCAGATCGGAGGAGTCCGGTGAACAAGGAGGTGAACAATGAACTTTCCTTGGGAAGAGAGTTGAAATAAATGGAGGTCACAGAAATCTGGGACAGTGATTTCTTGAGAAGTCAATGAAATGGACAACTAGCATAAACAATGAAGACACTGAAGGATACATACACAGCAGTGTTCTTAATTCCTTCTCTGAGCTCCATTTCTTCATTTACCTCATAGGGTTGTAGTGAAGATCGAATGTGGTCCATGTAAAGAAAAATCAGTGTGAATGCTTAACACAATACTTGGTATAAGTGCTCATAAATTTTACCTTTAAGTTACTATTTGCACTTATTCTAGATGTCTTAATGGTTCCGTTAAATAATCCACATATTGATTCAAAATCACCAAATGTCCTCTCACTTCTAGGAACCTGATCTTTTCAAAAGTCTGAATGGCATGTTACTTTTGAGTTTTTATTATGAGATATACACATGGCCTTAGCTTCCTGAAACTGAAATAGTTTTAGAGTAGTATCTCTCTCAAAATGTTACTGAGTGACAGGAAGTAAAACATGACAAATTTTTTGTTCTTTGCTCTTCATTTTTGTTCCCTAAGTTTGGGACTTTAAAATAATTTTTCCAAAGGAAAATGAGATGTTGGAGGCCATACTATGAAGCCTACTTTCAAGATTGGGTGACACTAATTAATAATAGCAGCTCTCCTTTATTGAGCTCCCACTACTTGCCGAGTGGGACATGCTATCCACACATTTTCTCCACAATTCTTATTCCTGTGCCAGACAGATTGCATTATACCACACTTTATAAAGAAACTAAGATCCAGAGAGCTTAACTTGCTGACATACAGTCAAGCCAGGAGCCACACTCTGAGTTTCCTGACTTTAAGCTCCTCCCCATTATACCACTCTGCCTTAAACCTCGTTCCTTGAGAAGAAAACATTTTTGAAACATTTTCAGGGTTGTCTTATTTTGACATTAGTGAACTGGCCAACTGTACTGCTTGCTGACCAAGCAAACCCTTGCCATGGAGGCAAAGTGACAAAAGAAGTGGGAAAAAGGTTGAGGAAATACTAGATAATCGAGACACAATAGGCAAAATATGCCTTCGTTTCATTGAAGAACATATGGAAGACAGCAGCAGTAATCACAAAGAACAAGTTGGAAACATGCCCTTTGTGAGTGATGGTATTCTGTTTCCAAGGTAACTAGACAGGGAAGAGAGAGTCTGTGCCCATTTCTATTGGCTCAGTCTGTATGTGCTTAATGTATATGACGGCAGCTTTCAGCAAAAATTAATTCAAAAAGACAGCTCTGATCATGTCACCTCCCCTGCCTAGAATTTTTCTGGGACTTCTGGCTAAGTGAAGAATGCAGTGTGAGCACAGGACCCGCCCCACTCCCACCCCCGCTGCATGTCACTAACTCACTGAGCCAGTCTTACCCTGTACAACTCGGCCTCTGCTCTGGTCCAGTGGTCCCTAACCCTGTGCATATTAGAATTACATGGGGAGTTTGAAAATTATACGCATGTCTGGGCTTCACCCTTAGGAATTCTGGCTTAATTGGTCTGGGGTGGGTTTTTAAATTTTCTCTGGGTAATTAGAATCCACAGCCAGGATTAAGGATCACTGCTCCAATCAAAGGAGATTTTGAAGACTACTCATGCTTTTTACTGAGGTTCTTCTGTTCTCCTGAAACACCTTTTCTATCTCCTCTCCTTCCACCTCCTTTGCCAACTACATCTTCAACTTTTAAAAAAATTTTTTTTTAGCACAAACATATTTCTTTACTAACCAAAGGGTTGACCCTAATTAAACCAACATTCAGAAATAGTTGCATGTAAAATGTTTGTGATAAAGATAACTGAACACAGTAATTAAAAAAAAAAAAAAAGTATGGAGAGATCCACTCATTGAACTGAGGTTGTTTATCCTCACAGCTAATTCCTGTCTGGAAGGATGATGGGATTTTTACTCTATTTCTTCATAGATCCGAGTACAGCTGATATTGTTCATGACGCATTCCACCCTAACGTCCCGCCATCTAATCTCATTGCGGTGCGCTCCTTCCCGTCCCACTCCCGATGTTGGACCAATGCGCCGTTTACACCGTTGCAGACGGTCTGAGTGTTTCTTCCATCAACTGTAGGCTCTTCGAACTCCTCTCCCGGGTTGCATGAGAACCGTGTCGGGTTCAACGTGCTCTGAGCTTTTATGGTGAGGTTTTTGCCGTCAGAAGCGATGATGCAGTTCATCTCGGTCCTGGTGCGCAGAGCCGTTCCACGCGCGGTTCCTTCACGTACTCGTGAAGCCTTTGCTCCCACTAATTGTCATCTTCCTCCAGCTGCTGAACGGTGGCCAGGGTGGGCACGGGAGGCGTGCGGCGCAGATGCATAGCAGATGTCTGGCAGATGCCATGTACATCTTTTAAATTCTTCCCAACCTTGCCCAGCCGGTGTGGCCCAGCCGTTGAGTGTCGACCCAGCACTAAAAGGTCTCGGGTTTGATTCCCAGTCAGGGCATGTGCCCAGGCTGTGGGCCCGATACCCAGTGGGGAGCATGCAGGAGGCGGCCAGTCGATGTTCTCTCATCGATGCTTCTTTCTCTCCCTCTCCCATACTCTCTCTCAAAAATCAATGAAGAAAAAATATTTTTAAATAAAGAAATACATTCCTCCCATCCTTTAGGGTCCTTGTCTAATTCCTCCACACTGCCCTTACTCCACCCCTCCCTCTTTAATGGAGTGTCCTCTCCCTCTCATTTAAACTCTTACAAAATGTCTTTATGCCCCTGTTACAGCATCTATAGCTCCTGTCACAGTGCCTTGTCACCCTTCCCCTTGAGAGGGAACTAGGTTTTACTGATTTCATTATACACAGTGACTAAAGGCTTAATAAGAAATTAAGTACATATGTTGCAAACGTTGCAAACAGTCTTTACACAGATCCTCAGAGGAAAGAGTTAACGTCATCCTTCATTTCTGAGGCTGTCTGGATTGAGTCCAAGACTAGATTCAAGATCTATCCCGTAACAATGAGAATTCTTATTTTAAGGTCTGCAAACCCCTGATAATTGTATGTAGAATGGGCCTGGGTGGATTATTCTCAGGAGAGGTTCCATAGTTTTAATTAGAGTCTCAAAGGTACCCATCTATGAATCATTGACTTGTTAAGAGCTAATATCCTGGAGGATAAATCCCCATAACTCGGCATGCAGGGAAGACAGTGGCCCTGTTTGCTGGTCACTAACATTCCTTTTTTTTTTTTTCTGCCATGCTAGCTTAGCTTTAGAACACCCCAACTCCATGAAGGTTGCATGCCTTCATGAAAATATCACAGTCAAAAGAATTATCAAACACTAAAGGCTCGATGGCATCTATCATTTGGATGAGTAAATATTGTTTAAATGAAAAATAAAAATAAGATTAAGGGTGCTTTTGTTATTGGCTCAGAAACGGTGTGAATTTCTAGCGTGACTGGATAAAAATATAGTGGTGCTGCCATTGTCCTCCAGTAACTCACAGGAGAAAAGTGCTCACGTGAGTGTGTGTGTGTGTGTGTGTGTGTGTGTTGTGTGTTTTACCAAAATATAATTTCTCTTTGACAAAAATTGCCAAATATCTGGTTGTCTGCAAAAGGAATAAAATTTATTTCGGCAGGCCACCTCTGAGTTTCTTATGTTTCATTATTTGCTGCTGAAATATTTAGGACTAAAACAACAACAATCAAAACATGACTTAGTAGCTGTTAGAAGTAATTTTTCTATTCCTGGGCACAAAATAGCCAGAGAAGCTTGTCTTCTCAATTGAACTGACTTGTAATTCTAGAATGTAAGAGGAAAAAGCTGGAAGGACCTCCACTTAAATCTGTAATTTTGGTAATTCTGAAGTAATGTGATGTAAGGAACTTTGATCGGTGCTCAGTTCAACATGGGAGATCTCCTTTCAAGGAGGGAGGAATGCTTGGTTGGGAGAAGTAGTTGGAGGGAGCAGCAATTGGGGTTTGACCTGAATAAAAAGAAACAGAACACAGGAGACAGTAACTAGTGAACCTATTAAATTAATAAGCTAATGAGTTAGCAATATATATGTGTGTGTATGTGTATATATGTATGTATATAGAGAGTGTCTGTAGATTCTATTCCATTGTGAAAATAAAATGTATTTTAATAAACACTGGCTTTATAATTATTCAAAGTTGTATATACATTTTGGGGGACACTGTATATATATGTGTATATATTTCAAAATAATTTTCAAGAATAAACATGAGATTTAATCAATTAGTGAAATACTAATGTGCCTTCCTATGCAAAAGGCTAACATTAAAATTCGGAATTTTTAAAATAGAAAACTTAGGAAGTGATCATTCACCTTTTTAAAAATCCTCACCTGAGGATGTGTTTTATATTGATTTTAGAGAGAGAGAGAGAGAGAGAGAAAGATCAATGTGAGAGAGAAACATCAGTTGCCTTCCACATGTGCCCTGATGGGGGATCGAACCAGCAAACTGGGTATGTGCCCTGACGGAGAATTGAACCTGGTACACAGGTTGATATTCCAACCAACTGAGCCACACTGGCCAGAACTTACTTATTTATTTATTTATTTATTTATTTATTTATTTATTTATTTATTTATTTTTTAATCCTCACCCAAGGATATTTTTTCATTTGTTTTCAGGTAGAATGGGAGGGAGAGAGGGGGAGAGAGAGAGAAAAACATTGATGTGAGAGAGAAACATCGATTGGTTGCCTCCTGCACCACCCTGACCAGGGCCAGGGATCGAAACGCACCCTTGACCGGAATCGAATGCGGGACTCTGGTCCGAGAGCCAACACTGTAACCCCTGAGCCAAACTGGCCAGGGCTTATTCACCTTCTTAAAAGGGCTCTTTGCTTTACAAAAGAATCGACCTCAGTGCTCCATTCAGAATACCTCTTCTAGTGTGTTCAGACTGCCATTGGGTTCGTGCCAGCAGTCATGACACTTCAGCACGCATCAGAATCACCTGGAGGAACGTTAAAGCAGAAGGTTGGAGGTGTGTCCCCGAAATCTGCACTTCTGACAAGTTCTCTGGTGAAGTTGATGCTGTGAGGCACCACAGTTCCTGAACTGCTCGTTTATTAAAATGCCACCTGAACGTAGCTTTAAGAAACGAATCTATGATGTAATAGAAGGTGTACCTGCAAAGGGCTTCTAGTGGGTGCTATGGGCCAATTGTCATCCAAAATGTGTACGTTGAAGTCCTAACCCCACTACCTCAGAAGGTGGCTATATTTGGAGATAGGGTCTTTAGAGAGAGATTTAAGGTAAAATGAAGTCATTAGGGTGGCCCTAATTCAATATGACTGGTGTACTTATAAGAAGAAGAAATTTGGACACAGACACCTGCAGAGGAAGGACCTCATGCAGACACTGGGAGAAGATATCCATCCACAAACCAAGAGAGGCCTCGGGAGAAACCAACCCTGCTGACACCTTGATCTGGGACTTCTAGCCTCCAGAACTGTGAGGAAATACATTTCTGTTGTTTAAACTAAACAGTCTGTGGTCCTCGAGTATGGCAGCCCCAGCAAGCTAATACAGATTGTAGGCATCAAAAGGAAATGGCTATCAGAACGCTTAATTTACTATTTTGTGTCTGGTCTCAGGAAAAATCAAAACCAGTTGTGAAGTAAGAGTAGCAAACAGAGAGAAATACAGTCTTTAAAGTTTTTAAATTTGTTTTACCTTTTCTTAATTTCTTAATAACTCTTTATACGTTTTTGCACAGTGGATTTTGAAAAGGGAGGGTTGAAAAATAACTTCCCAATTTTAGCTGCTAAACACTAGCCTATTTGGAACTCTCTCACAGCAGGCAAATTTCCAAAGTAGTATAGTTTTATTCATCCTAATGGGCAGTGATATTGAGAAGTCAGAGGAAAAACTCACCTATTTTATCAAGATAATTTGTGAGATATAATTAAAGGAGTGTGTTAATTAGCATTTGCAATATGAACTTGTGACTCAAGAAAGTCTTGTTCATACTTTTCTTGATCCTTTTCCCTGGATTTAAAAAATTTAATTAATTTACTGTTGACACTATAACAGCTGCCCCCCATTCCCCACCCCCCTTTGCCCACCTCCACCCAGCCCTCAGCCTCCCTCCCCTGACCTTCACCACACTGTTGTCTGTGTCCATGGGTAATCTCTTCACCTTCCTTTATCCAGTCCCCTCCGCCCTCCTCCCCTATGACCTCCGTCAGTCTGTTCCATGTATCTATGACTCTGGTTCTATTTTGTTCATCAGTTTATTTTGTTCATTAGATTCCACATATGTGTGAGATCACATGGTATTTGTCTTTCTCTGACTGGTTTATTTTGCTTAGCATAATAATCTCCAGTTTCATCCGTGCATCCATGCTATTGCAAAGGATAAGAGTTCCTTTTTTTTTTTTTTTTTTTTTACAGCCGTGTAATATTCCATTGTGTAAACGTACCACAGCTTTTTGTCCACTTGTCTGCTGATGGGCACTTGGGCTATTTCCGGATCTTGGCTGTTGTAAATAGTGCTGCTATAGAAAGGAAGGACAGGGAAGTAGTTGATGTCTGTTTAGGAGAAATACTATATAAAGGGTCCTTTGGGTGTCATACAGTTTGGTTTGTAAATGTCTAGTCCTTTTGTTTAAGAATCTAAAAATGACAAATGTGAAGCATCAATCCCAATAACGCCCTTGAAGCTCAATGCAACACGACATGCTGCCTGAGCTTCAGAGTCTCAGAAATTGTTTGGCCAAGAGAACATGAGCCTTACTCCCGTTTCTGTCCAGGGTCCCTCACATTGCTGGCATTTCAGGTGTGTCAACTACCAAGCATACAATGTTAGGTAGCAAAGACTGCCGATGGTGCGAAACCCAGAGATCTAGGAACTACTGAAGAGTAGCACAGCCAGACTCATTGAGATGCCAAGGCTGGTAATGTCAAGGAAAATATAGTTAATATAGACAGATGTCAAACAAAGCCAAGAGGGAAGAACAGGAAATAAAAATATTAAATGAAACAGCAGTGTGAGGGCTGCGTTGGGACTTTGAGACTTGGATTTGGAATCTCTTGAAGCAATCCTTCCTGTGCCGGGTTGAAATACAGATTTTAAAGTGAAAAAAAAAAAAATGTATTTGGTCCTTCAGTGGATAACCATTTCCCAAACAATACAGAATGTCTGATGGAGCCTTGGGTCTTATTCTGCTGTTGCTTCTAAGGAGGTTTTCTAACTAATTAACAGATTGGTATTGTACTCCTGTCATATGGTGTTGTAATTACATGCCTGTCCCTCATTCATTCAGACCCAGCATCCTTGGATATCCAAAATTATTAGCACTACAAGCATAGGTGTGTGTGTCTTCTAAACGTAGGGGGTGACCATTTCTTAATAGATTCCTCAAGGTAATAGTAGTGTAGGTGTCCTGTCTTATGCCAGTTGAGACCGGGGGGGTTCATAATGAAAGCAAAGCTGGCTGGCTTTGCAGAAGGTCTCTGAGTTCAGGGTCTACTCCCCTTCCCAGGGCAGTTATTTGCCAGAAGAGCCAGTAGAAGGCACTACGCCTCTATGGTCTATGCAATCCTGGCTGCTGGGCTAATTACAGCAAAAGCCAGGCTGCTGCAAAGAAAGTGGGATTGGGAATAGCTTGCATAATGGGGAGGGCTGCTTTGTCAGGCAATTCCAGAAGCAGCATATGGGGAATATAGATGGGACTGGAACAGGAAGACCGTCGGCTAAGACTTACCCGGTGAAGAGCCCTGAGTCCTCAGCTCGTGTCAGCTTATCTAAAAGGAAGGTGTTGGTGAAGTGTACTGAGCTTGAGTACATCGTACACATCACGGCAACACTGATGCAAAGAGGTGACCAAGAGAGGATTATTATTATCAATGTTAATAATAATAGGTATGATTATATCATCTAGTGTCTGTTAACATAGTTGCTATATGTGGTCTTATACTAATTACTTTCAATTCAACGTTTCGATTAATCCTCTCAGCAGCCTTATGAGTTAAGTACTGTTATTATTTGCACTTTCAATTGAGATAGCTGACAAAAAGAGAATAAGAAGCTTGCCTAACGTTACACAGCCACTGAACACTTGGAAGAGGGCTCGCACACAGCTCGGTCTGAATCGGAATCTCATCGTCTTTCCACTAAATCATGTGGCCCGAAAACCAACACAGGGAAGGCGAGTGCAAAGTCAGAAGGCAAGTTCATTATCATTTCATGATGCTGGTACGTGTTGTGGGTAATACAAGTGGCGGTGAGTTATTATCCCTGCCCTCCAGGAGCCTAGAATGTCAATCCATGAATTTCCTCATCAATTCTGTGCATGTTCTATTTAGCCTCATACAAAAGCTTGAAAAATTAAAATATGCTTTGTATTCAACTGAAGGGCTTATTTTGAAATTTCTAAAACACGTCCTATGGCAAATGTTCGTAAATATTGCTAGCCTCGCTGGCTATATTGGTGTCACATACTGGGAAAAATGAAAATCGCTTAGAGGTTGGATTTTTACATAGATGCTCGGTGTCATTCCTTCTGACTTGTGGCCATCATGGAAAACGTGTCTCGGATTTATCAGTGGAGGTTGATAAACTGGGATTTTTATCCATTAAAAGGGGAGACTATGCCAGGGTTCTTGGAATTTTAGGGAAAAGGGAAGCCTCTAATTGGGTGAGGAAAAGTGGAATTTGAGTTATAACCTCTTAGGAGGGCCGTTTACGAGCCCACGGTCATTAACATGTATCCCCAGGTTCCAAAGCAGGAAGCAGGGAAGGTAACAAACCAGAGAAAGTTCTGAGCCCCCTTTGAACTTTATAGAGAGGCACTTTGTAAATCTTAGGAAAATGAATTTACATTATAATTCGTCCAGAGTGACTGAGTTAAAACTCTTTTGAAGGCAGAGCCTACTCCATAGAGCACGTGGAAAATCGCCCTCCCTCTCGCCCCTGAGCAGTGTGGAACATTCTGTGTTGACTTGTTCTCCGTTGCCCACGATGCCTTCTCGACATTCTTTCCTGTGGGCCTAGATTAAAAGTATTAAGAAGTACACTCTAAAAGGGAAAGAGTCTAAACAACAGGAGGCCTAAAGGGCAGGAAAGAAAAAAATCTAACCCTTTTTCATGAAATGAAATGAGAACTCATACCCATCGTTGATCAAACAAGATTTTAATGAGCCGCGGACAGTCTTGACTTAATTGGCAGGTAGGTCTGCTTTCTATGTAGAGGAATATATCCGTATGTGTTCATTTTTTGACGTGTTTCAAACCCTCACAGTCAAGTTGATTTTTTTATTTTTTCTGTAATAATGATATGCTTTTCGTAGTGTGTCATTTTCTTTACCCTTGTAGAGAGATAACATGCAATTAAGGAGTGATGTCAGCCTATAACATTTTGGTGTAAAATTTTGGTCACACCAAAATACCAGGCTCCTTAACAAAGCTGGCAGACACATCTTTTGGCAGCAGCTGCTGGCCATGTGATTTAAAGCTTCCTGTCACTGTAATTGATGTGTGTGTGTGTGTGTGTGTTTTTCCTTTTCTTTTCTTTCCATTTCCTGAAGCCTGATCAGAATTAAAATTGCTGTTGGAATTTCCTGTCAAAGCAACTCATTTATTCGCTGAGCTCTGCCCTTTGATTGGACATCGCCTTCAGCAACAGTCAGGTGGAGATGGCTGGGAATTAGCCCCTCCATGCAGGCTTGACGGCCACGCTCACCACATCTGCAACTAGACACAGATTGTCCATCATGTGGTGAACTTGTCCTAATGAAAACTCCACATGCAAAATGTTAATGATTTGAATATCAAACTTGGCCACCTGCTAGGGGCTCTGGGTTTTGTGTTAATTTAGGAATTCCCACAGTTTTCAACTGATTGCCTCGCTGTTGAATTTGGATTCTTGATCCACAGACTCTCTTGCATTTCTGATCTGTCCCTGGTTTAGAGAACATGACTAAACAGTCTGAGTTTTCTCAAGCCCGGTTCTCCATCCTTTCTGTCCCTCATATGCTATTTACACATAACATCTCGGGGTGATTGTTTTGCAGGATGAGTGGTTCTGAACTGTGCCCTGCCAGGTACTTGCTCGCAGATCTGTGGGCCAGGACACCTAGAAAAATTCGGGATGTGGGTAAAATACAGCAATGGCTCATTTTATTGCGCTCCCCTTTATTGCGTTTCACAGATGTTGTGGTTTTTAGAAATTGAAGGCAAGACCCTCCACCAGCAAAAAGATTGTGACTCGCTTTATCGATGTGCTTGCTTTGTTTCAGTGGTCTGGAAGTGAAGCTGCCGTATCTTTGAGGTCGGCCTATAGCAGGCAGCGGGAGGATCTAAATGTTACTTTGTTGTTTTGTTTCTATATCTAAAGAGAAATCCATAACATTGCTGGTCTTTGCAAAGAAAAGAATTCCTGACTTTGCTCAATCTATCTGAGATTGCACATAAGGACTTACTCATTTACTTCTAACGTGTGAGTTTATCTTCAAAATTACTATTCTCAGCATAAGGCAGGTGAAAGAGGAAAACTTGTATGGACTTGAAGAAGCAGTTGGTTAAACACAATGGCCTGGACAATGAAGCCTGTTTTTACTCATCCCAGTGAGGAGGTCTAAGATTTCTTCTTGGGAATGAGAATCTCTTTAAAAAAAATTATTTCTCACTGAAAATAATCTGCCTACTAATATGCAGGGTTGGTTGGTTTTGTTTGTTTGTATTGTCCCCAAGTAAAGGTAGGCTTTTAAACTTGAGAATCTCCAAGCATTTTTAAAATATTTTATCCTCTAAAAATGTAAAGTCCATGAATCTGTGACTGTGTTTTATTGACTATTCCTATCACATGTGCCTTACAAATTATAGACACTCAATATTTGTTAAATAAATGAACTTCTTTAGACTGCTTAAAGTTTCAACACAAAGGAGAGGAGATCATGTTCTGGAGACCCCAAGCTCAGTAACCTTTCTTTGTATAAGGGATTCCAATCCTGCCTGTATGTTAGAATCACCAAGGAAGGTTTAAAAATAGAAAACTGATGCCTGTATCCCTCCCTGAGCTATTACCTCAGAAGGTTTTGTTGGTCACTCTGGAACTGAAATGATGGGAAGACCAGTGGGCCAGCCACTTGACTTACATACCAGGCGCCCTTGAAATTGAACCCTAGGCTCATTCCACTCTGGACTGCTAGGTCTGATCTGTTGGTCCTACTGAGCCAGAAATCATACAGGACATTTATGTTGATTTGAGACTTTCAATCAATACTTGAAAAATGAAATAAGAAACAGCAGTTGGTGGGGAGAGCAAAACTGCTTCCTTAGGCACATTATGTGACAAAACAAAAACTTACTTGAAAATCATGATAAAGCAAGGATGGTTCAACATTCACAAATCAGCTGATGTGATACCACATTAACAAAATTAAGAATTAAAATGATATGATCATCTCAATTGATGCAGAAAAAACACTTGCCAAATTCAATATCCATTTGTGATTAAAAAAAAAGAAAAAAAACCTCTCCACAAAGCAGATATAGAAGAAACATACCTCAACATAATGAAGGATATATATAACAAATCCTCAACTAAAATGTTACTCAGTGGTGAAAAGCTAAATTTCCTCCAAGATCTGGAACAAGATAAAGATGCCCTTACCTTGTTCCAGATCTTGGAGGAAATGTAGCTTTTCCTCCAAGGAATTTAACTTTCTCTTGCCAATTTCACTCAACATAGCATTGGCAGTTCTCGTCACAGCAATTAAGCAAGCAAAACAAATAAAAGACATTCAAATTGGAAAAGAAGTAAAACTGTCACTATTTGCATTATAGATAGAAAATTATAGGAATTCCATTAAAAAACTGTTAGAACTACTAAACAATTCAGGAACGTTGCAGGATACCAAATCAATCACAAGGGTTTGTTGCATTTCTGTACACTAATAACAAACTATTAGAAAGGAATCAAGAAGATAATCCCATTTGCAATTGCATCAAAAATAATAAAATACCTAGGAATACATTTAACCAAGGAGGTGAAATACCTATATATATTGAAAACTGTAAGACATTAATGAAAGAAACTGAAGAAGACACAAATAAATGGAGATATTCCATGCTCATGGATTGGAAAAATTAATATTGTTAAAATGTTTATACTACTCAAAGCAATCTACAGATTCAATGCAATCCCAATCAAATTTCCAATGGCATTTTTCACAGATATAGAACAAATAATCCTAAAACTTGTATGGAACTATAGACCCCAGATAGCCAAAGCCATCTTGAGAAAGAAGAACAAAGCTGGAGGCATCATGCTCCCTGATTTCAAACTATTTACACAACTAAAGCAATGAAAACAATATGGTATTGCCTAGCTGGTGTGGCTCAGTGGATTGAGCGTCGTCCCATGGACTGAGAGGTCCCAGTGCAATTCCCAGTCAGGGCTCATGCCTGGGTTGTAGGCTTGATCTCCAGTAGAGGGCGTGCAGGAAGCAGCTGATTGATGTTTTTCACATCGATGTTTCTATCTCTTTCTCCCTTCCTCTCTCCTTAGAAAAATAAATCAATAAAAACATATTTTAAATAAACCTCAACAGCATAGTATTGGCATAAAAACATAGGTCATGGAACAGAATAGAGAACCAAGAAGTAAATCCATGGATATACGGTCATTTAGAAGAAAACATAGGTAGTAAGCACCTTAACATAGGTCTTGGTGCTGATTTTTTAAATCTGAAACCAAAATCAAAAGCAACAAGAGCAGAAATAAATAAGTGAGACTACATCAAACTAAAAAGCTACTGCACCCAAAGGGAAACCATCGACAAAATGAAAAGGCAACGTACTGAATGGGAGAAAATATGAGCAAATCATGTATCTAATAAGTGTTAACATCCAAAATATATAAAGAACTCATACAACTCAATAGCAAAAATATAAATAACCTAACCAAAAAATGAGCAGAAGATCTGAATAGATATTTTTCCAAAGAAGGCATATAAAAGGCTTATGTGAAAAGATGCTCCACATCATTAATTACTAGAGCAATGCAAATTAAAACCACAATGATATGTTACCTCACACCTGTTAGAATGGCTCTTATGAAAAAGATGAAAAACAGAGGTGTTGGAGAGGAGGTGGAGAAAAGGAGGTCAAAGGTTAAAAGAAAAACGGATAATATATGTTTTCTCTTTTTTTCTAAAAATTGATCTTCACCATAAAATAACTCAATGGTATACTACTTGGATAGTGTACAATTTTATTAAATGTCAACAAGGAAAACTTGTCTGTAACTAAGCTTTTAAATTATTCTGTCATTAAATATCACTCAGCTTTCCCTGGCTGGTTTGGCTCAGTAGTTGTTGCGGGTTCAATTCCTGTTCAAGGGCACGTACCTAGGTTGCAGGTTCCATCCCCGGTCCTGGTCAGGGTTGTGCAAGGAGCAGTGGATTAATGTGTCTCTCTCACATCAATGTCTCTCTCTCTCTCCTCTCTCTCTCTCTTCCTCCCTACTTCCATTCTATCTAAAAAAAATCAATGGAAAAATATTCTTGGTTGAGGAATAAAAAAATAAATTAAATATCACTCATTTTTAAAATCTGGTTTACAGTAAAATAGCATAGTGGAAGAAGAACAAATTAAATCACTAACTAGGAGTTACATAATACAAATATTATCAGGGATAGGTGTTTGGAATCTGCTTCCATTTACTATCATCCTTAAGGCTTTTTGTCTTACTTCATAGTTCAATGAGAACGAAAGCTTATTTTTTTATTTTATTTTTTTTATCCTCACCAGAGGACATTTTTCCATTTTTTTGTTCAGGTAGAGTGGGAGGGAGAGAGAGGAACAGAGAGAGAGAGAGAAACATCGATGTGAAAGGAACACATCGAGTGGCTGCCACCCGCACAACCAACCAGGGCCGGGGACAAACTGCAACCGAGGCACGCGCCCTTAGCGGGAACTGAACCCGGGTCTCTCAGGACCGCAGACCGACGCTCTAACCGCTGAGCCAAACCGGCCAGGGCAACGAAAGTTTATTTTAACCTGCTTTTTTCTATGTACTTTTGCAAAAGGATATTATAAGAAACACACAGAGTATTCTTCAAAATCCAATGTAAAATGTTTTGATGTCCACTATTAATATGGAATATAAATCACACACACAGAGAAACAGAGAGAGGGAGAGACAGAGAGAATCACAGGTAAGGATAACCTTACATGGAGAATGTGTTAGAAACCAGCACTTTTATTCAAGATCTCCAGCATATTAGGATATTCAGAGCAGAAGCAAGAAAATTTACGTAACTAGTTTTTTGTTGTTGTTGTTATTGTTTATCTTAACAGCAAGTTTTTAATATTCTATTTTTTTCTATGACTATCCCCTAGGTAATTCTAACTCCTCATTGTTGTCTAACATCTATTCTACCCATGTCTCTCTTACCTTATTCCCAAGCCCCTGATTTGGGAGCAGCTGGCAGAAATAGTAGGTAAACAATATACTTATTATCATGGTAGGGGCTCATCTACATATGCACCCAAGGATACATAGATCTGTTCCATGGAGCACGGGATTTTGCCCTGACAATCATCTGAATGAGTTTGCATATGAATTTCCATTGCCTTCTCTGGCCACAAGTTTGGGGAATTCATCTATAGAGGGCGCCTGAGGCTACATGGATTGGAGGCTCATCCTATTTTATTTCCAGCAGCGCTCCGTAGCCTGCATTCAGCATACCACTGGAAAGGACGCCTAGTTTGTGTTTTTCTTCAAATTTCCCTTCCCTTTTAATTCTTGTTTCCTTCTTCTGACATTTCTGCTGTTCTTTGCCACAAACCATTGCAAAACAACCCATACAAGAATTCTGCCTCCTTCTTGGCTAGGGTAGAAGGCTCTTTGGAAACCACAAAGCCACATCTCCAGGGAACAGTAGCTTTATTAATATAATAATCACCACCATCATGGACCAGTGACAATACACACATTGCTTTAGAGAGGGAAATAAGGACAACCTGGGGTTTGCTGGAGAAGCTGAGGTTAGATGTGCACAGTTAAATTTGGAGTCAAGCTGAGGTCATTGCTGAGGAGACTTGGAATTGGAAATCTGTGTGGAAAATGGTTGCCGGTGGAAGCTATCCACTCACCATTAAAACTCGTTTTGAATGATATCAGAGCAGGAAAATACAAGGCTTTGATACCAAGACAGATTTGGGCTTTTCTTAAAGTCTTGGTTTATTTGGAAAAGAAGTCTGATGGCATTTAATCTTTGCCATCCACCCTCCATCAGGAAAAAAAAAAAAAAAACTAGTAAAGATTGAATGAATGTTTTATTGGGAAGTTTCCTTGTAAATAACATACAAGCAATGATCTCTGTACATTGTTCAAAGAATAACAAACAGTTTATACTTTGTGCTGGGTCCTCCAAAGAAACTTGCGTGTTTTTAATGAAATATTGTCTCCTATTTGCAATTAGTATAAAAAGAATCCATCAAATCTGAAGAGAATCTTTCATTTCCTCTTTGGCTCTTTCTTGGTTGTAGGAGGGGAGAAGAAGAAATCATGTATGACAAACAAAGTTGGCATCCTTTTTTTTTTTTTTTTTTTTTGTAAGTAACCACGTCAGCTTGGATGCAAATGACTAGTGACAAAGGAGCCAAACTAAGTGTGCTGGAGCCTCGGGGAAAGGCAGACTGCTGACATGGCAGCAGCTCTGTTTCCAGCTGATTTTAGGCCTGGATAACGATCCCTTTCAGCTTAAATGATGCTCTGCCGTAATTGACCACTGCCCAGTTGGGTTGGAGCAGAGTTCTTTTGGAACTTTGACGGCCTGTGAATGCTGGGCCAAGATCAGACTGGTTTCCTGGACCTGCGGTACAAGGCTGGCTGTAGTCACAGGCCCAGAGATCTCTGAGTGTTGCATAGAAGGTGTCATTGCATCTGTTTGCTTCATTTCACATATTACAAATAAATTGTTAGCAAGTGAATGAAGCTATACTGCAGTTTTAGGCTGAAGCAAGGTGTACACTAAACATCACCTATTAGTCTATAATTTCATTCGATCATTTTGTTTTAAGAATAGTTTGTATTCCTTCCCAGACCCCCACCCCCCTCCCCCTTCAGCAGTTGCTCTGGAACTGTTTTCAATATGTTGCCTTTTTATGGACTCTCAATCCTCCTACTATGAAGCTGACTTTAACTGACAAAAGATACCATTTTCAAGATGTTCAGTTCTCTGCAACGAAGTTGTTCGCTGGTAGTGCTTATTGATGGGGACTGTGGGATCAGGAGGGCCTGGATGGATGAATGAAGCCTTGCGTGGTTAGTGAGGGCCATCATCTGCTGAAGGTTCGCCAAACACCTGGATAATTTGGGTGAAAAGACCAGTCATTTCTTCATTCTGAATTTATACCAGAAATGACTGCTATATAGATTTGGCCAGAAAATACTGCTATATAGATTTGGCCAGAAATGACTGCTGTCTAGATTTGGCCAGAAATGACTGCTGTATAGATTTGGCCTCAACCAACAAAAACTGATTTCCCTGGTGAGCATTTAGAAGAGTAAAAGGGGCGAGATCTCAGACGGACCCTCCGGGGAGAGCATGAACCGGCCAAGTTCCCGGAGCACAGGAGCTACCTGGTGCTTCGTCAGTGTGCTCAGTGCTATCGTTTGTTTCCTTCGCAGCTGTCTGCAAATACTGGTATTTAAAAGTGGCGCTGAGCTGACCGAAGAAAGTTGGTAAAATTCAGGTGGCTGCCTGTTACCTCTCCTCCAAAATAATCGTGTTTGGAATAGGCGTCCAGGAGATAATTACCTGCTGACGTCTGTTCTCTAACAGAAGGTTTTTCTGCCATTGAGGAGAACCGAAATGCTTAGCATGGAGGAAAATACCTGGAATGTTAAACTGAAATATGTCTGTCTAGGGATCCATTTAGTTCCCCCCAAATAGCCCCTTTCTTTATGCGTGCCAGTATGTTTATATATATTTAAATGCCCCATTTGCTACACTGGTTTTAGCCTCTTGTTAGCATCAGTTCTTGTTAGCATGATGTTCTCCAGCTGCAGAAATGAAACATGTGTTGAAGAATTTATGCAGTGTCCTTAGTGCCTTTCATTAGGAGCACCAAGAATAATAGGTGCGTATTGTAAGTGTGGTGTGTGAAGCAGTATGTTATAGCTCTGCTTGACAGACATCTTGTTTACGTTCATGTTATACATGGGCGAAAGCATAGCATTTTCAGCAACGTGGCATTTTTAGAAGTAATATTTACACCGTGCTTCCACGCAAGGGAAACGGTCATCTAAAAACACGGCATGTTTTAAATCCACTTGTCTCCTTCTCCTGACGAAATATTTCAAGTGATTTCTCCCCAAAGTGGGGAGTTCAACATGTTCTTTATTCAGGCTCTTAGAATTACTGCCAAGGGGGGAAACCCTGTGGCATGCCCTCAGTTTATTAAAACCAATGGGCCGTCTTATTTCATTTTGGCTTCATTCACACGTGAGAACTTTACCCCGCCTTTTCTCCAGGGAAAATAGTACGAAAGCTATCTTTCTAGTGGTTCAGTGTTTCTTGTTGTTGTTGTTTAAAGGACTGGCTGCTTCCAGGCTGCCTTGCAGACCTCCATGGATGTCGCTGAGCATTGTGAAGTTGTTAATGGGTGCGAGATCCCATCTGTCGCGCTCAGGATTAAAGTACCCCGCAGCCAGATTTTGGTAGCGAGTATTTTTTACCACCCTTACCCCCACTGAGAAGAAACTGCATGTGGACAATTACTAGAGCCAGTGTTTCGGTAGTAGGTATATTGAAGTTGGAAAAGAAGAACCTATTTCCCTCCTCCCTTTTGCACATTTTTTGAGCCTTGGTCCAACTCCACCTCCCTCCAAAGTGCTTTGTCCTATTTTACCCCAATGCTTCACACCTGTGTGCAAGTGTTCCTTGTGAAGAGCAAGGCACCTTGGATTTTCTGAAGCTTATCTGTCTCCAGCAGAGGGAGGGAAGGCTGGTCGTACCTGGTTCTAGCTGAATAGTAACCCCTGCCAAGGACTGGCCCCCGATGGAGGAAAGGTGAAGCATGACAGAAGGTGACACCACACCTCAGAAGGTAGACAAGAGAACGATGTAGAGTTTCAAGTGTTTCAGCCCGTGCAAAACTGGCTTTCCTGAGCATATTCTGGCTATAAGAGCATCATCCTCAGGTCATTGCCACCAGCTCACAGTGTATTGAACGCTTCCCCTTTCCAGACCTTGTCAAGTGCGTTGGTCCCCTGATTTAAGTTCTTTCCTTACAACTCTGTGAGGTAAGGCTAATCATTCCTCTTTGATAGATAAAGAATCCAAGGCTTAGAGAGGTTGCACAGTGTGTCCAAGGGCACCACCAATAACTCAATCCTTCTGTGTTTGCATCCAGAGAGTGGAAATGTACATCACTGACCATGTGAAGTTGGTTGAAAGCCAGAATTCTAGGAAGTAGAGGCTGTTACTGTGGGAGAACTTGGCCAAGGGCAGGGAGTCTAGGGACAAAGGCAGTCAGGGAGCAGCAGAGGTGGACTGAGACTGTGTTGGTAGTTTGGCAACATTTTGAGGCTAGAATAAAAGCTTTCAAATTCAACTTTACCTTGCTGTGTTGGAAGCACGGATAGTATTCAGTTGATAAGTGTGCTTGGTTAGTCCCTTATTTTAAGGAATATGTAGGACTCAGATTACCCCCAAACTGGCAACTACCTTATGTACAGGGTCATCCGCATCACAGAATTCACATCGCACCACTGCCATAGTCACAGTTAACAAGGACCTGAACCACAGCCAGACCTCAGGCTCCGGATTTTCAGTTTCTCTTTTCCTAGCCATCCATGGGAGATAAAGGTAGCAGGGAGTCAGAGAAACTGCTGGACGGACTGCTGGACAGAGCAGCAAGCTCTGTTTTAGTGATGTGCTCTGCCTGGGGGAATTCTGCAGAAGTGTAGTGAGAGATTCAGCATGGAGAAATTGGTCATATTATTTATTTAAAAATGGCAAGAGGCTGGGAGATGAGAAGGTGCATCCTCAGTCAAATGCAGGGCATAACAGAGGAACATTCTTCTTCTATTTACAAGTTGATTAAATCTAACCAGGTTCAGATTCAGGAGCATACTTTTGTACATAGAAGAATGCAATGTGATCTTTAATTCTTGGAAAATTCTTTTTGAAATCCTGACTCCCTGAAAAGACTTTTTCAGTTGAAGTTGTTATATTCTAAAAAGTGTTTTATTCCAAGGAAGGAGCTATCTGCCTATCTCTTGGATCTTTCCTCTTTAGTCCATTGGCATGATATTTCCACATTAATTTCCTCAGCACATTTTGTCACATCAGTGTCCTATTCCATAACTTTCAGAACTTTGAAGTTACCTGTTGCATGAATCAAGGCTTACTGTAAGCTAGTTTCAACCAACATTTCCAGACTCGTTTCTGCAATTTCCCTATAGATGTAATTAGTTCAAACATCTGTCAATTTATTTTGTTTCAGATCTTTATATCAAATGTTATATTCACCCTTCTTTTTTAAAAAAATCCAGTGGAATGCCAATTGGAGTGTAAAGTTGATGGTCTAGAATTATAAACTATAGCAGGCAACCTTGTGTAAGTTGGCTTGGTAAGTAACTGAGGTCATAAATAGCAGTTAGCTTAAGAGTCATAAAGAGGGTTATGTGTTACATTAAAAGGTTACATTACAGACACACTAGGACAGACCTTGGTCCGCTGGGTCAGAAATTGGGGTGAAATCAGTCAGTACCCTGGATAGCTCCCAGGAATAAAAATCTGAGTGCTGACAGGTTCTACACTGTGAGTTGTAGACCTACTCAGCTACAGATCCATACTCCCTGGGCCCTTTAACTTTTTGAATTTTTTTTCTTTATTGATTTTTTTTTTAATCTTTACCCGAGGATATTTTTTCTATTTATCATCAGATAGAGTGAGAGGGAGAGAGAGAAACATTGATGTGAGAGAGACACATCAACCTGTCGTTTCCCACACTACCCAATCAGGGCCGGGGATGAACCGCAACCGAGGTTATGCCGTTGACCAGAATCAAACCCACAACTCATCGGTCCACAGGTCGATGCTCTAACCGCTGAGCCAAACCGGCCAGGGCTGGGTCCTTTTTCTTTAAGAGGCTGCTTTCCCTTCCTCTCCCAAGCTTATCAACTACAGATTTAGAGATTCATTCTAATATTAGCCCTTCTTCTGGTCTGACTTGTGCCTTACTCACATGGGGTCCCTGATCATGCTCAAGATTCACCTTCCACTTTATTGTCCGAGGCATTCTCTGGGGGCTTTGTCTCTCTGAGGGCAGAGATGGAGACTGGGTGCCTGATAACACTCCATTTTGTCCAGGTTTTTTCTTTTTCATGGATAACATTTTCTTACCCTGTTGACATTGTGAGCAGGTTAAAGTTTTGCCCATTCTTCAAGGTTAAGCCCCAATTTTATCTTTGCTTTGACCTATCCTGTGACCCTCTTGTCAACCAGAACATTTTATAATCTGCTCCATTCATTTCAATATTAATGATATACTGTCTTTTATGAGCTGTTTTTTATGAGCTGTGTCTAAGCTCTCCCCTTAGCTTGTGTACTTCTTGGGGGCATCTTTCATATCAACAAGGCTTCCCACTAAGAATGGGATTATTATTTCATGAACCAGACTTTTAAGTTTTCTAACAGATATGTTCAATCAGTGGTCCTCTTCAATTATGTGTTAAAGTTTCGATCATTTCCGGAGCCCTCCTTGGTGAGGAATGATGAATACCGTTGTGAGCCAGGGAGACTTGTGTTTCCATTCTTGTTTTGCACTCATCCCCCTGACCTTGAGCAGGTTCCCTAATCTCCCTCCCTGAGCTCTGTTTTCCACACTTGTCTGTGGGAAGGCTGCATGAACATCAACTGAGAAGTAGGTGAAGGGTCTTGGTCCCTTGACACGGAGTGAGGAGCTCAATCCTTAGTGATGCCTTTTCCTGTGCTCCACACATAGGAGGCTCTCCTTTCCCAATCAAACTTTTCTGAAGGTTTTACAAACACAGCTTTTAGAAGTTTTTGTGTTTGTTTGTTTTTTACCATGTGCTTACAGCAGCTTCCTGGTTGTGCTGTAAGATGTATATCCTATTTCTACTTATTCATAGAAGGGTCTTTTTTTCCTTCAGTGTAATGTTGAGAATTGGGGTTGCCATACTCAACATACAAGAAACCAGCCAGCTTTATTCTACATTTACAGGCTGGATGCAGGGGGAAGGGAAGCAGGTATCCTGGTGGAAACCAGGATGAATCCGTTCTTACTTCTTTTATTTATAGAAAGCCACCTTCTCAAGCAACTAGAAAGAGCACACAGGCCACTAGATCTCTGAGAAAATTAGACCCATGCGTCAAACACAGAGCCCTCTAGACATACAGTGGGTAGCCCGGTCTCTCCATGACTTGCAAGGGGCTGATTTTCAGAGATTGCTGAGGAAGAAAAAAAAGTCTTAGAAGAATAAACCTGAATATTTACGAAAGAAAAACCAAAGCATTTTAGCTGGGCTTCCATCCCCTTAAACAATACCAGTCCCAGAAATGTGGTTTCCTAGTCATTTAAAATATAGTTTACAGAGGAATTAAGCTAAATCACTTAAGCTCTCCAAGCAGCTGGCTTCCCGGCTCCCTTACCGAGATCTGCTCACAGGGAATCTCCTTTGAAATCTGCAGCTCAGTCAAAGACAGGGCTGCGGAGCTCGGAGCTACTTGCTTTTTCTTGTCTCGTTCATCTCAGGTCATGCAAAGACAGCGGAAAATATTTGAATACAAGCATATATTCTTGCCTCGTGTTTTAATGCTTTAAGGGGCATTATGCTCAGGAGTTGAATGCTTTCATAAGCTTTTCATAAGAATTTCATATAATTCCCAGAATGACTGTGCATTTTGGGAATAAATGTCAAGGCTTCTGTCTTCTAAGGGAATAAACCGGCACCCAAAACCTCCCCCAGTGTGGCTGCCTAACCTCCCCTTACTTCCCCACGTGAGCCCCTGGCTCCAGCTAGACTGGTCTCTTCACTCTTCACTAAAGTCCACAGACAATTCCTGTCCTTGTGCCTGGGGTCTTGTTTCCTATTCTTTTCAAATGCTTTTCCCTCTACTGTTTAATTATCCCAGCCATGCCCGTTCCATGGCTCGTGGCCTAAGACCCATCTCCTCACACAGATTTCCCAGCGCTCCCTCCCTGGTTTAAGTTCACGTCCTCACTCTGCCCTTCATCATGATTGTATCAGTTTGGTCCCTGTTCCGTGACTTCTGAGCTAGAACGCAATCTCTTTGAGGGAAACTTTCTTTTTTGTTCACGGAAAGTGTTTTATATTTAGTCAACACTCAGTAAATAGTGTTTAACAGGATTAGCAGATGAAAAATGACAAAGACACAGGCAAACTGAATCCAGTTTAAAAAAAACAAAAACCTGAAATTGCTAAATATGAGTTTTAAAAAAAGGAATGAAAAGAGTCTGGAAAATGTGCAAGTAAAAAATAAACTAAATGGGGTATATGGAAATTTTTTGTAATTGTTAAATATGTTTTACTTTTTATATATTTTAATAGATACAGAATGGTATCTGGGTATTGGTAAATTCAGTTAAGCAGCTATGAGGATGTTATTTAAGGAAGAAAATCGTGCAGTGTTCTCTTTAACCTTAAAACAATTATGCAGGGAGATGGTGTTTCTGGTAATACTCTGATGTTTCATATAAAGGTATGCACTTTGCCCTGGCCGGTTTGGCTCAGTGGTTAGAGCGTCGGCCCATGGTCCAGAGAGACCCGGGTTCAGTTCCCGCTGAGGGCACGTACCTCAGTTGCAGTATTTCCCCGGCCCCGGTTGGGGTTGTGTGAATGGCAGCCAGTCGATTTGTCTCTCTCACATCGATGTTTCTCTCTCTCTCTTCCTCCCTCTCTCCCTCTCATTCTATCTGAAGATGAATGCAGAGAGTGTCCTGGGGTAAGGATAAAAAATAAAATAAAAAATAAAGGTATGCACTTTTATGTGTAGTTGCGTGAAACAATGAAAGCGTTTTTTTCTGGAACGGTATCACAGAGAACTCTAGTTTAGCAAATAAACTGTATTTTTGCATTTCAGTCTAAAAGCAACCAGTTAGTACCTGAATAGTGATGTATAAATAGATTTAGCATCGATTATGTTATTTCCTTAAATATGTAATACTTTAAATGCATCAGTATGCATTACTGATAAGATAATTAAGAGATTTTGGGGGAAAGTAATGCAGCCTTTTGGGTCAGAAAGCAATAAGAAATAAATGACTCATGCGGCTCCTTTAAAAGGAAGTAATGCACCAAATGCTGAGTATTACTGACTGAGCAGCTCTTCAATTCTCCGATGTCCCCAGCAATTTTCTAGCTGATCTGTAGGATTTAAGCCAGTGATCTGGCCCCCTTTGGGGTGGGGGGAGGGTTTTCTTCCATACCCAGGTGCGGGAGGCCTTCCACAGCTATTGAGGGTTCCCAAGCAGCCCAGGAATCTCAGGTTCCTGAGAGTGATTCGCCTTGGCACCTGGCTTAGGACGGGTCTGCCAGGCTTAAGTACATGGTGAGCAGAGCTCGCTGCAGGCCACTCCCAGGGGCGCAGCGCTGGAAAGCCAGCATCCTGCACCGTCCGGAGTCGGTAGTAAAATGGGCCTTGTTAAATGTGATCTCGACCTTTAAAGAAACCAAAAGACTGCTTTTAAGACGAGGCATAAACTGCATTACAAGACAGGGCGTAGGGGTTGAGGGAAGGTCTATGGGGCTGCAAGGGGAGAAATTAAAGAGTTGGGCATGGCTCTCCAGACAGTGTCTGGACTGGGGCTGTTACTGGAACAGAAAGAAACGGGAGGATGTAAAGAATGATGAAATACCCGAGAGGGACTTGGGATAAAAGCAGTTCTAAATGAGAGAGAAAGGATGGCAGGACAGAAGTTCATGGAGAGGAGAAGAGCTCAGTAATTAAACAGCAATGTGAGCATGGCAGAAACGCTGGAGGAACTCGAGAGAAAAGAAATGAGCTCTAAAAATATTCAAATTGTCATCGATGTGACTCTCTCACGTCGATGTTTCTCTCTCTCTCTCCCTCCTTCCTCTCCACTCTCTCTAAAAATTAACGGACCTATATCCTCAGATGAGGATTAACAACAACAACAAAATTCAAGTATTCTTTAGTAGTAATGGGGCTGTTTTTTAAACCACATCCTTAGCTGTGAGAACCTTGTTATTGCAGATTACATGCAAACGAAAGTTATGTCCAGATTCGTTTTTTCTCTCATTCATTTAACCTACTTATTGAGCATCTTGTACATGCCTTCCTTGTCCTGGAGCTAGGGACACTTTGGACATGCTCACACTCTCTTCTCCCGAATGCAAAGGAGCTTGGTCCCTGGACCGTGAACAAGAAGAGAGGAAGGAGAAAGACCAGGAACTAGTGGAAGAAGGAGAGGTGAAGCTAGAGTCATTTTTATGAAATTTAAGTAAATCGCACCACTCTTTGACTTAAGACCCCTCCATGGCTCCTAGTTGCCCTTGAAACCAAATCTGAACTCTGACCTGAGCCTTGCTGTCCATCCTTAGCTCACCGCGCTCTCTCCCTTGCTCAGCACATTCCACCTTCACTGTCATCCCTTCCGTGTCTCCTGAATGCCCCGAGTCCTTTCCTGACTCACAGCCTTTGCCTGGCGTCACCCCACCCGAAACACCTTTCCTCCGCTTCCAGAGCAGCCTGCTGACTTCACCCTTCAACTCCCAGACCGTCGTCTCCCTGGTCACGTCTTCAAACCTGACCTTGCACCTACCTCCCCTCCCCTCTTCCCCATACCACCTGTTGACTTTGGGTCACATCACCCTATTTTATTTTCCATAGCCTTTATCATAACCTATAATTATCTTACTTATTTCACGATTCACCTGTAAGCTCCCCGAACTCAGGGAGCTTGTCTGGTTCACAGCACCCAGCACAGTGCCTGCCACAGGTGCTGATAAAGGAACGTTTGCCCCGAATCTCGCTTCTCTCCCCTCCTAGTGAGACACACTGTGATGCCCCATCCGGAGGTCTGCCTCACGGCCTCTCTGAGCCCTTCGTCCACGCACGTGGGATCCACACAGAGTTGACATTTCTCCGTGGTAGAACGTGGGCTGGGCTCTGAGGCATGGATGGACTTTTAGAGAGGCTCAAGGGAAGGGCAGGGTCTCCCAGGCAGGTGGCCCTGCCTTAGCAAGGACTTGGAGGCTGATATGTAGGGTAAGTAGCACAGTGTACCCCTACCATAGTGGAAAACCCAGTTGTGTTGGCTGTTTGACGACTTATCTAGGCATTTGGAAGTTCGGGGATCAATATCGGGATTATGAACATGTATAAATTAGAGGCTGGAGTCAAGTCCTATCTCTACCACCGTTACCTATGCGAGCTTGGGAGAGCACCCAGATTTCCCACCTGTAAGATAGAGGTCAGAATGGCACCTCCCAGGGTTTTGAAAATGAAAGGTTAAAGCCCGTGACTCAGTGCTGCACGTGACTAGCATATATAAATGATGGCCATTGTCATCTTCATCATCGCTCTGTTTGTCATAATCATTGTTCCTCTGGGCGGTAGTGAATGTTAAAGATTTGTAATCTATTAAAATGAGGAGTGAGAAGGGCTAGCGTGATGAAAGCTATGCTGTGGGGCCTCTTTCAGGAGGTTAGCTTGCAAAAGTGCAGGACCTGCGATCTCACCCAGATGTGGATACATCTGGACTCAGCCAGGAGCTAGAATTATGAGTACCAGACACAGCCCAAAAAGCAGGCAGACAAAATGGATAATCCCGTGGCTGTCAAAAATTAGGACAGGGCAGGGGTCGTGAAGCCAAGGAAAGCTCACGGATTTGGAAGTTTGAACTTGTCTGCGGTCAAGGCAAAGTGATCTGAAGCCAGGAGAGAAACAGGGAAGAAGAGTCTGAAGCCCCAGAGCGTCAGAATCGCCCGGAGGCCCTGTTAGAACCGGATTGCTGGCCCCTCCCCCGTCAGTAGGTCTGGGTGAGGCCTGAGAATTTGCACCTGTTGTAAGCTCTCAGGTGGTGCCGATGCTGCTGATCGGGGGACCTCATTTTGAGAACGACCACTCCGATAAGGGCTATACAGTAAATCTTCCCTTAACGACATTGCCCTGGTGGGTTCTTGATCGCAGCCACATGATGTGTAAGGGAAACCAGTTTACCATAGGCTCACTGATACAAACAACAGTTAAGTTTCTATGGCATCTCCTCAACGCCATCATGAAACGATGCCGAAGGAAACGACGTCATTCGAGGACCTGCTTGCTGCACCACCATTGAGAGAGATTGGAGAATGTACATGTAGCTTTGTTTCAGGGCCCCTGCAACTAGTTACAAATTATCTGTAAGAAAATTCAGAGGTTCTGAAGGATGCCCTTCATCTCTAAGGCAATTTCCCAAGCACCAAATTTTTAATTGTGTAACCCAAACTGTTTTTTAAAATATGTTTTTATTAATTTTAGAGAGAGAAGAAGAGAGAGTGAAACATCAGTGAGAGAGAAACACCCATCGGCTGCCTCCTGCAACGCCCCCTACTGGGGACCGTTGCCCAACCACCCAGCCACACCAGCCAGGGCCAAACTGTTTTTTTGTGTTTTTGTGTTTTTTTTAAATTTATTTTTCCTTTATTGATTTTACAGAGAGTGGAAGGGAGAGAAAAAGAGAGATAGAAATAGCAACAAGGGAGACTGGCTGCCTCCTGAAAGCCCCCCACTGGGGATCGGGCCCACAACCTGGGCATGTGCCCTGACCGGGAGACGATCTGGCGACTTCTTGGTGCATGGGTCAATGCTCAACCACTGAACCACACTGTTTTTAGGGCTCCTTGTTTAGCATTAATCATTTGAACATCCTATTGCTGAGAAAGGAGAGGACAGGCAGCTTTGGAAGAAAGGAGTTTGTTCCACAGCATGAAGACTTCCTGTGGATGAGGCCAACTCCCTCCCGGTCGAAGCGAGCCGTGCCTATGGCTGTCTTTGGAAAGTTGTGGGTCCTGTCTCTCCCACGCCTTGATTTGCAGTGGCACAAAGAATTCATAATTAACAAGGAGATTAGTCTTATTTGGATCGTGTGAAGATTCGCCCGTAAGAAGGGTCTCCTTCAGGCAGAGTGTCCTAGGCAGGCATGACACCTGCCCCTCTGTTTGGACTAATGTGCGGGGAGGTCCCAGGCAGCTTTGCAGGCAGGAGCTGCAGCCTGTCTGTCCTGACCTTCGTGAGCACATCCCACAGCTTCCTCTGCCTTGGGATCCGCTTCTGAGCAGGGGGAGGATCATCCTCAGGGCAGGAGGTCTGTGGGGCACAGAGTAAGCTGGACTTCCTGTGTGTGACTGTTGTGGCCGTGAGTTGGTTTCACGCATTTTTGGAAATAGCTACTCCCCCATGCTCCCAAAATGAAAACTGACTTTGGCGAGTTGGTAGAAAAGAAAGCTAATTCAATTCCCTTGGTTTGTGCTTTATCCCCATTGGCAAAGGCAGTCTATTCATATCTTTATGTAGGCCTTTTCCTTTGGTGTGTTCCCCTGGGGCAAGCTAGTGTCTTTTTCATTGTTGGCATCTCTAGCTAGGAGCCAGAGCGTGGGCCATGGTTCTGTCCTGAGTGGGACAAACACACAGGTGTTAATATGGCTGTATCTTCAGGTTGATGGATGGGCTACTGTCTGCGAACTCTCTTGAAATGAAGTTGAACCTTGACCTTATTCCATAAACAGACCCTTGCCGCCAAGTGCAGGTTATGATGTGAGAACTGCAAAGGGAGGGAATTTGAGTAACAAGAAGGTGCTTCCCTGGGGTGCCGGGCGCGCACTCGTGGGAAGTGTCGTCCTTGCCAGTCTTGGGGATTATGACTCTGACCTTCAGTCCAGCCACTAATACAACTTTGGTTTATTAGTTCAGTTGTCGAGAGCTGTGCTTCGCAACCTCTCTCACCTCTGTCTCAGTACTGGTGTGGCACACGGGTGAGCGGAGGAGGCACCCCGCGTCATCCCATCAGGAAGCTCCGATCTTGGGCAGAATCGCAGGTTCGGTTCACGTTCCAGCCTCTTAGCTTTGACCCGTTTCATGGCCAATATGACCTGTATGCATTGGCCCAGGCAGGCGTGGGGTTGGGGTGACTGCAGACGCCGAGCAGGAAGGCTGGTGGGAAGAAGTCGCTGGCCCGTCTCCTGGAGAAGACGAGTCACAGCAGGCTTTGTCTTCTGGCCACGATGAATCGCTCTATTTCCTCAGCTCACGAGGAAGACCCGAACCACTTCCCACGGCAGGACAGATGGGGCGGCTCTTCCTGTCCCTGGCATTATTTCCTGTCACCAGAAATTCCTCCTTTACTTATTTTATCCTTTTGTAGTTTGGTTATTTTTATAAGCCCCTTGAAATCCTATTTTGTGGGTTGTGGGTAAAGGAGGGAACGAGCAATTAAAACAGAAAACTGGAAACACACGCCTTACCGTTGGGGCAGTGGTGTCATTTTTGTAGTACGTTCACCCTTTAATAACACTGGCAACTGACTGCGATACTGGTCCTAGTGTGAAATGATGTTCCTTTTCAGATGTGATGCTCACCCTGCTTTATTTCCCCATCTGCAAGAGGAGAATGATAATTATCCCTTTGAAAATAGCATATGGTCGAATTAGTTAATGTTGGACAAGCCTTTTCGAAATGAAGATACCTAATATTTATTAGTGGCTCCACTGGCGTGCAGTTTAAGAATGGAGTCTGCCTGCGAGGGACTGGCGTTTGCGTTGATTCACGTTTTCCTTAAATTCCTCATGAGACCTGCTCTGTCTTTTCTCGGGGTGCCGGCCGTGCCCGCCTGCGGCACAGCGTCCCGTGACCTTGGCCCTCAGCAGCCTTGCTGAAGCAGGCAGAGGTCAGACGATCCTGTCCTGAGAGGGAAACTGAGCAAATAAAATTCCCCATGCACTTCTTTTAAATGGACTCACTTGCTTTCTTTGTACTCGAAATGAATTGTTTAATTCGGGGGAAAATCTGGCCAGCGTTTTATTTTTTATTCTACACCCTTAAAGATATATTGTGTGTTCCCAAAATGAATGATCTCAGTTTTATCTTAAATGCGACAAGTGAATAAGCTCTGTGTCATGTGCTATTGTTTCATTTCATGTTAGAACATTAAGCTCTTTCTAATTCAGAAAGCAGGAGATTCGTGTATAGTCAGAGGGAGTCACGGAAGACACACATAATAACAATAAATATAGTAACAGCTATCATTCTTGAACACTCACGGGCCAGAGCCTGATGCATGTACTCTCCAGTACAACAGCTCTGAGAAGGTTTTACAGCTCAGGCCCTGGGGGGGGGGGGGGGGGTAACTAACACACACAGAGTCACATAGCTACAAAAGATATGTAATGCCGGGATTTCAACCCAGGTCTATCTCCAAAGCTTTTATTTTTAAATTTAATTTGCATTTCATGATCCCAAATCAGTAATGAGTATGTATGTTTTATTTCTATACAATTCTTGAAAAGCTATTTTTGGAAACAATTTCCTGGCTGCAGACAGGAGCTACATCCCCATGGAGCGGAGTTGGGGCAAATGACCCTCCTGTCCCCTGGTGACTGTAAATCACAGAAACTGACCTGTGTGAGAAACTCTCAAAATGGTCGATGTATTTCACTGCGTGCCTCCTGTCTACCAAACGCTGTGGCAAATTAAATCCGTAAGTGCCTAGAACAGAATTCCTTTTTGTTAAAAAAAACAACTGGAATTAGAAAATTTCACTTTTCACTTTAAAGGGCTGCACATTTATATAATACAAATCCCACCATTGGCAAAGGCAGAACATTTTTGCTTGTCTGCTTTTCATTTAGGTTAGAATATTTCTTCTGTTTAAGTTGGGATGTGTCAATAAAAAGGGTTGCCCCTTCCAGTTCCCAGGCAGAAAAACCGAAACTGTGCTGGGTATTCACTAGAATCCATTCAACAACAACAGAAAAAGAGCGAATTCACCCAAATGAAACGAGATTGATTTGCTGTAGAGCAAATAACCAGTTGTCCATACTCGAAGAATCTGTGGGCTGACGAAGCTTTGAGAACTGACTTGTAGCTTGGAGTATATGCTCATTACTATAATATTGTGTCTGAAATGCCTAACAAAGAACATTGAGAAGTCATACTGCTCCCCGTATTTTAAATATTTATTTAAAAGAAGCTAGCCACAGATGGAAATGTTTCTAACTAAAAATTGTCTTTCTCAAATGTAAAAACATTTCTCAAAATCAAATATTTCCCATGTAAAGTCAGTTGGCTGTGGGCTTTGGGACTTTATTTTCCATTGCCAGCGAAAGCCTTTGATTGGCGAGCTTTCTTTTGCTTTAAATTTGAAACTGGAGCATGTAAGCAGAGCTGGGTTACGAGTGGGAAAACTGGCTTAAATTATGTGAATTTCAGAAATATCAACATGTGTTTATTTGTACAGTTTCCTCTAAAGGGAAAAATTTTGTTTAATATTTGAATATGTTTATTTATGAAAACGATAGAATAATCAGCAGACATTTGTATTCTATTAGACAGACGTGTTCTCCATTTTCTTTATGGAGTTTCTATTATAAGGGCCTAATTTTCACACGTCTTAGGGCAAAGCACTTACCCGTACATTTAGAAACAGCTACGATTTCTGTTAACCTTAAATGTGTGAATATCAATACTTTTCCACGACCTATACAGTCTTCCCTTGAATGTTTTCCTATGTCTCTTAAACCCGACTTGGCTGCGTCGCCCTGCAAAATTTCAATTCTGCACACTACAGAAAAACAGCCAGGAGAGGGCGCTGGTGGCTTACTTTTGAGAAACCTGCTCACTGCTTGATTTCAACACCGAAAAACACACATGGAAATTATTTTTATTCAGTCAGAGCAATCAGAATGAAAAAAAACAAAACAAAACAAAAAACGCTTAAGTTTGTCAAAATTGTCTCTTCACGTCTCTTGCCACCCCAAAGGCGTCAATAAAACTGGACAATGAGTGTTTCTTCACACATCTGCGGAGCCCTTAGCTGACCCAGTAAGGATGAGTTCAGGGCAACCGGGTGTGATTATCTAATTTTTTCCATCAGCTTGAGGTTCTTATGTGAAAGTTCTATTCATGGGGAGCCAAAAGAAGGGGAAAATAAAAACCTGTTTACACCTTCGCTTTCCAGCTAGCCGTGCCAAGTTGTCCCCTGACCTGGTACAATGACAAGAACATATCTGCAACCTTGGCCACGCAGGGGGTGGGCGGGGGAGGCGGTGTCGGAGGCCTTGGCAGGGAGAAGTCGAGGGGAGGTGGGCATGATCCTATAGACACAAAAACATCCTCTCCTCTCCTGTAGGCATCTCCCTCACAGTGGCAAAGCTAAGAAGTGATCTGAGGACGAACTCTTACATTTCTACCAGCACCCCATTCTCACGGCTAAACTCCTGACGGCCCCTGAACATTTTATAAACTGCTGTACAAACACAGTTTTAAGTCAATTCCCAGCCAACTCTCTCCCTCGTTGCCTTCCAAAGAAAATGCTATACCTGAGCCCGACCTACAGAGAAATTCTAGAACATCCACCACTAATATAGGTCTTCTGCCTGACTCCCTCCCCCCGCCCAGGAGCACTTACGAGTTGTTGAAGACGGGGTGGTGGGAGAGAAAAAAAATCAAACTGGTGCAGTAATGACATCTGCGACTCACCTTTATGGTGGTGTCAGGGAGTGTCAGAAACAGCCTGATAAAGTTCTCGGGGACTCTGAGCTTTGCTTAATGTGGTTTCTGTCTTTGCCGTGTGGGCTTTGGGCACTCGCCGTCCTGCCTGGCTGGTAGGTGCCACTTTTGGCTGTAGCCGTCTGTCCTTCCACAGGATGAAAAATGTCTTCCATTAGCTAATGGCTGTGTTCTCTGTGGAACATTCTGGCCCTATGGCCTGGGGCTGCAGGAGACCATCAATCACGCCTCTGAGATGAGGGCTCAGAGGACCCGGGGAAATTTGTATAATCCTGAACTATAAACATGGGGGCCAGTGGTTGAGGTTTTGGATTTGCAAACATTTAAAAATGTCTATTTGAGTATCGAAAGCAAACTTTTATTTTAAAGAGAAGTTGAGGCCCAAGAGGCTCTCTGGGTGGCCTGCAGAAGGTCCACTGACCTTTCTGCCTCTGTTTCCCTTTCTTCAAATCAGGAAAAAAAAAAAAAAGCCTTGCTTTTCTGTTTCACAGAAGCATCCATTTGATTTGATTCCCAGTTCGAGGTGATCCAGTGATTTACTATTGACCAGCCCGGTTAGCTTTAAACCTCTTCACAACTTATACACCGTATTATACACCCTCCGCCCTGAGGTTTAAGTGTCTTCTAGTGATCACTCCCAGAACTAGTATTTTTTTAAAAAATTGTTTTTAAATCCTTACCCAAGGCTATTTTTCCCTTTGAGTTTTTTCAGAGACAGAGTGGAAAGGAGGGAGGGAGGGGGAGAGAGAGAATGAGAGAGAGAATCAGGCTTGTGAGAGAGACACATTGATTGGTTGCCTCCTGCACTACCCCAACGGGGGCGGAATCGAACCCACAACCCTACAGTCTTCAGGAGGCACTCTAACTACAGAACCAGACTGGCCCGGGCCCTGAGTGCTAGTATTTCACTAAGTTTATAGTTTTCCTCTTGGTTGTTTCCTTGATCTGCATCCTCTTCACTCACCTCAGCCACGGAAGACGGGCCGAGGCTTCACCCTTTCTCGTGGTGGCAAAACAGCTTCTGGCTCATGAGGACTTGTGAAGGTGTGGATGCAGAAAGGCAGGGCCAGGGTGTGTGTGTGAGTGTGTGTGCGCGTGCCTGTACACGTGCATGTGTATGTCTGTGTGTGTCTTTTAGCAGTTGGTTTTTGTGTGGTGGTTTGTTGGTCTTGGCACCTGTAAGAGCAGTCAGGCTGAAGAAATTCCTTGGGAGAGAGAATGAACGAACCTCCTAGAGGTGAACAGAAGGTTGCTGAGGCCTTGGGGGACATTGTGTAGAGCTGTGTTCCCCCATGCTTTGTACTGCTTATTTTAAATCTTTACTGTTGGACACATTTTTGCTGGCCATCTCCTTATTCTCCCATTTTTTTCTCCCTTAAACAAAGAGCATGCATATTTTCATTTGGGGAAGAGCCGAGAATTCCCTGAATTCATGCCTTTTCCATGGGAATAGGCAGTGTATCAGAGCTTACGTCTTGGGGATCTTAGCGTACAAAATGGTTGCACAGACTCGAACCTTGAAAGATGAGATGGGAGGGACACGGAGAAAGTTGTTATTTCTGCACCAGAAATATTCGTGAAATAAAAATTTAATCACAGACACCAGGCTGACTTTTCTCTCAGTAGAAAACTCAGAATTTTGCTGTATATTCTTATATGTTTATATAAGACCATGCCTTATAAATTAGTAATTAGTTATACTGGAATATCTAAATAATGGTTTTTACAAGTTGCACTACCCTGAAAAAGTAAAATAAAATCCAGACATGAAGTTCAATTTCTAACACAATGTCACTGACCCAGAGGTTTTCCAAAGAGTGGGAGAAGGACTAGTTCTGGATTGTCTAGTGAGAATACGGCATGCAGGCTCATTTCAACTCTAGGTGTCGTGTGATTTCCATTCTATTTTCACAAACAGAGGTGAATTGCACAAACAGGGTTAGTTAGGTTCGTTTTATATTTGTAAACATTTAAAATGAGCTTCCTTGCATGAACAACATGTTATAGGAAACTATTTTAAGAAAAGAGGGGAGGGGAGGGGAGGAGAGGGGAGGGGAGGGGAGGGGAGGGGAGGGGAGGGGAGGGGAGGGGAGGGGAGGGGAGGGGAGGGGAGGGGAGGGGAGGGGAGGCCCTGACAGTTTATGAGAAAAGCCGGACCGGTCCCGCCTTCATTCCGAGGAGAGGCTGCGCTCCAGGAGGGACTCTGATTGTCCACTGTCAAGGCCAGGACTCAGCCTGAAGACCTGGATGAGCCATCATGAACCAAAGTTAACAATCTAGGTTTGACACTTAAAACAGTGTAAAATCAACTTAAAAAGTGGCATGTGCCCGGCTGGTGTGGCTCAGTGGTTGAGCATTGACCCATGCACCAAGAGGTCGCCAGTTTGATTCCCAGTTGGGGCACATGCCCAGGTTGTGGGCTCCATCCCCAGTGGGGGGCATGCTGGAGGCAGCCAATCGAAGTTCTTTCTCATTGGTGTTTCTATCTCTCTTCCTCTCTCTGTAAAATCATTACAAAGAAAGAAAATTATTTTAAAAAGTGGCATGTTATTCTCATATATAACTCGGGAGAAAACGTTGTAAGGACAGGAAAGAAGTAGCTGTCCTTTAAAAAGTAACATTTAGGAGCAAACAGTAAGAGCTCTCATTGGCCAAAGCTGGAACAATTTGAGTAACAAAATAATTAGCAAATAATTGGACTGGATTGGATTCATAACTGACAGTTAAGTGTTAGACATTATTCAAAGTGTAAAATACAAATCTATGAATGCGTAATGACGGAAGTCAATGATGAATAACTAAATAAATCAGGGAGCGTATACAAGTCCCCCATACAAAAAGATCCCGAATAATTTATGTAGACACTCCGTCTTCCAGGATGTGGAGCATAACTCCCTGCTCATTAGGTATGGGTTACATAGTTCACTTCCTTCCCTGGTGTATAGCATAGATAAGGGGGTGAGGTAGGGGAGGCATGGAGAAACTAGACGAACTATCTCAGCTGGGTGATCAAGGTCAACATCAGCAGTGACAAATCATGTTGACAGCATATGCCCTTAGTAAGATTTGATGGGAATGACATTTACTTCTTGATCTTCCTTCCCCAAACCCATGACCTCAGTCTAAACAAGAGAAAAACATCAGAAGAATGTCAGCAGGGAATGCAAAACATCAGACCAGTGATCCTCAAAAGTGCCAAGGTCACCAAAACAAGGAAAATCTGAGAAACTGTCACTGTCGAGGGGAGTCTAAGGAGACGTGTATGCAGTATCCTGAACGGGGTCCCAAGACAGAAAAAGGACAGCAAGTAAAGACTAAGGAAATCCAAATAAAGGCTAGACGTTAGGTAATAATAATGTAACAAGATTAGTTCATTAGTTGTGACAAATGGCATGTAATTTAAGGTGCTACCTATAGGGGACACTGGGTGAAGGGTGCATGAGACGGCGCTGTATATCTTTGCTATTATTTCTGTAAAACCAAAACTATTCTAAAATTAAAATTTCTTTTAAAAAAGTAATTCTTTTTTTAAATTTTTTTTTTTTATTGACTTTAGAGAGAGAGGAAGGGAGAAGGAGAGAAACATTGATGAGAGAGAACATCGATTGGCCGCCTCCTGCATGCCCCCCACTGGGGATTGGGCCCACAACCTGGGCATGTGTCCTGACCAGGAATCGAACTAGTGACTTTTTGGTGCATGGGTCAGCACTCAACCACTGAGCCACACCGGCTGGGCTAAAAAAGTAATTCTTATTGCCCGACCTGTGTGGCTCAGTGGTTGAGCGTCGATCCATGCACCAGGAGGTCACCAGTTTGATTCCCGGTCAGGGCACATGCCCAGGTTATGGGCCCAATGCCCAGTGGGGGGCATGCAGGAGGCAGCCAGTCAATGCTCTCTCCTTGATGTTTCCATGTCTCCCTCTCCCTTCCTCTCTCTCTAAAATCAATAGAGAAAAAAAAATTTGTTTTAGTAATTCTTATCATATGTTAGCACTACATCTCAATGTAGTTATTTTTCGATCACTTGGTTGATTCATAAGAGATGACCTTAAATTGGATAAAAGAAGACTTATTCTCCAAACTTTATCACTTTCTATATTTGTAATTGTTAAAGATACCATTTGTGGAGCTACAAATACCACGATTACCTTTGCTTATGAACAGACTCAATATTCTACTTTATGAAGAGTGTTTATGAAGGACCCAAGGTATGAGAAAGTTTGCTCCCCACATTTAAGGCTGCCATGACCACCCATGGAGCGGGACACGGAGTGACGTGGGGGCGAATGATCACTTTACCATTCGGTCGAGCATTCTGTAATTTTCAGGTGGGTGGTTTAGAAATAATAACCAAATGGTTTCTCTCCTTCTGTACTAATACGATATCTACCTTCATAAAATAAAATTTATTGTAGTCTTTATCACAATGGCACTGTATGTATTTTCTTGCATTGATAAATACAGTGTTTTTAAAAGAAAGTAAAAATATTCCCTTTGAAATGAAGGAATGCATTTTCATTCCAAAAATTGCATTTGTTCACAAGAGATATAAAATGTATCATGAATATTAATAAACCTATCAAACGTTTGTGAGGTTTTTTAAATTTTATAACTATAAATAGTATGTTGTTATGACTGCAAAAAGTTCACAAATATCACAGCTCTCTAGCCGCGTACATCCATGTGACAAAGGGACACGTTCTGGGAGAGCCCTGTGGTGTGGTCAATGGTGCCCTTTCACATTCATTATTTCCTTTGTATTCAAAGGCTAACTCCTTTCACTTTTTAGTGTTCAGCTACAATCTGGGACAGATTTTTCTGCCTACAGTAAGAAACACATGGTCTGGGCTTCATCATTAAACATCTTTGTGTTATCTGGGGGTCTTTGAAGAACCAATGATTTCCCTGGCTGTCCTCTTGTCTGCAAACACCCTGGTCATCTTCCAAAATGAAATCCTATCCTGGGAGCTGAATGTACACCATATTTTTTAGTGTGTTGACTGACCAATGACTCATGAGACTATCACAAAACGACTGATGATGACTGTCATTTTCCCCTCTCCAAAATGACACTTGTCACAGTACGACTATGAGCAGTGCAAGCCTACAGTCTCCTCTCCTCGAACCCAGTAAATCCTTGCTGTCTTATTCTTTAAAGGGATATTTTAGTCATTTTGAAAGAACTGAGTGTGAGCAAGTACTGTACGCAATTACTGCGTATTGTATCTAGCCTCAAGATAAAATAATGTCCCAGTAGATTTCACTTCATCTTTTAAACACACACAATAATTTAAATTCTTAACTAGAACACACTTGAATTTGCCCATGTTTAATCATTAAAAAGGCAAAACTTAATTTCATCAAGTGCAATCAAAGAATTTTTCATCATAGCAATTAAAAATATGAAACTGGAATTTCAATGACATAAACTTGAACAGCTGCTAGCATGTATTTTTAATCTTTATCCGAATCAAATGGCAAATCAGATTTTTTCTTCAGAATTTTTTTCTCTTCCTTTTCAGTATCAGTGGGTTGGAAGGTGGTTTGAGTCCTTCAGAAACCTCCTTAAACATGCTGCAGTGTGTTTTGAAATGTATACCGAATGTTACTCCGAAGTGAGCAGTAACCTTTATATTTCTGTGAGACCCAGAAGGCACAGGGTTTGGGGAAGGGCTGATTGGTTCGCTTGCTTTGGCAGGAAGGCACTTCCAACTACACTGAGCTGTTTAACTAAGGAAACCCCAGCCTATTTTGCTCAGTCTGCCGTTCTGACTGTGCTCCATGGGTGGCATTTACAGTAAGAGAAAGTAAAAGCCACACATGAAGTTCAGGTCCTTCTCCTCATTCCTTCCTATTTCCATGCTGGGGCTATTTCTGTGATGCCCAGACCTTCCCACACTTTTATGTGTAAGACAGCGAGCTGGGGCATATGTGCAGATATGTCATTAGCCAAGTGATATATTTTCGTTCCATGCACAAACGTGTCCCCTCCGATTTCCTCCTTGACTTGCAGGTGTAGACACCGAGATAGGATTTCAGGTTTTGAAAAACGTTGAAGTATTTCAAAAAGATGGAGCTATTTCATTAATTATTTTATAATTTCAGAAGCCTACTTAGTTTCTCTATTTTTTTCTTCCCAAAAATGGGAATTCGAGTTCTCTGGTCAGTGTCATTTCTAAAGACTCTGATTTTAGTTCATTGTTTCTTCTCATCAAACCTCTCTCCTGACTCTGTTCTGATGGTGGATTTTTCTTGCAACCTGAAGTCAGTCTTTGGGTTTTGGAGTTTGAATTTCTTCAGGGGCCCTTTATTTTCAAACCATTTTTCCTTGGTGGGCGGCAAGAGGAGGCTCTTGTGTAGGGGCTCAGCTTTTCCACACCTGCCAGGACTACACACAGTGACTTCAAGGGTAAATCAGTTTTTAGATCAAGACTTCAGCCGCCATTCTTTTTTGGTCTTTTACATTTTTTATTAATTTATCTTTTGTTACAGATGTTTCTCCTTTTTTTCCCTATTCACACCCTCCTCCCCATCCCCCCACCCCTTACCTGGCTTTGTTGTCCGTGTCCATCAGTTATGCATACATGCATATAAGTTCTGTGGTTTACCTCTTCCCTCCCCCCACCACCCCCTCTTCTGAGGGTTGTCAGTCTGTACCCTACTTCCACGTCCCTAGGTCTACCCTATTCCTCAGACTGTTACGTTCATTATATTCCACAAATAAGTGAGATCATGTGATATTTGTCTTTCTCTGCTTGGCTTGTTTCACTTAGGATAATACTTTCTAGGTCCCTCCATGTCACCTCAAAGGATAAGAGATCTTTCTTTCTTACAGCTGCATAGTATTCCATTGTGTATATGTACCACAGCTTATTTATCCATTCGTCTACTGATGGACACTTGGGCTGTTTCCAGATCATAGCTATTGTAAATAGTGCTGCTATGAAAATGGGGGTATGTATATTCTTTCTGACTGGTGTATCAGGCTTCTTAGGGTATATTTCTAGAAGTGGGATCACTGGGTTGAATGGCAATTCAATTTTTAACTTTTTGAGGTAACACCATATTGTTTTCCATAGTGGCTGCACCAGTCTGCATTCCCACCAGCAGTGTACTAGAGACCCCTTTTCTCCACACCCTCGCCAACACTTGTTTGTTGATTATTTGTTGATGGCGACCATTCTGACAGGCGTGAGATGATACTTCATTGTTGTTTTAATTTGCATCTCCCTGATGATTAGTGATTTTGAGCATTTCTTCATGTGTCTCTTGGCCATTTGTATGTGCTGTTTGGAGAGGTGTCTATTTAGTTCCTCTGCCCATTTTTTAATTGGTTTCTTTGTCTTCCTTTTGTTGAGTTGTATGAGCACTCTATATATTTTGGAAATTAACCCCTTATCTGATGTATCATTGGCAGTGATGCTCTCCCATACAGTGGGTCGCCTTTCCATTTTGATGATTGTATCTTTTGCTGTGCAGAAGCTTTTTAGTTTGATGTAGTCCCATGTGTTCATTTTTTCCTTTGTTTTTGTTGCCTTAGGTGATGTATCAGTGAAAATTCTGCTGCATATCATGTCCGAAATTTTGTTGCCTACATTTTCTTCTAGGATTTTTATGGATCCACAGGTCACATTTAAGTCTTTTATTCATTTTGAGTTTATTCTTGTGTATGTTGTAAGTTATGGTCTAGTTTCATTTTTTTGCATGTAGCTGTCCAGTTTTCCCAACACCATTTATTAAAGAGGCTATCTTTCTCCATTGTATGTTCTTGCTTCCTTTATCAAATATTAATTGAGCATAATGTCTTGAGTCCATTTCTGGGTTCTCTGATCTGTTCCACTGGTCTATATACCTGTTCTTGTGCCAGTACCAGGCTGTTTTGATTACAGTAGCTTTGTAGTATTACCTGATATCCGGTATTAAGATCCCACCTACTTTGTCCTTCTTTTTCAAGATTTCAGACACCATTCGTTAAAAATTAGAATTAACTGACTAATGAGGGAATTGCTTTGGTCAGTAGAATTCATTTGACCAGAATTAAAAAGAATAAAAACTTGGATTTTTTCAATGTGAAAACTAAGTGATCATGAGGACATGGTTGAAAGATTCATTAATAATTTTTTTTTTTTTTTCAAAAAACAGAGAAACCCCCTACACTGACCTTGCAAATAGTCAATGTACCAAAAGGAAGTAAAATGTTGGAAGAGAGCCAGTGACAAAGAACTTGTGTTTTGTTTATTATCATCCATGCCTCACAAGTTGTTTTTTTTTTTTTTTTGTGAAACTTCATGAGACAGTGTAAACCATGCTTTGTAAATAGTAAAAGACTGTCTACATGTAAAGTGTTATTATTATTACTAAAGTATAGGTTGTGTTATATAGAGGAAGACTGTATTTGGTGAATCATTTTTATGGGATAGCAACATTTTATAGGTTATTTGCAAAAGTTCTCTGCTGACAATATGTCATTATGGGGATGCGTTTTAAACTCATAATATTTAGGTCATTCTGTTCATTGCTTTAAACAAGATGCACACACCTGGCAATGATATAATTTTATTGCACAAGTGGCATTTGAGTAAAGAGGGAAATGATAATGAAGTATTACAAATACATTTTTTAAATTTAATTCTTTTATTGATTTTAGAGAGTGAGGAATGGAGAGAGAGAGAGACAGAGTCATTGATGTGAGAGACATACATCAATTGGTTACCTCCTGTATGTGCCTCCAACCAGGGATCAAACCTGCAACCTGAATATGTGTCCTGACTGGGAATTGAACCCTTGACTTACAGTGCATGGGACGATGCTCCAACCAACTGAGCCACACCAGCCAGAACTAATACCTTTTTTTGATGTTTCTTTTTTAAAATTTACTGGGGTGACATTGGTTAATAAAATTATATAGGTGTCAGATGTACAATTCTATAATACATCATCTGTATATTGTATTGTGTGTCCACCACCCCAAATCAAGTCTCCTTCAATCACCATTTATCCCCTCTATACCCTCTTCTACCTCCTCCCACCCCTTTCTATCTGGTAAACACCATACTGTTACTGTTTGTTTTTTTGCTTAATCTCTTTACCTTTTCCACCCCTGATACATTTATAAAATTCAGGCAATACATGACAGTTACTTACTTAATGTTGGCATGATGGCTATCAGGAATTGGCACCGTGAAGGCACAGGAAACATTTTGTGTGTTCTTCACACTGGGCACCTCTTTACAGTTTTGTTCT
Organism: Molossus molossus; assembly: GCF_014108415.1. NCBI lineage: Eukaryota > Metazoa > Chordata > Mammalia > Chiroptera > Molossidae > Molossus > Molossus molossus. The sequence goes on along the minus strand of NW_023425401.1, from coordinate 31,572,828 downwards.
TTACCAAGGAAAAACATGAGATGCTCATTGCTTTGAATGTTGGGGCTACTATTGAGAACAGGTCTCCCCATTAGAATGTCACGTCGTCAGGCACAGGTGAGCGCAGAGTGGATGATGCATAGACCATCTCCCCAACTTTCTTTGCATTCTTGGGTTTATGAAGTGAGCATAGTGCTCATGAGATACAATCGTCTGTGTTCTGAATCTTGAATTGTCCTTTTGCTTTGATTGTCCTGATCCACATTTTTAAAAAATATTATTTTATTGATTTTTTAGCGAGGAAGGGAGAGAAAGATAGAAACATTGATGTGAGAGAGAAACATTGGCTGCCTTCTGCACGACCCCCAATGGGGGGATTGAGCCTGCAACCTAGGCATGGGCCAGAAATCCATCCAGGACCTGCCAGTCCATGGGATCGTGCTCAGTCCACTGAGCCACACCGGCAGGGCCCTGATCCACATTTTAATCTCTAGGGCTGTGTTCCTTCTTCTACAGTAGCCACTGGGCACACGGACTATAGAGTACTTGATATGTAGCTAGTCCGAACTGAGATGCACTGTAACTATAAAGTATACCCTGGATTTTGAAGACTTTAAGTGAAAAAATGGAGACAATGTCAATAATTTTTATATTGGTCATATATTAAAATGATATGTTATATGTATTATGTTAAATAGAATAACCGTCAACATTAATTGCATCTTTTTCACTAAAAAATTTAAAACTACAGGTGTGGTTCACATTGTATTTCCATTGGCTAGCACTGGGCTAGACAGTAAGCGGCATTTTCCCGCTTTTGATGAGAATGGGGAATGAGGAAACTCACTGGGTCACGCGTTGGAGAAAGTATTTAGTGTCCATTAATTTCAGCTCATTTTGACGGGAGGCTTAGATTTAGATCACGTTCCGTTTGTTCATAAGCGAAGCTTGGAGCTGATCCATTTGGAAAGCTAGTGTGTGCAGCGCGGTGGTTCAGCCTGCAGTGGCAGGAGCCAGAGTCTCTGGCCCGTCCTGATCTGTGGCAGGATGTAACCCGCGTCTTCGACCTGTCCCAAATCGGGCTTTCTCGGAGCCCCTCCGCTGATTGCAGCGTGACTTCGGTCAAACCTCTGTAACCACTGCAGACTCTTATACATGCTACGAACAAGCCTCTGAGCTCACAGCTGGAATGCAATTCAGCAGAGACTTTGGCAACTGAAAATCTTCAGCCTAATCCTTGGTGACTTGAGGTTTTTCATGCTATTCACAAAAATGCCCTCCGATTGTCAAATATGGATTGCGATATTTGCTTTAGTGTCTGCTCACCATCCCCTCTTTCTGAACATGTTCATCACCATTAGGATATTCCAGGTGGCTGGTATGGCTCACGTAAGTGGGGACAAGAACTTGCCAATATGTTATCAATGTCTTGAGCTTAAAAATATGTTTGGATTTTCAGCAGAGTGAAAATTTGTGTCTAATCACCCCCTTTCCACCTCCCTTTTGATGAAAATCATCAAAATGTGAGATGAAAGGATCTAATGGGTTGTCTGAATGTTTTCCCCAGCCCTGTTGGAAATGATTGAGGCATTGGCTCTTCAACATTTCCTCTAAGAAAGCAATTCCAAAGGTTGGTGTCAACTTACAGCTTAGTAATGGACTAATACACATTATCCTGTATGCAACTCTAAATTATAGCCTGCCAGCCATGATCCTGGAAGTTTGGAATAGGTTCCTTCCCAAGATTCTAAGCAGAAATGGCTTTGAACGTTGCGGGCATGAGTCTATCTAACCTTTCTACAGACGGCATGAGTGCTGTAACATTTCTGTTGATTTTTAACATGCAGCTCTCTAGAAAATGGAAAATAGTCAAAATTTGACAGGCACTTTACAAAATGATCTGATCCTCCATAGATGCAGAGTAAGAGCTCTGCTCACAAGTAACATTGTGCTGCGACTTGGAGCAAACCTTCCTTCTTTCTTCTTAGGCCTGTTTTATTATTCGGAGTGAAATTACATTTTACTGGATTTGAACTAATGCTTCAAATACTGTCTTATCTGCATTCGTTTTTCTTTTTATCTTCTAAATATGTACGGCTCCCAAATCCTAAAAGGACAGTGCAAATTTTCAATTAAGCTATGTAATGTTGAACATGATGACGAAATCAGAGGCATCAGATTCAAACAAGGGGCGTGTTGCACATGTCTCACCATAACGTCCAGGGTTGGCGACGCGTGGCCGAGGAGGCCCTGACCCTGCTGCACGGGTTAAAAGTGTCCCAGTATTGCTTGGCAGTGCTTCTCATCCGCTTTAAAACAGTGTACACACCGAGCAGTGTCCTTCCTAGGAATTGTTCTCCTGGGACGGAATTAAGAATGAGAAAAAAAGACTTAACTGAACTGCAAGAATTCTCATTGCAGTTTTATTTAAAACTATGAACAATAGATGAATCTGGGTAAAGGCATATAGTGTTGCCCGGCCGGTGTGGCTCAGTGGTTGACCATCAACCCATGCACCAAGAGGTTGCCAGTTTGATTACTGGTCAGGGCACATGCCCAGGTTGTGGGCCAAATCCCCAGCGGGGGGCATACAGGAGGCGGCCAGTCAATGTTCTCTCTCATCAATATTTCTATCTCTTTCCTTCTCCCTTCCTCTCTCTCTAAAATCAATTAAAAAAAAAATTTTTTTTTAAAAGGGTATATAGTGTTCTTGGAACTATATTTATCTGTTCAGTTGAAATTATTTCCCAGTAATAAGTTTCCTAAACCAACTCTCAGATAGGAGGCACCAGAGGGGAGCTGTCCTTACTGACTGCCTCTGAAGACCAGAACTGGGGCCAGCTGCTTTTGTATTTCCCAACTGTAAAATTAGAAAATCTAGAAATATCTGTTACTAGGAAACTGTTTATATACATTAAGATGCGTCCATTTTCTATAACACTATTTAGTAATTTAAAATGACAGCTTAGGATATACTCTTAGTGAGAAAAATAAAACCACAGGTTTCAAAATAAACAGATTACAAAAATGTATGTGGATGGGATTTGATACTGAAAAAATAATACGTTTTATACAGATGCTGTAGAGAAGACTGAGGTGATTATACCGGAGTATCAGTGATAGTTATCTCTGGATGTTAGAATGGTGAGGGGTTTTAAAAATCTATTTATTTCTTCTGTTTGAAAACAACAACTTTGGCTCCTGGGCAGTTTTCTACAACTTTTTTGAGCACCTTCAGCTTTCCTTCATCCCTCTCTGTGCGATGAGATGAATAAAATTGTAGTAAGGATCAAACACAAGGGAGGGTTAGAAGGAATTGCATTGGGATTCAAACAGACTGTTCTATCTAGCAGTTGCCTTAATAGCTACTTTGTCACCTTGGTCTTTTATAATCATAATGATCCCCTGAGACTCAGTGTACACTACTTGTCATCACTTCCTGGTCCCTGTGTCGCACTGTCTTTAATTTATGCTCAGGGCACAGGCAGGTATGAACTGTGCTGTTCAGATGACTTCTTCCATTTGCTATAACGCTTTGGAATTGTAGCCCATCCTCTCATGTGCCCCAAATAAATGACGCTACCGGGAAATTTTTATAAAAGTATTTCAGCAAACTCACCTCATAAGTGAAGACTGGTAGTTTAGTAGCCCCATGTAAAGGTTTCTGTAGTATGTGAATCTTCTTAGGCTAAGAGGGAAAAGTATTTATTTTTAAAAATGTCATAGAAGTCTTAATATATCTAATACAAGTTAATTAACTCTATTGTCATGTGTGTGTTGTGTGTGTGTGTGTGTGTGTGTATCTGGCAATTTATCCAACAGATATATGTGCTGCCTTCAAGAAGCTTACAATTTAGTGGAAGAGGTCAGTGGCCACACAGTGCAAGGCAGGACAGAATAAGAGTCACCAGAGAAGTAAATGTAAGGGCGAAGAGAGTGTCACAAAGGGAGAGGAACGTTAGGGAGAGGATCATGACAGCCGTAGCATCTGTGTTGGCTGGAAGGACATTGTCAGGCTAACTGACAAAATTGAAAATGAATGATTACTTAAAAATAGTACATCAATGTTAAACATACTGATAACTCTTCTGTGGTTCTCCGTGAGTAGGTCCCTTTAATTGTGAAATACACGAAGAAGTATGTGGGGAGGGGACGGGGGAAGTGGGGTGTGAGAGAACAAATAATAAAGTACACTGGGTAAAATATTAATAGGTAGATCTGGATAAAAGCCATACGGGTGTTCTTTGTACTATTTTTATTTATACAGCTTATCTTCTCATTTGAGATCATTTCCCAATAAAAAGTTTCCAAAGCCAGCTCTCAGATAGGAGGCACCAGAGGGGAGCTGCCCTTCTCCGCTTTCTGGAGCCCAGACGGGGCCAGATGCTTTTTCATTTCCCCGAGTGTGGTTCATTCTAGCTGTTTGTTGACTTCCCCAAACCACCGCATACTTTCACACAACCCGGGATGGAGGGCGGCGGCGTCTGTTACAGCCCCGGAGGCCTGAAATAGCAGGCGGGCGGTGCTGGGGGGCGCGGTGGCAGCCTGCGCCCAGCGTTTGGCTTGGTCTGAGCTGTTTGCTGTCGGACCTTTCACAGTGGAGTAAATAGTCAGGACAAATAAAGTGCAGAATATGACTTAGCAAACAAAGCTTTCTGCCTTCCCTTTGAAAATGGCCTTGCCGCCCAGCCAGTGTGGCTCAGTGGCTGAGCATCGTCCCATGCACTAAGAGGTCACCGGTTCGGTTCCCTGTCAGGGCACATGCCCAGGTTGTGGGCCTGATCCCCAGTGGGGGGCGTGCAAGAGGTGGTCCATTGATGTTCTCTCTCACTGATGTTTCTGTCTCTCCCTCTCTCTTCCTCTCCCTCTAAAATCAATAAAGAAAAAATGTTTAAAAAAAGAATAAAATTGCCTTGCCTCCTCCCTCAGATTAGCACATGTTTCCTTAATTTCCCAAATAGCACTGCGTCACTTCCCTGTCATCATTGTTAAAGTGGACCTTCGGGCAAAAGGATGCCAAGTCCTCATTTCTGGTCTTCAGATAACCTCCTCCAGGAATTGCCTCCATGTGGCTCAGAAACACATTTTCCAGAGTGCTGCAGTTTTAAGGATCCCCCAGGAGTGTGAGAACCACGAGATGAGAATGCTCCCCGAGGAACTCAGGCCCCACGTTAGCCCGAGGCTGGGGGAGGTGTGCCCGGTGCCCACCTTTGGCCCTTCCCAGCTCCAAGCTCCAAGGAGCAGACCTGTTAACGCTGCAGGAGATTCTCCCCTTCAGGCTGGGAAGGGTGGATACCTGGGGTGTGGAGGGAAGGAAATCATCCACCAGACTCTCCCACTCGGAAGCCATAGGCTGGGGAAGCACAGTCCTGGCTGGGGGGGGGAGGTGTCTGGAACTGCCTGGAGCCTGCCCCCCTCCTGGGCTGCCAGGGGAGAGCTGGTGCCTGACATGCAAGGGCCTGGGGCATCGCAGCCTGGTTCACTGAGCTGACAGGCCTGGCAGAGTCAGCCCCGGGTCCCAGCAGAGGTCCAGCTGCTGGCTGTGCACGCGGCCGCAGGCTGTCAGTGCACCTCCGCTGGGGCACCTACCAAATGCAGTAATGACAGTCCCCAGCTCCTTGAACTGGTGTGAGGATTCGGTGCATCAGACAGTGCACATCAAGCACCGAGTGTAAGTGGTGGTTACTGCTGCGCTTGTGCCTGTCGTGAGCATTAACATTCCCAGTCTGGCTGCTGTCCTTTCTTCCCCAAACTTACTGGTGTTGCGAAGTCAATTCAGCTCTGCACAGAGATCCTTCTCCTTTGGGGATGAGAATCTTGCAGTGGGCTATGAAGACAGTGCTTGTTGAAAAACTGAACACTGAACGAATAAATATAAACGAGCACTTGGTTTCCATTTTCTTTTTTTAATTTTTTTTTTTAATCCTCATCGGAAGATATGTTTTTCATTTATCTTTAGATAGAGTGGAAGGGAGAGGAAGGGGCGGGGGGGGGGGAGTGGTGCGGAGAGAGAGAAACATCGATGCCGGGACAAACCACAACCAAGGTACGTGCCCTTGGCCCAAATCAAACCTGCGACTCTCTGGTCCACAGGCCGATGCTCTAACCGCTGAGCCAAAGTGACCAGGACGCTTTTCATTTTCTAACACTCTGTGTGTCCTGCTCGTCCATCCTGCCAGGCCCTCGGCAGTGGTGGTGCCCCTTTCCTGTGCTTGCTGAACCCATCACTCAAGGCGGGGCTCAGGTCACCTCTGTGACATTTTCTCACCGTGAGGGCAGAAGAAATTACTCCTGCAGTGCCTTTTCCCTAATTCTTTAATAGCTCATACTATATGAAGTAGCATAGTTTTGTTTTTAAATTCACCTCCCCTCCTCGACTGAATTTCTGGAGTATAAAGATGATATTTGTTCCAGCTCCAGCAGAGAGCCAGGCACACGGGCTGCTCAGTGACTGTTGTGTTGGGGTTGTTGTTGTTTGTACATTCCTGGAAGGTGTAATGAGCATACAGAATAGTACTCGAACCGGGAGTAGAGTGTGGCGATTGCATCATACGTTATATAAATGTCGAATCACGATGTTTTACATCTGACCCTAATATATTATTCTATGCCAATTACACTTACATTTTTAAAATTTAAAATTGAGCCCTGGCCGGTTTGGCTCAGTGGTTAGAGCGTTGGCCTACGGTCCAGAGAGTCCGGGGTTTGTTTCCCACTAAGGGCACATACCACGGTTGCAGTTTGTCCCCGGCCCCACTTGGTGTCGTGTGGGTGGCAACCACTCGATGTGTGTCTCTCACATTGATGTTTCTCTCTCTCTCCTCCTCCTTCTCTCCCTCCCACTGTATCTGAAGATAAATGCAAAAAAAAAAAAATGTCCTCCGGTGAGGATAAAAAAAAAAAAAAAATAGAAAAAAAATTTTAAATTGAGGGCCCACAAAAAAAAAATCAGGAATATACAGCTTGATATTTTACAAAGCGAACATACTGGTGCAACTAGCCTCCAGATCAAGTCCTGGGAGAAATCTAAGGGCAACCTAGCAGCCACTGTCCCACTTTCTAACATCACAGGCTAGTCTGAGAATCCCGTGTGGTTGTGTGTAGGACCAGCTCACTTACTTTCATGGCTACATAGTATTCCACTGTGTGAAAGTACCATTTATTTATCCATTCCACCAGTGACGTTACACTGGAGAATAACTGTTCTGTGAACTGATTCGAATACTTAGGTCTGGCTCTTAAGAAACACTTCCCAACGAAGAGCTGATGGGACAGAAGCTTAAACTCATGAATGCTAGAAAGGCAGCCCTGATTTCTCACCCTTTGAAAAGAGCAGTGACTAAGGGCCCCCAATATCCAGAGCTGGCAGGGTCTTTCTGAGTCAGGACACCCCAGTTGCCCAGTTGCCCAGCCCATGAGTTCTTCATTCTGCTCTAGCCTGGCTGGTTGCTCAATTGGTAAAAATCAGCATGGTGATTTGGGGGCATGGTGGCATGCTTAGGTTTCTGTTTGGTATTAAATATTGGCCTACAGCCCTGGTCGGTTTGGCTCAGCTGTTAGAGCGTCAGCCCGCAGACCAATGAGCCATGGGTTCGATTCTGGCCAAGGACACGTACCTCGTCCCCAGCCCTAGTAGGGATCATGCAAAAGGCAACCAGTCAATGTTTCTCTTTCACATCGATGTTTCTCTCTCTCCCTAGCCCTCTCTCCCTCTCTCCCGCTCCCTCCCACTCTACCTGAAGATAAACAGAAAAATATCCTCAGGTGAGGATTCAAAATAAATAAATAAAAATAAATATTGGCATACAAACGTATAGCTAAACGTGTTTTACTAATGATTGTGGTGGCATTAATTGTAATTACTTGTCAGTCTAACTTGCTGCTGGCGTCTCAATTGCCAACATGTCTGAAAAGGTCTTTAAAGGATTTCACTAGCAGTCTTGTACGTCGTTTGTCAATAAATGATGAAAAGGCTTGGCTGTTTATGTTTCGATGTTATCGTTTTAATGGGCAACTGTCTACATGCCACCCACCACAGAAATGCTTCCCCGCCCCCCACCCTTTTTTTTTTTTTTTGAAGAAGAAGGTGTCTAAGGTGAAGGGAGGTCTGGTTGCTATGGAAATCTGAAATCTCATGTTTACATTTTAAGAGGTAAGCTGAAACCCTCGCTATTTGGTCTCCACCTGAGTGGCATTCACATTTAGAAATTACAAGATTGTTATTGGCTATCTCAAGCTCGAGGATGTGGGTCAGTCCTGGCAGTTAATTAAAACGAGGCTGGCTTTCAATATCAGAATTATGCAGCCCTGTTTTTGTAGGATGCCCCTGAAGTCTTTACTACCCTGCAATGTGTTTTTGATGTAAAAAAAATATTTAAAAAGGAAACATAACACAGGGCAGCTTGTCCTCATTTGCTGAAGAGGTTGGTTGCTCTGTGTGCTTTTCAGAGTGGGGTTCTGCCCAGTGTTCTTTGTCCTTTACCTCTGCAGGCTCTGGGCAGCCACACTTTGGTGTGTCCGAGGGACAGCTGATAGGAGATCACTGAAAGGAAGATCACTTAGTGGACTGCAGATTGGGAAGATCTTAGAAAAGTTTGTCAAATCACAGCATTGCTACTTTAAGTGGCAGGTGAAATAGTTTTCAATTATTATTTTCATCATCATCATTATTATTCTTTAAATATGTTTTCAATTATACACGTAATGCATGACTACATTCTCAATGTAAAAGCAAAATCTAACAATGCAAATAAAAAGAAAAAATCCTTGACTGTTCAATGCCAGTCTGCTTCCCTCCCGGTGGACAACCCGATCATCAGTTAGTGCGTATTATGCTCAATCAGGGGTCAGAAAACAATGGCCCAAGGGCCAGTCTAGCTCCCTGCCGGTTTTTGTAAATAAAGTTTTATTGGAACACAACCATGCCCATTTGTTTACATGTTGCCTCTAGGTGCTTTCACATTGCAATAGCTGAGTCGTGTACCTGCAAGAGATCCACAAAGCCTAAAATATTTACTAACTGGCTTTTTTTACAGAAAAAATTTGCTGATGCCTGTACTACATAATTTTTTTCTTTGCAGTTGTATATACTTAAAGTAATATGTAATTTTATGTGCAATATTTATATGTACGTAAACTTTTTTATTTTACATAAATTGTATCACATAGTCCATAATGTTCTACACCTCGAATTTTTTCATTTAACGATTTGCCTTCGTAAACTGTCATCCTTATCAAAACATTGCACTTTCTCATGACATTTATTTAGCTATTGCATCTTGTCCACTGTTGGACTGAGTTAAATTTATTTTATCATCTTCTACTGGTGAACATGTTGCTTCCTTTCAGCTTTTGCTGTTAAAAAGGATGTAGCAATAAAAACTGGCAATAATCTCTATTTTTTTCTCTACCAGTATTGGAAAAATCATCTTACAGTTTCAAAACAGAGAAGTTTCATGAGCATCATGGCTGAAGGGAAGAGGGTTTAACTGACTTGGTCAGGGACTTAAAACTTGGCAGGACAGTATGCTTCCATCGCTAGCGGTGCCTACTCCGGGAAAAGGCTGGGGGGGGGCACTGAGAGTCTCTTTACCTAAAGGACATAGGACAGAACTAGGAGTGTCCTTAGGCACAGTATTTGTAAGCTTGCCCTCACTTGAACTATATAGCCTGAGAAAATGCCAAGATTATAGTGTCTGGGTTAGAAATATGAAACCAACGAATGTCAAGCTTCTGGGAACTTCCATAGTGATCAAGTCAAGCCCTTCAGGTTTTAGATGAGAACACAAGACTCACAAAGCTGTGTGATTTATTCAAGATCATAGTAGTAGGTTTTGATCATGACCTGGCTTGTCAGCTGACTCCAACTCCAGTGACCTAAAATGGAAAGACCTTTAATTTGTAACGCAGAAGGAATAAGATTTAACAGTAGCACATCATTTATAAGTTTTATAGTTTGTCAGAGTATTTGTATTTATAGGCTTTTAAAGTACATGATTTAGGTATGAAAATTCCTATTAGCATAGTTTCATTTTTGATAAAATATGAGGTGATGTCCCTCAGCGGTCACAACTAAGAATCCAAACTGACCGATGCCTAAGTCTGCAAGTTCTTGTTCCTGAACATATTGAAACGTGTGCTCATGTGCGTCTAACCTCCGCTGAAGTCATGTTAGCATGTGCCTATGACGCACAGGGCTAATGCAATACAGAAACAGAGTATTTTCTAGAATTGTGAGGAACTTTTTGCTCCTAGTAAAGTAAAAATAATAATTGAGGTTCATGCGAATTAACATTTTTGGCAGCTTAGAAATGACATCAACCATTGGCAAACCTGTGTGTGCGCAAAGCAATGCCTTTTCAACATGTCACAATCTCTATTCGTGATAGACACACTATTTGAATCCAAACTCTTGCAGAGGTGATATGAAACTGCACTAAATGTAGTGACATGGTTTTTGTGTGTGTGTTTTTTTTAACTTCCCATAAAATCAGGTAAATATTTAATGTCAATGAGACTCACCTTGAAGTCCCTCTTGCTGGGCTCCTCACAGCTTTTCCTCCTTTGCTATTCTTAGCTAATTTATTCTGAGCTTGGTGGTAGTCAAAGAAGTAACATAAAACGAAACCCAGGACTCAGAACTACCTATTTCTTAATCCACAAGTTCAGCTGGGGTCACCACTGAGCCAATGAAAGATTTGCCTGGGAAGCCATCACAGCCCATGTTCTTCACACTAGAATAGATTTTTGCCACTGATAAATGTCTTTATTTAAGTGCCAGCAATAATTGCCTGGTGGTCTCAGAACAGAGAAAAAGAGGGAAATTACTAGAGTAGATTCTGTTATTCAGTTTCGTGCCTAGAAACCATGGGGAGACTGAGAAAATAGGCTGAAAACAACCAACCTTGGCTACTCTCAGTGACTGGGGGCTGCGAAATAATGCTGGACATTTTGTCAGATTAATTATTTCTAGAGTTCCTGTAAGGTACATTCTTAGGTATTTGGGGGCATATATGAAATTACAGAGAAGAGCTTTGTTTCCCAAATTATAGCCCTTGCTAGGGGAAAAGCAAGAGAAACAAACCATAATCAAGACCCAAGTAGGAATTTCTTCTTAGTAGGTCCAGGAGCACGACTCTTAAGGCTTCCGTTATTTAAAACTGTGGCTGAACATATAAAATAATAAAACAGCTCATTGAAAACTAATCAGTTATATTCCACAAATAAAATGGGTTGATAAATAGTTCTTTCTTATGAACACAATTATGTTGTTGTTTTGGCTTCATGCAGACAGCAAATGAAGGCAACCATTCATAGAATAAAACCAAAATTATAGAATAAAACACCAAAATCATAGAATGAAGAACCCCCCAAACTGGAAGGGACTATAAGGTCACCTGGTCAAATGCCAATATCATCAAAAATATTATCCACCTGGTAGATTTTACTTATCAATGTTTTAAATCCCAGCCTGATTTTCCCTTATCTCTCCTTGAATTTTAAAGTAGCCACCTCACGCCATCGCTTGAATATACCAACCCTTTTTAATATTAGCCTTAGAAAAATATAAAAAGATAAATATACATGAAACTGAAATTTTAAAAAACAGCTATATGTAGCATCTCAACGTTTAAGAAAACACTGAAGCTTTTGGTTTTTTGCTTTTTTGAGGCTATGTTTTATTTTTACCTTAGCTGAGGTGTACAATAGCACAGATCATCCATTCCCTCCTCCCCATTAGAAGAGCTCATCAAGCCACTCCCTGTTGCCCTAGAAACGCTAATCAGATGTGACTACATATAGCTGGGACTTGCCTCTACACTCTCCTCCAGCCACTCAATAGGCAAGCAAATATTAAAGTCAGGAATGGTGTATAGGCAATAAGAATAGTTACTATAGGGAAGTCGTTATTAAGACATTAATGAAATATGGGTGTTTGCCATATAAATAAGGAACCTAAAGGGATTCAAGTGTATATATGCCTGACATACTGAGAAGGAAAGGGAGATAATTGGAAAACAAGGCCAAAACGGCAGCTACGTTGTCAGCAATGAATTATTTTCCTGGACTTGCATCGGTGAGAGTCACAAATAGAATAGCTACAAGCTAAACGGTTCTTAAAACTAAGGTCCTGGAATGTTCACAGACTCTGGGAATTTGACATTAAGATAGTGCCCAGATTTACAGAGAAACCACGGAAGGATGGGTTTTCATCTGTATCTGGTGTTCAGGTTATTACAAAGTGTGTTTATTTAGAAAACATACCCGAAGCAGAGACAAAAATGAACAGGAAAAAAAAAAAAATCTGGAGGGAAAAGATAATGCAAGCAATAGAGGAAAATTACTAGAAAAGAGTGCTAGAATTAATATATTTTGAGTAACTAGAGATGATTTGAGACTCATAAAATAAGACCAAGATGCTATGAAAAAGCACAGAGAACAAGAAAGAGTTTTATGAATTAAATAATAATTCCATGAGGAAACAATCAGACATGACCAGAATATGAAACATTCCACGAGAATGTGAATGTCATTTAAATAAAGGTCTGGGGGGGGGGGGGGGGGCAACGCTGGGGACAGGGCTCCATCCAGTGGAAAGACTCTATAGAGGCAGAATATCCAACTGACTGTGTGAACCTTCATTAGATACTGTTTCAAAAAGAAAGTGGCTATGAAAGACATTCGAGGTACAGCTAACAATTGTGCATGTGAATTGGCTATTAGAAAATACTGGGATATTATCATTAATATTGTTGGTATAATCATACTACTGAGGTTAGTAGGAGAATGGGCTTGCTTTATGAGATGCTGGCTGAAGTAATTAGGAATGAAGTGTCATTATATCTGAAATATTCTAAATGGTTTAGCAAACTATTAAAACAAAAATATGCAAGAAATCATTACATTTCACTGTTTTTATGGCAGGAATCCATTTTCAACATAGAACAAGTAGAAAATACAGAAGAAAAGATCGATCATAAATCCAGCTCAGCCCAGCACTACTAACAATTCAATGTTGTGCGTGTGTATATAGAATTCATGATATATATATATGTACTAAAATATTTATAACTTATATGTGCATATATACATAATACACATTTTTCTTTTTGTAATATAAATATGACATCTTTTTATATTAAAAATGTTAATTATATGATATCATTTTAATGATTGAACTTAATTTATTGCACCCGTCTCCTCTAGTGAGTTGAGTTTTACATGTTATTTCGCAGGTACAGCTCTTCCTCCTTGTGCCTGAGGCTTTGCCTTTAAAGTGCTTCTAAATTCCCTCTTGATGAGACCTTAGCCGTTTGTTATGTTTTCTTATCATCCATTCTGTCAGTGACATTTTCTCTCATTTACATTAGCCCAGAAGGTCAAAGAGTATTTTTATCTTGATGGGTAAATCTTACACATAACAAATTGGTTGCATATCTTTGTTCACTGATACTTTATTTAGCAGGCTAATCTGATAAACTACCTATTTCTCAAGTTATAATAACTTTCATGGTGGTGGTGAACTTGATAAAGTTTCGAGTCTCCAAAGCCAACTGCTTGCGGCCACATTGCGTTTTAGCTAATGCCATAAAGGATTGCTTTTTATATCGCAGAGATACAAGCTGGGGGTGAAGGGGGTGGTTAGCATATTAGGGAAAATGAAGAACAATCTCATATGGCAATGTATTGCTTTGGAATGTAGACTCTTTTCATTGTAATATCCTCATTTTGAATAAGGCCAATTGGCATCAAATAGACCCAACTTCAAATAATCGCTCTGTTACTTTTTAACCTTGGCCAGGATACGATTCTCTCTACCCAGTTTTCTCATCTGTAGTATTGACCATGAGGTATGTATGGAAATCGTATAGATCTGTTACAAGGATTTAATGAGGTCATGTATTGAAAGTTTTTTGTAAACTATTAAGTGCTAGTGATGGTAGGGTGTTGGGGTTGTGGTTGTGATTGTGGTAGTAGTAGCAGCAAGAATTAGTAACGGTAGCATAAGTAGTAATAGAAATAGAGAAATATTAGTAATAGATAATAAACTATTAATATATTTATATCTATATATTTTAAGATATGAAGTTATTATATTTACATATACTTATGTTTATATTTTAAGGCAAACTTTTAGATTTATATTTTATATCTCTTTATCTATCTTATAAATATGAGATATTTATATTTTGAGGCGATTTTTCTTATGGATTAAAATCTGATCTTTTAAAAAATTTTCTTTTTTAATTACATCTGCCTTTAGTATTATGTTGTATTAGTTTTAGGTGTATCGCATGGTGGTTAAACAATCATATACTTTACAAAGCGTTCCCCCAATATTTCTAGTACCCACGTGGCACCATACATAGTAATCGCAATGTTACTGACTGTTTTCCCTATGTTGGTTTGATATCCCTGTGACTATTCTGTAACTAGCAGTTTGCGCTTCTTAATCCCTCCTCCTTGTTCACCCAGTTCCTTACCCCCACCCGGCTCTGGCAACAATCAGGCTGTACATGTTCAGTGTGTCTATGAATCTGTTTCTGTTTTGTTTGTTCGTGTTTATTTTGTTCTTGAGATTCCACATGTAAGTGAAATCATATGGTATTTGTCTTTCTCTGATTATTTCACTTGCATGATGCCCTCTAGGTCCATCGATGCCTTTGCAAAGGGTAAGATAAAAATCTGATCTTCATCAGATGCACTTATTGTAGCGTCTTCTCAGACACTCCAAAGACTACTGTAAAATAAGTAATTTGTATATATTTGGGAGTCGAGGGGAAAAAGAGGTAGTACTTGCCCCTGAAGCTTTATAGTGAAAATTAATGTTTATTTTATATTTTATTATCTCAGGAAAGGGTTTTATTTCATTGTAAATTACAATAGCAGTTTAATAATAGACTCTTCTACATCAAGTATTTCTGTTAAATCTGCAGCATCTTTGATCCCTGATCAAGATTTCTAATGTTGCATAAGTACTCCTTCTATTTAAGTTCATATTTGTTGTCATGTTTGAGGTTTGACCATAAAGGAGAAAATGTACAAAGGAAAAAATGTAATCTTTTATCAGTAAGTGATATGAAATAGCCATATGTAAGATTAGCTAGCTCATATAATAAATTCACTTTATAATACCCTTGTTTTCTCTCTATTTTGAAAGATACTCTTGGGAAATGGACAAGTTTCTGAAGCATTAAGTTAGCACCCTTCATTTACTTAACAATAAACAGCAAGGGTGTGTGTGTGTGTGTGTGTGTGTGTGTGTGAGAGAGAGAGAGAGAGAGAGAGAGAGAGAGAGAGATATTCAATAGACACATAATACAAAAGAAATGAACATGTCTTTTTATTGTGGAGGATTAATGGGTTAGGTGTTTGCTTTGTTGTTTTTAGTAAAGAATTGGTAGGTTGGGTGTTTTTAAAAAGCACCAATACAACAAATTATAGAATTATATTTAAGCAAAGGAAGATATTCTTTCTGCCTATTTGGATGGTTTCATCTTAAATGAGTGTTTGGAAAGGCACATGCGCATGATGACGTGAGGAATTGAAGTAAGCATGCAGAGAAACATGATTCTCAAAGAGCACTGGAAGAGCATGTGACTGTTGTCACTCGTAATCTACTGCATATGCATGTAAGCAGAATACACCTAAGCCCTGACCCTCATTCATAGAGTAGGAGGGTGTCATTTGAAAATAAAGTGAAGTGGAGTAGAAGGAGTCACCGTCCATGCCACTTACAGTTCATTCATCGATGCGTTTACTCATTCAACAAATATTTAGTAAGTGTCTACCCTTTGGGACAGGCCCTATTCTAGGTGCTAAGGGACTACAGTAAACAAGGCAGACACAGTCCCTGCCGTCATGGACCTCAACCTCTTGGTTCAGGGGCGGAGGGAGAAATACAATAAATGAATTAAACAAGTAGGTACAGAGTAAGTCAGATGGTGATGTGTGTTATAAATGAGAAAAAGCAGAGTAAAGGAGACAGAGAAAACCAGGTGGAAGGAGGGTACTCTTTTGTATAGGACAGGCAGCCAAGACCTCACTAAAGTCAGAACAGAGGCACGGAGAAAGGAACAAAGACAGCTCTGGATTATGGGGGGCAATGATTCCAAGCAGAGGTGATGCAAAGGCCCTGGTGCAGGGAGAAATCTTAGTGTCTTTGAAGGACGCCCGAGTTAACTAACTTCTCTGAGTTGCAGTTTCTTCTGTGGCCAAAATAAAAATAACAATACTGCTATGAAGCATAGTTTGCGAGGACTGAATGAAATAACGTGTGCAAAAAGCTTAGCATACAGGAAGCACTCTGTAAATCTTCAGTGCATTTCTTCTGTGAATATCTGTTCGTGTTGGTACGTGTGCTTATCTGCATCATGATAATCTCTCTTCCTTGATAGTAATGTCTTTTAAACACTAAGGCCAAAATCATTACCAGATCGTGCTACAGAAAACGATAAGGCAACCAACTGTGTTCTACAGTTTAAAGACGTCCATAAAGCATGACTCCATGTTTCACTTGTCTTTCTCAGATCCTGCCACCATGGGTCCACCCCAGAGCCTCCTGCTGCTGAGGTCTTCTCCTGAAGATGGCAGGGTTGGGATATGCCCAAGACAGCTCCAGGACAGCTCCTTCCCCTCTATAACTCTGTCCCTGGGAAACTCATGCCCCGATATAGGGGGTGGGGCAGATTCCCCAACTCTCACTCCCCTAAGCCCTGACCTTGCTCTCCCAATTTCTTTTCCAGCTTAACAGGCACTGGAGCTGAAACAGCTGAGATGCTCCATGTAAAAGAGTGGGAGAAATTTAGGAGCAAGGTGGAGAGGTTTACACCTGAGAGGGAAAGAAAAGAGAGGAGAAAAAACACTTTAAGTATCATGTCAGAACGTCTGAGATGCTTTTAAGAATAGAGAAGACAGCCCTGGCCGGTTTGGCTCAGCAGTTAGAGTGTCAGCCTGTGGACCAAAGCATCTCAGGTTTGATTCCCATCGAGGGTACATACCTCGGTTGCAGTTCGGTCCCCAGCACTCATCAGGGTCATGCAGGAGGCAACCAATCAGTGTGTCTCTCTCACATCGATGTTTCTCTCTCTCTCTTCCCCTCTCTCTCCCTCCCGCACTGTCTAAAGATAAATGCAAAAATGTCCTCAGGTGAGGATAAAAAAACAACCACAACTAACATTTACTGAGTACCTAGTGCGACAAAAGGCCGTACCAGGCTTTTCTGTGGATTAACTTGTCTAGTTCTCACAACTCTTTGAGATAAGTACTATTATTATCATATCTAAATGAGAACCCATAACTTGACCCGAATACAGGTTTTGTACAATCGGAGCATGTGGCATACATAAGTCCCAAGGGGAACGTTTGTGAGGATAAGTAGGAGTTAAAGAAGCAACCAGTTCAGCCATTTTTAATAGCAGACGGGCTGTTAACTTGACACAGATGCCTAGTGTCTTCGTCAGGCTTATAGGATGACGGTGTAATTTCATTTACATTTGCCTGTTTCCTCTTAGACCGAGTCAGTACTTCTCATGTTGCAGGTCTTTGTCTTGGCGGCCCCATGCTGCATGGGAGGGTATGTGTCCTATTAGAGGCAAAAATGGAAGATGATGGTGATGAAGAAAGTGGGGGAAAACTCGGGCTTTGCAGAGAAATAAGTGAGGGTTGAGTTTAAGCAAAAATCACTGAGGCGAACAAAAAGGGGAATGTGGTCTGTGTTAAAACAGGTGTTTGTACATGTACTCAGTCCAACATGTAGCTCTGGAGATCCATTTCAGGGTCTGTTCTTACAGTGTGCATATACATCTTCTTTGGAATTCACACACACACCCATGTCAGTGCACGAATCCTTAGACTACCTAGCTGCACATTACTGCCCTGGGTGGGCCAGTGAGGGGCAGGGGAAAGGGGTGCACCGACCCACTAGAAAACCCATCTCTGGGGAAAGCTAATTTACTGCACATTTGAATGTTTGGCTCGCAGTGGCCATTCACTTAAGCTTGACTCACCAGAGTAGCTGGCTTTTCATGAGGAATTGCTTTCCTGAAAAAAAAAAAAAAAATCTTAAGATTTCTAGAAAAGGAAAAAGTAAATCCCAGGAGATTGTTAGGACTAGTAGATGAGGCCTGTTCACTAGCCTGCCTGGATTTCCTCTCGACGCCAAGATGAAAGTCATTCAGCACGGAGCTCTCACTAGTGGGGATTTAGGAGGTTTTTATTCTGATTCTATACTACTGCCAGGAACTATAATTAACAGGTAAGTGGAAGAGATGGAGACATATTTTCTTGCAGCTGATTTAAATATCCTCCTCCTTTAAAAACTTGCACCCACTGTAACCGAAGTGGACCTGAATAGCAGAATTCCAGATGGACAGATACCTTCCACAGATTCACAAACTCAGTGCACCCGTTAGTTTTTCTTTTAGCCTGAGGATTAATTAAGGGCCTTGGACTATTGGCCATTCATCTGTCATCTTTTCTTTTTCCATAATCTTATCTACAAACCGCTGTAATGGGTATAATAGAATGCCTTGACTTTTAGATGTGTTCACTGTGAAGTCTTTCCTTTTTTCTCCTTGGTAAATGTTTATCGCACTCCTAGGCAGCTTGATATTTTCTTTTTTAGAGAGAGAAGTGTCCCATTAAGAAAATGGGGGAAAAAATGGCTGCTTAGAAAATTTAAGTGAGACTTTTGTATTTCTTAATTAAGAGAGCATTAGGGCCCTGGCTGCTTTGGCTCAGCACTTAGAGTGTCAGCCCGCAGACCAGAGACCCGGGTTCGGTTCCTGCTAAGGGCACGTACCTCGGTTGCAGTTTGTCCCCGGCCCTGGTTGGGGTCGTGTGAGTGACAGCCACTCAGTGTGTCTCTCTCACATCGATGTTTCTCTTTCTCTCTTCCCCCGCTCTCTCCCTCCTGCTCTATCTGAAGATACGTGGGAAAAAAAATATCCTCGGGTGAGGATAAAAAAAAGAGAATTAGGGACGTGTAATGATGAACACTTGCTGTCCTTCAAATATAAAGATTGCTCTACTCACCATTCTTCAGGAACATCTTGAAAGTTTTATTTTGCTTTGGTTCGGTGTTTGATTGGTTGGTTTTGTTTGCTTTTTTGCTTTTTCTATGCATGTGAATGGATTTGCCTTGACTCGTGGACATCTACTCCTTCTTCCCCTTTTGATCCAAAATACTTCAGTGTGGAAAATCAATGAAAAATCTTATTGCTGTATCTGTTCAATATATGCCATCGAGTCTTATAGGAATAAGTTGCTCTGTTGCCAGTTAGGAATGATGGACCCTGAGTTTCCTTTATCGTCGTCCTGTTCTGACATCTGCAGCTCCCATGGCAGAGTTTGGCAGATCTGGATCACAGTAGTGACCAGAGAGTCAGTAAGTCCCACTCAGTCCCAGAGACAAGCGGAGAACAGAGAGGCAAGGCCATGGTCAGCGGGGAAGGAGCCACAGCTACCGCCACGCTCATAAAACAGAAGTGAAAATCAGGACCCAGATCAGCTTAGAAACAGCAACCAGAGCACACTGATAAAATACCAGGCAATAAAGATCGTGGCAACTACCCCAGTGTAGAATAACATGACTCAGTCAAGTTTCGAATCACTTCTACTTCAGGGTATGTAAAAAAGCCATTACCTGTTGCAAAGCATCACTGTTTCCTTTAGACATTCTCTCCCTGAGCCTGGTCTCATGACTCTTCAAAGTAAAACGGTCTGTTGAGCTAAGAGTGAACAGGGTTGAATAAAATAGTGTATTTTGGTGACAGTGATTATACCTTTTAAAGTTTTCATAAATAGCGCTTCACTGTCATCATTATTTTCTGCTCAGTGGACAGCACCAGTTCCAGAAGTTTGGTGATATAATTGAAATTGATTTTTTTTTTTTTTTTGCTAAGCAGCATGTTTAATATTTCTTCAGTGAGACTCCAGCTCTCCTCCCCATGCCGCCCCCAGATCTGTGCCGAAGAAAACAGAACGTCACTCCGTCTCGTCTTTACTGTAGCCTGGCCTTTCTCTTCACAGACCTCTTCAGGATCAATTTGGGATAGTGCTCTTTGAATTTGGCTTTTGAAAATTTGCTTGGGACCTGAGAAAGATTTTTGTCCTGTTTTTGTTTTTTTCGCTTTCTTCATTACCAATACTTGTCTGTTAACTGTTTTTGAATGATACATCTTATACAACTTTTTATTAGAGGTTAAATTTAAAATAGATTTTCTTGCCCTGGCCAGTTTGGCTCAGTGGTAGAGCGTCGCCCATGGACCAATGAGCCACGGGTTCGATTCTGGCCAAGGGCATGTACCTTGGTTGCAATTCGTCCCTGACCCTGGTCGTGCGGGAGGCAACCAGTTGATGTGTCCCTCTCATGTTGATGTTTCTCTCCCTCTCTCTCCCTCCCTCCCACTCTGTCTGAAGATAAATAGAAAAATATCCTCGGGTGAGGATTAAAAAATAATAATAATAAAATAAAACAGCTTTTCTTATGGCACAATACTAAACTTGGGCATTACCCACTTTTCAAATGCCTCCAGCTCACAAAGCAAGGGAAAGTCTTTGCGTGGCAGGATGGCGGCGCTGTCTCCCGGTGAGAGGAGCCCACGCGGGACACAGGTCTGCTCTGCGTCGGGGTTTGGGCAGCGCGGAGCTGCACTTCGGAAGGGTCCCTGTGTCAGGGTGTCAGGGTGTCAGGCTTCTCGCCTTGGAGACGTCCCCCAGCTGCTGAGCCAAGCGGCGCTCAGGAAGGACAGCACCCTGACGCTTCTTTCTTGTATGTTTCTCTGTGGTTCTCCACAGCCTCGTGGAATGGATTCCTCTCCATCGCCCTCAGAGTCCTTTATGTTTCATTATTTGCCGATGGGGGGGGAGAGCAAATTGACAAACAGTGAAGGATCACTTTATTTAGTAAGTCTTTGGCCGCCTGCTTGATTCTGAAATGTGTGCTCTGGGCTCCAATGAGTCTGATAACAGAGCATAATAATCTTTCCATTTCCTCCCTTCTTTTCGTCCGCCCTTTCTTTCTCTCTTTTCGCCCTTTCATGTTGGATCTGTGTTAAGGCCAGTTTGCCCCCAGATGGTCCACTTTTGTTCCTTTCCTTGTGATGGCATCTTTTCGTCCTTCTGACTCTCAGATTTGTTCCAAATCGCTGTTAATGCATTTATCACTCCTGACATAAGG
This sequence comes from Molossus molossus, assembly GCF_014108415.1. Lineage (NCBI taxonomy): Eukaryota > Metazoa > Chordata > Mammalia > Chiroptera > Molossidae > Molossus > Molossus molossus. Next base: position 31,551,668 of record NW_023425401.1, on the reverse strand, counting down.
TGGTAGATTTTTTTTTTAGCTTATATTTCCCTCCCCTCTGCAACTCCCTTCCTTCACTAATGGCGGAGAGTGACAACTAGTGATTACAGGAATCTTGAAAATGCCACTGGGAACTCGTCAACAAGAACTGCCTCATCAAGGCGAGGACGTGCATTCAGGCTCGGATCCCCATGTGCCCCCTCCCCCTTTTATCCCCACTTTACTAGCAAAAGCTAAGTAACCTCTCTCTCCAGCCTGACCTGGAGGTTCTAGCTGAAATCCTTAACAAGCCCAAGGGTACGCGTGGCCCCGCTTTTACATTCCCTTCCCACAGGCAGTCTATTTTCAAGTGAACACTGTGTTATTTCTGTACCAGGAAAAAAAAAAAAAAACCTTTTTGCGAAAACGGAGATATAAAATTTGTAGGTGCTACATAATCAGCTTACAGAATAAACACACATTTCAATGTGTTTCCACTTTCAGATTCTGTTTCCTCTTTCTCGTCCTTCCTGGGGCCTCCTTGTATTCATCATGTTGCTTTTGTCTCTTCCTTTCTTCATTTTGGGCCTGCTGAGGTGTGTGGCTGGGTTCAGAGGGAGCTTCGGGGACAAGTGCTCCCCCCATCACGCCTGCAGGGTCTGCTCGGCCAGCAGAAGCCAGGCAGCAAAACCACCCGGGTCTTCATGGAACAGCGTGAAACGGGTCAAAGCAGCTAATGGCCTTCATTAAATACAGTCATGAGTTATACTGGTAGGTCCCTATCTTAACAAATCCATGCCTTCATTTAGCAAATATTTGTTTTGTACATACCATGGGCTGGTTGTGCTGGCTCCCAGGATCCCATGGAGAACGAAAGAGACAGGTGTCCCTTGACATTCTAAGATATATTTTCATAATCTCCTGAGCAATAGCCGCTTTGACAAGTGACTCTAGCATCTTTTAGAAATAAAATCCCCAGAGTTTTAATGACTGTAAGCATGTTGTTCGGTTTCAGACATTTTTTAAGAGAAACAAATGCTGCAAAACCAAGTGGACTCGTTTTTGTCTCTTTTTATGTGAGTGGAACAGCCTTTTGCAGGACATGGTTTAATTTCTCTTCCCCCATTCCGTTGCCCCTACCTAAAAGAAAAGAAAAAGAAAAAAGAAACATGTTTGGATTTTCACCACCTGGTTATGGTTAGTTCTTTATTTTAAAATCGCTTTCAAAACAGATCAGACATTACACTGTTAAAAACAATTTTCACTGTAGGTATTGAATATCATACTGCGCTTGTAGTAATAACTGATAGATATCTAGAATAATCTTCAATAGGACTGAGACCGTAAGGAACTGTCAATCACCGAGTTTAACTTTAAACACAGATGATTTGAATTCATGTTAGCAGCGTGAGGAAGCCAAGAAGATGGAACAGTGCTGGTTGGAGAAAAGATGATAGGATTACCTCTGCAGTTTGCCTTTCTTGCCGGTTGTTTGAGTCACTAAATCAAGGCAAAGTTTATGAAAAGCCTGTGGTTGGGGTCTCCAACTCTTTATTCCTGCTGAGATTTTCCTATTATAAATCTGCTGTCAGAAATAAGTGCTTTACTTGTGACTTAATTCTGTGCAGGCACACACACCTCGGTTCAACACTTTGGCCAGGCGGCCTTGACTGTCTTGAGAGCAGCAGAGATCTCATTAACTGGAGCTGTTACAAAGAAAAGGGGTTCACATGCTCTCTGGCCGTCATTCACTGCTCTGGCAACAGCCCCGTGGATGCTGAAAGAAACCATGAGCTCCAAGGCAGTCACAGGGCCAGAGCACTGAGGACCAGCAGGGTGCAGCTGACGAGGGAGGAGGCAGCTGAGGACTTTGTTCTCTTCAAGAAAGAAACACTTTCACTTTTTAATATTTCCCATGCCACCTCTTTTTCAAAGATAGGTTATTTAAAAATATTTCTGCTGCCATCATCGTTAGCTAGACTTGTACTATCTAGTATGGTTGCCATTAGCCACAGGAGACTGTTTAAATGGAAAATAATTAAAATCCAATGACATTTCAAATCCAGTTCCTCAGTTTGCACTAACCTCGTTTCGAGTGCCAGTCGCTGTGTGTGGCTGGGGCTACTGTACTGAACAGCAGAGACGGAACATTTCCATTGTCACAGAACGTTCTGGTGGACAGAGCTGGTGCAGACACTGTAGAACACCTCTTGGTCTTGGGCTTCTGGGCACCTTTACAATGATCAGGCATTCAAAGGTATAGGCAGTAAGCGCTGAATGTGCAAACGAAAGCATATTGTCATATGAATATTCTCTGACTTTGTTAGTTGCCTTTAGTTAGTAAAGATGCGTGGATGCTTACTTTCTCTGCTGTGTCTTTTAAATGTCTTTCATGTCTGGTGTGTCAGCGCCATGCAACATGTGTTCCCCAGAGGATCCGTCCGCACACCGTTAGTCATCCGTCTATAATGAAGTCGGCAGAGAAGCCGAGAGGAAGCATTTAGACATTCTTGTAGGGATTCAGTGTCGCTGCAACTTCCAGTCATTCGTGTTGATCGTATCTTACAAAAAGATCAGTCTGAGACAGAACAGACATTTTTAAAGAAGAAAGAAACTGCCCCTTCACCGCACGTTCACCTCTGCAAACACATTCATCGCTTCATCTAAGGATTTTAGATGGGACCAGTTTATATGAAAAGCACAAAAGCTCAAATCAAAGTGAAGAATTCTATTAATATATTATTATTTGGCATGACTAGGAATAAAATCTGCAGCCGTTTGCCATTCACTCTTCAGGGGGGGGTGCCGGGTGCTCCGCTCTCTCGGTGTAGCCCCTGTTCTGTGGCATTCTCTCGCTCAGGGAGGTTGGGCCAGAGTACAGGGAGTGGGTGCTTGTTTATGACACTTGGCCAAGTTTGGAAGATTTATGCTCTAGCTAATAAAAGTCCAAACTATTTGAAAAGCACTATAGCATTTGGATTAAAAAATGATGTGGGCCCTGGCCGGTTTGGCTCAGCAGTTAGAGCGTCGGTCTGAGGTCCCGAGAGACTCGGGTTCAGTTCCCGCTAAGGGCATGTACCTCGGTTGCAGTTTGTCCCCGGCTCTGCTTGGGTCGTGCGGGTGGCAGCCACTTGATGTGTCCCTTTCACATCGATGTCTCTCTCTCTCTCTCTCTCCCCCTCCCACTCTATCTGAATAAAAAATGGGAAAATGTCCTCGGATGAGGATTTAAAAAGAAAAAAAATGATGTGGGTCACTGTATCCCAGCACAGAGATGTTTCCCTGTGAAGGAAGCTGGTGCCCTGCAACAGGAATAGCCTTAGCCTTGTTCCAGGCCACCCCTGGGTACCCGGCCATGGTTAAGTGCACTGAGCACAAGGACCGGAGTCTACATGGCGCGTTCATGTGGGGTTGCTTATTTGCTACCTTGTCTGATTAAACTCTGAGCTCTCTAAGGGAGGGAGCTGTATTTAGTCACCAAGGCTTGCACAGTGGATGCTCAATTAGACTCCTCATTTAATTGGCTATTGGAACTACAAGATGCTATTAAAACAAACATATTTAACGATCAACTCTCATTCAGTTCCTTCAATACAACACCAAATCGCTGCTCTGACGTTGCTTCAGCTGGCTGTTCTGTAGCCCTGCAGGTGCTGAGCTTACACTCCGCCTGGGTGAGTGACTTGTTGCATAACCAGAAAACCCTTATTTTGAGATATTGTTCTTCCTCAGCTCTAAAATGATAGTATTCATTTGCATTAGAGGCAATATAATGAACAAACGATAGTGAAATACTTTACTGTGAAATAAGGCGAAACATTACATGAAATATTACTCCCAGAAATTAGGCAGCATTCATTCATTAGAGCATTTTTTTTTTAAACTTCCGAGTGTCAGTGAAAGTTGGGAGTTGCTGCTTCCGATTTCAGAATCAGTAGCATCTTCATAAAACCCGACACTTGGAAAGTGACTAACGGGGTAACCCCCTTTCCCTCCCCCCACCATTTCTTTGCATCACATTAACTGCCCCTAAAGTTAGTACTTCCTCTCAAATAAATAAATTGTTCAGGCCGTTCACTGTCTGCCGCTGCTTCTCTTGGCCTCCGGATGTCACAGTTGCTCATCTCCAAGAGGCCCAGGTCGGGGCTTGTCTGGGAGTTCCTGATGGGGTCTATCGCTCAGAGGATGGAGGAAGCGGAGGGCCTGCAGACACGTGGTCGATCTCCGCCCACTCCCTGCGGGAGCAGAACGGGCAGGGGTGAGGGAGGGACTCGCAGCGGGCAGCCTTCATCTGGAGGCAGCAGTCAGGAGCTAGGAGGTCCATCTGGAGCCACCACATGGCTTGCTAGTCACGGGATTTACAGGACAGGACACTTACACAAGTCGGCTCTGCAGGAAGTGAAGTTCTCCCCCCTCAGGAAGGCAGAGCATGTCCTGCTGGTCTTTAAGCCACATTCGCAGCCGAAGGTCACACTGCCACTCTTGAGAGCTTCCAAGGGGAGAAAGAAGTCTGGCCGAGTGATACCAGTTCATTACAGTTGTAGATGTGTATCCAGGAGTGCGTGGATCTGATACACCATTGCCAGGGTTACTCCGCCTCAGCACTATTGGCATTTTGAGTTTGTGAAGTCTTTGCTAGGGGTGGGGGTGGGGGTTTATCCTGTGCATTTATCTTGAGGATTTGAATAGCATCCCTGGCTTCTACTAACTAGATTCCAGTAGCAACCAGACCCAGATGTGACAACAAAATAACATCTCCAGACATTGCCAAATGTGTGAATGTGTGTGTTTGGGGGGGGGGGGGGGAAGTGTGGTAAAATTGCCCTGGGTTGTGAACCAGTAAAATACGGATACTCTCATAGGATTCCAGATGTGCTGCCATTTCTCAGAAAAATCCAATAACTTACTTCTAGGACTCTCTAGGAAAGTGATTAAGGATGGTGTACTTCATGTCATAGTCAAAAGTATATGAAAACGCCCACTTATCTAAGACATTCAGTTGAATTCTAAACAGAACAAGCAAAACTCTTTTCACTAGACATGAATTTTCTAAGCCAATCAAATGACAATCCCTGCCATGTAGACAATCTGAAGATAAATCACATTCAGAATAGTCAGTAGAAATTGACAATGACCTCTGTCCTAAAATGTGCCTGAAATAACTTGTCTGTTAACTCAGCATGCAGAAACGTTTATTGAGCATTTACTATGTGGCAGGCATTTGACTAAGCATTGGCAATAAGGGACACATGAAACACTATTACTGCCCTTTGGAATTTAGAGCATAGGCCAGACAGACAATCATCAATTACAAACGATAAATGGGGAAGTGTTCCAGAGGAGGTGAAGTTGAAGCTATGTTTTGAAGGGCGAGTGAAAGTTAACTGGACGAAGCAAGCAAGGGTGCTGCAGGTGGAGGGAGAAATTGTGAGAGGACTTGGAGGGGTGCAGCAGCACAGTAAGAACTGTGAGAGGCCTTGAATGCTTGAGCGAAGGGGTCCTGTGGGGCAGGGTTAGAAGAGGAAGAGAGTCAGGACCAGTTCTCTCAGGACTCTGGGTGCTAAGCCTGAAGCTACCCTGGAGACACACAGAGAATTTTAGCAGGTGCAGGACAGGGCCTTTTGGCAGCTTCTTCCAGCGATATTGTAGGGGATAGATGGAGGGGCTCAGATCAGGAAAAGAAAGTCCAGTTAAGAGACAGCAGCACTAATTCAGGAGAAAACTGATAGGGACCTAAATCAAGGCCATGGCAATGGATTAAGAAGGAGCAGAGGGTAGATTTTTCAGAGATTAAGAGGGTCAAACCTGTCAGCTGATTATATATGAGGCCTTGACATGGAAAGGACATTTCTGATGTATCCCAGGCTTCTGGCTTAGGTGGCTCCGTGGCTGGTCCTCAATCTCAAACATAAGAGAATCTAGGAAGACCAGTTTCGGGGACAGAACAATGAGAAAGATGGTGGAGTGGTTAAAACCTTGAGTTCCGAAATTAAATTCAACCTCAGTTTATACCCTAGTTCGCCTATTTACCAAATGCATGATGAGCTTGCTTGTATTCACTTAACTGAGCCTTGGTTTCCTTCGTTGTTAAATGGGATTGATAGTATGTACTTGATAGGTAATTGTAAGGATTCAATGAGACGGCCATTAGGAAGAGCTGTGCCTAGCACTTAGTAAGTGCTCAATACATGTTAGCCATCATGTGAAGATGGTGTCTGTGTGGTTATGCGCTCAGCCTCATGGAGCCCAGGCAGCCCAGTTCAGAGCTCGTACTCCTAACCATTCCAAGAGACCGCCTCCATGGGGCAAGTTCATGTCAATTAAATTGTTGGAATATGGTCTGCACTTGTTATAACCCAGTAATTCTCCATCTGCTAGAAGAAGGAACCTCTCCTGGGTTCCTTGAACCCGAGTTGTTTTTGCAAAAATTCTTGAAGAGGAAGGTATGCATCAGCCATGACCACAAGGGTATTGACCATGAGCTTAACTAATCAGGAGATGCCAGATGGGGCAATGAGACATTCAAGGCTGGGGTCTAGTGAATGTTAAGAAATATAAAATAAACAACTTGTACAGCTACTAACTGCTGATATCTGCTTCTGTACACGTAGCTTGCTTGCTCTTGCTAAACTCTTGAGTAACCCCTGTCCTATATAAGCAACCCTCCCCCTGAGCTCGGGGCTGCAGTTCTCCTCTGTGGAGGTTGGCTGCAGTCCCTGCACAGGTAATAAAGCTCCTAATATTCAAAATTACTTGATGTCGCCCTGGCCGGTTTGGCTCAGCGGGTAGAGTGTCCGCCTGCGGTCCAGAGAGACCCGGGTTTGGTTCCCGCTAAGGGCGCGTACCTCGGTTGCAGTTTGTCCCCGGCCCTGGTTGGTCATGCGGGTGGCAGCCACTCGATGTGTCCCTTTCACATCGATGTTTCTCTCTCTCTCTCTTCCTCTCTTTCCCTCCCACTCTATCTGTACAAAAAATGGAAAAATGTCCTTGGGTGAGGATAAAAAAAAAAAAAATTACTTGATGTCTGAGTGAGGATGACTCTCCTGGGTTACAACACACTAGGGGGAGTGGTGTGATCAAAGGATGACAAACCAGGCAAAGGTGAGTTCACACAGGTTTTATATGCCAGGTTAGGGAGTTTGCCTTTATCCTGTGTGAGGAATGAGGGTATGCTGGGGTTTTAAGCAGAGAGGTGACATGTCCCAGTTTGCATTTTATCTTATTATTATTTGTTGTTGTTGTTGTTAATCCTTACCCGAGGATATTTTTCCATTGCTTTTTTTAGACAGAGTGGAAAAGAGGGAGGGAGGGAGGGACACACACACACACACACACACACACAATTGGTTGCCTCCTGCACAACCCCAACCAGGGCTGGGAAATCAAACCTGCAACCCAGGTGTATACCCTTGACCAGACTTGAACCCGCAACCTTTTGGTCCACTGGCCAATGCTCTAATTGCTGAGCCAAACCGGCCAGGGCTCAGGGTGCATGATCACTTCAACAGCTGTATAGAAGGGATGAATTAACACCCTAGGAAGGAGTTGGAAGTAAAGGCCCATGAATCTTCGTTTTTCTTCTCTCCTTCCTAAGCGTAGAGAAAGCTCAGTTGTAAAACAGTGACAGAAACTTGAGGCGTTCCAAGTACATCATCATAAAATATGCTTTCTCTCAGTCGGTTCTCACAGCTGCAGACAATGCGGATCCAGAAGGTTTCACTTTGCCTTAACAGGCCGATGCTCAACTGCACAAAGCAGGGAGGAAGGGCCTTCGCAGACGGAGAGGAGCGGCTGCGCTGTGGGGACCACAGCAGGCTTCGATCCAGATGCTAAACCCAGTTCAGCATCGTCTAGACCTGTTTGAGTGATTTGGTCTAATTAGCCTGTCCAAAAAAGAATCTTCACATTTTAATGGTACATAGTTGTGTTTGCAAACTCTCCTCTGCCAGGCGTGGGCTCGAGCAGTCAGGGTTTGATGGCCCGCAGTGGCTTGGCCGGTCGCCAGGGGAGTGCTTTAATGACTTTGTATAATTTAATGACTTCATTCAGAAAGAAAAATTTGGATTAGGGAAGGGGAATAAATAAATGAGGCCGTAGCCATCTTGACAGGTGAGGCTTGCTGAGAGTGTGTCGGTAATCCTCTGCTGAGACGCATTTCTGCTTCAAATCGAATTGGAATCGGGGCTTTCCTTTGTCTCTGTGACAGTCCTGCTGCCACAGCGTGAGAGCGGGGAGCGCTCTGGGGACAGTCAGCAGAGTTTCCATCTGAGCTCTGCCACTAGCTGGCGTGTGGCCTGGGGAGCCAGCAACTCCGTGGGTGGCATTAGCTCACCCATTCGGTGACAGATCCAAGGAGGCATGGGGAAGAAGGAGGAAGAGAAGGAAAAAGAGGAAGAGGAGACTAAAATAATAATAATGTCCACTAACCTCGTCTTTGATCCAGTTTTCTGAGCCTCATGCTCTGTGGTTTACACTCCTCATCCCCAAATCTCTCCCCGCAGCTCTTCCACAGCTCTTTGTGGATCTTCTCAGCTCTGTGTTTCTAGGATCGTTGATGTGGAAGGTGTAGGAAGAGTATGGAATGGCAGACGATGAAGACAAAGCCTTCCCGTATCATGGGAGGTGGTTTCTGAAATACAGAGGCTGCCTCAGCAGTGGCCACAGCAGGACAGGAATGGGGGTGGGCACACGGGGAGAAAATAGTCCACTTCACTAGCGCACACGGTCAAGTCGCGGTGGCCGTGTGTGTTCCTGTCTCCTTTGTGTGCCCACCTGAGGACTGCATTACAGCTCGGGCTGTATTAAGCATATGGCTACCAAATAAGACTTCTTCTAAATCTAGTTGTTTCCCTTTTCTCACTCGTCCAAGCTTCTGTCACGTAGCTTCCCACCCGACCACCACTCCTGTCCCTTGCTCCCTTCTCACAGAGCTTTGCTCCCCTTGCCCTGGATGCATGCATGCTCGTTCTCACCCAGCGCCACACCTTGCTTCATCATGTACTCAGATTCGTTCGACACAGACGTGAGGAGCACCTTCATGGGCCAGACGCTGGGCTCGGAACTGGGTGTACAAAGAAGTCAGTCTTAACTGCATGTCCCATGTTTATGTGCATTAAAGACAAAGTATAGAATGCAGTGGGCACTCAGAACATCTCAGCTAGATGAGACAGATGCTAACACCCTTTCCCCTGCCCATCATGCCCGCCCTTGAAAGCCAAGCTCATGCCTGCAGTAAGCCCAGCTCTACCTGAATGCCCGTCTGGGACCCATAGTTTAAATGCCCTCTCTAGTCTCCACGGGATTTAGAGTCTGTCTCGTACAACTTGAACTGTGATTTTATATTCTGGCTTATGAACTGTGCTAGGTACTCTATAGTCCTCATCCCCAAATCCTACTAGCTCTTGGTTTCTACGATGAGTCCTAACTGGAATGTTTCCCTTTTCTTTTCTGTTGCATAACCCTCTTCTGATCTTGCACAGTTGTTGGGGGGCGTGGAGGGGCATTGGACACCAAGATGCTGCAATTATTATTATTACAGTTACCCTACCTGAATAACTGACACCTTAGAGCCTGGACCACTGGCAAAGCATCTCTACATTCATTATCTCATTGTTGCACAGAACATGCTGTTATGTAAGTAGAACAGGAGTTACCATCCCTGGTTTAGAGATGATAAAATAAATCTTAAAGGAGCTAAGAAACCTGTCTTTTACATATTCTGTAACTAAAGGTCATGAATAAGATCATGGTTTTCCCGGGTTATCTCTGTGGGGAAATATGTAGATAATTTATCTACCACAAAATTTCTAATGGGAAAACTGTCCTCCGGGGTCAAGGCACTGCTAAGTGTCCAGGGATCCTTGAAACCTTCTTTTGCCATCAGTGTGGATTTACAATGCTCTCAGCAGAGCTGAGTGACTCAAACAGCAAACGTGCATGGCCCCGATTAGCCTGGCGCTTATCCTGGTGCTTAATGCCTTCCACCGTTTCGCCATTGAACTACCTGCCGTTCACTGTACACATATTTCCGCAGTCACACATTTGTACATGCTCTTTTCTCTTCCTGGAAGAATACTTCCTGCATGCCCATCTCTACGTCCTTGTCTAGACCTCACATTCCTCAACTCCCACCTCAAATTAAACTCCGTAAGACAGCTGCTTCCCTTTCTTCTCTCTCTGCTCATACTCTCCCCGCCAGAGTCATCGTCACCCCTCTTGAGTTCCCATAGGTCATCTGCAGGCACCCTCCTTTCTCTGGAGAGTCACCAACAACGGTCACTTCCCTGCCCAAATGCCAGACCCTTTGAGTTCAAGCATCTCTCTCGATTCATTTCTGTGGCCCCCATACCATGTAGCCTATGCCTTGCACACAGCAGTTTCTCAAGAATATGTCTCCAATGACAAAAAATAGAAGACTTATTATTAAAGAGGTCAATTTAGGTTGGGTGTGGACGCCCAGCACGAAACTGAAATAGCTGAGATCAGGCGAAAGTTTCAGAGCCGCGTGTTTTAACCACTAGACGATCTTTCCCATTCGGAGCAGGACTATCAAGGCCGTTACTTTGGTTGTCACGGTTGTATTCCCACACCCACACTGAGCCTTTGAAGTGAGATCTCTACTCGTGCCACCGAGGTTGTTCTTCTGTTTGGGGGGGGATATATTCAGTAGGAAGTTTTGAAGTCTCCGGCGATGTGCTGCTCGGATTGTTCTCTAGGGATTCGGATTCTTTTGACCAACTTGATGTTTCAACAGTTTGAAAAATGAAGCAAGGAACCATGTCTGTCTAGACTGACCAGAAAGTAAAAACAAGGAGCACTTTGAAATCTGTGAATCTGACCACAACTGAGAATTGTACATAATCCAAGTAACTGGAAAATCAGTTTCTTGGATTAGACAAATACTTTTCTTAAGACTCTCAAACTGCTAACTTTCTTCTTTTATAATTAATAGAAAATTATTACATTGACAGACAAGTGACTTCGTATCTGATGGGGAAACTTGACGTTGAAACCAGGGGAAATAACTTAGCCACAAATAGAGTCGTTAATGTCAGGATAAAAGCAAACAAACGTGTTAATGATCTTCCTTGAGAATTGGACTGTGATAAATTTTGATGTATTTCCAGATGGAAAACATATCAGTTCTCTCTGGGCTGGGGATTGGACACCAGAATGAGAAAATGCTGAATTGGACGTCAGAACAAAGCACTCAGAAGATCTCATTTCCATTTTGTAGAGAATAGGCATGCTGAAGAGATAGACAACTCCCTTTTCCGGGAACCAGATCTGTGGGGCTGTAGCATCCATGACAAGAGACGGGATTCTGTTTCTCATAATAAGGATTCCATTCATTACTCTACTGGCTTATGGAATTGTGTGCTTGTCGGTTTCAAGGTGCAGAATTGCCTTGCTGTTCTATAGTGCATTCAATCATCTTATCATCCGCTAGATATTTATTGCCGCTTACCATACAGCCAACTACTTTCTAGGTGCTTCAGATACAGCAAAGAAGAGCACAGTGGCTGGCATGGAATTCTTTTTCTAGGGGTGGGAGGCAAGCAATAAATAGATACATAGATAAATGTATAAAATCACATAGTTATCAGTGCTATGAAGTTTGTTTTTTAATCAGCATAAAAAGAAAACGAGTGCCTTGTGCTAGGGTAGAATGACATAGGCATGTTGCTATGTTATAGAGATTGGATAGGGAAGACCTCACAGACGACGTAAATTTGAACAGGGACCCTCATGAGAGGGGGTTTGTGGGACTGCGTGACAAGGTGAAGGGATTAAGAAGCACAAATTGGTGGTTACAAAATAGGGGGATGTCAAGTACAACATAGGAATATAGTCAATAAGATTGTAATAATTATGTATGATGCCAGGTGAGTACTAGGCTTATCGGGGATCACTTCTTAAATTATATAAATGTCTAACCACCATGATGTACACCTGAAGCTAATATAAAATAATATTGAATGCCAACTGTAATTAATCAGCAGAACTAATTGTGTATGCCTCTGAGTCACTGTGAGAATTCAATGGGCTAATGGACATAAAACAGTTACCACAAAGCCTGACATATATGATTCAATAAATCATCAGCTATTTTTTTCCCATCATGCCTAAAATAGACCTGAGGACACATTAGGTGGTAAGTAAATACCTAGTGACTAGTGACCAGGACAGGAAACAAAATAAAGGACCATGAATCTTACCGTAAATGTGGGGAGTCTCTGAGTAGTTGAGACAAGTGTTGTTGTTGATGATGCTGAGACCTGGTGATCAAGAAAAGGAACCTTAAAGGCTGAATTGAGTTCAGTTCAGTGTTTTCATTGGGGACACCACAGAGAAATGTACTTTTTAGGACTACTGTAGAAAAGAGACAATAAACATTTAGAACAATCAGGGATATCTATTTAACACCCATATCGGAACAAATAAATATGGCCCATTACTGCATCCTACTCCCAAGAAATTTAGATTGTTGGGTGATAAAAACTCATAAACATACAGGAATGTTCTACTTAAAGTAAAAATATAGTAAATGAAGTAGAGATTGATAAATGCCATAATCTTAAACATAATAGATCTTTGATTGGATGAAAAAGGTTAAGAAAGACCTATGAAGGGTTCAATGAAGAAGAAATCCCTTCCAAGAGGAAGAACAGGAGAGAGATGGAGAACTGGGTGTGTGGAATCAGATCTTACAGTATAGCTGGAATTTGCACGTGGGGAAAGTATCCAAGGCCCTGAACACTGCAGGCGAATCCTGCCCTTGCGCTTCTGTTTCCTCTACCTGCAATGTTCTACCCAGCCATTCACATGGCATGATCCCTCAGTTCCTCAACTGTTTTTTCCTGATGCCACGTCTCAGTTAGGACCTCTAGCTACCTTTGGAAAATTGTCATGCCCACCCCAGGCCGGTGTGACTCGGTGGATTTAGCGTGGTCCCATGGACTGAGAGGCAGTTCAATTCCCAGTCAGGGCACATGCCCCGGTTGCAGGCTCGATCCCCAGTAGGGGGCGTGCAGGAGGCAGCTGATTGATGTTTTTCACATCGATGTTTCTCTCTCTCTAAAAAATCAATAAAAAGATATTTTTTTAAAAATGTGATGCCCACCACTTCCACCTCCCTTTCCTGCTTTGCTTTTCTCGTCAGCATCCGCAGCTCGCTGAGGTGGCATACTGGACGTGTCTCTCTGTTATCTACCTCCCCCCGGGTGCAGGCTCCTCGCAGGCAGGGCGTTGTGTCCATTTCGTTCACTGCTGTTTCTCCAGCACCCGGAGTGGGGCCTGGCACATAGTGGAGGCTGAGGGGCAACATGCACCCACAGGCAGATGGAAATGTGGAGTCTGTGCGGCGAAGGATCCGCACAGGCTGGCTGGAGTGTGTGGGGGGGCAGGGGACATGGACACACCGAGGAAAGCAGGCAGGAAACACACCTTGGGGCCAGACTCTAGAAGACATGACTATGAGATGAAGGAACCCAGCTTTTATTTTGCACGTCATAGGCACTATCGAGGGCTTTCACTGGGGAGTGTATATGAACAGAGTTCTGTTTCAAGAGGATTAATCTGCGTGTTGTTTGTAGCGAGAATAAGGATAGGGTGAGGCTGTGGAGAGCAATGTCGGCTAGGGGACCACAACAGTGAGCTGCATCATGGGTCATTGTGCCTTACCCAAGAGAAGGAAGTGGAAAATGAGGAGGATGAAGGGGTTTGAGCAAGTGAAGGGGATCCAAAGAGACAGAATTGACAAGATTTGCTCCTGGTCATAAAAGGAGTGCTGGAGAACAGGCAGCGGTGGAGGACTCGTATGTGAAGTTGAGGTGACCACTGCTGACACTTATAGTCGGAGCTGACGCTACTCAGAGATGGAAAGTGCCCCTTTCTGCTCACAATTTCTTTGCAGGTAAAATAACGCTTCTGAATGGTTCCTACTTATTGTACTCTGATGTTCAGTAATTAACAAAGCAATAACCATGCTAGTACCTGGAGACCTGGAGGTTTTGCTTTACTGGGGCCACGTCTACAGTCACTGTTGTAGGTTAGACTTGGTGACATCTCTGGTTCGGTGACCTGAGTTTCCTTTTTCTCAGGCAGTGTTCCCTCTTAAGAGGAAGTGTAGATTTGGAAGGAATGGTAGAAGAAACAAAGAGTACAGGATGAAATTATCCAAAATCAAAAGTAGGCAGCAAAAGTGATTTAAGTCTGAACAAGAAAGCTGGGAGACCCGTCTCTCTCTCCAAGCAGTCAAGAATTGCATTTTCCAGTGTCTTGAATTATTGCCCAGACTGTGTGTGTGTGTGTGTGTGTGTGTGTGTGACATCTATACAAATAAGCCAGTGAAGGCTAGACATAGAGTCTGTGCCCTACTCAACTCAAGAGGCCCTTTCACGTGGAATACAATGGCAGGGCTGCTTTCTGGGGTTGTGCCGTGGATGATTCTGGATTTGAGGGGGTGCTCTGCTCCTTCAAAATCTCTCTCTGTCCCAGATTCTGCAAGAATAGCAGTTTGCTATTAGAGATTAATTTATTTGGGTTATCAGTCTCTAATTCATTACTATGAATTAGTTCATCCAGCTGATCTCTCCTGTGGCTGAAGTCTTCATGACTTTATGAGAAAGTTTGGGCGATGGGGGCCTGAGAAACAGGAAAGACTAAAGAGAGGGAAGATGGGGGGGGCGGGGGTTTGACAACAAACTTGGTCTATTTCATACACAGTTGAGTCAAGGGCTCCTCTGCTTTGAGCAATGCTGGAGAATGAAATTGGGGTCAGCTGGTGATGGGCCTTCAGTGCTAAGCTAATCTTGGAATTAGGGAGTCATTAAAAGTGTTGAAGGAGGAAAATGTATGAAAGTACAGATCAGTCAGCCTTCCCATCCCAAACATCCAACACTGAAGTGACCCATGGGCTCCTGCCCGGATATCTCTGAGGAGAGCATGGCTCGTTCCCTCGTCTCTGTCCTTCCAGAAAAGCTGACTAATCCACGCTAACTCCGTTCAGCACATATTTACTGCTCACATGTTACATGTCAGCGCAGTTACGGGTTTCAGAAACAGCTGCTAAAAAGCACTGTTTTCTGGCTCCCTCTCTCGTTTTGAATATTTTCTTTCATTTCTTCCCATTTGCAATGCCTTGGGTGCCATTCCATCAGGAAGTAAACTTTCCAAGTACTGTCATGTTAGAGCCTTAGGAGAGAGCTGATGTGGCCGAGAGTGTTAACAGGAGTGCTCTGTTTGATGAGAAATATATGTTTTCTTTACTCTGGCCAGATTTTTCTAGACCAGAAAGGGAAGGTGTTTTAAATATTAGCATGTAGTATATTTAACAAAGTGCTTACTGAAAATCCCACAAAATATGTCGTTCCTGCATATTTTTTAAGCACAGAGGCGCTCACCTTGGTCTGGGTAAGCATTCAGGGGTTCATGTTATACTTTATTTTGGCCGCCACGATACCTATCGGGAGGGTGGCTCTCTTTGGACTCCTGGCGGAGTTGGCAAACTGTACACAAGGGTAGGGGGACTTGAGTGAGTTCTCACTGTCCGCTGTACAAACACAGGTCTAAATTCGCAGTTCAGTTCATCACCCTCACTGGCAACTAAACCATCCTAAGTCAAGTTCCTATCCTCTGTTGCCGGGCTCCAGCTATAGTGTACCTTCTAACTGTCTGCCTCGTTGCAGGCGCCGCCACTCCTGCAGACTCCATACCGCCTCCATGGTTTGAACAAAACCAGACCTGTCTACTCTGTGTTAAAAGCCTGCAGTTTCTTCGCAGGGCTGGTTGGCGGTAGTATTTTCTTCCAGAGGAAGGAAGCCCCTTAAAGAAATGTATCACAGTATAAATAAAGTGCTGTCCAAGAAGGAGATAAGTGAGGTTTCAGAAGCTGTATTCAGCATCATCAGTACCTTGAATTCCTTCTGCAATGTTAAATAATACTTATGGACTAAATGAGAACTATGCTCGTTGTAAGTGGGATGCTGATCTCCAGAAAGAAGTTTCAGCCCGTTCTGTCATGCCACGTCCTAAACGGTGTGGTTCATAACTCCCTTTCCAAAACAATCACCTGTCTTTATATGACTTGTCTCAGAACTTGACATTGATGATACCAGCAAGAGTAGGTGTTTGAGGGGTTTTCCTCTGGTTGTAGAGATAGACGCATACACCTGATTTCAAGTGGACTGAGATGTGCATTATAGAGATACGGACAAGGTGGGTTGGTGGAACATTGAGGCTCAACACATCTGCTTGGGAGGGAGTGTTAAAGCTGGGGAGTTGTCATGAAGGTCTCATGAGAGCCACCTCCTGGACATCGGAGGGAAGCGCAACACGGGGAGGAAACAATGCGCCACGCATCTGAGGCGTGAACCCATGTGCACTTCGAGTGACTGCGCATTGCTCATAATGGGAAATGAGGTAGAAGACACCAAAGGAGCGATGGGCTTTTTAACTAAAACTTTTAGGGAGCTGTAGAAGATGTGTGTGTGTGGGGGGGCATAGATGTGTTTTTTAAATAAAAAATGAAACTACTATAAATATGGAGCAAGACAGGTAATGGGAGGAAGACCAGTCAAAAAGCTATTATAATGCTCTAGGCAGGAAATAGTAATGGCCTGGACTAGGGCAGTGCAGCAAAGACAGAGGTGAATTTGAGACAGATTTTGGAGGAGGCCTTGAAAGGACTCAGAGACCCCTTCTTATAGACTCTGATGGAAAAGAGGGCTTGACGGTGGCACTGTGGTGTCCAGCTGTGACCCCATGTGCATGGTGGCACCATTAGGCAGGATGGAGAAAGCAATCAAAGGAGCAGATCTCAGCAAAAGGCAGGAGTTCTCTTCGCACACGTCAGTGTGAGGTGCTGGTGGGACATTCATGTTGGAAGGCACAGGGCAGAACCTGGAGCCTGGAAGGGCCATCTCCGCTGGAGACGTCAATTAGCGGATGACAGTCGGAGACACAGGTATAAATGTTATCCAGAGTGGCATCTGATCTGAGAAACCATGAGGCCAAAGACAGAACTGCAGAGATTATCCTCACTGAAGTGCATTATTTTAAAATTGAAAATAAATTTTAATTTGAGCCCTAGCCGGTTTGGCTCAGTGGTTGGAGCATCGGCCTGCGGTACAGAGAGACCCGGGTTCGGTTCCCGCTAAGGGCACGTACCTCGGTTGCAGTTTGTCCCCGGCCCTGGTTGGTCGTGTGGGTGGCAGCCACTCGATGTGTCCCTTCACATTGATGTTTCTCTCTCTCTCTCTCTTCCTCTCTCTCCCTCCCACTCTATCTGAACAAAAAATGGAAAAACGTCCTCGGGTGAGGATAAAAAAAAAAAGAAAAGAAATTTTAATTTGAGAGTTAACTCTTTGTTTTACTATTGAAATCATTTACATATGTTGTAAAAAAAAAAAAAAAAATCACCATCCAAAATGTCAACACATAGAATTATATGAAAATGGCTAGGGCATTTGTTCTTACATTGAAAGCAATACATCTAAAACGCAAAAAAACCTTTCTAGCTCTCCAAGCCTGTCCACCTACAGCAGCACAGTACTGTGCTGATTTAGACTAGACTACTTTCTTGCCATTTCTTTTCTTTCAGAAACTAGTCTCTGTTCTTTCCAAGCCACAAATTATTTTATCGTTTCCAACATTCACAATGTTTCACATTAGAATGGATGATGTGCTATGGTTTAATTAGCAGTAATCATTTTTCTTATTGGTACATAAAGTAATCGTGCACCTTACAGTCATTGGCCTGTTTGATTCAAAGTCATGTGGTCATTTCTTCGTGCCCCCCCCCACACACACACACACACTCTTTTGGTAGCAGCAAGGAGGCCTTTGGTGTCGAGAGGGATGGAGTGAAATGGCAGCTGTGCCCCCTGCGGCCTTCTGCACCTGACCAGACTTAGCCGTGTCCCGAGGGAGAGCAGGTGGGAGGGCCGCAGTCCTCCCGTGGAAAGCCAGGAGCAGGGCAGCCAGGGCTCAGGCCTTTGCAGGTCCTGGGAGCGCATGGGAAAGTGAGAACCATTGCCTTCAGAAAACACAGGCTTTCTCCTCACAGAGGGCTGCCCTGTGTCGCTCAGGGCTCCCGCTGCAAGCAGCTGGCACCAAGTCCACTGGGACTTATTGGAAGGAAATCCCGTGCTGACACCACCTCTCGTGAGATTTATTGGAAGGAAATCTGGTGCTCACAGAGTCAACAGGAGGCAGAAGGAACAGGCTTGAAAAGGGGCAGGGACCAACCCAGACTGGGCCTCTGGGGCAAGCTGGCCAAGATGCTGGACACTGCTGCTACTATGACGCGCTGCCCAAATCCTAACTGTCCCCTCAGCTTTGTCTCCTGGCTCCAAAGACAAAGCCTCAGTTAGGGGCATCTGATCTGACTGCCCAAGTAGCT
This sequence comes from Molossus molossus, assembly GCF_014108415.1. Classification (NCBI taxonomy): domain Eukaryota; kingdom Metazoa; phylum Chordata; class Mammalia; order Chiroptera; family Molossidae; genus Molossus; species Molossus molossus. The sequence continues at coordinate 31,533,307 of NW_023425401.1, read as the reverse complement.
AACTACCTGTGTCCTGGTCACCAGGAGATGGATGGAGAGCAGGGAAATGTCTTCCCTTGGGCTTCAGGAGAAGAAAGCAGGGTCCAGCATGTCACCAGTGCAACAGCACTGCAAAGGGCACAGAAAGGGGTTTTCCACTCCACTCCCTTTCCAGTGTCTCAGATGTGTGGGGTCAGCAGAGGACTATGGTCTATTCAAATCGACTGTATGGACTTTATTCAGAACCACAGACTGGATCGAGGCAACCAAGCCCTTCCTTGTGCTAAGTATCTCACAGGTGATTGCTGCTGAACATGCAGTTATTCATTCTTAGACCTTCCGAAAATCCTAAGGAAGGAGGACAGTGGTTACCGAAGATGTTTCCAACTGTAGAGGGAATGAATGCAGCAACTGCAGATGCAGAATTTGGGTGCTCGCTAAAATAATGCGTCCTAAGATGTCATTGTTTGAAATTAGCCCCGTCACTGACAGGTCATTAACTTCTGCCACTCGTTTAATTTCTGGTGTGGACCTGGTACAGGAAACCACACATGGGTGGTAATTTTTTTCCCTCCAATCTCAGAGGAAATGTAACCGGGTATGAGCTAGTGGCACAACTCATATATCAGTAGCCTGTAGTGGATCTACATAAATCCTTTTCTTCAATGTTATTTAACTGTTTGGAAAGTGGTTTCAACAGAAGTAATTCCAATTGCACCAGAAAGGAAACCAGAGTCTTAAAGAAAAATACACTCTCTCTGCTGAGCAAGGCAAACATCTCAGTACGCAGGGAAACAAACCAGTCTCTTGTGTTATTTCCTTAATAAACCCACTGGAACACTTACTTTGTGTCTTTAAATGGCTGATAGACAAAGCATTCTGTGGCCACTACAAATTAATGCCTACAACTGCTTTATAAGCACTTTAAAAGGGCAGGTACTAGTTTTTAAATTTCTTTCTCTCTTACTCACATGATCTCATTATGGGACTTTGTACATATTACAAACACAATAAATATTTGTTAGTTTTTTTTTTTTTTTACTCATGGAAATCATACTCCCTGGGAGAGAATTTTCTATTTAAAAAATTAGATAACCTAACACAGTAGATAAATGAATACATTGCTATCACAGACCTAGCTCATTTGATAGCCAAACCCTTATAGAATAATATTTTTCCAATAAGCTCTAAGTGGCACTTTCTGTCTCATAGTGTTGCTTTTTGACTCTTCCAGGAATTAGTTTAAAATAAAAGCCCTTATATCAGTGAAAGATGAGAACTTGATACTATTGAAAGCTGACTAATTCAAGTCATTTGGTGAAACCAACTTCCTTTTGAGAACTAGGAGATGTGAATGTACAGAGTAGATGTCTCTGTTAAAAGCACAGCCCCACAGTCAATGGAACTGGTAGTAAATTAATTTAGACCTTGACTCATTCCCCAGAATGTGATGGAAGAATCTCTTTGTTGTTAGTCTTACTTTTCTAAGATCTTCACACAGCTCACTCCTTAACTCCTTGAATTTTTTACTCAAATGTTACCCCAGTGTGGCTTTTCCTGACCACTCTATTTTATTTAAAAAAAAATAATAATAATTCCCTTTATTGATTTTAGAGAGAGTGGAAGTCAGAGGGAGAAAGAGATAAAAACATAGATGAGAGAGAACATCGACTGGCCGCCTCCTGTATGCCCCCACTGGGGATCTGGCTTACAACCTGGGCATGTGTCCTGACAAGGAATTGAACTGGCGACCTCTTGGTGCATGGGTTGATGCTCAACCACTGAGCCACACCAGCCGGACCTGACCATTCTATTTTAAATTTCAACTCTCCCTCCCCTTACCACCGTGCCCCATCCCAGCTTTCTATTTCCTCACAGCATGTATCTGACAGAATATATGTTTTGTTTATTGGTTTGTGGTTTCTCTTCAGCATCTCTAATGGAAGCTACATGAGCAGGGAGATTTTTTTCTCTGTCCCATTCTTTGTTTTATTTCCAGCACTAGGCACATAGTAAGTGCTCAATAAATCTTTGTGGACATACAAGCTAAGGCACCACCAGTTTGTAGGTTTCTGGGTACAGGTTTTCCCAACCCTCTTAATGGTTGAAAAAGAAGTTTCGCAGCAACTATTTTGTTTGGTTATTCTTAAAACAACTTTGTGTTTTATTTTATTTATTTATTTTCCTCACCAGAGGACATTTCTCCATTTTTTGTTCAGATAGAGTGGGAGGGAGAGAAAGAGAGAGAGAGAGAAACATCGACATGAAAGGGACACATCGAGTGGCCGCCACCCACACAACCCAACAAAGGCCTGGGACAAACTGCAACCGAGGTATGTGCCCCCAGCGAGAACCGAACCCGGGTCTCTCCATACTGCAGGCCGACACTCTAACCGCTGAACCAAACCGGCCAGTGCACAACTTTGTGTTTTAAGAAAGGCTTATTATCCCAATTCAGCTAATGAGGAGACAGGGCCTCAGAGAGCTCCTCTGAATTGTGTAACATCAAGAGGCTAGCAAAGTGGTAGACTCCAGCCTTGAACTCAGATCAGTTCCTCCCCTTGACGTCCTGCTCCCACCAGGTCGTGAGTCTGTCTGGCGGGAGGAACTTGTATTAAGCATGGGCTGGTCAGGTCTCAGGGCAGTGGATTCCAAAATGGAAATGAGAACAGAATGTGGAGGCAGCATGCATTTTCTTGCTAAATAAAACCACCCATCACATGAAGCTCTCAAGGCTGTGAAAACCAGCTTCTCCTCCGCTGAGCCTTCCGTGTGGAAGAGCGGTCCATGCGGAGACATTGTGACATCCACCTCCAAGAGCCTCCGCGACACCCCTCCCCTCGTAGTGCAACTGAATGTCCAACCTGCTTGTATTTTAGGCCTTTCTCCCCCTTGGCATTTCTATTTCATGTCGTGCTGTGGGCAGGGGGACAGTGTGAGTAATGGCTAAAGACCATCGACTGGAAGACAAGCAGAGCCCAGACAGAACTTGGAGGTTGATATGGTTAGGAGTTTTTTTTTGTTTTTGTTTTTTTGATGGGTTCGGGGGACATGGGCCATTACTCTGTCTCCTCTTCTATAAAATTAGCCTAATGACACCAGTTTCTCATAAAGAAATTAGATTATACAAGTAAAGCTTTCCTCACTGCCTTAGGTATTATTAGTGTGTATTCCTGTATCTCTTCTACTGGAGCAGAAGATCACAGACGGTAAGGAACTTCCCTGGCATTTTTGTTTGCTAGGGATGCAACAAAGTACCACAAACCTGGTGGTTTAAGCAATAGAAATGTCTGTCTCACAGTTCTGGATGCTACAAATCCAAGATCAAGGTGTTGACACAATTGGTTTCTCCCACGGGCTTTGAGGAAGAAGCTTTTCCATGACTTCCTCGTTGCTAGAGGTTTGCTGACCATCTTTGGTGTTTCTTGGCCTATCGAAGCATCACCCCAATCTGTGCCTTCGTCTTCCCATGGTGCTCTCCCTGTGAGTGAGTCTTTGTCAAACTCTGCTCCCCCTTTTGAAATCTTTACCCAAGTATATTTTTCCATTGATTTGTTTCAGATAGAGTGGGAAAGAGGGATAGAGGGAGAGAAACATCGATGTGAGAGAGACACATCAATTGGTTGCCTCCCACATGACCCCAACTGGGCTGGATATCAAACCTGCAACTAAGGTACATGCCCTTGTCCGGAATCGAACCCGAGACTCTTTGGTCCCTGGGCCGACACTCTGACCACTGAGCCACACCAGCCAGGGCCCAAGCAGGATTTTAATGGGTAGATAACAGCAATATCTTTATATATGGGTAAGGTCTTAGAGGTGTTATTTAATATTTTAAAGGTATATTTGTCTAAAAATCTGTGTAACTCAGTATTTTTTACAAAATTTCAGTGCAACTTTTAATCTCACAGGTATCTATTAGTAATCAATGTGTTAATAATAAATGACAATTTTCCTTAAAAGTGTTTTACATTTCTTTCTGATATATATATGGTAATGACGTTGGTTCCACAATTTGTACACATGCATGTAGAGTACTATATTTCAGTGAAAATGCACACTTAAAAATTATCTAAATTGCAATGCTATGCTTTATATATTCATTTTTTTTTATTGATTTTTCTTACACAAATCACTTGCATAATGTAGTAAGAACTTTTGGAGTTGCCTTTTAGGCTACACATATTTACTTGTTTGGACATTTAAGTATGCATTTATAGTGCATTCCCTAATTGATTGGTGCCAATATTGTGAGTTGATGTAAGTCTCAGGTTTATTGCAATGGAAATGGGATCATTTGTAGAGCTTGAGATCTTATAGAAAGTTTGTAAATATTTGTTGAATGAATGAACGAATGTATGGGGCGAGGAAATGAAGTCATTTATTTTAAACTGCATTTGCACCAACTAAATCAGTAACCGAAGTGAAAACAATACTTATGAGTGAAGGTGATATATTAAAAAAACTGTGAAAGTGAGTTTTAATTTTTTACATCACTTTATTTCTTTAAGTTGGATTTTCTCATGACATTGGGCCTCTCCCCTACATCTTTTACATTGTGACTGAGGATTCCGAGCGTGTGCAATGAAAGAGGCTCTCAGACAGGCAGCCTGAGAGCGGAGGAGAGGGGGCGCGCATTTGCATAGGGCAGGAAGGGCCCAGAACACCTGGCGGGGTAGCCTACTGGGTCCATTTGTTAGTGCTCATTAAATTCACATTAATGCATGAGCCGCTCTGAATGGGCAAATGCCATGTGGGTTGGTTGCTTTCTCTGAGGCCAAGGCAATGACTTTTGGGGGCCCCTACCCCTGGTGGCTTACTTGCCAATGGCATTTGACCTGGGGTCAGACCTGTATTTAACCCTTTCCTGTAGGTCAAAAACAAATTAATTTGGTGAGAATTAAATTGGAAATGAGTCGTCTGTACAGCAGGTGTCCCCTGTGGAGAATGTGCCCCAGGTGGAAACATTTTAAGATCTGTTTTGGGGCCATCTCTGAAGAAGCTTCAGAGGTCAGAGAGGCAATTCCGAGACATCCCATGTGGTGAGGCCCTGGAGGTGGACGGAGCAGGTGCTGACTCAGGGCAGTTTTCTCAGCAACGTGGGGGGACTTTCAAAGAGGCCCCGTTTGGAGATAATTTATTTATATATTCATGAACATACATCTTGGGCATTCATTGTGCACTGATTTACTTAGAAGTTGCCCTAAATGATTGGAACTTTACCCTTTGCCCCTACCTCCCACCATCAACCAAGACTTTGATTTGAAGGAAAGATAAGAATGCATTTTTCTCTTTCTTTTTTCTAGAGGATGAAGAAGACGATGAAATGGTGGAACCTAAAATTGGCCACGATTCAGAACTGGAAAATCAAGACAAAAAACAGGAAGTGAAGGAAGGTATGGTGTGGAAGATGGATTGAGTGATTATTTTGTTTGTTTTATTACCATAAGGGACTCTAGGGGTGAGAAAAAATTAAATGTACACTCTCTGTGTGGAAGGTTGTTCGATACATTGTATTTAGCAACATAAACTTTAATCTCCGAAACAAGACTCATTTGTGTTTTGACTGATAGAAGCAAATAAAATGCAAGCCATCCACAATTCCAGAAACAAGTCTAGTCATGATTCCAGTAAAATTATTACTGAATAGTAATAGAATGAGACACTTACAATCAATTGTTGTGTTATCTAGTTCACTCTATTGTATATTTCTAATGATAACCATAATAAGAAAGCAAAAAAAAAAAAAAAAAAAAAACCCACAAGAAAATGAAAGCAAAAGAGAAAAACAAAAGTCACAGGACATGAAGTACAGCAGAGGGAATACAGTCAATAATATTGTAATGACTATGAGTGGCATCAGATGGGTACCAGACTTACAAGGTGGTCACTTGATAAGGTATAGAAATGTCTAATCAGTATGTCGTACACTTAAAACTAATATAATACTGTATGTCAACTGTAATTGAAAAGTTTTAAAAATAATAACAAAGAAAAAGAAAGGGGAAGACAATGTTATAGATGATGTTTCCCTAAAAATCTAATTTATATCCCTTTGAGATTTTTGGCCCTGGAGTCAAAAGAGAATTTCGAAATTGTCACTCTTACAAATGGAGTGTCCTTGAGAACAGAATGTGGATTAAAAAGATTCTTCTGTATTTCCTACTAACTGTCCCAAATATAGATCAGCATAACTCTAACTAGAAGCCCATTTGTTTTAAAACATTGAGGATGCCTGTGGCACTGGCACAGCTGTGTCACGTGGCTGTCACTGGGGACTTTGTGGGACGGGTACATAGTGGCCAGGGGTTGAGGTGGGTTACTGTCCAATTCTGGGGCACAACGGAGGGCAGGGAGCAGATTCAACGGCTTTAACAGCAGCATCCACAGGGGCACAAGAGTCACTTCTTCCGAGAGACTCTAAATGGATTTGATGGAAGAGATTTCACTTGTAAACTTCTACTAAGAACATGTGTTTTTTTTAAAGCTGGTGAACAAAATATCACTGACACAGGTGTAGCATCAGACAAAACAAGTCAGGATTTATTAAAATACCCTCTTCTTGCTTTTGCAAAATATCCTTAAGATGTACTGGGTGGTAAGGAGCCAGCGTATGTTTTGTGGGTCCTGGCACAGATCACCCCCACCCTTACCCCCAAACCCCAACCTCTAGATTGTCTTCTCTGGCAAAGCACTGCAACCACCTTCTTCACTACTGAGCAGAAACACCCTCCAATTGCAACTGTTACTCATGCTTCATGGAATTGATTAAAGCCCTTTTAAAAGTCAAAAAGAAGTTTGAAATACATTTTCTATTACCACTACACTGTGTACCCTATTCTCTATTAATGGCTTTTCTGCAAATTAGCACACAATGGGTTAAAAGCATGTTTATGTTGGCATCAAACTCTCTCTCTGGCTTTTCTTTCTTTCTTTCTTTTTTTTTTTTCAAAGCAAGACAGTATTTTGCAAACTTTTGAAAGAATCTCTAGCAGATATAATCGTGGCGCCATTCACACGGCTGCATAGTAGTTAGGGCTGTGTCAGCACTTCCATTATGAACCCTGAGTTTCAGGGATTTATTACTCAGCCATAAAAATTTGCTCTGGGCTGAAACTTGACATACATGGTTTCAAACCAGGGAACACATTTTTGAGAAATCTGGCCTTTTTTGGAGTTAAAAAAAAAGGGGGGGGGGCGGCGAGGAGAGATGGGAAAAAAATCAGTGCTCACTGGCTTTTGACATTTTTGCCCATGTGACATCAAAATGCATAAAACGGTAAAGAAATATGGGTTTGATTTATGACCGTTTCACTCTTTTTTCCACAACAGAGTAAAGCAAAACAGCAGGTATGTTTTAGCTTTTAATCAAAATGTAGGGAATTTGTATATGTGAGCGTCTTCGTAGCTTCATGTTTGGAGATGGAAAACAACAGAGTTGGAAACCTAACCCTTGTAAACGCACATCAGCTCCCAAACCTCACATTAGCTTCAGAGAAGGATATCCTCTTTATTAGTCTTGTTTGGTTTTCTCATTTATGAACTGCTTTCACTGTAAAATTCCCATAAGAGCCGTGCTCCCAATTTAATCTGACTTTAAGTTTAAGCTGCGTGGGTTTGCTTATTTATTTTTTGTCTTAAAAATATATTCTTGAAAAATTTTAAAAGATGTCATTTTTATATTGAAATTTAAAGCTGCATCATTAAAACAAGGCAAGACATTTCTGAAGTGGGTATCTTAAGAATAACTTTTAACCTAAAAAATGATATTGTAAAATACTCAATAGAAATAGTGAATTTCATGATGAATTTTAAATTTTTACAGCGGAAAAAAATCCCAAGAACCCAAGAAACCAAAAGATATGCTATATAATAAATAGAGTGAATTACAAAGAAACAGAAAAAGTATAGCTTAAGGTCAATAAGAAAACTCAAGAAAGCAGAGAAAATAGGATAAACTCATCATGAAAGACATAAAAAAGTATTTCATATGTAATACCAAGATAAATGAACATTTCTATAATAAATAGAATAAAAACTAAACCCTGAGCCCTGGCCAGATTGGCTCAGGGGTTAGAGTGATGGCCCACAGACCAAAGAGTCTCGGGTTCAATCCCAGCCCTGGTTGGGGTGGTGCAGGAGGCAACCAGTCCGTGTGTCTCTCTCACATTGATGCTTCTCTCTCTTTCCCACTGTCTCTCCCTCCCTCCTACTTATCTGAAGATTGATGGAGAAGTATCCTTAGGTGAGGATTAAAAAAAAAAAAAGTAGACCCTGAAATAAAATTTATACTAGATTTTAATTTTGTAGGACATGAATTCATAGAATTAGGCAGCCATCTAAACTTTGAATTTCATGAATGCAGTACATTGTTTTCATACTTGCTATTCAAGCTAAATATAACTGTTCAGGTAAATTTTGCTAAGTTTGAAATTTGTCATGTCATTTGGACCATATGTAAGTCAAATTCACATGTTCTACTTTTCACAAAGAATCTTTATTTTTTTTGAAAAATTTCACTTTCAATGTAAAAAGTACTGTTAGCTCTTGGCAATATTCAGACAAAATACTGAATATTTTGTTGCAAAAACAAATAATACACCTGATATAATAGCATTTTCTGCTTACCTTATAAGAAAATCAAATCTTATCAATGCCTATATTTTGCTCTGATATGCCTTAGTAAATTAATCCTGCCCTTTTTATGCAGAGAACAAGTCAAAAATTCATTAGGTTCCAGGAATAGGGAAAAGTTACAGAAACAGATATTTCAGGGGGAATTTGGGGCTATCCTAGGGCAATACGATTCTGATTCTCAGTGTTTATGCTTGTATTTCGAACCTTGTAGATTCCATTAATCAACCAATTTTCTTTCAAAAAATGTGAGGTCTGGAGAGGTTTCTTCTCTGAATGCAGCTTTCGGCTGTGGTCCCTGGATGCTGCATTAGGTTTTCACTACATTGTAAGAACATTTATCAATTCACAGATTTTTAAATATGGGAGGTTTTGGGCTTTCGTCAAAAATAACTACGGTCCTATTTAAGTCCTAAGTTGAATGTTGTTTACAAAGGTAAAAAAAAAAAAAGCACTTGTCCGCACATACATTTTATTATTTTGTGCTAACCAATCTTGTCATTTGACCCCTGCTAGACATCAAAGCTTAATGTAAAATATATCCTTTGTTTTGCTTCAGTGGCAATTTAATTTCAAGCCAAATATTGTACTGTCAAGTATAATATCTGCAGAGGCTACCGCTTCACCTGCCTGAACTTGGCCTTTGCAGATACACTTTGATCAGCCATTATGTTTCTCTTAGAGAAGACGCTGTATGTCTTGAAAGATGAGATCAAAGTGACGATAAGCTACAGGGAAGAAAAAAATTACAAAAAATTACACAGATACTATTTTTTATTCAAGATAATGGACCTGGAAGGAAAGATACAGGTGAAATAGAAGTAGCTGAGAAAAATAAACAGAAAGATTTTTAAAAAATATTATGAAAATGGAATAAGGGGGGAAATTCTTATTTTTCTAATTTCAAGTGTGTCTCATGTCATCTATCAACAGTGACTAAGGCTGAGTGAGGCTTTTTAAAATAAGACATTTTTCTTGGCCCTATAGTGTCCTTGTTTAATGAAGTTTATTTATGTAACAGTACTAACCAAACAAAATAATCCTAACATTTTGTAGGGTTCTTTCTTTCTTTCTCTCTCTCTCCTTCCTTCCTTCCTTCCTTCCTTCCTTCCTTCCTTTCTTTCTTTCTTTCTTTCTTTCTTTCTTTCTTTCTTTCTTTCTTTCTTTCACCTAGTTACACTTAGTAGTTTTATTGTTTTCTTGAACTTACATAAGGGTGAAAAATTCAAATGCATACTAATATATGGGAGTTTTAAAAAGTGGACTAATAAATTGCTACCTAAAGACTAAACATTAAATACTTAACTATTTGCCCATTGTATTTATCCTTAACCCTTAAACCAGACTTAAAGTTTAGGTATCATTAGCTTATTTTATAGAAAGAACTGTTGCTCAGAGAACTTTAATTGATTGAAGAATCAAGGCTAATATATGGCACAGGAAATGCTGGATTCCAGGTTGGTTTGTGGAGTTCGTGTTATTATGTCCACATATTGCCCATTTCACTATTTCTCAAACTCATGTCTGGGTAGTTCTCCTCAGCCGAAGTTGAGGGTTCTTGGAGAATCCCAGTGCCCACTGGCATATTTCGGGCTCTGGAGACTTTACAACAAAGAAATATTTCTAATTATATTTAGAAACTATGGGGTGAGCTGTTTTGGAGAAGGTCTTGGGTCGTGGATGAATCATTATTTGTTAGAATATTATCTGGAGAGCGTTTCTCAGGGTGTGAAGCAACTACATTAGAATCATTCTAGTTTTTTATACAAATACAGAGGTTGGAGTCCCCCCGATGTCCTGTGTTCTGGTCTGGAGCAGGAAAGGAGGGATGGGAAGCGGGGAGTCATCATGAACATGAAAACTTTGAGATCCACAGCCATGGCTCTGCAGAAGAGATTTTGGACAATCCCCATTTCTCAGGACAATGGCTTTGAAATACCATTAATAGAATCAAGTAACATTTACATAAAACATCATGTTCCAGGTCTGTACCTGAAAGAGTCCTCTGACCATGTGGCCACATTGACATTGGTCCCAGTTATGGTGGCAGAGGTGTTTGGCAAAGCCTCCGGGTGACTGACCACCAGGGACCCCACCTGTAATTGTAAGCACTACTCTCTCCTGCAGCTTAAACTTCAGGCACTCCTGGTTTTACTGAAAGAGTGATCAATCACACGTGCGTGGAAGGCTCTCCACCCGAGAGTTGAATGGGGGAGAATGTTCAGCTGACAGATTTTGCCCTTGAGGTTTTCTCAGTCTGGGAGAGTTCCTAATCCTTTATCATTTTCTATAAACCCTGCTACTGAAGAAACCGTTTATGTAACTTAAATGTGACTCTGCAGTGAACTTTCTTTCAGACACTGTGACATGTTGCTGGTGTTTAAATCTGTCTTTGCCTTATTTTGCATCTTCAAAATTACGTGATAAGATCAATCATGTCAGTAAAGCAAGGCATGAAAGCAGTTGTGAGGTGTCTTACAGAATCATTTCTTTGTTCCATGTGTTTGTTGGCAAACAGAAGATATTTTGGGTGAAAGAGGGTTTGGAAGGACATGTCAAGTTTTGTGTGGAATGTATATAACAATCAGTCTGCCTTAGCAACTCACCATCTAAACTAAAATGGATTTACCCATAGAAAGAGGAAAGGTGCTATCTCTGGATCATAATATAGATAGTTCTTAATTATTTAATATGTGCAGCTTTATAATAGTAACTAATATACATAGTTTTAAATTTCTCTATTATGTACTATTTTAGCTCTTTTATTTTCAGTTTAATTCTAAAGAAAAGAACATTATTTAAAACTGATTGCTAAACACACACCAATCTATTTTCATGTATAATCTTTCTCAACGCTTCCAAACAGAAATTAGGCTAGATATGAAATCTTTTTGTAAAGTTGGCAGTGGAGACATCTGCAAAAACCTGTGGTGTGAATTGGGGAATGATTTAGGCTGGATATTGACAAGGGCTTATCACTCCTTTGATAAACAGTCTTTTTCAAGAGTTGGGTCCCTCTTGAGATGATTTTAATTGTCCTTTCTTTCTTTCCTAACAATCTCTTGTACGCAAAAAGCCCCTCCAAGGGAGCTGACAGAGGAAGAAAAACAGCAGATCCTTCATTCGGAGGAATTCCTCATCTTTTTTGATCGGACCATACGGGTCATTGAAAGAGCACTGGCTGAAGACTCAGACATCTTCTTTGACTACAGCGGTCGAGAGTTAGAGGAAAAAGATGGGTTAGTTCCTTGTGTGTATTTTCTTAAAAAAACACAGTGATAAGTTATCTGTCGATTCTAAATTCTCGCATGTATTGACTCAGCAAATCCCAAACCTAACAAATCAGAGGAGGATGAAATTCCAGGGTTGATCTTGCTAAACAGCTTTGACCAAGGGCTTTGGTTATAACTTCTGGCTTAGCGTGTCCCTGTAATTACCATGTGCTTCCGTGAAATGCTTTTGAACTTGATATCTGGGGAACAGTCCAGGTGATAGAGACTGACAGAGTTACATACCTTGTCCTCGCAGAAAACATCCCTATTAGCAGCAGAAAGAGGTTGCAGTTATATCCAATAGATCTATTTTTATATCTAAGCAAACAGGAAACTGAAGAAAATAAACATGAGATCAAGAAATCTTAACGGATGTGGGAGACTGAACAGTAACTGGAAACCTTTTCCTCTTTTGACACCATAAGATTTTGTGTCTGTGCCTTTTAGGAAACATATATGCAGGAATATATTTACAGATAAAACAAACAAAAAATGAATCAATAAAAGCAAAGGGCCCCACATGACTTCCTCTGTGGCTGTACCAAATGTGTTGTAAAAGTCAGTGGCTGCTAGCCATCGTCATGGGGATAGTAGGAGGCACTTGATGAGCTTTGTAAGGAATAGAAATAGCTGGGTTTTAGTCACCAGTTTCTTTATGCCAAGAACAATATGAAAAGGTGAAATCACCTGCCTTTTTCATCAGACATGACTTTTTACTATTTCTAAAATTCAAATACATTCTCAAAGGACACTTATCATCATTGAAGACACTCTAAGGAATATAAAAGAGGCTCCCCACAGTTTGAAAAAGGAGTTCTGAAATATTCTAAACAGCTGACAGCATCTTTACCTGCTTCAAAGAGACAATAGTCTTTTGAATATACATGTTATGAGATGTTTGTGTTCTTTCCAAAAAAAAAAAAAAAACCTACTCTGTGGCTCAGTTATTTTCTGGGTCCTATTTCCTCCTGGGTGCCCGGCCCAGTGTTATTCTGGCTTCCTGGCAGTTACTTGGAAGCATGAACCTCTTGCCCGAGTTTGCAGTGGTGGGTGTGCGGAGGGGGAACAGGAGAAAAGCCTCAGACTAAGTCAGCTGATTAGAGCCGAATGAACAATCTGAAGCCAGGTCGCCCGGCACAAGTGCTGCAGGATGTGAGCCAACGGAACGAAGCAAGTGAAGAGAAAAAAAGGTACGTGTGGAGGAATTCCTGAACTGAAGCCCAAGGAAGTTCGGCAGTTTTTTATGCACCTCCCAAAGCTGCTGGCAGGAACAAGCATGACTCAGTTTAAACACTCAGTCGTAGGGAGCAGAAGCGGCGCTCTTCCGAGGAGATTTGGTGGCCAGCTGAATACCAGCCAGGTAAACACTGGCCCAAGTGCACTTCTTCTAGACCCAGGTGCTGTTTTAGCATCTCATATAATCGGTGCATCCCCCACTCTTCACCAATCTGCCTCCTGGTGGGACTTAGCACTTGCTACTGAGCAGGGCGGAACCACTGCAGGCAATCAGAAATCACTGGCAAAGAGAAGCATGCACATCATCTAAGGCCAGATAAGGGGGCGTTGATATCAAAGACTCTGCAAGTGTGCTGTGCTCCCTCGGGAAATGTCTAGTGAATTCTGTTTCAAGATAGAACTTGTTAAGAGGAGGAGAAGCCTGGTCAAGATGAGAACCTGAAACAAATTTGACTTTTCAGGCCGAGGCTTGATTAGAGAGCTTTTTCATAAAGGAGACCTTCGATAGTTTATTTGTGAACCGTGTGCTATCTGAACAGATGCTTTGGCTTCAGGGAGTATCGTGAGCTATGCTGTTGCCATTTCATTCTTTCAGTATTAGCAGAAGAGATGGAGCCCCATTCTGAGGCATCATGTTTATCTTTGATGTTTAAACTCCCTTAGGGATGTCCAGGCTGGAGCCAACCTTTCTTTCAATCGTCAGTTCTATGATGAGCATTGGTCCAAGCACCGGGTAGTCACTTGCATGGACTGGTCTCTCCAGGTAAGAATTATTGCTAGGATGGGACAAACTGGCCTTGTGTTCTCATGGCATTTGTATTAAAAAATAATGATAATAAGAGATTTGCTCCACGACTTTAGATATGATGTTTACTAACCTACAATTTTTTTTCTATGCCTGTTGGTTGTCTTTCTTATTTTACTGAGGTTTCAGTTTAAATATTGTACTCTCTTATCCATAAATACTGAGTACTTACTATGTGCCAGGTACCAGACAAGAACCCAGGCCATTCTGTCTATGCAACTGCTCTCATTAAGGTCCCCAACAATTTCCTATTTGTCAAATCCCGTGGATATGTTTAACTCTTTATCGCCCTGACGTCCTAGCTTAGTTGACGTCCTCATTTTTCCAAAAACAATACCCTTTCACTGAGTCCCACAATTCTACTCTCTTCTAGTTCTCCGACTTTTCTAAGACTTGTGTGTTCTCTTTTTGTGGCCTCACAATCACGCCCTCATCCTCAGCTCTTCTTCCCGACACGGGCTCCGTGGGAGACCTCTTCCACCACTATGATTCCACCACCATGTGGCAGCCTATTTATATTCCCCACCCAACATCCCTCCTGAATTCCACTTTACACACCAGACCGATCCCCTCAGGTGCCCCACAGACTCTTAAACTTAGCATTAACTCATTATTTCCACGTATTCCAAGTCCTTTTTTGCTTACTACATTCTCTTTATGGTTAAGCCATACCCAAGGGCCAAAGCAGAACTTTCATCATTAACATTATTAGCAACTTCTTCTCCCTTGTCTCCCAGACCCCATCTGTCACAGAACTGTCCCTCATCTTATACCAGTAATGTTGCTCACCTTCTATATCTATGCTTGTCTATAGTTTTCCTTCTGACCATCTCTAGCCAAATACAGTTGACCCTTGAACAATCCAGGGGTTAGGGACGCCAACCCAACCCCCCTATCACCTCCCCACAGTCAGAAATCGGCATATAACTTTTGACTTCCCAATTGTCCCTTTGTATCAGCAGGTGATTGGTTCCAGGACCAACTCTCCCCTCCCCTCTGCAGATACCAAAATCTATGGATGCTCAAGTCCCTTCTATAAGATGGTATGGAACAATGCATACAGTCAGCCCTCCACAAAAGCCAGGGATAGCTCAGCCGGTGTGGCTCAGTGGTTGAGCGTCAACCTGTGCACCAAGAGGTCGCTGGTTTGATTCCCAATCAGGGCACATGCCCAGGTTGTGGGCCAAATCCCCAGTGGGGGGCATGCAGGACGCGGCTGATGGATGTTCCCTCTTATCAATGTTTCTATCGTTCTCTCCCTCTCCCTTCCTATCTCTCTAAAATCAATAAAGAAAAAAAAAAGCCAGGGATAAGATGGGCAGACTATTTATTTATTTATTTTTATTGAAAAAAATCAGCCTATAAGTGGACCTGTGCAGCTCAAACCCGTGTTGTTCAAGGTTCAACTGTATTATCAAGAAGAAAAAATGTCTAAACTCCTTAGTGTGGCATTCAGAGTGAAAGCAGGCAAGTTTACCAAAAGTCAGTTTGCTGAATGTCCAACTCAACTAGTTGGCCGTTTATCCAGCGCCGGGTAGATTATGTGCACACAGGCACACAGCCTGGTTGTGGTCCTGGCAGAATTTGAACCCAGATGGCCGGACCCCCGAGCCCGTGATTTAGATGACCATAGTGTTCCCTCCTGCATGACAAAGACAGAAGAGCAGTGAGGGAAATAGGGACGATTCGTCCTGGCCATTTATGTCCAACACAGTGTCTGCCTTCTTCTAGCCTGTGCTTTTGTGAGGAATAATAATCACTCTGGCTTTTAGTGTGTGTTTCTTACATGCTAAGCACTGTGCCAACCGCTCTGCTGGCATCATCCTATTTCACCCTGGTAACATCATACGAGGTGGCCACTGTTACTGTTTCCATTTTATAGCGGAGGAGATGGAAGCTCGGAGAAAGTAAGCAATTTGCTCAGTCACTCAGCTAGGATGTGGTAGAGCGGGGATTTGAACCCGAACCTTTTAGCACTTTGGGGCAGATGCTCTTCACCACTGCCTCCCACAAAGGGCTTCTGAATCTGGAACCAAGAGAGATTATTATAAGTGCTGAGTGATAGGGGGCCGGTAGCAAGTGCTTTGAGTTCAGTGGAGGGTGGGATCTGTTTCCGGTCAGACAGAGCTGCTCAGAAGCCTGGGATTTAGACAGATGGAGGGAGAAGAGAGTGTTCCAGGCAGAGTAGTAAAACATGCTGTGAAGAGCCCCATTTAATCATGCCGGGGAACAAGGGAACTGAAGAGGAGAGTAATCCCCCACAACCGGACTGTCATCAGCCACCAAGTGGGTGAGTGTTCTCTCCTCTTGAATCTCCTTTTACATCCAAACAGCGGAGCAGGCGGTGCGTGATCCAGGAGGATCGTGCAGAGACTAACACAGCAGGGTGCCCGGCCACTTCCCGCCAGCGTGTGGGTGGTCTGTGAGCACGCTCGGGTGTGTGCACAGAAATCAGATCCAAGCCTGGGGAAACACTTAGCTCGGCTTGTTCACTTGTTCAGAGTCTGGAAATTACACAGGAACCTTATCTGACACATTCCTCAAAGACAACTTGTACTTGTTCCTGGGTCGGCTGTCAGCATCAGCGGGCCCACCCTCCGGGCCCAGCGTGGATGGGCCGCCTTGCTCCTGGCTGGATTTGCCTCCACACAAGGTCCTGTGTGGTGTTTCTTGTTGCAGGAAGTGAAACTGTAAAGGGCAGAAACTCCCCCGTGGAGAGACCACATTGACTTTTCCCCATTTTTGTGTAAGCTGTTTACACTGTGGGGAAGGGGTTTGCAGTTCTGGAAAATGTGCTTTATATGGAGCACGAGGAAAAGGGTTGGAACCCTCAGCTCCTACATGATAACACTGTTGTGGGGTTCAAAGGGCCGTGCTGATGTGCGTACGGGATGAAGAGACCTCCTGGATGGATCTAGGTGCAATGCAGTTATGTTAACAAAGAAGGACGAGGTGGTCTTGCAGTCCAGTAGGGGCACGTATGGTGGGAACAGAATGGAACAGAGGGGAGGAAAAGGAAGAAACTACAGTAATTCCTCACTTAACATCGGCAGTAGGTCCTGCGACTTTAAGCAAAATGACATATAGTGAAACCAGTTTCACCATAGGCTAACTGGTAGAAACAAGGGCTAAGTTCCTGTGGCATCTCATCAACCCCACAACAACAAAATAATGCTATTCGATGACCGGCCGCATGAGGTTTCTGCATAGCTTTGCTTTGATCTCCAAGCTTCTTAAAAGAGAACACTTTAAGTTTGTAATATTTGCAAAGTATCCACCAAACATTATTTCCTGGAAGAAGTATTTTATTACCTTTTTTTTTTTTTTTTTTTAAATTCTTACCCGAGGATATTTTTCTGTTTATCTTCAGATAGAGTGGGAGGGAAAGAGAAGGAGAGAAAGGGAGAGAAAGAGAAACAACAGTGTGAGAGAGAGAGACACATCAACTGGTTCCCTCCCGCACGACCCCGACCAGGGCCAGGGATGAACCACAATCGAGGTACGTGACCTTGGCCGGAATTGAACCCATGACTCATTGGTCCGCAGGCCAACACTCTGCCGCTGAGCCAAACCAGCCAGGGCTGGAAGAAGTATTTTAAAACGTCTAGTACGTAGAAAGTACTCAATACATGTGACAGTGGGGAGAGTATTAGTAGCAGAAGTCTAAATAGTTGCAAAGTATGACTCCTGCCACCTCTAGAGTAAAGTCTAAAATCATTAGCCTATACTCGGTCACCTCTGTGAGGATTCCCAGAGACATGTCCCACCCTTTCTTCTTTTTAACCTCTTCACACACCCTGGCTCCCACCCAATTGCTACCATGTGAGGACTCCTGAACCTATTCACTTTTGGTTAGCTTAAGCAAAAGGGGGAATTTATTGGAGAGCCACTAAGGTACTTAGGGAATCCATGGAAAAGATGAAGAACTGGGACTCAGAAAGAGTAGAAATCTGGGCAGCTTGGGAGACCTCACCAATAAAATGCTGTCATAACCTAACTCATTTTCCAGCCCACAGCTTCTGTGTCTCAGTTCATAATTATAATAGCCAGCTGAGAGGATGTGATCGGCCCAGTTAGGTATCAATCCTGCAATGAATGAGTTGTCCCTGGGAAATTAGACAGCTGGTTGTTTTTTTGTTTTATTTTGCTTTTTGTTTTTGTTTTTGTTAATCCTCACCTGAAGATATTTTTCCATTGATTTTAAGATAGAGTGGAAGGGAGGGAAGGAGAGAGAGAGAGAGAAAGAGAGAGAGAGAAACATCAATGTGAGAGAGACACATCAATTGCTTGCCTCCTGCAAGACCCTGACAGGGGCCGGGGATAGAATCTGCAACCCAGGTACCAGGTATTGATGGCGCCACCTTCAGTCTATGAGCTGCCGCTCTAACTGCTGAGCCATACGGGCCAGGGCAGACAGCTGTTTACTGAGGTAATCTCCAAACACAGGAGAGTCACTGAGCCAGCAGAGTCTCCTGCACCCAACTGGTGCCCTGTCCATGCTGTCTTCTCCTTCTCTCGTAATAACCTACCCCTCTGACAAAGCCCAACTTGAGTCTCATTTCTTTTCAGAAGCCCTTTCCAGTTTCTCTCCCTGCCACACCCTATCCCAGCTAACGTGGTCATTTTATCCTCTGTACTTCTACAAACCCTTATTTACACCCCAAGGTTATGTTCTGCTTTTATCTTTGTATTGTAGTTACGCATACAAGTGTCTTACTTTCCTCTGCTTAACTGTGAGTCCCTGTAGAGCAAAGCATGTTATTGTTGCGTTCTTCTCCCACATTTTCCCTGGCCTGGCACCTCACACACTCAGAGGGCACTTGACGCTGGCATGGTGGACTAGAAGGGAGGCGGGCTTCAAAGCCAAATAGGGGTCTCACTTCTTCATTTATTAGCAACATAACTCAGAACAAGTTCCTCACCCAGAGACCCTGTTCATCTGTAGAGATAGGAAAACTATTGCTCCTTTAGAGGATTGCCAGGAGCAAATGAGTTACTCACCCAGCTCCGTGTCTGGCACATAATGGGCACTTAAAACATGTTGGTTCCTTCCTCTCTAATAAAGTCAGATTTGATTTCTCTACAAGAACAAACAGCTTTGAGAGCAGATCTGGTAACTTCCAGGTAAAATTCTCCTAGGTTAAATATTAGATAATCCAGCCCCACGAATAATCACAAACTTCATAACTGTTCGCGTTCTCTTTAAAATCATAATTTTAACATTTATGGTTTAAATAATTGTTCAGGGATTTACTTTTTATTGAAGAATAAGAAAATATGACTAGATATGTTCAAACGAATAGTAGAAAGAGGCCTGCTAGCGTAGACTTTGAATTCATAAAACCTTGCATGTGATAAGAGTTAAATCAGTATCTTTAGGACTTATGATCCCAATTACAGTAATTACACCAATGGCATTTCACTAGCATTTTACTAAAACTCTCCCTGTTTTCTAAAGAAATTTTAAACCCAAATAATTTAAAATATTTTTAATTGAAAAAAGAAAAGCTGAAAGTGGGAGCCAACGATGAGACCCAGATGTGAAGCTGTGGGATATAATTCAAGACACATCTGGCTGCCCACTGGCCACTCTGACAGTGGTGTTGGTGTTTATAGAGTTGCCTTTTCACATGTGACATAGTTAAACTTCATGGGGACAGCCTGGAGACTTCTGTGTTTATCTAGATGTTAGTGTCTTTGATTTAGCCACTGAGGAGTATTTTCTAATAAAGAATGATTGTATCCACTGATGGCCACGTACATGTATTGTAGGCTTATACTTCCTCTGCATCAACCAGCAAGTTGTAAGTCTGTGCAGTTTTCTTCAATTGAGGGAACTTAAAGAATGAGCAAAGCCACGTGGAAGACTTAGGTTTACATATTGTTGATAGAAAAATGTTGATGTTCAAATGTATAAGGAAAATCTATTTTTAAATAAATGCACGGCATAGTGAAATATAAGGGAAAAAGTAATTTATCTCTGAGCAAGGGGTGATAGGATCTGTTATAATCCTAATATAATTGCATATGTAATGATGCAATTTTTAATGGGGCTGCCTTATGGGAACCCCAGGTAGCAAGGTTCCAGGAAATGTTGTCTCACTCATAAATGCCTCCCACAAGATTCACCCTCAGTTTACTTACTAACACACAGCGCAGAGATCATATAGGGTGAGTGGGTATTTCTATTCACTGTAGAGTCCTGGTGGTTTTACTGGTTGTGTTTCCAGCACTTATGCCTTTAATTGTTGTAATTATTTTACAACAAAGGATTAAATATAAGGTCTTTCCACTGAGCATAGTTACCAAAATACACATAAAAAGAGCATTTGTAATTCAATAGATTTGTCATGTGGTAGGAGTTACTAGGCCCTGCATTCAGAGGTCAATAAAAGCTAGTCTCTACACTCAGAGAGCTTACAGATTTGTCAGAGACATAGGTGGGGAAAAAACCATAATACAATTTGACAAGTGCATTAATGGGGGACACACATAATGCTAAGGGAAACAATGAGAGGCAAGGAGGGGTGGTAGATGGTTAGTTAGGATTGTCTGGAGGACTAGATGCCTGCAGCGAGTCTTAAAAATGAGTTGGTGATGTATACAGTACAGAAGAGGTATTCCAATGAGAGTAGCAGACTCCTAGGAGCAGAGGCTGCTGCCTCGGAACTAGCCCAGTGAGGCTGGGTCACAGAGTGTGGGAGGTTGTAAGAGATGAAGCAGAAGAGGTGGAAAAGGACACATTAGAAAGAATCCTAAATGACCTGCATTTTATATTAAAAGTAATAAGGAGCCATTAAAGTGTTTTAAGTAGAGTGGTTAGAGCTTCGGTCTGCAAACCAAAGAGTCATGGATTCAATTTCAGTCAAGGGCACATGCCTTGGTTGCACTTCATCCCCGGCCCTGGTCGGGGTTGTGTGGGAGGCAACCGATTGATGTCTCTCTCTCTCTCTCTCTCTCTCTCTCTCTCTCTCCTCCCACTCCTCACTCCCTCCCACTCTATCTGAAGATAAAATGGAAAAATATCCTTGGGTGAGGATTTTTAAAAGAAAAGTGTTTGAAGTAGAGAAGTGACTTAGTCAAAGATCTGTTTTGTAAAGTCTTATTGACAAAGATGAATAGTGGAGTAGGTGAGGGGGGGGCCTGGAGGGCCTGGAAGCAGGAAGCCCTTTAAGACTCTGCTGCCTTCATTTAGATAAGAAATTCGTCTGGGAGGCTCTCACCTTAAGGATGGGAAGAAAGCATGCATTTGAAAGGTCTTGAGGAAGTAGAGAAATACAGTATGTTGGGTTGAGGAAGAGTAAGGAGTAAAAGTGAGCATGGCGTGTCTGGCCTGGGCAGCTAGGTAAATGTCAGCGAAAGGCACCCGAAGAGGGAACACTGAAAGAGCAGTAGGTTTCTGTGGAGGGCAACGAGCTCATTTTTCTACGTGTTGCATCTGATGTGTCTATGGACGGCCATGGAAATCCCCAGTAGGCCGTCAGATAGAAGGATCTACATCTAGGAAAGAAATCAAGCCTAAAGATATTGATGTGAACATTGTCAGCATCTTAATGCTATTTAAACCATTGGAATAGATGAGGTCATGTAGGGAGAATGTGTAGACAGAGACCAAAAAAAAAAAAAAGACAAAACAGCTTCCTTGGAACACAGGTAATAGAAGGAGAAGATGTAGGGACTAAAAAGAGTGGGCAGAAAGAGAATCAGGAGAGAAATATGTAACGGAAGCCAGTGTGGGAGAAAGGAGGGAGTAGCTCCAATGTCAGGTGATACAGAAAGGTCCAGTAATGTGTGAGGTTTGGTAGTCGTCGGTGACCACAACAAGCACGCGCGGAATGTTGGAGGTAGAAACCAGATTGCAATTGGTTGAGGCATAAAGTTGGTATTAAGTATGCCACAGCTTTTAAAAAGTGGACATTTAAAGTATGCAGTGTAGCACATGTACAGGAGTTAAGCAAGTTTTCCTGGTGTTGTCATCTTGGCCTCATTCATCCTTGTGACCTCTTCCGTGCAGTACCCCGAGCTGATGGTCGCTTCCTACAACAACAACGAAGATGCTCCCCATGAACCAGATGGAGTGGCCTTGGTCTGGAACATGAAGTTCAAGAAAACCACACCAGAATACGTCTTCCACTGTCAGGTAGGCGTCAGCACAGTAAAAATAGCTCGCACCTCTTACTAGACCAAATATAGCTCATGCTGCCTTGCATCTGTCTTATGTGGAGAAGAAGAACTGAGTTTAAAAATGGAATTGTTGACAATTTGGGAAAATTCCCCCACAGTAACCTAATGTTTTGGGAAAGTGGCAACCCTCTCCAAACAGTGAGGAAGGCTGGTTGGGGACTGTGTGTCATTTTCTTTCTATTTAAAACCGCCCCCGTAAAGATGAGTTTATAAAGACCTCACACTTATGAAGAAATCCTGGTGCACCACTTCCTCTGCTCAGCAGCAGCATATGCTCGCCCACCCACATGGCATCCTCAGAGCAGCCCTTCCAGGGGCCCTCCGCTCTCGGCAATGCCGTTCAGTGGGATTTCACCAATTTACGTTTACAGGCGCCATCTTGCTTACAGGTCACATTTTTGTAGGTGGTGGAAGGGAAGACCCATCATGAATCCTTCTTGAATTGTTGAGAAACGCAGATGCCGTTTCCAGTTTGCACGTGCAGAGATCATTGCAAGTAGCTGTGGGGCGCTGGCTCCCTGTGCCTGCTGATGCGTCTGTCTTCTCGTCCATTCAGCACACAGGCTGAAATTATGCTGCACTTGCAAACATTCGGCTTGGCTCCGTTGCCATGACTCTGCCTAAATAACAGGCCTCAGCAGTGGCCCATCCGCCAACCCCTTTATTAATGCCCCTATCCTGTGATTATGCGCAGGAAAATGCAAAACAAACATTCCAGCTCGAAGTTTCAGCTCCCCAAATATTACGGTTCAGACCTACTGAGTGGCAGTTGACTCTTAAATGCAAACACATCAGTTGAAGAAGGGGGTAAAAACCTGTTCATATTTGGAAGTTTAGTGCCATTTTCTATCTGAGAGCTGAGTATCTTTTTGAACCGAAATGTGTTTAGACTTTGGAACATTAGCAGATATAATCTGGGGCACGGGAGCTGCTGCAGTGAAAGCCCCAGCCAGCCTCAACCTGCCTGGGCAGCCTGACTCTGGCCATGTTTTTCTAATTTGCTATCTTCAAAACAGCAAGAACTCTAGATCTGCATAGTAAATAAGCTTTATTGTTGGAACCTTTGAAATAAGAACAGTTTTTTTCTTTCTTTCTTTTCTAAAAAAAAAAGATTATCAAATTTGTCAGTTTGAGATGCTCTTTTGGTAAACGTAGAAGCACAAAATCTTAATTTTGTTCAACTTTAAGAAGTTTGCTGAATGACCAGGAAGATACTAAAAGGTTTATAGGGTAAGCAGAAGCACATTTTTAAAAACAGTGCCATTTGAACTATTGTGATATTACATAAAGCGTATCTTGAATGTTATAAAAAAAAAAAAAAGAAGCAACAATATATTATTTTAGTCAATGTACATGCTATTTATAAAAATTTACATTAACTGACTCTAGGTAGTCTATGACAACAACAATTTGATAATATGGTTAATATTCACAACATTGCATAGTGAAAAGGTCAGTAGGAGCATAATAATGCTGAGTTAAGAACCAATTTCAAAAGTGTCTGGAATTTTTAAATTCCCTGTTTTATCGCACAATTGTTAATTCCAATATTGACTGAAAAGAACATCTTCTCTTTCTTCTTACGGTATCTTTGGAAATATTTACTAAAGATCTCACCAACATGCATCTCATTTTATTTTTAGTTTTTTCATTAAATGGTCAAATATATGTATTTTAGAAGAAAATATATCCCTGATGTAAATTTTAAAAAGTTAAAAGTACTTCAGTCCTAACAAAATATGCTAAAATATTTTTGTGTCCCCCAAATTCCTACTACTATCTTCGTTTTATCTGGTGACTAGAAATAGATGGGGGGGTTCTCAACTCTACCTAGTATTCCCAACAGAAGAAAAGTGCGAATTCTAATACTTTTCAACTTTGGGTTGATCAAGTGACACGTGCAAAAGGCCACGAGAATCTGGCAATGCAGGTACCACATAAAAGCTACTCCATTTAACACGTTTAAAGATATTGAAAAGCATAATTGTGCTACTCAGGCATGGATGATAAGTAGTTCAAATAAATGACCCTTAATATTTGTGAAAAACACATTTAGAAAACCCAAATTGTTGAATACCACTATAGCACCTTGTTTCTGTGATTTAATTATTTATCTTAAGCTGATCTAACTATAGGAGGCAGAATGTATCACCAGCTTTGGGAAGGTAAAAAGGGAAAGAGTGTTGATCCCTTTCAGGAGAGGAAGAAAAGGAAGCCCTGGCCAGTTTGGCTCAGCGGTTAGAGCATCAGCCTGCGGTCCGGAGAGACCCGGGTTCGGTTCCCGCTAATGGCATGTACCTCGGTTGCAGTTTGTCCCTGGCCCTGGTTAGTCGTGCGGGTGGCAGCCACTCGATGTGTCCCTTTCACATCGATGTTTCTCTCTCTCTCTCCCATACTCTCTCTCCCTCCCACTCTATCTGTACAAAAAATGGAAAAATGTCCTCGGGTGAGGATAAAAAAAAAAAGAAAGGGAAGAAGTGTGTGACCAAAGTCATCACGAATTACTTTGAATACACAGGAATCGTTGGTGGTTTGAATACACAGTAACAGTTGGAAACCACGGGGGCCTGGAGGGGAGAGGAAGAAAGGGATGACAGGGTAAAAAGGTGGTTGGCTTTTTTATCCAGAAGGGAGGACTTTTCTTCTTGCCCACAATTCCCTTCTCCCCTTTGGCCCAAACGCGAATGGCCGTTCTTGCCTTTATCGCTCTGATGCTCATCTCCTACCTGACCCAGTTTGTGAAATTTCCTAACTAACCCCCCTGTTCCTTTCCACCTTGTCCCCCCACCAACACACACACACACACACACACACACGAATATTTTCTATAGCTCATTCACCGCTGGGATCTGCTTTGGTGGCGGATGGGCAGAAGACACAGAGTTGTTTTTCCAAAGAATGGGCTCAAAGCCACATTCAGCATGACCTAGGGACAATGGGCACTGGAGAGCTGAAGAGTACCATTTCTTTTGGAATAGTGACACACCTTGCTGTAGTTGATATCCATGAAGTTAGGATAAAAGCCAGGTAAATATCAATGGTTGTCAGAAGAAAACGAAGTGCAATAATACTGAGTGTGTCTGAACGGATGGGAGACCAAACTAGGTGTAACTGAAGCAGTCAGGAAAGTTATAGATAAATGAGTGGGTGGGGGTGGAGTGGAGGGACAAAATAATCAGGGCACCTGGTCTCCTCTAAACACTGCCTCACTGAACTCAGGTAGCTTGTACTTCCACACTCTCCTGCGACGTGACAGTAATTTCATAATTAGACAGGTAGACCAGGAGGAAAGAGGACTGTGGACGGGGAGAAGCAACAGATGCCTTACAATGATGGTACCTTTATCATTTTTTGAGTAATCACAGTAGCTATCTATTTCTTGATGTCGGTGAATTCTTCATACTTTCCAAAAGTGTATCATTGTAAACAAACCCTTTGGCTCAGAAGAGGGTCATGTCAGGCACTAGAAAGCCAATGCACACGAAACAGACATCAGGTCAGGGCTCTTTCGTGAAGACGGACAGACTTCTCACCTGACTGTGGAAAGATGGCTCCTGTCTCTGTGAAGAACAGCAAAGCCAGATACCTTCTACTTCCACAGGCAGTTTGGTGTCTTTACGAAACTGAATAGTTAGTGTGGGCTCTGGTGCTGCATGTTCTATTTTCATTTCAGGGAGAGCTGTCCATACTTGGAAACTCTCGGTGGGCTCTGCGTAGGCATCAGCCGCGGCCCCACCGCCATCTGGTCCCGCCGTCTTCTGTAGTGGCTTCACACACTGTCATTAGATTATGCGTCCTGACCACCCTGCCTTGCTTGCCCTGGTGTGGTCTTTCTCTTTTAAACAGAATGAATAGAATCAGAAATATATATCTTAGAATTATCTGCATTGAGGTAAGTGGAAAAGTTATATTTAGAGGCTTGGCTTGGTCAGAGGTTTTTATTTTTACTTTTTTTTTTTTTTCCTGATTTGTTTCTTTGTTCTGAGTGTTCTCTTTTTAAGGGTTATCTGACAGTGACCTGAACTCTCACTGTTTCGGGGAGAAAGAAGAACGTGGAGGGGGTGATATTCACTCACCTCCTTTGTGCCGGGGTTTACAGTCCCCCCCGTGTGGCTTCACTTCTCATCAAGAGTCCATACAACATGGCTTTAGCCATCCAGCGTGTGGTTCTGTGTGAGGCTCCTGCCGACCTTGGAGACAGTCCCCAACTCCCCCACCCTCACCCCGGGAGGAGCGAGGAGACACGGGAGGGAAGATGGGCTGGCGGTCAGGGGAGGAGCAGAAAGTTGGGGCTTGAGGCTCTGATCCTCGGGAGTGAGCTGGGGGATCTGTGGAGTCTTTGTCGTCGTGTCGTGGAAAGAAGGCTTGCTCCAGCCTCTGGTGGAACCGTGACGTTCATTTCAACAAACTTGATTTTTCTGCCATCGGTTTTTGTCCTTCCCCCAGCCCAGATTGTGGTCCATAATCGAAATAAACAAACCAGCTATAGACACAAAGATATAAATTAATTTAAATGCCTTTTCCAAGGTGCATTATGACTAGAGCAGTGTTAGACTGTCAGTTAAGGATTTTTATTATTTTTTGACTTAAAGGAAGGGTGATTTTCTTATGGCCTGGCTGATTTAAAAAAAAAAAAAGTAAAGGAATTTTCTAAGCTTTTCTCTTAGATGTGGCAAGGAGTGGTTTCTCAGTAGAAGTCAAACCAAGGGGAAGGGGCTCAATGACTAGAACGTTCCTTGACAACTAGGGCTACATATTCAAAATGCATCCCTGGGATGACAAAATGAAAGGACACAGTAATTGGAGGACAGAGTCCATGGACAAGAACATGCTAACTAATGTAAGACCCAAATAGTCCTCAAAGGCGATGCTGAATCTACTGCAGGAGGGAGAAACCCGAAGAGGAAACCTCAACCATTGTCATACACATTGTGATAACACATTTCCAAGTATACAATTAAGGAAAATTAAAGAATGCAGACAACATAAAGGTAAAATTAAGCTCTGACATAAAAGATACAAATTATATGGACCCAGGAGAGGCGCAGCAGCAGAGCAGTGCTATTTTGTGCCTAGGAGAAGCAGGAGGGAGCTGAAGTGTACACGCCGAAATGAAATGCAGACCTTCGGAAACACGTCCTTTATGCCAATTGAGGCTGACTCGTCCCCGACGGAGGCTTGAGCTAGACACTGATTCTGATTAAATCAAACAGCAGGAACTTCTTTTTCTGCTTTTGGCCCAGGAAGCTGGAGGCAGAGAAACTGCCTTGCCAGCTTCCATTCTTTATCTGCCCTCTTTCTGGAATTTTCTCCAAGAAGTAACACAGGAGGAAGCGCAATTCATCGTTGGGATTTACCTGGGGAAATCTGCCTTGTCAGCAGAATTGTGTCATAGATGATTCCTTATCTGAAGGGAGCAATGAAGGACACCGTGTACCGCACAGGTGGCTGAGTGAGCCAGCTAGCAGGATGAGAAGCTTCCTGGCCTTCACTCCCGGTCCTCCCCACCCGGCCACCAGCCTCACTGTGCTCTCAGGGAAATGCTGATGGAGTTCGAGTTACTTCTTAGGGTTATCGTGAGGATAAAAAAGATAGTATAGGTGTACTAGTCTTCCCAGACCGCTATAACCAAGTATCATAGACTGGGTGGCTTAAACAACAGAATAATTTTCCCACAGTTGCGCCCGGCTGGTGTGGCTCAGTGGGTTGAACATCGTCCCATGGACTGAGAGGTTCCAGTTCGGTTCCCGGTCAGGGCACATGCCCAGGTTTCGGGCTCGATCCCCAGTGGGGGGGCATACAGGAGGCAGCTGATTGATGTTTCTCTCTCACATCGATGTTTCTCTCTCTCTCTCTAGAAAAAAAGTCAGTGAAAAAAGACAACTTTTCCATAGTTCTAAAAAGTGGTAAGTCCAAGATCAAGGTGCCAGCCAGTCTTCTGTCCTGAAATCAACTGCCTTCCAGCCATTTCCTCACAGGCAGAAGGAGAGAGCAAGCTTCCCTGGTGTCTGATACCATCATGAGGGCCCAGTCTCCAAACACCATTATGTTGGGGGTTAGGGCCTCAACATACGGGCTTTAGGGGACATAATTCGGTGCGTAGTAATAGGTGAATAGGCTTTGAGAAAATGAAGTCTTCTCTTTATATTTGGTTGCTTCACTATTACGATGTGAGAGTCCTACAGGAAGAAGCTGAAACCGTGGCATTCTTATTTTTCTTGCTTGAATATATTCCTAAAGAAATCTCACCCAACTTAGATTCATTCATTCACTCATTCATTCAACAGATATTTATGGGGTACCCACCATGGCCAGGCACTCAGAACAACAATTGGCTGGAGCTGAGAAAAGGCTGTCCTCTCTCCAAAAGAACTCTTCGGTTTGCCCCAGTCCCCACCATGCCCTAATTCCCATCACCTGGCCAGCACTTCTCACGCTAGTAAAATCCCTGTGTGTGCTTTTTATATACAAATGCCAAGTGAGGAGGGAGCCTGAGGCAATTCCAAAGTTCTCTCATCCCAATTATTTAAACATTTCATTCATAACTAGATGATGGTGATATATTTCCTGAGTGCTAGGAGGCACTTAAGCACAGAGTGGATATGGGTGGGCTATGTGGTCTTACAGCCTGGGATTATAATTTGGGTCCTGGGATTATAAATTGGAAGTGCTGTGACCTTAGGCAAGTCACGCCTGTGAGTAAAATAAATAAATACATACGCAGCTGTTAGTGCCAGGAACAGAGTAAGTAACCAGTGAATGTCAGCTATAATTATTATCTAATATGCAGAGATGAAATTCAAACTACATAACAATCTACACGGCCCTGTGCAAATAGCATGGATGAGGGCCCTCGTGGTGTCAGGAAGCACGTCTTTAGTTGCTGACTGAGAGAGGGAGGGACCAGGATGGCTAGGCAGCAGGGGAGCACTGGGAGGACCTGGAGGAAAGCACGCAGCCAACAAGGGCAAAATGATCTCAACACCTTAGTAGCCGGTGATGGTGTACTGGTGCGCATGGCTACACATCATCCCCGCTACTCTGCTTCCGCTGTGTGTTAGGTACACATGCATTTGCTTCCAAGGCTTAATTACTCACCAGTCGCCTCGGGCAGGAGCCTTGTGGAGGAACCTTCCGGTTTCTACATAGCTAGTGTGGCTGCACTGAAGTCTGTACAGACCAGCTGGCCATTTGCCCAGCTGATCCCGCCCTGTGGACCCTGGAGCAAGAGGGGGGCAGACGGGGCTCCCGGGCATTCTACTTTTCATCTAAAACCAGATTAGCATCTCTGCTAAGAGCCGTCCTTTCTAGTCATAGGACCCAGCCAGGACCCCTAGGTGGGGCTTCCATTCTCTGGAATATCGAGTGCGCTTTTCCTTTACCCTACAACATTTTAATACAGGCAGACGCAGGTTTTAAAATATACCAGCTAGTCTAAATGGAAAGTTGGATAAAGGCAAGCCTCCCCCTCAGAGGTGTGGGCACAGAAGGCCCCATGTCGGGGAAGGAAATGTCGAGCAGCAAGGGGTGGGCTGTGGTGTGCCCCAGGCCATTAGCACCCACCGAGTGTTCTAGGCTGCCCCCCCTCTGAGGGGGCGCCTGTGCATCGCTTTGGCATCGTTATATTCTAGGCACAGCCCACTTCTGCGCTTCAGGCAATTTATTTCTGAAAAGGTAAACCCTTTTATTCCTCTCTACAGACTTGACCAAAACCTTCTGGTGTGTGTGTGTGCGTGTGTGCGTGTGTGTGCGTGTGCATGTGCGTGTGCATGATTTGCCTAATATTGTTGAATGAAAGGAGTTGTTTGAATATCCCATGTTATTAATAAATATAGGGACGTTGATATTCCCCAATAGTCACATTATTATTTTAATTGATCTCAGACAGTGGCTCTGGGCAAAAAGCTATTTTTGTGATTGATTTCTGAAATGATTTGCAAACATTATTATCCAAGAGAGTTTTTGCAAGTAGAATCATCATCTTTACTTGGGGTTTTTAACCTTTGTTATAACAAGTAGTCTATGCTTTTACCATGTTTATATTTGATTTATAATTTTTAAATGGTGTGTTCATTGGTAGACAAAGAATTCAACATGGTGTGTTCATTGGTAGACAAAGAATTCAACAAGACATTGCTTTTCTTAGGTAAACGATTTAGCCAATTTTTAATTGTAATCTCCTTATAAATGTACTGGGTTTATATCTTACATGTTACAAATCATTGTTGCCATGATCATTTTTTAAAAATCTACACTTTCTTTTGTTGTTGTTCTCTAAAGCTGATTTCTTTTGACTGGTTTAAAAAGTATTTCCAACCGCAGTGTACAATGAGGTGTGTTATTTAACAGGGCTTTTTCACTTCTTGATAACTTAGTCTGACATTATGTTCAGTAATTGAAATGAAATTTATTTTTACAGACAACACAAACCTTTATTTCTTTAAAGTAAGTTTGTTAGAAATATGGTCTTCTGAAAAGAGAAAGGGACAGGAGCAAAAAAATTATACACAAGTACCCACACTCATATAAATGCACACACACACCCAAGACTCTAAAATCCTAGTCAAAAGCTATATTTCATGAAAGAGAATTATAGTAATGTTGATGGTTTGCCAAAACCTCAAGCAGTGACAAAATCCACAGAGTGTCCTGAAAGGGATGCCTTTGCAAAACCGTGCCTCTCCAGATGGTTTCGATTAGAGATGTTTAAAAACACATGGCGGCATTAGCTCGGTTTAGAATTCATAGTTAATTCAGCCGATAAAATAATGCAAATGTGAAACCCTAGCCTGTGTATCAGAAAAATCATCAAATCTTATGATTGCTCTTAGGGGAGGTTGGTATGTGATGTGTTGATTTTTAAATGATCTAATTGAAATAATAAAATTAAGCAAGAAAGGGGTTAAAAAAAAAAAAAAGGATTGAAAATACAAGACTATAAGTAAAAACTTTCTTCTCTGAAGATTTATTCCTGTAAGCTGTCATACCCAATCAATTTGTATGGGATTCGACAGCCAATTGTCATTTCCTGAGATAAACTGTGTAAAGAGGTTGTGTTACAGAGACGGCATGAAAAAAAAAAGGAAAAAATCACTCCAGAGCATGATGCAGAGAGAGGCCCAAATGTCCCTAAAGCCTACAAAGCATTGCCAGGGTCCCCTCACTGTCCTAAGAATGGCAGATAAGCAGCTTACACACAAGTTTTCCCTTTGGCTGATTCTGCTCTTGGTCCACATTTTAGTAAATTAGTTTGCCTCACATGTGGATTTTAACCTCGGCGGGGGCTCTGTGTGACTGGCGATGGTGCACACTGTGTCCTCTGGCTCGAGATGTATAGCACTTACCCCAGGGCCCCGAAAGTCCCCACCACTAAAAGCCTGGCACCCCTGTCCCTTTTCTTGTGTCTAAAATCAAAAGTATCTCACCCTCTGATCCCACAGCTGGGCAGCTGGCAAACAACTCCTGGAAAAGAATGTCTGTATGGGAACAGTATTAATTTAATGGTGTACATTAGCATGTGTGCTACCTGCGACCCAAATAAAAGCATTCAGCTATGTTAAAATTGCCACTAGAAGAATGTTCATCTCAGGGCTCAAAGCCTTTCAGAAAACACAGGACAAAGATTCTGCAAAAATAAAATCAGGTTTCCAGCCACAGTGGATGGGCTCGAAAGGACTTGACTCTCCGAGGTGGCACAGTATTTAGTTCCCCCTGAAAGGAACACATTTTGAGCATTTTCTAAGCATAAAAACTAGAACTGTGGCTTTTAGTGTCTGGAAAGAGCTCCACAATCAAAGCAAATGTGCTCCTTTAACAGCAAAGTACATGCACAACACACACACACACACAGAAAAATCTGGGGTAGAAGGAACAGACAGAAGTGCACAGAATTTGTGTGGATTCATGGAGATTTGCAGTATAAAATTAATTTAATTTTGCTTTAGCAACAGAGATACTGTATTAGCAAATCGTAACTACTGACCCGTAGCTCAGCAGCCACGCCCACTTAATATTTGTAACCAGAGGTTATATTTGTGTTTCATCTCCTCATCATGTTTTAAGTAAACAGAAATATAAACCCCAGCTAAGTCAAATCCCTATTTTAAGATTTTAACCATGTTCTACCAAATGGAGAATGAAGGGCGGATTTTTTTTGTTTGTTTGTTTTTTGTGTGCTTGTTTCTCTTTTTTTGGACTTTTTTTTTTTTTAATCCTCACCTGAGGACATTTTTCCATTTTTTTTGTTTAGATAGAGTGGGAGGGAGAGAGGAAGAGAGAGAGAGAGAGAAACATCGACGTGCAAGGGACACATCGAGTGGCTGACCCCCGCACCGCTGGGGACAAATTGCAACCGAGGTATGCACCCTTAGCAGGAACCGAACCCGGGCCTCTCTGGACCACAGGCCGATGCTGCAACCGCTGAGCCAAACCAGCCAGGGCTGCTTGTTTCTCATATATGACTCAATACTTTTTTCATGAGACCTATTAATATAGAGAATTATAGAATCTCAGAGTTTGAAAGAACTTTCGTGGTTTTCTGGACTGACTCCTTATTCAAACCCTGAATTCTCTCGAATGATTTTGCCTTCCCTTGCCAAGTCATTGTCCTTCCTTGCTTGAATATTGCCCACGCTGCTGTCTCAGGGCAAATCACCCCACCTCGGACCAGTGCTGGAGAGCTTCCGAGTGTGCTTGCATCCAGCCTAGAGGCTTGCTCGTCACCAAAAGGCAAAGTCACACTGGAATGTCAAAGGGACCAAGTCTGGGAGCAGGGCAGCTGGGCGAGAATGAGCCCCCTTCCTCCTGTATATCACTGTCTTTGTCCCCAGCCGGGCTTCCTTTAACATCATTTTATCAAAGGGGTAACGACATTGCGTCAACCTACTGCCATAACAATTGTTGAAAAGATTTTAATTTGGGGGAAGATGCTTAGGGAAAGGAAGGTTCCACCTGCACTCTGCCTGCCTTCTCCTCCCCCACAGCCAGACTTCCGGTCATGCCCTCTCTGTGTTTCATGTTCTTTAATACACTTAGTAAAATTGTGAAGACGTGCTAAATTTTGGGACTGAATTTCCCTGTGTTTCCCCCTCTATACATTGAAAGCTACTAAGACAGGCTTAACATAAACCTCCTGCCTTTAGAACATTCCAATATGTTCTCTCCTTTGTAGGAAGGACATTTGAGCCAAGTTCTGGAACACATCACAGATTCAGATGACAGAGAGAAAGAAGGCCATTTCTTAAATCATCTATGGTTCACCAAAGGAGATAACTAAATGAATCTTTTTTTTTTTTTTTAAGCAAATAAGTACACTCTCCAAACTATTCTTTGTATAAATAGAAATTTACTTTCATATATCAGGTCCTCTGATACGATATCTGCTAATTTGGGACATTGTTACTGCAGTGAAAATATATGAACAATAAGAGTGTGTGATAACCTGAACAGTAATCAAACATCAAGGGCCCGATTGCTTTAATGAAGAGTTAGGAATGTTTTGTTATTTGTATATTGTAGTTTGTAAACATACATTTAGGAAATGCTTGAGGGACTTAGAAAATATTTATTTCCCAACACTATTCATTTAGTCAGCCAAGTACTATTTTTTATAGACAGTGTAAAGGGAAACTGGTTACCCTTATTAGTCTATAACAATTTCACGGCTAGTTAGGTAGTTCTTATGTTCTGGGAATAATGTCAACATACATGGGAAAGGGGCCCCTTGAGCTTCTCAGACCCATATTATTTCAGTACCAAATTGAAAATATTTCCCTCAAAACCCTTATGGATGTTTTAATGTTGTCGATTGCGTGGATTCTTATCTTGAGGGGCCCAAGACTATTGAATCTTGCTTATCAGTGGAATGAACTCAACCCATAAATATATTACATTACTGCTCTCAACCTCAAAACAACTCTATAGTAAGGAAGGGCATAAATGAGCAAATATATCCTATATCTCTAGTTTACATAGTTACTACTTTTAATGAGTATGGTTGACAGGTTTATGTCAATAACGTGAGGGTACATAATTCTGGAACAGCAGAGAGCTGCAAAATACGATACTTTGGGAAAAATGAAAGTGTGGAAAAAGAGCAAGGCTTTTTATTTTTACCAACAGAACACAATTTGCCATACCCTTGATGGCATGTTAGCCCAAAGAAAAACACTCTAAAGTTATGCACAGCATGTTTTCAGAAAGACCAATGAATGGATTTTTACTGCGTAGTTCACATGTATCAAGGTAAGAAAGATGATGCGTTGGAGAATAGGCGGTATCAGTTAAAACAAAGTTTGCTATACACGCCAAGTCCTATGTTCGGATTTATAGATGCTCAAAGGCTGATCATTTGGAGCCTGAATTCTGTTCTCTCTGGCTCTGAGCCGGAGGGGCCGCGATCCATTTCACTGGTTCAGCTAGTTCAGTTACCACCTGTGTTCCAACGGTGAAGTCAGACCAGGAGGAAAGGAAGCTTGCTGGGCTGCTTAGATCCATATCCACTCAAGCCGCTGTATTTATTATTCCACCAGGGAATGCTCTGCCCTTGAAGGCTGATCCGATGAGGGTGGGATCACAGGCAGCAGGTATGCCATGAACAACAAACCCATATTCTTAACATATGTTTAATTTGAGTAACTCTCCTCCTCTAAAATACCTCTTGATTTTAAATCCACATCCTGATTTGCCCACTCTTGTTACCATTTTCTGCTGCCTGTTCTGAATTAATCCTTTGAGGTGGTCATTCCCCGGAAAGAAAAAAGGAAAATGAGAAGAGAGATGCAAAGTTGGGAATGAGAATGAAAGAAAATGGGAGAAAGCAGAGGGAAGGGGGTCATTAAGCAGAGTCTGTTTTCATGTGTTAGGTTTTCTTTGAGCTGGGGAAGACGGGAGAGGTAGAGGAAGAAGAGAAATACATGGAAAAGGCCCTCGAAAGGTTATCCCTTAATATCCCTGCTGAAGAATGGAAATCATTTTTTTGCAATAGAGCTCAATTTACAAAGATTATTTTGATTCTCCGTCATAGTTCATCTCAAAGAATTGATATAATCTAAAAAGCGGTTAAAATTATTAAAATAGTTTCCATAGTAGAAAATTAAATGATTTTTACTGTCATGGGCAGTGTTTGAACTGAGATCATTTGAATTATATTTTATACAGTGATCATGTCACTGGGACGTCTAAACAGTCTTTGTAGGAGTAATAATCCCTGATTCTGTTTTTTCGTCAACATAAAACTGACTAAAGGTTAGAAATATTAGCCACCAATTGCTGTTATTTGTAAAGCCTACAGAGAAAGCTGGTTTTCTTGAGGAATTCTGAGTTAAAACACATTCTCCACCTTGGAACTATTAACCCTTTAGGATACTTTCTACATTTTCCTTAGGTATGTTTTTAACTCATGAAACTGCTTCAAATGCCTGATTTAGAATATATTTAAAAGTGAAATAGCAGTATCTTATATTATTATATGTTATAAAATAGCAAATTCATTTTTTCTTTTTCTACCTATGTATGAAATCTCTCTTTCCAATCCAAGCTTCCCTATGGCACCCATGAGACCCTTTTAACAGTATAAACCATATTTCTATAGTTGTCACCTCTTCTGCAATTTAGGATTTCTGAGCTCTTCAAACTCCCCACTTTTTTTCTGGGAGCTCCCAAAGAAGGCTGCCAGTGTGTTTGTAAATGAGGTTCCAAGGACCACCTGTGATGCTAATGGCAGCTCGTTGGGACTCCAGCACACAAGCCCCATTGCCTTCCCCATCGGGCAGCCCAGAGCTGGCTGTCACCTCCAGAGTGACCTTCACGACCATGTGCTGGTCTCCACTGCTGCCGTGCCACTGTTGCTGATCATGCTCCAGAACCCTGACCAGCCCAGTGCCTGGCAGGACTGAAGCAGCTGGGTCAGGGAATATTCCATGAAAGAGACAGAATGATGCTCTCCCCTAAGTGTGTATTCTTTGCCTCAGGGAAGCCTAAATAATGCAATCTGGTACTCCACTGTCTCCAAAGTTTACAATATGTATAGTCCTTATATTTTCTCAGTAGCACCCTACTGCAAGTAGGGTTCTGGCAGACCTGCCCCACCAGCCAGCTATTTGTGACTGACTATCCAAATTGCGAACCCTGCTTAGGCTCAAACCTGATTACTGTTTAATTTTATTTCAAATTTGATTATGATGATCTTTACTTCCACACGGGAGCAGACTGCATGTTATCCAAAACAATTCAGCAGACATTCATTATGTCTAGCACCATGCTAGGTGCCAAGGCCCCATGATGAGGATGACTTTATTCCTGTTCTCCTGGGTCAAAAGCAAGAGTGTGTGATCTGCGGTGGATTGCAAGCTACCAAACTCAGATAATTCGTGCATATTTTACCCACTGTGGTGTCACCAGACTTAAGACTTCATATAAAAGTTGCAAGTGGAGTGGAGATAGGAATGGTTAGGTTAGTTTGTGCAAACGGCCTTTGCAAGGCTGAGCTAGTCTGCATTTAGAGGGAGGCGACCTCACATGAAGAATACCTACCTCCTACCTCCAGATCCTGCAAATGGTTTGGGGATGGTTGGTGAACCACAGGTATTCCTAAGGCTGGTTCGTATTAGACAGGGAAAACTAGAAGCCTTGCTTTTCCTCATCTTTGCTGTGGAATGAAACCAATAAAGTCAGTTACTATTTAGACGAGTGAGTACTGTTCATCTGGGAGAGAATGTTCCTGGGGTGGGAATGACCAATAGAGGCTTTTGAGGGCAGAGGGAGAGTTCAAATAATGCGAGAATCAATGGCAACTCTGTTAACATCATTTAAATCTACCTAAATCAAAATCACAAGGAAAACCTTACCTTTGCATATATATTTTTGTCATTCCACAAATAAAACGTGTAGTTCAAAATCTGGCACAATGACTGTCTACACAAGACGGAATTCTATAGAAGAAAAATATCTAAGAGAAGTTTGTATTGCCAGATGCTTGGCATCATGTAGTCAAAACATTTTGAATGTGTTTTAAAATAGTCTTCCAGATGTGTGACCACTTGTAGCTAGCTATAGCCCTCGCCTGCATTTTGGGAAGGAGTGGGGTGAAAACTGAGGTATACAGCAAAATGAAACTCTTATTGCCTTCCTGGTCTGATTGCCTTGGGAAAAGGAGTCTTTTTTTTTTTTTTGGCCTTTCAACCAATTTCTTCAACTTCGCCTTTGACCTGGTGAATATAGACACAGAACTTTCCACAGTACCTTGTATTTGCCATATGAAAGACATTATTGCCATCAAGTTATGACATTTTCTGACTCCAGAAGTAGTTATTTAGAAGTTCAACTTTATTTTGTGCTTATTTGTACTGCTTCTTGATATTAAATATTATCAATTCTGTATATATCAGTTTGCCCACTTTCTTTATATTTTAAGGTTCACGTTCAAAAATATTGAATTAAATAAAGAAAAAACATATAGTAGAGATTTGTTTACCTTCGAACTAGATTTTCCCATAGAAATTCACATTCTTCAGTGAGAGTTATATATATGCTTTGTTAAACCCACCTTAGATGTATATGTGCAAATAGTAGGTGCTAAATATCGAATGACCTACTAGAACTGCAGAGAAAATTGCTTAGGAGAATCTACACATTGTGAGTCTTGCACAATTATTTCCTCTAGGCCACAGGGAGATAGTCTGTACTTAAGATAATCAAGAAGTAAATCTGTGGACTTTGTCACTGATACAATATGATCTTGTTGCCAGATTTAAAAGAAAAAAATGCCTGAGGTATAGAATTTTTGAAGTGCCGTTGTGCCTCAGTCCAATTCTGTTACTTATCTCTTTCTGTCAACATAGTTAAATACAGTGTTTAATTAATTTCCAGTTATTCCCAATGACTCTTTGATACTCCTTATGCACGATCCACTGATAGAACTGGCCTTGGACAAATACAGTAGGTTGTCATCCCTTTCTGAATGCTGCCATTAACTTAAAGATAAGACAAGTTTCTTGTGACTGTTCTAACTGAGAACTGGTGCAAGTTGTTTCCAAGTGACACAGATTAACAGGCTTAAAATGTCAGTTGTTTCAAAACAACTGAAAAACTTCAAAATGAAAAGATGTAGTTGTCCATCACTCAAGTTCCTATAGGTTTCCTGCTAAAATTATCCTGAAACTGTATTAGTGGGAGAAGGGTTGGGTAGCAGTTGGAGATAAGCTTATTTATCTTTATTGTTGAAAGGATTACTGACCTCCCTCCTTTTTCCCCCACTGACCCCCTGCACCCTGCTCCTGCCCCACCCCACCCCACCCCACCCCCAGGCCTTCACCACACTATTGTCTGCCCATGGGTTATGCATATACATTCTTTGGTTAATCCCCCCTTCCATGTCTCTGGACCTATTGTGTTTATCAGTTTATTTTGTTCATTAGAGCCCACGTATAAGTGAGATCATGTGATACGTGTCTTTCTCTAATTGGCTTATTTTGCTTAGCATAATACTCTCCAGGTCCCTCTTTGCTGTCTCAAAGGGTAAGAGATCCTTTTTCACAACCGCATGAGGTTGAATGAATATGAAGGCTGTGTGTCTGGGAGGGATCAGACGTATACAGAATACACGTGACCATGACTTTGGCTAGTGATGAGCCATGGGAATTAGCTAAATTTACAAATAATTTAAAGTTTATCATTTTCTCAAAATATTTGCAAGTTGATCAAATATCCTCTGGCAGGCAGAATAATGTCCCCCTCCTAATCCCAGAACCTGTGACTATATTACCTCACATGGCAAAAGGGGCTTTGCAGATGTGATTACGTTAAGCATCTTGAAATGGGGAGATTCCCCTGGATTACCTTGGGGAGCCCAATGTAATCACAAGAGTCCTTATAAGTGAGAGGGTAGCAAGAGAGTTAGACTCAGAGGGAAATGTGGTGATGGAAGCAGAATCGAAGTGATGTGATGTGAACGAGACTCAACGGGCCATTGCTGCCTTGAACATGGAAGGCGGCCGGCCTCTGGAAGCTGGCAAGAAGGCAAGGCAATTGATTCCCCCCTAGAGCCTTCAGAAGACAATGCGGCCCTGCCACCTCTCAGGTTTGCTCCTTCTAACCTCCAGAACTGTAAGATAATACATTTGTATTGTTTGAAGCCACTTGGTGGGTGGCAGTGTGTTACAGCAGCGATGGGAAATGAATACAAATACCTACTAGTTCTCAGACACTGTCTTAGGCACAAAGCACGACGTAGAGAAAAAAGAAGCACGTGCCCTCCTGCCCTTGTGAGGCTTGCAAATTCCAGGCGCCCATTTATTCTGCCCATGAGGAAACTGAGCTGATATCATTAGTGATTTTCACACAGAGAATCAGTCTTGGCTACCAGCTCACGGATCTTGATGCAACAACACCTGTACCCTATGAATATGAAAAAAAATTCCCATTCTTCCTCTCAACACAAATTGTGTGTGTTTCCCAAATGGCGGCTGCCCCCTGACCAGCTCAGAAAACAGCTTAATACCAATCCAATCGCTTTTATTTATGAAGAATCATCTACAGGACTACAGTCCTGCTTTTGCACTGGGAAGAGCTGGAGCAGCCTAAAGCCTTTTCTCCAGGGCAGTGGCTTTTGACCTAAATGAAGAAATGGTCCTAAAGGAGTTGAGTCACACGAGCAAACTCACACAGCAGTAGTAACAGAAGCTGCTTGAACTTGAGTTTTTTTTTACTTCTTTTCCAGTGTCTGCCCATTTTCCCGGCTACAGTGCCTGGATCCAGGTGCTTTTTTAGAATCTGAAATAGGAATCAAGTCCATTTCACTAACCTACTTCCCAGCACACCCGTGTGGATTACAAAAGGAAATTAACATGTAAAGAAACCCTTTGGAAACTGAAGGGGAGCCATGCTCCTTTTCTCCCTATATTATTTGGCTGGTCTCACCGTTGGTGTCATTTTCAAGTGTGGGGCTTGATTTAATAGAGACAGCCAACAACTGTGGATCTAATCAAAGGGGCTCATAACTTTCAGTGTGGGAGAGCGAGAAGAAACATTTTCAAGTTTTAGAGTGGTCTGAATAAGGTGAAAAGTATTCAAAGGGAGCTGGAAAATCAGGCTTAGGGATCTTGTTTTTCAGGTCTGTTATAGTCACTCTGTGAAGTATTGCAGACAATTCGTTATAATTTATCACACTGATACTCTTAGGTTGGATGAAGCCCAAACACAACTGAGTTAGATGCATATTAAATTACCTCTTACTTAAAAGGAGGGTGGTCTCACCAGGGCAAGATGGAGTTCATTAGCAGGCTGAGAAATTTTTCTTAACTCTTCATTATCTGGTTTCCTATTGTTTCTTGATCACCAGGAACATCGGACACTTTTCCTTTTTCAACTCTTGGAGAAGCACCCCGGGCACTTGGTGAATCTCAGTAGCCACCAATTCCAGAGAAAAATACTCATCCTTGCAAGTCTATAAACAAAACTCAGATTACTATGAAAATTGTTCCTATTCTTTACATAAAATCATTTTTTTTCTTTTTTAGGGAAAAGGAGAAAAATATTGTCCTTGTGTATTTTTATTTAGATCTGCACAACTCAGAATATTCCACGCCATGATGATAATTGAATGACCCCAATAGTGGGTGTACTCTAACATATGTGGTCACATTTCTTCTGCCTGACTAGCACTATCACCCACTTCATGCAGTGAAGGATGAGGTTCGGACAGGATTCTATTGACAGATGGCCTTTAATATGCCTCCAGATTCTCTTTCCAGAACTGGGAAATTCAGATTCTTCGTAAATGGCCTTTAAAATGTTCATGCTAAGTCTTTTAGGTGGTGTTTCCCCTGGGGGACAACAAGGACAGAGAAAAACCCCTGAGGTGCTGTAAATTTAATCATTTGATCCCAAAGGAATTTGTATTCATGCACTTTTGTTTGTCTCTGAGTTTGTTTATTGTTTTGTTCTGCTTTTAAAAATTAGGTCACTGGGGAATTTGACATCCATTTATCTGTTGGTCTTCCAACTCTACATAAATGTCATCTTAAGAGGAGATTGATCTCAGTTTAGAAATGAACCACCACGACATATTTTTATCCCTTTCCACACTCTAGTCACTCTCAGTCTTTGGGTCTCTTGTTAAACATCAAAGAATCTTCTTTGGAAAAAGGGCGGGTGTGGAAATTGGGGGATGGGTGAGACTTGGGATTGGATGACAATCACAAAAATCAGTTTACTCTTGTCTCTTGCATGGATCTTTTAGCAAGCACTTAAACCCAGTTTTTTTCTAGTCCTTTTCAGTACTTCAAAGTAGCAGTTTATCAATAGAACCACCAAGCTAGACACAGTCCTGAGAGGTCATCTGGTTCATCTCTGTGCCTTAGGCATATGCATATCTAAGTAATTCAAGGCAGAAAAAAGAGACAAAGACTCTTCTGCCTTTGAACCACTTTGGCTGTAGGACCTCTCTTGGCATTTGCTTCCCTGAGATCTGTACTCACCATATAGTTTTAATGTGAGGAAGGACTTACTCTTGCTGGGTTCTTTTCTTTTCCTGCTAAATTTAAACTAGTGCCATGCACTGTCACAGCTGGCAAAACCACCACAGTAACTCAGAAAAGAAAAAAATGTGAAAAGCCTATACAAAGTAAAACACTTTAGATGTGTGTGTGTGTGTGTTTAAATGGTCCCTCTATAATTTCTGACCTCAGTGGCTTGGTGATGATCTAATGTAGGGTATTCCATGACTTTTTGGGTGGACCCTCCAAATGTCGATTTATTTTATCAGCAGGACGTTGTTGAGTGACATATGGACACTGAATGATCTTTTTCGACCCCGTCAAGCATAAATCCTGAATCCTACAAATTCAGAAAAAATTGCCCACAAAGACACAGATTTATCATGTAATTGTGTTTTGCCAATACAACAGTTCTGAATCTGATTGGCCTATTTATTATTGTGTTTGTAAGAAAGAACACCTGATAACTGAATTCTATTGGATTCTATAGCTGAAAGCCGTTATTAACTTTTGTACACAGCCAAGAAAGAATTCAGAGACAAAGAAGCTGACTCCCTCTTTACATGGCTTAACTCTGTCAAGGGGAAGGGAGGGGCAAAGCGTAGGGGACAGACCCATATTTCAGAATGCTGCGTTTGCCCCCTTTGCAAG
This sequence comes from Molossus molossus, assembly GCF_014108415.1. NCBI lineage: Eukaryota > Metazoa > Chordata > Mammalia > Chiroptera > Molossidae > Molossus > Molossus molossus. Next base: position 31,491,053 of record NW_023425401.1, on the reverse strand, counting down.
GACTTAGTACTTTTTCAATAAAAAATAAATTTAATTTGTGGCTACTCTTCAAGTAAGATGGTTTGATGGTAAAAAGTGGAGCAGTCCCAGCCCTTGATTTAGAGAAGTCGTGTGGCTGACTCCCTGAGCGACACTTTCATGTGGTTTGGGTGAGCCATTCTCAGAAACCCAAGCATTTCTGAAGATACTAAACTGGAGACAGTCACCATTCTTCGCTCTCTCTTTGCTATCAGTCCTTCATGTTTTAACGAGCACTGCCTACCCTCTTCCTGTCAAATCGGATCTTTTTTCTTCTCTCTTAAATAATCTCTTCTTTCTAGTTCCTACTCACATAAGCCAATGGGTCGAATGTTGGCACACACCATATCCAAATAGCAACTTCCTTTATTTTAATTAAGCAGGACTTAGACATTTGATTTGAAGAAAGCTGGTGCTTTTTAAAGTATAAAGCAATTCATATAGTCATCTCTTCCTAGTCTTTTTATAAAGTGAGAGTTTGCTCTCAGCTTGTACCACATCCCTGTTCCAGCCTACACATACCAACCTGGGTTTCCTATTTCCGTAAAAAAAGAGACACTAAAAGGTTCGTAAATTACTGGAACTCTATATTGAAAAAGCTTCGTTGACCTGAGCATGTTTCAGTGACCTTTACTGTCAGGTATCCCCACCTTGCTTTATCCATAATACGGTTTGGGAATAAACAAATTAATAAAAGTTAAATGTGAGTGTGTGTGTGTGTGTTATAATTCCCTTCCACCAACTGACTTCAAATCGTTGTGTGTGTGTGTGTTTCTTGTTTTTTCTTTGTCCAAATGTTTTTTAAGACCTAAAAAGATCTTTGTCTAGACCTAATCAAAAGAAAAACAAGTCAAATCCAAACTGAAGGACTTTCTTGGAAATACCCAACCTCCAGTATGCCGTAGAACAGTTAAGATGATAAAAAATGAGGGAAGTCTGAGAGGCTGTGACAGCCCAGAGAACCCTAAGGAGACATGATAACCAAATGTTCTATGGTGTCCTAGATGGGATCCTGGAACCAAAAAAAGTCGTCGGGTAAAAACTAAGAGCATCTGAATTATGTATGGACTTCAGGAATCATGTGTTAATACTGGTTCAGTAGTTGTGACAAATGTCTTAGACTAATGTAACAAGAAAGAAAGTATTAACTATGGGGATAACAGGCTGTGAGGTGTATGGAGAATGGTACTCTCTCCACAGCTTTGCTGCAGATCTGAAACTATTATAAATTGTTTATTAATAATGTTTGTTCTGATTTCTCTACAGAACTCTTACTAGCTGTCAGGATTGAAATAGGCGTGACAGCTACTTTTCCTTTCACAAACAAAGTCCGTAAGGAAAACAGTCTTTCCTTTTACAAAAAAGAAAGTTGAAATGTCCTTTTTGTTTTGCAATGTAACATGATGAGTCACCTGGCACAAGGAAGGTTTCCAGTGCACTGTGTGGTTGATGGTTTGAAGCAGTTACTTTCTAAGAGTGGCTTTGCATCTCAAAGAACTTGTTACTAAGATTCTTCACCTTGCGGTTGGGTAGTTTTTCATTGGAATGTACCAAAACAATGTGTTTGTAAAGGCTAATTTTAGTATGTGTCTTGTATTTTAAGAGACTCTTCAGGTGCAGGTAAGGATGGGATGCACATAAAAATTTTCACTGACGGTTGTTTTTCTAAGTTTTTCCTAAACACAGGCCATTCTTTTCTCCAGTTTCCCAAATGTGACCACATTTCCCAAGATGTCCATCTCATAATGAACCTCCTGTTTTAAAAATGCATGTATATTATTTCATATTTCTGAGTTCAGAGGAGTGTTCTCCAGGTCCTGTGTCTGTTTCTAAGTAGGAAGTCTCTTGTTTGACAAAGCACAGAGAGGAACTCTTCCCTTTGCACAATAATTAATAACAATTCACATAATTATTTGGGGGATAAACAGTTATTGAAGAAGAGCTTGTACTGAAATAGCTTTTTTTTTGCTGCATTGTGACAAGATGAAAACAAAGCATTTTCTCCCAAAGCAGTGACAATAGACACAGAGCTTGTCAGTAGCAACCCAGTTGGTTCCCAGCTGCCAGCTGTTCAGTAGACTCCCATGAAATGATTAATTGGTCTCAATCAGGTCTCAACAGGAAGTATCCACTTCATGGTAAATATCACAACTGGTACTAATTAGCTCTGTTGTCACCTGTCGCAGCTGGTAGACTAGGAGCTGAGTCAGGTGAACGATTTCTACACCTACAACAGAAGTCCATCTGGAGGGGGGTCGGAGACTCAATGCCAAAGGCCACCGTGTGGTGGGCAGGGAACCGAAAGCCCACCCTGCCATGCGGGGATGCATGAAGGTCAGTCTGTGATTGCCAGTCCCACAGCACAAAGTAACAAGTGTGGCTGGAGGGCGGCTTGTGGATCTCAACAAGAAAGTGGACCTGCATTCAACTGATGCAAGGTTTCACCTTATATTGGCTTCTTTGTCAGCCAGGCTGTAGTTCAGATCTGGGCTCACCAGTTACTACACATTTGCTCTTAAGCCAGTGGCTTTTTTTGTCTGAGCCCGGGTTTTGTAACCTGAAAAAAATGGAGGCAAAATTATCCACCTAATAGAATTGATATAGCAATGTACATGATATGTTTGGCATTCACTAGGTGCTCAAAATTTTTGGTGTACCTCCACAAGCGGATAGCCATGTAACCTGGTGTGACAGTAGGAATGATCATTAGTCCTCCTAATAAGCAAGAAAACTTTCAGGTGTTCGGTGTCAGTCTAGAAAGTGATCCTAAAGGGAAGTGGTGATCTAAACTTTCATTATCCTTTTCATTGATCATTTTCTGAGAGCCTACTAATTAAGGAGGGGAGGGGAAGTAAGAGAGATGTAAACAGCAGTCAATAAAATGGAAGGACACGAAGCAACGGCATTGTAGCAGAGAAACGCTGGTTGTATCCTGTGTGTCTCCGCTGGGCAGATCGTGAAAATGGCGTGTGACCCCAAGAAGGAAACATCCCAGGCATGGCCAACACTGATGGAGGAGGAAATTCCTCCCACAGTGACCTTGGGCCATACTCTGATTCATTGTTTTAGAACTGAGTTCCCCAAATTTTTTAGTGATACAAAGCACTAGGTGCTGATAAAACACACGGACCAACAGGTCTCTTCAAAATTTTGATTAAGTAGATCCAGGCTAGGACTTAGGAATCTGTGGGTTGTTTTTTTTTTTTAATTAAAGTATACTTGGCAGCATACAATATTATATTATTTTCAGGTGCACAATATAATGATTTGATGTTTATACACCTTACCATGTGATTACCATGGTAAGTCTAATAACCATCTGTCACCATGCAAAGTTATTATTAGCTGTATTCCCTGCCTGTATACACATCTCTGTGGCTTATTTGTTGTATAACTGGAAGTTTGTACCTCTTATTCTTCACCCTTTGTACCCATTCCCCTACCTTTCTCCCCTCAGGCAACCATCAGTTTGTTCTCTGCATCTATGAGTTTCTTTCTTTTTTTTTTTTTTTTTAGATTTCACATATAAGTGAAATTATATGGTATTTCTTTTCCACTGTTTGACTTATTTCACTTAATATAATACCCTCTAGGTCCATCCATATTGTCACAAATGGCAAAATTTCATTCCGTAATATTCCATGGTATATACATACCACATTTTCTTTATCCATTCATCTATTGATGGACACCTAGGTTTCTTTCATATCTTGACTATTATAAATAATACTGTAATGAACACAGGGGTGCATGTATTTTTTCTAGTTAGTGTTTTTCTTTTCTTTGATAACATGGAATTGCTAGGTTGTATGATAGTTGTATTTTTAATATTTTGAGGAAGAATCTGTGCTTTTAAAAAACTATCTAAGTTTTCTTATGTTCAGATAAGTTTGAGAACCATTGATTTAAAGTAGTACTTTTCACTTGATTACACATGGGAGTTTCCTATGAAATTTTTAAAAATATTGCTGACCAGCCCGGTTAGTGTGGCTGAGTGGATTGAGCATCATCCCATGGACTGAGAGGTCCGGGTTCAATTCCCAGTCAGTGCACATGCCCAGGTTGCAGGCTTGATCCCCAGTAAAGGGCGTGCAGGAGGCAGCCAATCAATGCTTCTCTCTCACATTTATGTTTCTTCTCTCTTTTCCTTCCTCTCTCTCTAAAATATCAATAAAAACATTTTTTTCTTTATTGATTTTAGAGAGAGAGGAAGGGAGAGATAGAGAGAGATGGAAACATCAATGAGAGAGAACAATGATTGGCTGCCTCCTACATGACCCCCAATGGGGATTTGGCCCACAACCTGGGCATGTTCCCTGACCAGGAATCGAATTGGTGGTGCATGGGTCAACTCTCAACCACTGAGCCACACTGGCCAGGCAATAAAAACATATTTTTAAAAAAATATTGCTGACTGGGTCCTACCCCCAGAAATTCTGATTTATTGATAAGGACTATGGCTTGAGCATCAGGGTATTTTTTAAAGCTCCTCAGATGATACTAAGATACAGGCAAATTTAGAGTAACACTGATTTAGAAAGCAGCCTAAAGGGTCCATGCACCTGCAAATGATGAATTAGTAATAATCAGATGTAAAGTTACATCACAGATAGTAGTTTCCAGTTCTGGTTTAAGATGTGAAATATGCAAAAAATAATTTCAGAAAACTCCCTGGAAGTGGTGTGTGAATTATCCTATTACTCCAGAGTTTTGTTGTATTCAAAAGTACCTGTACTGAAGGAACTGCCAACTATGATTTGGAGCCTGCATCCCCTAAACTGACAGTACATGAAGTATGACTGCGAGTATGTATATGAGTAACGATGTGGCATGAATCTCATCTTGCCTTTCACTGAGGAGTTACCTCTGGTTCTAACTTTGCAATCTTTCCTCTTCCTGCTCTAACTCAGTTTCCAAAGTGAGTAAGAGTCAGGACGAAACATTGCCATCCACAACAGGAGCTATAACTAGGCAGGAGGGTCTGGGAGACCAGAGAGAATCAATGTCCTAGACAGGAGGGGAGGGTTGCCAAAAAAGGACTCCAAAGAGCATAACATGTAACAAAGATGTAGTAACACTTCTAACAGTTTCTCCACCCAGATTCTCAAAGCAGGAACAAGCGTTGCTAACGGAGTTGTCTAGGAAAGATTCACTGATGAGGTGTTCTCTGGACCTTCATTGTCTCTAGAAATGTTTCTTCAAACCACAGAGTAGTCATTTCTGACTCTATGTGGGGGCATATTATTTATCGATCTTTAAACTTATTTAAAATCTTCTAACAGTCCCAGGAAAAGAGGCAAAGAAAATGCTCTGTTTGTGGGCAGGGCAAGAACTATCATGCTCCTATGATGAATTGAAGCTTCAGGCTTAGACACCTCACACCAATCAGGATGCGAGAAGAAGAAGAAAAAAAGCATTAAACAACAAGTGTTGGTAAGGATGTGAAGAAATTGGAACCTTTGTGTCTTGATGAGAAGAATGTAAAATGGTGCAGCCACTATGAAAAAACAGTATGGCAGTCCCTCAAAAAATTAAAAACAGAATATGATCCAGCAATTCCACTTCCAAGTATCTACCCCGAATAATTGAAAGCAGGGTCTTGAAGAGATATTTCTACACCCATATTAATAGTAACATTATTCACAGGAGCCAAAAGGTGGAAACACACGTGGCCATTAACGAATGGATAAACAGAAGGTGGTGTACATATATATGATGAACTATTATTCAGCCTTAGAAAGGATGGGCATTCCGGTACAAACTACAACACGGATAACGGGTAACACTTGTAGCACTACTTGGGCATAGTAACACCTTGAGGACATTTTGCTACATGAAATAAACCAGTCACAGAAGGAAAAACACTATATGATTCCATTTCTGTGAGGTTTCTAGAGGAGTCACATTAATATAGACACAAACTAAAATGGTGGTTGCCGAGGGCTGAACGGAGGGTGGAGAGGAGGAATTGAGGTTTAGTGGATACGGAGTTTCAGTTGGGAAAGATGAAAATGTTCTGGGATGGATGGTGGTGATGGTTGTACTGCAATGTGAATGAACGTGCTTAATGCCACTGAACGGTACACTTAACGATGGTTAAGATGGTAAACTTTATGTTGTATGTATTTCATCATAACTTTTTTAAAATCAAAGGCATCCAAATTGGAAAGAAAGGATTGAAATTCTCATTATTTGGAGATGATATGACACTACATATAGAGAACACTAAAGATTCCACCAATAAAATGATTAAAACTAACAAATGAATTCAGTGAAGTAGCAGAATATAAAATCAATATTCAGAAAAAGGTTGCATTTTTATATACCAATAATGAAATACCAGAAAGAGAAATTAAGAAAACAATCCCACTTAAAATTGCACCAAAAAAATAAAATACCTAGAAATAAATTTAACCAAGGAGATAAAAGATCTTTACTCAGAAAACTATAAGGCATTGAAGAAATGAATTGAAGAAGACACAAATAAATGGAAGGATATACCATGCTCATGGGTAGGAAGAATTAACATCATTAATATATCCATTCTACCCAAAGCAATCCACAGATTCAATGCAATCCCTATCAAAATACCAATGGCATTTTTCATAGAACTAGAACAAATAATCCTAAATTTTATGTGTAACCAAATAAAACCCTGAATAGCCAAAGCAATCTTGAGAAAAAAGAACAAAGCTGGAATTATCATGCTCCCTGATTTTAAACTATACCACAAAGTTACTATTACTAATCGAAACAGTATGGTACTGGCATGAAAAAAAGATGCATAAATCAATGGAATAAAATAGAGAGCTCAAAAATAAACCCACGCCTATATGGTCAACTAATCTATAACAAAGGAGGCAAGAACATACAATAGAGTAAAGACAGTCTCTTTAATAAATTATGTTGAGAAAACGAACAAAGAAATGGAACTAGACCACTTTCATACACCATATACAAGATAAATTAAAGACTTAAATGTAAGTCCTGAAACCATAAAACTAAAAGAAAACATATCATTTTGGATATGTCTTCTCAGGCAAGAGAAACAAAAGAAGAAATAAACAAATGGGACTATGTCAAACTAAAAAGGTTTTGTACAGTGAAGAAAACATCAATAGAACAAAAAGACAAAAGGACAACCTACTGAATGGGAGAAGATATTTGCCAATGAAACTTCTGATAAGGGGTTAATATCCAAAATATATAATGAACTTATCCAACTTAACACCAAATAAACAAAAAACAATTTGATTAGAAAATGGGCAGAGGACCTGAATAGACATTTCTCCAAAGAGGACATACAGATGGCCAAAGACATATGAAAAGATACTCAATATCACTAGTCATCAGGAAAATGCAAATTAAAACCACAATAAGATACGACCTCACACCTGTCAGACTGGCTATCATCAATAAATCAACAGACCAAGTGTTGGTGAGGATGTGAAGAAAAGGGAACCCTCACGCACTGTTGGTGGGATTGTAAATTGGTACAACCACTATGGAAACAATATGGAGGTTCCTCAAAAAATCAAAATTAGAACTACCATATGACCCAGCAATTCTATTTCTCGTTATTCCCAAAAACACTAATTCAAAAGATATATGCACCCCTATGTACACTGCAGCATTATTTACAGTAGCCAAGATATGGAAGCAACCTAAGTATCTATGCATAGATGAATGAATAAAGAACAGGTGGTACATATATACAATGGAATATTACTCAGCCATAAAAATGAATGAAATTTTACTATTTGCAAAAACATGGATGGACCCCGAGCAGCGATTATCAACCTTTTTTATTTCATGACACACACAGACTAATTGCTAAAATTCTGTGGCCCACCAAAAAATATACATTTTTTTTGCCAATCAGACAAAAAATAGGTATAATTTTGATTCAGTCACTGGACGGCTATTGTTGTGTTGGCTGTTGTCATTATTTTATTTGACCATCTAAGAGGAAAGAGGTCAGTTCCCTCGACTAAATAGTTAGATAGCGCATGTTTTAAAAATTCTTGTGGCACACTGGTTCAAAATCACTGACCTAGAGGGAATTATGCTAAGTGAAATAAGTCAGACAGAGAAAGACAAATACCATATGATTCTAAAAAAACAAAATAAATGGAACGAACAAATAAAACAGAAACAAACCTACAGATAACAGAAAACAAATTGATCGTCGCCAAGTGGAAGGGGGTTTGGGAGACTGGGTGACAGGGTGAAAGGGATTAAGAAGTACAAATTTCCAGTGATAAAAACAGTCCTAGGCATGTGTACAGCACAAGGAATAGAGTCAATACTATTGTAATAGCTATATATGGTGTCAGATGGGTACTAGATTTATCAGAGTGACTACTTTGTAAGGTATATAAATGTCTAATTACTATGTTGTACTTCTGAAAAAACTATAATACTGTATATACATTGTAATTAAAAAGTAAATTTAAATAATTTGAAAATTTGCCAAATGTGTGTGTGTGTGTGTGTGTGTGTGTGTGTGTATTAGGGCTTGGAGGACTCACATAGCTGGTAGGTTTCAGAGCAAGAAGTCAGCTCTTGGGACTCCAAATGTGTCCACACTGCCTTTCTACCTAGTGTTTCATGGGGCCAGACACTGAAGATTTTCTGGGGAAAGTAAAGAGGATTGAATAATTATTGGAGGAAAGAGTAATAAAATAGTCCAGTCAGTTTCCTGAAGATAATAAAGAGGTTGGTAAACTCCATGAGATCAGAACCATGTCTGCACACTAACTTTCTAAAAAATCAAGTTATAAGCCTGGCCGGTGTGGCTCAGTGGTTGAGCATTGACCCATGCACCAAGAGATTGCCGGTTCAATTCTCGGTCAGGGCACATGCTCAGGTTGTGGGCCAAATCCCCAGTGGGGGGCATGCAGGAGGCCGCCAATCGATGTTCTCTCTCATCAATGTTTCTCTCTCTGTCTCTACCTCTTCCTTCCTCTCTCTCTAAAAGCCAATAAAGAAAAAAATTAAAAAATAAAAAATTGAGATATAATTCACATACCATAAAATTCATTCTCTTAAGGTGTACCATTCAGTTTTTTTAGTATATTCACAAAGTTGTGAACCGTCACCACTATCTAATTCCAAAATGTGTTATCACCCAAAAAATGAATCCTATATCCCCATTCTCCCCCTGTCCCCCCCCCCCCCCCCCCCCCCGCCAACTGCTAATCAACTTTCTGCCTCTATAGATTTGTCTATTCTGGACAGATCATATAAATGAAATTATATACTATGTGGTCTTTTGTAACTTGTTTCACTTAAAATAATGTTTCCAGGGTTCATCCATATGATAGCATGTATCAGTACTGTGTTCTCTTTTATTGACAAATAATAGTCCATTGTGTGGATTTTCTACGTTTTGTTCATCTGCTTCTCAGTTGATGGACATTTGGGTTGTTTCCACTTTGGAGTTACTATAAATAATGCTGTTGTGAACACTCGTGGACAAGTTTTTGTTTAGCCACACGTGATTGGTTATCATGGGCATAGCCCTAGGAAAGGAATTGCTGGGTCATATGTTAACTTTATGTTTAACATTTTCAGATTCTTCTAGACTGTTTTCCAGAGTGGCTGCCTCATTTTAAATTCCTATCAGCACTGTATGAGTGTTCCAATTTCTCTACATCTTTACCAACACTTGTTATTTTCCTTTTTTCTTCCCCTAGCTTTGTGGAGGTATAATTGACAGGTAAACATGTAAAAGTCATAGCCATCTTAGTGGATGTGAAGGGACAGCTCACTGTGCTTTACTGACTTCTGTGTTCTCAGCACACAAGTCTAGGCACACGATGGCGTCTCAACATCAAAAGGTATGGGAATTCCAAGGGATTCTAGGAGACGTCATCAGAAGGAGTGGTTTCTAATTGTTGGGAAATCAAATTTTAGAATGAGCCACCTTTTTGTTTTGTTTGTTAATACAAACCCAGTCAAGAAGTAACAAGCAGACTAATTCAGTCTTTGCTCCTGGGCCCCCCATTCCTAATAGGGCAATAGCGTTCAGTAGATGGTCATTCTTCTTACAGTTTCGAAGGATGCCCTGTGCACCCTGGAGAGAAATTTAGGCAAAGGGACAGAGAGCTCAGAAGGAAACACGACCCGCTCCCTTCATCTCCACTGCAGTTAAGTACCTGACTTGTGACTCCTGACTTGTGACTCCCGTCTGGGCTTTCCCACCTTGACACCTTGCACGCAGTCAGCCGCCCGGTGCTACATGATTGCCGATAAGAGAGGTTTGCGACAGCAGTGTTCTCCAGTTCCATGTGTTTCCATTAACAAAAGAAATATCTCTGCGGCTTTCTTAGGTGCTTGCAGAAATACATACTCGCTCACTACTAGCCAAAAGCATCTGATCTGTCTCCCTAAGTTCTCTGACAGTTAAGCATTTGCTTTAAGGCAAATAAAATGTCAGCCACCATTAAACAGCATATGGCAACAATATGGCCATTCCCTCTCCAGTGACCAAACCTCTCCCCAGAAGAGATGGTACATGAAACAGGAGATGCTTTTGAATGCAGGACCCCTGTCGCTCCCACCCAGGCTGGTGGCTGGGGAGCGGGCAGAGTGCCACACACAGGACAAACCATATCCAGCGTGAGCATGGGGGACCAGCTGCCCAGCCAGCAGTGACCAAAGGCTACTTGTCCTAGGCATCTGGGTCTGTGGTTAAGGGGAAGAATCCTCCTGAAGCTGGCCTGGATTAGCTCTATAAAATAGAAAACAGCCCCTCAGCTACTTGAGGAGGAGTCGGGACCTACTGCAATTGAACCCAGGGCTGCGCAGGGAGCGGAGGGGAACATTGACAGCGGAGCTCCACCCGACTGGGCTCGGTGGAAATTCCTCCATGAATGGGGTGAAATAAACAGTCTCGAAATGGATGATGAGGGTGTGGAGCCCAGCTCGTGTTCAAGCGGCCACGTGGCCATATGGATAAAGAGGGGTGCCCCTCAGACTGACATCCCTCAGAAGAGGGGGTGGGGGGGTGGGAAGAGATAAACCACAGAACTTATATGCATGTATGCATGACCAATGGACATGGACAACTAAGCCAGGGACGGGGCGGGGGTGGGGTGGGGAGGGGGGTGCCAATGGGGTTAAAAAGGTAAAATATCTGTAACAAAAAAATAAAGAAAGAATTAAAAAAAAAAAAAGAGGGGTGCCCTTTCGCAGGGACAGCCAGGAAGCAGGCCGGCTGCTCAAGAGGAAAAATAAACCAGGTTTCCTCCGGAGCCTGGCTCTGCATCTGCGGAGGACACCAGAAATGTTCGGGGGCGATGACCTGATCCTGACAGCTAGTCTGAAAACCGTGCTGGTCCTCATTTAGGGGAACTATAGTATGCGGGTAATCAAAATGCGATGCTCGTCCTGACATCGCACCTCCTGCGTTACATGTTGTTGTGTTAGTCGGTCATGCTCCTCAGTTTTACATCAAGCCTTTAACATATGAGCTTGGATTTCTGGGCCCTGTTTGACTATCAACAAGGCCACATCAGTGCAATTACTAGCCTTATAAAAACAGTTCAACCGTAGTGTCAGGAAAGCTTTGATTCGATAGTTAACATGTTCCAAAAATTCTCAACTTGCTCATGATTTTTCCACTCATGTAAACGACTTGACTTGAATGTTTAAAGGCCGTACATCATTTCTCAAAATAATTCTGTCTCCAATATTTTAAAGAATAAAATAAAAATAGGTACAAAGTTAAAACTACAAAGAATACCTATATAGATACATATTTTTATAGAGCTGAGAATAACAAGGTAAGGAAACGTCTTGTTTCCGATTGATTTTGTTTTGTCTAAACTGTATGAATCATATAATTTAGTAATGCTTTATTATGACACTGAATAACTGAATTAACACAAAATGTTAAGTGCCTAGGAAAGTGATTAAATTTTTAAAATAACATTAATATTATTGTTTTTCACAGAATGTGTCTTCAGAAAATGTACTGTTAAAAAGGAGAACAAAAAAATTACATATTTTAGTAGTGTCAATCAGCTTTTCTGGAATGCTTTTTTCTTTAGCAGCAGATGTAACTGATAGGATGATATCATCCTTTGCTCTCTGTGCTGACAGTCTGTAAATTCCGTGACAATTGGCAACAACAACTAGATCAGTAGCTGTATGAACAGCAGGCGGCTGCTGGGGGTTTTCTAGGACATGTGACTCCTATGAGGTTGATGCATACTCTCCAAATCAGAAGAGGAGCTTTCTCTGTCCAGGCTTAGTTGGGAGATGGTTCAAAAGGAACCTAAACATTTGGATGAAAAATAAAAAAAATTCAATCCTCCAAATGTTTGCCACCATTACAGCAAACATCAGGGCACTTAAAAACATCTTTAGGCCCTGGCCGGTTTGGCTCAGCAGTTAGAACAACAGCCTGCAGACAGAAGTGTGGCAGGTTCGATTCCTGGGTCCTGTGGGAGGCAACCAATTGATATGTCTCTCTGACATGGATGTCTCTCTCTCTCTTTCCATCCCTCCCTCTCTCTCTGTCTTTCTTCCCTCTCCATCCCTACCACTCTCTCTAAAAATCAATAGAAAAAAATCCTCAGGTAAGGATTAACAACAATAACAACAAAAAAAATCAAGAAATGACAGAATTCTAAACTTTACAACTAGATAAGTGTGATCATACTGCCTTAATGTTTCCATATGAATGACAGCATGTCAGATGTGGCCTACCCTGGAGATCTGGTTTGAGCCTTTATATATATTCTATAATAGACTGTATATTATAATTAATGTAAAGCTGTAAAATAAGCGAAAGTGTTGACTCATAAGCTAATCCTCCATTTCTAATCTTTTGAATGTAAAATAACAATATGTCTACTTCATCGCTCATGGAGATATTGTAAAGATTGGTTTGCAGTAAAACAGAGTAGCCTCTGGTGGCAGAACTCTGGGGCTCCGAGGTGTTGTTCCTTTTTTAGCATTAATTTGACAAATGTAGATAGAATTCTAAATTCGAGATGAGGGCTTTTGTGACATTTGCAATTTTTGAAATGATTGGGTTAGCACGTAGTGGGCACTCACGGTGATGAATGAATGAATGAATGAATGAGAGTGAACAAATGAACGAATGAAAAAGTAGGAAGTAGAGTTCTCACTTTGTGGGGTTACAGTCTTGCTGATGGCTGACTATGTGTTTCAGTTTTGTAAAAATATTCCTGCTGTTTATTTTTCTCTACTTTAGTCTCTCAACAAACTGTGCAAAGTTTGGAGCAGTATTTGCTGGGATTTAACTGAAATGCGGAAGCAATCAAGTGGTCGAATTCTGGATTTTTCTAATTTAATGACATTCCTTTATCCATATTGATTGGAGCTTTGGTAAATTCAATTGTTGATACCACCTGGATAATTTTAAGTCTTTCTGAAGCTTTAAAAAAATGTTTCCAACATAACTCAAGCAACATAAGAATTTCATCAATTGAAAGCTAAGAATCGTTTCTGTGGGATGTGTAAAACAAGAAGCTGACCGGCATTATTTTCTTTTTCTTTAATTCAGTATCATTATTGAGAGTTATTCTTGAACTTTATGAAAACCAGATTGGGGCACACATGCATGTTCTCCATTGAAACGTGTTCAAGGAATTGGAACTGAAAATCATTCAAACTAGGAAAACATGACATTGAAAAATAGTCCACATTCTTTAATCTACCTCAGAGTGTCTGAGACTGTTTCTGGCTAGAAAGCCTTAGACTGGTAGTAGATACTTTTTTAGAAATGGGTGTTCAGCTTCCTAGTCAGAAAGAGGTCATATATTTTTTTTCTTCAATCATTTCTTTACTTTGCTGGCTTGTCAGCTACAACCTTTGATCCTCTGCCTCTGTTGCTCAGAAAGCTGTGATTTTTCACTATCGCCAACAGCAAAAAGTCCAAACCGTGCCTGCCATTCATGGCCTTCTCTTCAACCTCTTCTACTACCAGCCTCATCCAGGCAAGCTCCTTCCCAGCCGGATCAGGCTGTGGGCTGGTCCTCAGCCGCTGTGTTGGTGCCCCCAGTCGGTCTCCATCTCCCACGAACCCGTTTCTTTTCCTCTCCACTTGCTGAATGTTCCATGTAGACTTAAATAAATCTCTCCACGAGGTCTTTCTAACGACCCTACCCTTCCAAGTCTCCTCTTTTCTCCCCTTTCTTAGCTCAAATGCATCTTCCCCCATCACACACACACACACACACACACACACACACACACCTGTGCTCCTGGGATTTAGTCCTGGCAGGTACCACATTCAAGGCTGCTGCTTGTGTGTGTAAGTTGTGTCCTGCATGCTTGTGTCAAGCCCAAAGGACAAGTGAGGACAAACTTTCGCCTTACCCACCTGCGTGACTATGTCTGTGTAGAGAGGCACCGTGGACGAAGGCGTGGACAGGCATGTATGGATTAGCAGGAGCTCTGCCTACGTGCCTCATAGTTTCCTTTATCAGGGCACGAGTCTGTGGAGGGCAGTGATTACCTTAGTTTTCCCATCCTGCCTGGTACAGTACCTTTCTTACACACAAGATCGCTTACTGACTTTAATTGAATGATGAAATGTATTTATTTCAAAACAATTACTCCGGCATATAAACACAAACAGGGCAAACACTGCAGGAATCAAAAGGGACTCCTGAGCAGAGGTGGACCAGCCAGCTTGCTGACGTTACGTGTATCGTGCTTCTGTCTCAGCTGAACAATTGCCTATAAAATGTTGTGCTCAGTAGTCTTTTGTGGAATTTCAGAAACCACAGTCACTATGCTAGGACAGACCATGGCAGAGTTGGACTGAAATCTGCTTCAGACTATTTGTTAAAATGGGCAAAGAATAACATTAAGAGTTGTCTGAAGTGGGCAGGATCCAGCTCAGGAGAATGCTCCTGGGAGGCGAGGGAACTGGAGGAGGAACTGGTTGGATCAGTCTGAGGTCAGTGTGCCTCCTAGAAGTCTACACGAAGCCCAAAACAGAAAAAGCACCCCATCTCAAAACCTTCGAAGCCTTGCCAACACGGTACATTGCATAACTTGATGTGGCCATGACCTCAAAGTAGAGAATTGCTTCGTAAAGACGTCAGTGGACAATCAATACTAGCTCTGATACAACTTTATTGGTCCATGGGAAATGTCCATCAGCCGAGCTTCCCAGACCACAGAACAATGAGATGCATCAGCTAGGTGTTATGCCTATTTGATGACATGGCCAGGACTTCAGATTTCAAGTTTCAAAGGGTAACCATCGGCCACCCTCTCGAGGGAAAGTCTGTCTGTGGACATAATTTCCTAAGCACTATGCACTGAACAATTGCTTTATGTTTTCCAGGATGTGTTTAGTTTATGGAGTGAACTGTTTTCAGGAAGAAACAAACGTTCGCCCAGCATTTCACAGTGCCCCTCCCTCCCTTTTCCTCCACAGTCCTCAGTGATGTCCGTCTGCTTTGCTCGTTTCCATCCCAATTTGGTGATCGGTGGGACCTATTCGGGCCAGATAGTCCTGTGGGACAATCGCAGTCATCGGAGGACGCCCGTACAGCGGACGCCCTTGTCAGCTGCGGCACACACAGTAAGTCAAGCTTTTGTCACATCCCTGTCCGCCACCCAAGCCCAGAAAGAGGTGATAGCTGAGGAAATACAGTGTTGTCAGTAACTCCAAGTTCCAAGTGTCTAATTTATAGTGATTGTATCCTGACTGATTGAAATAAGGCTGAGTGCAAAGTAGACAAAGGAAGCTCTGGGTCTAGAGAAGGTTCTCAATATTCTACAAGTTTTAACACATATGAAGGATTTCTTTAGTTGCCCAAAGGCCGCGGGGGATGGTGGATTCAAACAAAAAAGGGCACGAGGAAAACTTTGGGAGAGGCATCTGTTAAACTGTTTTCCTAAACAGACCCTTCACATTTACCTTTTAAGATAGAAACTCATTCTCAAAGAGACCATGAAGAGTAAGCCTTTCGGGTCTCAGGATGGCACCTTCAGGTCTCAGGATGCCAACAGGCCTTTCCCACTTGTGACTGGAGGGAGTGCTATGACTTTAAATTCTGGAATGTGTGGTGTAAGTCTCAACAGTAAAGTCTGCAGTGACAATATAATCCCTAAGGTTAAAAGTTAACATCTCAAAGCCATTACCCATAATTTAGCAGAAGAGGTTCAGTATAGTGTTTGGAAGACAACTACTCTGTCATTTCCTTTAAGAGAATGACAGGTGTGTTTAGCAATTGTTAGGAGGAATGAGAAGACAGGCATGTCTCCATCAATCCTTGCTACCTTGACATTCAGGGTAACTGATGTTCTTTCTCTGAAATGCCCAAATTATGCCCAAGGAAACAGCTCTGCTATTGTTTCAGTTTCCTGAATGTGGTTGCCTCATTTGTTTCATCTGCTGGCCTCAAAACCACTCCAGCTTTAAAAAGGGACTGCTGGCTGTTTCAGCCAGACCATCAAGAGGAAAATGCTTCCCCTCTCGGAAGATTGACAATGGGAAATGCCAAATGCCAAGTCGGCCTTAATTCTGATTGACTGGGGGCCTAAGACGCATGCAGGTGAAACTAGTTCTTGGGAATCTGGGAAAATTGCTCATGCCTACCCCATTTCTCCAAACTAATAACAGGAAATTGTGACCCAGGAGAAGATGGGCTTGACTCAGGCGTTTGCTCAAGGAGCGTGAAAACGCTTCTTGGCTCGATGTGTCTACCTAGTGTGCTTGTGAGCATACCTCCTGAAATTTCAAAAAATTAGAAATCCAAAGGTTAGATTATTTAGCAAGAAGCTTTGGAAGAAAATGGAAATGGAGGAGCTCTTTCAAAGAGTTCATTTCTCTTTTTCAAATGGGATTGTCACAACCAAAACACAATTATTGTCAAACAGCGACATTATTTCTGTTAGAAAATAAAACAATTTATTTTTCTCTTTTGCTGTGTTATGTTGAATCCACAGCTTAAAAAGTGCATAGTAAATTTCGTGACTATTTTTCAATGCCCACTAATGCCTGACTGATTGGTCCCAGGATCAAAAGTGGTTAAGAAAAAAGAGGTCCCCCACAGATTACTAACTAATTTCCTTTCACACCCACCACACATATGCATTTGGGACAACAGGAAATCCTAATTAAAGAAAAAACCTTCTGCCACACAGTAAGTTTATTCCTAAAATAAATAAAAACAAGCTGGCATCTCGACAGGAAAAATGAGCTGTACCATTGCATTTTTCTCTCCATTAAGTAGAGTTGTGTATGTTTGTGTCTGTGTGTGAGTAGACATGCCCACATGTCTGTTTCTGTTCGGGTTTCTTTACATCTCTCTTTTTTCTTTCAAACTGAGTTTTATTACTCCTGAAAGCAACGGCCAGTAGTACTGATTAAAGCCAGGGAGGGGCTCCCACACATATTCCTTCTCTGGGCATTTGGCCCTACACATTTTTCTAGATGCCTTCTTTCCCTACTGCACCCCTCTGCAGGAATTCCAGTCCATTAGGGTCTTGGTAATTTGTGTTGATGTCCGGTGGTTAACAAAGAAACCCCACTGGGCTTTATTTGTTGTTGTTGTTGATCCTCACCCAAGGATATTATTCCATTGGTTTTCAGAGGGAGGCAGAGAGAGAAAGAAACATCGATGTGAGAGAGACACATTGATTGGTCACCTCCCTCATGACCCTGACTGGGGCTGGGGATTGAACCTGCAGTCCAGATATGTGCCCTTGACTGGGATTAAACCCACGACCCTTCAGTCCATGGGTGGACACTCTAACCACTGAGCCAAACCAGCCAGGGCCCTGTTGGGCACTTGCTAAAAACACACTAGGTAGCCCTGGCCGGTTTGGCTCAGCGGTTAGAGCGGTAAAAGAGGTGACATGATGGCCAAAGCAGCGAGTGTACTCTTAGGATGCACTAATACAGGCATATTTTTTATCACATAAGAAGTGACAATTCAACACTCCTTGGATTTCTAGATTCTCTCGGTCAGAATAGAGGCAGATAATTTTGTTTCATTCTCAGAACTCCATTGTTGACAGGAACTCAGGCAAAACATAAGATATTCAAAAGAGAGTCACCAGGATGGGGAAGGTATTGCAAACCAGGTACTCAAGGAACAGCTGAAGGACTTGGGGATGATTAGTCTGAGTAAGACAGGACTGGGGAGAGGAAGGGTATAGCAACAACCTAAATATTGTGTTGATCTGTGTAATCCCAGAGGACACTCTACCGAAAATATCTCAAGCTTTCTTTACCCCATTGGTAGAAGGAAGAACGCTCCAGGAATTGTGCTGAAACGGACTAGCCCTCAGAAAGGTGTTTAAGCAGCATTTGGACCACCTCTTGGTAAAAGCAGATGAGCAGCTGCCCTAGATGATTATTATGGTTCCTTCTGACCAGGAGTTTATATGATAATAACAGTTTGGGAACCATTCTCTATATAATATCAACTTTCCAATATTAAAGATTGTTTCATTGTCATTGTGGCTAGGTATAATGGACAGTAACTCATCAACAGTAAGACTTAGACTGTCAGCTATTTGCACAGAGAAGCATCAACTAAGTTGTGGTTTGGCCACTGATGGCTAAGCTGCTTGAAATCTAACCCAAATTGCTGCTAGGTTCTGCTTATGCTAACCTTCCATTTAGTATTTAATGTGCAGCTGTAAATGATTTTAGCCTACCATTTAGGATTCTACAGAGTGGGATAAGCTACTTGAGTTATGACAGAAGGTTAGAGCATCTTGCTTACGATTCCTGGGATGTATAAATGACCTTTCTCAAGGCCCTGGCCAAAGCTAAGCCTCCATCGTATACCAAATGATATTTTGAAAAAATAAATCTATCATTATCCTAGATTTTGCAGTAACATAAAAGAGCCTAATTTTATCCCACTGGGCGCATGGTGCCAATAATTTCCACCACCAACATCTCTCTCTCTCAAATTAAAGGGGCTGATGAATATTAACCACTTTTGTAAAGAATGTTAACAAATGTTTGGCACTGTGACCATAATGCCTTAAACTCCAGATTTAGTAACAACGTATTCCTTCCAAAAGTCAGTAGTTCTTCCCTTTTGAAGACGGGCTTTTTCCATCACTCTTGGTGAGCTTAGAAGCCAAACTGGGCAGGGGAGACTCATCCAAGTAATCCAGACTCACCTCCCTGCAGGGTTTCTGCCCATCAGTCTGCATTTGCTCCCCCCAGCTCCCTTCAGCTCCGTTGCACTGCATCTGACTGAGCAAGGGGAAGCTTTGTATTTCCACTACTAGGTGTTGCTGCCAGAGCTTTTAGAAAGAAATCAGGTTCAAATCAAAAGTGGCAAATGACCTGAGGCTTGTATTATTGTAGGATTATGTCCCTCTTTAATCCTTGTTTTGGAGTAATGTGTTTGACACTCCAGTGTAAGCATTTCCTCCTGGGTCGGCGTCTGATCCTCCCTGTTTATGTTTTTGCAGCATCCCGTGTACTGTGTAAATGTTGTTGGGACCCAGAACGCTCATAACCTCATCACTGTCTCTACTGATGGTAAAATGTGTTCCTGGAGCCTGGACATGCTCTCAACTCCACAGGTGGGTTTGTTTTCCCCTACACAGAAGAGCATCCTGGTTAAAAGAGATACCTGCCTAATGGAACATAGTTCCTAAAAGCCAAACCCTCACATCCTATAGGAGCTAAAACCAATGGATGCACTTGAAAGAGTGGGGCCTGCCAGCAGTCTCCTCTGGAAGCCAAAACCCATTTCCTTTACCGCAAATCATGTAATTATTATAATACGTTAATCCTTAGGTCAGTTTCAAGTGAAAATGAAATAATCCATTTTGAAGCATAGTAATTATAGAAGTTGCCTGTGGTATGGATTGTAGTTACCCTACAGAATTGTTGAACAGATGCAAACGAGGTGGGAGCTCAGCAGACAATCCCTGATGGGGACGCACCTTGGAGAAGTTTGTCAAACCCCCTGTTTCCTCCTTTCGGATGTTTGTCAGTATGGCTCCTGCCATTCCTTGCTCAACAAATGAGAAGTCAAAAGTGGAAAAGTCCCCAAAGGTTCCAAACCGCACTGATTGCAGCCATGGGAACCAAACAAAGGAACGGAATGGCAGCAACAGATGGGAGGAGGTATCCGAATGCAGCTTTCAGAATATGTGTGTGTATACGTACACACAGGCGGCTCTGCCTACACACACGAACACGTACACACACTGATTTCACATTTCCTTGTGGGAAAAAAATACTTAACTGTCTTTCAATTAAACACACAAAGGAGAGCTTATTGCTATAGCCTTTGACAAAAATGTGAGGAAACCTCAAGAAAATTGCAAATGATATCTAAGAGATAATTCTCAACTTAAAAAAAAAATTGTTTTGCCCTGGCCGGTTTGGCTCAGCGGTTAGAGCATCGGCCTGCGGTCCGGAGAGACCCGGGTTCGGTTCCCGCTAAGGGCACGTGCCTCGGTTGCAGTTTGTCCCTGGCCCTGGTTGGGTCGTGCGGGTGGCAGCCACTCGATGTGTCTCTTTCACGTCGATGTTTCTCTCTCTCTCTCTCCCTCCCACTCTATCTGTGCAAAAAATGGAAAAATGTCCTCGGGTGAGGATAAAAAAAAAAAAAAATTGTTTTTATTGATTTTAGGGAGAAAGGAAGGGAGAGGGAGAGATAGAAACATTGATGAGAGAGAATATCAATTGGCCACCTCCTGCATGCCCCCCATTAGGGATTGGGCCCACAATCTGGGTATGTGCCCTGACTGGGAATTGAACCTGCGACCTCTTGGTGCATGGGTCGACGCTCAACCACTGAGCCACGCCGGCTGGATGATAATTCTCAACTTTAATATTCCTATTCCCTTCCCTGGAATAATGACCCAAAAATGTTTCTCTTGTAATTTTAGAAAACATTGAAGTTTCAAGATACATAAGGAAATGTAGCAACCAGAAGTCTCCACAAAATATAGATGCAGAGAATACTAAAGCTTAATAAGTTTTTTTTATATTTGGGGCAGGGGTTAAGAAGTGTCTTAC
This sequence comes from Molossus molossus, assembly GCF_014108415.1. Lineage (NCBI taxonomy): Eukaryota > Metazoa > Chordata > Mammalia > Chiroptera > Molossidae > Molossus > Molossus molossus. The sequence goes on along the minus strand of NW_023425401.1, from coordinate 31,470,034 downwards.
AGTTTAAGTTTCTCTATTGTTGCTGACTTTAACGTTTTGTAAGTTAAGAGTTGTATGTGGCTATTTTATGGCTTTGTCTTAAAATTCTCAGCAATATGTTTTTCTCTTTTAAAAGCATGGAGATTGTAAACAGATATAAGAGTAAACTCTCTAATTAGGAATTTTTAATTGCCCATTTTGCTGATTAAACGTGCATTTGTTTCCATTAAAACCAGTCGTACAGGGGCTACAAGACCATTTGTATTATTTCTAGCACACCCTCAGACTCCTGTCTCCATACACAGGTTGAGGGTTTCATTGCATGACACCGACTTGGAGCCCTGGTGCCTCTCTGTCCCAAGTGGGCGACCAAGAGACTGTACCCTCCTGGCTGCTAATTTCATAGATGGAGCACACCCTTGGATGGTCCAGTTTTCGTATTATGTTGTCCTAGGGTCTCCTCATTGATACACTCACTCTGTGCGGCCCAGACTGTGAGCACGTGCTTCCAATTTGTTGACGCCTTGGCTGATCTGACCCCATTTATTTGTTTGAGGAGGGGGGACTAGATTCCCAAGCAGCTCTAATGACAGGATCCCCTAGAATGATTGTTTTAAAAATAACTTCAGGTGCACATAGTAGGCTGTTGGATGTAAATAGCAAAAATATTCAGGGATATTAGTTATACTTAATTACTCTTCACTGTCATCAAACTTAATCAGAATGTCTTTTAAAATATACTTTAATTACTGATTTAAAAAATAATTTTAGATAAAATAAAGACTCTTATTGACTATTTTATAAATAATTTTTTTTTTAATTGATTTTAGAGAGAGAGGAAAGGAGAGAGAGATAGAAACATCGTTTGGCTGCCTCCTGCATGCCCCCCACTGAGGATCAGGCCCACAACCTGGGCATGTGCCCTGACCAGGAATCGAACTGGCAACCTCTCGGTGCATGGGTTAATGCTCAACCACTGAGCCACACCGGCTGGGCTCTCATTGACTATTTTAAACACTTATTTAAACACTGTTCTTTGCAGGCTTATAGCCTGTACATCAAATAGCTACCCTTTTATGAAACCTAGTTCCTGTTCAAATCTGGTTTTTCTGACCTGGGTGACAACTTTCTGGTTTGAGTCCATGGAGGACACACACTCTTGCTTTGACAAATGTGCTTCGTACATCTGATATTAATACATGTGTAGTCTCACGAACAATTGATTTTGAAAATGTTTGTAAATACAAGGGTATTGTGTGTTTTATTAAAGCCCGGGGCTGACAAGTGTAACCATTACAGTATTATCTTTAGTTTCTGCACCATTAGTTTCAAAATTCTCACCTGTCATCTCTGCCTGACTTCAGCAGCAGCAGCACACGCTGATGAAATCCAGCCGCCTGAAACCAGAGATACACAGAAGCCTGAATGTCAGGGGCAGTAAAGCGTGGTTTCTGGCACAGCCGGGGTCTTTTGTAATGCTGTGTGAAAAGCAAACAGACGATTTAGCCAGATGATTTTTCCGTGCTATCTTTGGCATGGCAAGGAGTTGACAGAGGGAATGTAACCGAGTCGTGTTTTGGTAGGAGAGCATGGAGCTGGAGTACAATAAGTCCAAGCCTGTGGCTGTTACCGGAATGGCTTTCCCGACGGGAGACGTCAATAACTTCGTGGTTGGCAGCGAAGAGGGTATAGTCTACACGGCCTGTCGTCATGGAAGGTGATTTTGTTTTCTTACCAATGACGTGTTTCTCATTTCCAAAAGTCTGTGATTGCATTCTAGATTATAACCACCCAGCATTAGGAGAAAGGGATTTCTGAAGACATGCAAAGCACCACCTCAAGTCTTCATTATGGTAGAGCATCCATCTGCTCTGGTCATGAGCCATTGAGCCATTTGTAAGCTTTTGATGGTTCATGCTGCCTTATGGAAAAGAGTCCCAGCTTCTTAGCATCCATATAAGACCCTTGACTCCCTGCCTTTTCCCAGCCTCAGCTTTCAGGCTCCAGCCATGCACCCTGGATGAGTCCCCAAATATCATGTATCCCACCGCGCGTCTGTGAGCTTGTGCATTTGGTGTCTTCCTCCCAGTCTGGCGTGTCTCTCCTGCTGGCCTGGATAATTCCTCCTCATTTCCCAGAGCCAGCACAGGTCACCCCACACTGAAGCCTCTCCAAACTCTGCTGGGCAAAGGAAACCATTCCCTCCTTTATGTTTCCATGGAGTTTTCATCCCTTGATTCATTCATTCCTTCAAGGACTACTTACCAAGCACACCGTCTGCCAGGCACCATTACATCATAAAGATGCAGTGGGAACAAAGCAGACATGGAGTTCCTATTCTGGTTGAGGGTGAAAGAATAAATAAATAAATGAGTAAATGTATGATTTAAGACGCTACGCACTATGCAAAAATTAAAAGTAGAATCGATGGGACAGGACTCTGGGCTGTCAGATAGATTTGCTATTTTATATATATGTATGCTTCTACAATAATATTATCTCATTTTATTTCAACTACTTATTCATCTGGCACTTTGCTCTTACTAAACACTTTACTTCATCGTTGATTCTCTGCCTGGTGCCTGGCACAGAGTAAGTTGGAAACTAAAAAGTTATATGAGGAATAAAGAAATGATATATCAAATCATAAGAGAAGTGCCCATGGTCCTTCCTCCCAGTCAGAGAGGCTGGAATAGGATGTGATACATAAGCCCCTGTGAAGTTTCCAGGTGCTAAGAACTCTGCCTTGATTGAAGATTGGCAGATGCCCCCTGGGAAACCATCAGGGTAAAGTGGAATCCAGTAATTTAGACTAGGTTGTAAAGTTGCATATAAGGTTTAAGGAGCAGACTCACGCTGATTCGCTGTGTTCACCTTGGTGCTCAATTTCTCTCACTTTCGTTCTAATTCGATTGCTTTTTTTCATCTCTTGCATTCATTCTTGGCTAGTTAGATGTAATGAGGAACCACAAACGGTGCCAGGTTCATACTCCTGTGCTTTTGTGATTTGTGGAAGTAATAAGCCCCCATGGGTCAGCTGTGTGATTTTTTCCATTTACACAATACCAGCTGTGATGTTCCCCCTGTTCTGCACACAGTAACAAGCCGTATTGGCCCTGCTCACATGGTTTAAAGATAACTGGGATGACTTGCCTCCTAGTTTCATGCTTACTGGTCCTCCTTCATCAAAACTGGGCTAAAACCATGCATTAAAGTCCTATCAAGGCATAAACAGATCTAATGAAGTCATTCATTCATGCAGACACTCACTGCACACCTACTTTGAGCACAGTGCATTGCTAGATACCGCCAAGCCTGCAAACATCATTTAAACCTGGCTCCTAGCTTCAAGAAACCGATGGTGGTGTGACAGGTAAACACACAATTATTTGCAGTACAGGTAAAATGTCAAAAGGAGCCTGAGAGAGGCACAGACTGTGCAGTGGGCCAAACACACTGTCGCAGCTTTGCCTGTACCGTGATTACCATCAACAGGGCATAGGTTCCACTGACTTGATCCAGGACCTTAATTACCTGTGAAGGCTACAGGACATTGATAACTTTCCGATTTATTTGTTGGATTCTGTAATGTGAATAACCTTTTACATGAGGCATAGTTCTGTCCTGTGGCTATTGTGTTTTCCAAGCACAATGGAATAGGCACTGTAGTTCAAAAGAAGGGTACCTGCGGTACACACCACAAATACTTTTGCAGCACGCTTGATGCTTGTACTTTGGTCCGTCCACCTGAAATACAAACCACGGATCTTAGTAAAGTTGTAAAGTAGCAGGCGTTTGGCTTTGTAGTAATTTTTAATGGGTCATAGAGGGCTACGGGGAAGAGGGGGGGGGGGGGTTCTCTTTTTTGCCTAACATAGAGAAGGTGCAAATCTACTTCCATAAATTAAACAAGTCCTCATTTTTCACCCTATAAACCCTTTCAGGATGCTGTTAAGAGCAAGTGGAGTCTCACCAGGGGCCACTTCAAAGATCAGTCCCTCGTGTTCATTAGAACGAATGTAAAGTCAGGCAGCTGTTGCCCTGGGCTCAGTCTGCGTGCCTGTCACACAGACACCCTGCAGCACTTGGCTCATCATTTCAGATTTTGCTCAGCACATCTAGGAGCCCAAAGGTTTTAATAACTCGGTTCATTTTTTACTCTTGGTAACATAATATTTAGATTCTACAGTCATTATGTATTTGTCATATTTATCACCTCATGCACATGGATCTCTAAAGCACCGTGTTTTGCTGTACTTTGTGATTGGGTGTGATCGCCTGCCGGCTATTGCATGATACCGGGGGGCTGGAAGTAATGTTGGTTTAGCTCAATAAGTGACATATGTCTGTGGGTAACTTTCAAAATGTGTATCACTAACTTCCTTTGAAAGCACATTTAGAAAACAAAAAAGCATAAGCTTGTTTCTTTTCCTTTGCTGTTACTTTCCACAAATATTTATGGAGCACTTATTATATGCTAATATAAGATCATGACAAGGCATTAGCCCTTGCGGAGTGTACAATTTACACTTCGTGAATTTGTACATTTCCCTCCTGCTTTCAGTGAAAACATCACTTTATCCATATTTCATTTAAGTGATGCATATTATTTTGCAGTGGAAAGGGTTTCCACAAAATGTTACCTGTGCAGGTATGTCAACCTAACTTAGGAAATTTCCTTGTAAGAATAGCTATGTTTATACATGAAGGGATGGAGTTTTACAGCCAATGGGCTCTGCAGAAGAAATTAAAATGGGACAGAATGTGATCACCACAATAGAATAGTCTCATTACAAATAAGAAAGCTTCTGAGATCTCAGTATGTATGTTTTTCATCAAAGTAGCTAGCTGCATGAACAATGATAGGATTTGAGGGACTCCTGAAAAGGGATTAAATGATGAAATCTGATACTGCATTCCGAAGGTTAAAAAGATTATATCACACCATATATATTTTTTTGGTACGTGCCCCTAGCGGGAACCGAACCCAGGACTCTCTGGTCCGCAGGCCGACGTTCCAACTGCTGAGCCAAACTGGCCAGGGCCCATATTGTTTTTTTAATCACCAAAAGTAGTCCAGTATTTTCTTTCTCTCAAGATCCTGTGCAAGTGTTTTCATTTTTGGTGGTGTGTGGTGTTTGTCCTAAAGTTTTGGGAAGTAATCATGCAGAGACACATTGATTTTTTAAAGTCACCATGGCTTTGCAAGGGTCACTGAAACTGCTCGTGTGTGGTCTTTGTGCAGCAAGGCAGGTATCGGCGAGGTCTTCGAAGGTCACCAAGGGCCAGTCACAGGAATTAACTGCCACATGGCGGTAGGCCCAATCGACTTTTCACACCTGTTTGTCACGTCATCATTTGACTGGACTGTCAAACTGTGGACCACAAAGGTAAGAATTCCGGGAGTGAACTCCTCAGGTAATACAAAGGCGAAGGGGACAATCTGTGTTCCTGGGGTGGGAGTGGGGTGTGTGTAGGGAATCTCAGGTCTCTTCCATGTGACCTGGCACTGAAATATGTACAACCTGCAGGTGACCCCATTTGCCTTTGGGGGAGCTAGTCAAGACTCCCTTTCTTGGCCTATTTTATTTATTTTAAAATATCTAAGTAATACTGGAAAAGACTAATTGTAAAAAATTTAAACAACCCCAATAATGATGAAAACTGAAGTTTTCCCACCCACGACATCTCTCTGTTGCCTGTCACCCCACCCCCCTCCCCAGAGGTGACCTCTGCTGTCAGCTTGGTGTTGATGGCCCCAAGTTCGGTAGCGTTCGCTTGCATACATATGTACCTATGAAAATAATATGACTTGGGACTGACTTATTTTTGGTTTCTGTTTTTGAGCCTTTGGCGGTTTACAAGCTAGTAAATGGCATTACAGTATTGTGTTTTCAAAGGTAATTCTGACCTTGTTTGGGAGGAAGATAAAGGAACGACCACCCAGAAGGGAGCTGCAGTTACAGTCCAGGGGAGAACCGTGGCTTAGATCAGTAGCGTGGGATGCAGAAAAGTAGGTGGATTTGAGAACCATGCAGGCGTGGGGAACCTTTTTCCTGCCAAGGGCCATTTGGATATTTATAACCTCATTCACGGGCCATACAAAAGTATCAACTTAAAAATTAGCCTGCTACCTGGCTGGTTTTACTCAGTGCTTAGAGCGTCGGCCTGTGGACCAAAGAGTCACAGGTTTGATTCATGTCAAGGGCATGTACCTTGGTTGTAGTTCAGTCCCTGGCCCTGATCGAGGTCCTGCAGAAGGTAACCAGTCAATGTGTCTCTTTCACACCGATGTTTCTCTCTCTCTCTTTCTCCCTCTCCCTCTCTCTCTCCTTCCTACTCTGTCTGAAAATAAATGGAAAAATATCCCCAGGTGAGGAATAAAAAATAAATAAAATTAGCCTGCTGTATTCGGTCAGGCTAATTTGGCGAGGCATGTGATGTTAGCTGGTATTGATTTTTCTAACCTTATGCGGCCCGCGGGCCGGATGTTCCCCACCCCTGAGAAATGAAAGCCACAAGAACTGGTGATTGATTTGATACAAGGGAGATAAGAGAGTAAGTTATCAGGACAAAACGAGGTGTATGGCTGGGGCAACTGGAGGTCTGTGGTAGCATTCGCTGCCCCGGAGGAGCCAGAGGAAGGAGGTGGCCCAGGCGGAATGTAAGGTGCCTGGAGGCACAATTCACCATCCTCAGAGGTGGTCTGGTCCGTGGGCCAGAAACAGAGAGAGAGCTCTGGGCTGGACGTATGCACTCAGTAGCAGTCAGAATAGCAAGGACTAGTCCAGTCCAAGAGTGGATTTTAAAAGAAACACCAAGCCCTGGCCGGTTTGGCTCAGCGGGTGGAGAGTTGGCCTGCGGACCAGAGAGTCCTGGGTTCGGTTCCCGTTAGGGGCACATACCTAAAATAAAATAAAATAAAATAATAAAATAAAATAAAATAAAATAAGCCAGACACAATTGAGAGACAGAGAAATATTTAGGAAATAAACAGAAGAAATGAAACTAGAAAAGGGGATTAAAAAGTAGCACAAGAAATAGAAGAAAAATTGGGATTTGTGTGTGTGTGTGGTTCATGGGAATTAATGGAGAGGAACTGTGTCAAGGAGACGGAATTGGCTCTTAACGGTATGAAAAACAAGCTACTTGTAAGAGAAATTTAAACTAAAGCCAAGTTGAGAAACATTTTCAACTATCAAGTTGACAAAAATCCAAGTTTGACAACATACTCTTTGATGAGACTGAAAGAAACCAGCCATTCTCACACGCTACAGCTGGGAATGCGAAATGGCAGCACACCGTAGAGGGGAATTTGGCAATATCTAAAAGCAATACATGCGTATTTGCTCAGTGAGAGAGCAGTTTGCACTTCTAGTAATCTGTGCCAAAGGTATATTAACAAAAATAAGAAAAAGACATATGTAGAAGGGTATTCATTGAAAGACTACCTTGAATAGAAAAATACTAAAAACACCCCAAAATTGCCCTGGCCGGTTTGGGTCGGTGGTTAGAGCATCAACCTGTGGACCAAAGGGTCTCGGGTTTGATTCCCAGTCAAGGGCACATACCTGGACTGCAGATTCGTCCTTGGCCCTGGTTGGGTCCATGCGAGAGGCAACCAATCAATGTGTCTTTCTCACGTCGACATTTCTCTAACTCTTTCTCCCTTTCTTCTACTCTATCTATAAAATTAATAGAAAAATATCCTCTGGTGAGGATTAGTCAAAAATAAGTAAACAAATAAATACACCCCCAAATCCATCATTAGGACACTGGATGGCTCTGTGTCATGGTACATCCACAGAGTGCTATTTAGGGGTAGGTAGAAATGAAGACATCCACCTGCTATTATGAAGTGGCCACTGGGGTATGTATATTTTTCAATGAGAAAAGCAAGGTGGAGAAAAGTATAAATCAAGTATAATGTCATTGTTTAGTATTATGTTTATATACTTCTAAAAGTTGGAAAGATAAAGCACACACACACACACACACGCAGACACACATATTACTTACAGGGAGTCAGGAGGCTGAAAGAAACAGAGATCATGAATAACCATACTTCTTTGAATATACCTTGTGCATTTGGTTTTGGAGCCATGCAAATATTTTACATAAAACATAAATAAATAAATAAAATTTTAAAGTTGGATTTTGAAAATATTAAAGTAACATGAAAAGAATCAACTTTAGTGTGGAACAATTCTAGGTGACTTTAAAGTCCTCTAATTTGATTACACATTCCAAAAGGGATATATTTTAAAGATAAAAAGGACTACAGAAAAGTCTTTACTTCTAGTTGTATCATTATTACTGTTACTCTGATACTGCTGTGCTTGTACCATGAGATAAATGACTCTTCGTATCTTTGAGAATTGATGTTACCGGCTAGGTTGAACAGAGATACAAATGCACAAAGTTAAGTAAAAACTCTGTAGTAATCCTGAATTTCAGTTGGAGGTATCAGTAAGAACACATGATGTGTGTTACCATTAAATCTAAAAGAATACATATTCACAGCTCCATCTACCAAAACGCTGTAGAAACAATGGCCAGTCCAGCAGCAGGGACCTCCTGGTGTCCACATTGTTCTCTTTAGATAGCCATGTCGTAAAAGGACCCGGAGATCCTGGAAGAAATGACTGATTCTAGATCTGGAGCAGGAAATGGACAAAATGAGCTTGGAATAATTTTTCATAATAGAAAACAAGGAAGCTATCAAACACTACACATTTCCTGTCAAAGGACTTGGACGTGAAGTTGTATAAGCTTCTGCTGGCCAAAGGACAGTAGATTCGTGAGTTTATAATGATACTGACAAAGGAAAAATAACTCATTGGTTATCTTTGGAGAATACTAGGGAAACAAACTCAGTATTTGGGAAACCATTAAGTAAAGAATCAATTAATCATTTATTCTGAAAGAATCAAATATTTATTCTGGCTTTTCTAGATGATTTGTACTTCATGGTTACTAAGTAGGTGATCAGGACAAATTTATCTTTACATAAATATTCCAGATAATATAGGAAGAAGAAATGATAGGATTTGAATATCACCATATCGCAACCCCTAATGACCAGGCAGTGATGACTACTAACAACATAATAAAATTAGGAACAACCTTGATAACTATGGAAATACACAATAGCATCTCTAAAGCAGGTTTACCCCCCCAAATCAAATCAGAATCTTATCAATCCACCACATCTCCAAATTTAGAGGCAATAGAAAATATAGGTGCAAAATGTTAAATAATACCATGGGGATGGAGTCAGCCAAACTCAGACTGTGGGGAAATCTATAGGACAGCTGATCTCATTTCTATAAACCAAAAGTTTTTTTTCCAAGGGAAAAAAAGAAATAGAGGTGAAAACTATGTATTAAAACAAAATAGAAAAAAAGCAAAACTTGAGACATGTCAACCAATCTCAAAATGCGAATCCCACCCTGGCCGGTTTGGCTCAGCGGTTGGAGCATCGGCCTGTGGTAAAGAGAAACCCGGGTTCGGTTCCCGCTAAGGGCATGTACCTCGGTTGCAGTTTGTCCCTGGCCCTGGTTGGTCGTGAGGGTGGCAGCCACTCGATGTGTCCCTTTCACATCGATGTTTCTCTCTCTCTCTCTTCCTCTCTCTCCCTCCTGCTCTATCTGAACAAAAAATGGAAAAATGTCCTCGGGTGAGGATAAAAAAAAAAAAAAAAATGCGAATCCCGTATAGGTCTGGATTCAAACAAACAATGCATTAAAAAATTAGAAGGCTATTACAGAAATTTTAATATTGACTGGATATTTATGAATTATTATTTTAGGTGCGATCATGATATTGTGATTATTTTAAGCGTTTTTACTTTTTAGAGATGCACAATAAAATACATAAGAAATCATATGATGCCAGGGATTTGCTGCAAAATAATAAGCTGGGAAGGGAAGAACCTCTGGGTTTAGATGAATAAGATTCAATATGTATTGCTAAACATCAATGCTGGATATTGATATTCTGTTTCTGAATATGTTTGAAATTTTCTATAATGAAAAAAACTAAAAACGAACAAAAGAGGAGGGAGTGATGAACAGTAACAAATACCTCAGAGAAGTAACATCAGGACTGAAATACAGCGGGTCCTTGAATAACATTTTGTTCAAGGTCATTTCGTTATGATGTTGATGAGATGCCTACGAACTTAACTCTGGTTTATGACAATTAGCGTGCGGTAAACTAGGTTTTGCTGTAAATACTTCTGTTCACTCAATGGACAGCATTAAGTGAGGACTTCCTGCATGTCTGTAGTATTTAGCAACCCGAAGCCGCTGGTGCCCACGGCAAGCACGGTCTCGCTGCAGTGTACCGATGGGTGGGACACAAGGTGCAATGAGTTAAGGAGTAAGTAGAAAGCAAAAAAGCTCTGAGGAAAAATTGAGATGTTTGGCTGTGAGGAGAGGAAGATGGGAGTAGAGACAGTGTTTTTCTTCTTTTTTCTAGTCTTTTCTCTCTCTGTCTGTCTCTCTGTCTGTCTCTCTGTCTCTCTCTCCCTCCCTCCCTCTCTCTCTCTCTTTCTTTAATTACAGAGACTCTTGAGAATGTTGCTTTGTGGAAGAGCCTTTAAAGGAAAAGGGTAGAAAGTCTGTTGGAGAGAATACGATGCATAGTGTGGACAGGGGGTGAATTTTAAATCTAGGCAGTGACATCTCTTCTGCTGCAATGAAGGGAGGGATGGAGGCAAATGCAGCACGTGTGCAGGTTTGGTGAATGGAAGCAGAGGGAACTCTCAGTGATACTCTTTCTCAATGAAATGAAGGTAAAATATTCAGCTGAGTGGGCAATGGAGGGGCTGACGGGAGCAAGTTCCGCTGTCACAGGAGAGAAGAGGAAGGCTGATTGTGGAACACGGACAGACTGGGCAGTGGAGCCGCCAGCTGGGTTGCAGACCAGAGTGTTTTGATGGCATCGATCACCAGGGCTGGCTTCCTCCAAGAGAGTTTAGCAGCACAAAGGTGGATGTGGATGAGGGGGACTCTGATGGATACTGGCTGGAACTTTACCAGAATGTGATGAAAGACAACAGGACATGGGATTTGGAGAAATGGACAAGAAACTGTTTGGTGTCAGAGACGAGGATTCTAAGCCGGAGCAGAAAGGAAATGAAAACAGATAGGAGAAAGTAAAAGGAGCAAGGGACTGGAACCCCTATCAGATCAAGGTATGAAGGGAGTAACTGAGTATGAGTATTAGTCAAATAAGAAATTATTGTTAGAAAGTGAGATGTTTGCATTTAGTAGTTCACAACTGAAATAATTCCCAGTGATTAAAAGTCAAAATGTCCCGTCGGCCTGGGGACCAGAGAGTCCCGGGTTCGGTTCCCGCTAGGGGCATGTACCACCAAAAATAAATAAAAATAAATAAAATAAAATAAAGATATCCAGGCTACAGCTGATAGCTGATATGCTCAGTGAGAAAATGGGGAAACTGGGATTGGGAACCCAGATGTGTGTGACCCCAAAGCCCCCACGCTGAGCCTAGAGACAAGAATTCCAGTTGTTAGGCTAGTTGGATCATTCAGGTTTAGAGCCAGAATTTTGGCAGGGGCAGGGTCAGAGGAGGGGCTTGTGCAGAACACAGGTGTGAGAGAACCGAGCAGACCTGGTGACCAACTGACTTGATTTGCGAGGAGAGTCGATGACGAGTCGTATTTCTTCCTTAGGCGTGTGAGTGAGGGAATGATGGTGCCGGTGATGGAAACAGGAAACGGAGGAGGAGGAGGAGGGACAGGTAGATAATTAGCAATCTAGAGCATGCTTGCAAATTCCTAAAAGATATTCAAAAATACTGGAGCTCAGAGGCAAGAGTGGAGTTAAAAATATAGTTATGACAGTGATCAGCAGATAGTCAGTCATTTATTCCAAGGGAGAAAATTCCAATGGGAAAATTATGAATAGAACATGGATGGAAGAGGACCAGGGCACAGCCTTGGAGCTGCAGATGCTGCGGAAGGAGAAGGAACACACAGATGGGAAGACAAGAGGAAGGTGACGACCTCAGTGAGGGCAGTTTCAGTGGAGCAGCGGGGACAGATTGTGGGTCTGTCTTTGCCGAGGGAGGAGGAAAGACAGCAGGCATGGAAAATACAGACTCCTCTTTCAGACACTGGGCTATGAACGGAAGGAGATAGAGCTGTTGCTAGCAGGGAAAACTGGGCCAAGGAAGGATTCGGTTATTGTACTTTTGAAGAGACTTGAGCATGTTGGTGGCCAGAAGAGAAGGAGCCAGTGAAAACTGCCGATCGACAGTGGGTGGTTTGAAAAGTTGAGGAAGGTGATATCAGGTGTTCATGTGGGGATGGGTGGGGAGAAGAGGCAGGACACAGCTAAGACTAGAGAAAAGACTATGGATAGGTTTAGCTTAATGAAAGTGGAGGGAGAAGCAGAGAATGAGAGGTCTCTATTTTCTCGATGAGGTGACAGGCACACTTATCTGCTAATAAGTGTGGAGAAAGGAAGAGGAGAAAGGTTTAGACCAGGTCCTGCAAGAGATGGGACACGGCCCTGACTCCAGAGGATGTCAGAACATCACAGACCTGAGGACCAGCTGGGGCTCAATATCAAAGATACATTCCCCAGGTGGTGTCTAATTTAACTTGTGCAGGAGTGCAAGTAATTGTGTAAAATCTCTAGCATCAAATCTCTTAGGTCTTCAGAAACCTCTTGAATCTTACATTCTAAGCTATCCACAACCTGTCCCCAAATAATTATAGCAGGTCTACAAATTCAGGTGTGGGAGAGATACCACGTCTCTGTAACTCTAAATACAGTGTTCTCAAAGTGTGCCCCTTGATCGTCATGGGCATTACCTAGGACTAATTAGAAATACAAATTCCCTGGGCACCCCTGCAGACCATCTGCATCCAAAAGTCTGGGGATGGCCCTGGCCAGTTTGGCTCAGTGGTTGGAGCATCGGCTTGTGGACCAGAGAGTCCTGGGTTCAGTTCCCGCTAAGGGGCATGTGCCAAACAAAAACAAAAGTCTGGGGATGGAGCTTGGCAGTCTGTGGTCCCGATGACCCTGGTGCTGCTAAAATGTGAAGAGCCATGCTCCAAACCAGCGTGAAGTTGTATTCACATTCCCCATCTGGCATAACTAAGTGAGGCAGTCACATTGTTTTCAGGGGTCTCTCCTTTCTCCTCTCGGTGAAGTCAGAGGGTTGTATTTGGGAACTGGGAGTAGTCCAGGGTTCAGACAGGAGAAGGAAAACCAATGTTCCACACCCCAACTAGGTTCCTGATATAATTAATAACCCTACTTGCTCTGGTGAGGGGGTTGTACTATGACTATACCTGAAACCCCAAATGTGCCATGACCCCCTGTGGCGATGTGCTGGGAACAATGGTTGCAGTTGATACTCTCAGGAACGTTGGCTGGAGGCTTTCTCCTCGTCTTAATCTGAGCACCCGTAAAATGTAAAGAAAAAGGTGGCACCGTCTCTTAAAATTTCTAATCACTTTTGAAAGACTATGATTGAAAATAAACTTCTTTATTTTAAGAGAAGGGCAAAGTGAAATATATATATATATTAATTTGGAAATAGTGGAAATCAGGCTTTGGGTTTGTTTGTTTTTTTCAGTCTTGTTGACAATGAGAATTTTCAGATAGGTGTAGAGCAGAGAAGAAAATGAGAGGCATAATTATATTTTAATCCCTTATGACAGTAATGGTTACCTTAGTAATCTTTGTTTTAAACTCACTGGATAACGTGGAGTCCTCTGATCATGTAAACGAAGGTGGAGAAGGTTAGCGGAGGCATACTGGATAACTGAGTTAGTGATACCCTCACACTTAAGATTATAACTTAGTACGTTCAGGCTGCTATAACAAATAGCACCTCCTGGGTGGCTTATAAACAATAGAAACTTCTTTCTCAAAGTTCTAGAGGCTGAGAAGCCCAAGATCAGGATGCTTCTGTGGTCTCTTTCTGGTGATGGCCGTCTTCCTGGTTCAAGGTCAGCTCCTTCTCACTGTGCCTTCACTTCTTAAAAGATGCTAGGGATATCTGTGGGGTCTCATTTTTTTTTATCCTCACCCGAGGACATTTTTGCATTTATCTTCAGATAGAGCGAGAAGGAGAGAGGAAGAGAGAGAGAGAAACATCGACGTGAGAGAGACACACTGACAGGTTGCCACTCACATGATCCCAACCGGGGCCAGGGACAAACTGCAACGGAGGTACGTGCCCTTACTGGGACCCAAACCTGGGTCTGGTCCATGGGCCAACGCTCTAACCACTGGCCAGGGCTCTGTGGGTGTCTCTTATAAGATTCTAATCTCATTGGTGAGGGCTCCACCCTCGTGACCTAATCACCTTCCAAAGGCCCTCACATCGTGAGCATCTTTTAAGAAGTGAAGGCACAGTGAGAAGGAGTTGGCTGTGAACCAGGAAGACAGCCATCACCAGTAATTAAGAATTTTGGAGGGACACAAAGATTCAAATCATAGCAGATTTCAAATGAAATAACATAAGGAAGAATCCTTCAAATGCTAGAAAGAGTTGATGCGATGACAAGTAAGACTTTGAACTAGTCAGAAGTCAAATTTAAAGAGTGGCTTCAATATGATACTTTGTGCATAAAAATAAGTATAGCTCAAAAAGATACCCAAAGGAAATGTAAAGGAAAGCCCAGACAACAGGAAAATGTCTTACATTCTACTGCTGACCAAGAACTCACATTTCTGACCCAAAGATAAACTATCAGGAGAGAACATCTGTATTCCAGGGGAGGATGTTATGCTGCAGTTAGCTCACTGAGCAAATCTAATCTTGAAGCCCGGAGGAAAGTCTATATTCCATTCACTCTGCATAAGTAACGCGATGCCAAAGAGACATATAGCACTGCAGGCACTTCTAAGAAGAGAGAGCTAGGATTTTAACGATCAAGACTGAAAACTAAAATCTCTCTACACAGGATATTAGGAATATGGCAGTTAAATAGAAAAAGTATACTTGGAGGAAATGCAGCCATTGTCTGTTCTTTTTGTGATTTGAAAACTTAATATTACCAATAACTTTATATATGGATGTATTGGAATTTGCCATGAAGATTGGGCAGGTGGAATTTTTGATTTGGGAAAGGCCAAAGGAACACAATACTATGTGTTTTGGAGGTTTGAGCTTCTGAATAGTCCCTAAAGAGTAGTTTTGTTCTTGAACACCAAGTAGCCAGACTGATTATTGGTGGAAATGAACCTACCTAATAGTATTATAGATCTTAAAAATTTTTAATGATTTTTTTCTGGTTTTATTAGCTTAATTGACTCAATAAGAGAAAATAAGTTATTGTGTTTTAGTAACAGAGGAAGGTTGTTTTTGTTTTGTTTTGTTTTTTCCCTTGAAACTTGAGGCATGCTTTTTTTAAGTATAGCAATGCAAACATTTTTGTTGTGGTTGTTGTTAATCATCATCAGAGGATATTTTTTCCACTGATTTACTTCAGAGAGAGTGCAACGAGGAGAGTGAGTGAGAGAGAGAGAGAGAAACATTGATGTGAGAGACAAATCGACTGATTGCCTACTGAATGCTCTTAGCCGGGGCCAGGATTGAACCTTGCAACCCAGGTATATGCCCTTGACCGGGAATCGAACCCACAACCCTTTGGGGCCAGGGCCGACACACTAACCACAGAGCCATGCGGGACCAGGGTGCAATGCAACCATTTTTGATAGTGATAGACACTTTGTTCATCACCTTAATTATCAACATATTTTATTTTAACTTCATGCAAGAAAACTAAAGGAAATAAACTATATGATCCTTGCTTCAGTAGATAAAGACTTAAAATAGAACCATGCGTACAATAGAGTATTGTTATGTTGGTTAGCATATAGGCAATATACGGGAGAGTCCACGTGAATAGTAGAACAATCAGATGTGTGCTGATTGGGGGAAGATAAAGAGGGTAGATCCTCTCCCTATCCACATGGAGGCCGCCCATGGGAGGTCTTCCCATGTGAATTCCCACATTAAGCATCATCTGTCTCTTCTCTATATGCCCAACTTCCCCTTCCTTCCAATTTATTGAAAACAGAACAAGACAAAACAAAACACAGACACCTGCCCTTGACCTTCCTGTCCCTTTTCCATCCTGTGTATCTTCTGCCTTTTCCCACCAACCTACACTGTTACCTCCTACAGTCCACCTTTTCCCCATGATCACCACTAAACCTGCTCTTCACAAGCTGACCTGACCTCCTTCTTGCCCGTTCCAGTGTCATTTTGCCATTTCCATTTTATGACTTCGTTGTTTCAATAATGTCGATTAGTCCCTTGGAACATCCTTGTTTAAATATATCAATGAGGCTATTTTTTAAGAGAACAGTAAAAAGCTGCATACTTAAAAGTCTATCCTCGGTGATCCTTTAAATAAATGTTTTTAATGCATTGCCTGACTAAATTGTGTTGAATAATACCAGCTCTTACCTTTTACTCTATCTTAGCACATTACATCTCGCATCCATCAAGAAATGCTGGAGTTGATGCTTAGAAATAACATATGAACTCCTGGCTGGATGAAGACATTCATTATTCCACTCAGCATTTCTGTTTGCTGAGGTTTGGGATAATTTTGTTCCTGTGCTGTAGTTTAGCTTAGCGGCCAGACAAGTCTTTGGGCTTTTGATCATTGCATCCCATTTGGAAAGTTTCAGTGGATTCCAATTAAACATTGGGTTAATATTTATTTTGGTCCAGGTACAGCTTCACAGGATTAAGGTTCTCGATACTCTGCGTGTGTTTGCCAGCTCATTCCCGTCCTTTAAACTTCAAAGGGCTTGTGTCTCTTCTGCTTGTATTGATAAAATCCTCCGTATCCTTTCCGCACTAGAACTTTGGACCCTAAAATTCCATTCCTTTCTGTTGACTGGTCAGGTATATAGCCTGACATCCCCCATGTGTTGGTATTTGATGGTGTTCCTGGACAGCACCCTGGGGTGCTATCATCCAGTAACCTCTGGACACACATTTGATTGATGGAAATCCCTGACTTCCTCCAGATGTGTACTGACCGTGAATAACCTGTCTGAGCAGTTAACATACATCTCAATCCTCTAGTCTTTTAACAAAACAGTGAATCTGAGAACAAAATTCTCTAAGTACTCAGTGGTGATGACTTTGCACAAATTAGAAAGATAATCTTCCATTTTCAAGCAGCTACTGTGAAATCAATAAATAATAAGTATTATCTATTTCAGTTTTACATCCTCTGCCAGAGTTAAAATATCACTATCTCGCCTAATGTTTTCTCCCCTTACCTACTAGAAAGGAATGCTAATTTGAGTTTTTGTGAATAAAAGAAATGGGAAATTTTTGTTTCTAAGGAAAACCATTAGTTATTACATTTTAAATGTATTCATCAAAAATGATGATATATTGCACTAAATGTTAAACATGTCTATATTATAGATAATGTAATAATAAAAATACTTTTGTCTTCCCCAATGAATCACATTTAGCACGTGTAGAATTTCCATCATTTCCCCATAAGACTGTGAGCTCCTTGAGAGTAGACCCAAATTATTTTATCTGCCTCCCCAGTACCTGGCATAGTCTTGGCACCTGGTTGGTACTGAATAAATCATTGAATTAATACATGAACTATTAACCCCTGAATTTTTAAAAAGATGCACATTAAAGAAATACTGTAGCAAATATTTAGTTAGCAGTGGTTTTGAGCAGTAAATTCATAGCCATCATTTAGAAATATAATGATTAGAAAACTGAGGTTAAACTCAGGTTAAGCTTTTTAAATTCTATTAGGAAATATTTAAGAAACTATAATTTTGGAAAAAATATCTAAGGCAGCTATCCAGGCAAGAGGAGAGTGACCTCCTAAATATTTTTCTTACGAAGTAGATGAGTAGAATTCCTCCTGCTTTGTGAGAATGATCCAGAGAGCTGGGCAACACAGTGTGTCTTTGACCACCCCTTCCACTCAGAGAGTGAGTATTTGTCCAGGTGAGCAAGGGAAGAGGCCCCCAGCAGGCCTCACAGTGACCTCCTGGGACACGATAGCCTAGTTACATGCAGGAAGGCTCTTTCTAAAGGTATCCCTGCAAAATTCTGTGTCTTATGGGGTGCGTTTCCCTCCAGTAAAAGGGGGCTGGACTCTTCTCAAACCATAGTTTATAAGAGAAATTCCCAGCTCGAACTAAAGCAGTATCGTGGGGATGGAGAGGGCAGTGTTCTGAAAAAGCTTCTCAAAGTAGGTGACATCCAAGCTGGAGTATGAAGGAATTAGTTAGGTAAAGTGAGAAAGGGAAGGGCATTTAAGCAAAAGGAACAGAATATGGAACAGAAGCATGGAATAGTTGATACTCCAGCGATGTGACTTTAGAAATGTTACTTAAATTCTCTGTGCTGCACTTTATTCATCTATAAAATCGGAATTAAAATAGTGCCTATCTCATAGGATACGAATAAAGATGAAATGAATTAATATATATAAAGTTCTTGGAACAGTGCCAGCACAGAGTAAGCACTGTGAAAAGAAGTAGCAATACTATTATTATCATTAAATATTGTTATTGTTGCAATTGTTGTTATTTGGATATTTAAGTGGTTTAGTTGAGCTGGAGCAGTGGGTACAAGGGGACCAGAATGGCAAAATGAAAAGATGTCTCTGGAGGCAAAGAAAAAAAAGGGACCAGATGGTGAAAGGCAGTCTGTGATGCTATGCGACTGGGGGGGGGGGGGGGGGGCCTTTTCACCTGAAACTGACAAGGGCTATAGCTTATGCTAAAGTGGACCTTACTGCCTCTTCCTTCATGTGATGCAGGTCAGACATCTCACGTCCCCTCATGACTCTAAACCAGTGTTAGCACAATGTTCTACATCTGATGACTGCTTCACCAGATTACCAGCGATACTCGTGCTCCACATTAACTCCATACATCCTGTAGATCTCTCCTATCTCAACATTAGTTGATGGGATTGTTAATGGACATTCACAATTCTACCACATTCAATGGCAGTATCTTGATTGACCAGAATGTTCACTTTTGCAATCTTTCATGAAACTCCTCTCCCAATTTATTACCCCACATAAATTTTCAGATGAAGCCCCATCATGATGATAAAGACTATAATGATAATGATAATAATAATAATGATAATGAAAGAAGCTACATTCAACTGAATACTTCCTTGTGACTCACATTATACCAATGATGTTACAAAATTCTAATTATGCTTTTGTAAATATACTCTCACGTGACCCCCATCTTGAATGGATCTTGCAGAATTGTTTCATGTGACATTTCTGTTAGCTTTTCTTCTGTTTTTTAATTTTTTTTTTCTTTATTGGTTTTTAGAGAGAGAGAGAGAGAGAGAGAAACATTGATGAGGGAGAGCATTAGTTGGCCGCCTCCTGCATGCCCTCCACTGGGGACTTGGCCCACAACCTGGGCATGTGCCCTGATTGGGAATCGAACCTGTGACCTCTTGGTGCATGGGTCGATGCTCAACCACTGAGCCACACCGGCCGGACTGTTCTGTTAGCTTTATGTTTACTTGTTCCTCCATTGTATCTTCAGCTGGACTTTTCATCCATTTATAATTATTTTTTAATTTTTGAGCCAAATATACCTGCATTCCCTTCATCCTTCTTGGTTCTAACAGATTTCTGTCACTACTCCATCTAATCCTCACACAGAGTCCCTCCCTCCCACGTTCTGACTTCGAAAAGGGAATTTAAATGTGGCAAGACAGGAAGGTGGAGATACTCCCATTTGTCTTGAATCTGAAGAGAGCCTATGTAAGGATTTTTTCTTAGAATATTCTAGTATCAGTTACTTTCACTATTTCTGCACATTTATTTTGTGTATATTCACACACTCTTTTTTTCAGAGTAGGTTATTTCTCTGCTCATCTTTATCCTGTGTCTAGTAGATGTTAGTCTGCCAGTATTACAAACGATATAGAATGCGTGGAGGTTGACCATTAGGAAAAATTACTCCTTCATCAACTTGGATGATAAAAATTGAGAGAGTGTTCTAATTCTTCTAGTACTTTGTAAAGAATAAATAAGAGTTTTGGAGAGTAAAAATACATATAATTAATCATTGAAAACTCTCATTTTTCCTTCCAAAGTAGAGTACCAGGCCCTCCCATAAATCCTGGGGAAACAGCCTCCGTGTTTACTGCTGGAAGCTCCCCAGCTCTGTGGGAGTTTCTGGACAGGCATGCTGCGGACTTGGCAGCGGCATGAAATAGCTTTCTCTCTCCCGTCCCCTGGTTCATTGGCTCGTGCTAAGCCCAAGTCAAAAGTAAGAAGAAGTCTCTTATAAGTTGTCAGTTTCCTTCTCACTTAGGACCTTCCTTAATGATTAAAAACTTAACTTTTAAACCAGATTTCCCTTTACCACTCTGCCAGGCCCAGCCGCATTAAGGGGGATAATGGGTCACTAATCCAGGAGGATTTCGCTTGAGACTCTTGGCTTCCACCCACCAATGGAACTTAATTGGGGCCTGATTGATTTGATTTTTCTCTCCCTCAGCCATCCCCCACCCCCACCCCTTTTACAAAGTTTAGTAAATGAGCTGAGTTTTGCTGTTCTTTTGCTGTTAAGATCATTGTTCTTAACCTAACAATCCGTGGGCCATCCAAACAAAGTTGTGTGTCTTCATGTCTGTGAGTGTCTGCGTGTGTGTGATCTTGTTTTGTTTTACAGTATTTTGTGTTAATCTAGAGTTCTAATAACATTTGGGGGAAAAAAAAAGTTCCTGAAGAGCAGAGATTGACCATGTCTTTGTTATCTGTGACAAAGTTATTACCAATTTCTCCAAAGTTGGTGTCTCCCCATGATCATTTTTTCCTGCTGTTTTCTTAGCTAATCTTCCTAAAATACACTTTTCATCATGCCATCTCCTTATACTGTGGCATGTAAGTGTCTGTATTCTGTGGAGTCTTAACAGGCATTTTTATAAGGAGTGTCCTGACTTAAACACAATGCAGGAAGAGTTAAAGTGAGTAAGCATCTTTAGCAGGGAGGCCTTTTGAAGCTTTTCTTCAGGAACGGGCCGGATGTATGGCTGAGATCCCCAAGCTTACGTGGCTATGAGGCTTGTTCTGACCTAAGAACACCGAGAGAACAGTATTCCTTGGAGCAGGCGTCTGGAAACGCTGACATCGCTCGGCTTGCTTTCCTGGTTGTTCTGAACACCTCAGCCTGCTGTCATGGTTTCCCACCCTCTTGGACAAGCGTCTGCCCATCGGTCCCCTAAGTCCCGAACACCATCTTTCCAATTTGCACTTCCAGTAATGATGTCCAACAAGTAAACAAGATTAAAATCGGTTTGGATGGAGAGAATTCAACTTGAATATAGCTAGAGAGAAAAGAAAGAGAGAGACTGAAGGGAAAGAAGACCTCAGTGTCCAGAGACAGTGTGTCGAGAGAGCGGAGTGACAGGCCATGGAAGGAACTCTCCACAGAGGAGGGACGGTGCCGGCACCATGGGGAGTAGCGATTAAATAAATGTACCACTTACTTTTCTGTAAACAGTCTTTATGTCCTTTATAGGATCGAAGTCCATGTGTGGGAATCAAGAAAGAAAGACAACTGGAAAATCTGGTTTAAGTCACAGAAAGCAGACCTGAGGGGTCCTTTGCAATTAATGCCCTCATTTTACAGAAAAGAAAACCAATGTCTAGAGAGGAGTGATTAGATATTAGTCCCATATTTTTTAGTCCCATATTTTTTCCACCACACATGGGTTGTGATTGATTCAGTTAGAAATCAGTGTGCTAAAAAACAATATTATTTTTAATATTTTAATATTAAATATTAATATTTTAATATTTTGAACTGTCTGCCTATTTTTATTTGCCATTTAGTAGTAGACTCAGATCCTGGGATAACCATTTTTATCTGGTTTAATAATGTATCATTCTAGCCCTGGCCGGTTTGGCTCAGCGGTTGGAGCGTCGGCCTGTGGTACAGAAAGACCCGGGTTCGGTTCCCGCTAAGGGCACGTACCTCGGTTGCAGTTTGTCCCCGGCCCTGGTTGGTCGTGAGGGTGGCAGCCACTCGATGTGTCCCTTCACATCGATGTTTCTCTCTCTCTCTCTCTTCCTCTCTCTCCCTCCCGCTCTATCTGAACAAAAAATGGAAAAATGTCCTCAGGTGAGGATAAAAAAAATGTATCATTCTATAGTCATAAAACCATTCTCATAATAATTTTAATCAACACTAAAAAATCTAGAACATGAATATAATGTGTCTTTTATTGTTATTTTTTGTTGATCCTCACCTGAGGATATTTTTCTATTAATTTTTTTTTGAGATAGAGTGGAAAAGGAGGAGGGAGAGAGAGAGAGAAACATTGATGTGAGAGAGACACATCAATTGGTTGCCTCCCACATGGCCCTGGTTGGTGTCAGGAATCGAACCTGACATCCTTTGGTCTTCAGGCTGACGCTGTAACCACTGAGCCAAAATGACCAAGGCTAATGTAAGTGTCTTTTATTGTATTTATTTTTTAATTGTTTTCCTCTTTCCACTGAGCTGAGTTTTTTGACGTAAGTGGTCATATTTCATATCTGTTCTATATTCCCCACAGCTTTTAGTCAGAGTGGTAAATGGTTAATATGTAATATAGGCTGATTACCTTATTGACCATTATGTATAAACTAAGTTAAGCCTCCAGCAGTTACATTGCTGATTAATGATCAGATAAACTCAGAAGTTTTATATTTATTCATTACTTTATTTATTATATATTATGCAAATTTATATCAGTCCTTATTCAGGCACCTAGTGACTGAACTGCCCCATGGACCTGCAAAGACACTTCTGTTCCGTACTGATATTTCTGACAACTGCATTCTCTATTTATCATCTTTTTTCTACTCCATTGATCATTTTCCCCTTCTATACAGTCAATTGTGCACATATATAAACACGTACATGTCTACATATTGACCTACATGTTATCATTGCAAAACATGCAAGAATATGATAACAGTGCCAATATTTTTTCATATCAAAGCCCATAGTTTACATTAAGGTTTACTCTTAGTGTTGTCCATTCTATGGGTTTGGACCAATGTATAATGACATATACCCAACCTTATAATAAATATTTCACTGCCCTAAAATCCTCTGTGCTCTGCCTGTTTATCCCTACACCCTTAACCCTTGGCACTGATTTTTTTACTGTGTACCTAGTTTTGCCTTTTCTAGAATGTCATGTAGTTGGAATCAAGTAGTATGTTGCTTTTTCAGATTGGGTCTTTTCTTTAGTAATATGCATTTATGTTCCCTCCACATCTTTCCATGGCTTGATGGCTGATTTCTTTTTAGCACTGAACTATATTCCATTGTCTGGATGTACGATAGTTTATTTATTCACCTACTGAAAGATACCTTGGTTGCCTACAAGCTTTGGCATGTGTGAATAAAGCTGCTATAAACGTCCATCCATGTGCAAGTATTTGTGTGGACATAAGCTTTCAACTCCTTTGGGTAAATACCAATGAGTATGATTGCTGGATCATATGGTGAAAGTATGTTTAGTCTCCTAAACTGCCAGACTGTCTTCCAAAGTGGTTTTACCATTTTGCATGCCCACCAGCAAATGAATGAGTTCCTGTTGTTCCACATTCTGGACAGACAGCACTTGGTGTTGTCAGTGTTCCGGATTGTGGCCATTCTGACAGATGTGTAGTGGTATCTCACTGTTGATTTAATTTTCATCTCCCTGAGGACAGATGATAGGGAGCATCTCTTCAAATGCATATTTGCCATCTGTGTATCTTCTTCGGTGAGGTGTCTGTTAAAATCTTTGGCCTATTTTTCATCAAGTTGTTTGTTCTCTTATTGTTGACTTTTAAAAGTTCTTTGTATATTTTGGATAACAGTCCTTTATCAAATATATCTTTTGCAAATATTTTCTCCCAGTCTGTAGCTTGTCTTCTCAGTCTCTTGATAACAGTGTAAATTTAATTAACTTCTGCTGGTAAGTAAGGGCAAGTATTGCCTTCTCTATTCTTCTAATCTAAATAATACTACATTTGATATATTTTTTTTATTCATTAAGCCAACATTTAAGATGAGGTTAATGTGTTTTTCAGCTCATGCCAAGGCTATTGAAGAGAATAGAAATGAGACACAGTCCTTGCTCATGGGTGCAGACTATACATCTCCCTTCTCAAACTTAAGTAAAAAATGGAACTTCTTTAAAGGAAAAAAGCTCTTGTCAACCTCACTGTATTGCTTTATTTATTCGAATGTAATTTAAATACATATAGACATAAAACAAGGTATACACTCCTTGTACTTATTCATTTAATACATGACTGTTGAGGGTTTACTGTGGTCCCAGCACTGGGAATATGAGAGTACAATGGGAGACAGAGTCCCGGACTTCACAGGCATGTCCACCCTGGTTGGGAAGAAAAAAAAGTGGGGAAAAAAAAAATTAACTCATATTCACAGTGAATGGGCCAATGCCGAACTGTTGCTTCCAGGGGAAGTACAGGATTGAATTTCTGAGAGCCTCTGGTCACATTTTCATCAACCAATGATCTTGTTTTATGTGTGTTTTTGTTTAAAGACACCTTACTTAATACGTATGGTTGATCCGTTAATGTTGGATTGCAGCCAATGGCTCCTGCCTGAAGGTAGCTTATATAATATATATTTTCCCAGCAAGGCACCACCACCTTCTCGCATGGGAACACTAGACGGCACGTGAGCGCTGTGCTTGGGGGCCATTTTACTTATTTATTTTTTTATTTTTTTCAATCCTCACCTGAGGATACTTTTTTCCATTTTTATCTTCAGATAGAGCAGGGCGGTGGGAGAGGAACATCGACGTGAGAGAGACGCATCGATTGGTTGCCTCCTGTATGACCCCGACCAGGGCCGGGGACGAACCACAACCGAGGTACGTGCCCTTGGCTGGAATTGAACCCACAGCTGTTTGGTCCGTGGGCCGACGCTGTACCGCTGAGCCAAATCAGCTAGGACGGGGGGGAGGGGCATATTAAACGAAGACATCACCGGCAAAACAACCCACAGAAATGGAAAGCACGGGGCACCCCGCAGGCCAGGAGCGGGTGTTGTTTACAGCATGAGCACTGAAACCAGCCGGCAGATGCGTGTCAGGTGGCGAATTTTTCTGCACGCTGCACTTGTCTGTGAATGACTTCGAAATACTGATTTGGGGTTACCGATTAACTGAGAGAGTAGGCGGATGGGAAAACGTGGAATCCACAAATAATGGGGACCAACTGTACACAAGAAATTTCACACAGTGGTCAGTGTTAGGAAGAAAATGAAGCAGGGTTCAGGGTAGAGAAGGAGAGGACATTGGGGAGAATTGTTGATGGGCGACTAGGGCAGTCCTCTCTGAAAAGGGGACACCTGAGTAGACGTGAATAATGAAAAGAAATTGGCTCTGGAGTTGGGGGAAGGGAGTACTGCGAGGGACACGTGTGACAGTGTATGAAGCAGGCGTGAGCTTGACGGGCTTTGTGTGAGGAACGGGACAAAGGTCTCCGTGTTTATCACAGAAGTAGAGTTGCAAGCGATGAGGTTGAAAAGGGTATCAGAGGATTCTGTCCTAAAAGGTCATGAGAAGCCACTGAGGTTTTTCAATAGGGACATGAGCTATACGTAGTCTACAGCTCTTAAATGATTTTACAGCTCCCCCAAACTTCCAGGTTAAATGTACTCACATGTCATATTTTAATGAACCACCTTAACTCCCTGTGACAGTGATGTTTCCCTGAAACTGACCTGAGTTCGCTGTGTGGCTGTGGGTGGCTGCAGGAATGACCCTCCCGGGGCACAGACAAGTATTTCCTACGCATGGCTCCTTGGTGTCTTGTTTTCGTCCCCAGTTTGCCCTAACGGGAACGCAACCGCTCTTACAGACCGAGGTCCCGACACGCGGTTATAAGTCAGCAGCATCGAGAGGATCCAGAGCATGCCTGCATAATTTTTTTGGCTCTCACCTAAGGGAAAATATAAAATAACACTTCTAGTTGCACTGACCCCCAAGAATTCAACCCACAGCCCTCCATGACTGTTTGGAAAACCGCACTCTAACAGAGACCTTTAGGGCGGTGAACCATTGTACCTACTTCAGTGGCAGAGAGCTGTCCTTGGACATTTGCCCCAACTCACAGAATGGACCACACCAAGAGCGAACCCCAGGTAAACTACGCACATGGGGCTATGCCGATGGTGTGTCCCTGTAGGTTCATGGAGTGTCATCGACGTACCCCTCTGTAGGCAGTGTGGGTAATGGGGGAGCTGCAGGTGCATGGGGCGGGGTGTAGATGGGAACCCTCTGTACCTTCCACTCAATTCTGCTGTGAGTCTCAAACTGCTCTAACATAATAACGTTTACAGCACTCACACACACAGCCCTGCTCTGCACGAAAACTAAACTTCAGGAATCAAGTGAGAGAGTGTGTGTGTGTGTGTGTGTGTGTGTGTGTGTATTTTCTTTTTGTATCCTCACCCAAGGACACTCTTCCACTTTTGTTTTTTGTTCAGATAGAGTGGGAGGGAGGGAGAGAGAGGAGGAGGAGGAGAAGAAAGAGAGAAAGAGAGAGAGAGAGAGAAACATTGATGCGAAAAGGACACATCGAGTGGCTGCCTCCCACACAACCCCAACCAGGGATGAGCCACAACTGAGGTACGTGCCTTTGGCCAGAATCGAACCCATGACTCATTGGTCCGCGCGCCAATGCTCTAACCACTGAGCAAACTGGACAGGGCAAAGTGAGAGTGTATTTACATAAAAGTGCATGGGAAAGATCCCAAGACAGCCTCAGAGCACCTACAAAGACGCCAGAAAGCAGAGGCTGGGTGCTGGGGGGCAGCCTCCGCGTGTGGAGGTGGCTGAGAGGGCAGGGGGTCCCCGCAGGCCTTGCTGGGGATCACAGGGCTGCACCCTTTCCTGAGGAGAGAGAGCTGGAGCCGGGGAGCAGAGTGAACAAAGGCGGGGAGGCCAGAGGGAGCCCGCGTGCGGAGGGGACGTGAACGCAGCGCTCCAGCCGCCGGAGCAGAGGGCTTTGATTAGGGGATGAGGGAGAAACCACCCCTGCAACGCCTGGTCCTGCCCTTCCCTGCCCATCTGCCCGGCGGGATGGTGCTGGTATTCACAGACCCTGGCTGTCTGGAGCGCGGGCCTCGGGCTCGGCGGTGTGCAGGCACTTCTCAGTGTAGCTGTTTGTGCTGAGACTGTCACTCGCTCGGCAGGAGGTAAACATCACTGGACAGCCTCTCTGGCTCTCACCCATCCAAAGCTGGAGAGTCCGTGTCAGAGTGGGCGGCGTGGCGGGGAGCGAGCGAGTCCTGAAGAACTGACACTTGCAGCGAAGGAGCGTGAAGGGCGTTGAGAAGTTTACCCACAGTTTGGGGCCCCCACGCCAGGCAAGCAGGCCCCCACAGTGGAGTCCCTGTACCCTCCTCCTCTCTGCATTTTGCCTTTCACTCTCAAAGTGGTTCCATAGAGAAATTTATAGAACCCCCCCCCCCCGTCTGTGTCACATGAATACACACACACCCCAAATGATTATAAGAAATAACTTTGAAATGTAAACTCTCAGCTAAGGGTCTTTCCCCTGAACCAAAAGCTACGTTTTAATCCAATTCTACTGGTTGCCTATTACACTGCAAATGCGAACCGCTCACGTAGGCAGGCCCATCATTTAAGCCCGTTTGACTTCTGAAGGCGGGGGTGATAACATTTTGGATTTCATTTTGTTTGTCCTGTAAGAGTCTTGAGTTGTGGCCAACACTCAAGATGAATGTGCCTCAGACCTCACTTTCTGTCACGCGGCCAAGTGGACTTGGGAGCGAGGGTGGAGCTGTCTGTTCAGACATGATTTTCAGTTTGCCCTTTGCCTCTGGAGCCAGGGCCCTGGCCCCCATCCAGCCTCGCGAGGAGAAGATTATGGTATTTTCTAGGTAATTTTAAGGAGCACAAACCCAAAGTAAAGTCAGGTGGTTTCAAGTCTGCACTGAGTTTCTCATGTTAAGGGTTTGTCATGATTTGGTTTTCAGCAGCGCTGTGTTTTACATGATGAAGGGAATTGTGTTCTGGAGACAGGCATGTTTTGCTTGTTTGCTAATGACCTCTGGTTTTGCTTATGGGGAGTTTTGTTAACAAATGGAAATGTAGCAAAATAAAACGCTCTCTTTCGTACTTTCTCCCCCCCCCCCTTTTTTTCTTCTTCTTTAAACAATGGGAACCCTTGTGAACAACTGTCAAAACCAGGCTATAGATATTGGTTATTGTCGCATCATTAATACCGTGTAAAAATAAATTAGTCACTTTGGCAATCAAACACACTCTTCGGATCTCCTGTCGGTGCTTTTAAATAGAGCCTTCTCGGGGCTGTTTGATAGGTCCTATTGTTAGGAGAAAAGAACTGTAGAGAGTATTCAGAAATTCTTTGAAAATTTTCCAACCTCAGGGACCCATTCAGCAGTAATTAGCCTTTAAGGAGGCTGATAAGGAGAGCTCAGCGGGGGGCCTGCCTGGGGAGTCGAAAGGTCAACCCAGCCCCCATGCGAGGGTTCAGCTTGGGACCCAGGTCATGCTCCATCTCCTTTGCCTGCTCTTCCGCCCACCCCCCCTCCCACCCTCTGACTACCTTTTCTAAAAGAAAGGGAAGTCCAGACTGGTCCTGCAGAGAGTGACAACTCACCCAAAGTAAGCTCTCATCTCAAGCACAGAAGACTCCTGTCTCAGGGAACACAGCTCTGGGTTCGGGCAAAAGGGACAGAACTGAACAGAAATGCAATTTCTGGTTCGAGCGTAGTTGGGTCCAGGGATGGTCTGACCCATTCGTACTGCGATCGCATTGAAGTCCACCTCGATGTCCACTCTCCGTCCTCTCTGGCCCCAGTCATCTCAACAGCGTTGCCGAACCAGAGACAGGATTGAAAGCTAAGTCGGAAATTAAAAGAGGCTGTCCTGGCTCCAGAGAGGGGCGTGCTTTTACCTGCGCCGCAGCCACGCACCAGGTGCAGCTGCCATCGCTGAGGGTAGAGGGACAAGGGACGTGCTCAGGAAGGAGAGACCTGGCTGCTGAAACAGCATGCTGCCTTGCGCGCCTGGGGACAATTCCAGAAAGACAGAAACGCAGGTAGATGTGCCTCTTCTCACTGGAGAGCTGTGTTCGCTGGCTAGGGCTGCCATCCCGAAGCACCACAGCCTGGGTGGTTTAAACAACAGAAATTCATTTCATTGCAGTTCTGAAGGCTCGAAGTCCAAGGTCAAAGTGTTGACGGGGGTAATTTTTTCCGAGGCCTCTCCCCCTGGCTTGCAGATGGCCGCCTTCTCCTTGCGTCTTCGCAGAATCTTCCCTCCGTACATGTCTGTGTCCTGCCCTCTGCTGCTCACCGGTCATATTGGATGAGGGCCCACTCATATGACCTCATGTAATCTTCACTGTCTCTTTAAGAGCTCTGCCTTCATAGGCAGCCACATTCTGAAGTCCTGGGCCTTAGAACTCCAGCAGATGAATTGTGGGGCTGACATGATTCAGCTCATAGCAAGAGTCAAAGATGTTTTATTACCACGGTTGACCCTTGGCTATGGCATGAAAAGTTAACACTGATGAGCTCCCCATGAAGTCCCTTCATACACGCCCCCCACTCCTAGCCTGAAGGCCTCTCATCCCTGCAAAGCTGCCTCCCAAGGGCAGTGCAGCCCTGAAGGACCCACGGATGTTCAGGAAAACTGGTAGGAACAGTTGATGCGATGTGGTGAGTGTGAGAAGTGACTTTGTTGATGCCGACTCCAAAGGCCCATTTCTTCGTTATTACCATGTTCAAAATAGACTTACTCACTGGTGCGTGATATCTAGTAGCTGTGTGGTGCTGATTGGGTTCGAGGCTTGCTTATAGTCAGGGAGCCAGTGTCCCATTTCTGGGCATCTCTGTTCTTTTCCAAATAAACAAACACATTAGAATATTCCATGGAAAAGTTTGTTAATCTCTCTCTCTCTCTCTCTCTCTCTCTCTCACCCCCTCATACACACACACACACCCCAATTGAAATTTGTGTTACAAAAAACTCTCAGGTACACACTGATATTTTAAGTCCAAGGATAAGTTTTGTCTGTTTTTAATGCTAACATGTATCAGATATTTCATTTCCAACACCTTGTTCCTGTAGTATACAGGAAACCCTTGCTTAGATGTCCTACCATTCAAGTCACTAGTAGCCTACTTTTCATTACTGTTTTCACGTCACTTTCCTCCTCAAAACAGCCCCCTGCTCCTGGTTCCTTGCCCATGGTGTACAGACATGCTCAAGATTTTGCCACGACTGAGCAGCATCCATGACCTTCATCAGAGATTAGGTTTAAGGTAGTAGAGGGGAAAGGCCCTGAACCCAAGTATCATGCTAGAAGAACAAGAGATAGCCCAAGGAAGATTCTGAGTCAGAAACCCCCCAGGGAAAGCAGAGATTCAGTCCTGGGGAGACCAAGAAAGAGTCACCAGCCCAAAGAAGCAGAAGAAAGTCCCAGGCTCCACTCACAGGAGGGAAATGGGACTGGACCCAGGTGCTGCCTACTTCATCTCCCACTTCCTGTGCTGCTTTTGCCTGCCTCCTGTGGGCCAAGTTCGATGCCAAGTATTGGAGATATAAATTCACATAAGAAATGGTCCAAAAAAGGCAAGGATATTACATCTAAATGGCAAGTGGGTGTCTTGAGGCAAAGAGAAAGTAGCCCGGGACACAACACTAGTGATATTAGGATCCTCTTAGAGCTTGGTGGGTGGTGATTGGGTGGGATGGCTTAGTGTCACAGACATGTCCTAAAATTTGGATTAGCTTGCCAAGCCACCGGAAGAGCCACCGTGCATCCACACTGACCACTGCCACATTTCCCAACCACCCTCCACCAGCCCTGTAAGTCTTTGACACCTCTCTCCAAGGCCCCCTGTGAACCCCGATCGCTAACTACATTGGCTTCTTTTTCGTACTCATCTTGGATCATACTGCCCACCACCCGTTTTTGCAGCTCTCTCCAGTGGGTTACAGTCTCTTGGTTCACCTCGGGCCTCTCCAGGGGTTCCTTCTCCTTCACTCTCTTGGCCCAGTTTTTCAAAATGTCTATTGCAGGTCTTTTTGTCCTTCCTCCTCACTCCCTCCTCTCCCTCAGCACCACTTGTGAATGATTCCTTGGCATGATTCAAGCCTGCCTTCTCAGTTCCACATTGACATTTCCACTGCCCTTGGAGCCGAGTGTGGTCTCCAGAGACTCACACGTGTCATGTTTAAACTACAAACCAGATCTTCTTCCCCGACTCTGCCGCTTCTTGTTTGATGCTGGGTATTCATCACTCGGGCGTCCCCACTGGAAAAGCTGAGAACAGGCACAGGAAAGTTAGACATCTCTGAATCCATCCAGTGCCTAGCACGGTGCTGTGCACATGTATCGATACATGGTTAATAAATTAGTAGCTATTGCATCCAATAGTCTTAATTCTATACTCAAGACCATGCATAATATGTTCTCACCCCTGCCTTACCCACACCAAAATTCCCTCCTTCCTTAGGACAGATCTTCAGAGTCCACGAGGCTGTCCCCACTTCTCACCTTCACAGCTACGTGGGAATTCCATGCTGGTTTATGCAGCCAGGTCTCTGCATGCTTTGCTTTCCTCTCCGTGGCTGGTTTCCTTACCGTCTGTCAGTCTGGGCATCTTTCAGTGTGGTTCCCATCACCTGTTCTAGATAATACCTTCCTTGACCACATCAGACCAGGGTAACCACCAACACGCCACCTCCCCAAATCTCCGAATTCCTCTGGCACCTAACATCTGTACCACAGAGTTTAGCACCTGGCTACATACTTGTTCTCTTTCTTTGGTATAAACAAAACTGAAAACCAGTCTCTTTCCCAGGGATTCGCAGACATGGTAAATTCCTCCTTGAATTTTCCCCAACAATGTGTCTCTGAGGAGGAATTTATATTCTTTCTTTCTTCAGATGGTAAAATCTACTTACCTCCTTGTGATAGGATGTGTTTTCCCTCGCATCTTAGTTATCAGGAAATTTAGAGCCCTTCAGTACCAGATTGTAATAATCAGCTTATCTCAGGATCCTGGTAATAGCTATCTATTCTATCTGCCTCTGTTGTGTGTTTATTCTTAATTTTGCAGTATGTTTAACTGGTAAGACACCATAAATCCTTTTGGAACAAAGTGAGACAATAGACCCCCCAAGTAAACAATATTCTTCTCTTATTATTTCATAATTTTTATTTTCCTACATGGACCGTGAGTTCTTGAGAACAGTTAGATCTTGCATTTCTATTGATTGCCCAAAGTAGAAAGCACACGGTAGGTCCTTAATAAATCATTGTTGATAGATTAATACTTTGGGATATCCTAAGCGAAATACCTGCTTTGTTAAAGTAGGTTAGATTATTTTAAACTGAGATGGAAACATTTCCTTAAAAAAATTTCTGTTTCTGCTGCATTTTGTTAGATGTTTAAAATAGCAGAAGAAAAACAATAAAAATCAAAAGTTATAGTTTTAACTATTACAGTATCTAAACATAGTACTTCAAACAGGTGAGAAGATTAACAGAATCAGTAGTTGACTTCCAGTAACCCTTACCGAATGACAGTGTGCTTTTCCCCACAACCCCTAACCCTGCTGGCTGCCTTTCTGATCAACAGACGTTCAGGTGGTGTCTGACTTACTTCATTCCTGCCTTATCCTCATTCTGCTCCCCCTTTTTCTCCTGTTCTAACATAGAGTAGCAAATATTAAAATTGGCCTTCAATGAAACTACCTGTGCCAGTCATCAAATTCTTTTCTAACCTTTTGCCGGGTGGGGGGTAGGGGGGAAGGCGGGAAGGGAGGGGAGAGGGGTTTCTTTTTTAAGCTCACCCAGGGAGAATAACTTTGAAAG
This sequence comes from Molossus molossus, assembly GCF_014108415.1. Taxonomy (NCBI): domain Eukaryota; kingdom Metazoa; phylum Chordata; class Mammalia; order Chiroptera; family Molossidae; genus Molossus; species Molossus molossus. The sequence goes on along the minus strand of NW_023425401.1, from coordinate 31,437,117 downwards.
AAACCACAAAAATGTAATCATCAAGTCACAGCCAGACTTAGCCTGTGTTCATACTTCCTGTCCTTTTACTCCCCACCCCAACCCCCACCCCCAAACATTCACCCGCCGACACATACCTATAGCTGTTAAATATTTATATAGGCATGTGTGAATAATCCATTGTAAGTACAAACAGTTTTGAGACTTAAAATTCACCCAGCTGACTGGGCTTTACCATTGTGCTCGAAGCAAGGGCTTGACGAATCCTTTCCTTTGCTCTTTTAACCGGAGCAGAAGTGTTTGCCCTCTCGTGTCAATGATGTGCTACACGGGTGCCCTCCCCCCGCTTGTTCCTGCTAAGCAATAATGTTTAAAGAGAGAATGAGGATTACAAATAACAAACCCAGCTCTCTACATAGGTATGAGATTCAAAAATACGTCCACCCCCACCTCCTGCTCTAACCTGCATTTTATGTCTGATGGTGGAAGATGAAATAAAACTCATCTTTATCCCCCAGAGCAACTGTTGTTGGACCAAACCAATGTGGGTCCGTCGTGGCCAGCCTTGTGTGATCTCTGAACCTCGCAGATTGTCCAAGGGTTGTCATTTATACCCGGTTACTTTCCGATGGCCATTTCCAATGTCCTGAATCACCTCACTTTGTGTGTAACTGATGTGTGTTTGGTGCATAGAAATGAATTTTAATTTGGTTTCGGCGAACAGAATAAGGTAAGCAAACCTACTGCAAAGCAGGAAGCACAGTAAATATATTCCACATTTGAACGGAATATTTGAATTGCTGCCATGTGAGGTTCTCTGTGCCCGTTCCCTCCACCGTTAAAATAAATGCAGGTATAAGCTATACTGATTTTAGATATAATGTGAAAGACATGTCACCTGTAACATCAGGAGACACAGGAGTGCAGACCTACCTGTTCTTGCCTTGACCCTGTGAGACTGTGCCCTTCATGAATACAGTCAATGCTGATGCGAGAAATAGAACGGAGCATTTAATTTTTCGATTGTTTTACCAGTAAACGTTAAGCCCTTTTGATGGGACAGATCTGGGTACTTGGGCATATGACTTCTTGGAAAGAAAAGATATTTGCCTAAATGTTTTTACTAAATGTAGTGAGACCACCATGTCCGATTGGCTCTGGGAACTGGCAGGTGTTACCCAGGCAATTTAAAAATAAGTGTGAGTCGAGGTGTAAACCAGGTTTATGATTGGATATTTACAAAATATTTTTGGAGAATGATATGTATGTAGATGTATATATTTATACATTTATTCATATGGGTGCAACAGTTGGTAAGCCAGATGCTGCAGCCAGTGTAAGGACCAGCCTGGAAGTGTTCTGCCACCTCAGCGACCCACTACTAAAATGCAGCTGCACAATTTGACATTCAATAAGTAACAAATGAAAAAGCAAAACCGATCGAGTCTCCAAATACCACTTTACGTGCGCATCCCTCTAACCTTCCGAGTCTTTGAATACAACCACGCTTTTAGCTGCTTCAGGGTCGAGCCCACTGTCCTCCCTCAACACCTCCTAATCCTTGATACCCGTGTCCAGGCTCCAGTCAGCCTGACTGTGATCTAGTGCTTCTCTCTCTGACTAATATCATGGTAACTTGAAAGCGCTCAGCCGTCGTAGAAACAGAATTGGGGAGCAGCCACCAAAGAGGGGCTCTTTTGAACTAGCTCTCTGCCTGCTATAGCCACGTGGTCTTTCAGAATCTGGACAGTGACCCTGTCTGCCCTGCCTCAACTCAAGTAAGCCAGAAGGCAGAACACCCCAGGGGAGCAAATGGCAACGCCAGAGAGCACCCCTGCTTGCTAAGTGTTTTCGCAATGATTTTGTGCAGAGTTGTGCTACTAAAACGCCCCTTGTAAAGAACCTTTAGGTGGAGCTGAGATTCATAAACAGCATGCCGGTGTCGGGGAAATACTCCTTTTATGAATTAGGCAAAGCTTGTCGTTTTTTCCATGGCTTTAAACACTCAAATACTAGTCAAAACCTGTGAATATGTATACATTCTTTTATATGGATAATTATCTTCTTTATTGGTGGCGCCTCCTGGATTAGGAGGCTTCTTCCATGCAAATAAGCAGCAGAGGAAGGTCGTGCAACAAAGAACACCTTTCATGTGGCTTCACTTCTTAGCAAAACTGCTTTTCTGGAGAAGCCAATGCCCAGTTCCTGGATTGCTATAACCTTCTTTCTAATTATTTTAATTTAACTAATTCCAATGAAAGTCCCGATATAGTCTCGGTTAATGCCCACAAACAAACAGACCCACGATATACATTCTGTTCAGAAGAGCTCACCCAAAGGGTGTATGTCTAATTTTGCATTTCTGACCATGATAGAAACAGGTAAAGATATCATCATTTAGGTATCATGAGTATTCTTTTTAACATTAGCCACAGGAATTAAGATACATACAGGGTGCTCTGGGCTTTAGAAGGACCCCCAGTCAAGTTGCAAACAATGTTTTCCAGTGATTGTACCCACTTCACAACACCTCTTTTGGGCCACGACAGTTGGTATTTTGGTTTGGTTTGTGAGTCTTGGTTTGTTTGTTTGTTCAAGCACTTTCTTTTTATGGTAGAGGCATCCATTCTGTGTGAGCCCGAAGTTTTGGGGTCCTTTGGTGGTTTTTTAAAAGTGATATTGTGGTCTCACATTTTAATGTTTCCTGGAAGAACTGGCTGACTATTTATTTTAATTACTGCACGGGAACCCACAGGGTCATTTTTAAAGGACATTTTTTTTTATTGCTCATTGTTTAGTATTTTGGTCATCATTTTTTTTCCTCCCAACAGGATATAGTCTTCAAGGTAAGATTCTATTGGTTTTCCTTTTATTTCAGGATAAAAATACAGACCTTTTATTAGTTGGCAGCCCCTACCCCACATACCCATGTATTACCCCCTCCCCAACTTCCCCTCAGCGACTCCAAAAGAAATCCTCACTGATTGGGTAAACGTTTCTGTGAAATCAGCTCTGAAGCTCATCATGTAGAGGTAAAGGCAACCCCCAGACCCACAGTGTTGAGAGGCGTTAGGCATTTTAACACAAGTCTTTCTATTCGCCAACCTTCAAAATACTGAAGCCGAGGGTGTAGAAAAAAGAAAAGAAAAAAAAAAGGAAACAAACAAAATACCGAATCCTATTGGGATACTGAGAAGTGCCTGATAAGAGGAAAACATAAAAATATAGAGAAAAATAAAACAAACATTATATTTTCTAGATGTGACTCTGCTGCATTTCTGACAGCGGAAACAGAAACGCATCTCTCATGAAATCTTTTCGTAGTTACCTGATTGGAAAAGCACGCGACCCTCTGTCTTCATTGTCAGAAACATACTTATAAAATCAAAGCTCCGTTCCAGAGATCAAGCCTTTATTGTCAAACGTCAATGGATGTTGCAAAGTGTCATTTTTGAATAGAATTCACTACCTGCCTCTCTTCCATAAATTTAATATTGTTTATTCCTTCTCAACTGGTCAAATAGGAGCCCTATTACTTTTATAATTTCCAAAATTTTACTAAAAACCACCCTGGTACATTTTATATGTAGATTCTGACGAAATACAAAGTTAAAAATCACTGTGATTTGGATTGCACAGAACATCAAGGAAGGTGGTTTTAATTATGACACTTAGCTTTAAGTAACTCTGTAAAGAGTTTCACGCCCTTGGCTCCATGTGGTCCTCACAGCACAACAGAGTCCTGGAATCACAAGCCGAGAGGAACTCGAGGTCCCGCCTTCCATCGCTCGGATGGGAAACCAGGATCCAAGGACAAGTTCACTTTCCCAAGATCTATAGTTTTCCCACCTCTCCTCTTGCCTTTTCTGCTCCGTGCTCCCTATGTTGTTCCCATCTTCCAGGTAATTTCATATTAGTCCCTCACCCAAAGTCGTGTAGACGTTTAGTGCCCTGGAGCCCGGGTCTTGGCCTTCCGGCATCATTTTATTCTACCCTAATGCGCGCCTCCTCTGAATCTCTGCTGGCTCAGGGCCGTTCTTGTCCTCTTTCCTAGTTTTCAGGAGAAGAAGATACCTGTTACTGTCACGAGGCGCTAAAGATGCCTGCAAGGGTATGGGTGACGTCTTCAGGTTTATTAATAGCCGATTCAGAAGATGAAATAAACATTCTGACTCTGATCTTTTCCCCCCCTTATTGATTTGAGAGAGAGAGGAAGGGAGAGGGAGTGAGAGAGAGAGAAACATCGATGAGAGAGAACATCGATTGGCCGCCTCCTGCACGCCCCCCACTGGGGATCGGGCCCACAACCACTGAGCCACACCGGCCGGACAACTCTGATCTTTTAAAACTCCTTCTACAAGTTACATAGCAAGTGTTTAGTAAGTCTTGGTTATACTGAATGAGATAGCAAAGAGGAAAGGTAGCAGATTGGTTGTTTTTTCGGTGAAGACTGAGATTATTGTCACGTTTTGTGGAGGCCACGTGGTCCAGCAAACAGAGGACGTGCCGAACAGCGAGGAAAACCAGAGCGTGACGTCCCACTCCGCCACTTTCAACTTTCGTGGCCTTGGGAAAGTTACTAACTTCCCTGAACTATCATTTTCTTTTCTGTAAATACCGTCTACCTTCCAGAGATTTGATACGGATTAAATTAGACAATGTGTGTACAGAGTCAGGCACACAGCAAACACCCGACAATGATTTACCCTTCCCTGCCCTTCATGCCTGGCTGGGAAGTGACTGTGGCTGCTTCTCCGTTCTGTTTGAGAGTCGAGGTATTAAAACCTGATCTGTGTCTGGCTAGTTTCGCATTTTTGGCACAATCTGGAAACTTGTCTAAAGCACAAGGTGTCGTGGCTTTATTGCATTGGCCTGTGCCACACCGGGGAGCAGGCTGCACAACAGTGCCCTGCCTTCCGCTTTTCCCCTAACAGCTCACGGGTACTGAACATGGCATCAGAAGAAGAAACACAGGGTTTGTTTTTTTCTCCAGTGAAAACTGATCGTTTTGAAAAACTTTTCCTACGGTAACATGCTGTGGAATAATATTTAGTTTACTAAATGGCCTTGAGTATTTACAGAGTAAATATTTAAAATCACCAAGCTTCTGTGGCTTTCATATATACAAATGATATTCCAGGACCTTCCTCAGAATCGCTGGTCAGACTTGCCCCCGCGTTCTCCGCCTTCGCGAAGCTGTGGTCTTCTCCGGTCACAACGCAAGAGCAACGGTGACGACTCGGGGTCCAGGCATGCATGCTTCCAGATTCAAAACCAGAAGCTTTTCATCCTGATGCTTTTGATAGATTTTATGCAACTGTTAATATTTCATGATAGATGTGTTTACTATAAAATGTTTTAAATCAAGCATTTGGGACACATTTATTTTTATTTTTTTTAATTTAATTTTATCCTCACCCAAGGACATTTTTGCATTTTTATCTTCAGATAGAGTGGGAGGGAGACAGAGAGAGAAACATTGATGTGAAAGAGACTCATTGAGGGGTTGCCACCCACACAACCCCAACAGGGCCCGGGCACAAACTGCAACCGAGGTACGTGCCCTTAGTGGGAACCGAACCCGGGACTCTCTGGTCTGTGGACCGATGCTCTAACCGCTGAGCAAAACCGGCCAGGGCAAGACATATTTTTTAAAAAAAATAACTTCAACATGTTTATTGCTTCACCCCCCCCTTTTTTTTAAAAAAAAAAAAAATACATTTTTATTGATTTTTTTTTAGATAGAGGGGAAGGGAGAGGGAGAGAGAGGCAGAAACATCAATGAGAGAGAACATCGATTGGCCATCTCCTGCATGCCCCCCAATGGGGATTTGGCCCACAACCTGGGTATGTACCCTGACCAGGAATCAAACTGGCGACCTCTTGGTGCATGGGATGATGCTCAACCACTGAGCCACACCAGTGGGGCTGTGAAACACATTTTAAATTGGGTCTACAGATTACCCTTTGGGTCCCAAATATAATAGAATGAAAATTCTTTTATTGAAAGAAATACAATGACGCCCTGACTGGTTTGGCCCCGCAGTTAGAGCATCAGCCCACGGACTAGAGAGGCCTGGGTTTGATTCCCGCTACGAGCATGTACCTTGGTTGCAATTTGTCCTTGGCCCCGGTTGGGGTCATGTGGGTGGCAACCATTCGATGTGTCTCTCTCACATCAATGTTTCTCTCTCTCTCTCTCTCTCTCTCTCTCTCTCTCTCTTTTCATACCTCTCTCCCTCCCGCTCTATCTGAAGATAAGTGCAAAAAAAGTCCTCTGATGAGGATTAAAAAAAAAAAAAGTACAATGAATATTCAAAATACCTCTACTTTTGAGTAAGAGTGGCTTTCACCTATGCCTATAGTATATGCCATGCTGTGTTTGGAAAGCAATGGTTGGTAGATGTCAGACCACTGGTACCCTGATAATGGAGTCAGTCCTGACCAGGACATTCCCAGCCTGTGAATTTATCAAGGTTAAAACAAGGCCTTTGAAAGTGTAATCTCTGCCCAGCTGGTGTGGCTCATGGATTGAGCATCATCCCATGGACTGACAGGTCCCAGTTCGATTCCCGGTCAAGGCACATGCCCAGTTGTGGGCTCGATCCCCAGTAGGGGACATGTAGGAAGTAGCCAACTGCATTGATGTTTCTATCTCTCTCTCTCCTTTCTTCCCTCTCTAAAAAAATTAATAAAAACATACTTTTAAACAGGTAAAAAAAAAGAAGAAGAAGAAGAAAATATAAGCCCTTCACTCTGTCCCCAAACATGCACATACTGTAGCCTAGAATTACTTGCACAGTGACTTTTATAATGGAAGGTTCAGTCTCGGGGTTGAAGGGTGTTAAGGAAGTGGGAAAAAAATGAGAATAATAATAGCATTTTGATGCAATACTATTAAACGTGAGAAAATTGGTTTTTGGTAACATGAATAATAACAGTTATTTCCAGATGTTTAAAAAGTGAAGTGTCCAGGATAAACTATAATTTCAACTAAGTTTCTCAGAGACGAAGCTAGTAAAAGAAAAAAGGAAAGAAATAGCATGAGAGATGAACAGAATAAATTACTGAGAGAATTAACAGATCATATACTGTCAGCTCTGTAGAAAATTATTCTTTAAAGCGGGATGGCCTTCGGGTTGATCAAAACAAGGACTGTAGACATGTTATGTGTTTATTGTCTGTCTGTCTGTGTATATCTAAGTCTGTATAGCCAGTTATACTACCAGCTGGGTTACTGAGAGAAGATACTCAGAATCAACTCTTTTAGACAGGTGTGTTTTCTACCCTTTTACTTTAAGAAAAATGTGCTACTCATGTTCTTTAACAAATAGTGACTGGCTTGCTATAAAATCAAGAATTGAGTCAAGAATAGTCTATTAAGAGTTAGAATTTACTATTCACAAGTGGTCAATGAAAACCAGCTACTCCACACTGCCCTTTTTTTTTTTCCTATGTTAATAAGGAAAAATGATACAATCATGCTACTTTGTGTCCTTGGATATTCAGATTTTCTGGAGAAAGTAGTTTGAATCACTTATTCCAAACAGCGAGAGGAAGAAAGAAGCTACATAAATAGCAAATAGCTCCAAATCACTATGCAGACATGGAAATATAATAAAAATTTGGCATAAAACAGTTAAAGAATATTAAAATACAAAACTATAAGGTTAATGTCCTTTTAATTCTTTTTGCTATCTCAATGTCATATATAGTTTTTCAAATCACTTCCCCATTAGCTACTTTTTTAATTAAAAATATGACATGTCTTGTACATACACTACCAACACACTCACACACAATGGATGGTCTAAACATCTTCTGCGCTGCGTTCATAGTATTACATAGTATTACAGTTGCGTTCACTTCTAATCAACGCAAAAGTAATTAAAATCATGGAAACAAATCACTTCTAGTTAGTACCTTAACACATTTTTGCCTTAGGTTTAGGTTATAGAAGTGTTACTGTCTTCTCACTGATTTTGTTCACTTTCATTTCAGTGCGTTTGTTTTGTGTATTTCACATTTACTATTATTAGTACATTTGGGAGTTGGATACTGGAGCTACATTCTTTGAACATTCTATGTAGATACATTCTATGTAGATACATTCTTTCAACAGTCTATGCCTATGCAGATTGTTCATATTGCATATTATCTTTTTTTTTTTTTTTTTTTTTTTGGTCTTTTTACTCTGGCCTGGACAGGCATTCGGTGGAACCCATGAGTACAGACAGCTGACTGGATGAAGAAGACATGGGGGGGAAAAACTTCCATTGTTTAGATTTCTGTCAGAGAATATAAGAATACTTAATTTCTTTTTATCTCTAGGGCTTTCATTATCATTTAAATTTCATTTTACATTAATTGATCAGGGATTAGTAAAGCCATTATGCAGAAATTAGAATAAGACAAGCCAGATGGAATGAATAATTCATGAAGTCCAATTACGTTTTATTTCTGGTGTACTTTCCAACTTGCCTCTGACTTCTGTGCTATTTTGATGTGACAATATTCACTGGAAATCAAGAGTGCCATTTTAATTTATTGTATTCCCCGGATGGAAGCATTTGTATGCAGTGGGTTGTACTAATGCATTTCCCAAATAAAACACCAGTTTTAGGGCTGTTGGAATTAAATACTGGGCAATCTAGAAAATGTGGTTTATCTTCTTTGAAGGTTCAGGGTAGTAAATTGAGCCACACCAGCCCACCTGACTTAGGTGCACTGACTCTAGGTAGAGAGACTAGGGTCTTAGAACCTCGAAATTTTTCACCTCCCAGAACTACAAATCCCTTTAAAAGAAGTCTTCCCATGCTCCAGCCGCCGAGGAACCATTCAAGTATGAATTTGGTCTAGGGTTGGACTGGAAGCAGAGTTGCAGCTACAGACAATGGCCACGAGGTGGCAGGCGTTGCCTTCGGTGCAAAGGGTTCAGGGCCACCGGGACCGCCGGGGTTTGCAGAGCATCCCCGCGGGTTGGATCCCGGCAGAAGGACCACGATTGGGTTCGGGCTCCGAGCAATTCGGAAAACGTAGTCCGGCCGGAATTCCGAGCTAATGGGCAGTCGCGTCCACCTGCCTGGAATGCCTCTGACGACGGTGTCTGAAACCGCCAACCCTCTGTCCTTCCCAGCCCCCAGCCCCTTAAGAGCAACCCCCCTCCACCCCGGTATTTATTTATGCCACTGGACAGTTCTAGTCACATTAAAGCTGCGGTTCACCTTCTCGAGGACTTTCATCTCGGGAAGTTTTATGACACTTTGTGAATGTGCAAAGTTTTTAATTAGGCTCGCTAGACAGCCCGAGGCAGCAGCAGCGCCACAAAGTCTTCACGGTCTCTCTGCTTTACAGCACAACAAGCCGCTCTACTCCTTTGAAGACAATGCAGACTATGTGTACGATGTCATGTGGTCCCCCGTGCATCCCGCGCTCTTTGCCTGCGTGGACGGGATGGGGCGCTTGGACCTCTGGAACCTCAACAATGACACCGAGGTGAGCGGCGGCGCAGGCGCCCGGGCCGGGAGGGCTGGGAGGGGGGCGCAGTCGGCCTCTCCACGTCTCCCCCTCCCTCTGCAAAATCGGCCTTTTTTGGACGGACCCTCCAATTGCAGCTGGGTTACTGACCCCCGTTCTTGACTGCTCTGAAGGGAATTGGCAGATGCATTGGCCAAAAAATCATTTAATCTCACTTCATCCTTAAACCATGGCAGATGCTGGACAATTGACGACCCTTTTTTTGCAAAGAGCAAAACGATACTTGTTGACGCTTTTCCCCTAAGGGAAAGGACACACAGGCATACTCCTGAGTGGTGCCGAACATTTGGCAAACATTTGGCAAAGTAAGCTTTTGTGGACGCTGACTAGATTGGGTTTTTAAAAAGGGCGATTTGTCAGTTTTCGCTATTTGTACGATTCCTATTTTGAATTCATAAAAGATCATTCTGTTGGCTGTTTATATTCAGATCCAGATCCAGCCTCCATTTAATTTTTACAAGGTAAATAATCCTTATCTAAGATATTGACCTCACAGGCAGAATGTTCTACAATAGTTTCTAACTCAGTATTTTTTAAAAATTGGGATTTTAACGTCACATTTAGAGTACTTCACAAGTGAAAAAGAACCTTTTTCTTTTTTAAAGCAATTGACAATAAGGAAATATTCTTTTTTAAAAAATTAGACTGTGTATATATTTATGTTTTAAAATTATGTTATGTGATTTTTTCCTTTTTCCTCCCTCTCAAAATTATTGAGGTACTCGTTTGGGTATGTTCATTTTCTAAAATATATATATATATATATAAATATTCAATGTCTTTCAATCCTGGTCTCTGATTCAGGGCCGCGGTCCATAAATAAGAATGGACAGGTGAGAGAAGCAAGCGTTGCAAACTATATGTCAAGTGGAGAACAAGAGAAAGCTCTTTTGAAGTGTTTTGAGCAGGAAGCAGCTCAGCCTTTTTAATTAGGAAGCCTACAGCTGGAGGATATGAAGAGGAGCAGATCACCTAGAGTTTTTTTGTGGAGGGAGCAGGGAAAATATCCTTCAGGTGTTTTTATTGAGTCATTGTATCTTGCAAGATTCTATACAACCAATAACCAATGCCAAATTGTTATCTTTTTAAAATATTTCAATTTAAGTTATTTTTTCTTTTGGCTAGAAGGACTATGTATGTGATAAGAATAAGGGTTATGTAATAAAGCATCTTTGAAAATAATCTAAAGGCATGAATACGTGCTATGACCATTTTTTGGGGATATTGAAATGTTTATAACATTGCTTTTAATAGAAAGATGTAAGTTTCCCAAAGGTTTTCATCACTGTTGATTAAAATCATATTGCTTCTATGTGCTAGAATAAACTCATTTACTCAAAGCAACCAAACAACACACATTTTCCAGGTTGGTTGAGGAGACCCCTGTATCAGAAATCAGACTTAGTAGAGGTGACGTTTAGGTAACACCCAACTACAGTGCAATGGGAGTGTGTCCTCTGAACTCCTTAATAATTCCTATGTAACTGGTTTTGTTTTTTTAATGAGCTTTTTAGGTGAAATGAAATTTATGTTTCAACATTGCCAAACGTCATCTCCCCCCCCCCCTTCTTTTCCTCTAGGTATCAACCACATAAAAGTTTTATAACTAAACATTTAAAAGAAATCATTACTGGGCATGCAAACCATTTAGCTTTGTGGTAAACATAATTCTGCTTTCACAACAATAGTCGATATAGAGTCTGATTCAAATCCAGTAATGAACTAAACACTTTTGAAAACCCTCAAATTATTTTTGCCTTCTATCAAGTTGAGCAAGATTTTTCAAATATTTGTGAGATTAGGATTTAGATTTGTTAAAAAAGGAAGAAAGACCCTGAAATCCAGTGTTTTGTTATTATTCAAATTACTGTGCTTTTGTACCAAGTTGTCCCAACTGCTCCTATGCAAGGATAGTTTATATTCACCTAGCTCAATCTCGCAGACCTCCGCACAATGTAGTAACTGATGCTGGAGCCTTAACATGATTGAGCCTTCAACAAATGTGGAAATATTTGTGAAACTGAAATACAAGAGTAAGAGAGCCAGAGACAATATAAGGATTATTATTTACATTATAGATTCATCAACTTTTGAAACGTCATTACTGGCCAAGCTAAGAAAATATATTTTGTCATTTCCTTCATGCAGTTGATAATTTATTAGCACCTATTATAGGCTGTGATAGTCAATTTTTCATTTTACCACTTATAATATCTGTGAAAATAAGGTACTTTTAAATGGTTAGAATATTAATTGATTCATTTTGCTGCAGTACTTTATTCCAGATAAATAAAATTCTTTAAAATGGCTTAGGCATAATTTGAAGTGTATCAAAAAATCAATTATTTTCAGAGTGATTAATTTTTTATCATATTCATATTAAGATTAAACATTTTTATTCAGTTTTTGAAATTGTTCGTAGATAAAATCTGATATTGAGTAGAGTTAGGTAAAGTATAATCCTGTTTGATTTCTCCAAGTCATGGAGTTAAAACTTAATTCTGAAAATTCTATGGCTGAACCTCAGATTTGTCTTCTGAGTAGCACACTAATAATAAAATGTATTGACAGAATTACGACCCATCTAAATTCACATTGTTTTGGCCTTTGAAAGGTTTGGTTAAAAATTCAGGCTCCATCCTGCACAGCAGGTACCTTTATTGTAGAAATTGTATATTTAAAAAAATAATAATAAATGAGCTGAAGACTTTTGTCTTGTATTTTTGCTCACAACTGACATACCGTGATTTAAGCGGTAAAAGAATTTTTATTGATTTCAAGATTCAATATTAAGTTTAAACATAGATTCTTACGTATGCTGGAGCTTTTATTGCTATTTTAAAGCTAGGTATTGGGTCAATAATCTCATAGAAACAGATGGCTTCAGTTCCTGGAATAACAGAAAGCCAGGAGGGCTAAGGCCAGCACGCTCTGACCCGGCCCGGCGTGGTCATTACACACAGGTTTTAGGCAGTGTGAGCTGATCCCCGTGACCCGCTTCTTTTTCTTTTTATCTTAACATTTACCTTTTTTTAAATTTTTTAATGGCCCGTTGTCATTTCTTATTCAACATTCTCACGGAAGGCTCGGTGATCTGATCTTTATAGGAGGAAATTCCCAGCCTCAAAGACAAGACTTCCCACAGCTGAGGATGGAGAAGGAGCAGGCTCACTGAAATGCTTTTTTTAAATACTAAGGTGCTTGTAACAAATACTTTGGGTTCCATCAGTACCTTCAGTTCACTGTGATAATAATAATTATCTTAATTATCAACGTCATCAGATTTTAGGTGTTTAGTAGAGGAGCTATAAGATCTTTTCTATAAGTAGGTGCGGCTTTCTTTTTTTTTTTTTCAATCCACACCCGAGGATGTTTTTCTATCTATCTTCAGATAGAGTGGGAGGGAGGGAGAGAGAGAGAAACATCAACGTGAGAGGGACACATCGACTGGTTGTCTCCTGCCCGACTCCGGGGATGAACCTCAATGAAGGTACATGCCCTTTACTGGCATCGAACCTATGACTCATTGGTCTGTAGGCCGATCTTCGAACCACTGAGCCAAACTGGCCAGGGCACCGCCTGCCTTCTATCAGGATATTACTCTGGGGACGTTCCCAAAGGCGTGGAGCGCTACTTACATCCTGGGACGGCCAGGGGGAGGAAAAACAGAAGGAAAGAATAAAAGAGGAGAATTTGAAGTTTTGAGGTTTTGAAGTTTTTCACCTGTAAACTTTTTCTTCTTCTGATCATCCCCTCCCTGCTGAGGTTTTGAGAGACTAGTACATATTTTTTCCCCTGAAGACTCACATTAATATGACTTTTATTCCACCATACACCCCCCCCTTCTTGCCTTTTTTAGTATCCTTAATCTTAGTAAATCTTGAAATCTCTCTCCATCGATCCGTAAAGCAGGACCTGATCGTGAAGTGTCACATTCAGCTGCTGTGTTTGTTTGTATGTTGGATGTACCCCCCACATGATCTGCAGAAGTATTTATGTCACTCACTGCCCATTGATTGTGGAAAATGACTCTCCCTCTTTTCATTTTTCATTAAAGTGTCTCCTCTGTACCCCTCAGTACAGAGGAGCACATGATGTAAGAACAATGAATCCTTTTACTTCTGCACAGGGATGTATATTACTTCATGCCCACGAAGGCAGTGCTGACTCATCCAGTTAAACGTATATTTAAATTCCTGTTCAGAGATTCTGTCCTACCTCTTTGGCAGGTTCCAACAGCAAGTGTGGCCATTGAGGGGGCGTCTGCCCTGAACCGTGTTCGCTGGGCTCAAGCTGGCAAAGAAGTTGCAGTTGGGGACTCAGAAGGCCGTATTTGGATCTACGATGTTGGAGAGGTACACACACCCACACACACACACACCCACACACACACACACACTTTACTTCTATATCTCATTTAAAGACCTAGTGAAATGATTAACAAGACCTTGTTGACTCCAGTGGGAGTTTGGTGAGACTTTCCTAGGGCCTAATTTGGCCTCTGTCTCCACACACAGGACGCTGTAGGTAATGACCAGGCTCCCTGCAGGGCAGGGTTCCCATGACGCATGGCACTGCCTCCAACTTCATGAGAATGCAAGTTTGCCAAATTCATCGTGCTAACTCTGATTCTGGAATTTGTTGTTTACTTCAAAAAGTCGATTTAGTTAATATACTTCATTAAAATGTGAACTATTACTTCTGAATGAAAATGTAGCCGATTTAAAAGGCTGAGGTGAATCAGAATTTTGAGCTATTTTTATGGTGTTCATATGAAATATAGACCTCTCTGGTATATCTTGTTACTTGATACAGGGTGGACAAAAGTAGTACGTATAGGCCCTGGCCGGTTTGACTCAGCAGTTAGAGCCTCGGCCCGTGGACCAAGGAGTCTCGTGTTTGATTCCGGTCAAGGGCACGTACCTCAGTTGCGGTTCAGTCCTGAGGGCCCTGGTCAGTGTCGTGCAGGAGGCAACCAGTTGATGTGTTTCTCTCACATCGATGTTTCTCTCTCTCTCTCTCTCTCTCTCTCCATCCCACCCTTCCCACGCTATCTGAAGATAAATGGAAAAATATCCTATGGTGAGGATTAAAAAAAAAAAAAGGTAGTACTTACAGTTGTGAGTACGAAACACAGAATTTATTCTTGTATCATTATTTATTAATTATCGTATTATTTTCCATCCAAACAACTATAAACCTACTTTTGTCCCACCCTGTATGTAAAGTATTCCTGAAGATCATGGCACATATCAAAGGAAGAGACTACATCCTTGATTTCAGTAAAATCTCCTCGAATTGTTATACTATATTTAATATCATATTATCAATTGGTTGTACTGAAGCCTATCTGTTTATTTTTACTCTATAAGAAGCGTTGACAAAAACCTTCCTTCCTGACGAGGTTAAAGAGTTTTCTCCTTAAAGACAGAAAATATTGAGCTTTCAAGCAAAACAGAATAAGAGTGTTGTGTAATGTTATGTTGGCATAATGTGATTCTGACATTTGCATTCCAGCAGGCAGACACACCACATTTGAATGCATAACCGTCCTAGCCCGAGGAGTGCTCATAATGCCTGGTAGTTGGGCTTAGCTGCTCACACTGAGAAGCGTTCTGCATGGTTTCATCCATCAGCCCTCTGTAACTTTGGCAATCCTCCAGGGTTCTGCAATGGAGCTTTGGATGATCTAGTATATACTGCTCTATGGGAAAGTTGATTGTGTTGAAACAAACTAAATGGTGTTGTTTTTGGAATTAAAAAAGACATTCTGCCAGAGACAGAAATGGAATGACTTTAGAAACAGGCGTTTTCTATTTTGGAATGTACAACTCTAAGTAAAAGAACTGGAAGAATCTCTCAGGTTTACTGCCTGTTTTCTGTTTCATTAGACACCCACTTAACTACTCCTGATGCCACAGGCTGAGTCATTCCAACAGCAACAAAGACTGTTAATATTTATCCGTAGTGTTGAAGATGCAAACGGTCTGGTGACCGCTGTCGCAGTTTGGAGTCTTTGGGAAAGAGAATACCCTCTGAATCAAAAATATTGCCAATTGTTTTATAGCAGTATTTTTTTCAATGGATACTCTTTATATTCGGTGCATCTTTTTATTGGTCTTCATCACAACAGAAACAAGTACTCTTCATCGGTTAATTTACTAAAAAATTTTTAAAGCTAACTAAGAAGGAGAATATAAAGAAACAAACAAGGTTTCTTCCCCCCCCCCCCCATTTCTTTCTTTCTTTCCTTTGTTTATAACAAGTGTAATTGTGGGAGAGAAATAGATGTGGAGACATGCTCAGAGATGAAATGGTAGAAAATAGATAAAATTAAAAAACCTTGCTTATACACAATGTCTCTTAACTCTTCTAAGATTATATGCAATATTATTTTATCCAAGAGGGCTGAAAAGCAGAACAGGTTCACAACCTAGTTTATTCAGAGACAGGCCTTTTGTAAAGTATGTATGTTGACCACAAATATTATATACATAAATATATTTAGTACATATATTTGTGGTTTCATATATTATATGTAATATACACACATATACATATATACATACACACACTATCTTTATGAATAAGAAAACACAAAACATATATACAGAATTTTTCTGTGATAAAGCGATTTTATACTTTGTGGACAGAATTACTTGAATATGTCTCATTTGGGGAGTATAAATGATTTTGCAAAAGTTGCTTTGGCTGAGATGTGGCTGCAAAAACTTCTTGCTAGTTTGCTATCATCATTTCTAAATTGTAAAGTGTTGTTACACTCATATTTCTACTATTATACCGGCAGGTCAGGCTGGTTTTCATTTTTCGTATTATTGCCCTTACTTTTCTAAGTGATATTACAGACCGTAGAAATGTCTGCAACTACGGGCCAGTCTGGCCTATTGTCTGGAGTCTAGACAAGCTATAGAAAAATCTCTGTGACATATAATGGGCCAAACAATTTGTAGGGTTGTTTATTCCTACAAATTCACCACGAGGGGGGATAAAGAGATACCATTTTATTGAGAGTAGGTAATTTTATAATCTTCTAGCCCTTCTCTGAATGACCAAAACTCAGGATGGGCTTAGACATTTGCACAGTTCTCTCCGTGTTGTTTGATCACATATACAAAGCAATCTACAGCTCAGGAAAACTCAGTCTTAACAAGATAATTTTGTCTTAACCATAGTTGTTTTCTTCAGTATTTTTGTACGGTATTTACAAATTTACCTCATATTGCTCGCTGGGGAAAAATAAAGGGAAGGGGATCCTTCTCTCGCTGCTGGTGGATCCTCTTCTCGCTCTCTGAAGGGCAACTCTGTAGAGGCTCCCGGTCCTGAAGGGAAAGATGGCTTGTCCACGGCTGGTGGACAGCCCGGCAGACGCCTTCGTGGGCAGATGCCGCCATCGCTCTCAGCACCACGGTCTCCTCCAGCAGCGTGGCACTGACAGAGCCGAGCTGTGCCAGGAGAGAGGGGCACCCAGCCCTCCACGCCGCCTGGATGCAGAAGGCCAAAGTGCCTTCCCAGCAGGCTGGCCCGCTCAGAACCTGAGGTCAGCTCTAAGGCTAGGGGCGAAGGGGTTTGAGCAGGGAGTGATTTAAAAACAGAGGCAGGGAGCGAGAGGAAGGGGAACAGTGTGGCATGGAGGATCAAATTGCTCGGAGACCGTGCTTCCATGATCTGTGTTCAAAGTTGGCGCGCTGGTCCCCGTAAAAACCAAACCCCTCGCTAGGGTCATGCCGGCCTTTAGACGGAGAACCTTGTTTTGTGGAGCCCTCTAGGAAAGGAGATGAAATGCTTTTAAATAAGCCCTATAGTTAAGTTACGCTATATAAAAAGGTAACTGGTAGTCTTTAGAGTACACTTTGTTGATCCGTTTTCCTTGGACCGCAAACAGTGGGGAGGTGTCTGTAGGAAGACTTCCCACGTGAGTTCTCCCGCGGCCGAGTCCACTGAGGCTTGTGTTAGGCTGTGGGGAAAGGAGCAGGCGGAGCCCTGTGCTGTTCCTGTTCCCGGCGTGCACCCGCTGCAGCCTCGTGCACCCGCTGCAGCCTCGTGCACCCGCTGCAGCCTCGTGCACCCTCTGCAGCCTCGTGCACCCTCTGCAGCCTCGTGCACCCGCTGCAGCCTCGTGCATCCGCTGCAGCCTCGTGCACCCTCTGCAGCCTCGTGCACCCGCTGCAGCCTCGTGCATCCGCTGCAGCCTCGTGCACCCTCTGCAGCCTCGTGCACCCTCTGCAGCCTCGGGGGCTCTGTCCTTAGAGGATCCCTGAGCTTGGTTTGACGCTCTGCTGTCATTTGTCTTGCAATTGTTAAAAAAAAGTTTTTAGCCCTGGCTGGTTTGGCTCATCGGTTAGAGTGTCGGCCTGCGGTCCGGAGAGACCCGGGTTCGGTTCCCGCTGAGGGCATGTACCTCGGTTGTAGTTTGTCCCCGCCCTGGTTGGTCGTGCGGGTGGCAGCCGCTTGATGTGTCCCTCACATTGATGTTTCTCTCTCTCTCTCTTCCTCCTGCTCTATCTGAACAAAGAATGAAAAAGTGTCCTCGGGTGAGGATAAAAAAAAAAAAAAGTTTTTAACAAGGCACCCCCATTTTCATTTTGCACTGGGCTCTGCAAATCAGGTAGCCAGTCCTGTCCGTGAGAACATTGCTTTTAAGACCACTCACCATGCAGATCCGAAATGGCAAATGTTGGCCTTGACCTAGACCACTACGAAGAAGGAGAAGTCTTAAGAAATGTGGCTAAATGTAGTATATGCCACATGTTCTTCTTCTTATTACCTATTTCTTCAGACTGTTTAAAAGTAGTGAATTAAAATAGCAGTGACTTTACATTATAAACATCATGAAGCCAATAAAAATGAGCTGAAACCATACTGAATATTCTGATTCTGCCCACAACCCTGTTTTGATCACATCGTAATTTTAACTGAAAGTATAGGAGAGTTTTGGCAAAGGCCTCTATGATGCCTACTACTTGTGGAGTGGGGAGAGACAGCCTTTCTCTGTCCACTCCATCGTCAAGAACTCCCTGAGCCCTGGCCGGTTTGGCTCAGCGGTTGGAGCGTCGGCCTGCGGTCCTGAGAGACCCGGGTTCGGTTCCCGCTAAGGGCACGTACCTCGGTTGCAGTTTGTCCCCGGCCCTGGTCGGTTGTGTGGGTGGCAGCCACTCGATGTGTTCCTTTCACATCGATATTTCTCTCTCTCTCTCTCTGTTCCTCTCTCTCCCTCCCACTCTACCTGAACAAAAAACGGAAAAGTGTCCTCGGGTGAGGATAAAAAAAAGAACTCCCTGATAAGAGGCTTCTATGACCACCCATGGAGACATCACCATTGCAGTCCAGGTGGACGGGCCTACGGGTGAGAACTCACTCTACTAGCAGGGACTGCCGAAAGGGACCCTGGAGTCACCGGTTGTTAGCAGTTGTCTGCCGCACCTCCCGTCCCAGCTGAGATCCCAGCAAAGTGTCCCCACGATCGTGCCCTCCCCCAGGATGTACAATGATCCTCTGTGACTTTTAAGATGATGGCAGAGAACAGTGGCTTGAATCCAGATTTACTGATACAATTTATTATGAACTTCCGAAGGGGTAAACAGAGGATTGCATAGGAGCTCACTGAAATCACCCGATTGAGTTTGTCCACCACCTTCCCCCCCCACCTTTTTTTTTTTTTTTTTTTTTTTACATTGAAATGGCAAAGTCATGAGTAATATCTCCGGGCCTATGACTCACCAGGTAAAATATAAAACAGCAGTGTTTTCAGGTAGGCCACACGATGCTTTGTTTATATAGCACACATTTTTGGTTGTTTGATTTCAGCATTGTAGCTGGAAAATATACTGTAGGCACTTATTTTCACAGATAGGGGTCTATTCTCTTTGCAGAGCAGGTGCTTAATTCCCATTAGCATAAATGGAAGTTATTTAAAATCAATGAAAGACAGAGGCGACCCCTTGTTTATTTGGCTATAATTTTATTCTTTTTGTGCACCTTAAAAGTTACTTAAATGGCCAGTGTTTGCGTGCACCATTCAAAATTGTCTAAGATCTAAAATAAGAAATGAGCCTAGCTCTTGAATAAGTTTTGAGGATTTTTCTCTCCAAACTATGGCACTGCAGTCTGTTTGTTTTGGAGCTGAATGATTCCATTCAATTAATTGAAACGCGGGTAAGATAACAAGTCATAAATTAACTGCAAATATAACCTGAAGATGTCGAGCGTTATTTTGCTTCAGAATACACGCGTAGAGAGCTGTTAACCATGGCTGAATTTTTTTTAATGAGGTGTGAACACACATATTCTAAAGAATTAGACACAAAAATTACTCACTGCCGTGGCTCCTTCACTGAATAGCAGGCTTTTCCATATAGGTGGAGCTGATTTTAATAGCACATGGGCCAGTGGGTATAGAATGATTCACGTGTCCCGATGACGGATAGTCATCCCATCTGCCTGTCGTCCCTGCAGATGTGTGCGGAGGGAGAGTCGCTGCCGCTGTGAGCGTTGGGTGCTGTCAGACGCAGCTGTCATAAATGTCCCCTCACCAAGGTGTTTGCTGCTTATCTGAATTACTTAGAATGCTGTTTGCAGCTCTGGTTCTGAAGGAAGCCGTTTATCTTCCATCTCCTATTATTTCGTTTTCCATTAACCTCTTCCAGGGGAGATTTTGTTTTCAGTTGTGAAAAACACACAGAAGTTTCAAATCCCTGACTGTATTCCTGCAGTGGTCAAAAGAGAAAATTCTGAAATCGTGTTCAGCTTACAGGAGAATTTGGAAAATAAAATGTCAACTTAACATCTGTGATTTGGGACATGAGTAGATGCTCCAGCCCCGGCCTCGCGTGCTCAGCATCCCCCCCACTCATTCATTATCCACGAGAGCACTTGTTGGTCTTTGCCTTTTCACCCCGAACTCGGGCAACGTTTCAGATAACCTTGTTGGATAAGACTGTTTGGGGGTCAGTCATTTTATTACAAGTGTCAATAAACACAATAAAGTTCACACTCGTCCGCGTATTAAAAGGTCCTTGAGAAATTCTTAAACAGGAAAAACGCGGGTGAATAGGAGAGAGCCAACGTGACTGCTGAAAACGTAAAGCATGATTTCAGTGTTTGTTGAAATATGTTTTAAAGCTGAAATGAAACGTTTATTAGGAATCCCAGAGGAAGTCCGGTCTAGGGAATGCAGTTTAGAAGGAGGGTCGAGGTGTAATGTACAAGGGCCCCGCCCGAGGGCTCCCGGTTCTCATAGCCCCTGGAAAGACAGTCGAGATTGGTGGCATCCCTTCTGCACTGTAAACAGCACTTTGCTGTAGCAGCAGCCGAGAAACTGGAAGTGCAGGGAGCTCAAGAGGATTTGAGTGACACAAAATAAATACAATACATTTATGGGTGTAAGTGGATTACACGTAAGCAATCATCGTTTGCTTTGCGGAACCCCTTGGCGTTTTCCAGTAGGACAGGGCCTCCATCGGTTTTCCACAAGAAGTTTGTGCCCCGAATATAAATAAAGCCCCTCCGTGGGGAAGGGGGTACATGGAACACAAAATATGAAGTTAAACTGAGATTTTTGTGGTTAATTCAAGTAGGAGTTCCTTAATGAAAAAGAACTGCGCTTGAAATCGGGTTGGTTATTATGCTTTATGAAGGCCATCATTACCTGCTGATGAAGAAGGTGATAGCATGGCCGGGCTCTGGCAGCCTCCAGGAGAAGGGGCTGGAGCTGGGCTCAGCTTACCTAAGTCCAGCTATAATCACCCCAAAAGCTTGTGTTTCTCATTAAGTGAGTGTGGCAAGATGCTTGAAGGTCTTTGCAGTACCAGCTTATTCTTCCATGAAGAAATACTATTTTCTTCTTTAGCTGATGAGAAGCACTGCTTTTGATGTTCCCTCTGTAGGAAAGAAGACTTTGGCATAAACTAGTCCATCAGGCCAGATGCCTAGATAAAAACCCAAAATGCATATACTTGGCTCTGCTGATAATATCTAGATATCTGATGTCTGAGAAATAAAACATCAGAATTCTCAACTGCACTTTTCAGTTTTTGCAGTTTGTTACAGTCACTGTGCAGTTAAGTCAGAAAGCACAATGGCATATTTGTATGGGCAGCTTTAGGGTGCTAATAAATATAATTACATAAAATATGCTACTTTGAAATAATATATTAATTCATTTCCTTGTCATAATAAATCACACGTATTCGAAATGAAATAATTTGGTTAAAAAGTAAGATTGCAATTTTAGCATTAACTTTATTTCTTCTAGGAAAAGTGCTTAATTAAAAAATGAAAAGAAAAAACACTATTCCAATTAATGTTATAATTATTCATCTTATAGTGGATGTAGTTGCAATGGCTTTCATTTTGATAATTATATATGTAAAAGACCATGATTAAACTGATTATTATATAAATACTGTGCTTATTCAGGTAGCATTAGTTTATAAAAATAGATTTATAGAATTAATATCTTTTCAAGCCACTTTTTTTTCTTAATTGATAAGAAAATACTTATGACTTTTATGTAGTATGGAGTAGTTGATCCAATGAAAAGAAAACCCTAATATTTAATTTTATAAAAACCAAATTATTGTGTGCACAGTAATTTGCAATAGTCAATGAAATTCATGTATTCCCATTTTGGTGGCAAATGGCCTATGAATATAAACCTTCTGAAACAACTGCCAGTTTGTATAATTAATCATCTTCTATGCTTCTTCCGTGGTTTCAAACTGTCATCTTCAATAGCAGTTTGGATTTTGAAGCAGTCGCTAATTATAGTGTTAATTTTTTTATGGCTGACAAAATTGTGTTTAGTTTTAGAATTTCGAAACGGCTGAATTTTATCTTGAAAAATTGCTGCTTAGAACTGTAGCCTCCAATCACAGCTGAGACCAGCAGAGCACAAACTGCTGCAGTCATCTGTGAGTCCAGATTGACACTGACCTGGGTGGAAGCGGAGGGTTGTCTGTCTCTTCTGTGTGTGTGTGCTACATATATCTAAAACAGAAGAAGAAATCAAATATCTGCTTAGGAAGGTCTGCATGAATTTTTGAGAATGTCAGCTGAAAGAACATCTTTTACATTCGAGAACATGAATTATTTATCATTTTGAGAACCTCAAAGCTGAACATTATAGAAACATTTCTCGCTCTTACTTTCTTGGCCGGTTCATTCCCTGAGATCCGTCTCCTCGTGGCCAGCCAACAGTTTCTCAACATGTAGATGAAATCTTTTATGTTTATTTGTCTTAGCACTAAGGACCCTTAAGTAACAAGTGAACGTCTAGTATCCTAAAAACTAGCCACCCTTTCGATTCAGGGGAACAAAATCACTTTGGCAGACTTCCTTTGTTCAATCTCACTCCCCAGTAGAATTTCTCATCTTTAGAAATTAGAAACATACTCAAAGTGGAAACTTACAATTGTCTTTTTCATCGCCACATCCTGGTCTAGCACAGTGCCTGGCACAGAACAGGCGCCCAGTGAATATTTGGGTGAATGAAAGTTTTACATGTGAAAACTGAAGGTGAAGGGAAAGCTTAGTTGTGTGAAGCATTCAGAATGCAGCCTCCAAGTTGGCTATAGGTTAATGGATAGGAAAAATAAATCCATTTAACTGTATTTGCACAGGAAAGGATATATAGAAAATACATTCAGAAAAGAGTGTTTGTCTTTCCTTCCAATCTCTCTCCCAGTCCTTCTCCCCTCCTGTGCTTGTAAAAGTGAGCAATTGGCCACTAGTGTAATGAAAACCTAACAGTTGATTCAAATGGTTATCAAACCACTGGAAAAATGCTGCCTTTTCATTGTGCTTTTTTTGGACACTATAGATATGGTAAATCATGAAATACATTATAAAAATACCTCTCTTATGCCCAAACATTCAGTAGAAGGGAATGACATTTCTTTTATTACCTTAGTAAATGTTTTTAAGGTGTTTGTCAATAAGCCCTCTCTTTGTCAACACTGCTTCAATGCAGTGGTGGCTAGAAACTTACTAGCAAGCCTATAGTTGATAATATCAGGAAGAGGCGGAATATGTGTTTAGTCCGCTAATGTGACAGATCAGCTTGAGTAGCACATACTTTTTCATTTTCCTGTCATTTTCTTGGTCTTCGTGTTATGGAAAAAGAGCGGTAATTTAAGTTGAAAAAGTTTACTTTTCATTATTGCCCATAAACCAATGTTGTTAGCATTTCCCCCATCTTTCAGACAGAGAAATAGATTGCTCCAAGTAATAGGAAAAAAAAATGCTTAAAAGATCTCTGAAGAAAGGAGGGTGATACAATTTTAGTACAAATGTGAACAAGATCATCTTTTAAGCTTAGTGAATTCACTCTTCTTCAGTTGTGTGATTTTTTTTCCTTCACAAGTAAAAACTTCTAAATTTTGTTATGCTTCCTATAATGCTAAATTTTAACATGAAGAATATTTTTGAGGGTTCATTTTTTTTTTTTTTTTAAGTATAGTGTTTAACAGTTTATTTCCTTCGATGTTTGCCGGCTTATTGAAATTGATATAGACCCATATTTGTTACTATTTACTTTTGACTTTTATATCCTACCTTTATTTCTTTCCTTAATTGGGTGGTAATGGATTTTTTAAAAGTGTTGTTCGAACAAACATGCTATAAAAGTCAACCACTCATTTAAAAACGCAAGGAAGAGATTCAGGCAGAGAGATCTCAAGCTTCATGGGCGGAGGGAGGAGGGTTCCCTTAGAAGGATTTTCAGATAAAAGAAATTCTTTCTTAATCGAATATAGTCGGATATCATCAGGCTACTATAGGGTAGCATGCTGCCGAATTTCACAGCAATTTTAACCCGCTGACCGGTTAATAGCAGATGCTCCAGAATGGAGATTAATGTAACTTCTACTTTCTGGACTTTCCCTAAACTTGCTGTAAACACTGAGTTACCACACAGTGTATCTTTTTGCGGTAGAACACTGTAGTACATTTATGCCTCCTGTGTACTGCGCTCTGGCTGGGAATGTGGGCCCGTGGTTTCATCCATTGTTACAGTGATGCTGGCCTCTCCCAGGAGTTAACTGCAGTGAGCTGTATTTATGTGACCGAGCGTGCTCCGTCTTTCCAGCGGCTGTTTCACTGCTTCTTACCTCCCACTTTGCTTCCATCTGTGTGTGTGGCAAAGGGAATTGCCCTAAAAAGTATAGGCTTCCTCTGAACACAGACGTGCATTTGTATACCAGTAACTCCACGATCCCCTGAATTGGGGTGCCATTAGTAACTGTACTTTTAAAAAAGCTTTTAGAGCTTAAAGGGGTTTAGCAGCGGTTCTGCGGAAACCCACGTTCGCTTCCTTGGTTTCCGTAAATGCACTAACAACAACAACAACAAAAAACAACCCAAATGTGTATTAAAGTGAAAAGGTCATTTGCAAGATACATTTCTAACAGAAAATTTTCATACTTAGGTTACAGTGCTGCAGGAGATGAATTGTGCATCTCTTTGGAATTAATGGTTAACATAATCATCCTGGGCTTTTTTTTTTTTTTTTAAATGATTCCGTGTTATTGAAAGATTACAAAGATGCTGAGGAACCACACACCCATGCAATATTTATCCTGAAGCCTAGAGCCCTGCTCACGTTAATGTGTGCAATGTATCTGAGAAACCAAACTGAAATGATGGAATACTTTTCTGTCTTAACTATGAAAAAAAATTTTTTTTTAATTCTCCTACGTTTATACTAAGCAGTGCCTGAGACATATTTTCAACCAGAGGAAGCCCAGCCTTGGGCTGGAAGGCATGAGGGCAGATATGGCAGCTATTTAAAATCAGCTGCTAGGTACTATAAAGCCTTTAAAATTACGAACAAATGAGGGAGGCTTGACCGGGACTGTTGAGAATGGGTAGCCAGGTGCTTTTAAAAAGGGACACATGAATGATATGTGTGTGTAACCCTGGTCATAAAAAGTCATTTGATTTTTATAACAGCATGTTCAGCGGTTACAGGCCTTCCGACTTGAGCTAAAAATGTAAAATCCGCCGCAGAAAGTGCTGTAACAAGGAGATCGCTAGACACAGCTGCATTAGTCATATTTGAAACATAAAAAATACGTATGTATACGTGTACATAGGTGCATGTTTACAAAGAACAATGATACCTTAGATCTGATTTTTAAGGTGAGCAATAAAAAGTAATCTGACAGAATTTGTCTTGTGATCTGGAAAAAACCCTTCCCCACACTGAGGTCATGAACTTAACTCTGATCGAAAGTGTGACCATTTAGGAAATGATATACGTGGGTTTTTTAAAAAAATGAAATGTGATAAAATCTAAGCAATACTTCTAAAAAATGCAGTTCGATACAGGTGAAGAGAAGAAAATGAAAGGATGAAAAGAGAAAAGGAAACAAAAAGAACAAATGGAGGAGAGAGGAATAGGCATTAAGAAGGAAAAACTACATCATTTATTCGGGGTTTACAATGCGCCAGGGACTGTGCTAAGCTCTGTTTTGGGTCATACTTACTATTCACAACAGCCCTAGAAGATGGGTCTCAAATGCCTTTCTCACGAACGAAGAAGTGAAGATCAGAGATGTTACTTTTCCTAAGGACACACAGCAAATACGAGGCAGAGCTGGGACAGAACACGTGATCTGACTGATATCCGAGATGGGAAAAGCCAACCCTGTTCCATTCTCCAAATCCAGCCATTCTGCAGCCTGTGCCTCCCTTGAAGAGCAGGAGAAGCTCAGGCAGGACACCCAGTGGTTAGACTGATGAGCTACTTGGGGACGGGGCGGGGCAGCGTCCAGGGGAATCTTCCAGTTCACTCAGGCAGTGGGGAGGGGACAGATCCATGACACAGCCTCAGAAATAGTGGGGAGGAAAGGGACTAAAAGAATCGATTTTTATGAATTTTCCCACAACTTTTGCACTTCTTTTTATTAAGATGAGCTTTTGTTTCCCAAGAATCTTAGAACATTAATAGAATCTTTTAGTAGGTCATTCAAACACACATCACTGTCTGCCTGCTTTCTGCCCTGGTATGCTGGCAGTTCTTAAAAGGGCGGGGCTTCTGATGGCCCCACACAACCAGAACAACGTGTGAAAGTTACGCTGTCTTTAGCAAATCATTCAGCATCCTGTACTTCTATTTCCTACCTGTTAAAAAGAGGTCCGTACCCTGTTCCTGCACGTCCCCACATCAAAAACATTAATTCTTAAAGAAAACGAAAGCCAAACCACACAAATGATTGATAACTTTCACTTACATATCATTTCTTAGAAGTGTTCAATCTGGGCGACAGTTTGAAGAAGAAGAATGTATGACTATTCCGTGATGAACTCATGGCGTTTTCTTAGATTACTGTTCTCATCCTCTCCACATCTCTGTTGATAAATGGGTCAGACACCATCATCCCCATTTTACAATCCAGGCAATGGGAGGTTAAGTGGCTGGCCGTCACCAGGAACCAAGATGAGAGAGAGCAGGACGTGTCTCCAGTTCAGATCTGCGGTTCATTTTACCTCCTCCTCACGGCCAAATTGCTACCTCAGAAACTACCTTTTTGGTCTTGGCTGTAAAAATCGGGTCATATCATATCTATAAAGGATGGTCCCTCATAGAGCTAAGATTTTATTATCTCAGGAATCAGAGTCCTGAGTGTTTGAGGCATAAATATGCTTTATACATTCAGCAGAATTTTAGAAAACAGTCACCTAATGGGGTTGGGGGTGGGGAGAGAACCGCCACATATGAAGCAGGGGGAAAATCTGAGTCATCCTGACCTAGGATGTGGACTTCGGCCAATGAATCTGAAGGAGGAAAACATTTCCAGATCCAGTTTGGTTCAGTACAATACTGGACAATTTTTAGGAGTCCTTCCTTAGGACGTAACTATGGGCTGTTTTCCTCACGGAGCTTCCAATAGATGTTTTAATTGATTGAAGTTAATCATCACCATTAGAAACTTGTGCATATTTTTTCTATCACAAATGTAAATTCTCTGAAAATTATTTTAAACTGCTGTTTTCAGGGGGGAAAAGTCAAAGAGGGATGCTCTAGATTTAGTCTTTAATGCCTGGATGGAGACTCGGAGATGCTGAAGCCATGCCATTAATATGCCATTGGCTTCCTGCTGTTTCCTTGACACACGACACCGACCAGGAAATGTTGCAGTTGTCACTGGAAGAAGGTACATTTTAGGCTCTTCATATTTTGAATGTCAGTGAAGTTTTAAAAAAACATTCCTATGCCAGTTTTCACACATTTTGATGAATTATTTTTCATCTGTATTTCATAGTCGTCATATGGCAAAGTGATTCACTGCTGTATCTTCAGTTCTTAGCATAGTACTTGGTGTGTAGTTGGTACTCAGTCCATAATGATGGGATTGTGCTAGTTAGAAGGACATAAAAGCAGAGTTTTTCTTTAACTAAAAAACATGAGCAAAGATTTTTCGTACTTAACGATTGAGGTGTTATTGGATTGAAAGTCTCAAATGCATTTATGCTCATGAGACTCCTTTCTAACAATTTCTAATCAGAGGAGACCCGGTGAGAAGAGCCCGGAACCGCCAAGGGCAAGGAGGCCGACGCGGCCAGACAGATGCTGTTACAGCCAGCGCTGTGAGATGTCGCAGGTCGTGCTTGTTAGGACACCTGCTTGGCCTTACCTGCAAGGACTTCAGATGCCAAAAACGATTACTTCGATTACTTCGGGTGTGGGGACAGCCTGAGACATTCACACATTCAAGCTAAGATTATACTTAAAGTGCTTCCTGATGGTGATATTTAATTCTAAAAATGGGGCGGTCTGCAGTTCACCTTCTAAATCTTACATTACAATCATCTTGGGTTATTTTAACAGTCAACTAGATGAGAACATATAAGAGGATAAGGTAGGTCAATTCAGGTTTCTGGAAGCATCTGTGTTTTTATTGTGTTCAACTCGAATTTTTTTTGTGTGTGTGAAACAAAGCAAACTAACATTTCTATGTTATTTATGATATTCTACAGAGGGAAATAATTGACAGAACAGAGTTTTGAAAAAACAAACTTCTAATATTTTCCCAAACTAAGTGAAAAGAAGTCAAGATACTTTAGAATACTGAGAAATATTTTGAGAGGGGTAATCTATATTTTTAAAGACAAGTATTAGGCCCTGGCTGGTTTGGGTCAGTGGTTAGAGTGTCGGCCTGAGGTCCAGAGAGATGTGGGTTCAGTTCCCGCTAAGGGCACGTGCCTCGGTTACAGTTTGTCCCCGGCCCTGGTTGGTCGTGCGGGTGGCAGCCACTCAATGTGTCCCTTTCACGTGGATGTTTCTCTCTCTCTCCCTCCCACTGTATCTGAACACAAAATGGAAAAAATGTCCTCGAGTGAGGATAAAAAAATAAAATAAATAAATAAATAAAGACAAGTATTAGTATAGTACTATTGTTTCCAACCCTGTGGGGAAGGTCAAATGTAGTTCCACTATAGAGTATTTTTGTTTGTTATCAGAAACATTTAAATTTAATACAGTTTATTTTGGAAAAGTTAGATGTGCCACTCTGTATGTCGTAAATGATACTCAGTTTTGTCCCCAACTATATCTGGGCATCAAACCTTCATGTTACATAATCTTTATTAGTATTGTTTCTTAACTGTCTTGCTATTATTAGTACATGGTACTACATGAAACTATGTAAACACATTTACCTATTTTCTTATTTTAGTGTATGGTTTCTAGATGTAAATATCAATAAAGCATTACATATGGCATCATATGTTAACTTAAATTTGTACCAGCATAACCAATATATAGTGTTATGTTTGTGGGAGCCAAACTCCCAGAGCATATTGATCTTTATGGACAATAGACTATGTATTACTAGTGAGACCAGCTTTTTCTCAGTATTTAAAGTTATATAAGTTAGGAGGTGCTTTAGCTTTAGCTTGGTCCTCACCTCATATGAGAAAAAGTTATAAATACATTATCGTGATTACTTTTTGTCTATTGTTGGACTTTTGGTTTGTGGTTCTTTTTTGGAGGGACTTGGTCAAGAGTTGGAAGAGAGAAAAGAAAAAGTGGACCTATTGTCTCAAATAGATCTGATACCAACCCTTTCCTTTAGTTTTTTGTTAGCTCTTTTGTATCATTCATTCTAAGGACTTCATTTCCCCAATGCAGTGTTTTCTAAAATTGAGGAGAAAAATGAATAATAGCAGAACCTAGGAAAAGAGCTCAAAGCAGGAAAATGGACTGAGTGAAGAGGAAACAGTTGTCATTCAATACTACTGTGAACTTATGTCTGCCTAAAAACAAATATGGATTCATTTCAGTAACTAAGGAAGTATTTAACCATTCAAAAACTCATTCATGTGACTAAATGAGAATTCTCATTGGTACAGCATTTCTGAAAATAGGTAGAACTTACTCCCCCCTCCACTTGTATATTATTTCCAGAATTATATTCTTGAAACATGTAACCCTAGTACTAGAACACTAATTGAAGGACATCCTTTGTAGAATGATGACGCCACTCTTTAATAAGTTGTCTTGGACAGGTAGCATCTGAGAACATCATCCCCTATAATAAATATTTTAAGTTCTAATTGTTTTGGCTCTATAGAGTGGATAGTTTTTCAACTGTGGAAGTCAACTCAAACCTTGGATTTATTTGCTTCCTCATTTTTACTTTGAAAAATATATATTGATTGGGATGAATGTGTGTTATTAATGTTTATAGAAAATGTGGATAGCACATTTGGCACTAGTACCTATAGAGATGGATGATACCATTTTATAAGGTAATCCTCCAAGAAAATGGCTCTACACTCTAAATCAATTTTATTCTATGCGAAAACCATCGAGACTTCTACTTGACCCTGCTTCTCATCTTCAAATCATTCTCTTTTCTATTCCAAACACTTGCCTGGTTTCTCTAAGCAATTCATTTTTGGAAGCTTTGTAGAAAAATTGTTATCCTTTAAATCAGCTAACAAAAATTTCTACATGCATTTCATATTGTGTGGGGGCAATTTTCTCTTCGCTAAATTGTGCACAGAAGAAGATATTCTTCAGGAAATCTTATAAATCCCTCTTTTTGGTGCATCAGTATAGCATACTAGCTAGGGCTGTAAATACTGAAACCAGATGACCTTGGCATTGATATTGCTAGCTCTGCGACCCTGGTAAGATGATTTAACTTTTCTGTTCCCTGATTCCTTCTGTAAAATGAAACCCTGTATTACTCTACATAGGATTGTTGTGAGGAATGAGTTAATACATGTAAACTCCTTAGAACAGAACTCTCAGTAAGTTGTAGCTACTATTACTGTTATTCATAGGCATCATATAAGATGTTGCTGGAAAAGCCGAAGCATTATTTCACAGTAGTAAGATTCTTTGTATATGTAGCTAGATGTTTGTCATGTATATTAGCACATTAGTAACACTGTTAAAAGAAGGATCAATAGCACTGACTCAGAAAGACAATCCACAGTTACTTCAAAATCCTAGTCAATCAGGTAGTTTTTGTTTGCTGTGTTCACTGTGCGTCTGGTTTGCTTAGGATGAATGTTCATTACTAAAAGTGCTTTAACATGGCTAACTATCCGTAATAGTGTAGTTTACGCAAGTTTTTAACGTTTTTCAAAATTACGTGAACGATCTTGCTTCTGAGAGTGACAGTGGTCCCTCACGTTGCCACTTTCCCAGCGTCGCTTCAGAATTCCATCGGACTCGAGAGGATCTGGTTCCCTTCACCTTCCAAGGGAAACGTCAGCTCGGGGTGGAACAGTCATGGCTTTTACTCATCAAAGATACCTCGCTCACCATTCCCCGTTCATTTCCTTCGCAGCTCGCAGTCCCCCACAATGACGAATGGACCCGATTTGCCAGGACCCTGGTGGAGATTCGTGCGAACAGAGCTGACAGCGAGGAGGAGGTCACCGTGGAGCTGTCTGCCTAGTGGGCGTGAGCCGCCACCCCAGCCCCCTTCGCCGCCTCAGCGTCTGCAGTCTAAAGTCCAGCGTGTTCAGTGTCCCTCCAGTATCAGTATTGCCGTGACATTTCGGGTGCCATCTTGTGCCAGCTTTGCTCCAAGTATTCCAAATGTATCCCACCCACTAATCCAAAATTCACCAGCTATCTTTATATTTCTGTCCCAAAAATAAAAGGGGGGGGGGAGCAGACCTTTACGGGTTTAGTTGTTGCCTTTTAACTACTTAGTAGCTGTATTTAATAGCTGGAAACCTCTGGTTAAATTTGTGCTTACATGCACTTCTGGCATAGTCCTATTAAATCCATATGAAGCCAGATATGATTAGGTACAGATGTGTGCTTCACGCTATGGGACGGGGCCAAAGACTTGCGATGTGGTGTTTTACATGGTGACTCACATTATGAATGGATTTACTAGAAGAACATTGCTGCTCCTTATTTATTGTGGTGTGCTGCATGGAACATATTTATTTGAAAGCATTAAAATAAACGATCCTAGAGCATGTGCATAATGAGAGGACCGTATTGTCTCTGCTGCTGTTGAGGTTACATTAAGTTCCCAATAACAATTACAGTATGCCGGTTCCACGGGGACGTGAGATCTTGAGAGGTTTGCTGCAGTGAGCAAAATGAATTTGAATGCCTATTATTTCTAGGTACTTGAACAATATTTCAAATACAGTTGACCATTGATACTTGTCACTCAAGCTAATACAGGCTGACAAAAGTCTGTGGTTCCTGAATATGACACCGGTATTGCCAATGACATGTTCCAGCGTGGAGAAGGCCTCGCCTGGGGGAAGCCCGATTAGAAATCTGCTGGGACGGGGTGGGGGAGATGCGTCCGGCCCTGGGAGGGGTTGATCACGAACTACGGCAGCCGACCTGGCTGGACGGAACCCGAGCCGGGGCTGATTTTTATGAGGGAATGTGGGTGGTTCGTTGGCAAGTTCTCCCTTATCTCTTCAGCCGAGCAACTGGCCTCAGAGAGTAAGAAAAACAAGTTAAGATGCACATGTACCAAACGTTCTACGCACTTCATTTTTTAGCTTTTTTTATTCACACCAGGAGAAATATGTTTATTACTATTGGACTAGGAAATATGTCTATAAACAACTTTAATGAAATTTTTTTTTTTTTCTCAAAAAGTCATTTCATGCCTAGAGAGAATTAAAATAAATAGCGGTTGAGTCATGAAAAACATTTGAAAACAGGCTTTTAGCTTTTTAGGAAGGGAATTTCCATGGTCCTTTGTTGGTAGGGATTCCTTGAATTGAGAGATTTTTTAAAAATTTTTAAAATAACGATATCATTATCTCCAAGTGCCTCGTGGTATATAGACATTGGAATTCTTTGTAAACAGAAAATAAAATTGTAAAGATTAAATACAAGTGTCTTAAATAGGTTTAAAAGCAATTTAATAAGAAGTACTGGGAGGCCCTGGCTGGTTTGGCTCAGCGGTTAGAGCGTCTGCCTGCGGTCCAGAGAGACCCGGGTTCGGTTCCCGCTAAGGGCACGTACCTGGGTTGCAGTTTGTCCCCGGCCCTGGTTGGGTTGTGTGGCTGGCAGCCACTCGATGTGTCCCTCTCACGTCGATGTTTTTCTCTCTCTCTTCCTCTCTCTCTCCCTCCTACTCCATCTGAGAAAAAAAAAAAGGAAGTACTGGGGGTGGGGGGAAGCATACACTAAAGGGTCAAGAACAAATCAGTGACCCGCGAGTTGCTATTACAGACCAAATGCTAAGTGATTCAATGAGCGGAGGCTGAAAGGCAAAGCCAGAGTCACTGGTAGTAAGGACAAGGGCTCACACACGTTCCGCGGTGCTGGAAGTGGCAGTGGTGGGGACAGGTGTGAAGTGCGCTTAGGGAAGCCCGGGTGGAAAAATTACAAAGTGGCCTGCGGGGTTCTGGAGGAAGGCCATGCCAGGAAAGCAAAGAGTTACGTCACTTTTGAGAGAGAACTTCTGGCATGTTACTGGGTCCTAAGAGAAACAGCTTTTGACCATGGGAGACAGAGATACCAGACATCCACACAGCCCATTGTAAACTGAGCCCTGTCAGCCTCACCAGGTCATTAAGTTGGAGAGACCCAGCAGAAGCCCCTTGTAAGATGGAAATGGTGCATCGGAGTAGGGCCAGAAGGCATGAGTAAGCTGCGTGAACAAGGAGCTCAGAGGCCCAGGGTCACCCAACAGGATTTTACTAGCACCCCTTTCCTGTGCCTATGTGGGCACATGTGCGGAGGGGGGTTCCGTCGGATCAGCTGAAAAAGAGGGAAAAGGGTCAGAGCACGGTTTACCTGTGGGTTGGCTCACTTTGTGGGTGAAAATTGAAAATGGGTGACACCACCATTATCAAGGGTGACCTTGAAAGATAAGAAAGGGAAAGATTTCCCAATAGATAGAGGTGTGCGTTGTGCACCCAAGCACCTGCTCTGCGTGGGAGGAGTGCATACAGATGTTACCATTCTAACCCAAGCCATCATTATGTCTCGCGAATTTTTGGAATGATCTCCTAATTTGTCTTCCTGCTTCCTCCTTGACCTCTTCGGTCTCTTCTCAATATAGCCACTTGAATGAGGATGCTGTTACAACATTGAACTCCTCAGCTCAGAACATACCAAATGGCTTTCATAGCCCTTGGAGTAAAAGTCACAATCCTTATAGTGGCTCATGAGCACTAGTCACTTGACTCTCTCTGATCTTACACCAATGACTCTAATCTTTACCAATCCACTTCAAGTACTCCAATCTCACTCTTTCGTTGACACACCATCACCCGATCATAGGGCCTTTGTACTAATGGTTTCTCCTTTCCAGAACGCTGAACGCACTGAGTTTCTGAAACTTCATGCACATATATCAAAATTTCACCCTTTCATTAGGGCCATTCTTCTGATTGACTAATTTTTCAACTAACTTTTTATCTGTGAAACTAAGTTTCCCTGAAAGTCTAACGTCAATGTCAATATGAAGTTTAAAACAGCAGCAACAGCTGGAGATGAGCTTAAAAGCATCTGGTGTTCCCTATTAGAGAGAGCAGGAAAAATCAAAGAAGATTAGACATTATGTATAGAGCCCAGCCGGTATGGCTCAGTGGTTGAGTGATGACCCATGTACCAAGAGGTCGCTGGTTTGATTCCTGGTCAGGACACATGCCCAGGTTGTGGGCCCTCTTCCCGGTGGGGGGGCACACACATCGATGTTCTCTCTCATCGATGTTTCTCTCTCCCTCTCCCTAAAATCAATAAAGAAAAAAATTTTAAAAAATTATATGTAGAATTAAAATGAGAAAAAGTGTTTTTTGTATTTTTATTAAGGTATAATTTATATACAGTAAAATCCACTTATATGAAGTTGTTAGTTTAACAGGTTTTAATAGTTATGTACACTCAGGTAACCACTAGACAAAACAAGATACAGAACATTTTAATAAGCATAGAAAATTCTTTCATGACTCTTTCTAGCAATCATTTTGATTCTTGTCAACATAGATTAGTTTGCCTGTGCTGTTCTTAAACTTTATATAAGTGAAATCATACAGCAAGTCTTATTTTATGCCTGGGTTATTTTGCTCAATATAATTTTTTGACATTTATTCATGTGCTAAAACATTTCAGTAATAAGTTACTTTTTATTGCTGACTAGTATCCCATTTCAGGATTATACTGTAATTTGTTTACTCATTCTCCAGTTGATGAATGTTAGTATTATTTATAGTTTTAGGCTTTTTTGTATAATGTTGCCATGAATATTCCTATACAGTTACTTTTGTAGGCATATGTTTTCTTAGAGAAATATTGATTAGAATTTCTGGGTCATACGGTAATTCTGCTGCACTTGATAAGAAACTTCAATAGAGTTCTGCCACCTGGTGGTACCATTTTCCATTCCCATCAATAATGTAGCAGAGTTCCAGTTGCTCCACAGCTTCTCCAGTGGCTGGTGTTATTGGTCTTTTTTTTTTCCTTCTTTTTTTAATTGACTTTAGAGATAGAGAGATAGAAAGGGAGAGAGGGAGAAACGTAGATTTGTTGTTCCACTTATTTATGCATTCATTTACGCTTCTTGTATGTGTTCTCACTGGAAATCTAACCCACCACCTTGGATGGTGCTCTAACCAACTGAGCTACCCCGCCAGGGCCTGGTCTTTTTAATTTTAGCTATTTTGGTGAGTATAAGACAATCTAGCTGTGGCTCTAGTTTGCTTATATTTGATGACTAATTATTTTAAGCACCTTTCCAAGTACTTATTGGCCATCCTTACATATCTTATTTATCTTTTGTGAAAAAGCTATTCAAAATTTTGGCTAGTTTTAAAAATTGGATTCTCTTTTATAATCGAAAGAGGTTATTTACATAGTCTAGATATAAGTTCTTTGTCAGATATATGTGTTGCAAATATTTTTTACAGTCTATGGCTTGGCACTTCATTCCCTTAATAAAATATTTTCAATGGAGAAATTTTTAATTTTGTCAAAGTCCAATTTACCCTATTTATCTTTTATGCTTAGTATTTTATGGTTCTTTCTTGTAAAACTTTGCCTGCCACAGATCACAAAAATACTACCTTATGTTTTCACCTGGACATTTTATTGTTTTAACTTATACATTTAGGTCTGTGATGGATCTTACATTAATTTTTGTGTATGGAATAAGTAATGGTCAAAACTGATTTATTTTATTGTGTGTGTGTGTGTGTGTGTGTGTGTGTATGTTTCTAAATAAAATTTGGTTTTTTTCTTTTTCAGGTTTATAACATTTATATTTCTTTTCTCCTACCATAATTCCCACATTTTGAAAAATTATTGTTGAAAGTATTACAGATGTAGATGTCCCCCCTTTTTCCCAATGGATCCCCCTCTTCCCACTCCCACCCCCCTCCTGTCTTCCCCAGCTTAGTTTTTTAAACCAATGGATATTTAGTTTTCTGGAAATATTTGCTGAAAAGGTTATTTTCTTGTTGACCATTAAATTGAATTAGCGTTTTTGGTAAAAAGTCAGTTGACAATATACTTACGGGTATATTCATAGACTGCTATTCTATTTAATAGAGCAGCTTGTCCTTATATAATACTACTTGTCTCGATTGCTATAGCTTTTACTAAGTCTTGAGATCGTGTAGTATATGTTTTCCAACTTTGCTACTCATTTTGAAAGATTGTTTTAGCTATTCTAGGTCTTTTTTGTTTCCATCTGAATTTTAGAATCCTTATGATATTCTTAAAAGAAAACCATACTGCTTCGATATTTTTGGAATTTCATTTATTCTATATAACAATTTTAGAAAATAGATATCTTAAAAATTTTGCATCTTTTAGTACATGAACAGGGCATATCTTTTCATTTATAGAGCTTTTCATTTATCTCACTAATGTTTTTAATGTATAGGTTGAACACCTGTTTTTTTAAAAGATTTATTCCTAGATATTTCAGTTATTATTATTTTATTTTATTTTTAAATTTTTTTTGCTAGTTCTCAGAAATAAAATTTATTTTGTATATTTTGCAACATTGCTAAATATACTTATTATTTCTAGTTGAATTTGTCCTACTTGGACTTCATGGTGCTTCTTGATGAGTATGTAGATGAATTATTTTCATTACATTTGAGAATTTTTTCAGCCATTATTTCTTCAAGTATTCTTTCTCTGTCTCCTCTCGTCTGGAACTCCCATTATATGCATGTTGATATGCATGATGGTGCCCACGAGTCCGTGTTCAATTTTCTTCCTTGTTTATCCTTTCTGTTCTTCCAATTGCATAATTTCAAATGACCCATGTACACATTTGCTTATTCTTTCTTCTGCCTATTCAAATCTGCTATTGAGCCCTTCCAGTGAAATCTTCATTTGAGTTATTGTGCTTTTCAACTCCAAAATTTCTATTTGGCTTTTAAAAAATTGTTTTAACAATCGATAATCTGTTTGGTGAGACATCATTCTCATACTTCCCTTTAGTTCTTTAGACATTTTTTTCATAAATTCATTGAGTATATTTTTTTAATTCACAGCTGATTTAAAGTCTTTGTCTAGAAAATTCAGTGTCCGGGCTTTCTCAGGCGCAGTTTCTATTGACTTTTTCCCCTGTGTATATGTCATACTTTGTTGTTTCTTTGCATGTGTATATTTTTTGTTGTTAAAAACTGGGTATTGTAATATACCCAGTAATTGTAATATTAATTGGCACTCGCTTAAATTCATGGAACCAAAAACTTTTTCAGTCTTTGCCAAAGTACTCATGTGTGTGCTGAGGGGCACTTTAACCCCTCAGCCAGGCAGTTTGCAACTCTGCATTAGCCTCATTTCCTGTTCTTTCAGAGCCTCAAGGTCAGCAGAAGTTGAGAGCTTAGGTCTTCTCAGGTCTTTCCTGATCATGTGCACAGTTCTGAGTATGTGTGTGTGTTCTTCCAGATTATCAAGAATACGTCAGAGTTATTCAAAGCCCTTACAGACATCTCATTCCTGAGTTTGGGCTCTCAAGTGTTCGGTTAGTCTATTGTTTGCACTACTGTTATTTATTACCTCAGAGAACAGTAACTAAGATATTAGCCTGTGAATGTTATTGCCAGACGCCTCTCAGGAAGCATTAACACTGAGCTAATTGCAGGAGTTAGGTGAAATAAAGGTAAGTCTACCAGGGAGGTACAAGAATGGTCAGAACAAATGATTAGAATTCTTTGTGAATGAGGTAATTTCTGTTTCCTGTAGTACCAGGTATGTGAG
Source organism: Molossus molossus (assembly GCF_014108415.1). Taxonomy (NCBI): domain Eukaryota; kingdom Metazoa; phylum Chordata; class Mammalia; order Chiroptera; family Molossidae; genus Molossus; species Molossus molossus. The sequence continues at coordinate 31,398,914 of NW_023425401.1, read as the reverse complement.
CTATTCTATTCAGAGATACTGCTGGACTAGGGAGGGGGTTTGGGATGAGGGTAAATTAAAATGCTAGAAAGTTCATTATTCTTTCTAAGAATCTGCATTTTTCTTCAGTCAGTGCCCCCACCGGTTGCTATAAGTGTTTGATTAGTTCTCAGGAGTTGATTTTAACAGTTTGGTCTTTAAAAAAATTTTTTTTATTGCTTTTATGGAGAGGCTTTTGAATTTTTGCTGATATCATTCGCACTCTTTAACTTTTAATGTCTGTGTTTTAATATTTGAAGTGTGGTTTTTGTAAACAGCTTAACCCTAACAGTCTCTGCCTTTTAATTAGAGGGGTTAGTCCATGTATAACTAATGTAATTTTTATCATAGTTGACCTTTTTTGTATTGGTATTTGACTTGTATTGATCCCATTCATTCTTTATTCTTCTGTTCATCCTCTCTTGCCTTCTTTTTGATGGATCAAATAATTTTTAGTATTGTATTACCTCTGCTGACCTCCATTATTTTAAGTAATTTCACAGTAAGATAGTATACATGTTTAACTAATAACAGATTACCTTCAAATGATGTTATGCTACTTCCCACACACAAAAAAAGGTAACAGAATAATTCATTTACCTTTTGTCTGTCCTCTGTTCCCTTATTCTCATGTATTTTCCATATTTGCTATAAATTCCACAACACACCATTATTATGTTTGCTTCAGTGAGTAGTCTTTTGAGGATTAAAATGTTTATAAAATAAAAAAAATTTTTTTAAAGGCTATTAAAAACACTTATCCTTATGTTTTTCTCTCCTGGTTCTCCTCATTTCTTTCTGGAGATCTAGATTGTCCATCTAGTGCCAACTCTGTTTAGCCAATAACATTCTTTTGGCATATCAAGAAGTGAGATTCTGCAAGAGAATAATTTCCTCAGTCTCTGTATGTCTAAATATGTCTTTATTTTGCCTTCATTTACGAACCACATATTTTGGATGTAAAGTTCTAGTTTGATAGTTTTTTCTTTTTTCTTTATCCTCACCCGTGGACATTTTTCCATTTTTTGTTCAGATAGAGTGGGAGGGAGAGAGAGGAAGACAGGGAGAGAAACATCAATGTGAAAGGGACACATCAAGTGGCTGCCACCCACACGACCAACAAGGGCCGGGGACAAACTGCAACCGAGGTACGTGCCCTTAGCAGGAACCGAACCCGGGTCTCTCTGGGCCACAGGCCGACGCTCTAACCGCTGAGCCAAACCGGCCAGGGCATTAAGCATGTTTTCTAAAATCATGTCTTATCCAAAGTATCTTTGCTTAATTCAAGGTCACCAAGATTTTCTTTCATGAAATATTTGTAGATTTAACTTAGATTTAATTGTGTAATCCAATTTGAGTAAATTTTGTGTATAATGTGGTGGCTGAGAAGAATTAATTTCATCATATTCATAGCTAACTTTTTAGCACCATTTTAGAAAAGGCTACTGTTTCCTTTTTGAAAGAGTATGACATCTCTGTTGAAAATCAATGGACTACATATATATGGGCCTATTTCTGAATTTTATTTTGGTCCATTTTGTCTTGAATTATAGTAATTTTCTTTCTTTCTTTCTTTCTTTCTTTCTCTCTTTCTTTCTCTCTCTCTCCTTCCTTTCTTTCTCTCTTCCTTCCTTTCTCTCTTCCTTCCTTTCTCTCTTCCTTTCTCTCTTTCTCTCTCTCTTTCTCTCTCTCTCTCTCTCTCTCTCTCTCTCTCTCTCTCTCTCTTCTTTCTTTCTTTCTTTCTCCTCTCCCAAGGATTTTTTCCATTTATCTTCAGAAAGAGTGAGGGGGTGGGGGGAGAGAGAGAGAGAGACATCGATGTGAGAGAGACACATCGATTGCTTCCCACACAACCCCAATGAGGGGTGGGGACCAAACCACAACTGAGGTACATGCCCTTGACTGGAATCAAATCTGCAACCTTTTAGTCCATGGGCCAACGCTCTAACCGCTGAGCCAAACTGGTCAGGGTATAGCAATTTTATTTTTAATGTTATTATTGGTGAGATATTTTTTAAATTTTAATTTCAGATATTGTTGGTAGTATATAGCACTATGGTAGATTTTTATATATTGACTTGGTATCTTGTGATGTTGCTAAATCCATTTACTACTTTTTGTAGTTATTTTGTAGATTTCTTAGAATTTTCTACATAACCAATTACTTTATCTTTGCTTAATCCAAGCACAATTGCACATTACTTTATGTGCAATTAGAGATTGTTTTACTTCTTTTTCTCTAATGTTTACGTTTTTGTTTTTTTCTTATTGCACTGGCTAGGACACTGAGTCTTTCACATAAAGTATGATATTAGCTACAGGTTTTTTGTTTTTGTAATGCCCTTTATCTGATTAAGTTTCCATTTATTCCTGGTCTGTGAGATAGTTTTTATTAGATTTCTTTATTGGGACTTTTATATTGTGGGTTGTGATATTTTGTTATACTGCTTTAAGTAGTATCAAATTGTGTTCTAACAATTAACTGGATCCTTGTGGGGTCCACTTTTAAGTTTCAAAAATGCAGAACTTCCCTGGCTGGTTTGGCTCAGCAGTGGGAGCGCTGACCTGCGGTACAGAGAGACCCGGGTTCGGTTCCCGCTAAGGGCGCATACCTCGGTTGCAGTTTGTCCCCGGCCCTGGTTGGTCCTGCGGGTGGCAGCCACTCGATGTGTCCCTTCACATCGATGTTTCTCTCTCTCTCTCTTCCTCTCTCTCCCTCCCGCTCTATCTGAACAAAAACTGGAAAAATGTCCTCGGGTGAGGATAAAAAAAAAAAAAAAATGCAGAACAGCCTTTATCACAGGACTACTTTAGCTCTCTTTCTAATGCACCAATTTTCTAAAGATTCTACGGATGTTCTGTGTCTTATGGAGGACTTTCTACACTTGCTGGTGAGAACACGACCCACTTCTCTGAGCTCCAGAACTTTTCTGCTTCCTCCTTTCCAGTGGGTCTTTCCCAGGCTTACAGTTTCCTCTCACAAATGCATGCATAGATCAATGCACGGTCGGAGCTGGGAACTCTGCACACCCCGGAGCTGTCTCTCGGAGCAGCTCCCTCCTGTTTGGTCTGGTGTCTTATACATTCTAGCTATCTTGTCCTCCCTGGTTTCTGATCTCCATCTCTTCCATTTGAGGATTGCTCTGGGCCTTGGTTGGGTTCACCCTTCCTACACAGAGACTGGGAACGGTCTCTGAGCAGTAAGCTGGTGCAATTAGTAGGTTTCACCTTGTTTGTTTTCTTTCAGAATTCAGTCTTAGTTGACCTCAAACTCTGTTTTAAAACTATTATATCATATATTTCCCCTCAGTTTTCCAGTTTTTGCATTAGTTCAGAAGCAGAAATCTCCCCAAAGTATAATTCTTATTCTGTTAATCCTCACCTGAGGATATTTATCCATTAATTTTTAGAAAGAGTGGAAAGGAGGGAGAGGGAGGGAGGGAGGGAGAGAGAGAGAAACATTGATGTGATAGAAACACACCAATTGGTTGCCTCCCAAATGACCCCAACCGGGGCCGGGGATCAAACCTGCAACCCAGGCACTTGCCCTTGACCAGGAATGAACCTGAGACCCTGAGGTCACAGGTCAACACTCTAACCTCTAAGCCAAACTGGCCAGGGCCCAAAGTATACTTTTTTTAAAAATCCTCCCCCAAGGATATTTTTCTATTTATCTTCAGATAGAGTGGGAGGGAGAGAGAGGGAGAGCAAGGGAGGGAGAGAGAAACATCAATGTGAGAGGGACACATTGACGGTTGCCTCCTGCACGACCCCGACCAGGGCTGGGGAAGACCTGCCACCGAGGTACGTGCCCTTGACCGGAATCGAACCCGTGACTGGTCTGTGGACCAATGCTCTAACGCTGAGCCAAACTGGCCAGGGCCAAAGTATAATTTTTAAGGCAGATGAAATTAGAGTTCAGTATCTATAGAGGCCAAATCATTTATTTAATATTTACTTCTGGGTTTTGATTATTTTGAAATTTAATTTTAAACACCATTAATAAAAGATAGCAGTTATCCCTTACATCCAAATGACGTCAAATGGCATTAAAATTTTAAATAACTTAGCCTGATATGTGTGTTGTTAGAAAGCTGACTTTTTCAGGTAAATCGAGCCGCCTCCTAAAATGAATAAAAGGGAAGAATGTCATGCTTAACTTCAAGTACCAGAAAGACACAGAACTGAGGGCTTCTCTACATTCACCCTCACACAGGCAAACTGTTCACGAAAAGGAAGGAATGACTTACTGTGTACATGGGGGTCCCAGGGAACGTGAACAGCCTCCTCAGTTAGGAAGAACGAGGTGCCTACCCCACATAGTGTGGAGAAATCGCTCCTTTCCACGGCACCAAAATCCAACAAACATCCACAATCACTTCGCCTCTGTCTTCAGAAGAAAAAAAAAAAGCCTGTTTCAGCATTCCTCATCCCCCACTTTTTATTCTTCTGCTCATACTCTAACAGAGGCACAATGGACCGAGCCCTCATAAAGGGGTTATCATAGAAAGCAGCCTTTTTACATGGAGGGGCTCATTGTTAGGAGACATCAGTTCTCCGATCAACGAAGCATATCGCTCTCCTTTAGCACTTACATAGGTAAATTCTGCTCCAAAACTGAAATTCACACTTTGAAATATATCACTCTTTCGAAAAATAGAATATGACTGGTTAATACATATATATAAAAAAAGAAGTGCAGTAAATGTTTGGCGTGGGTCTGTGAGCAATCTGTCTTCATATATATAAGAAAGGGGAGAGGGCAGCACACTGCGATGGGATTACCCTCTGCTAACTTCGGGGACAGCAAGACACTTGCTGGGAAGAGAGGAAGGCTTTTCCGCCGTTAGCGGTGACGGAGATTTTATGTCTAAAAGTAATTCCAGCAAATCCCACATTCTGTAAACTGTCTCCATACCCTCCAGACACACTTTGAGGCCAAGTACCCATAGATATTTACTTTTAACTTGGTTTTCCATTATTTCCAACTTCTGTTGAAGAATGGCATTTTCTAATTACAGCTGAGATTTCTAAGATGGTTCAGTGCCGTTCGGGTCCTATCACGTTGCACTGTAACCGTTTGCAAATTTGCCTCTGCTTTTTTCCACGTTACCTTCCTATTTTAAACCCGTGGGGCAAATGACTCGAGTTTACCTTAGTACTCTCTTTACTGACTTTAATAGGCTGTAAAATAGTTTAAGACGGACCTCAAAAGGCTTGTCAGGGTTCACCTGGTCCTCGGGCTCTGTGATTCTCTCGGATGAATGCACGTACTAGGGAAGAGAATCAGAGCTCATCCTTCTCTCTACTCAGCCAGGAGTGATACATCCGATGCAGAGAACCTGGGACAATGAGAATTCTGGGCATAGACAATCATAAGAATGTTCTGTACTAGGACTGTCGCAAAACTCTTATAGGGAGAGAACAGGGCTTGGGCTGCCTTCAGACCTGGATTCAAATCCTTACTGGAGTCAAATCATTTACTAGCTTAGAGACCATGAGCGGGATACTTAACCTCTCCGAGTCTTGGTGTCCTCATTTGTAACACAGGGTTCTTGAGTGATGTTTCGCTTAATGTCATTTCGTGATAACATGGATAAGATGCCATAAGAACTTTTAACTCTTGTTTTCCATCCATTAGCTTACAGTACATTTGGTTTCATTATATGTCATCTTGCTTAAAGTCTTAGAACCTATGATGTTAAGTGAGGACTTGCTTTACCAACTTTAAGGGTTTTGCGATTTAATAAGATGATATCTGGCATATGTCTCATATTTAATGGGTTCTGACTGGCCAAAGAACGCCAGAATGATTTGCCGCTCTGTCATCTCAAAGCAACCCAATAAGAGACCAGACCAAGAACTGAGATAGTCCGGCCAGTGTGGCTCAGTGGTTGAGCGTTGACTCATGCATTAAAAGGTCACCAGTTCGATTCCCGGTCAGGGCACATGCCCAGGTTGTGGGCCTGATCCCCAGTGTGGCACATGCAGGAGGCGGCCAATCGATGTTCTTTCTCATCGATGTTTCTATCCCTCTCTCTCCCTCTCACTTCCTCTCTCTCTAAAATCAATAAAGGAGGAAAAAAAAAAAAAAGAACTGGGATAAGTAGCAAAGGATGGGAGGTGATGCCCGATAAGGAAGAGTGTTTTTTTTTGTTTTTTTTAATCCTCATCCGAGGATATTTTTCCATTTTTGTACAGACAGAGTGGGAGGGAGAGAGAGGAAGAGAGAGAGTGGGAAACATCAATGTGAAAGGGACACATCGAGTGGCTGCCACCCGCACGACCAACCAGGGCCGGGGACAAACTGCAACCGAGGTACATGCCCTTGGCAGGAACCGAACCCGGGTTTCTCCGGACCACAGGTGGACGTTCTAACCGCTGAGCCAAACCGGCCAGGGCAGGAAGAGTGTTTTAATCAGTCTCTTCATTAATCTGTATGTCCCTTTCCCTACTGAGTTGGACAGACCAAAGCGTGCTTGCATAAGTTGTTCCGAGAGCTTACATCCATTTAAAAATCACCGTAAGAACTGCTGCAATGCAAACTCAAGCATCTTCCAACGGGGCAGAAATCAAAGCAGTGGTGGGCACTGCAGCCCTGGTGGCCAGACCCTGTGCGGGGGTGTGTCGGGGACCTGGGAGCAGCAGCCTCAGAAAGGCACAATTAGTGTGTCTTCTTTACTTTCCTCCTAAAGTTATTCGACGGGACTATGGTTTTGCCTTGAGCAAAACCCCTTTAATAGCCAGGAATCTAAAAACAAACATTATTTTATTAGGTTACCCCAGCAGATGAAAGCAGAGTGTTCCATTTGGACTCTTGGAGTCAATTAATGCATTAGCTAAAAACAAACCTTTCTGAAATAGAGTCCCCGTTGTCCTCAGCAGCGTCTCGAAGAAAGCTGGTCAGTGCGCTCCTGAGGACAGAAATGTCAGGCAGAGAGAGGGACAGAGGGAGTGAGCTCTAAATAATTAATATTCATGGATAAGAAAAACAGTTTTAATGATATAGCTTAACCCTAATGTAACACTGATCTCAAAGGGTATAGCTTTTTAAAGCTTTATGTTTAACCATGACCAGGAGATTTAAATAGCATATAGTTTATATGACAGTTCCTGATTCAAAGTAACCAATTAATTAAAACCAATTTTAAATAGCTGTAGTTGCTTTCATAAAAGCAATATTTATGACTTTTAAAGTAAGTGAACAATACATAAGACCGTTATGGTTTTAACTCAGCAGCAGAAGAGGCCTGTAAAGTATGGAAATAATAGATTGCTCATTGAAAAATTCTCAAAACTTCTTTCCGCCCCTCCCTCCCTCCCTCCCTCCCTCCCTCCCTTCCTCCCTTCCTTCCTTCTTCCCTTCAAAATAACAAGCAAGAGCCCGCTACATTCCAGGCATATGGAATTAGCATCAAAGACATAGTCATGGCCCTTATGGAACCCGATCTAGGCTTTCAATCTAAGGATTGCCACTGTTTTAAAAGATGAAGGTGGCGCCCTGGCCGGGTTGCTCAGCGGTTAGAGCATCGGCCTGCGGACCAGAGAGTCCAGGGTTCAGTTCCCACTAGGGGCACGTACCAAAAAAAAAGAAGATGAAGGTGGCAATGCTTTCAGGGGCCTCAGGCATTTAAAACAAGCAGCGAATGAGCCCCTGTGGGCTTCACAGCATCGAAAGGAGAACTCTTTGGTGTGGGCTGGGTTACTCCCAAAGGTAAAACAAAGACACACGCCTCTGTGGGCAGTGCCCTTTGTGGAAAGAACATTTCACTGTTCTTACCAGGCAGGGAATGTGTCTTTTAAAAAATCTTTGGAAAAATCCACATCCTGAAAGCATTTAATTCCTCTGAATTTAAAATGAGATTTTTCTCAGTGGCAAAGATACAAATCCATCCCCACAAGTCTGGCTTCTGTGGTGAAAGGCACATGACTTTCAGAGAGGGCTTATCGAGGAGGATGACAAATGGAGGCACACGACGGGAGTCCAAGTCCATCAGCAGAGATTTCGCTCCCTCTACCTGAAGAATTCCAACGTGCCTCGCGAGTACCTAGCTGGAGGAGGTCACAAACAGTTTCAAGCACAATTTGTTCCCGTTTTTATTCCCTGCTCCCTGAGTTATGTGCTGTTAAACATTTCCAGAAGACTGTCAAAATGTAAGCATCCTGAGGTTTACATAGGCCACACCATTAAAGAACATATAAGCACAAAATTTTAAACATTGTTTTCCAGCAATGGTAAATATTTTAGCTAAGTAAAAACTGAAGCTTGCAATGCAATAAGCATTTCAATGACTCCTTTCTGTGCCAGGATTCTTATTTTCCCCTGTGCAACCCTGGGCTGCTGGGATTAAGGCGACTCTAGGGAGCTCAGCAAATGGTTGTGGGTTATGAGGTGTAGCATGAGCTCGGCGACAGCATGCCACCCAGCCTCAAGAAACCCAGCCACGACGGGAACCCAAGAATCAGTGTGTTCACTTTGTGGCCAGCTCCACATTTTTTCCCCTCCTTGCAAAAAAAAAAGCTGCTACAAAAGTGAGGCCTCTCTCCCACCCCCTAAGCAATCAGAAGGTAGACTAAGGACAGAGCTGAAAGGCTGCAGGGCCTGGCAGATGGGGGAGGCTGGCCCCCGGGGGGGCAGGCTCGCATGTTGGAGCTACACATCTTTTAGCTCCTCGGCGTGAAGGAGGGAAGCTACGGGGCTGCAGCCACAGCACTGGCGATGTCTTGTGCTGTCACTTCAGGAAGAAGGAAAACCCAGAACAAATTTGACGTGGTTTTCACCACAGGGTGATTGCAGTCCTATTCAAGGATGTCACAGTCACGCCACCCACCGAGCAGAGCTCAGATGGAAATTAGGCCTCCTTCAAAGTGTCTCAAGACAGGGCCTATCTCTGAACACAATAAGCAAAGGATTTTAAAGGAAGGCAGCCCTGTGGCCCTGTCTTCATGGGCTTCCTCATTCCGCTGTTTCTCGTTTACAGAAGAAAACAGCCCTCAGCTACAGGTAGGTCCGGGGGAACCAAGCCCCTTTGCCCTCCCGATGCCACTGCTCTTAAAGAAGCAGGCAGAGCAACACACATTTCTGAGATTTGGGTCCGTGTTTATACATTTGATCTAGAAAGTGTCATGCAAGTGAAGACAAGGAATACTGTGACACACTAAGGGCTTTTCTCCACATCCCGAGGGCGGGGGCTCGACGGCGGTGTGACTGTGCCACCACCCGCACTTCTAAGACCTACTGGGAATTGTGCAACTTGTCTTTGAGATTAAAATATAAACATTTATCACTGATCACATTCAGAGGGGCTTGCGGGGGAGGGCAGGCGAGGTTTTCTTTTCGGTTTTGCCAAACGAAAACCATGAAGGGAGGCACGTACGTGTGTGCGCTGTTGCTGGGGGAGGGTAACACAGCTTGTGTTCACTTAAAGAAAAATCAGACTAGTGGATGGCACTGACACTTGCCGATTTTGAACAGTAACTGAACGTCAACCTGCTGCCCTACGCCACAGAGATGGGGAAAGGCTGTCCCGCATGGAGGGAAGGTGTGACCTGAGGGCTGTCATCAGAGCCTCTCCAGGCGCACGGCTATAAGAAGAGCCCGACTTCTGTTCAAGCTTCTTCCCCCAAATCGTTATGTTGGCCCAAGGTGACCAAATGTCCGGTACAGTCATGGAAGGTTCTGGTATGAGGAAGGAAGAGTCAGAGAAAATACACTTGCCATCATTTCACACCAATGTTCATGCCCAATTTCCAGTGAAATTTTATATTACATTAACTCTCAGGATGAGAAGCTGCAGAAAGTGCCGGGGCTGGCTACAGCCAAGTATTGGCCTGCTGGCTTCCTTGCCTACTGATGGTTCCATGTGGCTTCTCTTACTCATTGTGCAAATGGCCTATGGAAGAGGAGGGTACACATTACCTCGAGAGACCAGGAGGGTACATGCATACCAGTACGAGTAAAATCCTCTTGAAAACGAAACAGAGTCCAATAATGGTCATTTTTCATGTGACATACAAAAAAGAAAAGAATTCAATAGCTTTAAAAATAGTTTATTTCCTCCTTCACAAACACACAAGCCTTCTGACCATCATCCAAGGCGCCACAAATTAAATAAAAACATACTTTCGAGTACCTTTGTCTTACATGATTCCAAATCAAGTGGATTTTAAAGCAAAGGGGTGCCAGATGCTGGGGGTCGGAGGGGACTGGGGCAGGTACCAGGAAGGGGCGTGCATTTTTCTAGTGTTTATTGCAATGGGCGCAGCGGGCGAGCTGTCATTCGAAGTCAGCACGTCCAGAAGAGGCCCTGCGTCTCATGGTCTCTCTTTCTAGACAATAAAATGCCAAGAGGACGTCCCTAAAGTACAGAGCCTTCTCACTAGTAGTCTTGGTACCAGTAACAGAATATGCTTATTAAATATCTTCAATGTGCTTTTCATTACAAAAACAAAACAAAACACGTTTCATATAAAAGCTTTATAATATAACCCAGAGGCAGAGTCAGTGCACGTTTAAAATAGGAAGCTGGCTGGGTTGGCTACTCTGACCATGTTTTCATTGCTTCCCGTGCTATTTACTTTGTCTAAACACACACCCAGTGTCTTACCAGGTTAAATGCACATGAGACACTTAGCTCTGAGCACCATGATTGCCTTCCAGTAGCCTCTTGGGGACTAAAATCCTAATCCAAGGAGAAAAGCTCTAATTAATATTGATTTGCTCTTTCTCCCAAATCATGAGTGTTGACCAAATCCCAGCAAGTGTCAGGTACAAATGAAGGTCTGTGAGCTGAGGCCCAAAGAGTAATTATGAATAATTTTACAATGATCTGGTTAAAAAAACACAAAGGAAAGGAATGATTTTTCTTATAAAAAAGCCTGGACTTGAAATGAAAGAAGAGAGATGTGAAAGGAATGAACTATTGCTTCGATCGGAGATGGGCGTGCTTGCCTCTTGTGACAACGAAGCTTGAGCAGCCCCCAAGCTGGCCCCCTAGGGGCCTCCACTGGTCACCTTCGAGGTAGATGCTGATGGCTTGAAGAGAGGTAGATAGAGTCCAAATTTGTTTTCAATCCCTGCGAAGGTTGCAACGGCCAGTTTGTAGCCCCCCACGTGGTCAGGATTGGGGGCAGGCAGTGTGATCCGAGACTTAGGAACAGGCTCTGATCCAGCAGGTTTCCTGAAAGAGAAAACAGAGTGAGAGTCCGCACTTTCTCTTACTATTTTAACTTGGTAAAAACAACATTCGATAACTGAACATCACCCAGTCAGTGTAGCTCAGTGGCTGAGCATTGACCCATGCGCCAAGAGGTCGCCAGTTTGATTCCCGGTCAGGGCATATGCCCAGGTTGTGGGCCCGATCCCCAGTGGGAAGCATGCAGGAGGTGGTCAATTGATGTTCTCTCTCATCGGTGTTTCCATCTTTTCCTGTTCCTTCCTCCCTCTTTAAAAATCAATAAAGAGCCCTGGCCGGTTTTGCTCAGCGGTTAGAGCATCAGCCCGTGGACCAGAGTGTTCCTGGTTCAGTTCCCGCTAAGGGCACGTACCTTGGTTGTAGTTTGTCCCTGGCCCTGGTTGGGGTCGTGTGGGTGGCAACCACTCAATGTGCCTCTCTCACATCGATGTTTTTCTCTCTCTCTTCCTCCCTCTCTCCCTCCCACTCTATCTAAAGATAAATGCAAAAATGTCCTCGGGTGAGGATTAAAAAAAAAATCAATAAAGAAAAATAAAAAAATAGCCCTGGCCGGTTTGCTCAGTGGCTAGAGCATCAGCCTGCAGACCAGAGTTCCGGGTTTGGTTCCCACTAAGGGCACGTACCTTGGTTGTAGTTTGTCCCCAGCTCCCGTCGGGGTTGTGTGGGTGGCAACCAGTTGATGTGTCTCTATCACATCGATGTTTCTCTTTCTCTCGTGACCCCTCTCTCCCTCCTGCTCTATCTGAAGATAAATGCAAAAATATCCTCAGGTGAGGATAAAAAAAATAAATAAATAACTGAACGTCTGCACTGTAAAGGAACGGTGGAATTCTGGACAGTTGTATGCTCCCCTTGGAAACAGGTCTGAAGACACGATTTCACTATTTTCCTACATGTTCTGATCTCGTCACAGGGCATAGGCGGGTGTACCTTTCCCCGTGATGACTGAGTGTTAGAAGCAGCTGAGATTTAGCTGCAGGCCTAGCATGGTGACACTTACACTCCTCCAAAATCAATGTAGAACCAGCGCTGCAGCAATTCATACGTCAGCAAAGTGACACCAAACTGCGGCGAGGAGCGAAGCACACGGGCTTTAAAAAAAAGTGGGAAAAGATCAGGTGTAATTAGATTTTTAAAGACTTCACCTGCTACCAAAGCTTTAGTTAAGGACACATTATTTCCGTACCGCCAGCTCCTTTCCACAAAGCTTTGGGGCCTTCTTCCTGCAGGATCTTCCGAAAGCAGTCCATCACTCCGCTGTAAGTGGTTTGGCCGGCCCTGGCGGCCACCTGTAATCGAGTCTTGATAACATCAGCAGGGGTCACCAAAGATGCTGCCGGCATACCTGCAGGAGAGACACCACCAGCGCCGTCTGCTCACATTCTCACTATATAAAAATAACTGCGCTCGGAACCGCTGGCCCGTGGAAGGAAAGTTAAGAATCTGATGAAATCAAATGCCTATTTCACTGTCCCCTCTGGGAAGCACAGCCCTGAGCATCTTGTCTACAGTGATGGAGGCTCCGACACATCTTCCCACACTCCTCCCCTCCCCTTCCCCTCCCCCAAATCACTCCACTTGTTATGCTTCTGTTCTTTCAGGAATTATTTATCAAGAACACTGCTTCGAGTGGTTGAGAATAAATGGAGAAAGTCTCTGGTTCTTTTTTTGTTTTTTCCTTTCCTTTTGAAATCAGAAACTCACCAAGTTATTAGGTCCGATTTTTCAGAGGTGAAGCTTGTTATGTGTTTCCTCTTCATGCTTTTCTGCGGCTGCTGGCAGTCAAGGAGGTGCCTTCGTGCACACAGCCAGCCACCCCTACCCTCCAAACCCTAGCCTCTCCAGTTACACCAGAAAAAGGCTACGGAGAGCTAAACAAACACTGTGTGTGCACATCGTGTGTGTGTGTGTGGGGGGGGGTGACCATAGGAGGAGGCGCACACAGATAACACTTTAGGATTCCTGTTTCATAGACCGACATCTCCAGAAAAAATATTTGACAGAAAGCTTAAAATTTATCCTGGCTGGTCATCAATGAGAAAGGAACAACAACAACAAAACCCTCCCGAAATTACCAATGGGAAATTTTTCTCCAGTCATCTTATCCAAAACGGGGCAGCCCATGTTTAGATTTTTTAAAAGCGAGACTGTGTTCAGAAGACACTGTCTCTTCTGGTTTTATTACTTTTCCATTATGAACCCATTCCAAACCAAATTGGTCAAATGCAGATGCATAAATCTCCTTTGCTTTTTTTAAGGCTTAATAATTCTGTAAGAATTTCTGTCCAAACCAGCGTGGTCTGGCTCACAGCGACAGCTCATCCTTCTAACAGACAGCTTTAAAGTTGCAGTGCGTGCGTGTCTGGGGCAATGCCCAGCACACGTTCGCATTTTTCTTGCGAAGCGGAATCTCTTCCTCTTCCATCTTGCCTGAGCTCCTCGAACAGTCATCTTCGGGAACCGTTGTTATAGAGCGCATCCCAGTTTTGCATGTGAAAAAGCTCCCGTTCCATCCAATGCTTCACTGGATAAGTCACCCTGAATTTCCTATCAGCATGGAGGAATTATTTTAACTTTGAGCCAGAAATGTATCCTCCAACATAATGGAAGGAAACATGAAAAATGCTTAGAAACCCACTGTGTTCACACCACCGACTGCTTTACTTCCTGGTTTAGAAAGAGTTTAGCAAGGCCTTCTGCTTTAGACATCCAATAAAACCCTCCTTACAACGATGGGCAGGTACGTGAGTGTGATTGGGAAAGACACACAAGCAATAAAATGGGTAAAAAATTTCCTTCAGTTAAGGTAGTTTTCATAAATAGTTTCTACTTATGGGAGAGAGAGAGAGAGAGAGAGAGATCTGTATGGGGTCAGGAGTGGAGGAAAGATACTGATTAGTGGAATAAAAATGCCAAAAGAAACATAAGATGTTTAGTAAGCTGTGTGGCAAAACTGACCGTGTGTGTGTTGGGGGATGCTGGAAATATGGAGTCTGCACACGACTCTCACCCTCTCCACGGGCAGCTCCCAACTCTCCGACGAGGCAGAAGCTGCAGGCCTCAGAGAAACTGTGGGAGCTTTGTGGACAGGGACTTCTGGTAGACCTGGAGAACAGCAACAGGCCGCTCCAAAGCAAGGCTGGGAAAGACATGGAGCGAACTTGCCTGGTCTCTCCTGGCTTCTAAAAGGCTAAGGGGACACTGATCAAGAGGTCAGGTTTTCTCTATTCCAAAAGATGGGGGTGGACAAGAGGAGACCAGACAATGGAGGCTTCTTCTAGGTTCCTCAGCAGGGAGGGGGCTGGCAGCCAACCTGATGCTTCAGTGATAGACAAATGGAGAGACCTTGGGGCCACCCATTACCCATGTGACAGGAACAATTTGGGGTGCTCTCTAGCCAATAAAACATTCTCTTTAAGGGGGCCCAGCAACTAGAGAATAGAAGTTCATTTACAACAAAAAAGAAGCATGACTAGCAGAAGACAACTTTGGGGCAAGTCACCCTTAATTTGCATAACTATCCCACTAGTTATAGGTGTAAAGGACACACCTCTCTGTTTATGGCATACAGAGTTAATGCCTATTTATTCTGGATCAAGGTTAAGAGTTTTAAATATTCCCTTTGCATTCTTATCAAACTTATCTACTTGTATCAGCTTCTAAGAAAAGTGTAGAGACTCTCTTTTGGAATGAGAAAATATCATGTTCTTGTCATACTTTTAAGTTGAGATTTCAGAAGACACTATTATGTTGATAATACGTACAGGTTAATGTCAGTGAGTTTTCTTTCAATAAGTGTAAAATGTACCTCTGTACTTGCGAATATTGTGCTTAAACCTTGACATCCACTCATCCTGACGCTGATATTGCTAAGCGTGCTTCTTGTTGGTATTTGCCTGGTACACAGCTTTCAATCTGTTTTCCTTCAATGTTTCCATGTCACTGTTTTCTCAAACTTCAGCTGTCCAGATTTGCCTTCACCTTGAAAGCGTGCATTTTGACTGGGGGCACTAAATCCACTCAGTTGTGGCTATTCTTGTGGTTAACAGACTTATTTCTGCCCTCCTACATTCTAGTTTTTATTTTCTCTGCTTTTGTTTCCCTTTTGATCTCCACCCTTTCCTGACGAACGTATTCAATCACAGTGTGTGTTTATCACACAGGTGGAATACTGACAAGGTGTACCATGAATTAGAACTGACATCCTTCCCAGCAACGTGAGGACTTGAGCACACCTCCACCTTTGTCCTTCCTTTCCTTGATCTGCGAGAGCAGTTTTTCAGACAGGCTCCTGGGTTTAACTTCATTTGCTGTTTCATATATCTCACATTTTCCTCTTTCACGAATTCACTTCTCATTTTGACTTGGAGAGGTCTGTGAAGGGTGACCTTTGAGTCCTGGCATGGAGACCCTAACTGGAGCTTGGTCCTCCCTCCTGAAGGCTGGTGTGCTGGGAATGTACAGGATTGAGACACCCTGCCCTGGCGGTCTGAAGGACCCAGTACTCTGCCTTATTACTTCTCTCCAGGGAATGTCTAGGAAATGAATGTTAGATCTCCTGGGTTAGCCCTACATACATGTCTCTTAAATGTTCCCATGTTTCATCTCTCTATTTTTGCTCCACATTCTAGAGTGTTCATTCTTTTCCCCCATGAGTTTATTTTCCAGATGCCTAATTGGGTCTTTGATCATATCCATTCTATCATTCAGACCATCTACGGATTTTTAATTTTGGCAATCCTGTTATTAGTTTTCAAGAAAGCTTCTTTACTGATCATTCCTTTAAAATCTCTCTGAGGATCTTAATTATAGTTCTTAAAAGTTCTCCTCTGTTCCCTGAATTGCCTGTTTTCTCTGTAATTCATCTGTTTGCTTGCCTTACCGCTCAGTCTTGTCTAAGGACCTGTCTGTCTATTGATATTCAAGTTCAAAGGACAGGCTGATTAGTGCTGTGGATGGCTCCTACCGTACCCGGGGCCCATGTCATCCACAGCCTCTATCCTGAATAGGAGGCCGGCTCTGGGCTTGGAACAAGGGTGAGGCCAGTGAAGGGGATTCAGGGGCTAAGTTAGCTGGTGGATTGGGGACCTTTCAAAGCAGCTGAAATGCAAAGTGCTTCTCTCTAGACGTAGAGGGAATTATTTTCTATCCCGCTTAGGAAGAGTGGCCATTAGTTGGGGTTTTTTTGTTGTTGTTTTTCTTCTTTTCTTTTCTGCATCTGTGCTGAAGATCTGGAATTCTCTTGAGCCCTGCTTGCCCTGCTTCCTTTCAGTCCCATACACGGCAGCCTTCCAACAGCTGACCCCTTTCGGAGAAAACAGCGCAGGGCTCTGCGCTTGGATTCAAGGGTGGCCTGAAGCTCTGTGTAAAAAGGAGAAGAGACAGAGGACTGAGGCCCTTCAGGGGGAAATAAAGTCCTTTAACTCTTGTTCTGATTTACCTTGAAAGCCCGACCCACACACTCCAGACATTCTCTTGTCCACCGCGAGGTCAACATTCTCTGGTTCTGCTCTTGCACCAACACAAGTAGTTTTTCCTGCCAGTGTTTTGTGCTGTGGCATCTCTCTCTCCGCCCAATTTCAGTCAGTATGGTTCTGTTTCCTGCCTTCTGAGGGCTGCTGCTGACATTTTCTAGTGTCAGTAAGGGTTTTTTTTAAAATGTACTTTCTGACATTTTAAGGTATTTGGGAGGAGAAGAAATGGATAAATATCATCAGCCCATTACCTTGATCTAACCTCTCCATTCATTTTTTTAAAGGACCTAAGAATTGCTTTAAAACAATTACTATTGTACATTTTTCACTGAATTTATTGGGGTGACATTGGTTAACAAAATTATACAGGTTTCAGATGTACAATGCTATAGTACATCATCTGTGTACTGTATCTTGTGTTCACCACCCCAAGTCAAGTCTCCTTCCATCCCCATTTATCCCCTTTACCTTCTTCCACCCCCAGCCCCTTCCCTCTGGTAATCGCCATACTGTTGTCTGTGTCCATGCGTTTTTCTTTTCTTTTCTTTTCTTTTTTTTTGGTGTAATACCTTCGACTTTTTCAGCCAGCCCTGCAACCAACCAACCTCCCCTCTGATCTGACAACAGTCAGAATGTTCTCTATGAGTGTTTCTATTTTGTTAGTTTATTTTGTTCATTAGATTCCATATATGAGTGAAATCATATGATCTTGTCTTTCTCTGACTGGCTGACTTCACTTAGTAAAATGCTCTCCAGGTCCATCCATGATGTCACAAAGGGTATGATTTCCTTCCTTTTTTTTAACTGCCAAGTAGTATACCGTTGTGTATATATATGTATCACAGCTTTCTTATACACTCATCTACTGATAAATACTTGGGCTGCTTCCAAATATTGGCTATTGTAAATAATGCTGCAATGAACACAGGGGTGCATACATTCTTTCAAATTAGTGTTTCGGGTTTCTTCGGATATATTCCCAGAGGTGGAATCACTGGGTCATAAGGCAGCTCTATTTTTAGTTAGCTGAGGTAAGTCCATAATGCTTTCCATAGTGGTTGCACCAATCTGCATTCCCTTTTCTCCACATCCGCGCCAGTACTTGTTTGTTAATTTCTTTTGTTAATGAAAGCCATTCTGACAGGTGTGAGGTGATATCTCATTGTGGTTTTAATTTGCATTTCTCTGATGATTAGTGACATTGAATATCTTTTCATATGTCTATTGGCCATCTGTATGTCCTATGTGGAGGACTGACTATTCAGGCCCTTTGCCCATTTCTTAATTTGATTGTCTGGGTTTGTTTTTTTGGTACTGAGTTTTATAAATTCTTTATAAATTTTGGATATTAATCCCTTATCAGATGTATCACTGGCAAATGTTCTCCCATTAAGTGGGTTGATGGTTTCCTTTGCTGTGCAAGAACTTTTCAGTTTGATGTAGTCTCATTTTTCCTTTTTTTCCCCTTGCCTGATGTACTATATCAGAAAAAATACTGCAATGAGAAATGTCTGAGATTTTACTGCCTGTGTTTTCTTCTAGGAGTTTTATGGTTTTGAGTCTAACGTTTAAGTCTTTAATCCATTTTGAGTTTATTCTTGTGTGCAGTGTATAAAGGTGGTCCAGTTTCAGTTTGTCTTTTCTTCAGATGTATCTGTCCAATTTTCCCAACACCATTTATTAAATAGATTATCTTTACTCCATTGTATGATTTTGCCTCCTTTGTCAAATATTAATTGACCATAAAGGTAGTCTATTTCTGGGCTCTCTATACTGTGCCACTGATCTATAAGTCTTGTTTCTATGCCAGTACCATGATGTTTTGATTACTATGACCTTATAAGATAGTCTGATATCAGGTAGCCTGATTCCTCCAATTTTGATCTTCTTTTTCAAGACTGCTGTGGCTATTTGGGGTCTTCTGTAATTACATATAAGTTTTTGAAATATTTGTTCTAGTTCTGTGAAATACGCCAATGGTATCTTGATAAAAATTGTGTTGAATCTATAGATTGCTTTGGGTGGTCTGGACATTTTAACCGTGTTAATTCTTCCTAACCATGAACATGGTATATGCTTCTACTTATTTGGATCTTCTTCAATCTCTTTTTTCAGTGTCTTGTAATACTGGTTTGGTGGTAACAAACTCCTTTAGCTTTTTCTTCTCTGGAAAGCTCTTTATTTCTCCTTCCATCTTAAATGGTAGCTTTGTGCCCTGGCTGGTTTGGTTCAGCAGATGGAGCATCAGCCTGTGGACCAGAGAGTTCTGAGTTTGGTTCCTGCTAGGGGCACATACAAAAAAACCCACATAGCTTTGATGGTAAAGTAGTGTTGGTTGTAGGTCCTTGCTTTTCATCACTTTTAATATTTTATGCCAATCCCGTCTGACCTGAAATGTTTCTGTTGAGAAATCAGCTGACAACCTTCTGGAAACTCTCTTGTAGGTAACTAAATGCTTTTCTCTTGCTGCTTTTAAGATTATTTCTTTGTCTTTAGCCTTTGCCATTTTAATTATACATGTCTTGGTGTGAGTCTCTTTGGGTTCATCTTGTTTGGGACTGTCTGCACTTCCTGGATTTGTGTTTCTATTTCTTTCACCAGGTTAGGAAAGTTTTCAGTCACTTCTTCAAATAGGTTCTCAATTCCATGCTCTCGCCCATCTCCTTTTGGTACTCCTATGATGTGGATGTTGTTACACTTCATGTTGTCCCAAGGGTCCCTTAAACTATCCTCATTTTTAATTTTTTCTAAATATATTTTTGATTTTTTTGTTGTTGTTTAGAGAGGAAGGGACAGATAGAAACATCAATGTGAGAAAGATACACTGATCAGCGGTCTCCTGCACGCCCCCTGCTAGGAATCAAGACTGCAACCTGGGCATGTGCCCTGACTGGGAATCAAACCAGGATCTTTCAGTCCATGGGGTGATGCTCAATCCACTGAGCCACACTACCAGGCTAAATTCTTTTTTCTTTACACTGCTCTGATTGGGTATTTCTTTCTCCCTTGTCTTCCAAATCACTGACTTGATCCTCAGCTTCATTTATTCTACTGCTGATTCCTTCTAGTGTATTCATTTCAGATATTGTATTTTTCATTTCTGACTAGTTCATTTTTATGATTTCTATGTAGTTTTTCATGCTGCTGAGCATCCCTATAAAACCATTACTTTGAATTCTCTATCCGATTACTAGCTTGTCTCCATTTCATTTAGCTCTTTTTTTCTGGAGATTTATCCTGTTTTTTCATTTGGGGGATGTTTCTTTGTTTCCCCATTTTGGCTGCCTCTTTGGGTTTGTTTCTATATATTATACAGATCTGCTATGACTAGCTGTCTTGGAGTTGCCTTATGTAGGGGGTGTCCTGTGGGGTCCAGTGATCAGACTCCTGATCATCTGAGGTAGACAACAAATTAAAGTAAATGTTCTATAGTAAATGTGGCAGCTAGCCCTCAATGATCTTCACCTCCTGGTTTCACACCTCTGTATCATCTCCCTATCAATTTCACAGGGCTGACCAGTGTAACCAGTAGGATAGTGTGAAAACGGAGGAGTGTGACTTCCAAGATGAGGTCATAAAAGATAGCACAGCTTCTGCTTTGATTTCTCTGTCTCCTTCTCATCCACCTCCCACTCTGCCATCACCCAAACTCCTTCTTCTTTCCTCCTCTGATCTTACTCTGGGGGAAACCAGCTGCCATGTCATGAGGACATCCAAGGTGACTTAAAGAGAAATTGTAGGGCACAGAACTGAGGCCTCCTGCCAATGGCCAGGTGACCAACCATCTTGAAAGTTAATCCTCCAACTCCAGTCAAGCCTTCTAGAGTCCTAGATGACATGATGAATGCAACTTCATGACTTTGAGCCAGAGGAACCCAGATAAGCTGCTACTGACCCACAGAAACTGTGGAAAATAAATGTTTGCTACGGTACACTAGTAAGATTGGGGGCAAGTTGTCATGCAGTGGCAAATAACTAATACAGACAGAATCTGAAAACCCACAGGATGGCACAGGGCTACAGTAACAATGGCACGGAGATATAAACAAGTTCAAACTTTCAAGAATAATGAGGCAATGCCTTAAAAACATCATACTTTTCACCAGAAAACTCACTTTAGAGAATCTATTTCTCCAAAGAAAATGACCCAAAATATGGGAAAAGCTAAGCCCAAAGATGTTTGTTTACACCATGTATTTAAATATTTTATGGAAAAAAAATTAAGTTCTCAAAAATTGAGGATTAGGTAAACAAGCAGCAATTAAAAACTATGCTTGTAAAGTTTAAATGACAGGATAAAATTAATATCATTATTGAACATTTAAATACTTATTATGTGCGGGGCTGGGGTGGCTCAGTGGTTGAGCATTGACTCATGTACCAAGAGGTTGTTGGTTCAATTCCCAGTCAGGGCACAAGCCTAGGTTGTGGGCCTAGTCCCCAGTGAGAGGCATGCAGGGGACAGCCAACGGATGTTCTCTATCATTGACATTTCTCTCTCTCTCTCCCCTTCTCGCTCCCTCTCTCTCTCAAACCAATAAAGAAAAGAAAGTTTTTTTTTTTAATAAATAAAAATATTTATTATGTGCCAGGCACTTTCTTGGATCCTTATATCTGTTAATTCACTTAATCCCCATAATAATCTTGTGAAACTAATACTATTCTTATCCTCATATATAGATGGAAAAACAGCAGAGAAGGGTTACATAACTTGCACAGGTCACACAGTTCTAAGTGAACGGACTAGAATATGAACCTGGGTAGTCTGACCCCTGGCCTATGCCATGAACCATTTTGCTGTGATGACTAACAATGCTTCAGATACGATATTAAGTGAAAACCGCATATATACAGTGTGATCAAAACTTTGTTAAAAACCATTCAAGCAGAAATGTTAATAGTGATTATCTTAAGAGTCATGGAATGGATAATATTTTCTTAAAGTTTCTGGTACTTTTTGAATATTGTACAATGAGCAATATTATTTTCATAATCATAATGAAAAACCTTAAAAGAGAAAAAAATCCACTAGCAATTTCTATAGCTCTGGTAGTAAGGGTTACCAAGAAAATCCTACCTAGAAATGAAATAAAGTCTGGATAGCTATCTTCTGCAAGGGAGGAATTAAAGGTGATATTTTTGTGTGAAGAAAAATGTCCTAGATTTTGATCTGAGCTCGAATTCTTCTGATTTCATATTGATTTCTGGAGCAATTTACAGACAGATTCTTTTGAATTCCATATACAGCTGGCTAACATTTGCCGAGTATTTACTATATGCTAGGCACTAAGTCCTTCACTTGGGTGCTCTCACTTGAGCCTCACAATCACATTCTCCATTTGAGACAAAAATTATCTCCATTTATATCCAAGGAAACCAAAGCTTAGGGGAGGTCATGTGACGGGGCCAAGGTCACATACCACTAAGTGGTATGTTAGTTTTCTCCATGAGGTCGTCAACCTTATTTCAAGTAAGTAATTTAAAACAAACTGTATTATAACCTTTTGGTTCAAAAATATTATCATTTATATACGTAAGTTATACCTAAAGGACACAGCAAATCAATGGCAAGATGGGATTAAAACTAGGTATTTTATATCTGCTTTTGAAATCCTCATCTGCTGACATAGGTAGAGTGACTTCATTGCTACTTATATAACTAGGGTTCCCGAACAGCCAGGACGGGTCCATCCTGCCTCATACGCCAATATTACTGCCTTTGAAGAAAAGGAATTAATTAAGAATTAAAGAGGAGCTACCTGGGTTCCTTCCTCCAGGGGCTCTCCAGGCTACAGGCAGGACAAGGGGCCCACAAAACAGCAAGCAACTTCTCAAAGCAGGGGGTTGTTCTCAGGAGGACTTAAGCCACATATCTGATGAGAACACCACCTGTATCAAAACTGTTTGGACCCAGGCATCCCATGACCGCCTTAGGGTTTGTTAACTCATTAAATGTTTGTCACCACCTGGAGAGCTAATCCAGAGTGTTCCGGCCTTTAGGGTCTCAGTACAAGCAGTAGCATCAAAGAACAGACTGATTCCTGCTGTGGCTATAATCAAATTTCCTCTAGGGATTTACATTGGGATGTAGAAACCAACCTCCACACCTATTTTTTTTTTCTATTGATATTTTCACTGTAGCAGACAGCCATTTCTCTCTGGGACTCAATCTGCACACACACCCCGTTCCCATGACCTTACCAGCTGGGAGGAATCGGGTATCAAACAGGACCAAGTTGTTTCTGGTTGCACTATATTTCTTTTCTCTAAATGGTAATTCTATTGCTTCCATTCTGGACAAGCTTTTAGACACTCTTCTTAGATACCCCTAAAGCACAATTCTTCATTTTAAACTTCAGCCTTGGTTCTCATTCTTGTGCCATGAAGTGAAACGATGAGTTAAAATGGAACCTGAACTGGAATCCAACAATAATACAGCCAAATGCACCAATTTCTAACGAGCCTTTTCTGGAGTCAAGAAGTGAAGCTTGTCTAAGAGTCTAACCTGCTAGATTCATTTCCTTCCCTTTCTTCCCAGTAGCTCTTCATAGCGATGTACAGCCATGTGCTGTGTGCCCTGTCAAGAACTAGAAGCCAAGTCCCAGTGCAGTGGCCCGGGGGCAGGGTGGGGATGGGGCTCCGCGAGGGACACTCACCAGCTATGGCGCCAGCTAAGAGCAGGCTCCCGGGGCTCACCTGCCCATCTTCGCTTGCAAAGGAAGCCTTCACGTGGCTATAGCACGGGAAGTAGATGGCCGAGAAAGGAATGTCCCGCAGAAAGCACGCTTTGGCACCCTGTCCGTTAGAGAAGGAGAAAAACCACATGAAACACAAATCCCATGGAGAAGACCGAGCTTCTTTGGAACTTAACTCAGGACAAAATATTCCCCAAGAAGACCGAATTGTACTCAAGTTAAAAGGGAAATAGAAAAAAAAAAAAAAAAAGAATCACTCAAATTCTGCAGTCATAAATCTAAACTTTCTTTTCATTTATTTATTTTGGTTAATTCTCACCCAAGGATATTTTTTCCATTGCTTTTTTAGAAAGAGTGAAAGGGAGGGAGCAAGGGGGTGGGAGGGGGAGGGAGAGAGAAACAGTGATGTGAGGGAGACACCTTGATGGGTCACCTCCTGCACGACCCCGACTGAGACTGCGGATCAGACCTGCAACCCAGGTATGTGCCCTTATGCTCTAACCACTGAGCAACGCCCGCCAGGGCTACATTTTCTTTTTAAAATAAAACTAGTGTTGTCGTGTAACATGGGGAGGAAGGGGTAGTTCTTGTTTATTGTAATAGTAAGATTTCTATTAACAGGTTTTTGTGACTCCTTTAAAATCCCTACTGATGGCAGGTCACTGGCATTTCAAGGAAGATTCGTTCTTAGAAGACGGGCGGCAACAGCTGAGATGCCTTTGTTCATTCGCCGGGAAGCAGAAAAATTATACAGGTGGCAGGGGAAGGGGTTTGTTTTCTGTATTGTTGGAGACTCCGATGAAAGTGTTGGACTCTTTCCCAGAAAAAAATCACACATATGTAAAAAATTATATGCCTTTTCAAGGGGTTCACAGATCCCCTAATTTATTCACATACTTACCCCCACCCTCCAGGATTTATGAAACATTGATAAATGCCTGCTCTAAAGCCTTAAAATATTTACAACAATTCCCACACATTGAAGAGCTGTGTGTAGAACAATGAACAACCAGAGCAAGGTCTCCACCAAATGATTTTTGTGGGGGCATGGGCAGACCTTGAGACCTGAGGCACGCCCAGAAATATGATGAAAGGGTTAATCGTCTAATGAAAACTGCAGGACGTATATTGTGTTCTAGGTAGGCTAAATGGGAAGGAAGTCACCCTTTTTCAACACTTCATGATTTAATAGCATTTCTTCTACAGATTTCTAAAGCCTAAAGCTTTCCACCAAATTTAGAGATCCTTCAAGGAAAATAACAACTCCATCCAGACCCAACAGAATGCAGTCAAGCCCGGTGACAGTTACTGAGGAACAGTGATGGTGGATCTTGGATATTTTTGGCTGAGGCTGGGCTCCAATCTGTCAAACTTCCTTAACACAACACATTCATTAGTGTAGCCTTTGCTTTTCGGGTGCTCGCATTATACTTCTGACTCAAACTGAGTGTGCGGGTAACAAAACCCTTCGGCTTTTTCACAGGAACTGCAACTAATTAGGTTACAGGTCTCCTGTAACCTGATTAGTTGCCTTAAACAAGTAACGTAAGTAGAACTTCATGTTTAATCCTATTACACTTCACCTAGTTTGGCCCATCCTTCCAACCAGAGCGAATGTCTGGAATCTGGACCCTGTCATGCTGCCTGTTCCTCAGTCAACCCGCTCATGGATGTATTCGGACGTCTCTGTCCACTCTGAACGCGGATATTTCGAGAAAAGGAGAACCCACATCGTGTACTGCCAATCAGCCCAATCATTTTTATCTTGTCTCCCCCCAACTGTTAAATGCCTAACTGAGAAGAGGAACCACAAAATCCACCGCACCCAAATTCCTCATTTCATACATGTGCAAACGAATGCCCGGGATAGTTCATCCAGCAAATGCGTGTCTGTTAAGGGCCACACTGTTGGCCTGCTCAGGGGACATCCTTAGAGACAGTGTCAGAGCAGACCCAAATGTAGGAGTTTTAAGTTATTTCCCTGTCCCTCAGCTTTTCAAGGGGAAGAAGTATAACCCCAACACCCATGTGTAGCATCCCAACTTTTCTCTATTCATTTTTTTTTAAAGTTATAATGCAGGTAGTTACTGTGTATGGGTAACACTATCACCCATTTGTTTCTATATTTTCACTTTCTTTTCCTTATTTTGCCTCCAAATCTTCCTGTAAGTTCTGCTTGCTATTTGCCCATATGCAGACTCTGTCTAGAAGATACTCAACGTAGACACCAAGTAACCAACTCCAATAAAGATCAGTTCTAGCTTCATTATATCTTCACATCTGGCTGCCTCAACACAGTGTAAGGCATTGCCATGTCACCGACTTTCTAAGCAAATCACGTACAAGTAATTTTTTAGGCTGATAGAATTCCTCCTCATAAATCGTGCTTTTTACTAAGTTCATTCGTTTTTACTTTTAATCTCTTCCCCCAAATCTTCACATTTCAGAGCCAACTTCAGTCCCTACGTTCTGTTCATGGTTTTGCTGGTAATGTTTTTCTCCCCTGATCATGAAATATTAAATGGTTATCACAGACAATACAGAAAAATAGTGAAAAGTGAAACTGCTCTTCCTTTTCCCCAGCAGGAGAGAAGCACATCAGGTGCCATGTTTGGGGCACTGCCTCCAACAGCAACATCAAGGACCGTCCCAGAGCCGGGCCCAGGCGCCCGCAGGTCCGGGGTACGCCTTCACTTCCCGGCTGGGGCTTCCGTCTTGGTGTTGGTTAGAAGGCAGTACGGTCTAACATGGCCTTCATTCGTCAGCCATACTGACTACATTTCCTTTCTATGTGTTATTTCAAAAACTGTTTGGCCAACTTTGGTCTTGCCTGTCCTGCGGATTGGGCTTGGTGTTCTCCCCCTCCTCGAAGCTTTGCAATGACTTCCTCTCCTTGGTTAGCTCGATTCCTCCCAGGGGAAGCTACCCGGGGCCTCATGCATCTGATCAACCAAGGTGCCCATCCTGCGGCATCTTCTTTGGCAACATCAACCTCCTAAACACCAGCTCTTTGTTCATTTAAACCCAAATACCCCCCTTCCCGCTGAGGGTTCTTTAACCAGAAGATAGACAGGGGGTGGACTGACTGTCCACGGCTCCCCGGTGTCTGCACAGGGTCCAAGGCTGTCCTGGGCTTTCCTCTTCCTCTTCCTCTTCCATCGGCCTGTGTCAGTGTGGCCTGCTCCTGAGCGGAAGCGACCAGGGGCCAGGAACTGCTGTCCGATTTCATTGAGAAAACGGCAACATCTCTGGCTGTCAGTTGGGGCCTAAGACACGTTCCTGGTGACTTGGAGTTCGCTCTGCCAAATCACACAGAAAAAACCACAACTAAAACGAGAAATGAGAGGCGTTGGGCTACGTTGTCAGGTTTCTGCAAGGAAAACAAACTCATTTCTTGGAAAACTAGACTAGAAACCAAAACCAAGCTTTTTGTTTTTCAAACAAAGATATATAATTTGCTGACGATACAACAGGACTTAGGAGGAAGTAGTGGATAATTTTGAACTGGAATGTTAATGTTAAAAAAAAAGAGAGAGAGAAAGACAGTGGTCAGCCCCTCTCTTAAGCTCTATGGCTTCACTGCGATCAGAAGGCCGTGGCAGACGTGATCTGAATCTCCCCGGGACACAAGGAAGGTAAGGACACGTAAAGAAGTAGTGGGTTTCCCCAAGAAGGACCTCTCTGTCCTGAAATCAGGATACTCGGTCGTGCACCAGTGTGAGAACGAGCGCCTCTCAATGGTGTGCTGGGCTTTAAGACGTGTCTGAAAACAGCCCTGGATGACTGAGAGGAAAAATGGCTTAATCAAAACACAAATAAAAAGAACAAATCTAAGGAAAAACGAAGAGGAATATGTTGCATTTTTT
Source organism: Molossus molossus (assembly GCF_014108415.1). Classification (NCBI taxonomy): domain Eukaryota; kingdom Metazoa; phylum Chordata; class Mammalia; order Chiroptera; family Molossidae; genus Molossus; species Molossus molossus. The sequence continues at coordinate 31,371,666 of NW_023425401.1, read as the reverse complement.
CCTACCAGGGATCAGACAATGCATAATAAAAATGGAGTAATTTGCCCTGGCAGGTTTGGCTCACTGATTAGAGCACTGGCCCGTGGACCAAAGAGTCATGGGCTCGATTCCGGGCAGGGGCATGTGCCTTGGTTGCGGTTTGGTCCCTGGTTGTGGTCGGGGTCGTGTGGGAGGCAACCAGTCAATGTGTCCCTCTCACGTCAATGTCTCTCTCCCTCCCACTCTGTCTGAAAATAGATGGAAAAATGTCCTCGGTGAGGACTTTTTTTAGAAATCGAGTAATTTACGCATACTGGAGCAAATGTTAGAGTCAGGTTTCTGACTATATGAGAAGAAATAGTCAAGCACTAAACCTTCCTCATTTGTCAAAAATACTAAAGGCTGCTCCTTCCGGGGGATCGGGAGGGAACAGGGGTTTAGGAATAAATGAGGCAATAACCATGAAAGCCCCGCGTACAGTGTGAACCGCAGTGCAGACGTTAGGGACAGAGGGGACGAGGAGGTCCTTCTCCCGCCTCCCTGGGGCCTGCATCCTTCCACAGCCCTGCACCTGCTCAGACATCTCTAGGCAGCAAATCACTGGCCTGAGCCATGAGGTGCCCGCAGCCTCTCTCACACCCCAGGCACGAGAGCCGAAAGCCCGATTCCCAAGGAAAGCTAACTTTGCAGAAGGCCGGAGAAAAAAGCACAGACTTATTAAGTTCCCCTGGTCTCCTTTCCCGGCCACTTCCTTCAGGTCTCAGGCACAAAGGCAGGTGCCAATGTGCAAGGCTGCCCCAGGCAGTGCCTGACCTGTTGCTCCACACAATGAAAAGGGAAGCAGGATGTGAAAAAGGCTTTTAAAGTTCCTACAGTGAGACGGCTCTCTCCCAGATTCCTTGATAAATCCTTCAGTTTTGGTGAACACCCATTCTCCGTCCTACAGCAAAACGTAAACCTGTTTGACTTGAATTCTGCTTGCCCCGCATGCGACTTTTACTAGGTGATCAAGCACTCTGAACAGGCAACTTTATAATCAAAGGAAACAGTCCGTGCTGTCCAAGTACCTGCGTCAGCAATGCAAAAAATAATTACTTTGGCCATTAAAAAAAATTAATAAATTACAAAGTGGCGTGCCACCTAAAACAAATCTTGAAACATTCTTGCCCCATGAGAAAACCCCCCATTTTCCTGCCTTTCCTTCTCACTGGCTCCCCAGGCAGCCCGGACCTGGACATCCTCTGGTTAGCTTTGAATTTCCTTTGTACACAGCAAAATCACGTGGGGAAAATTAATAAATGCAAAATGCAATCTTCTGATCTCTTACTATTCATTAGAGCACTCATTCTCCAAAGAGGGTAAATTATTGGTTGGTTTTTTTTTTCCCTTCTTTTAACTAAAAGACCCACTAATAAGACAGGAACGATAAAAGGCATCTCAGGGGAGACCTCTATGTAAATAAACTAGAATCAAGACTCAGATCGAGTTTAATTATCGATTCCGGCTCCATTCCAATTCTCTACATTCTGGAATCTCTCGTCATCACTCTATTTAGGGTCCAGGCAAGCTTCCTTAAGGGCAAGCCTCACTTAACTTGAAGTTAATAGTCCACAATCGACACAAGCCAATTAGACAGGCTTGGAGACACTGACCACAGTGTCACCACAGCAAAGGAATGATTTATTTTGCTTCTCGTGCTTTTTTGGATGTGGACACTGTGTTGAAAGCCCAAGGGAGCTTTAATCAATTCTTAAGTTGCTGGAATCATCCACTCAAGTTTACTCTGGCAGCTCTGTCTGGCAAGAAATTGTCAAAAGATATAACACAATAGATCTATATGTAACACACACACACACACTGTTACCACCAGTGCCCTTTTCTCTTCTTCTCCTTCTCTTAAAGCTCCTCATCTCGGTTGGTATCACACCTGCCCAATCAATTTGAAGGGAAGAAAAAAACAAGCAAACTAGTCCCGAAGGATGGTTGCTGATAAAGAAGTCAGGGCCAGGGCAGGTCTTTTCACATGCTAATTCCTACTTATTCTAGCTGTACCTGCAAATACAGCTCTAAACAGACTATTTCTAATACAGGGGAAGGTAATTACACTCACAAAGGCACCTCTGTGTCAGGGCCGGGCACCAGGAGCCAGCAGGTCTGGGAGACGGAGGCTTAACAGAGACTCCTGCAGTGAATGTACATTGTCTAGCACGGGGTGGGGGGTGGGGGGATGCCAGACTGGGGACCCTGCAGCAGTCACGACAACAGTGGTGCACCTTGTCTGGGAAGGTTATTTAATGCTTCTGGCACCTGTAGTCAGAACCACCCCTCTTTTCCTAACATACAGGTTTAGAATTTATTTGGCATGTATAATTGTATATTTTGATCCTGGAGCAACAAACAATGGGCAGCATGTCATGTCTTGATCCCTTAGCGTTCCTCCTGGTTTCTCCCAAGCCAGTTAACCCTTGTCTTACAGCCTGGCAGCACCTCCTGCCCGGTCAGGGGACAGTTCGGGCCATGTGGCTGGGACTCAGACGGGGTGAGAAATATCACTGGTGCCAAGACCTGTTATGTGATTGCGTCATCGGTGTTGAAATCAAATAAACCAGCCAACAAATGGCGACGCAAGATCAGCGACACTGAAATCACTTCAATGTTAATATAAGATATCAATGCCTATTATTTAGTTCCTTTAATCCAGGGCCGTTTAGGATATAGATCCCTCCTTAATTTCACTGCAAGTCTAACAAAGGCCTTTGGCAACTCAAGGTTCTGGGGCAGGAGACACCCTGGTGTCAGTGTTGGCTCTCTCTACTGTCCTACTGGCGTACGCTGCTTGGCCATCAACAGGCCCTCTGCCAGTGGTTAGAGCCCTTCCAGAGAGAACCTGACACCTGTGGAGCAGATGTCAGCTGGTGTGCGCTTCACCCACTTTCTCGACAAGTTTCAGTCAGTGGTGGAATATGCAGGCAGCGCCCGTGATCATTCTTCTTTTCTATTTTCCTTGGTGCACATCCAGGGAGAAAGAAAAGGCTCTTTATCCCAATCCCCTTCAGTACCCCCAAGGAAGGCCATTTCTCTGCAAGGTCAACCACTGTGGCTGACCGGCTAGCTGAGCGGGAGACTCTCTTCATGTGTCACCTTTCTAACAGCCGATTCTTCTTGGAGAGGATGACTTCCCAGAGAGGAAGCAGACTGCATTCAAAGAAGTAGTTAAAATAGCCCGACTGGTGTGGCCCAGTGGTTGAGCATTAACCCATGCACCAAGAGGTTGCCAATTTGATTCCCGGTCAGGGCACATGCCCAGGTTGTGGGCCCGATCCCCAGTAGGGGGCATGCAGGAGGCGGCCAATCGATGCTCTCTCTCATCGAGGTTTCTATCTCTTACTCCCTCTCCCTTCCTCTCTCCAAAATCAATAAAAAGAAAAAAAAGTAGTTAAAATAAATCACCTTAAGTATGGCTCTATACCTCACTCCACACCTCGAGCAAGGATACAGGCTTTGGAGTCAGAGACCTGGGCTAAAAGTATTGCTTTGCCACTTAGTATCTGATGGGGTCCAAGTTCTTAAACTACCCCTCCAGTTTCTCATCTATGAAATGTGAATAACATTTGTATTGACATAAAAATTAAATTCACATCCAGTGATTAATATAAAATACCTAGTACAATATCTAGCACAAGAGGTGACAAAATAAAGTAATTACTATTATCAATGAAAAGCATGCTGTCCTGTTGGAGCAGAAAATGGAAACAGCTAATGTATTCTTTAAACAACGAGTAGCTGGAGCAGGACTCTGTGGTTTCATACCTGAATTACAGTCGAGTTCTACATTTATCAGGCCGAGAGCCAATCTTTTATTTGGCGGAAGACTTAATCCAACCAAGTAAGTTTCAATAGTTTGCTAAATTGATCATATCCCACATGGGACTCTTTCGCTGTCACAAGACAGATCACCTTAATTTTACAGTCAGTGAACATTTCTTAAACTGGCCATCTTTTAAGTGCATACCTTGGTCACAGTTAGAAACCAGAGAAATGTAAGAACAGACTAGGAGATAGGTATGTCGCTTCTGGAAAGTGTATTTAGAGTAATCCACAGACAGTGGATTAGTAGCACACTCTCCATACTCAACCTGAAGGACAGCATATGTTATATTGTACAAATGTAGCTAAAATAAAAAAGTGCTGTGTTAAAACCACTTCTGCTGACAGCTAATAAAAACCAAACAACAACAAAAAACCACGAACCTGATAAAAATGTTTGCCCCTGCAACATGGAGCTAGAACACTAACATTTTATTGTTACATACTCTTGTATATCTGCATTTTCTTCTTTTTAAAACTATACTGCCTATTAAAATTAACTTTTTAAAGATACTAATGGCACTGGAATGATATGGTTACATTCCTTCACCTCCCTCAACACTGATCACTTTGAAAGCAATAATACTCTGTTCAATCTCTGTAACTCTGGCTCCTACTAGAATTAGCCCTCAATAAGTGTTTGGTGAAGGAATGGAAGAATGATAAAAAAAAAAATTAATCATTTTCAAATATTTTTTAGAATCTTATCTAGCCCATTCTGCACTCAACTCCTTCAGATACTGTTTTTTAATAATAATTTTCAAGGTGTCTCTTTTCCAGAGTCCGAAACAGAATGCCTGGCCTAGCGTCGCTGCTGACCACAGCGCCGCAGAAGTGGCCCAGGGCCAGGGCCGCGCGGAAGGAGCTTGGTACTTCTGCAAGAATCCGTTAATTTAAAAAATCTCATAATTTAAAATTAATAATAACCAACACATCATGTGTATTACACGCTAAGTTCTCCTGTGTCCTTCACATGTGTGACTTGAGCAAAACCCCCACAACAACCCTATGGCGATGAAGGAACTAGTACTATCTTCTTTTTATAGATAATGCATTTGACCCACAGGAACATAAAGGGAAAGAAAGCCTCTTTTCCCACCCCTGTTTCAGAGACTGAACTGAATTTGAAATCTAGTTTCCCACTTACAACATATGTGACCTTAGACAAATTACCTACACCCATCAAGCCTTCCTTTCCTCAGCTGGAACTCGGAGCTAAACAAAACAGAACAAAACAACGACCTGCCTCACAGGCCGTAGTAAGGATAAGCCTGGACTGTCTCCATGTCCTTCCTGAGAGTCCTCCCACCGTAACCGATCTCGTTCTCTGCAGAGGCTTCAATCCTTCCACCTTCAGGGACCCCTTTCTGCTCTGTGCAGACAGGCATGGTTCTCCCAACGAAGAGAGTAAACTTCTCCACCTCCTCTCCCCCTAACTGGCGCTAGACTCTGCCTTTCCTTCCAGTTGCTGTCCTCTTTCCCTTTTTTCTTTCACAGTAAAAGTTAGTGCTTTGTCTCTGCTAATATTTTTTCATAAGGTTTCTACATCCGCCATTCTACGTAAATTGATTTCTTAAAAATAGCTACTGACTTGTACCTTTAAGTTCAAAGACTTCTGCTTGGCCTTCATGGCCCGTGGTCTCTGCAGCACTCGATACCACTCACTCTCCCTCCCCCCGGTGTCTCAGGTCTGCACCAGCTCCCACACCCTGCTCCCTCTGTTCTCCACCTGACAACTGTGTCACCCTTTTCTCCACCCACACTTCTTTCTGTCATCTGAATGTGGGTGGCTCTGAGTCCCATCATTGGTATCCATCAGCCTGGAGGCCCTACTCTCTCCCATGGCTTCATGCATGCAGATGAGCCTTAAAGAACACGTCCAGTCCCCAGGCCTTGGACAAGACTACATTCACTATGGCAGAGGGAGGACACACTGCGTGGGGAGCCAGGAGACAGTCCTGGTCTCAGCCCTGCCCTGGTCCACCTAAGCCTTCCACTTAAATCTCATAGGACTTCTGAGCTTCTAGTCCTCCATTACAAAGGCAACGTTAGACAGAAGGTCCTTTTTGGTTTCTTGCAGCTTCTCAAATATTATGAAATTCTAAAATTGAAAGTAGCACCATCCATTCAGGTGCTCAAGCCAGAAATCTGAGAGTCATCTTTTAATCTTCCTTTACTGTTCACCTTCCATCATTTTCAAGACTTTGTGAGACCAACTCTCTAACATCCTATCCACCGCCCCTCTGTCCCCACCATCACGGACCCCGCTCAGTCCAGGGCATCCCCAGCCGCTATCCTCCAGCTGGCCCCCCAGCTCAGTCTCGCTGTCCCCTATGTCGCTCTCCACACTGAAGCACACGCGTGATCATGCCACCTGCCTTCCCTCCACTCGGTCAACGGGGACTGACTCTGAAGGCCATCTCCCCTTCAGAAGGCCTTCCCGGTCTTCCTGCTAGGTTAGCCACCCTCCCTTAGAGCCCGTGCGCAGCCCTCTGACCGCCCTCTCAGCAATGACCTGCTTCCTTGTCCGACTCCCCGTGAGATGGTCACCTCCTCACAAAGCCCTGCGATATTACTGCTTTACTTCCATATCCCCGGCCAGAGCTTGCTGGGTGAATGGTGGATGCCTCCGAAGCTGGAAAAGCCACCTGTCATATAACCAGCTCCTTTCTTTACGTTTGACCCCCCCGATGGCATGGTCTTCGTTGGTCATTACTTGCCAATTCATTCACTTTCGGCGCTCTGACATCCTTGTTGATAACCTGGAAACATTTGGCTTCTGCTTACCCTTCATGGGCTCAACAAATACTTATCAAATGTCTACTCCAGGGCCAGAAACTGAGCAGCAGGGAACAAGACGGGTCCGTGGTTTGAACATACAGGCTCGATGAGGGAGCCAACACAGAGATGGCGACGGTGCCACGTGGAGGCCTGGAAGAGGGGCTGTGGCACCAGGGGCCTGGCTGTCGTTCTGAGCAGACATCTGCTGAGCTAAGACTTGAGGGGCAGAGCCTTCGGGCAGGTGGAAAAGTGAGAGGGAATGAGCGTGGAGCAAAGGAAAGGCAGCAGAGAGGAGAGGCCAGCAGGGAGGGAGCTGGGGTTCTGTTTGAGGTTCAGCAGGAAGCTGCTGGGCGAGAGACACCGTTCTGCAGGGCACACTAGCTGCTGCTCAAACATCATCTCTTCCCAGAGGCCTACCCTAACCACCCTTTTAAAATGCCCCTCCCCAAGCCTAGCCTGCCTCAGCCCTTTCCATACTCTCCTCCTACCCTGCCTTCTTCTTCATCGAGGTTCTTAGTGTCCTACACCTGTAACCTTGGCGGCTGACTTCTTCTACCCACCGAAGTGTGAGCAGGGACTTGGATTTCGCAGCCACGCCCTAAATGGCTAGTGGGCTCTCCAAACAAGCGTGTCAAGAGAATGAATCAATCTAATTCAGATTTTAAATAGATCGATCTGTAGGGACAATGATTTGGGAGGGTCGGGAGGCTACATCAACCCTCGAGGAGGTTTTCGCAGAGGTCCAGATGGAAGGCGGCTGTGGGGGGAGAGGGGTGAGAACGGCCAGTGTGGTGGTCGGAAACCACAACGCCCTGGGTGTTAGGAATGAGCACGGCCCCGCGGCAGCGACTCAACAGCTGTTTTCTTCCTGGGGGCCAGGAGCTCAGAAAATGGGTATTTTTTTAAAGCTGCTAAATCAAGACATTTTTCTTGTGTACTTAAGTTACCAAGATAAAACTGATAAACTGTGCATGTGTTTGACAAAATCTGTTAACACTAAACAAGGCACATGCCCCATTATCTTAGATTTTCATTGCTGGGAATTTATCACTGGTATATACTCACAAAAGTATGTCAAAATATATGCAGGGGTATTCCTCCTGTCTTTGCTTGTACTATCCCCAAACTAGAAACAATATAAACACCTATCGGTAGGAAACTGCTTAAAAATACTTGAAAAAATTGTATACAGCTATTAAATGAGGAAAGAGCTTTAAGGTAGATAGTGTGTTAGAAAGATTCTATTTTTATTAAAACACACATACACAAAATTGATACTGACATGGAGTATCAATCAGTATAGAGGGAGGGAGAGAGGTAAATATTGATCTAAGTAGAAGGTCTTCCTTTTAAAGATATATAAAAAATATAAGCAGTGGTTATCCTTTGAAGAGAGAATAAAGTGGTAAGGGGTAGAGAGAATTTACTTTTAGACATCTCTAAATTATTTGATTTTTTAAAAAACATAAACTTGGATTTTACTTAAAACAAAGAAAAAAACAAATGACATCCTTTTGAGATAACGAGCAGGATAATCAAGAACATATATCATCATCTGCTCTCTGATTTTATGGACAAGAACGCCATTAACTCGTTTACACACACACGACGAATGAACACACGCGCAGGACACGTACGTGTGTGGTGTGTGGAGGACATGTATCTGAATACTCTCAAAGGCAGTGGGACCAAGGCCTGTGATCAGAGCACAGCAGACAGAGCCCGTGGTCCCAGGGACTCTCCAGGCTGCAGCCAAGGTGTCTGGCCCACGCATATTCGAATATGATTTCCAACAATGCGTGATAGACACTCGCAGTCATTGCTTCCCTGCCTGTTATTTTATTTATTTTTTCATTTTTTTATTTTAATCCTCACCTGAGGGTACACTTTGCATTCATAGAGCGCGCGCGCGAGAGAGAGAAACATAGTTGTGAAAGAGACCCATCAACTGGCTGCCACCCACACAACCCCAACCGGGGCTGGGGACAAACTGCAACCGAGGTATATGCCCTTAGCGGGAACCAAACCAGGGTCTCTCTGGACCGTGGGATGATGCTCTAACCACTTAGCCAAACTGGCCAGGGCCCCTGCCCGTTTTTTGACCTCAAAGAGACATAAACCAATCCTTTTTTTTAAGGAAGCATCTCGTAGCCTATGTTAGCTGTGCTGACATTCCACATTATATAGTAAATTTCATTCCATTCCCAAGGTATAATCCGTGTCATTCCCAAGTACATGTGCACCCTTTTCTTCTCTATGACACTTTATTTCACTTACCTTGTGCGCTAGGGGCTTGTGTAATAAAATTAAAGATTTATTCCCCTTCCCCTAGAGAAGGGGAAACGTATCCCCATGTATTCTTAAGGAAAGCAATATAGTTGCAGACTTTTAAAAACTACATTTCATTCAAAAAGCTCTTTCGAAGGCAGCTGCTTACCCTGCCTTTACTTGGATCACCACCTACACTGTGCTGTAACCAAACCTCTAAATGTCACCAAAAGAGGGGGCTTTGTTTACAGGGTTCACTGTAACTGTTTCTAACCTCAGGAATGTGAAATGTTTACCACATCCACTTTTTTTTTTTTCAGTTGTAAATGTATTTCTAGAACAAGTATTCTAATTACCATTCACTGGGAAGTCACAGAATAGTGGGGTATTTTGCAAGTCAATCCCGAGGAAAAATAGAAAGCCAGGTCAGGTCCAATTTAGGTGAGGTTAAGCACCGTGGGCCTAAACACACAGGACAGAGCCAACCACCCGCCTCCGGGTCCCGCATTGTCATGTTAACAACCACAAACAAAAGGACCCAGGGAAGGAGAATGAAGATTACCTGTCCCAACTAAAACTAGGACAGCAGTCCTCTTCTTGAAGACCCACGTGGAGGGACACATACCAGGTTTAAAGATTTAGGTCACTCCAGGTCACCTGCATCTTTCTCCCCAAACAAGTGAAGAGCTTTATTACTAACCAGTGCTATCCTAAAACAAAAACATCAATGACACAGCAAAGCTAAATCTGTGAGCCCCCTAAAAGGATGGATGTTGAATAGCTCAAGTGATTCCTGATCACGGAGAGGTGGGGTAAGGTGGGGAACCCGGAGAAGAGAGTCACAGGAAACCAAAGCTGAGGCTGCAGTTTGGTGACATAAATGAGGATAACCTGGGGAGGTAGGAAATGAAGACCAATCAGACTGAACGGAGCGGTGAACTCAGATGCATGAAGTCCAGGCTCACAGAGCTCGGCAGGGAATTCAGCTGAAGCGGATGACCAGCAGAAAGGAGGGGACAGCCAGATCACTCGATTGCCACGAAATCAAGTCTCCAGAAGCTCCAAGCCTGGAGACTTCCCTCGGTAATTACCAATGCACCGAAAGCAGCACCGCGCCGAGGAATGCCTCTGAACTAGATTAAACCCCCAGACTAGTAATTAAACCAACTTTATACGGGAGAGGTCTCTTGCTCAAACTTGAGCGATCCTGCTCAGCTCAGGAAAGCAACTTTAGCACAAAAGTGGAAACAAGAAACTTCTGAGCCTCAGTTTCAGCTCCGAGACTCTTGTTGGCAACCTCTGTTCCCCTAACTACAAAATCAGGAGACCAACCACTTCCAGGGGGTGTTAAAGGGGATTAAGATTATGAAATACTGCGAAGATGAAAAGGACCAAGTCTCAGCCTTGTATCACTTGCAGGTAGTTTAGCAGTCTGTTTCTGTGTCAGCAAACACGTTTTTACCATTTTATCCATCTAGACATTTTGATAGCAGTCAATGCCATAGTACCTAAGCTTTCTTTTTTTTTTCCCCGAGAACCTGTTGAAAGACTGCTTGGCATCTTGTCAAAATGACATGCCACTACATCATGTTACACTGTCTGCAGGAGCCTAAAATTTTAGAAAAGGAGCCGAGCTCTTCTCAAAATGATCAGTGCTACGCCTCAAGACTACTGCTTCTTTCTTTTTAAAAAATTTTTTTTTCCCTTTATTGGTTTTAGAGAGAGAGGAAGGGAGAGGGAGAGAGACAGAAACATTGATGAGACAGAACATCGACTGGCCGCCTCCTGCACGCCCCCCACTGGGGACTGGGTCCACATACTGGGCATGTGCCCTGACCGAGAATCGAACCGGTGACCTCTTGGTGCATGGGTCAGAGCTCAGCCACTGAGCCACACCGGCTGGACACTACTGTTTATTTCTTACAGCTGGATAACATTTTGGTAACTGAAACAGCTAGGCTATGTGTTCCGGGGCAAACACTCACAGATTGAGCATTTTAAGTGCTACTTTGAGAAATCATCATGATTATTCCAGAGCACCACAGATTCCAAACCATAAGGCAAGTTTTCCTCCCTCCCCCCGAAAACTGACCCCAGAAAAGAGAGTGTCACATCATACTTGATCCTTACAAAGTCTCCGATCATGGGGTACCCTTCCCCTCACTTGACTTTGAGAAGTACCCGGAAGGCAAATGTACCTGCAACAATCTCAATTATTACTAACACTGACGTTGATCAAGGTTACCTGCACACGTGAGTTAAAAAGAAAAGGGTGAAAAAGTGCACCAGGGGGTAGGACCTCACAAATGCTGTGTTGAATGTCAAAACAGGGCGTTTAAAGTTCAGCTGAACTGCAGTGTGACAAGTTGCCTGGGACCAGCGGTAGCCCTGCCGGATGAAGTGGGAGCTGGGAAAGGACACGGTCCTGAGAGTCCATGTCTGTGGAATGAACTTCCAGGGCATGACCGCCCACCGAGGGCAGAAGGGCACCGTCTGCCAGCCTGGGGTAATGATGAAAAACGCCGCCACACCGAAGTGGCTCAGGTGGTGATCGAGACACTGGTTCCAAATTCACAAGGAGAATTTGAATAAACTATTTCTTGATATGTGTGTATAGAAAAAACGCAGTATTAATTTCATATAATGTGATTTTATAAATTTTTATGTAAAGAAATGAAAGCTATTGTAAGTAGACATCAGCCTCCTCATCCTCTCTCCCTAAAGGTTTACCCAGTCAAGTTGGCCATGAACGTGTTTTTGATTCTTCTCCTTGAAAGATGACGAACACCGCATGTTTGCTAAAGCGTCATACCTGGGCACAGATGAAGCAGGTTCTATATATTCCATTGCCTTCTTTGGGAGAGGAGTGTGAATAACCCATTTTAAGAATTTTCTAAAAGTTTCGTTTTCCAATCATTCTGAAAAACTATTTTCTAAAGGAAAAATGGTTCAATTTCAGCATAATTACGACAAGCCATACATATGGGCAAGGGCTGGATGTACAGGATCAGAACGTAAATTCTGGATCTGCTGTGGGCTTCTCCTCGAACTGCTCAGCGTCCCTCCTGAAGGTGGTACCCTGCGGTCCCCTCACCTCTCCTCTGTGGAGGACAACACCGAGAATCAGGAATTTCTGTATCAATTACATCCAAACAAGGCTCCAGCCCGTGTTGCTGCAAAGAACTGTGCACTGAATGACACCAGTGGGCATGTACATCACACTCACCCTCGACTTGTGTGTTTCTAAGGACTGTGTTTTGGTGGATGGGAGGAAGGGGCACTTTGTAATGGGCATGAAGGTGCCCTGTGAGTTGCAACAGAGCGTTTTCCCCACGTGTAGAAACGCGAGGAGTCAATTTCATGCCGACGAGCAGTGACTCGTTTAGGAGAGGCGCATAGTCAGATGAAAGACCGAAAGGAAAGTTACCTTGTAGATCCCAAAGAACCCCAGGTCCCTTACGACAGACAGAGCACTGACTCGAGGACCCGTGGTGATTTCCCCAGCCACTTGCAAACGGATCTTGACGATTTCCAAAGGATTTGTGAAAATCACCTGGGAACCTCCTGCCTAAAAAGGAACAAAGAAACAATTTATTATCCAAGCAAGGTCACGGTAAAATGGTTCAGGAAGAGGTGAGCGATCATCAGTCTATCCTCAAGAGACCACAGTTTCAATCAATTGTCCCATCAATTAAAACAGTTAGTGATTATGACTTCGAATCAAAATACAGTTACTGCCTAGGGGGTCGTGGGTAAATCGGCCCCATGTCCTTCACTGGAAGGTTGAAAGAGGGCAAAGACCACAGAGACTTAGCTCAAAACAGAGAGACTTCGCCCTGGCCAGTTTGGCTCAGTAGTTGTGCGTCGGCCTGGGGACCAGAGAGTCCTGGGTTCGGTTCCCACTAGGGGCACAAACCACCAAAAAAACACAAAAAAACCCCCCAAAAACAGACTTCTGCTGGCCTCACCAGAGTCTTCACAGTAAAATGACAAAGATTCCTTGAAGGGCAATCAATTGCCATCACAGGCTCAAAGGCAAGGACGCAACAGCAGCAATAAAATAAAAATCAAACAGTATCCAAGTGAAGACAAAGATCTGCCTGTCAGGATAGGAGGACACGGGAGGACACAGGTTCTTCATGACTCTGTCAAGGATTCACACGTGGCCAGGAAACATGTAAACTTAGATGAAAGGTATTTTTTTTCTTCCCCTAAAATAGCAGGCTGATCATCAAACACTATTTTCTGGAGTTACATATTATTATAATTTTATTTATGTATTACCTGTGTATAGAATTACTCTTTTCATATAAGATAAATGTCAAAAGTAGTAAAAATATGCATTAAATCAATTATGGCCCAAACTTTGAACAATGTGTGTTATTTCATTCCAGCAGCGGCTGGGTGCCACACCTCCGAGATCATCGGTGGAAATCTTTAAAGTGCACTATAAGAGAAATTTTAAGCTAGCTATTTTGAAGCTAAGCCTATATTTATCATACGCAATTACATTCTTTCTTACTGTTCTTCAACTTGTTATTCCTTGTCACAAATATATTAAATTTTTATATCATTCAAACTAAAGTTGACACAGTTATAGTTCAGAACCTTTAGTATGTAGTGAAGGCACCAAACTAGACCTCAGACATGGCAATGACATCTTACAGCTCAGGAGATGCCATCATGGTAACAGGCACAATTTGGGTCAGTATCATCCAAAACGACTCCTTGCTTTTGATCCCATTAACCAATGTATACTCCCTGACAAAATGACTGGTACTAATCAAAACCAGCTATGAGAATGGTCTTTGAAGTATTGTTTAAAATACCTAGAAATAAAAGTTAGAAACAATGTAACTAATGAATTAAATGAATTTGAGTGTGTCGTGCAATGAGATTCTATCCTGTCAATGAAAACAGCGTGGAAAATGTTCACTGTACGATGTGACGTGGAAACTCGTATGTTTAAGTGCATGGCCGCCTCCCCCCGCTCTGTCTGAACAGCATGTGGGAGAGACACGCCAGGGTAGTGCTTCTGAAGTGGCAGATTACAAATGGTCTATTTTCTTTTCTACTCTATTTTTAAATTTCTTCTACACAGATCGTGTGTTACTTCTATTAGGGAAAATAAATACTTCTGCATAACTTATTTAATATATATGGCAATGTTACCCCTCCCCCCAACGGTTCATTCCTTAACCCTCTAAATCAACTTGTTTTTCCATTTTCACCAATGTAATACCTTAGTCAAGACACACTCGTTCTTAAAAACAGAGATTTTCCTTTTCTCCAGGAAACATGACCCGTTTCGAAGGCAGTGGTGTTCTCCCGAGTCTAGACTGCCACACGGACCACCTCTCGCACTGGCTTCTGCATGTTTTGCCATCACCTTCATCTCTCCTAGGTGACTCTAAGGAGGTGGACCGGACAATCTTGGTAGAGAAAAACCTGGGTTGGGTTCATTAGGAGGCCCAAGAAAGGCCCTTCTAAAGTGGAAAGGAGGGTGAGACGACACACCCGGAGGCGGTGTGTTCTCCTGGTCCCCACGAAGACACTCTGCTCCCACTCCTCTAGGGCTCAGAACAGCCAGGCTTTGCTCGTGCCGCTGCCATCTGCGGGCAGCAGGAAGACCAGCCCCGCCGACAGCCCTTGAGTGTTTTCTGGGGTTGTGCCTGCCCCTCTGCACGTGACACGAAGAGAGTTAAGTGTGGCAGGATGAAGAGATGAAATGGACCTGACCTAGTAACAGTGCTGAGGGCACAGTAAAGATAATATTTGTGCTTCTGGACCTGTGCTCTGAAGTTGCAAAAAAATAAAAAAATAATACAATATTTTATGGGGGTAGAATCTCTCAGAAAGATTCACTGAGCTGGCATTAGCCTGAGGCTCATTTTTGAAAGCTCGAAAGTGGGTGGGGCCACACCGACCGAAGGCAGGACGGACAGCAGTCAGCGCACACTGAGCTCCTTGCAGAAGAGCCCAGGAACGCACCGGGATGCGACCGCGGGGAGGTGGCGGCGAGGACACCACGGTGCAGCCAACGCACCGGGATGCGACCGCGGGGAGGTGGCGGCGAGGACACCACGGTGCAGCCTGAGCCTCTGCCCGGCTGTCCAACTCCCTCACTGCTAATGAGGACCAAGGTCCCAGCAGTCTCCCAACAGGTTAGGGTCATTTCCTCTAGCTCTAAATTGATGGTTCTCCTTCCTGGCTGCATGCTACAATCACTTTCAGAGTTTTTTTTAAAAAAATAATGACTTCTAGAACCCCAGTACACTGCCGGTGGGTGTGCCGGCTGGTGCGGCCACTGGAAAACAGTGTGGAGTTTCCTCAAAAATTGAAAAATGCAACTGCCATTTGACCCAGTGGTCCCACTTCTCAGAATATATCCTAAGAAGCCTGAAACACCAAGCAGAAAGAATATATGCCCCCTATGTTCATGGCAGCACTATTTACAATAGCTAAGATCTGGAAACAGCCCAAGTGCCCATCATTAGATGCATGGATAAAAAACTGGTACATTTACACAATGGAACACTATGCAGCTGTAAGAAAGAAAGATCTCTTACCCTTTGAGATGACAGGGAGGGACCTGGAGAGTGTTATGCTGAGTGAAATAAGCCAGTCAGAGAAAGACAAGTATCACATGATTTCACTTATATGCGGAATATAATGAACAACAAATGGATGCATGGAACAGACTGACAGCTCTCAGAGGGGGGAGGGGTGGGGAGACAAGGGAAGATATATTTATATGCATATATGCATAGCCCACGGACACAGACAATAGGGTGAGGAAGGCCTGGGGTGGGATGGGGGCTGGGTGGAGTGGGGCAAATAAGGGGAAAATGGGGGACATATGTAATACTGTCAAGGATAAATTTTTTAAAAAATGACTTCTAGACCCCACTCCAGACAAATTCAATGAGAATTTCTGCATCTGCCCTTTGAAACGTGTTCCTGTGCGATCAGATGTGCAGGGAGAGCTGAGAATCATTCTGGTTCACTGCATCACCTCTAGGATCCCTTTCAGTGCTAAGGCTGCTTTATAGGCTTATTTAAGGCTGTGATTTCAAATTCCAGCCTTCCACATTCTTTCGCGGAGTAACTTTTAAATGTTTTACATCTGATTTCATAACAAACTTTTTATACATATCCACGTGGTGCCATTATTAAAGGGTATAATTCTTAGGTATAGAATCGATGTCTTTTTCATTACCTTGTATCTTTACTAATGCCTATAAAAGTTAACATTATATACAATGAAATAAGAACTTACACTCAATTCCCTAATCCCAAACCAAAAGAGAGATACAAATTCTTTTAGCACAACCGAGTGAATTCTAATAACTAACGATGAGACAAAAGTCACATGCACCCCGGAGAGCTGCAGGGAACAGAAGCAGTGGGAAGCATGAGTGTAGTGATACCAAGAAAAAGTCATGTTGTATGCCTTGCCTCTGGTGGGCTCAGAAAGAAAGAACCTACAGACTCAAAGTGTCACATTGTAGAGGTGCCAGGGATGAATGGGTCCTTTGGAGTCAAGCTGGAAGGAAATGAGACTCCAAGGCACCAAGAGAAGATGCTTATCATCAGATGCTCGGTGTCTGGGCATCACTACGACTTGATCACTGACACACTGCCTGCTGCTCTTCTGGCTCCTGCTCTATTGTCCATTCACAGTACCTTGCCCAGGTCCCTCCTCTGCAGAGATCAAAGACAGCAGGATCCGCGGACAGGAACACCTATTGTGCGCCATGTCTTTGTGTCCCTCATCACTCGAGAGCTCTGGCTGTGTGAAGATACTGTGTGTGTGTGTGTGTGTGTGTGTGTGTGTGCAGTTCTGCCACAAATCATTTCCCTGTGACTTCCTGGAGTTTGAGACAAGTAGGACAGGGGGAGATTTTCCACACTGGAACTGGCTCTGCATGGCATATTCTATTAACAGTGGGGACACTGACTTCTCCACTGGCTTCTTGAATAGTCTTTGTTACTGGAATTTTAGTTACTCCCCAGTATCTGGACCCGTCCACTGAGAAATGCACACGCCTGCTGCAGACTCACTTCTGCTACCTCATCGTTCATTCACATGTTTGCTCACCAAATATTTATAAGCAATCATGTTCAAGTTTGTCCTGGGAACTGCGCGGCCACAAGGTGAATGAGAAAGCATCTCTTCTCAAGGAGCTTGAAACAGAAGTAAAAGGAATAAATATTCATTAAGCCCCCACTATGGACTATCAGTGTACTGCTCTGTATGTATCATACAGAGATCCTCAGTCACTCAAGAAGTACTTTTTCCAGATTTTACTTAAGAGAAAATGGAGGCGTAGGAAGATTAAAGCAACTGTTCTGGGTTGGATTGTGTTCCATCAAATTTTATATATTGAGATACTACCTCTCAGAATGTGATTATATTCGGAGATAGGGCCTTCAAAGAGGTAATTAAGGTAAAATGAGGTGATATGAGTGGACCTTAATCTCATCTGACTAGTGTCCTTATAACAAGAAGAAACTAAGATACAGACACCTGTATGTACAGAGAAAAGACCACGTGTGGCCAGAGAGGAAGTGGCCACCTTCAAGCCAAGAAGAGGGACCTCAGAAGGAATCAACCTTGCTGAGACCTTGATCTTAGACTTCCGGCCTCCAGAAATGTGAGAAAACACCTTTATGTTAAGTTTCCCCGTCTGCGGTATTCTGTTATGGCAGCCCTAGCAAACTAATATAGCAACTTACCCAGGTCCACACAGCCAGCAAGCAGAGGAAAGGATTTTCTACTCACTCCAATAAATACAGGCCTTATAAATAGAGAAAACGGTACGAGACAAGATAATTAAAATATGGTAAAGGATAAGAGCTAAGGTCCAGACACACGGCAAGTCAAGGCAGGCAAGGTTTCTGCTGGCGGGGGGAGTCTGGGGAGGTGG
Source organism: Molossus molossus (assembly GCF_014108415.1). Lineage (NCBI taxonomy): Eukaryota > Metazoa > Chordata > Mammalia > Chiroptera > Molossidae > Molossus > Molossus molossus. The sequence continues at coordinate 31,353,841 of NW_023425401.1, read as the reverse complement.
TAAAACATAAGATAACGCATCAGTTGGTGACCAAAGTGTGATTAGGATTTAGGTCATCCAGGCCGAGAATGGCACAGAGGCACAGTGACAAGGGCTTCCCACACTTGTAGGTAAACAGACCCAGCACCACATCTGTCCCGTGAACTTTTAATAAGGATGATAATTACGTTAAGATCAACATTATCATTCACTAGCATTTACTGAGTGCTTGTTATGTACACCATACATTGTGCTAAGAGCTTGGTAAGAATTTTGTCTTGGGTCCGTGTAACATCATAAGGTAACCAGTGATACTATTCCAGTTTTTATAACAAGTGAGCAAACCGAGGCCGGAAGGGGCGAAGGGGGTTAGATGACTTGCCTGCGGTCACACGGCTGGGAAGGTGGTGGAGCCTGGATTCAAAGCCGAGCCTGCTGGGTGCAGAGCCTGAGACTCACTACCTGTCACGGCAGCGAGGGGGACGGACCAGGCCTTCAGGTGGCACGGGAGGGGCACGAGAAAGGATGGCAGAAAATAAAACAACTGGGGACCAGTCCCAGAAGGCGGAGAATGCTGCTCTGAACGGGTGGCACCTTCTGGGGGCCGGGTGGGGGCCGAGGGGTCAATGGAGGGTCCTAACTTGTATCTGCCCTGGGAGAGAGGCCAGCAGAGGGAGAGTTGATTAGGGAGGGAGAGCCCTGAGGCAGGGATAACAATTAACGTTTTAGCAACTAGGTGAGATGAAAAGACCAGATGGGAATGAGGGAGTGGGTGGAATGGAGATCAACAGGGGTTGGCAGCTGAACTGGGGACAAAAAAAGTGGGTAAAGCCAAAGAAAGGATAAGGCCACAGTTTTTGCATCTGTGGAACAGGAAAAAAGGGAACTAAAGAGATACAGACACATGGAGAAGGCAATGGAAGGGGAGAGGAGAGTTAAAGACAGACCCAGCCCAGCCGTGTGGCTCAGTGGATTGAGGCCACTCCCATGGGCTGGCCTCTCATGGACTGAGAGGTCACTGGTTCGATTCCTGGTCAGGGCATATTCCCGGGGGCGTGCAGGAGGCAGCCAATTGATGTTTTTTTTTTTATCCTCACCCGAGGACATTTTTCCATTTTTTGTTCAGGTAGAGTGGGAGGGAGAGAGAGGAACAGAGAGAGCGAGAAACACCGATATGAAAGGAACACATCGAGTGGCTGCCACCCGCACGACCAACCAGGGCCGGGGACAAACTGCAACCAAAGTACGTGCCCTTAGCAGGAACTGAACCCGGGTCTCTCCAGACTGCAGGCCGACATTCTAACCGCTGAGCCAAACCGGCCAGGGCCCAATTGATGTTTCTATCTCTCTCCTCCATTCCCCTCTCTCTCTCTAAAAAAAAAAATCAATAAAAACATATTTAAAAAAAAAAGAGTGAGACTCAGATGAGGGCTTCATTCCACCTACGTGCTAACTGAGGCAGGAGCTTATATGGGGTGGGAGGAAGATGAAGCACCTAAGTGATGAGAAACCTCTCTGCCCACCAGTGCACAGCCATCCAAGCACAGATGTCAAGGAGGGCTTCCGGGGAGAGGAGGCCAGCAACGTCTGCTGACCAGGGAGGCACAGGGGTGATCTGGGACTGGAAGTCAGCACACGGGGTGATCTGCAACTGGAAAGATGGGAAACTGGATGCCAAGGAATTAGAGAGAGTTCATGTAATCTACATTTTCGAGGGGAGGGAAAGAAAGAGAAGGGTAGTCATTTATGGAAGCAAGCGAGGCAGAATCAGAATTTACTTAGGTTATACGGAGAACAGATCCAGGGGAGAATGGAACCATCAAACAGAGCTAGCGATAATTAGTTACGCTTGTGCAAAACGGCACCAGTGCTGAGCAGAGGAGGTGGCGGTGTCTAGGCTGAGTTACAGACGGCTGCAGATTTGTTTTAATGACATAGAGTTGTGGGATCATGTTGTTTCAGAGCAGAAACTGACCACTGGTAGCTGTTCTTACTATTCCTACTTTAAAGATAAAAACACAACAACAACAACAGAATCAAATAGATCACCAGGGGACACGACTAAAGTTCTGGAGCATAAACCAAACCAATGACAACCAAGGGCCCCTCGGAATCGATAGCAACATCATATGCTGGCCCTCCAGAAGAAGCTAGGGCGGAGCTAGTCTGATCTGCAACGCAGACAAAAGGATGAAGTAGTTGATGGCATCAGAGATGAGTTCAGTGCAGCTGCTCAAGCATTCTGTCCCCCAAATCAAAACAAACAGGAAGACACGGCAGCAGTGTGGGTATAAACACTGCTCAGTTCTTATCTGCCTCTGCCCCGGGGAACAGAGCCACAGGCAGCTGCACAGCAGGTCCCCTCTGAAGAGCCTACTGCGCCAGAGCTGGATGGGTTTGGACCCAGGCTACTGCCAGGTTCTGAACAAGAGTATTTTATTGCTTAACTCTATGAGCCTTGAATATTAGCATCAGTGTGACTATTCTCTCTCCCTCCCTCCTTTGCCCTCTCTAAAATCAACAGGAACATATCCTCAGGTGAAGACAACAACTACATTAATTATATCTTTAGAGGAGAAATATGGACCCGCTATACCAAAATATCTTTCACATCAACAATGCTTTATAAGTGGCATTAATAACCTAACATGAAATACATACAATTAAAATGATGAAAATATAGATTTTTTTTTTTAAAAAAAGGGATATAAGTATTTGACTATCAGAGAAGTAAGTATGAGACTTAGACCGGGAGATTCAATGTTGTTAATTTGCCAGTAAACTAATTTAAAATGCAAATGTAAAAAAAATGTCCATTCTCCTACAAATGAATGTAATAGTCAAATGTTGTGAAAGTGTCCATTTTCCCCCATAAATTCATTTAAAATTCAAAGCAATCTTCCTAAATAAAATCTCAGCAAGGTTTCTTAAAGATGTTTGAAGACAGGAATATTCTGAACAAAAAGTAATGTGGATAATCTCTATCATCAGTACGCACTGATACACATTTTCCGTCAGTGATTTTTAAAAATTTAGTCTAAGACTAGATAAATGAAAAAAGAGAGAGAGAGATGCAAGGTCACTGAGTGCCCTAAAAGGTCCACAGAAGTGCTGTCCGGCGGCACAGTCAATGGCAGATCATACTCCCTTCTGTGTGTAGCTAGAAGTCCCTTTCTGCCCAACTCACATGTCTGGGAGCATCCTGAGTCACTGTGGTTTCCTGATCTTGACTGGGGGCTGGCTCTGACCCATTTCCACATCAGTCCCATTGACTACAAAGCAGAACAGTTCGTCCATCTTTCTGGGACAGCCTCCAGCTTCAGGAGCTGTTCTTTTTACTCCACTTACAGAAAGCGAGCTGGAAGAATGGTAGAGTCTGAAAGTACACTGTACAACAGGAGGCCAACAGTCTTGCGTGAAATTCAGTGGCTGGTAAGGGAATTCTCTCTGACCAGTTTTGTAAGGATTTTTTGCAACGTCTATATTTTTCAAACCATGGTTCCTGATCCATGAGGTGTCTCCCAGAAGAGGGGGGACAGCCCAGTGGAGGACTCCAGTGTTCTCTCCCATCAGCCACTCTGGAGAGGAAACAAAAGCACAGAATTCTGTCCAAAGTGGAGACAGAATCTGAACCCCAGGCTAGCCTGATTCCTAACCCTCGCTCAGAACCAATATGCTGATTTGATCAGTGTCAAAAAGTCTGTGCTTTAAAATGGATTCGCTTTCAGTTCTTTTCTTTCTTTTTTGTTAATCCTTACCTTAGGACATTTCGTCCATTTTTTTTTTTTTTTTTTAGAGAGAGAGTGGAAGGGAGGGAGGAAGGGGGAGAGAGAGAAAAACATTGATGTGAGAGAGACAGTGATTGGTTGCCTCCCACAGGACCCTGGCTAGGGATAGAACCTGCAACCCAGGTACGGGCTCCTGACTGGGAATCGAACCCGTGACTCTTGGGTACATGGGCCAATGCTCTAACCAGTGAGCACACAAGCCAGGGCAGTTCTTTTCTTTCTTGTTTAAACAGAGTATCTGCCTGAATCTTGGGTTAATCTAGTCACTTGGACTTGAATTCCCATGACTTCAAGAGACTCTGTCTAGAAGACATAATAAATGATTCGGAGACACAAAAGTACATCAAGAAATGTGGAAGAAAGATTTTTTTCCCAGATACAATATAGCAGACTTCCATTTGATGCATCCAACATTTCTTTGTAGATTCGATAATAAATCGTAAGGAAGCCCTAGGCCCATAGGCAGCAAAATCCCTAAATCATGTCAAGTCTGAATCCCTGAGGAATAGTTTAGACTCAGACATGTATACCTAGTACATATTTCTAATTCCATTCAAATGGGCTTACAAAATAATTATACTGGTGTGAGTTTTACTTAAACATAGCACAGTGGCTCAGGATGGGAGCAACGTGGATTTTAATTCAGACTTCATCATTTCCTTGTACGTGACCTCCAGCAGGTCCTCAACCTTGCTAAGGCCTAGACTTCGTATTTGGACCTCAGAGCTGACACCAATTCAGACTCACCGTGAGGACTCCGTGAGGTGGTAGGTACCAACCATCTAGCGCAGTGACTGACGCAGAGCAATGGGCCAAGAAATGGGGGGCACAGCTGGGAGTCAGCACGGCAACTGACAGCCTAGGCTTTGGCAGACTTCTTAACCTACCTACTCCAAACTCTGTCATCTGTGAAATGGGCGCATTGACATTAACTCTCTTCATGCTTTCAACAAATCCTGTGTGTCCACTGCGCAGCAGGTGTGAACAAGGCCGACCACGATGCCCACCTCACGGTGCACGGAGCTGAGCTGTTATTCACAGGGTTATGTGCGGATTCAATGGAAACACGTACCAGCACCTATCCCAGTACCCAGCATTCTGTAGTGCTCAATCAATGGTATTGATTACTATTAATAAATATCTGACAAAACTCTAGTTAGGTGAACCTGACTGACCAGATTCCTTTAATGCCAGTACAAATGAGTTCTCAAATTTTTTGTTCCCTGGACACCTGTAAGTTAAACGTTTGTTATGAGAAAAGCACAGCTGTACTGAGGATTGGTAGGAAATACTATATCAAGTGAAAAAAAGGGGGTAGGGTGAGAACACACCTAAGTGAGTGAAGTAAAACTCAACATAATTAAATTGAAGCAGACATTCAATAAACTGGGGCCATTTTTAATTCTGAAATACTATTGTTATTGAGAAAGGGTTAATCGTGCCCTACGGTGGGAGCTGGTAAAAACGACAATGCCAGATAGATAACTAGCATATTTCACCGCACTCTGTTTGTGGGACTGGTCTCCGCTGTTCCATTCAGGTGTGCACTGCCCCCAACAGTGGCAAATCACTTTGAAAACGTGAACCACTGTCACAAAAGGGACTGAGAGGAAGACTAAATTGTGGGTAGCACAAAAGGTCCCCCACTGCTCAAAATGAGGCACAGTGTGCATTCTTCTGACCAGGTAGCAGGACTGTGAGAAGTGAAGGCAACACAATGACTCCTAATGGTCAAGATCAACTTCTAATCTGGGAGCTTTTAAAGCTATCCCAAGTGGGTGCTGGATGCTTCGTCTTGCTATCAATACAATGTAAGTTTCCACTTCCCTATGACAGTTTCAGCTGCTGTCATTCCTGTCTAAAGGCCAGGGTCTTCATAAATTCACCTGTGCATCCTGGAGGGCTGAGAGCAACTAGAAAGAAAAATGGGACTCTGGATGCTACAACGATGTCAGCAGGAAACCCAAGCACCAGGCTTCTCAAATCAATAGGGGTCTATTGACACAAAGCATCATTCCTTCCAAATGCTCTCATGGTTCACATGATACAGTCCTCATGGCTAGAAGTAAAATATAGGTTTTTTTTTTCTTTTTTGTTTTTCTAATACCTCCTCTCTGAAACAGGATCGACAGACAGTCTGCAAAGAAGCTGAAGTGTGGCTTCTAGCACAGCTTTCGCTCAGTGTCCAGACGCTTCTGTGAGCTTTCTTTGTTTCCTTTCACAGTTTTCACCCCAGTTCCCCCTGCCTTGCTATACAATGATTTAGTTCACTGTTAACACTTCGGACTCTGCGTAGGTAACTTCATTGTGGGAAGTGACGTATCTGTCTTTTTCAAAAACAAGAATTTCAAGAAATCAGATATTTCGAAAGGCAACATAATCCTAATGAACTGCCCAATTTTCCACTCGAAGAACAGACTTTCACAGAAATGATCTTAAATTAACATACTTTAGCTCTAATAATTGTGAACAAGTATGTTTTAAAGTTATACGTGCCTTACAAAGGACTTGCCAAGGCTGACTGCTCATTATTATAACCACAGGAAATACTAGCATAAAATATCCAAATATATTACCAAAAGGATCCGTTTAGGAGCTCCAGTTCATATTTCCCAAGAAATCATTTTCTTTCACTTGTTTTGAACTAAACAAGCCTTTCTCCAATGCTTCTTTACTAACCAAGACAGCATCCCTGAACATTCTTTCTCAGGACCTGGGGACTTGAGTAAAAAAATCCAACAAGCCCTGGCCGGTTTGGTTCAGCAGTTAGAGTGTTGGCTCGCGGACCAATGAGTCGCGGGTTTGATTTGGGTCAAGGGCACTGACCTTGGTTTCGGTTCGTCCCCAGCCCTGGTTGGGGTCGTGCGGGAGGCAACCAGTTGATGTGTCCCTCTCATGTCGATGTTTCTCTCTCTCTCTCTCCCTCCCACTCTATCTGAACAAAAATGGAAAAATCCCACAAGATGAAAACATGCTTTCTTATGACCTGCCACCTGAAACCATTCTAGGCAAGTCTTGAGAATATATGGAAAATATTAACAGCTTTGCATTAAAAAAAAAACAACAAAAAACAATTTCGTCATCAATCTGTTGTCCACAGAAAACAGCAGTGTATTTTTTTTAACAGTGTAATTCCTGTTAGTATTTTAAACTAAAAGCATTAACTATAACTTTAATTTAATCACCTCCCTTTAATTTGAATTCACATGGTAGATACTTATAGCTACTTAAAAAATTAAGTGGCAAAATGTATATGAAGAATATGTATCTTGATATTTTAATTATGCTCAATTGAATGTACTTAGATTTAAAGTGCTTTTCACAAATGACATGTGCTAAGAATATCTAATTACGCACTGATATTCTAAAATGTGTGCTTATATGTGTCAAAAATAGATTAATATGAAGTTATGGAATATGACTTTTTTTAAACTAAAACCTAAATACATTATTTTGATTATTTGGACACAAGTAAAATTGTAACTACATAAAAGGTCTAGTCTACATTAGTAAATATCTAATGATTTCATTGCATATAAAATGAATACTTAAGTGATAACACTATTTGATTTTTGAATAAATTCGAAAATAAAGATTTCTTAAGAAATCTGAGCTTCGATATGTTTTCCATTTACTCTCTTAGTAACTCAATGTTAAATGGAGACATGAAAATAATTTGTGGGTAGTACAGGTATTATCATTATATCTAAAGATCCCAGGTACAAAACACATATTCAGCAAATAGTGGTAAATAAATTAAACAGAATGCAGTCAGTACCCAATGGCAGTCAACGGATGTTCATAAGTTCTAAAGACAGGCCCTGACCGCCCTGGCCAGTTTAACTCAGCGGTTAGAGCGTCGGCCTGCGGTCCAGAGAGACCCGGGTTCGGTTCCCACTAAGGGCACGTACCTCGGTTGCAGTTTGTCCCCGGCCCTGGTTGGTCGTGCGGGTGGCAGCCACTCAAATGTGTACCTTTCACGTCGATGTTTCTCTCTCTCTCTCTCCCTCCTGCTCTACCTGAACAAAAAATGAAAAAATGTCCTCGGGTGAGGATTAAAAATAAATAAAAGACAGGCCCTGACCAACTGCACAGAGAAGCTGGCAAACTTGAGGGGGCAAGAGGCCCGGAGGCCACTCGTTCCATCCGGCTCTGCACGGGGGTGTCAGAGCTGGTGCCTCGCAAGAGCATCATCCTCTACTGCCATCAGGAATCAGCCTTCCCAGCAAGCTAAGAACAAAACCTCTATTTTGACCCCTCGCGCTATGGGCTGAATTGTATCCCTCCAAATTTTATGTGCTGACGTCCTAACCTTGCACCTCAGAATGTGACTCTATTTGGAGACAGAACCTTTGAAGAGTCGATTTAAGGTAAATCGAGGTCCTGGGGGTGGGCCCTAACCCGACAGGACTGGCGTCCTTATCAGAGGAGGAGATCACAATGCAGACAAGGCATAGACGGAGGGGTGGCCATGTGAGGACACAGCGAGAACACGGCCAAGCAAGCAAAGCAGAGAGGCGTGAGGAGAGACCAAATCTGCAGACACCTTGATCGTGGACTCCCAGCTTCCACAGACGCGAGAAATAAACTTCTCGTAATCAAGCCACACGGCCGGTGGCATTCCCTTATGGCAGCCCTACCACACGGACATACCCCGAGTTAGGCTGTGAATCAATGCGCATCTCTAAACTGAAAGGCAATACAGAATTTCCCCTTTGATTTTGTGTGTAAATTAAGCTCATAAGTAAAAAAACAAAACAAACAAAAAAACAAATCTGTAATTACATTTTTCAGAACTTTGAAAAGAGAACAGATTCTCACCGCTTAATTGTTTTTGAGACAGACACCAAATTGAAATGTCCTACTTTAATCTCTTAACTACACGGTGAGGCAGAGAAAGGCTACGCTGCTATACCTTTCACAAGTATTAGGTTGTACATTTTCAACTTTATAGGGCGATTTTCAACCTTTTTCATCTCATGGCACACATAAACTCATTACTAAAATTCTGTGTCACACCAAAAAATATATTTTTTGCCCATCTGACAAAAAAAAAAAAAAAAAAAGAGGGAAGAAAACAGGTATACTTTTGATCCAGTCGCACCGGACGGCTGTTGTGTTGGCTGTTGTCATTTTTTTATTTGACGGGGAAAGAAGTCAGCGCCCTGCCTAAACCATCAGGTAGTGCTTGTTTTAAAACTCTTGCAGCACACGGGTGGAAAATCACTGTCGTAGGGTTTTAATAGGACTACAGAATAGAAGCCTGGACCAGAAACCAAAGTAGAATCTGTTTGACTGACACTAAAAAGCAATTAAGTTACAGACCTGTCAAATATGTTCACATTCGGGCTCTGCCCGTTAGACATGTCTATTTTGACTACAACTACCAGAATCATTTAATGATTTACAGACGTTCAATGTCTAAAGTACCTTAAGTATATGGGAGCTGTGACCCAAACTTTCTTCATATTTTCCTATCACAACAAACCCCTACTCCATTTATTAGAAAACCAGAAGGAGGGCCGATGTTTGAACTGTGTTAAGTGAAACAACTCAGAGACTTTCCCCAAAGAGGGAAAAGGGAGGGAAACAGAGAAGAGACATCTGGCTGGCGCAGTGTCCATCACACGTTGAACTTTCCCCTAACAGGATGACATTTCTGAGCCACCCGAGGCAGCCCCTGGGCAGGCAGGTCATCCCTCTGAACCCTCAGTGTCATCAGATACCTCTTGAATTTTGCCCAGAGTCCAAGCAGAAGTCTGGAGAAAGAGCCTGTCACAGAAGCGGGCGGGCAGCGAAGTCTGCTCCCAGCCCAGGGCTTTAGTCCCACCTCTACCCGAGAAGACTTTCTGGGCAAATTGTGATGGAGGTGCCTCCTTGGCTTCTCAAAGACTTCCAACTGTAGATATGGCCATGGTTAGGTTGTTTTGCTATTTATTGGCTCTCTCTCTTTTTTAAGACTTTCTTATTTTGCCCTGGCCCTTGTGGCTCAGTTGGCTGGGCTGGTTGGATTCCTGGTCAAGGGCTTGTGCCTGGCTCGTGGGCTCAATCCCTGGTAGGGGGCGTGCAGGAGGCAGCTGATCGGCGTTGTGCTCTCACACTGATGTTTGTCTCTCTCTCTCCCTCCCTCTCACTCTCAAAATCAATAAAAACCACACACACACACACCCCTTTCTTTTTTAGAGCAGTTTCAGGTATAGAGGTTTCCCATATACCTCCTGTTCCCCCACATGCATAGCCTCCCCATAATCAACATCCCCCACCAAAGCAGTAAATTTACTATAATTGATGAGCCTGCTATGACACATCACAGTAACACATCCATAGTTTACCTTAGGGTTCACTCTTGGTACTTCTATGGGTTTGGAGAAATATGTAATGACATATATCTGTCATGATAATATTACGCAGAGTATTTTCACTATCCTATAGATCCTCAGTGCTCTACTTATTCCTCTCTCCCCTCCCCCCCTAACCTGTGGCAGTCACTGGTCTTTAAAAAAAATTTTTTTTTCTATATTGATTTTAGAGAGGAAGGGAGAGGGAAAGAGAGATAGAAACATGGGTAAGAGAGAACATCAACTGACTGCCTCCTGCATGCCCCACACTGGGGGTGGGGCCCACAACCTGGGTATGTGCCCTGACTGGGAATCGAACCATTGACCTCTTGGTGCATGGTTCGACGCTCAACCACTGAGCCACACCAGCCGGGCCCACTGGTCTTTTTACTGTCTCCATAGTGTTGCCTTTTCCTGAATGTCTATGATTGGAACCATAGATTTTGTAGTCTTTTCAGATTGGCTTCTTTCATTTAGTGATATGTAGGCTTGACAGCTTTTTCTTTTGAGGCCTCAGTCACACTCCATTGTCTGGATATACCACAGTTTATTTATCCATCCCCCTACTAGAGAGCATCTTGGTTTCTTCCAAGTTTCGGCAGTTGTAAATAAAGCTGCTATAAACATACTTTTGCAGGTTTCAAACAATTTTGGGTAAGTACCACAGAGTGCAATGGCCAGATCTTACTATGAGAGTATGTTTAGCTTTGTAAGAAACCTCCAATCTACCTTCCAAAGCGCTATGCCATTTTGCATTCTCCCTTAACCTCACTCCACTCCACGGAGTTACTGCCTCTACACTGACCATCGGTATCTAAGTTAATAGCAACACAGTGTATCAGGCAACTCCCCTACATTAACTGCCCTCATCACCAACACCTTCTGGTCAAGTGTTTGTCTAGTTAATAAACATGTTTAAGTCTCTCCCCGATGTCAGACACAATGCCAGGCACAGAGGCATAACAGTGACATGGGTCCTGTCTTCAGCACTTTTAGATATCGGTTTAGTCAAGCTTTGCCCAAGGTTCCAGGATGTAGCAGCTGTCAGCACAAAGTTCCATAGGCAGGTCTCATGCAGCAAAGCAGGACCATATTTAACACGATGACGGATCACACACAATGCCTGACTTAGACTCTAAGCCTTGCAGTCAATAGAGGTGGAAGACAGAGAGAAACCAAAAGTACAAATTAAGAAAACTTACAATGTGAGAACTAAAGAATTATGGGTGGGTTATTTTGCTTTGTTTTCTACCATAGCTTTTAATATGATTATTCTTTTTAATGATTAAAAATCATGATTATAACACCATGAAATATAGAAAATGTCTGTGATATGATCCTAACTAAAATATGTATGTTTGGTACAATTTTAAGTTTGTAAAAACATGGAAATGAATGAAAAGTATTGTCAATGAAGCAAGGCTAAGTTAATTCACTTTACTCTTGCTGTAAGCCATCTACTAAAATAGAAATTACCACTGATGAGCAAACAAACAACCCCCCAAAAACAAACAAAGAAAAAAACCTTACCATATGGTCTTACATGGTTAGGAGTATGCAGAAAAAAATCTTCCAGAGAATATTCCAAATAATAGCAATAACATTTGATACAACTAACAATGAGATTTCATTAAACTACAAATGATTTATAAACATGTAAGCATTAAAAATAACCTTATTTCCATAGCATCAAAATAACAGATAATAAATCTTGGCTACTTGACATGCTATATAGGAGCAACCCCACAGAAATTCAACTTAATGACTGAGCCTCGTGTCATTCAATATTTACAACTAGGATATGTGCACAGAGAAATAAAAACCCCGTCTTAAGAAAACTGCACTGTGAGGCCACATGTCTACAGAAGACCCTGGGAAGAGAAAGATCACAAAAGTAGGACTTAAATCCATTTCGGGCAGTCTGAGTCACCAGCTCTGACTGCCAGAGCACATGTGTTCATTACATGAGGAAATTTTCTCCCTGGCTTGATATGATTGGGTCTGAAATCTCAACAGATTTCAAGCTCCATCATAAGGAATATGGCTTGGGGCATATTTTATGACAAAAGTACATACACCACTAGTAAGTGAATACTTACAGAATTCAAGCTAAAAATCAAAATTGTACAAGACGGGTTTGAACACATTTATAGATGATTAAAACAAAGGAATTTGTTAAGTAAGCAAAGCTATTGCTATCTAGGTGGGGTCACGACTCAAGACTGCTCTATGGCAAAAAGGTGAGCCTTGCCAACGAAATTTCCTTTCTCCATAAGTCAATAAAAAACAAAATGAGCAACTTGAGTTAATTAGCTGGGACTGAAAATGAAAAGAGGCTGAAGGTCATAACATATCGAGAGAAGCCAGATGGCCAAGAAGAACATGAAGATAATTCTTGAGGAAGTCAATACCATGAGGTAAAGAAGAAATGGATCAGTATAGTAAAAAGATGTACCGAATGCCCTGGCTCGGTTGGCCCAGCAACTGCTAGACTGAAGGGTCCAGGGTTTGATTCCTGGTCAAGGGTACGTACTTGGGTTGCAGGTTCGATCCCAAACCCTGGCAGGATTGTGCGGGAGGCAACCAATCAATATATCTCTCTCACATTGATGTTTCTCTCTCTCTCTCTCTCCCTTCCTCCCCACACCCTCCCTCTCACTCTATCTAAAAATCAATGGAAAAATATCCTCGGGTGAGGATTAACAAAACAAAACAAAAAGACACACAGAACACTGACATCACCAAATGCTATCAAGGATATGGAACAACAGAAATTCTCATTCATTGCTGGAGGGATCACAAAAAGGTACAACCACTTTGGAAGACAGTTTGTAGATGTATAATAAAGCTAAACATACTTTTACCATAAATTCTAACAACTTTACTCCTTGGTATTTACCAAAAGGTGGTAAGAGCATATGTTTTCCACAAGAATCTGCACAAGGATGTCCACAGCAGCTTTATTTATAACTGCCCAAACTCAAAAGAAACCAAGATGTCCTTCAGTAGGTAAATGGGTAAACTGTGGTATTCTAGACAAAGAAATATTTTTGAGAACTAAGAAGAAATGAACTATCTATCAAGTCTTGGAAAATATAGAAGAAACTTAAATCCATTTAAGTGAAAAAAGTCAATCTGGAAAGGCTATAAAATACTATAATTTCAACTATAGGACATTCTGGAAAAGGCAAAAAAACTATGAAGAGAGTAAAAAGGATCAGTTGTTGCCAGAGCTGGGACGGAGGGGAGACGAACAGGCACAGCAGTGAGGATGTCTAGGGCAGTGAAAATACGCTGTATGATATTGTCATGACAAATATATGTCACTACTCATTTGTCCAAACCCATGGAATGTACCAAGAGTGACCCCTAAAGTCACTATGGATGTTGGGTGACTATGATGTGTCACTGTAGGTTCATCAATTGTAACAAATGTACCACTCAGGTGGGAGATGACGATAATGGGGGAGGCTATGCGTGTGTAGGGGCAGGAGGTATATGGGAAATCTCTGCATTTTTCAATTTTTTTAAGAACCTAAAACTGCTCTTAAAAAAAACAAAACAGTTCTGCCCTGGCCAGTTTGGCTCAGTGGTTTGAGTGTCGGCCTGCGGTCCAGAGAGACCTGGGTTCGGTTCCTGCTAAGGGCACGTACCTCAGTTGCAGTTTGTCCCCGGCCCTGGTTGGGTCATGCGGGTGGCAGCCACTCGATGTGTCCCTTTCACATCGATGTTTCTCTCTCTCTGCTCCTCTGTCTCCCTCCCACTCCATCTGAACAAAAAAACGAAAAAATGTCCTCGGGTGAGGATAAAACAAAAAAAACAAAACAAACCAAACAACAAACAAAATACTCTTTAAAAAAATGTGCAGGGGGATGTTAGGTCACTGTAAGAGTGACTGAGAAGGTAAGAGGAGAAAATGGAGAAAGACGCCAGTTCCCAGAGCTGCCTCAATTCACAAGAACCTCTGATTTCATTTCATGTACAACCTTAAGGTAAGCCTTCCTTTAGTTATTGCTACGTGAGTGAGTTTCTGCTCCCCGCAACCAAGAGCAATCTGGAGCAGCAATGGGTTCTAGATCCAGCAATTGATCCCAGAGAAGACATGGGATTAATTATGAACTCTTCATAAAGCAGAGGGCAACATGGATGTTCTTGTCCTAGAACACTGCTTATAGAACCTCCCAGAACTAGAATTTTTGCTATTATTCTCATAGAAAGGTAGAGTCTAATTCTCACCTCTTGAGCCAGGGCTGGTGTAGGTGGTTTATTTGACCAATAGAATCCAGCAGAAGTGACATTCAAGGTTAAATCACAAGAAATCTTGCAGCTTTTGCTCAGTAGTCTTAGAATGCCTGCTTTTCAGAAGCTCCCTCTTTGAATCAAGGTCTGAAAAGCTCAAGGTCCACAGAGAAGTCACAGTAGGTGCTCTGGACAATAGCCCAGCTGCTCCTAGCCAACAGTGAGCATCACCACCAGCCACAAATGTGCGCCGACTTAGACGCTGTCTCAGTCAAGCCTTCAGAGGACTCCAGCCCAGCTGCCCATAACCACAGGGAGATCACAAGTGAGAAGTATCCAGCTCAACCTAGTCACCCCACAGAATCACGAGAGATAATAATAATAAATTGTGCCTTGGCTGGGGGGCTCAGTTGATTGGAGCATTGTCTTGTGCACCAAGAAAGGTTTCAGGTTCAATTCCTGATCAGGGCACATACTTAGGTTGTGGATTCGATCCCCGGTTGTGGTGTGTACAGGGGGCAACCGAATGACGTTTCTCTCTCACATCGATGTTTGTTTCTCTCTCTCTCTCTCTCTGTCCCCTGCCCCTCTCTCTCTCAAAGTCAATAAAAACATATTCTCAGGTGAGGACTAAAAAGAAGGCAAAAAAAAAAAAAAAAGATAAATTGCTATTTGAAGCCACTAAGTTTTAGGATGACTTGTTATATAACAACAGATGACCAGGGCACCTCTCCTCTTCAATGATGGAGAAACACAACTAAAATCATCCCCATTAGGAAGGAGGGGGGACATAAGGGAGGCAGGAAGTAGGTGTGTTGGGAGTAGGGAGGGTTACAATTTTTAATTTACTCTGTACCGGACATGAGCTTAAATGGTAACACTGAAGAAATGACGTTAGTCTCGGAAAGAAACCCCAAATTACAAAACCCTGGTTAAAGAAATACTTGGTTCCAACTCTATCTGTACAAAATCCTATAAATATGCACATCTGTAACAGACATACTCACTGCATGCCACAAGACATCTGAAAATTACTACAGTGATACCTCGGTTCTCGAACATAATTCGTTCCAGGAGGACGGTCGAGAACCGAATTGTTCGAGAACCGAAGCAATGAAAACAATAAGAAAGCGTGACTCCACAAAGCGTGACTCTCTCTCTGCACTCACACTGATGACGCAAGCAAGGCGCGCTGGGCCGAATGAACGCCATTCGGCTCAACTTGGCTCATCTCGGAAGTTCGAGTTCCAAATATTTGTTCGGATTCCGAGACAAAAGTTTCTCGATTCCCGATTTGGTCGAAAACCGAGGCGTTCGAGAACTGAGGTATCACTGTACTCTCTTCTGACAAGCAAAGCATGAGTTACACTGATGGGAAAAAATGCAAAGGCATCGACGCGGGAGCCCTCGAGGTTGTTCCTGCAGCACCGTGTCAGAATGAAGCAGCAAAAGCAAACATTCTATGGCTTAGGGAATACCTCAAATGTAGTGAAACGTATAAAGACAGGCATGGAGATGAAAAACGCCCATTTCAGGATAGGGGTAGCTCTCGGGGAATGAGGCGCGAGACCTACTGGGACAGGCACATGAGGGGGCTCCGGATGCATTGGTCAGGTTTGCTGTCATCAGCTAAGAGGTATGCACATGGGTGTCCGCATCTTTCTGTTTCCCAAAATCTTAAAAATTAACTGCAACTGAATGTGATGCAAAACAAGACAAATAACAAAAACTTGCCTTAAAAATGGTATCTGATACATGCTACACAAACAGGCATAAAAATATCACGCACGTGGGAATTACCATTAAATTGAAAATACCGGCGACAACAATAGGGCACATTTCCTTGCAGGAGACCAGCAGTTTAAGATTGCTCTTTGTGCCATGTTTGGCCCAATGGTGATATTCTCCCCAATCCATTTCAGCACCAGTGACATGAGCATATCAATCATTTTTCCCACTTAAAACAAACATAGACTCCCATAAGCGTTAGATATATTTACATGTATACACATTCATCACTGTGCATGTATGTGTGTGTATGTATCTCAACAGAAAAATACAGTGGGAGTTTATCAAAGGACTAGCATTCAAAAAAACATGCTGCCCTGGCCAGTTTGGCTCAGCGGTTAGAGCGTTGGCCTGCGGTCCAGAGAGACCCGGGTTCGGTTCCCGCTGAAGGCGCGTACCTCGGTTGTGGTTTGTCTCTGGCCCTGGTTGGGTCGTGCAGGTGGCAACCACTCAATGTGTCCCTTTCTTGTCAATGTTTCTCTCTCTCTCTCTCCCTCCCACTCTATCTGAACAAAAAACAAAAAAGTGTCCTCGGATGAGGATTAAAAAAAAAAAAATGCTGATTTATCTTTCCAAAAATTATTACAGAATACTATTATTTTTTATTGGTATGTAAATAATTTTTAATGATATGAGCTTTATAAGACAGAAGTTCATTTTTTTGATATTTTTTTCTAGTGAATAATATTCCATTTTCTTCATTTCAATGTTGCTTTTCATGCCAAATAAATTGATGATCATATGTCTATCTTCCTCGAAACCAGTCATGGCACCATTTTATCTGATGACATAAACATCCAAGGATCACAAACTAAAGATTCCAGCTCCCCCCGCCCCCCCCCTGGGGATTTCAACCTGTTATTCCACTAGATGCATAGGAGACAGTCAATGCACACTTATTTTGTTGAATTAAGGACTGCAACCCACAGATCATGTTATTTTTTTCTTCCCTTCTTAAAGTAACAGCAAAACAGCAATAACTACAATATACTAGAGATCATATCAGTTCTCAAAGTCACTGGGAACCTAACTGGAAACGGGTGGTGCTGACAGGCCCCTCTCCTCTGCCCCATCTGAGCGCCCCTGCTGTTACTGACAGTGCTGGCCAAGCACCGCTCCCTGCAGGGGCTGCGCTCCTGACCCAAGAAGGGGAAGGCTGGAAAGAAACAGAACGTATATATATATTTTGTGCAGAGACACCTGAAGATCTAGGTCTCTGTCAAAACTCCTACAACGTCTAGCCTAATTTAGAAAGCAGAAAACCAACGTATGGGAACAAACTCACAGCACTAGAACCTTTCAGACGAGTAGTATGTAAAACCCCAGTCTCCGTGGCTAGTTTTATTTTGAACTGTGCTGAATATATAACTACTGGTAAGTGTGAATCCACAAAAATACTCAGAAAACTGAAGTAGAACTCTTCACAGTGCTCTAAACTAAAACTAAATGTGCAAAAAAGTGAGTTTAAAAATAGATTCACGAGGAAGTGAAAATGGAGGTGGAGTGAATGGAACCTACACAGACGATCTCCCAGGACCAAACGGGAATTGCAACTAAAATAAAGACAAATCCTCAGAAAAAAGCAACAGAAAAGCAGCAGGACAGGACCATATAACCAGGGACACTGGTAGGATCTGTGGAGGCACGAGAGGGTGGCGGGCTGGGAGCCCACGGACAGCAGCAATCTTAGCTGTGAGCAGCGCCCTTGGGGAATAAAGACCAAGCCCCGCTCCACAGTGCAGACAGCCGAAAAGAGCACAAAAATAGCCACAGCCATTCACCTGGGGGGCTACAGCAGGGGGGGGGGCAGACAGGGCTGGAACTCTGTGGGGACATCCGGGATTTGGAGGGCACTCAGAGTTTTTTCTGAGTTGCGGCCACAAAGGACGGTGGCCAGTGTGCTCCTTCCCAGAGCTGTGGGAAATGCAGCAGCCCCCCCACCCTCGTAGATTCAGCCTTTCCCAGGTGAGGCAAAGAAATGCAAACTGAGGCTCATTATCAACCAGCATCTATCCCACCCTCTGGAAATTCTCTTATGCAGAACACCAGGGCTACAGTCCAAGGAACTGAGTAACTGAGACTACTAGCCTCCAAGAAGGGGCTACAGGATAACTGAAACTTTCTTGGGCTTGCAAATCTACCCAGGAAAGTAAAACTTGACAGTGATGTTTAATGTGGGCCCACCCAGGCTCATCCAAACCCAGCAGAGGGAGCCACAAACAGCAGGACACCAATACCCACAGGGAATATTTGGCAGGCTCCAAAACCCACTGAGATAGCCAAAATGGTGAAACAAAGAAACAAATCCCAAATGAAAGAACAAGAGACCTCTGTTGAAGATGAAATCAATGAAATGCAGTTCAGCAAATTATCAGAGGTACAGTTCAGAGCCATAATCTTGAGGAAGCTCAACAGCATGAGTAAGGATATCAGCACCATGAGTAAAGATATAGAAATATTGAAAACCAACAAGTGGAAATGAAGAATGACATAGCAAAAATTAAGAACACAATGGAAGCACTAACCAGCAGAATAGAAGAGCCTGAGGACTGGATCAGTGATTTAGAAGACAGGGTAGAAAAAAATCAACCAATCAGAAAACCAAAAGGAAAAAACAATTAAAAAACAGGAAGACAGCTTAAGAGAACTGTGGGACAATTGAAAACGTAATAACATTCGCATCATAGGAGTCCCCGAAGAGGAAGAAAATGGGCAAGGATTAGAGAATATATTTGAAGAAATAGTGAGAAAACTTTCCTAACTTATTGAAGGAAGAAGGCATTCAAGTTCAAGAAGCACAGATAGCCCCAAGTAAGAAGAACCCAAAAAGGCCCACACCAAGACACATAGTAATTAAAATGCCAAAAATTAAAGACAAAGAGAGAATCCTAAAGGCAGCAAGAGATAAGCAACAGGTTATCTACAAAGGAAACCCTGTAAGGCTCTCAGCTGACTTCTCAACAGGAACACTACAGGCCAGAAGGGAGCAGCATGAAATAATCAAGGTCATGAAAAACAAGGATCTGAATCCAAGACTACTCTACCCAGCAAGGCCATCATTCAAAATAGAAGGTCAACTAAAGAGCTTCCCAGACAAAAAAAAAAAAAAAAAAGGCTAAGGGAATATGTTAACACCAAACCATCACTGCAAGATATGCTAAAAGGACTGCTGTAATTAGTAGAAGAAATAGGAAAAAAAATAGAACCACACTAAACAAAAATGGCAATAAAGAGGTACATATCAATTATCGCCTTAAATGTGAATGGTTTGAATGCTCCGATAAAAAGACACAGAATAGCTGACTGGATAAGAAAGCATGACTCACATATATGTTGTTTACAAGAGGCCCACCTCACAACAAAAGACTCATATAGGTTGAAAGTGAAGGAATGAAAAAAAATCTTTCAAGCAAACGAAAAGAAAAAGAAAGCTGGGGTAGCAATACTCATATCTGATAAAGGAGATTTCAAAATAAAGACTATAACTAGAGACAAAGAAGGTCACTACATAATATTGAAAGGATCTATCCAACAGGAAGATATAACCTTGGTAAACATATATGCACCCAATATAGGAGCACCAACATATATTAAAAATCTTTTGGAGAACTTCAAAGGAGAAATCAACAGCAATACAATCGTAGGGGACTTCAACACCCTGCTGACATCACTGGATCATCTAGACAAAAATTTAGCAAGGATACAGACTCTAAATGAAGCGCTAGATAAAATAGATTTAATAGATATCTACAGAAAATTACACCCCAAAACTGCAGAATTTACATTGTTCTCAAGTGCACATGGGACATTCTCAAAGATAGACCACGTGTTCGGGCACAAACTAAGCCTCTACAAGTACAAGAATATTGAAATCATATCAAGCATCTTCTCAGATCACAATGGCATGCCACTAGAAATCAACTGCAACAAGAACATGCAAACACACTTGAAAACATGGAGGCTAAATAGCAAGTTATTGAACAGTGAATGGGTTACTGTGGAGATTAAGGAGGAAATTAAAATCTTCCTGGAAACTAATGAAAATGAACACACAACAACACAAAATCTATGGGATGCAGTGAAAGCAGTTCTGAGAGGGAAGTTCATAGCACTACAGGCCTACCTCAAGAAACAAGAAAAAGTTCTAATAGACTATTTAACCTCACAACTTACAGAACTAGAAGGCAAACAAAAAGAAAACCCCAGAGCAAGTAGAAGGAAGGAAATAGTAAAGATCAGAGCAGAAATAAATGACATGGAGACCAAAAAAACAATTCAAAGGCTCAATGAAACAAAGAGCTGGTTCTTTGGAAAGATAAACAAGATTAAAGGACCCTTAGCTAGATTCACCAAGAAACAAAGAGAGAGAACCCAAATACACAAAATCAGAAATGAAAGAGGAGAAATAATAACAGACACCATAGAAATACAAAGAATTGTTAACAAATATTACGAACAATTATATGGCAACAAATTCGATAATCTAAGTGAAATGCACAAATTTCTACAAACACATAGTCTCCCAAAACTGAACCAGGAAGAGATAGAAATGAATTTGGCAAAGTAGCAGGATACAAAATTAACGTCAAGAAATTGACGGCATTCTTATACACCAATGATGAACTTATAGAAAGAGAAACTAAAAAAAAATCCAATTTACTATCGCAGCAAAAAATTAAGATATCTAGGAATAAACTTAACCAACGAAATAAAAGACCTATTCGCAGAAAACTACAGGTTTGAAAAAAGAAATAGAGGAAGATATAAAAAAGTAGAAGCACATACCTTGTTCATGGATTGGAAGAATTAACACCATTAAAATGTCCATACTACCCAAAGTAATCTACAGATTAAATGCAATCCCCATTAAAATACCAATGATATACTTCACAGAACTAGAACAAATACTTCAAATGTTCATATGCAACAATAAAGACCCTGAATAGCCACAGCAATCTTGAAAAAGAGCAACAAAGTTGGAGGGATCACATTACCAAATTTCAGGTTATACTACAGAGCCACTATATTCAAAACAGCCTGGCACTGGCACAAGAACAGGCGGATAGATCAATGGAACAGAATAGAGAACCCAGAATGGACCCAAGACAATATGCTCAATTAATATTTGACAAAGGGGGCAAGAGCATACAGTGGAGTAAAGACAGCCGCTTTAATAAATGGTGTTGAAAAAATTGGACAGCTACATGCCAAAAAATTAAACTGGACCATCAATTTATACCATACACAAGAATAAACTCAAAATGGACAAAAGACTTAAATGTGACTCATGAATCCATAAAAATCCTAGAAGAAACTGTAGGAAACAAAATTTCAGACATCGTACGCAGCAGAATTTTCACTGATACATTCCTAAGGCAACAGAAACAAAGGAGAAAATGAACACATGGGACTACTTCAAACTCAAAAGCTTCTGCACAGCAAAAGTAACAACCGTCAAAATGGAACCCACTGTATGGGAGAGCATAATTGCCAATGATATATCAGATAAGGGGTTAATTTCCAAAATATATAGAGTGCTCTTACAGCTCAACAAAAGGAAGACAAAGAACCCAATTAAAAAATGGGCAGAGGAACTCAATAGACACCTCTCCAAACAGGACATACAAATGGCTAAGAGACATATGAAGAAATACTCAACACCACTAATTATCAGAGAGATGTAAATTAAAACAACAATGAGGTATCACCTCACAATTGTCAGAATGACCGCCATCAACAAATCAGCAAACAAGAAGTGTTGGCGAGGGTGTGGAGAAAAGGGGACTCTAGTATACTGCTGGTGGGAATGCAGACTGGTGCAGCCACTATGGAAAACAATATGGTGTTACCTCAAAAAATTAAAAATTGAACTTCCATTTGACCCAGTGATCCCACTTCTAGGGATATACCCTAAGAAGCCTGAAACACCTATCAGAAAGAATATATGTACCCCCATGTTCGTAGCAGCACTATTTATAATAGCTAAGATCTGGAAACAGCCCAAGTGTCCATCAGTAGACAAATGGATAAAAAAGCAGTGGTACATATACACAATGGAGTACTACGCAGCTGTAAGAAAGAAAGATCTCTTATCCTTTGAGACGACATGGAGGGACCTGGAAAGTATCATCCTAAGTGAAACAAGCCAAACAGAGAAAAACAAGTATCATATGATCTCACTTATTTGTGGAATATAATGAGCATAACAGTCTGAGGAATAGGGTAGTCTCAGAGACGTGGAAGTGGGGTACAGACTGACAATCCCCAGAAGAGGGAGTGGTGGGGGAGAGACAAACCGCAGAACTTATATGCATGTATGCATGAACAATGGACACAGACAACAAAGCTGGGGACAGGGCAGGGAGGGTGGGGGAGGGGGGAATCAGTGGGGGAGAAACATCTGTAACAAAAACTAATAAATTCATTAAAAATAAATAAAAATAGATTCACCTTTTTATATATGTCAATCAAAGACAATAGTATTTTTTAATCACTTGTTACTGATACTACGTCAAAACTAAATGCATGAATGGGATTCATTTTACTCCCTTTTTCCTCCAAAAATTTTCCTCTAAATTTATTATCACTTTTGTTTTTCTAAAAAAATCAAATAAAATATATCATATTATTACTTTAGCTAAGCGCTGTGAAAGTTATGAGACAAAGACCTCTGCAGAAAACAGATTATAAAACAGAAAAGACTTTCTTCAAAGAAATGAGTAGCTTTGATTACAAGTGCAGAAGTCAGCCGTGTGTACTAATTCACAGTCGTAATGAAGCAGGGTGAGCTCCCCAGGGACTTAAAAGCCAAGGCCTGGAAATGCTTGGGTGAACTAAGAAGGGGAGCCACTCATGTGACATGACTTTTCAAAACCCTTTGTTTTCCCAATTGGACAGCCAGGCTGAGGACTCACAAGGACTTTCTAAGGTGCGTGGCCGGTTTGGGTGATCGGGAGACTGCCACAGGCTGCAAAGAGCTCCTCCTGCTACGAAAACACCACCATGGAAATGGACTCATCCACCCCACCACTCAGAGATCTAAAGGGGCCTGGAGTATCTGCTACCTACAGGATTGCTTACCTGGAAAATAAACTCTTACCTCTTTAAAGCCATGACTGGGCGGTGGGGGAGGGGGGGGAATAGGCAAAACAGGAGACTTGAAACACTGAGGACCACTGTCTACCAGCTTCTGAGATGAAGGATGGCAAACCTCATTTCACAGATATTTTAAGTAGCTGTAAAGCCCAACTGGCTCCAATTTTAAGCCTGTGTTTAGATCAGGTTTGAAAAAGGGCTGCACCTCTTACAATGACGAGGCACCACTTCTGATGCTGATCTGGGCTTTGTGTTTGAAATGGGCGACCACAGGAGAAAACAAGACCACCTAGGGTAGACAATACGTGCCACAACCAATCTCCTTGGCACCCGGACCCATGTGCAGGCAAAATGCTTTCATTAAAAAGAAAATAAACCTCTAGATTATGCCAAAATCTTGAGCAGTATCACATAATTAATTTCACATTTTAAATTCTTACGGAGATATATAATCATGTCTTTTCAGCAGGTTTAAAACCTGACTTTTTAAAAAGATAAAACAAACCCACCCAACCTACAAAACAGCCTGCTGTCCCCAGCCCCTTGGAACAGCCTGTGGGACAGGCTAGAAACCACCACTATTTAAAGTGAGAAAACCTAGGGACTCACATGGAAACTGGTTGCTTTAAATGAAGAGCAGTTTCTACAACTCTTCATGTTCTTTTTGATTATTATTGTGTGTGCACCCTTTTTTATTTAGGACATTAAAGGCTCCCTTTTTATCCTGAATGCTCCTAAAGTTACCGGACAAGGGGATCCTACCTGGCCGCCTATGACAGGTCAGTGATCAAACAGGGAGGCAGGCAGGAGCCCGAGTCCATCCATCTCTTAAGAATTACCAGGAGCTAGGACTTCTGAGCTCCTGCCGCATTCAAGGAACCCCATTCAACGTGACACAGGACAATAGGCCCTTTCCAAACAAAGGTTTAATATTCCCAGGTATTTGCCCAGCTTCTAAACTCAATGATTTTTAAAAAAACAGATTATGTTATGAACACTGTTGCCTGAACAGAACAAGCTAATTAAAAAAAAATAAAAGTGACCTAATCTTTCTTGTAAGAAAAGAAATGTAGGTTTAAATGGAAAATATACCAATACTGCATTGCCCTAGTGATCAAAGACTGTTTATTTAACCAACCTTATCTTGAAACAGCACCATTCTTTGTATAAGAGTTTAATTTACTCGAAGTATTTACCTTCACATGAACAAACCTGTACACGAGATAAAACAAGACATGTTTGGCTGAGCCTAAGAACACGATGCAGGTTGTTCATCCACAGAAAGAAATGCTCATTCCAAGCGTGTTTGACAAGCAGAGTGCACCCAGCCAGTTATTTCCCAGGAGCCTCCTCCCGGGGGCGCTGGGGAGCGGGAAGGGCGGCCGGCGCGTGGGTGGTAAAGCAAAGCAGGGAGCTATGGCTGCCGCCGTCCAACCACACATTTTAGTGCCCGACCCAGCACACGGGGCCATGAAGAAAGAACATACTAAAAATTAACTGTGGAAAAGGTTTGCAAAGATCGTTCAAAGGCCAAACACTTCTGCCCCAAAGGACTTCTCCTGCAGGACCAACCGCAAGCAATGACACATGTAACAGGCATGGCTTCACAGGCAGTGAGATCAGAAACAGTTACCCTTCCAGCTCAGGACGGTCCGCAGGCTAGGAGCCGCCCAGGCGCCCCAGTGGACTCGGCCTTGGACAGGATCTGTGGTTGAACAGAAGCCGTGGTCCACGCGTGTTTACCACGGTGTTGGCACGTGGGTGAGACAGAGCTTGAGACTGTGGAGATGAGCAAAGGGTACTTACACAGCCTCCGGCGAGAATCTCTGCGGCAAGTGGGACCGAACCATCTCTGTGCATGAATTTATCCCTCACAAAGTCATTCACCTTGAAGAAAAACATTTACAGAGGCTGATGCAAAATATCAAGAAAGTCATTAAACACATACCTCTGTAAATATATGTTACTTTTTTCCGTCACTTTATGTTAATCATAAACTAAATTCAGGATCTTAAAAGAGTTTGAGAAGTGCTCTTAATAGCATATATGTAGTTTTTTAAAGGATATATAAATATATATATATTTCAGGGAGAAAAAATTAAAATGTCGATGGCTTATAAGCCCAAAATTCAAATATGTCTTGCAATTACAATAATATAGACATATTGACAATAGAGAAAAAAAGTGAAAACATACACTTTATAACTTAAGAACTGCTTTATAGGGTTTGATTAAAAACCACTTGCACCCAGCCAGTGTGGCTCAGTGGATTGGGCATCATCCCATGGACTGAGAGGTCCCGGTTCGATCCCCAGTCAGGGCACATGCCTGGGGTTGCGGGCTCAATCCCCAGTAGGGGGTGTGCAGGAGGCAGTTGATAGATGCTTCTCTCTCACATGGATGTTTCTATCTCTCCCTAAAAAATCAATAAAAACATTAACAACAACAACAAAAACCCACTTGCAAGTCTTGTAACAAGATTTAATCTAGAATAGCACCCATAATTGAGACAAATTTGGCTGAGGCTTTTCAACTTAGTCAAAATTCAGTATCTAAAAATTGTCTCAAGGATTCTCAAAGAACATCAATAGCATTAATTAGGTAAGTATAACAGTCTCAAAATAGTATGCACTACAAGCAATTTTAAGGATCAATCATATATTTTTGGAAGGTATAAGCCAGAAAACATTAGCTGCCCCAAGGTCATAAAATAAGATAGTAGCTCAGCCAGTGTGGCTCAGTGGATTGAGGGTCATCCCATGGGCTGAGAGGTCCCAGTTCGATTCCCAGTGAGGGCACAAGCCTGGGTTGCAGGCTTGATCTCCAGTAGGGAGCATGCAGGAGGCAGCGGATGGATGTTTCTCTCTCACAGCGATGTTTAGATCTCTCTCTTTTTTCCTCTCTCTCTAAAAAAAATCAATAAAAACGTATTTTTTAAAAAGATGGTAAAAGAAGAATTCCAGGTACCAAGGCTATGCAGCCCAATCTAAAAGTAGAGCTTAACTTTCTGGGCATCATGTCCTTGGTGATGTAAATGCAGTATCCATCTGTTTCACACACTCACTGACTACCCACCATCGGCCAGACGGGAGCCAGACACTGCAGAAACGGTTGGGTGAAGGATCAGCTTCAACTAGAGCTCAGACCCCTCAACACGTGGCTTTGGCAAATGCTTAAAGAATATGCCCTAACCATGAATTCTGTGAACAGCATGTGTTATTGAATGAGTACATACTTTGGAGTCAGAAAAATCTGATTTTGAATCCCAGTTTCCCACTCACGAATGGTGCAAACCCAGGTAAATACTTAAACCCTGTGGGTCTCACTTCCCTTGTCTGTAAACTGTGGGTCATACCTGAGAGGAAGACAGTAACAGGTAATGCATGCAAAGTACTTAATGTGGTAGGAACTGAAGGAAATGTGGCTGCCGCCGCCGCCAATGCTACAATGATGAGGATGATGACAGTGGGGATCATGGTGGTGACCGCCAAGAGTCTTGTTCAAACATACCACCGCATTTTTGGATGTTCAGAGTTAAACGGGGGGGGGATGAAAAGCTGAGTGTGGTGAGGGCCCTATGTTCAAAGCAGTCAGCAGCTCCGAGGAAATGCCAACCTGCTGTTTCTCATTCGAATATCCACGAGTTCCTGAGTATGTGCAAACTCCTTTAATAAGAAGCATCAACTCAAAAGACTTACTGTAAGTTTTATGGCCTTCTCTGGGGCGACTCCCAATAACTGTGGCAACAGACCTAAAAAACAACAAAAAGTAGAAGCATATTAAATAAATTAGCATTAACTACACAAATTAACAGCTCTAAAGAAGGGGTCGCCATCTAAAAATGGGGGCAATCTCTGCTGCAATTTTCTGCTATTACCTTTAATGAGAATACTCAAAATGGAATGTGTAAGGACTAATGTCTGACAGCCACATCAGGCCCAAGTAAATGCCCTCTCACATTCTAGATCGTTGGCACATTAGGCAAACCAACAGTATTAGTGATATAGGAAATCTCACTCCACAGCAAGTTTGCTCTTTTCCCTCCTGCCTCTTAAATAAGTGAACTTCAGTGAATATGCAACATTTCCCTAACACTCTTCTCATCCCTCCCACCCCTAAATGCCCACAGTTCAACCACTCATTCATTCATTTAGCAACTAGGACTAAGTGATAAGCACGAACAAGGTTCTTGCTCTGACAGGTCTGATGGAAGGAGGGAGAAGCCTTTCTGAAGAAGCAGCCATTGGGGAAAACTGCATTTCAGGAAGGGGAACAAACAGGGCAAAGAGAGCAGAGGAGGCAGAAGCTTGGTGTGCTCAAAATGAGGGAGGACAGCAGTGTGCCAGAGCCCACGAGGCAGGCACAGGGAGAGGTGCGGGAGGGGCCGGTGCTGCAGCCACATGGCAGGCTGGGATCCTGAGCTTAATGTATATTCTAAGTTAGATGAGAACTGCAGGGTTTTGACCAGGAGGAGAGTGATGTGCTAATTAATCTTTTATTTTATTCATTTTTGTATCCTCACCCGAGGACATTTTTGCATTCATCTTCAGATAAAGCAGGAGGGAGAGAGGGAGGAAGAGAGAGAGAGAAACATTGACACGAGAGAGACACATCGACTGGCTGCCACCCAAACGACCCCAACTGGGGCCGGGGACAAACCGCAACCGAGGTATATGCCCTTAGTGGGAACCGAACCCGGGCCTCTCTGGTCCGCGGGCTGACACTCCAACCACTGAACCAAACCGGCCAGGGCTAATTCATCTTTTCAAAAGACCACTGAGCTGCTCTGTAGAAAATGAACAAAACACACTGGTGTTATGTGTGTGTGCGTGTGCATGTGCGTGTGTGGAGAGGACAGTGTGAAAGAGAACTGGGTTGGACTGCCATTGCTCAGGTGTTAGTGACCAGCTCTGTGTTGCACACACGGGGACGAGTGGGAATTAATGAGTCAGCACAAGGGGAGGTGTGGCTTTGGACAGGAAAGGGCGGCTTCTAAGAAAGGCAGCTGCATAATAGTGGACCTAATCTCTGTACTAAAAAATGTTATCATTTATTCTGAGAACATCAAATCAAAGTCGGATGGCTTTTCTTGGAAACACACAGGAAGCTAATGCGCAGGATGGAATCTGTGGTTCCGTGTGTCATGCTGCTGTCCCGGAGAGGGGCTGCACGGTGTTATCCTCTGTAAGTACAATTTTCTACTGCAGCCTCTTCTGAGACCAGCCCTGCCCACACCTTGCTCCTGAAGCAGCGGCCTGTGGCTCAGAGTCACCAGATCGAGCGCTCTATCAGCCTGCAGATGTGTTCTACTGAGCAGCATAAGGTTTCAAACACACAGTGAGCTTATTGTAAAGAGACAGATCTGAGAGCCCTGCTCCAGTTGGGTGAGGCTCCGCCCCTTTATTCAGGACCCAAACATCCATTCCCCAAGGTGCTCACCAGCCCTGAAGCCCACACGGCAGAGGATGAGTGCCAGCTGCCTCCGTCACTTTTCTCACTATCGACATCGTTTCTCTGTGCCTGTGGCTCTACAACAGGGGCAACTAGAGAGGCCAAGAGAGCTGCAGGATTTTTTAAAAAATGAGAGAAAGTTCCTTTACTGTGGAACTAGATGATGACGAGCATGCTGATACTAATGAGAGTTTTCTTAAAAAACAGCTAACTCAGTGGTTGAGTGCTGACCCATGCACCAAGAGGTCGCCAGTTCGATTCCCAGTCAGGGCACATGCTCAGGTTGTGGGCCCGATCCCCAGTGGGGGGCATGCAGGAGGCGGCCAATCGATGTTCTCTCTCATCAATGTTCCTCTCTCTCTCGCCCTTCCTCTCTCTCTAAAATCAATAAAGAAAAAAAACTATAAAAAAAACAACAACAGTTAACATTGTTCATGATGTGCCAGGCACCATTTTAAACATTTATGAACTCATTTTATCCTCACAAATACCTTACAGACAGGAAACTGGGGCATACAGAGATTGAGTAATTTGGTCTAAATTAATCCATCTGGTAAATGGTGAGACTGAGATTCAAACCTAGACCCCCCCCACTCAAAAGTCGATGCTTGTAGACAACGCTCACCTCTGGCTGTGCCTACTATGCAAATGTGTGACTGCCTCTCACACCCAGACTCCTCTGTTCCCTTACACGGCCTGCCAGGGTCCTGTAAACATCTGCGTTTGCAACATCCTGTCAAGGCAGCGTATGGCGAGCCTGCTTCATCCCCAGCCCCCGCTGACGGAACAGGGGGAAGGCGCCTAAGAGACACATGGCCAGTGATTTCAGCAACCTGGGCCCCGTGTCCTGGTTCCAAAAGTGAAGCTAGCCAATCAGAATCCTCCTCCAAGGGTGGGGCAGAGTCCTTAGATGTGGTAAGCCAGTTAGCACAGAGCCACGGACAGAGAAGGTACCACATGGAGCGGGGAAATTGGCTGGTTGAAGCCACGCCTGTGTCACTGTCATGAGGAAGGAGAAACCACGGATCCGAAAAGGAAGTGGGCTGGTGGACTGGAGACACCAAAGACAGAGGACACACAGCTCATGGAAGGTACACAGGGGAGGAGCTGGCCTTGACCATCTTCTGGCTCCACGGGGGCCAGGTTCAGATGAAACTCCTGCCCTGGGATCACGGTAAGATCTCTGCTTTCTTTCTCCCAAGTGCAAACTCGTACCACAAGTTCCCCTGTGCTCGGCTGGCTTGAATAGTGCTATGCTCTTTATCATCTAAATGAACCAAAGCAGCACAGAAAATGTGAAAATGAAGCCATCTGGGAAAAGCCAGTGCTCTTATTCCAAGTGAGCATTCTCTCCTTCTATACTTCCATCGCCTATAACAGAGGTTCTCAACCTGTGGGTCGCGACCGCTTTGGGGGGAACGACCCTTTCACAGGGGTCACCTAAGACATAACAGTAGTAAAATTACAGTTATGAAGTACCAACGAAAATAATTTTATGGTTGGGGGTCACCACAACATGAGGAACTGTATTAAAGGGTCGCGGCATTAGGAAGGTTGAGAACTACTGGCCTTTAACATTTTACTTATACCTCATAATACAAGATAATACGATCTCTAGAATAGGATACGAAAGGCATTATTACTTTATGCAAGAACAACATTAATTTCTACTTGTAAGATGTGGGAATATGCTGTTGAAACGACCTCTTAATATTTACAATTGACATTTTGCTCTCTGCACCCAGGTCAAGTGCCAAAATGTTAAGTTGAATATTTACTTGTTAGATGTATTATTGTCATCATGAAATTGTAGACCAAAACCATGGATGAAAGCACTGTGATTTCAATGATGATCTCTTGTCTCTATAACTACCCTGTGACTGTCTTTTTAAATGACTAATAAAAACCAGCCCACAGAGCCAACAACTACAGTGTTAGAGACGATCGCTTCAGCCAACCTTTTACGCTATTGGGATTTGTCTTCCTCCCTATAAATTTAGCAATGCACTGTGAATGGCAAAAAAAAAAAAAAAAATCAGAAGAAAAAAAGAAAGAAAAGGATAACCATGTTTTTTAAGATGAAACACAGGGTGGCCAATATTTACTTGTTCAGCAAACATTTACCAAATGCCGGGCAGTGTGCGGTGAACACAGTAAGATCCCCGCGGTCCACTGGCAAGATTCTCAGTTGAGAAGAAAACCCAGGCGTCGGTGCATGCCATAAAGGGGACGGAGCACCTGGGCACAGTGGTAAGTACCACAGCGCAGGGACATTAGTGCTCTGGGAACACAACAGACAAAACCACTTGTTCTGCCTGCAGGGGGAGAAAAGCGTCAAAGAGGAGATGCTTGACTTGGATCTTTAAAGATAAGCAGAGATTCACTGGGGAAAAGAGACACGACCAGAACAGAGGGCAAGATGGTCCAGGCAGACGAAAGAGTATGTGCAAAAATCTCAAGATCATGGCGCATTCAGGGCTGGGGCAAGACCACTGGAGGCTATGGCTAGACCACAGACATCATAACAAATAACAGCGGCAGGGATTATGACGACAGGCAGCAACTGGGGGCACTTATTACATGCCAGGCACTTCTTTCTGCTCATGTGAATCAACACATTCAATCCACACAACAAGTCAATACCAGTAAGTCAGTGCATGTTATTTCTGCCCACATCAGCAGATGAAGAAACTGAGACAGACCTCAAGGAGCCTGCCCAAGGTCACTCAGCTGTCAGAGAGAGGGACGGGGTTCCACTTAGGGGGTCTGGCTGTGGGGGCGCTTCTTCCTGGTACACTGTACTGCTTCTCTCCTAGGCCACACTTGGACCAAATTCTTTTAAAGGAAAGAGTAAATTTCAAAAAGTAAAAGTTCTAGAGGCAGGTGAAGGACAGACAGATGGTAAGCGCAGGGATAGTAATCAGGAGGTTAAAGTGATCATTGGAGGCCCCCAGTTTCACCTTATCTATTGTATAACTTCAACTCGGTAAGAATGAAACCTAAGTACAAATCCATTCCTAAGGCTTGGGCCGGATGCTGGCACTCAGGGGGTTACCAGGTGAGTACCATTCTGGTAGTGAGTACCCTGGCTCAACCGGGAAACAAGGTGGCTGTGGATGGCATTCAGTGTCACTACAGATGTTGGCCTGACACCACTCATCCTGAGCTAACACCCTTTGGAAGGGGCTTTGATCTGTGGGACAATGAAAAGTCACACGGTGGGAATTTCACTAACCCTCCTGGTCCCTGGACTGCAGAGGGGGGAGGGGTAGCGAAGGGCTCAGCAACGCCTGAAACAGCCCGTCTTGCTAAGGCACTTCCACACTGAAGTCTAAAGCACGTATATGTTTGACATCTGGGTAACTCAGCAGAAAAATCAGGCTTCTCATATAAGATGTTTCTGTTGGGATTCTGGAAATTCATTTTAACCATTAGAAACAGAATGGATGTGTGTGTTGTTTCTAACTTGTCAAAACAGCCGTCTTTTCCCAACTGCCTCCAGTGAAATTTATTGGTGTGGTTAGTTTTCTAATCTTCTCCTTTGAGTGCAGCTCCATCAGCACATATGGCAATGCTTCCTTGGCAAACTGTAGCAGAAGGTCGCTAATGCGAGAAAAGATTTACAGGGTACAATATTAATACCGTATTTTGTCTTCAAATTTCATGGGGTGGAGATATAAATCACACTATCCCCTGATTCCAGTCCCGTGTGCAACCCAGCGAGAACTGAGCGAGAGGTGTGGGGACTAAGCCCACACCAGGAACCCCCCACTTAGCTTCACACAGCACCTCAAAGGCAGCTGTGTGCCGGGCTGGAGGGCTCCTATGATATTATTTACTGAAAACCTCTTTAGAAGAATATTCTAGAATCTCAGAGTTGGGAGATATGGTGAAAGAAGCTCATTAACAGAGCTGGCCTAATTAAAACAATCATTTTCAATGGCCTGCAGCAAAATAAATGGTTTGGAGCGCGGGCTTTGGAGGTAGCCAGATCGGGCCGCAAGCCTCCGCCTGCACCTCTTTCACACTCAGTGACCTCGGGGATGCTATTCTTTGAACTCTGGGGTCCTCTCTGGTAAACCAAGGATGCTGATTATGATTCACTGGCTTATGATGATAATTATAGGAGTACATGTATATAAAGAGCCAGACACCATTCACAACCTAAATCATGTATTAAAAATGTGCTATTCCTTTCTGCCTGTCTGTTCAAGGTACATATCTGACTCTCCTGTTGTTTATAAGAGGCAATACAGCCTGAATAATGGTCACAGTCCAGAATCAGGTAAGGGGTACAGATGGTCCCTGACTTATAACTGATGACTTGACTATGCCGAGAAAGCAATACACACTCAGAAACCGCCAGGCCAAGCTATGATGTTTGGGAGGTTAGATGTATCAAGTGCATTTTTGACATGAGATATTTTCAACTTACGATAGGTTCATTGGGCTATAACCCCACCAGAAGTTGAAGGGCATCTGTATAATGCTGTTTCCATAGCATCAGGCCCATCCTTAGAGGGGTGGTCCCTCGGCAGTGAGGGCACAGCTGGTCTGATAGCATCTAGTGGCCCTGCTGACTTTAGGAAAAGATAAGGAAGTAGCATACCTTCAACTACATATATATATTTTAAATCCTCACCTGAGGGTATTTTCCCACTGATTTTCAGATAGAGTGGGAGGGAAGGAGGGAGAAAGAGAGAAACAAAGATGTGGAGAGACTTATCAGCTGGTTGTCTCCTGCACAACCCCAGCCAGGACCAGGGATCGAACCTCAACCCAGGTATGTTCCCCTGACTGTAATCGAACCAATAACTCTTTGGTCCATGGACCAAGGCTCTATCTGCTGAGCCAAACCGACCAAGGCTCAACTATGCTTTTAAGCTAAAATAAAATGTTTCAGTTAAGAATGTAAACATTTCTCAACCTCTGACACTAAGCAACTATTCACAGTGTAGTTTCTACTGAATGGCAGAAGAGAAAGGAGCAGAAGAGGGTAGAGTCTGCAGCCAGGCTGCTGGTTTTGAGTTCTGACTGCTCTGTATCAGCTGTGCAATTGTGGGCAAGTTACCGATCTCTTTGCACACCTTAGTTCCCACATCTATAAAAGAGGATAAACGCAGAACCATCTTCATGGGTAGTTTTAAAGACAAAATGAAGCCCCTGGCCTGGCCAGTGTGGCTCGGTGGACTGAGCTTCATCCCATGAACTGAGAGGTCCTGGTTCCATTACCAGTCAGGGCACGTCTGGGTTGCAGGCTCGATCCCCAGTAGGGGGCGTGCAGAAGTCAGCCAACTGATGTGTCACTCTCACATGGATGTTTCTCTCTCTCCCTTCCTCTGTCTCTAAAAAGTCAATTTAAAAAAACATATTTAAAATGAAGCCCTTAAAACAGAGCTATGTATATAGTAAATACCACAGAGTGTTTTTTGTTGTTGTTATTTTTATCTTCACCCTCACTACCATCATCACTATCCCCCCCATCCTCCGTGGAAACCAGAATCTCGCGGCCAAGCAGCCTGTTCCATGTCACTAACTCTGCGGTGACCAGGCAGTGGAGCCCGGAGCAGAGGTCAGAGCTCTGTGCCCACAACGCTCAGCTTTCCCCGTTCGCTCTAGCGGACGTATTACTGCTCCAGGTTCCTTCTCTGCTCTGCACAGGCACTTCTTCCAGCCCAGACAGTTCCAAACTCCCGGGCCCGACGCGCACTGGGCCAGCTCCCTGCACTGCCTGGCCCTTTCGCACGACACAAGGATGGGACTATGTGTGGGCATCCACGTCATGCCTCCTCTCCCTCTCCGGGTCCTCAGTATTAGGCTCTTTAGAACAGCAACGACACTGAATGTCCGAGCCAAGCTGCGGTGTGACCTGGCGAACAGGTGAGAGTCAGGGAACCCTCTGGGCATGAGGCTCAGGGAGCAGCAAGCAGCCAGGGCGAGGGTGATGGTCCGCGGACCACTGGAACCACAGTGCAGCAGGAGTCTCAAAAGACCATGTGGAACAAGCAAGAGCACAGATGTGGAGGGGCCAGAGCAGGGAATAAACTCCCTAACGGATGCAGCATTTGTCTCAGGTCAAAAACAAGCTCAGGTGCGGCCATCCCAGCCTGGAAAAAGGTAGCTCAGAGCATCAAAAATGGGGGGAAGGCATTCAGGGCAGAGACAGGCAGGAGCATTGGGCAGGGGAAATTCAAGCGTAAGATACCCCTGTTCCTGTCGCTAAGCCACATCCAGCACTTTTTGTGTTATCTAGTTTCAACCCGGAGGCAGCCCCTCGATGATGTTACATTCTTACCCTCCTGACCTCACCCCTGCGGCCGCCACACTTGCCCCCACCGTCGCGGAGAGCCGTCCTCGCTGTCAACAATAGATTAACCTTCCTCCGGGAGCTATCAGCGCCCTGCGCACCCTGCCTCACAGCTTTTATTCCTGCTCCTGTTTCCATGGCCGTCTCTCTTCACTTGCTCAAGCATTCTTTCTTCCCTCCGCCTCCTCCCACTTGTCTGTCCGCTTTTGACTCATATTGCCCCTAGGCACCCTCCCAACTATGCTATCCCCTTTCCCAGCCCGCACTGCTGTCGGGGTTCCACCCGGGGTGACTACTGGGGCTGGGGGTGGGGGTGGGGGCACAATGCAGATAGTAAGATTTAAGTGCTTCTGTATCTGGGTCCAGTGTTTTACTCAAAATGGTCCAGAACCATCTTTTTTCTTAGCTCTGGCTCAGGACGCCCCTGGGAGACGGAGTGTTAAAGCATGGTTATGGCCTAGCAAACACAGTTCTTCTGATGCCCCTACTTGGGGGCTTTCTAGAAGTGAAGATCATTGAGGACAGGGATCGCACCGTCTCCTTCACTTTTTCACCCTGGTCTATGGCTCCTGTCTGAGCCCTGGTGATCTTTTTTTCTATCTAAACTATTTCCTGGGTACTGAGGTTTGATCTATGTCCCTTGTTGTGGTCTCAGCAATGGCAGTGGCTAGTTATAAACTGTCATTCTTGAGGCCTGGAACTAACGTGTTCATTAATCTCTTCTCCAGGCTCCATCCAGTTCCATCTTTGTGTCCCCATTCCCAGGTTTCTAAGCTCACCCTTGTTCGCATTGAGCCCTTTCAAGCCTCAGACAACACTGGGACCCACCCTAGCTTGAGTTGGTGTTTCCTTCGTCTCCTACCTAAATGCCCTGTGCTCAGCTCACCTGGCTCACTGTAGATTTCTAGAGGTTTGGTTACGCAGTTCACGGAATGCCCACGTCTTCTGTTCATTTCTGTTTGGTCTCCTTCGACCAAATATCTGCCTTTCGGTCTTTTCACAGTTTAATACTCCCCCCAAAAATGTGCAGACATTGGCCAAGAAGACAAAACTCAAACCAATTCTGTTCCCATCAGGAGCTTTGGTGGACATGCATGGATACCCCCATGACTCAGAAAAGTCCACAGAGTCACTGTAGTTTGTTCCAAGATGCATGGGTTCTTCAGTTGTGCAAAACAGAGCTGTAGAAGTGCCAATCTTTTTATTTTGGTGCTAGAATTTTCCATTTTATTTTTATCCACAAGAACAACACAAGAAGAAATCTCACTGAGGGCCATACAATTTGGATATTCCCTTCCACAGAACCATTAGCCACAAGAAGAGACTTGGCAGAATATAGCTATCCGACAAAACTTCCTTCTAGAACCCACACGTATCAATAACTTCCTGAGATATCACCACAATATCCTCTAGATGTCACCTTGAGAACATTCCAGGATGGAAGACAACTGTTTTTACAGTCAACGTGAAATAGACACATTTAACACTTTGCAAGCCTGGATCAATGGGCTTATTAATCAGATTTTTTTTTGTTTTGTTTTGTTTGGCCAATTATCTCAAAGATAAATAGTGCTCCAAATTAAGCTTAATTTATAAAGCAATCTAATTTCTCTTTCTGACAGATTTTCTTTATGGCTTCTCCCTTCAACAGAAACAAAAATCAAAACCTTCCTTTAAAAACTATTTCTCATGGATCCTGATTTCCCTTGAATCCATTTTCACCCCAAGGTCCTCCCCAAAACATTTTTCCAATTTCTAAAGCTACTCATCCCATTATCTAAAGCACTGAAGGGAGGAGAGTGTAGCAAAGCTTAAAGGCAGAAATTAGTTATTCCCAGAAGGTTAAGAGCATTTCATTATGGATGATTACCCAATCAATTGTTTTTCTTTAATATGCCAAGCCCAGAGCAGGCCAATAACTGACTCGCTTGGTCATGCGATTCATTCAAACCAAATGAGCTGTCAGGTAATTCATTAAGGATTTTAGACACCTGAGTGCATTAAATCAATCTGAAGACTGGGGAGGAAACAGAGAAAGACTTTTACAAGTGACTTCAGAGAGCTCTGGATTATCTCAGGTGTTTTTTCCCTTCATACAGAGAGACTTAGCCTGGGGGCCTGATTTTCAAAAATTACAGAAAAACCTAGGAAAAGCAATCACTTTCAGTAGCCTCTGTCACAGAGGTTTGCAGAGTCAGTCTCATCGGATTTCTAAGGGGATCTTTTCTAACCACCAAAACCTAGCCTCCCAAAATAAGAGACTTCCAGAGACCAAGAAGCACAAAGAATAAGACCTAACTGACGCACAACACTGAGATCACATGTGGCACTGTGAGGCACAGGACCTGAAGTCTTCTGAGGACAGTTATTAACAACCCCAGTCTGCGCTGTCAGTCTCCTTTGGACTAAGGGGCAGCGATTCGAATGCGCTCCCTGGACAGGACTGGGTAACTTCCAGGCTTGGGTGTGGACAGATGCTGGCCACAGCTGGAAAGAGGAAAGCAGAAAAGAACCTGTGGTGGAGTGTTGAAGGGGTTCTTTACAAATAACGTGCATTCTCGTAGTTCCATGAGGACTTACTTCTCAATACAAGAACTGCTTCCCTTTAGCGATCTGTATTCTTTTTAGAAAAAGAAGAGAGGGAGAGAGATGCTTATTAACCTTGTAATAAGAACACATGCTTCAGGGCCAACTGCCAACATCCCCCCCACAAATATACATAAAGATAATGTTAAAATAGAGAAGGGACCTCACTTATGCAACATTCCCAAATTATACTATTCAGAAAATATTAGCAATTATATATGTCTTGATGCAGAAAATTACATGTTAAGCAAAATTCCAGAACAGGAAAAAATATGCTCAATATTTCGAAACATGTTTATTAATTAGAGATGTACTCTGACACCTTCTCAAATATTGCTAGGTGAAGCGTTAACAGCAGCAATTTTAAATTCTCAAAATGGAAACTTAACAGTTTTCCCCAGGAATAATAACATTTTTAAACAATAAAATTACACTTAATGAGAAATTTGTAGTCACAGAATCGCATGTAGTGTGTTTTACAGCTTGACTGTATACACAAAGGTTAGAATACTGATCCTCAGAAATACTTTAGGTCTTTTTTGTTTCTTTAATAATTTTTTGCTAGCAATGATGGTTTCCCATTTTCATGAAATCTTACTCTTGCCTGACAATAAGCATTTCCACGTACGCAGTGATATACAGTTATTAATTAACGATGATGTGTGAGGCACTAAAGGGAACAGGTCCCCAGCCAATGAAGAATAGGAATAAGTCATTTATGAAGCAAGATGGCAAATCATTGTTTTAGACCTGAACTGTCGATCATCAGTTTGCTTTCAAGAGCCACATTACAGAAGAGAGCTAAACAAAGTTTTATAGTAAATCTTTTGTTTTAAAATCATCTACTAGGAAAAAAAAAAAAAAAGAAATCAGGGAGAAATGAACACAGGTGACTTTCCTGAACAAATCTCTTTATATTCACACTCTACTTATCATCTTCTGAGAGATGACCCCTGAGGGTCCAGGGACCCAAAACAGGTTAGATAAATGGCTATTCCTAAACCAAGGTGTTCAGAGCCAGCCTCCATCTCTGTCACACATGCTGCTCACTCCCTGTCCCCTGAGGACTTGCAACAGTCACTCCTGTCTCATAGCTGTAATGATTCCAGCAGCGGGGCTGGTGGGACGGCCCATGCTAGCTTAGCACTCAGTGCGCAGGCATGCTCTAGGCTGCTCTGTCCACGGGGTCAAGAGGAAAGGTCAAGGAAAGAAATGCAGATGCAACCAAGAGTCAAGACCTGCCAGGTGTGGTCAAAGGGCTGGAAACAGGACTCCAAATGAAAAACAAACCAGATCAACACACGGACATTAAAGACATCCAGCAGGACACAAAGTATTTCTCACTGTTCTAAAGACACCCTTGACATTTACTCCAAGACCAAGGAAAGCCCATAAAAGTAGTTCGTGAAGCAACCCCGAGGCGCGGACATCTATGCGACTTGAGGTGCGAGCCCTCCCTCCAGAAAACAACCCAGGAGAACAGGTAAGGAATCGCTGTGAAGCAGGAACTGTGACATTAACCTTGTACTACTTGGGAGACATTTCATTTGCCAGGTTTGTTGTCACCAAGAGGGAAAAGTATTTCAAATGGAAGGCAGTGACCCTGTAAGGGTCATCATCAATCAGCTGGGGTCAAAGACCTCCCCAATTGTCAGAAGAGGCCGGGGTGAGAGAAAGAGGGCAAAAAAAAGATCAAAAGGCCTTTGATGGGGGTTATCCACTACACAATAGAACCTGTAAAATGGAACTTCTCTGGAGTTTGAAACCTGCTAGTTTCTAAGGTGAGAGATTTCAAGAGAGGTCTTTTATTTTTAAAAAAACCTGGGTGCATAAGATGAAGACTGGAGTCAGCAGATGGCAGAAGAGGCCCAGAGGCACAGGTTTACCTGGCTGCCAGCTTCAAGGTCTGTCTCTGCAGAGCACTAAATACGATTTCCTTCTTCCAGAGCAGGCAGTGAGGGGGAAGGAGGGAAGACCCTGCCAGCTTTGCAGTTGCCAAATGGCCAAGTGGCTCAGCTTGACCTGCCTTGCGAAATGCAGATACACTGGCTTCTTTCCTTTGGGGATGGCGATCCCTAAGGGAGTGCTTGGGAAGCACAGCCATGCCTCTTCCAGCCAACGCCAACGGAAACGCAGTCGGGGCTGTGGGATCCTTTCTGTGAGCGATGCCACACTCCTGATTACTGTTCTCACTGCTTCACGAACCTGAGATGATTAAAGGAGCAGCTGAGTTCAGAAGGCCAACCTGGTTAGAGTAGTGTGTGCATCAGCTCCATTGGGTGCAACGTTAAAGGAGGGAAGGAACAACCTGAACTCAGAAAGAGGCAGTACAGGAGGGCTCCACCGAACCCTTGGTCACCCGCCTGACAGACTTTCCTGTGCTATATTCAAGGAGACTCATTAATCCCAGTACGCTCCCTCCTGTCCCCAGATGCCTTTCCCTATTAGCTGGTGAGTGGAGTTATTTCAAGGACACAGACAATATGGGCTTTTAAAAACCTCACTGAAGATGTTTATAAACATAATTATTTTAAGAAATAAAACATACAACAAGCAATATAAATAGCTTTTGGATTATGGGCTGCTTTGATGAGCCATTCACCAGATGCCTCCAGCCTACTCCCATTAGCATGGATAACTGAGAACGTGCTGTATTTCCATTTTAACGCAGTCTCCCTAATACACTGCAGGCATGCAGATGGAAAACCAAACTATTACTTTATCTTACATGAATTTAGCACATGGCACCAACCTCTATATAGTCCAAAGAAGCCTTCATAGCGTAGCACTTTCTTAAAACAGTCAAAGCTGTTTTTATACATAAGTTCTCCCACGAAAGAGCCAGTTGATCGCTGGTTCTGCATTCGAGTTTTGACAAGATCGATAGGATACACGGCAGTGGCTCCCACAGCTAAAATCAAATGACACCAACATTTCAGAAAGAATTAAAATCTTTCAAAGGAAAAGGGGAGGTGGTTCAAGTCAAAGAGAAGACTGACCCCCCCCCCCCCAAAAAGTCATTCTGCATGTACAGATTTTAAAACTGTACTTTCTATACACTTAACAATTATGGATTTACATTCGAATGAATGAAAGGCCACAGGACGTCAGAGTTTTAAAAAAGCACATCCCTACAGTCTAACCTCCGAGTGAACCTGTCTTTAAAACGCCTATCTGCAGATAAATTAGAGAAAAAAAGCCACTTTGAAGTCCCCGATCATGGGCAGACAGGGGAAATGTTCCCTTTGCTCTCGTCCCATTTCATAGGTCCAGACGGTAATGGCTTAGGGGAGACTAGAGGAGGTTTGTCTTTAATATCTCAAGATGGAAAGCCAGAGAAAAAAGTAAGAGGAATAATAAAAATGAAAACTTGGCACTCATCCATGACTTACCTCCAGCAACTGAGCCCAGACCAAATCTGTAGGCCGACTCTGCGACCTGTAGGAGAACTGGACGGGACGAATCGATGGAGGCCTTCTTTGCGTGCGTGGGAAATGGAGAGCAGAAAGACAGGAGACAGAAAAAAAGACAGAATAAAAATGAGCACATATTTTTAAAAATTACCCTCTGGTTTCTAAAATCATGATACAATTAAAATGTCAAAGAGGAAGTGGGTTAGATTCAGTGTTTTTTTATTTTTAAAAATTTTAATCCTTACCCGAGAATACATTTTTTTCATTGATTTTTTTAAAGAGAGAGGAAGGGAGAAAGGGAGAGAGAGAGAAACATCGATGTGAGAGAGAAACACCAATTGTTGCCACCTGTACGTGCCCCAACCAGGGATCGAATACGCAATCTAGGTATGTGCCCTGACCTAGAATCAAACCCGCAAATTTTTGGTGTATGGCACAATGTTCCAGCCAACTGAGCCACTAGGCCAGGGCTCAGTAAGTTCTGATTAATAAAAAGTTATTATTGCTGTTAATGTTTAAAACATTGTTTTGAACATAATGAAAGCCATTATACCAAAAACAATGTTATGAACACTGGAGGATATTCTTCCATCTATTTTCAGATAGAGTGGGGGGGGGGAGGGTGAGAGAGGGAGGACAATGGGGGTGGGGAGAGAAACATGGATGCGAGACACATCAATTGGTTCCCTCCTGCATGACCCAGGCCAGGGTCAAGGACCAAACCACAGCCGAGGTACATGCCCTTGACCAGAATCGAACCTGAGACTGTTTGGTCCACAGGCCTACACTCCAACTGCTGAGCCAAACTGGTCAGGGCTGTTAAACCCATTTTCAATTGTTCAAGTCTCATCAGTGATCAAAGAGACAGACATACATTGAAAAATATTAATGAGACACCATTCTTCATCAATCAAATTGGGAGATTTGGGATTTGTTTTTGTGTGTTATTTATTTTTTTAATCCTCACTTGAGGATATATTTCCATTGATTTTTTTTTCAGACAGAGTGAGAGAGAGGAAGAAAGAGAGAGAGAGAACATTGATGTAAAAGACACACAATGACTAGCTGCCTCCCACACGACCCCAACAGGGACTGAACCGCAACTAAGGTATGTGCCCCTGACCAGGAATCGAACCCGTGACTCTCTGGTCCGAAGCTGATCCTCTCACCACTCAGCCCAACCAGCCAGAGCTGTTTGTTTATTTTTTAATGGCAACAGTCAGCCTGGCAAGAGTTGATAAAAACAGGGCTTCTCAAATCAGGTGTTTAATCAAGTGTAAATGGAAGGGAAACTTGGCAAAACTCACCCAGTCCCTTAAAAGGTACACAACTTCTGACCCTACAGTTCTACTTATAAAAAGAAGCTAAGAAAAAATTGTGTAAGTAAACAGGATCAAGATACAAGAATGTTAAAAAGCAGTACCGTTTTATAAGAGCAAAAACTGAGAATAACCTAAATGTTCAATAATAGAGGACTGGTTAAATATAGTGTTATAGCCTTAAAACAAAATAGTATGCCACAGATAGAGTAAAAGAATATTTAATATTAAAAAATGTTCCTAAGGTATTATAAGTCAAAACATGTTAAAAAAGAATATGGTGGGTAGACTGGTGTTCATGATCCATAATCTTTAAAAAACAGTGTTAAAGACTATGTGTAATGCTATTTTTTTATTAAAATTATTTGTGGGTATGTATACGCACATAAAAATAATACTAACATTTTGGATACCCCACTACCTAAAGATAGTCAAAATATTTACAGAAGTTACAGCTAGTTGATTGTATTATGGTTTCTTTCTCTTTATTTGTCCATCTTTTCTAAATTCATATTTCAGGCAATTCAGTGGTCTTTGTTCTCTGTCTACAGAAGTCAAATAGCAATTTTATATGTATAGAATTATCAAATGAGGGTGGCATATAGTTAGTGCTTAATAAATACTGGTTGAATGAATAAAAGCTTTCGATAACATTTGTTTTTACAAAAGCCACAATAATTAAAATTGGTGAACAATGAAAGTAATTACTAACCCCAGCCATCAATCCACTGAATTTTAGTTGCTAGCATTGTAACACAATTCTAATACAATGAGGTAATTTGAAATCTCTTTCAATGTCATTTCACTAAAAATAGCTTTACTTAGCAATATGCATCTGTAAGAACATAAAACATTTCTTCTGCAAATTGCATGGGGTGTCTCCAACTCTATTCCTGTACAGACGGACATCGATAGTAACCTCACTTTGACAGACGCATCGATAAGAAAGATACTGTTTTACCTACGTGGATATGAATATGCAACATGAATGAACAAACAGAACAAAACAAAAACAGACTCACAGAAACAAAAGTCAAACTGAGGGCTGCCAGCAGGGAGAGGGATGGAGGGGCGGGAGAAAACGGTGACAGGGACCGTAGTCCACAATAATGTGATAACTTTGCATGGTGACAGAGGGTCACCAGACTCATGTGGTGACACATTGTAAAGTGTATAAATGTCGCATCACTACGTTGTACACCTGGAACTAATATAATATTGTATGCCAACTATCATTTTAAACAAGACCAAAAAAATGCAATACTGAGAAAGGTTCTGGTATCAAAATAACAAGTGAAAATAAAAATAACAGGGTGGGAGGAACCTACCGCTATCACTAGCTCTTCATTGAAAAGATGGAATAAATGAAACCCCATACTTTTATTGAACTTTTCTGAAGCTAGAAATGTAGCTCGCTCATGAAATGAGAAAAGAAAGAGTCCTCCTCCTGAGCGCCCGAGTTGAGGATGAATGCTGGCCCTGAGCCTACCAGGTGGCTAACCTCCGCTGCTTGAGTCTGTCGATGTGGTCAGGCTCACTGGGGTTCACGGAGTGAAGACTATTCCAGGCAGGGCCATTGTGAATTGCTCTAAACCTCTAAGCAGCAGCCAATCATTTCCCACTGTAAAGCTCATCCACCCCCTCTAACCCTTTCCCGGCCAGTATCACCAAGCACCCGTCACAAGCTCTCCAAAGCTGCAGAGGGCTTGAAGGGACACACGTGGGCTACCCCTGCCACATGGAGAGCAAGAGGGGTCTGAAAAATAGAAATAAACAAGAATCCCTGCTTTTTCTGAATCCCCGGATTTCTACCCCAACTAGGAGCCTAGAGACACTGGCAGGCAGTGCTTCAAAATCAAAGGGAGGAGAGAGCAACCTCTGCACACGATTACAGTTTTCTCTCCTGCACTCGGGGAAATCGGCTTCCTCTTTTAACAACGGCCAGCTGGTTCTCCAGAGGTGCCTCGTTAGGATTTACTGAGCACACGCCCACCACTCTGAGTTAC
Source organism: Molossus molossus (assembly GCF_014108415.1). NCBI lineage: Eukaryota > Metazoa > Chordata > Mammalia > Chiroptera > Molossidae > Molossus > Molossus molossus. The sequence goes on along the minus strand of NW_023425401.1, from coordinate 31,309,532 downwards.
ACGCTGCACACAAGGCTCGCCACTGCGCTGGGGTGGGAAGGAGCTGAAAGGAGGGGTCCTGGCTCCAGGCCTGCCAGTCCTAAAAATGTAGCCCGCATCAACCCATTGTGGTCACACTGGCGTCTCGGTGCAGACCCAGAGCTCCAAGCCAAAAACTGTTAAGTCTCACAGGATTTGGAGATGGCTTTGCCTTAAAGGATCTCTTTTTCTGAAACGACTCTCGTCTGGGAGTGGATTTATTTTACAAACATCATGTAAGGACAACCGCCCTGTGGAGGCTTTGATTCCCTAATCCTGATCTATAGAAAGTTGAGCAAGAGTTAAATGAGGAGGTCCCCAGGTCTTAAGTTTCTGAGTCCCACGACGGCAGGAGATTGGTTTCTGTTAACCATAAAATAAAATGTAGCATTCCTCAAATTGTTTCCACATAACTTATGAATCCTTTCACGGAGAAAAGAGGTCTAAAAGCCTTCAAACTATGACTCCAGACTAAACAAAATTATCTCATTTTGATGCTCAGAACGGCGGAAGGCACGGCAGTCAGGCAAGGCGCTGACGAAGAACCTCCGCAGAGCGAAGGTGGCTTCCGTTTCGCGACACACGGCTCTGCTGGGACAGCGACAGGGAAACAGGGCCCTGCCCTGCCCCTCTCAGCTGGGGCTCGGAAGAAGGATCTACGATCCGTGTGCGCAGGGTTAGGTTTCCAATGCGGTAAGGAAAGCACCTCACGTTTGGGGAGAGAAAAAAAAATAAACAAGCAAAAATGCCAACCATCTGTTCAACAGAACATCCCCAAGTAATTTCTCTTTTCAACCTTTTGAAATTGTCTGAATTTGGGGTGCAAAATGGAAAACGGGTAGGTCAGCCACCAGCGTCAGAAAGGCAAGGGTGAGGGAGAAGGGGCCAGGATCCTGCTAAAGGAACACCAGGAAGCGCGTTTGTTTTTCTGCCCACCTGCCTCTGGGCCTCAGCCAACTTGAAGGGCAGAGTCCCCTCTTCCAGAGGGGCAATTCGTTCAATGTCTGCTAAGGTCATACGTCTGGAAGGGAAAACAAAACAAAACAAGAACAAGCAACAACCAAATGCAAGTTGATGAAGAAAATGTACATTACAGAGTGGTAAAGCATTCCCTGTTCCGTTTCCCGTATCTCAGTCATCTTTAATGTGGCTTCTTTTTCTCCCAGTTTGCTGCCCTCCTTCCTCCTACTCCCACCTCCTAACCTTCTTTTATTAAGCTAATTAAAAAAAAAAAAAAAAAGAAAGAAAAGGGCCAACTTACCCCCGTGGCTCGTATAAATCTGCTAACTGAAACAAGATGTCAACTTCCATGGGTGTAACCTGACCAAATTTCTGAGCTGCCAGAACAAACTCCTCTGTATGGAAAGAGAGTTAAAAAGGGAAAGATTCAAGAAGGAATAGCCACTAAATGCAGCCCTAACTCAAGGCACTGGAATGAGGGAGCATCACAGAACTTGATCATCATCAGGCGTAGAGTTCAAGTCAATCCCAATAGGGTAAGAACTGCTGCAGTTCTTCCATTCATTTGGGAGGACTGTGCAGATGAGTTTCTCTCACACTGACTTTAAAGTCTGGTGTCATCTGAAGACTCTGGATAAATGACGCAGGATGTTATTCAAACTGCAGGTCAGAGAAAACTAGGAAGCAGATATGAAACTTCATATGCACAGGTCCCAGGAGGTAATATTATAATGAAGCTTGGAATTCCTAAGCAAATTCTCTGTTTAAAAAGAAAAAAATCCATCTGGCCGGTGTGGCTCAGTGGCTGAGTGTTGACCCATGCACCAAGAGGTCACCAGCTCGATTCCCAGTCAGGGCACATGCCCAGGTTGTGGGCCTGATTCCCAGTGGGGAGCATGCAGGAAGCGGCCAATTGATGTCCTCTCTCATTAATGTTTCTATCTTTCTCTCCCTCTCACTTCCTCTCTGTCTAAAATCAATAAAAGAAGAAGAAAAAAAATCCACCCTGGCCAGTTTGGCTCAGCGGTTAGATCGTTGGCTCTAGGACCGAAGTTTGTGGGTTCGATTCCCACTCACAGGCATCTACCTGGGTTGCAGGTCCAATCCCCAACCCAGGTTGGGGTCATGCAGGAGGCAACTAATCAATATGTCTCTCACATTGATGTTTCTCTCTCTCTCCTCTCCCTCTCTTCCACTCTTTCTAAAAATCGATAGAAAAATATCCTCACTTAAGGATTAACAATAACAAAAATCCCATTAAAATGCTGGTATCTTGTTCTAAGACTGTAGATCAATTTACACTGTCACCAGTACAGATTTATGGAATTCCTGTGGACTTTCGAAGACTACTTTAGAGGGGCTGCTAACTTGCTCAGGTTCTAGCAAGATTTGAAAACATTTAAGAAACTTTACACAGTTCCCTCAAAGATTATCTTTGGTTTATTTAAAACTTGCCAGATTGTTTTGTTTGCTTTTGTTTGATCAAAGGTTAGAGAACACAAACATACCATAGGGTTAATATGTGTCAATAAAATAAAAAAATCTATAATAAAACTTCTTGTTGCCTTCTTCACTGTAATAATAATACAGCAAGATACTTGCAGGTAAGAACTCAGATTTATTCTCACTCACCCTTAGTCACCTCTACATCTTTCCTGTTGCCGGCCAAAGTGCTGTAGATCTTTCTAATGAGTTCCATGTTGTTAAGGAGCGAATTAAATCCATTAAAATAGGAGAAACTGACTTGATGGGATGTGGTACCTCCAGCAGCCTCAAATAAGTTGAAAATAACAGAGGGGAGAATAAAAACAAATAAATTATTTATAGAAGGAAGAAGATGCAGAAGTACAAATATCAAATGCTAGTTTTGAAAGTAATCAGGAACGCATGTATAAGAAGAAATAGCCATAAGTATTTTTCTTTCACATAAAAAAAAAAAGCTATAAATGATTTTTAGAAGTAACTGCAACTAATCATGACCAGAACTTGTACTTGGAGACACACACAATCCTAGAAAACTAAATAAATACATGTGTAGGGTTATAACAACAGGACCAGTAGTAATTTACAGAGTTCAAATTTCCATTGGAAATGTTTTATAAGTTTGTTTATTTCATCTAATGAGCAACTCTTAAAGGCTTAGACATGCAAAACTATATTACACACATGTGTGTGCTTATACATGCAAAACTATATTATACCAACACATACTATGAAAAGTGGTCAATCATATATTAATATCATGATTTGTCATGTTACTTATGAACTAGTAATAAATAATCATTTATATACAGACTCTACAGAGGTAGGATTTCTAGCAAACAAGCGTATTACGGTAAAATTATGAGATGTCATATGCTTTGATGGGGGTGAGAGTGGTCAGAATTCTGATAGTCAAAATTTGTAAGAAACCATATTTCTTCACAGGGGACAAGGGGAGCAGACAGCATGTCCATTATGAATGGAACTTCAGTTTGGGGGTTTCAAATTCTATCCTTCCCTAACAAGGCAAAATATTTTTATTAGGAAAGCACTTCTTTATAAGGTAACAACCACATAAATCTTCACTTGGTAACCATTTAGAATAGCTGACACGGAGTTTAGAACGGAGCAGGGAAGGGGAGGGGGCAAGAGAAGGAGCTAGATTAACAGAGCGCCCGAGTGAAAAAGGCCTTTTCACAATGCCACATTTCCAAAGGGAGGCACCAGGGGAAAAAGGAAAAGGAAAAAAGAAACGCTAGCCTAAGCTCCTGACTATGGTCAACACTGTGAGAATCCCAGATGATGGTGAAAACACGCAAAAAATCTTCTCCCTGGGATGGACAGAAGAACAGTTAGCATTGTGTAAGGATTCGCATATCTAAGCGATCATCAGACTTATCTAGGAAGCTTTAGAATTAGATTCTAGGGCTTCACCACCTGTAGATGGTGAATCGGTAGATGATCTGGGAAGAACCTTAAACTCCATATTTTTTATAATTAACCACGGTGCTTCTCATGCTCCATGACCAAGGCTTGGGAACCATCCCACAGAATGTTCCAGGACCCCCTCAGGAGCCAGGAGGTGAATAAGGAGAGTGGCTGGATATCCACCAGGATGGGAACGTGACACAGGACAGCAGGGCCCCGCCTGTCACATGCACCACTGTCCCCTCGCACACGCGTGTTGAATGAACAGGGAAATATAAGATGTGGAGTTTGTGTTCTCTGGGCCTCTTAAATATATCTACGCACACAATTAAAAAATGGTGTTTTGTTTTTTTTTGCTTTGGAGAATAGATAAAAGCAAAGACTAGCATTTGACACACCTCAAAATATAAAGCAAAATTAATATGTGATCATAAATCTGTTTTTCCTTTAAAAACAAAGAGTTAATACATTTTCTTTAAGATATTCCATATTGTCCAGGTAACAAATTAAGTTACCCACTAAAACTAGCCAAAACATACCCTGTCTTTAACTTTAGTAATATATGTGATCACATTAAGAAAATGTTTTAAACAGAAAAACCTCTACATAGTATGTAAGAGTTGTTCTTATAATCCCCGATTTACTGAGATCATGCCAGGTACAATAAACTACTTCATTAAGGCAAGTTACAACTTACAGCTACTAGACATTCTTCTACAAAAGGTGTCAGGACGTGGGGGCGGATGGTGACCATGATGTCTCGGAAGTCAATGGCTGTGACTTTCCCGGTCCTGGCATTGTCCCTTTGCACAAAGGCTTGCTTTGCGTGCTCCAGCTGTATTTCCTACAAATAAAGAAGAGAAAATAATTTATGTTTCTCAATCGCTGTAAATGACTGCTCAACTTCAAATCAGGGTGAAGAAATACAGATTACTCAATTAAGATTTGACAAAGGAGGCAAGTGAAGTAAAGACAGCCTCTTTAATAAATGGTGTTGGAAAAATTGGACAGCTACATGCAAAAAAATGAAACTAGACCATCAACTTACACCACACACAAGAATAAACTCAAAATGGATAAAAGACTTAAATGTGACTCATGAATCCATAAAAATCCTAGAAGAAACTGTAGGAAACAAAATTTCAGACGTCATATGGAGCAGAATTTTCACTGATACATCACCTAAGGCAATAGAAACAAAGGAGAAAATGAACACATGGGACTACATCAAACTCAAAAGCTTCTGCACAGCAAAAGATACCATCATCAAAATGAGAAGGCAACCCACTTTATGGAGAGCATAACTGCCAATGATATATCAGATAAGAAGTTAATTTCTAATATATAGAGAGTGCTCATAGAACTCAACAAAAGGAAGACAAAGAACCCAATTAAAAAATGGGCAGAGGAGCTGAATAGACACCTCTCCAAACAGGACGTACAAATGACTAAGAGACATGAAGAAATGCTCAACATCACTAATCATCAGAGAGATGCAAATTAAAACAACAATGAGGTATCACCTCACACCTGTCAGAATGGTCGCCATCAACAAATCAGCAAACAAGTATTGGCGAGGGTGTGGAGAAAAGGGGACTCTAGTACACTGCTGGTGGGAATGCAGACTGGTGCAGCCACTATGGAAAACACTATGGTGTTACCTCAAAAAATTAAAAATTGAACTTCCATTTGACCCAGTGATCCCTCTTCTAGGAATATACCCTAAGAAGCCTGAAACACCAATCAGAAAGAATATATGTACCCCCATGTTCGTAGCAGCACTATTTACAATAGCTAAGATCTGGAAACAGCCCAAATGTCCATCAGTAGACGAATGGATAAAAAAGCAGTGATACATACAGACAATGGAGTACTATGCAGCTGTAAAAAAGAAAGCTCTCTTATCCTTTGAGACAACATGGAAGGACCTGGGAAGTATTATCCTAAGCGAAACAAGCCAAACAGAGAAAGACAAGTTTCATATGATCTCACTTATTTGTGGAATATAATGAACGTAACAGTCTGAGGAATGGGGTAGTCCCAGAGACATGGAAGTGGGGTTCAGACTGACAATCCCCAGAACAGGGGTGGTGGTGGGGAGATAAACCACAGAACTTATATGCATGTATGCATAAACAATGGACATGGACAACAAAGCTGGGGAAAGGGTGGGGAGAGAGGGGGAGGGGGGAATCAGTGGGGGGGGGGGAACATCTGTAACAAAAATAAATTAAGAAAAAAAATACAGATATTGTTAAATAGCACCCCTGTACCCCACCCCCAACTCCCCCACCCCCCGCCAAGCTACTGTCTTCTTCTAAAGACAGAACTTTGGACAGCCCAGTGAATGTGTCTTGGAAGTACATTCCGCCTTAACAGTCCCACCCAGAGACACCAAATGACTTCTGTGCTCTGCTAGAGTCCCAGGACATCACGCTAATAGAAAGTGGAATAAAGTTTGGTGGGTTCAAAGATCGCACCGAGCCCAGCTTGGGTGATGCAGATGATTGAAGGAAAAACAGCTGCAAAACATGCCCTCTCTCCAAAGAGAGAAACATTCTTAGTGGTGACCAGGCATTCGAGCCATGATGAGACGCCTGGAAAGGGTGGTTCTCCCCTGGGATGTACAGTTCCTCGAACGGGTTTCTTAGCCTTGACACTCTTGGTAATTTGGGCAGATTAAGCCTTTTTTTATGGGGGGGGGGGGGCTCTCCTGTGCATCCCTACCCTCTCTCTTCTACCAGATACCAGTAGCCCCTTTCCCCCAAGCCACGGCAAACAAAAATGTCTCCAAAGAGGGTCATGTGTCCCAACTGAGAAAACTGCTCTAGAATTAGGAATCAGATGGTATGTGGGTCAGAGGTAGCAAACTGGAGCAGTATCATTGGCTATACGTTTTAATTCATATGATTTAAAAACAGGAAGCCCAATCTTAGATTTCAGTTGCTATTTCCAGGGGAGAAGGGTATACACAAAACAAAACATCGCCTGCCGTCAAAGCCAGGGTACGCCACGGGGAGGCATCCTTTTCACGCGGAGCGCTTTACCATCTGCCCGTTTCCCAGACAGGCCCACAGTGTGAGCTCATCCATGGAAGTACAAAGCATCACTCATGCGACACTCAAGGACGTCAAGTTATTTAACTGAAGTTTTATTAGATGACATTGGTGAGTTATTTTTTAACTTTGGTGAGATAATGACTTATATAAAAAAACGAACTAAGTGTCCTTAGGAAGTAGTGGCAAACTAAAGCGTGGCCGAAATGGCTTGTGTCTGATCACGCTTTCAGTATCCCCTCTCGTCCCCGGAAAGGTGGGGAATGAAGGAAGACTGTTACAAAGCTGACAGTAACTGAAGCTGGACACTGGGAAGATTGCGGGTCATTACAATGTTCTCTCCACTTTTTTTTTGTAGTTTGATAATGTCCACAGTAAAAAATTTAATAAGACAATACTATGGTAAGAATCAGAGTTCTTTATGTTATTCAAAAGCCTCTTCTCAGCTACAGCATCTGCTGATGTTTGTTTGTTTGTTTTAATCCTCACCCAAAGATATGTTTTTATTTATTTGAGGGGGGGGAGAGAGAGAGAGGCTGCCTCCCATACGTGCTCCAACCAGGAATCGAACCCGCAGCCTGGGTATGTGCCCTGACTGGGAATCGAACCTGCCGCCTTCTGGTGTATGGGATGACACTCCAGGGCAACATCTGCGGTTCTGATTCAGCCTGTCCCTGCTGAAACTCTCTTCTAAGACCGTAATCTCTCCAGTGCTGCTTCTCTCCACTCCTTAGATGAGAGGCAGATGTCAGCCACCGTCTTCTGTCCTCAGTGAAAAACCTAATGACAGAGGATTGACGAATGCCTCTCATTTAAGGAGTGACTTGAAGAGCCTTAGACATCTCTTCCAAGGCCTCAAAGATTTCTTAGAAGGCTTGAGTCCCAGATCCAAATCTCTCACTCCTGTCTGCTGGACCAGAATTTCTAACTGCTTGGAGAATATACCCAAGTGTATATCTTATAAAAGCCATAAAATTACACATCCCTAAACCCACTATTATATGTCCCGCACCCAGCCCTCAAACCTGGTCCCTCTCCTGTGTTCAAAGCTTAATTATTGGCATGTTGTTTTTCTGGTCACCCAACCTAGAAATCTGTCAGTTTTCATTCTTCAAGCTTCCTTTCCCCCAGAGTAAACCAGTTACCAAATTATGTTACTTGAACCTTTGAAAGTTCACTCAAATGTATCTTTTCCTTTTCACTCCTGATGCCACTGTTTCCCGCCCTCCTCAGACCATGTCCGAATTACCACCACGGGCCAACTGTCAGCTGGCACCTCTGTCTGACCTCTGCAGTCCGTCTTGCACACATCAACGGCTGCCTTTTAGAATCTCAGATCTGACCTCCATCCCCTCCGCAGAAACCTTCAACAGCCTTTCATCATGAAGCCCCATCTCTGAAACACAGCATCCAGAATCCTCCAAGTAGCTCCTCTGCCCTGTCTCCAGCATGCCGAGCCCAGCCTGCCGGCCCTGTCTCCAGCATGCCGAGCCCAGCCTGCCGGCCCTGTCTCCAGCATGCCGTGCCCAGCCTGCCGGCCCTGTCTCCAGCATGCCGTGCCCAGTATGCCGAGCCCAGCCCGTCGGCCCTGTCTCCAGCATGCTGAGCCCAGCCCGTCGGCCTTGTCTCCAACATGCTGTGCCCAGCCTGCCGGCCCTGTCTCCAGCATGCCGAGCCCAGCCCGCCGGCCCTGTCTCCAGCATGCCGAGCCCAGCCTGCCGGCCCTGTCTCCAGCATGCCGTGCCCAGCATGCCGTGCCCAGCCTGCCGGCCCTGTCTCCAGCATGCCGAGCCCAGCCTGCCGGCCCTGTCTCCAGCATGCCGTGCCCAGCCTGCCGTGCCCAGCCTGCCGGCCCTGTCTCCAGCATGCCGAGCCCAGCCTGCTGGCCCTGTCTCCAGCATGCCGAGCCCAGCCTGCCGGACCTTCCACAATGCAGGTCTTTTGCCCACATTCTCCCTCCACCCAGTGCTGACTGGAGCATTTTTCTCTCTAGCTCCTGAAATCCTACTGCTTCTTACAGGCCCAGTTCAAATGCCGTCTTAGGTAAATACAATTAGGCCTTCTAACTGAAAACACTTGGCTCCCTGCTTGAACTTCAATGATAAGACTTTCCTTTCCCATCCTCCACTCGTGTCTTTCTCCCTACCTGTCCAGGAAACGAGACTACATGTTGTTCATCCCACGTATGGTATAGGCAGGATGCTTTAGATATAGTAGGCACTCAATAAACCACAGAATACATAAAAGCATAATATAAATATCAAACCAATTGAATAAATAAGTCATAATCCATGGAACAAATAGGAGTTCTCTGTACAACTGCCTCCAATGTAAGAGGAAGATACCAACTGTTAAATAGCCTGTGGTGAAGAATGACCACAGTATGTATTCAATTGAAAGTAAATGAACACAAAATCCTTTGAATTGCAAGACCCACTGCTAAAGCTATCCTAAGCCAAGATTACTCTCAACAAAAGTAGAAGGTGTGTTTGGTTATTTACCATTTCCTCCAGTTTATAACTCAAACAGAGTCTTGAGGATGCTTAGACCATTATACCAAAAACAACATCACTTTCCTGGGCCACCCCATCTCTCAGAAAGCAGGACGCGGGAACACTAAGACCCACCGGTCCGGCTGTCAGATGGGAAGCAGACACCACCGTGGGGCTGGTGCTCACACTGCAGGACCCGGAGAGCATCCGTAATGAGGATGGTGTCACTGTGCCTGAATTTCCATGAGTAAACGTTTACTCGCAGGGATCACCGATCACGGAACAAGAAAGCACCTTTACCCCTAATGAACCACGTCAGCACACGTTTCTGACAGCTCTTACAGACTGGGGATATTATAAATTCCACGGAAAACAAGAATCCAGAGCCACGCAGGTCTCTAAACAGTGGACTAGAGTGAAAACATTTAGTTAAGTGTTTCCCCAGCCTGAAAAGCAGCTGACTGCAGATGTGGGTTGCCTTCGGAAGGACATCTATTTATGTCGTGACTGTTTCTTCTCCTGGATGAAGAAATAAAACTATTATCTTGATCACTACAACAACCCTCAGAGCATTTAGTGAGTACCTATTATGTGCCAGACACCGTTCTGAAGCACTTTACAGCAACACACTCCTTCGGGGCGCACAGCAGCCCTGGGAGGTGGGTGCTGGGCCACTGGTAGCCTCACGGCAGCGGCTGGGGAAGACGAGGTCGCACTGACAGGAAGCAGCACAGCTAGAACTCAGACCCAGGCAGTTCTGCCCACTCGTGACGCTCCTCAGACTTCACGGGGAGCCCAGATAATGCTACTGTCAGGAATTTCATTACAGAGTTAACACTTCGGAATCTTAATAGCTATGAAGGGATAAAATACAATTTCCTTTTATTTTTTGTATGATTTATTTCTTTATTATTTTAGAGAGAGGGGAAGAGAGAGGGAGAGAGAGACAGAAACATCTATGAAAGAGAATCATCCATCCGCCACCTCCTGCACACCCGCCACTAGGGATTGATCCCGAAACCTGGGCACGTGCCCTGACTGGGAATCGAACCGGTGACCTCTTGGTGCATGGGTCGATGCTCAACCACTGAGCCATACTGGCCAGGCTCAGTTTCCTTTTAAATGATTCTTGATGCTCTAGATTCTTCTTTTGCCTATTTTCATGAGAAAACGATACAATCCCTGAAATTTTTTCATGAAGGCAAAAGTCTTCCGTGAGCTCAGAGCGCCAGGATTGCTCCCCAACAGCAGCACAGACCATGGAGGATAGAAATCGAGCCGAAAAGGCTTCTCCTGGCCTTGTGCACTGTTGACTCACTTTCTCACAATCCCTAGTGACTGAGGAGGAGAAAGACAAATAAGGAGGCCTCTGGGAGCTAACATATAGGCACTCTAGAAATCCTGAGACCCTGATGGTTTCCAGACCGGAACCCAGAGGAAACCAGCTGAGACAGAGAACATTTGCTATGCATGGCACAGAGTGCACATAAGACAATGTTCATTTCCGAAACGAAGGGAACCAGAACGGATAAACTCATCATCCATGTGGGGGAGGGGGAGCATTCAAATACTGCAAGGTTAAAGGACTCTCAGGTAAAAAAACATGCTAGGCTGGCTCTCTGTATTTCTTAAAAATAAATCAATGGAGAGAAAATATGGGGATCGGGTTTCAGCACAAAACACAATAGTATTTAACCTGTATTTAACATTCAGCAATAAACTGGACTGGCTACCTTGTAAAGTAGCAGGGTCCCTCCCAGTCTGGAAGCATCTGTTCAGCTAAGGAACATATGTCTATTTTATTTTACTGATGTTAATACAGGGTTTTACGGACGTAGTACGTATGAAGACAAAGTCTGACGTTTGCGCAGGAGCGGGCAGAGCGCAGACATCAGTTGGGGCACTCCCAGCTGGCAGGGCGCAGGACAGCGTGTTCGCACCTCGGAGCCCCGGCAACACCTACCACCCGGGGCTGTGAAAACTAGATGTCATGTGTGGCAGGCACTTAATAAATGGTAGCTTTGATTTTTGTAGAGGGGAATGGTTCAAAAACCTCTCAAGTCCTTTCTAAGATAAGTTCTTCGAGTCCTTCAACAAAACCCCAAAGTCATGAGTAAGAAACAGCAGTTCTGCTGAGTCATTCTGCACCAGCCACAGAGCCAGAGATGAAGAGCAGACAGGGTGGGAAGAGCAGAAACAGCTGGGTGTTTAAACATTTCCTACAGGCCAGAGGCTATGCCAAGACCTTCAAAGACGGTATTTCATTTAGCCTCGTAATAATTCTTCAAAGTAATAATATTATCTATCTGACAGAGAAGACACCTGAAGTTCAGGGAGGGTCAGTAACTACTCCAAAGTCACACAGCCAGGAATTGACAGAGCTGACGAGGTTTTTTTTGGATTCCAAAACTGAGATGTTTTAACTATCGACTTCAACTGCCTTGAGTAAAATTGTAGTAAGAGAATCATCAGTAGATCTGGACAGATAACTGGAAAAGGGATTTCAAGAAAAGTTTTGGTGATGACTTATATGAAAATGGAGCAAGATATATCTCAAAGCATTCTTCCTGTGGATGATGCGGAGGTAGAAGGATTTCCAACAAAGGAAAATACTTGAGGGGAAAGCGATGAGGAGGTTGACTATGATGAGAAACCTGGAGTTAGATGAGTTTAAGTTATAAACACAAATTAAGCTACCAACAAAAGAAAGCTAGAGGTGTAGGTAGAAATGTAAATCTGGGAGATGCAGATAACAGGATTTGGGAGAGAAAACCAAAAGGCTACCATGTACTGTTAGTAAGTGTTGCTACGTTCCTGGGACTGTTGTACTTTCCTACTTCATCTCTTTGAATCCTCCCGACAATCCTTATAAGGTGGCCCTACCATCACCTCCATTCTGCAGATGGAAAAATGAGGTAAAGAACAGCTGAGGGTCACATGATGCTAAGGAGGAAACTGGATACAGCACCCGGGCGGTCTGGCCCTGCTGAAGCCACAGCCTCAGTAACCTACACAGACTGCCTGCTCCGTTCAGGGGCAGGCCTACCAAAACCAGAAGAAAAAAAGGAACAGTTGTAGAAATAGATGAGATCATCCCACAGTACATACAAAGAGCAGGCAGATGACAAAAAAAGGAACTGATCCCTAAATAAGTGAGCACAGACAGGAAAATCGCAGGCCTGAGACACCGTGGAACACCCAGCGAGCTGGACGGTGGCTCAGCTCTGTAAACAGAGCGCTCAGGAGTGCCAGGTAACGGGGTGCTTGCTAAATGTTGCTGCTGGAGACAGCAAGGACTCAAGAGAAGGGCCCTCCCTCTCCTGAGGCCAGGAGGTCCCCACGCAAGGACCTGCACAACTCTCTCTAAGGCAGTTCTGCTCAAGCACAGGACAGGAGGTCCGGCTTTGCCTTTAACATCTGCCAGTGCACTGTGTCTGCTCCCTCTGTTCTGGGAGAGGCTTTTATTGCCACCGTTTCAACTACTTCAGCACACCCATTCAGACTGCTATAAGGAGAAAAAAAAAAAAAAAAAATCAAACTCTTCAAAATTGCTAGCTGCACAGAAATAAACCTATATAGGGGTTACACCACTTTACGGTTAACATTCATGTTTCTAATAGTTCCAGGCCTGTCATTTCCTTAATAATCTCCAATTTTCAAGTGGGTATATTTTGAATGCAAAAATTCTCTCCACCTCTATTCAGACATGCATGTGTGTGCTTCAGCCTGAGAACAATTTATCAGGAACAAAAAAACCAGACCAATAGGCCCTCGAAACAAACAGGATATCCAGATGATTTATATTATAAAGCCAAGAACACCAAAAAAAGACCCCTGGCTAGTTTGCATTTTTATGTTTTATACAGTTTTGAAATTTAAAAGAAAATCTAAAACTTTTTAAAAAGCGGGGAGTTACCAATAACAATATGATTCAAATAATTCCTTTCTAAGGGTGGTGGGAGAAGAATTCTGGGGAAAATGCAGGTATAATTATTTACAAAAACAAGGAACAAAAAGTGTATAAAGAAGTTGTGCCTATAAAATATGGTATCACAGTTAGCCCTGTTTCAAATAAATTCTATAGTACATCAAGTATCAGAACTTGTACACTATTTAATATATAAGTACCTACTTCATTTTCTTTATCCTGTGCGAATTTGAAGAAAAAAGTCTAGTTAAAATAAAGACCCACGTATTTTTAAACAGTAAAAATGGAACTTAGCAATGGAACAGGTAGAGAGACAAGTAGTTCCCATTCTTAACATCTTCCTGTGCTGGCCATTCAGCCCATGCCGGCGGCTCACAATGAAATCGCATCCCCAGTTCCCTGGGTGGGGCCTTTAATTCAAAGGGTCTTTAGAAGCGGGGCAGCGTGTGGCATGGCAGGCGAGCACACCTGGGCAGAAACCCAGAACACAGCTTTCCCTCTCAATTTCCTTGCTCTTCTGATTTAACGTTCAACTTCACAGTGGGTAACAGCTGGGGAGGTGCCGGACGGAGCGTTCATTTTTACCAGGATGTTACCGTAAAAGCCCACACGACAGGCTGCTCAACAAAACAGCAAGCTGGCTAACGCCACGGACACAACCGCACAATGAACGCTGATTTCTTTTTCCCTGAGAGGAGAAAATGCAATGTGAATGAAATGCCCTGCATCCAATTCTCCAAGTGACCAGGATGTGCCCGTGCCCATCGCCAACCTAGCAACGGCTTCCATTTGGACACAAAACACAGTCTGATCCCGTGGAAGAGCTGAGGGCAAACGACATTAGCTACTTTTACTCATTATTTCATTTTCAGATGAAAATGGTGCTGCATTGATGAAACAGTAGCAAAGCTGTCTCGCAGGCCCCATATGGTCTGACTTAAAATCAACATAAAAAGCACTCATGTTAAAAATGCAAATATAATCAAGGTCTCTGGCTACTACAGATCCATGGTCTAGATATTTTAACTAATACAGATGGCAAGTTGGGGGACAACGGAGGTGGGGGGGGCAAAAATGGCTCGGGTTACTCAAGCCGAAGCAAGGACCTTGCTAGTCATTCACTAACCTGTTTAAACAGTTGTGGCTTCAGCAAGTTCTACTACAAGGGATTGTTTTTTGTTAACACAAAATGTTCTATCACTTCCAAAGCTAGAGAGTCTGATGTTGCCATGGCTGAAGGTTATGCTTTGTTCTGAGTGATGGCCAAGAAGAACAATTTCTTTTTTGACATGCAGTTTTTTGTGTTGAAAGTTTTGCCTTGCACCAGGATGCCATGACCAATATAGCAGCAAACCACAAGAGATGGTGACTGTGAAGTCCAGACCACAGCTGACCAGGAGCAGTGACTCTGGAGGGACATGTGGCAACCACCAGCACCAGGGCTCTACTCTCTAGGGCTCAGAACCTGAAAAACATGTCCATGTTACACAGAACAGATTTGAGCCGATAGGTCAAAGGTCAAGATCCATAAGCCAAAATAAGGGTAAATCTGACTTCACAAAAAGAACCAAACCCGTTGCCCTGGCCGGTTGGCTTAGCGGTTAGAGCGTTGGCCTGCGGTCTGGAGAGACCCGGGTTCGGTTCCCACTAAGGGCATGTACCTCGGTTGCAGTTTGTTCCTGGCCCTGATTGGG
Source organism: Molossus molossus (assembly GCF_014108415.1). Classification (NCBI taxonomy): domain Eukaryota; kingdom Metazoa; phylum Chordata; class Mammalia; order Chiroptera; family Molossidae; genus Molossus; species Molossus molossus. The sequence goes on along the minus strand of NW_023425401.1, from coordinate 31,294,474 downwards.
TCGTGCAGGTGGCAGCCACTCGATGTGTCCCTTTCACATCAATGTTTCTCTCTCTCTCTCCCTCTCACTCTATCTGAACAAAATATCGAAAATGTCCTCAGGTGAGGATAAAAAACAAAACAAAAAAAACAAACCAGCCCTGGCCAGTTTGGCTCAGCGGTTGAAGTGTTGGCCTGCGGTCCAGAGAGACCTGGGTTCAGTTCCCACTAAGGGCATGTACCTCGGTTGCAGTTTGTCCCTGGCCCTGGTTGGGTGTGTGGATGGCAACCACTCGATGTGTCCCTTTCGCATCGATGTTTCTCTCTCTCTCTCTCTCTCTCTCTCTCTCTCCTTCCCTCCCTCCCTCCCACTCTATCTGAACAAAATATCGAAAAATGTCCTTGGGTGAGGATAAAAACAAACAAACAAAAACAAACAAACAAACTTGTGCACTGGCTGGTTTGGCTCAGCGACTGGAGTATCAGCCTGTGGACCAGTGTCCCGGGTTTGGTTCCCCCGAGGGGCACGTACCAAAAAAAGAACCAAACTTGTCCAGTTGCATTATTAGCACGAATATGCTTTGACATACAACAGGAGTGTCATGGGGGTCACGTGATCTGATGTCAAGGGTCCTGACCAATATCAACAGCCAGCCTGGGACACCAGACCCAGCTTTATTCCCAGGTCCTATTCCGAGTTCTACCCACTATGATTCACTTCTCTGGGTTTCATTCTCCTCTTCTGACAAAAGGGCGGCCTGACTCAAGTTATGGGGAACACTCACGGCACCTCTGCAATTAGTGCTCTCCACTGGGTCAGGTAACTTCATTCTTAAACTCAATTTGCTGAGAAGACAACACAGATCATTTCTAGCCCGTTCCCTCCCAAGTCAGCTATCCTGTTTTGTGACTAACTAATAAAACCCCAATGTCAAAATCTGGCCTCTCCACCAAGTGAAAGCCCTGCTGATTTCCTGCTGATTCCTCGTCCGAGAGCAAGAGGAGGATGGCCTCTGGAAACAGCAGACACGTCCTGGCTCCCTAAAGCAGGAAACAGAACTCTTTGGAAATGCCCAGGTGTGTGGGGCCATAGGTGGGGCTCCTATATTATCATCCCAACTCCAAGGAGCTGAGGAGAGGAGGTGGAAACAATCCAGCAACATACACGTGAAAGGCAGCTGCAAGCTAAGCCTCCTGTGCAGCCCTCCCTCATCAAGCCTCCCGCCTCCTCTTCTCCTGTGCCCCCGTCTCAGTAAACTCATTCCTCCCATTGCCCAAGCCTAGAACCCAGGCAGCAACACAGGTCCTGCATATCCTTACTGACCTCATCCTATCACCAAGTCTGGCCAGGTCTATCCCTTTAACTTCTCCTGAACCCATTTACTTTCACTCAGTACCATTACCATCCAACCCAGGCCATAGTTGTTTCTGCCTTGGATCGGAAGGAACCAACTGGTCCCCCTCTCCTAGGTCAGATCCCTTTCCATTTGACTTCCACACAATAGCCAGAGTGATCTTTCCGAAACAGATCCGATCACGTTTGCCCCTCAGAGCTGCCCATCAACCTTGGAAGGAAGACCTGAAGACTAGGTTCTGTGCTTTAAACAGTGAGGGTTTCCTAGTCTAGACCAGTATTTCTCAATGTGTGGAACATCTGGAACATAACAGTTCAGGATGCTTGTCTGAAAGGCAGTTTCTTAGGCCCTATGAGACCCCCTAAAGCAGACCCTTGCTGGGGACAGAGGCCCAAAACTCTGCTTTTTTAAAATTTATTTATTTATTTATTTATTTATTTTTTTTTTTTTTTTTCCGGTACATGCCTCTAGTGGGAACCGAACCCAGGACTCTCTGGTCCACAGGCCGATGCTCCAACCACTGAGCCAAACTGGCCAGGGCCAGAACTCTGCTTTTTAAAATAATCACTTCAGAACAATTTTATACAACATTTGATAAAACCCTGTTAGAGATTTAGGAAAACTAAAATCAACTTCAGTTCCACCAGTCTCATCGTGAACAAATCTAGAAAACTTCTCAAAGCTTCTTTCTATCTTTCACACAGAAACAATAGCAACTGCTTGACACGCCGGGTGACTGTAAGGGCCAATGCAAGTCCGAGCACCTTCTAAGCTGCAAAATGCTTTAGGAGAGGCAGTTAATAGCAATAGTTTTCAAGTATATTGGATTTGGTAGCAATCCTAGACTTTTCTATTCTGAGACGAGCCACTAGAAATTCTTATGCGTGGATTATATTTAAATTGTAGTAATTATGTGTGAAATATATACCTATGATTATAAAACATTATCAAAAAGTAAATGGAAACAACAGTAATGAATACCCCTACTAAGGGCTTTTTAATGATCATATCTGGCAATTAATGGGTAGGGGTCAGCGTTAAATGTCCAGCAGTGCCTAACTATACACCCCCATTCGGAAGCACCACCCCTTCCAGGAGCAGACATTAACCCTTCATAGCCTGGGCCTTGCAGACAGCATCCTACAGTGGTAACAGCATCATGTTTCTGAATCCCTCACATGTCTGTGACCTTATTAGGGAAGAAGCTAAGCTCTAGAACAGTTTCCCTGTAGTCTTGCGGGGTACACTTTTGGGAACCGAATGAAAGCCATGAGAAATTTCCCCAGAAAATTACCTATAAATGCAAAAATTTACCCTAGAGTCTATGTATTCTTTTGCATATAATAGGGTGTAATGATAATTACCGCTCGGGGTTTGGGGGAATGCTATTATCAGAAACACAAAATTTAAAAGCACTTTGTAGATTGTAAAGATTGTTGCTCTTATTACTCTTTCTTTTGAGAATGACTCTTATCATTGACTCTACAGAATAATTTAGCAGAAAAGTCTAAGAGGACTTTCGCTCTGTGCTCACACTGCCCACAATGTCCACTCAATAAAAAATCGGGTAATGGCCATGGCCGGTTTGGCTCAGCGGTTAGAGCGTCGGTCTGCGGTCCGGAGAGACCCGGGTTCGGTTCCCGCTAAGGGCACGTACTTCGGTTGCAGTTTGTCCCCGGCCCTGGTTGGTCGTGCGGGTGGCAGCCACTCGATGTGTCCCTTTCACATCGATGTTTCTCTCTCGCTCTCTCTTCCTCTCTCTCCTTCCCACTCTATCTGTACAAAAAAAATGGAAAAATGTCCTCGGGTGAGGATTAAGGAAAAAAAAAAAAAAATCGGGTAATGGAGCTGAATAAATATGTCTCCAAACAACTATACTAGTGGCCAATAAGTACATGAAAGATGCCTGACATCATTAGTCATTAGGGAAATGAACATTAAAGTAAAAGTGAAATACCACTAAGAGCTTCTAAAGTAAAAGGACTCAGTCTCCTCATCTGTAAAATGGGGAGTTAACTAGATGACCTTATGCTGGTACATGCCTGCCCTTTAAGTTCGTACTCTGGATGGCTGCTCTGGCCGTACTCTGAATGCTGGTTTCAGGTTTAAATCTGCCACGAATGAGTAACCCTGTAGGGTGTGTGGTTGCTCCTTCGGAACGATCAGGCAGAAAAACAGGAACAACCTTTAGATTTATACAAGTGTCTCGAAAGTTGTTATCCCTGCACCTCTTGGCTCTCGGCGTAAGACCTCAGGGCAAAGCATGCGGCCTCAGCAAACATTTCCTGAATTGGATGGTTTGTTCCATGTGAGTAGTAATCACAGCACAAGAAATACTTCCACACAGGGGAGAGAGTTTTATGTTAATACCATTCATGAATAGGAGTTCCAGCAGATATAGAAGAGAAAAATGTCTCCAAATTCTTTTCTAAGCACACTGTTTTCAGTACGTTACAATGAATTATGCAACTAGCCACCCTAAAATCAGAGCTTTGCTCTAGGAGCCGAGAGAGGTATGCGGAAAAGTTTATAGGTTGTTTTAAAATACACATACAACACTGTATTCACACTTACACGTACACACCATCACCCCTGCGTGGAGTGGAGATGGCAGAACTGGGCACAAAACCCAGCAGCAGTGAAGGCAACAGTATTAACGACAGGGCTGTGGCCCCAATTCCTTCTGAAATCCTTCCCTAGGAACAAGACTCTAGGAAGGAGGATTTGCTTACTTCAACACTATAATTTAGATGCAAAGTATAAACAACGGAAGTTTAGCTCCAAGAATGTCAAATTTATCCACCACTTTATGAATTTTATAACCAAAGCACAGAAAACAACACACTAGCTCAACACTCGAGGGATGCCTGTGACTAACACCATCTCAGTGGGTGGGCAGCTCATCACACGTGATGTCCTCCCAGCTACATGGTGGCTTATAACAAAGATAATGGCACTGCCCTCCAGTCACAAACATGTGCATACACAAGCACAGGGAACGCACGTGAGTGGGAGGCTTCCGTTGGCTGGAGCCAGCCTGAACTACCTTCTAGAAGCTCAGTGGGATGGAGCAGTGTTCTCTCTACACACTGCTCAGGCTCCCTGAAACCACACCTGTTGCTCCTAGGGCTGCACCTCGTCCTCAGCAGGTAACAGGCAGCAGCACGCACGATGGCAGTTCTTTCACGTCCCAAGCAGCCGACTGTCTGCTTCCGTGACCCTGGCGCCAGCCAGGGAGCTGGTGCCTGTGTTTGTGAGCCTTGCCCTGGAGCAGAAAGGCAGGTGCATGCTTGACAAAGCAAGAGCCTAAAACGGAGGAGATTAAGTTCACTTATATCTATGAGAAGAAATCATTTAATTGGGGGCAGTGTGTGTGGGGTCACCCAGTGGTAGACATCAAAACTGGCATTTCATTGGCATTCATATAAAGTCTATCATCATACGTCCCTTAATTCCTTTAACTCTGGGCATGGAGTGGGGCACAGAAGCAAGGCCCAACCTGGGATAATCATCCACAACAACCATATTCATCTAGTGGAAATTGAGCCCATATATTTGGGCTACAAAGTCAAAATCATCCCATGCAGTGGGATGGGTCCATCTACCATTCCAGAATGGAGTCAAATTCAAGTGAACGCCCTACAAGTTGAAGCCGGTAACCTAATCAGTAATCCCTGAGTCATCTAATCTTGGACCCTGGCTTCTCCACGTCTTGAGGGAGGCCCAGAAGCTGCTGTGAGCGGTGTACAGCCGACTCAATTCAGCGTAACTGACACCTGCTTCAAGGAAAACGTGATCAAACTTACTACTGCTACCATCCCCTTAAGACTAAAAGTTAATTAGTCTGTATTCCATAAAGTCAATTTGAGGCATTTGTCTCAATAGCATTATTGTAATTATTCCTCATCAAATTGAATACCACCTCCTACTGTGCGCCAGTGGCCTGGATAAACAACAGCAAAAACCCAGCTTGAATTGCGTTCTCCACCTGAGTTATTTACATAGGTTTATGTTGATATAGAATTGCACACAGGGATTCATAAACATTAACGTGTTTTTTAAAGAACACTACTAAAGCAGGTTTAAGACATCTTGTTGTCAGTTTCCAAAGGCCAGGAAAATAAAAGCAAACAGCATGACAATTTCATATACCATAAATACCAATAAAAGTCACAATGAGAAGCACCTTTTAAAGTCAACTTATTACATAGTGGTGTCTAGGGAGGGATGCCACAGGATGCTGGCTGAATGAGCACAGGGCACAGTATACACGAGTGTCCCTGGTCTCCTGCATCTCCACCCGCATCTGTGCTTCCAACCACTCCTTCGAAGGCTCTGGCAACGTCTCGGGTATGCAAGAGAATCAGGAACAAAATTACCAGTGACAAAGAACAGAAGGTGGTTTCCAGGGCTAATTTTTCCTCAAGACCCTGAATTTAAACATAGCAAAATAATCCCCTTAAATGATTCTTTTGAAGGATTACATTTAAAAGCCCTGGCCAGGTAGCTCAGTTGGTTAGAGTGTTGTCCCGATACACCAAGGTCCTGATCCCAGTCAGGGCACATCAGGAATCTCCAGGAATCAACCAATGAATTCATAAATGAGTGGAAAAACAAACAGATGTTTCTGCCTCTCCTTCTCTCTAAAAATCAATCAATAAAAAATTTTATAAAAGACTATGTTTAATAAAATATAAAATTTAATTGTTAGGGAAAAAAAAACAAATGCCCAAAATCCAAAAGAAAGAGTGGTTTATCATATAGACCCCCATGTCAAGTAGATATTCAATCTCTGGGGCTAAATGTTAGTGTCAGAGCTAAAACATTTTAAGAGTTATGCTTCAGAAGGAAAACTACCCTGTAATCCTATTTTCTTACTATTTGTCCTTTGGCATCATCAGCGGTCCAGTGATATGATCACAATGTGTGTGTGTGGGTGGGAGGCAGGAGTTACTGGCCCGGGTACAGCCCAGAAAAGTCAACAAGTCCCAGTTTAACCCTAGACAAGGACAGCAAGTGCCCTTTCAACAGTGGTTCTCAAACTTGGCTGCACATTAGAAGCACCTAAGAAGCTTGAAATATCCCAATGCCCAGACTGTCTGTCCCCCAACCCCCAAATCAAATCAAATCCCATCTCTAGAGGTGGGACCTAAGCAACAATAGTTTGAAATCTCACCAGGTAACGCTAACACGCAGCCAAGTTCCAGACCCTGTGTCTTGTCTATGAAAGGCCTCAGATGAAATGATACTACTGTTAGATGCCAATGATGGCATCTATCCATTTCTCAGGGGAAAACAAAATATTGGTAAATAGCAGTGGAAATCGTCATAAGTCAAGAGTTCAAGTTCCAATTTTGCCCCTCCTGACTTACATGACCTTTGAGCAAATCGCCTGATTTCCCGGGACCTCAGTATGTATCAACCCTTTTAAACATAATGGGGTTCTACACAGTCTGAAGGACCCACTTCACCCTGTGGTGTCTATACCCTACCAGAGCAACACTTCCAGATAGATGGTTTGGCCTGGGGTGAGAAAGTGTGAGGTAAATCAGGATCCAGTTTTACTTATTTACTCTTTTCAAAAGGTAGACCCACCAGCAAAAACTGAGTGAACTCCGCATATGTCAGGTGTCTCTTTCTTTCTTTGCCAAAATGTAGTTGCACAAATTCTGAATCCCAGTTAAATGGAATACGCTGATGAATTGTAGTCTGTCCAAAGACTTGCTTAACGTCCTCTGAAAAGAGAAGAGAAAGGTTGACTGAAACAAAGCCAATCAGGTGTGACCTTATAAAATCTGTTACTAAATGAATACTGCTACTCTTCTTGTTATAAAAAGTAACTCAATTTAAAAAACACACAGATTACAAAACCATGGCAGAAATAAAAGTCAGAATCCTCATGGAACCAGCTAAGAAGTCAAAGTTAATAATCCCACCAAATGAAGGAGAAAAAAGAACACACACACACATACACACCTGAAAGGTAGTAGGAAACCAAACCAAAGTAATAAGCTAGATATCTAATATCATAATCTCATATATTTTGTTTCAACAACTACTGTTGTCTAGACGTATGGGATATAATAAAAATTTCAGTAGCAGGAAACATATACAGAGGTGGGCTAAATAGGTTTACAGGTGTGAGTACAAAAAACACAGTTTATTCCTGTGTTATTATTCATTAATCATTGCATTATTTTCCATACAAACGACTGTAAACCTACTTTACCCCAGCCCGATACATACAGAAACACATGACATTATACTTTAAACAGTCTTTTATTGCATTATTGAAGTTTTTGAGGATTTAGAAATCAGTTAGACAAATCTTAAAGCACAATTACAGCACTATTTGAGCCTATTTGAGCTTTAAAAACTTCCACTATTTATCAAACCACACTGAACACAAAGGGCGGGAGGACACGCCAGCCCGACTTTTTCACTGTTCACTGCATACAGTGAGCCTGACAGAAGTTCTCAAATGGTCCAGATCATCCCATTTTAAGATGGGCTACCAAATGTTCTATTATTTATTCTTCACTTTTTTTTTTTTTTAGCCTCCACTACAAAACGGGAAGAGGACTGACAGAGAAAAGAAAACAACAATATGAAAAACCTTACTTTTCTAAAGCTTCATGTTTTTATTTACAAGTCTTCTCCTCCCAAAAAAGTGTGTTTGGAGGGAAGAGGGAACACGGGTTATTATTAATGAAATTTGTCCTGGCCTTCACATCATTAAATATAACTACTAGACCTGCTTATTTTTATGAGCAAACTGTGCCTGATACTTTGTGCATGTGTGTGTGTTTTTTAACCTCTGTGTCTATTTAAAATGTAAAAAAAGAACAAAGTCCGTTCGTCCTCTAAAGGGTTCCAAAAACTTTGGCACATGTTTCCACTGTTTCCCCCAAATTTCCTATTTCCACCCCCATTACACCCACAAGATTTTATTCCATGAGTTTAAAGTTTCCAGAAAATTTTAAAGTCTTGCCATGAAGAAACAGTAGTGCCGCCATCAGCATAAGGTCGGGTGTGTATTTGCACAGAGAAGGTAGTAAAATTCAAAATTATGCCAGGCATAAATTTTATAAAAGGTGGCAGAAAACCTCTGGCTGGCCCTGACTGTAAAATAAAAAGTCTTAAAGGGCAACCCTCGATTTCTTTACATTTATTCTGTCTTCTCTATTTTTAGGGGGGGAAAAGAGACAGGACATAAGAAAAATGAAATGAATCAAGAATCGGGATTTACAAGAAAAAAGGAACGACTCCCAGAGGATCTGGAAGGTTGAGGGGTGGTCCTCGGTGAAATGAATTAGGTAGAAGGAGACCCCACAAGTTTTCTTCAGCTCTGAAACACTTGAGAAGAAATTACCAAATTGAAATCTAAATAACTTGGGTTCAAATTGTACTAAGTGGTGGTTGAAATTTCTTAGGCACTTACACTGTGCCTGGTATTGTTCTCGTGGTTACTTACTATATGTGTAAGTCTTCAGTGGTAACAACAGATATTAACCCAGGTCATCTGCGGCTCCATTCCAGTTCTCAGGTTCTATAGCTATATAAAGCAATATGCCCTGCCGGTGTGGCTCAGTGGATTGAGCGTTGTCCCACAGACTGATATGTCCCATGGACTGAGAGGTCCCGGTTCGAATCCGGTCAGGGCACATACCCAGGCTGCAGGCTCCATCCTCAGTAGGGGGCACACAGGAGGCAACCGATTGATACTTCTCTCTCACATCGATGTTTCCGTCTCTCTCCCTTCCTCTCTCTCTCTAAAAATCAGTAAAAACATACTTAAAAAAATTAATAAAGCAGGCCCAACAGAGATTTAAGGACAGCTCCCACAATCTCCTAATCTAGAACAATAAATTAGCTAATGAAAATTGATGTTCAAATGACAAAGATACAACCAAAAGGGAAACACAACATTTTTACACTAAGTAACATTTTACACTATAATAAACTTTTAGAGAAATAATACGCAAACAATAATGGCTTTCTTGCCATTTTTTTGCATTCTGGTGAAACAGACATTCCTTTCTGTCAAGCATTCTGATGAAATAAAGCTTTAATAATCACAGGAAGGCTGTCAAAAACAAGGCCCCTCCTTTCCATGACCTCTCCCTCAGTGCCCCACAGAAAGTAACGGAGGGTAATAACCAAATAAAGGCACTTACTATACATTGTAATATGTATATGATTTATCCTGTAAATAGATATAAAGTTACCCCAAAATTAGTGAATGAAGTAAAAATGTGCCTCACCCTAACCAAAATCTTACCTTTCCATTAATTAAAGTAACTAACATTTAAGACTTACTACAGCTCTGACTTGAATGAAAAACTGAACTTTGAACCCTAAGCCTAGATAGAGCCTTTTCCACTATTCCACAGAGCTCACCTCTCCGCAAATACTGGCCTGAAGTATCGAAATCTAGTCCCCCCTGAAGATGAGAGCAGTATGTGACCCCTAAGGTATATCTCAACCCTACAGACCTGTACTATTATAATAATCTGTTTTTAAAAAGACATCGCTCTAGAGCATGTAGATGGATGCAGCTACGTGTGCGACTACACATCTTTATTGTATATCTCTTCTTCCCCCACAGATTACTGGCACCTTGACAGCAAAGGCCATGCTCACCTCTGAGTCTCGCAGTGGCCGCACAGTGGAGGGCAGACAGCAGTCACTCACTAAGTAGTGTTTGAATTTAAATGGGTCAGAAAAGGTTTAAGATCGCAACAGTGCAACAGGTTAAGGACAGTGGTATAAACCCTTTGAGACACTACAGTTTCCCCCTTACTGAGAAGCTGTTTCAACACTCACTTCCTAAGATTTCAGTGAAACATCAGTCTTGCTTATGAAACCCTCCAGTCCCACTCCTTGGCTCAGTCAAGTCTACTGAGGGGCTAAAGAATCTGCATTTGAACCTGAGTCCCAGAATTTTCTGATACAACAGTCCAGGACTTCATTTGGAAAAACATTGTCCTAAAGCATTATGGAGGGGGTAGCTTCACTCCTTACTAATTTTATTTTTTTCATCCTCACCTGAGGACATTTTTGCATTTATCTTCAGTTAGAGCAGAAGGGGGAGAGGGGGGGAGAGAGAGAGAGAAACATCGATGTGAGAGACACTTCCCACACGACCCCAACCGAGGCCAGGGACAAACTGCAACTGAGGTATGTGCTCTTAGCGGGAACTGAACCCGGGTCTCCCCGGTCCAAGGGCCAACGCTCTAACCACTGAGCCAAACTGGCCAGGGCACTCCTTACTAATTTTTAAACCTCCCAATGAAACAGACAACGAAGTAGAAGGAAGTAGGAAAGATTCTCCAGACCAGCCTATGTAATACAGTAATGTGTAAGCACGGGCCACCTGTAGATGCAAGAGGACACGCAGGGCCACCATGTGGTACAATCCGGAGGATGACATTCCCCTCATGGCCCGTGTGAGTGGTGCTCCCTGGAGTAGGACAGCTTACAAACTACGTGGCCCTGAGAGTGTGGCCCCGTCACCAGGTGTCAGCTGTTCTAGAGTTTGGGCAACTGTTAAGAATGCTAGTCCTGCCCTGGCCGGTTTGGCTCAGCGGTTAGTGTGTCGGCCCGCAGACCAGAGAGACTGGGTTCAGTTCCCGCTAAGGGAATGTACCTCGGTTGCAGTTTGTCCCCACCCCAATTGGGGTCATCTGGGTGGCAGCCAGTCAGTGTGTCTCTCTTGAATCGATGTTTCTCTCTCTTCCTCCCTCTCTCCTTCCTGCTCTATCTGAAAGGCAAAAATGTCCTTGGGGGAGGATGAAAAAAAAAAAAAAGAATGCTAGTCCTTAACCAGCTATCGACTACTAAGTAGCACAGCTGACAAGCACCGTGGGCTAGGCCTGCTGGGACGTGGCAGGCTACAGACGACGTGGGGCTACACCTGAGTCTAACCCACAGGGAAGAACCGAACAGCAGATCCAAACCGCAGACTGCACGAGGCGCCACACTGCAGCACCCCTCACGGCGAGGAGGCGGAGTGCGAGGACAGAGGGCTCACGACCTGGGTCCTGAGGCCGTCGGGATTCATTCAGATGATCTGGGAAGGGGGTTCTCAGTGGAGAACAATAGCACAAGGAAGGGCTCATTGCATTTAAAGTGCACTGGGCCAGAGCCACCTGGGGTCACTAAGACACCCCAGGTCCTGCTCCAGGTAGTTATAGATGTTGGCATTACTTGCCAGTGGCCAATGTTATTATTTTTAAACCCCAAGGAGTTGATACTACTTTTATGGTGGAGAAAGGGTTGCTATGGGAAGAACAGTTGGTTGTGGACTCAGCAGAAAATGAGATCGAGAGTTTTTTACCCTCTACAATTTCTGCAAAAATTATTTTTCATTATCTTCACTTACCTGACAGAGGTTTATGTACTCAAATATCAAAATATTACCAGGTCCTTCAATTGGACAAACCAAATGTGCAAGAGGGAAGGAGGCTTAGTGGTAAAGAGGAAGATTACCAATGTTCTTACTCATTTTCATAGCTAATCAACTTAAAAAATTAAAATATTAAATGTCACTCTAAAAGACTCATACATTTTCTCCAAAAATATCGTATTGGTGCCTAAGTGTCTGACTACATCACCCTGCTCCAGTAAGTTGTTCCAGGCATTCATTACCCTAAGTGCTTGGTCCCTACACTTTCCTGTAGGTTCGTGAATAGAAACAACATGTATGAGCCCAATAGACACAGTGGGCTCCTGGAATGTCCCCTCTCCCTTTGGAAAACACTGTACTGTCATCTCAGGTTAATATTCTTTTCTCCTTTTAGGAGATACAAAGAGCTTTCTCACTTAACATGTGACTGTTTAAGATTTCTCCATGCCTCGTGAGACAGTGAAAGGTAAGAGTATTTCTCCCATCTTATAGGGGAAAATCAGAAATGAAAAACCAAAGTGATTTGCAAATTCTGCTCTAACCTCTGGTTTCCATGGGAAATTCCATGAGCTTTACCATGAAAAACTCCAGGAGTCATCCTCAGGGCCATGCCATCACTAAACCTTTCCCATTCCTTGACCTTTGCAAACCTACCTTGAAGTCCTGGAGAGAAAAGAGGAAATCCTAAATGTTTTAGGTTTTTTGGTTACTTATTAGTTCAGTGTACTACATATATAACGATAACTCATAACTCACCAGCTGACAGATTTCAAAGAAGCATTATTTGGCAGATTTATCACTAACTTAAAAAGAATCAGAAGAGTCTGGCCAATGGGCTCAGTGGTTGAGCATCGACCCATGCACCAAGAGGTCACTGGTTCAATTCCCGGTCAGGACACATGCCCAGGTTGTGGGCCTGAACCCCAGTGGGGGGCATGCAGGAGGAGGCCAATCGATGTTCTCTCTCGTCGATGTTTCTATCTCTCTCTCCCTCTCCCTTCCTCTCCCTTCCAAATCAATAAAGGGAAAAAAAAAAGTTAAAGAAAAAAGAATCAGAAGAAGGTTTCTCCCAGCCTAAAACACAAGGTCTTAAAATCTTAACAGGTTGAAGAGGTGTAGGCAAAGAAGCAAAACTGAATTAGCACTGGAATATGAATGAAGTCTTTTGGATACTTAAAGCCCTATTTTTCATAGCTTGCCCAATCCTACTGAAAGTAAAAACAAATTAGAATGCTTATCTCTTAAAGTATAATTATTGTTATTTCAGACTGTGCCAAACAAATTATGTTTGGAAGGCCTATATTTCCCATAACATATCAATAATGGTGATATTATTTAAAGCAAGATTTCACCAAATAAGCTCAACGATTCTGAGTTTATTTGTGGGACTTTGCTTTCTCCACAAATATTTCCTGCCTAAAAGTCTGCTGTATTTTTTCTTTTCAGATTACAAAAAGACAATTACAAAGTGGCAACTTTTTCCTTCCTAAATATAACCTCAACGTCAACTAATTTCCCCTAAGTTAATAAATTTCCCAGGCTACAGAGTATATTGTAGTAGAAAGACTGGGATTTTTAAAAGCTGGGTTGCAGATGACATGATCTTGTATATAAAAAGTCCTAAAGAATCCACTAAGCAACCTATTAAATGAGTCCAGCAATGTTGAAGGATACAAGATCAATATATAAAAATCAATTGTATTGCCCTGGCTAGTTTGGCTCAGCAGTTGGAGCACCGGCCTCTGGACCAGAGAGTCCCGGGTTCGGTTCCTGCTTGGAGCACGTACCAAAAATAAATAAATAAATAATAAAAAATCAACTGTATTTCCATACACTGAAAATAAGCAACCCCCCTCCCCCAAATGAAATCAAGAAAACAATTCCATTTATAATAGCCTCACAAAGAAAAAAATACTCAGGGATAAATTTAACAAAAGACGTGCTAAATTTGTACTCTAAAAACTATAAAACACTGTTAAAAAAATTAATGAAGACCCAAATAAATAGAAAGCCATTTCATGCTCAGAGACTGGAAGATTAATACTGAGATGGCAATACTCCTCAAAATGACCTATAGATTCAGTGTAATCCTTATCAAAATTCCAGCTGGCTTCTTTGCAGAAATTGTCAAGATGATCCTAAAATTCATATGGAAATTCATGGAACCCAGAATAACCAAAACAATCTTGAAAAAGAAGAACAAAATTGTGTTTCAAATTTACTACATAGCTACAGTAATCCAGACTATATGGTACTTGCATAAAGCCAGACATGTAGAAAAATGCAACAGATTTGGGAGTCAAGAAATAAACCCTTACATTTATGGTCAACTGATTCTCAACAAGGCTGTGAAGACAATTCAATAGGGAAAGATTCATTCTGATAAATGGTGCTGGGATACTGGATACCCACAGGTAGAAGAAAAAAAAGTTAGAACCCTACCTCACACCATGTACAAAAACTATCTCAAAATGGAGCAAAGACCTAAATATAAGAGCTTAAACTATGATGCTCTTACAGGAAAACATAGGTAAAAATCTTTGAGACTCTGGATTAGAAAATGGTTTCTTAGCTATGACACCAAAAACACAAGCAATAACAAAATAACAGGTAAATTGAATTTCAAAATTTAAACTTTCATATTCCAAAGGATACCATCAACAAAGTGAAAAAAGAAAACAAAGACCACAGAATGGGAAAAATTTCTGCAAATCATATTATCTGATAAAGAACTCTGGAATATACCAAGAACTCTCACAACTCAATAAAAAAAGACAAATCACTCAATTTTAAAAATGGGCAAAAGATTTGAGTAGATATTTCTCAAAAAAAAAAGGCATACAATACACATGCCTGGCTGGTGTGGCTCAGTGGTTGAGCATCGACCCCTGCACCAAGAGGTAGCCAGTTCGATTCCCGGTCAGGACACATGCCCGGGTTATGGGCCCGATCCCCAGTTGGGGGGCATGCAGGAGGCGGCCAATTGTGTTCTCTCTCATCGATGTTTCTATCTCTCTCTCCCTCTCCCTTCCTCTCTCTCTAAAATCAATAAAGAAAAAAATATTTTTTTTAAAAAGGACATGCAAATGGCATATAAACATACGAGAAGATGCTTGATATCATTGGCCAGTAAGGAAGTATAAATTAAAACCACAATAAGACACCACTTCACCTCCACTAATAGCAAGTGTGTATGAGGATGTGAAAAAATTAAAACCCTATACACTGCTGGTGAAAATGTAAAATGATGCAGTCACTTTGGCAGTTCTTCAAAAAGTTAAACATGGTTACCATATGACCCAGTGATTCCACTACTAGGTATATATCCAAGAGAAATGAAAACATATGTCCACACAAAAGCTTGTACACATATGTTCATAGAAGCATTATTCATAGTTGACAAAAAGTGAAAACAACCCAAATGTCCATTAACTGAAGGATAGATAAGCAAAATGTGATATTATCCATTACAATGTGATATTATTCATCAATATAAAGGAATATGGTACCCGGCTGGTGTGGCTCAGTGGTTGAGCATTAACCAATAGGTCACTGGTTCAATTCCCGGTCAGAGCACATGTCCAGGATGTGGACTTGGTCTCTAGCAGGGGATGTGCAGGAGGCAGCCGATCAATGTCACTCATCAATGTTTCTATCTCTTTCTCTCTCCCTTCCACAAAAAACATATTGGAAAAAACATATTGGCTCAGCAGTTAGAGCACTGGCCCTCGAACTAAAGGGTCGCAGGTCTGATCCCCAGTCAAGGGCACATGCTTGGGTTGTAGGTTCAATCCCTGGCCCCAGTCAGGGTCATGTGGGAGGCAACCAATCAATGTGTCTCTCTCACATCAATGTTTCTCTCGCTCTCTCTCCCTCCCTCCCTGCCACTCTATCTAAAAATTAGTGGAAAAAATATCCTCAGGTGGAGATTAACAACCTCCCCCACACCCCCAAAAAAAGAAGAAAAAAAAAAAGGAATATGGTACTGTTACACGTTACAATGTTACAATGTGGATGAACCTTGAAAACATTATGCTAAGAAGCCAGTCCCAAAAGATCACAGGCTGAATTATTCCATTTATACAAAATGTCCAGAATAGGCAAGTCCATAGAGACAGACAGTAAGTAGATGAGTGATTTCCTAGGACTGGAAGGAATAGGGGGAAATGGGAGAGGGAGTGAGAATTGTTAAGGTATGCTGCTTCTTGTTGGGGTGACAAAAATGTTCTAAGATTGACTGGGAGATGGTGTCACAAATCTGGGAATATAAAAACCACTGAATTATACTTTAAATGAGTGCAATAAAGCTACTGTTGAAAAACCTGAGACCGTCAGCTCTGCCTCTTACTGGTGAGTGCCCATTGGGCAAATTACTTACTCTGACACCAATTATTTACTTACTACATCTGTAAAATGGGAATACGATACGTATCCTGGAAGGTTGTTCTAGAGTTAAGCATGCCTAGCACAGTGTTCTAAAACATGGTGACTATTAAAACGATAAAATTCCAAAATCTAAAGGCTTAATTATAATGAAAGATATTTTCTGGGTACTAAATATTTATGAATGATACAAAGAAGAATCAGGCACAGAGTGATTTGGAAATATCCTAGTTTATACATTTCTCAAAAAGCAATAATTTTCCTCAAATAGTGAAAATCCATCCTTCTCCTAGCTCATATATTAAAACTTTGAATAAAAAGTGATCAAAAACTAAGTAATTTTCTATTATGTTTCTGAAAGTATGAAATTAAGAAAGATTAAGAACCTCCACTCTTTACTTTGGAGATCTTTCAGATAACTAGAAATATTTAATTGGCAAATTACTTGCACATGCCATTAAGTGGTTAGACTGAATTTGTTTTTACAAATTCTATGGGCTCTTATTCCTTAACCTCCACCACACTATAATCTGAAATCATCAAGGTCTTCACTTATGCAAATTTTACCGTTCTACGTTTTTGTTTCCATACAGAAAAACTAAATTAATGCACTTTAATTTCCAAAAGATTCACTTTCTGAAGCTGCACATTGACGGAAACATTTTCCATTAAAATAAAAAAGGTTCATCAAGCTACATCATCTCAAACACTGAACCATAATCTCTCTCTCTCTCACGGATCCTAAAAACTGCATTAATACAATAAACACAAAAAGGGTGTTTCTGATAAACTCGAAAGTAATCGCTTTGGAGGCGAAGGGAGAGTAGCCACCCCCCACCTCTGCACAGCTGCCCTGGGGGGCTCTCTCTAAGGCTGCTCCATCCCCACAGAAAGGTGTGGTTTCACTCTCAGTGCAATAATATCCCACCCTGCTGATGTGGTTAACAACAGCTTACGGGGCACCTTCCTTTAAGCAGGGAGCAGAGACAGGGCACCTTCCTTTAAGCAGGGAGCAGAGACAGACCGTTGAATTGGTGAGTTAAATGACATAATGGAGTAAGTGGGAGCAGGCCTATCTCTGCTGCAGCAGGCTCCCGTATCAAGGTCGCCATTTCAAACCCTTTTGACAAGTGCCTTTTTATATTAATCACAGTGAAGGGTCTGAAGAGGAAAGAAGTATTCTGGCCACAATTCAGGCTCGCTCGAGGAAGTTCCAGGGGGAAAATGGGTGCCATTAAAACGGAGTAAGTACAGACCAAGTCCTTCACACGCAGCCCTTCTCATTAAAATGGAGTTCGTGCTGAGACCTGTAAACTTTTTAGTATTCTTATTCTGAACACGCAGGTGTAAACTTTTTAGTATTCTTATTCTGAATATGCTTATTCTGAACCAGTACAGTGGGGAAGAGTATCTTTCAAAAAAAAATAAGCATACGCACAGACATACCGCGCGCGCGAGTGCACACACACACACACACACACAAACACACACACACACAGGCGAGCTGAGCTGAACATTATATTGAAGTCATAGATTGTGTCGGCTTAGGTAAAAATTAGGGCTAATTTACAACTCTTTCAGTTCTGTACTTGGCGAGGAATGGGACTGCCCTGACATGAGGTCATGTGGCATTCTAGAAAAGAACTTGGTCCTTCTAGTAGGGACAGAAGACAAAGTTGTGATTCCTACAAAACCAGTCACCTTCCTGTCTCTGGGCCACATTTGTGGAAGAAAGCCATGAACTACTCCAGCCATTGTTCCATTGCAAGGTGAACCATGTTCCCTGGAAGAGCTTGTCCAAAACACATTCCCAAGCCCCACACCAAAGATTCCGCTTCAGGGGATTTGCGATGGAGCCAGGGAGTCCACGGTTGTCATGAACACCCCCACCGATTGCAGGGGGAACCTGTGGTCTGCCTTCTCGATCAGCATCCTTCCTATTTTAAACCTGATGGATCTAGAATTCCTCAAGACTAATACACAATTTAAGTCAGAGTGGTGAACGTTGGTTAACAAGAGAAAAGGTTAAAGGCTGGTCGGTATTTAGCATCCAATGTTAATCTCCGTCACATGTGTTGTCTACACCAGCAGCAAAAGAGGCCAACGGAGATGTTTTCAATCCATCTGCTAGAAGAAGCTATTTTCAAATGGACGGAAGAAATCATTAGTGGTCTTTCATAACATCAAAAGTAGGTCAGCGAAAGGGGCGTTCTGAGGCACAGAGCTGACTGTGGGCACTCTCCAGATGTGTGTGCTCGCTTTAATCATCTGCTGTGTTAATTACTGGTAACTTTCCTCACCACTAGAGAAGAACATAACCAAAACCCTCCAACTCTTTGAAATGCTTAAAGCAGTACGAAGAATCCCAACTCATTCTCTAAATGCAAACATGATATCTATATTGCTTAAAAAAATAAATTCGCTAGTTTCCTTAGATGGGTGTTATCAAAAATAATTTTCTTGCAAAAGCTTCAACATACACCTAACCCTGCTTAAATGCTTTTGAGAGCAGAGGTGCTGCAAATGTATACCCACAGTGATTCCATCTTCATAGAAAACTGTTTTTATTTCAATTAAAACATCTAACTATCCACCCCCAACATAAACCTACACTGTAATTTTTCTCTGAGAACTTGCAGTGTGGTCTTAATTTTATTTCTTTATGGACCTAGCAGAGCAAAACCTACCCTGCAACTGTTGGAAGAAATCAGTCATGAGTAGCAAGATTATAGCAAATTTTCCAATTTAGAAAAACTGTACTTTTATTCCCCTCTCACACTGAAAGAATAATGGTATAATGTGAATATTTTTTTAATGAGCAGTATAGTGTAAAATAGTCACATTTTCCCAGCGCTCCAAGTTTTAAGATTTTGTTAGCTCTTTGTGTTCTTCACACCTTCTTTCCTCATCACAAATTCTCTTCTCCCTTCATCACACACACACACACACACACACACACACACACACACGCAGGCTCACACACAACAGAGGCATGCCCTGACTAGTTTGGCTCAGCAGTTAGAGCATCACCCCAAGGACGGAAGGGTCGTGGGTTTAATTCCCAGTCAAGGGCACATACCTGGGTTGAAGGTTCAATACCTGCCCCCAGTCAGGGTCTTGTGGGAGGCAACAATTGATGTCTTTCTCACATTGATGTTTCTTTCTCTCTATCTCATCTCACTCTCTCCCTCCCTCCCTTCCACTCTATCTAAAAATCAATGGAAAAATATCCTCAGGTGAGGATTAACATAACAAAACAACAACAAGGACAAAACACAGGGCAGAAACTCCCAATCTGGTGGCCTCTAGTCTTCTCATGAAAGGTTCACCTGCGGGCAGTAGTTAAGGAAGGAGGAGCTTCACAAGGTTATCTTCTTCATTCTCCAACTGACATTCTCCCCCATCTCAACAGCCCCCCTCCCGTTTTGAAAACGGAGCGATGAAGTAGCAAAAAGTACAATATTTTAGCCATTTGAAGCATGGGTGATTCTCAAATTATCCCACCAACTGGAAGTGCTCTTTGATACCACTATCTTGCAAAATTGAGGCCATTATGGTCAATCGTGCAAATCCGTATTTAGCTTTTTGTAAATAGTGGATTTTTGACCCCATGAACCGAAACAGCGTCTGAAGTGTCTCTAGGATCTCGGGCCAGACACTCAGTACCCAGGCATGCTACAAGTCTTATCAACACGGAGGTCATTTACTTCCAAATCACACTGTCTCATTCAGTAGTCTCATTCTCTGCTGGAATATGCATACGAAAATGTACTCAGGCCCTAGCCGTGTGGTTCAGTGGTTAGAACGCTGGCCTGAGGACCAAAGGGAATCACATCTCGGGTTTGATTCCCAGTCAAGGGCACATACCTGGGTCGCAGGTTCAATCCCCAGACCCGGTCCGGGTTGTGTGGGAGGCAATCAATCAATGTGTCTCTCTCACATTGATGTTTCTCTCTCCCTCCTACTCTAAGAATCAATGGAAAAATATCCCTGGGTGAGGATTAAAAAAACAACAACAGATTAACAGTTTCATTAAACACACACACACACACACACACACACACACACTTTCTTAAAGTTCATAATGAAAATGCTTTATTCTCCCGGGATTGTTAAATGAGAAACTGGAAACATGAAAGTGTCTGGGAAACTACCATTCACAAACCTGTCCACACTAACCTGCTTGGAGGCCAGCAAGTCCTTTAAAGCCCTGACTTTCTGTCCTTCTGCTCACAAAACGAGAGCGATCGCCCGCCAGCTTCACAGCGGTACTAGGAAGCCTACGCAACGATCACAGGCATGTCTGCCTCCAGCTCTGCCCCAATAGAATTAATGCAGCAAAACCCATCTTTCCCCAGCGTCGTTTGGCTCCTGTCCCCATGCTCTAAAGAACTCTTCGAGACACGCAACTGCCACAGCTATCAATAAAAACTCCTGCTCAGGACCTGTGGTGGGGTGCTCCGTCACACAGCACCCTCTCCCTGAGCACCCATGTCTCTTAAGCTGCACATTTCAATCAAGGGCCTCCTCTACGATCCTCAATCCATGCAAAGACCACCTTCCTCCCACGCCGCTACTCTGATCCACTCCTCCACTCAGAACTCTGCTCATGTCAAGAGATAAAGCTTCGTGGGTAATGCCCAAGTCAAGTGCATTTCACTCTATTACCTGGATGTCCACATAACCAAGGCAACTCTCTGCGTATACTAAGAACTCTAATCCAGGTATATTCTTCCATATAAACAAAATCTCAACTAATGCTTTTGCTCATTGTTCATTGATCCTTCCTGAGAAATTATCAAACCCCCCTATTATCTGATATAGATCGAAACCAGTATGGATTCATTGGCACTTATTTGGCTTAGAAGGACGAGGCCACCTCACACAGCATGGCCACCACCAGAGGGAGGCAGTTTGGCTCGGTGACTAGGTCATCAGGCTGCTACCTGGCTCCACCACAGTCAACTCCATGACTGTGGACAGGTTACTTAACCTCCCCAAGGTCATTTCCTCATGAGAATTATAACAGTATACATCTCCTAAGTAGTGAGAATTAAATACTAAAGTACATATAAACTGCTTAGCTCAGAGGGGTATATAGTTAAGAGATCAAACTTAAAAAAAAAAATGAGGGTTACTTTCCTTCTCTCAAGAGATCATGTAAAACCACATATCTGGAGCAGAACAAGCTCAGTAGCTACTACCCAGTGCTACTTCCTTTCCTTTGACTCCCTCTCACCCCCCAGACAATCAGGAGCCAAGTTAAATATGATTCATTCTCAGAATGGATCTGGTGGGATCCAGAGATGAGTCCAGTCCAGGCCTCCCTTACCTCTGCCTGGACTATTGCAGCATGCCTCACATGACCATCCCCTCCTGACACCCACAGCTCCAACTCTTCCTGCAAGGAGCCGTATCACAGCATCTCGGAGTTCACCCCTCCAGGTCTGGTCAGACAGCCTCCATCGCTGCCACCCACGTAGCCTGCTTTATATTATAGACAGGCTCTCCTGGCACCGAACTACATACTACGTACTTTATTTTTTAATCCTCACCCAAGGACGTGCACGGAGAGAGGACGGAAAGGGGGGGGAGGGTTGTGAGAGAGAGAGAGAGGTGAGAAAGAAACATCTACAGGCTGACTGGGGATCAAGCCCTCAACCCAGGCATGTGCCCTGACTGGAAATGAACTGACAACTTTTCAGTGCACGAGATGATACTCAACCAACTGAGCCATTCCACCGGGCCCAAACTATATAATTTTTATCTGTTTATTGTCTCCCGCCCTAAAACATAAGTGCTCTGAAGAGGATTTTCTAAAAATTCTGTCACTGCTGTATCTTCAATCTTACAATACAGTAAGTATTCGAAACGTATCTCTATCTATCTTTACTCATTCTTTTATCTCATCCAGTTCAAACACCATCTATCTGCTTATGACTATCAGATAACTATCTCCCAAATGCTACACTCATATATCCAAGGGCCTGTCTGACTTCCTCACTTAGATATCCAATAGGCACCAAACGAACACATTCAAAGTGAGATCCTATGCCCCCACCTAGCACCCACCGCCAAGTCTGCAATCCTGCCCATGTTGGTGACAGATGGCCAACACTCTGAAGTCATTCTTGTCTCCTCGCTCTCTTTCAGTCACAGCCTGGAGACAATCCATCAGAGAATCCTGTTGGTTCTCTCTTCAGAATACCCCTTGCCTCACTCTGGTCCAAACCACGACAATGCCTCACCTGTATTAATGCGATAGCCTCCTAACTGTTCTCTTTCTACTCCAACTTTTCTATTCCCTGTTTCCAACACAGTAGCCAGAGTGATCCTGTTAAAACATAAACTGGATCATGTCACTCCTGTGCTAAAGAAAAAAGTCCTACAGTGGTTTCCCAGCTCATTTACCATCAAAGTCCATGTCCTCACCTTTGCATAAAGAGCCCCACTTGACCAGATCTGTTCTTTCTCTGAGCTGCTCTCCTACTAGGCTCCCTGCTTCTCTCAATTCACAAGGGTCCTTCTTGCTGTTCCTCAAAGGATATAGTGTTGCTTTATTCATTATTTCTTTCCTTTGGGTAAGTGACTTAGACGATCAACCAGTATCATTTCCTCTTCCCTCTTCTCACCCTGCTTGCCGTCCACCACGAGTTACTCTCTTTTGCACTTCCTCTCCCACATTAATGAAAAAAAATTGTTTTTTAATCTCCACCTGAGGATATTTTTCCATTTATCTCAGATAGAGGGGGGACAATGCAGAGGGAGGGAGAGAGAAACATTGATGTGAGAGCAGCACATCGACTGGTTGCCTCCCGCCAGAGCCGGGGATGAACCGTAACGGAGGAACGTGCGTGCCCTTGACCGAATCGAACCTGAGACTCTTTGGTCCGCAGGCCGATGCTCTAACCGCAGACCCAAGCCAGCCAGGGCCCACATTAACCAAAATTTGATTAAGTGATGTTCAAATTCACAGAATTCTGAAGTTTCTCTCCATTTATTATGTTCAATACGTGTTGACATAATACAAATAAAATATTCACAAACTTAAAACTGTTCAGCTCAGAAGTAAAACATAGCTCACAGTCCTGCTACCGTCCCTCCCAGAGGGAATCAGGAATCAGGCTTAGCCCTGCTTCTTGTTGGCAACAGGCCTAGCCACAACTCGGGAGAGGTACACTAGCATCTTTCCATGACACATCACAGAGATAGACCGTTTCTCTTCCAAATTTTTAGTCTTCACCAACCCAAATCTTCCAAAAAGTGGTCACGTGGGCAGATTAACATTTGTTACTATATAAACTTTTATTTAAATACTTAAAAAAACAACATCACCTGAAGGGAGTCAGAAATTTACACACATACAAGGTACGCAAAGGTACTGTAAATATTTAATGCATTCAAAATCTCAGCAGGATTTTTGTGAAAATTAACAACTTATTCTAAAATTGTTTTGATAATGCTAAAGGTCATGAATAGCTAAGATAATCTCAAAAAATAAAACTGTAGGGTTGACCAGATACTTGGACAAAGCTGCAGGGACTGAGCGTAGCACTCACAGAGAGCAGACAATTACAGAAGAACAAAAAGTTCAGAAACTGACCCTTACTGACTGATGACAGCACTGTCACTGTGGACAATGGAAGAAGGAGAGCCCTGGCCGGTTTAGCTCAGTGGTTGGAGCGTCGGCCTGCGGACCAGAGAGTCCAGGGTTCGGTTCCTGCTAGGGGCACGTACCAAAAAAAAAAAAAAAAAAAAAAAGAAAGAAGGAGTGACCCTTTCAATAAATGGTGCTGGGGAGCGAGATATCCATGGGGCCTGGCGGGGGGGGGGGAGGGGGGCTTGAGCCTCCACTGCATACAAAAATAAAGAAACAAAAAACAAACTCTGGAAAGACTAAAATCTAAATTTGAAAGGAGAACAATAAAACTTCTGGAAGATAATACAGGAGACTATCTTTATGACCTTGGGGTCAGCAAAGATTTCTTAAACAGGACACAGGAAGCACTAACCATATAAGAAAATGCTGATCAATTGCACTACATTAAAATTAAGAATTTATGTTTCTCAGAACGAAAGTGCAAGTCACAGGGTCAGGTTATTCTGCAAAATACAGAACACAACTAGAGGGGTTACTCAAATAGCCAACAAATATTTTTAAAAGTTACACAACCCATTTATAATCAGGGAAATGGAAATCAAAATCGCATAGTGAAACATCACTAAAATAAAAGTGATTGATAATACCAAGCATTAGCAAAGACATAAAATAACTAAAACACTCAAACACTGATGGTATGAATGAATGTAAACCAGTACAGCCAATTTGGAACACAGTTTGGGAGTGTCTACTGAAGTTAAATATACACATTTTCTATGACCCAGAAATGCCTACACACACACACACTACACACACACACACACACATATGTAATCACCCTGGCCAGTTTGGTTCAGTGGTTAGAGCATCAGCCTGCGGTCCAGAGAGACCCGGGTTCGGTTCCCGCTAAGGGCATGTACTTCGGTTGCAGTTTGTCCCCAGCCCTGGTTGGTCGTGCGGATGGGCAGCCACTCAAGGTGTACCTTTCACGTCGATGTTTCTCTCTCTCTCTTCCTCCCGCTCTATCTGAACAAAAAATGAAAAAATGTCCTTGGGTAAGGATACACACACACACACACACACACATTTGCAGCAGCCAAGCCAAACTGGAAATGTGCAAATGTCTATCAACATTTAGAATGAACAGATAAATTAGAAAAAAGGTCATACAACGGAATACTATATATCAAAGAAAAAAGAACAAAGTAAAAATACAACAAACACTTGGATGGATCTCAAATAAAACTTGAGCAGAAGGAGTAAGAATGAAGAACACATTTTTTACTGTTCCATTTTTAGTAAGTTTTAAACCAGCATAAGCAACTGGCAGTGACAGATGCTAGTTGTTACCACTGGGACTGGGGGACAATAACTGGGAAGAGACCTGTGGGGTGCTGGTACCATTTTTTTTCTGATCTGGATGGGGATAACACAAGTGTACACATTGTGCTAAAATTCATCAGGATGCACACTTATGATTAGTGTGTTCTTCCTCATCATGTATGCTATACTTCAAAAAAGTATAGTTAAAAAATTAAAAATTACTATCATAACAAAAATACTATCAGGCTAAAAATGCAAAAAAAAAACCCAAAACATTTATTAGCCCTGGCCGGTGTGGTTTAGTAGTTAGAGCATGGGCCCTAGCACCAAAAGGTCTTGGGTTTGAGTCCCGGTCAAGGGTACTTACCTGGGTTGTAGGTTAAATCCCTGGCCCCCACTGGGGCTCATGCAGGAGGCAAGCAATCGATCTCTCTCTCCACCCCCCTACCTCCCTCCCGCCCTTCCACTCTCTCTAAGAAAAAAAAAAAATCAAGGAAAAAATATCTTCAGGTGAGAATTAAAAAAAAAAAAATGAAAGAAACATTTATTAGAACAAAACAAATTTTCTCCACACATACAGAACTGCAAATTGCTGACCAGAATGTTCTGCCTGATATCCTGTTGTATACCTGTTGCTATCTCAAGATGCCTTTATAAATATCAGGTCTCAAAATAAGAAAACATGGTGAGAACAAGAATATTGGAGATATATTTTGCCTCAAAGGAAACAGGAGACCATAATGAACTAGGTTAAAGGAACAAACCTGAGCTAATGAAGCACTTTTCATTGTAGTGAACACAGGGAGTGATCTAGACAGGAAAATGGGGTGACCATAAGGCCTCAGGGAACACAGGGAGAGGCTGTCACTGAAACGGACACGTGGTGATCTGCCCCTTGCGCCACCTGACTCCTGTTTGCTGAGCCTCAGGATCAGGAACACTCCCAGCTTGTTGACAAACACACTGCTTACTGAGCTTGGGCAGAAAAGCCCTGCTCCAGCCCTGTCTTATGTGGAAACCCACTCTGTAAACAGACGATGAGTGCCACCGCGCTCCCCTGGGTGGAATGCAAGGCTGGGAGGCAGGGGCCTGCAGCCCCACACGCCAGCCTTCCTTGTGGCCCACAGGCAGGCCCCTGGTGAATCTGACAGGTGAAAAATGAGCCCTTCCTCTCTTATCACTCCATGCTTACCCCACCCAAAGACACGCGCTCAAGTAGAAGGCATTCTGAAATACAAAAGGGTCGTTTTGGGGTGGAGGGCTGACAAGGCGCTAAGGAAGTACCCAGAGGTAAGAGTGAGTGCCACTGCATGTAACCCAACAGCCTCATGTGGACAGACAGCCAGGTCAGAGCCTGGGATTCTCTTAGCACTGCGTGTCCAGGAGACCAGGATAGATTAAGGCAGTCCTCTTTAATGCCCAACTCCACTTTTTAAAAAAAATGTCTTCAACCCCATCAGGACTTTCCTGGAAAATATCCCTATTGCTAGTTCCTTCTAAAAGGAACTTGCTGCTGAAAACACCCCTACAGCTACCATCCCTGCCCCCCAACTCTCCCCGCCCAGAGTTCGTTTACTTGGACCAAAACCTGTTACACACGGCACCCACATCCCCTGGATGCCTCTACCCCACCTTATGAAAAATGCTGAAAGTCAGCTCTTATTCTGGAATTGGATGGTCATTTGAGTATTTTCTTCATACTATTCATCTCTTTCAGTTTAATCCTAAATAGGGATTAAGAGCTCAAATAAACCCAGGGGACATTATGACACCCACAGAGTGAGGATCCCCTCCGCTCATCATTAACAGGACAGAACTGCTTGTGTTCCGTGAGACAGGCAGAGCGTGAAACAAATGCGTGAAGACCAGGCCCTGGGGAGACTGCCGTTCCCCTACAACAGCCGTCCGCAGCGAATGCCGGGCCTGGAATGGGAGCTCCTTGGCAGCCCCGCTCTCGCACTTCAGTCTCTTACGCCTTCAGAGATGGGGCGGTGTTCAACACACGAGAGACGGTAAGCAAGTCACTGGCTAACTGGTGAGTGGTTAAACTGCAAGTTAAAAATAAAGGAAGGCGAGAAGAGGAGAAGGGAGGGAGAGAGGAGGGGGACGGAAGAGAAAGAGGAGAAAGAAGAAGAGGAAAAAAAGGAGGAAGGGGAGGAAGACCCTCCCTTGTTCTATCAAAAGTTGCTTCTTTTAGTGATGTTATTTTTATAAAAGCCTTTGTTTTCCAGACATCACCTTCATATGTGGCAGGTCGTTCACCGTTAGAGTCCTATAAGGCAGATTACTGCAGATGAGGAAAATACAGCTCAGAATGTTGAAATGACTTGCCCATCAGCACACTAGTCGGAAGAAGCAGAAACAGAAGCCACTGTCCTCTCTCCAGGTCACAGGTGGCACCCTGCTTCTTCACCTGTTCTTTCTTCTGATGCCACGCACATGCCCGTCCATCCCTGCACTGGTGAAAGTCCCTGCTTTCTTCCCTCCACCAGGCCAGTGGCATGGCTGGTGGCAACAACATCCCTTGCCACTTGGTGCCCACGAAGGGAAGATTAATCAGAGTCCAGAGAAACATGTGGAGTCCATCCCTCAGCCCCCAATCTCCAACCCAGCTCCCACCCTCCAGACGCTGCAGAAAGGAGGAGGACGGGAGGGAACACACCTGTGCTGGACTCACTAGAACGTACAGGCTTGTCCTGTGTACCCCAAGGAAACGCTATGGTAACATTCTCATCAAACTGGCTTCTGCTGGGGAAATCAATGCCACCCTGAGCTAGCTGCTCATTTATTACTGCAAGATTTTAATGGAGACATTTTTCATGGGTGTTCCACTGAAAAGTTGTGGCTAGGGTAATGCTAAGAGGAATTAGGTGATGGAAAAGAAAACAAACAAACAAAAATCATTCAAGGGATTTTTAAATGTTAAATAACCCGCATGAAGTGTTAATGGAAAGCATGTGAGCTCCCAGATCATAGGAAACACAACCAGGCAAATATATGTGCTTTGCCTCTGCCCTACCATATCTAGCCTTAAACAACTGTACATCCAATGATCATGGAGAAGTGGGTGGGAGGGGGGACGGCTGTAGGATAAGTCTGTCACAGCCTTACCTGTCCTGTATGCAGTCAGGACCTGTTTCTGATAAGGACGATGAAGACCTGAGAGGGTAATTAACTTGGCTCAGAGACAAAAATGGCAGAGCTGGAGGTGGTCAAGTCTCTCCGCTTCCAGAACCGTTCCAGAACCGTTCCAGAATGGATGGTGTTCTATTACACCATCTGCATTCCCCCATTTCTACATTTCTCACAACCAATCAAGTAAGACAAGCCCAAAAGGTCTGAATGAATCGAGACATTTAAAATGGGCACATTAGCCCTGGTCGGTTTGGCTCAGCGGTTAGAGCGTCGGCCTGCGGTCCGGAGAGACCCGGGTTCGGTTCACGTTAAGGGCACGTACCTCGGTTGCAGTTTGTCCCCGGCCCTGGTCGGTTGTGCGGGTAGCAGCCACTCAATGTGTTCCTTTCACATCGATGTTTCTCTCTCTCTCTCTCTGTTCCTCTCTCTCCCTCCCACTCTACCTGAACAAAAAAATGGAAAAATGTCCTCCGGTGAGGATAAAAAATAATAATAATAATAGAAAAAAAATAAAATAAAATGGGCACATTAGCCCTCTCCCCTGAATCACAATCCATATGCCCCCAAGGGCGCTCACGTTCTTCACAGGTAGCGGGTTCACACACTCCATAGTCCAAGGGATCGAGGCACTGTCACTGTCAAATCTGGCTCCAGTGGCGTTTCTTTCTTTCTTTCTTTCTTTTTTTTTGGTTAATCCTCACCCGAGGATATTTTTTCCATTGATTTTTAGAGAGTGGAAGGGAGGGAGGGGGAGAGAGAGAGAGACAGAGACACAGATTGGCTGCCTCACACATGCAGGGCCGGGGATTAAACCTGCACCCCAGGTACGTGCCCTTGACCTGGCATCGAACCCAAGACCCTTCAGTGCGCGGAACAACACTCTGTCCCCTGAGCCACACAGGCCAGGACACCCATTTCTGTGTAAAAAGAACTAACCACTGCCCCACCACCTCCTCGGCTCAGAGGCTCCAGGGTTTCTGCAGCCTGGCAGCGGACCCGTGAAGGTGGTCCTGCCTTTCACAGCTGCGGCCCTGCCAGCCCAGCTGCGGGGGGCGTGCGGTAGAGAAGAACAAGGTTCTTCGTGTCCCACTCTGAACTGCCCTCCTGTGCAGCGCCTCTGGCCTCAAGCTGCCCCCAGAGGACAAGGCAAGGACACGAAGTCCTGGGAACACGAGTCCCCTGTTCCTCGGCCGCTGGTGAGCTTCCTCGCTCTGCCAGCAGGAAGAAAGCAGAGGGGGAGGAACAGAAGTCCCTTTCCACATGTGGGAAAGCGTCCCGCCACATCCTCTCTGGCCTTAAAACGACACCAGGGTATCAAACTACGAAGCCAGAAACTCATTTTTTTAAACAGGGAGACAGTTGAACGGCAGCCACCGAACACTGATAGCTTTGTTGAAAAGTATATGCTAATTTCGTAAGCGCACGTCCATACATTTCATTCCAGAAAACAAGCAAGACGCTCACACAAGCCTGCACTTACTTCAGTGCACACACTCACGCCCCTTACCAAACGTGACTTCTCCTTTGCCAGCCTTGTCAAACAGCTGGAAGGCCACCATGAACAAAGCATCCGGGGCACACAGGACAGACTCAAACGCTACAAATTCTTGAAAGGATATTAATCTGCAACATAAAACAAGCACAAAGCATAAAGTTAGTAGCCTGTGGAAAATAAAAGCATATGCAAATATGCACTAAGGAAAAAAAATAAAACGTCACGGTCAAAAAATAAAATTCAAACCTAAAAACATTTCCGGACACTTCGCATCTCCTTTTACATAGAGTGGACTGAAATAATAAAGTCCAGAATTTCAAAGACACGACAGGTTTGAAGATATGATGACACAGTACATGCATTATCATTTCAAATGTAACCTTTCCCCCAACATATCACTTTTGTTTCAGGTACTGTGTTTGATTTTAGAATTAAAGCTTAGATACTCAGATGAAAATGTGACTGTAGTCCAGCCGCTGTGGTTCAGTGGTTGAGCATCGACCCCTGCACCAAGAGGTCGCCAGTTCGATTCCCAGTTGGGACACATGCCCAGGTTATGGGCCAAATCCCCAGTGGAGGGCATGCACGAGGCGGCCAGTCGATGTTCTCTCTCATTGATGTTTCTATCTCTCTCTCCCTCTCACTTCCTCTCTCTGTAAAATCAATAAAGAAAAAAAAAGAAAATGTGACTGTACAATGGCAAATAGAGCAGCTTTGGCATTCATTAATACCTTTGCACACCATGTAAAAATGCTTCGGATATTCATTCATTGCTGGTATCTACTGACCATATGTGGGCTAAACCAGGGATGATACTGGGGAGAGGGGAAGAACACAGATAAATCAGACATGAAACGTGGCCCCAAGGAGCTTCTAGTCTGGGAAGGCAGCTAAAAGAGCGTAGAAATAGTATGCAGGAAAGACAGACCATAAGACAGAGACCAGTCTGAAAGCAGAATCCGGGTAGGAATCAAAGGCTATGTGGCAGAAAAGGAATGTGAGCGGAGCCTGGGGGAAGGAGGGAAGTTCAGCTGTGCAGTCATGGCGTGAACGGGACATGCCTTCAGCGGGGGCCATGCCTGCAGACAGGCAGGTGCGCGAAGGCTCGCTGTGTCTACGGAGCATGATGAGAAACCGACTGTGTCTGCACGGCAGGGTGCACCAAAGACAGCACTGTGGAATGAGACTAGAAGTTGAAGTCCAGAGATGGACCTGAAGATAAATAAAAAAACAAAAAAAAAAAACCAGCCTGGTCTTCCTTCCCTAGAAAGCAAAGAGTGAAGATTTCTGAGCAAGGTCGGGACATGATCAAATTGATCCGAGAGGAAGAGCACAG
This sequence comes from Molossus molossus, assembly GCF_014108415.1. NCBI lineage: Eukaryota > Metazoa > Chordata > Mammalia > Chiroptera > Molossidae > Molossus > Molossus molossus. The sequence goes on along the minus strand of NW_023425401.1, from coordinate 31,263,461 downwards.
TAGGCCACAGGTGCTTTGACTTTCAAGCAGTACGCACATCCACAGAATCTTTTCCAGAAATGCTCTTTGCCACTATTTTGTATTTTAAGTGTCAAACTATTTCAATGATGCGTTGCGAGAGTCCACGTTTCCGGAGGTAATAGCGAGAAGAAGAAAACGGGAGTGTGTTGCTATGTTTCACACAACGCAATGACTTCCGAACATCTGACAGAGAGAGCCTATTTTTAGACAAAGTGCTACAAAGCTCGCTTAGCGGGTCCCAAAATGTCAGCTGGTTGAAAAAATGTCCCCAAAAAAGAAAAAAGTTGTGGTGTGTGTTTAATACACCATCTCTGTCATTCACCACCCAAACCAGCCTTACAATGCCTGGGGACATCCCAGAGCAGCAGTGTTACAGAGGAACCCCTGCGGGATGCTTCCTCCTCTACTCTGCAGTCACAGCAAGGGGGCGGGAGTGGGCAGACTGGATGGGATGGCACCTCCTGCTGGCCTACAAGAGCTCACACCTGTGGGGAAGGAGAGGCAGCCCTGTGTGCATATACTCACCAGAATGTGAGAGTTGAGGGCCAAAGAAAAGAAGAAATAACGCTCTGAGGGGCATGAAAAAAAGGAGTGCCTGATTTTGCCTAGAAGAACTGGGGAATGCCTCATGGAGGGCTGGCATTTAAAGAACTCCCTTTAAAGTTGACAAGACTTCTCCCTTGGGTGCCTGAGTGGAATGATGATACTACTACCTAAGATAAAGAAGAAGAAGAAGAAAGGAAAAGTAAGAGAGTTAGAGAGAAGGGAAGTGAGAGAGTCTGACCAGTTCGGACGGGGTTAAGTGTGAGGTACGGTGGGACACTGAGGTGAGGTGGAAGACCCAGCCGGGCACCCAAAGGACCAGCATGGGACTCAGGAGAGAGGTTGCTATGAGTTGAACTGTTTCCCCTATAACTTCATGCTGAAGTCCTAACCTCCAGTACTTCAGAATATGAGCTTATTTAAAAATAGGGTTTTTGCAGATGTAATTAGTGAAGATGAGTTTGTAATGGAGTAGGGCAGGCACCTGGTCCAATACGACTCGACACAGACAGACATGTGCACAGGGAGCACTGCCTGTGAGGATGAGGCAGAGGTCAGGGTGCAAGGAACACCGCGATGGCCAGCAAACCACAGAAGCTAAAAAGGAGGCATGGAACAGGTGGTCCCTCCCAGCCCTCAGAAGGGACCAACCTTACCAACACATTGACCTTAGCCTGCAGACTGTGAGACAATATTATTTCTTTTCTTTAAGCCACTTACTTTGTGGTATTTTGTTATAGCAGCCCTAGCAAACTAATACAGAGGCCAAGGTTGGAAAGGCAGATCTGGGAGTTTCTAAACAGAGGCTACTTAAAGCTGTGACTGAAACTACCCAGAAGCATTGCAATCAGAGATGCACGTTCACCGTTTTCTAGACTACTGAGGAAGAACAGAGAAGAAATGTGTTTCTGGTTGTCTGCTCTCTTCTCCCCACCCCTCCTCACACCTCCTGACCCCCCTGAGGAGGCCCCACCGACCCTCCAGCCACACTGCTCACCAGTTTCACTTGCTGGCAAGTAGAAGGAAGAAAACAATCATAGTTGCTCAATTATCCCTGCACAGATGTTAGGTCAGTTAAAAGTGAATCACACAGTGTGTTGTCTAGAAAGGGGACGTTTAAAAAAAAAGTTGATGATCTGAATAAAGAAAGACTTAAAGAAAACAAAAAGAGCATCTCACCTCTCTCAAAATGGTACAAGACACCTGAAGGCTTCTGGGGGTGCGTGAACAAATCCCCCGGTCACGTCAGTGTGGTTTCACAAGCACAACGGGCCAATGAGGACTCTGGTATTTTAGGCATGTTACAGATACCAAAAAGGTATGTAACTTTGTAATCCTGTTAGATACAAGCACTCTACATCTATGTAGGAGGTATAGAGGCGAACCATGAAATCATAATGTCTTACTGTTCAGTAAGATTATTTTGGATTTTCAAGGTAATCTGACTAGAAGGCTATCAGAGTAATTATATAGTACTGGATTCATTTACAGCATGCTATCTCAAAACATTTATATATGTTTTTCATATAAACAGTACTTCAGTCTTGCTTCACAGATTTAATGGGTATTAGCAGAAATTACAACAAAGAATACAAGCTTAATCAAGTTCAGACCCGGCGGCTGAGCTCACTTTGGTGGCTTTCCCACCCTCCACTCCACAGACTTCCTTGACGATGTTCACTGTCCTTTAAAATAAATCATGCAACTCTGATGACCTCTGTCTAGTCTCGAAGGACAAGTATTTGACATATATGCTCAACTGCAACAGCTAACAGTGAGACACGGTCAGCCAACGTGGAAGCAAACAGAAGCCACGTTTTCATTGGCCCACGCTGCTCAGAGGTCAGGCTCCTCCCTACCATATTTTATGGTTCTGCTGCTCCCAGAGCTCTTTTTTTTAAGTAAGTCATTTTTGTTTTCCAAACCGGAGCTGTGTTTCTCCTTCTGAAAGCCCTTTATAACAGCAGCAACTTGACAACTCCTTTAAAGTCCAGGTGAAGCAGCAGCAACACCACATACTACTATCAAATATTGAGCCAAAGAGGAAAGAGATTAAAAGTGGAGATTAAAAGAGATTATAAATTTATGACAATGTGAGATTACATATCTATCATCTGCACAGACAGACAGTGGAGGGATACATACCAAAATGATCACAGTGCTCCTTTATAGTAGCAAAGGTTTTGGTCTCCTGCCCCCATCCCTTCTCAACTTTGCAAGGGATAGCTCTTAGCATGGAGATACTTAAAATCCAACAAAGAATACAGATGGAAACTATGCTGTTATGGGAAAGGTGAAAGTAATAAAAGGGAACTGGAGATAAATTACTCAGTGAATTCAGAAGATGGAGAGATTATTATTTTATTGAGACACAGGAGGAGATGGGGAAATTAGAAACATAGGATGTCAGAGGGAAGATGTGACCAATGAACATGTAATCATTAGTCTTGCAGGAGAGGTAAGATGTAACAAAGTCAAGATGGGCAGTGGGACAAGGAGAGGCCATCAGGCTAGGATTACATGGATGAAAATGTATGAACTGGTGGTCCAGGGGACAGATGGTGAGCCAGGAACCAAGGAAGGAAGGCTGGAGATCAAGGACCACAGCTGTGCAGATTTGCTGGAGTTGAGGGCAAGTGCGATGGAAGGGCTGGTGGTCACGTCCTGAGGGTAGACAAGGGTCTGACATTTTGAACCTGTGCTTCAGACTGTTTAATCCAACAGAGGAGTAATCAATGACTGGAAGGAGAAGAGCCTAGAGTTGGGAAGCTGTGTTGGTTGAACCCAGGAAAGAGCCATGAACGCCTGAGGGAGACAGACGGGCTCCTGATGATAAGAGTAAATAGTGCTACGATCTCCAGAGGACGATCTGACAACACAGCAAGAATTAAAATGCCTATACTCTTTGACACCATAATCTTACTTCTAGGAACTTATCCTAAAAAAATAATGCATGTGTGCAAACGTTTACCTACAGAGCTGTTCAAGAAGCATTGTTGAGAATCATGAAAAAATGGAAAAAAACCTCAATATGCACCAACAGGTGACTGATTCAATAAAGGAATACTGTCCAACTACTAAACATTGTCAACATATTCACATTATTAAGTAAAAAATCGGTTACACAAATGTTTGTATAAAGTGCTTCCATTTTGTTAAAAATGGACAAAAGTTATGTATATTACACACACACAATTTGTATACCAAACTGTTGACAGTGATTATCTCTCAGGAGTTAAATTATAAGAAATTTAAGTTTTCTTTTTGCTTGACCATATTTCCTAATCTTTTCACTAATACACACAGTATACTATTTTTGTAATAAAAAAAATAAAAATGTGTATGATATAAAACAGCAAGGATCGAGACTTGGGTAGTGACAGATGGACGGAATAAGACACAGGGGGAAGGGGACTGAAAAAAGAAATGAATGACTGAAACAAGCCCACTGTGGGGTTAGGGGGTTGGAAGATGGACGTTTTGTAACCTTGTGTTAATGCACTCTCAACCTTGTGTTAATGCATTCTCGGAAACCTGGCCTGTGCAGGTGCATTGAGTGCTTGGTTTGTATGTAAATAAGGGTTTGTTATCTTTTGGCTTCAAAGTCTCTTCCCTTAAAAAGCAAGAGACAAAGCTAGGGTGTATGGTTTGCAGAAACGCCATCTCAAGGAAATAATTTATATAAATCTGCTTGTAACCTGGGGGTACCAATCTACAAATAAATGGGACTGCGTCTAAAGATCTGGAGCATTTGCTCCCTTGCAAAGCTCCCCCTCACTCCAAGCAGCATGTGCTTGTAGTTGTAGATTCATTGCGTTGCACCAATCCTGGCAAGCCGAGAGACGGCATCCCACTACCTCTGGCTGTCCAGGGGGAATACCATAGCCTCCAGTTCCCCTCTTTCTCCCTGCTGTTGCTTATTCTCACTCGCTGGCCAGTGGCTTGTGCCCCATGTGGTCCCTTTCATCTGCAGCCTGGCTCCGAGCTCCAGGCCAACTCTGCGGCTATGAAAGTTTCAGCGACTGCACATAAGGATCTGATCTGCTTAGACTTCAGGAAGTCTGGTTGTAGACAATGCACCATATCAAAACCCAATTACCACTTTTACTGAGGGCTCCTAACCACAAGAGTGCTTCGCAAGAATAACTTCTCCTTACAACCCTCTTCTGTGTGTAATAACAGAAGCCAAACAATTGTCCAGGATTAATGGCAGAGATAAAAGTAAAATCTAACTCCAAAAATAGGGCTCCAACCACCAGACCACCCAGGTTCAAGTATTCATGAATGTCAAGGAAAAAAATACACAGAACTGGGCTTTCCTGTGATCACCATTTTATCCAAAGAGCTTTGGCCTCCATTATTTGAACATCTTTATTAGCTTTGGGGATTTTCCAGGTCTTTTATCTCACTCCCAAATGCCTTGCAAATATACCCTGTTCAGGCCACCAACCACATATGTACCCTGCACCTACTGTATGCCAGACAATACCCTAGACAACAGAGTACCATGAAAATGAGCAAGACTGACAGGATCTGTGTCCTCAAGGAATTACACACCAGTGGGGAAGCCAGGCAAAGAGCACAAACACACAAATACAAAGACAAGATGATTCTAGGATCATATAACTGCTGTGTGGAAGATGAGGAATTCATTAAACCAGTGTCTCTAAGCCCCAGAGATGCCATCTAACTGGTCTGAGGAGGACCTGAGCAACCATTTGTTTTTTAAGCTTCCCAAGTGATTCTACCATTCAGCCAGGCTTGAGAATGATGAAGATGGCAGAGAGGGAGCTTTTCCCCCTAGGGTGGTCAGCAAATGCCTCTGGGGAGATGGCATTAAGATCTGAATGACGAAAAGGAGAAAGGGTATTTTGGGCAGAAGAAACCTCAGTGTAAGAGCCCGCCCTAAGACAAGCCAACCCGGGCAAGTTCCACAGGGCAGGAGACACCTGAATGGCTGGAGACTAGAGGAGGAGGGACATGAACAGGGGCATGGGGATGAAGGAGTGTGCAGCGCATACAAGGCTGTGTGGATTTTATTCCAAATACACATAGGGAATAGCCATTGTTGGAGGGTTGTTTTTTTAAAAATATGTTTTAATAGATTTTAGAGAGAGAGAAGGGAGAGGGAGAGAGAGAGAAACATTAATGAGAGAAAGATCAATCAGCTGCCTCCTGCATGCCTCTACTGGGAATGGAGCCCAAAACCCAGGCATATGCTCTAACTAGGAATCACACCAGTGTTCTCTTGGCACAGGGAATGACACCCAACCAACTGAGCCACACCAGCTGGGCTGTTGGAGGGTTATAGGCAGGAGAGTGATATGACCTTACCAAATGAATATTCAGGACCCTGCAGGGCACAGACTACAGGGCCAAGCTGTGAGTCCACAGTCAGAAAGTGGCTGTGGTAGGAAGGACTGGGGTTGTAGTAGGAGAGACATAAATGAGAAGTAGTCAAATCCAGGATTCATTTTCTAGACAGAGCTGGGAGTCGGGGCAGGTTGTCCTAGAAGTCCAAGCATACTGTTTTAAAAGCCCAGGGGCTTGCCCAGCTGGTGTGGCTCAGTGGACTGAGCATTGTCCCATGACTGAGAGATCTTGGTTCAATTCCCGGTCAGGGCACAAGCCCGGATAGCAGGCCTGATCCCCAGTACGGGGCATGCAAAAGGCGGCAGACTGATGTTTCTCTCTCACATCAATGTTTCTCTCTTTCTCTCCCTTCCTCTCTCTCTTAAAAAAAAAAAAAAAAATCAATAAAAATATATTTTTAAAAATGTTTTTTAAAGCCCAGGGGCAAGCGAGGTGCCAGCTGGGGACCCCGGGTGGCCTGTGGCTGCAGGTGCTGTGGCATCCGCAGCACAGACAGTCTACGGCCCTGAGGCCACTGAAGACGTGAACCCTGCTAGCCAGGCAGATGATGAAGGAGCTCATACATAAAGATTTTATTTAATATGCCAGTTGATGGTCAGTAAGCAAACAATCTAAGCTTCACAGCCCCAATTATGTAAATTTCTTAACAGAGAAAATGAATTATCACCTAATTTTATATTCTTAACAGCCATCAGCGATAAGGGGGAAAGAGACCTGCATTTAGTGCTCCCTCTGCCTAACTGACTGATCTTGCCAGGCGAGTCGGGGGGGCCCCTTTCCTGACCTGCGAAAGGTGCTCTCCCCAACGCTTTCACTCTGCAAGCCCGTTTTCTTCCATTTTCGGTTGCAGGGAGCCTTCCATGCCCGTTCTGGCTGCAGCACCGGCCTTGGCATTCCCAGGAATGCATCTGTTCTGAGGCCAGCTGGGCTTCTCAGCTTGACCACTCGCTCGGGTTCAAATCTCACGGCAGCGTTTGCCAAGGGCCTATTTAAATTCATTGGCTCCAATGAAATCTGGCAGATTGACTATTGTTCAAACAAGTAGGCTACTGCCTGGCTTTAAAAACCTATTAAAGATTTTATTAGCAATTTTACTGTATTGTTATCATGAATTTAGCCTATAAATACAACCTCTGCATATATCACTGCCTCCACATTGCCAAAAAAAAAAGATAAATATATAGGCTGTCGTAACTGCGAGCTTCGTGCAGCAAGTGATCCACCCACACTTCCAGATCCATCTGTCTGTCTGGTGCCTTGCATTTCACTTCCAATGGCACTTGAGCTGCCCAAGGCTGACTGTGCCAACTGGTGGGATTTATGGAGGGCATTCTTGTACTCCAACATCTTCTTCCTTACCAGAGGGATCACATATACTCACCAGGGGCGATTCGTCCCTTCTACTTCTCTTTGGCTATATGTCTTTCCTCTATACATCCTCTATTCCCCCTTCCTTATTCCCCTCCCTATCAAATAATGCTGCCAGATGACCTCAGGAGAGCGTGTCCCCTTGTCCTGCCTCCCCCCAGTACCTTGTCTTTTAACCTTTGAGTCATAAAAAAGCTCTAATCATGGCCTATCCCCACAAGAGTAACACTGCATCAAGGAAAAGAACCGCCAAGCTTTTCAAACTAGAGACAAATCATATTCTTTATCTAAGACTCTAGATAGAATCCTATTATTTATTAAATACTAATAGACTTTTTAAAAAAAATCCTTACCCAAGGATATTTTATTGATTTTAGAGAGAGAGGAAGAGGGGGAAGGAGGAGAGAAACACTGATTGGTTGCTTCCCGTACACCGTGACCGGAGATCGAACCCGAAACCTAGATATGGTGCCCTGACTGGGAATCGAACCCGCAACCTTTTTGGTGTACAGAACAACACTCCAACCAACTAAGCCACCTGGCTGAGGCTACTAATAGACATCAGTAAAAAACAAACAAACAAAAAAAAAACCCTAAAATACTATCTCATCATATTATCTCTATGCTGTATATTATCTCTACTTTGTAAAATTACCAATACTGAGAGCAGAATGTAAAGCATATCAAATATTCTCTATTTTAATTACATCGTGGATTAAACAGAATTTTTGAAATCTATCCAAAGAGTTGGTATTGTGTTTTTCTTAAAGGAAAGTGTACTAAGTTAAAAAACAAACAACATAAACATCATTTTAAATTGGGGATTGCTTTTAAAGGGGAAAACAAAGACCACTGGCCAAAAAGGGGGGAAGCAGCTGTGCACCATACTAGAAAATCACCTGAGGCAAGCAAAGTAGATTTTTAAAAACCTAGGTTTTTCTATATCTCCCCTATTCTTTTTATTAAGGCTGGATGAGAAGGTGTCAATTTTATTAACACGGCAAATGCAGAACAATAATGGGGAGGTAAACTGCAGAGAAGAAATCAGTAACTGAAACCCAGCAGGCACACACATTCGTTCACCAGCATTTCTGAAGGGACCACTGAGCACTGGCGATCACTGCGTGAAGCACCAGGTTAGCTGCTCCATGCCACTGGGTAACCAGTTCCTTCCAATGCTTCCCACACCGCACTCACTGCCACCCTTTGTTTATCCTACTTCGGCCTCCGGGTTGATCGTTCCCTGGTTTAGAGCTGAGTAAGTACCCTCCACTCAAGAGACTCCGTGAGTGCCTGAGGCACAGAGGGCAGCCTGAGGAACAGAATTTCCTCATGCATACTTTTAAAGATGCCCATATTACCTGTGCGTGTTCTTTGCTCAAATAGCGGTTTAAAATACCAAGAAAACAAAAGTTAGATGATGTTTTTAATTGAAACACAATGCCTTTCTCAAAGTGTTATTCGGAATCTCTGAAGCAAGGTGATGATGAGTAAAACATGATTTGAGCCCTGGCTGGTTTGGCTCAGGGGTTAGAGCATCGGCCTGTGGACCAAAGAGTCTCGGGTTCACTCCCGGTCATGGGCACATACCTTGGTTGCAGTTTGGTCCCCAGCCCTGGTGGGGGTAGTGCCGGAGGCAGACAACTGATGTGTCTCTCACATTGATGTTTCTCTCTCTCTCTCTCTCTCTCTCTCTCAGTCTGAAAAAAAGCAAAACATGATTTGAAAACAAAAGGTACCTAAGCACAGACACAAAAGTGACAAGCAAACATGCCACTTTCAATTTTTGAAAACTACATGAAATCAGTTTTACTGATTCCTCTTTGAGGAATAGGATCAATTACTCAGGAACATTTTAACATTTGCTTCCATTCAGTTACAAATCCTCTGTTTTGGATCTACACAAAACCCTTTTTTGGATGTCATTATAACATAAACCATTGGCAAAGCAAACATTAAGTGACTGAAACAGCCTTTATCATATTTTTTAAAAATAAAATTACTCATGGTGTGGGCAAGAAGAAAGAGAAGTACACAGGCTTGAGCCAGAATATTAGCCACACACCCAACAGCCAACATTAATATCTGCTGTGCCAGCTGAATTCAAATTAACCCAATTTTACATGTTAATTAAACCAGCTATTTTCTTCTTATTGTATTTTTCCTTCTTAAATAATAGAGTCTACAAGTGATTCCCAACACACTTGTTCCAACAACAATGACGTATTCATTTACTTCTATTATGACCATACAATACAGTAACTGAGCAGTAATTTTTCACAGTCAATTACATGTGTGGTTCTTTATGCTTAAAGATGCTGAAATAATGTGTACTATAGAGCCATATGACTGAATCTGTAGTCTGCCTGAGGCAGTTGCCTGGGTAACACATTTTCTCTCCGGTTTAGAATAACCCTTCATTGAATATCATTAGGTGTCATTAAATAGCAAACATTAACATGAACTTCAATACACTACTAAGATAGAGTCATTTTACCCATGTAAACAACGGCTCCATCATTTATAAGAAGCTTAAAATTGATTATGCTTTTCTGTATTTAATACCATGAAAAAGGGAAAAAAAAGTGCTCACGTGTTGATTCCAAATTGAATTTGCAGAAATTTCTGTTACCAGAAGAGAACGCAGACCTAGTTCCAGGGGTAACACTCTCAGGGATAGGGGCATAATAGTCAGTGTAAGCAGAGGAAGATGAGGTTTTTAATATTTATTCAAAGTTGTAAAATATTTCCATCAATTTCATCTCAGACAATCAAAGACTGTTTCACCCTGTTTTCTGAGGGCGAGGGAGGCACTAAAGTTCAGTAACAATAAATTTATTGAATAAGGGGTTTAAAAATCAAAGCACATAGTAATAAACAGAAGGCACAGGACACCCCACTGTGCATTATTGAAAATATCTTAAATACTAAAAATGTAATGAAATATTTTATAGTTTAGATATGGTAATACGTGGTTTATACAGGCTGTTCAGGCGCAATGCCAGCATTAAGAGTAGCAGCCAGCCCTGGTCGGTGTGGCTCAGTTGGTCGGGCATCATCCCGTGCACTGAAAGGCTGCCTGTTCGATTCCCGGTCAGGGCACAAGCTGGGGTTGCAGGCTCAGTCCAGTAGGGGGTGTGCAGGAGGCAGCCGATCCATGTTTTACTCTCACAATGATGTTTCTCTCTCTCCCCCTCTCCCTTCCTCTCTGTCTAAAAATTAATAAAAATATTTTTTAAAGAAATATTTTAAATAAAACAAAAAAAAGAGTAGCAGCTGTTCTCAGTAATCTCCATCAGCCCTTCATCCCACGCCCCCCGAACAGGCATTCATGTCTAGGAAAGACAATGGGCTTGCTTTCCAAACAGTCTCACCTCTTACAGCTCCCCCTTTCCCAACTGCATTACCACTCTTAAACCCGGGAGTTATCATTTTTTCTGAGACACATCATAAATCCATGTAAACCTAAACTCTCAGCCTCCAAGCAACAACTTGTCCTCTGTCGTCTGCATCACAAAGAGCCTCCGACTTTTAGTGTTAAGGACACACACAAAAACAAAGACTCATCAAAAGGCATGGCTACCTCCAGTATACTCCCTCATCTTTCCCATGCCAGGAGAAAGGACGCTCCAAAGGCCTGGAGGTGGTCAACGTTCAGGAGGCAGCCCCCAAGCTGTTCATGGTCAACTCAAGAATAACTAAAGGGAAATCCCTGGCCCGAACAAATGAGTTCCTGGTAATGGGGACTGAGATCCCAGATACAATTACGATGATGAACTGGAATCTTTTTCTTCTTCCAACATCTGTTCCTAGTCCCAAATAAGGAACAAATGGCCACCGGGAGTGGAGTGACTTAGCCTCGGGTATGTCCTATGCTCTCACCTCCCACCGTTCCACAGATGGTCATGTAGCGGTTTGCAAAGGTGACTGAAACCTCAATCACCAGGTTCAGTCCAGTGGCTGAGATGTGGTTAGCAAAGAAAGTTATTTGAGCCCTGGCCGGTTTGGCTCAGCGGTTAGAGCGTCCACCTGCGGTCCGGAGAGACCCGGGTTCGGTTCCCGCTAAGGGCATGTACCTCGGTTGCAGTTTGTCCCCGGCCCTGGTTGGTTGTGTGGGTGGCAACCACTCGATGTGTCCCTTTCACATCGATGTTTCCCTCTCTCTCTCTTCCTCTCTCTCCCTCCCACTCTGTCTGTACAAAAAATGGAAAAATGTCCTCGGATGAGGATTAAAAAAAAAAGAAAGTTATTTGATAGTAAATGTATATCCCATTTTGGTTTCAGCCCTCTGCTTTGAAATGAGGTGAATCATGAGAAACAAACAGATAGCAAGAATAAATCTTTAAGTAAAATATTTTCAAGTTATACTGGAATCAGTATAGATTCAGTTACTTCCTGAAGCCTCCATGACAATTCATGTCCTGAATGACTATCTAAGACGTAGGATTTCAAATAAAATTTTAAAACTTAAAACTAAATTGTATAAACTATCATTACTGGGAAAAGTAGTCTAGGAGCTCAACAAACATTATTAGTAAGAACTGGAGCAAACAATGCTTTCTGCTTACAATATTCTGATTAAGTCATCTTTCTGGATTTTATCCCAAATCCACAATAAACAGAATACCACTTCCACTCCTATCCCCAATACAGATTAATTAAAAGTTAACTATATGAACATAATTTGCTTGCCTAAGAACTGGCCAAGATCTAATAAAGAAAAAAACATAAATGTTCCATATTTAACTATGTTTTGCAATACTAATAATCATGAACAAAATACAATGAGTTCACCTATTAACACAGGCCACCCATGAATGTAGCGTTTCGTGAAAATAACTAGAAGCACTTATTATAACTGTCTGAGCCTGGTCTACTTAGGTAAATTTTATCTCAATGCCTGGAAGAACCTATAAATGCTGAAAAATAGGTAAGGAAAGAAACAATTTTCTGTCCCAACTGACCCCACATGTTTTCCCATCCTGTTTTACACTATCTCTGCATCCATTAACCAGTCCTATTTCTAAAGGTCTCATAACAATACCAAGCTTTTTAAAGAGCAGGCAATTACAACTCAAAACAGCTATAGTAAAGAATAATCAAAATTAGAAATTGTTGGGAGTGCTTTATATTTCTGCAAAAGCAAATTAAGCTACAAGACTTTTGAGGCTCTTTTGCTTTTGCTAGGTACAATTATTGCTAATTATGGACAAGCAACATCAGAGTTTAATGCTTTTTCCTTCAGTGAGTTGGTGACTGTTTTACTTCCTGACTTAAAAGAAAAAAGAAAAAAAAAAAGCACTGATCAAAAAATCATAAAGTGATTGAAGGAGAGTTTCAATATGAATTACATGGTCAGCCAATCCTCAGGGACTTTCAAGGAGATTTTCCCCCAAATGGAAATGCAACATCTTCAGTGCATTTTAAACATTATATCCCAAATTAATAATTGGAAGGATAACATTAACTAAAATTTCTTAAAAGAGAACAGACAGGGCTGTATGTATTTAACTCCACAGCAGAAGGCTGTAACTCCCCAGACCACAAGCATCAGCAGACACCTTGGCCTCCACAGGGGGCTGAAGGGGACGGGTAGGAGTCTCCAAAAGGACCAAGAACCTAATCCTACGGGTGGTCTCTGTCTGCCTGACTGAGCTGGGACATTCATCTTCCCTTTCCCACAGCCTGCGACTTGCACCATCGGCTTCCCTGGTTCTCAGGCCTTTGGATTCAGACGGAATGTACCACCGTGGCTCCTCCATTATCTCATGAGCCAATTTCTTCTCTCTCGCCCCCTCCGGCTATATTGAGATCCCTGATTAATACACATGCACATATTCTACATACACTCCCTCACAGGAAGGTATGGTATGGTATGGTATGGTATAATATAATAAATAAATAAATAAATAAATAAACAAATAAAGATAATAAATATAATATAATACAGAAAGTTTACATATCTGCCTTTAGGGTATAGGGAAATATGAATATACATACATGCCAATTTATTATATTTGGGAGAGAAATACCCTATGGAAGGAGAAGCCAAAAAGTAAGTTAATGACAGTGAGCTCTAAGGAGGGAGAGAAGACAGGGTGAAGGGGACAAGCATGTTAAGTCAGATTTTTCTGAGGATACCTTGCTTCTGTTATATAGTTTTGACTTGGGAAGCATATGTTTTACATATTCAAAAATTAAATTAAGTCTCAAAGAAAAAAAGCACTCTCTAAAAATTGAAAACTAACTGAAACGAATGAACCTAACCATATAGCAAGTTGGTGGAAAAACCACATAGAGAAATGAATTATTTTAAATAACCTTAGAACACAGTCTTTTCACTGTACATATTTAGTGAGCTACATTCTAAGCACAAATAGAGCTGAAAAGACATCTTAAACTTCATTCACTAATTAACTGTTGGCAGCAATACTAGTGTTATGCTTTAATTTTTTTATTTAAAAAAATTTTTTTCTTTATTGATTTTAGAGAGAGGAGAAGGGAGAGGGAGAGATGGAAACATCTATGAGAGAGAACATTGACTGGCCCTCTCCTGCATGACCCCTCTGGGGATCTGGCCCACAACCTGGGCATGTGCCCTGACCAGGAATGGAACCAGCGACCTCTTGGTGCATGGGTCGATGCTCAACCACTGAGCCACACCAGCCAGGCTGATGTTATTCTTTTAAATATATCCTACATCTTGCATATATGTAATTATGTAAATATTGCTGGTAACCAAGACTTTCAATGAAAGAATAAAGATATAAATAGAAAAATAAAAATACTTTAAATTTAATTTTGTCAACTGTTTAACTTTGAATGCAGAATACCGGTATGAACTGAATACTTTTTCCCCTACTAGTCATGAAAAAGACCTAAAAGCAATGACAACCCAAAAGGAAGAAGTACACTGAGTCCCCAGATTGTCGTCTCTAAATAATTGCACTTAAAAAGAATAAGGGCTCCATGGAAGAGTGGAGGATTCCCGCCCTGGAGCAAGAAATATATAAAATAACATCCTGTTGTCTCAGAAGGCAAGTAAGCTTATCACATATTAATGAATCCTATCAAAAAGGACTAAGGAGAAAATATAAAAAGGCTCCCACTCCACTGACCAAAAGTGAGACCAACACATTTGATTACAACATGCCAAATATATATTTTAAAAACTTATGAGTTTATAATAATATAAAAGGCCCCCATTTACACACACACATACACCCCAACCCCCAACTCACTGAACCTTGGCAGTTATTATAGTACAAACTCCTTACACTGAAAATTGGCTCAGATCACAGAAGTAATTTGGTTGACTCCTATTTTGAACCCAGATCTCTCCCCTAAAATCCAGACCCAAACATCTAACTGCCTACCTATCCAACTGCATCTTTAATAGGCACCTCAATATTACATGTCCTATAGAACTCTTAGTTTGGCTTCCGATCCAATTCCTCCCCCAGAATTCCCTCAGTTACCTGGAGTGCCCTCTGCCACACCTCAAATGCAGGTAGAACTTCTTACCATCTCCACAACTAGCACCCTAGTCCTGCCATCTTTTGCCTTTCTTCCACTCTTGCCCACATCGTTCTATTCTCTACAAATCAGCTAGGAAGATACTTTCAATATTTAACTCACATCATGTCAGTCCTATGCACAAAACTCCCAGTGACTTCTACTACACCTGGAATAAAATTCTACAAGATCTGTTTAAGCTGGCCTCTGGATACGTTTTTGGCTTCTTCCACTTTCCTGCTCATCACCAATCTCTGCTCAAGCCATCTCCTTGTTGCTTCTCAAACAGGTCAAGCACGCTCCCATCTCGTGCTCTCTGCGTCTATTCCCTCTACCTAGAAAGCTCAACTCACGGATTCTCACGTGGCTCACTCCCTGAGGCCTCTGCCCAGACATCACATTTTAAAGAGATCTTCCCTGACCACAGTTAGCGACCACAGCACCCCTGGAGCCCAGCCACCACCCCTTCCCTTGCTTTAGTAGATCCCTGCGCCTCTGTATCATACCTATTATTGGTTCACACTATTTGCTACATAAGAACACAATGTTTACTGTTTTGTTTAGAAGAGTGCCTGGCACATGGCTGGTGCCAATAAAATATCTGTTAAAGTGTTGGGAGCGAACAGCAGCTGGGTTCAGAGCCAAGACTCAAACTCTAAGAGAAAGTTTATTTCGAAAATCACAGAGGTAGAAGTGAGTGGTAGAAGAAATGGGCTCAGGAAGCAAGCTACAGAGATCAAAGAAGGGCCGTGAGCTTAGGAGAAAGAGAGGGAAGGAAAACACACCCAGGGGGAGGGGCGGGGGAGGGAAAGGCGCAGGTGTGCCCCACAGAGAGCCGAACTGGGTCCTCCCACTGAGGGTATTTATAGAGGCATCAGGGGAGGATCCCAAAAGAATATTCATCCGCTTTCCAGGTGTGTCCTTTCAGGGTCATGCTCTCTACCGATTCGTAGGCGCAGGGGCAGGGAGTCAGTCAGTGCAGCTGGTCCTGATGTCAGCCACGGCTCGGTCCGGTTTCGCTGCTTTTCTGGGCCTGGAGCTGAAATACAACTGAGGCCTAAGTGTATTTGATATTGGTCAGAACCTCATTGTCCTGGGGGCTTAATGCTTAAGGGCTATTCTCCAGCCGTCTCATTTGCCCTCTAAGGGATCTACTTGCATGATTAGCAACACCCAGGGAGGAGAGGTCAGGGGAGGGTCCAAACCACATGACTAGTGATATGAAAGGTCAGGGGTCTAAACCGCATGACCAGCGATAGGCTAGGGGAGAAAAGGTCACCCTGGGGGTGAGGTCCTTGTTTTCCCAGGTACCTAGCTGGATGCTACCCGAGACTTTGTGCCCTGGTGACTTTCTGTACCTGGCCCGTCGTCCGTGTTCTAATCATGTCCGTCTAACTGCCTACCACAAAATGAATTAATAATCTGAAATTAACCTAGGTTTTTCAAACACTGAGATTCTCTCCATTTGTAACACAGGACCATGTTACCTTACCATACAGCCTTTATTACAGAGACTAAGTCTACAATATCTATCACAGTTATCTTCTTTCAACTCTTAACCAGACCGAGGATCCCAAAACCTTTACATCAGACAGCAACGGAAGCCTTACCCTCAAAAAGCTCCCTTCACTGTAGTCTGAGACTCTCACTCGAGGAGGAAGTGACTCACTGACAATTATGCCGCAATCAATGGGAAAGTTACCAGGACAGAAGCGTGTCAGGAATACCTCACAGCTTAGCGCAGGACGTTTCACTTCGGCAGCGGCCACCTGTGCCCGTGACACTGCCACTGACAGAGGAACCGATCTGCTAGTAGCCAGGAAACAGCTCACACCTGATTTCCTTTCCTTTAAAATTCTGGAGCTGCGTGTTAAACATCTGCTCTGCAGATAAAGCACGAGCAGACAGCTGCACAAGGCAAGTGGGAGAGAACAGAAGTTGCTCTCGCAAACCTTTTCCGAGCGCTGTGACATGCTGGGAAGAACGCAGGAGGGTTGGGCCAGTAAAGATAAGTATTCTGAGAATATGTGTGCAATGGTATCTCAAGGTTGAGTCTAAGAATAGTAAAGGGAGAAAGTGGTCTGAAAACTATTCCTGGGTTTAAAATATTGTGAGGAATGGGGGGGACATTTTTTCCTAAGTCTGTGGGTGTGGAGGAGTTGGGGTAGCACTGGTGAAGGTTTTAGGTCCGCCTTACATGGGCCAAATAATTAGTCTTAGAGGCTAAGAATCTTGCAAAGGGCATCAGAACTTTCAAGCAAAGACAGGTGCAAAGTTCTCATGCAAAGCTCTATTTTTAACATTCTTCTCTACACAGAGAGTTCATGGTAGAGCAGGTTAGGCACAAATATTTGTAAACACTAGGTCCAAATTCTAGGTCCAGAATTCACTAGCTATTTAACTTGGAGCTAATTATTTAAATTCTGCACCTCCCTCTGTCAGAGTTGGGGAAAGTACCTATCTTAAGGACTTACGAGGATTAAATAAGAAAAAGGGTGGAAACTGTTAGCACCGGATCTGGAACTCTCTACGTGCTCAGCAACTATTTGCTTCCTTCATCCTTCATCTAGCCATGATGGGGGTGGGGGTGGGGGGTGTAGCAGAGCTGCAATCCCACAGAATATTTTTACAGTACTTTAAAAGTTCTTCAAGTAATAAAACTGCCCCTCCGCGGACTTCCTTGCCTCTCTGTAAAGGTCCCTATCACCCAGAACAATCGAGTCCACGAGCACTCATCCATTGTGTCCTTCATCCTGTGCATGTTGACATTCACTAGCAACCCGAGACCCCCCTAGTCACCCTTTATCACCCATACCTAATCCCTGTGGGGCTCTGCACTTCCCCTATTCTGTTGCCATCCCCCAGAAACCCTTCCACTGTGCCCTCGAGATTTCACAATTCATGATTAGCAAAATCTTATCCTCAGTCTGTTTGCCAAAGGAAATCCCTTTCAGAGGAGTCTTCTAAATATCCCTCCATGTTCTTGCTCTAATACCCGGCTCCTCCCCGGGGAACCCTTCCACTGCAGCCCAGTCTTAAGAAGCGAGGGACTTTCCTCTTCAGTCTTGGGTTGCACCAGACAGTGTAGGTTACTCCTTCCTCCTCATTGCCTCTTCCAGATCATCCTGCAACCCTTCTGTCCTTACCCGCCCCCCTTGAAATACATCACCTGACTCCATCACTCAGCACCCCTCTTTGTTTCTGCCACCTAGGAGCTCCTGATTTGTATCCCCACCATGTTTTAGCTCCTGGCTAGCTGACATGCTCTCCATCCTCACTCCTACCTTAATTCTTAATATTTTCAATACACCTATCTTTTCATATATTAACCCTTCAAACACCTCAGCCTCCCAATTACTTGAACTCCTCTCTTCCAATGATCTTTTCTCCACCCTGCCTCAGTCACCCACTCCCATGGTCACACTCTAGACGTTTGCCATTACTACTAACTGCAATAACTCCTGATTTTATTTTATTTTTTTAATCCTCACCCGAAGACATTTTTGCATTTATCTTCAGATGGAGAAGGAGGGATAGAGGGGGGAAGAGAGAGAGAAACACTATGTGAGAGAGAGACATCGACTGGGTGCCACCCACATGACCCCAACCATGGCCAGGGACAAACAACAAACAAGGTACGTGCTCTTAGTGGGAACCGAACCCAGGTCTCTCTGGTCTGCCGGCCAACACTCTAACCACTGAGAAAAACCGGTCAGGTCCCTCCTGATTTTCAAATTCTTGCATTTCACTTTTTGGCCACTGTCTTCTAGTCTTCCTGCTTACCCCATCTTATACCCCAACATCAACAATCTTCAACCACTCTGAAACCTACAATTCAATAAGCTCCCCACCTTCTCATTGCTTCCTACTCCAGCGTCCTCTGTGCCCCTTCTCCGGATTAAATCTACCGTGGATCATTATGATGCCTCACCTCCCTGGCACTTCGACACTGGATTGTTATTCATTGGCCAAGCCCTCAACCTGGTTATATCAAACACTTCCAACTCCCAGCCAGGAGCTAAGCAGCTGAGCTTACTGGAAAGCACACGGCTGCCCTGACAGGTCTCACGTCGAATGTCATGGCCACAAACCCTCCAGTGAGCTCTCCAGTGGGTCCTTCCCAGCAACCATGCTGTGTTCCCTGGCCTCTCCACCCTCCCACTTCTGCATGACTACTCAGCATATGTTCTCCTCTCTCCTCAAACTGCCAACACCTCAACCTCAACCTCATCCTCCCGCTCATCTATTTCCCAGAGAAAAACCAAGGAAATCAGAAGAAAATGTCTCCCAAATGCCACTACTGCATCTCTATATCTCTACCCCATACTCCATCTGCCCTTCCATTTTTCTAGCTCAGCATTTCTCAAACTTTTGGATTTCGGGACCCCTTTATATGATTATGAATTGTTGAGCATCCCAAAGAGCTTTTCTTTAGGTGGGTCATAGTTATCATATGTAAGAAATTAAAACTGATCAATTTTTCGGCCTGGCGGTGTAGTTAAGTGGTTAGAGCATTGTCCTGTGCACCAAAGGATTGCAGGTTCGATTCCTGATCAGAGCACATATCCAGGTTGTGGGTTTGATCACCAGTCCGGGCATATGCATGAGGCAACAGATCGATGTTTCTCACATCAATGTTTCTCTCTCCTTCTCTCTCTAGAATCAATGAAAAACATATCCTTGGTGAGGATTAAAAAAAAAAACTGGTAACATTTTTAAATATTTACTAATTCATTAAAAAGTAAACAAGACTATTATATGGCAATATAATAGATATATCTGTTTGAAAAATAACGATTTTCACCTTAGCCAGCTAGCTCAGCTGGCTGAAGTACTATCCCTATAAGCCAAGGTTGCAGGTTTGATCCCTGGTCAAGGCACATACAAAACTCAACCAATGAATGCATGAATAAGTGGAACAACAAAATGACATCTCTCTCTCTCTAAATTCAATTTTAAAAATTTTTTAAAGAAAAATAGCTTTTCTAAAAAAAACATGTAGTGAGGGGGAAAAAAACAGTTTATGTCTTTGCAAATCTCTTCAATTTCTGACTTAATGGAAGACAGCTGCACTCAATCTACTGTAATGTGTTGTGTTGGTTGAAGGAAACAAAGGATCTCAGCCTTACACAGACTCCTAGTTAGAAGAAAGGAAATTTTAATAGCCATTTTAATCACTGTGGATATTCCTCTATGATACAACACCACATTCCAACAAGTGGCAGTTTCTTCAAGATCAGCTGCAATGTGGAATCTGACACTGTATCAGTGAACTTTCCATTCTGGTACGTTCAAGTCCATGGGTCTATTCTGCTCTTTGAATAAACCTTTTACCCCATGCATAAAGTTTAAAACCATGCTCTGGCCAGTTTGCTCAGTGGTTAGAGCGCCGGCCCTTGGACCAGTCACGATTCAATTCCAGTCAAGGGCATGTACCTCAGTTGTTGTTCGGTCCCTGGCCCTGGTTGGGGTCGTACAGTAGGCAACCAATCAGTGTGTCACTCTCACATCAGATGTTTCTCTCTCTCTCTCTCTCTCTCCCTCCCTCCCTCCCACTCTATCTGAAGATAAATGGAAAAATATCCTTTTGAATTTATCTTCAGATAGAGTGGGAGGGAAAGAGGGGGGAAGAGAAAGAGACATCGATATGAGAGAGACACATAGACTGGTTGCCACCCACACAACCCCAACCAGGGCCAGAAACGAACTGCAACTGAGGTACATGCCCTTAGAGGGAACTGAACCCAGGACTCTCTGGTCCACAGGCCGATGCTCTAACCGCTGAGCCAAACCATCCAGGGCTCAGGTGAGGATTAAAAAAAAAAATTTAACACCATGTCTTGGCCAACTGGAAAATACGTTTCCCCTAAGTTATGCAGATCTTCCAAATGTTGGCAGATTTCATTACATTCTATTTTAAAAATCACATCATTAATATCCCCACTAATCATATTTTTAAAAATCTTTAAGTATTGAGAAGCTGTCACAGGAAAATTTGAATTCTTTCAAATAAAAAGATGTTCCACGCAATGGAAAAGGACTCGCTCAGCTAGCGACTCAAAACAAGGGCAGAAATGCACTTCCTCAGACACGCGTCGCAGGACAGCGCGGCCGCAGCCCTGTGTACTCCCAGCCAGTCGCTGAGAACTCTAAAATGACACGTACTCGAGGGTGAGATGAGATAGAGATCAATCATTTTTCCTGCTCCTTCAAGGGCAGTCTGAAGCGGCCTCGGTATCCTCACGGTCACTGCGCTGCCACTGGGAGCGTGCCCTGGTGAGGACTAAGACCGCCCAGACGGGCTGCTGGACCGGTGTGAGGGCAGCCGCACTTGTACCCACCGCTGCTTTTACAACCGTCAGTGCAAATGCAGCGCAGCGAAAAAGGCAGATCACAGCTTACTGCTATCGAGTAAACTGTTCTGACCTCACGGACTCCCTGAGAAGGTCAGAGACTCCCGGGGGCCACTGACCACACTTTGAGAACAGCTGTTTTGGAAGACCTTTCTGTATTCTCGCAGGAGGCCACCCCCTTGTACACAATACACTAGAATTCCTTCCTTTTCTCTCCCACAGCGTCAATTCTCCACTGACCACAGAGTCACTCCATCAGCATGCATGATGCTTTATATATCCACCTTAGAAAGACCTTTCTTTCACCTTCTCCCCGCTCCGGCTGGGGCCCCATTTCTCACCTTCCCTTGACAGCAAACTCTCTAAAAAGGGACTGGGTTGTAAGCAGGAGTAGCGGGGGCAGGAGGAGGAGGGCCGTCCTACATATGAATGAGCAGTGAAATCAGCACCTCGTCATTAATCAACCCTCTCTGGAATTAAAAAGAAAAATAAAACCAGGCACCTGACATTCCTAAAGGTTGTCTAATATACCAACGACATAATACGAACCTTTTTATGAATTCTTTTTAATTTACTACTCGCAGACAGTGTCTAGCCACCACATTGCACATCCCCCTCCCCCATGATTTCAGACATCAAATATTAACACAAAGTGAGTAAAGCAAAAAAAAAAAAGGGGGTTAATCAGACACCTTGAGAGATAAAAAAAAAAATAACACTGATTCAATGTGAGCTGCTAATGAGGCTTTTTGTTTGGGGAGATTAATTTGGGAGTCTGATGACTAAGAAGAAAATTTAAGCTTTGCAGGTGACTGTTGGTGATTATGATCAGGCTCTTCTTCTTTTTTTTTTTTTAAATGAAGAGACGCCTTTGCTTAATTCTATAGTTTATGAATTTCGTGTGTTTATCTGCAATCTGTGTCCACCCTAGAAGCGCAGAAAACTTTCCTGATTAGCAGAGCGAAAGACCTTGTATTGATTCTGGACTATATCTGATAGATGATGAGCATTTCAGACGGTGAGCTGCTGATGTTTAAATGCGTTACCCTAATACTCTTTAAGCAGTGCCAATTGTAAACCTCATTAACTCCCAGCATGCGGCCAAGGCCTGGATTTCATTGCACAGCCTCTAAAAGTGAAAACAGGTATATAAAAATCATTTTATCATCAACATCATTATATGATCCTCCACCTTGTGAAGTATTGAAAAGGCCACATTTTTTTTCTCAGAAGGATAAGTGACAAACATGGAAAAGGCAGAGAACACACTTTATTTATATAGCCACACATTTTAAAACCCTAGATTTCTTTCTTATCTTTTCTTCTTTGACACCCTTACCGCTCCTGCTTCAAAACGGAACTTATCCGAGGATTGATTCACTATACTTGGAATAGAAAGGAATTCTTTGTGGATGCTGACTCATTGCTACCAATTTCATTCAACCAAATTAAGAAATCAGAATTCCTGACATCCCCTTTTGCAAAGAGATAGCTTTTGTTTTTACATGGAGTGCAAAGATGGAAACAGACCTTTCCCTCCATGCACAGAACTTGAGACAGAAAACATTTCTGTGGTAAATGTGTACGTGATCCTAGCAAACCAGTCAGATACAGGAGGCACCCAGTGCCCACCCGCACATACAGGAGCTGGACCTGTAACAGGCTGCGAGCACCCTGAGTCCAAGTGGCCAGGCACCCACCCCTCCAGCTTATTCAGACCCCACTTCGTCTGCCCAGGTGGGGAGATCAGGTACCAGTGGAAAAGCCTTTGAGCCCAAGGCCTCTCTAAGAAGACATCAGTGAATAACAAAAACAACAAATGAAAACAAGTTTGCGCAAATAGACATATTCACAACCTTTATTTTTACCTTGTTCTTAGAAGATAGGTATGTGAACAATGTATAAAAATTACACTTAGATGATAAACATAATGATAACCAAATCTGGAAGACACACCAAAACCCTACAAAGAAATCCAACAGCAAGCAGAGAACCCACACTCCTCAGCTAAGATCAGAGGGCCTGAGAAGGCCTTCGCCCCTCGCCCCCTCCCCCAGGCTCTCCTGGCCCTGGACACACACCAAACCAAAGGTTTCCAGGCCTGGGCATTCAAACCCTCCTCTCATGTCCCTCAAGGTGCTTCACAAAATGAATACACCCATCATTAAATCTATCTAAACAGTGGAATTTGGGGAAATTGAAACACAGCAGGCAATTAGAAGGGAGGGGTGGGGACCAGGGAAATCAAAGAACACTGGCAGGGAGTATGCTGGAGCACAGGCAAGTCGTGCCAAGCCCCTGACTCAAATTGCCCGCTGTTGGCTCTCCATTGCTCTTAGGATAAAGACCCCAAATCCCTCATGACGTGCAAACCCTGCGCGGCCTACTCTCCCACCACGCCCTGCACCTTCCACGCCCCAGCTAGGCCAGCCTCTGCTTCCCTGAATATGACTACAGCCTCTGAAACTGCTGCTGCCTGTCTGCAGTGCTCTGTCCCTGTCCCCACTCCCCATCACCCACCCAACTCCTATAGCTCAGGTGTCCCTCATCCTCGGGAAGTCTTTCCTGACCTCCCAGTCATCACGGAGCCCCCTTAATGGTGTCTGGCACCACGTCTCGCCTTCGTAACATGCATCGCATCAGTTCACGTTTCTTTGTGCTGTCGGATTAAGAGCTGTCTCCTCCAGTAAATACGAAGCTCCCAGAGGCCACCACGTGCTTTCCACTGACCAGCATCATCAACACGCGGCACAGTGCAGGCAGAGGGGAGGCCCTCACACAGCTGCCGAAGGACACACTGGACAGCTCTCTGGAAGGAGCTCACGGCACAGAGGGCTGACCAAGTCCCAACCTCGTGAAACACTACATTAGAATCAAGAGTGCTCCAGATCAACAGGACGCCTTTACTCGAAGTCCACGCAGTACTCAGGTGTTCAACCTCCATGCCCAGAGTTCAGCCCAACCCTACACATAAGCCTTCCGGAGGAGGCCATGCCCGCACGGAGGTGGTGTGCAGCAGTGCGCGGGGTCTCTCTCCAGAAAATGCTGAGATCTAGCCAAAAGCTACCACACCACTAGAAAAAGGCTATTTTGGGGGATCGAGCTGGTTGCTCTGTCCCCAGGAAATCCTTTGCAACCACAGGCTTTCCCATGTCCCAGGGAAAGAGCTGTATGAGGGCACTTGTTCCCTAGGCTGCTATAACAACTTACCACAAATGGGGTGGCTTACAAACACAGAAATTCCTTCTGTCACAGTCCTGGGGACCAGACATCTGAAATCAAGGTGCCCAAAGGGAGATGCTTCAAGGGAGATTCCTTTCTAGCCTATTCCAGCTTCTGGTGGCCCCAGGGGTCCCTGGCTTATGGCCACATCACTCCAATCTCTGTGGTCACAATGACTCAAGAAATAGTAGTTGATCTGGGACGATAATTTGTGACCTGTGATTTCGATGAATGCTATGTTTCCAAAGAGATGAAAAGGAAGGGGAGATAAAGGCACTCATAGCCTGGCTGTGTGGCTTAGTGGACTGAGTATTGTCCCATGAACCGAGAAGTCCCGGATAGATGCCCAGTCAGGGCACGTGCCCAGGTTGCGAGCTCGATCCCCAGCAGGGGGACTGCAGGAGGCAGCCGATCAATGTTTCTCTCTCACATTGATGTTTCTATCTCTCTCTCCCTTCCTCTCCCTTTAAAAAGTAGAAAACATACTTTAAGCACACACAGTTTTCCACTGAGAACGGACGATGGTTATACCTACTCGGAGAGTGAATACTGAGGAGCTGTGGTCAGGTCAGGGTCAGGGAAAATGGCACAGGAACATGTGAACGGGCCTTGGGCAGGTGGAGGCCTGAACACTGGCCCTATTGTACAAGCTCAGGAAGCTTAATTACTTTAGATATGTTCCTCAATTTGCTCGCTCCTTTTGGAAAGAATTGTCACAATATATATGGCAAGCTATAAAATAGTTCTACCCTTAGACCCAGGAATCTTCCTCTTCTAACTTCTTTCTACGGAAGCCATTAAATGAAAGGGGAAAGATATTTACTCCAATATTACCTATTTTAGAAAATTAAGAACTGAACTAACTCTATAAGGGCATAATTTCATAAAGTAGGGTACATTCATTTGATAGAAAAGGATGAACCCTTGGTCAGGTGGCTCAGTTGGTTGGAGCATCGTCCTATGAACCAAAGGTTGCAGATTCTGTTTGTAGGGTCAGGACACATACCTAGGTTGTGGGTTCGATCCCCAGTTGGGGCATATATGAGAGGTAACTGATAGATGTTTCTTTCTTACATTGATGTTTCTCTCTCTCTCTCTCAAAATAAATAATAAAACAAAAAAGAAAAAGATAAAGCCATTTAACACTGTTAATGTGAACAGCATACAGAAATATAAAAATTGCCTGATACCATCTAAAAGATTACAAAAGAGAATTACAATTAAAATGAATTTAAATTATGAAAAAATATTGGTGCAGGTTAACAAATCATGAAAGATGCTTAAAAGTTCAAAATATGTTCAAGACAAGAAGATTATGGGTGGTTGTTTTTCCCTTTTGAAATTGAGGTGTTCACTCTTAAAACTGTTTTTGCAACTGGAAAGAGAAAGTTAGCCAAAAGGCAACAAATTGAGGCCATCTAAGATGTCGTCTGTCACAGTGACACATGGGGATTGAAGACACTACAAAACCTGAAAGAAAATGTCAGGCTAAGGAGGGCCGTGAGATTATGCGAAGAGGGGATCGGAACATCTGGAGGGCCAAGGTCCTTGGAGCCAGACAGGCCTGGGCACCTGTTGGCAGAAAACGGCCTAATTACTAGTGCCTCAGCTATCTGATCTGCAAAACCAGAAAAACAAAGCCAACATTTCAGATCTGTGATAGGCTTTTGAAAAAAGATAGGTTATGCTATATTCTACAGGTAAAATATATGTTATGTTGTTATAGTTAATGAACTTAAGGCTATATTTTTGGAAGAGTACATGCAAAAGAGAAATAGAAAAAGTGTGTGTGTTTATGGGGGTGAAGATGGAAAAGAAGGCAAAGTATATTAGAAAGTATTACAAGTACATAAATTCATGCCCATAAATATATTACTATAATTACAAATTTAAAATGCTCACTGAGAGAAATAGACAATAAAAGACAAAAAAAATTCTATAATGTTAAGTTTAAATAGGAAACATCACTATGAACTTTTTATTTTTTTTTAAGTATATTTCCCAGCTCTTTCTACTGAAAAGTCTGAGAAGCAGCAACACCTTAGTAACCATAAGCCAGTGCTTGATTCTTTGTTTCTAAGCACCACTCCCAATTTTAAAGAATCAGGGCTTCTTAGATAAAAGTGATTTTCAGGTCCAAGGCAGGAAAAATCCAAGGTGAGCCCAGAACATCTTATTTGCCAAAAGCAAGGAGCACTAAAAAGGCTAAGCGGCCAGCGGCCAGCTTGAAGGGACACCCACTGACCACAATGGGACAATTTTAGCATCTAAGGGAATAACACTAACAGATCATAATTCTCTGAATTTAAAATAAACAAATCCATGAATTGTACTGATATAAAAGGTGAAGAGAGAAAGAAAAGGTAATGGAGGTAAGAAAACTTTTCTTTATCAAAGAATAGCCAATAATAAAGATAGGATTTTTAAAAATCACCATCTTCAAACCCTAGTGTAATAACTGTTTCAGGAAAGGATCATCATGGATGTTAAAACTATTGGGTGACAGGCTGCTATGAGACAGGACAACCACACCTCCTCAGTGTTCTATCTACTAGTTACAAAACAAAAATGGCCCCCCGTACGATGGAAATATGGATACCACCTTAAGCAACTGGTCAAATTCATCATCATCAATCTGGGACAGCATGCCTCCTGAGAAGATACAACAGGTAGTACAGAATCTCTCCTAGCCTGCACCCCAAAGCTTGACATGAATCCAGGCAGGCATGAAAAAAGAATCAGACAAGTCCAGAATGTGGGACCTTTGACAAAATCACTGAGCCGGGATTTTAAGTCAGTATCATGAGAAAACAGTAAGAGGCAAGGGTCTGTTCTAGGTTCAAAGAGACATGACAACAAAATGAATATAAAAACCTTGACTTGCCCTGCCCTGAGAGGTCTGGCTCAGTGGGTAGAGCACCAGCCTGCGGACTGAAGGGTCATGGGTTCGATTCCTGGTCAAGGCCATGTACCTGAGTTACAGGTTTGATCCCAGGCTGGTCAGGGTCATGCAGGAAGCACCCAATCAATGTGTCTCTCTCACATGGATGTCTGTCTGTCTGTCTGTCTGTCTGTCTGTCTCTCTCTCTCTCTCTCTCTCTCTCTCTCCCCCTCTCTCCTTCCCTCACTTCCTCCCTTCTTCCCTCCCTCTCTCCCTTCCTCCCTCCCTCCCTTGACTGGATCCTGGATTTAAAAAAAGGGAGAGATGCCCTGGCCGGTTTGGCTCAGCGGTTAGAGCGTCGGCCTGCGGTCCGGAGAGACCCGGGTTCGGTTCCCGCTGAGGGCACGTACTTCGGTTGCAGTTTGTCCCCGGCCCTGGTTGGTCATGTGGTGGCAGCCACTCGATGTGTCCCTTTCACATCAATGTTTCTCTCTCTCTATCTCTTCCTCTCTCTCCCTCCCACTCTATCTGTACAAAAAATGGAAAAATGTCCTCGGGTGAGGAAAAAATAAGTAAATAAATAAAAAAAGGGAGAGGAGGCATTTGAGATGGGAGGTGCAGAGAGATCTGGTATATTTGAATATAAGCTGGATATTAGCTGTTCTTGACATGATTGTTAATTCTCTAAGGATGATAATGGTGTGGTGGTTATGTAGGAGAATGTTCTTATTCTTAGAAGACAAATGCTGAAGTCTCCTGACGTCTGCAATTTACAGTTAAGTGATCCGGCCAAAAACAGAACTTGTGTGTGTGCATGTTTGTGTAAAAAGTGTGACTGTCAAAGGAGAGAACAAGGTGGGAAATGTTAACAACTAGTCAATCTAGATGAAGGGCATATACTAGGTGTTCACTGCATTCTCCTTCTACCTGTTCTGTAGTTTAAACTATCAAGTAAGAAAAGAAATTGATCTTGATCACTGAGTTCAATCAGTTAAGTTGCATATGTTGGTCACCCTTCCTCTGAATCATGAGCATAGAGCGTGGAAAGAAATCAAATTTCCTCAACAAAAAATGTTTGCCAGGATAAATCTATGTCCTATCTAGCTTTTGTTTCGCCGGACTAGTATGAAATATATCTCAGCCTCTCCCCGCACCACCCAGAGAGACTCTATGAGGGAACGAAGGCTTCTCATACATGGCATTTTCCGACCAAGCAAAGACCCCACCTTCGGGTGGGGACAGAAAACGGAAGGAACACAGATAACTGCTGCTCAGACAGAGAGAAAAGGCATGACCCAGCAAGCTCCCAGTATGGCAGGAAGTACACCTGTGCGTTTCCTCCTCACTCCCTTCCACTCTGCAAGACTCCCATGTCAGGAGAGGTTATTTCCACGAGAGATGGGACAACACGTAGGAAACTAAGAAAAGGGAAGTGCTAGGAAGAACTGAGAGCATTCACAAGACATCAAGAGATTTCACTGTGGCTATATCTCCAGCCAATGCATGTGGGGAAATCACACCCGTGACGATGCGGACAGCACAGAGCGCGAGAGAGCCACCGCAGACTGGCAGGTGACTGCGGTCTGTCAGAGGGGCTGGGTGCTGGCGAGCACAAGGGCAGAAGGCTGGGCCTACCACAGCCTATATAGAGAAGCCGGTTCCTGCAGATTATACTTGGCTGTTTGGGGACAGTAGGGTTCGTATTTGCAAGAGTTGGGAGCCCAAAATTCTGCACTTTGTGAAAAAAGCCAAATGCTACCTCATACAGCTTAGGAAATACTCATTTTTAAAATGTAAACAGAGAAGACTGGCAGAAAAAAACAATCCACAGGCATTTTGCCAAGTGTCCTATTTGATTTTGGACGGCTCAGTGTTTTTCTTCCAACTTGGTTAGAATGCTCTTCATGGGGACGTGGAATCATATTATTCTGTCTGTTGCTAGTAGCATTTAATCACATGTTTGATTTAAAAGTTATTGGAACAAAGGGAAATATTATAGAAAAGCTATGTTGTTAGAGCTATGTTTTATATTTACTCATAATTTTTATAGTTGCTTTGAAAAATACCAACATAAATACAAACACTCTGGTATATCTTCATACCACTCATCAACTATAACAGTTCTGTGGAAGTATAAATAGTTGCGTAAACTGTATAAAAAAATACACATATAACATCCCCAACTGTGATACAAACACTGAAGGAAATAGTAAAGTTATTATTTCTAAAATAATGCATTAATTATAATAGGTAGAGAAAATGCTCTTAAGACATGGCAAGTGCATACAGTGACTTCGTAATCATTAAAGCAATGGAAAGCTCTTTCAAACAAAAATATCAAATGAGATGACTGAAAATAAACATACCCATCTTTGGTTTGATCCACCACACCACTTACAAGTTCCACGGTCTTTGGATTAGGCTGGCTTTCTCCAAAAATGTTCAAGTATCGAGTGACAAAGTCACTGGGAGACATGAAAAATTCACCATTTTTTTCGATGCTTGCATACTGTTCAAAGAGAGAGAGGAGAGATACTTCATTCTCAAAAGCATACAACCATGAGGTTAATATGTGAAAAAGCTGAATAGATTCAAAGGATAAAATATCAGATATGATAATATTCTCTTCACAAAGACAGTTATTTTCCATCACTTTGAAGAAGAAGCATAAGTTTGCCAAGTTTTATGTTTATACCCGTGGTTCTCAACTGGGGGAAGCTTAGCCCGATCGCCCAGCTTACGAACATCAATGTCGCCTAGTAGCCGAGTACAACTGGCCTTCTCCATATGTTACCTGCATTTCTGGGGTGAGTTCTCCAGTTTGGAGTTTCCTCCATTTGTTTATTTTCCCCCACAGGGGACAC
This sequence comes from Molossus molossus, assembly GCF_014108415.1. Taxonomy (NCBI): domain Eukaryota; kingdom Metazoa; phylum Chordata; class Mammalia; order Chiroptera; family Molossidae; genus Molossus; species Molossus molossus. The sequence goes on along the minus strand of NW_023425401.1, from coordinate 31,233,321 downwards.
CTGGCAGTGTCTGATGACAATTTCGACTGTCACGACTTGGGGAGAGGGATGCTACTGGCATCCAGGTGGTAGAGGAGAGGGGTCCTGTACCATGTACAGGATGACCCCCTACAGCACAGTAACCCAGCCCACAATATCAACGGTGCTGAGGTTGAGAAACTCGGTTCACAAAAATTTGGAAAGACAAACCTATGTCTTGTTCTTTCGCAAGAACATAGAGCTTTTGTTAAAGGTAGGATTAATGCTAAAGCCATGAGTACAACCCAATTCTTTATCCCGTTTCTGCTTCAAGGGCATCGATGATGCAAGGAAGAAGGACAAACAGGCTGAGCTGGAAAAGAGACTGTTAACTGCACGGCTTCCTGCGGGATCTTAGGGAAGTGCGTACGCAATGCTGCTCAGTACTGTCCTCTTCCTTCTAGAGAGAAGCGGTCAGTAAGAATTAGGTGGCGTGTGATGCTTTTCCACCTCGTTCCCCAGGTCTGGCCTTTAGTGTGACACATTCCAGTTCATGGAAGTGGGACCTGCTCATTCCTGCGCCACGGAGGCCCAGGTGCTGTGGGAAACACGGAGAGACAGCCTGAGGATCGGATGTTATCCTTACGGAGCAGGAAAGGGCCTCTTGATCCTGGGACAGAGCAAAGATTTGGGGGAACACGGCAGATGGGGTGAGGACCATGAGCTACACAAAGAACAGGGATAGATGGGTGACAGGAACCATACTGGTGGCCACAGAGACAGGGGGGCACAATGAAGTGAGGTTCAATGATATCATTTTTTGCGTCCTCTGTAACCGCAGAGGAATGAAGCCCAATTAAAATTGTTTTAAAAAGTCACTTGTTATCTCTGCCTTGTACTTCCAAAGCTCCTGCTTAGATACTCAGTAACAAGCTTGGGAGTCCCTTGGGCCCAGGCTGCATGCAGCCTGCTTCTGCCTCATGCCACCACCTGTGTGACCCCAGGTAAGTAGTTTTCTAGGCCTTTGGCTCCTTACCTACAACATGGGAATGAGAGCATTACCAGCTTCACAAGTTTGATTCTAGAAATAAATGAATAATCATGGAACAGACTTAGCACAATGCTCTATATACATGAAGCAACTTATAAATGTCAGAAGAAGAAAGAAAAAGCTCAAAGATGGCCCAATAATCCTACTACCCTTCGGTTAGATTTAAATGTAGGTTTTTGGAAATGTAGGAGAATTCCACTTTGATTTTCCTAACTGAAGCAAATAGAAAGGAAATGTCACTGCTAATTACAGCAACACTATGATTCAAATTACACCTATATGTTTGTGTAGAGTGGTGAATAAATTAATTTATTTAAAAATACAATTTAACGCCTTTCCCACCAGTAGGCATTGAGATTATCCCCAGTTTGGGGTATTTTTAAATAAAGCTAAGGTAATCAGCCTTGCATATAACATTTGTCCAAACTCCTGGCAATTTTCGAAGGTGGGACTCCCGGAAGAGGAACTGCGGAGTCAAAGGAGAGGAACTTCAAGGCTCTTGATACTTATTATCACCCTGCTCTTCAGAAATACGTTTCCCTGAACAGTGTGCAAACACACCCTTCCCCACTCGATCTAGCACACTCGCTGCCATACTTTTCCAATTTGACATTTTCATAGAATTGAGTCTGTAGGTTTTTTTTCTCCTCTGCAATTTCTTCATTACTTCTAAGTTTAGAAACTAGTCCTTCCTCATCTCAAAGCTAAAGATTCACAAACATATTCTCTTAGCTTTTTTTAAAGTAGGTTTATCATTTACCTTTAAGTTTCAATATGTTGGTACTTTTTTTTTTTTTTTTTTTTGGTATGTGGCTGGAGGTAAGGATCCTCCAACATTAGCTTTTCCACTTAGTCTCTTGGTTGTTCCAGGGCATCTTTAAAATGTTATTTAATCCTTCTTTGGAAATAGATTTTACAAGTGAGCCAAGCCTCTCTCCTTAACAATTTTTGGAAGTTTTTATACAATTAAACATATATGTATGAAACGGGAAGGCTTTTCGGATTCCTTGCACAACCCTATATACTATTAAAGGTGAAGATTAATTTTGTGTCAACCAGACTGGCCAAGGGAAGCCCAGATTACACACTATTTCTGGGTGTGGTGGTGACAGTGTTCCTGGATGACATATGCATCTCAGTCTGTGGACTCAGTAGGAGAATGCATTCCCCAGTATTGGGTGGGCATCATCCAATCCACTGAGGGCTTAATAGAAAAAAAGGTGGGAGATGGAAGACATTGCTTCCTTTTTTCCTGACCCATTGTTTGAGCTGGGACATATCTCTCTGGCCCTCAGACTGAGATTTATGTCATCAGCATCCCCGGTTCTCAGGCCTTCGGACTTGAATAAATTATATCACCAGTTTTCCTGGGTATCCAGCTTGTAGACATCATGGGACTTCCCAGCCTCTATAATGGATGGTGTGAGCCAGTTCCTCATAATAAGGATGGATGGATGGATGAATGAATGGATGGATGGACGGATGGATGGACGGATGGACGGACAGATGGATGAATACAGCTAGAGATGAAGACATCTCCTACTGGGATCACAAGTTACTTCTTTATAAACATCTGCTTTTAAAATTTTCAATAAATATAAACTCTTTTGTCATAAGAAAAGTTTTTCAAAAAAGGAATTAACTATTTTTTCAATTTTGCCTACAAAAATGTTTAAAATACATATTACACTTTTGTTAACAGAGAATAATTATAAAAACCCCAGTGCACGTCACTAGATATTACTACTGCAATTTGTAATGTGGTCTATTTCCCTTGTCCAGTCCCTTTACCCAGTCTTCCCACCTTTAAACTCTTACTCCACAGGGATTCAGCTATTTCTGGCTGTACACTCCTAAACAGTGCACATGAGCTAATGTGTTGCTCTCCCTTGAGCTGATGTTTTCCTCCTTGGTTTCCCCTTCTTATTAGTGGCAACCTCCCTGCACGCAGGCTATGCACCCAGTGGTCATATTTAACCTCTGCTCTCTCCCATCCATCATGCAAGATCAGTCATTTTCATCTACCAGTCCTTCCAAATGTCTCACTTGCCCGTTCTCCATTCCCCCTGCTGCCACAACCCTCAAGTTATTGGGGCCTCATACCTTATACCCGAGGCTGCCTAACTCATGGCCTCGCTGCACCAATAAGATCTCAAATCCATCTTCCTATATGATGAGATTACTCAGAAAACCTTCAATGGCTTTCTCCTGTTTCGCAGAACTGCCAAACTCCCAATTATCTTTCTAATTTTGTCACCCACACCCTGTAATAATTGGCAGAATCTTTGGCATAGATTTCAATTTAAATAAACGTTTGAAGAATGAACAAGAACCTTTAACCTCGAGAAGCTCTTTGCTCCCAAACCCATCTCCAGGTTCCCTCAAATGTGCTCCTCTTCCCCAGTACACCCTCGCTGCTCTCCTCTGTGCCTCTCCGGCTCCCACTCGTCCCTGAGGCTCCTCACAGTCCAACTCCGAGGAGCCTTCTACGACCATTCCCCGCTCCCTCCTTCCACTTCCTGTGGCATGGGCCTCGAGCACACATGGGACCCCTGCCTATGCTAACTTGCAATTCTTTTTTACCTGCTCTCTGCCTGTCAATCTGGTCTCCTGTATAAAATCTGAACTGTAAGACACTGCTGATCCCCATTTTGCATGTCCCACTCACCACAAAGTTTCATGGTGTTTCATTTAAACTGTAGGCACTCAATACACATCTGTTTAAATTAACATGAAAACAGCATCAAAAGTGTTAGGCAGACAAATAAAATGCATGTCAACATTTAGGTTAGAAGCAAAACTGACCACACCTAGACTTCAATTTCCACATCCAGATAAAACATTGGCCACCACTTATCTTAAAGACAGCCTGCGTAACAAAGTTCTATGCCTTAGACTAGAAATGTCTTACACCAAGTCCTGCCCTACTTACCACTGCCCAAGACCCTGTGCTCCAGGGCACCCCACACACCTGGTGCTCATAGCTCCTTGCTGTGTACATGCTGTTCCCTGGAATGTTCTTCCTTTGCCCCAGGATCCTCCTCTACCTTCTCCATTCAATAAGTCAACGCCTACTCATCTTCAAGTGCAGCTCAAACACCACCACCTCCCTGTCACTTTAATGTCTCTCTCTAGGAAGATGTAATTAGGCCCTCATCATCTGCCTGCTAATTAATGCTATATCATGCTTCTCAACCATGTTATAGCTTTTTCTTTTTACACTTAAACACACAAAGCGAGATAGTTAAGGGCAAAAGCCATGCTTATACATCTTTATAAACCCCCACCTCACACAGTACTTACATACAGTAAACACCTTCAAAAATAAAAAATAAAAGTAGAAATTATTTTAACTCAAAAACAAACTAAGCCAGTACTAGCCCCTTTTAGTCCTCCGGGACCCTTCTCTCCTTATCTGCCTCAGTTCCACGCTCTCTCATCACAGCTCCCTGCTACCAGCACATCTGGTCCAAAGGGCACCATAAAGCTTCTCTCCACCTACCCCAAGCTACAGAGGAACCTCTAACTAGTTTAACAGAGAGAAGGCTGGGATATTTATTAGGAAGAAAAGTCAGAAAAACGGCAAAATCGTCAGGTTTAGAGTGCTTATAGCTGATCCATAATTAACGACAAGCCCAGCATGGCACAGTCCCCAGGGTGCCTCGCTCCTATTCTTCCACCACAACACCGTCTGCGGTGGATGCTAAACAAGAGCCTCGGCATGCTGAGCCAAGGGTTTGTGTCAGTACCACACTATCCAGACCTGATGAGATCACGCGAACCTTTGCCAGATCCACAATCCCTTCCAGAAACTGCTGACCGCTGGTTTCTTTAGGGATGGTTCCCCCCACCTCATCCCGTGGAACACTAAGTCAGGCTGAGCACTCACTCCAAAGCCAGGCCATCCTAGCCACCCCCAGGGAGGTCAGACAGCCCTTTCCACCCCAGCCCACAGGCCCACTTACACAGAAACCCCACAGGTGGAACTCCAGAACCCTGCAAAGAATTCCTACCCTGCCACGGTCTACCTGACCAGTCTGATTGGTCTCCAGTATAAGCTTGTCTGCTACTGAGATACTGCATCTGGAAAGAACATGTTGTTCCAAGCAGGACCTTAACCTCACCTCACCAGCTGCCACGTGGCCTCAAAAGGTAGACACAGATTTTCCCTGGAGCCTCTCCCCTGCACTAAGCCAAAGACCAGTAACCGTCTAAGATGCACCATCTACTGAGACACTCTAAGTTATTCCCCTTTCCTGTCAAAGGGATGCCCACAACTGCTGCTGGTTTAGAAAATGGAAATATGTAACAGATAGGTTTTCAGTTCAGGGAATGATCGTGATTCTGCCGGCTCGTGAATGAACTGTATCCCTTTCTCTAGGCTCTTTGGCAGCCTTTTCATGTACTCTTCTGCAAGTGGTCTTCCAGAATTACATCATCAGAGTCTTAAAATAAAGACCTTAAATACACATACTACAGATATCTGCAGTTCTCTCGTACATACCTCATCCCAATCATGGTGGGCCCCAAGTGCATAGTGGCAGACACTAGTCTGGGAAAGAGACACAGCATTTCTGTTTTCTGGACTTTCAGTATCCAGAATCATTTTCCACCTTGGAATCTACACTGCATTGACCTTTTCGGTCCAACAACAAATTTATGAAAGAGCTCTGCTTTCTTATATATAATCCAAACCTCCCTACAAATATAACCTTTTTTTCTCCTCCCCCGAAAACTGCTCATATTTTAAACCATTTGCTTTGGAGACTTTGTCTCTCTGTGTTTGAATTATTTAATTTTAAGCATTTACTGAATCAATGTCTAATGCAAATCAGGTGCTGGACACTGTCACAAAGGTTTTTTCATTCAATCTTTACAATTTTTGTAACTTATAATGAAAATGTTCACAAGGTAGAGAGAATAGTATAGTAAACCCAATACTGTGTTTCCCAATTTCAAGAATTATCATCATGCCCCGCCAGTATGGTTCAGTGGCTGAGCGTCGACCCATGCACCAAGAGATCGCTGATTCGATTCCCGGTCAGGGCACATGCCCTGGTTGTAGGCCGGGTCCCCAGTGGGGGGCATGTAGGAGGCGGCCAGTCAATGTTCTCTCTCATCGATGTTTATATATCTCTCTCCCTCTCCCTTCCTCTCTCTGAAATCAATAAAGAAAAAAAAAATTTTTTTTAATTAATTAAAAAAAATTATCATCATACTGCCCACTCATTTTTCCTACCCCACCAAAACTGGATATTTAAGAGCAAATCTCAGACATCATAATCTCATCTGTAAATACTTTAGTGTGTATCTCTAAGAGAAAAAGACTATGGTTCCCATAATCTGAATCTCATTACCCAGCCTAAAAATTAATTAATAAACAAATACTCAGTATCAACCCCACCAGTGTCCAAATTCCCTAATTTCTCAATTTTTTTTAATGGTAACACATGTTGATGAAGAAAGTGATACATATAAAAGTATTAACGTTCAAAGTCATGTATTCTCAGTACACAGTAGAACAGCAAGTTTCTCCTTCAAAGCCTTGGTTCTCTAGATACAGCACAGTTGCCTTTTGCTGTGTTTAAAAAAGGGATACATATATACTTTTAAATTATCTTTATAAAAGTGGCCTTTCTTTCTTGAGTACTTTGATTTTACTTGAATAACATTAAAAATGGTTCAGTGTTGGGAACCTGAGGTAGACTTTTTATTAGAGTATTAATTATTCATTGCTCAATATTACAAACTAGGCAAAACTAGAAGAAACTAAGGAAATAAACTTGTATGGTGTCTGTTGTGATCTCATATCTGTTTTTACGCATACTGAGGCCTCCGTACCAGGCAGTACAGTTGTAATAAAATAATGATGATGATGATGATGATGATGATGATGATGATAATGGGCTTTTACCAAGGAGACACAAAGAAAGCCAGCCCCCTCTGGATGAATGAAGTATTACTAAAATGTTTGCAAAGAACTTGAAACTTCTTAAGAGAAAAAGCCTTACCATTAAACCACACAAGTCAATCCTTGACGGGTAAATGGGTTGTGAGACTAAGTCCCCCAGAAACCCCTTTTCAATACCTGACACCATGTGAGATAAAAGAAATGAAAATGTAAACCATGTTGCCATCACAATTACCAACAACTTTCTGACACATTTTTGAAAAACAGATGTAATTGTAAAAGATCTCTTTTATAAGTCTTAAGTAAAGATACTTTTGGGGAATCTTAAAAAATGTAACAATGAAATAAAGAGCTGCTTGAAAATAAACTTTAAAAGTTATAGAACACAAATCAAACAAGAAACAAAATAGATTCCTTTATACTGACCTTCAAAAATATTGTTCTAAGCTCAGCTGGATCTGCTCTCTTGGTTAAAGCCACCTATAAATAAACATAAAAATGTTTATATTATTAGAACAAAGCTGAGAAATCAAGCTAGCAACTGAAAGAAAATAAACTCCAGGTCAGAAATTAGTGGATTTCATTTTTGTACTTAAAGCAGTAAAGTCCCCCAGTACCAAAACTACTCCCTGAATTTTAAATTAGACTCCCTAAACTGGTAAAGCTTCTACTATGTAGTGTTTAATGTATACCTTTTTTTTACCCCAAAAAAGAAAGTTAAAACAAACTTTTAATCATCTTGCATTTTAAAACTACACTCCAGAGTAACCCACACCCTTTCTTAAGGGAATATTAAATATTAAAGCACAATTAGTTTGTTAACTATGCAAGATAGTTCATGAAGAAGTTAGTGAAAAAGGGAAATCATATTAACAAGCAGAAGGGAATTACTTCCCACAGTCCACCATGAAGAGGTGTGAATGCCAGCTATCTGGACATGCCGAGCAAAGTCTCCTCCTCTCCTGGACTTTTCATTTAAGGAGACAAAGGTGCCCTGGACAGTTTAGCTCAGCGGTCAGAGCGCCAGCCATTGGACCAAAGGGTTGCAGGTTTGATCCCCAACCCTGAGGAAAACAATCAATGTGTCGCACATCATTGTTTCTTTTTCTCTCCCTCCCTCCTACTCTCTCTCTTAAAAAAAAAAAAAAAGGCCCTGGCCGGTTTGGCTCAGCAGTTAGAGTGTCGGCCTGCGGTCCCGAGAGACCCGGGTTCGGTTCCCGCTAAGGGCACGTACCTTGGTTGCAGTTTGTCCCCGGCCCTGGTTGGTCGTGCGGGTGGCAGTCACTCGATGTGTCCCTTTCACATCGATGTTTCTCTCTCTCTCTCTTCCTCTCTCTCCCTCCCACTCTATCTGAACAAAAAATGGAAAAATGTCCTCAGGAGAGGATTAAAAAAAAAAAAGTGCCCTGGCCGGTTTGGCTCAGCGGCTCTGCAGACCAATGAGTTGCGGGATCGAATCCAGTCAAGGGCAGGTACCTCAGTTGAGATTCGTCCCCAGCCCTGGTCAAGTCGTGCAGGAGGCAGCCAGTAGATGTGTTCCTTTCACATCAATGCCCCCCTCCCACTCTATCTGAACAAAAGTGGAAAAATGTCCTCAGGTGAGGATAAAACTAAATAAATAAATAATTTTTAAAACATCAATGAATTAACAAAAAAAAGACAAAGGTCTCTAAAGGTATGACTACTATTCTCCACTTTCTAGAAATACAAGGGGCTACAGCTACTTTTCAAGAGCAAATCTGTCACGATTAGCTCAGAATAGGTGTTGTGCTTAATGCTCCAGCCCAGAAAGTCCAAAAACATCACTGGGTAAAAAGCAAGACAAACTTGAACATGGCTGCCCCAGGCCAACACAAAAGAGTCCTTATGTGGAACCAAACAGTGGGCTTATTCAGCATCCCATCACCCAGTCCTGCTGGCAAAACCATCCTGAGACTGAATTCTCACCAAGCACAGCGTCACCCCATGATACAGCCAAGGAGGGGTTCCTGGCACCACCCCAATTACTGGAGCCATGGCACTATCCACAGGGAGATTTATGCAAATTGTTCTAAATCCCTTCTGTGTGTTTGCAAAGACTCTTCTGAGATCTTTGGACAATGGGTTCTCTGTCTCTCAGTATGTAACTGCCTGAGCTCCTTTGCCCACCACTGTCAGGAATAATTTTATTAACTAATCACTGGAAAGGGAGAGGTACTCTTTCGAAATCAGTGGTTGGTCACCTTCTTTCCCAAAGCAAGACTGATAACTCTTTTAATTCCAGCTGAGTACTTGTAACCACCAGTGCTATTTTTATCCACAAGAGTTTGTGATCGTTTAAAAATCCTGAATTAGTTAGTGTTCTTTGCTGTTCAATTAAGGAGGAAAAAAAACAGCAACTGCTAACCAGCCTCAGCTTGATGGCAGTGCTGACCTCAAGGCTGCTGGAGAAGAGTCCCTCCTTCCGGATCTGGTCTGAGATGGGGGGATGGAACAAACAGAGGGAGAAGCTGGGACAGCATAAAAATACCACCATCCTCGCCGGCCAAGAGCAGAGAACCTCTCTCCGGGTTCCACATCGCAAGACAGCCCATAGGTAACATTTGTTAAAAGGCATACGGTGACCCTAGGTACTTAGTTGGTTTTCCTTTTAGAAGCAAAGGAAAGGTTTCCACAAAGTGAGCTATTCTTGCTCTGTCTGAACACCTCATGCTTTACAATCGAATTAATTTGCTATGCCCTGAAGCCTTCCCTGGGTGATGCCTTTCAGAGTTCCTCCTGCCCTAAATTCCCACAGCACTCTTTCCTCATTGACCCCCAAATTCACATGCAGTGCTCACCGCCAGGACTATACACTTCTGTGACAGAAAGAAGCTAAGCTTTCAGTTTGTAACTCTCCCAGAGTCTTGGACACAGGAGAGAACAATCCATACAGTGACTCAACACTTACAAGGCAAGTCACCTAATGTGTATAGAACACTTGACAGTTTTCAAACCATGACTATCAACTCACTGGATCCTCACAGCAAACCTGAGACTCAGAGCCTATTATTATCCTTTTTTTTTTGCAGAAAGAAAAACCAAGACTCAGAAAGGGTCAAATATTTTCCCCCAAGTCAGATTAAGTACCAATTTGCACTTACATTTCTAAGTGTTTGAAATTAGATCCCAAATCTTCCATTTCTGATGGCTGGTCTTTGCACTGATCCACATTACATAGTATATGCCTAGAAATCAGGAATCTCCCAGTTTCTCCCAACACCACCAGTGTGTGTGTCCATCCAGTGCTGTGCTTAAGAACAAGGCTTTAGCCCTGGCAGGTTTGGCTCAGTGGTTAGAGCACCAACCTGCGGTCCAGAGAGGCCCGGGTTCGGTTCCCGCTAAGGGAATGTACCTCGGTTGCAGTTTGTCCGCGGCCCTGGTTGGGTTGTGCGGGTGGCAGCCACTCTATGTGTACCTTTCACATCAATGTTCCTCTCCCACTGTCTCCCTCCCACTCTATCTGAACAAAAAATGGAAAAATGTCCTTGGGTGAGGATAAAAAAAAAGAACAAGGCTTTAGTGCCAGACCACCCTCGACAGGGGAGCAGGCTTGATCTCCAAACTCACCAGCTGTGTGACCTTGAACGACTTCCCTGACCTCTCAGCCTCACTTTCCTCGCCTATAAAGTAGGAAGTCCTGGAGGGTTAGAGGGCTGATAGGAGACAATCACATAAAGTGCTTTGCACCAAAAGCCCCCAACAGTTAACATACTCAAAAAATTGTTTATAACACTTGTATTATTTATTCAAATAATACCACGCTTGCTCTTAAAACTATCTAAATCAGTGGTTCTCAACCTTCCTACTGCCGCAACCCTTTAATACAGTTCCTCATGTTGTGGTGACCCCCAACCATAAACTTATTTTCATTGCTACTTCATAACTGTAATTTTGCTATTGTTATGAATCACCATCAGAAATAATGTGTTTTCCAATGGTCTTAGGCGACCCCTGTGAAAGGGTCGTTCGACCCCCAAAGGGGTCACGACCCACAGGTTGAGAACCACTGATCTAAATGATGACTAACCTGGCTCATAACTTGAGAAGGGAGAGAGAAATCAGGAGGAGAGAGGTGAAAACAATTCATGGGTCTTCAACATCATCCACCAAGGCTCTAAACGAACATCTGAGTTCTTCTGAACTCATCATTTCATCTGTTATCCTGTCCCCATCAATAGCTACTTCTTGAAAACAGACCCAGAGTCCCAGGGACCGCACACAGTTCATGATCACTATGGAATTCCCCTGAGGTCCACTGATATGTGTACTAAGTCCCGGGCACATTCTACTGAAGCACAGATAACTACGGTTCAATAAGGAATGGATTCAGAAAAATTGCCAGCAGCCTCCTGGGCCTCACCTCTGCAAAAAATTCTGTGTCTTCTTGTTTCAGTGTCATCTTCAGTGAAGAACACTTACATGGCTTCACTGAAGACAACATAAAATTACAGTCAGAAGTGCCAGGGTTCTGAAAGTGTACTGAGATGGATTGTACCTGGGGGCAAAACCAACACCCAGGGAGTTCTAGGAGCTGGAAGAGGGGCCACAGGCAGACAGCCTTCCTTTTCAAGCCAGCTCAGAACAGCCGCTCAGCATGCACGTCACCTGACAAGCTTTAGTTCACGGGGCTTTAGAAGATTCGGTAAACTTTAGACTGTTTTCGGAAGACTGACCTCCATTGTTATGCATAATATTTATAACTACTAGTCTTAAAATCTAACTGGCTGATTTTATCATTATCCTTCTTAATTTTACATTATAAGAATAGATTCCACCATTAAAACACAAATTTTATATCAAGAGTTTTAAATAAAATAACTGGTTTTCAAACAAGGAAAAGGGTTCTTGTCAGATGTCCATGAAATATTACTATTTGTTACTTAAATCAAATGAATAGAAAATTCTATCCTGAAGCAGGTAACCTTTACATCAAGTCAAGCTTAAGGGGAAAAGGAGGGGGAATCATGATTGGAAAAACTATGCATTATATGTTTTTTCTATAAATTGAGAGCAGTTTCCTTTTATTGAACTTTAGTATGGAATTTCAGGTCAATTCCATGAACCTATGTTCTATAGGGCAAAATGTGAGGATTACCGAATAAGTGAAATTTCTGACAACACAAACATTAGATACAATAATTTAAATAGTTTATAAATGGCATTTGTGAAACACACCAGCTAGGTTCATTGGACTGGTTTTAAAAAGAGGATACTGGAGCCTGGCCAGTGTGGCTCAGTGGTTGAGCATCAACCCATGCACCAAGAGGTCACCAGTTCGATTCCTAATCAGGGCACATGCCCAGGTTGTGGGCCCGATACCCAGTGGGGGACATGCAGGAGGCAGCTTATCGATGGTCTCCCTTATCAATGTTTCTCTCTCTCCCCTTCCCTTCCTCTCTGTCTAAAATTCAATAAAGAAAAAAAATTCAAAAAAAAAATGAGGGTACTGGAAAGCACGGCAAAGAGAACTAGAAAGATATCTTTCAGAACAAATAAATTTGCTCTCATTTTAATATGAATTACCGCAGCCAAAAACAGGAGGTCACCAGGAAAGATTTTTCTACATGTAGGAATATTTTTAAAACTGGCATTATCACACTGGAATCGAGCCACAGTGGCAGGCTCATTACTTTAATACATCACAATGGTACCGACTGTGTACTCAAAACAACTGCTAGGTCTAACAGAGGCTGGTGGTAAGAACACAGAAAAACCTACATAAGAGGGATAACAATTTGAAGACAAAAATGTAAAGAAAAGCTTCTTCTTTTTTTTTTTTTTTTTTTTTAATCCTCACCCGAGGACATTTTTCCATTTTTTGTTCAGATAGAGTAGGAGGGAGGGAGAGGAAGAGAGAGAGAGAGAGAGAGAGAGAAACATCAACGTGAAAGGGACACATCGAGTGGCTGCCACCCGCACGACCAACCAGGGCCGGGGACAAACTGCAACCGAGGTACGTGCCCTTAGCGGGAACCGAACCTGGGTCTCTCTGGACCACAAGCTGATGCTCTAACCGCTGAGCCAAACTGGTCAGGGCTAGACCAGCTTCTTACACCACACACAAGAATAAACTCAAAATGGCTTTAAGATTTAAATGTTTGACTCAAAACCATAAAATCCTAGAAGAAAAAAACACAGGCAGTAAAATCTCTGACATTTCCCATAGCAATATTTTTTTCTGACGCATCTCCTAAGGGAAACAAATGAAAAAATAAACAAATGGGACTACATCAAAGTAAAGAATTTTTGCACAGCAAAGGAAACCATCAACAAAATGAAAGGACAATCCACTGAATGGAAGAACATATTCATTGATACATCTGATATGGGGTTAATCCAAAATTTATAAAACTCAACATAAAAAAACAAAACAAACAAACCCAAACAATCCAATTAAAAAATGAGCAAAGAACCTGAATAGACACTTCTCCAAAGAGGACATACAGTTAGCCAACAGACACTGAGCAAAGATGCTCAATGCACGGGTGACATGCTCAGTGTCACTAATCATCAGAGAAATGCAAATTAAAACCACAATGAGCTATCACTTCACACCTGTCAGAATGGCTATCATCAATAAAACAACAAACAACAAGTGTTGGCAAAGATGTGGAGAAAGGGGAACACTTGGACACTGTTGGTGGGAATGCAGATTGGTACAACCACTGTGGAAAGAGGTATGGAGTTACCTCAAAGAATTAAAAATGGAACTGCCTTATGACCCAGTGATTCCACTTCTAGGAATTTATCTGAAGAAACCTAAACGCTAATTTGAAAGAATATATGCACCCTTGGTCACAGCAGCATTATTTATAATAACCAAAATTTGGAAGTAGTCCAAGTGTTCATCAGTAGATGAGTGGATAAAACAGTTATGGTACATTTACATGATGGAATACTACACAGTGATAAAAAAGAAGAAAGTTTTCCCTTTGCAACAACATGGGTGGACCTGGAGAACATTATGCTAAGTGAAATAAGCCAATCAGAGAAAGACAAGTACCATACAATTTCACTCATTTGTAGAATCTAATGAACAAACTGAACAAGCAAAACAGAGATAAACTCATAGACAGACAGCAGGCTGATAGCTCTCCAGCAGGCGTTGGGGGAGAGGCTTGGAGGAACTGAGCAACAAAGGGGAAAAAAAGAGAAAGAACTGATGGATACGAACAATAGTGTTGTGACTGGAGGGGAAGGGGGGAGCCCCAGCTGCACATCCAAGTCACCTGAGGGGCTTTTACATTTTATCAGTACCAAATTAGGCTATCTTTAAAGCCTCCCCATGAGATTATAATGTTTGGAACCACTGGGTTAGAACCCAAGGTCCTTGGCTAAGCTTGCCACTTCACCAAGTGTACAACACAGCCTTCATTTAGCAATACTTCCCCCAACACCCTCCTAAACCTGAAAGGTCTGAAAACCAAGGCAAGCACAGGCTTACACTGATAACCCTACTGTCATGAAGTAATTATTTACCCTAGATATGAAATAAAAAACAAAGAGACATCTCATCAAAAGTAGGCTACTCTGTGTATGTGTGGGAGGGGGTGGGGAAGCATGTGCATGTACACACATGCAGGCATGCAGTGAGGAGCAGAAAAAGGAGGTAAAGGGAGAAATGTTCCTGCATGGTCTTTTGTACCTGTGGAAGAAAGTGTAGTAGGCAGACCAGAATCACAATGGAAAATACTACTGGTGTGACCTCACAACTTAGAAGCTTCTTCCCATGTGTCCTCCTGTACTGCCAGAAATGGAAGGCTGAAATTGCATTTTCCAGACTCCCTTGCAGCTACGTAGTCTAGGTGCTGTCCATCAGAAGAAGATGGGTGAGATTTGGAAGCCAAAAATTTGGAAGTTAGGTGCCATGCTTCTGCTGTTTCTTAGCAAGCACCATCATTTGAAGTGTCTGATTTTCCAGTGGCAACCTCCTGCCCATGTCAATGGCAGCATGGTTCTGAAACACTCCCCATTTGGCAGGTGGTTTCATGACTGCACAGGAGGCAACTGCTCCCTTGGTGACCTGCTCTGCTGTGAGGTTCTAGAGGTCATTCCTGAGAGCTCAATCTAAAGTCTGTTTTTTCACCTTCCCAACAAATTCTGTAAGCCATTTAATACCCTGTAATAAATCTCCTTCTGCTTAACCCAGCTAGAGTGGATTCTGTTCTCCACAAGTGAACCTTGACTGATACAATCTGTAATTGCTAAAGAAAGTTTAGAATTCCCCAAAACCACAGTTACCATCAACTTGAGAGGAAGAAAGAAAGAGGTGTCTTGTCAAATTTAAGAAAAACGATTTTTATTGAATTCACTAAGTCAGTCATTCCTCATCCTACAGTTTCCCTAACTTCTAATAAAAATGTGGTAATTATGAAAAAAGTTACCGAAATATAAATTAGTATACAGACAAGATGCCATGTTAGGCATTCTTTAAACCCAACATTTTCGTGTAATCCACCACTAAAGTTCATATCACTCAACAGTTGACTTACAAAGCACCAGAAATCACAAATGTTAATCCACTAGGTAATTACACAAGCAGGTCATTTCAGGGCTGCTGGAGATGTTTATCAGAAGGATTCGGTAGGTTGTGAAATGTCGTGGATTTGTCTCTGCACTACTGTAGACAAATATTAAACAACTATAAAGCCATCACCATTAAAATTCTGATATTGAGAAGCAGAGTACAGCAGTTAAGAAATGAATGGCAGTGTTTTAGCTGTGTGTTGTTACACCAAAATAGCTTTAAACACACACTAATTTTACACTTTATTAGTATTGCTATTAAGCTAAAGCTAATATTCCAGTAAATGTTCCCAAGAGTAATAATTTGATGAGACAGTATGGGTTTTTCTCTGTGTGTGTGTGTGTGTGTGTGTATTTTTTTATCCTCACCCGAGGACATTTTTTGATATTTTGTTCAGATAGATTGGGAGGGAGAGAGAGAGAGAAACATCGACATGAAAGGGACACATCTAGTAGTTGCCACCCGCACAACCCAACCAGCGCCGGGGACAAACTGCAACTGAGGTATGTGCCCTTAGCGGGAACTGAACCCGGGTCTCTCTGGACTGCAGGCCAACGCTCTAACCGCTGAGCCAAACCGGCCAGGGCCTTTCTGTTTATATTTTTAATTCTTACAGAGACAGTCGAAGATGCTTGCTCACCTTGGCAAAAGCAGGTATCCCCAGCATCAGAGTAAATATTTGGGTCCCAGTGCATTGCTAACTTGGTGACCTTGAACAAGTCAGTTAACATCTCTGAGTTTTACTTTCCTCATCTATACACGGGGAAAGTGACAAAATCTACTTATCTATTTCATAAAGTTATCTTGAGGACCAACTAGAATGAAGAAAACAAAAAAAAAACTGTGTGAATCCTAAAGTGATAGATAATGTTGGTAGCGATTATTAGCTATTCTTGAAAAAATATAAGCTGAGCCCTGGCCAGTTTGGCTCAGCGGTTAGAGTGTCGACCTGCGGTCCCGAGAGGCCCGGGTTCGGTTCCCGCTAAGGGCATGTACCTCGGTTGCAGTTTGTCCACGGCCCTGGTTGGTCATGTGGGTGGCAGCCACTCGATGTGTCCCTTTCACATCGATGTTTCTCTCTCTCTCTCTCTCTCTCTCTCTCTCTCTCTGTTCCTGTCTCTCCCTCCCACTCTACCACAACAAAAAAGGAAAAATGTCCTCGGGTGAGGATAAAAAAAAAATATATATATATATATATATATATATATGCTGAGAACACAGCTTTGTGATATTTCTAGTCCCGAATACGAATGGAAGGCAAGGTGGTCCAGCATGTCTTCAACTTAGAAATAAGCAAAAAAGATGACAGGCTATGAAAAAGATCATTAAAATTCTATTGGATGATCACGGTCTTGTAAGAAAGGCTGAAGAATCAGCCAGAGGCTAAGCTTTCACCAGTGATGCCCGAAACTATCCCAGAACCGCTTGCTGAGAAATCTCCCTCAGATCTCACAACAAAAGCAGGTTGCCTGGGCTCCATGACAGGTCAGCTGCCATGGAAACTTCACACACAAGCAGCTTCCTCATGTTGCTCTCTATCAAGTCAAACACACCTGAGCCTCTAATTGGCAGAACTAGATCACATGCTTTTGTCCCGGCTGCGAGGAAAGGTGGGAATTAAGTTCTGACTCATATACTCTGGCTCTGGCAGGCAGGCCTCACAATGTGGGGATTTTCTCCACTACAGAAAAGGTCAACAAAAAGTGATGGGGAGATTTCTGATTTCCAGTCCAGCACGTAAGGAGCTTAGAACTTGCTATCCTATCTATCCAACAAATAAAAAGCTGAAAAATCAACAGCTCTAACTAGATCCATCAGAAAAGTGAGGTCACCAGGAAAACCACTGCCCCCAAATTAAAGACAGAAAGACGGGACCCGAGCATCACAGATGACCACAGCAGAAACCCAAGAACTGAAACCTCCATGGGAACCAGGGTCCGAGCAGGAAAACCTGACCTGTAAATGACCAACTGTGCTACAGGCTCAAGTGTGGACAAGATGGAGATTTAAAAACTCTAGGGGACCAGACACAGGGGATTCCCCTACTTTCGTGAGTTTCACCTCCTGGAACTCCACCTGGGAATAATCAGAGAAAGGAACACCTTGCTCTTCCACCCGAGGAGAGCGCAAGAACCATTCTGACATCCACCAGACCATTCTGTTCTTTATACCAAGATCTGCCCTCAGGAGGAATTATTTAATGACTCCTAACCTGCTGGGGATTTATCAGAGCCTAACGGACCAGAGGGAAGGGCAAGAGCAAACTCCAGACACCTCCAGCCATCCTCTCCCACCCAAGGGGAAGAAAAAACTCAGAAACACGAGTGAAGTATACTATCCAGGGACACGAGCTCTCTAAGGGACTGACACCTAATCTACCCCCGACCACTGCATCACCAAGGGCCTCTTTCCAGTAGTTCCTTTTACCCAGTGTAGATTTCTGCCTACCAAGAAAAATAATAAGGCATACCAAAAGGCAAAAAAACACAATCTGAAGAGACACAGCAAGCACCAAAATCAGACTCAAATATGGCAGGGATATTGAAATGATCAGACCAGGAATTTAAAACAACTGTGAGTAATGTGCTCAGGGCTCTAATGCATAAAGTGGACAGCATGCAAGGATGGATTGGCAATGTAAGCAGAAAGATGGCAATTCTAAGAACCAACAAGAAATGCTAAAGATCAAAAATAGTGAAACAGTAAAGAAGAAATGCCTTTGATGGGCTTATTAGTAGTCTGGACACAGCTGAGGAGAGAATCTCTGAGACTCATGGTATTTCAATTGAAATCTCAAAAACTGAAAAGCAAAGAGAAAAAAGACTGGGAAAAACACAACAACAAAGCCCAGAACAGAATACCCAAAAACTGTGGGACAAAACAGACCACAGAGCTAAATGTAAAACTCAAAGCTAAGTGTAGAGCTCAGAGCTAAATTCAGATCACAGAGCTAAAATGTAAAAAGATGATCTAGTAGTCCTGACCACGTAGCTCAGTTGGTTGGAGGGTCGTCCCAATACACCAAGGTTGAGGGTTCAATCCCCAGTCAGGGCATACAAGAATCAACCAATGAATGCATAAATAAGTGGAACAACAAATCAATTTTTCTCTCTCCCTTTCTCTCTCTCTAAAATCAATTAATAAAAATAAAAATAAGAAGACATAGTAGAAAACCTGGATGCTCTTAGATTTGACAATGACTTTTTAAATATAATACCACAGGTATGATCCATGAAAGACAGAACTGGTAAACTAGACTTCATTAAAATAGAAATTTCTGCTCTGTGAAAGACATTATCAAGAGAATGAAAAGATAAGCCAAAAACTGGGAAATATATCTGCAAAAGAACAGCAAATAAAGGACCATTATCCAAAATATACAAAGAACTCTTAAAACTCAACAATAAGAACACAAACAACCCAATTAAAATATGAGCCAAAGACCTTCACAGAGAGCTCACTAAAGAATATATAATAGACAGCAAACACACATATGAAAAGATGCTCCCCATCATGTGCAATCAGGGAATTACTAATCAAAACAACAAAGAGATATTACTGCACAACCATGATAATGGCCAAAATCTTGGATACTGACAACATCAAATGCTGGTGAGGATGTACAGCAACAGGAAGTCTCATTCATTGCTAGAAGGAATGCAAAATGGTACAGCCATTCTAGAAGACAGATTGGATGTTTCTCGCAAAACTAAACATCCTCTTACCACACGATCCAACATTCAGACTTCTTAGTATTTACCCAAAGGAACTGAAAACTTATGTCCATACAAACACCTGCACACAGATATTTATAGCGGCTTTATTCATAATTGTCAGGATGTCTTTTAGTCAATGAATGTATAAATAAACTGTGGTACTCCAGACAACGAAATATTATTCAGCCCTACAAAGAAATGAGCTATCAAGCCATGAAAAGACAGGGAGGAATCCTGAATGCATATTACTAAGTGAAAGAAACCACTCTGAAAATGACACATACTATATGATTCAACAGTATGACATTCTAGAAAAGACAAAAAAATAAAAAGATCAGTGGTTGATAGGATTAGGCTATTGAGAAAGAGAACAGGCAGAGAGCACAGAGGCTTTTTAGAGCAGTGAAAATACTTTGTATGGACACATCATTGTAACATTTATTCACACCCATTGAATGTACACCACCAAGAGTGAGCCCTACTGTAAACCATGGACTTTGGGTGATGGTGATGTGTCCATGTAGGTTCATCAATTGTAACAAATGTTATCACTCTGATGGGGGGTGGGCAATGATAATGGGGGAGACTAGGAATATGGGTGGGCAGGTGGCATATGAGAAATCTCTGAACCTTCCTTTCAATTTTGCTGTAAACCTAAAGTAAAGTCTATTAAAAAAAGACACAGAGAGAGATCATGGATAGCCAGGATCATCAAGATAAACCTGATTAGGCAGTCATTAGGCATACATCTATGGAAATCTCCCTTCTTTCTGAGAATCCTCAAAGCAGGTTGGATCCTCTATCTTTTATATTGGAAAAAACGGTAGGTCAAACAGACTGACCTGCCCCAAGCCCATCCCTTTTCCACAGTGGAAATCCCAGGCAGCCAGGTTGCCTTACAACAGGGGTTTCTCAACCTTGGACCTACAGACATTTGGGGTCAGATCATTCTGTTGTAGGCAGCTTTCTGGTGCCTTGTAGGATGTTTGGCAACATCCCTGGACTCGACTCATGATGTGCCAGTAGTAACCCGCCCCCCCAATATGTGACATTGTCAAATATTCCCTGGGGGCAAAACTACCCCACCACCAGCTGAGAACCATGCCTCAGATGGCGCTGCTCCATTAGCTCATTCATGCTACACAACAGCCTATGGGAAGCCTATCAGGTGCTAAGCCAGTGCCAGGCACTGCTAAGACAATGCCAAATAAGCCAGAGACCCTGCCCTGCAGTGGAAATGACGGACTTACCAACAAGCGGTGGGTGCTAGGTGTGTGGTGATACGTGCCATCACGAGGCAGAGTGGCTGCAGAGCTAAGATCGTAATTCTGCTAGTCAGTCAGGGGTCATGGAAGGAGGCCAAGTCTTTGGAGCTGGATCATTTGTTACTGATTATAGCAATTAACACTGACTGGCTAACTTTTACTGGGTCCTCGACTCTATGCTGGGCTGGCTTTACATCTGATCGCATTTAAAAATCACTAAAACTGTTTAAGGTGAAGAGTTATTAATATTCCCATTTTTCAGATGAGGAAGCTGAGACATTTAAGACATTTAGTCTTCAATGAGCAGCAGTAAATCACAGAGCCAAAAATGCCCTACAGCCCAGCTCATTTTGACACTAATTATAATACTTGGAGGATGTGCCAAGAATTTGGCAAAGATGGAGACTTTTTTTTTTTTTTAAATCCTTACCCGAGGACATTTTTCCATTTTTTGTTCAGATAGAGTAGGAGGGGGAGAGAGGAAGAGAGAGAAACATCGACATGAAAGGGACACACTGAGTGGTTGCCACCCACACGACCCAACCAGGGCCGGGGACAAATTGCAACTGAGGTACATGCCTTTAGCGGGAACTGAACGCGGGTCCCTCTGGACTGCAGGCTGACACTCTAACCGCTGAGCAAAACCAGCCAGGGTCAAAGATGGAGACTTTAAGCAATCCTTATGAATTATGCCACAGGACAACACTGTAGCTGAAACCAATTTACAATAAAGTCTTTTTGACTGGGCATTATGATACATAAATGCCCACTCTTCAGTAGAAAGCAGACCTGCCTAATGCAGAGTATTATTCTCCAGTATCATATGCTGAACTCAGTCTCAATTTTTTTTTTAAAGCATCAAGGTTACAGTATAATTTGGAACCAACTGCAGTTGTAATTACAGCTCCCAATATAGTTTGTTACATATTAGCAAGTGTCAAATTACTACTGCTCCTTAAATGAATAAAAACTGATTGTGCTGCTCTGAAGATTGGGATGTATGTTCCTGATGGGGAACAAAGGAATACAAAAAGTACATGACATATTTATAAAGTGCTGAAAGGTTCTACTTAGGAGATCACAAGTTGCTGGAGCCCAGATAATGCCATAGAAAGTTAAAATGGCTTCTGAGAGAGAACAGCTAACTTAATAAATGCAGGTGAAAGCAGCGAATCAAAGACAACAGAAAAGTTGCTTCCACTAAATGGTACCCAGCCTGCTCACACTTCTGCTGTGCATCATCAGCTACCTGAAGAATAGTCAAGAACCTGGAGGAAGCCAGAAGCAAAAGAACAGGAGCCCTCTGCACAGTCAGGATTCACCCCAAAGATTGCGCAATTTCACTCAAGTGAGCCCTCCTCCACCCTCGCCCACAACCCATGGACTTGTGACGTGACTGAGGAACTTCTCTGGTTCCAAACCCCCACTTCACACTTCTGTAAAGCTTACTGTGTCCCAGCCCAGCTCTGAGCTTAATAAACATGAGCACACTGGCCATCCCAATAGTCCCAGAAAGTAAGTACAACTATGCCCCTTTTATAGATGAGGAAACTGAGGTACACAGAGGTTGATAACTTGCCCAGAGCCATAATTTGAATACAGAGTCTAGGATTTCAACAACATGTTATACCAGCTTTCAGAGGAAAAGAGAGGGGGGATGAGAGAGAGCTAGAGAACCTAGAAATTAAAAGAAAAGTCAGACACATCAACCAACTGCAATGCCTAGGCCTTTAGTAGATAACAAGTCAAAAGACTATTTTTATAAATTATAAGGCAATAGGGGATATATATAAAATGTGTACAGAATAGATATTTGATGTGTACAGGAGAGATATTTGATCATATTGAAAAATTACTGAAATTTTTTTAGGTGTGAAAATAATATTTTGGTTGTGCATTTAAAAAATCTGTTTTAGGGACACACTAATACTTATAGATATAAGGTTACGGATTTGCTTTGAGAAAAAGCAGGAGAATGGAAGGAGGAGAAAGGGTGTGGTACAAATGAAACAATATTGGTCATGAACTGACAATCACTAAAACTGGCTAGATAAGGACATGGGGGTTCATAATACTCTTCTATATTTGGGCATCATGGAAAATTTCCAAAGTGAGAAGTTTCAAAAACGCTGCGATTCTTTATTTTTTTCTTTATTGATGTTGGTGAGAGAGAGAGAGAGGGGAAGGGAGAGAGAGAGACAGAAACATCAGTGAGAAAGAACATCGACTGGCCGCCCCCTGCACGTCCCCCACTGGGGATCAGGCCCACAGGAATCAAACCGGTAACCTCTAGGTGCATGGGTCCATGCTCAACCCCTGAGCCACACCAGCCGGGCAACGCTGCTGTTCTGAAAAGGCCTAAGTCAAATGCCAGTTCCTCCAGGAAAATATTCCAGATTCTCTTCATAGAATGTTGTTTGCACTTATTTAATGGGGTTTGCAATTGGACACTTAAACTCTCGCTCTGCTAACCATTAATATGCCCTCCTGTTTTCTCATCTGTGAGAGAACAGAGAACGAGGACTGAATGAAAGGGGCGCCACTTGGGAGAGAAGCTGGCAATGCCTTCTCCCTAGTGACTGGTATCCTTTCCAGAGTCGCAGCAGCCCAGCGGGCCCTGGCCGAGTCATCGGCGGCCAGCGGAGCCCTGGGGGAAGGCTCTCGGCTTTCCGAATGAATCAGATTTCCTCTCAAGCATCTGAACCAGCAGAGAGTCTCTGAGCTGGTAGCCGCCACGCTGGCCGACGATGCGGCACGAGGGCCGGTTCATGACCTCCTGCGGTGGAACAACAACTACAAAAATTAAACTACTTCCCTAACCTCTCATCTTATATCAAAATAACTGCAGATAATCAGATATAATCTTTAAAAGAGGGAGAGCAGCTTATAAAGAGTACTAGAAAAACATGAGTGGTTTGTTGTGTAATATCAAGTGGGGAAGCCGTGTTTAAACAGGACAGACAACCCAGAATCCATTAAAGGAAAAGATGAATATGTAATATAATTTTTTTTTAAAATCCCAAGTGAGTATGAACCAGTTTAAACATCAAGAAAAATTGTGTAACACACAGGAGGGAGCCGCCAAGGTTCTCAAAATTTTAAAGTGTTCGGAGAACAAATCAATGTGAAAAGACAAATAACCAGTAGAAAGTTGGACAAAGGTCAAGACTAGGCTCTTCTCAAAGTGGCTGGTGGACACCAAAAATGGATCAACAGACGTCGTCAAGAACCGCCATGAAAAGAACCAGGGGCTGGGCTTTTCCTTCTGGAGCTGAGGATGACTATGAGAGGAAGTGAGATCCTCACACGCAGACAGAGCCTCAGCCTGCAATGAAGGAAGTGTGCGCACGCTCACAAGGCAGGAGCGTCCTTGGCGGTGGGCCTGGCAGAGGCAGATGTGTGACCTGGCCTATGAACGGCCTTTCCTTGCCTGCCACCGGCACGGCCCCGTTAGCAAGACTTTAAAGACCTATCAACCGAATGCCATGTGTGGACCGTGAATCCTGATTAGAACAAACCGACTGCAAAGTCTATAAATTTGGGACATGGCTTTTTAACATCCTTATAGGTGCTTTAAGGAGGAAAATAAATAAAACTAAGGGGGAAGGGGGAAATAAAACTAAGACCTCTTTTCTTAAAACTGAAGGGAAGAACTAAAAAAATAAACAAACTCTGCCTGCCAATATAGAGAAATGACCAGAAACATTCCTACCTCTGACAACTCTAAGTTAAACAAGCAAACAGGCTCCTCTTTTTTCCGCGACACTGGTGTTACAGCTTTATGGCAAGGAATCGGAATGGGGCTTGGATGGGTCCCATTCACAAACTGCCGTGCAGTTCATGACAAGGGAATGAATGTTCAACAACAGCCAAGGCCAAGGGGGCATTAGCAGGCCAAAGAGGGTAACTTGCATTCTGTATGCAACATGAATGTAGTACAGTGGTCATGTGCACAGACTTTGGAGCCAGGCTGCCTGTGTGTGTTCAAACCATAGCTCTGCCATGTAGAAGCTGTATGACCTTGGGCAAGTCACTTAATCTCTCTGGGTCCCCATCTGTATAGTGGAGACAGTACAGGACCACTGTCATAGAAGTGTTGTGAAGATTAAATTATTTCCTATACAGAGTGCTTAGAACAGTGCCCGGCTTTTGAGTGTTGCATAAATGTAAGCCACCGCTCTTAAGTTTCTCCGTCAAAAAAGGTTATACAGTGCCTTCCCTGCTACCTTGTAGCTGATTATTAAGATCAATGAAGCTTGGGTCTTCAGATTATCTGGTTATTGCAATCCCTGTGGACTGTGAGTTCTCAAAAACAAGTCCAACAGCGTACTCATTTTGGAAAGCCCAACATTGAGTACAGAAGCTAGCAGGTGGTTGGTACCAATAACATACTAGAATTCATTTTTAAAAACTGTGAAGTGCTGTAGACCCATGAACACAGTACTGCTATTAATCTTAGAAGCTTCCTTTGACAGTTCTGGGCCGAATGGAGAGGAAAGTACAGGGAAAAGACCAAAAGCAAGACCAGCTTGGAAGCTATGGCAATGCTGTAGCTAAAAGTAATGGCAACCTGAACGTCCGCGGAGGAGACAAACCACGTCAGTGCAGGAGACAGGCCACACTTGCTCAGGGCAGAAGGAGGATGTAACTGACTCATCTCTGCCCACCTCCAAATTTTTGCTGATGATGTCTCTCTCCTGCCTGCCCTCAACAGATACTTGGGAAATTTAAGTGGCAGGCTGAAAGTGAGGTATGACCAAGAAGATAAACTGAATTCTAGGTAAGGAGAGTGTGAAATGTCTTTGAGATGGGCAAGCTGAAATGTCCAACAAACAGCTGAAAACGCCAAGGCTGGCGCATGAGGAGTGAACGCGGAGCCATCACCCTTCACGGGTAAGAGGATCTTGGACAGGGACCTGGGGACACCAACATTTCAGGGAGCAGCAGCAGGACGAGAAGAAGGCTGCAAAGGAGATTAAAGGCAGAATATGAGTGTTAAGAGGCCATCCAAGGGACATCATGAAAGCTGACACAGGGTGTTTAAGGAAGGAAGCAGTGGGACACAGGTCCCATAAGGTCAAAAATAATAATGACAGGCTAAGAGCATTAGAACTGAGGTCACTGTAACCGTTAGGAGAGAAGGTTGAAAAAAAGAACAGGGATAAATTCCATTTCAGGAGCTGTCAGTATGGGCGGGCAGTAAAGAAACAGAGAAAGGTACAACCCCTGTATAATAATCACACGTTCTCTTAAATAATAATCGAGAGATGTGCTCCACAATAATATCCTGGCCCCGATGTGGACTCAAAATGAGCCCTAAAAACCCAAAGATTTATACTGAATTCTGTCACTATGTATTTAATTCTTCAAAAAGCAACACCATGGGCAACCATGTCCAAAGGTGCTGCACCCTTAGTTTAGAAAGGGTAGCTACATTTAATGGCGCAGTAATGAGAGTTCCAGTCCAACAGTCTTCAAACTTTATTGTACATCCAATCCCCACTTCTAGGGATCTAGTTAAGAATGCAGGTTCTCATGCAACAAAATCTTTGACCTGAAGAGAAACAGAAGATGCTGCAATTCTTACAAGCCCCCAAGTAAAACCAGTGCTGCTGGTCCTGGGACCAAAACATCCAATAGCAGACTCCAGGAAGACCACTCAGAGACTTCGACTATTGAAGCATTATGGTGAATATTTAATGGATCACAATTAGGAAAAGAACATCATGTTTTGTTCAGGTAGGTCAAATAATATCTATGTCCCCTAGTTTTCAGTGAGGTACAAATGTCCCACAGTCTCCAACGGATGTCTCTTGACATTCCTATAGCACTTGGTAATTCCCAAAGTGCTTTTACATGTTATATTTCATCTGCTTGTCACAGATGTCACAGACAGTCCCTGTTTTCCCTAGGATGACATTGAGAAGCCAGAAAAGTTAGACTTGTCCAGGTTCTCACCATCAAAGGAAGCAGTGGACCTTGTACCCCAGGTTCTGGCGCCTTCTCGTCCAGGGCTCTTTCAATAAACCACAGCTACTAATTACAAAAATAAAAAATTAAAGTTCTCAAAGCCTCTTCCCATATAAACAAGCAGTCCTGAATGGATGAACAGTTGGGGGTCTCTGCAGCTCAGTCCACAACAGTGGCCAGGACCAGACACATGCAAATCACATGTCTAACCCAAAGAAAACACTAAATACTCACCTGTGGCTACCAGCCTGTTCAAATCAGGCTTACGATGGGGCTCTGGACACACTACCCCAAAATATAGCACCTTGGTATACTGACTATCTTAAGCTGAAGAAACGTGACAAAAAGGCAGAAGCAGGAAGGTCACTCTGACCTCCTACCCAACCACCAATGCACTCTCCTTCTCTGAAGCTGGTTATAAAACTCCAGGTTAAGGGTACCCTCCCTGTACCAAGAGGAGGGAAGACATTCTTATCACCAGAGATGGGGAGTCGGGGGCCACAAAATCTGTACAAACAAGCCTTGTTCAACTAACCCTTATCTTCCTAGTTACTTCTTCACCATGTACTACCCCTAACCCAAGTCCTTTTGTTCTGTCCAATCTTCACAAAATTACTGATTCTTTGTCTAAAAGGAATAAAAGCTTCCTGCTCTGATCACTTCTTCTGGGGTCTTCACCCTCCTGCAAAGGCTCCTGTACTTGTAGAAACTCAATACAACTGGTGCGCTTTTTCTTCTGTTTATTTGTCTTTGTCAGTTTAATTTTCAAACCCAGCCAGAGACCCTGGGAAGGTTGAGGAAAACTTTGGCCTCCCCTACATTTGCTTTTATTTTCTACACTTATAATTTTCTAACAAATTGTACTGTATAAGTCTTATGCAAAAGGTATTTTACCATAAAACTATAAATGTCTCTTGAAATATCTGACTCATATCAACAGTTTTCACGGATAACATGTGGAAGCTGTAACTACATGTGGAAATCAAGACAAAGCAACCAGCCTAATAACAGTCATTAAATAGAGTGGTTTATTTAGGTTGAATTGCTAAGAATTTCAAAACTGCCCACTTTGCTATGTTGTCAGCACCTAAAGTCAGAAGGAACCATCCGGACCTATTTTCACTCATGCAACCACCCAGCAAATTTCCAAAGGAAATGGTAAGTATGAGTACTCTATCTTTTAAGGGTTTCCAATCAACAAACCAGACCACCACTCTACAAGACAGCCACTGGGAATAATTCTGAGCTAATAGACCAAAGCCACCATTGACTGGGTCAGTCTGACCCAACAAGAAGATCTGGTTAAGTAGGTCATTAAAAAGAAAAAAGTTTGCTCAGTTGCTGTTAAATATTTTGCTAAGGGAATTGTATCACTGTGACAAGGCACATCCTCCTTAGTCCTCCCGAGCAGAACCAACACATATCTGCAGATTCACACATTCCTCCATTCCAAGACCCCACCAGAGGCAACCAAGAAAACATGGCGGGAAGGACAGGTGTTTATGATGCAGGAGAATAAGAAGTAACCATGGTCAGCAGGTCTAATCCTCATGGATAGTGAAGAACCCTGGAAAGAATGATACCATGTAAGAACTCAACAGAAGCAGAGGCTTGTCATAGGACAAAAGGTCAAAGGTCAAAGGTCAGAGCTCCTCCAACAATCATATAAAAGAACTCAGTATCACCCAGCTGGTATGGCTCAGTGGTTGAGTGACCCATGCACAAGAGGTTGCTGGTTCGATTCCCAGTCAGGATATATGCCCAGGTTGTGGGCTCGATCCCCGGTGGGGGGTGTGCAAGAGGCAGCAATCAATGTTTTTATCTCTCTCCCCCTCTCCCTTCCTCTCTCTCTAAAAATCAATATAAACATATTTTTAAAAATTGTTTTAATAACTCAATATCCACAAAGACCTGCTCCCTGATGTTCTCACACTACACATCGACTTGCAACACTCCCCAGCCCCCACTTCTGTATTTGCTGGCCACGGCTTACAAAGCCGTGCGACCTCACTGGGGAACACAGACCGAAGTGAACTAGGTCACCCAGGGAAAGGCTGCAAGACCAGGGTTGTTCTTGGCAACGTTCCCCTCCTCATGCACCCACCCTGATCTAGAACACCACTGAGACTTCACAGGAGACGAGAACTTTCAATCAATTTGGTGGGAAAACTTATATTCTAGGATCATTACAAAACTGTATAAACTCGATGCCTGAGCACCAAGGTGAAAGGGAGCAGAAGGACTGAAATTAAATTATCAAGAAAGAAGAGAACTTACAGGGACCCCCACTTTTAGTTGACACGACAGGGATGTTCATTTTTCTCGCTGCATTCATTCCTCCTTACCCCAAGAAGGGGCCGTCAGAGGATCAGCTGAAGCAAAGGGCACAAGAACAGGCCAGGGCAGCGGCCTCAGAAGTGCATCTGATTCACCTGGAGAGCTTTTAAAAAATTTGGAAGCTCAGGCCGCACTCAAGTCTAATTATTCAGAACCTCTGGGTAAGACCGGGCATCAGCACTATCACACCTGTCCAGATGACTCCAATGCACTGAGAGCCCCTGGCCTACAACAGTGCAAAAAGCAAAGGGATTTCAAGGAGACTTGGACCAGTTATACATTTTTCGGGGACTCCATTTTTCACCTGGTAAAAGGGGACAGAAATGATGGGGGGCAGAGTCTACAACAGTGCAAAAAGCAAAGGGATTTCAAGGAGACTTGGACCAGTTATACATTTTTCGGGGACTCCATTTTTCACCTGGTAAAAGGGGACAGAAATGATGGGGGGCAGAGTTAAGGATCATTGTGTTCTATATACCCAAAGGCCTATCCACCTCCTTCAATTTAAGAAACCCTAAATCTAAACATCAGTAAAACCACAGAAACGTACCATCATCACGGTAGCAAAAAACGAACTCAAGCATTCCTTGCTGCCTACTGCAGACAGCTGGTCTGCTTCACTATGATATTATTATATCACCAAATGCCTGGCACTGTTTTACCATAGGGAGAGAAAATCTTCAATCTGAAGAATATCCTTAATAAACTCAATCACATTTTATCCTCAATAACGAACCTCTGATGAGGGTATTATTAGAGATGAGAAATGCAAAAAAACATGGAGGTCAAATATATAGCCCAAGTCCTAAATAGTGAATACTGGGTTGAACTTTTTTTTTAAATTTTTTTTCTTTATTGATTTTAGAGAGAGAGGAAGGAAGAGGGAGAAAGAGAGAGAGAGAGAGAAACATCGATGAGAGAGAACATCGACTGGCCTCCTCCTGCATGCCCCCCCACTGGGGATCAGGCCCACAACCCGGGCTTGTGTCCTGACTGGGCCCTCTCGGTGCAAGGGTTACCACTCAACCAGTGAGCCACACCGCCGGGCTAGGGTTAAACTTTTTACAAAGGTGTATAACAGGGATGATAGCTGTGAAGATACAAAAAACCATTAACTTGTACACTTTAAGTGGGTGAGTTGTATGGTATGTGAATTATATCTCAATAAAGCTGTTAAAAAAAGGGGGGGGGGTGATAATCCCTGTCCTGCACAATCTGGTTTGAAAGCCATTTAAAAATACATGTTCAGTATGTGTGGTGAGGCATAAGCTGAGCACCAAAGCATTCTCCAGATACAGACCACGGGGCTGGGCCAATCAGGCAATGTGCACATTCACAATTACTGGTGTGTGAATCCTCACATGCACCTTTACAGACAGAACTTTTCTTTTTAAATTTTTTTTTTCTTTATTAATTTTAGAGGGAGAGGGAGAGGGAGAGAGAGATAGAAACATCAATGAGAGAAAACATCTATTGGCCGCCTCCTGCATGCTCCTCACTGGGGATCAACCCCACAACCTGGGCATGTGCCCTGACCGGGAATCAAACTGGCGACCTCTTGGTGCAGGGGTCGACGCTCAACCACTGAGCCACACCAGTTGGACTGTTTGGAAGTTTTTAAAAAAAATACTCAAAGCCATAGAGGGACCTCAAGAGTATTATACTAAGTGAAATAAGCCAATCAGAGAAAGACAAATACCATATGATCTCTTATTTGTGGAACATAATGAACAAGGTGGGTTGATGAACAAAATAGACCCAGAGACATAGAAAGGAGTATGGTTCAGATTGGCAAACCTCAGAGTAGGGGGGTGGGATGGATGGATGAGATGAACCAAAGAATTTATATGCATCTATGCATAACTAATGAACATAGACAACAATGTTGGGGGGGGGCAGGTTGGGGATGAGGGTGTCTAGGGCGGATAAAGGAGAAGCATCTGTAACAAAAATAAATGAATAAAAATTGAAAAAAAACTGAAAAAATAAATACTCAAAGCAACACAAATAGTACAGGCACTCCACTTACATGTTCCATCTAACAGAGGAAGCCAGGATTATTCCTATAAAAGTAGGCAGCAAGAGAATGGAAGCCCTTTCGAGTTCATCTCAAAGCACCAAGAGTTTTAGATCAATGAAAAACCAAACACCTATTGCATCATTAAGTATTATTCTTCATGCAGAAATCAAAACAAAAAGCAAATACCAGAGTCTCACACTTCCCATTTAATAAGAGGGCTATTGAATAATTAGTTACATTTGAATAAATAAAAGGCCAAGAAAACTAAGACTATATATAAATGGTCGAGATCAAGAAACTGCTAGTTATAGCTAGGTTCATCCAGAAAATAACAAATCTGCTCAAATAATTCCCCATAGTAAGTGCTGGCATTCACCTACAATTGCTGAATTCCAGACTCTTGGCCCAACTTCTTAGACTCTCCACTGAAGTGAGCTTCTCTCCTAGTTTTAAGAGGGAATGCCAATCCTACTCCTCATGAGATTGTTAAGCCTATTGCTCTGTGTCCCACAAAGCAACATGGAATAACATCTGCACTTCAGGAAAAAGCAAAGAGCATGGCCATTAACTCAGGCTGCCCAGCACTGACTGGTGGCTGACAGAATCACCCCACAAGGATACTGCCTGAAGGCAGCTAAATAAGGGGCACTCTTAGACTGAAGTACACCAGCACAGCTCATTTTGGGCCCTTTTAAGACTACATTTACTGCACTGCCCTTGAGCTACAATGATGGACATTATAAGAAATGGCCTACAGAACCCACAGACATTTATTTGTAGTCATGAGGTGGTCTGTAATGCAGTTTGCTCACAGCTTATAAAAGGACACGAGGAAAGACTGCCCTCAGATAACAGTACAAGGAGACCTCTCTGATCATTTTCTCTTTGCTTTGGCTGTTAGAAAATTCAGTTATCTCTAGCAAGTAAATCCATATTTTCCACTAACTTTGGTCCTGGCTCCATCTTACTTTCTCTTTTGTTTTGTTTTTTTCCGCTCATCTACTCTGACTTGATTTCGATGTCTTGTTGCATTGTAAATATATGTATACGTGACATGAACCATCAGAAATCCTGAGAAGAGGTAGGTTTAAATAAAGAAAGAAATAAAACACAAGTTCCCAAAGAGTAAAAATGAAATGTTTCATCTTCCCTGACTCTCATTACTTGGCTAAAATTCAGCTGCACTTATTGATATGATGTGACAGTTTACTAAAAATGTAACCCAAAGTTAAACCTGCTTCCATGTCACTTGTTTTACTTCGTACTAGTTAATCAGTCTTATCTTATACTCCAATTATATGCATAGTCCTCAATTTAGGTTCCTCAATTATTTTATCTCCAAATTAAGTAAAATGATTTCATTCATCTGCATATGTAAAAATGACAGTAAAGTTTGGCCATCTACTCCCACCCACTCTCCTGGAAGAACTTACCTTGAGGGAATTAATTCATACCAAGCCTTATACTCTGATTACAGCAAACTTAATGCAAAGAGAAGGTCAAGGTTTAAAAGCGTTGAAAAGGTTTGAAAGGGTTAAGGTAGCTTCCAAAAATGAATCCCAGTGGTCCTCAGACAATCTACCTAAAACAATTTATATACCCATGTGTTCACACACAACTTGCACACACACCCACAGCACACTCCTGAGGATGGAACTTGGAGTAATTACAGAAAAAAAGAAAGGCCACTTAGGTCCCATAGTCTAGGAATATGAAGAAGCCTGCAGATTTGGGGAGCCTGGAGAAACTTAAGTCATAGAACAGCATTTAAATATATTTGTCTGCTTACAATTTCCATTGCAAATGTGATTAGTTTGCTTGAATAAATAGGAATATGATGTGTTGGCCATGTTTTTCTCTTGAGGGTTATCACAGAGTTTTGATTAAGGACAAATGTTTGAAATGTTGGATATATTTAAGTTCACCGCACTTAAAATGAGCTAAGAAGTTGTATAGGCTTGATTAAAGGGCTGCCTTCCTGAACTCAAAATTAAAAGCAATAAATTCCAATGATTCAAGTAATTGGGACTAAATATGGTATTCTGCCAGAAAAGTTGAAATGGAGTCCAAAGAGACTGAAATGGTGTCCAGGTTTCATGAAATGGTGAAAGAGGAAAGGTCAGGTTGTCGGGGTTGCCTTTCCTCTGGGTGAGTGAATGATTCACATTACGCAGAATTCCTTTTAAGTAGAACTTCACAGGACTTACAGGCTCCCCGGACAATCTGTTCTGTCATTTCTAAAAAGAAGCCTCTCAAACACTCAGAGGCCGGCATGTAAGTGTTGTCAGATGGGGAGAGTGGGGAAAAGGATGAGAAAAGTTGGGCGAGGGGTGGGGGGTTGAGGGGTCCTCTGAAGTTTGTCCATAGACTCACGAAGGCCAACTCTCCTAAACCATCTCCCAAACGGAAGTCAAGGTGACTTCCCCTCCTCTGCGGGAGGGCGGAGTCTTTGAAACCTGAAAGGATCGGGCTCCAGCCCTGGCTGTGTCCGCTGGAAGGAGAGACTGGGTCAACTACAACCAGGATCGGGAGCACGCTGGGGTGGCCCAGAGGACCTGCTGGCCCCAGGCCCTCCCCGCCCAGGGCGCACCGGCTTCTCGCCGGCTTTAGCTGAGCCAACCCGGCGCCGCTCAGGCACCGACTCCGCTCCCGGGCCAAGTGGGAGGGTCCAGCCTGCAAAGTTTCTGCAGCAAGATGGAGCTGGGCCTCTGTCCCCGCACGGGCCGCCTGTGCTGCCCTGGGGTGGCGGTCACCTCCCTCCGTCCGCTACAAGGTGCAACCGCTGCCCCGCGCTCCTTCCCATGTGCTTTCGCAGTTGCACCAACCCGGCACGTGAACGCCCGCGCCTGTCGCGCCCCCGGGCCGGGGCCGGGGCCGGCGCGCGCCCCGGGGCGACGGGCCGACGCTTACCTTGGCGGCCGCCATGCTTCGCACGCGTGCGAGCGACTGCGGGTCCCTCTCACCGGCGCGCTCGCACTGCGGAGCCGGGCAGCTCACTTCCCGTCCGGGCGGCGGCGGAGGCGGCGATAGGGCCCCGCGGCGTGCGCGCCCGGCCTGCCTCCCCACGCCCTCCCGCCCGCGCGGGTGCTGCGGGCGCCGCCAGCCCATTGGCTGGGCCGGCCAGGGCCGCCGCGGCGCGCGTGATGCGGATGGCCTCTGCCCTGCGGCCGGGGCGGGCCAGGGTCGGCGGGCGCCGGGCGGGACGCGGGCACGTGACCCCGGCCGAGTTGGCCAGCAGCGGTGACTTCTGAGGCGAGCCCCAGGGGCGGTGGCGGGGTGCCAGCCGGCCTCCTTTGGGCAGGTGGCCTCCTGAGCGCCGAGGTCGGTACCAGCCGCCTGGAGGGCACACAGCCTGGGGAACTTGAGAACTCCCCTAGATGACAAGTTCAGACAGCTTTGTCGCTTTCCTTTCCAGGGGGGCTCCATTCTGCACGGTCATAAGTGGCCCCTAAAGCATTGCCGGGTAGGAGTCAAGATAGCAAAGTCATTTCGCTGGCAAGCCTATTTTTGGTCATATCTGGTCAATTCTATGTACTAAACAGGTGTGTGTATTTGCAGAATATATATTTGTAGGGCTACTTCATTTCAGACCTGCATGTTAAGACTGAAAAAAAAATGCCCTATTAAAACAAGTAAGTCAAAATTTTAATAAAAAACTAAATGTATAACCTCCAGAGGTCTTATTCCTCTTCAGAATTTCATTCGTCTCTGCCATCAAAATTTATTTTTTTATTAAAAAAATTTTTTTTCTTTATTTATTTTAGAGAGAGAGGAAGGGAGAGAGAGATGAAAACATCACTGAGAGAATAAAGACTGGCCGCCTCCTGCATGCCCCCACTGGGGATTTGGCCCACAACCTGGGCATTGCCCTGACCAGCAATCGAACTGGTGACCTCTTGGTACATGGGTCCATGCTGAACCACTGAGCCACACCAACCAGGGCTTTACTAATCATTTTAATTAATCCACAGAGTGAGTGCCTACTACGTGCCAGGCACTGTGTGTGCCTATGTGCTGGGAACACCAGCGTGACTTGAGAGTTGGTCCCAGCCCTTAAACAGCTTAAAGTCTAGTGGGAAGGCAGACACATAAGTCATTATATTGGATCTGTTAAAGCAGTGATTTTAAACCTTTTTCATCTCATGGCACACATAAACTAATTACTAAAATTCTGTGGCACACCAAAAGCATATTTTTTGCTGGCTTGACAAAAAAATAAAATAAAAGTAGGTATAATTTTGATTCATTCACACTGGACTGCTAAGGGAAAGAGGTCAGTGCCCCGACTAAATCATCAGGTATTGAGCGTTTTCAAAATTCTTGCGGTGCACAGGATGAAAGTTGCTGTGTTGAGGCAACAACCTGTTCCCAGGGCACTATGGGAAGCCTCTTAGAGGAGAGGATGCTGAAGCCAAAAGCAATAAAAGGGCTGCATTTTAGTCCAGTGAAGTGGAGGGGAAGGGTTTTCCAGCCAGAGAAAATGAGGAGTGGCAGGAGGGCGGGGGGCACAGCAAGTTATGAAAATGATTAGTCATGAAAGGTAACTTGAGCTGCGGGATGTCCGGTAGAAGAGTCTGAACAGGCAGGTAGGGACCATGTCACAGAGGGCGCTGGGTGCCATGCTAAAGGGTGTGTACCTTAACTGAAGGGCTTTTAGGCAGAAGGTAGCATGACCAGGTTTATCATAGATGGATCACAGTGCTTGCAGAGGGGAGGATGAGGCAAGACTCAATTATTGGACTAGACAAGACAGGTTGGAACCTGAAACTAGAGATAGGAGAGGATTAGAAGAATACACAGGGGGTAAAATTAGTCAGCCGAGATGACTGATTATGTGTAGGGATGGGAGAGGGAAAGAATCATCCTATCTTGTACATGGGTGCCTGGTGTGGATGTTGGACAAGACACCAGAGATCAGTTTTGAAGTGTGTGCGTGTCTATAATGAGTGTGTGTGTGCAATATAAGAATTATCTTGTAAAAGAGAAAGGAAGAAGCATTTCAAAAAGAAGCCATTGATTAACATACTCTCGAGAGGTCTAACAAAGCCCTAAAAGACTTGAACAGGTTAGTAGACAGAGGAAGAAGACCAGCAAAGAGTGAAAGAAGAAAGACAAAGCAAAACCAGGAGAACTGGTACAGCAAATACTTCAGGGGACAAGCCTAAAACTTATATGAAGGGGTGGCCCCAGCTGCTCTAAAGCGATTTAAAAGATGCAGAGAACATACAACCTCATGTAACCAAGATCAGAGCATATACTACATATTTATTTTAAGGACTATACCAAAGCTCTCCTTTTATAATATAAATAAACTTTTAAAAAATGTAAATGTGGGCCCTGGCTGGTTTGGCTCAGCGGTTAGGGCGTCGGCCTGCAGACCAAAGAGTTACAGGTTCTATTCCCGTCAAGGGCATGTACCGTGGTTGCGGTTCGTCTCCAGCCCTGGGTGGGGTTGTTCGGGAGATAGCCAATTGATGTGTCTCTCTCACATCGATGTTTCTCTCTCTGTCTCTCTCCCTCACTTCCTTCCTCCCTCCCTCCCAGTCTGACTGAAGATAAATGAAAAAAGTATCCTAAAGTGAGGATTTAAAATAAATAATGTAATGTGGTAAAATATATATAATATAAATTTGATCTAACCAATTTTACATGTACGGTTCAGTTGTGTGGAGCACATTCTCATTGTTGTGCAACCAATCTCCAGAATTCTTTTCATCTTGCAAAACAAAACGCTATGCCTATGAAACAATCATGCCCATTCCTCCTTTCTCCTAGCCCCTGGCAACCACCATTCTACTTTCTGTCATTGTAAATTTGACTACTCTAGGAACCTCAGAAAAGCATAATCATACAGTCTGGCCAGTGTGGCTCAGTGGTTGAGCATCGACCCATGCACCAAGAGGTCACCAGTTTGATTCCTGATCAGGGCACATGCCCAGGTTGTGGGCCCGATCCCCAGTGGGGAGCATGCAGGAGGCAGCCAATTGATGTTTCTATCTCTCTCTCCCTCTCACTTCCTCTCTCTCTAGAAAAATCAATAAAGGGAAAAAAAATTTTTTTTAAAAAAAGTAGAATCATACAGTATTTGTCTTTTTGTGACTGGCTTAGTTCATTTAGCATAATGTCCTCAAGGTTCATCCATGTTGTAGCATGTCTCAGAATTTTAAGACTCTTGAAGACTGAATAATATTCCTGTACCTTTAAAGAAAAAAAAAATTAAGAATCTGTTAGACCTTTTTTCTAGAAATCTTGGGAAATCCAGGAAGTCATAGGAATGACAAAAAATCGCTCCTAGTCTTATCAACAGTTAGCCACTATTAACACTTCACTGTAACTTCTTCAAGTCTTGATGTATTTATGTGTGCATGTAGAGAGAGTCACATTTTTTTATTTAAATACAAGGAATAATACCCTGTGTATATATGTTCTGTGCCTGCTCTAACAAAGCTACCACACATTTGATGGCTTACAACAACAGGGATTTATTCTCTGACAGTTCTGGAGAGCAGCATTCCAAAATGGGCCTCATGGGGCTAAAGTCAAGGTATTAGTGGGGCCATGCTCTTTCCAGAAGAGTTAGGCAAGAATCTGATTCTTTGCTTTTTCCAGGGGCTCATGGTCCCTTCCTCCATCTTCGAACCAAGAATACATAGCTTTGCATTCCTTACATGGCTTCTTCCATCTGTGATCTCCCTCTTATAAGGACACTTGTCATTGCATTTCAGGTACACTCCGATAATGCAGGACAATCCCCCCACCTCCAGATCTTTAACATAATCACACCTTCAGCGTCTCTCCATATGAGGTAACATGCATAGGCTCTAGGGATTAGGATGTGAGCAGCTTTGGGGAGGCCATGAAGCCATGAGGTCATGAGTCCACCTACCAAACCTACCATGCTATGGATGCAAGTGTACCCACAGATGGATAAAAAATGTATTTCAATTTACATTTGGAGTCAGACTCAGTTAATTAAGCCTTCTCCTTTATTCTAGAATTCCCCCAAACATAAAATTTTCAAAAAGTTTAATTGTCACGAGCCCTGAAACAGGAAAGATGCTCCTTGGCTTCCACGTGAACCGTAAACAAAGCGTGACGTGAGACATCATCTAAGAGAACAAAATGTAAGCTGGCTGGGCATCTGCTTCTTTGTCTTGTCCTGACAGGTTAGATTCCCTCCTGATAAGTAACTTGTCCCTCCTGTCTGTCCCCAGAGCACCCTCTTCTCTGCCACTTCAAATAGCTGGCGTTGAATTTCAACTCAAGAGGTCCTGTTTGGGTTGAGTCGTGTCCCCCAGAAGTCCTAATCCTCATGACCTCGGAATGTGACTTACTTGGAAACTGAAGATGTAATTAGTTAGAATGAGGTCTTACTGGAGTAGGATGGGCTTTTTATCCACTGTGACCGGTGTCTTTATAAGAAGACACAGGGATGTACTGGAAGAGATGAAAAAGGCAGGGACTAGAGCCACATGGCTGTAAGTCAAGGAACAACAAGGATCAAGAGCCACCACCAGAAGCTAGAAAGAGGCAAAGAAGGATTCTGCCCAGAGTCTCAGAGGGAGCATGGCCTGCTGCCCACCTGATTCGGGACTTCTAGCCTCCAGAAGTGTGGGAGAATAAACTCTTGTTTGAAGCCACGCAGTTTGGAGTATTTTGTTTTGGCAGGCCGAGAAAACCAATACGGGGCCGAAAGCACCTGTGTCTTGTAGTGCCAGATGCCCGCCTGGCCTGCTGGGAAAGCTAATGGGCTAACAGGAACACAGCCTGCATGTGGGTGCAAGTCCTGGGCGTTCAGGAGAGTGGGCAGAGTGTCCTGCTGTGAATTCCACCTTCCCCAGAGCAGCCATGCCTTGCAGATGCCCTTGGCCATGCTTTTAAACGATCAGATTTTCTTCAGCCCCATGAAAAACAAGCAAGCAAATAAAAGACTGTGCTACCACCAGCAGCATACACCCAGATTAGATTGCTGGAGAAGGCATCCGGCAAGAATGCTCGCAAAGAACGTCATCTACGGGAAACTTGAGGCATGTAACTACAAATTGCAATAATGATCCTTGGTGTGGATTGCACTTCCCAAAGGCCAGGTAAAGGATGTGTGTGACTGAGCAAAAGGGGCACCGCGAAATAAGGAAATGACAAGCTCCCAAGTTTTGACCTTGCAGCTGAGACTCAGCAATTCAAGGACACAGAGAGCCCGTCTGTGCAGTCATTTTTTTTTAATCCTGCCCAGTGTCAGATCAAGCATGATAAACCTTCTCTGAGAGTGAGCTAAAGGGAGGTCAGAAATTAATGTGACCTAGCTGCTCAGCGGATCCAAAAGAGAAAACTATGCCAACATGGTTAGAGTTAAAAGGGAAGGAAGGGGAGGGGGGAAGTGAGTCAGGACAAGGAAACATAAGACACCTTGAGACAGTATGACTGCAAAGAATCCCAGAGCTTTGAGATATGATGCTGTGAGAACAAGGCCATGAACAGCTCGTTTCTGAGAGTAGAGAAGGTACACACAGCACGTGACACCTACCCTCACCCTTGCAGAGCACAGTGGACCCCTTGGTTTTACCAAGTATAAAATATGAGCATTGAAAGGTATTCAAAAATGCAAGTGGGGCCATAATAGCAACTACCAGGGGGAAAGAAATCACAATGACTAACTTTACAATATAATTCCTCATAGTGTCCTGGTCAATAGTCAAATACCCCGGTTCAGGGATAAATGATTAAATTCACAAACACTCAAGTTACATAGAACTTTGCAGGAGTAAAAGAAAACCTCTAAAACCTGACACAGCCACTGCAGTTTGGGGGATAAACACACATTTCCAATTTCAGTTCAAGTCCCCAGCCCACAATGTTTCTGACAGTATCTTAAATTGGTATTAGGGTGACAGGTGGCACGTAGTACCCTAAAAAGCTCTAGGCTGAAGGAGTTATGTGATTTCTGTGTGCTCTGAAGTAGAAAGGACTCTTACGTAAGACTGAGCAGGTAGCTGAGGCTGACTGGTATTCCTGGAGTTACATGTGTTCGTTGTACTTCCTCAGAGTCTGACTACTGCTATGTCTGCCAACTTAGCTTCATGTTCTAGTATTAAACACTATTCCTGCCCTACATTGTAAGGACTAGACCCTGGTACAGAGCAAATGTGAATAAGACACAGACCTTGCCCCAAGAGAACTCACAGATCTGTCATTCAGGTCTTCATCGCATGTCGCCATATCAGAGAAGTCTCCTGCCCTCGCTCCATTCACCTATCCCTTCATGAGTTCATCCTACCCTATTATTGCCTGGCATACATTGATGTATTTGTCACCTGTGACTCCCATTGGAATGGCAGGGATTGTATCTCTGTTGGCCCATTGCCCATCCCAGCACCTGCAACACTACAAGGTTCTCAGTAAAAATGTGTTTAATGTATGCAATGAAAACATGAACTCCTATGTTTAGGGCACCAAGGCCAATAAAGACTGAGGAAGGTTATCCCGCAGGGGCCAAGGAGTAGAAGGTTAAGGCTATTGTGATGCCTTGGTTTTATCCACAATGTTAAGGCTTATTCTGAATTTTCTATATGAAAGTGTTAGACCAGAGTAGTTTCCTTTCCCAGAACCTTACACCAACCACCAGTTCAAGAGAATAATGTCTCTGATTTCTCTTACAACACTGGCAATAGAGGCAGATGAATAAGAAATAGCAGGACATTTTGGAGAGCTTCTAATGGTACCAGTTCAACAGATGTGCAAACCATTGCCTTATATCCTGCTACGGGCAGGCTGGGAACCTTGTATATTAGTTTCCTATTGCTACTGTAACAAATTACCACGAATTCGGTGTTTAAAACAATGGAAATGTATTATCTTATAGTTCTAGAGTTCAGAAGTTTGAAATGGGTAAAATCAAGGTATTAGCAGGGCCGTGTTGCTTCCTGGAGACTCCGGGAGGGAATCCATTTCTTTGCTCAGTTCAGCTTTAAGACTCCACCACATTCCTTGGCTCCTGCCCTCCTTCTCCGTCTTCAAAGCCAGCAACAGTGAGTCCGATTGTTCTCATATCACAGCACACTGATCTCTTCTGCCTTGTTCTTTCCCATTTAAGGACCCTTGTGATTACATCAGGCTCACCCAGATCATCGAGAATAACCTTCCCAGGGTAATGTCGGTTGATTAGTGTATTGGTTTTCTTGGGCTGCCATAACAATGTACCACAGGCTGGGTGGCTTAAACAACAGAAACTTATGTTATCATAATTCTAGAGGCAAAAAGCGTGATTTTCAACTGGTATGACTCAAGAATTTTTAAAATATGTGATTCCTGACTATTTAGTCAGGGGCACTGACCTCTTTTCCCTTAGACTGTCAAACAAAAAAAATGACAACAGCCAACACAACAATAGCTGACTGGCGTGAATGCCCTGTCTTGAATCATAAACATATAGGTCATATAATAAGAGTTGCTTCTTATTGGTCACATGTCATAATAAGTTTGCATCTGATTGCTTAACTCTTGGTACCAGAAATCCTTATATTATAAGTATAGGCACCAAATTTTTTTTTAAAGTCACCTTCGAGCAAAAAGGGTAGGTAATTACTATTATTATTATTTTTTTGGTGAGTCAATCTAAATTGTACTTTTTTTTTTTTTTGTCAGATCAAAAAAAATATATTTTTTTGGTTTGCTGCAGAATTTTAGTAATTAGTATGTGTGCCGTGAGATGAAAAAGGTTGAAAATCGCTGGACTAAACGTCATAGATGAAGGAGTTGGCAGAGTTAGCTTTATCTGCTCCCTTCTCCTTGGTTTGTAGATGTCTATCTTCTGCCTGTGGCTTCACATGGTCTTTCCTGTGTGCATGTCTGTGTTGTAATCTTCTCTTCTTACAAAGATACCAGTCATCACGGATTAGGACTCCCCCACCCCCACCCCAGTGACCTCATTTTAATTTAATTACTTTTTGAAAAACCTTATGTCCAAATACAGTCACAGTCTGAGGTACTGGGTTTAGTATTTCAACATTTTAATTTTAAGGGGGACACAATTCAGCTCGTAACAATTAGCAACTTTCATTCCATCTGCTACCTCAATTCTCTTTTGCCACACAATGTAACATATTCACAGGTTCTGGGAATCAGAACATGAACGTCTTTGAGGAGCCATTATTCTGCCCACCGCAACACTTATTCTGAAAATATCATTGCTGGTATAGCAAATCTTAGAGAAATAATAGTTCTTAGAATAGAATATTTGGTACCTTTAACCATAGTCCCACAAGATCCCAGTAAACTGACTTCTCAGAGGAATCACGTCAAAAGTCTTTGAAGGCTTTGAGCCCAGTTTCTATGGCCCAGAACCAGAATACCCATGGTTTGCACCGAGCCAAAGGGCTGAGGTCCTGCTGCTGCTGCCGAGTCCTTTAGGGACCCACGGTGGGAAACAGAGGCCAGCACATTTAACCTCCAGGCACTCTTGTAGGGGGCAGGGCTCATTCACTTCAGGTCACAATGCAACAAAGAAGATCTTTAAACATCAAAGTTTAAAATTAAAACAAAATTCTCCCCTCCCGGACTCAGCATCTTCACTACTTAATTTTGAAGAGGCTCCATCAAGTACTAACATTCTATTTTGTTGTCCTGATTCATTTAGACAGGCAGCCAGTCCATCCAGCAGGAAACCTCAGAAGCCATTTACTTTGGCGAAGGTGGAGAGGGTGCTATGTAGTAAGGATAGTGATGCCCCCTGTACTTAAATAGCACACTGCCCTTTAATAAGGGAGCTGATCTCCTTTTGATCCAATCACCCACCCTGAAAAGATTCATAGGTGAGACAGGTGACCACCCTTCTGTGTATCAAAACAACAAAAGGTACCCCATCTCCCTCAGCGGTGTCACAACACGTGACGGGCAATTTCCTCCAATGCCCCTGGTAAAATGTGCATGGAACAGACATTGCGGAGGGAAAAGATCTCTCCAGACTTTGCCTTCTAAAACTGTAACCACAAGCCCCATGTGGCTACCGAGCACTTGAAAGGGGGCTCGTGTGACTTGAGATATACTGAAAATATAGAATGCAAAGATTTTTGTATGGAAAGCAGATGTAAACTATCTCATTAAATAATCTTTATATTCATGCATGTTGAAATAGCAATGTTTTAGACATAGTGGGTTAAATAAATATTCATAAAATGAATTTCATATGTTGATTTTAACATTTTTAATGTGGCTAGTAGAAAATTTTAAATGATTTAGTGGCTTGAAGGACATTGCCATAAAGCACTGGTCTACAACTAGAGTTGTGTGCATGTGTGTGTGTGTGTGTGTGTAAAGAGGCTGGAGGATTTGATGTAGCAAAGAGGGAGATTGGTGGAGAAGATGGGAGTGAGTCACGAAGACATTTTGTCTTGCGTGTCCCCAATTTGTACTCAATTGCACAATTACATAGCAAGCTAAGAAAAGTTCTACAATCTCAGGGTACTGGCTGGAGTTCGGGGAGGTAAAAATTCTAGGAATTTTCAGTATACATGACTTCACATGAGGATAGAGTGTGATAAACTGGGGAAGAGGAGCAGAATGGTGTAGCAGCCTGAGGAATCAGATGCAATTCCGTTACCACTCTACCTCTCAAACTTACATCGCAGAAAGTGCGTGCACCTTTAAAAAGTGGTGGGTGAGTGCACTTCCTCGTTGGTGAAGGAAGTCATAAATAAAAACAAGAAAAGCTAAAATGAGCCCCATGGTGGATTAAACAAAAATGAGCATTCATGGTAGTAATTTATCTAGGAATAGGATTTCGATTTTATTGCGTAAGAAATAATTTTTTAGAATTCTGATTAGATTATAAGAAATTTTAACAATGCAGAAGGCAATAAAAAATAAAATTAAAAATCATCCATATTCCCCTAACCCAGTGATAACTATTTTGATATTTTAAAGTAATTTTCTTCTAGTTCTTTTCCTTGTATGCATGAGTGTGTGTTATAATTATATGTTATATTGCTGAGATAACACAATTATCGTATCTTACTATCTCACTTAACAATGTGTCATAAGCATTTTATCATGTCATGCATGTCATTAAAAATTAATGAAAAACGATCATGAATGGTTATCTAGTATTATATCATAAGAATTTACCAATACCTCAACCATTCGCCAAATGAGTGGGTGTTTAAGTCATTTATAATTTTTATCTATAGTAAGCAAAATGTGATAAACATCTCTGTACATCAAGCTTGTTCTAAGTTTCTAAGGAATGTGGAAGAAGTTATAAAAGCCATTATGGAGAGAATGCAGAGAAAGTCAGCAGGAATTAGTCCTCAGATGCCTTTTCTTTTTTAATGAAGGGAGTCAGTTCAATCAACTCATTTTTAAGTCTTATTTCGATTCTGAAATTTTATGTCTGACTCTTCAGAAAATCATTATTCTATTTTTTTCATTTTGGGTTTTTTTGTTGTTGTTGTTGTTAGTTATTAAAATATAGACAAGCATTTTCTATACTGTGGATGCGTTAGAACATGCTTTGACTATTTGACTTTCCATATCACTTTCAGAAACATCTTCCCTTTGTACTGACTGTAGATCAATTGTCTCCGTCCTAAATTTCATTTTAGCATAACTGGAACCACAAAGGCAACATTTTAAGGTACA
This sequence comes from Molossus molossus, assembly GCF_014108415.1. NCBI lineage: Eukaryota > Metazoa > Chordata > Mammalia > Chiroptera > Molossidae > Molossus > Molossus molossus. Next base: position 31,188,913 of record NW_023425401.1, on the reverse strand, counting down.
TTAAAATCATTTTAAGGTACATTAAGGTATGTTAAATATTAGACATACTAAAATGAAATGTTAAAAACTATAAAGGGTCTGAAATTTTAGTCTACTTGCAAGCTAACAAGTTTCACGGATGCTAGCAGAGGACATGAGATTCCTGGGTCAGACACAATTTAGCAAAGCCAGAATATCAGCTTGGTTTCCCCAAGCCACAGTTTCCACAGGGTGACACAAAGAGGGCCAGGTGCTACCTGCACAATCACTGTAGTGAGTTGCAGTACAGGAGAGGAACCCTGAGTTAGGGAACCTAAATCTTTTATAAGAGACAGTAAGCATGCTGTTTCAAGTTGAGGAGCATCCAAGGCTGTTGCTATATAAATGTCCTGATGAGATAATTTGAAGCAAAGGGTATCAAAGCATCTGCTCATAAGATGTGCAAAAATGTAAGAGGCCTGTGGAGAATTATCTTTAATATGAGCATGAAAAGGGCATTAAGAACTAGGTAGAGTATGTCAGTACATGTTATTTATGGGACTGTTATTTTCTTTAGGACCAACCTGAAGCCTCTCTTTGTCTGGCATAATCTACTTTCTTTTCATATTCCTTAGCCACAGAAGTTAATATCTGCATGTATAGCTGCAAAGTATCCTCTGCAGAGACTTATGGGTAGAGCTGTGTGCTCCCATCAGGATATGATAGCTACCATGGCCACTTCCATGAGAGCAAACCATCCTGCTCTGCCAGCAAGACTGCAAATGCTGCCCTGGCCGGTTTGGCTCAGCGGTTAGAGCATCGGCCTGCGGTCCAGAGAGACCCGGTTCGGTTCCCGCTAAGGGCACGTACCTTGGTTGCAGTTTGTCCCCAGCCCTGGTTGGTCATGCGGGGGGCAGTCACTCGATGTGTCCCTTTCACATCGATGTTTTTTCTCTCTCTCTCTTCCTCTCTCTCTCCCTCCCACTCTATCTGAACAAAAAAATGGAAAAATGTCCTCGGGTGAGGATTAAAAAAAAAAAAAGACTGCAAATGCTTGTGAAACTAAGGGGCCCACTCTCTCCCTCCTGGGAGATGAAAGGAAGAACCTGCTAGAACCCCCATATGCTCTCTACAATAACCAACATCCATCGGGATATGGCCAACATGCCACTGATAACAAGAACTGGTCTAAGAAGAGGCCTCACCAAAAACAAGATTTTTGTTCCCCAAGGGAAAAGCGTTCCTAACATTGACATGAATAAGTTATGAAAAGCCTTCAGCACTGAAAGAGACATAATCATCATTCATGTAAAACAGATTTGTTTATTCTGTAAAGATTTATTTCAGTTGATTAATTATCAGTATCTGCTGATGGGGGGGTAACAAGGCTGCTTTGATGAGAGAATTATTGAAGTACATGCTTAGAATATTTATCACTGAGCACATATTGTATAAACTCTGCATATTTATCATGTTCTCTCCGGGCTCTTTCTTCCCCCAAATAGATTAAATTGTACTGCCCATGCTATAGGCATTTTGCCCTCCTATATGGTACTTTGTTCTTTGTAGAGAGATGGACTATTTTTATATATAATACCAATAGCCTCTGATGTAAATAAGTGTGACCTTGTAGGTGGTTCTTGAGTCTTTCTGAGCTTAGGCAGAGCTACTCCAAAATAGAATGCAAATTGTCATCTCTAGCCTCATAAAGTTTGATCTTTGGCCAACCAATCCCCAAAGAAAAGTGACAATTTGTATAAATTAAAATTAAGCAGTTCACATGAAAACTAAAACTGAAAGTGGATTAAATTGAAATTGAAATTGAAATGCTAAAGTCAATACTCTTCAACATAATCTGTATGTAATGATCTTCAAATAAATCTTTTGCTTCTATTTATTGAACATGACAGTACGAACTAATATTTATTGATTTCCTGCTCAGTGTCATATGCTGACTTAGATGCTTTAGGCATGCTTTCTCATTTCATCTCCAAATACCCTTGAAGCTGGCATTATTATGATCTCTTTACCATATAGCTTAAGAAAGTAAGGCATAAAGAGACTTGGTCACTTGGCCAATATCCCTTGGCTTATCGGTGGCCAAATTGGGATTTAAAAGGCTCCCTGTCTGCTTTCTGAGTCAGGATTTCAACTACCATGCTGGGTTGCTCTTCCCTTCTGGTTTTTAGGCAAGACCATTATACCAGCAGTCAGATGACCTTGGTTGTGATCCCAGCTCCAATGATACTTACTATGTTTGTGACATTTTTTTACCCTCTCTGGGCTTCAGGTTTCCCAAAGTTTCATCTCATCTCCTCTACTCCCAAAGCTCCAATGTCTGACTCAAATCTTCACCTCTTTCTTATCTCTCCTCCTGAGCTTCAGGCTCATACTAATTACTTATATATGTATGTGCCCTCTGGTCATAAATACTTTAATATGTCCAAACTGGACACCATCCCAACCAGCCCCTTTCATATTGATTTCTGTCTCAGTGAATGGCACCATCAGTTACCTTCTTGCCCAAACCAGAAACACAGGGGTCAACCTTGACCCCTCTCTTTCCCTCACCTTTCATATCCATTCAATTACTGTAGAATGATTCAAGTGCTGTAGATTCTGTCCTGTAAATATCTCTTCTCTTCACCACCACCTTGGTAGTGCATGATCACCTGGCCTAAGGCATTCTGATGTAATCTCTTAATTGGCCTCCCTGCCTCCAGCCTCATTCTCTTCCACACCGTTCTCCACCCCGCACCCAAAGTGAATCTTAAAAACACAAACCTCATCGGGCCACTCCTTCACTCAGAATCTTTGAATAGCTCCCCGTTGTCTTCAAATGAATTCCCAAGACCGTAACTTTATTTACTGGCTCCTGTCTACACTTCAGCCTCATTTGTCACCACTTCCTCCCTGCAACCTCTGCTTTAGTCAGGCTGAACTAATTTCAGTGTCTTAAACACTTCTCCACTCTCTTGTCTTGGTTCTCTGCAAATTTTGTTCCACCCACCATGGAGCTGTTCCTTTATTCTACTCTGTACTTTCCTTCCAAGATGATTGCCTTCTAAGGCCACGTGGAAAGGAGATAGCTGGTTCAGGATCTGGTCCCATTTGGGACCACCTTATGCTTCTGCTTTCCTATCACAATGGCTATCAATTTGCAGGTATTAATGACACCTACTCTGCTCAAAGAAATCAAGTCCTTTTATTTTCCCCTGCTACCAAAATATTTGAAAATATAATGGTATCATAACAAATATGGAAAGTAGTCCTAAGCATTGAAATAAGCAGTTTTCCCACAGGAAAATTGATCTCTGATTGATTAGGATGATGGATGATTTGTGGTTGGGGTGTAGTAGCTCAGCAGTTGCCAGGGACCTAGGTCACAAAGGACTCATGATATCAGGTGTTACCATAACCCTGACACCCATGTACATGTTAAATCGAGAGCTGTTGTTTGCTATATTGCTATTAAGCCTAGAAATGTATCATGCTTCTAAAACTTGTCAAAGACTCTCAGACATCAGAGGCCTGATGTAGCCACATGGAGCTGTATGAAGCCTCATTGTGTATGGATCACTTTCTCTTCCATTTTCACCCTCTTGTGACTTTTTCCATCATTTTTTCAGCATCAGAAAAATGCATTCAAAAGATTATAAACAGCAGGTGGTAATCAGTGCATAACAGCTTTCTGTGTATAATACAATCATTAGGTACACATTAGACATTTGGCATAATAAGAGTACTGTCACTGTAACAGAACTGTGTCAAAGTCCCAATGCCTCCCACTTTGAAAATACACAGATCAATTCTGTACCCCTGGGAATGGGGAGCAGTATAATAGTTGCATGGCATTATTCCATGACAAAGTTCAAATGATTTTGCTTATCAAATTCTGAAGGGAGCTAGTGTACATGCAACTGTGTTAATACCAATTTCTCTATTTAACATTCTTCAATCTCTTCCTTATTGAAGCTGTGCTCATGATGCCTTTAAGCTAAATTGGAGCATGGTTTTAAATAATGTCCATAGCTGGTACTAGAGCATTAGTGAAAGAACTTTTATGCTGCTGAGTATTGGGTATGTCTCAATTAAAACTAAAATGTATTACTTAGAAATATCCAGCCCTGGCCAGTTTGGCTCAGTGGTTGGAGCGTCGGTCCTCAGATAGAAGGTTCTTGGGTTTGATTCCGGTCAAGGGCACGTACCTGGGTTGCAGGTTCCATCCTCCATCCAGGTCAGGGCTATGCGGGAGGCAACCAATTGATGTGTCTCTCTCACACTGATGTTTTTCTCTCTACCTCACTTCCTCTGTTCCTTTCACTCTCTAAAAAAATAAATAAGTAAAAGCCCTGGCCAGTTTGGCTCAGTGGTTGAGAGTCGGCCTGCGGACCAGAGAGTCCCGGATTCGGTTCCCACTAGGGGCGCGTACCACAAAAGAAAAAATCAATGCAAAAATATCCTCAGGTGAGGATAAAATAAATAAATAAAAAACATAAAATAAATAAATAAATATCCAGGTAAGGCAACTCTGTACAAACAAAAATGAGTTAGTTCTTGCCTAGGACTGGGGGCTAAAAACAAGGAGTGACTACAAATGGGTATGAGGGATCTTTTTGGGGTGATGGAAATGTTCTAAATTTTAGTAATGTTTGTATGACTTAAATTTACTAAAAATCATTGATTTGTATATTGAAAATGAACTACTTTTATTGTATGTAAACTATAGCTCAATAAAGCTGCTTAAAAAACAACTAAACTGTAGTAAACATCCTTATACTCATATCTTTGTGGTCCTATATAAGTAGGTACATGAGCTAAGTTTATTTAAATTTTTCACCGAAACCACTAAATTGTCTTTCTAAATTAATTCACCAGTTCATTCTCCTACCAACAATGCATGATACTATCCATTTCTCCACAAGATTGCCAACACTTGATAATATTAAACTTATATGTTTCTGATACTGTGGCAAAATGCTTGTTCTCATTAATTTTTTTATTACTGGACTGTTTTAACCATTTTTTAATATCCTATCGTCATTTGTATTTCTTCATGAATTACTTATATCCTTTGTCTATTTTTTTAAAATGGGTTTCTTGTCATTTTATTAATACAATCTTACATATTTATGCATATTAATTTTTTCCTATTGTAGCTACTATAAATATTTTTTTCTAGTCCAGTGGCTGACAAACTACAGCCCATTAGACAAATCCAATCCACTCCCACTCTTATTTGTTTTTGTTTTTACTTAACTTTTTATTTTGAAATAATTATATATTTGCATAAAATTGCAAAGATAGTACAGAAAGAAGCTATGGACCCTTTACCCAGTTTCCCCTGATGGTGACATTTTATTTTATTTTTTTTATCCTCACCCGAGGACACTTTGGCATTTATCTTCAGACAGAGCGGGAGGGAGAGGGGGAGAAAGAGAGAGAGAGAAACATCGATGTGAGAGAGACACATGGAGTGGTTGCCACCCACACGACCCCAACCTGGGCCGGGGACAAACTGCAACCGAGGTACGTGCCCTTAGCGGGAACCGAACCCAGGATTCTCTGGTCCATGGGCCGACGCTCTAATCACTGAGCCAAACCAGCCAGAGCCGGATGGTTACATTTTAAATAATTACAATACAATATCAGAGCCAGAAAAATGTACTGGGCACAATGTGTGTGTGTGTGTGTGCGTGCGCGCGTTTGTGTGTATCTATGACTTTCTATCACATGCAGAGATTCATGTAGTCATCACCTCAATAAAGACATAGAACTATTCCACTATCACAGAGATTTCCATCATGCCACCCCTCTCTTAGTCACAACCATGTCTCTGTCTCCAACCACTACTACTCTGTTCTCCAACTTCACAATTTTGTCATTTTGAGAATGTTGCATGTAACCTTTGAGATGGACATTTTCACTCAGCATAACAGTTTTGAGATCCATCCAAGTTGTCACATGTATCAAGAGTTTGTTTCTTTTTATTGCTGAGTAATAGTCCATGGTAAGAATTTACCTATCATCTGTTTCTTTTTTTAACTTTTTTTCTTTATTGGTTTTAGAGAGAGAGGGAGAGATTAAAATATCGATAAGAGAGAACATCGGTTGGCCGCCTCCAGCTTGCCCCCGACTGAAGATTGGGCCCACAACCCAGGCATGTGCCCTGACCGGGAATCGAACCAGTGAACTCTTGGTGCATGGGTTGATGCTCAACCAATGAGCCACATCAGCCAGGCTATCATCTGTTTCTAAATGGCCTATGAGCGCAGCACAATTTTTACATTTTCAAATAGTTGAAAACCAAAAGATGAATAATGTTTTTGAGATACATGAAAATCATATGAAAGGTAAATTTCAGTGTCTGTAAATAAAATTTAATTGGAACAAAGCCACACCCATTTGCTTACATACCATCTAATCCATGGCTGCTTTCACATTCCAATGGCAAAGCTGAGTAGCTGTGACTGTGACCATCGTCATGATGAGGGTATAAAACCAGAGAGAGGGAAGGCCCTGCCTTGACTTGCCCAAACAAGTCTTAGTGACCTTGTCACCCTAGTGGCTTTGTTTGTTGGACTTCTTCTCATAGTTCACGCACTCAGACCTTATTTTCCTTGGCTAAGTGAGAGTTCTGGAGCCTCTAAATTTTCCTTCTTGTATAGTTTCCACCACAGCCTTTCCCCCCTTTACATAAAGGGTACAGAAGTATTGTGGGAACGCACAGTTCTGGCGATTCAGATCCCTGTTCTGGCAGGAATGGCTTGTCAGAGCCAGAAGCAACTATCACACAGCATCCCAGAGAAGCAGTCCAGTGTAGTGAAGTCTGAGGGTCTTAGGAAGGTTATCCAACCTGTATGAATCTCAGCTTCATAATGGTAAAGCAGGACTCCCCATAACTATCTACGTTACACAATATCTGGGTGTTTGGTTTTTGTTCTTCTCTTTCATGTAAATAAATTTCTGCTCTGTAGCCTGACGTGTGGCTGCCCATAATAAAGCCTATATTTCCTGGGTAGATTTGGCCGTGGGCCTAAGCTTTGGCAAACAGACGGTGAGCAGAAGTGAGGTGTGTCAGGGGAGGGAATGCAGATGGATGGAGAGCCATCTTGGACCACATGGATGACAGTGACACCCTGGGACAGACAGTGTGTGGGTCCCTCAAACTAGTCCTGGAGCACCAACCTCTGGACTCATATGAGAAAAGAAATTTTTTTCTTATTTAAGGAGCAGTATTTTGACTCTCCATGACGTGAGGCCACCCTTGAATCTAAACCACACAGCCTGTCAGGGTTGTTGCGAGAAATATTTAAGAAATAATTAAAACAGATACAGGAAATGGACTCTGTAACCAGGACTTACTTTTCTTTCTAGCCTTATCAGTCATGTCTGCACTGACCAGAGTAATGTACACAGCTACCCACAAAGAAGGCTTTGAAAAAGTAGTTATGATGAATTGAACTGAATTTAGTAGCCTGAGATAGAAACACACTCCAGTCTTCACACACATTTACACACTTGGCAAAATATATACCATGGTTTATATTTCTAAATGAGGGAGGCTGACATCCATTCACACTCCTCGATGGGAAGATCCCCACTGTTAAACAGCCTGAATTCTTTCACCAGGGCTTGAAGTTGGCTTCTGTTACCTTCTGAGAGCCCAGGAATTAAATACCGCCTACTGTGCTTACTGAAGTTCCTTGTGGGTCACAGCAGGCAAGCCAGAGAGGCAGGCTCCCTGTCACTCTGCTGTCCCGGGGAGGCTGTGCTGTGGTTAACAGCACCCCTGGCCACTGCCCAGTATGCAGCATATGAGCTCTTCCAGGGGTCTGTCCTTCCAGGCATGACTCCACAGACTACTCTCCTTGAATTTCCACCTCTCCAAAAGGAAAACGACCCTGTCACCGGTTCCTGGGTAGCAGCCATACTAAGTGGGGGAGAGACGCTGTATTTACTGAGACCCTTCACTGAGGGGGAAGGTTCCAGATGATCGTCCCCGTTCCACAGCTCTGGCTTCAGGACTGGGACTGCTATACACTTTCCTTTGACTCAGGAAACAAAGGAGAGGAGAGACATCTCCCACCCCAAACTCACTCTTGAACCATTCGAAGAATTAAGAGACTTGATCATTCTTAATTATTCTCCCCGTTAGCTGATGCGAATTTAGACTATGAGATTGAGAATGTTTGTGTGTCCCATTAAAGGCAAGAGAAATGAGACAGAGTGTTTTTTTGTGTTCATAAAGAGAAAATCTGGCATATGCGTTTAACTGCACAATTTAACCTTTGAGAGGTTGGATCAGCTGCCTTTCCAATCAGCTTGGCAGCGAGGTGTTGGAAAGAAAACAGTGAAAATCATGTTGAGAAAGGTCCAGAAGAAGATAAACAATGAGGGATTTTATGCTGATGTACAGCATTAAAACAAAATGAAAAAAAAAAAAAAAAAGAACACAGGCAAACAAATTTGCCCTCACAAATGTAGCTTATCCATCCTGACCACAAAGAAGGAGTCATTGTGTCCTTACGTTTCTGCCATCTCTGGCGCCCCCAAACCACATTTGTGTTTTTAGTTGGAGAGGCTCTTAACTAACCTCCAAAACCCTTTTTTTCTGGCTTGGGTCCATGCCTTGAAGGGAAATAGGCGAAGGGAAATCCTAGCTGACAGAATCTGGTTTGGCAGGTCGTGTCAGCACTGAGCAGAAATTATGGATTTGGGAACGGGGACAGAAGTGGGGAGATGTGCCCGGGGATGGGGGGGAGCTCTTCAAAATAAGATAACTCTGCTCCACAGGTTCCCGGTGAGAGAAGTCAAGAAAGCATCCAGTTTTATAAAAAGTGCCTCTGAACATTGAGAGGTGAATTGGACCCTGTTATCACTAACTGAACTATTATTTTGTGCCAAGCATTGTGCTAAAGGCTCTTGGATACATTTTCTCATTGAATTATCACAGCAACCTCATGGCATACAGCTTCTTGTCCCCATTTTACTGATGAGAAAATAAAGTGGCAGAAATTCAGTAATTAAGGTCACCCTTGGGAAGCAGTGGCAGAGTGAGGAATTCTTATATTTTTATTTTTTTAAAAGATTTTCATGATTATCTAGCCGGTGTGGCTCAGTAGTTGAGCATCGACCCATGCACCAACAGGTCGCCAGTTTGATTCCTGGCCAGGACAAATGCCCAGGTTGTGGGCCAAATCCCCAGTGGGGGGCATGCGGGAGGCGGTCAATCGATGTTCTCTCTCATCAATGTTTCTATCTCTCTCTTTCCTTCCCTTTTCTCTCTCTCTAAAGTCAATAAAGTAAAAAAAAATTTTTAATTAAAAAGAAAGATTTTCATGATTTATTCAATGAAGTCTCGAATGTTGGACATTTAATTTATCCTTCTGAAATTTTGTTTTACTTTTTTTTTTTTTTTACAAACTAAAGTTGGCATACAATATTATATTAGTTTCAGATTTACAACCTGGTGATTAGACATGTATATAACTTACAAAGTGATCACCCTGATAAATCTTGTACCCATATGGCACCATACATAGCTATTACAATATTGTTGACACATCCCCTGTGCTGTACTGTACATCCTTGTGACTGTTCTGTAACTACCAATTTGTACTTCCAAGTCCCTTCACCTTTTTCACCCATCTCTCAACCCCTCTCCTATCTGGCAACTGTCAAATGTTCCCTGTATCCACGAGTCTGCTTCTGTTCTGCTCGTTTATTTTGTTTTTTAGATTCCACATGCAAGTGAAATCATCTGACATTTGTCCTTCTCTGTCTGACTTACTTCACTCAGCACAATACCCTCTAGGTCCATCCGTGTCGTTACAGAGTGAGGATTCTTCACCAAATGCCCTGTGTCTAAAGCTCTTCACTGCCCTGGCCGGTTTGGCTCAGCAGTTAGAGTGTCGGCTCGGGGACCAGAGAGTCCTGGGTTCGGTTCCCACTAAGGGCACGTACCCACTCAATGTGTCTCTCTCACATCGATGTTTCTCTCTCTCTCTGTCTTCCTCCCTCACCCCCTCCCACTCTATCTGAAGATAAATGCAAAAATGTCCTCGGGTAAGGATTAAAAATTTATTAATTAAAAAAAAAATAAAGCTCTTCACCACTTTGCCCAGCATGCCTTTCTTTTAAAACATGAACTTCCAATACATTGCTATCCCATTTGCATTTTAATTACTCAAAAACAATCTTACAATCAATATTCTATTGTTACTTGGTATAATTGGATTGATCTCTGGGCATTGCTTGGAACCTAGTAGATTCCTAAGAATGCCTTAGAATGAATACCATGTTCCTGGTCTCTGGTGTCATTGACTAATGTCAAACAGTTTCAACAACATCATTAGTAATTCATCCACTCAGTGTAACAGGCGGTGGGCTCCTTCGGAGGCGACAGCTCTTCATCTTGTGAAGTTTCTATTCCTGAAGAAGTGGAGTGTTGGGGAAACAACTAACAAGCAAATCAACTGAACAACAGAGTCTCAGGTAGAGAGAAAGATGAGAAAAAATAACCTGGGTGACTTAGTGTCTTAGTTTTCTACTGTTGCTGTCACAAACGACCTCGAATGTCATAGTTTTCAAACAACACCAGGTGGTTGTCATTCAGTTCTGGAGGTCAGAAGATGACAAATTGGGTCTCGTTGTGCTAAAACCAAGGTGTGGAGCCTTCTGGAGGCTTCCGCAGAGAATCTATGTCTTCGCCTTTTCCTGCTTCTTAGGTCAATTGCCTGATTCTACTCTCCCTCCTCTTCTTATGAGGACCTTGATGATTACATTGGGCCCACCCAAAATGCTCCCAGAAAAATCTGTCTTCATAATTTAATCAGATCTGTAAAGCACCTTTGGTGACATTAAGGGGACATAGTCAGGTTTTAGGGATTCAGAGGATGACATCTTTGGGGGGGCTATTATTCTGCCTACCACACCTGGTGAGGAGTTCCATAGCTTAGATGAACAGGGCAGACATCAACTTGGAGGTGACTATTACTCTTCATTTTGAAACTTAATTAGCTGCAAGTCTCCTACCTTTTGTGTCTTTTTTCCCTCCCTCTGGTCTGGTAAGAGACAAATACAAGTGTTTTGGTCAATAACTGTAACTGGGAAATGAAGAAAAGGTGTGGAATACTTAGGGATGAGAATCAAACAGCACTCATTGCAAGACTTATTAACCTTTGTCAATAGATTTTCTTATATATTCCTCCCACCTCCTTACATGTCCTCATGTTCATGAAAATAAACAAAACGAATTCTCCACAATCTTTAAAAGGGATATGTATAATTTTCTCTCTCTCCTTCTTAGTCTAGCAAGTGTTTGGGTCATAAAACTATTCAGTAGGTCTATAGCCTGCATTTCTAACCAGCAAGCTTATTATTTTTAAACTGTTTTTGTTGTTCTGTATTTTATAGATCCTTTGGACCACCTTACTTACTTTTGTAGCTTCAACTAATATGTGCATCTAAAGATGATCAGCCACCCAGCTGGTGTGGCTTAGTAGTTGAGCATCGGCCCATGCAACAAGAGGTCTTTGGTTTGATTTCCGGTCAGGGCACATGCCCAGGTTGTGGGCCAAATCCCAAGTGGGGGGCATGCAGGAAGCGGCCAATTGATGTTCTTGCTCATCGATGTTTCTATCTCTCTTTCCCTCTCCCTTCCTCTCTCTCTAAAATCAATAAAGGAAAAATATTTATAAATAAATAAATAAATAAATAAATAAATAAATAAAGATGATCAGCCTACAAAAGGGGGAGAGTATTACAAAAGCTTTCCATGAGGAAGTGACCCCAGACTCAAGTCTTAAAGAATAAGGAGGGATGAGGGTAGGGCAGAGGGAATATCTGGGCATGTCAGTTAGAGTGTTTTGATAACTCAAAGGCCTACTGGCTTCCATGAATCAGTTCCACTTCTTGCCACAATTATGCCCGACTGAACGTTTCGTTTACAAATCAATCATAAACTTTCATCGACAAGCACTTTTTCCGTCAGAATTCTAAGTGGAGTGGGGCAGGGAGATCGGCCCGGCCCGGCTGGTTCCCTAGAGAGAGATGACTGCAGGGTAGAATGTGACCGCACCTCCACGGGTGTTCGCACAGCTGCAGGGTCGCAGGGCGGGGCACCCACTTCTGGCAGTCAGTGGATGTGAAAGAGGCGGTGGAGGGTTTGGCAATGCTTGGTGAAGGCACTTCTACCACACTTCAATTCTTTGCTGAGGGTCCTCAATGCGAACCCATGAGGGTGCTGGGATTCCTTATAAAAGGCAGCAGAGTGACTCTAGGCAGCAAGAGGTGGCCCCTGATACTGAAGGAGCTGGAAACAACACAAGATCCTAAGGTCAGAAATGAGCAGAGATCCTGGGGAAGCTCTGAATTTGCAGGATATTGGGGGTCCCGAATAATTTACATAAATAGCTGAAGGTCAGTGAGTTCTAAAATTGCAGTTGCTTTGCCCAAGCTTAGTAATCATTCTGCTTCCTGCCTCGGTGAGATCCTAGACACAAAGACTGACGAATTCTAGCTTTTCTTACCTTTATCTTTGCAGGAGAGAAGCTCTTTGCTCCTCTCTTGCAAGCCCACTCCCTTATTATTGGTTCACAAAGTCTAGCAGTATCGTTTATTATCCACCCTTAAATATATCTTAAATTAGAAAAGTAGCCCTGGCCGGTTTGGCTCAGCGGTTAGAGTGTCGGCCTGCGGTCTGGAGAGACCCGGGTTCGGTTCCCGCTAAGGGCATGTACCTCAGTTGCAGTTTGTCCCTGACCCTGGTTGGTCGTGCGGGTGGCAGCCACTCGATGTGTCCCTTTCACATCGATGCTTCTCTCTCTCTCTTCCTCTCTCTCCCTCCCATTCTATCTGTACAAAAAATGGAAAAATGTCCTCAGGTGAGGATGGAAAAAACAAAAATTAGAAAAGTAATCACCATTTAAAAAATTAAACTACAGGGGAAAAAGCTATAGGAGAAAATTACATTGGCCTCCTCGGAGATAATCACTGCTTAATTTTTGTATCTTTTCAGACAGTAACCAAGCAAAACTACTGTGTGTGTGTGTGTGTGTGTGTGTGTGTGTGTGTGTGTGTGAGAGAGAGAGAGAGAGAGAGAGAGCTGTTTCTTTAACTGAAGATACTTCTTTAACATTCGATCGGGCATAATTGTGACAAGAAGTGGAACTGACTCATGGCCTGCAACTTCTTGTTTTATTTCACAATACAGTTCCTTATAAATATAGCTATACAAATGTTTCTCATTATTTTTAATTTTTTATTGTGAAATTTGTCCTGTGTATAAAAGAATATATAAAATATAAGTGAAAGAAAAATTGTCCTAAACCTGGTCTGGGAAAGGGCCTTTTCACATGAAGTAATTGACAGCACATTCCAGAGAACAATATTTTTCAACTTTTTATTTCAAAAACATTTCAAACTTACAGAAAAGTAGCAAGAATAATGTGAAGATATTTTGCATAGCTGTTACCCAGATTAACCAACTTTTAACATTTTGTCACTTTGGTTTTCTTTCTCTCTCTATTTTACATATAATTATTTTTAATGAATTGTGACTCTGTAATGCCTTAGTGCTATTTCTTAAATCAACGATATTCCCTTAAACATCCATACACGATTATCAAATTCAGGACATTTAACATTATTAATGTATGAACAATACATATTCTGATATATCGTATATACTCTGATTTTGTTAACTGTCCTTATTATGTCCTCGACCCCTCCCCTCACAATACAGGATCCAGCCCAGGACCATAGAGTGTAATTATTTGTTATGTTTTTTATTCTCCTGTAACCTGGAACAGTTCCTAAATCTTGGTTTGCATTCATGACATTAAGAATGTGGAGAACGTGAGCCAGTTATTTTATAAATATTCCTCAGTTTGGTTTTTTTTAGTTTAAAAAATGGAGTTTAAAGTTTAGCAAGGGACACATACTTGGCACCTGAGTAATTAATTAGTAATTAGTAATAAGGAAAAATGGGGAAGTATGTTGCCAAGGAGCGATTTCATAAAATCCAAAATATTTTATAGGGTCTGCCCATATCTCTGTCCAATAGACTAACCCCAACAACTGTGCTATTTAATAATGAAGAGAAAGCTAACAAGCACTGAGTGCCTATTGTATGTTAGAAAGAATGGCAGAGATATATTTCCAATATTTCTCATAACAACAGGAACAATAGCTAGAACGGTTTCTATCTTACAGTGGGAATCCAGTATTGAAGGGGTTAAACGGCTCTCCCAGATCATACAGCCAGTAACTGGTGGAGCTGGTCCTCAAATTCACGTTTCCTACTTTCCTTTTCCATTATACCATGACCTCTAAAATGCTTATATTCTGGTATAGTTGTTATGGGTTGTTAACCCGTGGAACAATCAATACCTGAAATTTTCTGAGAAATAATTGGTCTCAAAAATAATCTTTCTCAGCTGCATTTAACTTACTACCAACTAAGTGATCATGTCCTTTTTCTTGAGACTAGTTTTTCACTCGGCTTCCAGGACATGCTGTCTCTTGGTTCTCCTCAATGCAGGTGAGACCATGGGGTCTCTGCTCTTATCTAGCTTCACACTGTCCACATCTAGTTAATGGATTAACATGTCATCAGCATGTTCACAACTCCTAACTATATCTCTAGCTCAGACCGCTTCCTCAAACTCCCAACAAATATATCCAAGAGTTAAATGAACATTTCTAGTTTGATAAAGGATAGGCATCTTAAACTTATCATGTCCAAAAATGAGCTCCTGATTTTGTCCACTTCCAATCTGCTTTTCCTATAATCTTCTTTACCTGAGAAAACGACGCCTCCAATTTTCTAGTTGGAAACTTCACTGTTGATTCAATCCATAAGCAAATCCTGTTGGCTCTACCTTCAACATATATCCAGAAGCTACACTCACAACCTCCATTCCCACCATCCTGGTTCAAGCCACCAACCCCACTTGCCTAGGTAATATAATAGTCCCCAGTCTGTTCTCCTTGTTTCTGCCTCTGTTTGCCTCCTCTGTATCCTTACCATAGCAGCCAGTGATCCTAAAACACAAGTCAGGTCGTATTCCTTTCTTGCTGATAGTATCTCCTACGCTTCTCCCTGTTATTCCTGGTCTTCTACACTCTCTGGCTATCTTGCTGTTTCTTGAACATGCTAAGTACACTCCTGCCCCAAGACTTGACACTTGCTGCTCTTTCTGTCTGAATGTCTCTTCCTTCAGGAAACCCATCAGACTATCTCACCTCTTTTAGGTCACCTCCTTAGTGACAACTTCCCCAAATACCTATCCAAAATGCCCCCACCCCAAGCACTCTATTCTTCTTCCTTGATCTATTTTCCTTCTAATTATTTATTATCTTTTCTATTTTAACATATTCTATTTTATCATATTAATATTTTTTTCTTTTGGCCTGCCTCCCCTCTAAAATGAGAGGCCTGTGAAGGCAAGAAGTTGTATGTCTTGTTCAGTACTGTATTCCCAGTGCCTCAATATGCCTGGCACATTGTAGTTGCTCAATAAATATTTGTTAGAAGAATCAATACATGTCTGAATGAATTCTTTAGTTTTCTCACAGATTGCTTTTTAAATTTATTTTAAGCCCTGGCCGGTTTGGCTCAGCAGTTGGAGCGTTGGCCTGAGGACCAGAGAGTCCTGGGTTCGGTTCCTGCCAGGGGCATGTACCAAACAACAACAAAAATTTTAAAGGATGCTCATTTGTTGGGCAAGGTTCCAAGTATCTGTCCATCCAAGTATCCAGCTTACAAAAGTTTTAATTTCCCTTTTGAATAGGTTAGGAAGTATATATAGCTATGCATGAATTATATAACTTCTGATTAGCAAAATAACATTATTATTATTATAGAAAATATGGAAAATGCAGAAAGAGAAAATACAATTAATTTATACTCCAACCACCCAGAGACTGGTAACGTTTTAGCAAACTTCTTTCCAGACACATTTAATTTAGATTTCAGGGATATTTTATTTTCAGGTTTCCTTATCCCCATGACAAGGAATGGAACAAACAAACTGAGGAACTCAAAGCTGACTGTGGTTTCATGCTTCTAGCAAAATGCCATCCTCACAGTTCACTAGCAGCCACAAGCACTTCCATGGAATTTTTGGGCGCTACTATTTTCCTTTTCCAAGAAAGCATGCTATAATTTGGACATTTAGGTTACCCAAACTTCCACTGAAGGCACTTCCTTGTAAAGTGGCCTCAGAATTCCCAGAAAACAAAATATCTGGAATTTGGGAAGTTCAGATTGATTAATATAACGACTGAGTCACTGGACTAAAGGTCAGAAGCCTGGAGTAGTAGTCCCTGTTGTTCAGCTTTCTGGCCATGAGGCTTTGGGCAAGTCATCCTCTCTTAGCTGTGGGCTCCTTAATTAGAAATGGAGATGATATCTGCCTCACAATTTGCTATAAGGATCAGACACAGTAATGGAGACATGTTTTAATACCTATTAAAGTGAAACACAAGTGTAAGGGATTACCATTGTAATTAAAATGTGGTAGATCTTGGGTAATGACATAATAGGACAGACATGCCGCCACTCCTAAGAAGCCCAGGGAGAAAGGCTAATGGGTCCTGGTTGGATTTACCAATCTTGCCCCAGAGCTCTTTCTAGTCATGTTTTGTGCTTCTTCCACCAGAATGTGGACTCCTGAGAGAACTTTCCCCACCCCTCATTCATTGAGAGATTCCCATTACTTGTCTATCACAGTGATTCTCAACTGAAAAAAATTTAATCAATTGTCAATGTAAAAAAATAATATACCACAGTATTTAGATAGTGTTGTAAGTGCTTTTACACGTATTAATATAGACACAACAAAATCTAGTAGAAAGTGATGGACATTGAGAGCCAGGTTCAGCCGGTTGACAACCAAATATAACATTGGTTAGCTGAGTTTCTTTATCTGCTGGTGGATGGAAAGATACGTAAGGTCTCTCTCAGCTCCAAATTTCCATGAACTTTGACCCTTGCAATGATAGATGCAGTCTTTGATGCAACAATTTTTTGAGGAGCGGGATTGAGAAATCATTCTTTTAATCTTTACTTGCTTTTTAAAAAACAAGCTTCGGTATTCTGTACTGTGAAATAACATTTGGAATTTGTTAAATCATTAACAGTCCTTGTTTACTGTTTAGAATGTAATAATATTCTTTGATGTTCTCTATTTTTTTAATGTTCTCTAATTATCATGCATGTTTTAAAATGAGTTCTGAAAGCGCTGCTTAATTAAAACTCATTCTAAATTTGTTGAATTTTAAAGAAACATTTGATTTGCAAAAACAAGACCTATATCCACTAACCTTCAGCACTTCACAAAAGACCCATAAAACATTTTAAAAAATAATAAAGTAATGTGAATGAGAGATGAGCCTTGAACTAAACATGGGGAACATTTAAAAAACATGATTTCTTAAACTACTCTCTTTTTCTCATAAATTCCTGCTGATGGTATTTATTCTGCTATTTTAAATGACCGTTTATTCTCCTATTTTAAAGCCTATGAAATATCTGTAAACCCCCAAAATTAATTAAGTCACTTTGGAAATCATGAATAAATCATTCTGCGGTAATGTCAACTGGTTGAACTCACCAGAAAAAGCAGTGAAAAAAATTCAAGATGTGTTTTCATACAAGGACAGGGCTCATTCAATATTTATCTTTTCTTACTAATCAATTACATGTTTTTAGAGTTATTCATTTAAAATGGTAATTCTGGCCCTGGCTGGTTTGGCTCAGCGGTTAGAGTGTTAGCCTGCGGTCCAGAGAGACCTGGGTTTGGTTCCTGCTAAGGGCATGTACCTCGGTTGCAGTTTGTCCCCGGCCCTGATTGGGTCATGTGGGTGGCAACCACTCGATGTGTCCCTTTCATGTCGATGTTTCTCTCTCTCTCTCTCCCTCCCACTCTATCTGAACAAAATATCGAAAAATGTCCTCGGGTGAGGATAAAAAAAATAAAAAATAAAAATAAAATAAAATGGCAAGTCTGACTCTTATACTCAGTGGTATGTGAATTGGTGAAAGCACACACTCTCCTTTTAGGAATTTTTCCTACAGATATATAGGTGTGCAAAAAATAGATGCTCATTGCAACACTGTCTATATTAACAAAAGACTGGAAATAATCTCAATACATATAAAAAAAGGAGGCAGATTGAATTAAGATCTAGTCATACAAAAATATGCTATAGATGTTAAAAAGATATATGTACTAATGGAAAATGATGCCTAAAATATTTTGCCAAGTGAAAAAAGAAAGGTGCAAAACAGTATATAACGTGCTCCTCTTTGTGAACAAATAGCATATACCTGTTTGCGTACATTTTCTCAGTAAGAATACACAAGAAATTGGTAGTAATAGTTGCCTAAGTTTTTAAAACTATGAGTATGGATTGCTATTTCAGTAAAAAGTGGTTAATTAAAAATTTTATCATTTCTCATTACATCATATTAATTAGTATTGGCTATTGGAAATAATGCTGCAATGAACATAGGGATGCATATGCCTTTTCATGTGTTTTCTTTTTTTTTTTTTTTTTTTTTATGAATTTTTATTTATTTTTTTGTTACAGATATTTTACCTTTTTACCCCATTGGCACCCCCCACCCCACCCCCTCCACCCTGTCCCCGGCTTAGTTGTCCATGTCCATTGGTCATGCATACATGCATATAAGTTCTGTGGTTTATCTCTTCCCACCCCCCCACCCCCCATCCCCTCTTCTGAGGGATGTCAGTCTGTGCCCTACTTCCATGTGTCTGGGTCTACTGTATTCCTCAGACTGTTATGTTCATTATATTCCGTATATAAGTGAGATCATGTGGTATTTGTCTTTTTCTGCTTGGCTTCTTTCACTTAGGATAATACTTTCCAGGTCCCTCCATGTCGTCTCAAAGGATAAGAGATCTTTCTTTCTTACCGCTGCATAGTACTCCATTGTGTATATGTACCACAGCTTTTTGATCCATTCGTCTACTGGTGGACACTTGGGCTGTTTCCAGATCTTAGCTATTGTAAATAGTGCTGCTATGAACATGGGGGTACATATATTCTTCCTGATTGGTGTTTCAGGCTTCTTAGGGTATATTCCCAGCAGTGGGATCACTGGGTCAAATGGAAGTTCAATTTTTAATTTTTTGAGGTAGCACCATATTGTTTTCCATAGCGGCTGCACCAGTCTGCATTCCCACCAGCAGTGTATTAGAGTTCCCTTTTCTCCACACCCTCGCCAACACTTGTTGTTTGATGATTTGTTGATGGCGGCCATTCTGACAGGTGTGAGGTGATACCTCATTGTTGTTTTAATTTGCATCTCTCTGATGATTAGTGATGTTGAGCATTTTTCATGTGTTTTCATGTTCTTCAGATAAATACCCAGAAGTGGAATAGCAGGATCATATGGTGGTTGTACTCTCAATTGTTTGAAGAATCTCAATCCTGTTTTCCATAGTGACTGTACTAATTTACATTCTCACCAGCAGGGTAGGAAGGTTTCTCTTCCCTGCATCCTCCACAATATGTGTTTCCTGTGTTTTTGAGATAACCATTCTAACCAGTGTGAGGTCACATCTCATTGTGGCTTTGATTTTCATTTTCATAATAATAGTGGCGGTGAATATTTTTTCACATGCCTGTTGGCCATCTGCATGTTTTCTTTGGAAAATTGTCTAGTCAAATCTTTTTCCCACTTTTTAATTGGGTCGTTTTGTTGTTGTTGTTGAGCTGCATGCGTTCTTGATATATTTTAGATATCAACTCCTTATCAAATGTATAATTTGCAAATATCTTTTCCCATTTGGTAGCTTGTCTTTTTGTTTAGTCGATAGTTTCCCTCTGTGCAGAAGCTTTTAAGTTTGATGTAATCCTATTTGTTTACATACTAATAGAGATTATTTTTTATTAGTAGAAGTCATTATGGCTGACACCCCAATATCCATGTCATCCCAGATCATTTGTATGTGTCGATCTTGAAAATTCCATCCCTCTTGCCAGTGATCGGTTCAGGAGTGGACATGTGACACAATTCTAGGTCTAAAGGGCCTTCTCCTGGACTGCGTCAGAGTTTCCCTCCTCATAAGACAAAGCTAGAAAAAAGGTGCTTTTCCTTCTTGCTTTCGCTATTCCATGTCTGAATATAAATCCTAGAACTACTGCATCTTATATTCAGTGCGAAGCTGAAGTCAAGAATGAAAGGTAGAAAAATGTGAGTCTTCGATGACCTAATTGGCTGCTGATGACATAATGAATCACTCTACTGTGAAGGGCGTTGTATCCCTTACCTGTATATTTGGATGAACTGGGTTATGCCTATCCTGCTAAATAACAATCTGCAAGTCTCAGTAGCTTAAACTAAGAAAGATTTAATTCTTGCTCATATTTACCTGTTCATTATGGCTCAGCAGGGGCTGTTCTCAGTGTGTTCTTCACACAGGGATACAAGCTGACATAGTCTCCTTTATTTCAAATGTTCCCTTTCTGGTGCTGCCGCAAGCAAATAGAAACATGGTAAAGAACTCACCAGCATTTAAAGGCTTCTCCTTAAGCCCTGGCCAGTTTGGCTCAGCGGTAGAGTGTTGGCCTGTGGTCCAGAGAGATTCGGGTTCGGTTCCTGCTAAGGGCGCATACCTCGGTTGCAGTTTGTCCCCGGCCTGGTTGGTCGTGTGGGTGGCAACCACTCGATGTGTCCCTTTCACGTCGATGTTTCTCTCTCTCTCCCTCTTCCTCTCTCTCCCTCCCACTCTATCTGAGCAAAAAAAATGGAAAAATGTCCTCGTTTGAGGACAAAAAAATAAAATAAATAAAGGCTTCGCCTTAGAAGTGATGCATGCAACGTTTGCTCACATTTCCCTATGCAAAGCAATCAACATAGCATCTCTAACCTAAGGGGGGTAGGTGGGACATTTCTACCATGTGCCCAGAAAGAAAGAAGCCCTTAATGACAGGTCAAATGATTGAAAAATATGTATGTACTTATACACAGAACTAAAAAATAGTTAATAGGGTGGACCTGATATATATACCCATATATATTGCAAAACCTGTATCTTGAAAATGGAACATATCTGAATATACACCAGAAATTATATGTTAGGTCATTTAAAACAAATACTCAATAAACTCCAAAATGTAACAATACAGCCAATAATATGTGACTCAATGACATAAAATTATAAATTACAAACTCATTTATGAAAAGCAATTCCTACTGCCTAAAATTTAAAAAGTTCTCTTTTAAACAACTTCTGGGTCAACAAAGAAATCCAAACTAAAATCACAGAATTTATACAAAAGCATAATAATGAGAATACTAAATATCCAGACATATTGGCCAGAGCTAAAGCAGTCATTGGAGGAAAATCCAATAGCTTTAAATAATTTTATTAGAAGAATCTAAAAAGTGAATAACTAATAAAGTTTTAGCACTGGCTGAAAAAGAAAAGAAAATGAAGCAAAGCAAATGGAAGAAATTACTAACAAAATAGTACTGATATAGAAAATATAGTACTAATAAAGAAATATTAAAAGTTCTTTAACGTAATAAAATAGATAAAACACTAAATAATTTAATCAAAAGTATATCAGATAAGGGGTTAATTTCCAATATATACAGAGAGCTCATACAACTCAACAAAAGGAAGACAAAGAAACCAATTAAAAAATGGGCAGAGGAACTAAATAGACACCTCTCCAAACAGGACATACAAATGGCTAAGAGACATATGAAGAAATGCTCAACATCACTAATTATCAGAGAGATGCAAATTAAAACAACAATGAGGTATCACCTCACACCTGTCAGAATGGCCGAGGTGTTGGTGAGGGTGCGGAGAAAAGGGGACTCTAATACACTGCTGGTGGGAATGCAGACTGGTGCAGCCGCTGTGGAAAACAATATGGTGCTACCTCAAAAAATTAAAAATGATCCCACTTCTAGGAATATACCCTAAGAAGCCTGAAACACCCATCAGAAAGAATATATGTACCCCCATGTTTGTAGCAGCACTATTTACAATAGCTAAGATCTGGAAACAGCCCGTGTCCATCAGTAGACAAATGGATAAAAAAGCAGTGGTACATATACACAATGGAGTACTACGCAGCTGTAAGAAAGAAATATCTCTTATCCTTTGAGATGACATGGAGGGACCTGGAAAGTATCATCCTAAGTGAAACAAGCCAAACAGAGAAAGACAAGTATCATATGATCTCACTTATTTGTGGAATATAATGAACATAACAGTCTGAGGAATGGGGTAGTCCTAGAGATGTGGAAGTGGGGTACAGACTGGCAATCCCCAGAAAAGGGGGTGGTGGAAGAGAGATAAACCACAGAACTTATATGCATGTATGCATGAACAATGGACATGGACAACAAAGCTGGGGACAGGGCAGGGAGGGAGGAGGAGGGGGGAATCAGTGGGGGGGAAAGGAGAAACATCTGTAACAAAAATTAATTAATAAAAATAATAATAATTTAATCAAAAGGACAAAAACAAATAGATAAAACAACAAATAATAATAGGAAGATAATAGCAGAAACAGAGGCAATAAAAATAAAATTAAGAGAATACGTCATTCAGCACTGTGAAAATACATTTGAAAATCTGGAAGAATAAAATGACTTTTATTTAGGAAAATATATTATACCAAAACTGATATCAGAAGACATAAAACTCTAAACAAAATTATGTCCTTAAAATAAATAGAAAAAATGAATAAAGAAAAGCTCTAGATCCATTTGATTCTATGGGAAATTATAGAATTTTAAAGAGAATACAATACCAATTCTATTTAGCCAGCCACAGCATTTTAAAAAGTACTAGTCTAAATGATTTGTATGCAGTGAATGATACTGGTTCCAAAATCTGACAGATTGGTAAACAAAATTAAAAAAAAAGGCTTAAAGACCAATTTAACTTGTAAATAGTAATACTAAACTCCAAAATAAACACTAGCAACAAAATTTAAGATAAAAGCATCTATGGCCAAGGGAATTTATTCTATGAGTCAGTGACACTTCTACATTAAAAAAATTATAAATTGGAAAAACTAATTAGAAGAATCACATAAATGCTGAATGGGCACTGACAGAATCCAGAAATAATTTTTTTACAAAAACAATGAAATATGGATAGGTGGGTATTTCCTTAGAGTGATATAAATATACATTCCAGCACAAAAGACAGCTTGAGGATTAATGGGAAACGCTGGAGTCTTCCCACTAAACTCAGGAAGAACTGACTTCAAAAAGTCAATCCTGCCTCTGCCAGTTTGGCTCAGCGTTTGAGCCTCAGCCTGTGGACCAGAGAGTCCCGGGTTCAGTTCCCGCTACGGGCATGTACCATGAAAAAAAAAAAAGTCAATCCTTGCCCAGCTGGTGTGGCTAAGTGGATTGAGCACCGACGCATGGACTGAGAGGTCCTGGTTTGATTCCCAGTCAGGGCACATGGCTGGGTTTTGGGCACAATCCCCAGTAGGGGGTGTGCAGGAGGCAGCCTATTTGATGTTTCTCTCTTACATCCATGTTTCTATCTCTCTCTCCCTTCCTTTCTCTCTAAAAAAAATGAATAAAAACATATTCTTTAAAAAAATTCAGCCCTTCTCAACCAATCGATATATCTCTCTCTCCCTCTCTCTAAAAATCAATGGAAACAAATATATCCTCAGGTGAGGAATAACAACAACAACAACAACAACAAAAACTCATCCCTCCTGCCCTGGCTGGTATGGCTCAGAAGTTACAGTCTTGGCACTTGCACTGAAGGGTCTCGGGTTTGATTCCCTGTCAAGGGCATGTACTTGGGTTGCAGGTTGGGGGCATGTGGAGGCAACCAATCCATATGTCTCTCTCACATGGTTGTTTCTCTCTCTCTCTCTCCCTCCCCTCCTAGAGAGCAATGGAAAATATACCCTTGGGTGAGAATTAAAAATAAAATAAAATAAGTCAACCCTCCATTGCCGTTTTAGTGTAACCTTGTATAGAGGTAATAGTACAATCAAATAATGTTTAACATTTGGAGTGTCTGTACAAATAAATACCATATGCAGTAAAAAATTAATGAATTACTGCTGTACATGCTTTATGGCTGGATTTCAAAACAATGTTGTGAAACAACAATAACAAAAACACAGAAGAATGCATATGGTGTGATTCTGTTTATATAAATATCACAACAGACAGAAAGTACATAGTGTCAGGCAATACAACTATATAATACAGAAAAGAAAGAAAGAGCACAAAATTCAGTGGTTATGTTCAGAGGGCGGTGTGGGGGAGGTGATACAGACGGAAGCACACAGAGATATTTAGGGGTCCTGGCAATGTCCTACATTTTAAGCCGGGTGGTCGATGCATAGGTTTTCACTTGCTATTCTTTCAGCTCTATATTCATCATATACTCTTTATATATGATATTTTCACAAAATAATCAAACTTAATGTTAGATATTTTTGCTTTTAATTAAAATAGAACTTATACTGAATATAGGTGTATTTGATGTTTTAGTATTCTGACATTTCAAAATGTCAAAACAATGAAGAAATCAACACATGTGTCCCCTGGATTCAGGAAAGACTTATGCTTGCACTATGCAAAGAAAATTTGACCATGAAAATAATGGCGATGACCATTTCAGATTTCTAAGAGTTGAATCATCAGCAGGGAAAAGGAAAATTTTAAAAAATCTAGACAGAAATATTAAAGATAAGACAAGTGAGAATTAAAATACATTCTTGCTGGAGAATAAAAATCAGAGAAGCTACTGAGAATTACAGAATTGATAGTTTTATTTAATTTTGTTCCCCTCTAACTTTCTTTATCTATGCATATTTCAATATGTACATCTAAACAATTACTTAAAAAAAATACCGCTAACACTTAAAAAATTAACCATAATTCATCCAATGATCAAATTTTTCATTTACTCACAAATGTAATAAATGCTTTTAAAAAACAGTTGAATAAGAATCCAAATAAAATTTTACATATTACAATTAATTGGTATATCTTTTTTTTAAATCCTAACCCGAGGGTATTTTTTTTTTAAATCTTTATTGTTGAATGTAAAATGTATTACAGATATTCCACATTTTTCCCCCATTGACCCCCTACTCCCCACTCCCGCCCCCCTCCTGCCTTTTCTCACCCTATTGTCTGTGTCCATTCGTTATGCATATAAGTTCTTTGGTTTATTTCTTCCCACCCCCTCAACCC
The DNA here is from genome assembly GCF_014108415.1 of Molossus molossus. Classification (NCBI taxonomy): domain Eukaryota; kingdom Metazoa; phylum Chordata; class Mammalia; order Chiroptera; family Molossidae; genus Molossus; species Molossus molossus. The sequence continues at coordinate 31,163,715 of NW_023425401.1, read as the reverse complement.
CTTTCCCTTTGAGGTTCGTCAGTCTAGCAATGAATTTGTACTTCTTAATCCCTTCACCCTTTTCACCCATTCCCCCAACCCCCCTCCCATCTGGCAACCAACAAAATGTTCTCTATATCTATGAGAATGTTTCTGTTCTACCTGTTCATTTTGTTTGTAAATTCCATTGTTGATAGATATGTATTCATTGCCATTTTGTTTGTTCATATATTTTATATTTTTCTTCAAAAAGACCCTTCATCATTTCATATAATAATGGTTTGGTGGTGATGAACTCCTTTAACTTTTTCTTGTCTGGGAAACTCTTTATATGGCCATCGATTCTAAATGACTGCTTTGCAGGATAGAGTAATCTTGGTTGTAGGTTCTTGGTTTTCATCACTCTGAATATTTCTTGCCACCCCCTTCTGGCCTGCAAAGTTTCTTTTGAGAAATCAGCTGACAGCCTTATGGGAACTCCCTTGTAGGTAACTAGCTGCCTTTCTCTTGCTGCTTTTAAGATTCTCTCTATGTCTTGAACCTTTTGCATTTTGATGATGATGTGTCTTGGTGTGGGCCTCTTGGGGTTCATCTTATTTGGGACTCTCTGTGCTTCCTGGACTTGTATGTCTGTTTCCTTCACCAAGTTAGGAAATTTTCTGCCAATATTGTTTCAAACAGGTTTTCGATTTCTTGTTCTCGCTGTTCTCCTTCTGGCACCCCCGAGATGCGAATGTTGGCATGCTTGAAGTTGTCCCAGAGGCTCCTTACGCTATCCTCATTTTTTTGGATTCTTTTTTCTTTTTGCTGTTCTGATTGGGCATTTTTTGCTTCCTTATATTCCAAATTGATGGTTTGCTCCTTGGATTTACGTACTGTATTATTGAAGCTGTGTAAATTATTCTTTACAGTGATACCTCGGTTCTCGAACATAATTCGTTCCAGGAGGACGGTCGAGAACCGAATTGTTCGAGAACCGAAGCAATGAAACCACAAAGCGTGACTCTCTCTCTGCACTCACACTGATGACGCAAGCAAGGCGCGCTGGGCCGAATGAACGCCATTCGGCTCAACTCGGCTCATCTCAGAAGTTCGAGTTCCAAATATTTGTTCGGATTCCGAGACAAAAGTTTCTCGAATCTCCTGGTCGAATACCGATTTGGTCGAAAACCGAGGCGTTTGAGAACCGAGGTATCACTGTATTTCAGTTAATGCCTCCTTCATTTCTAACTGGTCCTTTTTATGCTCTTGAGGCCCTCCCTAAGTTCACTGAGGTTCTCACTAAGTCCATTAAGCATCCTTATAAGCAGTATTTTGAACTCAGCATCTGTTAGGTTGCTCATCTCCATTTCGCTTAGTTCTTTTCTTGGGGTTTTGTTTTATTTTTCATTTGGGACCTTTTTCTTTGTCTCCTCATTTTGGCTGCCTCCCTGTGTTTGTTGCAGTGTATTACTTAATGAGAGGTATGGGGCTCGCTGAGACCAGATGCTGCTCGTTTGAAAGAATTTAGGAAAAATCTGAAGCAGGATCCAAGACAGGCGAATCCTATGGTCAAGCAAGTGGCAACAGCTTGGGTGGGCCTGAAAGTTGGGTGGGGCAGGGCCTCAGGGAATCACCAGGGCGGGGCTACCCGTGTGAGCCAGGTTGCTGGAGTCCCATATATGGCTTCTGTCTGCCGCCCCAGGGAAGGGCTCACCAAAAGAACAAAGGCCTCTGACAGCAAGTTTGTCCCGGAGAAAGCCTCCTCTCCAACCCTCGCTCCAGTGCCAAACAGCTCAGTTCTTCCCTGTATGTCTCTGGTGCCCCTCAAGCTGCCTCCCCTCCAAGCTTAGAGGGAGAGAATCTGATAAGTCCGTGCGCGGGCCCTTTAAGGAGCTGCCTGGGGCTCCAGCCGCATCAGCTTCCCTGAGCCTCAGTTCCCGCTGGTTTTTCCAGCCAGAAGTTATGGGGATTCTCTTCCTGGCAATGGAACCCTGAGTGGGGCACCTGGTGTGGGACGGGGACCCCTCAGTCCTCAGGAAGGACCTTCCCAGCTGAGGTGTCCTCCTGATTTTTATCCGCCACATGTGGGTGTGGGACCAGCCCTTCCCCTCCGCCCCTCCTACCAGTCTGGATGTGGCTGCTGCTTTAATTCCGTAGTTGTAGGACTTCCATTCAGCTTGATTTCAGGCGGTTTTGAATAATGGTTGTTCTGTAGTTTAGTTGTAACTTTGATGTGGTTATGGGAGGACGGGATACCGCGTTTACCTACCCGCCATCTTGACCGGAAGTCCCGAGGGTATTTTTTTATTGATTTTTTTTTTTTTTAGGTAGAGTGGGAATGAGGGAGAGAAGGAGGGGGAGAGAGAGAGAGAGAAAGAAACTCACATCCATTGGTTGCCTCCTGCATGACCTCGACCTGGCCCAGGATCAAACCTGCACCCTTTCCCATTTGTCTTTCTCAGCATTAACATTTTGAAGGGCCAGAGCCAATTATATTAGAAAATGTTCCATAATCTAGATTTGCTTGTTTTTTTTTTATGATTATAGACAGGTAAAATATTTGGTTACAAAACTATATAGGCTATGTTACATACCCCTCATAGCATTACATCAAGATGTACTACAGGGCGATTGATCCCATTCCTAGGGATGATGCTACATTTGAGCTCTTGGTTAAGGTGGTAACTACCAGGTTTTTCTACTGTGAAAGGGGAACAGTCAGTTTATACATTTATTTAACTTAATTAACAGCATATAATGACAATACTTAAAGTGACCTTTTCTTAAAAAAATCCTCACCCGAGGATATTTTCTCATGTATTTTTAGATAGAGTGGGAGGGAGGGGTAGAAAGAGTGAGAGAGAGAAACATCAATGTGAGAGGGACACATTGATTGGTTGCCTCCTGCACGACCCCAACCAGGGCCCAGGACGAACCACAGCTGAGGTACGTGCCCTTGGCTGGAAACGAACTGGAGACTCTGGTCCATGGGCTGATGCTCTAACCACTGAGAAAACTGGCCAGGGCTAAAGTGACCTTTTTTTTTTTTTAACATAAAACTGATTTAACATCTAGCCTACAACTTTCCCAACAGTATTAGTCTACACAGATATGCTCCTCTCTATTTTCTAAGCCATCATGAAATTCACTCAGGGGAGCTTTTCTTGACAAAAACGCCTCAGTTGAAAATTTTTTGCTGTTCTTTTATCTCCATTAAACATATATTCAATAATGTGAATGTTTACAGTCTATGTTCTGAAAAATTTGCAAGAAGATCAAATTATATCAAGCTCATAAAGTAAAGGTATACACACCGGGTAGATTTTCAACCATTGGAGGAATTACTTCTCTCTTCTTAAATTCTCAATATTCACAACCAAAATTCTTTCCTTCATTCTGTATATGTTTCAAGTAATTTTTGTTATGACTAGTAAGGATGACGAGCGTTGTGTATATTGTTGTAGTTCATACAGTGAAATGACTTCCTTCTTCTACATGGAGCGTTGGAAAACGGACCTGTTCTTGCATTACTTTGATGTCTGAGGGCCGTTCTTGGCAACTTTATTAATCACACCATTTCAAGTGTAAGTTTGTTTTGATTTCCAGTTCTGCCTCACTTTTTCCTGACTTGTTTTTCCTCACTCATCTACCTCTTTTCAGTCCCTTTGGAGTGCACATGCGTGCACAGGCTAGCGAAGAAGAGAATGACAACTTTCCAGTTGAGTTACCTGCCAAGAGTAATTGGCATTAATTATATGCAACCTGATAACCTTAGTTTGTAACTATTTCTACTGATATCACAGATACTACAAGATATCAGGCTGCATTTTAACTGTTCTTAATAATACACACTGAAAACTTCTCTTTGGTATAATCAGTGTTTACAAACTCAACATAAGCAGGATTATTTGCATAACTCACCTCACTTCACCCTTCTGTGTCATGGAAAGGCCTTGACTATAGCTCAATGTCTTCAAGACCCAACATTGAAGCCACATCTTCTAATTAGGGACCCTTTCCCCCCAGGCTCTTATATGACTTATTTTTCTCTACCACATTGTAGTCTATAGCACCTCACCCTTTTAGGTTTCTTGCAAATTTGTAGACTGCATTTGAAATTACAGGCAAAAAATATATATATATTTTTTAAAATTTAAGGATACCAGACCAGTCTTTGCAAATAGAGTGCAATACTTGGCTTGCAGTACTATTTTTCACGCCCCATCACAATTTTCTACATGGCAATGGGAAAGGCAATGCAGCAGGAAATTATTTGGGCCAAACTACCGTGGACAGCTGTGGGAGGGCTGGGAAGCAGCTCGCGGGGACTTAGGACCCAGCGTCTGTTGGCCGTCTGACAGAGGTAGGAAGGGGACCCCAGACTTCACCTGATCTCGGGAGGCTGGGAGAATGGACCTGGCTGATCTGAGAGTCCATCTTGGCACTGAGTCTGTTTTTTTTTTTTTTTTTATCCTCACCCGAGGACATTTTTCCATTTTTTGTTCAGATAGAGTGGGAGGGAGAGAGAGGACGAGAGAGAGAGAGCGAGAGCGAGAGAGCGAGAGAGCGAGAGCGAGAGCGAGAGCGAGAGAGAGAGAGAGAGAAACGTCGATGCGAAAGAGACACATCGAGTGGCTGCCACCCGCACGACCAACCAGGGCCGGGGACAAACTGCAACCGAGGTACGTGCCCTTAGCGGGAACCGAACCCGGGTCTCTCTAGACCGCAGGCCGATGCTCTAACCGCTGAGCCAAACTGGCCAGGGCTTGGCACTGAGTCTGAAACAGGCTTCTGACGCCCCTGAGACCTTCTCATTCTCAGGATCCACTGAGGCAGATTCCACAGGGTGGCTGCCCTCCCCCCTCCAGCCGACCTCACGTGGTCTCGAGCTGCCAGACTCCGGAGTGTTTGCTCAGCTGCGGTGGGTCAGCTTGCCCCAGAGATCTAGCCCCACAGAGGAACCACCTGACAGTTGTAGCCAATAGGATATCTTGGCTTCTCAGGGCCGCAAACACATTTGTATTCTGTGAATGTCAATAGCATGCTTAAAAAAAAAAAAAAAATCGGGGTTTTGGGTAAATATGCTCATTTATAAGCTGACTTTCTTTTCCTGACTTTCTATTTATATCTCAGAAATGAATGCTGATCATCTTTTAAGTCATTTTTTTTTTTTTTTACAAAAGAGCCAGAAACCTTGAAAAATATTTTATTCTTAGCAGTCTTTCAAACTTCTGTCAGATGTCTTTCACAATGCACTATAAAAATAACACAGCCACCACCATTTCCTGGCATATGCCAACACACGGCCGTCTTTTTATTTTTATTTTTAATCTTTGGCCACTTTCAAGGCACTACGGATGAGGAAAAATAAAAGGCTTCATTTTTGTTCAGAGGAAAACTCCGACATCAACAAAAATGGAACACAAAAGAACCCACTCCTTTCTCTATATTCCGACGTTCCGTCCTCGCTGCGGGAAGGACAATAGTAACACGACTGCGATAAGACGTTAGAAACATAGACCTTAATATCAACCCTTCACTTCTTTCTGAACAAAAGAATTATCTATACGAAAAATAAGCCTTCAGATTCATGTATGTGATCCTCAATGTAAGCTAAAAAAGAGAGAGAATTCTGAATGTTTTACCAACTTTCCCACTACACACGACGTGTAAAAATAGTCACCATGCCCAGATTTAAAAAAAAAAAAAAAAAAAGAGGCAAATTTATAGGGTGAAGAGATAAATCAATTTATGGGTCACGTTTTAAATTACAGAGTAATAAAATTACCAGTTTGTGGAATTTAGGTTATTACTAAGGGGCAGATATTGAAAATAGCTGAGCCACTGTTCCCCTGGGTTTCTGAATGCGCACCATGTCGCAGGACTACCAACTGGCAATACCCGCTCAGGCTGGTACATGATCAACAAGTCTATTTATTTCACTAAGACACTAAGAATGTTTTTGGTGGGGGAGGGCATCTCTTTGAACGCAGCAATTTAGCCTTACCCTCATTAACACAAATGTGTACAAGTACCTACACCGCGCAGGTCACAAAGCAACGGAAAAACAGCATTCCGAGTTTGTCTTGCAATGGGCATATTTCATGACATTCAATAGGAAGCATCATGGTGTCCACACTTTTGAAAGTTGAAAGACTCTCTGGTGGGAAGTGATTCTCCACAATTAATGTGAATTTAGACCTTCCTTCCCTACTGACGGGTAGTGAAGATGATAATCCCGATAAGACTGAGGTCTCAGACAGCTCAGACTAAATGCTGAAACCTGCCACGGAACCCTGGCACCGGTCAGAAGTGGACTGCAGAATCGCTCTAGGTATCACATGGTCCTGAAAGTGGAGGAGATGAAGAAGCTATCAGAATGCACTTCATGGTATATACTTTCTACTTCAGTAAAATTTATATAGTTATCTTTGCAGAATATGAGTTTGGTCAAAAATCACTTTATTATCTTCATAAAGCGCATACACTGTGAGATTATATACATATACATATTATATACATTGTATATATAAAATACCTTTTGACTCCTCTATTATCATTACAATGTGATGTCAAATGAGGGTGAGAAAAACAGTAGTATCTCTTACAGATTTCTCTTTCTCTCTTCTTTTGGTTCATCCTCACCTGAAGACATTTTTTCCATTGATTTTTAGAGAAAGTGGAAGGGAGGGAGAGAGAAAGAAAGAGAAACATCGATGTGAGAGAGACACATTGATCAGTTGTTTCCCGTTCCTGTACATGCCCCGACCAGGGCCAGGGATCTGCAACCCAGGTATGTCCCCTTGACCAGGAATTGAACCCAAGATTCTTTGGTGCTTGGGCCGATGCTCGAACCACTGAGCCACACCAGCCAGGGCACTGATTTCTCTTTCAAGCTGGTTTATTTCATAAGAAACATAGTACAGATAACCCTAGAATTATTGTTCTTTTAAGTACAGAAGGGGCTAGATTATCTGGAGCCCTTCCCTCCTCCCTTTTCAATTTACAGATGAAGAAACTAAGGCCGGGTGTGTGTCTCTGTGTGTGTGTGTGTGGGGGGGGCACTTTGCCCAAGTCTCCCAATGCACCACAGAGGAGAAGAGGTGAAATAAACCTCGGCAGGTGTTCCCAGGATTGGCTCTGTGCACAGATGGAGTAGAGAGCTGCCAACGTGGTACAACGTGACATGATCTCAGAGAGCCAATATTCTGCCACCATTTCACCAGGATAGCTAAGTTATCCAATGAAAGACACATGCACCACCCAAGGAAGATATGACATGGCACAGTAACCCACGGAGCATGCGTCCCCATGCACAGGTTAGCTCTGTGAAGCCGAGCGCACAGGAAAGATACATTTTTATGGTGGCAAGGCAATGTTAAGAAATGCTCAGTGTCTGGCGTGGAGATCGAGTATCTTCAAAACTAGTTATGTCAAGTGCACAAGATGTTGTGAGGCTCTGTACCCTTGGGAGTGGAGGGTCTCTAAACAGGGTAGCATTGATAAAAGGAGAGTGAAATAGCAGCCTGCCAAATATACAGTTTTGCTTAGAGACAGGTTTTTACACCACCAAACACTAGTAGAGTCGCTATCAGTGTATTTTCTGGGTTACTTGTTAAACGTGAAGGGAGGGTGTGAGCTTAATCATGGTTTATGATATTTGTGAATCCAATTTGTTCACTTATACAGGACTTACAAGTTTATGTTTTGACATGGTATCTTAAATAATTATTTCAATAACCTCTGAAGTAAGCATTGTGATTATACTTATTTGTGTTGCATTGATTCATCAATTTACTAAACAAACTAATTTTTTTGTTTAAATCCTCACCCCAGGATATTTTTCCATTGATTTTCAGATAGAGTTGGAGGGAGGAAAGGAGGAAGAGTGAGAGAGAGAGGAACATTGATGTGAGAGAAACACATCAATTGGCTGCCTCCCGCACGACCCCAACCAGGGCTGGGGATAGAACCACAACTAAGGTATGTGCTCTTGACGAGAATCAAACCCACAACTCTTTGGTCCGTGGGCCGACACTCTAACCACTGAGCCAAACCAGCATGGGGTAAAAAAACTAATTTTTGAACACCTATCCTGTGCCAGGCTAGAGATACCACCATGAACAAAAGAAACACATATCTCTGCCCTTGGGGACCACAGACAGGTATGGGGACCATCTTGTCTACAACTTTGAAAGTGTATTCAGGACATTGGAAAACAGAGCTGGGTAAGAATGACTTCCAGCTAGAAGACTATTTGAAGACTAGTTGGAGCATACATCATTTAGTCAATCTGGAAAGCCTCACATTTAGAGGAAGTGGATGTGGGAAATGCCAGAGAGGCTGAGGTCTTGAATTCAATTCTGTCCAAGCTAAGATTATTACCCTTGAAACAGATTTGTTGCAATATGGTTTAATTCAGATGCCAATACTAATAATCTCTGATAGCCCCCTATTCCTGTTTTATTATTATTACCGAACTTAAGTTACCATTCAGAAGCTAGTGTTACACCATAGAATCATTCGTAAAGCCAAACTGAAGGTCTTCAGACACACGAGACCTAGGAATGTGAAAAGCCAACCCCAGTCTCCTGGAACGAAATAAACCCACAACTGAGCTCAGATTTGCAAAACCCAGCAAATGGAGCAGACAGCCCAGATGGGGAGCAGGCCAAATACATCTCCCAGACCTGCAAAGTAACCAGCCATCGTCCACCAGCAGAGAGATGCTTTGGCTAAACAGATGGCAAGAAAACAGTCAGAAGCTCCTCAGAAGTCCAGCAAGACCTAAACAAGAACAAAATCCTCCATCTCTAACTGTGCAGCTGAAGTTCAAGGGTGACCTACTTACTGAATGAAACATGGGTCCTAGGGCAGCCCACTTTATAACAGAGTCTAACACCAGCAAGCTTCAGTTCTCACCAGGACTCAGTCACTCCTGAGCTAAAATTAGATTTAATGCAGTACCTGAGAGACCTGGAAGAGTTCGTGTCACTGCCTCAGTGACAGTTAGGGATTGGCAGGTGCCACCTGGGCACATACTAACAGTTTATCAAAGAGGAAATCCAGATGTACAGTTGTGTTTGTTTTGTAGTAGTCAAATATTTGCCTTGCCTTTCTCCTTCATTTCCTTCATTTGGCTCAAGGATTCTTGTAGTGTGTGTGTGTGTGTGTGTGTGTGTGTGTGATGTACATGGACCCCTTTGCAGTCTTATGAAGCATATGGAACCCTTTTCAACATAATCATTCCAAATTTGTCAAATAAAGCAGCACTACAAAGGTAAGCAAATATGATAAAATACAGTTATCAAAATATTAAAATAAAGGCAAATTCATGATATGGTATTATTTGTGCTTCCTTCTTAATACATTAAACAACAAGATCTAGGGTGGATCTACAAATTGCCACAATTTTCAAGTAATGATGAGCGTAGAAGATATTTTGAGATGCTCCAACACTATAATGTGATATGAAAATATTTGTCATTTTCATGGATGATAGTTACAAGTACTCCTAATAGTACTGCAGTATGTCGTTAATATTCATAAATTAGAGCTGCCAAATTTCTTTCAGAGGTTAGTAAAAGTAGAGCATATAATTTATTTTCTATTATTCACTATAAAGAGAGATATATAGATATATAAAAGATATGTAAATTATATTATATAAATAAAAATAAAGAGATATATGTTTTCCTCATTCAGGCTCACAGCCTCCTGACTGCTTTCCTGAATTCCAGGTGAAGAACTGCTGGTTAATTAGTCAAGTCCTTTCTTCGCTTTAGACTAAAATTTACGAACTAGTTGCCTATGGGCCAAATCTGGTCCACAGATGTTGACAGTGTTGACACTGTAAAAGAATTAACAGTTGACAGTTTAACATTTTTGATATTATATATATAAATATCGAGATCTGAAACTTCACTTGAAAAATCTAGAATGTCTGACAGTACTGTGCTATGTAAACATGGCTATTCAGCTGACCTTGTGATGTGGAGATTACCCTGGGTTCTCTGGGTGGGCCCAGCACAATCACAAACATTTTGAGTGTGGAAGAGAGAGGCAAAAGCTAGAGAACCAGACAGATGGCACTGTTAGAATGACTGCCTGATATTACTGGCTTTGAAGTTGGAGGCATGGGGCCACCAGCCAAGGAATACGGGTGACATCTTCTAGAAGCTGGAAAAGGCAATGAGACAGAGTCTACCTTAGAGTCTCCAGAAGAACCAGCCCTGCCAGCACCTTGCTTTCAGCTTGCTGGGACCCCATTTTGGACTTGTGGCTCCCAGAACTGTAAGATAATAGGATTGTGCTGTTATGAGCTACTAACTTTTGGTAATGTGTTACAGCAGAAATTGGAAACTAATACAAGTGCCTCCTATGTGCAGGCACTGTTATAGCAAACATACTGAAGTTATCTATGTAGGTCATTCTTCACCACAAGATTGTCAGCTTCTTGTGGTCAAGCACTGTGTCTTATTCAGTTATAAAGTCAGCACCTACAAAGTGTCTAGGATAAAAGAAACAATTAAAAAAAAAATACTTGTGGGCCCTGGCCAGTTTGGCTCAGTGGCTAGAATGATGGCCTGCAGATTTGATTCTGGCCAAGGGCACGCCTGGGTTGGGGTTGCAGGTTTGATCACCAGCCCTGGTCAGGGTGCGGGCGAAAGGCAGCCAATCGAAGTGTCTCTCTGACATCAATGTTTCTCTCTCTCTTTCTCTCTCTCTTTCCCTCTAAAAATCCATAGAAAAAATATCCTCTGGTGAGAATGAACAACAACAACAAAATACTTGTGGAATTTCACTGAATTAATATTTCTTAAGTTCATGTATCATACTGGTCTATATAATGATTAATTGGTTGATGGTGGTTTAACACTATTTGTCTTCTGCTTTCAGACATTATAGCTATGATCAGTCAGGCATTCTTAGAGATGAAAGGGACTGCAAACTAGAATCACTTGTTTATGGAATATCATGAACAAAATGAGCTGATGATCAAAATAGGTTCAGAAACATAGAAGTAGGGAGCAGACTGACAAATCTCAGAGAGAGGGGGGATGGGAGGGTGGGAAGAGATAAACCAAAGAACTTATATGCACATATGCACAACCAATGGACACAGACAATAGCGTGGGGAAGGCAGGAGGGCGTGGGAGCGGGGAGGAGGGGTCAATGGGGAAAAGGGTGGGGGAGGGGGCATCTGCAATACTTTCAACAATAAATAAATAATAAAAAAGGATTGCAGCCAGGATTGGGGGGGGGGGCCTATCAAACTACCTTAGGTTAATAATTCTCTCTAAAAGGAACCTGATTTTCACTATTACTTTGAAGTCCTCACTGTTTTATTTGTTGGCCATTTTATCTGGTAAAGGATTATTTCTTATCGATAACCCAGGTTTGCTTCCTTCTTACTTCTTTCAAAGTCCCAATTAAGCTAAATTGAGCTTAGCTTAGTTAAACCAGGCCATCTAGAGCAACAACGAAGAATTTGAATCTCGCTTATGTAGGATAGTTTCCAACATGTGACGGCAGCTGTCATGAAGACGCCCAGTATTACCCCACTCCTGTACACATTTTGTTTCATACTCTGGGTAAGTAATCCAAATGCCTTTACATTTTCCTAATCGGAGCCACTTGCCATTATGCCCATTCTAGTCTGGACACAGTCTCTTGATTAATGATCTTAAAGTGCAGTGCCTAGTATGGAACCCCGTTTCCAGATGTATAAACCCCACAGCGGCAAACAAGCTGTTGTTTCCCTTGATCTGATCATGATGCTCTGCAGCCAGCATTTTTTTTATAGGGAGAGGAAAGCAACCTATTAATTCATACTTGTTTTGTAGTCAACGAAAGCCTATTTTTCTCACATGTTAAATTGGGCTTTCTCAATCCTACACTTGTATCATTGATTATTTGAGCCCCAAAGCACAAAATTCATCTGTCTTCTTTCAATTTTATTGCAGTCACATTTTTACTCTTTTTTCAGCCTAATGAACTAATTTAGAATTGTGATTCTATCATGTAAATTATCAACAGTTTGCTCTCAATTAAGTGCAACATATATTTATTGAGTAATTAGTGCCCACCATCGCAAAATTAATAGTATATGTTGCTATCCACATGATTGTGAAATTTGATGAGCAAGATGGGATTAAAACTGGAGCCCTTCCTACAAAATGTCAGTGATTCATTGATCAACCCTCTCTGGGTATTGTCAGATTTGAATGATGCTAACCACACAAACTTATCCAGTTCCTATTTCTTCACCTTATTCTCCTGAAACTTTGCCAAAAACCTTTTGGAAATCCAGACACACAATATTGCTCTTATTCAATACTTGGTGTCACGTGTTTTCACAAGGAAATACCTTTGGGTTTGGAACTTGGATGTCTTTTAGCACCTAGCCCAAGCGAAATTGTAGATTAGATGCATGCTCTCCCCTGCCCTTTCCACTCCTTTCTGAGACATCAAACAAATAGAATAATAGCCAACGAGCTCTGAAAATATCAGAATAGAAAATCTAATTGGACTGGAAAGTTTGGGGCTGGAGATACTGATGACAGAAATAAAGTGATGGATAAAAACGGATATCTGTGTGGGATTTCTGAGAAAGAGAAGTGAAGAAGTAGCGTTGCTAGCTTTTGGCTGTAATTTTCCGAGCAATCCCGACAGAGTTAGGCGGACAGAGCAGCGGAGAACCGCTTGAGAGCGCAGCACGGAGGGCCTTGTGTGGAGTTGTCTTAGTAACAAAGCCCTTTTGCTGCCTGACTCAGCCAGGCAGGAAAGTGAGAGCAGCTTTGAGGAATGTGCTGAACTTTGCAAGAGGTTGGTTTCCTGCTCTCGGGAAAGTTAAATTAAAATTTCCTCAATGTATGTGATATTCTTATTCCGAAGCCTCTTGGCTTAAAAATTTGGCTTGAGCCATGTTTTGACAAACAAGGGGTGGTGAGAGACCTTAATGACATAACCAGGCAGTTCAGACATAAGTGCTGCCTGCAGTTCTCAAAGCCAGCCTTAGTGGTGATGCTACGGCGCGGCCCGCTTGCTTCGACTGCCCACCTGCAGTGGCTGCGGACTGGACTCTGCCTCCACTCACCTCCCACACACGACCTCCTTCCACTGCCAGAGGGGTCTTCTGAAATGCAAGTCTGCTCCTTATCTAAGATACTTTGATGACTCTGATTGTTTTTAGGACAAAAGCTAAACTTCTTCAGGTGGTCTATAAGGCCTTAGAACAAGGGTGGGAACGTCTAGTCCACAGGCCATATTTGGTCTGGCCCTGCCAAGGCAACCACAGGTGAGACTCGAAATTCAATAATAGGAGCTTTGATCATAGCAACATAAATTTATATTAAGTGAATCATCATAATAAAAACATTTTGAGGGGCAAGCAAGGAACATCTGTTACGAGATAGACAGGACATGATGGGACAGACATGCTTCTCGTTGGCTGCCTGCGGCCCATCGGCGTGTATTACGGTGACTCAGAGGACAGTCAGTGCCAGGCAGGCTGGGAGTGTACATGTTGCGAAAGTGTTAACACACTGTGGCAAAACTACAGCGATCCAGTGATGATGAGATGAGATGCGATGAGATGACTCCCCGCGAGATTGTTGACCTTGCCTCCAATGACTGACAACAGTGATGTCTACTTCTTTGTCAACACAGACAATAACTCCCATCCAACTTTTTAAAAAAATATTTTTTCTCGCCCTGGCCAGTTGGGCTCAACGGTTAGAGTGGTGGACTGCGGCCCAGAGAGACCGGGTTCGGTTCCTGCTAAGGGCACGTACTTCAGTTGCAGTTTGTCCCTGGCCCTGGGTGGGTCGTGCGGGTGGCAACCACTCGATATGTCCCTTTCACGTCAATGTTTCTCTCTCTCTTCCACTCTGAGCAAAATATTGAAAATTTGTCCTCAAGTGAGGATAAAAAATATATATATATATTTTTTCTTTATTGATTTTAGAGAGAGACAGAAACATTGATGAGAGAGAACATCGATTGGCCGCCTCCTGCATGCCCCCCCCCCCGCCCTGGGGACTGGGCCCACAACCTGGGCATGTGCCCTGACCAGGAATAGAACCGGCGACCTCTTAGTGCATGGACTGAAGCTCAACCACTGAGCCATGCCAGCCGGGCTCCCATCCAACTTTTAGCCACAAGTCCATGATCAACAAGCCTCGCATAAACAGACTCTCAGATGAAGATTAAGGAAATTACAGTACACAGAAAAGACCTCAAGAGTCCATGCTACGAACATTGGATAGGTTCCAAAGCCAAGATGCAGATTAGAACAGCGATCAAAGCAAAATAATTGTATCATTGGCAACACATACACTGGATAGTTATTAAAACTTAAGTGGTGTGACATCCAACAAATGGCGACTACAAAGGAAAAAAAAAGTTGATGCAGAGTGTCGATCTTTCCAAGAGATATGGACAAATGATTATTTTTTTTGTTAAAGTCAAAGGCAAACCTGTGTGTCTACTTTGTGGCCATGAGTTAGCAGTAATGAAAACAGCCAATCTGGAGCGTCATTCAGCTCAAAACATGCTGAACGCAATAAATTGGGAGGCCAAATGCATCTGGATAAAATCAGTGCTCTTCAGTGGAGTTTGGAATCACAAGCCGCTTTTACTAGGCCTGGTTGTGACAGAGACAACGTTATTCAGACAAGTTATGTAGTGAGCGAGCTCACTGCAAAGAAGCTGAGGCCTCACGTACAGGGAGAGTCTGTGAAAGTCTGTGTGGTGGCTGCTGGGGAGTTGTTAGCACCAGACACAGTAAAATTGTTTCAGAGTATAGTTTGTCTCAGAGAACCGTCTCAGATCGGATTATTGCCTTAGCACAAGATATTGAAAAAACACTGAGGGATTCTGCAGGTATTTCCAATTTTTCTCTCTACCTTGTGACGAGACAACGGACGTAACAAATACTGCCCGACTGGCCATTGTCGTCCATGGGATAACTGCAGTTTGACACACGAGAGGAACTGCTGTCTTGGCAGCCATGCATGGCACCACAAGAGATGACGACTTGTTTGAGAGACTTGTTTTATCCATGAAAAAACTTGAGCTAACATTTGAAAAGTTAGGTGGCCTTACTACAGATGGAGCTCCAGCCATGGCTGGCTCACAAAAAGGGTTAATTGCATTTGTCAAGAAAGAACTAAATCATCTCAGTCTGGATCCATGTAATTTAATTCTATACCACTGTATCCTACACCAAGAAAGTCTCTGTGCACAGTCGTTGTGGCTCAACAATGTGATGTCAACAGTAGTGCCATATATACATTTTGTCAAAAGCGGAGGGTTTACCAGCCGCGGTGTAAGGAGTTACTGGATGATCCTGACTCTGAGTGCAGGGATCTCGTTTATCACTGAAGTGCGGTGGCTGAGTCATGGGAATGTGCTTACAAAGTTTTACCAACTGCGGGATGAAGTGAAGCAGTTCATGGAGATGATGGGAAAACCTGTCAGGGAACTCAATGATAGCAAGCGGCTGTGTGATTTAGCGCTCATGGTGGACATTGCCAAGTACCTGTCAGAGCTGAACGTCAAGCTGCAGGGCCTCAACCAGCTTCTCAGCTCCCTGCTTTCAAACGTGAACTCATTTGAAGCGAAATTAAGGCTGTGGAAAGTGCAGCTCGAAAGAAATAACATGGTACATTTTCCCACTCTGGAAGGACAAAAGCCTTTTAGGGCACTTGAATATGCCGGTGAATGTGCAAAACCAATTGAGGCATTTAATGAAAGTTTCAAGGACGTGAAAAGTAAACAAGTGGAACTGAACATCTTTGCTACACCGTTCAATGTGGAACCAGCTGATGTGCCTGATAACCTACAACACGACGTCATTCAGCTGCAAAGCAGTGATGAGCTGAAAGCTAGGTACAGAACCTCCCACTGCTTGAGCTCTATAAACATTACGTAGGCAATGATGAATTTCCCACTTTGAGGAGACACGCACTGAAATATGCATCTGTGTTCAGAATAACTTACCACTGCCAGCAGTTCTTTTCAAAACGTACCATCGCAAAGAGTCGACTACGCTCCAGACTGACCTCTGCAAACCTGGAAAAGCAGTTGTGAGTAGCAGCATCAATACCAGCTGACATCACACGCCTCACCAAAGAGGGCCAGTTCCAGCCATCATATTAAGGGTGAGTTAATTAAACGTTTGACCAAATATAGCAGGCTAATTTTTAAGGTGATAATTTTGTGTGGCCCGCAAATGATGTTATAAATCCAAATGGCCCTTGGCAGAAAAAAAGTTCCCCACCTCTGCCTTAGAGGGTGTGGCTCACACCTCCTCTCTGGCCACTCAGCTCCTCAGTCCTCCTCTACTCCCATCCTCCAAAACTACTGACATTTCTTGATTCCACCAAATTCCCCCCTGCTACTTTTACCTACTGCTTTTTCTGCCTGGGATGCTCTCGCTATACCTCTCTTTTGTCTTCTAGACATCAAAGTTGTCGTCCACTCCTCCCAGAAGCCTTTCCAAATGTTTCTCCTTTTCTCTCCCTCACATTGTGGGGATAGTGGCCACGTGTGATATTATTTTGTATTAATGATTTTAGAAAATAAAGAAGATTTCTATTTAAACGCCTGGAGGGTTGTACAGGATTCATGAAATTTCTTTTTCTTTTTAAAAATATGTTTGTATTGATTTCAGAGAAAGAGAACATCGATGTGAGAGAAAAACAGTGATCTGCTGCCTCCTGCCGACACCTCGACTGGGGATCGAACCCGCAAGCTGGGTATTTGTCCTGACCAGGAATCAAACTGGTGACCTTTTGGTGCACAGGATGATGCTCAATCAACTGAGCCACACCAGCCAGGGCAGGACTCATGAAACTTCTATCCTAGCAATTTATGTGAATGAAAAGTTCGTTAGATACTCCCAGTTCACTAGCTGGGTCAGAGCGCTTCTGTGGTCTTTGCTCCTTTAACACACGGGAGAAAAGGCCACATTCCTGGTGCTGTCCTCTCTTCATCTGGGAGGGTTACACATGTGTGTTCACTTTGTGATTCTTCACCAACCTGTGCACTGACCACTAATGCACTCTTCTATATGTATGTTTTAATTATGAAGTTTATTAGAAGATCAAACTCAGTGGAGGGCTGAACAGCAGAAAATAAAAACTAAAGAGCTGACTTGGGAGCTAAAAAATGGGCAACGTGTCCTTACAGAACAGACCACCAAGAATAAATAGGTGAGTGGTGCGCCAGAGACGTTAAGAGGCCTGGACGGGATAACTGCAAGTTCCAAAATCCACCCGATGATGCATAATTCCCCTGGGCCAGTCTTATGGAACAAAGCAGAGATAAATGAAGGCAATCCTCAAGTGAATGACAAAAGACACAACACCTGAAAAAAAGAAATGTGCTCTCAGATGGAAAGGTAACACTGTGCCACATAGGATGAGACAACCTCACAAATTAGCACAAAATTATGACATTTTGGCCCTGGCTGGTTTGGCTCAGCAGATAGAATGTTGGCCCGAGAACCGACGGGTCGTGGGTTCGATTCCCGGTCCAGGGCACATACCTGGGTTGCAGGTTTGATCCCCTGCCTTGTCATGGTCATGTGGGAGGCAACCTTTCTCCCTCCCTCCCTACCACTCTATCGAAAAAAAAAAATCAATGGAAAAATATCCTTGGGTGAGGATTAAAAATATCCTTGAGAGAGACAGAGAGAGAGACAGAGAGAGAGAGAGAGAGAGAGAGGCAGCATGCTCTTCCTTTGGACGTTGGCATGTCTGCCTGTGGTGGGGGCTAATCCCAGGGCGAACAGAGCGGATGATGAGAAACTTTCCCTCTATGATGTGTTTGTACACACAGCTGCCCTATTTAAGACTTGTTCGGCAGATAACTGAATTCCTTTATTTGTTATTAAACCATTTGAGTAGAGATTATTGTTATTTGCAGCCAAGAGTTGCCAAACTGAAACAGAAAACTCAAGAAACGTGCCATCCACAGATCCTCATGGAGAGTTGACTCCAGAAAGGAGAAACGGATTCAGGAAGAAGAAAAGAGGCAGAGGAGCAATGCTGAGCAAGGGAATGAGTGACCTTTAGGGCAAAGTGTGAACAAGAATGACTGGAAAAGAAACGTTTCGGAGCCGTGATCTATAAAATCTGGCAGAGGTAAATAAGTGCCAAACAGGTTTTAGACAAGGGGCCGGGGAAAATGAAGGATTTCTCCGGGGTGTGTAAAGAAAGCTGCCTGGAGGAGGCGGCGTGCAAGGGAGGCTGTGAAGTCTGCGGGGCTCTGGGGCTGGGGGAGGACACAGAGCAGCGCAGTTTCAGGACCAGGGTGCAACGCGTGGGGAGCTGGGGCTTTGGGAGGGGTGAACACATAGTCACGCTGTTCTGAGAAGTGTCAAGTCCAAGGTGCTCTTCTGCCAGCCCTGAGCGTCAGAAATAAAACAGAAAACATCATCACACCTTTGTTACCAGAACATAACCCATACGTATCTTTTAGTGTGGCAGTTCTGGTTTCTGTGTATACAGAAGAAATAACAGTGGTGGGAAGGATCAAGAACAAGGGCACCTTAAACCACCTGAAGGGCAGAGGTACCCTGGGGATATGATGATAGACAGGAAAGGAGGGCTCTTCTGACCACACTGACAACATAGAAAGCAAGAGGTTTGTGAGAGGCTCACTAAATCGCAAAGGAGTATGGAAAAGGCAGACATGAACTATTTCACCAGAGGTTTTTATTTTAATGGGGTTAGTGAACTAATGCCTATTAAACCTATTGAATTAAAAGTGAAAAAATAGGCCTGGCTGGTTTGGCTCAGCAATTAGAGCATCAGCCCACCAACTGAAGAGTCTTGGGTTCGATTCCTGGTCAAGGGCATGTACCTGGGTTGCAGGTTTGATCCCCAACCCCAGTCAGGGTTGTTTGGGAGGTAACCAATCAATATATCTGATGTTTCTATCTCTCTCCCTCTCTCCCTCCCTCCCTCCCTCTCTCTCCCACCACCTCCCTTCCACCTTAATTAAAAAAAAAAAAAAAAAAAAAAAATCAATGGAAAAATATCCTCGGGTGAAGATTAACAACAGAAAAGTAAAAAAATAAAAACCAAAACAAATAAGAAAATTAAAATCTGTGTTATTTTCCCAGTTCCACTATTTATTAGCTGTAACTTTGGTCAATCGAAAAATATCTCTATACTTCAATGGCCTCAATGAAAGTATGTCATCTCCCTGATCTATAGGATTTTCGTGAGGTTCTGAACAGATAATATAAGTGATGGGGATGGAGAGTAAGTTTAGACTCTATGGAGGCATAGAAGGAATTTTCTCTTTTAGAACATATTTTTGAAAAGGGCAAGATTGGCCGCTCAGAAGAGATGACCTGGGACACTAAGCTGTTGGAGGGTGGGAAGCACAGTTTCCAACGGGACTGTGGCACGGAAAGCAGAAGCCATCAAGTTTGGTTCAGGCAAACTACAAGGACATTGTGGGCGTGGAACCAAGTTGGAGGTGGCATTGGAGACCGTATAGAAAGGAATTATTAGATTAAAAAATAATAATATTGGAGTTTGGCCAAGACTTGCAGCTTTGGTCAGGAGGCTGCAATTAAGGGTGAATTGAGAAGGAAAATATGAAATAGAGGAAAGAACCTGAACCTTTTTTGACACTGTAAGGACGTAATTTGCATGTTCAGCCCCAGAGGTCCACCATGCCATAGTCAAATTGGTTATGTCCTTTTCTATGTTTATGAAGTTTGGCAAAGGATGAAGTGTCCAAATAGAAAAGCAAAGGATTAGATCTCAGGCCCATGGTGTGGACAAACACACAAGAAAATGATTAAAAAACTGTAACTATCTAAGCAGCCCCCCTTCCTGTCCCTGGGGCCTTTCTCTCTTCAGAGCCCATGCAGGAAATGGGGCATGTAAACATACCTGGGAATTCTTGGAGGCACTAAGAATTATCTGCTGGCTTCCCACCTCTAAAATGACAAAGGCCAGTAATGCATCCACATCTGGGTTATTGAAAAAAAATTTGTGAGGCAAAATGGGCAAATTTCTAGAAACACAGTCCCCCAAAACTGAACCAGGAAGAGATAGAAAACTTGAACAGACCAATAACAACTAAGGAAATTGAATATGTAATCAAGACTCTTCCAGCAAACAAAAGCCCAGGACCGGATGGCTTCATGGGGGAATTTTACCAAACATTCAAAGAAGAACTAATACCCATTCTCCTCAAACTATTCCAAAGAATTCAAAAAGAAAGACTTCCAAACTCATTTTATGAGGCCAGCATAACTCTAATTCCAAAACCAGATAAAGACACTACAAAGAAAGAAAACTACAGGCCAATATCCCTGATGAACATAGATGCCAAAATCCTTAACAAAATATTAGCAAATTGGATCCAGCAATGCATGAAAAAAATTATTCACCACGACCAAGTGGGATTCATCCCAAGGATGCAAGGCTGGTACAATATTTGCAAATGAACAAATGTGTGATACACCACATAAACAAAATGAAAGATAAAAACCATATGGCCATATCAGTAGATGCTGAAAAAGCATTCGACAAAATCCAGCATTCATTTCTGATAAAAACGCTCCGCAATGTGGGAATAGAGGGATCATATCTTGATATAATAAAGGCCATATGTGAAAAACCTACAGCCAACATCATACTCAATGGGCAAAAGTACAAGCATTTCCCTTAAGAACAGGAACAAGACAGGGATGTCCACTTTCTCCGCTCTTATATAACATAGCACTGGAAATCTTAGCCATAGTAATCAGACATGAAGAAAAAATAAAAGGGATCCAAATTGGAAAGGAGAAAGTGAAACTGTCATTATTCGCAGATGACATGATATTGCACATAGAAAACCCTAAAGACTCCATCAAAAATCTACTAGACTTAATAAACAAATTTAGCAAGGAAGCAGGATACAAAATTAACATCAAGAAATTGATGGCATTCTTATGCACAAATAATAAACTCACAGAAAGAGAAATTTTAAAAAAAATTCCATTTACCATTGCGGCAAAAAATTTAAGATACCTAGAAATAAACTTAACCAAAGAAATAAAGGACCTATTTGCAGAAAACTATAGGACATTGAAAAAAAGAAATAGAGGAAGATATAAAAAAGTGGAAGCACATACCTTGTTCATGGATTGGAAGAATTAACATCATTAAAATGTCCATACTACCCAAAGCAATCTATAGATTCAATGCAATCCCCATTAAAATACCAGTGACATATTTCACAGAACTGGAATAAATACTTCAACAGTTCATAGGGAACCAAAAAAGGCCCCGAATAGCCACAGCAAGCTTGAAAAAGAAGAACAAAGTAGGTGGGATCACAATACCAGATATCAGGTTATACTAACAGAGCCACTATACTCAAAACAACCTGGTACTGGCATAAGAACAGGCATATAGATCAAGGGAACAGAACAGAGAACCTGGAAATTGACCCAAGACATTATGCTTAATTAATATTTGACAAAGGTGGCAAGAGCATACAATGGAATAAAGACAGTCTCTTTAATAAATGGTGTTGGGAAAATTAGACAGCTACATGCAAAAAATGAAACTAGACTATCAACTTACACCATACACAAAAATAAACTCAAAATGGATAAAAGACTTAAATGTGACTAGTGAATCCATAAAAATCCTAGAAGAAAATGTAGGCAACAAAATCTTAAACATCATATGCAGCAGAATTTTCATTGATACATCACCTAACGCAACAGAAACAAAGGAAAAAATGAACACATGAAACTACATCAAACTCAAAAGTTTCTGCGTAGCAAAAGAAACAACTATCAAAATGGAAAGGCAACCGACTGTATGGGAGAGCATAATTGCCAATGATATATCAGATAAGGGGTTAATTTCCAAAATAGAGAGTGCTCATACAACTCAACAAAAGGAAGACAAAGAACCCAATAAAAAATGGGCATAGGAACTCAATAGACACCTCTGCAAAAAGGACATACAAATGCCTAAGAGACCTATGAAGAAATGCTCAACATCACTAATCATCAGAGAGATGCAAATTAAAACAACAACGAGGTATCACCTCACATCTGCCAGAATGACCGCCATCAACAAATCATCAAACAAATGTTGGCGAGGGTGTGGAGAAAAGGGGACTCTACTACACTGCTGGTGGGAATGCAGACTGGTGCAGCCACTATGGAAAACAATATGGTGTTTCTTCAAAAAAATTAAAAATTGAATTGCCATTTGACCAAATGATCTCACTTCTAGGAATATATCCTAAGAAGCCTGAAACACCAATCAGAAAGAATATATGTACCCCTATGTTCATAGCAACACTATTTTCAATTGCTAAGTTCTGGAAACAGCCCAAATATCTATCAATAGATGAGTGGATAAAAAAGCTGTGGTAAAGCCCTGGCCGGTTTGGCTCAGCAGTTGGAGCATCGGCCTGTGGACCAGAGAGTCCTGGGTTCAGTTCCTGCTAAGGACATGTACCAAAAAAAAAAAAAAAGCTGTGGTACATATATACAATGGAATACTATGCAGCCGTAAGAAAGATCTCTTATTCTTTGAGAGGACATTGAGGGACCTCGAGAGTATTATGCTAGGTGAAATAAGCTGATCAGAGAAAGACAAATACCACATGCTCTTACTTATTTGTGGAATATAGAATGAACAAGGTGGGCTGATGAACAAAATAGACCCAGAGACATAGAAAGGAGTATGATTCAGACTGACAAACCTCAGAGTAGGGGGATGGGGGGTATGGATGAGATGAACCAAAGAACTTATATGCACGTATGCGTAACCAATGGACATAGACAACAATGCTGGGGGGGGAGGCGAGATGGGGAGGAGGGTTTCTAGGGGGAAAAAAGGAGAAATATCTGTAACAAAAATAAATTAATAAAAATTAAAATTGATAAAGGTAAAAAAAATTTTGTGTCTTTTTAAAAAATGTATTTTTCGATTACAGTTGACATATAATATTATATTAGTTTCAGGTATACAACATACTGATTATACATTTAATACCTTACAAAAATGATGGCACCAATAAGTCTACTACCCATTTGACACCATACTTAGTTATTACATTATTGATTATATATTCCCTGTGCTGTACTTGCATTTCTCTGATGATTAGTGATGTTGAGCATCTGTATGTCCTCTTTGGAGAAATGTCTATTCATGTCCTCTGTTTAATTGATTGTTTATTTTCTTGATCTTGTTATATAAGTTCCTTATATATTTTGGATATTAATCCCTTCCTAGTCACAGTAATCAGACAAGGAAAAGAAATAAAAGGCACTCAGATTGCTCAAGGGACTTAGTTGTCTATGCAACACATTTGTCTTGGTTTGTATTTGTAGTTACTAAAGTCAGAAGTGATTCTCTATTTAAATGGTAGATAATGACTTCTTCATTATGTCTTTTCATGTAGTTATTCCCAAGAAAATTGAAATATGTATTGCTGGAATACATATTATTTTATTAAAAATAATCCTCCCTCCCTCCCTCCCTCCCTCCCTCCCTTCCTTCCTTCCTTCCTTCCTTCTTTCTTTTTGTTGTTAATTCTCACCCGAGGATATTTTTCCATTGATTTTTAGATAGAGTTGAAGGGAAGGGGGAAGAGAGAGAGAGAGAGAGAGAGAGAGAGAGAAACATCACCAGCTGCCTCCCACAAGACCTCAACTTAGGCCAGGGATCGAACCTGCAATCCAGGTATGTGCCCTAGACCTCCCGGTCCATGGGCCAACACTCTAACCACTGAGCCAAACCAGCCAGGGCTCCCTTTTACTTCTAATTTATATCATGCTTGACACATCATTTTGACTTTCAAAAGCAATGGGGTACATAGGTTATATTGCCTATGAATTTTATTTTAAGATTTTAAAGGAAGATTAACAAAATATTTATAAAAAGTTGACATCAAACCCTTTAGACTTGAGAACTATTAGACAAAAAAGTAATAGGGAGGAGTTGTAATGTGGGTTGTGTTAAATGCCCATTGCCTGTACATCATACTCCACCTGATTTAACTGAAGGGAAGTTACAAGAAGTCTTCAGGTCAAGGAGCCCCTGTCCCCCAAAAATACTTTGGGGCTGACCATAAGTGCCTCAATGTAAGCTTTCCAGTCCTCTGGTTTTAGGACAGGAGTTTGTTCACAGTATCAGAAGATCTGAAGAAAAGAGAAACAAGACCCAGAACATCTTCGAGGTTTTCTGTTTTCTTCTGTGAAGGGTTAACCAGCTCCAGAGAGCAAAGTCTGCCCAAAAGAAGAAAATAGATCAAAACTCTGATTTTTTCCTAGATAAAAGTTTGCCTTTTTTAGAAAGAAAGTCTTGATACATGCTGTAACATAGGTGGACCTTGAAAACAATATTTAGTGAAATAAATTAGACATAAAAAACAAATATTTTATGATTCCAACTTATGTGAGGTATCTAGAGTAGTCAAATTCATAGAAAAAGGAAGTAGAATACAGGTTCCCAGGGGCTGGGAGGAGGAGGGCATGGGGAGCTATTTAATAGGTACAGAGTTTTTACCGGAGATGATTGTTTTGGGTATGGATAGTGGTGATGGTTACACAGCATTGTGAATATATTTAATGCTACAGAATTTACACTTACAAATGATTAAAATGATGACTACTCTGTTGTGTGTGTGTATGTGTGTATACACACACATATATGTATGCATTTTTTTTACCACAATAAGAAAATTAAATTTTAAAAAAAGTTTACCCTTTTTAAGTTCACCCCCCAATACAGTTTCATTCCTAGAGCCTGTAGAACTGAAAATCTTTATGCCTTCCTGCTCACATCGCTTCTCTCTAACTCTGTACATTAAACCATAAACACCATTTTATTAGGTGGGGTGGGGGGGGAGAACAAGGAAGTCCTGTGAAGGAAACTTTCACATCGTTGTTCCTCTCAGATCTTCAAATGCCGCTTTTACAATAAAGTAGAAAAGACGACTGTTTGACATGTATGGAAGATTGATCATGCTCCAAATACATTTTAATGAGTGCAAAGGCCTTAAACCCCTTTGCTTGGGCTGTCTTGCTCCCTCTGCCTTTGAAAGCAGTTTAATTTCTGGGAGCAGTCAGAGGCCGGGGCCGGGCTTGCTGACACAATCCTACACACAACCATTTCCTTTCAGCAGAAATAAAAAAGGTCATAAAAAAAATAAGGTAATCTGCTCCAATATCTAATTTGGGGGTTTGGTGTGGTTTTCTACCTAATTTTTTTTTTTTTTTTTTAACTGAAAGCAGTTTTCTAAAACCTATTTTTCCAGACACTTTTCCTTATGATCTTTTTCATCCCAAGAACGGATTTCCACCCTGCAGACAGAAAACCGAAGACAGGAGCCTAACCCGCCCTGTAAGTCCTGCCACCAGATTTGGAAGGTGGAGGCCAGGCTTCCCCGCTGCCCCCCAGGACCTCAGTCTCTCTGGGCCCGTCGCCTCTTATTTTTTGGTTGAGTGACTGCTTTGAATTAGATGAATTTGTTACCCTATGAATGAAAAATGTATATCTACATATATATATGGATAGGTAAATGTACATCTATATATTAATGTGTGTGTATATATATATACATATTTATGTATACAAACACACCTATCTATAAATGTATATGTTCAGGGTGGGGCAAAAGTAGTTTACAGTTTATTCTTGTGTTATTATTTACAAGCCATTGTATTATTTTCCATACGAACAACTATAAGCCTACTTTTGCCTCACCCTGTATATATACACCTATGTATAAATGTATCTCTCTATATAAAGTTATGTATATCTTTATATAAATGTCTACTCTATATATACCTATGTATAAAGGTATCTCTCTCTATAAATTTATGTATATCTTTATATAAATGTCTACTCTATATATACCTATGTATAAATGTATATGTATCTATATGTAAATGTATATCTGTATATATGTCATATATTTACGTATATATAAATGTATATCTC
This sequence comes from Molossus molossus, assembly GCF_014108415.1. Lineage (NCBI taxonomy): Eukaryota > Metazoa > Chordata > Mammalia > Chiroptera > Molossidae > Molossus > Molossus molossus. The sequence goes on along the minus strand of NW_023425401.1, from coordinate 31,137,763 downwards.
TCCATATAACATTAGGCAGGGGTGTTAACAGCTCTCTGTTAGGTCAGGCGAGCTGCCAGGTGGACCATTACTGTGCCCGGCAGGGCAGACGGGTTATGCTGAGTGTCGCACAGAACTGCTGACCTGACCTGGGCATTTCCATCAGAGGTCAGAGGCCAAACAAAGCAGTATCAACCCTCCAGATCACCTGGGTCGAGCAATAGAAACTTCGAAAAAAAAACACAAAAAAACTCTGCCTTCTTGGGGGACATCAAAGTTTGGTTTTTTTTCTTCTTTAATTTTATGGGTAAAGCAAATAATAGAGTCTTTGTGTTTTATCTGCAAAGTTAATGAAGTTTACTTCTTTAGTACTTGGAGTGAATAGTAAACAAAATTATGCTGTCACTCTCCCGAGTACCTCCAGCGTCCACAGTCAGCAGACTCCCTTCTCGTGGGAACACGGAGCTTGAGGGCTCGTGCAGAACAAGTTGAATAAGGGAATACTATGATGTGTTTGGAGCCATGTGTGATGGGAAAGACAGTCAGAACTCGGTTTTTAAGTGCTCGAAAATGTTAAAACCTTTAGGGAAACCGGTTTGGGGCCAGTCGTGTGTGCGTGGGGACTTTGTTCCGAAATGTAGTGGAATAGCCGCAGCCTCAAGTCTCTCCCAGGCACTGAGGCAGGTGTGACACTAACCTGGGGGGCGGCACCTGACCTTTTGAGGAGACCTGGGGGAATCTCACCCGATCACCGCATGCTTGGCCTAGCCTGAGCAGACTTAACAAATGCGCAGGGCGGAGAGGGGCCTGGAGAGCACCCTCAAGACGCACCCTCCTTCCTGACTCCAGTTCTGGGCCCCTCGCTGCTTCTGCAGGAAAGTGGCCGGTGAGCGCAGCAGAGGGAGAGGGGGCGTGGGGAGGGCTGCTCTAGGACCCCGACCCAGATGTGCAGAGTTGTCTCCAGTGTGGCAACAGGTCTGTGGGAGTAAACAACTTAGTTCATCTTGAAGAAGAAATAGTTATGATCAGACATGACAGGTATAAAACGCTGGGAGAAACAACTTTATGGGCTGTGAGCAAAAGAGGGGGGTGTACCCGTGGGCCGGTCGCTGCTCCGTGTTAAAAGCTTTTCTCCCACCCTGCGGCCTTTGGCAGGAGGTGGTTCGCACTGGCAGGAGACCTGCTTGTGTTGCTTTTCCTTCGTCCCCGGTAAAGTTGCTCTGGACTCTGGCTGGGGCTCTGTTGGACTGTCACCTCTGAGTACATTTCAAGTGGCATGTGGGGTGTAGCTGGCGGGAGCCCTGGGTTCTCTGTGGTCAAGGAGCATTCAAAAGAGCAGTAGACGGAACAGCCACGTCAAGGCCTGGCTTGTCCGTGGGACGTGCCTTTGCCCGGAACCACGGGACGCCAGCCCCCAGTACAAGGAAGGCCACATGGAGAAGCTGGCAAAGGACTGGCCCTTGGCGGGGCCAAGGAGGCAGCTTCTGCGGGTTTTTGGAGCAACCACATGCCAGTGTTACACAATGTGATATGGGGGGAGGGGGAGGAGTCTTTCTTGCTTTTCCAAATTAAGATAGCATTTCTTTAAAAAATTAATTTTTAAAAATAAGTTTTTTAGAGTGAAAAATGATCTGGAGCGATTTGCCCCTTAGCTGATTAAATAAATGGCATTTGAACATTTGAAAGGGAAATGGATACATTGCATTTTCACTCTGCTCCCTCTGAACGCTGAGACAGACAAGCTTGTTCCATCCTGGTCAGGGGTGTGTGGTTCGATGGTCAGAGGACGGGCGAGGGAGTCAGAAAGTCTGGGTTGCATTCCCAGCTTTGCCGCTGACTCACTGGGTGACCTTGACCAATGGTTGCACCCTCTGCATGGCCATCCAGAACACAGGGATTTAATGACAGTCCCCAGAAAGGAATGGTCGAGCAGTTCCCAGGTACATGGGGTTAGATATTTTGAGGTCGCAGGCAGGCGAAGATGGCAGGAATTCCGAATTTAATTTTCTTACACAGGGAAGCATGGTTGAGAGCTTTTAAAAACAATTGGGGTTGAGAACACGATAAATCCCCGTAACTGTCAGAGGTAACCTTTAATATATGGCTTTAAAAACTGTCAAATCTCCAGAGTCACCCCGTCACCTTCCAAAGTTTCATGCTATTGAACCCTGTGAATTTATTTGAAAACAATTTAAAATTAAATTCCATGGCACTGAGTCACCTCCTGCAAGCCACTAAATACTAAGATGAAAATCTCTGGTGACATTGAACACAATGGCTGTTCAGAGGTTTTGCATTAGATATTTTAAAGAGTTTTATATTTTGGTTTGCTGCCTTCCCTAAGAACCTTAATGATTTGAAACACTGTTAATTACTTTTCAACCAGAAAACGAACACCTCAGATTTGGGACAAGGACACTCTTTCATGGGGTCTGATTTTTTGCTCGTCTCATAGAGATTCTTTATGCGAGGAGCCTAGACGGTGCTGTGGAAAAGGTAACTCACAAAACACGTGTCGGGAAGCCTCCTTCTCCCATTTCCATTCTGGTGCATAAATCACTTCGTCTCTGTAGGCATCAGTTTCTCTATTTGTAAAATGAGGGCGTGTCTTACAGCTTGTTGTTGTTGGTAGTGTTGCCATAGAGTCCTTCTTTCAAAGGAAGCTTTATGCTCGTTCCAAGGTGCAAAAGATGGAGGAGGGGTCCTCAGCCCCTCTCTCCTCAGCTGACAAGCCACGCCAGCAACTGTGTGAGACCTGGTATGAATATCACTGGCCAGAGTCCTTCAAGTTGTTTTCAGTCTGTGAGAGTGTGTGGGGGAGAAAAAGGAGGAGGGACTGGGTATGTTTACAACCAAACAATGTGGGTTAGTGATGACTGCTGAATCCAGAAATGTTTATATTTGGTTTTGGTCCAGTCATTAAAAATAGAAGGTTTTAAAAGTTTGGAGGAAAGCCACTTTGGAGTGCTCCTTTTGATGTGCCCTTGGCTGGTACCCACGTAGAGTCCATATAGTTCATCGTTATTACCATTAACGACTATGCTCCATTCCTTTATCACTTCTGATAAATAAAATGTGCTGTATTTTGTGCATAGAATTTTTCCTCACATGAGTGGTTTTCTTTGAGGAAAACAAAACCCTGATAATTTTGTTGTTAAGAGCTACATTTCCCCCTCAAAGTAAACATAGATTTAAAAATGATAAAAGATGTACATACTTACTGAAATATATATACATAGATACACACACACATATTTATACACACACACACACATATACATAGAAAGTAGAAGAATAAATTCACCTGTGATTCCAGGTACAACTGTTGGTTACCTAGGTTCACCTACTTGTGTACGACACCAGGTACAACTGGTGTTAACATTATGACACATTTTTTTGAAGGCTTTTTCTATACACACACTCTCTTATGTATCATGTAAAATGCTTTTTGAAAAACAATGATTTCATACATTTGTTTATGTAACTATAGATATCCTGAATACATATGTATCATATAGGTGTACACACACACACACACATATAGAAACATATATATTTCACTGTCCATAGAGATAGATTTTATCATTTTCAATAGTTATACAGTATTATAATTCATGAACATACCATTAGTTTTTTCACTGAGGAACATTTCATTTTCTCAGTTTTCTCTTCTATAAACAACAATACGATCAACATCTTCAACATGTATTTTAGTGTGTGTATCCAATTATTTCTATTGCATATATTTTTCAAAGTGAAACTCAAACTGTACACACATTTACAGTTTTAATTGAGCCATCAGAAAGGTTGGTACAACCTACCTTAGTAAAATGTGTTATCTATTATGGGAATACAGAAAAGTTGTATTGTACTAGAAAACAGAATGTCATTGTTTCTTGGAAATGCTTTTTTATTGAGTTTAAAATGCTTGGTCTTTGTTGGTAAAGGACTAAACTAAATGCCCTGAAAAGAGTAATAATTGGCCAGAAAGATTCATTTAAAAAAATTATTAGATAGACATATGATCGGATTCTCAGCTGAAATAGTGGGTTTCTAAGATTCAGGACTATTTTGAAATGCAAAGAATACAGGTCTTTTATCCTTGCTCATTAAAAATAATTACCTCCCTCCCTTCTTTTATTTAAAAAAAATTTTCACATGAATCATTTTTTTTTTCAAAATGATGATTAGATACAGACAAAAGTAAGGTAAAATTGATGGATAGCAATAAAACTTTTAACTGGGAAGCAGTTATACCCCAACCTATCCCTCTCTTAGGTCACAAGAGGCTCAGGAATGACTTGCCCCTGAAGGATAAAATTAAATTGTTTGAGACTATCACTTTCATATTATTGAAACTTTTAAGGAAGAAGTACTATTATTTTTGTGCTAAAATTTTATCTACTGCACTATACAATGCTGGCCTATCACTTACGGTGACAAGATAGACAAGTTATCTACTTTGATCTCTAGGAGGTTAAAGTTATAAGCAGGCATCAGTGTGAAACTCTGATTCTGTTCAATGAAACCCTATTCTATTCTAGACTCTGGGACAGAGAAACTCCACAACAGGTGAAAAATTTATCCTATGACAAGTGGGAGAGATACCTTCAGCAAAACTGCTCTTCTATGTAATAAACACTGTTCAAAATACGTGGGTGACAGAAGAACACTTATTTCTAGAAACTGTTGTCATTATCTTAAAATTTCAATCCTTTTCAGAAATTAGAAATAAAGTTAGTGAAAGAATTAACTGCTGCCCACAAATATTCAAATCACCCCCTCCTTCTCTCCTGAATAAATAGAAAGGACAACAGATAAAACCTAAATAGCCCCTCTGTGACTGTAATTCACCATACCACTATGAGTTATTATTAACACATTTAATGAAAAGTTGAAGAGACTATGGCTCATTTGAACCAACCCATCAATCTGGAATGGCTTATAACGGAAAAGTAATGTTTATAAATGGAATTAGACACGGATTTCCAAAGTACAAGTGCTATTACAAAGAGGAGGCTAATTAATTGATGCTCTCCATCCCTATTCTGCCTCCTCTCGCTCCCTTTCCCCTTAGCATATGGGTTTAAATCTAATCTGGAGCTTCAAATCAGAGGTTAAATTTTTAAAAAAATGTTTATTGTTGAAAGTATTACAGATGTTCCTCTTTTTTTCCCCATTGACACCCTCCTCCCCACTCCCTCCACCCCCCCCCCCAAATTTTTGATGACGCATATATTTTAACCACTGCAACAGGGTTATAAAACAACACATACAATTAATTTCCCTAGAAAAATTTTATTACTAACATTGATAGAATAGGTCTGGGTTGGTTTGGCTTTTCAAAGAGAGGGATGAATGAGGGGATTCCCCAAAACTTTTCCAGTCCCTTGGGTCTGTATCATCCTTTGGGCTTTACCTCATCTGAGTGCTAGGAAGCCCTTGGCAAATCATCTCTATAGAGGAAAAAGTTTGTTCTAATAATGAGTAGGTATGGCTCAGATATTTATTTTCCTTTATTTTCTCAACAGCTAGAGAGAGGTTTTCTGCCTCCGTATTAAAATTACTTATTTTCTCTTCCTGATGATATTATTGTGGCCTGCTTGGTTTTAAAGACTTGGTTATACATTTCTATACAACACATTTATTAATAATGAGGAAAAAGACTATTCACACGAAGCAGTTCTGCCTAAGAAAATTCGAGCTTTCTTTGTGTTCAAGCCTGTTGGCGAGAGCTGGCCATTGGCGTGAATGAAAAGGCAGCCCTGCGTGATTGGTTGAGGGACATGTACCTAACTCCTTTATCCTCTGCGTATCTGCCAAATTGCCTGAAGATCCTACCTTTAGGATCATTCTTGACTAGCCTTCTTAAGGACCCAAGAGTTTGCATTTACATGTGAGAAGAAACACATTACCTCGTTAACATAGCAGCCTGGTTAGTTTGTTTATATAGTTATCGCAGTATCCCGTGCAGCAGAGAACAGGGCTCAGAGGAGAACTGAAGGAAAGGGCAAGAACAGAAAGGACTTTCATAGAGAAAGTGTGGAACAGAGGTTCCTGCCCACTCAGGCCCAGTCCTGGATGCCCATAGAATGGCTCCAAGACACCGGGTCTTACTTATCCCTACTACCTAGCACGGGGTCTGGTGCTGAATGAATGAATAAAAGAATGAACGTGTGGGTGTCAAGGTGAGAGGGTGTTTAATCAGTGTTGATAATAGAGGCAGCCTCGTACAAATGACAGTAAATGGATGGGGATGGTGTGGATGTATAGGGCATAGCATTGTTTAATTTATTTAGGGGCAACTCCCAAGACCTGGAATTTGTCTTGGGAACACTCATTGCAGGATCTGCCAAGCCATAGGATGGCTAGGTCCTCTTTCTTGGCTTTTCATACTGTGTACTAACCCACAGCACCAGGCCCACTGTGCACAGGACACCACCAATGACCTCAGTCCTCTGACCAGTAGACGGTGCTGTTGTTCTCCAGCGAGGGCCGCTATCGTCCTCATACTGGTTCATCCCAGGTTTTCATAATAAAAATGTTCTCAGATATTTGGACAAGGACTCCCTGCCCCCCGCCACCCTGAACTAGATGCAAAATATCTTTTCACATTGGGCCCACCCCTCAGGTCTTTTCAAAGCAGCATAGGGGTAAAAGAAAGACTTAGAAGATATTCACATTTTTTTTCATAATAATCCCAACCTCTCTGGGGTGGGGTCCTGACACCTTTGGCTGAATTAGCAGCTTGAGGGCGAGGAGGAGGTAATGGTGGTCAAGTAACCTCTGACACCCAACCACCGTCCTGTTTCGGATGAGGGACCCAAGTAACACACTCGGTGGGAGGCCTGGGCTGAGTAGGATGGGTCTTCCTCCCAGGGTGCCCGGGAGAACACAAGGCCATTGTCAGGTAAGGTGGAGGGGCTGCTGCTGCAGGCTTGGTCAGCAGCTGTCCCCAAATGCCCACTCTCAGGGAGTCCACAGCACTGGCTGTGACCTCAAAAGGATGGAGGAAGCTGCCACCCTGGCCTAGGGTCAAACTGTGTGTGGTGACAGGAAAAGGAATGTGGACTTTGGCTGAATATAGGGAGGAAATATGGGAACCCAGGAGAAAAGCCACCTGGGTTTGTTGAAGATTTAGCACCAGCCAGGGAGGGCCACACTTCTGGTCCTTTTGAGATGTGGTTTAAGAAGCCCCCAACTGGCCCTGGCCAGTTTGGCTCAGCGGTTAAAGCGTCGGCCCGTGGTCCGGAGAGACCCTGGTTCGGTTCCCACTAAGGGCATGTACCTCGGTTGCAGTTTGTCCCCGGCCCTGGTCGGTCGTGCGGGTGGCAGCCACTCGATGTGTCCCTTTCACATCGATGTTTCTCTCTCTCTCTCTCCCTCCTGCTCTATCTGAACAAAGAATAAAAAAGTGTCCTTGGGTGAGGATAAAAAAAAAAAAAAATACCATCAAAGGCTGGTGGGGTGGATTACTTAATAAATGTCTTAATTTCAGCTGTGAATGGTGGAAAGCAGGTTGGGTTAAGGAGAGGAATATCTGAGTTTGAGCCCAGTATCTTCCATTTTCTAGTTCTGATGGATCTGAGTTCCAAAATCTGAGTTTCTGATTGATTTCTATAAAACGGAGATCACCATTCTTGTCCTGTCTATACCGTGTGTTGTACCGAGGCCACACATGGAAAACCTTCTTTCAGTCCTAAAGGTCCATACAACTGCGAAGACTTTGATTTGCTGGAGATCAGATCTTTCTCCTCCCATTTCCAAAATGCCTCCCTGCCATCCACAGAATTCAGAAGTTTGATACTGCAACGAACAGACCAAAACAAACCCAAATAAAACACAGGCAGTTATTTAGCAAACATGGTGATGGAATGATTTCACGTAGCACAAACAGTGAGGCATTCCCGGTCCTGTACAGTTGGGGCTCCAAAGCCCAGCTGGTTGCGTGTTATTGGAAAGCCCTGCATTCAGAAATCTCGAGCATTGAGCTTTTTCATGACTTAACCCATTGCTTCTTAGCTGATTAACACAGACATAAACCAGAAAAGACTGCTCTGTGACCTCAGAAGGGTGCACAAAAATACTCCATCCAGGTTGTAATTACCCAAGAGATACAGCAAAGACAAATGTAAAACCTTCTAATAACCCCGGAATGTTGATATGAAACTGTTCATGTCAAACTGATTTCTATAGAGAATACAATAAAAGGGAATTAAAATATTATATACCTGTAATATGAGATAAGACTCTAAAAAGTTCAACTTCTATAAATGATGAAATGCTCTAGAAATAGAAGGGGGGAAAAGAGGAGAAAATTGCATTTTTAAAGATGGTAAAGCCTTCAGAAAATCCCCAAAGTGAGCTGCCTTAAGTCCTTTTTATAACAAGACAGGCTATAAATCAATGCAGATATACACACATTAAAATTTGTCCAACCCTGGCCAGATAGCTCTTGGTTAGAGCATCGTCAGGATACACCAAGGTTTTGCGTTTGATCCCCAGTCAGGGCATATACAAGAATCAACCCAATGATGCATGAATAAGTGGGACAACAAATCTTTCTTTCTTCTTGCTTTTTTCCTCCCTGCCCCTCTTCCTTCCTCCCTCTCTCTAAAAATCAATCAATGAAAATTAAATAAATAGATAAAATATGTCCAGAATTCTATTCTGCTCCTATTTTTAGGCTATCTCCACCTGGCCAAAGGGAGTTCAGAATTCTAAAAAGTGGCTAGTGAAATAAATCCACATCAGGGAACCAAATAATCATTCCGTTCAATAACTGAAGACAAACATTCAAACGACTTTTTGTCGTTGTTTTTTATATCTGTGCCTCCTGTGCCTTGCTGTCTCCCCTGCTCCATAGGAGTAGTTGAAGGGCTGGGTTATTTTCTCCACCTCTTTGTTTGACGTGTCCTTCTCATACTCGGCATAACTAAAGTGGCCACTGGCACCAAGAATGCAAGGGACTTCTGAAGTGAAAACCATAGGGAGTCTTTACAACGTCTTAATCGCTGAATTTAATCGAACTTTCAAATAACGGTCTATGATTAGAGAAAGGATTTATTAAATTTAGATGCAGCAACATGCTGAACTATATGATGTAGCCATTTAAATAAATGAAAGATGAGTATAATGAAATGTAAGGGAGAGTTAGTAGAGTTTAAAATATGATGGCACATTATCTGAAATCCATGTACAAGTGGAAGGGAAAATGTAATAAGAAAATGCGTGGGTTGTGGTGATTTGCTTGCTGGTAACTTATTACTTTTAATACGATTTAGGAATTGCTTTTTAAAACATTAGCGGTGCTTTTGCTGGTTTAAAAACTGGTTGTTCAGATTGCCATTTTGATCTCTATAAAAAAGAAGTAAAAACCCAAGATCTCTTCAATGTTCAATTTAGCGCAGATTTTTTATTTTCTTGTACACGCTGAAAGATGGTGTATTCATGCTGTTCAGTGTTTTTCTCTGGATGACATCCAAAGTTCTAAAGCTGCCCTCCTAAGAGCCATGGTGCCTGAATTTAACTACTGTTTCAGCTATTTCTCTTGAATACATACTTTTCTTTACTAAGCTCTTAAGGGGTACATAAGCAGTAAGTAGTTTAGTAATATGCACCATAATGTCTTTCCATTTAATTTAAGTTTGATTTTTAAAAATTAATTAGGCCTTTTGAAAGCACACTATGGAAGTGCCAGTGTTATAAGAAAAGAGAAGGCAGAGCAACGGTGAAGGAAACTCTGATAAACAATGTTGCTCTTATGTTCCTGAAAATCCTTCGGTTTCAGATTCAGTCAACATGTACCACAACAGGCACGGTGCTGCGTTCCATGACTTCTCACTCACCTTCCCTTAGACTCTGTATCATAGAGTTACTGTCTCTATTCTACATGTGGACTCACTGAGGCTCAGAGAGGTTCAGTCATTGGCAAAAGTCACAAAGACAGTGAGAGGCTGGATTTGAATTACAGTCTTCTGGTTTCAGAGTTAGGGCTCTTTCTATTACAGCTTGCTCTAAGTTTATCTTTCGTATATAATGTTTTTTTATTTTTTTCTTTTAAATTCAGGTAATATTCCACAATATTATCATTTCTTAAAAGAAACAAATCTGAGAAAGGGCAGATATTAAAAATAGGAGATAGAACTAGTAAACGAGGTAGCTAAGATGGTGATCTACTCACAAGGACTCTAATTAAACTATTTGATTTTTAAATTAAGGTATGCTGGTGAAAGTGTAATAGCTCCTGACCTACAGGTTGTAGATTAGTTTCCACCTCACTACATAAGCCTAGACACGGCCCCTGTGCTCTGCCAGTTTCTGAAGGATTCTAGGCTGATATTTGAAGCAAGGATCACCCTTGCCCTGCTGGTGTGGCTCAGTGGATTTAGCGTTATCCCATGGACTGAGAGGTCCCGGTTCAATACCCGGTCCGGGCATAAGCCCAGGTTTCAGGCTCCATCCCCAGTGAGGGGCGTGCGGGAAGTGGCTGATCAATGTTCCTCTCTCACATTGATGTTTCTATCTCTCTCTCCCTTCCTGAAAGACAAATATCACACGATCTCACTTATTTGTAGAATATAATGAACAAAATAAGCTGATGAACAAAATAGACCCTGAAACACAGAAGTAGGGTTCAGACTGATAAACCTCAGAGGAGGGGAGGAGTGGGAAAGAAGAGATAAACCAAAGAACTTACATGCATAAATGCATAACCAATGGACGTAGACAATGATGCTGGGGGGGGGGGGATCGGGAGGAGGGTGTCAATGGGGGAAAAAAGAGAAACATCTGTAACAAAAATAAATTAATTAATAAAAAAATCAATAAAAATATTAAAAATAAATAAAACAAGGATCTCCTGTCTATGTAGAGAAAATGATATTGCTCAAGGAGGAGAGACAAGCACCTTCTTGCTTGATGGTGGCCTGTTGGAGCCCTAGGGACTGAGGCTCTTGGTTTAGTGGCCCAGGGCTTTGGGCAGTTATAAGAATGAAAGAGGATTCAAGGAACCAGGCCAATTCAATAAAAAATGGAAACTAATATATCAGCAGGACTTATTTTCTTTCCTTTAAAATAATTTATCTTTATTAATTTTTTTAGAGAGAGAGGACGGAAGGAGAGGGATAGAGACATCAATGAGAGGGAACACTGATTGGCCGCCTCCTGCATGCCCCTGACCTACAATCTGGGCATGTGCCCTGACCGGGAATCAGTGACCTCTTGGTGCGTGGATCAGTGCTCAACCACGGAGCCATACTGGCCGGGCAGGACTTATTTGCTTTAGGACAGACAGTTTGGAATGGTGGAATAAAATAGTTCAGAGGAACAGCAGGCAGGACACCTAGATTTTAGTCATAGGCCTCTCACCAAGTTGCTGGGTGAGTGTGGGAAAACTACATCACCATTTTGGCTTCCACTTTTCATATGTAATGTGAATAGGTTGGGTTACATGAGCTAATCTCTCTCGCAACTGCCTTCTCTCTCTTGCTGGGAGTTTCTAATTTGTCAGTAGATACAAAGGTTGAGAACTGACGTAAATCTCAAACCTTTGATTACTGGGCATTTGAAGGCTCTGGGTAAAAGAAAAGTACCTCTCCTTCAATTTTTCTTCATTCATGATGATCCTGGCTTGACTGGATCTGCGGTAACATTTTTGAAAGACTTGAAAATTTTATGACCTTTCCCTCAAGATGGGCTGAAGAAATGCTTCAAGTAAACAAATAAATATCACAGAGTTGGAGAAATAAAGGACAGCTGGTGAAAGGACCTTCTAGATATGACTGCACTGAAGTCAAGCAGAAGTCCCTGGAAGAAGATACAGGGGGGAAACCAGACAAAGATTCATTTAATTACTCAACAAATTAGATCCTTATCAAATTCAAGACTTTGTGCAGGTTCATTAAGACATAATATTCGATTACAGAGACTATCTCCAAGGACTTTTACGTTTAGAGGTGACATGAAAATATACATCGATAAAAATACTACAGGGTAGGAAACACTGCTCCTTTAGAAATCGAGGTAGAGATAAATGTACTACTATGATCAAAATGCTGAAGGCACAACACCCAAAGATAAAAAATGTCCGGAAATGACATTGGAACCAAAAGTGCAATAAAAGCTCACTGAAAGGGAGCCAGGTGGAGGAGGAGCTAGCTGAAAGGCAGATGCAACTGTAAACTGGAGAGTAAATGCACTAATTCTGGGCCACTGACAACTATCCAACCCAGAACAAAACCAGAATTTCAGGACCCTCTGATCTTCTGGGCACCTCGGAGCCAGCCTGCCATCTTGGATCCTGAATTGTACTGAGTAGAAGCAGAGCTTCTGTTTTGAGATCGTCTGGATATTTTGGTCATGTGGGTGGATCATGATTTTATGAAAGTGAAATAATGTTTTCAATGATATATTGAAGTGATGAAAAGTTTAGAGTTGTCAGTCAGATCCTAATACACCTGAGGGTTAGGTTGGAAGGAAGCCTTCCTCCTTTGTTTCCAGTAGTCTAAAAATGGAGCCAGCTGCAGGGTGATGTACTAAGAGCCCCAGAACTCACAATCCCAGCTGCAGACCTCACTCACGTTAAGACTTGAGCACATGACTATGAGTCATGTAAATGGGGTTTATAGACCCTGCTGTCTACCCTGCTAGATTCTTAAGCGAACCAAATTAAATGAGGTGACATTTAAGTTAGTACTTTCCTCTTCCTTAGCTAGCAGCAGGAATGTGTCTTGTGCCTCTTTATCTCTTTAACCCCTAACCCATAATATTGCATATACCAGACACCTGATAAGTTATGTTCCATTGCACTGCCCTTTAAATAAGCCACACTGGGCACTTTGCTATGCCCTCATTTTTATGAGTGTGGATTTGACTCCCCTAGTGGCTATTTATCCCTTTGGTCCATCGCGTCCAATCAAGGTGAGCTTCTCTGATGAAGTACAGTGTAGTCTTCCTCAGCTGTAACCATTGATGTTTTTATTATATCATACCATTTTCCTGTGGTCACCATTTATCAACACACACATGATGTCATTTGTCATAAAAGGATTTGCTATTCAGGAACCTAGGGTCTGTTCTGTGTTAGCTAACAACTGTCCACCATGGGACGGCTTGGACCACGGCTCAGCTGGGAATCATGTACATGATTTGTTTCATTTGAGTCATGCCACCCTGTGTAGCTCTGCATTTCTTTATCTGGGCCGTGGAAATCGTTTTGAGTGTGAGTGGTCAGAATCAAGCAGTGTTCTCACACTTCATCAAATCTGGCACGTTTTCTCTCTGGGCAAATTCAATGGACATTGTGCAGACCTGCTAATCTAAGGAAGACTGAAGTTTTTAGAGGCTATTCTTCATATTTAGGGGTAAATGGCAAGGGGAGAAAATGTTTGCTACTGTTTGGGTTGTGTTTTCTTAGCTTGGCAAAGAATTATAACTTAATGGGATTGATTAATGACTCACTCATGGGACACACAGTTCAGTAGTTTGAGTTGAGTGAGGCTAAATGCCTCTTTTGCTTTTCACTCTCCCAAGATTTTGAGCAATTGCAAAGCAGCTAGTTCCCAGTTTACTCTTGGGAATGGATTATACAGAGAAGAAATGTGCCTTGAGTAGAACTCAATGTACTTTCCCCGCAACTCTCTGGGGGATGTCACCTCCAAGAAAATATGTCTTGATTTCATAGTGAGTGGGGTTGAATATTTAAACTCTTAAAATGACTTTCTCTAAGTCTATCATTTGATTTGAAGAGATTTGTGTCTAAAACATTTTCTTAGGGAAGGTTAGACTGTCAGGCCGACTTGCTGGAGAAGTCGGCACCTTAGCCAGAGATGAGACTCGGGGTGTGAGTGCCAGAGGTTTGGATCACTTGCTCAAACTTGGGACAGTCTATCATGGTGGAGAGTTGGGTTTCTATTAACCTTTCCAGCTCAAGTGCAAATCCCTTCAGAGCAGGAACTAGATCTTATCCATATTCTGGCTCCTCCGTTGTAGTGGTTCAATATGTTAGTTGCTGCTAATGTTTTTTTCCTCGTTAATTTATGCCACAAACAAGTGAACGTGTTCTAGGCAATAAGACTACAAATGTTAGCCCAAGCAAGGTCCTACCTTCATGGAGCTTTCTTTCTAATGGTGCAGAAAGAAATCCATGGATAATCACATAAATATTTAATATTGTCTCAGGTTGCTATGAGTGCTCTGAAAAAGTAAGTGGAGCAGATTAAAGACAGAGAGTCGCAAGGAGCACTGCTTTAGCCCAGGGGGCGAGGAAAGGTCAGTCAGAGGAAGTGGCATTTGAGCGGGGGCCTGAATGAGAGAGGGAAGGAGCATGCCAAGGGCATCCAGGGAAAGTGCTTTCCAGACGAACAGGCAGAGCAAGTACAAAGGCAGCACGAGATTATGACTGAGAAACTGGTCTTTGCAGTTTGGTTGGCTAGGTCCAAATCCTGGCTCTGCCACTTATATCTGTGCATGAGATAATCACGATGATAATACTTGGTGTTTATTCAGTACTTACCATGAGTCAGTTATAATGCTAGAGCTTTTATGTGGGCTCTCTTGTTGAATTCTCACACCCATCCTACAAAATCAGTACTATTTTTTTTTTTAATGTTTTTATGGATTTTTTAGAGCTAGAGGAAGGGAGAGGGGTAGAAACATCGATGTACGTGGATCAGCTGCCTCCTGCATGCCCCCTACTGGGGATCAGACCCACAACCTGGGCATGTGCTCTGACTGGTAATCAAACTGAGACCTCTCAGTCCATGGGGGGACGCTCAATCCACTGAGCCACGCCAACCGGGCTGAATCAGTACTATTACGAATCCCATTCTACCAACAAGGAAATGAGGCAGAAAGAGGTTAGTGAACATTGGAGCCAAGATTCAATCCCTGGCATTTGACTGGACAGCTCGCAGTTTTAACACAAAATAAAACGAGGGATGAGCATAGCCAGATGTGGGACAAGTGGGAAATTTGGCCTTTGGAAATCCTCCCCCTCCTGTCAATGACCTCTTTCCTTCTAACACCACCTAGGGCCTTTCGAGGGGGTTTGGGAGGGGGGCCCACGTGCATTACCACTTCTTTTACTGGATTTCCCCACCAAAATCATTCCTGACTCCCAGCCCTTGGGGAAAAGCCACTTTGGTCTAAGTAAACTGTCAAACTAAGCTCAGCAAAAGTGCCACTGAGAATTGTGAGTTAGTAGAAACAGTAGGAAATAGTAGGTTGTGGCTCTGCAAGTAACCAGCTATGTGACCTGGTCAAGTCCCTGGCTCTCTGGGCCTCTGTTTCCTCCTAAAGAAAACGAATTGATACTATTTCTACTGCCCACCTCGCCTACTATTAAATATTATTTCTCCTGTGCAAATCAAATGAGGCCATACGTGGTGAAGTAAAATGTAAAATAAAATGTGTGCTGTGTTTGAAGACAGCATACTATTATAACTATGCAAACATATCCTATGATGTTTAATTTCTTGACATTAGAATATATTACTGGGACAAAATTCTGGTCCTGTTTTATATTTCTGTTTCTGATGTCATACCCTCTCATCCCTTCCATTCTTTTTTTTTTTTAATCCTCACCCAAGGATATTTTTCTATTTATCTTCAGGTAGAGAGAGAGAGAAACATTGACGTGAGAGGGACACATCGACTAGTTGTCTCCCGCGCGACCCCAACCAGGGCTGGGGACAAACCACAATTGAGGTACGTGCTCTTGGCTGGAATCAAAACCGCGACACATTGGTCCGCGGGAGGATGCTCTACTGCTGACCCAAACCGGTCAGGGCTCACCGCTTCCATTCTTCAAATTTCATTTCTTGGAACAATAAAAATGTTACTCAGACTTTTTACCAACAATTTACTTAAAACAGTTGCTTCCTTAGAAACTAGATAAATTAGAGTATTTGTACCATTTGGAATTAAAGCGATTTGACTCTGTCGTTTCAACCATGTGTACTTATTTTATTATACAGAAAAATCGTAGGTAACCAGAAAGCTAAGAGGAACAAGAGGTTTCAAGTAACAAATTCTTGGCTAACTAAGAAGCAAAAATGCATTAAAAACCCCTTTCTCTTTTTATACTGTAGAAAATGTTATTGAAATATAATCAGTTACTCTTTTCTGACTTAGAAAGTGGAGCCCAGTGAGAGTAACCAAATCTCTGTGTGTGGGGGGGGGAGTGGGGGAGGGGGGGAGAAAGAGAGAGAGATTCTGGAGAACAAAATTGCCATTTGAACATCTCTGCTCAGTGTACACCACCATATATGCATAGTCAGAGGCAACATAAAAAGGTTGATTTAAAGATGAAATAAGCTTAGGACACCACCTGCAATAATGAAGGCTCACTGCACATTAAAAAGGTGTTAAAATAAAAGTTACATAGTGGTTAAGGTCTCAGGCTCAAGGCCAGTTCACTTGGATTGGAATCCTGGCTTGGTTACTTAGTAGCTCTGAGGCCCTGGGTAAGTTACTTGACTTCTCTGAGTCCCAAATGTCCTCATCTGTAAAGTGAGGATAATAATAATAACGCCTACTTCATCAAGTTATTCAAGTAAAGGCAGTACTTGATGCAGAGCAAGTTGGTGTGATGAGCACTTACTATATCTTTAATATATTAATCTACAAAAAGTCTATGAAGGAGGTACTATTATTTTCTTTCCTTTACAGATGAGAAAATTGCAGAATAGACACAGTAACTAACTTGCCACTCTTCTAGTACCATTGTGGCTGAGAACCCAGTCTCATCTGCCTGGCTCCAAATCCATCCTTCCAACCACGATCCTTCCCTGCTTTAGTCACATGATTCCTGATCTGTCCTCCTTATGACCTACCTTACTTTTTATTATTTACCTTTGTTCTCAGATTTAGAATAAACAATAAGCATATATGGAATGAAATGGTACTGAATAATCAAAACTGAGATCTGCTTGCTTGAATCCATTTAATTGAGGTTTCTGAGTATTATTTGTTAGTCAATATGGTCCTTTAAGAAAATCACATGTTAGAATTGACTTTGAATACCTTATTTTAAAATTATTATTTCTTTTGCATCAAATGTACCAAAGTCATCACAAAATTTACCTACAGGGATTTGACTCTGTTTGGCTTTGAAAAAAAAAATTTTTTTTTTTTTCTGGTTAAAGTTCTATCTTCGAATCTATTCAAATCTATTCTTCCAGTGGCCAGGGTAAACTTCCAATGGTGTTCAGAACAGTCCACACCCACCTGGGTGCATATTGACCTTATTTGATGTGGGTGACGGATGTAGTCTGTGAAGATGGGAGGCTGGGGTAGGGAAAGGTATGCATGATCAAGTCTGTCCTTTCCAGTAACAGTAACGGGTCGTGGCTGCATTTTAAAGGGAAGGGAAAAATTACTTTTCCAACCCAAAGTATAAAACTATGACTCATGCTGGAATTGGTCCAGAATGTTGGTCAAATTATCCAGATTGACAATGAAAGCTGAAAGATCTTGGGAAGACGATGTAGAGAGCTGAAATGCAGGGACAGACACATGGGAAGCTAAGATTCATTGGAAAAGCATGAACTGGTTAGAAAAAGCATAAGAAAAGCAGAATATATAATATTTTTTAAAAATCAAAGAAATGACATTTCTGATCTCCTTAGATAATCCTAGGAACTCCAAACTCCGTACCCAGCAAATTAATGGGACATCCAAAGAAAACCAACCCCTCCTTGTAAACAAAGTGGAAATTTCCTTCTTTCCAAAAGGGCCCCAGTCCCAGCCATAGAGGAAGCGAGGAGACGAAAACACATTTCTGCCTGAAATGACCTCCTATTTTAAGAAAAAACAACAGCCTCAAAAGAAGGAAAGGAAAAACAAAGTTCCACCCAGAAGGAAATTGTATGTAAACAGCCCAAAGGAAGACCGAGACCAAGAGGGTTGGAACACTGAAATAAACCACAAGCAAAGGGCCTCCGACAATGTCATTAGCCTCTGACAGAGTCAGAACCTGAGCTTTGAGACAACTGCTTTGTGATTGACAAAAAGGGGCCGGGGTGAGGGAAGATCCTGACAAAAGAAAGCTGGCTGAAAGGTCCCCTCTGCAGCCCTGGAAACTTTGATCTTTGAAATTTGCCTATTTTTTCAGGACTCTGCTAGCGTGTGACTCAGGGGAGATCAGCAACCACAGAATGTTGGCTATAATTTTCTGCAATTTGTCACATGTCCTCTTTAAGCCCTGGTGAGATGATTTTCTTTTGTTTATAAGCTGTGGATGGTAGCAAGGTAGTTCAGGCAAGATAAGAGCAACTGGAATCTCTAATTCTAAGCCTGGCATATATAGTAGCTCAAAGGTATTTATTTATTTATATTTATTATTTATTTATTTTTCTGCATAAGTATTTGGTTTGGCCCACGTGGCATTACCCCCACCTCCCTTTTTGGGGCCAACTTTAAAAATCCAGAGATTCTAAGTCATAATTAGATTTCTATTTACTCAAAAAATCTGGTGACATAGGTCCCAGATACCTGTGGGGTAACATCTGAAACTGAGTCCCCATCGCCCTGTTCAAATGGGGTATAAACTTGACATTCTAGTAGCCCTCATCCTGCGGCTCCACTCAATTCTGTCACCCATTGCCCTACCCATGGGAATGTGTGTTGGGTTCTAAACTGATCCATATACTTCTTTAGGGATATCCCTTTTCTGATGCAGGATTGCAGCAGCCTGCTGAGAAGGATGCTAAGGCCACATCTGAGTTTGGCATGAGAGTTATGATTAGCTGTCGATGTTCTCTTTGGATATAGAAAGCACGGGTGGCAGATGCCATATATTTGCCTTCTCTGTCAAGTTTCATTTCTAGCTTAAACTTGTATCTTGCTTTCAAACAGGATCCAGCCTGCTTCTTAGTGCACTTTCCCTTTAAACATTCTTGAAACCTAGTAGTGTTCATTTCAGCTCAAAACCTCTAAACAAAACCTTCTATATGTAATCTCATTTTACTCTTTTGAAACCTCATTATGCCCACCTTCTTTTCATTGACACTCAGCCACTTACAAGCAGCCCCCGGTATAATTCAAACAGAACCCCAAATAAGTGAGGGGGGGGCACTGAAGGCCTGTAACACATGTTGTAAGATGACATGTGAAGGAGGAGCCACTGCTGTGGCCTCCATTTATCTCCCTTTTCATCTATCTGTCTATCTATCATCTGTCTATCTATCTATCTGTCTATCTATCTATCTATCTATCTATCTATCTATCTATCTATCTATCTATCTATCTAGGCTTCTAGCTGCCTGCCATAGGAATTAGGGCTGTAGGTGTTCCCTCTTCCTCTCTAGCAGCCTTTCATATCCTCACCATGTCCCTCTACTTCCTGTCCCTTGGCCAACCCTTCCAATTAATGGAGGCCAGTTTGTAACCAACCCTTTCACACGAAATGGTTTACCAGAAGTTCAGGGGCGGGAACCTCAGTGAGCTGCTTTTCAAAGGTCTCCGACCCTTAAATGAGACCTCTTTGCTGCTCATATGAATTCTGTTGAGGCCACAAGGACCCTTCAGAAAAATGCCTGCAGCCAGCTGGTCCCTGCCATCCCTGAAACCCAAAGGGAGGAGCTCCACAGGGGAAGAACTGCTCCCTCGATGTCTTGAAGTTGCTTGTATTTCAAAAGAATTCAGCTTACCACCACTGTGGCTTTTAGCCTCTCTAATAAAGCAGTTTTTAAAAAGCTAAAAATGTAATCTGCCTTTTAAATCTGCTCTTCCTGCTGAGTCTAAATGGGGCTGCAGCAAAATGCCTGGCCGACATTAGAGTTCTCCGAAGTCAATCAGCTGAAATGGGGTTGCATGGGGGTTTGAAATATATTTGAAAACACTCCAGGGGTGGTGCAAAATAACCGAACAAAGACAAATTACATGAAAGGAAGAAGCAGGTGGGGGTTTACACAGCTAAAGAATCACTTGTATATTTTGGAAATATCAGAAATTGAGACAGGGATGCTGACCTTAGAAGTTCATCTCTCTGGTCATAAACATGATTTTCATTTGGCATTAGAAAAAGACTGGACTAATAAACATAGCTTCAAATACACAGTCTGGCATCACCAGGGCTGTATAAAATCCTCGAAGAAATATCGGAGGACCCAAAGGGAGTTGAGGCTAAAACAGGTCACAGGAAAGGACGGACGTCACTATGATGCTTTCTCAGCAGTTTTCAGTAGGGCAGCATCATTAATATTTTTCATCCCATTGGAAAGGGGGAAAGGTCTCTGAGAGTTGACTTTTTAGGAAGACAAACTCTAGTTTGCTGCTGTAGCCCATGGGGCAAAAATTTAGATAAGAATTACTGTGGCAAAAATCTGCTGTAGAGAAGCTGAATTTTTTTTTTTTTTATAAAGACAAGAATAAGATTGTGGCGTGGTATACATTATATTCGCAATAATTTCCTGAAAGGTAATATATCTATGGATCAAAGTCATTTAGAATATGGGTGACCTATAGGGCAATAAATGTAAATTGTGGGTTACCCAATAAAAATGCAAATTTTCAGATAGGGCACACTTAAATGAACACCCCCCCCCCAAGGGACATCTCTCTCTCTCTAAGAAAAGAATGAGACCAGTTTTCCAGAAAATTTGCTGATTAGACAGCATGATCTACCTTAATATTTTCCTTAGCCAAAATGATTTTCATACTCAAGAGGGAGGACTATTCAGCAGTGTAAAATTGAAAAATTCTTTGCAACATAGTAAATCTCTATGCAAGAGGGTTCTTGACATTGCGTTTCCCATACTTTCCCTCTGTATGAAATATAGAGAGAGTGCACAAAGTTGCCAGAAGTTCTTATTCTCTTTGTTGGATGAGGGTCGGTAGGTATAAACTTGAAAATACAGCTTTTGCCAGCACAAAATTGCCTGTTACCCTTTCAAGGCCAACGTGTGTGCTGAAAGAAATGCCTCAGAACACTTGAGAAGGTGGATGCATATGAGTAAATTGCAAGGGCTTGAAGCCTTGGTTTGGATAAGAATGGAAATATTCAGCTGCCTGGCCAAGGCAGTTCCGAAGGACTTTGATCTGCATATCTCAGGAGAGTGAACTTGTGCCGTCCCAGCATTTTCTGGTTTGGCTAGGCAAAGCATATAGTAAAGAAATAAATATAAAATAAAATCCAGTTTTTAATTGGTTTTTAAAACTTTCACTGCTGGCTACAAACGGGAGACAAAAGGCAAATAGATATTGTTTTTAAAATGCTAAGCCAGGCCTTTTCTAACCTCAAGAAAACATTGGGGTTTGATTAGGTTCAGCTTTGGGGCAAGTTTCAGGGTAGTGTTTGTTCTAACGACTTCCTCCCCATCTCTGTGGAAAGTGTTGGTCTGTTGTGGTTCTGGAAGCCACGTTCTGAAGGCTCTAGGCTGGGGCATCAGGAGACAGGCTCCAATCTGTCATTTGTGCCTCTGCCCACGCTTCCTTCAGTGTGTCCCTTGGACCTGGGCCTCCCCCAATTGCATGAGCCCTTACATGACTAAGCAGAGCCCAGACCACCTCTTGTCTCAACTCAAACCTTTACGGTAGAGCCTCTGTGTTCATCTCCCATCCCCGACATCTTTCGTGTGCACCAGACCCTGGCTCCTTCCGATGAGCATTTGTTTAATTTCTGTCTCCAGCTGAGTGAGCTTCATTCCACTCCACTGGGCTGCACCTTGGATCTGGGGATGTTTCTTATGTTCAACCAGTAGGTTGTTTTGGTTGCATCATTCATTCAGTTCTGGAAATCTACTACTATCTAGAATATATTTTCTAGAAGCAAAGATGGTGATATCGCCTGTAAAATAAGAGGAGGGCAGAGAGGAAATTAATATTTTGTAGAATTTAATGTGCTCCAGGCACTAGAAGTTTTATTGAGGATCTCATTTAAACTTGACATCAATATAAAAGGATATAACATTGTCGTAAAGATCAAAAGATAATTCATGTAAAATACTTAGTGTGGGACATGGCACCAATAAGAACTCAATAAATGTGTTATTATTTTTCTTAAATTCCTTCCTAGGGATAAAGAAACTCGATCTGTTCCTTTTAGTGAGGGTCTCCTACATGCCTTGCTATTTATAGGGCTCCATAAATGTTTGTTGAATGATTGAGCAAAATGAACTCTTGCCAGAAGTATCTTATTACTATTGCTGATTTTTTTTTTTTTGGGGGGGGGGGGTTGGTTAACAAGATGTAATTTGACAGCTTAATTTATGTCTCTTTATAAAACCATAGTTTTGAAGAAGAATATGACATCAAAATGGTCCAGATAAGGCAGAAAAATTTCCCCTTATTTCATCTTTGTTTCTTTTTCTTCATATTATGTTATTAGCCCTGAATTCTAATGAGCTATATCCTTCTTATGCTTATGCTTGAATGAAATATAAATATACTACTTAGATATCAGTGTTTGATAAACCCAACCAGATAATGCAATATTTTGCAGACACAGAAACTAGGTTGAATTCAAGCCATGGGAATAAAAAAGTAAGAGTGTGAGAAAATAAAATGTTGCCTGAAAAAAATTATAATTGAGGAAGTTAATGTAGGCAAATACTGCAGGAAAAGCAAGGATTTGGAATAATATTTCTAGCAGTAAATGGGGCAACATGGAATAATGGAAAAGCTCGAATATCTAGCATTTCATCTTTTGAAGCTCATCCAGTTTTCTCTTCTGTGAGATGAAGGTGTCATGTAGGTGAACTCTAGAACCTTTCAGGCCCAACATTGTATGATTTTATTTAATAACAATGATCATCATCATAATAATGATAATAACTTACATTTCTATAGCTTTTTCACCCTTTGAAAACTCATGTTGTCGTATTAAATATAGAGCTATTATACTAGTAGATGCATAGAACATTTAAGAAAGAAGAAATACAACGGTTCAAATCTATATATTATAAAGCACGTGATACACCTAAATCTGTTGAATAACTTGTCAATTACAAATATCAGAAATAAATTTAACTTATTATAAGTAAAGACTCTCGGAAAGCATGGTGTCGCCCTCATCATGGATGATGAAAGGTAAAAGGACATACTCAAGGTCTCTTGGCTTCATGTTGAGATCTCTGGACTCCCCAACAGGCCACTTCTCTTATGACATCAATGTCATTGAATTAAATGTTTGCTTGATTATACTGAGAGTCCCATGCAACCCAGACAATCTGAGCAAAACAGAGGGATGTACGTAATGAGAGATACTAAAAATCAAAGAAGAAATTTTGCTAGTAAAATGTCTGAAAAATTATGTAATTTCTGCTTAGTACCATTTCTCATAGAAAGGTTCTGGCTCATTTGTCATCTACAATCAAAGAAAAAATATTGTCTCTATGTACCAACCCCCCATCTACTCCAGGGATGTTTAGTGTTTACATCTTTACCTATATTCTCCTGAACATAGGTGGTATCTGATTTTGTAAAATCAAACATAGAATTCTATTTGTTTCAATAAATTAAAAATTAACTATAGATGTTTTTTAAAGACCAATGTAATACCAATTGTAAATTTATTCTCAAGGGAGGCATTGTCAGGGATCTGAACTTCCTAATGCTTAATTTATCTTTGTGCTAGAAAACTAACATAGTGCCATGTACTGACAGTTAAAGCTTGAATGGTACATTAGGGTAATTTTTAAGATTTCAACCTGAACACCTATTTTATATGTTTTTTTAAGACTACAAAATTACTTCTCTTTTGGGTATGATAAATTTTTATTGCAGCATGAGTTTCTGTTAAAAACTCTTTTATAGAATTCATATGCTAAATATCAAACTAAGTAAGTATCAAACTCTGTAAAAATATGAAGAAATTAGTACCTTCAGTTTGCGAGCAGCAACGCCATGGAGGTAAAGCAAGAGACATTTATCAAAAACTGTCATGCACAAGTCATCAGGCTGTGTTTGAGAGATTCCTTCCCCTTAGAAGTTTATAATCTGGCAGATTGGGGGTCAACAACATTTTCTGCAAAGGGGCAGATGATAAATATTTTTGGCTTTGTGGACCATAATCTCTGTTGCAACCATTCAACTCTGCTATTGCAGACCGGAAGCAGTCATACATGGACAGTACATAAACGTATGAGCGTGGTCATGTTCTAATAAAACCTGATGCATAAACACTGGTATTTGAACTTCACATGATTTTCATGTGTTACAAAATATTATTCTTTGGCTTTTTCCCCCCAACCATTTAAAAGCATATAAATGATTTTTAGCTGTGGGCCACACAAAAACAGGCAGTGGGCTAAATTTGGCGTTGGGGCCGCAGTTTACTGACCCCTGTAGGAGAGGTGTATATAAAACAAAGCAGAACCCATGGAATAGCATGCTACAATGGAGGAAACATATGCTGTGGCGTCCAAAATAGGAGAGATTAACTAGGAAAGGATGTAATGCCAATACCCTTACGGAAATAATCTCTTTGTAGTCATATTTTTTGAAATGAGATTTACATTGCATAAAATTAACTACTTAAGAATGAACAGTTCATTCACAATGTTGTACAACTGCCACCTTTATCTAGTTCCAAACATTTTACTCAAAGCAAAAGGAAACCCCACCCATTTAACAGCTGCTCTCACACCCTCTCCTGCCGCCCCTGGCAACCGTTAGTCTCCTTTCTGTCTCTGTTTATTGATCTGTTCCGGATGTTTCATATACAATCACACAGTATGTGATCTTTTGTGTCTGGCATCTTTTCCTTAGTATGTTTTCTAGGTTCAGCCACGTTGCTGTGTGTATCAGTACTTCATTGTTTATGGCCAAATAATGTTCCATTGCCTGTACTATACCACAGTTTATTTATCCATGCATCAGCTGATGGCTATTTGGGCTGTTTCCATCTTTTGGTTTTTGTGAACAGTGCTGTTAAAAACACACATGTACGCCCTGGCAGGTTTGGCTCAGCGGTTAGAGCGTCGGCCTGCGGTCCTGAGAGGCCTGGGTTCGGTTCCCGCTTAGGGCGCGTACCTCGGTTGCAGTTTGTCCCCGGCCCTGGTTGGTCGTGCGGGTTGCAGCCACTTGATGTGTTCCTTTCACGTCGATGTTTCTCTCTCTCTCTCTCTCTGTTCCTCTCTCTCCCTCTTCTACCTGAACAAAAGATGGAAAAATGTCCTCGGGTGAGGATTAAAAAAAAAAAAGAACACACATGTACATGTATTTGCTTGAGTACATTTCAATTCTTTGAGGTACATACCTAGGAATGGATCATATGATAATTTTATGTTTGAGGAATCACCAAATTGCTTTTCACAGCAGCTGAACCACTTTAAATTTCCCACCAGCAAGGCACAAGGGTTCAATTTCTCCGCATCCTCACCGACACTTGTTATTTTCTGTTTTTGAGCACAGAACCCTTGCTCAAAAGTGCCCCACACTTGGTTTATTTCTCTACCATCTCTGTTTCAAAATTCTTGGTAATTTTCTCTTTAGACTTGTGTTTCATACATGAAGTCTGATGAGACAACAAAAACATGCATTTAAGCAGAAGAGGTGTGACTAACCCTCACTCACTCCTCTGCAGACAGCCGTTGCAATGTCCCCTGAGCATGAAATTCTGGTGAACCCACGATGCATGGGAATTGAACAAAACTCAGAGCAAATACAAAGCAAATTTGTCACATCTAGGACTGAGCAGTAGAGATGGAGGAGGTTCTCTGATAGTCCTACACCTTCTGAATTTGTTTCAAACCCAGGAAGAAAGCAATACTGTTCTAAGAAACACAAACGACCAGGGAACCCTATCATATACCCTGGAGAGTTAGTCGGTTATGCTGAAAATGATGGCACAGAGGGAAAGGGGAGGACAGGGAAACTCAGCTCCTTCTCCTTTCGGTCCTTCTTTACTAATCAATAAGCTGAAGCGAGAGCATGCTGGTAGCATATGTGCATATCAGGAAGAAAACTAAAAATAATTGAGTCACTTTTGTTCAGTATGTCAACTGTTCTGGTAAAAACAAAATACTCATGCTTATATGTGCTACTTCAACAGATAATATTTTATACGTAGCATGGTCCTTTTTTTTTTTAGAGTGAGTACTTTGAAATGTCATATATATATATATATATATAGAGAGAGAGAGAGAGAGAGAGGGGAAGGGAGAGAGAGAGAGAGATAGAAACATCAACGAGAGAGAACATCGACTGGCCACCTCCTTCATGTCCCCCCACTAGGGATCCAGCCCACAACCTGGGCATGTGCCCTAACCAGAAATTGAACCAGTGACCTCTTGGTGCATGGGTTGACACTCAACCACTGAGCCACGCCAGCTGGGCTAAAATGTCTTAAAATTATTATGTTGTCTTAAGGGATCACAATGATCCCTCAAAAATTCTATGGACAATCTTAATGTGATTTATAGATTTTTTGTTTATTGACAATGCATAAGTTGTTAATCACCTTCATTTTTAAATTAATGAGCTTGATTTTAAATTTTACTGTACTCTTAATTTCTTAATGAATCAGCAATATGTAATGATATGGAAAACCTATGTCTGTAACATCTGTTAGAAGGAGGAGATCATCCCCACTCCAATGGAGGGACGTCTACTTGGGAGACACACTTGTATTTTTGCCCATCCTTGCTGCTCTCTTGGAGGGGGAGTGACTTAATCTGATTACTGAGTTTGGGATGAGAAGCTGGACATGTAAACTAACTCCTTCTCTCCAGCACGAGCAGGCACCTCTTCTGCTCATCTCCTTGGTTCACACGGGCAGTTTTCCCACGTGACGTGGTTCTGGTGGTCCGGTCTCTGGGTGGGTAAGTCTTCCTAAGTCTGCTGTCGAGTACTATTAGGAATCCTGCTTGTCTGTGCTAGAAAATGCATTTTGATCACAACAACATTCTCTAATATGATGTTTAAAACAGCATTATATTTTGTTGATTTCTTTAAAATATTGAGGCAATTTTTCAAGAAAAAATAGTAAAGTCTGAATTGAACTCTATCAATTTAAAGTAAAGGTGATATGGACTCTTACCCACTGTACCCTTTGCCTTATTCCTTATTTAGTTCAGAACTCAGGAGGAGAACGGGGGATGTTATTTCTTGGGCCCCATGAATTCCAACAAGGTCAACACTGTCACCTCTAACATGGTGACAACTTCAGCAAAGGGGATTCGTGGCCTCCACTTACATTGCTACTTCCATGCGCCTTTCATGTGCTTTGAGGAGGTAGAGTAGCTTAAGCTTAGGACAGATTTTCACAATGGTCCCACGGAGAAAGGTGAAGGTAAATTAAGCTCAGAGACATGGCATGGGAGGACAGACCGTGCCTGCGATGGTCTTCCCAGAGGCCGCTTGAACTTTCCTGTACCAGACTTTTGTAGGAATGCGGAGACGGAAAACAGCAAATTGATTTAGTGAAATATCTCCCTCTCAATCAGATCCAGCCACAGGCTAGGTGTGGGGGGAATGTTCTACCCAGAATTCACACTGATGACAGGAGACCCAATGTTAAAACCATCATATTATCCTGGCTTAAATTATACCTCTGTGGTAAAGTGAAGCTTGTCAAGTTGTCCTAAAATATTTTCTAAGATCTATTATAAATTACCCCTCATTCCCACCTCACTCTCCCTCCCCCCATAAAAAAGGCTACAAATGAATGATCTAATTCCAATTTCTTTTGGTAAACACAGAAACAAGAGAATGTCTTTCAGAATCATCCTCCCTTATCCCAGGAAATCAACTTGTCAAACAAAACTGGTTTG
Source organism: Molossus molossus (assembly GCF_014108415.1). NCBI lineage: Eukaryota > Metazoa > Chordata > Mammalia > Chiroptera > Molossidae > Molossus > Molossus molossus. The sequence goes on along the minus strand of NW_023425401.1, from coordinate 31,110,068 downwards.
GCTTATAAGTCTTTTCACTTAAAAAAGTTCACAACCAACTTCTCTTTGGCAGAGAAAGCTTTGTGGAGACTAATGAGCTCCAGATAGCTTTGGGGGTGGTCAGCAGGCAGGCACTCAGTGGATTGGGAAGTCCCACCTTGGATTTCCTCTTTTAATGATGTCTAAAATAGACCCATTCATCTATTTTTAAACTTTCTAAAATTAGCAAGAGAAAAACAGAGTAGCAAGCTGGAGCCATAGGCTACTCCATTACCTCTGTTATTAGCCTGACAAAATAAGTGACTTTCCATTAAACAGCAGTGACAGAAACGGAGGAAGGTTTAGAGGTCAATAGCTCCTGTGATACGTATCCCTAAATGTAGTATCTCTCTAGGGACTGCTGGAATTAACTGCTGACAAGCTAATTGCTCTTATTCCCTAATTAACCAAGTCTTGCTTCATTAGTAGCTTGTAGCAATCGGACAACATGTTCAAGGATCTAAAGATCTACCCAATATAATTAGTAAACAACTGAAATGAAACCAGCCTCCACTTGTTGACAAGATTAATTGAATAATTATTGTTTCATTGAGAATAAAAAGATCCAGGAAATGGAGCAAGAGGACCTGTGCCCGTCTTTCCTTGGGTGAAATTTCCTTAGAAACACAGGAAAGCCTTCCATTGAGAAGAGCTGCCCAATCTGATCTATGAAAAGAATCCCAACAAGGAAGGTAATAGTGAATTTGCTCTGATTTATTGGGTCGTATCGATTTTCAGTAAAGTGTACTCTTCCATATACACACATAACATCTGTATATTTCATCTCAAACACTAACCATATGGATGGATTTTAAACAGGCATCTAACATGCTCTACACAAATATAACTTTGAAAAAAACAACAACAATGAAGTGATGCAGCAAAGCAAACTGTGCGCTGGACCTTTTGGCAAATATCTCAGAACAATGTGTTTGGCTTAGTTTGACTTAATAGGTGTGATTTTTGAAATCATTTGGCTGCTTTTAAGTGCTTAGTGCAAAAGACAAAAATTTACATCAAACTTCCACGGAAATTTGTGTGTGTGGGTGGCATAATTAAGCTTTGGTGTGGATTTTGAAGTTTGAAAATTGGTCACTGTGGACTGTCTGTGATTTCATTGTACTTAAGCCTGTTTCTTTTTCTCGTTAAAAATTATTTCAACCACACAGCTCAAACTGTCAGTAAGAAAAGGATCCTAGCCCTGGCTGGTTTGGTTCAGTGGTTGGAGTGTCGGCCGTGGACCAGAGTCCGGGTTCGGTTCCCACTAAGGGCACGTACCTCGGTTGCAGTTTGTCCTGGCCCCATTGGGGTCATGTGGGCAGCAACCACTCCATGTGTCTCTCTCACATCGATGTTTCTCTCTCTCTCTTCCCCCCTCTCTCCCTCCTGCTCTATCTGAAGATACATACAAAAGTGTCCTCGGGTGAGGATAAAAAAAAAAAAAGGAAAGAAAAGGAAAGGATCCTGGCTGTCTCAGACATGATAGCTACCTCTGGAGACTTGATAAACTTTAGTAAAAACCCATTTTAAAAGGTCTGGAAAGTTGCTGACCTGTCTGTCAGTGGAGAAAAAGATCTCCCGATGCCTACAGGGATGTCTACAGGAGGAAGAGGGGAGTCCACTACTCTCTTCCAAAATGGGCCGACATTACCCAGCCGGCCTCAAAGCCAAGGAGAAGCCCTGAGCAGGGCATCTAGAATTAGGGTCCTCTGCCACCTCTAAGTGACAGTTTTTATCCAATTATTCCAACAAATTATACTAAGATGCAGAAATGGCGCTGGTGACAATCTTAAAAGTGGCAGCAACTCTTTTTTTGGGGGGGGGGTATGTGCCCCTAGCGGGAACCGAACCCAGGACTCTCTGGTCCTCAGGCTGACGCTCAACTGCTGAGCCAAACTGGCCAGGGCACAGCCACTCTTTAATAAGCAATTTGTATCGCTGAGTACTGTCCATGCGCTCTTGTATTGAATCCCTCCAAGATCCTGCCAGGGAAGTTTTCTCTTCTCCCCAGTGTATAAACCAAGGGGCTGAGGCTCAGAACAGCCATGTGTCCTTTAGACGGTCACACAGCTGATGAAGGGAGGAGGCAGGAATCAAACCCATATCTCCCTGGCTCTAAATCCCTCGGTGATTGCTGAAGACGGTAGCCAGGAAATGATCCACCAGAGTCAACTTTAGGTAGAATACAGATGATCCAGGATCAAATAGTACACGTTGGGGAGAAAAACAGATCAGTTCATCTGGGCTAGTGAATTGAAAATCACATCTCCCTGAGAAATTGCAGTGGTCACAGGGCCAGGAGTTAAACTGTGGTCACTGTGAATGGAGAAAGTGCTGGGGACTCTTCCTTGTCTACATGAACCCCCACCGCCCCCCATCTTAGACGGAAGGGCCTGCGTGGCTTCCGTATTAGAAGCAGCAATGCCAGTAGTATAATAGGCAGCCTTACAGACTAGGCGAAGCTGAATTTCAGTAACAGGAGCCCGACTGTCAGCGCACAGCTCAAAAAGGGTGAGGGAGGGAAGAAACCTGGGTTCATCCTGGCCCCGGACAAACTCCTGGGCAAAGCGCTCCCGGGCCATGTAACTCAGCCTGGTGGCACCAGCCCTCTTTCAGTGGCTGCTTTTAGTCACACAGGCCTGGGAAGAGTGACCACCATGCAGAGGTCAGTGATGCACACGGGCGGCTGCCTCTGGCCCCCACCACCATAACGCCTCCTCTGGGAAACACCGAGCCCATCCTCCGGCTTCTTCGTTTTTGCGTGGAGGGCCTTGCACCTCTGTCTTCAAATCTTTACTCAGAGGGGCAGGTCCGAGCAGCAGGCGGGCTGCTGGCCCGGCTCCCCTCTGTGACCAGAGCACATCCGTGTGGCTGTTTTACTTACATCTTGGGTTTCTGGGCGAACCTTCATTTAAGGAAAGGATTCCTTGATTTAAAAAAAAAAAAAAAAAGTTTGAAAATCAGTGGATTAGATCTTTAAGCTCCTTTCTATCCTGGGTATTTGCCAGTCGGGGAACATTGAGGCTGAAGTGAGAAAGGGGAGTTCCAACGGGAAAGGGAGTTGAGCCTGATACGATCTGGGAGAACAAATGAGCAGGCCCAGCTGCACACTGGGCCTCTGGCCCACAGCCTGATGGGTCACAGCTGCAGAGGGGTCAGCCGGCACCCTCTCAAATGGAGACACAATGTCACTGGATCAGTGGCCAGGGCCCATTCTCCCTCAGGCTCCTCCTCGTTCTAATGAGCAGACAATGCTCATCTGCAGGTTTGGGATTCCCAGTTGCTGTCCCCAAAGGTTTTACCGTGCAGGGTTGGCATTTCCGAACGGCCTGGAAATGCACACCTCTGCTGTCAGTTAGGGGGTCCGTGTGGCCCGCCTCCAAACGCTGGTATAGGATAAATTCTTGTTGTGGGTGTACCTCTGCTACAAAAACTCTGTGCAGATGAAAATGTAAAAGCTGAACTTCACGCTCAAGGCAACGTGGGAGCTTGCAGTAATTCTCCTCTGGAACGTGGAAAATCTTTCTTTAATGTGTGCAATTAACTGCTAATTGCTTTATCTATTTATTTTATGTTTCCTTAGCGTGATGGATGGCCGTGTTACCGATGGAAGCCCACGGATGGCTGGATTTCCCTTTGAATAATTAATTCCAAACAGACTACCTCAAGGGAAATCTGTCTTTCATGGTTCCTCAGAAACAAGAACTGAATAAATGGAAACTGGTCTTGAAAATGGAGAAGTATAAGGAATGAGAGAAAACTTATATTTATCTACTGCACAATGTTTCTAGGTTGCTTTTTTTGTTGTAATTCTCAGCAACAGGATATGGTTGATCAAAATCAGAATATGATTTATCAAAATATCATAAAATTGACCAAATGTTCTGCCTCTTGTAGCTCTCCAACAGGACCAAGGAAGGCCAGTTCCACTGAGGGGCCATCACGTAAGAGCAGTCATTGCTTGCTGGTGAGTTTAAAAGGCCACACTGTGTTGCTCTGGCTGGTTTGGCTCAGTGGTAGAGCATCGTCCTACGGACCAATGAGTCATGGGTTCGATTCCAGTCAAGGGCACATACATACTTCTGTTGCGGTTAGTCCCCGGCCCTGGGTCATGTGGGAGGCAACCAGTCAATGTATCTCTCTCACACTGATGTTTCTCTCTCTCTCTCTCTTTCTCTCTCTCTCTCTCTCTCCCTCCCACTCTACCTGAAGATAAATTGAAAAATATCCTCAGGTGAAGATTTTTAAAAGAGAAAAAAAAAGAAGGCCACACTATGTTGAATAATGCAAATGAAGAAAACAAACATAAATGGAAAAAGCCGTCTATTTGTGAGTGAAGGCAAATAGGAAGGATTCAGTGTTGCTACAGATCACTCTGTGTAAGGTGCTCTGTGAGGAAGGGGGGATGCAGGTGAAGTGTCTGTCACACATTGTCCCTGTTTATGATCCTAGTGGGGAAGCATGATATAACCCCATAGGCGATAACAACTCCATAAGGTGGACTCTGATTTCTCCGTACATTTACTGAATGCACACCATGGGCAGCGTGATATGCTCAGAAGCAGTACTAAGAAGTCAGCGTGACTTAGAGGCACCCGTGGTGGATTTGGAGCCTGGTCACGCTGCATTGTCGAGGATGCAGAAACACCTGAGAGAGCAAGCCGAAGGTGATCGATCATACAGCTACATGGATGGGGGCTCTGCTCCCTTGTTCTATCTGGAAAGTACCTTCTAACATTCAGGTCCTTCCTCGGTCCTACATTCTTTTGATGCAACCAGAGAAGAACTGCATGTGGGAGAGACACCAAGTCCCAGGGGTCTACGATGCCTACTAGTGTCCTTCCTGTGCCCCAGGTGTCCGAGCCTTTCAGAGAGGTGAATGTGGTGTGACACGAAGATTCTCCGCATGGCGATGCTTGTCTAGTCTTCCCTATAGCTCCCAGCTCTGTACAAACTCAAAATCCTTTGGCTCGTGAGCTGATTGCAATGTGGCCACCCGGGGCATGTGTTAGGACCTGTTGGATGGTCCCTGGTTTCCTCAATCGCCCCAATGTTTGACCCTTTCAGAATCTAACATGGGTGCTCTGAGGAATTGAATTGTGTACTAATATTCTAAATTTTTATACAGGGACCAGAGAGGCGCTTATAGCCCTCTCTCCTGGAAAGATGCTGGAATGAGATGGAGTCAGTAATTGTATTTCCAGGGGTGTAGGGAAAGCCACATCACGTAACTTCCCCAGGCCCCCAGAAGGGCAATCTCCGTTACCAGCTCAAAGCCCAAGATTCCATGTCCTAGTTTTCCCATTCAACTTAAGATTCTATTCTTGGTAAAACATAAATAAACAAATAAGCTTTGGGAAGTAGTTACAAATCCTACAGAAAGAAATAACGTTGGCTTTACTGTGAGACAGTATCAGTTGTTTATACTTTGGCAATAACTATTTACCATTTTCTCATAGAGCAGGTCTCTCTCTCTCTCTCTCTCTCACACACACACACACACACACACACACTAATTTGGCTGATGGGTTATTTATCGCATGGTTACCAACTCTTCACCACCACTTTTACATCCTGAATCCCACTGAGACATTCCCTATGCATTTGTTCTGTCTGTCAGGATAGGAGGGGCAGCCAAAAGGCACAGGATGGCTTTAGGTGGAGGGTGTGGGGGGAGCTAAAGTTGCCCTGGTACTTTCCACCTGCAAAACACGTCTGCTTGGCTCCTTAATCTGTTGAATGAGCTAGAAGTCACAGAAAAGTACGTCTAAGGATTGGGAACTCCAAATGAAAATTTGGAGTTATATTTCTGTTGATAATTGCATGGAAACATTTGTATAATTTAACAGTGCAATTGATTGGTTTTAATGGCATACACCTCCATATCCTCTGGGGGTGTGTTCTTTCAGTAGGAGTGTGGTGGGAACACAGGGCATATTTCCAAAAAGACTGCTAAACAGTGCTAGAACCTGCCAAAGAAGCTGGATATGTTGAACTAGTGTGTATGTTGATGATTAATTTTGTCCCTCCCACATTTACATATTGGGTTAATTTACATATAGCACCTTATTTAGATATCACTTTTTTTTTTATCCTCACCCGAGGACATTTTTCCATTTTTTGGTTCAGATAGAGTGGGAGGGAGAGAGAGGAAGAGAAAGAGAGAGAGAAACATCGATGTGAAAGGGACACATCAAGTGGTTGCCACCCACACAACCAACCAGGGCCGGGGACAAACTGCAACCGAGGTACGTGCCCTTAGCGGGAACCAAACCCCGGTCTCTCTGGACCGCAGGCCAACACTCTAACCGGTGAGCCAAATTGGCCAGGCCTAGATATTGCTTTTTCATCAGATTCTTGCCGTAGCTGCTGGGTGAGTCCCCAGGCCCTGGGTGAGCCCCATTAACTGCATTCCCATAGGTTACAGGCAGCAGGACAACCTATTATTTTATCAGCCCCATTCAACCTTAGAAAGTGATTTGTCTCTACATGGGCTGATCCTCTAAATGCTGATTTCACACCAAGGCCAGCTGCTCTATTAGTTTTTTCTCTCCATATGCCTGAATGTAGGACCTCAGAAATGAGGAGATGAATAGAAATAAATGCAAACAGAGCCTCAGCTCCAGCAAATGCAGTGATTGCTTCTCAACTTTCACTTGCACAGAGGCCAGAGAGAGAGAGAGAGTGAAAGTGGACTCTTAGTGAAGAAGTGTAAGCGTATTACAGACGATGCTTCTTCTGTAATAGGAGGAACCTGGATTGACACCAATGGATCTTGTCTTCACTGATCCTCTTCTTAAGCACTTGGTTATGGCATGCTTTCCAACTGATTTCAAGCTTTTGAATAGATTTTCTAAAAATCTATTTAATTTTTTTTTCATGGATTCTTGACTTATTTGAATGGTGAACACTCTTTGACAGAAATTATAATTGGGTATTATGGATCCTAATAACTTGAGCTCACAGATGTCAACTATGTACATTCTTAATTGTTTGAATCTGTTTCCCTCCATCTAGATTAAGCTTAAACTGTAGCTGAAGGAACCTGGGGTCCAGGGCAGGAAGTGAGGAGGCTTAGTTCTAGCACCCCAAAGTGGAAGGAGATAGGGTTGGTGAGGAGAGCTGGTTCAGCCCCTCCCAACAAGCCCAAAGACCACCAACTGTGCAGCTTTCTTTAGAATGTGGGTGCCTGATGCTTCTTTATTCTTCCCAATTTAAGGGCAAAAAATGAGTCCTCTCATGTTGCGGAATGATTGGGGAACTTTTAGTTTCTATATTTTTAAAAAGAGTTTATTGATTTTTTAGATAGAGAAGAAGGGAGAAGAGAGAAACATTGATGTGAGAGCAGAACACTGATTGGCTGCCTCCTGCCCCTTACCCCCACAACCCAGGCATGCGCCCTGACCAAGAATTGAACCAGCAACCTTTCAGTGAATGAGACAACACTCAACCAACTGAGCCACACCAACCAGGACTCATTTTTCTTTTTTTTTTTTTTTATCCTCACACCTGAGGACATTTTTTGCATTTATCTTCAGATAGAGCAGGAGGGAAAGAGGGAGGAAGAGAGAGAGAGAAACATCGATGTGAGAGACACATCAAGTGGTTGCCACCCACATGACCCCATCTGGGACTGGAGACAAACTGGAACCAAGGTACCTGTCCTTAGCGGGAACCAAACCCAGGACTCTCTGGTCTGCGGGCCGATGCTCTAACCAGCGGTTCTCAACCTGTGGGTCGCAACCCCTTTGGGGGTCAAACGACCTTTTCACAGGGGTCACCTAAGACATAACAGTAGCAAAATTACAGTTATGAAGTAGCAACAAAAATAATTTTATGGTTGGGGGTCACCACAACATGAGGAACTGTATTAAAGGGTCACGGCATTAGGAAGGTTGAGAACCAGAGTCTAACTGCTGAGCCAAACCAGCCAGGGCTCATTTTTCTATTAAAAAAAAATCAGTACATTTTATTTATTTCTTTTAAATTCTCACCTGAGGATATGCTTATTGATTTTAGAGGTAGAGGTTGGGGAGATTGGAGAGAGACAGAGATCTATGTGAGAGAGAACACTGACTAGTGCCTTTCATATGTGCCCAGACTGGGAACTATAACCGAAACCTAGGTGTGGGCCCTGACTGGGAATTGAACCCACAAACTTCTGGTCTATGGGACAATGTTCCAACCAATTGAGCTGCACTGGCCAGGGCAAAAAAAAAAAACATCGTTACATTTTAAATAGCATTACAAACAGTTGTTCTTGAAAGTTGCTAAAAATTGACTTTAACAGTTTTTGGTCTGGAGCTTTTTATGGGGAGAAAGTTTATTCCTATTCCCCCTTTTCAATTTTATTCCATAGTTATTAATTTACTAATATTGTTATCTGTTTTAAACCTTTTCTTCTTATTGAGGTATATATGTCATATATGGTAAATTGCAAAAATATTGAGCGTACAACTAAATGACTTTCACATATGTATAAACAAATATAACCATCATATAGAACAAGAAACAGATATTTCCAGCACCCCAGTAAGCATCCTCATTCCTCTCTCAGAAGTAACCATTATTCAAACCCTGGCTGGTGGCTCAGTTGGTTGGAGCATTGTCCCATACACCAAAAGGTTGCAGGTTTGATCTCTGGTCAGGGTGTGTACGGGAGGCAGCCAATCTCTCTTTCTTCCTCTATCTCTAAAAATCAATACAAATATATCTTTGGGTTAGAGAGAAATAGTTGGTGTCTACTTTTTGTGTAATAATTGAGTAAAAAAGATTCTTGGTTATGACTCTAAGAAAGAAAAATGAATATTTCTGAGTTGGAAAATTACAGTAGCATTTCTAAATAATAGGAGATGTAGGGAGGGAGATAATTAAACAGTAGAAATAAAACAAAGATAAAAAGTATACATAGAGCAAAATGAAACAAAATCTAGAATATGAACTTTATGTAGACCGAATTCTTCATTTAAATACAGACTAATAGATTGATTGTGCTATTTACAAACACACAGACACACACAAAGTGATAGATTTCTTGTGCTAGTCAAGATGGAATAAGCCCCCCACAGCCTCCCTCTTCCACTGATTCCAAATGAAAATCTGGATAGATTACAAAAAGCAACAAAGCAACTGTCTCAAAAATCTGAGAAGTAAACAATAGCAGACATATGGGGAGAAAAGTGAAGAATGACCAGTAAGGATTTCCTGTTGTTGTATTCTCTCAACAAAATGTTAGCAAATAGAAGCCAGAAATATATAAACTACCACAATCAAGGGGGATTTATCTTAGGAATGAGAGGCTGGTTCAGCATTTCACAATCAATCAATGTAATTCACTATATGAACAGATGAAAGAAGAAAAACCACATCACCATCAAAATAGATGCAGAGAAAGCATTTGACAAAATTGAGCACCCATTCATGATGAAAACTCTCAGCAAAATGGGAGTAGAAGAAATGTCCTTAACCTCATAAAGGGCAATATGTAAGTTTATTTAAAAATTCATTCAAAAAGAAATGGGAAACTTTAATGGAACAACTGCCAGAGCAGAGATGGAGAAGGTGATTACATAGTGCCCATTGACAAGATAATGGTTAAATTGTACTTAATCTTGTGAAGTTATTTAAAGGATTCTAGACCAGTATTTTTCAGTTCTAGAAATTCATTAGACTTACTCACAGAGCTTTTAAAAAATTAATTTAAAAAAACAAAAAACCACCTGTTTTCTGGTGAATCCCAAACTACTCAAATCAGAATCTCTAGGAGCCAAGCCCAACATTAATAGTACTTCCCTAAAACTCCCCAGGTAATTTTAGTGTGAAAACTAGGTTTGCCTGTTCCAGTCTACAGATAGAGGTGAGGGAGATAATCCCCAATTATTTTATAAGACCAGCTGTAACTTAATATTCCAAACTAATAAAGAAAACTGAAGGTCAAATGCTTATGGATATAGAAGAAAAAATAAAATAATTTGAAATAAAAAAAAATACTAAGATAGCAAGAGAAGAAAACTATTTTTGTGAAATACACAGTTCATTTCAATTAAAATCGGGAACCGGATACCTACTATCATTATCATTATTAAATAGTGTCTTGAATATTCTATACTAGTGTTGCTCAAACTTTACATGAGTCACCTGGGGGTCTTTTAAAAATATAGCTTCTGATTCAGTAGATTAGGGGATGAGACTGTTAATAAGCTCCTAGATGATGTCAATGCTGTTGATTCTACACTTTCAGTAGCAAGATTAGCAAATGCAGTGAAACAGGAACATTAAATAATAGGCATAAACATTATAAATGGAAAATGACTTTTTTACAATTCTTTGCATTTATATTTAGAAAATCTAAGCAACTATAGTAATAAAAAGGCTAGTACAATTTAATAGGTACCTAAATATTTGCTAAACATACAAAAATAGCCTTTATTCTATGCTGGCAGTAAGCATCTAGAAATAGAAATAGGAAATATATCATTCTCAATAGAAACAATTCTAAAATATCTAGGTTAGACTTAACAAGAATTACAGATGACCCAGTAAAAAATAAAATAAAATCCTACTAGAGGACAAAAAAAGTTAAATCTGTAGAATTTATTGTTAGGGTCAGGCTTAGGAGAGGAAGAAAGCAGTAGGATTTAAAGATATTGAGTTATGTGCGCTGGTGGAATATCCAATTAGAGATTTTAAGTGGTCAGTTTGATATAAGTCTTGTCTAAGAGAGATGGATAGAGACAAAAGGTTGGCATTATGGATCAGGAGTACCTTTTGAAAGGTCTATTAATGGCTTCAGGTTTCCATGAACCTCCTAAAAGTGGTTTGAAAAAATTTATACTTGTACATATGTTTTAGGGACAAAGTTCAGAATTTTCATTAAATTCTCAAAGGGTTCCACGACATAGAAATGTTTAAGGAACACTGATACGGACAGTCATCAAGGTTATAGGAATGGATGAAATTACTCAGCAAAAATAAGTAGAGTGAAAGACAACCGAGGATGAGGCCTTATAGAAAAACAACACTTACAAGTAGGTAGAGGAACATACTGGGGAATGGACAAGGATGTAGTAGGAAAGCCAGGAGAATGCGACATTATGCAACCAATGGGAGAAAGTGTTTCAAGGAGGAAGAGGCTCACAGAGATCAAGCAAGCATAGGCTAGACTCCTATCCACTGAGAGCAGCAAGAAGGTTATTGCTAACTGGTAAGAGACATCGCAATGGCTTAGTTAGAAGACTTAGTTGGAGGACAAAGCATAAGTTTAAGGATTAATCTCAGGAGGGGAAGCTCTTCCACTAGGACAATAAGGTGGAAAATGACAAGGGTAGATAGAGTTAATTCTGTAGATCTGAGAGAGGGAGGCTGTAGAAAGTCTCACAGGATTTTCTCTTCATTCTTCCTAAAGTAGGAGATGAGGTCATAGGTTGAGAGAGAGAGAGAGAGATAGGAAGCTTTGGGCTTGCTGCCTGAGAAGACTGATGAAGTTTTGAAATTATTATTATTATTATTTGATAAGAAGAGATTGCTGAATAGATATGTAAAGAGTTTATAGACAATGCTAAAAACCAAGCAAAAATCAAAGATATAGACTATGAAGGGATACCAATATGCACTGTGAATGATTCTTTCCAGGACCACCTGATAGATCATAGAAGTTAGGGTAGGTTTTATTTTAGAACAGTGTAATGGAAGGATATGGGACATGTTGAAATGAGTATTATGAGAGGTGACATGATGAATCCTGAGGTCTAGACTAAATAAAAATGAAGTAGAGGCAGGAGAGAATGAAAGTCCAAGGACAGGCGTAGTGGGAATGAGAGACTTAAAGAGCTGGAAGAATAAGAGTTGGTTGTTAGGGAGTGGAACATGGAAGGTTATGATTTTAGAGAGTGATGGCGATGTCTTAGGTATTATAAGAGTGGGCAACTGAGGTGGAGTGGAGTTAATGAGGTAAGTAACCACTATATAAGGGTACTGATTGGGATAGTTCTCTGAATGCGACTTGGGGTAGAGAGAAGTATGATACAGAGGCTGAAGTCTTTGGTTAAGACCATGACCAGGTGATTAAAAGCTGATGTTGAGGAGGAGGAGATATGTTAAATGACATGAATCTCAAACAACAAACATATCTTTTAAACTCAAGACAGGGAAGTGATTTGGAAGATGCACTGGGGAGTGAAAGAATGCAGAGCCCACGCTTTAGAGCTATGGAATATGGCTGTTGGAAGGGCTGCCAAAGGAGTGGCTTTGGGAGATGCATCACATTTTAGTAAGGCAAGGAAATACAGGGAGTGTTCTGTGCAGCAGCCAGGGGTGGACGGCATTTTGTTTACCTGGAATAAGGGATTTTGCAGTGGAATGGTTTGGAAGAAGAAGAAGAAGAAACATTGGGTCAAAGGAGAGGAAGCATAGATCAGAGAGGAGGTAAGAGTAGATAGGTGTCTAGAGGTTTTCATATTTTGGGGTGTTGCCCAGGGGTGGCAGAAATGAAAGACAGAATTTGTTCACTTCCACATGATATTTAAAATTTTTTTCTTCATTAATTTTTAGAGAAAGAGAGAAACATTGATTGGTTGCCTCCCATCCATGCCCCAACTGGGGATTGAACCTGCAACCTCGGTATGTGCCTTGACCAGGAATCGAACCTGCCACCTTTTGGTGTGCGGGACAACGCTCCAACCAATCAAGTTCTTTTTAAGACTTGATTTTTTTTTTTTTTCTGACACATTGTAACTGATGTTTTCTTTAATAAAGACGTTTCTTAAAGGCTGCCAGTTAACAGATATTAAAGTATACAAATTTTGAGTGTGATGTACGGGGATTTATAACAGATATTTGAGTAAGTACACACATTTTGAGTGTGATATACTCAAAATTTATAAAGTAGTAAGTCAGACCAAGGGTCTGACCTCATGGAGCTCATTGACTTTAGCTTCTAGAGGTAAATCCATCATTAAACAAATATATTTAATCCTATAAAAGGATTTCACATGTGATGGGAGTGTATGTCATGGTACTTAGCCTTGTGTGGGGTGGGGAAGGGCCTGCTTCTCCTATTTATGTAGAATACATGGTATAAAAAAGTGAGAAGAATATGTATTCTTTAGACAGAATGACCTGAGGTTCAATTTTTCACTCTACCATTATTATTATTATTATATTATTATTATTATTATGTAAACCTGGGTAGGTTTTATTAAACTCTGAGCCAAAGTTTATTAATTTCTAAATTTAAGATAGGTAATGTCTTATCAGTAGTAGTGAGTGCTAAGCAAATTAATGCAAATATAGCATCAGGTATAGTAGTTAGCATATGGTAAATAATCAAAAGGTTAATTCTCTTTTCCTTATGGTACTTCTTGGTACTTCATTAAATACTAATAAAATTATAAATTAAACAATATATCCTATCATATTATGCAAGCTACTTCTTTGACATAATTATATGTAGACTAGGAAAATTACCTTACTCATTCAGGTGACCAAATTTTTAGACTAAATTAAGTGTATTGTGGAACATTATATAATAGAGCTAGACTTGGAAATTTTCTAAAAAAAATTGTACAACTACTACTCTGTTTTCCTTTTATAAAATTAAAAACAATTTTTAAAAATCTTTGTTCAGGATTGCCATGGGAGTACTTTCTATTTTTCACTTAAACTGTCGATTTTGCCTAGGTCCATATGTATCTCATTAGTGTTAGATGAAAGTGTCACGATGATCCAACGTACAGTGATTTCACCTTATAGCTTCAGTTGAAAACTTTTCAATGTTTTGAAAGGGAAAGTCAGCCAACCATTCTCATTCAGGGTAAGCACACAAAACCAGCGCAATAGAAAACAGATATTTCCTTCAGTAATTCATCATCTTAGGCTTTAGGCTAAACAAAAACCCCATTTAAATAGTGGATCAATTCCTCTATCTTGGGTTCCAAAGTAATATTAGCTGTCCTGGAAGTAACCCCCCATTTAAAATAATAGAAAAAAAGACTCAGGAACAAATAGGAGAATTTTTTATTCAGAAACACTATCAAGGAACCGGAAGTAATAACTCTCTAGTCTGTGTTGATGAGTTCCCCCAAGATTTTGTGGGGGGCGCACACGTAAACTGGTTCTGCACTGATTCCTTACACAGCAGGCAGAGCCTTGGTGTTCTGTAGCCAATATCTATCTCCTTCCCCAATAGAACTAGATTTTGACAACTTATCCCTTGACCCTCAGCTCCAGAAGGTTCTGGTTCCTCTAAGCCAATCAATGTTTGACAATTCTCCGATGACGGATGAAGGGGTGGACATGGCTCAGTTGGCTCAAGCAGACTGTGGCTATATATTCCATGCTTGGGAGGGAGGTTGTCTGTTCTGGATTTCAACAAGGATGCATATGGCATTTTACCCAGAAGGTACCCAGTGTGGATGAGGGAAACCAGCCTGAAGATAAAGCCGGTGCTGAGGGCTGCAGAGTGCAGACAAGGAAGTTGGGTCCTTAGACGAGCCGCTGTTCACACTGTCCGGGGGCCTGCCCCACCTCTGAAGTTATGAGGTCATTAACCAGGGTGAGTGCAGATCAGAGATGTTTCATACAGACAAAGACTTTATTAACTAACAGCTGGAGCCTGGAGCTTTACATAGGTGCAGCTGGAGAATTTGGTTGAGAGTGTAGTCATGTTGTAACTACAGTTTCATGGAAAAGCAGGGGCCCCGAAGTAAGAGAGACCTGAGCTCCAGTGTTGCCTGCTCTGTTTACTAGTTGCAAGGTATTGGGCCAATTATATCTTTGCCTTAGTTGATTCATATGTAAGTAGTAAATTATAGTCTCTATATGATAGGATTTGAAGGATTAAAATGTCAATGGGGGAATAAAGAAGGGATATCTGTAATACTTTCAACAATAAAGATAAATTAAAAAATGAAGAAGAAGAATGGGACCTGGCCAGTTTGCTCAGTGGTTAGAGCACCAGCCCTTGGACCTAAGGGTCTTGGGTTTGATTCCTGGTCAGGGCACATACGTAGGTTGCAGGTTTGATCCCGGCTCTGGTTGGGGTCGTGTGGGAAGCAACCAATCAATGTATCTGTCACGTCAGATGTTTCTCTCTCTCTCTCTCTCTCTCTCTCCATCCCCTACTAACTTCCACTCTCCCTCTAAAAAATAAAAATAAAATAGTAAAATAAAAAGAATGAATTGGCTCTGGCCGGTTTGGCTCAGCGGTTAGAGCGTCGGCCTGCGGTCCAGAGAGACCCGGGTTCGGTTCCCGCTGAGGGCATGTACCTCGGTTGCAGTTTGTCCCCGGCCCTGGTTGGTCGTGCGGGTGGCAGCCACTCGATGTGTCCCTTTCATGTTGATGTTTCTCTCTCTCTCTTCCTCTCCCTCCCTCCCATTCTATCTGTACAAAAAATGGAAAAATGTCCTCAGGTGAGGATAAAAAAAAAAAAAAAAAAAAGAATGAATTGAAAGGCTATTAAAATTCTTTCCCATCAAAAAAAGCCAGTGAGATAAAGTACATAGCACCTGGCATATAGTGAGTGGGCAAAAAAATGGCAGCTAGTCGCTAGTATTAGTTACTAAAAGAACTATTTTTTTGATCCAAGTCTCATTTCTTTGATCTTTCCTTAAAAATCTTTGCAAAATGGTTGCCTGAAATTGTTCTCTGTATTCCTCAAGTTCAAGTCTATTTGCAGTCCACTATAACCAGGCTTCAGTCCCCTTATCGGTGCCATCAGATCCACGGAGCTCTCCCAGTCCCGGGTACTCATCTCCCTCTTCAGTTCAACTACGCTTGACTCGTTGCCTTCCTTCTCATGTTTCCTTCTCTTGGCTACCAGAACACCACACTTTTCCGCACTTGCCTCTGCCTCATTCGCTAGTTGCTTCTTTGCTGGCGTTTCCTCTACATGGTGGGATATTCCGTAGTTCAGTCTGGCCATCTTTTCCTCCCTCTATAATCTCCCGATGTGACAATTCAGCTCCCGGTGCTTTACCTACTATCGCTTTGCTGATGACTCTTGCATTCACAACTCTAACCCAAACCCCTCCCCTGAACTCCAGGTGACCCACACGGTTTCCTGCTTGACATCTCCACTGGGGTGCCTGAATGTTTTTCCTGCCACTTCAACTATTATTCTAGCCTCTCAATTGATGTCTTTATTACAACTCTAGCCACTTCCCCATCCTACCTCTCATCCATTTTCCACACAGCATTCAAAAATGGTTTTCTTTTTAAAATGGAACTTAGGAACATATCTCTCACCTGCTTGAAATCCTCCGATGCCTTCCCATATTTCTTGGGATAAAGTCCAAACTCTAGCAAGACCCACAGACCAGCTCTACTCGCTGGCCCATCACCTTTCTCTCAAGACTCACTTGTACCACTCCTCTGCCTCACCTCCTGCCACTCTGGTCTTTTGTCCTCAAACAGGCCCAGCTTAGGGCCACTGTGTCTGCTTTTCTCTTTTTCTAGAATGTTCTTCCAATGGCTGCCTTCCTGTCATTTAATTCATCCAGCCTCCAGCTCAAGTGTTACTTTTTCAATGGGACTCTTCCAAAGGAACCCCAGGCCACTGTCTATCACTTTATCCTGCTTTGTGCTTTTCACGGCACGTATTACTCCCTAGGACCATCTTATCATCTGTCGCCCTCATTAAAACTCAGACGCCTCAGAGCTGAAATCATGTCTTTCTTATTTACCGCTCTATATCCCTTCTCTAAAATAGTGCTCGTACCTAGTAGGTGCTCAAAAGTTTTTAATTGCATGAACAAAGGAATGAATGAGCAATAGCACTGATTAACCAGCATTACGCAGCATTTGCTATTTATGGTGGCCCTTCGCTGTCATTACCTGGTGTCCTCCCTGTGATAACCTGTGAAGCAGGTGTTATTGTTATGTTCATTTACAGACGAACTGAGCATTGTAGTGCCCTTTCCCTCCACATCTAAAAGAGAAGAGAACTGTACTTTTTAAAAGCCTCTAAAGGAAAAGAGAGTCCAGGAAGTTTAGTAAAATTATTTAATAGGCTGAGCTAACCATCTGTGAACTTTTGCTTTTTGTTCTTAACCAAATGGTAGAAATTGAACTACATGTGTTTTTATCCTGAACACGGCAAACCATTCAAAGAAAACGCTCTCTATTATTCCTGGGTCCAGATGCAAGAGGTCCATGGTAGTCAATGCTCTGTAATTAACTGAGATTTCAGACTGAGCTTGTAATCCCCTGAGACACAGAATGTGCAGCTGTACTAATAACTCAGCCTATTATAGGGAAAGCCAGCCGGGCCCTTATTTCTTTCTGTATGCACACACATACACACACACTCACACATATACCTTCACATTTCTACTTCTAAAGCCAACAACAATCTAAACACAAGGTTCTCATTCTGTCTTTAAATATGGGAAATAATATTAGATTAAGTTAATGTAATCACTAACATCATGTTCCGTAAATTGAAAACTAATGCAGCTTTGCTCCCCAACCCCCAGACTGCCCACGGAATCAGAATTTCCAGCGTGCCCAGACCCACACTTTTCGATGATAAAATATATGTACCCCACTTGGAGTAAGGTGCATAATTTAATATTTTATTGTGTTTGATTTATAGGCTTCCTCAGTCCTTATTAAAGTTAAGTTTTCACAATTGAGGAAAGGCCTTAAAGAAAACATTTTGTGGTTAAAGATGTATCCCACATGTGCTGGGCTAGCAATTTAAAGGCCGGGAAACTCCTCGCTGCTGCAAGTTGACTGCCGAGCTCGGGTTAGCAGGGCTGAAGCAGAGAGGGTCAGTGTTCAGGTTCCAGGTGGCGAGCAATGCTTATTTCTTTGAGGTCTGATGTTGCATCAAAATCCACTCCGGGACAAAATCTGGTATGCAAAATCTTGAAAAATTATATCAAAATTTGGCTTTTGTCATTTTTTTTTTTTTTTTGAAGAAATTTTAAGGGGGTAGGGAGAGTGATTTGTTTCTGACAACTTTGGCAAGGCTTCCGCTAAGTATGCTTTCAGAACGGCAATTCCCTAGCTGACGAAGACCTGCGCATGACCTCGAATATCTACAGCCTGAGAAATGTTTCACGGAGCCACAGACATTTTCAGGCAGGAATTCCAGGTCCCGATGAACAGATCGAGGTACCTCTGGACTTTCGACAGTCAGTGCTTTTTCCTAAAAGCCTGGCCTGCCCCCAGGACTCTGGCCACTGAAAAGGATCCAAGCTACAGGACTGACATCACCGAAGAGTGGACATAGCCTTTCAGCTTTTCCAAACTCACAGTCCCTGCTTATCTCCATTCAACGCCAGTGCCTGTTGACCTCGAAGCCGTTTCCAAGCCGTCGTCCCTGACGTACTATTCGCTGGTGCTTCTCTTGGATCTCTGCGTTTCTGTTATGATAGTGATCACATCTGTCCTACCTCCTGAGACACACAATAGGAACAGGAGGCTTGCGCTCTCCTTGTGTCCTCTACCTCATCTCAAAGTCATCTTTCATTCTTTCCTCCATACTCACTGTATCTCATCAATGATCAGCTCTTAATGATCCTCTTTTCCAGAGAGCTCCTGAAACCACCTACTTCTTTATATGTCCACTGCCTTAACTGAGCCCAGGCCACCTCCGGGTCTTGCTTTTATCATCACAACAATCAAATTGGTTTTCCTGACTCAAGGCTTGCCCTCTGTCTGCCTTCCCCTGTCCATTCATTCCTTACTCTGCAGCCAGACTGAACTTTCTAAAAATACCTGTTTATATGATCATCTCATTCCCCTCCTTAAGACCCTTAGTATCTTCCCATTGCCCTTGAAATAAAATGCAAACCCCTTAGCATGGCTCACCAGGTTCTATCCATCTCTCCCGTCTAGCTCTTGCACTATACACCCCAGAGATGTTTAACTCCTGTTGGTTTCTCCATTGAAGCCTGTTGGGCCCTTCCTTGCCTCTGAGCCTTTACCTGTGCTGTTCCCTAGTATTTTCCCTATCTCTTCACGTGGTGAAGTCCTATTTATGCTCTTGTTCTCAACTTGGATGCCACTTTCACCTGGACATCATTCTTGATCTCTCCCTCATCTTGTTCTCCCACGTAGCATGTTGTCCTCCCCTAGGACGACATGTAGACTTTATTATAATTGTAGTTAATTTTCTTTTTTTCCTATCTAAACTAGAAACTTCCCAAGGCCAAAGTCTGTATGTATATTGCTCTCTTTTATATCTTCATCACCTAGGTTGGCACATAAAGAGGCATTTAATAGCCATTAAATATGCATCTTTGTATCTTGACTCAATGCCCTGCACAAAGGGATGCTCAATACCCATTTGATGAATCCAATCAAATTGACATATTACTCAAATTGTGCCATAGAAAATGCTGGTCTGTTGAGAAACAGAGTAAAACAGTTAACTGGTTTAGGAACTATTATTAAAAAAAATATCTGCTGAAAAATGGACTTGACTCTGCTGATCAATGACCCTTGACCACTAGGATGACCAGAATAACCAAACCATAATATGGTTGCTTGTAATTAACTGGCAGATGCTGGTGTTTGATCTTTACTCTCTGTGTGGCAACTCCATCTATTGCCTGGAAATTGGCCCCTATAGGGGTTGGTTGGAATATAAAAATGACCATGATACTGATTATAATAATAACAGCCAATAACAGGCATTTACCATGTTCTTTACATGCACCAAGTCATTTAATCCTCATAATAATCCTGTGCAGTAGACGCTGTTACTCTCCTTTATAGATGAGATAACTGAGACTGAGAAAGGTACAATAATTTGCTTCAAGTCACATCACTGGAGAATGGTAGAGCTGAAATGCAAACCCTCGAGGTCTTGCTTTGGACTCCATGCTTTTACATATCATGCTGCATTATTGCCATTACTCTTTGCTTCAGTAACTAACTAGGGTCATAGATTTGGGGATGCATGAATTTATGGGCTATGCAAAAGCCTTAGGAGTCTTTTGTGTGGGCAGCATGCATAATGCTTAGGAAACAAGGTCAGCCTCTTGTCATACCTGCTGGACTTGATTTTAATAAAGCTTTGCAAGCAAGTCATAAGAGAAATGGGAGCAATTTGGAAATAAATTACTTCCATTATGCTGCAGGATCTCCTATGTACTGTGGCATTTAGGAATTATTCACAGATGTATGTTTACAGTTAAAAAATCAACTATACTGTGCTCAATTATATGGGAGAAAACTCTAGTAAACAGTTTTTAATTGGATTGAAATTAAGATAAATTTAGGATAATGAAGGAAAATGTCTTAACAGCAAGATTTATAGACTGTGTGCAAAACTCCCATCGGCAGTGAAGGAAGCCCAGTATTTTGAAATGCAAAATTTACATGCACACGAGGAAAAAAGATTATGTGTACAATTTATTTTCATACAGTCATAAAATTCTTTTGAAACAATGTACGGTATGTGTGGGTTATTCAACAGACAGATAAGAGCATTCACTGTGTACAAAATCCTACACTAGGTACTATGGAAGATACAAACTTTTCTGAAATCTAATGACAGATCTCAAGTAATTTATAGTTTCCTTAGTTTTAAGACTTCTCTGTTAATGAGACTATATGATGGAGGCATAACATGTTCATAAAATTAGGGAAATAAGTTATTAAACGATCTTTTGAAAGAGATACAGCATGTGGTAAAAGAGAAAATGAGATTCAGAAGCACAACAGCCTGAAGGAAGAGAAAGACACAGGATTTCTTTTTCTCCTCTAATTCTAGGAACCCCTTATATGAAGCTTTAAAAAAAATAGGCTCTTTGGAAATATCAGTAATATGGTGTGAGTTTTGAAAGGTAGCACTACAGCCTACCTTAAGACCATATAAATGACTTGGAACAAACCACGGTATATTCTAAACACTTGCTGTTCAAAGTGTGGTCTGCAGATTAGCAGTGTCAGCATCACTTGAGAACTTGTTTGAGATACAGGTTCTCAGGCCCACCAGCCCTACTGGATCAGAATCGACAGTCACTCAAGGTGAATTTGTAAGCACGTTAACATTTGGAAGCATTGGTCTCAAAGAAATCTGTGTAACATCAAAATTACAACTAAACTACAGCACAACCATCATTCAGAACCGCCTGTATCGAGCTAAATGGAAGTCCTACAACTAGGAAATTAAAGCAGCTGCCACATCGAGACTAGTAGGAGGGGCGGAGGCGCGGACGAGCTGGTCCCACACCCACGTTGGCGGATAAAAATCAGGAGGACACCTCGGCTGGGTAGGTCCTCCCTGAGGAGTGAGGGGTTCCCGTCCCACACCAAGCACCCAGCTCAGGGTTCCAGTGCCAGGAAGAGAATCCCCATTACTTCTGGCTGTAAAACCAGTGGAAACTGAGGCTGAGGGAGGCTGAGGCTTCTAGAGCCCCAGGCAGCTCCTCTTAAAGGGCCCGCACACAGACTTACTTGGACTTACTACCTCTGAGCTCAGAGGGGAGGCAGCTTTAGGGGCACTAAAGACATATGGGAAGAACTGAGCTCTTTGGCTTCAGGATGAGGGCTGGAGGGGCAGTTTTCTCCAGGACAGAGGTGCTGGCGAGGCTGTTGATCCTTTGATGAGCCCTTCCCCGGTGCGACAGAGGGGCGCCATATCTGGGACTCCAGCAACCTGGCTCACACTGTTGGCCCCGTCCTGGTGACTCCCGGAGGCCCTACCCCACCCAACTTTCAGGCCCAATGGCTTTACCATAGGATTGGCCTGTCTTGGATCCTACTTCAGATTTTCCTAAAATCTCTCCAACAAGCAGCATCTGGTCTCAGTGAGCCTCACATCTCTCACTAAATGGCCCCAGGCCTGGCACTAGAAGCAGCCAGACTTGGTTCACAACTTGGCTTTGCCTGGGCACCTCCAAGCCCCGCACAAGAAGCAGCCATCGACAGATCACTTTGTAGCTTATGCCTGGTGGCCCCAGATAGAACACAGGCAGTGGCTGACCTTGTCCCAGAGCCAGCACACCCAGTGGTCAGCTTCAGAACACATTGAAACACCAGCACCCAACCACCTCCACAAGTGACACATTCAGTGAGTGAACTCAGTGGATTCCAGAGCCCTGCTGAAGTAAGTCTTGCTCTGTGTGGTGGGCCCCTACACAGCTGATCCTCCAAGGTAGTCAGAGGCCAGTAGTCAGTGGGCACAGCCAGTTCTTGCAGCTGATCAGCCTGAGTAAATCCCTCCCACTGACGTACCATCAGCAATCAAGACTCAATTATAACAGAAGGGTGTACAGAAGGAGAAGAACAAAGATATGAACAATAAAATGGCAATTAATACATCTATCAACAATTGAATCTACAAACAAAATGAATAAGCAGAACAGAAACAGACTCATAGATACAGAGAACTTTTCACTGCTTGCCAGATGGGAGGGGGCTAGGAGGATGGGTGAAGAAGATGAAGGAATTAAGAAGTACAAATTTGGTGTTAGACTGATGAACCTCAAAGGGAAGAGGGGAGGGAGGGCGGGATGTGATAAACTAAAGAACTTCTATGCATATATGCATCACCAATGGACACCGACAAAAGTGTGGGGAAGGCAGGACGGGGGCGGGATTGGGGAGGAGGGGGTTAGTGGGGGAAGAAAAGGGGGAATCTCTGTAATATATTCAACAATAAAGATAAGTTAAAAAAACAAAGACATCTGTGGCACAGGAGATATTGCATATTTCTCTTTTTGCAATAATCTTCCATCTATCTTTCTAAATTCTTCTATCTGAACTTCCCTCCAACCATCTTCCCCAAATGAATTGATTTTTCTCACCATCTCTTCCAGCAAGCTTTTCTGTTTCTACTTCTTTCCACGGGAGATGCTCTTTACCTCAATGCCTTCCATTTTCCTTTCTGCCCAAATCATGTAGAACTATTCACATTTCCGTACTGTGCAGTGTTTTTTCATAGCTTTTGTCCAGATTTCCCTCCTTACCACCATATCGACCCACTTGGCCTCCAGGGCTCTGTGAAGATTTCTTGTTCCCTTCTCACTCCACTCTAGTTCTTTGTTCACTTAACTCCATTCTCACAGTACTAGATCCGTGTCTTTGTTATAGCTCCAGTCACCCTGCAATGTAATTGGTAATGCATTCTCTCGTGGTACATGGTAAGCATCTCAAGGGAAACAATGTTTTAGCCACTTTTGTAACCTGAGTGTTTACAAAATGTTTGCTGAATGTAAAAGCTTTATTTGTAAACTATGAGTGCTGGTTTAAACACTGGTCAGTAAAACTGAGTGAAGAAAAGAATCCAAGTCTAGGCTCTCTAAAATGTTGCCAACACACACACACACACACACCCACACACACACACCACGCATACACACCAAGCACACACACATATGCATGTGCTCACACACACACATGCACACGCACATGCACACAGACACACGCACACACCCCATTTAACCTTACTTGATTGATGTATCAATTAGCGAACAGGCTCTGCAGAAAATACCTGACCCGTATCACATGGTCCCACATTTGAGAGGTACTGTCCAAATGTCCCTGAAATGCATCAGGAGAGGCATAGAATGGGTAAATTGTAATAATCATGACATCGGTATGTTTTGTAATCTTAAATCAAGTTGTATCTCTTGTATTCTAACTTCTCCATCTGTTAGCCATGTTGGGGAGGAAGAATCGCATGGATAAGGAAAGGTCAATGTGAACTCTGAGAAACACACCTTAAGCCTGGGCCCCAAAGAAGTACCATTTTCAGACACGTGTGCTCACAAGCAAGATTTAAGAAACAAACAAAACATCTTAAAGTAGATAGAAGAACTGAGCAACACAATCAATATATTTGATAGAATGAACTTGATAGAGCATTGTCCTTGAGAAGTGGCAAATGCATGTTATTTCCAAACACACAGAAAATTTACAGAAAGTGACCATGGCTAGAGCACAAAGGACTGGTACGAGACATTTTACACTCTGATCACAGTACAATTGTTAGGAATCAATGTAAAAAGATAACTTAAAATGCATACTGGTAAGTTACAATACTTCATCTAGTTTATGTATCCTAGAATTAATAGAAACTAGAAGATACTTGGAACAGAATCCACCAAGGTTGTGGATTGTCGATTGCTGGTCAGGGCACATATAAGAATCAACCAATGAATGCAAATACAAGTGGAACAACAAATCGGTCTCTCTCTCTCTCAGAACATCAGTCAATCAATCAATCAATCAATCTATCAATCAATCAATCAAAGTATGAGTAAAGGCAGAGAAAGGGATGCCCAGGCCCAGGGCAAGTCTTGTATGTGGAAAAATCACAGTGTGGAGAGTGTTTTATAACATCAGCAACTCAGGGTACTCACAGAAGTAGTTGTACTTCTTGGTAATACTACTACCTGAAAAAAGACCTCACCAGAAATGGGTTTGCCTTCACCTGACCTCACAGCCTCACTCCCCCCTTACACTCCCCAAACACACACTGGTGGAAGCCTCCTGAGCCGGGATCAAGGCTCCAGAAGAATTAGATTAAAACAGTAAGACCAGGAAGAGGATTCTGCCAGACTGCATTTCTACATTAAAATTTAGGACAAGAAATTAATAGACTCAATGGGCTGGGGTGTAGAGAGGTTGTTCAAGCCCTCCCTTGTCCTTCAAACTGAATTGCACCTTAACTAGTTCATCCAAATGAAAACCACATTTCTAAAAAATAAAATCCAAGGGCACCCTGGAAGGTGTGGCTCAGTGGGTTGGAACGTCATCGGGTACACCGAAAGGCCATGTGTTTGAGTCCCAGTCAGGTCACATACCTAGGATATGGGTTCAATCCCTGGTCGAGATGCAAATGGGAGGCAACCGATCCATGTTTCTCTCTCACATTGATGTTTCTCTTTCTCTCTCTTCCTCTCCTTCCCTCTCTCTGTAAAATCAATGAAAAACATATCTTCAGGTGAGGATTAAAAAAATCCCAACATCTAAGGGCTCAACAGTATTGTGATTACTCCCATTCCTGTTCCTCGTCCTCTGGCACATAGCTGGCTATGAGTATTTGTTAAATCCTTGCAGGGATGAATAACTTCAACAAGTACGCTACTAGAACCCGGATATTTTATGACTATGTGCCTACAGCACATCAGGATAGAGTGCGACAGGCTTTCTCAAGGGCGTGATGCTTCATGAGATACGAGCAGTGTCCAGTCCTTAGCCCTGTGCTCCTGTCCTCTTCCCAGAGCAATTTCTGTCCGGGCACTCAAAAGCAGAACCCTCTCAGGTTGCACAGCCCCCTTACATACAGTCTGGGATCCCGGGGAGGCCAGAAAATCCACCATTTCTCTCAAGGGGGATATTTCCCAGCAGCATGGTCCCAGAATAAGATACCAACCCGTGCACCCACCCTGGTTTCCACAGTGAGCTCGCTGCTCAGCTAAGCTCAGAGCAAGGACAGGTGACAAGCCAGAGCAGCCCAGCTGCCACATCTTCCCCACCAGGCCCACACAGCATCCTCCTGAGCAGCTTCTCCATCTGAGGACCAGAGCTGGAGATTTCCCTGAACGGACACAGCCTGATCCCAGGATGCCCTGGCCTCTGTCATTACATAGTCCAGGGAGCCCTCGGACCGCTGGATCTGGTGCTTTGCCCCTGCTGGTCCCGGCAGCCTTTATGGCTGCAGATTGCAGTGCAAAGGCAACCGTTTGACAGGGTTGCACCTTATCATTTCCAAGGAATCTCTGCTCTTGAGGCAATTGGTGCTCTTAGCTGTCTGTCAAGTTCAAGCACTTTTTATCTTAAACATATCTGAGTGTTGGGGCTGAGGAAACAAAGGAAGCTCACCACAAGAGACATTTTTTGTGGGGCTTGATTTCCCCCAGGCCCTTATCTTTCTGCTACTCTTTTTTACCATGTCCGTCTGAGGACATAATTGGCCCTGTCCCTTGGACATGGCTCCTAACACAATTTATAATCTGGTCTGGCGCAGCTGGGCAGGGTCTGCTTTGGTGAAATCAGTGTTTCAAGACGAATCAGTCATTTTCTCCAGGCTGCATTCTTCCTGTTCCACCAGGAGGTCAGGGACCTCTCATTCGGGGACCATCCACGGTGGCTTTCATCTGTATTTTGCCACGGGAGAGCGGATGGACCCCATGAACAAACAAACCCAAAGGGATGGTGCAGCTGGCACATCCCAGGGGGTTGTGGTTCTGTCATATGAACTGGTAAGCAAAATATATACTCTCCTCCTATCTTGACAAATGAACCCTCATAATGAAAAAAAATATATGTGTAAAGTTATAGTTTTTATGTGTCTGAGGTCTGTCAAAAATATCAGTTTACTCCCTGGCCCGTTTGGCTCAGGGGTTGGAGTGTCGGCATGCGGTCCTGAGAGACCCGGGTTCGGTTCCCGCTGAGGGTACGTACCTCGGTTGCGGTTTGTCCCTGGCCCTGGTTGGGTCTTGCGGGTGGCGACCACTCGATGTGTCCATTTTGCGTCGATGTTTCTCTCTCTCTCTCCTTCCCACTCTATCCGAACAAAAGGTGGAAAGGTGTCCTCGGGTGAGGATAAAAAAATATATACATATATATATATCAGTTTACTAAATTTATTTATTTTTTATCCTCACCCGAGGATATTTTTCCATTTTTTTGTACAGATAGAGTGGGAGGGAGAGAGAAACAGAAACATCGACGTGAAGGGACACATCGAGTGGCTGCCACCCGCACGACCAACCAGGGCCGGGGACAAACTGCAACCGAGGTACATGCCCTTAGCGGGAACCAAACCCGGGTCTCTCCGGACCGCAGGCCGATGCTCTAACCGCTGAGCCAAACCGGCCAGGGCAGTTTACTAAATTTAATTATTATTGCATACATCTGTCATATGTAGTAATGGGCTGAATGTATGATAAAGATTTGTATAACCTAGGGATTATGTGTTTGTGGGGCTTGTTCCATAATATTAATTTTTCTCAAATTTATTTTAGCAAAATCACTAATCTTGTTATATTCAAAATGTTTACATAATTTATTTTCAACTCATAGTAACAATCTGAAGAGTTTCAAGAACTGTAATGGTATTAAACATATACAAAAATTAGACATATGAGAACATATAAATTAAACATAAAAAATAAAATATAGCCCTGGCCGGTTTGGCTCAGCAGTTAGAGCATCGGCCTGCAGACTAGAGAGTCCCAGGTTTGGTTCCCGCTAAGGGCACGTACCTCAGTTGCAGTTTCTTCCCGGCCCTGGTTGGGTTGTGTGGGTGGCAGCCACTCGAGGTGTCTCTCTCACATCAATGTCCCCCCTCCCCCATCTGAAGATAAATGCAAAAATGTCCTTGGGTGAGGATAAAAAAATAAAATAAAATATAAAAGTTACATGCTTCTAAAAGTCTTCTTTTAAAATATTCAAAAGTGTAAAAAGTAAATTACAAATTATAAAAGATGCCAAAATTTATTTGGTATGTTAACATTTTAATTAAATCATATTTATTATTTTTATAAAGCGAAAACTATTCTCATTTTAAGGATTCTATGTCCATTTTGTTGACAGTATAAAGAATCAGTACCGCCCTGGCCAGTTTGGCTCAGCGGTTAGAGCGTCGGCCTGCGGTCCGGAGAGACCTGGGTTCGGTTCCCGCTAAGGGCACGTACTTCGGTTGCAGTTTGTCCCCGGCCCTGGTTGGTCGTGCGGGTGGCAGCCACTCGATGTGTCCCTTCACGTCGATGTTTCTCTCACTCAGCCATAAGAAGGATGAGATATTGCCATTTGTGACAACACAGATGGACCTTGAGGGTTATGCTAAGTGAAATAAGTTAGACAGAGAAAGATAAATATAGTATGATTTCACTTACATGTGGAAATTAAAAACGAAACAAATGAACAAACAAAACAAAACAGAAACAGACTCATAGACAGACAGCAGATTGGTGGTTACTAGAGAGGAAGGAGGATGGGGGGAGGTGAAATGGGTAAAGGGGGGTCAATAGATCGGTAGGGGATGAAAACTAGACTCTTGGTGGTGAGCACCCTACAGTGTATACTATGTAGATAGTAATATAATTAGACATCTAACTATAATGTTGTCCACCTAAAACTTAATGTTAGAGACCAATGTTACCACAATTAAAAAAAAAAAAAAAATCAGTACCAAGAGTAATATGCAAAGCTAAAATCCAAAATATTCTTAAGCCACCATTTGCAACTTTTGTGTAATACTGTGCTAATTAAGTACCATGGGAACCATGAATTAGAAAAATAAAAGAGAGAAGCAAGAGAAAGTATTGTTAGCATTACTGAGAAATGATAATTTGTTATGAAAAAAATCTATTGTGTTCATATTATCTTAGAGGGGGAATTTGACAAGTTTGACTCTTCCTCTCAGATTCTTCAAGTCTTTCAGAACATCATCATCATTACCCATGATCCTGCACAGCTTTCAAATCCTGTCACCTTTTCTTTCGAGGATATAGGGCAAGAGATGTGGGAATTCATTTCCCTGGGGCCTGAGCAACATGGTCATGAAGGTGGATGTTAAGAATTATGGGCTGTGCTGTGCCCGCTGAGGGTCAGACCCTGAGGGGTAGAGGCACCCAGATGTTTTTAATAAATTTATTTGTGAGTGATTGTGGTATGTGGAGCACTCTAAAAAACCTCTTGCCTACATCTAAAGAAGGTTCTGTATATATCGATTAGAATCAAACACTGCAGGAGAACCTACTCCTGACTATTAGGAACATTTCCTTCCAGTTATTTTCTATATCTTGTTTTCACATAGGAGAATATGCCTTAAATAAAGTCTTGTATCCTGGTTTGTTGATAAAACAGAAGTTACCATAACTTCTGCATTCTTTAAATACTAGGAGGGCGCATGTTGCCCAGTCAGGGAAGTTCACACCCTCAGAGTTGGAGAGAGCATCACATTGTTCTCATTGTGGTGAGTCTGGCAGAAATTAAACCCAAGGAACCAGTCAAAGGAATTGGATAAATAAAAATCCAGAAATACATCCAAAGAACAGTGTTAAATACAGCAGAGAACATTCAAAGAAATATAAGACAGCTTCTGTCTTCAGGAGGGCTAGCTGACAAACAACCTGCCTGGCTTTGTTCTCAGCAAAGAGTTGACTGGAGGCTAAACTCTGAGCAGGAAGAATTAATAGACCATTAGGTGAACCGGTCTGTTCTGCCCAATGATCTACTAATCTTCAGCACAAATTTGCAATGTAAACTTGGTCCTTTAAGAGATACTGCGGTCACAGACACAGGAGGATGTTATGGCTTTGTCAATTTCCCCTGTGCTAGTATGAAGACTATTATTTTCTGGGGGATATCATGAGCTACATTATAGTTATCATTTCATTTGAAATTGACCTGGAATGTGAATTTGAAATTTCATTTAAATTTGATACTTAAATACTCATTATTTTCTTTGGTCAGTATTCCCATGAGGACAATCCTATTTAGTCCCCAATGTTAAAAATAAAGACTATAGAGTTGTTTCGCATTCACAGCAAATTTGAGCAACAGGTACAAAGATTTTCCATAAACCCACTGCTCCCAAATATAAACAACCTCGCCTATTATCAACATCCCGCATCAGATTGGAACGCTTGTTAGACTGATGAACCTACACTGACACGTTATAGTTACTCAAAGTCTATAGTTTACATTTAGTGATCTCTTGTGGAGGTGTACATTCTAGGCTTAGACAAATCTGTAATGCCATGTATTCATCATTGTGGTATCGTACAGAGTAGTTTCACTGCCCTAAAAATTCTCTGTGCTCTGCCCATTTATCTTCCCTACCTTCCAACCTCTGACAACAACTAAACTTTTCACCGTCTCCATAGTTTGGCCTTTTCCAGAATGTCACAGAGTTGGAACCATATACTATGTAGTCTTTTCATATGGCTTCTTTCACCTAGTGATACGCATTTCATTTTCTTCCATGCCTTTTCATGGCTTGGTAGCTCGTTTTTGTTTGTCTGTTTGTGGTTTTTTTTTTGCAGCTTTGAATAATATTCTATCATCTGAATGTACTATAGTTTGTTTATCCACTCATCTACTGAAGGACATCTTGGTTGCTTCAAGTTTTGGCAGTTACAATGAACGCTACTATATACATCCTTGTGCAGGTTTTTGTATGAACATAAGCATTTAAACTCCTTTGGCTAAATACCAAGGAGTATGATTGCCGGATCATATGGTGAGAGCATGTTTAGTTTTGTAAGGACCTGCCAGCCTGTCTTCCAAAGTAACTATCATTTTGCCACCCCTCCCCCCCTGCAGCGCTGCAATGTATGAAAGTTCCTTTTGCTCCACACCCGCACATCTGTATTCGCTGTTGCCAGTGGCCTGGATTCTGGCCATTCTAAAGGTGCTTGGTGGTATTTCATTGTTGTTTTAATTTGCGTTTGCTTGATGGCATATCATGAGGAACACCTTTTCATACTATTTGCCATCTGTGTATCTACTTTGTGAAGCTGTCTATTAGGGTCTTTGGCCCATTTTTTAATTGGGCTGTTTTTCTTTCTTTTTTTTTTTTTTTTTATCCTCACCCGAGGACATTTTTTTGTTCAGGTAGAGTGGGAGGGAGAGAGAGGAAGCGAGAGAGAGAGAGAGAGAGAGAGAGAGAGAGAGAGAGAGAGAAACATCGATGTGAAAGGGACACATTGAGTGGCTGCCACCTGCACGACCGACCAGGGCCGGGGACAAACTGCAACCAAGGTACATGCCCTTAGCGGGAACCGAACTCAGGTCTCTCAGGACCGCAGGCTGATGCTCTAACCGCTGAGCCAAACTGGCCAGGGCATGTTTTTCTGTCTTATTGTTGAGTTTCAAGAGCTCTTTGTATACTTTGGATAACATTAGATGGGTATTCTGCAAAGATTTTTTTCCAGCCTGGGACTTGTCTGCTCATTCTCTTGACACTGTCATTTCCAGAATAAATTTTTTAAATTTTAATAAAGTGCAGATTACCAGTTCTTTCTGTCATGGATTATATCTTCCATGCTGTATCTAAAAGGTCATCATCAAGCTCTAGGTCATCTAGATTTTCCCCTATAATTCCTTCTAGCAGTTTTACATTTTTATGTTTCCCATTTAGGTCTGCGATCCATTACGGATTAATTTTTGTGAAGGGTGGAAGGTGTGTGCATAGATTCAATTTTTTTTTGCTTGTGGCTTTCAGTTGTCCCCACACCTTTTGTTGAACAGACTATCTTTGCTCCATTGCGTTGCCTTTGCTTCTGTGTCAAATATCAATTGACCCTTGATCGGTGGTCATTCCTACTAAGACCAACAAAAACTATGTATTAAGTGCTCAATTGCATATACCATTGTTCTGAATGTTGCCGACGTGTCAAGTCTGTGCACTCTGCCATGTTCAGCTCAAACAGGCTTTGAGGTAGGTCCTCCAAGTACAAAGGAGAAGAAACGTTTTGTCAGCTTTGAACATTTGTCACCAAATTGCTCCCAAGGCAAGATCAATGCTTGCTTAACTCTAGGCACAATTTAAAAAAAAAAAATCAAAATGACCTGTGCTAACCCATTATCCCACTGTATTAGTTTCCAAGTGCTACTGTAACAAATTACCACAAGCTAGTGGCTTAACATAATGCAAATGTATTCTCTCGCAGACGTGGACGTCAGAAGGGGTCTGCAGAGCTGCGCTCCTTCTCAAGACTCCAGGGGAGAAATTGCTTCCTTGCCATTCTCAGCTTCCCGAGGCCCCTTCAGCAAATCATTCTGATCTCGTGTCTGTCTTCACAGTTCCTCCTATTCACTCTGATCCTTCTGCCTCCTTCGTATAAAGACCCTTGTGTTGGGGAAAAGAGTTTCAGAGGCCAAGCAGCCCAGCTTCCAGAAGGCTCTCTCGTGCCTGCAGCCTGCGGACACTTGGCCTGTGCCCTATCTGCCACCAACATGCCCCCAAAGAGGGTCAGCTCTACCAAAGGGGTGGCAGAGGCGGAGC
Organism: Molossus molossus; assembly: GCF_014108415.1. Taxonomy (NCBI): domain Eukaryota; kingdom Metazoa; phylum Chordata; class Mammalia; order Chiroptera; family Molossidae; genus Molossus; species Molossus molossus. The sequence continues at coordinate 31,078,131 of NW_023425401.1, read as the reverse complement.
CCAAGAGGGAATGAGCAAAGTTGTGAGCTAAATCTCCTCCTGCAAAAGTGGAAACATAGCCAAAAAAAAAGGCAGTAGGAAAGAATAAATCTTCCCACATAAAAGTGCAAGCAAAGGGGAAAGAGAAACAAAGGAATAACAGAGGAAGTGGCTAACCAAGAAACTAAAGATTTACCTGTCTCCATATTCTTAACTTGATCACATCTGCAAAATCCTTTTTTCTTGGAAGGCAATGTAGTCACGGTTTCCGGTGGTTAGGACGTGAATATTTGGGGATGCTATTATTCAGCCTACCACACCCACTAAGGTTTTTCAGCTATGTGATAAATTGCATAGCATTTCACCCTAGAAAGTCATTATACATGGACCAGGGAAGCATTGCAGGAAAGGAAAATATCACATGGAAAGGTCACAGTTGCCAATGTCATGATCTGATTTGTGTCTAGTTTTAGTATCTGGTGCCGAGGAATGGAAGGGTTAATTCTTTTCTACCTCCCTTTCCTTCTGGGGCTGTCATCAGCTTGCTGTAAGATCCATGTTCCCTCAGTTGGGAATGTGGAGTTGGGAATCTCTAAGTATATCTGCTACTTTGCAAAAGCCAGATGGTCTCCCAGTCCTCTGGGTTTCTCATGCAGGGCCTTCCCCCTTTTTATATCATCCTTGCCCCCACCTGTGTAGCGGACATTGCACAAACCAGGACCCCGTGAAAGAACTTAGAGGCATTTTCCCAGACCTCTCAGGCTGGCAGGAAGGGAAGGGTTAGGTAACTGACTTCCACCTTGACCTGTGTCCTATCACTAGATTTTAAAAAATATTTTTATTTTTTAAATATGTTTTTATTGACTTTTTTAGAGAGAGAGAAAGGGGGGAGGAGAGAGAGAGAGAGAGAGCTAGAAACATTGATGTGAGAGAGAAACATTGATCGCTACCTCCTGTATGCCCCCTACTAGGTGTCGAGCCTGCAACCCGGGTATGTGCCCTGACCAGGAATTGAACAGTGACCTCTCAGTCCATGGGATGATGCTCAATACACTGAGCCATACTAGCTGGACCTAGCACTAGATTTTAAGCTGCTACCTTGAGTGTGGGGGATACTAGCAGCAAAATGAGGAGGAGGGAGATTCTTTCTGCTCAGTATCACCTTCAGGCCCCTTATTTATCCTTCCAGCCCCTGGTCACCAGCTGTCCAGGGCAGGTGTCACTTATTCTTGCATCTAACAGAAGGAGACTGAAGCCAGCCCTTCGTATATACTAACAGCTCTAAAACAGAAAGCAATGGATGAGGCAACTTGCAAATCCAAACTTCCCTGGGGAGGGTGTGTGGCTGCTGGAGGAATTCTTCCCAAAACAAGGGCAGATTTTCTGGTCACTCGAGTTAGACGGGTTCACCTAGCATCCGAACTGAGAGTTCCTCTCCTGTGCCCCGGGGAAGGGAGGCCCCGAAAAGCCCTGAGTGCACTCCTGCCTTCTGCTTTTGGGCCCCTGTTCCTGCCATTCAACAGTCAGAATATAGCCCGAGTGCCAGCAGGCTGGCACCTTTAGACATGTCCATGCAACTACAGGAGAGAAGTCTGGAGCCGGAAGAGTCAAAGCCAGATAAAAAGGATGATCTGCATTTGTATAACCCGTGCCAGTTTGTAGGGGCTGGACTTGGGTGAGGCGGGTGAGGCCCAGAGGTACTTGTTTCAGGCACAAAAATTTAAACCGGTTCCCTACAGTGATCAAGTAGTAAAAAAAAAAAATAATACTTTGATGGAGTGTTTATTAAAAGTCAAAATTAATACCCATGATGAACAAAACATCAAAATTTTAAATAAAGATGGGATCAGCAACAATTCACTGCTATACCACAGACTAGAGACCAAAGGAAAATTCAACAATACTGATCCTGTCTTTATTGAAAATTTTGATGTTTTGTTCATCATGGAATTTTCTGCATTAATTCTTGTGTGTGTGTGTGTGTGTGTGTTAATCCTCATCTGAGGATATTTTTCCATTGACTTTTAGATAGAGTGAAATGGAGGGAGGGAAAGAGAGAGAAACATTAATGTGAGAGAGACACATCCATTGGTTTCCTCCTGTGTGACCCTGGTGGGGCCAGGGATCGAACCTGCAATCCAGGTATGTGCCCTTGCCCAGAAATCAAACCCATAACCCTTTGGTCCATGGGCTGATGCTCTAACTGCTGAGCCAAACTGGCCAGGGCATTAATTCTTATTTCTATTTTATTGATTGATTGGTTGGTTGATTGATTTTAGAGAGAGAGGAAGTGAAAGGGAGAGAGAGACAGAAACATCGATGAGAGAGAACATTGATTGGCCTCCTCCGCATGCCCCCCACTGGGGATTGGGCCCACAACCTGGGCATGTGTCCTGGCCAGGAATCGAACCTGCCACCTCTTGGTGCATGGGCCGACTCTCAACCACTGAGCCACACCGGCTGGACTAATTTTTATTTTTTTAAAAATTGCATTAAGATATTTTTTTTATTACCAAGTTTATCTGTGCCCCTTAAATTTTACGCCGAGGCAAATGCCTCCCTCCCCTCACCCTAGTCCCAGCCCTGCAGTGTATACAGCAGTTTGGGGGTTTTAACTTACTTGAGCCTCATTACTACCCTGTAAGGTGGGCAAAGCAAGTATTATCACCTGCATTTGACAGCAAGGGAACTAAATCACAAAACAAGTAACATCAACGACTCAGAACTACACGCACCTCTTGGACAAGACCTTAAAATTATGCCTGCTGATTCCAAATCTAGGACTCTTTCTGTGACACTAAAGATTCTCCATCTCCAAAGCACACACACAAAAAAATCATCTAAGAAAAATGTTAAAATCCAGAATCCAGATTCCTGAGTTCCCCACCATGGAGACATGGATTCTGAAGGTCTAGGATAGGACACCAGAATCGGCAGTTGTTAATCCTCACACAGGTGGTTTAGATTTCAGGGAGCCATGGACCACTGTTTGGGCAACTCTGTCAAGGCTCCAGGCAGATGCTCTAGACTAATCACTGCCCAAGAACTGCGGCAAGAGCTAGAAGTTCTGATCGTTAACATTTCTGCTTATAAAAAAGATACTGTACTTAATTTTCGGTTAAAATATTACTTTATCTAGTAAGGGTAACCTCAGCTAATGAACAAATAACAACCATTAATCACGCGAGTTAACTAAGGGAAAGCAGGGTTTTAATCCACAGAAATGATGCACTTTGAGGCATGAAGGAAAATCAGATGGATGGTGGTCCCTCCTATTGGATGTGGTCCCTGAGCAGTCACAGGTGTTCTAGAGGGCACTGGTCATCTGGGAGGAGTACCCGAAAAGGAGAGGGAATGTGATCTCAAAGACAAACTTTGTCTACTAAATACATTTGCCAGTTCTGGTTAGGGCTGAGTAGAAGTTAATGCTTTTTGTCAGGGCAGTTTCTAAGTTGGGATCAAGTGAGAGAAAGACTTATAAGAAACATTTATATTTTTTACCTTTGTACTTGTGGAAATGGTAACGTCAGCTATAAATGTGTTATCAGGCTGTAAAACCTTAGAAAAAAATTGCACTGAATATGTAGCTACAATGAAAGCCACTTGAGAAAGAATCTTTCCAGTGTTACCAGAGGCGGCTTTTTGCCTGAGGTCAGAAGCATGAAAATCAAGCAAACAAAAATATTTGAATTGGATTCTTAAGCTAGTCATCTCTGGAAACAAAACAAAACAAAACAGAAAACCAGTTGATACTTTCTTTCCTATCAAGTGCTACTAGCTATGTGGATTTTACCAAACCTTTTCATCTAGGTTTTCCAGTTACTCAGACCTTAGCGGTTTACTATAAGCCTCACAAAGACACAGAATTTCATACCAATATAAAATTTATTGGCTTGTCTTGTTCTCTGGGCTGTGGGTAAAAGAAATGGCAGCTGGTTAGCCAATAATTGAAGTTAAAAGAAGTTGACTCGATGGAAGTTTTTTGTTGTTAATCCTCACCCAAGGACATTTTTCTATTGATTTTTAGATAGAGTGGAAGGGAGGGAAGGGAGGGAGGGAGAGAGAGAGAAACATCGATATGAGAGAGACACATCAACTGGTTCCATGACCCTGACCAGGGCCAGGGATCGAACCTGAAACCCAGGTATGTGCCCCAGACTGGGACCTAACCCAGGACCCTTCAGTCCACAGGCCAACTTTCTAACCACTGAGCTAAACCAACCAGGGCTTGATGGAGTGTTTGATTTAACCCTTCCAGTCCATGAGCACGAGATATCCATCCACTTATTTGTGTCTTTTTCTATTTCTTTCATCAATGTTTTTTTGGTGTATAGTTTTTTTCACTTCCTTGGTTAAATTTATTCCTAAGTATTTTATTATTTTTGATGCTATTATAGGTGGAATTTTCTTTATTTCTTTTTCAGAAGTTCATTGTTAGTGTATAGAAATGCAACTGAGTTTTGTATGTTGATTTTATATCCTCCAACTTTACTGAATCTATTTATTAATTCTAACAGGTGTAAGCTTTTTTTGTTTGTTGTTTGTTTTTTGGTAGAGTATTTAGAATTTTCTACATATAAGATAATGTCATCAGCTAACAGAGAAATTTTTACTTCTTCCTTTCCAATTTGGATGTCTTTTATTTCTTTTTCTTTCTTGATTGCTTGGTAGGACTTCCAGTACTAAGTTGAATAGGAGTGGTGGGAGTAGGCACCCTTGTCTTGTTTCTGATTTTAGAAGCAAATTTTTCAACCTTTCACCGTTGAGTAACATGTTAGCTGTTGGTTTGTCATATATGGTCTCTATTATGTTGGGGTGTATTCGTTCTATACCCAATTTGCTGAGTTTTTATCATGAAAGAATGTTGAATTTTTTCAAAGGCTTTTTCTGCATCTATTGACTTCTATCTTTCATTCTATTAATGTGGTATATCACATTTATTGATTCATGTATGTTGAACTATCCTTGCATCTAAGGATATATCTCACTTGATCATGGTGTATGATTCTTTAACGGTATTGTTGAATTTGGTTTGCTAGTATATTGTTGAGGATTTTTGCATCTATATTGATCAGGGTTTGGGCCTATAGTTTTCTTTTCTTGTAGGATTGTCATTTTGGCTTTGGTATCAAGATAATACTGGCCTTGTAAAATAATTTTGAAGTGTTCCCTCCTCTTCTGCATTTTTGGAAGAGATTGAGATGAATTGGCATTCATTCTTCCTTAAATGTTTGCTAGAATTGAACAAATTCTAAAGCCTTCTGCTCCTGGGCTTTTCTGTGTTGGAAGGTTTTTGATTACTGATTCAATCTCCTTACTTGTTATCAGTCTTTTCAGATTGTCTGTTTCTTCATGATTTAGTCTTGGTAGTTTGTATGTTTCTAAGAATTTGTCCATTTCTTCTAGGTTGTCCAATTTGTTGGCATATAATTGTTCATAGTAATCTCTTACGATCTTTTGTATTTCTGTGATATCAGTTGTAATGTTTCCTCTTTCATTTCTAATTTTATTTAAATGCTCTCTCTTTTTTTCTTGATAACTCTAGCTAAAGGTTAGTCAATTTTGTTTATCTTTAAAAAAAAAAAACACTATTTCACTGATATATTCTATTGTTTGTCTGACCTCTATTTCCTTTACTTATGCTCTGATCTTTGTTATTTTCTTCCTTCTGCTAACCTTGTGTTTAGTTTGTTCTTTTTTAGTTTCTTGAGGTGTGAAGTTAGGTTGTTTTTTAAAAAAATTTTTAAATGGAGGCATTTGTTATTACAAACTTCCCTTTTAGAGCTACTTTTGCTGCATCCCATAAGTTTTGGTATGTTGTGGTTCCATTTTCATTTGTTTCAAGATATTTATTTTCCTTTTTATTTCATTTTTGACCCTTTGGTTGTTCGGGAGTGTGTTATTTAACTTCCACATATTTGCACATTTTCCAGTTTTCCTCCTGTTATTGATTTATAGTTTCATACTATTGTGGTTGGAAAAGATATTTGGTATTGTTTCCATCTTAAATTTTCTAAGACTTGTTTTGTGTCCTATCATGTGATTTGTCCTGGAGAATGTTCTGTGTGGACTTGAGAAGAATTTGTATTCTGATGATATTGGATGGGATGTTCTCGCTATGTGTATTGGATCAATTTAGTCTAAAGAATTGTTTAGTTCCAATGTTTCCTTATTCATTTTTTCTGCCTGAAGTATCTATCTATTGTTGAAATTGAGATGTTAAAATCCCCTACTATTTTTTTTTTTTTTTTATCCTCACCCGAGGACATTTCTCCATTTTTTGTTCAGGTAGAGTGGGAGGGAGAGAGAGGAACAAAGAGAGAGAGAGAAACATCGATGTGAAAGGAACACATCGAGTGGCTGCCACCAGCACAACCGACCAGGGCCGGGGACAAACTGCAACCGAAGTATGCGCCCTTAGCGGGAACCGAACCCGGGCCTCTCAGGACCGCAGGCCGACGCTCTAACTGCTGAGCCAAACCGGCCAGGGCAAAATCCCCTACTATTATCTTATTGTCTGTTGTACCCTTTATATCTGTTAGTATTTGCCTAACATGTTTAGGTGCACCAATGTTGGGTGCATGTACATTAATAATTGTTATGTCCTCTGGATGAATTGACCTTTTTGTTATCGTACAATCTGAAGACTGGGGAAGCTGGTTGTTCACCCCATTCTCCCTTTCCCAGTGTGGGGAACTCTCTCTAGATGGAAATTCCCCGTTGGTGCTGAGCAGCGCTGGCCCGGGGGAATGGGATGATGCAGGCAAAATGAAGCCCATCTTTCTTCCCTTTTGTGAGGTTATTCTTGGGGGTTTTGTTTCACTCTGCTGCTGAAGTTTCTTAAGTGGTCTCCTGAGCACCCCCACAGCTGTTTCTGTTTGTGGATGTTGTCTAATTATTGATCGTTGAGGGTGATGGAGGCTGGGGTCTCCTACTCTGCTATCTTTGGTCCAGATAATTTTAATGTAGAGTCTGGTTGGCCATATACCCTAACAGCAACAACACTGTTAAGTACATCTCTCCTATACTCTACCTCCCAATTTGAAAACAGTTTGCCTTCACCCTGGCCGGTTTGGTTCAGCGGTTAGAGTGTTGGCCTGCAGTCTGGAGAGACCCAGGTTCGGTTCCCACTAAGGGCACGTACCTCGGTTGCAGTTTGTCCCCGGCCCTGGTTGTGTTGTGCGGGTGGCAATCACTCAATGTGTCCCTTTCACGTCAATGTTTCTCTCTCTCTCTCCTCCTCCCACTCTATCTGAGCAAAATATGGAAAAATATCCTCAGGTAAGGATTAAAAAAAAAGAAGAAGAAAACAGTTTGCCTTCAAAAACCGAACTTGGAAGATGGTTGTTTGGATATATCTTTGCCTCTAAGCAATGCTTGGTCAGTGTTAAGGTTCAGATGCACTATCTTATTGCTTCCCATGACAGCATACACTTTTCCCTTACTTTCTAAAATATTCCTGCCTATTGCTTTTCTCAGTGGTTGTTTGTTATCTTCCATTGCCCCTAGTCTCGCTAGTCTCCCTTATCAACCAAAGGAGTGGTTCTCAGACATCAGTGGCATTGCCCTGGCTGGTTTGGCTCAGTGGTTGGAGCGTCCACCTGCAGTCCGGAGAGACCGGATTTGGTTCCTGCTGAGGGTACGTACCTCGGTTTCAGTTTGTCCCTGGCTCTGGTTGGGTCGTGCCACTCGATGTGTCACTTTCACATCGATGTTTCTCTCTCTCTCTCTCTCTCCCTCCCACTCTATCTGAACAAAAAATGGAAAAATGTCCTCAGGTGTGGATTAAAAAAAAAAAAAAAAAATAGTGGCATCATGATTCTCTGGTGATTCCCAGGAGAACTTGATGAACTACAAATTGCTGGGCCCCACCCCCAGAATTTCTGATTCTGAAGGGCCGTGTAAAGCCTGAAATTGGCACTCCTATTAAGTTCCCAGTTGATGCTGTATTGTTGCTGCTTCTCTGGAGACCCTGAGAACCATCAAACCAGAGGGATGCTTCTCAAACACACACTCACCTTCGGGAGTTTTTATGAAAATACTCATGCCCAGATCCTCCCCAGACCAACCAAGACTCTTTGAAGATGGGAGCCTGTATCAGTTTCCTAGGGTTGCTGTAACAAATTACCACAAAACAGGTGGCTTCTTACAACCACAATTTCTTCTCTCACAGTTCTGGAGGCTGGAAGTTCCAAATAGGGTGTTGGCGAAGCCATGGACGCTCAAAGGATCTAGGAAGGAGCTTCTCCTGACTTCTGGTGCTGCCAGAAAACCTTGGCATTTACCTTCACGTGGCCTTCTCTGTTGTGTGTCCCTGTCTATGTCTCTGTCTTTTCCTCTTCTTATAGGGACACCAGAGATCGGGTTAAGGGCCTACTCTAATCCAGTATGACCTCATCTTAACTTATATCTTAATTATATTCGCAAAGACTCTACCTTAAATAATGCCACATTCTGAGGTTCTGGGTAGACATGATTTGGGGGGGGGCACTATTCAATTCAGAACAGGGCCCTGACTTAACTGGAAGATTCCACAGGGCAAGATTCATATATTATCCAACTTCCATAAAGAGTCTAGTACAGAATATGATGCAAAGGAAAACAACAGTGAATGGATGAGCCGTGTAGTCTCTTCTAATTCATAGTTGTCACAACATAACAGATACAACACACTCCTAATTTACCCTAAAAGCTTGTTAAAACTAACTGCAGATTCCAGGGACGTTAAAGTGTTTATCTGCATGACTGATTCAGCTCTAAATTAAAGACCTTTTTCCTTCAGCAACTTAAGATATTGAAGGTATTTCTTTGTAGAAAGACCAGTATGCTGTTTCCCAGGGCATTTTATGGGGAACGTACCTATAAAAAGTCCGGATTACATACTTCTGAAAGCTTTTAATGATAAGAAACAATGTTTTTGAACTTTCCATTATAAACTAGAAATAATATTTTCACATGAAACAAAAATGCTGCTAACTTACTAAACTGCCTCCCTAGTGTTCTAAATTTTGTTGAGTGGAAATGATCATTTTCCATGAAGTAAGACCACAGGGGTGTCTCTTTAAAATGCCTGTAGCACAAAGCAGGAAACAAGATAACCTGTTGTCTGAACTTCAGCATTGGAGAGCAAGCCGAATGCGGTCACATGTTGGGAGGTGTGATGTATTTTCTAAGAGCAGCTGGAAATTAAAGAAGGACCACGGTTCCCAGTCAGAGTTGTCCAGATGGCTCTGAGTTGACATTAGCTCTGTTAGGCCCATATCAGGCAAGGGGTTCTGGGAACGCTGTTCTGTGACTTCCAAGAGCATCAGTGCATATACAGTCGGCCCTCGTGTATCACGGTTAATCAGTTCCAGACTTCACCGCGATAAATGAATTTCCGTGAAGTAGGATTCTTTATTTATATACAGTCGTCCCTCGCCACTTAGCGCCTGGACTTTGGACTTTCGCTGCTTCATTCTATCGCAGACGGATCACGGAGGCGCGGAGCGGCGAGGGACGACTGTACTGGGACATGGACCCAACTGAGAATCGGAGCCCTGGATTCTGCTCGGCTTTACCACAAGTGATCTCTGAGGTTCTTGGCAGTTTTTAAATATGTTGATGTCAACGATGCAATGTAATTAATAACATCTGAGCCTGTGTATCCTGCTTTGCTTTGCTGTGTCTACTACATTACGGATGTATCTTTAAACAGAAAGAAAAAAAAAAACAAGCTGAGAGATTCAGTCGTTTAGCATTTTAGAAGAATTTTCCATCAATGTATTTCTGGTTTTGATATACTTTATGATAAAAAATTCCTTCTTACATAAAGCAGGAACAAAGCAAAATCTAGAAGTTATGAAAATATGTAAGTTCTTCTGTAACGTGATTTTTTAAAAATCTTGATAGCCACACACTCAATAATTATAATAATTCACAATTTTTAATAATAGGAAGAATATTTATTAAGAGCTTATCAGACCTTGTGCTAAGCATTTTTTTTTTTTTTTTGCATTACAGCTTTTTTTCACATTAAAACATTTCGTATTTTTCGATCACTGTGAGAGAGACACATTGATTGGTGGCCTCCCACATGACCCCGACCAGGGCCAGGGATTGAACTTGCAACTCAGGTACATGACCTTGACCAAACACTGAATGCGTAACACTTCAGTCCTCCTGGTTGATGCTCTCACCACTGAGCCAAACCGTTCAGGGCCATTCAGCACTATTTTGTGTTAGTTTCAGGTGTATAGCATAGTGGTTAGACCATCATGTACTTCACACAACAATAATTCCCCAATATTTCAAGTACCTACCTGGCATTACATGTAGTCATTACAATATTATTGACTATATTCCCTATGGTGTACTTCATATCTCTATGCCTATTTTGTAACTACCAATTAGTACTTCTTAAGCCCTTCACTTTTTTCATCTGGCTACCCAACCTCCCTCCCCTCTGACCACCATCAGTCTGTTCTCTGTATCTGTGAGTCTGTTTCTATTTTGTTTGTTCGCATATTTTGTTCTTTAGATTCCACCAACAGTACGTTGTCTTACTTCACCCTTGAACCATTTTCTCTGCTGATGAACTTCACTGAGAGAGACTGAATCATCTCCCATTTCTGAGCAGAGTCTCTCAGCTTTCTGGGAACCTGGAAGTTCTACCTTAGAGTTTTCATATCTTAATACTTTGTTTAGTGATAAAAAAAAATTTTAAGGTACAAATCAGACACAATCAAGTTTTTGGGACAGAGGTCTCTGGCATTTGGTCAGGAAGCTTATGCTGCAGGGGTAGTTGCCAGTCGGAGGTAGCCTGGAGTTTATCGGTACATTTAGTGCACTATCAATCTTCGTATCGGGAAGGGGGCGCCTGGTCTGCACAAGCTTGGCATTTCCTTGCCTCCTGACAGCCACTCTAGCTCTTATTTGAAGTTCCTGTTTGGCAAGAAGGATGCCAAAAAAATCCTTAGAATCCTTTCAATTATAGAGTGGTGTGGGTTTTGTTTTTTTGTTTTTTTAACTAAAAAGGAAAATAGTATTTATGGAACCTACTAAGTGATGGAGAGCTTTACATAATGATTTCTTTTCATCTTCATTACTGTCCCCATTTTACAGATGAGAAAAAGGAGGCACACAGTTAGCAAGTGGCAGTCTAAATGTGAACCCAGGCTCTACATTTGTTTTGTAGAAAGACGTCTTTCATTCTCTCTCAGTGTTTTCACATTCTTTCCTTAACATGCTGATTTTTAAAATTGTGCTAACTTATACATAACATGCAATTTACCATTTTAACCATTTTAAGTGTAGAGTTCAGTGGCATTAATGATATCCACATTGTTGTAAAACTATCACATTATCCGTGGCTAAACTTTTTCATTTCCATTTCCCAAACTAAAATTCTATATCCATTGAAAAATAACTCTTCATTCCCCACTTCCCCTAGGCCCTCATAAATGCAACTTTAATTTTTGCATCTATGAATTTGACTATTTCAGGTATCTCCTATAAGTGGAATCATCCAACATTTGTCCTCTTGTGTTGAGCTTATTTCACTTAGTATAATGTCTTCCAGTTTCATCCACGTTGTAGCATGCATCAAAATTTCCTTTCTTTTTAAAGGCTGAATAATATTTCACTTTATGGGTGTACCACATTTTCTTTATCCATTATCCATCTGTGAATATTCGGGTTGTATTGTAAGTAATGCTGCTAAAAACACAGGTGTACAAATATTTCTTTGAGTCCCTACTTTAATTCTTTTGGGTATATACTCAGAAGTGAAATTGCTGGACATTTGAGTGGGTTTTTAAAAAACACATTAGTGTTAAATAAAGCTTACTACACCCTCAAATAACTTTTACGATTGAAAAATGTATTTCCCAACCAACTTTCCAACTCTTTCATTTCTCTGAGTGATGTCACTATTCTTCTAGTTTCCCAAGCTTGAGACTTTGATATCATCTTGGACTCTGACACTGACCTCCTCCTATACTTAGTCTGTCATACCACTGTTCATTTCTTCAAACTGTCCACAGAGCCCTGACCAGTGTGGCTCAGTTGATTGAAGCATTGTCCCATGCACCTAAGGGTCTTGAGTTCGATTCCTGGTCAGGGCACATACCCAAGTTGTGGGTTCAATCCCTGGACAAGGTGTGTACAGGAGGCAACTGACTGATGTTTCTCTCTTACAACTATGTTTCTCTTTCTCCCTCTCCCTCTCTCTCCCTTTTCCTTCCTCTTTCTAAAATCAATAAAAAACAAAACAAAACAAAAAAAAACACACATATTCTCAAGTGGGGATTTAAAAAACCCACAAAATGTGCACAGATTGTACTGATTCACCAACTCTGCCATGAACTTCACCTGGGTCTGATCACTGTGAATGAACTTCACCTGGGTCTGATCGCTGTGAGTGAACTTCACCTAGGTCTGATCGCTGTGAGTGAACTTCACCTAGGTCTGATCACGTGAGTGAACTTCACCTAGGTCTGATCACTGTGAATGAACTTCACCTAGGTCTGATCACGTGAGTGAACTTCACCTAGGTCTGATCACGTGAGTGAACTTCACCTAGGTCTGATCACGTGAGTGAACTTCACCTAGGTCTGATCACTGTGAATGAACTTCACCTAGGTCTGATCGCTGTGAGTGAACTTCACCTAGGTCTGATCACTGTGAATGAACTTCACCTAGGTCTGATCACTGTGAGTGAACTTCACCTAGGTCTGATCACGTGAGTGAACTTCACCTAGGTCTGATCACGTGAGTGAACTTCACCTAGGTCTGATCACTGTGAATGAACTTCACCTAGGTCTGATCACTGTGAGTGAACTTCACCTAGGTCTGATCACTGTGAGTGAACTTCACCTAGGTCTGATCACTGTGAATGTCTCCAACAGCTCCATGCTCCTAGTCTAGCTCCCCACCAGCCCTCTAACATCATTGTCAGAGGGATTTCCAATTTCATCATGTCCCTTCCTGTTCAAGATGTTCCAGTGGCATTAAATTCAGGATGCTTTAACTTCCTTTAAAGGCAGTAAATTACCTGATCACTTCTCATCTACGCAACATCGTTTTACGCTTCTTCCCAGCATTCTTCTCTTCTCCAAGGGCTCCTTTCAGTGTTATCCTTACAAAGCAAACGGTTTCTCTGATATATGCCATTGCTTTCCGTTCACCTAATCCCTTTGCAAAACCATTTCCCATTGCTCTTCAAAACGTATGTGATCTCCATTTATTTACTATATTTACTAATTTTTGCTTCCCCTAACCACATGCTAAGTTTCTTGCGTACAGGATCTTTGTCCTGTAATTTTGTGAGATCCTTGGATTGGGGGCAGATAAGTGCTTGCTGGTTTATGAAGTAAGACAAAATAACAGGAGTATACAAATTGCAAAATGTGGAGACAGATTAATTTTAATCAGAGTCCTTAGGAAGAAAATGCTTTGCACCCAGGAAGAAATCTCTCATAGAAGTTGTCAAATACCAGAAGAGCAAGGGGGAAGCGATTTAATTAGCTCCTTATGCAACTGTTGCATTGTGGTATGCAAACTTGGGCCGGCGAATTCTACCTCGGTGAATCTGTTTTTCATTTTAAATAATTCTCAAAATATAGGAAATACTCAATAAGTATTCCCTCACTTCCGAGGATCCAGACAATGTCCAACCCTAGATACACAACAGTGTAGGATGTATGAAATATTCTTACTACTATGGAGTTTGGGAGCTATTTTCAAAATGGGCTGTTATGTCCAGTTAATAAACATAATTTTTCCCCTTGAGAGGGGCTCAGGAGGGACAGTTTCACACCTTATAATAGTTTCATAAATGGATAATTTGACACTAAGTTTCAAATGCCAACCATATTGCTGTAAGCAGATGTGACATCCAGAAGGTTAACCCAAGCATCTGGTATGTCCTTGTCTTGCATTAGGACATGGGTGTTCCAACTGCAACAGTGCATGTTTAAGAACAGAATATATCAAAAGAGGTCAGATAAACAAGAACTAGAGAAACTGAGAGATAGACAGAGAGAGACAGAGGTAAAGAGAGAAAGAGAACATTGGAAGAAAATCACAATTTCTGGCCATAAAAATATTGAGGACTTTTATAGATAAATACATCAATTGAAGGCAGTCAGGATTTGTTGGTTATGAATAATAAATACATAAATCTGTACAGTCAAACTAGCTCATTTCCATCTCCTATTTGTAGACACTACATTTAAATAGGTGTTTTTTTTCACTAATATATACCAAATTTGAAGATAACATGGCCAAGTGTGTCCCTACTCTCTGACCTCTTGCCTTTCATTATTCTTAGGTGAGTTAAATAGGCACACAGGACGTTTACTTTACACTGATATTCTTCTAATTCTTGCTAAAGCAACCCATAGAGAGGCATAGTAACAAAGGGTTTGGAGGATTCCTAAGAGCAAAGTGCTCTTCTACCCACTGTTGCAGCTATAAAAGTTAAAATTTGAAAATATTCACAATTGCACCAACATTTAATTAGCAATGTGATATCACTGGTGGCACCAGAAGGCCCTGAATAAACCACTGTTGTGGTTTTGCTGATAGACAGCTTGTCAGGAAATGATCAGTATTGGCCATGATTTGGGGCTAATTTCATGGATGTTTTCCAGTTTCCATGATCTTCCTTTCTCCTTTTCCAAACAAAAGTGCTTCTGAAAATTTCTGTTTAACATCTTTCACTTTGAATAAAGAAAACACAAAACATTCCCCTTGCAGCTGGTATTGGTGAAATTACTTCTCTGGAGGGACCAGCAGATGAGGGGTCTTATTTGAGAAGCATTAGGCAGAAGGTTCATTCTGTATCAGAGCCCACACTCAGACCTGCAACCTGAGATCTGCCCCCACCCCCTACACACACACACACACACACACACACCCCATCCTAAATGAACACAGATGGCTGGCACCCAGAGTAGGCATCTAGGAAAACAGCCCCAGGCCTCTCTGCTTCTGTCATTTCGTTCTACAAATAGACAGCCTTCAAGATGTCTGTGTTGTTTCTTAATCTGAGATCACTCCCGTTTGGGTGTTCAGCCACTTCCTGTTTGGAAATGTACCAGAAGTATCAGAAAGATACCCAGAGATTGATTTGACTAAAATAAAGCATTCCTTTAAACTCACTGGTTATATAGTATTATATTTAATGAAAGCCATATTATGATAAAATCCGTATTGGTTCCTAACAGGCCATTTTTCCCCCTCCAGAGCTATATAGCATTACCTGATCTATTTGTTTTCTGTGAAAAATAAATTAATTGTTCAAATCTAATATAAATGAGGATAAAGCCAAACTTCACAAATGCTAAAAAACAATCTTAATCTTTATTACCCCCCAAATCAAATGGAACACATGTTTTCCCCCATTTATTTCTGTGTAAAGTATGCAAACAATTACCTGGATTTGGAGGGCATAATTATGAAGGGGTTGATATCTAAAAGGTTATTATTGATTTATAGAGTTCTCTAGTTTAATCGAAGACAGATTTAGGAATAAGGAAAAGAAAAAAAAAAAGCATACTGCTTTCTCCAGGAACAATAAATGTCTCAAAGGGGAAATGTAAGATTTAAGAGTAATTTTTATAAGACATATATACTACAGTTTGTGGATCTGGGAGGTGTTTCTCATTTGCACAACTTGTATATAATGAACAATTTGTAGTCATCTTGCTTCTTGTAGTGTATTTTATATGCCTCAAAATGCAGTGATTAAACTCCTAGGGTAATTTTTGATAAGTCTGAATTCTCGTTTTCCATTATGGATTTGTAATCCTCAGTCTGCAGATTAAATACGCTTTAATAAGTATAAAATATTTACTTAAACCGGATATGTAGTTTAATTCACTTTCCGTCATGTGTGTATGTTCTCTGTGTCTCTTGCACGCGCGCACGCATGCACACACACACACACACCATCTAATGTTCGACAGTGTGATATTGCTCAGTATTAGCATGTGGATGTATAATGAAAAATGAACCTTGCATGGGAAGAATTCCCATACTTTAGCTTCAGATGTATGTTTAATTATTATTGTAATGTTATTTGTGTAGCAGTCCAATTTTCACTACTCAGAGCACTGCATGGTATCAATATTCATAGTAAAACCAAAATTTTTTAAAAATCAAATTTTCTTCTTTAGGGAACATTTTAATTTAATTTTTTGTTACTCACAAAAGCCTTATTCATACCTCAAGCAGGATTTTAAATTGTATAAAAGCTTCCTAATTTGTGGCTTTTACATAAAGATTGGGCCACTGCCAGTAATCCCACAGTCGAATGTTATAAGAAGTGAAAAACAAAAGAGAAAAACAAGGTATTTCAGACCTAGACTTGAGCATGTATTTAATAACATCCTGTAACCACATACACACATGTGTACAGCCTGTGATGTGTCATATTTGTTGCACATTTGTAATCTGACTTGTACCTGAGGACTATTTCATCCCTAAAACTGACTTCACGGAGATCATAATAGCCAAGGATTCTCAATTCTGGCTAAAATGAAGTAACGGGAACTGAATTTACTTCCCACCTGAAGCAAATTAAAAACTGGACAAAACATGTAAAATAATGATTTTCACGCTGTAGCCAACAGGCAGGCAGCACGGCCGTTGTCCCTGAGAGAAGGAAGGACACAAGGCGAGTCCCCTTATGCTCCCGGCTCAGTGACTGAGTCAGCTCCCGGCCGCTCGCAGAGGCGAAACGCAGGCTCTGGGAGTGAGGCTGAGCTGAAGGAGACAGGACTGGTGATTAGGGAGGCCAAGGCACCTAGTTAGTGACACATTGTCTTGGAGTGAGAGAGCTACACAGGTAGAGGAGAGGGGAGGGGAGGGGAGGGGAGGGGAGGGGAAGGGAGGGAGGTAGACGGAAGGGCAGGGAGAGAACTCTGGAGATCTGCAGTGGGGTCCCCTTGAGCCTTTGGGGAGAATTTATTTGTATATGCATGAGAGCAAACCACTGGACACCAAGGGGAAAAAAACACTGGGAAGAAGTAGGGAGACCAGTAGGAATAGGAATTGTGGTCCCATCAGCTCGTGTAGTAAGAAATCATAACATAGGAGATAGAAGGAATTCTTCAAGAGATATTGCCTTCATTGGGAGCTAAATCAGCTGTAGATCAAAGTCTCATTGAACTCACCCTAACAAAGTTTTAAAGCAAGCTTTGAAAGACTCAGCCTATTCCAAGTAACTTAGCTGCATGCCAAATTGAAATTCAACAGTAATTAAGGAATACAGCTACATCCAGCAATCAAAGACAAAATTTACTATGCCTGGCATGCAATAAAAATTTACCAGGTGTGCAGTAAAGCAGGAAAATATGAACCATGACTAGGGAAAAAAATCAATTAGTAGAAACAGATTTAGAAATGACAAAGATGATGGAACCAGCAGACAAGGTCTCGAAACAAGTAGTATATTCTCTGTAGTCTCAAGAATCTAGAGAAAACATAAGAATCGCGAGAATAGAAACAAAATATTGTTTTAAAAGACCCGACCAGAACTTCTGGAGATGAAAACACAACATCTATAATAAAATGTAATACTAGCTAAAACTTAATGAGCATTTACTAGGTGCCAGGCACTGGGCTATTTTACATGCAGTATCTCATTTAACTTTAGCCTTACCTCAATAAAGCAGGGGTTAAAGATGCGGAAATTGAGGATTAGAAAGGATACATAATTGTACATGATCACAGAGTTGAAACTCGAAACCAGGTAGTCCACCTTCAAGGCTCATGCTTTTATGCAACATTCCATATTGTTTATAGCACTGTTTGTAATAAAATGTAATTTGGTTTAAAGAATGAGCCTCATCTGAGGAAGTTGGCTGAACTCCTTCAAGGATCTCATTAAAAATGACATTTTTTGTGTGTGCACATAGGCCTGCATGATCTAGGTGTCGATTTGTTGGAGGTTAGGTAGATTTTTTCTGAGAGTGTTGCATTTTGAGATGGAGAATAATTGAACTTATTTAAATCCTACCTTTTTTTTTTTTTTCAGAAATATATCATAGAGATGAGCTGAAGGGAACTTGCAATTTAATAGAACAAAACAATGTAAGAATCTCACAGCTCTTTTTCTTGCTGGTAAAGTATTCTACAATTGGCATGTCTATTAAAATGTGGCAATAATAATAATAATATAATGATATTAGGTAAAGCTTATTAAATAATTTTTGTGTGTCATGCTAAAGCCTATTTATTACCACATTTAATACTTACCACTCTTTGAGGTAGATTCTACTCTTATTTATAGAGTTAAAGAGGAGAGAGGGGTTTCATAACCTGCCCAGGGTTATATGGACAAAGGTCATGCAAAGTATTTCTTGCATAGAATCATCTTTGTAAAAAAGTTTAATAATAGTTCCTGTTTCATTATAACTTTTTTGCAGAAGACACTTACTTTAATGTTTTCCTTATAATATGACCTTATAGATTAAAGACTATTTAATAAGCTAGACTTAACTATAATCAACACACTATCCTATTGATAAAGAATAAAAGCACATGACTGGTGTGGCTCAGTGGTTGAGTGTCGACCTATGCACCAAGTCGCTGGTTCAATTCCCGGTTAGAGCACATGACCAGGTTGTGGGCTCAATCTCCAGAGGGGTGCATGCAGGAGGCGGCCAATCAATGTTCTCTCTCATCGATATTTCTATCTCTCTTCCCATCTCTCTTCCCCTCTCCCTTCCTCTCTCTCTCAAATCAATAAAGAAAAAATTTTTTTAAAAAAGAATGTATGCACATATATTTAAAGAAACTAAAATGTCTTAATAAGCTGGTATGCATGCCATCAATAAGTAGTTATCTTTATTCTCAAAAAATACATTAGCTTAAATGCATGCCTCTATCATAAGGTAAAAATGTTTGGCTTCATGATTCCTGGAGCTCATTATTATGTTAAGGACTTATTTATTTATTTATTTTTTTCAGAATAATGCCCACATAGTAATTAACCCTACTGTCCTCAGACTGAGACTGTTAGGCAACAGAGGCAACTGGACACATTTTCACAGTTTGCAAGTAGGTTGGAAAGTCCACTTGAATGACTATGCCAGGTCACAAAATAAGTCAGTCAGTAATAAATCAGAACTAAACAGATTCCCGTGCTAATGCCTCACCCCTTTCTGGAAGCTACTTTCCACTCATGGAAAGTGAGTAGCTCGGCTGGGTGGCAGTCATCTGGGCATCACTCACAGTGGTTGTGGGGGAACTGGGTGTGAGTTTCCATACCTTCAACAATGCAATTTAATCCCATTTCAACAAGAATTTATTAAGCACCTACAAAGTTCCAGATGCTATTCTAGTTGTCTAATCCAGATAGCTATTTAACAAATAAGCAAACCAGACTATCCTGCCTATTTTAATTCCAATTCTACTCTGGATAATCAGTCAAGTGAGTAGTCATGAGTCACAGAGTAGGAAAAACAACCACTCGATATGATTGCAGCATTGACTTATAGGCTAGATGCATTGCTGTTGAGTTGATCAGAAACCAATTCCCACGATTTTGATTTCATGGACTAGAAAATGTTTTTATAAAATTGAGGACCAATATAGATCAAGCACAATAAAAACCAAAGAGCAAAACATCATTAACTATCACCACAATAAACACATACAAGAAAAGATTTGTTTAACACCAAATAAATAATTTCCCCCCATAGCAGAATAATATGGTAATTATTTCAATGGAATGAATTTAGCTTTGTGAAAGTAAACTCATTACATTTCCCCTGTGTCCTCATTTCAACATGGACCAGAAAATCTTGTCAGACTGGCATTCCTTTGAAAAGAGAAGTTTAAGAACTACTTCTGTGAATGCATTTTAGTATCAGTTATAGAAGTATTAGACTAAGAAAAGACAGGAGCAGCCACACACCACGACGCAGTTTTGAAGGATGCGCAGTGTTGCCCCTTTGGTGGTGTCAATGAAGACAGGTGGTTCTGACTGCCAGATGGGTCTTCTTTGGAAATTAAGATTAGCAATATATACTGTTTTAGTTTCTATCTGATACCCAGGAAGCCCTTTATCACTACCTTGGCAGCAGCCTTCCCTCACATCCCCCAAAACATGTTCCTGAACTAGAGGTTAGATTTTCTTCTTGGCCACTGGTTTTCACTTCTTCCGCCTTGCTGCCAGGCCTGGACTGCATTTGTCGGAGCCCCGACAATTGGTCTAGCACTTACCATCGAGTCCTCAAGGTCTGGATCTTGTTTCTGTCCCCTTACCATAGGTTTATATGTAGCTTCAGATGGATGGTGTGAAAGAACAGTTACCCTCTGACTATGGAACCCAAAGAACCAAGGTGCTATCAGCTGACCTTTGCATAGTACTGCTGCCTAAATTCTATTGCAACTGTGCTCCTACTCAGGCTTTGTGTTTTTTTTTTAACATTGTTGCAAGTTGGAATCAGACCTGGGCTCACCATGACTCCTGGTCACATCCTAAGTTTAAGTGTTGGCCAAGATCCTTTGTTATTCAGTAGAGCTACTTTGTTTCCTCTAGTCCTGATTTATATCTTTCTCCATTCTGCCCTGCCACAGAGGTCCGGCATGCCTGAAAGTTATGACAACATCCGAGGTCATGTAAGTTCACTCCTTTAAGGCAGGTCTTGAGATGTTTCCACGGTGGTCACTTAATATTAACTCCCGGTTAACAGAGAGTGTGTATAAGCAAACCCTAATGGGCTAGCCTTCTTAACTCTCTGTTTAGGGCCTTTCATCATACTAGATTAACCATTAGTTTAAAGCTAATGAGGATTGCTCCATGAAGACCTTAAATTCACTGATGATAACGGCACCCTTTGTTAGAAAAGAGGAAAAACCATCCAAACATGGTGGACATTGAGCACACTGAACTATTTTAACTAAAATTAATTGGATGTTCAGTAAGTACATAACAAATACTAATAAGTGTAAGTTATTGTTATTACTATTATTATTTTGCATGTGCCAAACATTGTACTAAATGCCTTACATGGATTATTTTATTTAATCCTCAGAAACGTTCTCTGAGACAGGTACTAGTACCTCCTGTTTAAAGTCAGCTCAGAGAGACTCAGTAACTTGCTCAGAGACCCTGGTAGAGCCGTAATTCAAACCCCTGATTCCGACACCTGTGCTCTATGCCACGCTACTATATTGCATCTCTATCATAAACAAAGTTTTCCTTGAAATGGCCTCACAAAGTAAATGTAGATTTTTTAACAAGGCTTTTATTCACTTGTTACTCTTGTTTTTGTTTTGTTTTAATCCTCACCTGAGGATATTCTTTTCAGACAGAGTGGGGGGGGGGGGGGGGAGAGAGAAACATTGATGTGAGAGAGACACATTGACTGGTTGCCTCCCGCATGACCCTGACCAGGAACCGCAACTGAGGTACGTGCCCTTGACCAGAATCCAAACCGTGACTCTTTGGTCCCCAGTTCAATGCTCTAACAGCTGAGCCAAACTGGTCAGAGCACCTTTGTGTTTTGATTGGAGTAAACATTTAGACCATTGATATTCAAAGTGATTACTGATGTAGTTTGATTAATATCTACCATATTTGTTATTATGTTTTATTAGTTGCTCTTTTCCTTTGTTATTTTGTCTTCCATTCTTTTTCTACTTTTTGTGGATTTAATTGAGCATTTTATGTGATTCCATTTTCTCTCCTTTCTTAGCATTATCAGTTGTACCTTTTTTAAAAAAACTTTTTTATTGTTGTCCTAGGGTTTTCAATATACATTTCAATATACAATATACAATATGCAAGTTCTCTTTCAAATAGAACTCTACCACTTCATGGGTGCTGTGAATACCTTATAATAAAATAATTCTAATTTCTCTCTCCCACCTCTTGTATCATTTTTGTTTTTTATTTTATTTTAATCCTTACCCAAGGATATATTTATTGACATTTTAGAGAGAGAGAGAGAAACAACTATGTGAGAGAGAAACATTTATCAGTTGCTTCCCCTACACGACCGAATTGGGGATTGAACATGCAACCTTTTTGGTTTTTGGGACGACACTCCAACCAACTGAACCATCTGGCTGGGGCTGTCTTTCATTTCATTTATATACATGAATATATATATATATATATATATATATATATATACACACACACACACACACACACACATATACACACATATATATGCATAATAATCAAATATACAGTTGTTATTATTAAAATAACAGTTTTGAACAAACTTTTAATTGTTAGGTCAATTCATTTCTTTTTGGTTCTTAGGATTGCCACCTCTTGCTTTACATTCTCCATCTGTTCTTGCATGCTGTCTACTTTATCCTTTAGAGCCCTCAGCATATTGGTCATAGTTGTTTTAAATTCCTGGTCTGATAACTTCAACATTTCTGCCATATATGGGTTTGGTTTTGATGCTTCTTCTGTCTCTTTAAACTCTTTGTTTTTTTACCTTTTTGCATGCCTTGTAATATTTTGTTTTGATAGCCAGACATATTACACTGGGCAAAAAGAACTACTGTAAATAAGCCTTTAGTGATGTGAGGTGTGGGAGGAGGGGAAGAATTCTATAGCCATGTGTTTAGGTCTCAGTCTGTAGTGAGCCTGTGCCTCTGGACTGTAAACTCCACATGCTTCTCAGTTCACTAGCTCCACCCTGGAATTTGGTATTTCCCTTCCTCCACAGGGAAGACTAGAAGGGGCTGTATTTGAGTATTTCCCTTACTCCCCATGGAAGTCTAGATCCAGCAGGAGTTGGGAACTTCCCTTTCCCCAAGTAGGTTAGTCTCTGATAAAACCCTAGCAAGCGAGGCTCTGGTTAACTCGTTTCTCCGGTGGGCAGACCTTGTTAAAAAGGATAGAATGCTTGGGCTATATTTCAGAATGGTTCCTTTTCTTCTCCTCCTGTTGGAAACAGGAAGGAATTTTTCTCCAAAATTTCCTGTAAGGTAAATGGTAGAACTCCTAAGGGTAAAATTCACAAAATATGGGAATCCCCTAGGACTGGGCCAACTTGAAATTTAAATCTCAATAGTTATTGATATGAAACCTCCATTAATTAATCAATTACAGATTTCCCTACTCTGTCCTTAATTCCCATAGAGGTTGCCAGTTATGGAATTCTGCTCAAGTAAGTTGTGATTTTCTGTATTTGCTTATTTGTCTCTCCAATTCGGGGGGCAATGATTTGCCCTATGACTTCACTTCTCTGATGGATCTTAAAAGAGTTGTTAAGTTGTTTGTTGAGTTGTTTGTCTTACTTTTGACTTAATTGTTAGGATAGAGTGATAACTTCCAAACTTCTCACACGCTAGACTGGAAACAGGAAGTGTGCCATGGTGTATTTCAGAAAAGTATTTTATGGTTGTATGTGCAACTCAAGCTGGTATAGATATGAAAAAGAGGGTGGGCTAGAAACAAGATGAGTCTCTACAATCAGAAAATGAATGAAATAAAAGCAAAAGGGAAAAGAAACAAGATTACAAACAAGAGAGGGAGAGGTGCCTGGGATTCAAAAAATGAACATTAAGGGAGAATCAACATTGCCCATAACTTTTACAAAAATAATAAATTGTATTTATGTATTACTTATATAATACAAAGTTAATACAACTCAGTAAGAAATAGGGAGGAGGAAAGAGGAAAGAAGTAGAAGGAAAAAGGAAGAGAGCAGCATTACAACTAAACGCAGTAAAACACGTTTGGTGGCAGGCAGGCAGGAAACAGTTTGGAGTCAACGAGAACAATGCAATTACAAAATACTCCACTCATGTATACATGACCTAAGTGATGAAGCCAGGAATAAAACCCAGATTTCCTAATTCCTGCCCCTGGGTCTTATGTATTTAATCATGTTGCCTCTGTTGTCAGATAATCATCTTGCATCTGGAACATAAATACAGCCAATTCAAACATGCATCTTGAGCTTATCATGTGGTTAGCAATCCATGCTGTTATTATTGTCAATAGGACTGTATCCCATTAATACCACATTCACTTTTTGAACAAATATAGTGGCATAAGGTGGATAAATGTGAAATAGAATGTGGTCAAAGAAAACCACCCTCATTCCAAATATCACAAGACATGAAAAGAAGCTCCCAGGTAGTGCTCCTGTGAAGAATCTTCTGGAAGTCAGAAGGAAAACTGAGAAAAGTTATTTTAAATTAAGATTTGTTCAGCTTTGGTAACTCTAAATCATATAAGATTGTTTTAAGTGCAATAATTTGATTAGAAAAAAATTTTTTTAAGTTAAATGCCAATTTTTGCTAGAAGAGATCATCTTAAACTACCTTCAGTGTTCAAGTGAAATCCACATAACCCCATTTATATTGCTTCGATTTCCTTTTCACGTTAATGGGTAATATATGCCACATAGACTGGAGAATTTATACTCATAATTATTTATTTCTTTATTTTTAAATATTTTTTTCTTTATTGATTTTAGAGAGAGAGGAAGGGAGAGGGAGAGAGAGATAGAAACATCAATGAGTAAGAACATCGATTGGCTGCCTTCTGCATGCCCCCCACTAGGGATTTGGCCCACAACCTGGGCATGTGCCCTGACCATGAATCGGACCGGTGACCTCTTGGTGCATGGGTCAATGCTCAACCACTAAGCCACACTGGCCGGACTATACTTATAATTACTTGTACTTGATGAGTCATCAGCATCGATGTAAGCTTTGACATTGAATCAATCAAATTATAAACTCTAAAGCTTGTGTTTCCCCTCCAAACATGTTGACTCCATGTTTGAAATGCTAGTTTGTCTTAAAAACCTAAACTACCACTTGTACACTCATGTTCATAGCAGCATTATTTACAGTAATCTAAAGGTGGGAGCAGCCCAGGTGTCCTTCATTGGATGAATAGACAGACAAAATGCAGCGTGTACATACAATGGAACATCATTCAGCCTTAAGAAGCAAGGACATTTTACTACATGCTACAACATGAATGAACCTTGAAGACATTGTGCTAAGTGAAACAAGCCAGACACAAAAGGATGAAAATATTGTCTGGTTCCACTTATATGAGGTACCTGGAGTAACTGTAATCATAAAGACAGAAAGTAGAATGGTGTTTTCCAGAGGGTGGGAAAGAGGTGAATAGGGAGTTAGTGTTTAAGGGGTACAGAGTTCCAGTTGGGAAAGATGAAAAAGTTTTACACATGGATGTAATGGTTACATGACAATGTGAATATACTTAATGCCATTGAACTGCATACTTAAAGATGATTGAAATGGTAAATTTTATGTTATGTATAGGTTACCACAATATAAAAATCCTAAACTACATTTTATCAATAACTTTTAATTTAAATGTATAAACTCTTGAGCTCTCCACATAAAATTTAGCTATCTATGATATTTGATGTCCACATTACTAATAGTTTTGTTTTTCTTATATTTCAGATATTTTTACTTCTTCAAATTTGTTGTTTAATAGGAGTGACTGAAATAAAATTATAATTGAGCCCCATCATCATCATGGAAATGGCTTTAAGAGAAAACTGGTCAGGTTTCTTAATAGCTACATTGCCTTTGAAGTCTTGCTTAAGCAAAGGAAAGCAATACTAATAATGAGAAGCTAGGAGTTGGGTCAGAATTCAAATGGTATAACCTGGACTATAACATAACATGCCAATATCAGGGAAGGTGATATTAAAATGATATAATTTTATAAAATAAGGTTCCTGAGGTTCATGCCCTGGAAATGCTGTTTTTAAAGTCCAAACGAGAAGTGATGGTCCAGCCTAGTGGGGAGACAATGTTTATAATAAAGACAATATAACCAATTATAAAGATGTATGGAAGTTTTTAAAGATTCAAAGAGAGGCCGTGTTTGATTGGGGAATTTTGAAAAGGCTTTATGGAAAGGGACATTGCAATGAGGAGGGTGTGAGAAGGCGACACCAGTAAATCCAATAAGAAGGAATATATGGTATTTGTCCAAATTGTGCAAGGAATATACTTACAGCTGAAACACACACTAAGAACTGGAAAGGCAACACAGTGAGAAAGTTAGGTTGGGGGACTGTCAGATTGAAGATTTTGGGGGAATACACAGAATTTACGAAAAGAGGGTGACTATAGTCAGAAGCATTGCATCGGGGAGTGAACCTGGAGGAGGGGTTGTAAATGGATGGTGACATGGACTGTAAGTGACCAAAATGGACATCACTCTTTTTTATTGCTTTCCCTCTGGCTCTCATGTCTGACCGCTATGTGAGCATCACACGAGAACAGATGGACCCTGGCTTTCACCAAATTTCCTCTAAAACGGAGCGTCTCAAACATGTTTAAATGCTTACATATCACCCAGGGATCCTGTTAAAATTCAGACACTGACTTAATAGTCTTGGACGAGCCTCAGGATTCTACATTTCTAGAAAACTACCAGCTGCTGCTGCTTCTGGGAGGACACTCCGAGTAGCTAGGCTTTCAAGTCATATCCTCAGGGTCTGACGTTCTCAGTAATCATTTCCTCCACATACTCCCTTCTAAATTGTTGAAAAGTCACAACTTCTGGAGACTGTGCTCAGGGGGCGGCACAGTCATTGCTCCGGCACCACGACGGCTCCCTCCTCTCAGTTCCAGCTCAGGATCTCCGCTGATCAGCGTCTGTGTCAGGAACACGAACTGGGCGTTGCTGGGATGCAGTCCTGTACTGACTAGGAGCTACCATCCAGGTGAGAGATGACGAGGGTCCCTTGATGAGGGATCGCAACATCCTGTGTAACATGGAGTGCCTGGAAGAAGTGAGATCCACCTGACTTGTGGTATGATCCATCTGAGATTTATAACAATTTTAAAAATCAAATTAGCTTGCCCACATGAACTACTGAGCTAATGAGCCCTCGCCACCTGCCTCGTTCCACCTCAGGCTGCAGGTAGCCTGGCGCAGGCCTGGATCAATTAGTCAATGTAATTGAAGCCAAATGTAATTAATTATATAATTTGGGGCTGTTCGAGTTTAATGTCACTAAATCACATTATGAAACTGGGGCATTATGAAGGATTAGTGAGAAGAGGGAAACAGGCTGGAGTAAAGCTTCCCAAGGAGCTGAAATACATGTACGTATTATTTCTTGACCTGATACCCTTAGGAGAAGTGCAGAGACTCTAAACTCCCCCATAACTATTGCTGAAAATTCTTTGGATCCTGCACACTCATGGATGTGTGATCAGGAAGTTGCTAGTGGAAAAGCGCACATGGCTGTTACACCTGATGGGATGAGCAGCCGGTGAAGAGACCGGGCAGGAGAAAGCGAGCAGAAAGCACCCGATTCTGGTCTTGTCTCAGAAGGAGCCATTAAAGAGAACGTAGGAGGCAGGCAGAGAAGTTAGTGTGGGAGTGAAGAGCATAAATTGTTTTCACTACATAATTGGTGCTATGGGTTGAACTGTGTTTCCACAAAACGATGTTGCAGTCCTAACGCTCAGTACCTGTGACTGTGACCTTATTGGGAAATAGGGTCTTTGCAGATGATCAAATTAGATGAGGTCATTAGAGTGGGCCCTAATCCGATATGGCTGTGTTCTTATGAAAGGGTAATTTGTATACAGAGACACACATGTAGAGGGAAGGTGATGTGAACCACAGGGTGAGTGCCATCCAAGAGCTGTGGAATGCCCCAGGGTGCCAGAGCCAGGATAGAGGCAGGGAACAGATCCTCCCTCACAGATATCAGGGGACCAACCCTGTCCACACCTGCATTTTGGGCTCCTGGCATCCAGAACTGTGAGACAATACATTTCTGTTGTTTAATCCACCCAGTTTGTGGAACTTTGTTATGGCAGCTCCAAGACACTCATACAAGTAATATATGTTACTTTACAAAATAAATCCAACAAGCACTGAAGAAGTATAAATTACAGAAATAAACAGGAAAACTTGTCCTGATCACATAGTTTGGAGGAGGTGGTGTTTCTTTCAGGCCTTTCTACATACATCAATATATCTTTGTTATAAAAATGAGCTGTTACTCTTCAACTTGCTTTTTTCATTCAATGAATACAATGTAGACATTTTCCCACATCAGCCCATACAGATCTGCTCTTTCATTTTAATGGCTACAAGATTTCTTTTCTGGCTGTGTCTTGTGATCTGTGATGTACATTTAGGGGAAGAGGAATTTCCTATTATAAACAGTGCTGTGATTAATGCATTTATTTGAATATCCCTACATTCTTCTGAGAGTATTCTTCTAAGATAGATATTAGAAAGTGGAATGACCATTTCAAACGTTCTTGTGCTTAAGAGCTTGATAAGAATGGTCACATTGCTCTTTAAAAACGCTGCAACGAGACTGCCCCTTTCTTTTTTTTTTTTTTATCCTCACCCGAGGACATTTTTCCATTTTTTGTACAGACAGAGTGGGAGGGAGGGAGGGAGAGAGAGAGAGAGAGAGAGAGAGAGAGAGAGAGAGAGAGAGAGAAACATCGATGTGAAAGGGACACATCGAGTGGCTGCCACCCGCACGACCAACCAGGGCCGGGGACAAACTGCAACCGAGGTACATGCCCTTAGCGGGAACCGAACCCGGGTCTCTCCGGACCGCAGGCGGACGCTCTAACCGCTGAGCCAAACCGTGGAGACTGCCCCTTTCTTCACACACTTTTCAACATACATGTTATCAATCTCTTTAAATGTTTGCCAACTCAAAAAATTAAAAACAGGATCTCATTACTTTTAACACTGTGTCTATGGTCACTAGTAAGATTGAAAAACTTTTTGGATTTTTGGCCATTTGACGTTCTTATTTTGAGAATTGCCTATTCATGTCGTTTGTTCTTCTCTGATATCTGTCTTGTTCTCTGTTGATTAGCATAAGTTATTTTGTATTTGGAGGATAGTAACAAATAGTCATGATGAGTATTTTAGCCCATATCAATTACATTTATTCTGTTAAATATGTGAGAGGCATTTTCTCCCATAACATTATGTTTTCCTAACTTTTTTGTAGTAAATGTAACATTTATTTTTTATTTTTATTGTTTTAGTTGTTAGTTACAGTTGACATTCAATATTATATTAGTTTCATGTTTACAGCATAGTTATAAGACATTTATATAGCTTAGGAAGTGATCCCCCAGATAATTCTAATACCCATCTGGCATCATACATAGTTATTACAATATTATTAACTATATTCTCTATACTGTACTTTACATCCCTGTGACTATTTGTAACTGCCAATTTGAACTTGTTTATTATATATATATATATTTTATTTATTTATTTATTTATTTATTTATTTATTTATTTATTTATTTATTTTTGTTACAGATATTTCTCCTTTCCCCCCCACTGATAACCCTCTACCCCTCCCTCCATGCCCTGTCCCCAGCTTTGTTGTCCATGTTCATTATTCATGCACATATGCATATAAGTTCTATGGTTTATCTCTTCCCTCCTCCCCCCACCCCTCTTCTGGGAACTGTCAGTCTGTACCCCACTTCCACGTCTCTGGGACTATCCCATTCCTCAGACTGTTATGTTCATTATATTCCACAAATAAGTGAGATCATATGATACTTGTCTTTCTCTGCTTGGCTTGTTTCACTTAGGATGATACTTTCCAGGTCCCTCCATGTCGTCTCAAATGATAAGAGATCTGTCTTTCTTACAGCTGCATAGTACTCCATTGTGTATATGTACCACACATTTTTTACCCATTCGTCTACTGATGGACATTTGGGCTGTTTCCAGATCTTAGCTATTGTAAATAGTGCTGCTACAAACATGGGGGTACATATATTCTTTCTGATAGGTGTTTCAGGCTTCTTAGGGTATATTCCTAGGAGTGGGATCACTGGGTCAAATGGAAGTTCAATTTTTAATTTTTTGAGGTAACACCATAGTGTTTTCCATAGTGGCTGAACCAGTCTGCATTCCCACCAGCAGTGTACTAGAGTCCCCTTTTCTCTACACCCTCGCCAACACTTGTTGTTTGATGATTTGTTGATGGTGGCCATTCTGACAGGTGTGAGGTGATACTTCATTGTTGTTTTAATTTGCATCTCTCTGATGATTAGTGATATTGAGCATTTCTTCATATGTCTCTTAGCCATTTGAATGTCCTGTTTGGAGAGGTGTCTATTTAGTTCCTTTGCCCATTTTTTAATTGGGTTCTTTGTCTTCCTTTTGTTGAATTGTATGAGCACTCTATATTTATTGGAAATTCAACCCTTATCTGATGTGTCATTGGCAATTATGCTCTCCCATACAGAGGGTTCCCTTTCCATTTTGGTGGTTGTTTCTTTTGCTGTCCAGAAGCTTTTGAGTTTGATGTAGACCCATGTGTTCATTTTTTCCCTTGTTTGTGTTGCCTTAGGTGATGTATCAGTGAAAATTCTGCTGTGTATGATATCTGAAATTTTGTTGCCCACAGTTTCTTCTAGGATTTTTATGGATTCATGAGTCATATTTAAGTCTCTTATCCATTTTGAGTTTATTCTTGTGTATGGTGTAAGTTGATGGTCTAGTTCCATTTTTTACATGTAGCTGTCCAATTTTCCCAACACCATTTATCAAAGAGGCTGTCTTTACTCCACTGTATGCTCTTGCCACCTTTGTCAAATATTAATTGAGCATATTGCCTTGGGTCCATTTCTGGCTTCTCAATTTTGTTCCATTGATCTATCTGCCTGTTCTTGTGCCAGTACCAGGCTGTTTTGATTACAGTGGCTTTGTAGTATAACCTGAAATCTGGTAATGTGATCCCTCCAACTTTGCTCTTCTTTTTCAAGATTACTGTGGCTATTCGGGTCGTTTTTGTTCCATATGAACTTTTGAAGTATTTGTTCTAGTTCTGTGAAGTATGTCATTGGAATTTTTTTTTTTTAATCCTCACCCGAGGACATTGTTCCATTTTTTGTTCAGATAGGGTGGGAGGGAGGGAGAGGGAGAGGGAGAGGGAGAGAGAGAAACATCGACGTGAAAGGGACACATCGAGGGGCTGCCACCCACACGACCAACCCAGGCTGGGGACAAACAGCAACCCAGGTACGCGCCCTTAGCAGGAACTGAATCCGGATCTCTCCAGACTGCAGGCCGATGCTCTAACTGCTGAGCTGAACCAGCCAGGGCTGTCGTTGGTATTTTGATGGGGATTATATTAAATCTATA
Source organism: Molossus molossus (assembly GCF_014108415.1). NCBI lineage: Eukaryota > Metazoa > Chordata > Mammalia > Chiroptera > Molossidae > Molossus > Molossus molossus. Next base: position 31,047,017 of record NW_023425401.1, on the reverse strand, counting down.
GATTGCTTTGGGTAGTATGGACATTTTAATGATGTTGATTCTTCCAATCTATGAACAAAGTATGTGCTTTTACTTTTTTATATCTTCCTCTATTTCTTTTTTCAATAGCCTGTAGTTTTCTGAGAATAGGTCCTTTATTTATTTGGTTAAGTTTATTCCTAGTTATCTTAATTTTTTTGCTGCGATGGTAAATGGGATTGTTTTTTTAGTTTTTCTTGCTGTAAGTTCATCATTAGTGTAATAGAATGCCATCTATGTCTTGGCATTAATTTTGTATCCTGCTACTTTTTCAAATTCATTTATTAAGTCTAGTAAATTTTTGATGGAATCTTTGGGGTTTTCTACATATAGTATCATGTCATCTGTGAATAATGACAGTTTCACTTCCTCCTTTCCAACTTGGATCCCTTTTATTATTTCTTCCTGTATGATTGCTGGGCTAAGACATCCAGTATTATGTTAAATAAGAGTGGTGAAAGTGGGCATCCTTGTCTTGTTCCTGTTTATAAGGGAAATGCTTTTAGTTTTTGCCCACTGAGTATGATGTTGGCTGTAGGTCTTACATATATGGCCTTTATTATGTTGAGATATGATCCCTCTATTCCCACATTGCTGAGCATTTTTTATCAAAAATGGGTGCTGGATTTTGTCGAATGCCTTTTCAGCGTCTATTGATATGATCATATGATTTTTATTTTTCATTTTGTTTATGTGGTGTATAACATTTATTGATTTGCGAATATTATACCAGCCTTGCATCCTGGGATGAATCCCACTTGTTGAAAGTTTTGTTTGAATTTTTTGTTTGATGGTGAATAATTTGTTTGATGTATTGCTGGATTTGATTTGCTAGTATTTTGTTCAGGATTTTGTCATCTATGTTCATCGGGGATATTGGCCTGTAGTTTTCTTTCTTTGTAGTGTCTTGTTCTGGTTTTGGAGTTTGAATTATGCTGGCTTCATAAAACGAGTTTGGAAGTCTTCCTTCTTCCTAAATTTTTTGAAATAGTTTGAGGAGAATGGGTATTAGTTCTTTGAATGTTTGGTAAAACTCCCCTGTGAAGCCATTCGAGCCTGGGCTTTTGCTTGCTGGGAGAGTCTTGATTACATCTTCAATTTCTTTTGTTGTTATTGGTCTGTTCAAGTTTTCTATCTCTTCCTGATTCAGTTTTGGGAGACTATGTGTTTCTAGAAATTTGTCCATTTCACTTAGATTGTCGAATTTGTTGCCGTATCATTGTTCATAATATTTGTTCACAATCATTTGTATTCCCGTGGTGTCAGTTATTATTTCTGCTCTTTCATCTGATTTTGTATATTTGGGTTCTCTCTCTTTGTTTCTTGGTGAGTCTAGCTAAGGGTCCATCAATCTTGTTTATCTTTTCAAAGAACCAGCTCTTTGTTTCATTGATTCTTTGAATTGTTTTTTGGTCTCCATGTCATTTATTTCTGCTCTGATCTTTACTATTTCCTTCCTTCTACCTGCTCTAGGGGTTTTTTTTGTGTTTGCTTTTTAGTTCTTTGAGTTGTGAGGTTAGATAGTCTATTAAAAAAATTTTTTTGCTTCTTGAGGTAGGCCTGTAGTACTATGAACTTCCCTCTCAGAACTGCTTTCACTGCATCCCATAGATTTTGTGTTGTGTCTTCATTTTCATTGGTTTCCAGGAAGTTTTTAATTTCTTCCTTGATCTCCATGGTAACCAATTCATTGTTCAACAACATGCTATTTAGCCTCTATGTTTTCACATGTCTTTGCATGTTCTTGTTGCAATTGATTTCCAGTTGCATGCCCTTGTGATCTGAGAAGATGCTTGATATGATTTCAATCTTGAACTTGTAGAGACTTAGTTTGTGCCCTAACGTGTGGTCTATGTTTGAGAATGTCCCATCTGCACTTGAGAAGAATGTGAATTCTGTAGTTTTGGGGTGTAATTCTTTGTAGATATTTATTAAATCAATTTTATCTATCGCTTCATTTAGAGTCTGTGTTTCCTTGCTAATTTTTTGTTTAGATGATCTATCCAGTGATGTTTGAGGGTGTTGAAGTCCCCTGCTATGATTGTATTGCTATTGATTTCCCCTTTGAAGTCCTCCAGAAGATTTTTAATATATGTTGGTGCTCCTATATTGGGTGCATATATGTTTACCAAGGTTATATCTTCCTGTTGGATAGATTCTTTCAATATTATGTAGTGGCCTTCTTTGTCTCTAGTTATGGCCTTCATTTTGAAATCTACTTTATCAGATATGAGTATTGTTACCCCAGCATATTTTGCTTTCCATTTGCTTGGAAGATTTTTTTTCCATCCCTTCACTTTCAACCTATGTGAGTCTTTTGTTGTAAGGTGGGTCTCTTGTAAACAACATATATGTGGGTCATGCTTTCTTATTCAGTCAGCTACTCTGTGTCTTTTTATGGGAGCATTCCAACCATTCACATTTAAGGTGATAAATGATATGTACTTATTTATTGCCATTTTTGTTTAGTGTGGTTATATTTTTCTTCCTATTTCTTCTACTAATTGCAGCAATACTTTTAGCATATCTTGCATTGCTGGTTTGGTGCTAATATATTCCCTTAGCCTTTTTTTTTTTTTTTTGTCTGGGAATCTCTTTATTTGACCTTCTATTTTGAATGATAGCCTTGCTGGGTAGAGTAGTCTTGGATTCAGATCCTTATTTTTCATGACCTTGATTACTTCATGCCATTCCCTTCTGGCCTTGTGAGAAGCCAGCTGAGAGCCTTTTGGGGTTTCCTTTTTAGGTAACCTGTTGCTTCTCTCTTGCTGCTTTTAGGATTCTCTTTGTCTTTAATTTTTGGCATTTAAATGACTATGTGTCTTGGTTTGGGCCTCTTTGGGTTCTTCTTATTTGGGGCTCTCTGTGTTTCTTGAACTTGAATGCCTTCTTCCTTCACCAGGTTAGGAAATTTTCCTGTCACTATTTCTTCATATATATTCTCTAACCCTTGCCCATTTTCTTCCTCTTCGGGGACTCCTATGTTGCGAATGTTATTACGTTTCCAGTTGTCCCACAGTTCTGTTAAGTTGTCTTTCTGTTTTTTTATTGTTTTTTTTTTTCTTTTGGTTTTCTGATTGGTTGGTTTTTTCTACCCTATCTTCTAATTCACTGATCCTGTTCTCAGCTTCCTCTACTCTGCTGGTTAGTTCTTCCAATATGTTCTTTATTTCTCCTATGTCATTCTTCATTTCCACTTGGTTGGTTTTCAATGTTTCTATATCTTTACTCATGGTGCTGATGTCCTTACTCATGCTGTTGAGCTTCCTCAAGATCATGGCTCTGGCCCTGGCCGGTTTGGCTCAGCGGTTAGAGCGTCGGCCTGCGGTCCAGAGAGACCCGGGTTCGGTTCCCGCTAAGGGCGCGTACCTCGGTTGCAGTTTGTCCCTGGCCCTGGTTGGTCGTGCGGGTGGCAGCCACTTGATGTGTCCCTTCACATCGATGTTTCTCTCTCTCTCTCCCTCTCTCTCCCTCCCGCTCTATCTGAACAAAAAATGGAAAAATGTCCTCGGGTGAGGATAAAAAAAAAAAAAAAAAAAAAAAAAAAAAGATAAAAAAAAAAAAAAAAAAAAAAGATCATGGCTCTGAACTCTACCTCTGATAATTTGCTTAACTGCATTTCATTGATCTCATCTTCAATAGAGTTCTCTTGTTCTTTCATTTGGGATTTGTTTCTTTGTTTCACCATTTTGGTTATCTCAGTGGGTTTTGGAACCTGCCAAATTTTCCCTGTGGGTGTTGGTGTTCTGCTGTTTGCGGCTCTGTCTACTGGATTCAGATGACCCTGGGTGGGCCCACGTTAAACACCACTGTCAGGTCTTACTTTCCTGGGTTGATTTGCAAGCCCAGGAAAGGTTGTTATCCTCTAGCTTTTTCTTGGAGGCTAGTAGTCTCAGTTACTCAGTGCCTTGGAATATAGCCCTGGTGTTCTGCATAAGAGGAATTCCAGAGGGTGGGATCGAGGCTGGTTGTTAATGAGCCTCAATTTGCATTTCTTTGCCTCACCTGGGAAAGGCTGAATCTCTGAGGAGGGGGGCTGCTGCTTTTGCCCACAGCTCTGGGAAGGAGCACACTGGCCACCGTCCTTTGTGGCTGCAACTCAGAAAAAACTCTGAGTGCCCTCCAAATCTAGGGTGTCCCCACAGAGTTCCAGCCCCGTCTGCCTTCCCTCAGCCCCAGCCCCCAGGTGAGTGGCTGTGGCTATTTTAGTGCTCTGTTCTAGTTCTCTGTGTTGTGGAGCAGGCTCGGTCTTTATTTCCCAAGGGCGCTGCTCACAGCTAAAACTGCTGCTATCTGTGAGTTCCCCGCCCGTTAGCCTCTCATACCTCCACAGATCCTACCAGTGTCCCTGGTTATATGGTCCTGTCCTGCTGCTTTTCTGTTGTTGTTGTTTTTTTTTTTTTCCCAAGGATTTGTCTTTATTTTAGTTGTAATTCCCATTTGGTTCTGGGAGATCGTCAATGTAGCTTCCATTCACTCTGCCTCCATTTTCACATCCTCTACACCTATTTTGTGTGCAGCTGGGTCGCATAGGCCTCTCTGGTGTACTTGCACCCTGTAGGTCCCACGGGTAACTGGATCACACAATCCCTTTGAGGACCTAGCTCTATGCCTATGTTATGGGTTGCTGGGTCTCACAGGCCTCTATGGTGCTTCAGCACCCCGCAGGTCCCCAGGGTAACTGGATGGCACAGTCCCTGCTGGGTCGCATAGGCCTCTCTGTGCCCCCGCACCCTGCAGGTCCCATGGGCAGGCAGCTGGATTGCACCAGTCCCTCTTTGGCTCCGGCTTCCCACCACTCTTGTGGGCTGCTGGGTCACACAGGCTTCTCCGGTGCCCCAGCACCCCGCAGGACCCATGGGCAGCTGGATCGCATCAGTCCTTTTAGGGCACTGGCTTCCCACTGCTCTTGTGAGCTGCTGGACTGCACAGGCCTCTGTGGAGCCCCAGGTCCTGCCGCTGGTGGGTGGGGAATGCTGCTGCCCCGTGGGGCTCAACTCCTGCTCAGCTTTTGCTGTAGTTTTTGGGGATGGGTCTCAGCTGCTGGTCTGTGCTTCTGTTGCCTGGGGATGGATGTCTGCTCCCCAGCCTCTCTTGCTGGGGGTATATCTTGACTCTGATTGGGCTGCTACTGTGGGGGATGGTGCTGGCTGTCTGCGGCTTCCGCAACCGGCACCTTGGGAGCTCCCCTACTGTGCACTGGTCTGTGTTGACACAGAGTGTCCACTGGTTCAGTGGTGCCAGGTGCACTGGTGGCTCAGGTTGCTGGGCCCTAGCTGCTCCCATGGCCTCCTCCTAGGTAAGACCCAGGATCTTCCAAAATGGTGGGACCTCCCTGTGGAGCAGAGAAAAGCACCCTGAAGAGCTGTTTACCGCGGTAGCCAGCTGCTCCGTCCACAGTCCAGGAACCTTCTGCTCTGCGTCTCTGCACTGCAGGGGTTTATTGGTCCACCTTCATGTCCGCTCACACTCTCTCACACACTGACCCTCCCTCTGGTCCTGCCCACCATCATTTTCCCCAGGCTTGTTCTAAAATATATATATATATATATTTTTTTTGAGAGAGAGAGGAAGGGAGAGAGAGAGAAACATCTATGTGAGAGAGAAACATTGATCAACTGCCTCCTGCACGCCCCCTACTGGGGATCGAGCCTGCAACCTAGGCAAGTGCCCTGACTGGGAATCAAACTGGACCCTCTCAGTCCATGGGATGATGCTCAATCCAATAAACCACACCAGCCAGGCCTAACTGATGAAGGCTATCACGTGAGCAATCTTGAAAGCTAAAGAAGGTGCACAGAGGAAGAAAATGTGTTTCATTAAAAACTTTTTGAGCACTTACGATGAGCCAGGTACTGTTTTACCCATTTGGGATATAACAATGAGCAATAAAAACCCAACTTCTTTCCCTCTTAGAATTTGATTCTGGCAGTAACAGACAGTAAACAACAAATGCACTAAGTAAGTAAATTATATTCTACTTATTTTTAGATAGGTGTATTTTAGAAGGTGATACAGTCTATGGAAAAAGAAAGGGTATAGCAAGGTGAGTGGGAGTGATATGGAGTAGGGGTGGGTGGGTTGAAATTTTTTAATGGGCTGGTGTTGGGGTAAAGGGGCTCATTGGAGTGAAGACTTGAAGGCAGGAATGGGGACAGCCATTTGTGGAGGCACAATATTCCAGACAAAGAAAGCCACTTGTACAAGCCCCTTGCATATCTGTGATTATGAAAGTTTTCTGTGTTTAAAACAAACAGACAAACTGTTTCCTACAGATCCCCCAAGCCTCCCTAAGCTAGCCAAAAAGGTAAAGGTATGTACAGATGTACACTTATCCACCCAGGTAATGGATGGTTATTTCTAGTTTTAGGTCACATGCAGAGACTGAAAAGTCCAAGGTTATTTGGTGGCTGGTAGAGAAAAGCATCACCTGACAGTGTGTAGTTGCAAGGAAAGGAGACAGGTGGGGAAGAACGGACCTGTTCATGGAACTTATTAATTAGCAATTTGGCTTCTATCACATGGAAAGTGAAATCCACTCCAATCCAATATGGTCCAATTCAATATGGTCTGCCAGGATCCCGCTGGAAAGGATTTTGATGGATTGCTGGGGGTGAGGCTTTAGGTAGCCAGAAGGAAGATGTTATTATTACCCCAGTGGAGGGGACTACAGGGGAAGCAGGGGTCACAGATGAATGCATGACACCAGAGGATGCATGAGTCACTCATCATCACCTGTTATTTTGGAGCCTGAGATACGCCTTTGGCAGGGGACTGGGTGGAGGGACAAGATCTCCAGACCACGCCTACTCTGCCCCATACTTCCGGGATTGCTGGCTAGTTGCAGAACCAGCTGTAGAACTGGGAAATGACAGGACCTGGCCAACCCACTTCACCAGGCTTTCAGGAGAATCAGATGAAGGAACAAGGGCCACTGTCCTGGAAGTAATCAAATGCTACCTAAACGGCAGATATTATTCCTAAGGCTTTTATTCTCATCAAACAGCAGATATAATGTTTGAGTCCTTTGAGTTCACACCTGGAAACATCCTGCATTTTCAGGACACAAGTAACCTCAGTCCTGCTGGTGTCCCCTCCAGTCTCCCCGACAAAGGCTGGGATGGCCAATCGGTGGGGAAAGGCTCAGAGGAGAATCTAGCACCAATGAGTCGGGTAGGAGGCAGCAGAGGAAGGAACGCAATGCAATACCTCTTTTTCTTCTGCAACAGAAATCAAAGGCTGCCACGTCTGGGAGGGATCTTTCACATCTGCTCTCAGATGGTGATGTTTCTGTGGCTCTGGAGAAGACAGAAGCTGGGAGGCGGGGCTCACCTGTGCCCCTGCTCGCTCACCTCCGTGAACTTGGCCAGGTGACCTCAGCCGCAGGCTGGCCTCTCTCCCCTGCTGCTGGTTTCCTGAGAGCCCCATAGCTCAAGGTCAGCCCTCCCCGTGCAATGCTGAAGCTGCCAAATCGAATCTCTCCAGCCAACAGGTAATTTTGCTGCAAAACCTCACAAAGAAAGAGGAGGGACATTTCCCTTGGTTTGAAATTTTAAGCCACTTTTAGTCCAAGCTCACAGGGCATCTCTATGATTTTCTTCAAGGAGGCCTACGAGCAAAAAAAGGAGGGCTCTCTGTCTCTCATTGAATATCCCCATTTCCAGCCTCAGTCAGACCCCTCAGAAAACACTCTCTCCAGCTTTCATCAGCTTAAACCCGGCACCGACATGTGGTGTGCGAAAGGATCTAGGGTGTTATTCAGTGCCTCTGGCATATCAAGTTAAGATGAAAAACATAAGTTTGCTACTTAAAGGGGAACTGTCAGTCCAAGGTCATCATTCCCCAGCAGGCCCTAGTACCAGCCACACCACAAATAAGGTTCTGGGTGTGGGACAAGGGTCTGGTTAGTGTCTCCATTCGGGAGAAGCAGAGAGAACAGCATTTCCTCCAAATACCAGATCAATCATTTCGGGGCAATTCGTCTTCAACTAAAATGATCTCAAGTTCACGACTAATAAGACCACAGCTGCCTTTTTATGGTTGAGCTACCCACACACAACTCGGCACTGTATTCTAGGTCAGGTCGCCACTGCGTAATAGGCCTCAAACTTGGCAGCTGCGTGTTCTTCTGTCTTTTCCTTGCCCAACCCACACTGAATTACACGCTGACCAAAGCCCCCCTGGAGTCACATGGAATGAGGATTTGGCTCCAAACATCTGAGTCTGCAGCCCCAAACACTGGCCTTTCTGGGCCAACAGTTTTTCCACCTCACGTCCTGAGTGCTGCCATGTTCTTTCCAGGGCCCCACGTACAGCTCACTAGGCTGCACTTTCCTGCCGATGGTCCAGGTTGTGCAAAAGTACACAGGACAATCACAAGAGGCCCCCACGCTATAAAGGGACCCCAAATGAAATAGTAAAATAGGAGCCAGTTGTTTACAGAATGAACTTGAACTGCAAGGGGCACAGAGGGAAGCAGATCTTAGAGGGAGAGAAGGAAAAGAGTAAATAAAATGTCTCTGTTTCCCTTTTTTTCAAACTCAATTTCACCAGATCGTTAATTAGCCTTGGAAGGATGTGAAGTTCAGTGAGGAGGAAGTCAATGTTAGCATGTTGGATGTCCTGGCATATGTCATGTGCAGTCTCTGGGACACCCAATGGCACAGGCTGACATGTTGCTCCAAGCACATGCTCTACATTACCATTATATTTGCGTAATTGATCCATTCCTGGCACGTAAAACCCTGACCTCTGGGTACCGAGGGATTAAATATCAGTCACTGGGTTCAAACTGTTGTCCTTATGTAGCATGTTAACTTTTGTTATTTGGCTCTCTTTGCTCTTGGATTTTTAGTTTGCACTAACAATGAATGTAACAATCAAGTCAACTGTTGGGGATTGGTCTAAGGAGCAGGAGATTGGGGTTCGCCGCTCTCCTTGCTGCCTCCCATTTTTCTCATATTTCTACATTGCACCTATGGTGCTGCACCCTGGGACTCCGGCAGAGTTGAGCACAGTGCCTTGTACAAAAAGAGGCCGAGTGTAGGACACTGAGACGCTCATACCATTCTTCTTGGGTTCCATCTTTATCGTGAATCTACCCTGCATGTTGCCCTAGATTTCTTTTGCTTAAAAATCTATAGTGATGTACGGGTGGCTCATCTTCCTTCAGGATGTCTACGCTCAAACCTTTGACCAAAATAAGAAACAAGAAAACATAGAGGACAGAGCTCCGTGACATTTTGCTACAGCCATTCTTCTAATATCCACCTCAACTTGCAGACCCAGCCTTTATACATTTTTTTATTTATAAGAATCTCAATCAGATTTAATTCAATGTGAATTTACTGATATCCAGAAACTGGAGTTAAAGAGGAAGACATTGTTTGAACCTTCAAAGAACTCGTCAGGTGGAGAGAATGTGTGAGTATCAGACCGAGGCAGGGACCGGGGATGGAGGAACTGAGAGGAGGAGGTAGGGGACGTGGTTAGGTGAGTAGGTAAAGAGCCACAGTTCAAAGCATACAAAACCTTCACCACAGAAGTACCTCAGGGTTCAAAAGAAGGGAAGATTGCACTTGATCGTGAAAGTTCAGAGTGGCTTCATGAAAAAGCATATTCCTTGCTTCCCACATCACTTCTGATCACCATTCCCAGGTCTGTGCTTCACAACCTGACTTTTGGAGTTCTGACCATTAGGTTCGTCCTACCTTCCCCTTTCCTGACCACAGCCACCCACCAACTCTTGGCCATTTTTCCACCTTCAGCACCCAGTGGATCTTCTTCATCTTTCACCAGCTATCATCCTCAAAATCTCACAATCATGCTAACATCCCCATAGGCTGGCTCCACCCACCATTCGTTTTCAACTCCAAACTCAGCTACCCACTTAAAGAGTCGCCTTAGCCTTCATCACCACTTGAAATTGTTCCCCTGCAATAATGCAAACTTAGAAATTTCTGTGTGATGTCCCTGACCCCTCTTCCACTTCTCTTGTCATCTTACAGTTAACAAACTTGTGTTCTTTGTCTACATTGTGATCTTCATTCCATTCCTTGATCTTTCACAACCATCTGCTACATCTCCACCCCACTTTTGGCTTCAGTTATTTTCTTCCTTAGCCTGGAGTTTCTGGCTAGTATAGTATATAATGCACTTGCTTCCCAGGTAGACTCCCTTGACATGCTGCCATGATATCTCTGCGTTGCTTTCCTGAGAGCTTCACAGCTAGCTTCCCAGGAGATTCACATGCCGACTCATTCCATACTTGGAAACTTTTCCATTCGCTAAATCAAGTATCAGCTTTTTGTTTTCAATTTCCATTCATTAAAATAAAAATGTATTTCCTCGGTCACATCGGCCGCATTTCAAATGCTCAATAGCCCCCTGTGGCTAGTGGTTGCCACATTGGATAGTGCAGAACGAATGATGTGACATTCTCTCCAGCCTCAAGTCTCTCAATATCTTGCTTGAGTCTTGCTCTTCCTTCACTAGGTTGTCTAAGGAAGACACATCTTCCTCAACCACCCTATCCCCATTGTTTCTCTAAATCCTCCCTACCAACCTCAGTATCTTGTTTAATTTATTAGTCCCCCTACCCTCCAATCTCATTCCCATCAGTGGTGTCTCCTTGTCCTGATTCCTTCCCCCCCTTTTTTTTTGTACCAGTGGTTCCACAGACCAGAAGCATCAGCGTCACCTGAAAACTTACTGGAAATGTACTTCTCAGCCTCATCCCACACCCTCTGAATCAGAAGTCCGAGGGGTGGGCCACCTCCTCGGTGTTTTCACAAACCCTCCAGGTGATCCTGATGCAAACTTCAGTTGGAGAACCATTGGTTTACAGCAAAGTGCACTTGAAAGACACACAAACTCTAATCAAAGTGGTTACCCCTGTATAGTGTGGGGCAGGGGACAAGGTGGATGGATAGAAGGCTAGAAGCAGACTTTTTACATTGTTGTGGTTTTGTAATCATTTAAATTAAATGTTCAACTCAAGCTTTTTAAAAAGAGGATATTTGATGGGCTTTTTCCCACTCCCATTTTGTTTCATTGGGTCTTGGGTGGGGTTTGGACCTTAGTAAATTTTAAAAGCTCTCCGGGTGATCCTATAAAGTACAAAATTAAGTATGTTTTCACAGAATTATGCAACCATCACTTCCATTAATTTTTATATCTCTTTCATCAATCACTTCCCCCTATTTCCACTGCCTCCAACCTTGCCCCAGACTTATATTATTTTTTTAGATGGATATTTTATTACTGGCAATCTAAAGAACAATATCATTAACCACAATATATTTAAGTGAAATATATTTTTCAGGCATTCATATTAATTTTGGCAATAGTAAAATATCTCTCTGGGTCATAATTACTTCCCTAGGCCTACAACTATTTATTTTTTTCAAAATACACAGAGTATGCAAAGTTTACACAAGCCCTCCGGGGCTTTTCTGAAAACAATAGTCAAAGCTGCTTTTGACCTGGAGGTGAACTGGATCCTCAAGGTAAAGAGAAAAGGATCTCTTCTTACTCCCAGCGACTAGAAAAGATCCACATTTACTCAAGGGAAAGGCGACCGGAGCTAGTCAGGGGATACTGAAGGAAGGTCTCCACCCAAACCAAACCAAAAAGGGGAAAAAATGGGGCCCAGAAGCTTTTTTTGACTCAGACTCTGCTGAGTATCCTAGGAAAAGGCAGGGAAAGCCACTAGGACAAACAAAAGACCGGAATATTTAGCTCAGCCTTGAAGGGAACTTTCCATACAGTGCCTCCCTTGATCTCCTAGGGCCAGAGGATGATAAAATGGTTTGTGGGCTCTGGCTGGTGCCACAGGGATGAGAGGCTGTGCATGACCCCCGCCCCCCCAACAGTCTCTGAGGATGGCTTTGTTCTTCCCAGCCCTGGGGGCTTGTGTTCCTTGGGAGGCTAGGACAGTTTTTGTTATCGACTAGACATATCAGTTTCAATGACCATCCTCCTCCTAAACACACACGTGATTTCTCATGATTTCCTCCCTTGCTCTGAAAAATGTTTTAAAGGGAAAGGGAAAAAACAACAACATATATGTGGGTAAGAGAAGAAAAAGACCATATCCACAGGGAAGTTAAATGATGACCCGTAGAACCATCTTTAAACCGGTTGCGTGGCGTTTGCTTCCAAAATCACGTGCGCCCGAAGAAACAGAATTCTTCAGTGTCCACACTGAGAAAGTTCACACAGGTTGTCACATAAAGGATCTGGAGATGAAATGTATCGTGGATATCTTGGTGGGGAGGGAAATACCACATGCAATGAAATGAAATGAGTAAGGAGGGTGGTGAAGGGCCAAGGGAGAAAAAAAAAAATCCCTAGCTAATAACATGTTCTTTCCTTCCTTCCTAACACAATGACCCACGTGACTTAATGAAGCCAGTGAGTTCTGAAACTGATGTAAAAGTTCCAAAAAAAATACTCCTCGGCAGAGGCCCCTGGGTAAATGGTGTCATTTCTAATTTCGCCCGTTCCCGTGATTTAGAGCAGACCCAGGATCTGAAATTCACACCAGCTCTTTGTGCACCGGGTCCGGGGCAGCCAGGGCCCAGGCCGGGGGAGCAGGAACGCAGACTTCCTCTGTGATTTCACCACCGCAGCCCTGCTTTGTCTCACGTTTAAAATAATTTGCCAGGTAAAAATAAACTTCTCAGAATCACAGAGTGAAAAATGTACTTAACAATTCAATCCCCGTAAGTTTGGGATTGACAGAGAAAGTGCAGCCGAGGCTAATTAAATTACCCAACATGTATTTGAATGGTGGTTTCACAGGTGAGTTTATTAATTTGCATCGTTATCATTGTTGTTATTACCGCAGCTCTGTAAATTGTGCTTTTCATGAGATAGCAGAATGTGCAGGCTGTTTGTTCTCAGTTATACCCTGCTTAACTGGCTCCTGAGTCCCGTTCTTAGAAAGCAAACCTCATTTGTCCTGAGTCCCATATCCCAGATGGCATGTTTTGAGTTATTTTTGTTTATTACTCTTTGGAAATCATTAAAATCAACAAAGAATTTTTTTATTTCCTTCTGCTTTTGCCAATAATTCTCACAATAGAAATAAGTATGGTTCGTGATGTCAGCTCCTTCCAGGGTAGTTTGCCTGCACGTAACAGATTTGCAAAATTCAGACTCCCAGGTTTAAATCCAGTGGGATCACAACAGTTCTTTATCTCTCAGGGACAATTTCTGGTATAGAGAGAGGAGTTTTATGCAGTCAGACTGACCTCATGTTATTAAAAATCAATTGCCAATTGTATATATGCTCTTTGCCCAAGAATTTTGCATAAACTTGAGAATAAGCAAAAACCGAGATGAGCAAAATTTAGCTGTAAAATATATTATGTAAGCATGCCAAGTCTTCTTGAGTCAAGAAGAGTCTTCCAAATTTGTACTAAACACTTCCTAACTCGAAACAATTTTGACTCCTAAGCCTTACTACTCAAAGTGTGGTCCCTGACCAGCAGCATTGCATCACCTGTAGCTTGTTAGAAATGCAGAATAGCAAACTCATCCCAGACCTACTTAATCAGAATCTGTACTTCGTCAACATCCCCAGCTGATTGTCTGCACATTAGACATTGAGGAGTGTGGCTGGAGTGTGGAGGAGGAGAAAGAGATGCCTTCTTATGTCACTCCACCAGCAGCAGCCTGCCACCAGGATATATGCATCAAACCCTGAAAACATTTTGACACATTTAGAAATTATGTTCCAATATACATTCCCATGCTGAAGAAAGTTAATGCAATTTAATATCTATCTTAAACTAAACAACAGAAATAAAATATCTATTGCCAAGATGGTCTATTCTGTAACTCATGCTGGTTGGGAGGAAACAATGAAGTGTGCTGGTCATTAGATAACGGATCTCATCTCCTATGATATAATCATCTTTGTACTCCACGCCCCAGAGACGGCTGACATTATGTAATGAAAAAGTCATCAGAATAGAGGGGACTTCCAATATCCCTTCCCCAAAAACAACTTTTCTAGAAAAATAAGAAAGGATAAAATATTTCATAAGGTAAATGTTTTTAATTAAAAATATTAGTTTGTAAAGTAAACAAATGCCGATTTCAAATCCACTTTCTTCCCTACCATAAAGGCCTCCTTGATTTTCAGAGCATGTAAAGCAGCCTATTTTAGGGGCTCCTTTACTGGTAGCACCATTGTAAAATCATCTGGTCGATCACAGTTATAAAGTACGTTTGCATATTATAATGACAATTCTCTTTTTATTTTCACTTCAGATTAAGAAAAATCAATATTCTTTCCCTCACTCATCAGAATATTCATGACAAATAATTTGACATTTTAATAATCATAAGTATGCTAAAATTCTTTGCAGTAGGAAAGAACTTATATTACGTTAGTTCGTGGCAAAAAGGAAAAGAAAAAATATTGTAGTTCTCACTTAGAATTATTTTAAGCACAAAAAAGTAACATTTCTAGAAAGGACCATCACTTTATAGAAATAGTTTTCTGGGTGTTTTACACTAACTTCAACCACCTTGGGGAGATACAAATCAAGTGTTTTTCATGTATAGTAACTGTGATTCTCTTCTAAAAACAAAGACACCCTTGGGGTTTAAAATGTTCCTTGGTAATATGTACAGGAAGAGCTTTCACGGTGGGACTAATGCAGTCTGTATTACTGTGAAGAGCTCTGGGGATCCCCAGTTCCTAGCATAAAAACTGTTGTTCTGCTCCCTCTTCTGCAGGAGACAGTACTAAAACAAAACTCTCAACTACTATTCATGGAGATCTATGGGCATCGAAATATGCCTCGTATCAGAGTTGGTTCTAGGGTGGCTGCTCTCCGTGGCTCCAGCTGATGTTGGCAAATGCAGCACGGTGATGGGGAAGACTGAAGTCTCGGTGGGGTTGGCCTCTAGTGCTGCGGAAGGCAGGGCTGCAAGGAAAGGGCCCCCCTAGCTGGTCTGGCCTGAGAGAAACAGCCTGGATAGGAGGGGAGGGGAAGGAAGGGTAGGGCTGCAGTGGGTGGATGGTGGTAGAAGGCAGGCAGCAGGGAGGGGATCGGCAAGACTTTAAGAGACTATGGGGAAAGAGTTGCTGCTCTGGTCGGGGTTAGGGTAGGCTACAGTATAAAACAGTGCCCAGGCAGCAGCAGAGCTTATCCACTTCCATGTAGGTAAGGTAACATGGAGGTCTTATCTAGGAAACTTGGGAACCGGAACCAGGTCCAGGACTGCTGGATGAAGTTAAAATCAGTGCCATCAGCGAAAGATACAATCATCAAAACGGAAAGGCTACCCACTGTATGGAAGAGCATGATTGCCAATGATATATCAGATAAGGGTTTAATTTCCAATATATATAGAGTGCTCATACAACTCAAAAAAAGGAAGACAAAAAACCCAATTAAAAAATGGGCAGAGGAACTAAATAGACACCTCTCCAAACAGAACATACAAATGGCTAAGAGACATATGAAGAAATGCTCAACATCACTAATCATCAGAGAGATGCAAATTAAAACAACAATGGGGTATCACCTCACACCTGTCAGAGTGGCCACCATCAACAAATCATCAAACAACAAGTGTTGGTGAGGGTGTGGAGAAAAGGGGACTCTAGTACACTGCTGGTGGGAATGCAGACTGGTGCAACTACTATGGAAAACAATATGATGTTACCTCAAAAAATGAAAAATTGAACTTCCATTTGACCCAGTGATCCCACTCCTAGGAATATACCCTAAGAAGCCTGAAACACCTATCAGAAAGAATATATGTACCCCCATGTTTGTAGCAGCACTATTTACAATAGCTAAGATCTGGAAACAGCCCAAGTGTCCACCAGTAGACGAATGGATAAAAAAGCAGTGGTACATATACACAATGGAGTACTATGCAGCTATAAGAAAGATCTCTTATCCTTTGAGACGACATGGAGGGACCTGGAAAGTATCATCCTAAGTGAAACAAGCCAAACAGAGAAAGACAAGTTTCATATGATCTCACTTATTTGTGGAATATAATGAACATAACAGTCTGAGGAATGAGGTAGTTCCAGAGACATGGAAGTGGGGTACAGACTGACAATCCCCAGAAGAGGGGGTGGTGGGGGAGAGATAAACCACAGAACTATATGCATGTATACATGAACGATGGACATGGACAACAAAGCTGGGGACAGAGCAGGGAGGGAGAGGGAGGGAGGAATCAGTGGGGGGAAAAGGAGAAAAATCTGTAACAAAAATAAATAAATTAATTAATTTTTAAAAACCATAAAATAAAAACTTTCACCACAGGGGGGGAAAAATCAGTGCCATGATTGCATGGGGATGATTCTGAGAAGTCTGTTCAAGAACATGGTAGGTAGACAGGAGCATGCTCTTAGTTGGGGCCTGGTGAGAACAAAGAGAACTAACAAATCCCAGCAGGTAACTTGGGAGTATCAGAGTCCTAATGAGTGCAAAAAAAAAAATACAGTGATCCCTTATTCCCAGTGACTCACTTTCTCCAGTGGCCAAAGACCAGAAAAAGTTCAGTGAAGCATTCCTAAGCAGATGTCATCCTTTGAATTCCACCCAACCTCCTGATGGAGCTGGAAAAATATTGGTCTATTATAGAGCCTGTAGGACACCTAGGAGTAGACTCAAAGAAGCTGAGATGGGACAGTTAGTGGGCAAGAGCAGATGGGAAAAGGTGATGCTATGTAAAATTTAAGAACAATCTATGTGGGGTGGAATGATGTAAAAAGTTTCCAAGTTCTGCTAAGTTGAGCTGAGTCTTCAAGAATACAAGAATCATGGGCTGAAGGAAAAAGGAACATTTATTTAACACACAGATTGTTCTTAGGCACCCTCTAGATGCCCACAATAAGCAAAACGGTTGCTACAATCTAGATCTATAAGGTGCATCATAAAACTTACCTTATCAGGGTAGAGAAAAAGCCTACCTTATAGAGATTTTATTATCTAGGAGCTGAAAGACACATTGGAGATATTATTGTGGGTTAAGTAGTCAAAAGGCATAAAAAGATGGGCCTAATAATACAACATGAAAGCACTTTAAAATTATGAATATGGAATACATATATGAAAATTTATCCTCAGGAAAAATATGTGAAGTTTCTTTGTGTGAGACCCAGTCTAATGGCTTCGCTTGAAAATGCACAATAATTGTTCATATGTCTATCAATCTTTGAAAGAAAACTTCCTGAGAGTTGAAATAAGAATACATGACAAGGATCAGAACATGAAGATGCTCAGTGTTAAAGAAAGTTTAACATTTACCCTATTATTACTGATAGTTAATATGGTAAGAATCCAGACATTTCAGCATTTCTAGAAAATATTATGAATGGTAATCCTATACACCTTTGATGTCTATTAGAATCAAGGTACTAGTTAATTCCCAATATTTTTATCACCTTGGATTTTTATAAGTGTTTTTATAGAACTAATTGAAATGCCATCATCTCCTCTGTGAAGATTTCCTTGATTCTTTTGGGAAGCTAATCTCCCCCTTCTCGGGAACTCATGGTCTACTGCTTAGCTCTCTGTTGTAGTATTGTAAGTCATTTACCCACTTGTCTGCCTTGCCCTTTAGGTTTTGAGCTCCTTGATACAGGGACTATGTTAATATATCCTTAAAGCCTGGCAGTATGTGGCATACCCTATGTAATCAATAAATATTTGTTAAAGAAATGAATAAAAAAGCAACTTGAGAATGCGAGATGTGTGTGCTGAGTCCAACTGCATAGACTCAATGCCTGAACCAAATATAAAATTTCAAATACTATTAGAAGATTGGAGAAGCTATTTTCTTGGCTAACTCCCCCTCCTTCAAGTGCTGGCGTCATCATCTTGCTTCCTTGAGCACTCCCGCTAAAATTGAACACCCTTACCCTTGTCCCCACTCCCATTCCTCTTACCCTGTTCTGCTTTTACCCTGTTCATTGCTTGTCTTCTTCAATAGAATATGAACACTATGAGGGCAAGAGGCAAGAGGGTTTTTTTTGTGTGTGCTTTTTCCCCCATGTTTTGTTCACTTCTATGTCCTAAATGTCTAAAACAGGAGCAGACACATAGTAGATGGCTCAATGGGTATTTGTTGAGTGGATGTAATGAATAAGGACCTGGTCAAAAGCATTTGTGCTTATTTTGTTGACTGGGGAAAGTAGACTCAAAGTTGTAGATAAGTTTATAGATTTGAACTTTAATGGCTTATAAAAAAAAGAGACCTTTCCATCTTCGGGATAGGCACCAAGTGTCAGAATATAAGACACGTCCCATTAGACATTACAAGTCTAAGCCAGTGTATTTTGAAATAGATGTTTTATAGGACAGAGCCAGTATAAAACATTTTTTAAAAAGAGTTATTTCGGATGAACTATTTTTAGGCTGATACCCTAGGGTGTCATATTTTCTCTTGTTAGCATGTTTTTCTAAGGGTGTTTAGTTGAAGGCTTTTACATAAATACAACATAATTATGATTTAGTACTTGATGTTTTACAGCATTATTGAGGTTAAATCCACTGAGACAAAGAGATATGACCCACATTTATAGTCCATGCTGTTGTGAAATTTTGGTAAAGAAGTACACTGTGTCAAAAAATCATTTCCCATGTCCTACAGATACACACTCCCTTCTCTTATCTCTTCATCATTGTATATTTGAATTCCCTGTCACAGACCAGGTGGCAGCCACTGAGAATGCCAAGAGACATGAGCCATGGTTTCTACTCCGTCCTGTTGGGGAGATGGAACATGCCCATCAGTAGCCCAGGAGAGTCGGGTTGAGGTTCTTAGGGGTAGTAATTTCAGAGGAGAAGGTGAGAATGAGAGTTGGTGGAGGTTAAGTTGGAGGAGTTGGAATTTGACCTAACTTTTGAGAGGTTTTGGCAAAATGAAGACGAAAGAGTTTTTCTTTTAGGCCAGCAACATCTTCTAACTGGTCTTCTGGTTTATTAAGGAGAAAATCCTCTGCCTCTTAATACTTCTTGATTTTTTTTTCTTTCTGCAAAATAGCTGTATGTTCTGCCCTTCAATATGCTGACTCCCGAATTTATTTGACCTGAATGAAGATGCAAATGTTTACTTTGAGAATGGGGAGCTGCTCCCTGCTTTTCTTTTGTGTTCCCTCCAATGAAATATTCCTTAACCTTCTTTACTGGGGGGCATTTAAAAATGGTGCATGTTCATTGTTGCCAACATTCCCAACTGGTCAATTGTAAGTGCATCATCCTGCTGTATCCCTTGCACCTGCGTGAGGCTGTCTTCTCTAACGTGCTTAGCCAGAGTGTGGTGGGTGCTTCTGCTTTACAAGTTAACCGACAGGATTTGTTTATAAACCCACTGACGAGCTACATGAAGCAAACTGCATTATCGTGCTTGCTAATTACATTTCATTTAGGCTGAAAGCTTATTACAGATACAGCCTGAAAACCTGACTTTTTAATTTTGTTTGCATCCACTTCTGCTTTTACTTCAGCCCCCAGAAGATGTTCCTCCCCTCCCCCATAAAAGTAAGAAGGAGGATTGAAGTGGCTGACTGCAGGAGGCTGTGGAATTGGTTAATATCCCCTCAACTGCATTTATTAATAAGAAAAGGCCTGTACTCTTGGTGTAGCTAGGTATCACTTTCTTACTAGTGTAATGGACTCCTCAGACATCCAGAATGCATGGATGTCTTTCATTGGCCTTTAAATCACTACTTCCTGAGCAGAGGTTACATTTCTTATAGATGCAGCTACATTACTGTGAGGGCAAAACAAGCAGATACCCAAAACCACAGATATCTGAACAGGCCATATTTTTCATAAACACGGTCATGTCAACTCAGATGCATCCTCCTCCTTTTTCATGGAAGTGAAGTTGTGCCCAGCATTTCCTTATCTGCTGGTTTTGTGTGTGTTCAGGAATGGCAGGACCTGTGCTGGCCTCGGCTCCATCACTCGTTGATCTTGCCCACGTTTTCCCTGAAAAGTGGTCTTCTCCCCACACCATCTCCATCTCCAACAAGAGCTAAAAATTATCATTACCTGCTACTACCTTCTAGAATAGTCTCCTGCAAAATCACCATACTATAAAGTGACCCGCATCTCTAGATTGTTTAAATTACTATACTCATTTACTCTCCGACAAAGGCCTCTTTATTTTCAGCCTGTATCTCCCTACACGGCAATTTTCAAAGTCCAAGGGGTCCGCATCAAGAGGTCTATGACGTCAAGACTATTTTCATAAAAATAATAATAATAATGCCTTTGTATTGTGCTGATGATGCGAAAGCAGTGGTGGTAAGGTGGCCGTGCCTTACTCTGAATAGAGGTACTGACACTAAAATGCTAAGAGTTGTATTTTTATCACCGTGCACTCGTAGGAGGAAGGAAAAAAAGCGAGTGTCACTTGAGAATGTCTTTGACGAAAGAGTAAAAATTATTTTATGAGAACTCAACCCTTGAATATACTTCTTTTCAGTGTGACAAAATGGGGAATATCTATAAAGCGCTGTTGCTGCAGGTTGAAGTACAGTGTGTGTCTGCAGATGGAGTCGAGAGCTGGAGTAGCTGGTTTTGTTTGCTTTTCATAGAATGCCATTTCTGCTTGAAAGAATGACTGACAAACCGTGGTTGTTCCGACTTGGGTATTTGGCAGACATTTTGTCAAAAATGAACAAAGTGAGCTTGTCACTTTAAGGAAGGCAACTGATAGTATTTGTTGCCGACAATAAAATGTGAGCTATCAAGCAAAAATTAGAATTTTGGAAAATGTGTATCTGCCACTGTGAGCCTGACAGCTTCCCAAAGCTTAGGCTAGTTACAGGCTCTTCTGATAAGACTGGTGTGATATTAATGAACGCGATTTTGTTGATACTGTTTTATGAAATGTGTCAACATTTAGAAAATCTGCATAGCTCAGTAAAACAACATTTTCCAAATGACCAATACAAAATCAGGCACGGGTAAAAGATCCATCCAAAGTGCAAAATAGAAAAACAAATTTTAATTGATTCGATATAAGAGCAAGGATATTTCATTGATAAGGCTTCAAATTCCACTCTGTATCCTTTAAGTAATGGACACTTGTTGAGTTTTGGAGTAGTATCAAAGAATAATCACAATTATCCAAAAAGGCTATTAAAATACTCCTCCCTTTTCCAAACACATATCCAGATGAGGCTGGATTTTCTTTATATACTTCACAATATCCTACAACAGATTGAATGTGGAAACAGAGATGAGAATCTAGTTATCTTTTAGTAAGATATTGAAGAGATGTGCAAAAATTGAAAACATCACTCTTCTTACTAAATATTTTTGGTCTTGAAAATAGAGTTACTTGGCATAAAATATGTTTCTTACATTAACATGTTGTGGGTTTATTATTGTTATTGAACAATACATTAGTAAGAAATTATTTTTTTAAAATTATTATTAATATGGTAGATACTAATAGTTATAACTCATATAAATACAACTTCTTTGGGTTCATCAATAAGTTTTAAGAGTGCAAGGGCATTGTAAGACCAAAAATTATAGGGCTTTTGCTTTATGTCACTCCATGGTTTGTTAGAAAATAATGATGGCTATTGTGTAACTTATTTCAAGGTAGCCATTTGCCTATAAATGTTTCGTATTGCATGTATGGCAAAAAATTAGACTTAATTTTGAAAATTTTATTATGTACTTAATAAATGATCTATATAAAGCTGAATTTGTGAAATCTGTTGTAAACCCAGGAACATCTGTCCTAGACCACTACATTTTTCAGTATATTAAAAATAATCATTCTTACAAACCAAAATCATTCATTTAAGAAAGGCAGACATGGCTAAATTCAGGTCTTGCTTCTTTCCTATGGGCATTTAATGCTGTAAATTGTCCCCTTAGCACTGTATTTACTGCCTCCCACATAATTTTGTCATATTTTTATTTTCATTTAATTCAAAATATTTAAAATATTTCTCTTTTGAGACTTCTTTAACTTATGTATCATTTAGAAGTGTGTTCTTTAATTTCTAAATATTTTGGGAATATTTTCCAGCTATCTGTCTGTTATTGATTTTTAGTTTAATTCTATTATAATCTGAGAACATACTTTTTATGATTTCTATACTTTTAAGTTTTTTATGTCTCCAAAATCTTTTAGTGACAGTCCCATGTAAACTTAAGAAGAATGTATATCATAATCAATGGTGAAAAGCTGAAAGCTTCTCCCTTAAGATCAGAAACAAGACATGGATGCCCACTCTCATCACTTATTTGACATAGTATTGGAAGTCCTAGCCACAGCAATCAGACAAGAAAAATAAAAGGCATATAAATTGGAAAGGAAGATGTAAAACTGTCACTATTTGAAGACAACATAATACTATGTAGAAAAAAACACTAAAGGCTCCAAAAACAAAACAAAACAAAAAAACATTAGAATTAATAAATAAATTCAGCAAATTTGCGGGTAAAAATTAATATACAGGAATCAGAGGCATTTCTGTATACTAACAATGAACTATCAGAAAGAGAAATAGAAACAATCCCTTTTATAATTGCATCAAAAATAATAAAATATCTAGGTATCAATTTAATCAAGGAGGCAAAAACATGTACTCTGAAACTATATGACATCAATGAAAGAAATTGAAGATGACACAAATACTGTGCTCATCAATTGGAAAAATTAATATTGTTAAATATTCATATATCCCAAAGCAATCTACAGATTTAATGTAATGCCTATTAAAATATTAATGACATTTTTTTTTCACAGAACTAGAACAAATAATTCTAAAATTGATATGGAACTATAAAAGACACTGAATAGCTAAACGAATCTGAGAAAGAACAAAATTTGAGGTATAATATTCCCTGATTTAAAACTATACCAAAAAGCTATAGTAATCAAAACAGTATGGCACGGGCACAAAAACAGACAAATAGCTCAATAGAATAGAATAGAAAGCTCAGAAACTGACTCACACTTATATATAACCAATTAATCTATGACAAAGGAGGTAGAGATACACAATGAAGAAAGGATAGTCTCTTTCATAAATGGTGTCAGAAAAACTGGACAGATACATTAAAAAAAAAAGATAAAAGATAAAAGAAACTGGACCACCTTCTTATACCCTATATAAAAATAAACTAAATATGGATTAAAGATTTAATTGTAAGATCTGAAATCATAAAATTCCTGTACATAAAATATATAGTACAGTAAACTCTGACATCATTCTTAACAATGTTTTTTGTTTGTTTGTTTTTATATGTGACCTCAAGCAAGGGCAACAAAAGCAAAAATAAACAAATGGGACTACATCAAGCTAAAAAAACATTTGTACAATGAAAGAAACCACCAACAAAATAAAAAGACAACCCATTGAATGGGAAAAGATATTTGCAACTACTGTATCTAATAATAGGTTCATATCCAGCATATATAAAGTGCTGATACAACTCAACATAAAAACAAAAACCTCACAAACAATTGAAATAAAAGATGGGCAGAGAACCTGAACAGACATTTCTCCAAAGAAGACTTATGAATGGCCAACAGACACATGAAAAGATGCTCAACATCACTAATCATCAGGGAAATGCAAATCAAAACCACAAAGAAATATAACCTCACACTGGTAAGAGTGGCTATTATGAAAAAGACAAGAAATAGCAAGTGCTGGAGAGAGTGTGGAAAAAAGGGAACCCTTGTGCACTGTTGGTGGGATTGTAAGTTGGTGCAGCAACAATGGGAAACAGTTTGGAGATTTCTTTAAAAATTAAAAATAGAACTACCATATGACCCAGCAATTCCACCTCTGAGCATTTATCTGAAGAAAAATAAAAACACTAATTTGAAAAGATATGTGCACCCTATGGCTATTGCAGTATTACTTACAAAAGTCAAAATATAGAAGCAATCTAAATGAATAAAGAAAATTATATATATAATTAGATATAGATACAGATATAGATACAGATATAGATATAGACTTTGGGCTTCCCTAAATACTTCCATATATATATAGGCAAAAGTAGGTTTATAGTTGTTCATATAGAAAATAATATAATCATTAATAAATAATACAAGAACAAACTTTGTGCTTAGTGTACTCACATCTATAAACTTACTTTGCCCCATCCTGTATATATATAAAATTTTGTTATCTTTTACATCAATTATAAATAAAAAATAAAATTTTTTATGTTTTTCTTTCTTTATTCCTTCTCTTGACACTCCTCCTTTCTATAGTTTTTGCCTCAGGTATTTTGAAGCTATTTTGTTAAAGAGCACACAAGTTTCTAATCTATATCATTTTCCTTCTTCCTGAAGTACTTCTTTAACATTTCTTACAGGGTGGATCTACTGGTGATTAATTTCTTCAGTTTTTGTTGATCTGAGAAGTCTTTATTTCTCCTTAACTTTTGAGAATAATTTTGCTAGATATAGAATTCTAGGTTGGTGGAGCTTTTCTTTCAGCAGTTTAAATATTTAACTGTACTCTCTTCTTGCTTGTAAGTTTTCTGATAAATATGCTGTTATTTGTATCCTTTTTCTTTTTCTTTTGTAGGTAAGGTGTTTCCTTCCATATCTTTTGGCTTATTTCAAAGTTTTCATTTGTTTTTGATTTGCTGTAGTTTGAATATGATATACCTAGGTGTGGTGTTTGGGGGTGGAGTGGTGGGGATTGTTTTATATTTATTCTATTTGGTGTTCTCTGAGCTTCCTGGATCTTCAGTTTGGTGTCTCTCATTAATTTTGGAAAGTACTCAGCCACTATTGATTCAAATACTTCTTCTGCTCTGTCCTCAATTTCTTCTCCTAGTATTCCAATTATGCAGATGTTATATCTTTTAAATTGTCCTCATGGCTCTTTTAGGTTCTGTTCTGTTTTATTTTGTTTTCTTTGTTGTTTCTCTTTACACTTTAGTTTGAAAAGTTCCTATTAGCCTACCTTTAAGGTCACTGATTCTTTTCTTGGTCATGTTTAGCCCGCCATAAACATTTTAAATTTCTACTATAGCATTCTTAATTTTTAGCATTTCTTTTTTATTCTTTCTTAGACTTTCCCATCTCCCTGCTTATATTACCCAAATATTCTTGTACATTATCTATTTTTTCCATTAGAGCACTTAGTATATTAATCAGTTCGTTTAATAATTCCATAGGCTGTGTCATCTCTGAATCTAATTCTAACACCTGCTTTGTCTCTTCAGATTGTATTTTACTCCTTACCTTTTAGGATACCTTGTGATTTTTTGCTGAAAGCCAGGCATTCTGTACTAAGTAATAGAAATTGAGACAAATAGGCCTTTAGAGTGAGGATTTACATTAATCTGGCTAAGAGTTGGGCTGTGTTTCATGTTTTCTGTAACTATAGGTACCAGAGGCTTCATCTTCCTCTAGTGTCCTTGATTTGTCTCCCTCCCTGACTTTGGGCTTCTCTAAATACTCTTCCTCAGAGAGCATCTGTGTCTCGCAGCTCCTTCAGCTATAATCCACTATCATCCTGGGGCCCACTTGGTGTAAGTTCTAAAGTATAGGAAAGGGGGAGAGATTCTATAATCTTATGATCAGCTCCCATAAAGTAGGCCTGTGTCCCCGAGCTGTGAACTGCACAAGTGTTTCTGCCAACATGTAGCTCCCCTTTTCCACTCTGGTGCAACAACAGTGCTAGAGGGGATTGGAGTGAGAGAAATGTCCTTTTCGTAGGCGGGATGAACTTGACTAAAGTCTTTCTCCCTAGAAAGTAGGACTTTTCTACGGAGAACATTCTGGTTATGTTTCATAACGATTACTCTTCCTTTTCTCTTGCCAAAACGGAAGGATTTTTCTCAGATTTTCACAGTGAAAACTTGGTGGGGTTCCTGGAAGCAAAACTTATAGAAGTGTGGGCATCCCCTTAAGACTGCTTCATGAGATTGTAAAGACATAAAAATATATGTATCCATTCAACAGGCTGTTTTTCTCTCCTACAATATGCCATAGATATTATATACACCCAGAGGTAACAGATAGGGGAGAAATCCTGTGAAAGCCAAAATGCTACCCGTGATCTTGCAGATGGTGAAATTACAGGCTATTTGCATTTTCTTGTTTACTGTTTCAGCCAATTTTTAAAATGTCTATAAAATATGTATCACTTTTATAATAAATTTTAATTCTTTAAATGCAAAGTATATTATGTTTATTATTTTCAATCCATGTGAATTTGAATATCTTCTTAATTTCCTTTTGCCACTCTTGCCTAAAGGCAGTGGTTTGTGTATCATAGCATGAACTTGGGGAAATAATTTACTCTTAATTTATATTCTGCATTCATCTTGGGTAAGATCATGCCCGAGGAAAGATTTCCTAGACAGAGGAAACAGCATTGAGAAGCCATGAAGACCTAAAACACATGAGGAATTAATGGGGCAGCCTGCCTACCTACACTGCTGATGCATAGAGGACGTGGGTATTGGGGGGGGGGGAGGCCTGGACCAATTGTACACCGTGCTCAGGAGCATGGAAGCTTCCTTTTGGTAACGAGGAGTCACAGAGGAGTTTTAAACCAGAAAGTGACATGGTCAGACTTGCTTTTAGAAAGATTGTTTTGGTGGCACTATAGAAGATAGAGACGGGGACATGGGATAGAAGGATCTCATCGCTCACCTAGGGCAGTGATCAGAACGAGGCAGGAACAGGATGGAGAGGAAACATGTTAGACACTCTGCTGAGCAGGCTGCATGATTAAGTTTACCTTCGGCTCCATCCCCAGCCCTGTGCTAGCCTTTGAATCTTCGGTGTCTGTTTTATAACATACCCTGGGGTCTTCCTCTTGTAGGGCCTTCCTTGGTCCTACTGGAACCTCTGATGGAGGAGAGTCAGGAATTAGATGCACTTCTTTCCAGGACTTCCATTCATGGCATTTGGAGCTTTTTCAAAATGATTCCAAAAGAAATCTGAGTCCAAGATCCCAGAGTTTCAGAGGTGCTGTTCTTTTATTGAAGTGATATTTTTAAAAAATTTCGCCCAATGTTTTCTAATTTTCTTTAAAGAGTAGTAACGGTTCATATTTTTTGTGAGGACACAGAAGGATTAAAGAAGGGAATCACAAGCTACTCAACGCTCCTGATGCTTTGGACTTCATTCGTAGCTCCGATAGCTGAAGTAGAGAAACTCAACAGCTTGCTAAAATATTGCCATATGAAAGGAAAAAATGTTAAGACCTAGAAATTAGTGTGCTGCCAGCATAAAAGACTATTTGTTAGCACTTGACTGGTTACTAAGTTTTATGTTATTCCTAACAAGACACTGATAACATGATTTCTGAAAGATTTTCAATGCTTGGCAAACACATTTACTCCTTGGTGTTTTATACTTCCATGTTAAATATTTCCAGATAATCTAGGTTTCTTGAACATATATCTTAGTTATTTGAGAGCCATGCCTACAACCCTGAACTTTCACTATTTAATACTTAGACGCATTCCAAAGGCTAACCACATTTGGCCTGCGCATTTAAATGCAAACAATAGGATGAATGTTTCTGTTCTCTGTTCCAAATCCTCCAGCTTAACATTTTGACTCTGCAGCAACTAATAAGCTCAAAAGAGATTTGGGATCTAAACTGTCATGCTTACATACTAGTGACTGGTCTAGCTATGAACACGACTGACCGACAAGACACTTCAGCTTAACGGATCCTCTTCCTGCCTCCTTCAGAAACTGCCCTTGAAGAATGAGACCTGAGAATCTAATTAGCTTGCACATTTGTGCCTCATCCTTTGAATGAGCCTGTAGGATGACAGCTGCTCTGCAGACGTCTCTGTTTCTCTGAGGAGAAACAGCTTGCTCTGGCTTCTGGGGCAGGAAGTTGCTCCTTAGCCAAGCCTGTCAATCATGTTGAATCTTGGAGTGACCAAAGAGGCACATTCAGATAAGGAGGACACTACAAATGCCAAGATGTATTGGCCCTACCGCTAAAGGTTGGAAATTCAAAAGTGAATAAGATGGGAAATAAAATGAGTAAGAGAGGGTGAAATGGGTGAATTGTCAAAGGATACAAATTTCCACTTGTAAGAAAAATCAGTCCTGGGGATACAATATACAGCATGGTGACTACAGTTAACAATACTGTATTGTCTGTTTGAAAGTTGCTGAGATTAGATCGTAAAAGTTCTCATCACAAGAAAAAAAAAATGTAACTATGTGTGGTGACGGAGGTTAACTAAACTTCTTGTGGTAATCATTTCACAATATATACATATATCAAATCATTAAGTTGTATGCCTAAAACTAATGCAATATTGTATGTCAATTATATCTCAGTTGGAAAAAAGGAAGATGGGATATGGCAATGCAGGTGGGGGAAATATTTTACAGGTCAGAGGATTTCAGTGCTGGGAGGGTTATATATTCAATTGTAAGCTTCGTAAGGACACAGTACTGTAGTTTACTCATTGTTATCTCTTTTATAGGGCCCAGTGCCTCACTTATTTTTTTTAAAACAGATAAATAAGATGGTTCTTGTTATTATTTGAGGTGAAACAAATGAGTAAACAATTGCATTACAAATTATAAATGCTACCCACAGGTTTCCCATCTAGAACTGAATACATGCTGCTCACAATCTCAAACCCATTGTCACGTGTCTCCTTTTGCCTACACAAGCATCTCTAGAACTTGTGAAGTAATATGACCTTTGAAAAATATTTATATAATTCTCCGCTTTCCCATGAAGAAAATGCTGATCGTTCTTAGTATCCACCTCTTAGGCACCAACAAAAAACAGCAGAGTTCTCTCAAGTGGTTTTGGATTTATGTTTAGGTTTGACTAATTCATGAGCAGGAGAAAGGATTAGTCACTATGTAGTTTTTACAACTGATCAGCAACCCCAAGGCTCCATCACGAAAGCTAGAACACAGACACGAACTTCATGAGGACATTGAACGGATTCTGTCCTGTGATTTGTTTTGGAATGAAATTCTGTTATTAGACCAGGGTGTGAGCTGTTGTTTAAGGATAAATTGTCATGCCCTAACCCAAAGCCCGTTTCCCCAGTGGTCATTACCCTCCACCTTGTTGGTCAGGGGCCAAGGAGTCTGTTATCACTAGGAACCCCCTGACCATGGTCAGCACACATACTTTCTGCTGTACCTGGCACCGATACAGACGTCCAGTATGGAGAGCCTTCAGCTGCTCTACAGCAGAATGCAGCAGAGGCGGCGGAATTGTGAGTTCCGTCTGCAGGAACAGATGAAGTCTTCTCTGAACATCTGGTTTTTATTGAGACAGCAATTACTATATAGCTGAGAGCAAAGCCAGGGAAGACACCCCAACTCACTGAAGCTTGAATACTTAAGCTGAGCCATACATTCATATGCATTTTAGAATTGATGTTTCTTACATCTCTATGTTAATTTTTCTTTGACTGACAGTCCAGAAGACATCTAAGAATCCTGTCAGCAAAACAGATCCCTTAGAGCCAGTCTTTTATGTAGGAATAGGGGTTTATAACCTTTGGTTCTGCTTTCGTTCATCTGCTAAGACTCCTGGGGATGAGTAAGTACTGTGGTCAGTGTAGTCCCATGCCACTCATGGTCCCAAGGAAAAAATGTAGCGTTGTCACATTTGAAAAGTGGCATATGTTTTCCTAGTAATTACATCTTATATGTTTACTATTCAAAACATGCAGGTGTGGGTTTTTGAACAGTGGCCAATGACAATGTGCCTGACTGGCAGCCGTTCCTAAGTGAGTCATGTTTCACTGTCTGTCAGTTTTTATAACTGTTTTCACTACTAATTTAGTTCTGTGATGCAGCATGCAATTAGTTCTATTATGGAAGCAGCTGTCTTCAGTTTTACAAAGACGCTTTCCCCTTTGGCTTGCACAGATCTTGTTGTGGTTCTGCTGATGTGATGATGGAAGTTGTAAAGTGGTACCTAGATGAGCCACAGCGGGCCCGGATCTTCCGCACACACAGGATTCCTGCTCACTCACGGCTACCCTCACGCTCTTCTCCCAGCTCCGTGGAACAGGGGGTCACAGAGGAGCTTGCTCCTTGCAAGACATGCCCTGTGGAGCTTGGTGAGCAGTCCACTTGTACTCCCGACACTCCTGGTGGTTATACAAATTCTGTATGTAAGTGATACATGAGGTCGAAGTTGAGGCGGGAGGTATGGTGGGCAGAACAAGCGGGTTGTATTTGGCTCACTTTCTAACACTGAGCTGTGATTTTAAAGAACCGAGACGAGACCTGAATGCAGCAAATGCCAGCACTTAATATTTACAGCGAGGTGGGATGTGATAGTATACTACGGCTTCAATCCTAAATCCCAACTGACACCGCAATTCTCCAGATAACAAAGAGAGATGCCCATTTTGAGCCCATCTGCCTCAAATAGTGCTAATAAAGTTTTAGCTCAAATTGAGACGATGGCATGTGTCTCCACAAGCACAGTCACTAAGCATCGAGGACACGTTACTTTGCACTGTTCTCTGGCCCCTTAATCCTGTCCAATGTAAAGATTCTGTTATCTCCGTTTAACACATGAAAACCTACCTCAGAATTTAAGTGGCTTACTCAGCATTAGTCAGTAAGTAGGGTTATAAGGATCTACCAGTTCTAAATACCATGCTCCTTATTTATTTTTAAATAATTGTAACAGTTTCTTTTGGATCTTGATGAAAATCTTTGTCATTCCAGCAGACAAGGGCTTCCAGGATTTCCTGCCACGTGGGTCCTGGTCTGGGTGTAAGTTACCTGGGGGGAGGATTTTTAAAATAAATAGATGGAGGGATCAGGAGGAGATTTTTGCCTCTCAATGTTTCTGCCCATTTTTTTTTTTTTTTTTTTTTATCCTCACCCGAGGACATTTTTCCATTTTTTGTTCAGGTAGAGTGGGAGGGAGAGAGAGGAACAGAGAGAGAGAGAAACATCGATGTGAAAGGAACATATCGAGTGGTTGCCACCCGCACAACCGACCAGGACCGGGGACAAACTGCAACCGAGGTACGTGCCCTTAGCGGGAACCGAACCCGGGTCTCTCAGGACCGCAGGCCGACGCTCTAACCGCTGAGCCAAACCGGCCAGGGCTCTGCCCATTTTTACCTTCACATTCACTTTCTGCCTTGTGAAATCCCTTTTTAAAAAAAATCTCTCTTTCTCCCTCTCTCTATTTTTTCACAAAACAACTAGTTCAAGCTCTTCATTTTCTTCTTTAAGCTTACTACTGGTCCTCTGCTCCATGCCTGCACCCATTCCATCGTCCTACTTCTTCACCACTTTCTTTCTCTTTTTCTTGCAACTTTTTTTTTCTTTATTGATTTTTAGAGAGAGAGAGGAAGGAAGAGGGAGAGACAGAAACATCAATGAGAGAGAACATCAGTTGGCCGCCTCCTGCATGCCCCCTACACTGCGGATTGGGCCCACAGCCTGGGCATGTGCCCTGACCGGGAATCAAACCGGCAACCTCTTGGTGCATGAGTTGATGCTCAACCACTGAGCCACACCAGCCAGGAGGCCCACTTTCTTAATTTAAGAAGCCTTTCCACATTCCTAAGCCATTCTGCAACAAACATTTATATATACGTACATATATCTGATTATTTCCTTAGAATAAATTTCTAGAGATAAAACATCTGGGTCAAAAGGTATGCACACTTTAACTTTTGATAGATATTGGCTAATTGCGCCCCCTCCCGAAATTGTACCCAAATTGTAAAGCTACCGAGAATATCTTAGAGTACCTTTTATTTTACATGTTTGACAAACTGTATATTATCCACCAAATTTTTGAAAATTAATGTCTTTTCTAATAAGGTTTAATTTTTTCATATATTTATTGACCATGTAATATCTTTGGTAAAGTACAATAACCATCCAATAGTATATTCTTTTATTTGGCTGTCTTATAGCACTAATAGTATTTGGCATGTCAAGAATATTAATCCCCAGTCTGGCTTTATGTTCCAAATACATTCCTTATTTGTTGCTGTCTTTTAATCTTACCTTTTTAAAATCTTACTTCTAATGTTTTGCCACATGGTCATCTTTAGTTTTTACATCATTAAAACTATTGATTTTCCTTTATGGTTTTTGGTTTTGGTGTCCTGATTAGTTTTCTAATCCTTTCTATTTCAAGTTAAAAAAATGTATTCACTTATATTTTGTCCAAGTACGTATAGATTTTTATTTTGCATAGTTAAATTATTAACCCTGTCTGGCAGGGCTCCTATGTATGATAGGACTCGTACATAATCTATTGAATAACGATCATTTCCATTTTATTTTATTTCATTTTTGTTATTTTGAAATTTATTTTTATTGTTGAAAGTATTACAGATATCCCCCCCCCCCCCATTGACCGCCTGCACCCATCCTCCCCCAGCCTTCACTGCATTATTGGCTGTGTCCATGGGTTATGCACACATGCATATAAGTTCTTTGGTTGGTCTCTTCCCACCCACCTCCCCTTCCCTCCGAGATTCGTCAGTCTGTTCCATTTGATTTTAAATAATACCTTATCAAACATTAATTCTTATATATTTTTGTACTTCTTATTTAGTTGATCTAGTGGTCTATTCCTAAGCCAGTATATGCTATTTTATTTTAGTTATTCACTTTTTAAAAATTGGAACTTTCATAACTATATTACTACATTAATTCTTCAAGATAATTGAAATACATTTTTAAAGTTCCATACAACAAAATATTTATTATTCAAATAAAAAGTTCTGGCCCTGGCAGGGTGGCTCAGTTGGTTGGCACATCGTCCCATGCACGGAAGGGTCACGGGTTCAGTTCTCGGCCAGGACACATGCCTGGGCTGTGGGTTTCATCCCCATTCAGAGCGCATATGGGAGGTAACCAATCAATGTTTCTCTCTCCCATCTGTGTTTTTCTCTTTCTCTCTTCCTTCCTCCCTCTCTAAAGTCAGTAAACATATCCTTGGATGAGGATTGAATAGAAAAAGGAGGAGGAGGAGGAGGAGGAGGAGGAGGAGTGGGGAGGAGAAGAAGAAAGAAAACTGCAGAACTACTCAGGTCAACTCAGTGGAGACAAGGGTGGGGAGCTAACGCCCCACCTACTTGTCCACCCACCGGATCTCTGTTGCAACCGTGGAGAATTGAGAAACCATTTCTCTGAGGATCCCTCTTGTTCCAAAGGACCTCCTGTCCCACCGGCAAAGGTCATGGGCAATCAGAAACACAGCAGGCTCTGTCTTTTTTTCTGTGCTGATGGCCTTAGTCCCCTCACACCACGGCAGAAGCGTCCACACCTTTGGAGGCCTACACCCTTCTGCTGCTCACTGCAGTGGCTTTGGCCACAGGTGCTCATCCATCACACGTTGATCTCCCCACCCTTTTATCTGCTTTTCAGCCGCCCTAAGTAATATCTTTATTGCTTGAACATCTGTTCCACATTTAAGTATTTTCACTTAACAGTAGCTTTGGAACCATTTAAGTAACTAACCATTTCCATACTCAGCTCAAGAGAATATAAAATGTGAACATTAAGGATGTGCTATAGATGGAGAGGTGACAAGTATGTGGAGATTCGCTTTTGCTGGGTAAAAGGAGAAAGCTCTGTGGTGGTCTGAATTTCACAAGTTAGCATTTATGTGTCCTCAGCATCTGAAGTGGAAAAGCGAGGACTCAATCCTTGTAACTATGTCTGGTACATTTGTACTATCATTGCTCACTAAAAGGGACAGGACAGTAACCTCTGTTTACATGTATATAATGAGACATGGAAGGCCTGATTATTGCTAGTTAGTGCACACAAATTTTAATCCTTCCTGGTAAATTCAAATTTAGGTACAAGTCATTTCATTAGTTATGATTCCTATGAGCCATATGTAATTATTTAGTCAAATTAAAGTTTAGAGAGAATTAAATGCAAAGTCATCTTTCCCCATTTGTAATAAATTTAAAATATATTCAATACAAATAAAAATTCACATTAATTTTTAAAGCAATGTAATAGAACATGTGCGTTAGTGAGAATTTGTTAAAGTTAAAAGGCTTTCCATTCATTCACTTATTATTTATTCATCTTTATTAAATATCTAATATGAAATACCATTTTATGTGCTAAGAATATAGTGCTAGGGATATATTGCACGGGGAAGTTCATGCTATAATAAAGCCAGAGTATAGTGGGGAGAGTATTAAAAATCGATGAATAAGAAAAATATCACACACTGAGTGATAATTGCTGTACTAAGAATTAAAATACAACAATAAGATAGACATTGCCTCCTTTGGATTGGATGGTCATGGAAATTTCTCTGTGAACATGACTTTAGGCCAAAATATGAATGAGAAAAGGAGACAGCCACATGACTATGAAGAAAACAATCTGACAGGTAGACTGGAAGAAAGCCATATGGTGGGGAAAAGTTTGGTGAGTTTTGTAAGGTGACTGCCCGGAATATAGCGAATAAGAGGGGCAGAGTACAAGATGAGTTGCAGTAGACAGCGAGGAGCCAGATCACAGAGGACTTTGCGAACTAGATTAAGGAATT
Organism: Molossus molossus; assembly: GCF_014108415.1. Taxonomy (NCBI): domain Eukaryota; kingdom Metazoa; phylum Chordata; class Mammalia; order Chiroptera; family Molossidae; genus Molossus; species Molossus molossus. Next base: position 31,012,486 of record NW_023425401.1, on the reverse strand, counting down.
TGAATTTTATACTAAGTATGAAAGGAAAGCCAATGGAGCATTTTAAACAGATGAGTGAAACATTCTGATTTACATTTATAGCACTCTGACTGCTAAGCAGAGCATTGATTAAAAGAGGCAAGATTGAAATGGAGTCATGAAAAGGGAAAATGACGATGCTGAGGAGAGGGAAAATGTATTGGAGAGATGCTTCTGAGCAGACGAGAGGTGATGTGCAAAAGGATGGCCTTAGAACAGATGGTTCATTCATGACAGGAAGAAAAACAGACTCTTCTAGATTCAACCAGGTAAGTAAAGTGGCTTCAGAGGAGTTTGGAAGGTCTATTCGGATTGCTTTTATTTTCTAAGTGGACTAGGAAGCAAAGTCAGGATGGAGAATGAGGATGGGGACGGATGTGCTAGAAGTTTGAAGGGAGGGAAAAATGTTAAAGAGTCATATAGGAGCCTTGGCTGGTTTGGCTCAGCGGTAGAGCATCGGTCTGAGGTCCAGGGAGGCCCAGGTTCGGTTCCTGCTAAAGGCGCGTACCTCGGTTGCAGTTTGTCCCTGGCCCTGGTCGGTTGTGCGGGTGGCAACCACTCGATGTGTCCCTTTCACATTGATGTTTCTCTCTCTCTCTCTCTCCCTCCCCACTCTATCTGAACAAAAAATGGAAAAGTGTCCTCGGGTGAGGATAAAAAAAAAAAAAAAAGAGTCATATAGGAGAACAGGAACGTACATGATCATAGGACATATGATGTGATTGCCAGGCAGCACCAAAATATTCTCCTAGTATTAATGATCATTATTAAAAATGAGACCACACAATATAGATGTGTTTTCCTCCAGCCAAAATCAGCTGTACAGGGGTACATGGAAAGTATAAAAAGTTTGGAATTTACCAAGATGGATAGTAGTCAAAGCCAGAGAAAAACAAGTGAGTTGAGGATTTATGCAAGAGGGTGATTTTACTGTTGGACCATAGAATATAATCTGGGTAAGAATACAAAGTAAGGAAACTGGGTGGGAGGGTAGACAGGACAGACCATGAAAAGGCTGTATGATCAATAGCTTGTAGATTCTAGAAGAAAAGAAGATGGCTAACATTAGAATACCAGAAGTGAGCTAGAAAGGTAGATGATGGGCAGAGTGAAAATGTTGAAATTAAGATTATGGGGTAATTTCAGTTACTGATAACGACGAGGAGTAAAATATAACTAGGGGTTGACTGGCTGAGGTAGAGGAAAAGAGGAGAGGAGAATAAGGAATTGTGATTCTAGGATATTAGCAGGGACTTCTATTTTGATATTAAAATTGCCAAGAATTATGATAAGAGTAATGAAACAAGCATAAGCAGCTCTAATAACACACAGTGTGAAAAAGAAAAACAATGAAAATGTTTTAAAAAAGGGATTGATAAAGGGGCAAAGAATGGAGATTGAGCATATGTACAATTGATATACTTGATAAAAAGCAAAATTAAAACAGAAGCATTAAGTAAAGACATAATTGCATAGCTTCCATTTGCAAAAATATGGCAGATTAGACCTTGAGAGCATACAGTGGAGTAAAGACAGCCGTTTTAATAAATGGTGTTGGGAAAATTGGACAGCTACATGCAAAAAAATGAAACTAGACCATCAACTTACACCATACACAAGAATAAACGCAAAATGGATAAGAGACTTAAATGTGACTCATGAATCCATAAAAATCCTAGAGGAAAAAGTAGGCAACAAAATTTCAGACATACGCAGCAGAATTTTCACTGATACATCACCTAAGGCAACAGAAACAAAAGAGAAAATGAACACATGGGACTACATCAAACTCAAAAGCTTCTGCACAGCAAAAGATACAATCATCAAAATGGAAAGGCAACCCACTGTATGGGAGAACATCATTGCCAATGATATATCAGATAAGGGGTTAATTTTCCATATATACAGAGTGCTCATACAACTCAACAAAAGGAAGACAAAGAACCCAATTAAAAAATGGGCACAGGAACTAAATGGACACCTCTCCAAAGAGGACATACAAATGGCTAAGAGACATATGAAGAAATGCTTAACATCACTAATCATCAGAGAGATGCAAATTAAAATAACAATGAGGTATCACCTCATACCTGTCAGAACGGCTGCCATCAACAAATCATCAAACAACAAGTGTTGGCGAGGGTGTGGAGAAAAGGGGACTCTAGTGCACTGCTGGTGTGAATGCAGACTGGTGCAGCCACTATGGAAAACACTATGGTGTTACCTCAAAAAATTAAAAATTGAACTTCCATTTGACCCAGTGATCCCACTTCTAGGAATATACCCTAAGAAGCCTGAAACACCTATCAGAAAGAATATATGTACCCCATGTTTGTAGCAGCACTATTTACAATAGCTAAGGTCTGGAAACAGCCCAAATGTCCATCAGTAGACGAATGGGTAAAAAATGTGTGGTACATATACACAATGGAGTATTATGCAGCTATAAGAAAGAAAGATCTCTTATCCTTTGAGACCACATGGAGGGACCTGGAAAGTATCATCCTAAGTGAAACAAGCCAAACAGAGAAAGACAAGTATCATATGATCTCACTTATTTGTAGAATACAATGAACATAACAGTTTGAGGAACAGGGTAGTCCCAGAGTCGTGGAAGTGGGGTACAGACTGACAATCCCCAGAAGAGGGGGTGGGAGGGAGAGAGAAACCACAGAACTTATATGCATGTATGCATGAACAATGGACATAGATAACAAAGCTGGGGACAGGGCGGGAAGGAAGAGGGAGGGGGTAATCAGTGGGGGGAAAGGAGAAACATCTGTAACAAAAATAAATAAATAAATTTTAAAAAATAAAATATTATGCATTTTATTATACTTAAAGAAATTTATCTCCCATATTAGAAGAAGTAGAAAGATGTGCACTATTTAAAAGAAACAATGGTATTTAGTAAGCAGGAAACCTATGATGGAATTTTTTAGTTGGCTGTGGCCATCTAGAAAAAAATACAGTTGATCTCTGAGCAACATGAGTGTCAAGGGTGCTGAACTCCTGAACAGTTGGAAATCTGCATATAACCTTTGACTCCACCAAAACTTAACTACAAAAATGGTCTACTATTGAAAGTACTTGCTGAATAACCTAAGCATAGTACAGAAAACAATTTTTTTGTTATAAAAAAAAAATCTGATAGAATGAGCAGCAAAATTTATGTTTCATCCTTATTCATGTTTATATTTTTCAAATTTTATACTCAGTGTTACATTTATACTGTAAACATAATATGTGTTTATTATTTTATTAAATGTTTATTTATTTATTTATTTTGGTATGTGCTCCTAGTGGGAACTGAACCCGAGACTCTCTGGTCTGCAGGCCGACACTCCAACCACTGAGCCAAATCGGCCAGGGCCCCTAATATGTGTTTATTAATTTAAACATTAAAACACATAAACAGAGATTACTGATAATTTCACTACTTAGATAATTACTTTAAATTTTGATGTATAGTTTTAAAAAGAAAGTTATTTTAAATAAAACAAAAACTAGTCCTCTCTCCCAACAAATTCAGTTTTGAGAAAAATCCAGGAATCCTGATCAGAGTAGGAGGTTTTACTTGGTTGCCTTTAGGATTTCAGTCAAACCTATCATCCTAGGATATTACATTTAAAAGCTCCTTTTTACTTAAAGGTAAATTTGATTTTTAAGAATATCATCATATACTAAAAGTCCCTGAAATGGGAGAATGTTTTTTGTTTTGGGTGGGGAAAGTGAATTTACAAGTAAAAAGTTAGGTAACTTGAGCTCTAGAACTTTGTAACCTTTACTTGTGGGTTGAAAGATCAAAAGGCATCAGCCCTATAAGGTGCAATAGTTCCAAGAAAGTCTAAAGGTCAATGCTCTAGAGATCCAAGATGGTGGCAGCATAGGAAGAAGCAACGCCTACCTCCTCCCAGGACCAAACTGGAATTACAACTAAAATATAGAGCAATAAACCTGAATAACCAACTGAAGACTAGCTGAAGAGAAGTCTTATAACCAAGGATTTGCAGAAGCAGCCACATCCTGACTGGTAGGAAGGACAGAGATGTGTAAAGGGCTGGCCCCACTCCCACAGACAGTGGCTGAGATTCCAGCTTGGGTGTGCAAGGGAAAATAGCCCCTGTTCTAAAGCCATACAACTTAGTCTATCCCTGATTCTACCAGGAGCCTGATCTCAGCAGAGCCCTCCCATCAAGTGGCCAAATATTGGTCTATTTGAACCTGATAAACTGCGAGCCTTACCCTGATGATTTTGACACCTCACCCCACCACAAAGTTCTACAGGCACCCAGTAAGTGCTAACTAGGTTTATTATACCCTGGGACTTTGGCTGAGTTGCTTCTGACTCAGCACTGGCATCAAGATTAAACCTGTATCAATCTGGTGAACACCACTCACCCCTACCTGGTGACTCACTGAGAACCTTTCTCATGCAACTTGTGTACCAACAGAGGCTCTTTCAGTGACTGAGCCTAACAGGCAACTAGCAAGTGGAGGAAGGTAAAGGCAAATTTCAGGTTGCTTGGGTCTTTTGCTAACCTGCTGGCCTTGGTGCGCAGCTTCATCCTTTCTGTGCATATACAGGCACAGTAGAGGCAGCCACAAATTGTATAATACTTTGTAGTTCTAAACAGGTGTACAGGGTTGGACTCAGGCAGTGTCTGACATTGAGTTGTACCAAAATTCCTCCCAAGAGGCCCAGAACCAACACACCCAGTGACCAGCTTCAGCCAACATCAGAGCAGGATCCAATTAGCTCCACAAGTGGCATATACAAAGGGAGCTCTTAGCAAGCAGGCCCTACTAAGGTGAAATGTGCTTAGTATGGTCAGCATCTACACAGCAACTTGCATATGGTGGTCAAAGTCAACCTTCACAGTAAGCGCGCCTGAAGGTCAAACCATCACACAAATGGGCCAATAGCAATAAAGACTCAGGAGGGTTTACATAGCAATTACAACAGGAGGGTTCACATCACCCACACAAGAGGCATTCCTGGAGCACCCTGTTCAGGTGATCAAGAAGATTGTACCACTGAATCCCACAAGACACCTACTATATAAAGCTACCCTACGAAGACTGGAAGAAATAGCACATCTACCTAATAAATAGAAACAAATACAAAGGGGCAGCCCAGCCCTGGCCAGTTTGGCTCAGCGGTTAGAGCGTCGGCCTGCGGTCCGGAGAGACCCGGGTTCGGTTCCCACTAAGGGCGCGTACTTGGGTTGCAGTTTGTCCCCGGCCCTGGTCGGTCGTGCAGGTGGCAGCCACTCGATGTGTCCCTTCACGTCGATGTTTCTCTCTCTCTCTCCCTTCCTCTCTCTCCCTCCCACTCTATCTGTACAAAAAATGGAAAAATGTCCTCAGGTGAGGATAAAAAAACAAAAAACAAAACAAAAAAACAACAACAACAAAGGGGCAGCCCAAATGGGGAGACAAAGAAATATGCCCCAAATGAAAGGGCAGGAGAACTCTCCAGAAAAAGAGCTAAATGACATGGAGGCAAGCAATTTACCAGATAATAGAGTTTAAAAAAAATGGTTATAAGGATGCTCAGGGAACTTAGTAAGCATTACAACAGCATGAACAAACACTTAGAAACCATAAAAAAAAAAAAAAAAAAAAAAAAAAAAAGTCAGAAATGAAGAATATAATATCAAAAATAAAGACTACACTACAAGGATCTAAAAATAGGTTAGATGAAGTAGGGGTTCAAATCAATGATTTGGAAGACAAGGTAGCAGAAAACATCCAATCAGAGCAGCAAAAAGAAAAAGGAATTTTAAAAATGAGGATAGTTTAAGGAACCTTTGGGACAAAATGAAGCATAGCAACATCTGCATCATAGGGGTACCAGAAGGAGAAGAGAGCAAGCAAGGGATCAAGAACCTATATGAAGAAATAATGAGTAAAACTTTCCTAACTGGGTAAAGAAAAAAGACACACAAGTCCAGTAAGTGCAGAGAGTCCCAAACAAGATGAACCCAAAGAGATTCACAGCAAAAGACACTAGAATTAAAATGGCAAAGGTTAATGACAAAGAGAGGATCTTAAAAACAGCAAGAGAAAGACAGTTAATTACCTACAAGGGTGCTCCCATAAGACTGACAGCTGATTTCTCAACAGAAACATTTTAGGCCAGAAAGGATTGGCATGAAATATTTAAAGTAATAAAAAGCAAGAAACTACAAACAATACTACTTTACTCAGAAAGGCTATCATTTAAAGTTGAAGGAGAGATAAAGAGTTTTCCAGACAAGTAAAAGCTAAATGTGTTTATTATCACTAAATCAGTATTACAAGAAATGTTCAAGTGTCTTCTTTAAAAAGAAGAAGAAAAATATAGAGGAACACAGACAAAGAACAAAATGGCAATAAATATGTACCTATCAATAATCACTTTAAATGTAAATGGCTTAAATACTCCAATAAAAAAACATAGGGTAGATAAATGGATAAGAAAACAAGGTGTATATATATATATGTATATATATACACACACACACACTTTTACAAGAGACCCACCTAAGAATGAAAGATACCCACAGACTGAAAGTAAATGGATGGAAAAAGATATTTTATGCAAATGTGAAAGAAAGAAAAGCTGGGGTAGCAATATTTATTTCTGACAAAATAGACTTTAAAATAAAGTCTGTAGTAACAGACAAAGAAAATCACTACATAATGATACAGGGATCAATTCAACAAGGGGATATAACCCTTGTAAACAGTTATGAATCCAACATAGGAGCACCTAAATATGTAAAACTAATATGTAAACAAAGAGAAACATTGTCAGTAATACAGTCATAGGGGATTTTTAACACCCCATTGACATCAGTGGATAGATCTTCCAGACAGAAAATCAACAAGGAAACTGTGGCCTTAAATGCACCATATCAGATGCATTTAATTGGTATCTTCAGAGCATTTCACCACAAAGCAGCAGAATATACATTCTTTTCAAGTACGCATGGAACATTTTCTAGAATATACCACATTAGAACTTAAAAAAAAATCTCAATAAATTTAAGAAGACTGAAATCACATAAAGCTTCTTCTTTGATCATAATGCTACTAAAGGAGAAATCAACCAAAAAAAAAAAAAAAAAGAAAACCATGAAAAACACACAAAGACACAGAGACTAAATAATATGTTACTAAACAATGAATGGGTTAACAATGAGATCAAGAAAGAAATTAGAAAACAAAATATGCCCTGGCCTGTTTGGCTTAGCTGTTAGAGCATCAGCCTGCACACCAGTGACTCACGGGTTCGATTCCAGTCAAGGGCACGTACCTTGGTTGTGGTTCCTCTCTGGCTCTGGTGGGGTTGTGCAGGAGGCAGCCACTCGATGTGTCCCTTTCACATCAATGTTTCTTTCTCTCTCTCCCTCTTACTCTATTTGAACAAAAAAGTGGAAAAATGTCTTCGGGTGAGGATAAAAAAATAAATACCTTTAAACTAATAAAAATGAGAACACAACAACCCCAAATTTATGAGAAACAGTGAAAGCAGTCCTTTGAGGGAAATTCATAGCATACATGCATTCCTCAAGAAACAAAAGAAATTTCAAATAAACAATCTATTTTTAAACTTAAAGGATCTAGAACAACAAACAAAGTCCAAAGTGAGTAGAAGAAAGGAAATAATAAAGATCAGAGCAGAAATAAGTGAAATAAAGAAAAAAAAAAATACAAAAGATCAATGAAACCAAGAGCTGTTTTTTTAAAAAAGATAAACAAGATTGATAAACCTTTAACCAGACTCATCAATAAAAAATAAGAGAGAGGAACCAAGTAAATAAAATCAGAAATGAAAGAAGAGAAGCAACAACTGGCATCACAGAAATACAAAGGATTGTAAGAAAATACTATGAACAACTACATGCCAATAAATTGGACATTCTGAGAGAAATGGATAAATTCCTAAAAACATACAATCTTGCAAAACTGAATCAGGAAGAATCAGAAAATCTGAATAGACTGATTATAACTAATAAAACTAAAGCAGTAATAATAAATCTCCCAATATTGTATTATGTTTATTAGATCCAGAGACATGGAAGCATGGAACAGACTGACACATCTCAGAGGGAAGGGTGGGTGGGGTGGCGAGAGACTGGCCAAAGCATTTATATGCATATATGCATAACCCATGAACACAGACAATTATGCAGTGACGGCTGGAGGTGGGGCATTGCAGGGTGGGAGTAGGGTAGAGGGGGTCAATGGGGAAAAAAGGGAGGACATCTGTAATACTTTCAACAATAAAGATAAATTTTTTAAAAAATCTCCCAACAAGCAAAAGTCCTGGATCGCTTCACAGGTGAATTTGACCAGTCAAAGAACTAACACATATGTTTGTCAAAATAATCCAAAAAATTAAAAGACATTCAAGCTTATTTGATAAGCACCAGCATTATCTTATTTCAAAACCACACAAAGACACTACAAAGAAAGAAAATTATAGGCCAATGTATCTGATGAACATAGGTGCTAAAATCCTCAACAAAATATTAGTAAACTGGATCCAGCAATACATTTAAAAGATCATAAGCCATGATCAAGTAGGATTTATTCCAGGGCTGCAAGGTTGGTACAATATGTGCAAATCAATAAATGTGATACACCACATGAACAAAATGAAGGATAAAAATCATATGATCATATCACTAGATACAGAAAAAATATTTAATAAATCTAGCACCCATTTAAGATAAAAACTCTCAGCAAAGTAGGAATAGAGGGAACACATTTCAATGTAATAAAAGCAATATATGACAAACCCACAGCCAACATCATACTCAATAGGCAAAAACTAAAATGTTCCCTTAAGATTGGGAACAAGACAGGGATGTTCCCTTTCATCACTCTTATTTAACATAGTACTGAAGTCCTAGGACAATCGGAGAAGAAGAAATAAAAGGCATCCAAACTGGAAAGGAAGAAGTAAAACTGTCATTATTTTCAGATGACATGATACTGTATATAGAGAAATATTCTACCAAAATACTGCTAGAACTGATAAATGAATAAATGAATTCAGTAAAGTAGCATGATATAAAATAAATATCCAGAAATCAATTGCATTTTTAAACATCAATAATAAATCATCGGAAAGAGAAAATAAAAAAACAGTACCATGTACAATTGCATAAAATAAATAAATAAATAAATAAACCTAGTAATAAATTTAACCAAGGACTAAAAGACTTGTACTCAGAAAATTATAAGACACTGAAGAAAGAAACTGAGTGGATACAGATATGTGAAAGCATATACCGTATTCACGGATAGGAAGAATTATCATTAAAATGTTCATACTACCCATAACAATCTATAGATTCAACACAATTCTTATCAAGATATCAATGGCATATTTTACAGAACTAGAACAAACATTCCAAATATTCATATGGAACCAAAAAACCCTGAATAGCCACAGCAATCTTGAGGGGAAAAAAAAAAAAAGATCAAAATTGAAGTAATCTTGCTACCTGATATCTACTATACTATAAGGCCACAGTAATCAAAACAGCATGGTAGTCATATAAAAACAGACAGATAGATCAATGAAAAAGAATAGAGCCCAGAAATAAACCCATGCCTTTATGATCAATTTACAAAGGAGGCAAAACTTATAATGAGATAAAGATAGCCTATTCAATAAATGGTGTTGGGAAAATTGGTTAGATAAGTGAAGAAAAAAAAAAAAAAAAAAACTAAAAAAAACCCAAAAAACTAGAACAACTTCTTACACCAAACTTAAAATGGATTAAAGACTTAATGTGTGACTCCAAACCATAAAAATCCTAGAAGAAAACATAGGCAGTAAAATTTTAGACATTTCTCATAGCAATATTTGTTCTGATACATCACTTCAAGCAAGGGAAACAAAAGAAGAAATAAACAAATGGGACTACATCAAATTAAAAAGTTTTTGCACAGCAAAGGAAACCATCAAAAAAATAAAAAGACCCACTGCAGGAGAACATATTCACCAGTGATACATCTGATAAGGGGTTAATATCCAAAATTTATAAAGAACTTACACAACTCAACACCACAAAAAATAAAATAAACAATTCAATTTAAAAATGGACAAAGGCCCTGAATAGACACTTCTCCAAAAAGGACATACAGACGGCCAATAGACATATGAAAAGATGTTCATTGTCACTAATTATCAGAAAAATGCAAATTAAAAACACAATGAGATATCACCTCATACTTGTCAGAATGGCTATCATCAATAAATCAACAAACAGCAAGTGTTGGCAAGGAAGTGGAGAAAAGGGAACCCTTGTGCACTGTTTGTGGGAATGCATGTTTGGTGCAGCCACAGTGGAAAACAATATGGAGTTACCTAAAAAAATTTTAAAAATTGAACCTCCTGGTGTCCCAATAATTCTACTTCTGGGACTATATCCAAAAAACCCAAAACACTAATTTGAAAGAATATAAATCTATATTCATTGCAGCATTATTTACAACAGCCAAGATTTGGAAGCAGCCCAAGTGCCCATCAGTAGATGAATGGATAAAAAAGCTGTGGTATATTGCCCGGCCGGGGTGGCTCAGTGATTGAGCATCGACCCATGCACTAGGAGGCCACTGGTTCATTTCTAGGTCAGGGCACATGCCTAGGTTGTGGGCCCAATACCCAGTGGGGGGCATGCAGAAGGCAGCCAATCAATGTTCTCACTGATATTTCTATCTCTCCTTTCCCCTTCCTCTCTCTCTCTCTCTAACATCAATACAGAAAAAGAAAAAGAAAAAAGGTGTATATTTACACAATGGAATACTACTCAGCTGTAAAAAAAGAAGGAAATCTTACCTTTTGCAACAGCCTGGATGAGCCCGAAGAGTATTATGCTAAGTAAAATAAGCCTGTCAGAGGAACACTAATGATTTCACTAATATGTGAAATCTAATGAACAAAATAAATTATCAAATAAAATATAAACAGACTCATGGATACAGAAAATAGACTGACAGATGTCTGAGGGGAGTAGGTTGAAAGGCTGGGTGAAAAAGGTAAATGGATTAACCAAAATAAAACAAAAAAAACCCCTTATAGACACAGACAACAGTATGGTGATTACCAGAGAGAAAGGAGGGTGGGGGGAGGTAGAAGAGGGTAAAGAGAGGATAAATAGTGATGGAGGGAGAACTGACTTGGGGTGGTGAACACATAATACAATATACAGATGATGTATTATAGACCTGTACTCCTGAAACCTATGAAATCTGATTAACCAATGTCGCTGCAATAAATTCAATAAAAAATTTAACAAATAAAGGTCAATGCTCTGTAAAGCACAGTTTTAATAAGTGGGTTTTATAATTAAAAGAAAAGGGGAAGGAGGAGGGAGAGAAAAGGAAGGAAGAAAAGAAGGGAGGGAGGGAGGAAGGAAGGGAGGGAAGAAAGAAAAAGTAAATTCTCCCAGTTCAATTCACAGAGATGAAATTTTTTAGTCTCTTAGCTCACTTAGCTAAATAGGACATCAAGATGTGTTTTCACTCTCAATCTAGGTTTTGCAATTTAAATGGTATAAAGTTTGAGTAATGATTTAATGATTGTATACACTTATTTGCGTGCACGCGCGTACACACACACACACACACAGGGAGCTACTTTTACCAATAATGAAAAGGCTAAAAACGGTTTTAAAAATACTTTTGAAACCCCAGATCTATTAGAGATGCTTGTTTAAAATGAGGAATTCACAAGTTGTTTCCTATATCTAGTTCATAAAATTTAAAAAGAAAACATGACAAAGAGAATACAAAAATCAACCTCCCAACAAGTGTTCATGGTTCTTCCTCAAGAGATAGCCTAGTTACACAGTATCCTTGTCATGTTGGATTAGTCAACAAAAAGTTTTGAAATAATAATACAAGTTAATGTCAACAATATACCCAAGTAGTTTTGTCAAAATCATGCTGCCCTGGTTTTGAATGAAACATCTGCTATTTATTAACTGTGTAACATTAACTAATCTACTTAATTTCTCTGGCTTCCATTTACATTTTGAAGTAATCACTTTATTCTTTAAGTAATACACACAGTTAAAATTTTTAAACACACAATACGATGTGCTATGAAAAGTATGTGTTCATCCTACTGTGGCTTCTGGTTACATAGAGGCAAATACAGTAACATCTTGAGATCATATGTAGATACAATCATACCTGTCTACATATTTTAGTATACCAATCTGATAGTTTTAAATGATATATTATTATTATTATTATTATTATTATTATTATTATTTATCCTCACCAGAGGACATTTTTGCATTTATCCTCAGATAGAGTGGGAGGGAGAGAGGGAGGAAGAGAGAAAGAGAAACATACATCGACTGGTTGCCACCTATACGACCTCAACCAGGGCCTGGGACAAACTGCAACCGAAGTACATGCCCTTTGCGGGAACCAAACCTGGGACTCTCTGCTCTCTGGTCCGCAAGCTGATGCTCTAACTGCTGAGCCAAACTGGCCAGGGCTATTATTGTTATTTTAATGAAAATTTCTTTAATGATTGACAAGGTTAAACATGTTTTGATTTCATTAAAAGCTGCTTGAATTTACGTTTCTATAAACTGCCTGCTCATATCCTCTCCCCATTTTCTCACTGGTTTATAAATATTTTTATTTTTTCTTTTATCCTCACTTGAGGAAACTTTTGCATTTATCTGCAGATAAAGTGGGAGGAAGAAAGGGGGGAAGAGAGAGAAAGAAACATCAATGTGAGAGAGACACATCGACTGGTTGCTACACACACAACCCCAATTGTGGCTGGGGACAAACCGCAACCGAGGTACATGCCCTTAGATGGAACCGAACCTTGGACTCTCTGGCCCGCGGGCCGACACTCTAACCGCTGAGTTAAACTGGCCAGGGCTAAATATTATTTTCTAATTGATTTCTAAGAACTCTTAATATATTATGAAGAAAGATGTCCCTTTACTATATACAGTATGTTACAAATATTCTTCCCAGATTGTCATCGATTTTATTTATTGTCTTCTATTATTAGGCAGGAATATTTAATTTTTATGTAAATGCATTTATGTATCATCTTTTAGGCCTTCAATGTTTTGTGTCAAATTAAGAGAGGTTTTCTCATATCAAGATTAATTTTAGCCCTGGCCAGTTTGGCTCAGCGGTTAGAGCGTCGGCCTGCGGTCCGGAGAGACCTGGGTTCGGTTCCCGCTAAGGGCACGTACTTCGGTTGCAGTTTGTCCCCGGCCCTGGTTGGTCGTGCGGGTGGCAGCCACTTGATGTGTCCCTTCACATCGATGTTTCTCTCTCTCTCTCCCTTCCTCTCTCTCCCTCCCACTCTATCTGTACAAAAAATGGAAAAATGTCCTCGGGTGAGGATAAAAAAAAAAAAAGATTAATTTTAAAATTCTTATATAATTTTCTTTACTACTTTGAGAGTTTCCTTTTATAAAGTTTAAATCTCTGATCCTATTGCACTTCATTTTGATATAAAGACTAGGGTAGGAATTAACTTATTATTTTCCAGAAGGGTAGGCAGTTACTGAATAAATCATGGTTGAGGGGGGGACATACATTTGAAATGCTTCTTTTATAACAAGCCACATTACCATGAGGATTCTGGTATGTATCTCAACTCTTCATTTGGTCTATTGATATTCCGTTTTTTTTTTTTTAATGTACTAGTAAAAATTTGTGTTGTATTTTAATACCTTATAGAACTAATTTCACCTCAGAAATCTTGTTTCTAAATTGTTGTCTATTCTAAATTATTTCTGCACTAGTTTTATTGGGATAATATAAAGATTGAAAAGGGTGAAAGGAAATGATGTCAGTATTGTGAAAAGTTTGCATGGTGACAGATAATTACTGGAATTAGTGGGGTGATAACATTTAAGGTATAAAAAAATGTCAAATCACTATATTATATACCTGAAACTAATATAACTATCATAATATTGAATTACCAACTATACTTAAATTTTTAAAAAGACTAATAAAGGGAGATTTGCTACTTTTAAAATAGCAAGTCTTCTTTTTCAAAAAAGTATATCATTATATTTGTTCACTTCTTATTTTATCTCTATATTATTTTAAAGTCCTTTATATCTATCATGACCATCTCTTAAGTGTGTTCCTATTACATTTTGTCATTTTGTTCCTATAACAAATGCTACTTTTATTCCTTTATATTTTAAAATAACTTCCATTGATACCTAATAAAATAACTGGTTTGTGGGTATTAATGCTACAGCCAGCTATTTTACTTATTGTTGGAGATGAGTTTTGCAGGTTCTTTTCCGTATTCCAGCTATGCAGTTTAATCACACGTATAAATAATGATAATTCCTTGTCATCTGTTGTATTTTAGAACTGTTGTATTCTGTTTCTCCTTTCTAATTACACAGGTAGAACCTCTACAACAATGATACATAATAATCGTAAGAGTAAACATTATCTGTCTCCTGTTGAAAATATTTCCACCATTAAGTACATGTAGGCTTTGGCTATAAATCAGACAGATATTCAAAATATTTATTATTGCTTTTATTAAGAGTTATTGTCAGTGATAGATTTCAAACTTAAAGACTTTTACATATTTTCTGGGTACGATCATATTATTTTTCTCTTCTTATATGATAGTAACTTAAATTATATTAATAAGTTTCCTAATATTCCTAAATTCCTTTGTTAGTCATGATGAATTCTTTTAAAGTAATGTTGGATCCTTTTTGCTAATATATTATTTTGGAATCTGTGGATCAATAGTTACAAGAAAGATTGATATGTAGTTTCCTTTTACTATACCATCAGATTTTGGTATGAGTATTATGAAGGCTAATATGAAAAATGAAAGTTTTTCTTCAGTCGCTGTTCTAGAATCATTTCAGTAGCATTGGGATTATCTGTTCCTTAAAATTTTTGGTAGGCTTCACATATAGCATAGTTTGGGCTCAATGCCTACAATTTTTAAAAATTATCTTTATTGTTGAGAATATTTAAGATGTCCCCCCCCCCTTTTTTTCCTCTTTGCCCCCCTGCACCTGGCTCCCAGCCTTCACCATCTTATTGTCTTTGTCCATGGGCAATGAATATATGCATATAAATTCTTTGGTTAATCTCTCCCCCCATCTGAGATTTGTCAGTCTGTTCCTTGTCTCCATGTCTCTGTTTCTATTTTATTCATGAGTTTATTTTGTTCATTAGGTTCCACATATTAGTGAGATTATGTGATACTTGTCTTTCTCTGACTGGCTTATTTCACTTAGCATAATATTTCCAGGTCCCTCAATGCTGTCTCAAAGGGTAAGAGATCATTCTTTTTTACAGCTGCATAGTATTCCATTGTGTAAATGTACCACAGCTTTTTTTATCTTCACCTGAGGTCATTTTTGCATTTATCTTCAGATAGAGAGGGAGGGAGAGAGGGAGGGAGAAGAGAGAGAAACATTGACGTGAGAGAGACACATCGATTGGTTGCCACCCACACAACCCCAACCAGGGCCAGGGACAAACTGCAACTGAGGTACGTGCCCTTAAGTGGGAACTGAACCCTGGACTCTCAGGCCCGTGGGCTGATGCTCCAACCTCTGAGCCAAACTGGCCAGGGTGTACCATAGCTTTTTTATCCACTCATCTGCTGATGAGCACTTGAGCTATTTCCAGATCTTAGCAATTGGAAATAGTGCTGCTATGAACATTCTTTCTGGTTGTTGTATCAGGATTCTTGGGATATATTCCTAGAAGTGAAATCATGGGGTCAAATGGAAGTTCCATTTTTAATTTTTTGAGGAAACGCCACACTATTTTCCATAGTGGCTGCACCAGTCTGCATTCCCACCAGCAGTGTACTCGGATCCCCTTTTCTCCACATCCTCACCAGCACTTGTTGTTTGATGATTTGTT
Source organism: Molossus molossus (assembly GCF_014108415.1). NCBI lineage: Eukaryota > Metazoa > Chordata > Mammalia > Chiroptera > Molossidae > Molossus > Molossus molossus. Next base: position 30,996,550 of record NW_023425401.1, on the reverse strand, counting down.
GATGGCAGCCATTCTGGCCAGTGTGAGGTGATACCTCATTGTTGTTTTAATTTGCATCTCTCTGTGATGAGTGATATAGAGCATTTGTTCATATATCTCTTGGCCATTTGTAAGTCCTCTTTGGAGAAATGTCTATTCAGGTCCTCTGCCCATTTTTTAATTGGATTGTTTGTCTTCCTTTTGTTGAATTGTATGTGTACTCTATATATTTTGGAAATTAACCCCCTTTTATTGAGTTGTATGTGTACTTTATATATTTTGGAAATTAACCCCTTATCAGATGTATCCTTGAATAACTACAACTTTTATAATTTCTCTAAAATGGTCTATTTAGGTTTTCTATACCTTCCAAAGTCATTTTTAGTAATTTAAATCTCCCAGAAATATTATTCATTTAATTTAGATTTTTGAAATCCATACACATAAAGTTGAATAAAGATACATCTTAATTCTCAATTCCTTCAGTAAGTATACTTAGGTTCTCAGGTTAATTTCTCATTTTAGATATTTGTGTTTTCTTCATCTATCACCATCTAAAATTATGTCAATAATTTATCATTCTGATTAACTTTTAAAATGACAATTTATTAACTTTATTAGTTTTACTATTTTGTTTTTTTGTAACTAGTCAGAAAATTTACATTTTCTTTACCTGTTCCTTATTTCTGGTTTCCTTATATTTATTTATTTGTTTATTTTTAAAGCATTAAAAAAATTTTTTTCCCTTTATTAATTATGGAGAGAAAGGAAGTCAGAGGGAGAGAGAGATAGAAACATTGATGAGAGAGAACATTGATTGGCCACCTCCTCCATGCCCCCCACTGGGGATTTGGCCCACAACTTGGGCATGTGTCCTGACCAGGAAGCTAACCGGTGACCTCTTGGTGCATGGGGCCGATGCTCAATCACTGAGCCACACCAGCCGAGATATATATATATTTTTTGATGACCACAATTTAGTATTTTGCATGCTTAATTTAGTTATTTTATTCCTTCTTATTTCACAATTTTTCTTTGAAGTTTGGTATTTTCTCTGATCACTTTTTTATTTTTGTCCTACAGTTTTCAATATGAGGTGTTTTCAGTGTTGTTTTTTTCTCTCATCTGATAGTGTTTTAATAGAGATTAAAAATTTTTAAGATTTTGTATTTTTACAATGTAGGTATTGATTACTAGCTTTATTCTATTGTGGAAAAAATAAAACTCTTACAAATTTGAAATGTTTTTAGATCTTTATGGCCTATTAAATGATCATTCTTTAAAAAAAATATTCTATGTGTATTTGAAAAGAAGGCATATTTCTTATATGGAGTTTAATATATATCAATTAAACCTACTGTATTAATTGTTATTTTATATTTTTACTTATTTTGATCCACTTGATTATTTACTATTTTAGGTAATATGGCACACAAGCTATCACAACCACTCCTGGTACAGAACAATTAGAAATTCTGGATGCAATATTTAATCTTTAAGTGAATAACTGCACTGGCAAGAAATCGAGATCCTTACCATAGAAAACACAGCCTCAAACAGTAAACACAGCACCGCCACGGGCAGCTGCTCTGGGAGCATTCGGTGTTTGCTGGTGGCCTAGAGCTTGGGTCTTAACAGGCCCCTTCTGTTAAGGAGATTTAAGACTATGAAAGAAGGTTGGAATGAGAGCCACCTGCATGAATCCAGAGCCTACCAAAGTAACTCTTCTGATGAAAGGGTAATGATGTTATTATTATATTATGTTATTAATTCTAATTTATTAATTAATAATCTATTAATTAATTGATGCAATGAAACACCCAGCAGAGAGAATTAAGAAAGAGATGTTGCCCTGGCCGGTTTGGCTCAGCAGTTAGAGCATCGGCCAGCAGACCAATGAGACCCATGTTCGATTCTGGCCAAGGGCACATACCTTGGTTGCAATTCATCCCTGGCTCAGGTCGGGGTTGCACAGGAGGCAACCAGTCGACGAGTCTCTCTCGCATCGATGTTTCTCTCTCTCTCTCTCTCTCTCTCTCTCTCTCTCCCCCCCCCCCCTTTCTCCCTCTCTTCCTCCCTCCCTCCTAATCTGTCTAAAGATAAATAGAAAAATGTTCTCGGGGAGAATAAAAAAAAAAAAGAAAAAGAAAGAGATGTTTAGCTGTCTTAGACTTGGTTCTAGGAAGAGGGGTTTGGGAAAATTTTTCCCTGAGAATTCAAAACCACAGCAAGTCTTTACATGGGGTTGAGGATGAATTTCAAAGAATTCAGTGACCTAAAAACCAAGAACTAAACATTTAATTTGAACTGGTCATGGCTAGGTAATGCCCCTAGGTGACTGTCAGAGGCAAAAATAAATAATATCTAAAGGAAAACAGTTTAAACTTGAGCCTCAAAAAATTCCCACAGCCAAAATTCCAAAGAACATGAGTTCTGAATGAAAAATATCATATTAAGTGAGAAAATAAACCACTATGAGCAAGTCAACAGAAGGAAAACAAAAACCCACTGTACTAGACCCACTAAGACCACAGGATTAGAAATTATTACATACAGGATATAAAATAAGTATGCTTGATATGTTTAAAGAAATACAAGACTCAAATATAACTAAGAATCAAAAGACGCGGAAAAATGATCAGGCGAAATAAAAAATGGATCGAAGAGCTTTTAGAAAGCAAATTAAAAACTCAGTGTACTAAATCGTAGCTGGACTCTAACAGCTGACTAAAAAGAGTGAAGACAAAATCAGTGACCATAGACTAGAGGGTACAGTAAGGAGGTCGAACAGAAGTCTAATCAAATTTCCTGAGGGAGGCAATAGAATTAGGGAAAAGGCAATATTCAAAATGACACTGGCTGAGAATTTTGCAAAATGATGAAAGCACAAACCCTCGGATTCATACTCTCAATATAATTTAAATAAGACAAAGGAAAAGACACCTGGATACTACAGTGAAACAGCAGATTTCCAAAGATAAACAGAAGTTCTTAAAAGGAGTTAGTAAAAAACACAGATCATTTATGTGAGGACATGTGTACTCAAGTCTTTGGTATTCTGTCTGGGAAAAGTGTTTTATAGGGAATCCTCTCCGTGTGAGGAACTTACTTCTTGTTGAAAAATATGTAACAATAGCTAATTGCCAAATGTACTAATTCCACTGATGTATACTTTGGCTCTTACTCAGGTCACAATTCTTGGCCCGTGCTGTACATTTTCTTTCTGTGGATTTTGTAAAGCACAAAAAGAAGTGGATTTTGAGGCCTGGCCAGCCCTTCTTATTCTTCCCTGGTATCTGATCAGGAAAGTGTTTAATTTGAAAGCATTAAATCTTTTTAAAGCTAAACCAACAAACAACAACAACAAAATCCCACAGATAACGTAAAAGGAACAACAATGTGATGGAGGCCACCAGAATATGAGATATCTTCAAAATACCAAGAGAAAATAACTGTCAGTCTGGAATCACATAGCCAGTGAAACATCTTCCAAGGTGAAGTTAACACATTTTTCACAAAGCAAAAGATCTTTCTTCTGAAGAAATGTCTTAAGAACTTTGAGACAAAGAAATATAATCCCCAAAGAAATAGCTGAGATAAAAGAAGGAATGCTAAGAGATAGTGGCAAACACATAGATAGATCTGTATTAAAAACAATCATGTCTTAGTTGTGATGTCAAAAATAGAGTTCACAGAGCATCTTAGGAAACTATCCTGTTGTGTCAGACACACTCAGGCAGATACTGTAAATTCATGCCAGGTGGAGTGCCAGAGCCAACCTCTCTGTTGCTGTGGTTAGTGAGTACAGGTGCCTACCCAGCCTCTCTATTTCAATAAGACTTTGTTCTCCACTTATTGTAAGAACTAATTTTATGGATAAAATAATTTATTATAATAATGTTCATCAGTCTGGAGATCCATTTGTTGAACTATAAATATCATGGAGCCAAAACCATACTTCAACTATGACAATCAGTCTCTTAAATTTTGGCATATTTTTATTAGGGACCAAAGGAGAACATGGCAAAGAATATAGTATAAAATCAATTATATCATCATTTAATTTTTACTTCCTTAACTACCATGATAAAATTTAAAATTTTCTTGGTTTTTATTTAAAGAGGTCATTATGATGCCATTGTGAGATCATTTCTAACCCGGCGGTGCCAGTCATTACTACCAGTTGAAATATAGTTATGCCTTTCAGCTGTGGCTTAGTAATGATATTAAGTCTGAATTTTCTTGCAAAAGCAATTTATTCATGTCACCACTTACTGCCATAAGCTTGTTTATGGCTTTTTAAAATGGGATCTGTTTCACCAATTGGCCTTTCTTCAGCACATTTTGCTTTTTGTGAAACACATACTTTCCCACCAATGTGATCCTAAATGATGACAGAGGAGAAGAACTGAAATAGAATGTAAAGTTACTTCCCAAAGTATTTACATATGACGGCCAGATTTACAAAGAGGAGAGGGAAGCACATTGCAACCACAGAAGAAACATTTCAGAATCGTCTAAGAATCCTGAACTGTGATATCAAAACCCTCAAGTAACTACTTTTTGCTCAGGTCTACCTTCGGTTATGAAAGCAACTTCCTGTGTATCTGTAATTCTTTCTCAATAAAAGGTTTTTAAAAATTTATTTCCTTACCTCTCAATTTTAAAAATGATAAAGATGGGGATTTATTTTTCCAACCTTGGGAAACATACAGTGCAGGCTTGGCCTTCTGATCTCCACTGTGGGGATTCACCATCTCCCAGATGGTCCTCTCATTCCCTCACAATGTCACTGCCAGGGTAAGAAAAATTCTTCCCACCTGAACCCACAGACACAAATCCCATAACCCGTACATATCTCAGCAAAGCAGAGATTGAAAGCTTGTGAAAAGAGCAACATAAAGAGCTAAGAAACCCAACTCATCTCATTTATATTGTCTGTCATTTTATCTCTGCATCAATTAAATAGGCATACCTGCTACTGCCCATCAAATCACTAAGCCCTTTATGCAAATAATCTCACTGAATCCTCTCAACTAACCATATGTAAGATCATACTTATTTACATTTGACCATAGGCTCAGGTACCATGTGGCTTTGGTTAGAGATTCTGCATTCATTTCATCTCTAATCTCTAAAAACTGGGAGTAGCCAGATAAAACCTCTGCATAGAGAACTCACAGAGGAGATATCTCATTTGATTCCCCCAAAAACCTACAAAATAAATCCTGTTACCATTGTTATTTCTTTCCTCCTTAACAGAGGAGGAAATCGAGGGTTAAAGAAGTCAGAGACCTTGCTGAGGCAAGTAAAAGATCTGGGATTTGAACCCAGGCTTTCTCAATTCATAACTCTGCTTTTAATGACTTTGCTATCCTGGTCAACACTAAGATCATCATGGATGTGAAAAAGCAATGTCTGTAGGTACCACTGAAGTGTAGATCCAAGTTTCCAAATAATCAATAATCACAGAAAACTAGACTTCACTTCATCTACTCATACAATAGAGAATGTTTTCAGGAGGTCTAAAAAATTCCATAGTCATAGGAGTTTTATTAATATTAATATTCTTTCGTCAATATGCATTAATAATCATGCATACTTTTATTAACAAGATTTAAATAATTTTTTAAACAACAGGACTTCTTGGAAATTGTAATAATCAGTTATGTATTATAAATCTCTAAGATGAGAGTATATATATTTCTTAAGAATATTTAACCATAGAACGTTTTTCTCCCCATGGCACACCTTTCATATTTTGGGGCACAAATTTTCATAGAACTCAGCTGGAGAAATAATATTTCCCCTCCATCCTAGGTGGTGCTTTTATTCTCTTCCCTGGGAGTGGCCTTGATTTAGTACCATTGCTATTTGTGATCCATTACTACCCTAGCATTCCACTGTCTTCTTTAAGCTTTTCTTTCTTGTTCCTTTTTTTCTTCTATTTTTTGGGACTCTCTCTCTCTCTCTCTCTCTCTCTGAGTCTCAGCTTTGGCAAGAGCGGGTTTGCCTCCACGGCCTCGTTAAGCACTGAGAAATCTTCCTCGCTTCTGGCTGATCCAGACAGCAGATCTGCTCCAGCACTGCATCTTGGACTCTGTGGACATTTTTCCTGTCGCTTTAGAACCAAGACCTTCTCATTTTGTTTTTTTGTTTTTCAGAAAAATAGACATTCTGAATTCAAGTCATCTGCAGTTGACTTGAGTAATGGAGGTTTAGAGGGTTATCTTACTGGTGTTGATGACACCAGAGGGCTAGATAGTTTATGGTAAATTAACAAGTTCTTTACATATATCAGATTACATATATTAGAATATTTGCTTTTATGAGAAACTTGCACAATAGAGTTGGCATTTTTTTTCGTTTTTAGTTTTTCGTTTTTAGACATTGAAGAGATATGGAACACAACTATTAAACACTGTGGAAAGCTAGATAAAATGATGATTGAGGAAACTTTTATACCAATAGATCCAGTGTCTGTACTTTGTCAATTAACCAAGAAGTACTACATGTTATAAGCTCATTGTTCACCCTGGAAAGTGTGTGCGCGCGCGCACACACACACACACACACACACACTCTGCTTGTCATTTCCTTACATTCTGTCAAGTCAATTTTTAAAAAGGTATTTCATTTTAGGAACTTAAGATTACAATAGCAATATTAGGTTCAACAGGATAGCTGTATTATTTATAATAAAAGTCCATTCCATTGTAATAATAGAAGTTCCAAACTGTCTCTTCTTTCCAATTTGAACTTTATTTAAGCGTAAAGAAGAAAAAAAATAGTGGAAATGATTAATAACAGACTGAGACTAAAAATAATAGATAGAAAACAACTTTAATTATAAGATTAGAAATATATTTCAATTCATACATAAGGTGAATATTAGCTCAAATATTAGAAAACTTAAAATATGCAAAATTCTAATATTAATCAAAATAATTTGTAGCACATTTCTTAACTATATTAACACACATTTTAATTGGCTTATATTATAGAATTTATGATGAAAGAAATGAGAAAATCATAACAGTTTATTTATTTTACAACTGTTTTGCTAATACTCATGAGCCATGAAAGTAAAAATTAGAATGTACTTTTACTACAATTATGATTTTTGAGAAGAAACTGTCTTAATATATATTTCTTGGAGTCTTAAAGTTATCTGAAGTATTTGTTTCCCAATATTTTGCTTATGACAGGTCAATATAAACCAGACTTCCTTCTTCCTTTAACTGAATTAATTTTAATCAGACTACTATTCTCCTATTTGCTATTCTTATAAGGCTTCACCAGTTTTGAGTGACTACAGATGACCTGAGTAATGGAGGTTTAGAGGGTTATGGACAAAAAAATAGCAAATGGTAATTCAGGCAGAAAACAATGGAGTTTCATATTTATGAACACAAAATTTATATTTTACTAGAATGTGGAAAAAGGCATGAAACCCCCATTCATGTTACTGTTTCTTGCCAATATCTTATTTTTTACCTATTGTTTAAATTGATTTCATATGTCCTCAATGCCAAAATTGAAATATAATTCATTCCTTTGCTTCCCAATAAAATGTGACTCATAGAAAACACACATATATAAACCAATTTTGGCTCTACTGATCTTTAGGATTGCCAAATAAAATACAGGGCACCTGGTTAAATTTGGGTTCCAGATAAACAAGTATTTTTTTTAGTATGATTATATCCCAAATATTGCATGAGACATACTGATATTAAACAATTCATTATATATCTGAGATTCAGATTCAACTAGGCATGTTGTATTTTTATTTGTTAAGTTTCGCCCTACCTAACTCCTTTATTGCTTTTATTTCCACAAGTCATAGATAATTCCACAAAGTAGCACTATTTTTTATTACATAAAAATCTAGACTCGGGAAACAAACTCTCTATATAGAATATGCAGAAGGAAACACAATGATAACATACACAGGGGTCCAAAAGAGCAGGGGTCTGTAGCTATTTCTAATTGAGTCGTGAAAGAGAGAGAATTCTAGAAAACAAAGCCAAAAAAAAAAAAAAATTTGCTTCAAACAATCAGGCTGTAAATTAATAAAAGTTTAACACCTTCATTCTAATTTCAATATGAATGCCTGAGAAAACCAGCACATAATTTGGCAAGATCTAAGGTCATTACTTAAAAAGGGGAGCAGGTGTAATTGAGCATGCATTCTTGTCATCTTGTCACTCCAGAGCAGGTAGATCCTGCCATTCAGGCAGCATGACTACACCAAAAGCATTTGTTGAAAACCCATTTTGTTGTGCTCTGGGGAAGGAGGGGACTGTCAGAGGGAGGGGCCAGGTTGCAAACACAGGAATGTGGCCCCTAGATGAACTAATGTTAGGAAGATCCCTGGCCAAGGCTGAAAAGTAACACTTTACTTGATGAAACTATCCAAATTAAATGCATGTCAGAACTAGGAGTTAAAAAGAAAGAAGACTCATAACTTGTTTACAGAGCGATCAAGATTTAAAAATATGTATATAGCAGTACTTGCCAATTTAATACTTGGCAATTGTCAGGTGTTCTTGGTAAGGCTATCATTTCCCCCTTTGGGTTTTCATGCCTTTTTATCTTAATTTGCTTCTATGACACACGATTTACAAGATTAAGCTATTTGGTAGGACTGAAGTATTTATTTTGCTTGATTTCCTTTTTTTTTTTTTTATCATTTCTTAACGTGAACAGCAAATATCCTCAACACCACCTGAAACGATTTATCTACATCTCACGATGAAAGACTTTGAACTATCTTCTGAAGTTTTAAAGTAATAAACTATCAACCAACGGAATCATGAATTCTGAACCTCAAGCAAACCTAAGATCAAGTTAGCACATCTGCCTCCATCTAACAGAATTCAAAACGCTTTCCTAGAATTAATATATGCATCATATATTTTCAAGGAGAATCAAATGACAGGTTCTACAAAGCTTGCCTTAACTGGAGTTCAGCGAAGTTATTTAGCAAGAATATAGCTCTAAACAGGCACTTCAGACAAAACTGATGGTTTCATTGGGTGCATTTGACCCCAAATGCTGACATCGGGGTTCATTTTGTTCAACATTTGACTCATCCTGAATAGCTTGAGTCCTTAAACTATTTACAGCTCCTTACCTGGGGTCTTTCTTGGGTCTTCTCCTGAACTTAAAGGGCTATTCCTTTCTCCTTCTGATGTATTCTAATTCAAATCCTTCCTCCACTGAAACAGTGTGAAAGGGACCTCAGGATCTTGAAGATATTTTTCCCCCTTTCAAGACAACAGGCATTTACTAAGTTTCAGGGAAGCAGCTGTACTAATTGTATTTCCTGCTCATGTGCGGCTATTGTTTGCAATAAAAGAATTCATCTCAGGTGAGTTAACCTTGCTGTTTAGCGAGGGCACCTGCAGTTATCTTGGTGAGGCTTGTAAATCAAAACATGTTGAGCCTTTAAAGAGGGAAATAAAGAGGTGCTGACAAGAGGGGATGCCAGCAGGATTAGGCGACTTTCTCACCACTTGTATTATCAGGACAGAGAACAACTGAGTCACATTAAATTACAGGGGGGAGAAAGAGTCCCAGAAATTCCACAGATGGGAGGCTGACTGGCATCTTCAGTAAGCCTGGGAAGAGGAGGGGTCTGCGAGGTCTGAAAAGACAACTCCCTTCTTTGCCTCAGGCTTCTGTAATTGACCAAGGTTTTCCAGCTTGTGATTTGATCCAGCCATACCCTGTTAGAGGCACATGCCCCCAGCTGAGACCAAGGCTGGAGTGAATAAGAATTAGGTGAGTCGCTGGTATGTACAATACACGCATTCACATCTATTAGGATAAATGACACGTCGCTCACTTTAAGCACAGGCAGCTGGAGATTGTCATATTCTGAAAATGACAACTGTTATTTATTTATTGAGAATTATTTATACAGGTTCTTCCTGGGCATGGAGAATGCATTTTTCAGCAGCACTATGACACCGGGCGGTCACGTGCCTAGAGCAGAATGTACAAAACCATTAGCACCGTCGGGGACAAAGCACATGGACTCTGGGCAGCGATCTGTGGGAGTGTGGATTTAGAGGGTTGACTGCAGCAGCTTTTTAAGTGAGGCCCAAGTCATTATCTTAACAGGGCTTCAAGCTACTCAGTGGAAAAAAGGATTGTTGTTTTTTTTCCCCCCCTCACAGTATGGTCTCGTTAACTGCCAAAGGACCAGTTTTGAGGCATTGATTAATTTTGGTCAAAGGGCTCACATTATACAGCTCAGGGGGCACGTTAGTCAGCTTGGGAAGAAGGGATGGAGAAAGCAGTTAGGAGTGGAGGCAGTGTTTCTTGTCCCTTTTCACACATCACATAAGGCAAGCTCATTTTTGCTCTCTGCTATTACTACCCCAGTATTAAAAGAGGCACACTTTCTTAAAGTAGCATTTCTCCAGGTTTCAGTCCCCTTTTATTTTTATTTTATTCTTTATTGATTTTGAAAGAGAGGGAGAGAGAAACATCGATGAGAGAGAACATCGACTGGTTGCCTCCTGCATGCCCCCACTGGGGATCGGGCCCACAACCTGGGCATGTGCCCTGATGGGAATTCGAACCCGTGACCTCTTGGTGCATGAGTCGATGCTCAGCCACTGAACCACACTGGCTGGGCTGGGTCCTCTTTCAAATCGCTCATTTCTGGGTCCCATCCCAGATATACTCAATCAGAATAGCTAAGAGTGCGGCCTTGGAATCTGCATTGTATCAAGTTTCCTCGGTGTCTCTCTTGTACACCAGAAATTGAGACTCATTAAAATAGAGTGAGGTTGTGTGAAAAATGTGTTCTGAGCTTAATGAATTCTAAGTGCTGGCTCACAGTGCATTCGTAACAAATACTGCTTGATGGCAACTCAAATTAATGGGGTTTATCTACACATACCCCAAATTTCTAAAGGGACACTGTACTCACCCAATAATACAAATAAGTGTGAAGGAATAATTATAACCTTTTCCAGAGGACAGCCCCCTGGAGCTAGTTTTTCAGTACATTGCCTATTCCCCAATCACATGTATGGAATTTACAGACCCCATTGTACTGTGTTGAACACTGACCATCGTTAGAATAAATCCTAGAGAGTAATCTTTCTGAGAAATAGGTTCGTGATTCTTGGAAATGGGGTTATAACATGAATATTGAATGGCATATATATGTTTATATTTCAGGCCATTATTTTATTGGGAAGGATTAAGGAAGTTCAATGTCAAAGTGATATTTTCTCTTCTTTTCCATTAAACATATTTTCTTATTACCAAAATAAAGGAAAAAAATTAATAATATAAGTATTTTTAATAAAAATTTAAATCTTACAATTATACCTGCCCAAGGACAACTATTGTCAACACTTTAGTACATATACATTCATATCTGCATACGTAGCTACAGAGATTATTTTTTAAGCAAAACTGGGATTTTATTATTCTTATTGTTTATATCCTGTTTGTTTCATGCAAAAACATATAACCAATTTCCAAATTGTTACATATACTGCTATGGAACTTTTTTTTCCTTCACCCGAGGACATTTTTGCATTTTTATCTTGAGAAAGAATGGGAGGGAGAGAGGGAGGAAGAAAGAGAGAAAAACATCGATGTGAGAGAGACACATCAAGTGGTTGCCACCCACACAACCCCAACCAGGGCTGGGGACAAACTGCAACCGAGGTACATGCCCTTGGCATGAACTGAACCCAGGACTCTCTGGTCCACAGGCCGATGCTCTAACCACTGAGCAAACCAGCCAGGGCTGGAACATTTTTAGATGTCATATGTATCCATTGTGTGGATGAGTAATAATGTATTTAACCAACACCTGGCTCTTAAATATTTGGGTTATTTCCAATTTTGCTATTATAATGAGTGAGAAAATGTCAGCCAAAAAGAACATGCTGAGTGGTCTATCTCTTGTGTGAAAAGGATTCATACAACTGCAACAACCAACTGCCTACTATTAGAAGTAGGTTGTAAATTAGCTTATGGGTCCTGACACCAGGCTGAGAGGGGGACGGTCCCCAAGAGTCGTTCCTTCTTATTTCCCTGTCTACCAACCAAGAGCTCCTTCATACTCCATTCCCTAGTCCTATCCTCTGAAGATTCTGGGGATGTGAGAGATTTCCCCACCCATATATACACCATGCTTCCCAACTGCAATTAGCTTGATCTCTAAATTCAAGTTTACATTTATGTATGCTGTGTAAGCTTTGTATGCATCCATTTACTGCATTGGGCAGAGATGCACTGAAGAGTGAAGCATGATTTAGACTTATTCCCAACAACACACTGAGTCACACCTATTGGGTCATCTCTCAGGGAGGCCCAAAGGCAGATTTTTCATGACGCTGATGAAGCTTGAACATCATGGCCTCTTGTTTGCATGGGTGCCTTTCAAATATTTTGCTTTTTTAAAATTTGCAAAATTATTCTAACATGGAGAAACACATTTGGAAATATGTTTTGGAATGCTTTGATAGAACAAGTAAACATTTATTAATAGTGTTCTCTTAGTTGAATGTTTGTGAAGAGTACCATTTTTGTCATCTGTAGATGCATTTAAAAACTAAAAGAAAATTGACCCTGGCTGGGTAGCTCAGTTGGTTAGAGCCTCATCCCAATATGCCAAGGGGTTTGATCCCCATTCAGGGCACATGTAAGAAATAACTAATGAATGCATAAATAAATAGCACAACAGATCAATGTTTCTCTCTCTCTAAATTAAAACCTAAAAGGAAATTTTGAAAAATTAATGAAATGCTAAATTAAAAGAAATAAAGATGAGTGATGAAAACAATAGAAATTACTCTGATACAGGAAAACAATATAAACAAAATAACTTTGAAATTAAAACAAAATCAGTAATTGATTAAGATATATTTTAATGGTATCATCTACAAAAAGCTGGTTAATGAGTATATTTCAAATAAAAGCGTATTTAAGATTAATCATTGTAAATAAAACTTAAAATACGTAGCTTGAAATATTATAGCTCATGTGAAAACATTTAATACATATTTTTTCCAAATTTGAGAATTTTAAAAATGTACATGACATTACCAATAACAGAATGTGAAACTGAAACTTGTCTTAATCTAAGCAATTTTTTTCAGTGTTACTAGAGGAAAGACTGAATTTCTTTTCTCTCTAAAAAATTATACAACCACTGTCATATGAAGAAGCAATGAACCTGCTAACACTCCCCCTGCCAAAAGCAATAGAAACAGTTTAGATTCAGGTAGTTGATTTTATTTATTTTTTAAAAAATTAAATTACAGTTCACATTCAGTATTATCTTGTATTAGGTTCAAGTGTACAGCTTAGTGGTTACACAGTCATATACTTTACAAAGTGTCCCCTTGATATTTCCAGTACCCGGCTGGCACCGCACCTAGTTATTACAACATCATCGACTGTATTTTCTATGCTGTACTTAGTCAGTTGATCTTAAAGTCATGTTTTTGTTTTGTTTGAGATTTTGTGATATCTATAGGTTTGTCAGTTTTGTAAACTTTATAATTCGTCTCATTCTAAATATTCATTTTTGTACCTAATTTTATAGTCCTAAGTGTTCTATTCTTTTTGTTGAAGAGGGCCTTCCCGCAACTTACATGGGCTTCAGGCCCTATATAACCTGGATTCAACCCCGACTTGTCCAGACCCATAAAGCTCAGTGGCATCAACATTCATTTACACCAAAAAGGTGGTCATGGCCATCAAAGAGGTGTGCAGCTCAGCTGAAGATCAAAGAAGGAAGAAAGCACTGCAGCCTTTGGAAGGGTGGGGCGGGCAGGGGGGACGTTGGTCCTTGGGAAGGAGTCAGGCAGAAAATGTGCTCAGGACGCTATAGACTTGAGCAACAATGTAAACAGGTAAAGAAACTTTCCTAAGCAGCATGTTTGCTCCCCAAGTGCTGCTTAAACATATCACAAAGGTAGCAGACTGAAGGATCAGATTGTCAAGGAACAACTTGCTTGTAAAACCCAAAGAGCAGTGGTTGATCTGATAACTTGAGGATTGTTAATAGCTAAACACAAATAAACCACTTGTAAATACCCCTGGGCTGGCCTGCCTTACAACCCTTTCACATGGCAGTAATATACGGCCAGTAATTACCATAATGAACCACCAGAAGGCATCTATTTGTTAGCCCGGGAAGAGCTTGCATCTGGCTTTTAGGTGTGAAGCTCGGGAGGCAAATGACAAGGAGTATTTGAATATACATTTCCTCGGGCAGCTACTTATTTGAACAGCTGCTTCGGAGGAGCAACGCTGAGAGTCAGTCCAATTCAGGAGGCTGTGTGCATCTTGATTTCTATTTTTTTCCTTTGAAGTATGGGACTAGCCTATTTTCTCCCTGGGTAATAATTTCTCCAAATTAAAAGTGGTTACTCGACTTAAAACCTGTGACAAGTCCATTGTGTTGACCTCTACAGCTGGGAGAGAAGCGAAACCTAGAATACGCTCAGAAATCATGTGCCAAATGGTTTGGTTTTCCGATTTAAGTTTCATAGGAAAAATAATCCAGAGCTTTCTGTCTCTCTTTTTTTTTGGTCTTTGTCAAAACAAAGACTGGATAACAAAGGCAACGGTTTTAGCCATCGCTGAAAATACAAAAATATTTTCATCAAAATAGCAAACTGGTGGTTTGTTGTGTCAGCTTGTACATTTAATAATTCCAATGATAAGCATTCTCCAGATATCAGATAGAGGCAAATATGCCATCTGAAGAAAAGAGAGGAATCTCGGTACAGAAGTAATGAGCTTAAAATGACATGGGAGCTACTAGCACTGTGATGGGAGAATGAGGGACCTTGTTGGCGGGAAAGTCTGTGAACCTGTGTATGTCTGGGAATCAAAACAAATGTGTGCTACCCTTTACCACAGAACACACTGTCATGGTCAGGGATGGGTTGCTCAGTGCCTGAACACCTCTGCTTATGACAATATATTAGAAATGCTGTATATTTCTTTAGCTATTAGGAAGATGTATGACAATGCCTCTACAACACAAACGTAAAACAAAGATCACAGGTATTTCTTACTGACCCAAAGTTTACCTTAGATAAAGAGATTTATATGAAACCTGGAAGAGGCAGATCAGAGTGTTGCCTTGCCTGACATTCATGGATCACTGAGCAGTTCCAAATGCTCCTAAGAAGATTATCAGGTGGTTGTGCTTTCCGAAGTTTCCTGAGCTCTCCTTTTACCTAGGGGTCAAACCCTGGCATTTGGTGGCTTATCCTTGAGATATTAGCAAGACACAGATAACAGCCGGCAAATAAAATACAGGTCAATAACACAGATTCCTCTTACAGATTCATCAGCTTCCAATTTTCTCTTGGACTGCTGCTGCACTTTATTATATTTTTGGTATGATAAAGAACTTTAAAATTATACATATATAGCTAATATAATCACATGTTCAAGGATCTATTAGTATAAAAACTGTATACAGTGAAAGGTTTCCTCATCCCTAGTCCCAATCAACCCAGTTACTGTATGTTTGCTCTTCCTGCCCTAAATGACTAGTTATGAGTTCCTTGTGTCTTCTTTCTGTTTCTTTTTCATATCCAATATTATTCTTACCTATTTTTAATGCATATTCAATATACTCTGAACACTAATCTATATCTTACTTTTTTGGGGATTAATCCTCATCTGAGGATATTTTATTCCGTTGATTTTTTGATAGAGTGGAAGGAGGGGAGGGGAGGAGAGAGAGAGAGAGGGAGAGAGAGAAACATCCATGTGAGAGAGAGACATTGATTGATTGTCTCTTGCACAACCCCAACTGGGGCCGGGAATTGAACCTGCAACCCAGGTACTTGCACTTGACAGGGAGTCGAACCCTTGGCACTTTAGTGTGGAGGCCAAAGTTCTAACCACTAAGCCACACTGGCCAGGGCTTTATCTTACTTTTTCCCTTAATTCTATAGCTTGGAAATTTTTCAAAATCTCAGTACATGTTTTCCTTATTCGTTTTTACACAACTGCATAACATCTCATTGTTTGAATGGATTATAATGCATTTAATCCAAAGTGCAGCATTTTAAAGTCCTGGACACCCTTAGAAAGACCATAAAAATATGATGTGACAAGCTCCATGTACCTTCATTTATATCCAACTTCAAATTAAATTTTTATTTGCCTATAGCTTGAATTTTCAAGAGACTGGAAAAATATAGTGGACCCATGGAGCCAGGAATTATTTGAAAGAATAAGCTAATTTATGAGTTTGAGTTAGATAAAATTCATGAAATTAGAACATAGATTCAACTAAAAACATTTAAGATATTAGTTCTCACTAGGCTTTTGTCTGGGTTGCCTACATTCTATGGGGTGTTTGTCATGCCCACCTTATTTTCTTTAAATATTGTATAAACGTTCAGAATTACTTTGATTTTTTCCAAACATGGGAACAGCTGCCCATCAGGGCTTTGTCTCTCAGACCACAGAACTAGTGTTTCCTTAAGGTCTTTCTACCTCTCTGATCCTACTTTTACATTTAATTAAGGTAATCCTTCAATCTACATCCTCTTCCAGACCCCATTCTCCTTTCTTTCTAAGTTGTTATCCATGTTCCACCTGAAGTAGGAGATCATGTTGCAGTTTTGGTCCTAAGCTCATTAAAGAAGAATGCATCTGGCATTTCTCTGGGAGGAAAATGGGCTTTCAAGTTCTAATTGGAAAGATCTGAAGAGTGTAGAGCTACGATGTCTTTTTGACCATGGGCCCCAGACCACTGAGTTTATATGTTCACTGCGTGAAAAATGTAGGGTCTATGATCTTGGTTGCAGTTGTTGTTTGCCTATTAAAATCCGGGTTGTTTTTTGGTTAAACTTCCATCCTGATGTGGACAAAATTGTGTAGGCTTCTGAAGTCTCTCGAGATTAATATAATTTGTCGCTCTTTGAAGAAATTGCATGAGGTTTGTGGATAACCCTGGAGTATTAAAAAAGTTCAAACAGAGAAATATAACCAAGAGTGAAGCTGTGCTGTCAGAGAGCAAGAAAAGGAAAGAAGGCAGGGAGGGAGGGAGGGAGACCTTGGAACTCAGGTTGCCTCCTATCAAGAGGGAAAATTCAGGACTCTATCAGGGTGGAGTGTGCTAAAGCATAAGCACTTGGTTTTGCCTGAAGGTAAAAGCTAATGAGTAATGTTCTCTTTTTGTTTTTAAAAGAGGCGTAGGTGGCTCAAAGCCTTTTTACTGCAGAAATTTCGAGAACAGAAAAGTAGCAAAAACAAACAACAACAACAAAACCCCCAAACCTGGAGTAATAAACAGTTCTCTGCGACATATTTCCCTAAATGTATGTGGGTCATTCCTAATGGGTATGTAATAAATATCTGTTGATATTACTAATAAGGGTTTATTTCCCCACTTGGTTCTACTCTTGACATGAAGATGTCATCTTTGTATTATAAATATTAAGTTTCTTACCATGCTTCCTTCCCAGTCCCCCTTTTAAAAATCGCACGTATTTGGCCCTTACAAGACTTTAAAAGAGAACAAGAGGACTAGCAGATTCCCTTCCTGCCCTTCTGACCCACACCCATCCTGGGGTCAGCCCCCTGGCCTGTCTTTATAGAGTCACCAGAAAATAGGTGCCAGACCCCTTCTCTTGGTTTAAACCCTGCTTCTGCATGTGTTTATTTTCACCTGTTGAGAATGCAGTTCCACGAAAGTACTGAACCAAACATACAGATCCCTTCTGAAATGCTCATAAAAGGATTTATTTCCCTAAGAACTTGTTAGCTTATCTAAACATCTGCTACTCAAAAGCGATTACTTGGGAATTTCCAGGTCACATAGGAACATGCAAGTCTGTAGCTACTGGATGCATTTAGACAAAAACCAGTAACCAAACATTCTGAGGTGAGGTAGAGAAGGTTTAAAAATCAGTCCGTGTTTAAGGAACTCAAACAAAGGTGAATTTACATATTTTTAAATGCCATTCCTGCTTTTGTTTTATTTTAATCACTCTATATTATTAGCTTTTCTGCTGAAGTCTTAGGTCGCAAATAGAAACCATGAAAGTCTTTGAAAGTAAAGACCAAAGGATTAATTCTCATGTAGCAACAGCAACCATTTTTTTTTTTTTTAAGTGAGAAACACAGATTTTTAAACAATGTGTTGGAGAGAAGTGTTTAAGAAGAGAATTCAAAATCTAGAAAATATTTATGGTATGGACAGTAGGTTGAAGAAAAATCATAATATTTTGAAAAAAATATATTCAAAAAGAATAAGGGTAATGCTGAAAGTAATTTAAGAGACGGGGAAGAACCAAATTCCCTAGGCTGGTTTTAGCAAACATTCAGCTGGGAGGAAGGAAAGGAAGCAATCATCAGTGGAACACCCACTACATGCCAAGCATTTGGCATTTATTATCCCATTTAATCCTCAAACAAATGTGATGACTCCCATTTAACAGACAAGGAATCTACAACTCATTGAGGTTTAGTACAGTGGCCAACGTAAGGGGCAGAGCCAGGATTTCAACTCATAATTTCAATTCTGTCTGCTCAGGAGCTCACCATGCCATGTCATCGCTGTTTTCATAACGTTATTATAAAACATGACTTAAAGCAACAGCAACGCCCTGGTGCCATGTGAGCTGTGGCTCCTGATGCTCAGTTGAGGAGGTAGGTAGGCAGGTACCACGGTGGGTATGTCGTATTCTTTCTGGATTTCTCCCAAGGTCCTTTGTCTGCAGGTTGAAGTTCGCAATGCTGTACTCTGAATAGAGCAAGTTTGGAGAGAGCAATTAAAGAAATAGGAGGTAGAGATAAGGTCAGAGATGTGTCTAGAACCAACACCCTCCATATACTATGTTTTGTTTACTATCTGTTTTTGACAGTTTGGAATAGAAGAGATGCTTGTACTGACTGGTAGACCAGGGGCACTGGTGGAAGAGAGATGTATGGGCTACATTGCTTCTCATAACCAGAGGTCACCAACAGGCTGCCCATAGGCTTGGCTTGGGCATCTTTATTTAGCCCCCACAGTATTTGTTTGTACATAGTTGCCAACATTTAAAAATTCATTCCACAAATATCCATTGGGCTTGTGCCCGGCACTGTTTTAGAAGTTAGAACTCATCAAGGAACCAAACAGACAAAGCTGCCCTTCTGGAACTCACATTCTAGCAGGGAGAGACAACAATGAACATAATAAATGGTTAACAAAGAGTACCTCAGGAAGTAAGAGGTAAGAAAAGTAAATTAGGGTGATGGGGGTTAGAAGAAAGGTGGGGTGGGCTGTCGGCCTCATTGAGAAAGGGGCATTTGAACAAACACTTGCAGGAAGACCCAGAATAACCATGTGAATATGGGGGAGCGAGGAGTGTGCCAGGCGGGGTAGGAGCCGGGGTAGAGGTGTGAGAAACAAGGCGAGAGGATTGACACAGGCCTGGGTGGTGTAGGGCCTTACAAGCTTTTCTAAGGACTGACTTTTACCCGAGTAAAGTGGAGAGCCGCTCAGGCATTTGAGCAGATGAGTGACATGATTTAAGGTATAGTTGAAAATAATTATTTTAATTTCTGTGATGAGAATAGACTACAGAGAGGAGGTAAGGATGTTCTCCAGAAGAGCAGTCAGGAATTATTTATTTATTTATTTATTTATTTATTTATTTATTTATTTATTTATTTATTTTCTCTTTATTGATTTGAGAGAGAGAGAAAGGAAGTGGGAGAGAGACACAGAAACATCAATGAGAGAGAACATTGATTAGCCGCCTCCTGCATGCCCCCCACTGGGGATCGGGCCCATAACCTGGGCATGTGTCCTGACCAGGAATCAAACCGTTGACCTCTTGGTGCATGGGTCAACGCTCAACCACTAAGCCACACCAGCCAGGAATCTTTAAATTTTTTTTTTTTTATCCTCACCCGAGGACATTTTTCCATTCTTTGCTCAGACAGAGCAGGAGGGAGAGAGAGGAAGAGAGAAAGAGAGAGAAACATCAATGTGAAAGGAACACATCGAGTGGTTGCCACCCACACAACCCCAACCAGGGCCAGGGACAAACTGCAACCGAGGTACATGCCCTTAGCGGGAACCGAACCCAGGTCTCTCTGGACCGCAGGCCGACGCCCTAACCGCTGAGCCAAACTGGCCACGGCAGTTAGGAAGCTTTTAAAGTGCTCCCAATGAGAAGTGATGCTGGTTAGGCAGTTACCAGTGAAAATTTTGACAAATGCTTCAAGTGTGAAAATGTTTTGAAGGTGAAAGCAACACGATATCCTATTAGACTGGATGTGGGGAGAGGTTAAAAATGACCGCAAGGTAATGTGTTGGCAAGGACCGGGAGACATTGGAGCCCTTTGGCACTGATGGAGGGAATGTAAAATGGTGCAGCTGCTCTCAAAAACAGTATGGAAGTTCCTCAAAAATTACACTTAAAATGACCACATGACCCAGCGATTCCAGTTCTGGGTATAGGACTAAAATCATTAAAAGCAGGGTCTTGAAGGGATATTTATACACCTATGTTCACAGCAGCATTATTCACAATAGCCAGGCTAAATATCCATTAATAAAGAGTGGATGAACAAAATGTGGTAAATAGATACAATGGAATATTTATTATTAGAATAAAAAAGGTAGGAAATTCTGACACATACTACTACATGAATAAACTTTGAGGATATTATGAAAAGTGAAACAAGCCTGTCATGCAAAGACAAATACTGTATGATTCTGTTTATAGGAGGTACTTAGATGCACAGAGACAGACAGTAGATGGTGGTTTTCAGGGGCTGGGGGAAGGGAGGATGGGGAGTTGTTAATTAATGAATATAGAGTTTGGGTTTAGATGAAAAGAGTTCTGAAGGTTGATTGCACAACACTGTGGATGTGCTCAACACTACTGAACTCTATACTTAAAAATGGTTAAGATGGTAAATTTTGTTGCATGCATTTTTACCACAATTAAAAAATATTTTGAAAGCAACTGAATCTCAAAAAAGTAAGGATTATAATTACAAAGGAGCAGTAGATATTCATATTAAAAATATGAACTACATTTAGAAATTTAAGAGATAGTTCAATACAGAACAACAACAAAAAACTGCCTGTGAGGTTTCTGGCCTGAGAATGACGTTGCTGTCAGTGACACGGGGAAAGCTGTGGGCAGAGCAGGCTTCGTAGGAAAGATCCCAAGTTCAGTTTGGTCTACGTTGTATTAGTGACGTCTATCAAACATCCCAATGGAGATGTCAGACAGGTGGATATGCAAGTCAGAGTTCAAGAAAGTGATCTGAGTTGAAGACACAACTTTGGAAGCCATTGACAAGAGATGGGGTTAAAAGACACAAGCCTAGATGATGTTGTAAAAGAGTGAGTGAAGAGGAAAAAGAACCCAACAAATATGGAAAATGGAGAAATGTTTAAAAGATATCCAGATTTCTATCTTCTCTTAAAAATTGGATGATGTGGCAACTCGGAACCTACATTTCTGGATGTCGTCAATCAGCTGGAGCTGAATAATTGTTGAGCATTCTCCTTTACCCTCCTCTAGGCTAGTCCACTTAGACATGGTGTGTCCCCCAGCTCATCTTCATCTTCATCAGGCTGGGTTTACTGATTCATAACACCTGCCTAAACTCTGAGGTCTTTAGAGTCTGCCAGTTCTGGCATAGACCTATAAACACAGATAATACTAATGTTTCTGCCTCTCACCTAAGGGTAATAATCTCTCCACATTGAACCAATCTAGCTTCTTCACTAATTGTGTTTGGGAAATTCAGCCCGCATCTCCATGAGAAGTTATCTGGTCCATTGGTAAATCTGAGTCTGACATTCTTACCTGGAGAAATAAGGAAAAGGATGATACAAAGAATGAACTAATGAGTATTTCAAATTTTCCTTCCATTCAAGAACTCAAAGTCCTACCACAGTCTTGATGAGCTTTGAAACAGCAGCATCTTAGAAATGATAAAATGGAGGTTCATGTACGGTAGCGAGAAAACAAAGCAATCAAGGACAGAAGGGTGCATTGAGGAATAATCAGGAAGAGATGTTCTGTTAAAACTAAAAGGTTGAGGCCCTGGGCTTCAAGAATGACAACTTTGCCTTCAAAGCAGCATAAAAGTGTGTATTAATTGGAAAATAAAAATATCAAGTTTAGTTTTTAACCTGACAGTTCACTTGGAATGTGGCTCCATGTGTTGAGTGAATAGGAAATTGCAAATGAGCCATAACTTCAAAGTAATGTGCTTCGCTGTCAGGCTTGGAGCAAAAAATTCTTTTCTCCTTTGAGATTTCAAATCTCAGTCCTGAGCTGAGATTCTGTCTTCATTGGCCTTAAAAGCAATCTTAAGAAACTTCTAAGTAGGAGAGTGGTTGGCCAGTGAGCAAACATACTAAATGCCCGCTATGTGTTTCTGTAGGCTGGTTGAAAAACAAAAAAGAGGAATTGTAGTTGAGATTTATGATTAATCTCAAGCTTGACCCATGGAGTGGGAGTGAGTTTGGGAGGAGAATGTGGCAGCCAGTCAGGGGCTTCTTCCTGTCTAACACATGACTCTCTGCTCTTTGAATAAGAAATAGCCACAACACTTTGGGGATCTCCCTAACCTGCCCCCACTCTCTGAGAAAATACCATCTTATCAAATGCACGTACATAAAAAAGTTTCAATATTTTCTAGTGCCAGATCCTTTTGTTTTCTCCAGTTATTGGTTTTATTTTGTTTGCTACTTCTGTCTTCTTTGGAAACTGATATCTTGAGCAGCTGGAAAATGGTTCCTATAGCAACAGTTACCAAGTGAAATCTCTCCTAACAGGTCTTCCTCCCTCCAACCCCACCTCAGTGGTATTTAAAAAAAAATCTTCCCAGCCTTTTATACCAATGTGCTTAGTAGGTAAGTAGAAAGATTTTCAAACTTATTCACTAAACATATTTAATGGACATTGAAATTTATAGAACAGCTATGTTAATATACAGAGGTCTCATACAACTCAGGTGCCATCAATTTTGTATTTGTGGCTGCATATGAATGGTAAGATCACCATAATCACCGTACTTGATAATAATATAAAAATTGTAATACAGAAAAGTTCTTTTAAATAGATTTTTCCATTTTAATTTTGATTATGACTTATTCAATAGATGACAAATGGGGTTTAAAAACCAAGACAGGAAGAAATCCCCATTTCACTTAGCCAAGAGGTGGAGCAGTAGGAGGATGCCCTGCACGAATACCTGCACAAGAAAGCCACCGGGACTTTGTGTACTGGCTGTGCCACACTTTCCATCATCAACAATGGGAGTGGCCACCTGCAGGAGCACCCTTAAAGACCTTTAAAATATTCTTTCTGTAGCTATTAGGACACAATAGGAGCTTCAGACCTTTTGTACTGGATTACACCTGGCTTCCACATGTCCCTCCCTTTTGCCTGAAGCAGAGTTTCTTAGGCCGAGTTTGGTAAGCCTTTATGGTCACCCCCAGTTCATTGGCACCTACAGGTCGATACCTTCCAATTTCTCTATTATCCTTTCATGTTACATCATGCATTTAGCATGCATAAATTTAGCACTCATGCCTATTTATATTTGCAGCCATTGCCCTATCTTGGTATGAAGAGTTCTGTACGTTTTGTAAGTATTCTAAGAGATGAATTGAATTCAGTATAATCGGAGATCACCTACTGTAGTGGTGAAGGTCATAAACTGATGCCAGACTGGCGCGAATCAAATCCCTGCTTTACCACTATAAGACCTCAGGCAAATTACTCTACCTCCCATATGTGAAAGGGGATAATAATAGTATTTTTCTTAGAGTATTGTTTTGAGGATTAAATAAATTTAACACTATAAAATACATATTAATTCATTAACTTATTGGTTTTAATAATAACCCCTTTTAACATTTGCCTCTTCATGTTACAATCTTCCTTTAAAATAAAATTACCCCAGGGTGGAAGACCATGGATTCTTCCAGTCATCCAGCTGCTCTTCAGTGTTCAGTTCTATATAGTCACTCACGAGGTGCAAAGACTGGAACCAAATTCAAATGAACTATGGTGTCATGATATTTTTTTTCCCCAAAAATAAATATTTACCAGGAAAACTGTGATGGTTAATTTCATGTATCAACTTGACTGGGCCAAGGGATGCCCGGTTAGCTGGTTAAACATTGCTTATGGGTGTGTCTCAGAAGGTATTTTGAGAAGAGGTCAGCTTTTGAGTTGGTGGACTGAGTAAGGCAGATGGCCATCCCCAGGATGGGTGGGCACGATCCCATCCATGAGGGCCTGACCAAAATAACAAGGTGGAGGAAGGTTGGATTCACTCTCTGCCTGACTGTTGAACTGGGACATGGTACGTCTGGTTCTCAGGCTATCAGTCATGGGCTGGAATCTGTATCATCAGCTCTCTGGCTCCCAGACCACTGGCTTTGCTGGATCTCCAGCTTGCAGATGGCAGGTCTTGGGATTTCTCGGCCCTCATAATCACATGAGCCAATCCCTTCTAATAAATCTCTTTATAGAAATAGATAGATAAATAGATATATCCTATTGTTCTGTTTCTCTGGAGAACCCTAACTAATATAAAAAACCAAGAATGGAAAACAATAGTATAATCATATAAAGGCCTAGATTTGCAATCATAGTGTGTTGATCCAAAAGTAACTATTTTTCACACTGGGGATTAAATAGCAATGCTTGGGGAGCTGGCTGGGAGTACTCCTCGGGCCTCACCGTGTCTCAGTTGAATAATAAACAAAGGCTCTCCAGATATAGGCCAAGGTACATTTTAGTTAGAACTGCTTCCAACCTGGGTAAACTATTCAATCCTTTCCAGAATCTGCTTCCAAGCCTCTTTACCAGTTGAATCGATTTGCATTGAGTTTTATGCAGGATGGGATAGAAATTTTTTCTCTCTCTCTCCTGAAATACATTTCCTATTGATACCTGGGGTTGCTTTTATTGTAACAAATGGAAACCTACTCAAGCCAACTTTATGTAAATTAGATTTATACAGGGCATAAGGGCAAAAAAAAATGTGGATAGTAAATGCTGCTCAGACTCGAGTTAATAGCCAGCAGGGTGGGTGGGGGTTGTCCATCTTATTCAAATCAGCTGAGCCTGTCTGAGCAAGAGCTGTGGAAGCCCTTCCTACAGAGAAGGACCCTGATTTTGTCACCCGAACTGAGGTTATGCCTCCCTTTGGGGCGAGAAGAAATAGGCCCACATCCATAGGCAACAGGCTAGAATGGAGGACACAGAGAGAGCACAAGGCGAATTATGACACAACCATTACAAAAAGATTTATTTACTTTCTACAGACATTTTTCAGCCAAGTCCTGAGAGGCATAATTAAAATAATGTGGGACTTATTCCTTCCACCGCACTGAAGTCGAAGAGTAACCCCTGGGCATAAAGTAGGTTGCATTCAACAACTCTTCGGATTCTCTCCTGGTTCAGATCTGATAGTTAGAAACCATTATCTTATAGGCACATTTGTACCATTTTCCCATAATGTGTTATCATCTTACATCAGTCTACATGGAGCTTATTTACTATTTTTCTGCCCACTCATATTGGCTAAGTTATTTCCTTTTACAATTTATTCTTATTGCCTCAGTATGTCATTATACAGAGAGCTTTGCAGAAAATCTTATCCTAGTAGGCTTTTTTTTTCAGATCATGTATAACAATGTTAAGATTGATCCAGCACTATTCCTGGTGTTTACACATTTCCATTCATAAAAGTCTTTCCTCCGTCCTTCCCTTCCTCCTTCTCTGTCTCCATCAGGAAATATCTATTAAGTACCTGTTATGGGCCAGAAACTGTTCAGATGCTCAGAATACCTCAGCAAGCCAAACAGATAAAAACCTTGCCTCTCACAGAGCTTATGTGTTAATGTGGAAAAATAAGCCATAAAAAAATAAACAAATAAATGTATATGTCTTGTTGCTACAATATATGTTTTTCCCTTCACTTACTCTCACAATCTGAGTTAGTTCTTCAACATTATAGTATTTTCCCCCAAACCCACAGTAGCTATCTCAAGTTGGAAGAAAATCACTTTCCTGTGTTTAATGTTTTATTTTTGAAAGAGTTAGAATAATGAATCAGTACAAAGAAAAATATAACGTTTGCTCTTTTTCAGGAGAAAATATTTAAAGTAAAATTAGTTAATTTAACAAACATTTGTGGAGTATTGTGAAACACACAGAAGAAGAAGTTGTAGCCCTGCCCTTAAAGACTTTATAATTTAATTGAATACAGTAATAAACAACCAGGTAACAATAGAAGCCGACAGTGCCCACCTCATATATTTTAACTATGCCATCTTCAGCGGCCGACAATTGAGCCTTCTGAACCCCTGCAGTCACCCTTGTCCACTCCCTACGTAGCCACTATACTGACAGTGAGCTTCCCATACATCTTTCCCAGGAGGATTTCGGCTTTTAACTTTATTTCTGAGTCCCAGATCTAAATCTTTATTTCATGTTTCAGCTACTTCTAGGGCACCTGCCCTTTTTTGTCCATTTATCAAACACTTATAGAACATCTACTTGAATCAGTCTTCATATCAAGTGTGGGAATATTAAAATAATAATGAATAAATTACTTCTGCCATTGAGGGCCTCAGAGTCTAATATGGAGATGTACCTATGGAAGTCAAAGATGAATAAGATCAACACCCTAACAATAGTAAATGTGGGAGGCTCTGGGAATGGACGAGAAGGAAGCTGCTCCCATTGTCTGGAACAGAAGTCATAGGAAAGAATTCCCGGAGATTGGACAGTTGAGATGATTCTTGGAGGACACGTAGGAGTTCACAAGGTGAGCCAGAGGGAAGGAGATGTCAAGCTGACAAAGTACATGACAAAAAGAATGGATATTTGTGGAAGAGTTCTTGCCAGCACTCCAACAGACAGCTGGTGGCTCTAACTCTGGATTTGAGTGTTTCCGCTGGGACTTTCCTTCTGAGCATCACTGCTCTCCCTGCTGGTTGGCACAAGGCCCAACTTCTACTTTGTTTTTAATTCTTCTGAAAAATGTTGATCCTTTGGTGTTTTATCTTTTCTTTTCTTTTAAATTTATCTTTATTGTTGAAAGTATTACAGATTTCACTCCTATTTTCTCCCACTGACCCATTCTGCCCCACTCCCATCACCCCAGGCTTTCAACGCACTATTGGCCATGTCCGAGGGTTATGCATATATGCATATAAGTTCTTTGGTTAATCTCTTTGTGGCCCCCTTCTCTGAGATTGGTCACTCTATTCCATGCTTCTATGTATGAGGACCTATTTTGTTTGTCAGTTTATTTTGTTCATTAGATTCCACATATAAGTGAGATCATGTGATATTTGTCTTTCTCTGACTGGCTTATTTCGCTTAGTATAATACTCTCCAAGGCCCTCCATGCTATCACAAAGGGTAAAAGATCCTTCTTTTTTTACAGCTGCATAGTATTCCATTGTATATATGTACCACAGCTTTTTTATCCACTTATCTGCTGATGGGCACTTGAGCTGTTTCCAGATCTTAGCTATTGTAAATAGCGCCATGAACATAGGGGTACATATATTCTTTCTGATTGATGTTTCAGGGTTCTTAGGATATATTGCTAGAAGTGAGATGACTGGATTAAATAGCAGTTCATTTTTAATTTTTTGAGGAAATTGTCCATAGTGTTGTCCATAGTGGCTGCACCAGTCTGCATTCCCACCAGCAGTGTATTAGAGTCCCCTTTTCTCCACACCCTCACCAACTCTTGTTGTTTGATGATTTGTTGATGGCGGCCATTCTGGCAGGTGTGAGGTGATACCTCATAGTTATTTTAATTTGCATCTCTCTGATGATTAGCTCAGACCTTGAGCTTTTTTATATGTCTTTTGGTCATTTGTATATCCTGTTTGGAGAAGTGTCTATTTAGTTCCTGATACTTTTGTGTTTTTAAGATAGTTTAATTGCGATAATGTTCATATCAAAACATTCAGTAAACCATTTATTTTTTTTTATTTATTTATTTATTTATTTATTTATTTATTTATTTATTTATTTATTTATTTTATCCTCACCCGAGGGAATTTTTCCATTTTTTGTACAGATAGAGTGGGAGGGAGAGAGAGGAAGGGAGGGGGAGAGAGAAACATCGACGTGAAGGGACACATCGAGTGGCTGCCACCCGCACGACCAACCAGGGCCGGGGACAAACTGCAACCGAAGTACGTGCCCTTAGCGGGAACCGAACCCGGGTCTCTCTGGACCGCAGGCCGACGCTCTAACCGCTGAGCCAAACTGGCCAGGGCTCAGTAAACCATTTAAAGTCTCAAGGATTTTTAGGACACTTCCAGAGTTATGCAACCATCACCATAATCAATTTTTAGAACATTTTCATCACCCTCAAAAGAAGCCTCGTACCCACTAAAAGTCACTCCCCCTCTCCCTCCCACATCTGCAGCCCTAGACAACCTGGTCTACTCTCTGCCTCTGAAGATTTGAACCTTTAATATAAATGGAATCATATCATATGTGGGCTGGCTCCTTTCACTTAGCATGTTTTCAAGGTATGTCCATGTTGTAGCATGCATTAATATTTCTTTTATTGCAGAATAATATCCCATTGATAGATTGTTTCTACTTCTCAGCTATTGTGAATAATGCTCCTATGAACATTAGGGTATACATTTTTGTTCATTTCCATGTCTCTTGGGTATTTCCATAGGAATAGAATTGCTGGTTCATATAGTAACTCTATGTTTAACTTTTTGGATAACTTACAAAGTATTTGCCAAAGTGGCCGTACCATTTTACATTTGGGTCAACAATATATGAGGGTTCCTGTTTCAACACATCCTGGTCAGCACTTGTTAATGTTTGTCTTTTATTATAGCCATCCTAGAGGATGTAAAGTGGTACAATATATCATTGTAGCTTCTATTTACATTTCCTTAATGGCTAATGAAGTTGAGTGTCTTTTCATGGACTCATTACCCATTCGTATGTCACTACTTGTAACATTGTCTGAAGCAGAATATGGATGGCAGTGGTGCCCTCTGGGCCCAGATGCTGTAAGTCTGGATTTAAGGCCAGTCATATTTGGCTCCATAAATGTCTTACCACATATCACAGTGTAAACCTCTGTATCAAAGATCCTTCCTGCATCATGCACAGACATATAAACATATCTACTGAAGGGAGGGAGAAAAAAAATAAAAATACCTTCTATCTCTAGAGTAATTTACAAAGTCATTTTAATGCATTCTTTCACTTAAATGTTGAAATGTATATGTGACACAGGTATTATTATAGAAGGGAAAACTGAGGACCAGAGAAGTTGGGGAATTTGCACAGAGTCACACAGCTAGCTAATCTCAGGATATCAACCTATATGTAAGTCTTCTAATTTTAATTACAACACTATGGCATTATGATACAGCATTTACTGGAAATTCTTGTACAAAAGTAATTGATAGCAGAGGATGGAGGCAGGGGGATCTTCTTGGAAGAGGAGCCTCAAAACCATATAAAGCAGGAAGGTAGTCTGGGGAGCAAGGGACAGAAGCAGAAAAGACGTGTAAGTTAACACTAAGAAGGCTCAATTCTAATTCAAAATAGTGAGATATGAAATTTGAAAATATGATGGATACCTGTTGTTTTATCTTTTGAAAAACATACCCTCCACCCTTCTCTTGGAATTCTTTCTCCTCTCTTTCTAACCATTCAGTTCAGATGGGAGAAACCATGTTTTAAGGTGACTGTACCCTCACTTCTAACAAGGTAGATTGGTGTAGACATGATCACCTGACCCAAACTGGACCAATTAAAGACTTTTCCAAGAAACTGAGAATTTGAGAAAGAAAAAGAAAAAGAAAAAAAGATGTTAATCCCTTCCCTTTGATGGAAACCATAAGTTATAAATTCCAGCAGCGTTTGATAATCAGGTTTCCCACCATGTGAAATAGAATTGCGTGCTATAAAGATGAAGAATATGAGCCCCCAAAATAAGGTAGATAAGAGAAGAGAGACAGAGGCAAAGTCCTGGCTGTGCTCAATTCTCTAGCTTTAATTGTTCTTGGGATTCAACCACTTATATCAGTGACAAGATATTTTTTTAATTCAAAAGATCAAGTGAATTCCTAAAATTAATCTGTGCCATAAACCTTACAAAAACTGTATGTCTTATCCTCTTCCAATACAGGATTGAATGTTTCTGGAGTCTCCATCAATAGTTCACATGATTTAGAGAGGTTGCCAGAGTATACAATCCTTTGTATAAAAATACTGGGCCGAGGCTATGGAAAATCCTAAGATGTACACAGCACTGTTATTGGCCTTAGGGTGCTTATCATCTAAGGAGAAAGAGGCAAAATAGGTAAAAGGACTGGCAGGTCATCCACAACAGTCATATCATAAAATGTGAGCCAAAAACCATATGAGTGATGGAGACCAGAAGTGCTGCTGGAGTTCACAAGAGCGAGAAAGATCTGTGAATTATAGTGGGCAGAGATCCACAGAAGGATAAAGTGGGCCTGGAAATTGAGTACGATTCAGATAAACACAGAGGAAGAAAATGAGAGGTCACAGAGATGAGTTCAGTTAGTACTGTCTGTTTTTTGAGGATTTTACTTGTTTCTGCTCATAAGAAGTTTTGGGTCAGCCTAACCTGCAAAGCAATCACCGAATCCCCTGTTTAAACAATTTGATCCCATTCTACTCTTGAGCAACTCCTATCAAGTGCGAGCGTTTCCACCCAGTGCTCACTGACCCTAATTCTGTTTCAACAGAAATTTCTATCTTGTTTGCATCACTGGGTCCCTGACTTCATCAGACCTACTGCCACAGGTCACTTCATGACTCATGGATTTTGCTAGATTTTTTAAAAATACATTTTTTTCTTTATTGATTTTTCGAGGGAGGGAGAGATAGAAACATTGATGAGAGGGAGCATCAGTTGGCCACCTCCTGCACGCCCCCCACTAGGGATGAGGCCCACAATCTGGGCCTGTGTCCTGAACAGTAATCGAACCGGCGATCTCTTGGTACATGGGTCGACGTTCAACCACTGAGCCACACTGGCCAGGCTCAAATACACTTCTATGTTGACAGAAAGAGCCTCTTTTTTTCCCTTTAACCTTTTTCCCTTAAAAATAGTATGGTACAATCTCTACTCTGCTGTGTATAACTGGTTTGTCAAAATTATGAGCACCACCAATAAGCAGCACTGTAATATTTTTAGTTGCACAGCACTTTATAGTTTATAAAGCGACTCCAAACACCTTCTCTTAGTAGCCCTCTGAGGTTGGCAGGACACAGATTATGATCCTTTCTTAAAATGAGAAAAGAGGTTCAGAGCAATTAATAGACCTGCCCAAACATTGCACTACATGACTGTTGTCCTAATTCTGCTCCATGAAAGTGGTAAATTCATCTATAATAAATGCCTGGCTTCTGATATAGGCATCCTGCCTGCTTAGGCACAGGATGGACTGCGGAATCTTTCTTCTCCAAGTCAAGGCTTATGAGCATTTCTCTCATTGGCCCTTACTTAACTTCTGCTCCCAAACCACAGAATAAGGACAGAAGTTATGACTCTCAGAATTGGGAGGGGAATGTTAGTTACCCCCTTGTGAGAGGTACTCAAACCTGGACGCACATCAGCATAATCTGGGTTAGTTTTTAAAATTACAGACTCTACACCCATCTCCAGACACACTGAATCAGAATCTTTGGGGTCTGGGGCCTGGAGGAACAGGGGGAAGAGTGGCAAGAAAATAATATTTTTAATTTAAATTGTTTCTAAATAAAGAAAATTACAGAAAATAATATATATAAACATATGTACCTGGAAACTAAAGTGAGCAATATTAACATCTAGTCATGGCTGTGTAGAGAAAGAGTTGTGGATTATTGGAAAACTATGCATTGTCTAGACTCTAGCAGTGGTTCTCAACCTGTGGGTCGTGACCCTTTTGGGGTCGAACGACCCTTTCACAGGGGTTGCCTAAGACATAACAGTAGCAAAATTACAGTTATGAAGTAGCAACAAAAATAATTTTATGGTTGGGGGGTCACCACAACATGAGGAACTGTATTAAAGGGTCGCGGCATTAGGAAGGTTGAGAACCACAGGGGATACCTCTCAGGCTTATCAGGTTCTGATTTTACGGGAACTACTGTACAAGTCTGTGTTTTGTAGGTAACTGATTGCAAGGCATAATTATTCCTGTCTATAGCCATTCAAATCCTCTCTTCCTTTTACCCTGGAAAACAATTTTACACACATTTTGATATTCCTGATCTAAAACGTGTTAGTTCATGGATTCTCTTTTGAACTCATTATAACATCTGCCTAGCTCACTCATTGGTTAAGGAAAATCTATAACATGTGTTCATTTTATATCTATATGAGAGTCAGGATTTTATAGTGTTTTGAAAATTATCTTTTAACAGTTTCCTCAGATCTTTAAAAAAATTAATCCTTGCAGAAAGAGTTAATATATTCCAGATTTTCCCTTTTGGTCTCATTTTGCTCCTCTCCTCTCCTCAAAGGCAACCACTATCATGAATTTGGTGTGGATCCAAGTTATGCCTTTATATTTTTTCTTAAGTATGTACATACTAAAAAATAATATATTAATCTTAAAAAAAGACAACTAGTATAATACTCTACGTGACATTCTGCAACTTACTTTTCTCCTTAACAATACATATTTGAGATCTCTTCATGCTGATAGATATAATCAGTAGTGTCTTTAATGGCTAGTGGTGCACTTTGATTTTCCATTTCTTTTTAAGATTAATTTGATTTTCTAAAAAAAAAATGTCTATTCTATTTGCATTCTAATTTTCTGGCCTCAAATTTTTCAGCTTTTTATACTGATTTTGTTTTTCTTTACTGTATATTAGTTATGCCCACATTTTTTTCATTCCTTAAATTATTTTTATCTTCTCTATGTTTTCTTCCCTCTTCTTTTTTTCTTTCTTTCGCTAGAAATAAATGCTTGATTATGCTAATTGCTTCTATTAGTTTTGTTTGTAGACTTTCTTTATAATGTTATTAACTTCTGTTATTATCTTAATTATTCTCTTCCTTCTACTAGCTTTCCTTGTTTGCACACTGTGTATTAATTATGCCCTCTTGTTTTGAAATGCACTACTTTGTTGTTCAGTTCTAACATTTTGCAGTTGTTTTGGTTTCTTGCTAAACACAATAAATTCTCTAAGAGTATATTTTTTAGTTTCCAAATATATGGGTTGGGTTTTTCTACTGTTTTGTATGAGTTCTAATATAACTGCATGATTGTTAGGAAATGTGATCTACATAAGATTTGATCTTGGAAGTATGTAAGGCTTACTTTGTGAGTCTTAACTTTTCTATATATGTTCCATTTGGTGAAAGAATATATATTCTGTATGGGCAAAAGAATTGGCAGAAATTTTTGGTTTGCTTGGTATATTAGAGACAGAAGTATTAAAATATCCAATTATGGTATGCATTTCTTTTTATAATTTAGTCACTTTTTCTGGGCTATATTATTAAAGGCATGTCATTTTTTAATATGTTTTTATTGATATTTTTAGGGAGAGAGATAGAAACACAGATGTGAGAAGAAACATCCATCGGCTGCCTCCTGTATGCCCCCCACTGGGAATCAGGCCCACAAACTGGGCATGAGCCCTGACTGGGAATCGAACTGGCGACCTCTTGGTGCACGGGTCAACACTCAATCCACTGAGCCACACCAGCATATTTTTAAATGTTTTCTAAAAGAATAATAATAGTTCAGCCCTGGCTGGTTTGGCTTAGCGGTT
The DNA here is from genome assembly GCF_014108415.1 of Molossus molossus. Taxonomy (NCBI): domain Eukaryota; kingdom Metazoa; phylum Chordata; class Mammalia; order Chiroptera; family Molossidae; genus Molossus; species Molossus molossus. The sequence continues at coordinate 30,962,762 of NW_023425401.1, read as the reverse complement.
AGAGCATTGACCTGCCATCCCAAGAGACCTGGGTTCAGTTCCCACTAAGGGCATGTACCTCAATTGCAGTTTGTCCCCGGCCCTGGTTGGGTCGTGCGGGTGGCAGCCACTCGATGTGTCCCTTTCACATCAATGTTTTTCTCTCTCCTCCTCTCTTTCCCTCTCACTCTATCTAAACAAAAAAATGAAAAAATGTCCTTCGGCGAGGACAAAAAAAAAAGAATAATAGTTCATGACATCAAATTATATAAAATTCAAATTCAGTGTCCATCAATAAAGTTTTATTGAAACACAGCCACTCTCACTTGTTTATATATTATCTATCACTGTCATCCTGATACAACAGCAGAATTGAATAGTTACTGCACAGACCATGTGACCCATAGAATCAGAAGTAGCAGAAAGCTCTGTCTGACGCTGACCTTTCTGAATGACATTTTTTGCTTCTTTTTGCCATAACTTATACTTTATACAAGGCATATTCAAAGACAGTAGTATCACTTTCTCATGCAGGGAAGCCCCGCCCACCTCCTGTTTCAGGCAGTGAGTCCGGGCCAGGTGTTTCACGGGCACGGAAAACTTTGGGTTCTCTGGAATCTCATGGTTACAGAAATGTGGCTGCCTTTGTCTCCTCCGCACAATGGGACCCAGTATATGTGCTGCAGCCTAACTTGTAGCTCTAGGTTTCTGGTTCATTTCTGGTCCACAGAGACATTCATTTTGCCTTTTACACAGCTATGTGGCACACAAACACACACACACGCACACACAATTGCTTTCCTTGAAGAGGAAACGAGTTTAAAGTATAAGCTCAGAATTTTTATTATTCCTTCTTATGAGCCCATGAGTCTGACATCTAAACCAAGGGTTAACACACTACAGCCCTTGGATCAACTCTGGGCTGATAGCTATTTTTTTTTTATCCTCACCCGAGGACATTTTTCCATTTTTTGTTCAGACCATTTTGTTTTTGTTCAGATAGAGTGGGAAGGAGAGAGAAGCAGAGAGAAAGAGAGAGAGAGAAAGAGAGAGAGAGAAACATCGACGTGAAAGGGACACATCGAGTGGCTGCCTCCTGCATAACCCAACCAGGGCCGGGGACAAACTGCAACCGAGGTATATGCCCTTAGCGGGAACCGAACCCAGGTCTCTCTGGACCGCAGGCCGATGCTCTAACCGCTGAGCCAAACCAGCTAGGGCGTGATAGCTATTTCTTTAAGTAAAGCCTTTGAACACAGCCACATCCATCCCTTTTCCTATTGCACGTGGCTGCTTTCACTGCAAAGGCACAGGTGGGTAACTGTGTCAGAGCCCATACAGACTGCACAGCCTAAAATATTTTCAGTCTGACCTTTTCCAGAAAGAGATTGCTGACCCCTACTCTGAACAATAGAGAGCCTCTTTTATTTATCTACTCTTCCTCACATGGCATTAAATACTAGTCATATCATGGTAATTCCATGAACTTCAGGCTTATTTCCTTAGCTGTATATCTCTGTTAGGCAACTTACATTTACCATTCAATGACAAATCCCTGACATTTCCCCCTTACCCTTGCTCCCCTACACGACTTTCTTCCCGTGGTCTACTCCATGCCAACAAATGGAAATCCTGTCCCTTCCCCTTGTTCAAGTCAAAATTTTTAGGGTCAAGTAAAAAAAATGTAGGGATATCCTTGACTTCTCTCTTTTTCTCACTTTCCATGTCTTTTCTACCAAAAACCTAAAAAGTTACTCCAGAGTCCATGAGTAAGCAGTGGAACAGGACCAGTTCTCCCTGCATGGGGTCGACTGTCTCAGCTGTGAACCAGGTATGGGGAAATGTAAGTCAGTGAGTGTTGAAGTCAGTCTGGTGGGACGTTTGGCATGGAGTCTCTTCCCGAACTCAAGCGCAGACAGTCTGCTATCTTTGCTGTGCCTGTTGATGTTTTCTTATCTTTATGAGAAGAGGAAATATGCTAGCCTTCTCCTATAAAGGCCATTGGATTAAACTCTCAGGAGGAAACTGGCCTCACCTAATAAACTCACCAGAACATAAAAGAACATGGAAGAGAATAATAAAACTAATGTGCTAATCAGTTCAATAAATGCCTGAAGCAGACCTTAAATCAAATAAAAGACAGGAAAGGATGCCTTATGTCAGAACTTAGAGACACAGAGTGATAAGAAAACATTTCCTGGGTTTTGAATTGCTGGGGGAAAACGGTAGTTGGTTCAGAAACCTGACCATCAAGAGACACCAGTGGCAGTTTTTAACCAAGGGAGGTCATCTTCCTTCCTGTCTTCTCCCAGAGTTGATGGAAGCAGTCATATGGCAAGTAGCAAGGCACCTCTGGGTCCTTTCATTAGCTGCATGATCAATACTGGCAATTTTCCCATCCAGTCTTCTAGCAGGATATCTAGCCATAGGCAAAATTAGAAAGTAGGTGAAGGTTTTCTTTGTCAAACATCCATCAGCCTCAAATCTCCCTTGACCTTCTTGATCAGTAGGGAAGCCATGTGCAGCAATATCAGACCGATTCATACCACTGTGTTACCGGTTGATGCATTCTCCTATCTGACCTCTAATTTTCATTTTAACGGGAGCGGGCAACATTTACATAATTAGATGCATTTCAAAAGGTGGACTCCCAGCTTCATTCTGTCCCGCATGGAATGCAGTGGCAGCCATGTCCCTGAAAATGAAACTACAGTGATACCTCGGTTCTCGAACGCCTTGACTTTCGACCAAATCGGTATTCGACCAGGAGATTCGAGAAACTTTTGTCTCGGAATCCGAACAAATATTTGGAACTCGAACTTCCGAGATGAGCCGAGTTGAGCCGAATGGCGTTCATTCGGCCCAGCCGCCTTGCTTGCGCCATCAGTGTGAGTGCAGAGACAGAGTCACGCTTTGTGGAGAGAGTCACGCTTTACACTGAATTTAACCCTTAGACATACTGTACACTTTTATTTCTTGTTGAGACTTATGTTTTTCTACATATTATATACAAATTAGGCCAGTAAATAGGCATTTTCTGGGGCTTGGAACGAATTAATCCAGTTTCCATTATTTCCTATTGGATTTCATTGCTTCGGTTCTCGAACAATTTGGTTCTCGACCGTCCTCCTGGAACGAATTATGTTCGAGAACCGAGGTATCACTGTACCTACTTCTCCAGGCTGTCACAAGTCAGTCCTTTGTGGGAAAGAGCCCTGTTCCATCTTTTCTGCAGGAGGAGCATTCGAGTCTAATGTCTTTCTGTGCAGTACAGAGAGGTGTGAGCCCACTGAGGAAGGCGCAGGGGTGGAGCACATGGCCCCACGCTGTCATTGCCTCCCATCAGCTCTGCCTGCAGGCAGGTGCCACGAGGGGACTGGGGGCCCAGAGGGCTTTCAGAAAATCTTTGCCAGGCAGAACTGTTAACCTGCAAAAGCCCCTCACTTTAGCAATTAGACAAATCCAGAATGTGAGTCATTCTACAGGCTCTTTGATAAGTCAATACCTGGAAAGGGGTGGGGGGAGTGAAGAGAACACTTTCCTAAATCAAAATGGACTTACAGGGAACCATAACCAAATGCAATTGATGGTCCCTTCATTGGACCCTATTTGAACAAACCAACCCTAAAAGACCTCTGGAGAAGAACAGTAAACATTGAATATAAACTATATATTAACAGATATTAAGGAATTGGCGTTAATTTTGTTAGGTGTGATCATTGCACTATAGCTATGCAGGAGCATATTCTTATTTTTTTCTGATGATACATATAAAGTACTGGGGTTTGTACTAGTTTTCTAGGGCTGTAGTAACAACTTAGTAGTTTAAAACAACAGAAATTTATTCTATCACAGTTCCAGAGGACAGAAGTCCAAAACCCGGGTGTTGACTGCACTGTTCTCCCTTCAGTGACTCTAGGGGAGAACCCTTCCTTGCTTCTTCCAGCTTCTCGTAGCTCCAGGCGCTCCTTGGCTTGAGGCTGTGTGACTCCTGTCTTTGCCTCCCATCTTCATGTGGCCTTTGCCTTCTTCTCTTCTGTCTCTGTCAAATGTCCGTCTGCTTTTCTCTTATAAAGATGCTTGTCAATGGATATGGGGCCCCCTGGGATACTTCAGAAGCATCCTCTCCTTTCAAGATCCTTAAATTAATTACATCTTCCAAGATCCTTTTCCAACTAAGGTAATATTCAGTCTTTTACTATATAAGTAATAGCCACAGGTTCTGGGGTTTAGGATGTCGACATACCTTTTTTGGGGGGCCACCATTCAACTCACTACAGGGGTGAAGTATCATTACCGGAAACTTACTTTAAAATGATTCAGTAAAAAATAAATGTGGATGAAATAAATAAGACAAAAGGTTAATGACTGATAAATCCAGGTGGTAAGAGTTGATTGTACTACTTCTTATAATTTTTGTATCCTTAAAATTTTCATCATAAACCAAATTTAAATTCTTCATTGTGTCCAGAGAACCTCACCGAGGGAGTTATTTCAGTGTAGGAGATAGGCGCACAGGCCCTGGGGTCAGAATGCCTGGGTTTGCATCCTGCCAGGCTTGACATTTACTAGCTGTGGGTCTTGAGCCAGTTATTTAGTTTTTTCATCTATGAGATGGAAATAATAATACTAACTTTAGACAGTTGTGAGATTCAGTGAAACAGTGCTCATGAGCTACTTGGCAAATAGAAGAGCCGGGCAAATATTAGCTATATTCATTATTATGTTGACTTTTGTGGAAGCTCTACCTTTAAAGAGTTTCCTGTTAAAATACAAGTACCCCTGTTTGGGGTACAGGAAGGAGAGTTTACGTCTTACCTAGTACCTACTCAAAAAACAATTCTCTGCAGGTTTAGAAGGCTCCACAACACTCTTAGGAAGGAGACAGAGGGGGTCTACAGTGTGTGTTTGAATGTGCGCGTGCGCGGGCGTGTGTGTGTGTGTGTGTGTGTGTGTGTGTGTGTTAGGAGGTGGGGAGCAGGATGAGAGCAGGGAGTAAGGTGGTTGCACAGGCTTGAGGGAAAGAGTGAGGCAACGACTGGAGACACAGGAAGATCTGAAAACAAGGGCAACTGCTGCCGACTTTCAGGCAATCCCTACCAGCCATTGTTCAGAGCCCAGTTATTAACCAGGATGCTGAAGGAGTTGATGCAAATTCCCAAAGTACTTATTATATCTAGGTAGCTGTTTCAATGCTAAGTGACTATGACTCAACCTAACTGAAGTTATTTCTCAGGACTCTCTTTATGCTGAAACATTTATTTATAGCAACTCCCTCTGCCTCATGAGGAGGTGCTGCTCGTGGAGTGTTGGAGGAGGCTCAGGAGGGATTCTGCTATCAGGGAACCCCATTGTTCTAGCTGGGAGTGGACCGAGCCCACCTCAGGTGGAGTGCTGTGGCTGCTGCTTCCTCCTCCCCCACCTCAGGGTGTCAATGCTTCTCCAGGAAATTTGCACTTCATATTTAGGGTGTCATTTCATTTTTAGATCAAGACCATGAAGGCTTTTTTTTTTTTCTTTTTTTTTGCCTCCTTCACTTCTCATTTAGCATCATGCTTTCTCTCAACCCCGTGCCGCCACTGAACATCTGCAACACCAGGAACTAAAGAAACAAAAGAACTGCAACAAAAACTTAATGATGAAACCAGCAAAGGCAGAAGGGGTGAAATGCCAAGGAGACATCCAACTCCCTAAAAAGGCTCAGAAGCTTTCTATTTTTTTTTTTTTTATCCTCACCCAAGGACATTTTTCCATTTTTTATTCAGATAGAGTGGGAGGGAGAGAGAGAGAAACATCGATGTGAAAGGGACACATCGAGTGGCTGCCACCCTCACGACCCAACCAGGGCCGGGGACAAACTGCAACCGAGGTACGTGCCCCCAGTGGGAACCGAACCCGGGTCTCCTCAGAAGCTTTCTTGAAACAAATCTTTGGAACCCTTTCCTCACCCTGTCACTTTCTACTTACCACTAACTGAATTAAAATAATAAAATAACAAGTCTCAAAGTTGAGGTTCTAAATTGTATAAACAGTGCCACTAAAACTTAATATGACAAAAATCATCTGAAGACATGGTAGTGTTAGCTAGGACAGGGGTCTCGAGGTCTGGGCAGTTCTAAATATTATTTCTTGCTAAATGTTAAATTTTAGCACATTATTTTACAGATAAAGAGGATGAACTGACAGGAACTCAACTGAATAAAAGTAGCCAACTGCAAAGAAGAAATCAACATGTAATTGACCAAATTCTGTATATGAGCAAGGGTTAAGCCTCCTTTCCAGGAAGCAGAGCTTTGGATATGAATCCCCCATCTCCTTTACGTGCTGCAAGTAAATAAAACTACTTTGCGACACCCATGCCTTGTTCTTGAGCAAAGCACCCCAAATGATGAACCCCTTGAGTTCAGTAACAGTAGGACAGAGACCCAGCATTACTAACAAGCTCCCAGGTGATGTGCGTATAGAGCCAGTTCTCAAATTTGGCTACACTTTGGACTTACCAGGAGAGTATAAAATAAGACTGATGCCACAGAGATTCTTATTTGTTCTTAAGTGTGACCTCGGTATCAGAATTTCTGGAAGTTCCCGGGTTCCTAATCCTCAGCAAAGTTTAAGAATCAGCAGTATAGAGGTGGTTGATTTTTCTCAAGGTCACAGGAGGCCAGATTTGAAGAGCTTGGTTCAAAAGCAAGTGACTCTACCGGCTGAATATTAGAGTTTTACAAAGAGCTTTTAAATAATAAATAACACTGCTTGGGACACACCCGTGGAGTCCAGATTTAACTGGAGGGTCCAGACACTGGAATATTTCAAATCTCAGTTGATTCTTATATGCACCCAGGTTAAGAATCACTATTGTAGATGTTGCAAGAAGGAACTAGAAAACATCTTCACAGGAGGAGTAGAAATAGCTTAGAGGGAGGAAATATGATGGTTGTGAATACACATATATAGTATAGCAACTAATTGCTGTGGTATATTTTGTAATAATAAATCTAACTTTGGGGTCGATGATGGTGGGATTAAGCATAGATTTGGATTAGCACATCCATATTTAAACCTTCCCCACCCTTAATCTGCTTATGTAAATAATTAAAAACAGGACAGTGTTTTGACTTGTAGTAGGTACAAGATCAGTAATTAATAGCTTATCGGTAAAGGCGATATTATAACATTTCCTTGGGTGGATTCCATACTGAAACAATAGAAGTATGGCAGTAATGAAGATACATTATACTATAGAGCTATGAGGGAAAATCATAAGACAGGCCTGGAAATATTGAATGACATCGAGAGGCTGCAAGATTGGGATCTCATCAGTATTCACATCCAAATAGGCAGAGCCCGACATGGGGATGAACTGTGAATACGAGGTTTGGATCGGAAACACTATAGCCTCTAGCATAAGTGCTCTTTGAATACATGTGGAAAAGACATATGTTAGGCTTGGCTCTAAAGAATGGTATAGGCAGAAATTGGTGTAAACAGAATTTCTGTATTAACCAGTCCATAATCATGACCCTTACGTAATTAAGACCATCGTACCAAACTCTAATGAGAAGAAAGCTGAAAACATTCATCATATAGTTACCCAATTTCAGATAGGTGAATTACCATAGAAGGTGGATATAAGAAATCCTGGAGGCTATTTAAAAATATCCTTAGTGTATGTTCCCCAAATAGGTATGCCTAAGCTGAATATAAATGAGTATGGAAATACTGTCCATTTTACTGGCAGAGTGAATGAGGACAATAGAGAGGACAGCATGAAGCCTGATTCCATGAGAAAACAGTGGCTTGACGGAATTAAGGATAAATACAAAAGGTTTAGGCAGAGATGTTCATTCAAGCATTATTTTTTATTTTTTATTTTTTATCCTCACCCGAGGATATTTTTCCATTTTTTGTACAGATAGAGCGGGAGGGAGAGAGAGGAACAGAGAGAGAGAGAGAAACATCGACGTGAAGGGACACATCGAGTGGTTGCCACCCGCATGACCAACCAGGGCCGGGGACAAACTGCAACCGAAGTACGTGCCCTTAGCGGGGACCGAACCCGGATCTCTCCGGACCGCAAGCCGACGCTCTAACCGCTGAGCCAAAATGGCCAGGGCCATTCAAGCATTATTTATAATGTCAAAAAATAGCCTAGATGTCCAATAAAAGGGAATTTGGTTTATTTGTGTAGTTGTGCTTCCTTTTCCCCTCAACTTTATCCAAGTATATTTGACAAATAAAATTGTATATGTTTAAAGTAGACAATATCATTATTTGATATATATTATGAAATCATTACCATAATCATGTTAATTAACATATTATTTGGGGATTGGAATTATTAAATTAGGGAGTATTGTATCCTATGCAATCATTAACAATCATAATGTAGTGTAATATTTATTACTATGGGGAAACATTAACAATGACTTGTTGAGTGGAACTAAGATACAAAGAGTACGTACAGAAAAAAGAAAAATGACAGCGGAGTGAATGGCAGCTACACAGACCATCTCCCAGGACCAAATTGGAATTACCACAAAAATAAAGACAAATTGTCAGGAAGGGGCAACCGAAAGGCAGCTTGGAGGACCACATAACCAGGGACATTGACTCAATCCTGGTAGGCTTGCGAGGATGCGAGAGGGGGCCAGGAGCCCATGGTCCACAGCGGCCTGGGCGGGGACCAGTGGACTCGGCTGGGACCAGGGGACTCTGTTGGGACCAGGGGACTCGGCTTAAGCTGCGCCCTCAGCTGGGTCCAGCTGCCTTGGCTGGAAGCTGCTGCCGCCTCAGCTGGGCCTGGAGACCTTTGCTGGGTCCTGTGCCCTCGGCTGGGTGCTACGCCCTCAGCTGGGTGCTATGCCCTCGGCTGGTGCCGCAGCCTCGGCCGCCCTTAACTGGGAGCAGCGCCCTTGGGTCAAAGTCCCAGGCGGCTCCATGACGCAGAGTCTGGACAGAGGCTAAATTGGCAGCAGCCACTCACCTTGGGCTCCGGCGGAGGGAGGGCAGGCTGGACTGGAACTGTGTGGGGACACTCGGGATTTGGAGGGTGCTAAGAGCTTTGGCTGAGTGCAGCAACGTAGGACTGTGGTCATCTTACTCGTTCCCAGGGCCCTGGGGAGAGGCAGCGGCCCCTCCCGCGGAGATTCAACCCCACCTGGTGGCCATTGAAACGCTAATTGAGGCCCATTAACAACCAGCATCTGCCCCACCCTTGGGAAATTCTCTTACACTGAACACCTGAGGGAGTTTTTCAGTCAACTCAAAAACCAAGGTTCTTCAGGTGACCTCTACTAATAGCCACCAGGCAAAAAAGCTAGAGGATAAGTACCATTCCCTGTGCTTGCAACTCTAACCAGGAAAGTTAAGACTTGTCAGTGGTGTTTAAAGTGGGTCCTCCCTGCCTCATCCAAACCCAGGAGAGGGAGCCACAAACAGTAGAACACCAACACCCACAGGGAAAATTTGGCAGACTCCAAACCCACTGCGATAGCCAAAATGGTGAAATACAGAAACAAAAGCCAAATGAAAGAACAAGAGACCTCTACCGAAGATGAGATAAATGAGGTGCAGTTAAGCAAGTTAACAGAACTAGAATTCAGAGCCATGATCTTGAGGAAGTTCAACAGCATGTGTAAGGTCATGAGCACCATGAGTAAAGACATAGAAATGTTGAAAATCAAACAGTTGTAAAATTAAAAACCACCAAGAAGAAATGAAGAATGACATATCAAAAATGATGAACACATTGGAAGGTCTAAAAAGCAGAGAGGAAGCTGAGGACCGGATCAGTGAATTAGAAGACAGGGTAGAAAAAAATCAACCAATCAGAACACCAAAAGGAAAAAATGATTAATAAACAGGAAGACAGCTTAAGAGAACTGTGGGACAACTGGAAACATAATAATATTCGCATCGTAGGAGTCCCCAAAGAAGAAGAAAATGAGCAAGGGTTAGAGAATATATTCAAAGAAATAGTGACAGAAAACTTCCCTAATTTGGTGAAGGAAGAAGGCATTCAAGTTCAAGAAGCACAGAGAGCCCCAAGTAAGAAGAACCCAAACAGGCCCACACCAAGACACATAGTAATCAAACTGCCAAAAATTAAAGACAAAGAGAGAATCCTAAAAGCAGCAAGACATAAGCAACAGGTTACCTACAAAGGAAACCCCATAAGGCTCTCAGCTAACTTCTCACAAGAAACACTAGAGGCCAGAAGGGAATGGCATGAAGTAATCAAGGTCATGAAAAACAAGGATCTGAATCCAAGACTACTCTACCCAGCAAAGCTATCATTCAAAATAGAAGGTCAAACAAAGAGCTTCCCAGACCAAAAAAAAAAAAAAAAAAAAAAAAAGGCTAAGGGAATAGATTAGCACCAAATCAGCACTGCAAGAAATGTTAAAAGGACTGCTGTAATTAGCAGGAGAAATGGGAAGAAAAATAGAACCACACTACACAAAAATGGTAATAAATAAGTACATATCAATATTCACCTTAAATGTAAATGGATTGAATGCTCCCATAAAAAGACACAGAGTAGCTGATTGGATAAGAAAGCATGACTCATGTATATGTTATTTACAAGAGACCCACCTCACAACAAAAGACTCACATAGGTTGAAAGTGAAGGGATGGAAAAAAATCTTCCAAGCAAACAGAAAGCAAGAAATGCTGGGGTAGCAATACTCATATCTGATAAAATAGATTTCAAAAAGAAGGCCATAACTAGAGACAAAGAAGGCCACTACAATATTGAAAGGATCTATTCAACAGGAAGATATAACCTTGATAAACATATATTCACCCAATATAGGAGCACCAAAATATATAAAAAATCTTCTGGAGGACTTTAAAGAAGAAATCGATAGCAATACAATCATAGCAGGAGAGTTCAACACCCCACTGACATCACTGGATAGATCCTCTAGAAAAAAATTTGCAAGGAAACAGAGACTCTAAATGAAGCACTAGACCAAATGGATTTAATAGATATCTACAGAAAATAACACCCCCAAACTACAGAATTCACATTCTTCTCAAGTGCACATGGGACATTCTCAAAGATAGACCTCATGTTAGGGCACAAACTAAGTCTCTACAAGTTCAAGAAGACTGAAATCATATCAAGCATCTTCTCAGATCACAATGCCATGAAACTACAAATCAATTGTAAGAAGAACATACAAAGAAATTTGAAACATGGAAGCTGAATAGCATGTTATTAAACAATGAATGGGTCACCAAGGAGATCAAGGATGAAATAAAAAAACTTCCTGGAAACCAATGAGAATGAAGACACAACAACACAAAATCTATGGGATGCAGCAAAAGCAGTTCTGAGAGGGAAGTTCATAGCTCTACAGGCCTACCTCAAAAAACAAGAAAAATCTCTAATAGACTATCTAACCTCACAACTTAAAGAACTAGAGAGCAAACAAAAAGAAAACCCCAGAGCAAGTAGAAGGAAGGAAACAGTAAAGATCAGAGCAGAAATAAACGACATAGAGACCAAAAAAACAATTCAAAGGATCAATGAAACAAAGAGCTGGTTTTTCAAAAAGATAAACTAGATTAATAGACACTTAGCTAGACTCACCAAGAAACAAAGAGAAAGAACCCAAATACACAAAATCAGAAATGAAAGAGGAGAGGTAACAGCTCACACCACAGAAATACAAAAGATCGTTAACAACTACTATGAACAATTATATGGCAACAAATTCGACAATCTAAGCAAAATGAACAAATTTCTAGAAACACATAGTCTCCCAAAACTGGACCAGGTAGAGATAGAAAACTTGAACAGACCAATAACAACAGAAGAAATTGAAGATGTAATCAAGACTCTCCCAGCAAATAAAAGCCCAGGCCCGGATGGCTTCACGGGGGAGTTTTACCGAACATTCAAAGAAGAATTAACACCCATTCTCCTCAAACTATTTCAAAAAATTCAAGAAGAAGGAAGACTTCCAAACTCGTTTTATGAAGCCAGCATAATTCTAATTCCAAAACCAGAAAAAGACATTACAAAGAAAGAAAACTACAGGCCAATATCCCTGATGAACATACATGCCAAAATCCTGAACAAAATACTAGCAAATTGGATCCAGCAATACACCAAAAAAATTATCCACCATGACCAAGTGGGATTCATCCCAGGGATGCAAGGCTGGTACAATACTCGCAAATCAATAAACGTGATACACCACATAAATAAAATGAAGAATAAAACCACATGATCATATCAATAGATGCCAAAAAAGCCTTCTACAAAATCCAGCATCCATTTCTGATAAAAACGCTCAGCAATGTGGGAATAGAGGGATCATATCTCGACATAATAAAGGCCATATATGAAAGACCTACAGCCAGCATCATACTCAATGGGCAAAAACTAAAAGCATTTCCCTTAAGAACAGGAACAAGACAAGGATGCCCACTTTCGCCACTCTTATTTAACATAGTACTGGAAGTCTTAGCCACAGCAATCAGACGGGAAGAAAAAATACAATGGATTCAAATTGGAAAGGAGGAAGTGAAACTGTCATTATTTGCAGATGACATGATACTATGCGTAGAAAACCCCAAAGACTCCATCAAAAATTTACTAGACTTAATAAATGAATTTGACAAAGTAGCAGGATACAAAATTAACGTCAAGAAATCGATGGCATTCTTATACACCAAGGATGAACTCACAGAAAGAGAAACTAAGAAAACAATTCCATTTACCATTGCGGCAAAAAAAATAAGACACCTAGGAATAAACTTAACCAAAGAAATGAAGGACCTATTCGCAGAAAACTACAGGTCATTGAACAAAGAAATAGAGGAAGATATAAAAAAGTGGAAGCACATACCCTGTTCATGGATTGGGAGAATTAACATCATTAAAATGTCCATACTACCCAAAGCAATCTATAGATTCAACGCAATCCCCATCAAAATACCAATGGCATACTTCACAGAATTAGAACAAGTACTTCAAAAGTTCATATGGAACCAAAAAAGACCTCGAATAGCCACAGCAATCTTGTAAAAGAAGAACAAAGTTGGAGGGATCACATTACCAGATTTCTGGTTATACTACAAATCCACTGTAATCAAAACAGCCTGGTACTGGCACAAGAACAGGCATATGGACCAGTGGAGAAGAACAGAGAACCCAGAAATGGACCCAAGGCAATATGCTCAATTAATATTTGACAAAGGTGGCAAGAGCATACAGTGGAGTAAGGACAGCCTCTTTAATAAATGGTGCTGGGAAAATTGGACAGCTACATGCAGAAAAATGAAACTAGACCATCAACTTACACCATACACAAGAATAAACTCAAAATGGATAAAAGACTTAAATGTGACTCATGAATCCATAAAAATCCTAGAAGAAACTGTAGGCAACAAAATTTCAGACATCATACGCAGCAGAATTTTCAATGATACCTCACCTAAGGCAATAGAAACAAAGGAGAAAATTAACACATGGGACTACATCAAACTCAAAAGCTTCTCTACAGAAAAAGATACAATCATCAAAACGGAAAGGCTACCCACTGTATGGGAGAGCATAATTGCCAATGATATATCAGATAAAGGGTTAATTTCCAATATATATAGAGTGCTCATACAACTCCACAAAAGGAAGACAAAGAACCCAATTAAAAAATGGGCAGAGGAACTCAATAGACACCTCTCCAAACAGGACATACAAATGGCTAAGAGACATATGAAGAAATGCTCATCATCACTAATCATCAGAGAGATGCAAATTAAAACAACAATGAGGTATCACCTCACACCTGTCAGAATGGCCGCCATCAACGAATCATCAAACAACAATGTTGGCGAGGGTGTGGAGAAAAGGGGACTCTAGTGCACTGCTGGTGGCAATGCAGACTGGTGCAGCCACTATGGAAAACAATATGGTGTTACCTCAAAAAATTAAAAATTGAACTTCCATTTGACCCAGTGATCCCACTCCTAGGAATATACCCTAAGAAGCCTGAAACACCTATCAGAAAGAATATATGTACCCCCATGTTGTAGCAGCACTATTTACAATAGCTAAGATCTGGAAACAGCCCAAGTGTCCATCAGTAGACGAATGGGTAAAAAAGCAGTGGTACATATACACAATGGAGAACTATGCAGCTGTAAGAAAGAAAGATCTCTTATCCTTTGAGACGACATGGAGGGACCTGGAAAGTATCATCCTAAGTGAAACAAGCCAAACAGAGAAAGACAAGTATCATACGATCTCACTTATTTGTAGAATACAATGAACATAACAGTCTGAGGAACAGGGTAGTCCCAAAGACGTGGAAGTAGGGTACAGAAGAGGGGGTGGTGGGGGAGAGATAAACCACAGAACTTATATGTATGTGTGCATGAACAATGGACATGGACAACAAGGCTGGGGACAGGGCGGGGAGGGAGGGGGAGGGAGGAATCAGTGGGAGAAAAAGGAAAAACATCTGTAACAAAAATTAATTAATTAATTAATTTTAAATAAAGAATTAGCCAGGCTGATAAGAGGAAGTGGGTGATAGCCAGAGAAGGAAGGGAATGCTTGGTTCAAACAGGGGCCACTTGCCCATGCCCAGCTGGTTCACAGACAGAACAACCAGACTGCGGACAGCCATACGAGAGGCATCCCTTTCATCTTATGTGGAAGCACATGATTCAGCACTTGAACTGAGAGTGAACTGGGCTCCTCATTATGCTTTGCTAAGAGCCCAACATTCTGAAATGAAACAGCAAATACAATCAACTGCATACCACTGGCATCAAAATAAAGTTAAAGAAAAATATAAGCAGAAAAACAGGACTTGCCAGCCATGGGTTGCATCTCAAGGGAAAAAAGGTTACATAATGCAAGCTTTCAGTACATAAACATGTTAAAAGCACCCAGACAACATGTTGCTTGTGATGGCCTCAGGCTGTAAATTGGAGAAGATTACAGAAGCTCAGGACATACTGTTTGATACGTTGAGAGCTGGAATGAGAAGTGCATGCTATTTTTGATTAGGGACATGGGAAATGTGTGTCAATCTCTGTGTGAGGATGAAGAACACACTGAGACAGCCAGGAAAGACATGTGAGTAATACCAGTGACATTTAAAAATCTTTTTCTAAGTGCACGGTGACCTCACGGGCTTCCTGATAGCAGCATCACAGTCATTCCCTCTCCACATCAGATGGATGCCTCTGTCGCACTTGCTTAGGGACTGTGAAGAGCCAGGGAAAGCGGCTAACAATAGCCTTAGACTTATTGCTTGAGTCACAAACAAGTAGAATTTGGAATCATCTCTTGCTTGCTTAAGTTTTTCTTTTTACTCCGCCTTCCCACCCAGAGGGCACTTGTCTCAATCATAAGGATGGGACCTCCATCCTCCGCTGAGTCAGATGCAGAAATTCAGCTCCTTCTCATCTTTGTAACGTGCAGTACTGGGTGGACTTGAACATAAGCAATGGACCAATTCAGTAAATCTCCACAACCCACAGCAGTCACAGCCGCCGTGTAAAATAGAGGAGCGGTGTCCCCACCCAACTCCAGTTCGGAAGTCTTCATTTTGTGGCCTCGTTCACTAACCACATTTCTTTAAACTTAATCAGAGCTAACTCTTTTCTAATTAGACTCGGACGGGCTACTTGAGCACTGGAAACAGACCCAGAAAGAATCCAGGGCCATTTGTGAACAACTGATTATGATCTCCTGTGGTGGCTGGGGACCCACACATGCGTGTGCACACACTTTAGAGATCCTGGGTTATATACAAGCTACTTCTTATTTGCTATTAAATTGATGAGCAAACATTCCTGAGGGAAACGAAAGGAATCCTTTTGAGTTTCTCCCCTATTGCTGACTGCCCTTGACAAGCCTTTGGGGTAACCACCGGTCAGTTACCATGTCCTGTGGCTTTCTCCCACAGTCACTCAATGAGGGACACATTCTGCCTTCCCTCTCCAGTGATGTTGCTCATAATGATCCAGTCACCATGACCTTCCCTTTAATTATCAGAGATTTACTAGGTGATCTGTAACTGGGAGTTGCAGGCTTTTCTCTCGACTTCTCTTAGGTGTTTGTGTTTCTCTTTGGACACTCCTCTGGTTTCACCTTCGTGTTACACTTCTTAAGATTCTTTTTTTTTTTATCCTCACCTGAGGACATTTTTCCATTTTTTGGTTCAGATAGAGTGGGGGGGGGGGGGGAGAGCGAGAGAGAGAGAGAGAAACATCGACGTGCAAGGGACACATGGAGTAGTTGCCACCCGCACGACCCAACCAGGGCTGGAGACAAACTGCAACCGAGGTACATGCCCTTAATGGGAACTGAACCCCGGTCTCTCTGGACTGTAGGCCGATGCTCCAACCACTGAGCAACCGGCCAGGGCATGATTCTTATACTTCACACTTTTCTAGATGGCAGGCTCATGATGTGATGCCAATAGCCTGTTGAATTGAGTTGATTTAATTTGGTTTAGAAACTGGTGGCCTGTTAGAAATGGTTGGATTCTATAAAAAGACATTAATTCACTTCACTGACAAAAAGAGTATGAAAATAAAAAATGTATAACTACAAAAGGAAAACATTCATTATACCACCACTTAGAGATAAGGCTTGTTGTGCTTTTGAAGTTTACTTTCTCATTTCCTCCAACACTGAAATCAAACTATTTACTTTATTCCCAAATAAGAAATTATACAAAGATCATTTATGAAATCATCCTTGCTCTCCTGACTGATTTGAACTGTCACTTTTAGTAAATTGAAATGATTTTTTTTTTATCATATTGCAGGAGTTGAAATGTCACTTTAATTATATTGAAAGAGTAGTCAAAAGTAGCAGTCTCCACCTCCTCACCTCTCATTCCACAAGGAATCCCCTACCTACCAACCTCATCAAAAATTGCTCTTTTCAAGCTAAGGCAATTACCTACATTTTGTTCTGATCTTACTTAAATTCCCAGCAGTAGTTATTACAGTTGACTATCCCTCCCTGAAATGCTTTCTAACACGCTCATTTGCGCCCTGGCTTTATATCGTCGGTATACCAGTTATTGCCTAAACGGTTGTCTCGAGCCCAGCTTCTCATCGGAATACCAGATTTGTATACTCCATGGCCTACTCATTATCCTGTCACAATGTCTGGCGGATATCTGAAACTTGATATATTTGAAACCCTTGATTCCCCATACTTACCCCACCCCTGGTCTCCTTCCAGTCGTCCTGGTACATCATTCACCAAGCTGCTTGAGCCCACAACTAGGACTCATCCTTGATTCTTTCCTTTTCCTCAGTGTCCCGATCCAGTGCGTTTGGCTTTCCCACAAAAACATATTCCAAACCCATCCATTTCATTCAGATTCCACTACTCCACCTTCATCTCTACTGACTCCAACCAGTTCCTAACTGATCACCTGCTTCCCTGTCAGCCTCTCTGCCGTCCATTCCACAAATAGAAACCAAAGTGAACTTTATCTAATTTTTAAAAAATCTTCATCCAAGTATATGTATTGAGAGGGGAAGGGAGAGAGAGAAACGTTGCTCAGTTGTCTCCCATACGTGCCCCGAATGAGGAGCAAACCCACAACCGAGGTATGTGCCCTGACCAGGCATCAAGCCTATAACATTTTGGTATATGGGACGGTGCTCCAACCAGCTGGGCTACCCAGCCAGGGCCAGAGTGATCTTTATCAGTTACAAATCAGACTATGATACTACTTACTTAAAAACCTCTCAATGTTTTCAGATTTTAATAAAAAAATAAAATTCTAACTGCTTATCTTGGGTGCAGAGTCCTGCCAAAGTCACACTGTACTTTTTAAAAAATGTGTTTTATTGATTTTAGAGAGATAGGGGAAGGGAGAGGGAGAGAAGAAACATCCTCCTGCATGCCCCCTACTGGTGATCAAACCCACAACCCAGGCATGTGCCCTGACCAGGAATGGAACAGGTGACCTCTCAATGCATAGAACAATGCCCAACCAGCTGAGCCACACTGGCCAGGGCAAGTCACACTGCACTACATCACCGTTCTGCTCAACACATACCGGCCTTCTTTGTTTCTTAAACATACCAAGTCTGATACTTTTGAGAGGCACATGATATTTCCTTACTTTGAAAGGTTCTTTCTCCTTAATAATACATGGTTCACTCCTAATGATTCACTTGTCAGCTTAAATGCTCCCTCCTCAAGTCACTATTAGATCACCCTACTTGAATTAACTTTATTTTTCTTATTACTTTTGTTATATTTGTGCATTGCTTGTCTCTCCCACAAGAATGTAAAGAGATACAGAATCTTGTCTATCATATTCACTGTCGTATCCTCAGTGACTACTGTTTAGGACACTGTTTTTGAATGAATGAATAAATGAATGAATGAATGCATGCATGCATGCTAACATAGGTTAGCATTTTTACCTATATTTATGTAAGTTTGTGGATTTTCTTTTCTATTCGAATTATCTATCTCTCTACCAAACAAGCAAATAAGCAAAAGAGAAACCAAACACAACATTTAAATGGCTATAGCTATCCCATACATTTTAATATCTGATAGTGATAGTGAACATTCTCCCTCATTGCTCTCGATATTGTAAACTTTTCTGGCTGTTCCTGCCTGTATCCTCCAAATAATCTGGAAGCATAGTGTATGTTTCTTTATTCGGTTGTTATCATAAAGATTCATTATTTCTTATTAAGTCTTAGCTAGTTTATATTTTTCTTGCTATTGTGAACAGCATATACCCTACACAGGAGAGGTCATGCATTGAGGTCATGCATTTAGGTCATTGCCTGACCTTTAAAGGCTTTTGAGTTTGCACCTGTTAAGATACGAGAAGGCTAATGTTTTGCTGTATTTATATTCTATGTATCATTTGTACTAGTCTCTTTCATTGGTTTCAGTAGATCTTTAATTTCCTCTAGTTTTCTAGATAGAATATCATATCATCTGCAAATAAAAATAATCAGTTTTTCCCCTTTCCAAGAGTTAAGCCCTTTATTCCACTTCCCCTTCTATTCTGGTTGCATCTAGTAGAACTACCATGACAATATTACATGGTGATGAGTATTCTTGCCTCATACATGACTTTAGTGATGTGAATGCCTCCAGTCTCCCTATTAATTAGGTTGTTAGATGTTGGTTTCAGATAGATTTTCTTTGTCATATTAAAAATAACATAATTGTCTCTCTTAGTTGAAGTGCTTTTTATAAAGTCAGGAATGGATTCTGAATGTTATCACATACCTTTTCTACAACTATTGAGATGTATGCTTTGGTTTCTTCCAATAATCCACTGACATAAAAGGCAATACAACTGCTGGTAAGAATGTGATTCTATCCACTGAGCCACCCTGGCCGGGCAAGACTGTGATTCTAGAGTCAGACCACCTAGATTGAAGGCTCTACCCTTCCTCTTTGTGTGACTTTGGGCAAGTTACTCACTCTTCCCATACTTCAAATTCCCCTACTTCAATTAAGTGAGTTAACACATGATCGAGTAAGTTCGATCTTAGAACGAAACCAGTGCTACATAAATGTTTATAATTGCTTTTCAACTGCGAAAATAACCCTACTTTGTCATGACTTTTTAATATACTGCTGAGTTTTCTCATCTGCATTTAGAAGTGGGCATGATCTCGTTTTTGTTTTTTGTTTTTTTCATGTTAGTATAAAAACTAAATGGTCTTCATAAAATGAATTTTAAATTTCTTTTTTTTTTTGCTATGCTCTGGAACAATTAAAAAGAACTGGGAGTGCCCTGGCCGGTTTGGCTCAGCGGTTAGAGCGTCGGCCTGCGGTACAGAGAGACCCGGGTTCGGTTCCCGCTAAGGGCATGTACCTCGGTTGCAGTTTGTCCCCGGCCCTGGTTGGTTGTGCGAGTGGCAACCACTCGATGTGTCCCTTCACATCGATGTTTCTCTCTCTCTCCCTCCCACTCTGTCTGAACAAAAAAAAATGCAAAAATGTCCTCGGGTGAGGATAAAAAAAAAAAAAAGAACTGGGAGTAATGTATTCCTTAGAGGTTTGAAGGAACTCACTCAAAATTTCCAAGACCATTGCTGGTTTGATCCCCAGTTCCAGTTGGGTGCGTGTGGGAGGCAACCAATCGATGTCTTCTATCTCATCAATGATTCTCTCTCTCTCTCTGCCCCTTCCACTCTCTCTAAAAATCAATGGAAAAAATACCCCCAGGTGAAGATTAACAACAACAGAAACAAAACTTCCAAGACCAGTTTTTCTGAGGTAACATTTTAAAAACTTGCCTTTTTTTCTGTAGTTATCAAGTTTTCTACTTCTAAAATTAATTTAGATTACTTACACTTTCCTAAAAATTTTTCAAAGTTTTAATGTATTACTCTCTCTTTTCCCTTAAATATAAATCTATATTATACCCACCATCATATTTCATTTCCCATTCATATTTTTGGCTGTTTAAATTCCTCTTTTTTTTTGATTAACCTAATTAGAGATTTACTTATTAGTTATTTTTCCCCAAACAACCAACTCTCAAATTTATTTTTATCCCATTATCTATTTTCTGGTATATTAATTACTGCTTTAATATTTTAATGTTTCTGTCTTCTGATTTTCTTAGAGTTCCTTTATTATACTTTCCCTAACTTCTTGAGTTAAATGCTTAAAATATTTTAATTCTTTGTTCTTTAATAATGAAGGCATTCAATGCCATGGATTTTTCTGAGTGCAGAAGAATATATTTCTTTACTTTTGTCTTCTCCAGTTTTTTATAGCTGTGTTTTAAACTCAACATGTATAAATGAAAAGCCGTTCCATATTTCTCTTCTGGTCTGGTTAGGAAGAAAACTGCATCTTTCAAAAAAAAAAAAAAGTAGCATGCCTCCTATCCATTTCTACATTTGCTGAGACAATTTGGAGATGTAGGTACAGATCATTGTCTAAATGTTCAGGTTTTATATTATGTGTTTTGCATTGTCAGTGGTCACCACTAGTCCTTCTAGAATAAAGCTTCCCCATTTTTGCTATCCTAACTTTTCTTTATTTTATTAAGGTCTGAGTAGCTCTTTGAAGACTTTTTTTTCAAAGTTCACGGGGGGTATATTTTCTACATTCCTGAATATACAAAAAAGCTTTTCTATTTTCTTCAGATGAGACAGACTGCCTTGATGGGAATAAAAATCTAAGTCACAATCTCCTAACCTCAAAATTCTGAACTTGTACTGTCCAATATATAGGCATTAACCACATGGAACTATTTACATTTAAATTAATTAAAATTAAAGATGAAAAATTCTGCTCACTAGGCACATTTCAAGGGCTCAATACCTCCACGTGGCTAATGGCTGTATAGCACAGATATAGAATAGTTCCGTCATCACAGAAGTTCTACTGGACAGTACTCAGGCTAGACATTGATCCACTGCCTTCTACCAAGAAGGCAGAAAATGACTGTCTTTTACTCCTTTGTAGAATAAACATTTTTCTACCTAGAGTTTAAAGAATTTTAAAATTTCACTTTGTAAGTATGTAGATTTCCATTTAGAATATCAGTTTGCACATGTAAAGTAGTCTCAGCTCAGGAAAACTTTCTTCAATTATGTCTTCAGAATTGCTTTAGTTGCTCCCACAATTCTAGCCTCTTCTTTGATTTGGGTTTCTGTTTTCTGTCCTTTTTTTCTCATGTCATTTTCACCTTTGCTTCTTATTTTACCTCTTCAAGAAAGGTTCTCAAGTTAGTCCTTTATGTCACTGAGTTTATTTCTTGTGTACCAAATTATGGGTGTATGTGTGTGTTTCTGTAACAATATAAATTTCAACCCCACCATTGTATTTTTAGTTCTTATAATTGCTCCTCATCAGATCATCTACTTCTTGATCTCATCCTGCTGTCTTTTTTTTCTTAATCTGTTTTCTCTTTATTATTTAACCTACTGTTTCATAGAGGCTATGTTTTCTTGACTTTAACGAGAAATTCCAAACAATGTTTTGAACTTTTTTTCCAGGATCCTACAATTGATCATTTTTAATAATAAGCAGTCTCTGTTCTTCCAAGCCCTCAGCATGACACTTTCTTTCACTTATTTTGCACTATTTTTTCATGAGGTCTAGGTTTTTTGTTGGTTTGTTTTAAGGTAAGAACAACAAAACGTTTGTATTTGACAGTAAAGGGTTGCCTTCTGCTCACCTCTTTTTTCTTGTTGGCTGCAAATATCTAAATCTCCAGCTGGAGTCCGGGGTGATAATGTTCACTGTCCTAAGTCCAATTCCAGGTTTTACCAATCTCCTTCCTTACCCCACCCCTTGTGGTGACTCTTCCTCCTAGGAGGTAACAAGCCACTGGCCATATACCTCACCTGCCCATGGTTTTCTAGGACTTGCTCCTCTAAATGACTCAGAAGGGTAGACGTCAGCTTGGTCAGTGTTCAGGAAGCTTCTAGAAGCGGCAACTGTGTTGTAGAGATGTGACTCCACAATTTCTGCCTGGAGCAAGCTCTGGTTGTCTGACTCACGATTCATCTCTGGTTTTTGCTAACTGGCTCTGAGAAGGTGAATTAATCAGCAGATATCTGTAGAGGACTAATGCTCACTAGCATCATTAACTCTCCAAGAATTAATTGCTGAGGTCAATTCTTCAACCTTCATTGGCATTGAAGGAACTTGCCTTTCGAACAATAGCTGGGTACTGACAAAAGCCACCTCGAAGCATGGGGGAAGCTGGGAAGGTGTGCACATACTCTCAGCAAATGTGTTCTGTGGGGTAAACATGGAGTGTTCACAAAGAAGTCACATATCTCTATCTCGTGGGTGCTCTCCAGCTTCCTCCCCTAATTCTTTGTTTCCACCCTCTCTCAGCCAAATTAGCTGATGGACTGAATGGTAAACTCCACTAGGGGTGTGAGGTACTACCACTGCACACTCTTTTTATTCATGAGACAGTGTGGAACAGTAGTGAAAAGTGCAGGGTCTGGAGTCAAACTAAGTTCGAAATCCCAGTTCACGTGCTCACTAACATGCCCAGGCTCCTTAACTTTCCTGTCTTAGTTTCTCATCCCTGAAACACGGATGCTACTAGTACTGTCTGCAGAGGATGGATGTCAGGATTCCACGAGATAGTCAGAATAATGCCAGAAAACTATGAGCAATCAATGAGTATTAGTTACTATTGTTGTTATTATTATGTTATGAGACAAATACTTTCTTCCTAGAAAATATATTCAGTGAATATGTATTCAGTCATGTATGATTTCTTTCAGGCAGATATGATAGACTACTTGAAATAATGCTAGTAATCAAGGGTCATACATTTCTCAGCAGTGAGACCATGACACTTTTTTTTTTTTTTTTTTTTTTTGGTTGATGTGCGAGAAAACAAAATAAGAGCTCTAACATTGAAACCAGGTGAATATAAAAGCCTCTCCCTGGAACCACAATCACTATTTTTACTTTAAATCATAAAAAAACTAAAGACAAGGAAAAACACCAATACTGACATTCGTTGAACACCCCGTAATGTGTTTTTTCTTTTCTTTTGAATAAAATAACAAGTATCGTGTTAATATACCCAAAGACAGCCCGGAATGTGCACTTCATGCGGGACCGGAATTGCCAGTGTTTGATCAGGATAACAGGAAGTACACATCCTGCGACTCCCTCCACTCCCAAAATAGAAAACCTACTTAGCACATTGTGAAACATGCTAAATGAAGTTAGCGCTCGCCTGCAGATAGAGATTTTTGCTTCATTTTGTGCCAGTGAAATTTTTGAAAATTGCATGAGGAGAGAGCAATTTTTGGCACTTTGGCTAGTAGTACAAAATGTGAGCAAATGGTGCTGAAAGGATCTTAAGTGTAATGTTGGAATAATATTCACACAACACTGCCTGCATCTTCATTTTTAACCTATTTACATATTCACAGGGAAAAAAAAAATGCTTAGCAGTTACTTGTCTGAAGGGGCCTATTTAAGGGGAGAATGGCATTCACGATTTCCGAACGCATTAGTCAAGAAGGTGGCTGTGAATAACAATTCATAAAAGAAAACGTCACCTTGGCTATCATAGAAGAGTGTGCAAGGATATACAGGTGGGAGAATTCTGGACATCGGTGTTAACTCTGGACACAGCAAGAAAAGGGAAGGAAGTGAGAACCTCATACTGGAAATTTCCACAGAGTAAGTAGATGCTGAAGGGGACTGACAGAATTTCCAGTCTGCCGTGGCTGTCTCACTGTGTGACCATTTGCTCAGTACAGAAGTCCCTCTACAATGGAAGTATGCTATCCATCTGCCTAAAATAATGCCTTTTTTTTTTTATCCTCACCTAAGGACATTTTACCATTTTTTGTTCAGGTAGAGTGGGAGGGAGAGAGAGGAAGAGAGAGAGAGAGAAACATCGACGCAAAAGGGACACATCGAGTGGTTGCCACCTGCACGACCAACCAGGGCCGGGGACAAACTGCAACCGAGGTACGTGCCCTTAGTGGGAACCGAACCCAGGTCTCTCCGGACCGCAGGCCGACGCTCTAACAGCTGAGCCAAACCGGCCAGGGCCGTTCATAATGTCTTGAACAGCGACCTTCCATGTCCGTGGCACACCAATCAAAACGGTGGCATATATGTAGATGTCTTTACATATTTCTAGCCCCCAGAGAGCTTACAATAAAGTGAGAGAGAGAGAACACTGTGTTCATGAAACACCAGAGTCATTCAGGAGACAGAGAAGTGCCTGCTTCTGGCACAGATTGGCTTCTCCAGAAGCAGATGTTGAGATTTGGGGAATCTCTTCCTGTGGAAAGAAGGTGAAGGAAGTAGGATTGAGCAGAAGTCAACTGCAATTTGTGGTTGTTTTTTTTTTGCATGTCAATTTTTTTGCAGACTGCTGCAGGTGCAACTGTAATTCAGGCCTGATCAAAGCTTTGGACCACCCAACAGGGGGCACTAAAGCTCATACTGGCCCTCAGAGCTGGCCTATATTAGGCTTCAAAATGGCGAGTCCTTTTACTCCTGCCTGGATCAGTCATTGAATGTAGAAAAATCTGAAAAGGGTCCCAGCTCCGTAAAGATGTCTCAGCAGCTGAGGTGGACTCCTCAGGAGATGAGAACTGAGGACTCTGCTGATGGTCCTCCTCGACGCTGGAGAGCAGCACGGCCCGGAGAGAGGCTCTGGCAGTGCAGCGTCACGTTTACCATGATTCATTTGCAAGGCTCCTTGCGAACTTCGAACTAAAGCATCCACTGATGAAGGTGAATTGACTTTTAGTAGAGAAATCTAGCAACGGACTCATGTATGCATATGTTGTAGTGTAGAGATAACTCATTGACTAATGTGTTTTTATTTAAACTAGAGGTTAGAAAATGAAGATCATTGGAGTACAGCAAAATATTTAGATTGAAAATATTTCCCCAAACTAAGGAAAAGTCACAAAATCATCAAATAAAGATCTTTGTACAAGGAAAATGTCACAAGCAAAGCTGTGATTTTTCTTTTGAGGAAAGAGGCCACCAAATCTCTAGAGGCGATCATTTTGCTGGTCTTCAGCGAAATATACAGTTGGTCTAGTATTGTGAGAGCAGTTAGTTTGATCTTTTGTAATTTAAATGGCTAATCTTGACCGACTCTAACTTGGTGCCATAGAAATGCCCATATCCTTTTGATTTTTTAAATCTTCACTCGAAAATATGTTTTAAGAGTGAGAGCAAGAGAGAGAAACATCAGTGTAAGAAAGAAACATCAACTGGTTGCCTCCCATATGCTCCCTGGCTAGGGGTCGAACCCGCAACCTAGGTATGTGCCTGACCAGGAATCAAACCTGCAACTGGGATGATGCTCCAACCAACTGAGCCAGCTGGCCAGGACTGCCCATATCTTTTTAAATTTCATCCAGCTCAACAATAAGCTGTTACTACCAACCCTGCATGAAGGAGTCACCAAGAGCACATACCTGAGCTTCTGCAGATCACTCGGTGCCCTATATTCCTTCGTATCATTTGGTCCCAGCGTTCACCCCTCGAGAAGAGTCAGATTCAACCAAAATTGTACCAAGTACTAGTCCCATGTCCTGTCACACACTGCCTGCTTTTTTAAAAAAATATTTTTCTTTATTGATTTTTAGAGAGAGGGAGAGAGATAGAAACATTGATGAAAGAGAAACATTGGCTGTCTCCTGCATGCCCCCCACTGGGGATTAGACCACAACCTGGGCGTGTGTCCTGACCGGGAATCGAACTAGTGACCTTTTGGTGCATGGGCCGACGCTCAACACTGAGGCACACTGGCTGGGCATACACACTGCCTGCTTTGATGCCACCAGCACTCTGTAAATAGTGTAGTAAATAGTATTATTATTTCCAATTTTCAGAGGAGGAAACCAACAAGAGATGTCTTGAGAGCTACACTTAAAATTGTTCTATTTTTTTTTTTTTTTTTTTGGTAAACAAAAGATTTGATTTGAACATAGTTCTGTGACGCCAAATTCATCCTTCTTCCCGTTATGTATGTGATCCATCTTCCTAACACTGTGCATCAGTACATCCTGTGTGTTTTCTGTCACCTGCCAGTTCCATGAAATATTAATAATGTTTTCTCCCAATAAACATTCTGTGGTACAAATTTGGAAATCACTAAGCTAAACAAAGTTAGAGTTTTTTTTTTTTTAAACACAGGAAGTCTCGGAACATGTTCATGCTCATTGTGAATCTACAAACGGGTCAAAGGCAGAGGGTTCCATAACTGATTTGACCACAAAAGTATTTTTCCTATGGGCATCTTGCAAAACTAAGGACCCACAAAACAAATGGTGGGGAACCCTGCTGCACAAGACTCGATACCATCCTCATTCATTTAGTTGTCAGAAAGTCCTCTCTGGCCTGCCATGTGGCACTATTGTCAAGCCGAGGAGGAAGTTACAACCCCCTAGTGAGCTCTGCAGGCAGTGGAGAGACATTGTGCCAGCGGCTCCGTCATCCGATCGGCTGTACCAATCCACTGCTGGAGGCACAGCCATTTGGGGAGACTGAGTTCAGGACTTTTTCTGGCAGCTTTCACATGAAAGGATAGAAAGATTTCAAATACTGATGAAAAACAGATCATAAATAATAATAACGACATTGTAGGGTTGTTCTGTCTTTGGAAGACATTACTTAGAATTCCAATGAGAACCACTGTTTTCCAAATGAAAAAAGCAAATGGAACAACTTACACATACATACACACACACTCAGAACTACAGATAAACTCTAGTAGTCTCACCATGTGAAAAATGGCCTGACAGCTACAATAATTTCAAAATATATGAATTTGTTTTTTCCTACTTTTTAGGGAATTACCTGTTTTTATTTTTTTGGTATAAAATTAGTCTCATCCATGCAATTTGATAGCCATTGCTTCCCAGAGTTCCTCTGGCAGTAAGTTTGCCTATGGTGTGTTCGGGTGTGAGGTTCTAGGATTTATGTTTCCGTTTGAGTGTTGCCTTTGGACTTCTCTGCCTCTGGGTTACTAGGGCTGAGAGGAAAGCAGTTACTCGTGGAGAGAAATGAAAGGTGGGTGGAATGAACACCAACAAAGTCAGGAATCTAAGATGCCACAGTCTCCGGGTCCTCCAGAAGAACAGCTTCAAGTAGCACGTGGGTGGCAAGCCAAGAATTGTTTTTTATTAGTGTTGCCATGAATTTCCTAAACCTCTGTTGCCAGAGTAGTGATAAATTAGGGATCACGAGAATGTAAAATTCTACACTGGAAAAGGTGTTAGGCTCTTCCTATTTTAAAAACTTTTATATATCTGATTTTTCATGTCTTATTAAAATGGCAGATAATTTTTTTTCAAAGATAAGCTATTATTACTTAAAATAAGTATAAAACAATAACTGAGGAGGTCTTTTCTGGAATATCATATGTAGTTCATGGTAGGTGGACTTTAGAGAAAAAGCCATAGACATAGCCAAGAACCAGGTCACAATGGAAGCCAGATTCTCTGCTCATGGATAAAACTCTTGTGATTATCAAGACTGAAAAAGAAGCTTCAACATCTATACAGGGCTGAGAAAGAACAAGTTGGCGAAAGGGTTTAAAATGCAAAAAAAAAAAAAGAGGGCTCAAAAGTTTTATCAAACTCATAGTCTGGGGAAAGGCTGAAAATTATTTTATCCAGGGTCTCCAGAGCACAGTGGATGAGTCTTATGTTTGAATATTAAACATATTTCTACTTCTTTCCCATATATCTTTCCATCTTTTTTTCTTTCATGGGTTTTGGACAGCATGTATAATTGAGATAAAGTTATCTGAAAAGACAGATGCCTCTAAATCTGCTGGTTTGGTTTAAGTGCAATAGAATCATGAAGAATTTTGTGGTAAAATGCATGCCCAAGTCAAGTAAACATTTTATATTAAAGTAGCATCTGTTGCTTTATTGTTTACGGGCCATTTGTATTTCTTGTGGAGTGAATTGCCTGTTCCTGTCTGTTGCCCATTTGTTATATGAGTGTATTTTTCTTACTGATTTTTATGAGCTAATTCAATCATAAGGCTAAAAATTTTTTGCATTCTATATATTGCATAATTTTGATTAACTAGTTTGGTATATTCAGGATGTAACAAAATACCTTCTCTTTTTACTAAAAATGGAGGGAAATCACAGAAAAATAGCCACCAACCCAAAAAGAAGAGGGGAAATTTTATATAACTGACCATTTCAATTGATGATCAAATATCAATTTTTAAAACTTTGAATACATAATAGACTTTGTATGTGATACCATTTAAAATCCTTAGAAAAATCTATGCTACCTTAAAAAAAGAAAAAAAAAATTATTTTTCTTCAGTTGTGTTTCCCAAAAACAGTGTAGTTTTCCCCCTTTGTATTTAAATTACTTGAGAAGTGAAATGAAAAGCTAATTGTATGAATTAAAACACATATACTCATACAGATAATTACTCAAGCATGCATTGAAAAGAGAGTCTGTGAATAGAATAAAAATGTTTCCCATTTTCTCTTTTCATTTCCACTCTTTCTGTAGTTCTGACAGGACTGTTAGTATTGCTATACAAGCATGATCTAGGGATTTTCTAGCACCTATACTGCTATGGTTTGGGAGATGCCTTAATTCTAACAACAATAATGGCTGATGTGCCAAGCATTGGGCTACGTGCTTCCCATGCATTATCTGATTTAATGCCACCACCCCATGGGCTTAGGTACTGTGATTAGCTCCATTTTACATATCAAGTCACCAGAGGTTTAGGTAATCAGTTGATCATATGGCTAGTAAGTCATATGGCTAATCAACAGTAAGGCCACGATTCCCACCCAGGTCTCACTGGCTCCCAAGCACTACTGAATGTTTTTTTTGTTGATGTTTCCTATGGGCTGACCACAATGGAACACTGCCTCTCGAAACACAGAACTAAACAATAAAGGGAGAGATCACATTCAGAATGCAGATCCCTGATAGAAAAAAGGGAGGGAATCTGACTGCTTCCTAAATCTGATTTACTTAACAAATTACACACCTGAGTATCAGATCTACAGAGATGAGTATCTGGCCCCTAAGTTCAGATTGTAACAAAGAAGACAGATACACAAACAAATACATATAATTTTTATTTTCGGGCAGGATGGCTTCACAGAGGAGGTGACATTTCAGCTCAGGGTCAGAAGAGATGTAGGAGAGAAGTGGTGTCTGTTTGTTTGTTTTTTTTAATCTTCACCCGAGGACAGTTTTTCATTTTTTGTTCAGATAGAGTGGGAGGGAGAGAGAGAGAGAGAGAAACATCAATGTGAAAGGGACACATTGAGTGGCTGCCACCCACATGACCCAACCAGGACCAGGGACAAACTGCAACCAAGGTACGTGCCCTTAGCGGGAACCGAACCCAGGTCTCTCTGGACCGCAGGCCGACGCTCTAACCACTGAGCGAAACCGGCCAGAGCGTGTCTGTTTTTTTGTTACTTTGGAAGCTAGGCTATTTGCCCAAAATGAGGAAGTATGACTGGGCGGGAGACTTGAAGAGAGGTGTAAACATTCACATCTAGCTAGTTGCTGACAAGAGAAGAGTTAGTTATACTCAGAGCCACCGTGAGAGTGTCGCTGAGGAAGAACGCAAGTATTTGTGATGGAGCCCATCGGCATTGTTACTTAATGTGCAAACAAAGGCAATTGACTAAGAAGCACTCAAACCAGTGTTCACTGGGGAAAATTCATGGAGACAGGAGACATAGGTCCTATCTCTCATTTAATTCTATGGCATCATAGAAAGACCTAGCCATCCAGGTTTCCAGTTTCGAGGAGAGGGATCTGAAGCTTTTAAGCTACTTCATTAGAAAGCATCCTCCCTCCCCTGGCATAATCAAGGGCCAGGATACAAAAGCTACATGGTGTGATGGAAACTTGGCATAAGCCTGTCCTGCCAGCTCAGGGTTCATGACTAAGGGTCACCGGCTTCTTCCCCTGGTGTGATCTGGGCTTGAGGTCTACACTTTGAGTTACAGCAGTATGACATGGCCAGCTATCTGGAACATTCCCCATGTCAGTGCCCATGGTTATGAAGCGCCATGTCCCCCTCTGGCAGGCGAGGGAGAGGCTAGGCTCCATGCCTGGTAGTTGACTAGGAATGACTGATTGCTCTAAACACTAGAGCCTAGGCTCTTTCCATGGAGCTTCACAGAAGGCCAACTCCTTTTCAGGGAGGCCAGCCAATAATGGACCAATCTTGGACAAGCTAACCCTGACTTCATGTTCAAATTTCTCTCTCAGTCTGTTTACAGCAAGAACAGAGAGGGATCTAGTCCCCGTAGACTCCCATATTCTTTGTCATGAGGTTGAGCAAAAACTACAGCTTGTATCACTTTCATTCATCAACTGTTGGTACCATCCATTATTTTTTTTTATTTTATTTTTTTAAATCCTCACCCGAGGACATTTTTCCATATTTTGTTCAGATAGAGTGGGAGGGAGAGAGAGAGAAAGAGAGAGATAGAGACAGAGAGACAGAGAGACAGAGAGAAACATCGACGTGAAAGGGACACATTGAGTGGTTGCCACCCGCACAACCCAACCAGGGCCGGGGACAAATTGCAACCGAGGTACATGCCCTTAGTGGGAACCGAACCCGGGTCTCTCTGGACCGCAGGCCGATACTCTAACCGCTGAGCCAAACTGGCCAGGGCCCATCCATTATTTTATTTCTTGTTTTGAACAGCTTGATTGAAGTATATTTGGCATACAATCAAATGAACATATTTAAAGTGTACAATCTGAAAGGTTTCGACATATGTCCACACCTGGGAAGCTAAGTGCCCTCGAGCCCCTGGGGAATCCAGCCTACTCTTTCTCACAGCAGAGGCAGAGTGTCCTGATTTGGTCCTTCCACCCTTTTTGTTTTGCTACTTAGATGCCTGTGGCTTTGAACAAGTTAGTTCCTCAGCTTCCATTTTATCATCTTCCTAATAAGTATAAAGGTACCTCTAAAACTAGAATGTTTGGAGGATTAGTGATTTTCAAACAAAGGACTAGAGGTACAACCATTATTATAGTAGTGAAAACTAAAAATGGAACTGGTTGTATATTAATTAGCCATGAATCTTGATGATAGAAACTTTGGGCCGGACAGCCTCTAATAGAACCATTCAGTAAGAAAACTTGTCACGGAGGGTACTTCCAGCCCCCTGTCCCTTTGTTCCCCTTTTGAATGTCATGCTTCCCTAGGCCCGGACTGCGCCTCTCTCAGAGACAGGCTCTGACCCTGCGCAGGGGCACGTGAAGGCTCTTTCCACCCAAACTGCGAGGTCAACATCAAATTCCATTCCAGCTTCTGCTACACACAAAATGTTGCTCAATTTCTCTGGTCTTGGTTTCTGGCATTTGGTTGCCCAAACCACCTAGCCCCCAATCTCTTAACCGGAGTCCCCCACTCCTGCTGCCTGAGCATTGTTCCCTCCCAGCCTGGCTCATCTCCCCAAGCTTGACTCCCTTGCTGATCATTGCTGCTTCAGCCGAATTCCCTCTTGTGGTTTCTGACAGACTGAACACGTCAACCCCCACCCCATCCTTTTTCCCCGGCCCACCTGGTCTGTCACCGACCATCCAAATCCCAGCATGACAGTTTAATCCCCATGTCCATCCTCCCCTGGCCTAATTAATTTTGCATTTAAGCAGCTTCCATGATAAATTATACTTTTTTCTTTAGTCCTCAAGAGTGAGTTTAGACCCAGTAAAATAAAAGCAGGATTCTTTCATCTAAACGGAGGATCAGTGTTTAGAAATCTATCTTGGTACATCAAAAAGTATCTATGTTTATTTAGTTAGTAATGCAAGATGAATTGGCAAAAATAATCCCCGCATCCCATAAAATCTGTGAGAATGGGATGAACAGAAAGCCACACTTAGCACTGTTAACATGTGCACTCTTCAATTAATGGGGCTGATGTAGCCCAGATGAAGAGTGCACATAGAAAAATAAATTTAAAAACTATATATATAAGTTGGGCTTATTTATAAGTTGGTCAGATTTATAAATTGGGCTGTAGCTGTGACTACAAAAATATGCAGTCCACAGTATAAAATTGTGATTATCTGCCCTAAAGAAATATTGTCTTTAAGCCCTGAAAAATAGGAAACATCTGTTATTCCTCTCCACAGAGACAAGAAAGGTACATGGCAGCAAGAAATTGAAAGTTGAATGCATGGAGGGATAGTGAGACTAGTTAAACTGAGGAGCAGGTTAGGGTAACCTTTCCATTTCACCAATGACAGGACCATTTTTTGTCTTAGATGACTTCTTGAAATGTCACTTATACAGTTGGGGCTATCTTAGGGGTATGGACATTATTCACAATTGGGGTTGGATTATACTTGTAGGGAGTGCATTTCAAAAGGAAATTTCCACTGCAGACAGAGATGCATGTTTAAGAATAGGGCACTTACCGAGATGAATGAATGTCACAAAACGAAATCTCGGACATCTTTCAGTCTATGACCCTATGCTTCAGGGTTTTTATCAGGATTTGATGCCTGTGTCCACCCTAAACTAAGCAGAAGAGGGACTGGAATCCAGGTGAAGGACACGACCTCTTGTCACTCCAAATGTGTTCTGAGCAGAGTGGCTGCTCCCAGCTTCCCCTCTCACTGGTGAACTCAAACAGAAGGAACTGCAAATTCCTTAGGACCACCTCTAGTGGGTTTTCTCAGCTGGCTGGAAAACCTCAAAGGTAAGGATTTAATTAGGAATTCAATTTTGGCTTCGAAAAACAAGTCACAATATCTAGGTCTTTCAAACAGGAGAGCAGTCGAGCCAGTCACAAAAGAGTTTCCTGCTGAAAATTTCTTTAGTGGCAAGAAGTGTGTCTCGCTAATTGGGGTGATGGCCAAGAGGACGTCAATGGCCAGCCCTTTGCCCAGGGTGGCTGCTTCTACTAGGAATGGCAATATGCTCTTTTTGTGCACTCTGAAAGGCACCCTGTGGGGAGGACTGAGGAGCTACTGGTCGCCTTTGTGGAGAGGGCAGGTCTGGGCAGGCCTCCAGCCAGCAGAGCTAAGCACCTCCTGCTGACAGGGGCTTTCTTCCTCATGAGCCAGTCCAGGGGATTCCATCAGAGAGAGTGCTGCTTCAAGCAAGCCGTGGCCACCTTTAATGATTCCCAGGGAAGGAAATGAGTCTCCCAACTCAATTAGGACACTCAATTCGGTTATTTAGGCTGATGAGTCCCAAGTGAAATCGGAGGATGCTACGTGTGATTCAATGGTGTGCCACTCTCTGGACTTCAGGGCCGAGGACTGCCATGTGAGCATTTTGCTACTGTTCCCTCTGTGCCTTCGTACGTGCGATGCTTGGTGCCAGCCCGCTCCTGGGCACGGTGTGAACACCCAATAAGAAAAGGTGGCTCAGTATAAATCTCAATGTCTCTTTTCTCTGGGTTTGGTCAGTATTTAAAGCACCCACCTGGGTGGTCAGGAATGCTTGATGTATACATTTGACATAAAATGCTGAACATCTCTAATGTACAGTCCTTGCATTTCTTTACTGATTCAAATAGTTCAATCACATGGATGTTTTTCAACAGTCAAAATGTCCAAATAATTTGTTTTTATGTGAACACATGCCCTCTGCTCAGAGTGTGGGTAAAAGGAAACAAAGAAACAAAGGTTAAATCCATACATAGGAGCTATGCAATTCCTAGGACACAGGACCCATAACTTGTCTCTGCATTAGAGGTGATCCACAAACAGGGAAAGTCTCTGTGTGCATGCGCAGTTGAAGATACCAGCTTATTGACAAGCTGGCTTTCCCTAATGCGCAACATGAAGATTCCCTGTTGCCCTGTAGGTAGCCCTTTTGGGCTCCCTCCCCTTGCCTCTGGTCCTGGCAGTGTGCCCTGCCACCACAGGTCTTCCCATTTCAGGGTTGCTACGACTGGTGAGAAGCACCCAGCTAAGGGTGCAACAAAATGACTAAAACCCACCCTAAGTTCCACATCCCACGCCATGCTCTTGGCTCACTAAGTCAAATGCCCCATATCTGCCTGAAGGGGGCGCTCTTTTCTAATTTGCACAAAGGGGCCTCTCCATCTAGCAGAGGCCCTGGTAGCTGTGCCTAGTTGCATTAGTGTAGCTGTCTTTCTAACAATACAGCAACTTCGTTGAAAGTGGATGGTAGGTGGCCATACCTGCAGAGCTCTGCTGTAGCAAACCCCAGAAAGAGACAAAAGAGAATATGTTGAAAGTCAACATCCAAAGCAAAGGCTCAGAATTTTCCAGAATTGAGGAAACACGAGTTCACAGACATAGGAAGCACGACCTATGCCAAGAAAAATAGATACAAAGAAATCTGCACCTGATACATTTTAGTGAAATTGCAGAACCAAAGACAAGGGGAAAATCTTAAAAAGCAACAGGAAAAAAAAGGATCCACAAATTACAGGTAGACTCTTCACTACAATAAGAAAAGACAGAAAAGAGGAAAATAATATTTTCAAAGTGCTGACAGAAAATAACTGCCAACACAACTGTCTTTATATCACAAAGGCAAAAGAAAGGTATTTTGGAAAACAAATGTTGAAATCATCACTAAAATATCTGTGCTAAAGAAACTTCCAAAGGGTGATTATCAGGAAAGGGAAAATGAACCTAACAAGGAAAATTTGAGCAACATAGCGAGAAATGCTTAAACATGGAGGTAAATCTAAACAACATTGTTTGTTTAAAATGGTAGTAATTTTTAATTTGATGGCTTAAAAAAGACAGAGACCCTCAAAATGGGGGAGAGAGTGATTAGAATTAAAATGTATTAAGGATCTGTGTTTTCTTCCAGAGAGAGTAAGGCATTACTTAACAAATTTCAAGGGTAATCACTAAAACAGCACAAGTAAAATGAATAATTTTCAAACCAATCAAGGGAAAAATGGAATAAAACAAAACAAAATATCCATCAACCACCCTCCCCCAAAAGCAAGAAGATAAGTGGAAGAATCATAAAAAATGTGAATCAAATAGGAGGGACAGAGTAAGATGGTTAAAGGGAAAAAAAAACCAAATACACCAGTGATCACAGTAAGTATAACTGTATTAAACACGCCATTTAAAATAACAGTTTTAGACTGGATGGAAAATAATATCCAATTGTATGTTGTTTTTAAGAAGTACAACAAAAACATACCTAAAGACAGGAAACAGTATAAAATAAAAGTATAGAAAAAAGGAACTATCTTTCACCATGCAAATACTAATCAAAATAGAGTTGGGATAGTCATAATAATAGCAAAGGAGATAGACTTTGAGACTAAAAAAAAAAAAAAAATCTTATGGCTAGAAAGTGTGCCAACATAATGACAAAAGTTCCCATTCCGAAGGAAGATATAACAGTTCTAAAATTGTATATAGCTAATAAAATAGCTTAGAATGATATAATTCAGAAGTTGGTAGAACTGTAGAGAGAAATGGACAGAACCTTTCTCAGAATGGGAGATTTAGACACACCTCTCTCAGTTCTTGACAGGACAGAGATTAAAAAACAAAACAAAAAACTAGTAGAAATATAGTTGCATTTGGTTGTGCAATAATTTTATTTCTTTTTAAATCAGAAATATAAATAACTGCCACTCTGAACATAAGGACTTGATCTAATCCTAGTAAAAAGCAGAAAAACCAACCAAGCAAACAAAAACTTTATGCTTTATTCAAACTGAGAAGTGTCATGGTGGGTGTATAGTTTCCAGTAGGCATTTTGAAAATTTTAAATTGTTTAGAGATCTACTATATTACTAACTCAATTTCATCCACTGATCTAGTGAAACCAACACACTTTAAATATATTTTATTAATAGAAGATTTGAATAACACAATGCATAAATTTTATGTATTTATTTATTTTCTTTATGATTTGAGAGAGAGAGGAAGAGGAAGAGAGATAGAAACATCGATGAGAGAGAACATCAATCAGGTGTCTTCTGCATGCCCCCCAGTGGGGATTTGGCCCACAGCCTGGGCATGTGCACTGACCAGGAATTGAACCAGTGACCTCTTAGTGCATGGGTTGATGCTCAACCACTGAGGCACACCAGTTGGGCCATAAATTTTATTTAATGAACATATAGAGAAATCTGAATACAATAACTTAAAAATACACATTTTTCTGAAGAATTTATGAAATATGAAAAATGACCAAATATAGGCCATAGAGCAATTCTCAAGAAGTGTCTAACTAATGGTATCTGATCACAACAGAATGAAGTTTAAAATCAATATATAAAAGTCAATTGCATGTCTATATACAGAAAGAGAAAAATGTAATTACCAAAATAGTGATTTTATTTCATTTCAAAGGAACCTAGGAAGAAATAATACTAGCAGCAAATACTTATATGTTTCTTATTATTTCCCAGACTTGTTCCTATTTGCTTTACATATTAATTCATTTACTATTTACAATAACCCTTTGAAGTTAGCATAATTATTAGCCCCATTTTGAAGATGAAGAAATGGAAGCACAGAGAGGTTCTATAAGTTTACACACTGGTAAATGGCAGGATTCAAACCCAGGCATTCAAGTGCCAGATTCCACACTCTTAGCCCTTATTCTTTATTACTTCTCAGAAGACATGAAATCTTTCTGGGGAAATCTATAAAGCTTTATCAAGAGACATTCAGATGTAATAAATCCATGGAAATACCACATTAAGATATCAAAATGTTTCCCAACATTTTTTCCTGAAATTCAATGCAATTTCAATCAACATCTGAACAAGTTGCTTCTAGGAATTCAACAAAGTGATGCTAAAATTTTTATTAAAGAACAAATGGTCACTAATGCTAGGACATTCCTGGAGAAGAAGATGAAAGGTCTTGCCCCTCCAGATATAAAGACTCATTGCATGCTGTATTAATTAGGGTTATGTGGAACCGGCACAGAAACAGATCAATTTGACCGAAGGAACTGAACTGAACTTCTGCTATCACCTATCCTGGCTACACAGAGCTTTCAACTGGTGTATCAGTGCTCCCTCGGAAATGATTTTGGTGAATAATTTTTACCTTTATCCTCAAAGGTACTCAGACACTAATTTCTGCAGTTCTAATTAATTCTATTGGTATCATTACATGGTCAGTTCCAATTTAGAAGCCTATGCAACTCCAAGACTCTGTTACATAAAGGGGGGTCACAGAATTTTTTGGCCAAGCCAGGATACCTTTGAGAATGACAGGGAGCCCTATTTATAATTAAATTATACCTGTCAGACCAGGACAGACAGTCACCCTATTTTCACTCAATTCTGTGCTCTTTTAATAATCAGTTTGTTCTATCAGTTATGCTAACAGTTTCTAGGTCAAATGATACCTTTTAAAAATTATTGGTCAGGCTGTCCAGTCAAGATGGTGGCATAGATAAATACAGTTCTTGCCTCCTCCCACAACCACATCAAAATTCCAACTATACTACAGAACAGTCATCATCCAGAACTGCCTAAAATCGAGCTGAATGGAAGTCCTACACCTACGAAATTAAAGAAGAAGCCACATCGAGACTGGTAAGAGGAGCAGAGACACAGTCAGGCTGGTCCCACACGCACGTGTGGCGGATAAAATTCAGGAGGGACTCCTCAGCTGGGAAGGTCCTTCCTGAGAAATGAGAGGTCCCGGTCCCACACGAGACCCCCCAGCTCAGGATTCCAGTGCCAGAAAGAAAAATCCCCATAACTTCTGGATGTAAAAACCTGCGGGAATTGAGGCTGAGGGAGGCTGAGGCTTCTTGAGTTCCAGGCAGTTCTTCTTAAAGGGCCCGCACATAAACTTACTAGGACTCGCATCCTCCAGGCTCTAGTGTTGGGGAGGCAGCTTGAAAGGTGCCAGAGACATACATGGAAGAACTGAGTTGTTTGGCATGGAGGTGAGAGCTAGAGAGGCAGCTTTCTCCCGGACATACGTGCTGCTGGAGGATGTTGTTCCTTTGGTGAGCCCTTCCCCCACAAGGCCTCTAGCAACCTGGTTCACACTGTTTGCCTCACCCTGGTGATTCCCTGAGGCCCTGCCCCACCAAACTCTCAGGCCCACCCAATCTGTTTCCAGTGGCTTTACCATAAGATTGGCTTGTGTGGGCTCCTGTTTCAGATTTTCCTAAATTCTCTCAAAAAAGCAGCATCTGGCCTCAGCGAGCCCCATACCTCTCACTAAGTGGCCCCAGGCCTGGCACTAGGAGCAGCCAGTCTTGGTTCACAGGTTGGCTTTGCCTGGGCACGTCACTATCAAAAGGCAAAAGGTTCAATAAGGCAACAGAAATAAAGGAGAAAATGAACACATGGGACTACATCAAACTAAAAAGCTTCTGCACAGCAAAAGAAACAATCATCAAAATGGAAAGGCAACCCACTGTATGGGAGAACATCATTGCCAATGATATGTCAGATAAGGGGTTAATTTCCAATATATATAGAGTGCTCATACAACTCCACAAAAGGAAGACAAAGAACCCAATTAAAAAATGGGCAGAGGAGCTGAATAGACACCTCTCCAAACAGGACATACAAATGGCCAAGAGACATATGAAGAAATGCTCAACATCACTCATCATCAGAGAGATGCAAATTAAAACAACAATGAGGTATCACCTCACACCTGTCAGAATGGCCGCCATCAACAAATCATCAAACAACAAGTGTTGGCGAGGGTGTGGAGAAAAGGGGACTCTAATACACTGCTGGTGGGAATGCAGACTGGTGCAGCCACTATGGAAAACAATATGGTGCTACCTCAAAAAATTAAAAATTGAACTTCCATTTGACCCAGTGATCCCACTGCTGGGAATATACCCTAAGAAGCCTGAAACACCAATCAGGAAGAATATATGTACCCCCATGTTCATAGCAGCACTATTTACAATAGCTAAGATCTGGAAACAGCCCAAGTGTCCACCAGTAGACGAATGGATAAAAAAGCTGTGGTACATATACACAATGGAGTACTATGCAGCGGTAAGAAAGAAAGATCTCTTATCCTTTGAGACGACATGGAGGGACCTGGAAAATATTATCCTAAGTGAAAGAAGCCAAGCAGAAAAAGACAAATACCACATGATCTCACTTATATACGGAATATAATGAACATAACAGTCTGAGGAATACAGTAGACCCAGACACATGGAAGTAGGGCACAGACTGACATCCCTCAGAAGAGGGGATGGGGGTGGGGGAGTGGGAAGAGATAAACCACAGAACTTATATGCATGTATGCATGACCAATGGACATGGACAACTAAGCCGGGGACAGGGTGGAGGGGGTGGGGGTGGGGGGTGCCAATGGGGTAAAAAGGTAAAATATCTGTAACAAAAAAATAAATAAAAATTCATTAAAAAAAAAACAAAAGGCAAAAGGTTCAAGACAAAGAGATAATCTTAAAAGCATCAAGAGAAAAGCAATTAGTTACCTACATGGGACCTGCCATAAGACTGTCAGCTGATTTCTCAAAAGAAACTTTATAGGCCAGAAGGCAGTGGCAAGAAATATTCAAAGTGATGAAAAGCAAGAACCTACAATCAAGATTACTCTATCCTGCAAAGCTATCATTTAGAATTAATGGACATAAAAAGAGTTTCCCAGACAAGAAAAAGTGAAAGGAGTTCATCACCACAAAACCAGTATTATATGAAATGTTGAAGGGTCTTCTTGAAGAAAAAGAAGGTAAAAAATATGAACAATAAAATGGCAATAAATACATATCTATCAACAATTAAATCTACAAACAAAATGAACAAGCAGAACAGAAACAGACTCATAGATACAGATAACTTTTTGTTGGTTGTTAGATGAGAGGGGGGTTTGGGGGAATGGGTGAAAAAGGTGAAGTAATTAAGAGGTACAAATTGGTCGTTTGGACTGATGAACCTTGAAGGGAAGGGGGGGGTGGAGGGATGGGAAGAGATAAACCAAAGAACTTATATGCATATATGCATAACCAATGGACACAGACAATAGTGTGGGGAAGGCAAGAGGGGGGGTGGGTGCAGAGAGGAGGGGGTCAATAGGGGAAAAAGGAGGGATGTCTTTTCCCTGTTGAATGTTAGTAACATTCAACAATAAAGACATGTTTAAAAAAATAATTGGTGAGAATGATTTAAAGATCATGATATCATGATATGTATCTTTTTATGACAAGTCCACTTTGACCAGTAAACTAACTAGTCATAAACCACAGTTGGGCAGTGGTATTTTGAGACAATCACTTTGCCCATAAAGCATGGGCTATGGGATTAGAGTATTGGATTCAAATCCCTTCTCCATCTCATGTATCCTTGTGACTTTGGGAAAGCCACTGAACCCCTCTTATTCTCAATTTCCATGTTTATAAAATGTAAAATATAAAACCTATATTTCAAGGCTTTCTAGTAAAGAATGAACAAGATAAATATAAAAAGCTAGCATAACTCCCAGCACATAACAGGTGCTCAATGAAGTGCAGATGTAGTATAGTTGTTATTGATATTAACATGATGATTGTTATTACCTAGTACTGCTGGTTCTAATGGAATGAGTGATGCTTTACTCTAAAAAAATAGCTAGACTATTTCCACTGAAACTCATTCTTTGAGCCTTAACCCCAGAGAAGTACAGCCCAGTCCCCATGATGTCTCAGGCTTGCCTTCCAGAACTTCAAACTAGGACTCACAGTCAAAAGCCACTTCTGCTCTGCCTCCTAGAGACACTGAGCATTTTCTCAATGTAGAGCCTATGCCTACCCATTCAGACCCCTGCAAATCACTCACTGCAGGGCCTTTCCCGATCACCGGGTGGCCCCAATAAGTATGCTCTCTCGGTCTCCAGGTCTCTAAGACTCTCCTCCCTTGCTATATCCATGACAATCCATATTATGATTTCTGCCAAACAGAAAGCATAATGTTAATGTATTGATTTGTTCATCATAAACTCAACACAATTGGTTTAAAATTTTGGGCTCCAGGTTGAGGCAAACCTTCCCAGTTTCCTAAAAGGGACCCCAGCCTAACCCAAAGCCACAAACATGTTGGGGCCAGAACCCTCATATATTCCAATCGTTGCATAATCAACATAGATAAAGGGGCATAATTCCCTTGAAAGATTTTCAAGGTCCTACTTAAAGTGTGTTTCCCTCACTATTGTGGTTCTAAACTATGGCTACGGCCTCAAAACCAAATTACAGCCTTTGGCAGCCGGTTTCAGTCTGGTGGTTACAGCAATGAATTTGGAGTCAGGAATCCTGGAGTCTTAGCCAACTATTTCCTGGGTAACCACAAGCAAGTAAGCTGCCCTTGTCTCAGTTTTTCTATCAGTCAAATGGGGTAATTTTTCCTTTATTCCAGCGACTTCAAAGGCATATGTCATGACAATTACCCCATGGCCACAGTAAACTTGGACTTTCCGCGCAGTAACAAAGTTATTGTCAGCTTTTTTCCTTCAAAGTATAATAATTTAATCTTAGGATACTTTTGGTTTTAGATGTCTGAATGTTATAGCTGGAGGTCCAGTCAGGGGTATTTTTCTCTAGGGTTACTGAGCCACATATCCAATTGACTTAGTGCTGGCTGATGGAGGCAGCAGCATCTTCCAAAACATTAAAACAAAAAGCCTGCATTCAGCTCAAGAGGACAGCATTGCTAAACAATGCTGGTGGCTTTCTTTAGTCCCAAATACTCAGGCTTCCCCATATTATAAGCATCTGATACTTTTTGAAAAATATTCTACAGAATATAGGTAATTAAGTCCTGGTGAAGATTCTCACCTTTGCTTCCTGTCCTTGTGTGACACCAGTATACTTCTTTATTTGCCATGTTTCTATTATTTTTAGTTCTAAAGGGATCCTTCTTACCACACTCCATATTTTACTATTTTTAACACTGATAAATTCTATTAGCTCCTTACATACCATCATTAACAAACCTACAAAGGCGAGAATCCACCCACAAATACTACTTTCAGAGTTGCTTTAAGAAAGAACTTTAAACTTGAGTTCTTATAGTTGATAAAAGTGATAGCCATTGGAGAAAAAAAGAAGTTATATAGTTATCAGATAGGTTGTTTTCAAAAGAACTTAAATTATTATTTATATTACTTATTTCTTTCTCTTTATATTGTTTTGTATGCATGTCACTTCTGAATAAGAAAGTAAACTTTGATAATTTAGCAGAATATTAAAATGTCACCACATAATATAGATAGATCATGAATACATTTTATTCTGTTTTCTAGAATGGTTAGTTGACAACTTAGAAGAAAAACTCATCATACTCATGCTCTCCGGGTGTAAATAAATAAAAATTATAGTACTGGAGAGTCTAGCCAATTATAGTCCACAAGTTTAAATAGTGTTTCACTGTGTGTATGTGTGTGTGTGCGTGTGTGCGTGTGTGTGTGTGTGTATTAACAAGGACTCCAAAAAGTTCTGTGTTGCATATGGGAGAGTAATTCACTTTAAACCCATAATACTATTGTAGTTTACTAGTAGAAAGATTAGTCATCAATTAGAAATTCAGATTCCCAAGTTCTTGTTCAAGTCTTGTACAATTTTGAAGCCTTATCTCAAAGTCTCATTTTTGAGTTCTGCCTCCAACTCTTTTTGTGGCTTTGCGTAACTTCCTTCATATTTTGGGGATCTGGCTTCCTAATAGTTATGGGCTGAATTTTGTCTCCCCTGCCCTCCACAAAAATAAAAAGGTATGTTGAAATCCTAACCCTTAGTACCCCAGAATGTGATTCTATTTGGAAATAGGGTGTAGGGTGGGCACCTGATCTGACTGGTGTCATCTTAAGAAAACAG
The DNA here is from genome assembly GCF_014108415.1 of Molossus molossus. Lineage (NCBI taxonomy): Eukaryota > Metazoa > Chordata > Mammalia > Chiroptera > Molossidae > Molossus > Molossus molossus. The sequence continues at coordinate 30,919,527 of NW_023425401.1, read as the reverse complement.
TCATTGAAGACAGAGTCACGGTAACTGGACTTATGAGGTTGTGAGCCCAAAAATGCTGAAGGTGACCAGAAAACTATTAGATGCTGCAGAGTTAGGGAAGGGTTCCCCGACAGGTTTCAGAGGGAACGTGAACCCGTCACAGCTTGTTTGAAACTTCTAGACTGCACAACTGTGAGACAATAAATGTCTGTTGTTTTAGCCACCAAGTCTGTGGTACCTTATTATGGCAGTCTCAGGAAACTAAAACACAATCTCTAAATTGAGAGAGCTAGACTCTTATAGCCTCACCCATAAATATATTTTGATTATTTGAAGTCAGGGGTCAACACAGGTTTTCTGTAAAGGGCCGGTTAATAAATGGTTTAGTACTTGCAATCACATAGTTTCTGCCACAAATACTCAACTCTACTGATTGAAAGCTGTCATAGATAATACTTAACTAAATGAATGTGGTGGTTTTCAATAAAACTTTATGCTCACTGAAATTTGAATTCCATATAATTTTTTTATGCCCCAAAATATTATTCTTTGAAAAAATGTTTCCCCACCATTTAAGAATATACAAACCTTCTTAGCTCCCAAGCCATGCCAAAACAGTCAGGGCGTCAGATCTGGTCTGCAGGCTGCAGTTTGCTGAACCTGTCCCAGGTTGTTGCTATATGTTCGACAACTTGGTAGAAAGCAGTATGCAGACTTTTACCCAAACACATGAGCTAAGCAGCCTGATTTTCTGCGGATGTTAATAATTGTATTCTTGAGTTGTATTCTTTTTTTGCTAATCCTCACCCCAAGATATTTTTCCATTAATTTTTTTTTTTTTTTAGAGAGGGAGGGAGGGCTAGAGAAACATCGATGTGAGAGAGACACATTGATTGGTTGCCCCCCACACGACCCCCAGCCAGGGCCAGAGATCAAACCCACAACCCAGGTATGTACCAGTGATCGGAATCTCACCCACAACCCTTTGGTCTGCAGGCCGATGCTCTAATTGCTGGGCCAAACTGGCCAGGGCAATTGAATTGTATTCTTGAAACTGTATCTCTCTATAATAAAAATAGAGAATCATATTTTAAAATACATAATAGAGTAGTAGTTTTTTAAAAACTCTATTTCATGACTTTATCTCTTTACTTTAGTGGACAAAGTTAGTTTAATAGTAAACCAGATATCAATAATAAAACTATAGCCATTTACTGACACTTATAGACTATCAAGCACTCTGCACAATGCTTTCCAGCGGTTCTCAACCTGTGGGTTGCGACCCCTTTGGGGATCGAACGACCCTTTCACAGGGGTCACCTAAGACATAACAGTAGCAAAATTACATTATAAAGTAGCAACAAAAATAATTTTATGGTTCGGGTCACCACAACATGAGGAACTGTATTAAAGTGTTGCGGCATTAGGAAGGTTGAGAACCACTGCTTACACCATTATCTCATTAATTCTACAATAACCCCATAAGTTACACAATCTTATACCCCATGTACAGATGAGGCTTAGCAAGATTAAGTAACGTGCCTAAGGGGACACAGCTAGCACCTAACTGAGCCAGGAATAGATCAGGTGCTTCTGACTCCAAGGCTCATAATTAAGCCACTTTATATACTGTTGTTAATTTTTTGCTATTGTTAATTTCAAAATAAATATTGTCATTTATTATAATAAATTATAATTTTCATTTTATAATTAATGCCCAAACCTACAATTTTATTAATAATAAATAAATAATAGCCAATTAAAAATCAAGTATACAATTCACAATAACAACAAGGAATGGAAAAAAGAAAAAATGTTCTTCATTCTACTTACTCATTGCATTAAATCAAATATAACATTTGATTTCTTTACTTCAGATACTGGAATTACATGAACAAACTATTTAGCTCTGGGGAAAACATAGAGTACAATGTAAAACTAGATACTGCTTTATAATATACTGTTTTCTTACCACCCATTGAAAGAGAAGGTAGAAAAAACAAAACAAAAACAATACATTTACCTGTTGATAGCATTTGTACTTATGTCTCTCATTCAAGTGTATTGACAGATTCAGAAAAAAGAAGAAACAGTAGAGACAGCAGGGACACGAGGATAAAGAAATACAAACCCATCTGGATCCTGTCCCTCTGTGACCTAGTGTTTGTGCTTAGATTAAACCTTTGTATCATCACCTGACAGATCTCAGAATGAATTTCTAACCTGGAGCATTCTTTCAGCAAGCACAGAGTAGCAAAGTATTCCTTGAGAAAAGTATACATTTATCTATATAAAGGTTAAGTCAATGAAATTGTTATGGTAGAAGAGGATCTGAAGGCTTAGCCTGCAAGGATGCCATCAAGCCTGGCACACAGAGAGCATACAACATGCCCACATAAACTGTCCACAGAGTACAAACCCAGCAATCTGCTTTGTGTTACTTTCTAATAAACGTCAACGAGGAAAGTGTTTATAACTTGAAACATGGATGGGGGGGCGGGCAAGCCAGTAGCTTGCCACATGGAAACACATCCTCCTTGTCGATTCCAGGAAAATGTCAGATCAGCACAACCTCTCCATGTCTGTTGGTCTTCACTTCTGCATTGAGTAAGCTGCACATGCTATGTTTTTAGAAAGACGAACTGCCTTCCTGGTGGGTTGACTTCCAATGGTTCAATAAAATAGAGGGCCTCACAGATTTCCATGAAAGCAATATTCACAGGTATTTTGCAGTTGTACAGATTTAGACAAAATAAACAACTTGATTCAAAACAAATTAGAATTAGAAGTCAGCAATGAGATTCAAGTTCAGTTGCAGTATCTTCTATTTACCTTCTCTGAGATGGCTCGATTGTGGAGCTGAATTTTGGTTCCATTCTTTCAATGATGGCTATACAAAATCAGTTCTCACTTCCAACGCTACAATAGACTCATGGAACTTAACACTACATCTTCTTGGAAACCAGCTTTTGCTCATTTGATTTACTTCAAATGACTTTAATTAAGGACTTTACTAGATCTAGAGGTGACAAGGCTGAATAAGAACAGACCCCACCCATGAGGACTTGAAATTCTAACGCTGGGGCTGGGGGGTGGGAGGACCTCAAAGCAGATCATTTCAATTAAATGAAGCTAAAGGATAAGATAAAGCTACTAAGTGCAATGGTGAGCTGGAAGAGGGTAACGGGTCCAACCTGGAAGTCCAAAAAAGGCTTCCAGGAGGGAATGATACCTAAATGAGTCCTGAAGTTTTATCCAATTGAAGAAAGGAGGGAAAGGGTAGCTCAGTCTGGAGAAACCTCATGAGCAAAACCAAGAGACAGGAAAGATCACAGAATATGCCAGGGAGCATACTCCGGGGAGAGAAAACAGAACCACTAATCTAAAATCTTCAATTCATGGTCTTCCTAAATGGAAAAAGTTAAGTGTTTGGACAATATTATTAAAGTTTTAAATTCGAAGTGTAAACTATAATTGGGAAACCTACTGTTACTATATGATGCCTGTATCAGGATGGAGAATTTGGTCCTAGAACTATCTTTTATGAATATGGATTCAGGTTTAGAAAATCACAATATGCTCTTAGTCTTGTGGTTGGTGCCATGGCTCATGCCTGTTGCCTGGTCAGTGCACTGACTGGGTGCAACTTGCTATGACTCCAGGTAAAACAAATAGAAACTCAATAGCCTCTCAAATATAATTCCCTGAAAATTATTTACTGAACATTCTGAACACAGCATTTCTTCTCAGGGCTCCGTGGGTAGTACTGTGCACTTCTGTCCCAGAGTTAGTAAAAGGAAAGAGCAAGAATGGGCAGGAAACCAAGAATAGAGCCCTTTCTGATTCAAGGTCACCACTGGGTACTAAACTATGGAATTTGACAGGCAGCCACCCAGAACTATGGACAGAACAACCTCCATTATTAAAATTAATTTAGCCCTGGTTGGTGTGGCTCAGTTGGTCAAGTATCATCCCCTACACCAAAATGTCACTGGTTCGATTCCCAGTAAGGGCACATGCCCAGGTTGCCAGTTCGGTACCTGGATGGGGTGCTTACTGGAGGCAACCAATCAATCAATCTCTCTCTCTCTCTCTCTCTCACTCTCTCTCTCTCTCCCCCCCTTCCTCTCTCTCTAAAATGTCAATTAAAAAAAAAAAAAACTTTAAAAAATAAATTCAGACCCACCTAGGTTTTAGGCTTGAAGAAAGACACTCCAGGTGGGAAAAGGCAGTTGTCCAAGAACCCCCATCTTCATCTCCATTGAGTTTGTGTCCCCCTTGTTTCTATGCTTTGATGATGGGTACCACCACCCTGGATGGTTCCTCTATGACTTGGGCACTTGAACAGTACAGGGTACCTTTAGTTTTCCAACTGCATCAGGCTGAAGTTTCCAAAAACAGTATAAAAGAACAACAATAACACTGGAAAGACAATCTCTAGTTAAACTAACAAAGTACTGGCTTCTCATCATCCAAAGTTGGATTCTTAGGATAAACACTAACTCCAAAAGGTGATACAACTTCGTTAGCATGCTAAACCCATTTCTTTTTCTTTTTTTTATTTCTCACCTGAGGATATTTTTCCATTTATCATCAGACAGGGTGAGAAGGAGGAAGAGAGAGACAGAGAGAAACATCAATGTGATAGAGCCATATCGACTGGTTGCCTCCCGCATGACCCAACCCCCAGGGCCAGGGATAAACCGAAACCGAGGTAGGTGCCCTTGACCAGAATCAAACCTGAGACTCATTGGTCCACGGGCTGATACTCTAACCGCTGAGCCAAACTGGCCAGGGCCTAAACCTATTTCTTTCTCCTGTTCTCTGTCCCACCTTGTGAGATGCAATAACATTTTCTCTTCTTCTACAGGGTCTGACACCTGGTCACCAATGCCCTTCCTGGCCAAGACCAAGAAAACATTTTCAATCTGCATTAGAGTATAACGTTTAAATAGGCCTTGAGCCAGATGGCCTGGGTTTGAGTACCAGCTCCATCACTTACCAGCTGTGCAACACTAATAAATTATTTAGCCTCTTTGTGTCTATTTCCTCATCTGTAGACTGGGAATAATAGTATTTAAAATTAAATAAGAAAATGCATATGCTATATTTAGCACATACTGTGTATGATTAATAATTAGTTGTACTTATCTATTTCCCATATAGACTCTAAAATTTGGAAGCCATTTTTTTTTTTTTGTATAAAAGACATGATTTTAAAAGCAGACTCATAGATACAGAGAACAGACTTACAGCTGTTGGGGGTGGGAGGGTGTTGTGGAGTTGGGTGAAAAAGGTGAAGGATTAAGAAAAAAAAACCCCCACAAAACTCATAGACACAGACAACATCATGGTGATTACCAGAGGAAGAGGGGGATGGGCAGGTAGAAGGTGAAGGGGGTATCAACGGTGACAAAAGGAGACTTAACTTTGGGTGTTTAATGCAATACAATATACAGATGATATATTATAGAACTGTGCACTTGAAACCTACATAATTTTATTAACCAATGTCACTCAAATAAATTCAATAAAGATATTTAAAGAATAAAGACGTGAGACTAAATTAAAAAGAAAAGACATGACTTTCCACTGAAGTCCTGTAACTGAAACCGTGAATGGTGTCACTCTTCAAGTGTGCTCCTGCTGCACAGCTACAGGAGGTGGCATCTCTGTTCCTCAGCGAATCCCTCCTTAAGTAGGTCCCACCCTTGCTCTTCTCTATTATGCTGAGCCCTAATTTTTCCTTAAAAGTATTTTCCTCATAATTTGTAATTACATTTTATACATCTGTCCACTTGTTTTATCCTTGCCGCCACCAGTAGACTGTAAAATAGACAAGGAATCTATAAGATCATCTAGGTTTTACTTACAATAAAATAAACTAGTTTTAGAACATCACTAGGTTTTAGAACAGTGTAGTATTTTTTAAATAAATAAACATTAACGCACTAAAAGAAGTATGTATAAAGTAGTAGGATGTTTGCTTTTCATAATCTAGACAATGACATTAGGAGAAAAACAAATTCCACTAAACTATGTGCTGGGCCAGAAATGTGTACAGTGACTTCACAAAAATGTTTTATACACAGAAGAAACTCAAGGGCATGACAATATTCACATCTAAGAGGAAAATTGACAGAATCTTAGACAAGAACCAAAAATCAGAATCACGGTTACACTTTCTCCTATTCTGGTAATCCTGTCCACAAACACCAGTGGCCCTTCATAGAAGGGAATGGGGACAAGATCCTGTGGGAGGCTCTGGGTCTTACAGGAACATGGGGACACAGTGCCTCCCTACCCACCCCTGCCCCCAGCAATTACATTGTTGATTGTAGGGGCCATTTCTTTGCTATTTAGTTGTGTGGCCATTCCAAAACCAAGGAAGGGAGTGAAAAGGAAAACGTAAAAAATAAGTACATTTCTAGCTGTAAGAGAGAGAGAATAAAATTTGGGGACTATCTTTTCTTTGGAGAAACTGTCTTCTGCATTCAGTAGGGGGCATACTACAAAGAACCAAGAGAAATAATGAATTCACAACATTACTTTTTAAATATTTCACTCTGCACTTTCACCTGAGACATTTATAGGTGGGCAGTGTCCTTGCCCCTGACTGAAACATTCCATTTTGTGGAATGACTAGAGATTAAGTCATTGACATGTAAATTATGGTTACAGTATTGCAATGATATTGCACTGTGTTATTCTGCTGCCTTTCTACCTATAGATTGAACCACTTATTTATTCCTTTATGTGAAAGGAGAAGAAACAGTCTTGCAATAGTTCATTCTTCCATGATAGGGGCTACGACAGTCCCAGGGAGCTGTAATTTGCCTACAAGTATGAAAAGGGTTGGAATTTTCATTTAAAAGATATTTACAAATATCTAACATTCTGTGCTACATTGTGGTTTTTAATGTTTTTATTGATTTTTTAGAGGTAGAGGAAGGGATAGAAACATCGACCAGGTACCTCTTGCACGCCCCCTATTGGGGACTCTTGGGGATTGGGCCCACAACCCGGGCATGTGCCCTGACTGGGAATCAAACCAGGACCTCCCAGTCCATGGGACAACGCTCAACCCACTGAGCCACACTGACCGGGCTACACTGTAGTTTTTAATAGTTAACCCTTTATATCCATCTCCACTGGAAGAAAAACAACTCAATTCAAAGAACTCAGGAGCTTTCCAAGTATCTTTAACTTCCCACAAGCTAGATTTTCAGTTTTATAGACATATGAAAAGAGAAAGATCTCAAAGTATTCAAGCCAAAGCTCTAATCTCTTCAAATTCCCCATGATTGTTTTACATTTCCCACATGTCTTTTTCTCCCAGTCTAGATCACACATGTATTTGGAGAGTCTGTGGGCCCGTGTATATACCATGCCTAGCATGTGAATGGCTTTGACTGTTAGAAAGGAAATTAGAGCATCACCACTCCTTCCATTAGGAATCGAAGTTATGCTTCCTTTCCTTTACAAAGTTTCCTTTGACCATATGAAGTCCCCCACTCCTCCTTTCATGTTACTTTAAGAGGCTGATAAAATCTTTTGTTCCTACCTCCCCTCCCCATAAAAGAAAATTAGATTTGTTTTCAGGCTTTAATTCTGCTACAATAAAGTGAACCGACTCTGTTTTCATTACTGTTCATTCGTTCCATCAGTCACTGAAGGGAATCACTAAAAGCAATCAGCGAACAAGGTCAACAGCACTCAGCAGAGAGGCAGCGCAATGGTACTTTAGCAGATCAAAATGAAGACTGGAAAAAGGACCACAGTGCTTCACACCCTAAGAGGCCCAGTGCTGCTTCCTAGGAAGTCACCTCTAAAGGGGAAAGGAAAAGATAAGGGAGAGAAGGGAATTATCTTTATTGCCTATCAGCTTTCCTGATACCAAGGTTTGTTAATGTAACAAAGAGCTAAAATGTTCATTGAGGGGTTAGGGTCATCATTTCCCGGTACAATGACTCAGGGTTTGAACTTGGAGACAAAAGGCCTAAACTTTGATAGGTCTGGTCTTCTCTAGCAGTTTGTGTTGTTACATTTAACAAAGAATTGCAGAATATTTCACAAACAGACATAGATACCAATTGGGGTTAACTAGTTCTAAGAGACAAAATGAAACAATAACAAAAAAACACAAAACAAAACCCCTTTGATTTACTTAAGCAAAAAGGACATTTAGTGGGGAAAAGTGAGAATTATGAGAATCAAAGACAAGGCTGAAGTGCCAGGCCTTAAAAAGGTAGAAAACAAGATGCTCAAGTAGGGAGAGGATATCAAAAGCAGTAACTATTCAGTGGTCATGACTGAAGGACTCCTGAGTTTCCCCATCTTTGTATCTTTCTGCCTGAGGTATCAAGTCCCAAGAAAAAGTTGAAATGACCCAGAACTGGCCATATGCCTTTACCTCTTTGGTTAGGGCTGAACAGGGAACCTTGAGTTTTGACCCTATAAAGACTGCGAAGAAATGAAGGTGGGGTGGAGGTGGTGGTGTTAATTACCCATAAGGAAATCTGACTGTTGTTATCAATTTAAGCAGCGGTGTATCCTGGATAGCCAAGGTGCAGCCAATGTCCAGAAATTGCTTTAACCCGAAAGGCCAGGAGCCATCTACTCAACTTACATTAATACCACATAGAGTTATATTTTTGGTATGAAAGCTAACTGGCTAGTTTCAGTAAATAACATGGTGCCTGATGTAGAGTAGGTGCTCAATATGGTTGTTTTATCCTCGCCCGAGGACATCTTTGCATTTATCTTCAGATAGAGCGGGAGGGAAAGGAGGAGGAGGAAGAGAGAGAGAAACATCGAAGCAAGACATATCGACTGGTTTCCACCCACAGGACCCCAACTGGGGACAGGGACAAACTGCAACCGAGGGACATGCCCTTAGCAGGAACCAAACCCAGGACTCTCTGTCTGGTCTGCGGGTCGACACTCTAACCACTGAGCCAATCCGGCCAGGGCCAGTGTTGTTTTTTGTTTGTTTCTACAATGTTATTTGTTCTTACCTTTTCTTTTATGTCTTTTACATTTCCTAATATTTAACAAATATTCCTTATTCAAGATTCATAAACTAGAACCCCTAAAAGAGAAAGTGTAAGGAGTAGTGGAATGGAATTTTTCTACTTCAGCCCAATGTGACCTTGGGGACAGGTCACAACTGCTTTGGGTTTATTTCTTCACTTGTAAAATGAAGTGGTAGAGGTAGATGCTCTTTAAGAATCTGTCCAATTCTGTAAGTCTAACATCATGGTCACAAATATATAGATGACAGAGACTCAACTAACTTAGAAAAAATGTTTATAATTTTCACAGTATGATGTGGCTCTACCCTGAATCTAGACAGAAAGTAAAACCTAACTTACTTGGTAGTATTTAGGAGAAATTGCCAATATTGTAGAACATCTAGATCACTATTATCAAACTTTAAAAGAAAGGCAGCAGAATTGATTTTTCAAATGAAATCTTGCATTGAATCCCAATGTCTAAAACAAATAAAAGTCAAAAACTTCAGACTGAAACAAAGAAGGATGTGTCGATCCTCATCCTCACACCATCTCCCATAGGCTCCTGGAAACACCATTTAACATTACTTATCTAATTTCTGACGGAATACCCCTGGACTTTTCTGTGCCTTGTGAGATTAGCAGTTTTATTTAGACAGGAAAAAAAACAAAACAACTTTCCATGGAAAAGTATATATTCTTTCAATGGCATTAAAAAGACTTAGACAATATGTTAGTCTATCAACAACTAATTCTAATTTGAAAAAAATCTAACAACTAATTAATCCCCTATAGCACTGACAACTAGTAATACATAGTTTAGGAGTACTGTATCAAACTGAAATTTTAGCTTCCAAAACATTTTTCTAGACTTATTCAATAGCTAATTTGTAAAATACAAAGACTCTCCAATATAGAAATCAATACCATTTAAAATTTTGCTTATAATTCTAAATTTTTTTTTTCTTTTTTTCTTTTTATCCTCACCCGAGGACATTTTTCCATTTTTTGCTCAGGTAGAGTGGGAGGGAGAGAGAGGAAAAGAGAGAGAGAGAGAAACATCGATGTGAAAGGGACACATCGAGTGGCTGCCACCTGCACAACCGACCAGGGCCAGGGACAAAGTGCAACCGAGGTACGCGCCCTTAGTGGGAACCGAACCCGGGTCTCTCAGGACTGCAGGCCGACGCTCTAACCGCTGAGCCAAAACGGCCAGGGCTATAATTCTAAATTTTAGCAAGACATTTCCTATTATTTTTTCCTACAGTCTTGTTTCAGAGAAAAGATACATATGTCGCCAAAGTCAAAGTAATTTATCAATGCCCTTTTTTTTAATCACCAAAAGGGAGATTACTGAAAACATAATAAATGACATAAAAACATACTGTCATCTTTGTGGTTAATAATAGTAACCTTCTTAGTCTTAGCAAAGAGGAGCAATTTCTCTTCTCATAAAATGAGTCAATTTCTGTCCTTTACTTAGAAATATCATCTTAAAAATCATTAAGACATATATTATCTTGGACCACAGGTTTCTACCCATAAAATGCCAAGCATAAATATTTGAGCATGAGGTATGCAAAATTCAAGCATCCTTATTAAAGTGATCTTTTTTTACTAACACCCATGCAGATAAAAAATACATATAGATAAATCTTAAAAATAGAAACAAGATTCATGTCATCAATTTATTGGTTACTGAACTTCAATGATAACATTTTAATCAAAGCAAAAAGTTATGAAGATTTTTCTGTAAGACATTTTTACTGCAGGCAACAATTAAAAAGTGTATTTCATAGTAATTGGTCATCCTACTGACCCCTCTTGGCAGGATATAAGGTTTGAATTGTCCAGTTACAACCAATTACATGGCATGGCTTATTAGATGGACTTGTGCCTTGTAACCAAGAAGGAAACCAAAAGTCATCTCTCATTGTTAAAATGTCTCTACTTCCTAGTCTATGCTGATTCTGCCAATCCTTCTGGTTTTCCGATAGAGGGTTTCAAGATTCAGTTTATTATAAATATTTGAGACATACTAAGTATAGCATAGGGGTGTGCAGAGGTTCTTGGTGCCCTGGCCCTTTCACTTCATTGCTTACCATGTCCAGGCAAAACAGCCTCACTTGCAATTGCCAGCAGCTCGAAGGTTTTCCCTGGAAGCCAGAACCTACTCTGCATGCACATGGGCCAGACCAAGTTACTGGGGAATCCAGAGTTTCCTTCTCTCAAACTAACTCTCAACCAGTAACTGACTGGATACCCTAGCCCCAGCATCTTGGTTCAGATAACTCTGAGGTATGTTGTATATGGCCTCCCAGAGTTCCTAGGTAGAATTAAGATCTAACTTCCCAGTGGCAACTTGCTTGATATACATACTCTTTACTAGCTTCACTGTATTTCTTGCCTCACTTCCCTACTCCCATCACATCTGTAATAAACTATTCACACTCAAATTCTTATCTCTAGGTCTGCTGAGAGAACCCAAACTAAGAGAAGGAAGTATAAAGATGAATACAATAGTGGTTTTATCTTCAAAAAATTCACAATCTAAAACAGGAGACCAATAATAACCAAACAAACGAAAATAACCAAAAAGAAAATATACATTAATTAGCCTCCTTACTCTAAGATGTCATCCTACCTTGTTGCCATCACTGATACTGTTCTAATACTTCCTGGCCAAGACTGCAGCCAAAGGGTAACAAAGAGGGTAGCAGTATAAACTTTTCGAAATTCCATGACAGCTATGGAACAAAAGGAAGAGAAAACCAGAATAAAAAAGTAATGATTTCACTTGATACATGATTTCAAACTATAGCTCCTATAAAGTGAATGTTATCCTGACATTAACCTTTTGACAGTCCATCAATACCCAAGGCAACTATATAGAGAGCAAAACGAAATCAATATTCTGGCCATTACTTGCAACTAGTTTCTGATACACAGGGAGATGATCATTTGCAATGCAACATTAATTTTTAAAAAATCAAGTATTATTGCAGAGCATTTTCTAGAAGGTAACATGTTGTGGAGTGACCGAGTGATCAGGAAGGATAAGGATGAGGAGGATAAGCATTCTTGGGACCAACGGGTGCAAAAGTCCCTGGCATGTTCAAGCAACTGAGTGTAATCATTTCCTGGTTAGATGATTTATCTTTGATTTACTCTCCAAACGTGACCAAATATGACACTGAAGATCAAGTGATTAAGTTGAGACAGGCAAAAGCCAGATCATGTTGGGCTTCATAAACAGTTTAGATTTATGCTGCTTTAAGCCCCTGATGGCATTTAAGGAATGGCTTGTGTAAATTTTAAGATCCCTCTGCTTTTTCCAGAATAGATTGTAGAGCAGAAAAAGTAGACATGGGGAAACCAGCTGGGTGATTATTGTATTAAGTCCTAGTGAAAGATGGCTGGTGGTTTAGACTAATATAAGTGGGCGTAAAGAGATTCTGGATATATCAGGTAAAGTGTTTCTAGGTGAAAGTAACCAATACCCAACCTAAGATGAATTAAATAAGGAAATATGTAGACTTATATTAGAGGAAGCCAAGTGCTCAAGCAGGCTCAATGATATCATCAAAGAATCATATTCTTCCAGAAGTTCTAATCATCTTAACCCTCAAACTGAAAATGGTTATTAGATGACTGCCATTAACAGTGGAGACTACACTTCTTTACTCATATCAAGAGGGAGAGGCTTGCTTTATGTGGCTATTTCAAGAGTCAGAATTCTTGTTTGCTAAATGTCCCTAACCCATTGTTTCACTGACCCACACTTCAAGTCATTCATTCCTCATTCATTTGTATTAGAAATGGAGTTAGGATTGGTTAAAGATCCAGCAGAGCACACCCTAAACTGGGAAGAGTAGGCTTGGCTTGAGTCACATGACCTATGTTGAAAGAATGGATACCCAGGAGAAAAAAAATGGAGGGAATGAATGCTAATTTAGACATGTAGTGATATCAACTACATAGGATATGCTTTGGAGGTGGAGTTGACAGGGTTTGCCAATGGAATGATTACTGGGAGAAGACAGGATTCAAGAACATTTCTTATAGTGTTGGCTTCCACAGTTGAGAAGGTAGAGTTATTTGCTGAGATGGGGAAGACTGGAGGCAAGATTAGGTTTAAGGATAATTAAGGCTTCTGTTTTCATCAAGTTAACTTTAATATAACCATTAAACATTGGAGAGGTGTTAAGAGTTGTTAGGTAAAGGAGTATGAGGTTTCAAGGACAGGCCATGCCTGAGAATAGAGAATAAATAATACACTTTTATATACATATAAATATTAACATGAAGCAACTGAGACAAGATGGAGAGTTATGGACAGAGCAAGAATCGGACCCAAAGCAGTCTAGACTCAGGCCAACATTTAGAGGTGGAGTACAACAGAAGCCATCAAGGTAGCTAGAAAACTTGAGTGCAACTCCCCAGCATCTATGTGTACATAGACTGAGAGTAGCAAAAATTGTTAGCCCTCTGCCAAAAGGGTGGAAGATGTTCACTCTTTCAACTTGCTAAGTGTGGGGCAGAAAGGACATGAGTATCTTTAAAAACTACAGGGTAGCCCTGGCCGGTTTGGCTCAGTGGTTGGAGCGTCGGCCTGCGGTACAGAGAGACCCGGGTTCGGTTCCCGCTAAGGGCACGTACCTCGGTTGCAATTTGTCCCCGGCCCTGGTTGGTTGTGCGGCTGGCAGCCACTCGATGTGTCCCTTCACATCGATGTTTCTCTCTCTCTCTCTTCCTCTCTCTCCCTCCTGCTCTATCTGAACAAAAAATGGAAAAATGTCCTCGGGTGAGGATAAGAAAAAAAAAACAAACAAAAAACTACAGGGTAGATCATGACATGCCATAAAAAGGCATTACTAATACACCATACAATCTTTTGAAAAAGAGCTGGTTCATTTTCATAGTCTTCTAAATTAAACATTTAGTGGGAACAGGATGAAAGGACATGCCATCCAATGACAACAATTCCAATCCAAGGCCTGATGAAAAATGCTGAACATTATTACATCTACAATTTGAATTCAAAACTACCTCAAATGGAATTGATTACGGAAAATTACAAGGGAAAAATCCTGGATTCAAATCTATATCTGACACCTGTTAGCTATGCAACCTTGGAACTTTCACTTCCTAACTTTTCTCTAAGACTCAGTTTTCTATTTGATGAAATATTTATAATAATAAACAAGTCCTCCCTGCATGTTTCACAGGGTCATTATAAAGATCAAAAGTTAAAGAAATCTATTAACTGTAAAATCCCATAAAGATAATGTTCTTCAGCTGCCTGACTAGTCTCACTTTCTACCACTGATGTGCTTCATCTTGATGCCAAATACCAATTTTCAGGTACTCAATCCTTAACAAAGGAAACCATTTAAATTTTGAAATTTCTTTAAGGACAAGAACACTGGCTTTAAGTAAAGATAACCCACTAAAGCTCCTGTCCAATTCCTACAAGGTTTCAAAATTGTACCTCACCAATGTAAAAGTCACATGAAGTGGCCATCCCTCAAGGTAATCCATGGTCTAAAGACAACCTTATAATCACTGACCAGAATATTGAGAAAATAGCCATCAAAATTTTTTTTTCACATGCTATATTAGCATGTCTGCCTGTACTTCACTATATGATTACAAAAACATATGGTCTTTTACACTTCCCAAAGTTCTTTCTTACTTTTTATTCCATCTGATTGATGGTAGTACTAGTAGTTCTGTCAGGTAGGCATGGCAGATTTATGCTTGTCTTAGGAGAAAAAAAATGTATGTTCAAAAATAATTGTGAGGCATAAGTTAATTTTTAGGTGCCCAACTCCTGTTTTGGTGTTAATACATCATGTTAAATAAATTTTACATTTAAATTACTCAACAGTACCAGTGATTCTACTTCTAAATGGGTACACATTCAAGTCTGAAAATATTCCTAATAAAAACAATAGCCCATTCTAAGTTTTATCAGAATCATTTACCAACCAAATTAAATCTCCCATTCAGAAAGTAGGTATGGCAACAGTACTAAATATTATATAGTATGTGAGAATATGTACATGTTAACAAAGTATCTTGAGCCCAATTCCCCAATTTTCACAGAGAACATCTTTCACAGGACTGCAACCAAGCCTCTTTGGATTTAAAATAATAATACTCTATCAACTATTATTATGAATATAATGACTCTGTAACTAATTAGCAATTTAAAATGATTAATATTTTAAAACACAAGTTTTGAAGGGTCACTTTAAAAATATGAAAAGAAAAAAAAATGTTGCCTAAGCTTTAAAAATACAGATGAGAGATTAAGCTGAAATGCAACTTGAAAGAAATCTTATAAATAAGACTAATATTTAATTGACGGGGTTTAAGTACTGAATGCGGGATATGAATTCTACCCTCAAATCATTTAACCTCTCTGAACCTGTTAACATTTAAAAAAAAAATCTTAATAGGAAATTTTACTATCACTATATAAGTCCTGGAAAATCATGAACAGTATGAAAAAATTATTAGAGGCAAAAACCAAGACTTCTGAACCAAACCAAAATTAGATGAAAACATTTATTTTTTTGTATTACGAAAGCAAAAAGAAAGCCAAGCAAGTAATGAAATAAACATTTTTCAAATGTTCCATCCTGGATTGTGTGTCCTAGAATTTAGTAACAGTTCAACTTTAGGTTGCTTCAATACTTCTTCTGGATACTATGAGGTCTCCATCTTGTAGCCATGTTTCTCTAGTTCAGCTCTAAAACAAAACACAAAAATACAACATCACTAGATATTCTTTATGATAAATTAAAGAAACAGGTGTTTTTTGAAAATAATAGAATAAAGAGCAGAATGAGCTAAATCTAGGCACAATTTAAAATACTACCAGATAACTTTACTTTAGTCCCTAAAAAGAAATCTATATAAGAAACTGGATGTGAAGCAACATAATGCTAATAAAATTTCAATTTCCCACTAGTAAACTTATATTTCATATTCCTAAATTTTCTGATAAATCTATTTACAGAAGAAAAGTAAGACATTTACTGCTATCTTACAAATACCATACAAACGTTCTGTTAATAATAGTTAAACAAATTCCAAGAATCATTAACCATATGGTTAAGACACTGGTATCAAGCTTTTAAGGATTTTATATTCATAACAGGTATTACTATTACCTACATATAAAAGATAAAACAGATTGCTTTCCATATTTACATATATCTGTTGAGCTAAGCAAGACAGAAATTATAAATCAAATTTAAGGTGTATAAGAATTATTCTGCGTTAACTATATGTAGGCAAAATAAATATGTTATAAAGTATTAAATGAGACTTTACTTTCCTAATTTTAAATGTGAATAAAAATCTCAAGAAATTATATAGGAATAAATACAAACTCTTTTTAAAAACACCTTTTATCATTTTAAATGATTTATTCAACATGAAGTTTCAGTTACACTTCGAAAATGTCAATTGCAATTGTTGATCAGCCTTATATAAAACATTTCCACAAAAAAGTTCAGCTCTGTAATGAATTTCAGCTATTTAAACTACCACTCCACATATCACCAGCACTTTACCTGCCACAATTTAGATTTTATAATAGTTTACCATAAAATTATTTGAGGGCCACTCCATGATAAAACATTATTCAAACATAAAGTATAATTAATATGTCCTACATCATTACATCCAGTAAGACAAAAGCATTTGTTCTCAAGTATAATATAGGTTAGACACTATCATACTATCCAATATAAACACAATATAAAAAACACATGTTGGGCTCAGCCAGTATGGTTCAGTGGACTGAGCATCATTCCATGGACTGAGAGGTTCCAGTTCAATTTTCGGTCAGGGCATATGCCCGGGTTTTGAGCTCGATCCCCAGTGGGGGGCGTGCAGGAGGCAGCCGATCACTATTTCTATCTCACAGGGATTTTTCCATCTCTCTCTGTCTCAAAATAATCAATAAAAACATATTTTTAAAAGCAAACACGTGGTGGGAAAAATATATAATAATTTATCATTCAATTTCCCAAGCTCCGTC
Organism: Molossus molossus; assembly: GCF_014108415.1. Lineage (NCBI taxonomy): Eukaryota > Metazoa > Chordata > Mammalia > Chiroptera > Molossidae > Molossus > Molossus molossus. The sequence goes on along the minus strand of NW_023425401.1, from coordinate 30,902,478 downwards.
AATTCCTTAAATTTTTTAGTTATTTATAATATAAATATTAACCTAAAGTCCATGAACAATATTAAGGCCAGCGATTATTCATATGAATCATCTTTTTTCTGCTCAGGTGTAGAAGGAGCTGGAGTAAAATGCTAGATTAGTAGGAGTCAAAAGATCACCAGCACAAGTATCTGACTCTACCCTTTCCTTTGTTAAAGTTAATTAAAAAGCTTCTTTTAGCCCTCTCACCAATAAAATTGAAGACTTAATACCTGTCCATCATATGTTTCATATTTAAAATAAAAATAATTTTAAAAGTTTCTCAAACAATAGTTTTCTGCTGCCTTTAACAAAATCAAGTGTACATTATCCACTCTCTTTTTAAAAATATTTTTTTCTTTCTTGATTTTTTTAGAAAGAGAGGAAGGGAGCGGGAGAGATAGAAACACTGATGAGAGAGAACACTGACTGGCTGCCTCCTGCATGCCCCCCACTGGGGATTTGGCCCACAACCTGGGCAATATGCCCTGACCGGGAATCAAACTGGTGACCTCTTGGTGCATGGGGCGACGCTCAACCACTGAGCCACATCGGCTGGGCACTTTCTCTCATTTTAATAATGACAAAAAACAAAAACAGATAAACAAACAAACAAAACGGTTTCACGTCCTAACAGGAGGTGGTAACCAATTACATTTATAAATTGTTTACAAATACAAAAGAAATAACGACATATTTCTCCATTAGCTAAATTCTTAGAGAAGTTGAAAACTTCTTTTCTAGAATTTAGGATATATAAGAAATCAAAATACAAATATATCAAGGCCACTAAATACAAAACACAACAATATGAAAACACTAGTATAGGAGCCTGTAAAATGGAAAAATCCAGCAAAGAGAAGAAATGGGACACACATAATGAATGTACACTATTTGAAACAAAAAAAGCAGCAGTCCTTTTACAACAAAACAAGAATAAGACTAATAGTCACTAGTAAGTTTGGGAATTCCTCCTACTGTCCAAAAAAACTACTCTGATACATATGGCTGTATCTGACACAGTAAACCAGACAGTATAGTTTTTATGTAAAATGTGATGCAGGATCAGGAAAATCTGATAATTCTACCTACTTCTGATATACAGAGAAACAAATGTATCAGAAACAGCAAAAAAAGAAGGACTTTTAGTTACTTGGAGACACAGATTGACTTATTCTTTCTTCTACTTGTTAAAGGCAATTACACTAAACAGAAAGAGAAACATGAAAAGTGGGATTCTATGTCCTTGCTGAGATATATGGTGTTGGAACTCAAGAAATATGATTGACTCTAGAGTATAAACTGCCTCTCAAAATTAGATGTGTTTAGGACACAGTATCAGAAAAGAGAACACATGTCTTTTTTTTTTTTTTTTTTTTTTACCGTGGTTTACATACGATACCACATTAAAAGCCTCAATACCTTTTATAGACTAGGAAGAGTATCTCTGCTGGAGACCTGTTAATCAAGACAAGTTTTTTAAAGCAGAAATATAAATATTATCTGAGGCTGTGCTGTCCGATATAGTACTTGCACATGGCAATTTAGTAAAATTAGTTCATTAAATGTAGTACATTAGCTGCGCTGGCCATATTTCATGTGCCCAACAGCCACATGTGACTAGTGGTTCTGTATGAGATAGTGCAGCTTATAGAACTCTTCCAACACGTTACAGTAAGTTCTATTTGACAGTACTGGTGATGTATCAACAACCTTATGAGGAAAAATACTCATGCCTGAAACAGGAAAATTTAAAGAAATATCTTATTCACTAACAGAGATACCAAGATTTATACACTTACGAAAATCCACAAACCTAAATAAAGGTAGAAACACAACAGGGAATATAAGAGAACTGTGGAAGTGTATTATAAAAACAAGCCACAAAGAACATATGGATAATATTCTACTTCCAAACCAGTAAAAAAGGCAAGATATAGTAGTGACAAGAAATCCAATTATCAATACATTTACTAAAAATCCCCAATGAATTCATAGTATTCAATAATGTTTTAGCCCTGGCCGGTCTGGCTCAGCAGTTAGAGCGTTGGCCTGTGGACCAGAGTCCCGGGTTCAGTTCCAGCTAAAGGCACGTACCTCAGTTGCAGTTTGTCCCTGGCCCAGGTTGCGGTGGTGTGGGTGGCAACCAGTCGATGTGTCTCTCTCACATCGATGCTTCTCTCTCTCTCTCTTCGCCCCTCTCTTCCTCCTGCTCTGAGGATAAATGCAAAAAAAAAAGTCCTGCGGTGAGGATTAAAAAAAAAGTTTTAATTTTTGTCTTTATTGATTTTAGAGAGAGAGGAAGAAAGAGGGAGAGACAAACAGAAACATCAATTAGCCACCTCCTGCATGCCCCACATTAGGGATCTGGCCCACAACCTGGGCATGTGCCCTGACCAGGAATTGAACTGATGACCTCTTGCTGCATGGGGCGATGCTCAACCACTGAGCCTTGTCAGCCAGGCTTGATTTAATTTTTAAGAGAAAAGTGCTACTTTCTAACTAATAAAAGATAAAGAAAAAAACACTTTCAAGAAATTTGACTTATTTGAATAGCAAAGGAAGAAAACCCATTTAGCTTCAACTTTAAATTTTCAAGAAGAAAATAGATAAAAGACTAAATGTAAGTGCAAAACCATAAAAATCCTAGAAGATAATATAGATGACAAACTCCCAGACATCTTTCATAGCAATAAGATATATCTCTTTAGGCAAGGGAAACAAAGAAAAAAAATAAACAAATGGGACTACATCAAACTAAAAAGAATATACACAACAAAAGAAACAAAAAAGTGAAAAAGGTAACCCACTGCATGGGAGAACATATTTGCTAATGATACACCTAATAAGGGCTTAATTTCCAAAATACATAAAGAACTGTTATGTCCAGCTGATGTGGCTCAATGGTTGAGTGTCGATCCATGCACCAAGAGGTCGCCAGTTTGATTCCTGGTCAGGACACATGCCCAGGTTGTGGGCCCAATCCCTAGTGGGGGGCATGCAGGAGGCGGTCAATCGATGTTCTTGCTCATCAATGTTTCTCTCTCTCCCTCTCACTTCCTCTCTAAAATCAATAAAGGAAAAAAAAAAAGAACTTTTACAACTCAACACCAAGAAGACAAAAAGTCCTAAATAAAAAATGGGTAAAGGATCTGAATAGACACTTCTCCAAAGAGGACATTCAGATGGCCAACAGACATATGAAAAGATGCTCAAAGTCACTAATCATCAGAGAGATGCAAATTAAAACCACAGTAGGATATCACCTCATGCCTGTCAGAATGGCTATCAGCAATAAATCAACAAACAAATTAAGGCAAGGATGTGGAGAAAGGGAAACCCTCATGTATTGTTGGTAGGAATGTAGATTAGTGCAGCCACAGTGGAAAAATAGTATGGAGTTTCCTCAAAAAATTAAAATGGGCCCGGCCAGTGTGGCTCAGTGGATTGAGTGAGCGTCACCCCATGGATTGAAAGTTCCTGGTCGGATTCCTGGTCAGGGCATATGCCCGGGTTTTGGGCTTGATTCCCAGTAGGGGGCATGCAAGAGGCAGCTGATGGATGCTTCTCTCTCACATTGATGTTTCTCTCTCTCTCTCTCTCTCTCTCTCTCTCCCTTCCTCTTTCTCTAAAAAAAATATATATGTATCAATAAAAACATTAAAAAAAAAAAAAAAAAAGCAACTACCATTTGACCCAGTAATCCCACTTCTGGGAATATATCCTAAGAAACCCCAAACACTAATTCAAAAGAATATATGCATCTCTATATTCACTGCAGGGTTATTTACAATAACCAAGATCTAAAAATAGCCCAACTGCCCATCAATAAATGAGCGGATAGAAAAACTAGGGTACATCTAAATAATAGACTACTACTCGGCCATAAAAAAGAAGAAAATCTTACCTTTTGCAACGGCAAAAGATCTGGAAATTATTATGCTAAGTCTAAGTGAAATAAGTCAGTCAGAGAAAGACAAATACCATATGACCTCTCACTTATCTGTGGAATCTAATCAACAAAAGAATTTAACAAACAAAACAGAAACAAAAGCATAGATTTATAGAACATACTGACAGCTGTCAGAGGGGAACGGGGTTGGGGGGCTGGGGGAGGTAGAAGTGGGCAAAGGGGAGATAAATAGAAACAGAAAGAGACTGGACTTTGGGGGGGGGTGAGTGCACAACACAGTATGCACACAATGTTTTATTGAGTTGTAAACTTGAAACCTGTATGGTTTTATTAACCAAAGTCACCCCAATAAACTCAATATAAAACATTTCAAGAAGATAAAAGAAAACACTGTTATACAACTAAGAACACAGAATAGTGACCAACAGAGTCAGAAGGCCTGAAAATAAATACTGTAACAGCAGAAAGGGGGATGCATATAAAAAATAGGTAGGAGGATGTTCTCTGAGGTGGCTCCGTTTTAAAAGGATTGCACCAAAAAGAGTGGCAAGAACTGATATAAATAGAATTGATTTAATCACAGAATGGACTGAGATCTGTAAAAAGAACAAAAAGGGCTTTTGAGAGCTTTATATGAATAAAGAAGAATAAGAAGAGATAGATCAAATGCCTGGAATAGTTAGTGTAATAATTAACAGATTTTAGAGGGAAAGCAGGATTATTGTTCAACAGCTACTGTTCCTATCTTGTCCATAAAACTGCAAATGAAAAAACATCATTAAGACAAAATTGAAAAGACAGCTCCATAATGCATTACAGTAGTTTAAAGTCTCAAGGCTCTGAATAATTACATCTCAGGGTACTGAAAGAACAAAAAGATACAGTCAAAAATAAGAGTCAGCAATTCTGAGATATCATGGAAATTGTACAAGTACCAGAATAACAGTGAAAGGTAAATTGGAGAAAGGGGAGAAAGGAGATGGGTACAATTTATATTAATCTCCAGAATAATACTAAAATTGATGTTAGTCTCCAAAATACTAAAAAAGACTTCACCTTGTAGGGTTTTAAGCCCAATTAAAAAAAAAATGTAGTGTAGAACAAAAGCTATATCATAATTAAAAATATATTTTAAAATTGTGTTCTAAATTATCTCACTTCCTTTTTGAAGAAATGCACTAGACTAGAAAAGTAGAGGATTGCAACAGAACTTTCATGTCTTGATTTGAGCAAAGTATGTGACAGTCTACTTAGATATCTTTGGGGTGAAGACAGACACACATGGGTTGAATCAAAACACAACTGGATATTCACATGCAAAAGAATAAAGCTAAACCCTTACCTTCACAATATATACAAAGGTTAAGTCAAAATGGACTGAAAATTTAAATGTAAGAGCTAAAAATTCTAAAACAGAACATAGAAATACACTTTCATAACCTTAACTTTGTCAATAAATTATTTAAAAGTAGATAAACTAGCCCTGGTCGGTTTGGCCCAGCGGTTAGAGCGTTGGCTCACCCAAAGAGTCACAAGTTTGATTCCGGTCAAGGGCACGTACCTCAATTGTGGTTTGATTCCTGGCCCTGGATGAGGTCGTGTGGGAGGCAGCCAGTCGATGTGTCTGTCTTACATCAATGTTTCTCTCTCCCCCCTTTCCTCCCTCCCACTCTTATCTGAAGATAAATGGAAAAATATCCTCGGGTGAGGATTAAAAAAAAGAAAAGTAGATAAACTCAACTTCACTAGAATTAAAAAACTTTTGTGCAAAGAACACTATGAAGAAAGTGGAAAGACAACCTAACAGAATGGGAGAAAATATTTGTAAACAGTTATGTCTGATAAGGTCCCAGTACCCAGAATACATAAAGATCATGTACACCTTAACAACAAAAACAACTCAACTTAAAAATGGGCAAAAGACTTGAACAGATATTTCTCCAAGATATATAAATGGCCAACAAATACAAGAAAAGAGCTCATTATTAGTCATTTGGGAAGTATAAACTCGAAACCACAATGAGACAAATACCAATTCACATCCACTAGGAGTTATAATACAATAAAATACAATACAAAATAAAAAAAAATTAACAAGTTTTGGTAAGAATGTGAAGAGATTACACACATTGTTGGTTGTAATGTAAAACTGTTCAGCTGCTGTAAAAAAAGTTTGTCAGTTTCTCAAAAAAGTTAAAAGAGAATTATTATATGACCCAGCAATTCTACCTCTAGGATTATATCCCTCCAAACTGAAAACATGATTTCAAACAAAAACTTGTACATGAACGTTTATAGCAGCTCTATTTACCACAGTCATAAGCTAGAAACCACCCAACTGTCCCTCAACTGATAAATGAATAAACTAACTATGGCATACCTATACAATGGAGTATTTATTCAGTCATAAAAAGGAATGAAGTACTGATACTTGCAAAAACCTGGATGAACTTGAAAACATGCTAAGTGAAAGAAGCTAGACACACAAGATCATTGACTGTATGATTCACTTATATGAAACATCTACCACAGGCAAATCCATATACAGAAAGCAGAATAGTGGTTGCTGGGGGAAAAGAGGAATGCAGATTGACTGCTTAATAGGTATGGTATTCCCTTTTGGGGTGCTGAAAGAAAATGTTTTGCATTAAATAGAGATGACGGTTGCAGGACACTGCGAATAAACAAAATGCCACTACACTGTACAATTTAAAAAGGATAATTTTATATTATATGAATTTCACTTCAGTCAATCTAATACGGCAGATTTGTACATGAATGTGAAAAAGTACACTCCCATCACCCCAATCTCCATTCCAGGTGGAGAATCACCAATCTATTGGGTCCTAGCACTCTACAATTCTAATTTCTCCTAAGTTATTCAATATTGGCAGAAAACTAACTTCAACAGAATTAAACCCACAAGGATAAAAAATAGCAAATATGCTTCTATTTAACTACTTTTGTAAAAAGCCTAAAAAAGAACAAAAGTTCTAGGCAATTACACAAAGTATTCATGTTTAGAAACACAAGAGATGAAGGCAATGTCTTAATTTTCATAACCCAAAAACATATTTCAAAGATTAATTATCTTTTAAGAGCTAGATTATCATATGTAGATGACATACAGTATTCTATGCTTACAATTAATACTAAGTTATATAAAAATCTGGCTTAAAGCTTACCGTAACTGATTGGAGAAGTCATCTTCTACATTGTCATCATCCCAATTATCCTCCCAGACATGTGCATCTTCATCTTCATCTAAACCAGTCCAATCTGAAAACAGAAACAGATGCCGTTGAAATAGTTCTCATGTATTATTTCCATAAACACAAAAACTTCAGAAACTTTGCCACTGAAGACTAACAATTCAAAAGATTTAATACCATATATATGAGAAATGGTCATCTTCCTATTTAAATCTCAAGGCTGTCATGTATATTCCCTCAACTCTTAAATCTGCAGATAATATAAAACAGAAGTTAACATAAAAAATTGTTTGCCATGAAAATTTGTTATAATTTCAGGAGGATATTCACTTTCCTGATTTTTCCTTGGGCTAATTTTTATTTATTTTTTTATCCTCACCCAAAGACATTTTTCCATTTTTTGTTCAGATAGAGCGGGAGGGGGAGAGAAACATCGACGTGAAAGGGACACATTGAGTGGCTGCTGCCCGTACAACCCAACCAGGGCCGGGGACAAACTGCAACCAAGGTACGTGCCCTTAGCGGAAACCGAAGCTGGGTCTCTCTGGACTGCAGGCCGACGCTCTAACCGCTGAGCCAAATAGGCCAGGGCCTTGGGCTAATTTTTATAAGGTCTATTTCATAATCTTTTTTTTTTTTTTTATCCTCACTTGAGGACATTTTTGCATTTATCTTCAGATAGAGCAGGAGGGAGAGAGGGGCCACAAGAGAGAGAGAAACATCGATGTGAGAGAGACATATTGACTGGTTTGCTACCCACATATCCCCAAACGGGTCCAGGCACAAACTGCAACTAAGGTTGGCACCCTTAGCGGGAACTGATCCCGGGACTCTGGTCCGCAGGCTGTAACTCTAACCACTGAGCCAAAATGGCCAGGGCTATTTCATATTCTTTTTCTTTTTCTCCTCACCCAAGGACATTTTTCCATTTTTTGGTCAGATAGAGTGGGAAGGAAGAGAGAGAGAGAAACATCAACATGAAAGGGACACAACCAGTGGCTGCCTCCCGCACGACCCAGCCAGGGCCAGGGACAAGCTGCAACTGAGGTACATGCCCTTAGCGGGAACCCAACCCAGGCCTCTCTGAACCGCAGGCCAACGCTCTAACTGCTGAGCCAAACCAGGAAGGGCTATTTCATATTCTTTTAAAAGATAGCTCTAACACTAGGCAAGTTGAGTAACAGGAAGATACCAGCCTGACATTCAAAACTGCTCAATATAAAAAAAGGTAACTCATACAGGTAATAAAAAGTACACCAAATATTTTCTTAAACTTGATTGCAAAATTGTTTTAGAGGATAATGTCTTTATTATTTAAGACATGCACTTTGAAATATTTAGGAGTCAAATGTTATTTTGTTGGCAGTTTACTTATAAATTGTTCTAAAATATATATATTTGATATATATCATATATTATATACACGATAGAGATAAAGCACACATGACAAATATTAACTGATGAAACTTAGGTGTTTGTTGCCCTCTTCCTAAAATTGAGATATAATTAACATATAACATTATATTAGTTTTAGGTGTACAATACAATGATTTGATATCTGTGTGTTGCAAAATGATCACCAAGTCTAGTTAACATCATTATAGAGTTACACTATTTTTCTTGTGATGAGGACTTTTAAGATCTACTTTCTTAGCTAAAGGAGAATACTGGGAGGCATCTTAGCTACTCTTTCTCTTTCAACTATCACAATCATAAACCATGTCCTTTCCAACTTCCAACTATCTCCAGGGTTCATTCTCCGTCTCCGTATTCTTACTGCCACTATGTTAACTGAAGAGTAATTTTTCCCTTCACGGACTATTCTGTGGTCCTCTATCTGTCCCCTTCCTCTCCAATCTTACATAGTATATACCCACCCTCCACTGATGCCTAAAAGAACCACTGCCCTTCCTGTGGCTAGTATTCAAAATCTTCAGGTAGGAACCACATTTTATTAAATTTGTTGGACACACAGTAGAAATTTAATAAAATGTTGTAGTTCCATTCAGAAACTACATTTCTCAAGTTCCCTCTCTCAGGGTTGGTCAGTTTGAGGAAAACAGATGCTAGTGATGATTTCACTAAAGCCAAAATTATATATTTCAAGATAGAAGATATCAACAATATCATGTATTACGAATGAGTTATGTAAAATTCTCAATTGTATTTAAGACTGCTTTTGAGAAATGTGATCACCGCATTCAATGCTCCCCTAAGAGAGACCATGTGGGAACTATCTTTAAGACTACAGTGCCTAAAAAGATGAAAAGGTTTCCCTTGGGCAATTTGTTTCAGGTTGCTAAAAAGCAACAACATACAGTCAAATGTATGTCTAACTTAAACCAGTGTATAAGGTAGTGAATGTATATTCATTAGTAAAGACTCTCAATAAAAAAAAAATTAATTTTTACCTGCATAAATTTTCTTATATCCTAGTATTATTATTCTCAAAGAGGAAATATTGCGATTACCTAAATTGAAATCCTATACTATTATTCTCTGAGGTCCTTAACAATAGTAATACTCTATAATGGTAAGTACTAATTACATCTCGAAATTAAGTTGACTGGGCTAAATATATCCTTACATTTTCTCCTTTTTTTGCAGAAGTACCTTAAAGCTCAAACTGAAAATTTTTGTTTGTCAAACTATATATTTTTTAAATTTATCTTTATTGTTCCAAGTATTACAGTTGTGCCCCCTTTTCCCCCCACTGACTCCTTCCACCCTCCTCCCATCCACCCCTCCCAGGCCTAACTATATTTTTAATGAGAGTAGATTAAGAAGTTAAAGAAATGGAAATCATATTTAGGATTTTCCTCAGTCTATAAGAGTGATCAGACAGCTACTGTAAATCAGTTTAATAGATATAGCTATTCCCAAAGCTAAACTGAAAGAATAACATTTCTGCACTTTCATAGACTAGAAAAGTTTCTTAGTTAAACCAAGGGTTAATCATTACCTGTAGGGACAAAATAGTACCATTACTCTCATAGTGCCATTGCAATAAGTAATAAACTGTTTACTATGTACATTATAAAATTATATATAAATTTTCTTTTTTTTGTTCTTCTAAAAATAGAGAATCTCAATAAAAAAGAAGTGAACTATTCTAGGGTAAAAATAAATGGGGCAGAAAATGCAGTATTAAGTACACAAGAGAGAGAGACATTAAGAAAAGGTAGTATGGGGTATAGACTAAGATCAAATTTTAAATATCCAAGGAGCCTCATTTTAAACAGTAGATATATTTCTCTGTAATACTGTATCACCAAAAATCAACTAAATAAATTTAATTTTTAAAATTAAATGAAGTTCTTCAAATAATCTCAAACACATCTTTTATATAAACTTAGATTCCTGTATGTTGAAATTGTAATGAAACAACTAAATCCATTATCCCTTTTACAGCAAGTAAACAATAACCACAATACTATCCTTCTACATTCCTCCACTATAATCTAGAGCTTTGCAGCTATCTAATAGTATTAATGGACAACTTAGGATTTTTTTGTTTATTTTGTTTTATTTTAAGCCCTGGCCGGTTTGGCTCAGCGGTTGGAGGGTCGGCCTGTGGTACAGAGAGACCTGGGTTCGGTTTCTGCTAAGGGCATGTACCTCGGTTGCAGTTTGTCCCCGGCCCTGGTTGGTCGTGCGGGTGGCAGCCACTCGATGTGTCCCTTCACATCGATGTTTCTCTCTCTCTCTACCTCTCTCTCCCTCCCGCTCTATCTGAACAAAAAATGGAAAAATGTCCTCGGGTGAGGATAAAAAATAAAAAAATAACATTAAGGCCTTCCATATAAAATAGGCACATAAAACTATTTCATTAAACTGCATTGTAGCAAGGTTTGGCTTTATACTTCAAGTTTTTATAAAAAAGACTGAGGACTATTTAAAATTAGAGGATTTTAGTGATAGAAAAAGCCTTAGAGATCAGTATAGATAATATCCCTTTGTTTGAAAACCACCACCATTAGCACTACCAATAAAAATAGAGAAAATAAAGACTGTCTTACAAGAAAATATTAACTTTTCCTATCATTATTTCATGACATCAAATCCTAGACTCTAAATATGATATTTGGGACAAGCCTAGAAATAGAAATTGTCAAATTAAATATTTGTTTTACTGATATTTTAAGGAGTCTTCCTTTTCCCCTTTACTGATTTTAGAGAGAAAGGAAGGGAGAGAAAGACAGAAACATCAACGAGAGAAAGTATCGACTGGCGGCCTCCTGCATGCCCCTCACTGGGGATTTGGCCCACAACCTGGACATGTGCCCTGGCCGGGAATCAACTAGTGACCTCTTGGTGCATGGGTCGACGCTCAACAGCTGAGCCGCACCAGCTGGGCTAAGGAGGCTCTGTAAAACTATCTAATGGAGTTTAACGTTCCACAAGATCACCGGAATTCATTAAGACTGGATAATACATTCTTGAGTAAAGGGGTTGACATAAATCACAACTGAATTGTGTTAAAGTTCTAAGACACCAAACCTCACATCAGCCTGAACAACTTCTAATTGATCAGCTTTCTAAATTGTTAACTAGGTGGTTTCCATCTGCACTGGTCCTTAAAAAGGAAATGATAATGTGTCAAGTGATTCAAGTTAGAAATATAAAATAATAAAATTTTTTTTCACATAATCTTTGCTAATCTTGGAAACTTACCTTTTCCAGAATAGTAAAAATACAGGCCCCCAGCAACTTTAATCCAATTATGACTTGGGTCAAGACACATATTTCAATATTGTTATTAGTTGATATTCAAATGTCAAGCTAGTTTTAATTCTTTTAACTTTGGGAGACTAAAGAAACACACTTGTTAATTTGTACCCAACTGCTTCAAAGAGGCAGAAACATTATATATTCCATTAGTTGTTTTTTTTTATAGGAGTCCCAATCTTTAATTACAAAAGGGACATACTAAAAGAGATAACTAGTTTCAACAGTCTTTTTTAAATTTCAAGAATGGTACAATTTTTAATTTATTGAGCTGAATTCTAATGATCATTTAGCATAAGGATAAAGCAGCTATCTCATTCCTCCTTTAACAACCACCTCATGCTACTTTAATGGCAAGAAAGGAAAAGAAAGTAGAAATAAAGTCCAAGAAAAAGAAACTGCCACAAAAAGAGGGTTAGGGATAGGGTAGAATTGTGAGCAAGATTTTAGGTAGAACACAAACACAAAAAGACTTGACAATAGTTCTATATTTCTTTGGTATTATTATACAGTACTTTAATTCTGACACTTTTGAGTATACAAAGATACAAAAATGGAAAAGCTGGTTAAATTCTCCATTAATCATCAAAAAATCTGAATATAATTTTTAACCTTATTGGCTTATCCTAGGAGTAAGATGCACTGAAACTCCTATGCCATGCTAGCCTTCCAATCTCCACAGATGAAGAATCCAAGACAATTAACTGTTTGAAATACAAATTAAGTATTTTAAATTATTTAATAAGAGTACAATTAAGAAAGTTAGTGTTCACAGTGACAAGCCAGAATCTATAATGTATTTTAGGGAGAAATTTTAAAGATTTTATTAACTAGAAATGTATTAAACTATATTATGTAAAAAGTTTAAGTGATAGGGTATAATAGCCCCAAATATTATTTCCAACAATTGCAAATTCTCCATACTGCACATTATAATATGTGTAAAGTCTACTAAGTAAACAGGTAACATAAATAAGGTGTGACTGTTGTAATCTCTAGGACTTGGCTGACATCTCCTGTAATATTATCTGACTGAATTTATTTTAATTTTCAACTATAACATAACACTGCTAACCATACAATTTCATTTAACCACTCAGTTTTAAAGCCTTAAACCCAGAAATACCCTTTTTTAAAAGATCAAATAATTGCATAACAAATAAACACAGACAATAGTAGGGGGAAGGCTACAGAGGGCCGGGAATGGGGAGAAGAGGGTCAATGGGGAAAATAGGTGGACACCTGCAGTACTTTCAACAATAAAGTTAAAAAAAAAAAGGTCAAATAAAATCAAACATGGATACCAGATTCATATCTAACGTCTTCCTTCACTATGTGGATGACTTTATAAAGTATACATGTTATCTTCAACACTAAATGCATTGCCAGAACTGTGTGTGATTAATCGTTTAAATAACGACATCTGTGTTGACTTCAATGTGCAGGCCTCCAGATGTGTACTGGTAAAAAAAAAAAAAAAATTACCATATTTTAAGAAGTCAGAATTAGAAATAACCAATAACAGATGCCTAATGCATAAGTTTCTAGCAATTCCAAATTATTTACGACTTTGCCCCCAAATATGGCTTTGTTCACATTTGCCAATAAGAACTACATCTGTGACCAGCTTTAAATTTCAAAAATCTGAGCTATCAAAGATCCCATATACTTAATCTAAGTATCACCTTGACATTAAAGTGTAAAAAAGAATTTTCTCTCAATGTTTTTAAAATTACTTACTCTCCCTTACCTCCGACATACATTCAAAATTTCTTAAAAGTATAAAGGATACCACTTTGGAAAAAAGTAAAGAGGAAATTCAATTTATACCAAATAGGGCTGGCAAACGATCTAGTCTATACTGGTTTTCAGGAGTGTCAAATTCTCATTCATCCCTTAATAGTAACGCTACTCTGAATATAAACAAACTAATCTCCAGCAAAGTTTCTTCAAATAAAAAATATGCCTGTATATGTAGAACATTATATAAAAAAAATATAAGAGAGACAGTTGAAAGTTCAAAAAAGTTCTAACTTGTACACTCACCATCACAGGTGAATATTAAACAGAACAGCAACAAATTGCAAATAGTATCCATCATATGCTCATGGATATGATAATGAAGTCACACTAAATTTAGTCATTCTGAGATAAATTTACTAATGTTCCTGCTTAAACTGCATAAGATTAAAACATTTATAAAATGTTCACTTCTGTAGGTTATTGTGATACAAAATTGTCTATAGCATAGTGATCTAATGTCTAGAGTCAGTGGCTAAGAAGTCAGTACCTAGCCCAGCATCATTGCACCATTTTCTTCAGCAAGGACCAAAAATGTCAATAAGGAACTTCAGAGCAACTACCTAAAGCATGTAATAAATGATGCTGGTACCTGACTATCGGTGAGCTTTTAGTTATTTGCTGCCAGGAGTCTGAAAAGAAGCTCAAAATAACTTACATACTCATTTATAATTTTGAATTTATAATTCAAAGAATTCTTTTCATCAATAATTTTAAAAAATATCTATCTGGCAGAATGGTACCACTATAAAGTCATGTTGACTTTAGTTTCCTTTGTTAATAAAGGAATAAAGGGTTTTAATCCTCTATTATACAATTCTCCAAAGCCATTACTACTCTCATCTTTTCCAAGCCCTCATGCCCTATACTCATCAATTCCCTCTTTGTGATCCTCCACACTACTGAGTCAAGGGTATCCAATGTGAACTCCACCATCAGTCATACATTAGACATGCCAAGTGCAAAATCACAACCTCTGATTTCTTCTTACTCCCAGCACTCTATTATCAAACAATAAGGCCAAGCTCCCTTGTTCTTCTTCCATCACTCTCCTCACTTCTTTTCTAATAATAACCTATTTCAGGCCCTTAGTCCTCACCTAAGCTATTTCAACAATGTGCTAATTAGCTTCCTGATTCAGTCTCTTTCTTTCTACCCTTTCAAATTAATTCTCCTGGGTTAATTTTTCCCAAACTGCCTATCTAAAAGAAAACTCACATATATCAAACAAACAAACAAACAAACAAACAAAAATCCCATGTTCCACCTACCTAAGGATAAAGTCCAAACTGGTCATTTGGCTTAAAGCCCTCGAAGATTTTTCCCAAATTACCTGCTCTGAAACCACTGTTTCACAGCCAAACTTTTTACTCGTTGATTTTCCACCTCCAAGCATCTACTTCTTTGTCTTTCTTTTGGAAACCCCTTTCCTACATTTCTATCTTTTGAAAACTGTTCAAATGCTGCTATCTCACATTCTATAACCCCCTTCAACTTCTGTTGCACTTTACCAATTGACTGCACCCCCTATCTCCCAGCAGCAGCAGCAGCAGCAGCAGCAGCAGCAGCAGCAGCAGCAATGTAAAGAAAACCAAATGAACTCCTAACCAGAAGCCCAAAAGATAAGATAGTCCAAAGCAAAGTAACTCTGGTTTAATTGAAGATTAAACCAGGAGAGAAGGACTTGAAGTCCCAAATCCCAGGATAAGCATCTGCAAAATACTGAAAAGCTCAAGTTTGGTATAAAAATTATTGGTCCTTTATCTTCACTCACATATAAACACTAAGTCCAACGACAAATAAATCTACCTAAGGAGTCAAATTTGGCTTAGTGGAGCCTCTAGTTAACTGTGACCTTGGTCTTTTCCTGAGCCCCAAGTATAAAACCGTAAGGCTGCTATAAGGATTAATGAGACTATGTATCTAAAGCACTTAGTATTAAAAATTGTAGTTAACAACATTCTCTCTCTGCCCCACTCAGTGCCAGATTTATAGAAAGCACTCAACAAATATTCAATGAATAAGTCACTTACTAAGTGCTAATCACTGCCAGGGAACTTGAAGGTGATAGAGGTTAAGAGAAACATGTTCATTTCTACCAAGCATTACATATACTACAGAACACACAAGTGGGGAGGTAAGGTTATTTGATTCATTTTTAATAGCTCCGAAGAAGAGTATTGAGTTTGAAACTTTTATTTTCCCCTAAATGTTTTCACAGTCCATCACATCTTTCATTGAGTAATGTAAGTCAGGAATGCTTATTAATTGTTCCTTCTGCAGAATAAGTGAGAGAGCTAATCAAATAGTTTTTCAAAGCGGTTTTTACTGTGTAATATCCTGGTCACACCTCTCACTATCCCCTCCCAAGCACCAATATCTTGATTTGGGGTGTTTGCACTCCACAGTATTTTTTTAATACCTCTTGTCCATCTGTAGGCATACTTAAACAATGTATGCTATTGTTCTATGTATTATCATATTTTACATAAATAAGCACACTATATTTAAAAGTACTCTTGGAAAAAACATTTAAGAATATTTTTTAATGTAAAAGTTTTCATACTAGAAAATAAATGATCAAATAACCCCAAAATCATGCAGCTTACATTGTAGATATACCTAAAATTACAAATAAAATATTTGTTAAAAATAGTTCAAATTCTAAGTAAATTAAATACCAAACATCATCCAAAATCCAAATCCCTAAATAGACTGGGGGGGGGGGGCGCTCTAATATTCACTGAATACCAACTTTATGCCAAACTCTATGCTATGAATTTACATGTATCATTGCTATAGACTGAATGTGTCCCCCAAACCCCAAAATTCTTATGTTTAAGCCCTAACCCCTAATGTGACGGTACTTGAAGATGTGGCCCTCAGAAGGTAATTAGGGTTTTATGAAGCCATGAGAGTGGAGTACTCATGATGAGATTATTGGTGCCATTATAGAAAAAAACAAAACAAAACACCAGAGAGCTTGCCCTCTCTTCTCCACTTTGTAAAGGCATAGTGAGAAGGCAATAGTTTGCAAATCAGAAAGAGAGCCCTGACCAGGAAATGAATTGGCTAATGCCTTGATCTTGGACTTTCCGGGGTCCAGAACTGTGAGAAAATACAGCTCTGTTGTTTAAGGTACTCAGTATATGGTATTTTGTTATGGCAGCTTGAGCAAACTAATACAACCATGTAATACTTGTATAACTCTAATTGTTATCCAAAAAATGTATATAAAGAAACTGAGAATTAAGAAGGTAACAGTTCAAATAAAAACACAATGGTCAATCTCACTCAAAGAAATCAAAGTCAAAATGATGCAGTTACATGTTTCATCCCTCAGGTTTGCAAAGACTAAAATGTTTAATATGGAATATAGGTAACCTAATGAGAAAAAAGGTGAACTGTAGATGGTACTGTTAACTAACGTAATTCTTCTCAAAGGCAATTTGAAAATATATGTCCAATATCAAAATGCACCTGGGGGTAGCATTCCTGTGGGGTATAGCACTGCAAGGTTGGTGTGTCAAAGCCTGAACAGGGAAAATAAGTCATCCAATACTGATGTGAGGAGGGGAGAGGGTGGCCTGACATAGAATGTTGAAGACCATGGGGGTAAGGAGGGCATCTATGTGTGGAGGCAGCAACAAAAATTGGTTAGGGAGGAAGACGACCAAATAGACAATATATTTACAATAACAGAATCTAGGTATCTCACTAATGGGGAAGGTTATGACGAACATGGAAAGGAATAAAAAAATAAACTCTGAGATTAACAGATATTGGGAACAAGTGTGAAATCATGATTTTATACAAATACTACCGCAACTGGAGTTGCCTTCTAAATATCATTCCTCCCTAAAAGGAATGGGTCTTAGAGAAAATGCCTGATTCCAGGACAGGAGCAGGGAAAGTACAAGATTAGCTTCAAATACTTTCTTGTGCCAGAATGTTAGGAAATACACAAAGAATGACCATGACATGTCAAAAGGTCACAGGAGATAGCTTGGAGGTCTTCCTAATGTTCAAATAGGGGACAATTTGAGGATCAAAATAAATAACAGCAATAAATTGTAACCCACTGAATGAGAATCCATATGTCTGTACTGATATAAATAAGAAAATGAACAAACTGAAAGTTTGATGATGAATGGAATACTGTATTTACATGGTTTCAAAATCCCTCTTCACAAAATACCAGATAATTATGAAGAGAAAATGAGTACTCTAACAATGGAAAACTCTCCAAGACACTACCTTAACAAAATGACGAGAATGAACATCATTAGTAGTAGAGCAAATTAGAGTCATGTTCTCCCTGACAGGATGCAGTAACAACAGCATGACTATGATATTCCTGCCAACGTGCAGAACCTAAATCTATTCATGTGGACACATGAGACGAATCAAAGTTAAGGTACAGTCTATAAAATAACTAGCCTATAATCTTCAAAAGTGTCAAAATCACGAAAGTCAAAGACGACAAACTGAAAACTGCTCTAAACTGAAGACTAAAGGGACATGACAACTACATGTGGTAATTCATGACTGAATCAAGACATTATTGAGACAACTGGAGAAACCTGAAAAAAGATTTGTGGACAAGATGATAGTAATGTATCAGTGTATTAATTTCCAATTTTGATGTTTGTACTGCGATTATGTCTTTGTAAGAAATTTATATTAAAATATTCAAGGGTGATGGGCATCAGGTTGGCTACTTACTCTCAAATCGTTCTGGGAAAAATGGCTGTACTTGTAATTATTCCGTAAATTTGCAATGATTCCAAAGTTAAAAATTATATTAAAATATAAAAATGCAGCTGCCAATGTAATCTAGCAATTTCTTCTTTAAGAGTTTATCTGATAGATAAGCACAACAGCTAAATAAATTACTTAACATGCACCATGGAACTAGTAGTACATAACCATTAAAAAGCATGAGGTAGCCCTGGCCAGTTTGGCTCAGCGGTTAGAGCGTCGGCCTGCGGTCCGGAGAGACCCGGGTTCGGTTCCCGCTAAAGGCACGTACTTTGGTTGCAGTATGTCCCCGGCCCTGGTTGGTTGTGCGGTGGCAGCCATTCAATGTGTCCCTTCACGTCGATGTTTCTCTCTCTCTTTCCCTTCCTCTCTCTCCCTCCCACTCTATCTGTACAAAAAATGGAAAAATATCCTCAGGTGAGGATCAAAACAAAACAAAACAAAACAAAAAACCATGAGGTAGATTTTTATATTAATGTGTAAACATGTGCCTAAGATATAAACTATGAAAAGCAAGTAGAAGCATAGTATATACAACATAGACCTCTGGGTGTATTTAAAAAATACAATCAAGCACACACAAAATTATATACATATATATAAATTCCGATGGATACTTAGTTTTTGTTACTTATCAGAGCAGTTTTTATTAGTAAATATTGATTGATTTCACCTCATTGGCTAATTTTGCAAAATCTTACTAATTCAAGTGAACATTAAAGAAAAAAACTATCTGAATTATAAACCAAAGAAGAAACATACAGAAATCTGAACAAAACAATTTCAAATGTTATTTCTCATTCTAAATGGAAAGTTTCCTGAATGAAGTAGGTTCTACACATTCAACCCTGAAGACAACAAGTATTCTGTAAGGTGACCAATAAAAGGTGAATTACTTAATGCAAATAAACCAGTCTGTTGTGAAGGCCTTTTTCTTCACAAAAAAATACTTTGCTTTTCCTTTTAGCTTTAATAAGATTTTTTACTATGTAACTACAAACATTTTGGACAAATTGCTGCTCACAACATAAACTCAGAACAAGAACAAACTGCATATTCTGCAAAAGCTGGTTAAGATGAAAGTTGCTGAGAAGAATCATGTGTATCATCAGGTTCACAGTTATCTCTAGATCCTTTTTAAGCAGTCATTCTCAACTACTTATTTTAAATACACATTCATTCATTCAACAAGCATGTACTGACCACCTACAAAGTACCAGGCACTTTGCTAAATGTTAACAATAAAGCTAAGATTGGGGACTAACCACTTACTAGCAAGCTTTTAAAATCTGAGCCTCAATTTTCTCAGGATTGTGATAATGAGACTATGTAATGCAAACAAAGTGCCTAATGTCGTACTCTGCATATGCTAAACAATGAATAAATGGTATTTCGAAATACGAAGTTTAAGTAAGAAGTGGATCCTGCCCTCAGTAAGCCAGTTTTCTACTGTGTACTTCAAAAATGGATTATGAACCAACGTGAAGGTAGGTAAAGAAAACACATCTGACAGATAAATCTACTATCAAAAGAGAAAACAAACAATACCCACAATATATAATGAATCCCAGAATTGAAAAGAAATGTGCCTTGGTTAGTTTATGAGTGTGTATAGTATGCACACTAATGTCTCTCTTCCTCCATTAAAAAATAATAAGCGTGTACTATAAGTACAAAGAACAAATGTCCCAGCTGTGTGGTTTTATTTTTTAATAGAATCATGATGGATACAACTTAGGACAATTTTAGTGACACACTAATTGCTCAATGTAACAAATTTGTACAGCATTAACAATTTCTTCTACCACCTTCAGAAAAACTACCCAGTAGTAACCTCCTTTTCTTATGAAACAAATATTTATCCTACGTATAACATTTAACCAATAAAGCAAATGATTCTGAAAAATCTAAGTAACCACAACGCTCTAACAAATACACAGCTGAAGAGTTTAAGAATTCCGGTGTCAACTGGGCCGGCTGTCCACCAGCTGCAGTCAGCGATGTGACATTGGGAAGTCTCAACTGTTCCAAGCTTCATTTTCTTTATCTGAAAAATGGTAATACCGGTACCTACTTGCTGCATCTGTAAAAACGAATTAGCTCCTCTTGGGAACCATGAAGCTAATAAAAACAGAAATTTTAGGGTCGAAAAAAATCCTTAAACTTACGTTAGTTCAAAGTTAAGCAATCAAAAATGAGCGAGGAACAAGCGTAAAACAATAACGTGTATTAAGCACCAACACCTGACCCTCCCACCCTACTTAACAGGCCTCACTTGAAAAGCCCTCCAAGTAAGCAGCACTGGCCTAACCCAAAGAAAAAGGGAAGAGGTGCCGTGGTCGCGAACGAGGTAACCCGGCTCCAGGTGGAGGGACCGACCATCCCGGACACCGGAGCACGCCCGGGGTCACCGTGGCTCCTCCCAATGAGGAAGCAGAAGGCGCTCAGCCTCACCGGTGAGTGCCCCCGCGACACTCCGAGCCCGAAGCCGGGTGCACGGAGGGTCGCACCTGCAAAGCCTCCTGGGCCGGCCACGGGGTGCAAACTTCCCGCGGGCGCCTCTGGGCCCGGGCCTTGCTGCCGCGCCTCCTCCAACCCGAGGCCTGAGTCACCGTACGCGCGGCCCGGGGGCCGAGGCCCAACCGCTTACCTTCCGCAGGGAACTCCTCGAACTCGTCGTCCTCCTCCAGGAGACCCAAGTCTACCGGCTGCTTTTTCTCTGACATCCCGACCCTCCGAGCCAAAACCCTCTCAGGACAGGAGGAAAGTTGGAGGCACTCTCCCTCAACACATCCGCCACCAGCGCCGCCACCGCAGCCTCCGCCGCCTCACTCTACCATAGAGACGCAGGAGACTGCTGCGCGGGGAATGCTGGGATACTGGAGGTCCGCCCAGCGCTTCCTGCGGGTTTAGCAATTACTCGGAATTAGAAAGGTTGATTATTGTTGTGCTTTTTCGATCTTATCCGGAATGTTTGAATTGACTAAATGGATATGTGGGTAGGTTTCCCTGGCTGGAAAAGACTCATAATGTGTAGAAAATTAAAACCTGAAGGGTGAGGTGTCCGCCAAGATTCATTAAAGGCCTACTAAATTCCAGGTCCTGTGCGTAGATTATATAGCTCCATCCTTACACCAATTCCCTAAGCAAGGTATTAAATATCTGTACATCACAGAAAACTCATATTTAGAAATGGCAAAAGTCACTCAGGTAGTGCCAGACAATCCAAATACAGATTTGTTTGCATGACTTTAATCTCCAAACTTTTCCATTGAGAGTAGCTCCAGCTTATAAATTACATTGTGGTGAATACCCTATTAAACAGTGTGTGTGTAATAACTGGTTTACAGGTTATTTAAAATAATGCTGTGTAAAACTTGATATACGTAATATTCTGTGGTGTTCAAAATATATCATTTTGAATTTTTTAAGTGTCTAATATCATTTGGAATGTAGTTGTGAACCATATAAAACTCCACATGTCATATGTATATGTAATATTATAGTTGAATACTATGTAAGTTAATAATTGTAAATTTTGATACGTGTGTTTGTTTATATGTTTAAATCTTATTTATTCAACATTAGTTTATACTGTGCACAATGTTCTGTGCTAGAAAGTCAGAGGTGTAGACAAGGTCCTTCCCATCAAGGAGCTCATAGTCTACTCCCAGACATGTAAACAGAGCTCACAGTGACACAATAATACATTTGAATCTCTATTTTGAAATAAAATTATCTGAGAAGTGAACAGAATGTATGAGTGTGCAGAGAGAGAATGGAATAACTAAATAGAGCACACATTTGAACCGGAATTTGGAAACCTACAATTAGATATAACTTTAAAAAAATAAGATTACCTTTTATAATACTATTTTGACTTGATTACTAAACACAGTAGCAGTCTTCAAATTAAGTTCCAAGTATATGTAACTTAGGTATGTTACATAAATAAGTACCAAATTAATGAAATAAGAGAAAATATGAGGAAAATCTAAAATTGAAAGTGAATGTAGACAGTAGAAATGCACAAAGTATGTAGTATATTTCTTCATATTAAAGTCCATTTGTATGGCAAGCATTTGCTAACTCTGATGAGATCTCTTAGAGTCTAAAACTCTCTATCATGCCTTCTATTATACATATATCACTGGGAACCACACACCAAGTTGAAGCTTAGGGCAGGCAGTTTGATTTTGACATCAAAGAATAAAAAACAAATCACACATCTGAGCAGTCATTTTGTGCAGAGAAAAGATTTTCCCAAGAACAAGTTTATAGAGACAGAAAAATTAATGGCTGCCAGGAGATGGGAGTAACTGCTAATGGATCTAGGGTTTCTTTGTGAGTTGATAAAACTATTCTGATATTGGTAGTGATGCTGATTGAGGATGGTAATGACAGACAGTGAGGATGGTTACAAAACACAAGGAATATACTGACCACCACTGATATGTACACTTCAAAATGGTGAATTTTATGTTATCTGAAGTATATCTTAATTTTTTAAATGCTATTTAAAAATTGACCAAATAGTCAAGAATCCCAAATTCTACTTCCTGGGCCTGTTATTTGACTTATTTGATATATGATCACATTTTATCAATTCTTAGCAAAAGAAAAAAATCAACAGCAGTATAGTAATTTTCCTCCCTAAAACTGAATGCATTTGATTTAAAGGAATAATTGAGAAACAACCTTAAGTCCCATTTATTTTATTTTGTTGATTCATTAAATACAGATTGCTGGAATCACTGGATAACTTCTCATTTTAGCCAGCATGGCATGTGGCACAATGAGCAATTTTGCATTTTAATGGTCATGGCACAGGGGAAAACTTTGGAAAATGATAGCTATTACTATGAAAGAGGCATCAGAGGCATTATTGCTTAGTTAAATTGAGCATGTAAGAATACATATTTGATCCATCTATAAATATTATAGATATAAACCCATGCTGAATTCCCACTAAACAGGGATTTTAGGCAAATTACTTAATTTCTCTAAAGTACATTTTAGTTACTTGCAGAGTTATAGTAAATATTTAATGAGATTATATAATGTATTTAGTTTATACCTGGCATGTAATAAGTGATCAATACACATTAGCTATTATTAACTATGGGACTTAAAATTTAAAATATCTCAGATCTTCCATACCAATCCTAAAAGTCTCTAAATGTGGATTTTGTTTCTTAGATGATATTTTGGTGATACTTTGTGAGGAAGTAAGTCCCTCCACAAGATAATAATACTATAAGTAACAGCAGCTAACATGTATTTAGTGCTTACTTTGTATTGGGCACTATGCCAAGCCCTTTCTGTGTATTTACTTATTGAATCCTCCTCATAATAGCCCTATTAACTGAGTACTTAAAATTTAAATTCATTTTATACTTGAGGTAACTGAGACACAGAGAGGTAACGTGGCCGATGTCACAGTGTTGAGGCATGGTGGAGCTATTATATCCTAAGGACTTTCTTAAAGACAGGAAACAAACCATCTCAATGTGTGGAAAGGCAGACAGTTCACACAGGAATCCCCAGAATCATTTCTTTCTAACACTACTACGTAAACATATACACATATGGGAAAATGGCAAAGCATATCAATGTAACAGAAGTTAGAGGGCAAAAAGGTAGAATGAAGGAGAAAAATCAAACCTTGGGGTTGATTTAGTTCTCTATGTCTAGGAATCCTCCACAACTCTAGTGAGAAGCATTGTAGTCAAAACTATACCTTTACCTGCATATCATATCCTGTCTCTAATTGGTTGATTTAACTTCATAGGAAATCAAGTTAGTAGCAGATTTTATAGTAGATTATTCCATTTGTCTCAAGCAAATCTTTTCTCCCCCTAAAAGTTTCATTTGGGATCCATATGGTATTAATTATATCATAAATACATGCTGGAATCTTTGTTTGCTATGCAGTAACCATTCAATAATTAGGCAGGATGGATCATTCAAAATTGACCTTTCTGTATCTATCTCTATCCAGGAAGAAATGGTGAAAGGATGTTAGATGGCCAATATGTGGAGGAAGGACCGATTTTAAAGGTATCTTCATTTTGACTTCAAGAGGAAATAGGTAATTAGCCAGCCATGAAAAACTGAGGAGGCAAACCTACGATGTCCTTTCAGGGTAGGTAAAAAGCTTAGGCTCCAAAGTTACTCTACCTGAATGTGCTACTTATGCTCTTCTGTGACCAGGTTATTTCATTTATTATAATGTCCTCCAAGTTCATCTATGTTGTTGAATAGTACAGAATTTCCTTCTTTTGAAAGGATGAATAATATTCTGTTGTATGCTTCTATATACCACAGTTTCTCCACATCCTTGCCAATACATGTTGCTTTTTGGGGCTTTGTTTCATTTTTGTTTTGTTTTTTATAGTAGCTATTCTGAAAGATGTGAGGTGATATCTTATTGTGGTTTTGATTTGCATTTCTCTGATGATTCATTATGTTGAGAATCTTTCACATACCTTTTGGACATTTAGAAGTTTTCTTTGGACAAATGTCTATTCAAGTGTTTTGCACATTTTCTAATTGGGTTATTTGGTTTTTGCTATTGAGTTGTAGGATTTCCTTATATATTTTGGAGATTAGCTTCTTATCAGTTATGTATAGTTTGCACATATTTTCTCCCATTCCATATGTTGCCTTTTCACTCCATTTCTTATTTATTTTTCTGTGCTGAATTACTTAGTTTGATGTACTATAATTCCATTTACCTGTTCTTGCTTTTGTTGCTTGTGCTTTTGGTATTATATCCAAGAAATCAATGCCTAGACCAATGTTATTAAGCTCTTTCATATGTTTTCTTCTAGGAGTCCTATAGCTTCAGATCTTAATATCTAAATTTTTAATCCATTTGTGTTTATTTTTTAACCCTAACCTGAGAATATATTTAGAGAGGGAGAGAGAGAGAGAGAGAGAGAGAGAGAGAGAGAGAAACATACATCCATCTGAGAGAAGAACACTGATTGGTTGCCTCCTCTACGTATTCTGAACAGGAATGGAACCCACAAGCTAGGTATGTGCTCTGACCAGGAATCAAACCGACAACTTTTTGGGTGTATGGGATGACGCTTCAACTAACTGTGCTACCTGGCCACGGTTGTGTTTATTTTTATATGTGATATATGTTTAATTGTTTGGCTTTTAGGGCAGTAATAAAAATAAAATAAAAGAACATTTTCTTTTAAAAACATAAAATTTGAAAATATATCATTTTTGATATAAAGAGATGTTTTTCATTCTCTTTTCTTAAAATGATTTAATATTGTTTATGGGTTCTGTTCTGAAATATGATGCCACATGAAGACAAGGTCCGTCCCATTTCAGAGTTTATATCCCAGTAGGTTCTTTAGCTTCCATTAGTCCACCTGGAATAAAGCTTCTAAAATTTTTCTGGAGCAAATAGTTGGGACTAACTGTGTTTCTAAACTTTAATAAGCATTCAAGTCTCTGGTGATCTTATTAAAGTGCAAATTCTGATTTAGTTGGTCTATCTAAGGCCTGAAATTCTACGTTTTGAACTAGCTCCAGGTTGTTCAAAATTGCTGGTCTGGAGACCACATTTTAAGAAGCAAGGATTTAGATGAAATGGAAGAGAAAATATCCGAGTTTCTGAAAATTGATGTAACTAACAGCTATCTAGTCTATAACTTGTTGTGGCTCCTTTAACAGTGTAGGGAAGAAAAGACTCTCTACTCTCCTAGGTTCAATAGCTGGATATATAAAATTAATCAACAACAGGAAGATTAATAGGAAAAAGGTAAACAAATGTATTAATTTTTAATATGCACATTGGTGCATCACAGGGAATAAATAGTGAATATCCCCCAAAGCAGTAAAATTTGAGAGTTTATGTACTGTCTTAACAGGGGAAGGGAGCTATATAAGCAATGTAGGGGAGAATAAATGATATTTAGGAAAATGAGTGGGCTGTTAGAAAAAGAGATGGGAGATATTGTTATCTGTGGGGTGTTCTCTGTGTTGTCCCCACCTGTTGCCAGTGGAAGTGGGCTTCTTGGGGTGCCATGGGAATAAGAATTTCCTGAGGCCCCCATGGGAGGATGAGGTATTATGGAAAGTTTTTTTCCTATGGTATTAAATCCCTGAATTTCCAAGGTCCCATCTCTCTCCATCCTGCCATGGAAAAGTCCCATTTTGTCTTTAGCGGAGCTAAGATCAAAGCCGTCGCCCAGAGTGTCTGCTCCATATTTGCACAGTCCCATCCAGCATCTGGCTAGGTTAGCTTGTTTTGCCAGCTGCCGTCCACTGCATGTGGGGTCCGCATGGCAGTCATGTGGATTCTAGGACCACCTAGCAGGCTAGTGCATGGGCCAGTGCGAGAAAGCAGGAGTGAAGCAAGAAGAACAAGAGAGAGAGAATTCCTTTGTCTGGGGATTATGTATTCCCAAATTTTCTCAGGCTTGCATTGGTTCCACCCCTCTAGACAATGATCTTTGTTCTCAGGTTAGAGTGAAAGGCTGACAGGCAAGCACCTTCCCTATGTCACCCCGACTTTACTGCGCATGTGTCCATCTTCCCCTCTGTTGGACCCCTTCCCACAGTGATTTTTAGGGAATGGATCGGTGGTTCCCTAGGGAGTGTAAAGTTGCAGCTTCCTGATGAAGCTGCCCAGACGACCATGCTTACAATGTCTGGCCTCCCCTTGGCTCCTTTCCTATTATTAATATTAGCTAGCTAATTACAACAATAATAATCTGAGTTTCTGGAAAAATTTGTCTGGATGTGGTGTCGACTTCTAATCTCCTTCCCAGTGATGAGTCAATCCTGGGGAGGAGATTTATGACAATTGAGTTTCTTTTGGAGGATCTGTCTTTAGGCAGGTAGGGGGAGTTCAGAGAAAACCTTTTCCTGCATTTATTGTTTTTCAAGTACCTTCAGCTCAAAATAATTAATATACTAAAGCAGCGTATTTTGGGATGGCATGTCCAGAGCTCCTTCAACATCTATACCAAAATCATATGTTTGCTTTTCACAATCGGAACTTTTCTTCTGATAGATTCTTGCTTCTTAAACATTAGGACGCTTAGCTCTTCTAACTCACAGCTTCATTAGTATTATGAATACTCTATACCCAATGATCGATTCTGGACTTTGAGAAGAATTACAAACCCAATAAAAGAAGATTTCTTAGCTCTTTTATTATGACAAAATCTTTGGGCAAGTAGAAATGTGAAAAATCATAAACTTCTCTAAAATATCTCGATCACATTGAAGAGCAATTAATGATGAATCAAGCCCTGGCAGGTTTGGCTCAGCGGTTAGAGCGTTGGCCTGCGGTCCTGAGAGACCCGGGTTCGGTTCCCGCTAAGGGCATGTACCTCGGTTGCAGTTTGTCCCCGGCCCTGGTTGGGTTGTGTGGGTGGCAGCCACTTGATGTCCCCCTTTCACATCAATGTTTCTCTCTCTCTCTCTCTTCCTCCCACTCTATCTGAACAAAATATCGAAAAATGTCCTCAGGTGAGGATAAAAAAATAAATAAATAAATAAATAAAATAAAATTTAAAAAAATAATAATATTGAATCAAGAAACCATTATATAAAATCCAAATGCTAATGATAAGTACTTAATCTACCACAAAGTAAAAGCCTGACCAAAAAAGACCTATCTTGCACCAGAATACATATTCAGAATCTATATTTGCATGCCCAAGACTTGTTTGAAAAGGCGATTATGGTCTCACAAGTAAATCATAAGAATTTAAAAAATTTTGTAAATGCTGTATTTATATGACAGACAAGAACCACTCTGAAGGAATCATTATGGTTTGGGAAATGATATGCAATTGCAAAATCATCTAAATCATTTCAATTGCCTGTATTTACATTTATATAATGGGTATTTATAATGGTGATTATTTTAGAACTTACCTTGTTTTCCAGAATCTCACATTGGTTTCTATGGGAACAAGAATGGCTCTGAAGAAGAACCTTTTAAGAACTCTTTTCACATTCAGTGACTGCCAACCTAACTGCAAATTCTGTTTGTCTATTAACGGGCTTTAACTCTTAAATACAGAAATAAAAGTTGGGCATTCTGGCTATATAATTCATTTGAAATAATAAAAACTATTTTTATGAAACATCTGGCTCATTGAAACACTTGAAATTGGGAGTTAATAATCTGTTCACTTTTTAAAATTCGTTAGTGATCAATCCACATTGCCCATGTGCTTTGCTTGGAAAATTGTGTAAGGAAAACTTCATCTGCTCGGCCAGTGTGGCTCAGTGGTTGAGCATCAACCCAAGAGGTTGCTGGTTCAATTCCCAGTCAGAGCACATGCCTAGGTTGTGGGCCAAATCCCCAGTGGGGGACATCTAGGAGGCAGCCAATCGATGTTCTCTCTCATTGATGTTTCCATCTCTCTCTCTCCCCCCATTCTCTCTCTCTAAAATCAATAAAGAAAAAAAAAAACAACTTCATTTGATATATTGTTTCAATGCATTTTCTGCTGGTATATATATATATATATATATATATATATATATATACACACACACACACACACACACGCACACATATATTTATATGTTTTCTTACTTTTGTAAAATCTTTTTTAAAAGCAGTGTAAAATGTTCTGCATTTAAAGTAATTCTTTGCCAATGCCTTGCCCATCCTGTGCTATTATTTACCCTGGTACTGTGTTGTACCTTTACCATGTTCTCACCAGCTGGAACTTATTTTTACTATTTTTGAAACAAGCTCATAAGTCTTCGTATTTCAATTTTTCTTTTTCTTGGAATAGATTTTTAGATCATAAAAAGCCCAACATGTAACTATGTCTTACTTTGTGTAGTTTACTATATTTAATATTTCCCTACATTTCATGTTTTCTCATAAACTTTACTTTTTTTAATTCACTGGAGAAATGATATTTCAGTATATTTTTATTTAATTCCTTCTCAAAGTAATTAAAACCCACTAAAAATAAGAGAAGCCTATTTCAGAAAAGAGTGTTAAAACTAAAATTTTGTTATACCCAAACTGTAAAAGATGCTGGTTGAAAGCACGTGGCATCCCATAACCAGCTTATGTAATAGCTACCCCAGTTATTGCTGACATATAATCTGTGTCTTAAATCCAGAAAGTACAGGTTGATGGCAGACTGCCAAGCAGAGTGGAAAAAGCGAGGATTTTTTTTTTAACCTTTCTTGGGTTGGTAGATTTGTGTCCATGATCAGTGTGGCCCTGGCTGAGGTCAGGGTTGCTAGGGACTAATGATGACTGAGAAGTGAAACTGCTGGCATTGTGTGACCAAGAGACCATCCTGTATCTCACTGACCTGGTATAAACTTCAAGAAAATATTTTTTCCTCTTAAAAGTATTTTTCATTCAGATTGGATTCCATGAAATAAATGAGTGATTACCATACTTTGAAAAATGGAAAGATAAATACTGGTGGGGAGCACATACCAAATGTTTTGGGGAAATGATTGATTGGCTCTTCTATTTTTAAAAAGTTGATGTGGGTTTTTTTAAAATTTTATTTTATTTATTTTTAAATTATAGTTTACATTCAACATTATTTTGTATTAATTTCAGGTATATAGCCTAGTAGTTTGGCATATACTTGTCAAAGTGTTCCCTTGATATTTCAAGTACCCACCTGGCACCATACAGAGTTATTATAATATTGTTAACTAGATTTCCTATGCTGTATAAAAGTTGATTTTGAAGTGAAGCAGAAAACAAGCTGAAAAGTAGAGGCAAGAATTATGTTAATCTTTAGGAGAGAAAATTTATCTTGCAAAGTATCTGAATCTGAAGGTGAGGAATATGTTTATCATAGCTACTCAAAGTGGAGTCCATGGACCTGCGCCCATCTGAGATAAGATAAATACAAAAAGTGAGCATAGCATTTAGAAACTTTAATTTGACACTGTCACTTCATATAACCCTGCGATTTTGTATTTTACAAAGATCAGTCCATGGCATTTGGGAATTTAAAAAATTTGCCCTTTACTACA
This sequence comes from Molossus molossus, assembly GCF_014108415.1. Classification (NCBI taxonomy): domain Eukaryota; kingdom Metazoa; phylum Chordata; class Mammalia; order Chiroptera; family Molossidae; genus Molossus; species Molossus molossus. The sequence continues at coordinate 30,872,037 of NW_023425401.1, read as the reverse complement.
ATTAGTTTGAGATGCACTGATCTAGCATAAATTACTGTAAGCCAGGGGGAAAGAGTGACATTTGAACTTTGTAGTATTGAAAATAATGTGTCCCATGTGATTCTATCTGAAAGCCGGGAAGTGAAGGGTTTTTATCTGTGAAAAATCTCCTTCTAGCCCTAGTAAAACATACTTATTTTCGTAAGATTACACCAAGAAAGGCTGACGCGGATATTCTCTCCTTTGCAGATATAAAAACAACAGTGCTTAAGTGAGATGGTGATATCACACAATTACCATCAAAATTTTAAAGTCCAGTTAAATGAAGAGCATTGCATAGACCTTGTTTAGTATCCTAATGAACAAAATAAAACACCCTAGGCTTCTTATGGCAATGAATGGGCTATAATTGCTATTTCAGATGGCAGTGCTTTGTCTTACATTTTCAGAATGAAAAGCATTGTGTTACAGTTGTTCGATGGATCTCTAATGAAACTACTTGTACTAAATAATCAAGGGGAAGAATGGGAAGGAATTGAATAAACCAAAACCAAAATTAAACAAACAGAATGAGGAAAGATTAAAGTAGGAATGCACGTATAGTTTGGCTAAAGAACCGATAGAGCAGAAAAGGTATAAAAATCCCAGAAGAAAAAGGGCTTGCTACTTTGGACTACAAACAGGAGAAATAAAATGAAAATATGAAAGGAAAAGTTTAGACAAATACCAGGAATTTTAGTTAATTGTTAAGCTGAATGGGTGCCCAATGAGGACATTTAAAACCTCATTGGACAAAGCTGTGGACATCGTATTGTGGAGAGCAACACTTCAATGGGAAGGGGGATGGACTGGCTCAACCACGAGGTCTTTCCCAGCTCTAATTTCTACTATTCCATAGCTCTGTGAAGAATAGTTGCTAAATTGCTTGATCAACCCAGACAAAACTCAACACAAAACTAAAACCCCAGACAAAACAATAATGTCAGCCAACACTGAAACACACCCCTCTCAAAGGAAAACACACACACACACACACACACACACACGCACACACACAACCACCCTAAATCTTGCATCATACCCCAAAGACAACAAATTCAAGCTCTGGCAACCTGCCCAGAGGAATAAATTCCAGAGACAGGACCCTTCAGTGAGCAAGCCCAACAAACAGGTTGAGAGATTTCAACTTCTGAGATAAGCTTACAAAACCTCCCAGCTGATCTTAATACTAGAGTAAGCTTAAGAGTGAAAGGGGAGAGAAATCTATGAAAGAGCCTGCTCTCTGAGTGAACTAATTCATTTATTCGTTCTATGAGATTTACGGAGCACCCACTATATATAGGCCAGCAGTGCTCTAGAGTGGGGTGCATGGGTGAACAAAACAGACAAGATATCTGCTCTTGTGGCACTTACATTTTAGTGTGAAGAGAAATAACACAGGATAATATATCATACATAAGGAGTGGTAAGTGCTAAGGGGTTTAAAAAGCTGGGTAAGGAAAATGAAGGGGGGTTGGAATCTGGGCAGCTGATTGTATTTAATAGTGCAAGCAGGGTAGAACTCATGGAGAAGGAGAGCCATCTGAGCAAGACTCGAAGGAATTGAAAAGAGGTAGCAAAGTGGATATTGGAAGAAGAGCATTGCAAGCTGAGGGAACCATAGAGTACAGCAGGAAGGTTGGGACAAACCTGGTGTGTCTGAGGGACAGGAAGGAGGCCGTTGTGGCTGGAGGAGAGTGAGCATGGGAAAGACTATACCGAGTACCCTCAGAGAGGCCTTGTTAGGCCATCAGGACCTCCTCTTTTACTCCATCTGAGGAAACTACCCACAACATCTCGAATCAAGAAGCATAGGAACTCAGTATAGAAACTAGTTCACACCAGATGTCAACCTTCCTGGGACAGTGCTCTACCCCACATCAGCGATGTTTCTGTGTGCTCATTTAGACTGTTCAAGAGGTAAGTTTTAATAATGTCAGCACCCCCCTGGCTGGTTTGGCTCAGTGGTTGGAGCATTGACCTGCAGACCAGAGAATCCTGGGTTTGGTTCCTGCTAGGGGCACGTACCAAAAATAAATAATAATAATAATAATAATAATAATGTCAACATCATCCAGCCTAAGCAGTGTGTTCCTTAATGTGTTCATGTGTCCTGCTACTGAGAATGAGGAAGAACCATCAATTTTGGAAATATGGATGTTTGCTTGTACTTATTCTTATTTCAGCAATGAAAAACCCAAACAAAATTACATTTGTGATCTTTGTATAATGTTTGTACATATAAGAAATATGTGTTCTGTCACAGAAAATAAACCCCTAGATATCAGCAATTCTATTATGAGCTCATGGTCTATGAAACCTAATCTTTACTAGTGGCTTGATCAATATTTAAAGTTAAGGAGGAGCTTGAAAATCAATTTCAAAGACAAAAATGAATCTGCTTGTGAGAAGTAAAGGCAATATTAAAGGAATTACTAGATGTTTTCAGATATTTTGCAAAAAACATCATTACAAAATTAAAGGTTAGGTTTGAAAAGCACTGTTAGTGTTCATTAATTAATTTAAAAAAAGATGTTGAGTGCCTATTATGTGTCAGGCAGGTCTTCTAGACCCTATGGATAGAACAGCAAACATCATATGAGAGCCTGCAATCTGATTTGTTCCTCTGTTAAGATTCATCTCAGGCAGTTTACCAGATCATCCCTGTATAACAATATGTAGTTGAGGATGTGGGTTGGAGGCTTCATCTGCAACCTAACATCACCTGTTAAGATGGTACATGGTCAGGAAAGGATGCTTCATGACCTGTCCCCATCTGGTATCCACTCTTTGAAAATCCTCAGGCAGAGACTGGAGGCTGAATGCTCAGGAACTTTAGAGAGGGAAAAAGTACAGCATTTGAGTTATAGGTGCATTGTCCAGTACTACAGCTGCCAGTAATGGGTGACTAGCAAATGCAGAATGTTCGAATTGAGATGCGCTCTAAGTATAAAATGTACTGGATTTTGATGACTCAGTGTGAAACAGAGAATGTAAACTATTTGAAAAAGTTTTATATTGATTGCATGTTGAAATGCTAATATTAATTTATCTTGTTTCTTTTTACTTTTTTAATGTGTCCACTAGGAAATTGAACATATACATGTGGTCCAAATTCCACTGACTTAGGGGATGTGTATTTGATTCCCAGATTAGTTCAGTGCTATTTCATAATAATGGCTTACTCTTATTCAATATTCAACTCATTAATGCAAATCTCTCTTCCAAGCATGTTGCTTGTGTTTAAACATTTAATCCTTGTAATAGCCTATAAGGAACCATTTCTCCAGATGAATTATCTGAGGCACAGGAAGGTCAAGAAATTTGCCAAAAGCTACAAATCTAGTGAATGGAAGAGCAATGAGGCTTTAAAGCTGTAACTACCCAAACCTCTCAAACCTGTGTTCTGTCACCTGCAAGGCATGTTAAAACACAGATTGCAGAGCTCCACCTCAAGAGGCTCTGACTCATTTGATCTGGGGTGTAACCTGAGAATGTGCATCTCTAACAAGTTTCCAGGTGATGTTGATGACTGCTGATTTGCAAACCACATTTGAGAACTGTTGGTATAATACCACCTACCTCCAATCTTAAAGCCCTCAGCCTTTTTGAAACATAGTTTCTTTACCTTAAAATATGAATATTTCATAAACCTACCTCACTTACCATAAAATTTAACATTTCAAAGTGTACAGCTCACAAGCTTTTAGTATATTCACAGTTTTGCAACTATCATCACTCCCTAATTACAGAACATTCCCACCACTCCAGAAAGAAACCCAATACCCATTAGCAGTCACTCTACATTTTCCCTTCCCCCAGGCCCTGGCAACCACTAACTACTTTCCTTCTCTATGGATTTGCCTATTTTGGACATTTCATACAAATAGAGTCATATAATATGTGGCGCTTTGTGTCTGATTTCTTTCCCTTAGCATAATGATTTCAAGGTTCACACATGTGTCAATACTTCATTCCGTTTTATGGTCAAATAATGTAAAATTGTGTGGGCACTCCACATTTTATTATTTATCAATTGATGCACATTTGGGTTGTTACTACTTCTTGGTTATTATGAATTTATGTGGGTGTATGTTTTCATTTTTCCTGGGATATAACTAGGAGTAGACCCGGTAGGAGTGGAATTGCTGGCTCATGTGCTAACTCTATATTCAACTTTTTGAGGAACTATCAAACTGTTTCCAAGGCACTGTACCATTTTACATTCCCATGAGCAATATACAAGGGTTCCAGTTTCTCCACTACCTTGCTCATCCTTGTCATTTGATTATAGTCACCTTAGTGGGTGTGAAGTAGTATCTCACTTGTGTGTGCATGTGTGTGTGTGTGTGTGTGTGTGTTTATGGCTTAGTGCATTTTATTAGGGTTTTTTTTTCCCCAGAATATTTCACTGTGGTTTTGATTTGTATTTGCCTAATGACTAATGATGTCTATCTTTTCAAGTGCTTATTGGCCATTTGTATATCTTCTTTGGAGAAATGTCTATTCAAATCCCTTGCCCATTTTTAAATTGAGTTATTTATCTTTTTATTGTTGAGTTATGAGTTCTTTGTATATTCTGGGTACAAATCCCTTATCAGATATGTAAGATTTGCAATTTCTCCCATTCTGTGGGTGGTCTTTTCACTTTGGTCTCCATTAAAGCAAAATGTTTTTAATCTTTTTTTGTTTATATATCTTTTAAATAAAAATTGTATCTATTTAAGGTATATGACACAATTTGATATACATATGCATTGTGAATTTATTACTACAGTTAATCTAATTAATGTGTCTCCTCACACAATTGCCATTAAGAAGCTTTTAATTTTAATGAAATCTATATCTATTTTTTCTTTTATTACTTATGCTTTTGGGTCACATCTAGAAACCATTGCTTAATCCAAGGTCATGAAGCTTTAGGTCTATTGTCCATTTCTAGTTAATTTTTGTATGTTGTGTGAAACAAGAGTCAAACTTCATTTTCAAGTGGATATCCAGTTATCCCAGCACCATTTGTTGATCACAAGATCTTTTAAAAATTTAGGTAAAAATTCTTCAGAGGCTATATTAATTGCAATGTGTTTATTTATATTAACTGCAATACTTTTCTTCCTTGAGTGCTTCCCTTCTAGTCTATCAAAGCTTTGTCAGCACTGTACTTAGAATAAAACAAACATCCTCTGAATTGAAACCTCAAGTCAGTAATGACTGACAACAATAAGATAGGCTTATTCAACTGCACATCCTCATTTACTACTGTTATATATTAAAGTACCAAGATTCCCACCATTATGTCATATATAAATTCTCCCATTCACATATACAGGATGAGGAACAAAGCAATGTTTATCCTATATGATGCTCCTTTGTGATCTTATATTACCATTTTGCTCTTGTTTGTGCTTATGGCACCCATTAAACTGATGATATAAATACAAATTTGAAATGTAAGTTATTCCCATATGCTATTGTAGTGATGGGATATACAGAACAGAGCAAAATAAGGTGAATGCTAGAAAGTAAAAAAGATTTTTAAAATGCGAGTCCTACTGTGGGACTAACAGCAATTAATATACATAGATATTTCCTTTCCATAGGAAGTCAGGTAGATGTTATGTCAAACATATTGTCCACGTGTTGTAAGAGGGGTACAATGGGGGTGAAAATGTAGAATTGAGAAGGGGTGGGTGCCTTTGGCATCCAGAAAAACGAGAATTACAAAGTAAAAATTTTTTGGTATACCCCTAAAGTAAGGGGTCCTGGATTAATGACAAGAATATTTAGGGTCCTGAGTAGATATAACTCTGTGGTGCCATAATTGTAAGAGGAAGTTTCAGCAAGTTATCTCAGCTTAAAAGCATTCTCTGTGCCCTGGCAGATTTAGCTCAGCGGTTAGAGCATCGGCCCGCAGCCCAATGAGTCGCAGGTTCGATTCTGGTCAAGGGCACGTATCTTGGTTGCGATTTGTCCCCGGCCCTGGTTGGGGTTGTGCGGGAGGCAGCTACTCAATGTGTCCCTTTCATGTCGATGTTTCTCTCGCTCTCCCTCTCTCCTTCCCACTGTATCTGAACAAAAATGGAAAAATGTCCTCAGGTGAGGATAAAAAGAAAACAACAAAAAACCATTCTCTGTGTTTTATTCCACAGTTATTAAGCTTATGGCTGTCTTTAGTTCATTTTTGAAGTTGATATCTAGAGAAAAATAATTAACTTGCTTAATGTAAATACTTTGCATTACAAATTAATAAACTTTTCTGATGAGTTTATAGAGCATAAGCCTAAACACTATTAGATATTTAGAAGTTCTGCATATAGGACTAAGCCCAGAAGAAAGTCCTAGGCTAGCTTTGAGTCCAAGCAACATTGCCGAGTAGAGCGATGCTAATGAAATTAGAATGGAGCCTTGTGCATTTGTTCCAGAATCACGTTTTTTACTCAACAAAATTCTGGTTAGTTACTCTCAAGGGTCAAATGACAGAAGTACAACTAGAAGCCCAATTATTCCTTTTTTTAGTGTATTAACTGAATAGCTCCTTAGCACTCAGATAGTTCTGGATAGGGATATACATATTCCAATAATATGTTCATGGGGGTGATCCTTGTGTTTTGAAAATGCCCACTGAATTTGGTTACACACATCTGAAAGTTCCTGAAAAATAAATAGTAGTCACAAATAGGAACCTGAACGACATTTTAAAATTATTTCTTCAGAATAAGAACAGAAAACCAAAGGGTATCATCCTACAACTTCAAATTAGGGACTATGGCTGGAAGATTTTAAAATACTTTATTAGCTTTAACAACTTCCCCCATGCTTATTCCATTTTTTTTCTGGTGTCAGCATTCCTATAGTATTTAGTCTAAACCTCTAAAGCAGAAAGGGTGTGCATGTCTATGCAGTTAACAGGAAGATACCAGGGAGTACTTGAGTCACTCACAGCAATCTTGGAGATGAGGAGAGAGGAATCTCTAGGGATAGACGCAGTAGGAACAGTAATAAAGAGAAAGGTTATGGAATTCAACCATACAACTTTCAAGTCATATAGTATTAAAAGTCAAGCCACAGAGCCTGGTGAATTTATGTTCCATAAAATTCTTGTCAGTAGCTACCATGAGTCATGAGCCTTTATTACCATGATTCCACAGGCCTACATGAGAGAAGAAAAAAGAACACTTGAAAATTACCCTGGGCCAGAGACTGGACCCGGCAGTTCCACAGAAGAATAGCCTGCCTGTCGCCTGCTGGTCTCACCAGGTGAGATTCTCTTGAATTAGGCACTGATAGCAGAAGCCATAAGAACAACAGACACCGTGGAGGTGATGACCATACCCCACCCAGGCTGCTTAGTTTCTGGCATTGACCTAATCAGTTCTTCTTTCAGAAACTGCAGTCGCCCTTACTGTCTTGTGACTTCTGATTACACATGGGGTTGTTGCTACATGCACACCTGTGACTGAATTGAACAGCTGATTGCCTCACTCTACCTCACATTACCTGATGAGATCAAGCAGTGGTGTGTTAAGCCCAAGGGCTCTGGGATAGCAAGCAGAGACAAAGCCAGCACAAATATGAAAACCAGCACCTAGGGTCTTATGAAAAGCATGCATTTTTAGGATATTAAAAAGCAAGCAGTAGTTAGCTTAATTCTGAATTCTGGGGCTGATTCCAAGCAAAGCAAAATTCCCCATGTCCTGGGCAGAGCAAGCCTGTACATGTGGTAACCTTGATGTCTTCTCCCTAGGCAATCACTTCTTACCTTAGAACAGCACAGCCAGGTTGCCAAGGACTTTTCCCCTCGCGTGGAGGGGCTGATTCATAAAACAGTGACTTGCTTGGTTACACTGTGTCCTGGATTTTAAAAACTGAGCCGGAGCCAGGGTGTGGACCATCTATGCAATTCTGCCCCCAGCTTGTGTCAGCATGTCCTGGTATTTAAGCAGAGTCCATGTGCATGCTCACTTTTATGAAGAAAATCCAGCAAAAGAATAAAATTATTATAGGCCTCTTTACAAATCTTCTGGTCAGTGGTTAAAATGGATTATTTTTAAAAGCTCTGATATTAGAATGTTAGCCCTAAAGTAATTCTTTTAATGTACTACATATCTATTTCATTTCATTAAGCTTTATAAGCCTCCTACAAGATAGAATTTTATCCATTTTACAAATGGAAAAATTACTTTTTAAGGTAGTAATTAATAATAAAACTAAAGAAAAATAACCCTAAAATTTTAAATCTCTATTGATGGTGACAGGATGGGAAAAGTCTAGTTTATTACACTTCCATAATAAACACATTTCCTGTGAATTTTTTTTTTAATGCTGTTCTTTCTGAGTCCTTGGGATTTTTAAAGAAACGGGAACAGGAGAAGGAAAAATATACATTTTAAGGAATTTATTCAAAGCAAAATTTTATTTACATGCTCTTCTTATTTTTAATAAACTTTATTTTTTAGAAGTTTTAGATTTATAGAAAAAGTATGAGGCCAATACCAAGAATCCTGTATATACCATACCTCATTTACGCTACCATTAACATGGTACTGTACCTTAGTATGGTATATTTGTCACAATTAATGCACCAATATTGATACATTATTGTTAATTAAAGTTTATACTTTATTCAGTTTTCTGTAGTTTTTACCTAATGTCCTTTTTCTGTTCTAGGATCCCATCCAGGATATCACATTGTATTTACCCATCTTGTCTCCTTAGGCTTCTCATGACAGTAACAATTTCTTAGACTTTCCTGGTTTTTAATGACCTTGACAATTTTGAGAAGTACTTAAGTATTTTGGTTTTAGTTCTACATTTTTCTGTGTCTATATTAGGTTTTTGTAGAACATTCCTCTATTGAGATTTTTCTAGTGTTTTTCTTATGATTTGACTGGTGTTACAATTTTGGGGAACAAGACCACAGAGATAAAATGCCATTTGCATCCCATGATACCAAGCATGCTATCAACATAGCCTACCATTGTTGATGTTGACCTTGATCACCTGACTGAGGTAGTGTCTGTCAGATTACATGCTCTTTTGAAATTTTATTTAATTATACAGAATGATCTTTTCATTAAAAATATTAACTTTAATTTTAAACATAATTTGTCCAAGTAGCACTAGCTATCACTGAATAGGTCACAATACATAAAAGATGACATTGTGTATTTAGGAAAGTGACAGGAGGAGGAATTACACAACAGAAAAACTGGTTTAGTGAGCCTTAAAATTCATCATAAGTACAATTCCTATGGAGCAGGTCGATACTATCAGTTCTTCACTAGCATATTTTACTTTGCAAAACATGTTGCAATCACTCTTTGGTTATTTCCCCTCCTGTCATTCCTATGAGGAAGCAAAGTAGAGCTTCCTGGTTTCACTTTCAGCAAATGAAAGGCTTTGGAGTCAAAGACGGTGTTTGATTTTGAGTTTACCCTCTCTCTACTGTGTAATCTTTGCAAAACTTTTTGGACTACTTCATCTATAAAAGGGTGAAGTGGCCAAAATGTACAAGGACAGAATAGGAACAATGTGAAGTATGTTGGGTAAGGAGGTTTAAATTAGTACAAGGTGGAGAATATGAATTTCATGGCTCTTATATATCCATAAACATGTTTGTTCTTAATGCTCATATGCTTTATGGCACAACAGAAAATACAAAGCAGATATTTTGCTAAGACCTCGTGGTGTAGTGGAGACTCAAGCCCATTAAGTAGTCATCTTACCATCTCGCAATCAGATGAATGACATTTCAAGAGCTCAGGATTTAGAGTCAAAAGACTTGGGTCTATATACTGAGTCTGTCAGTTTCTACTGTGTGGCCTTGGGCACTTACTTAACATCCCTTAGCTTTGGTATAGTTGCCTATAAAATGAGTATAATGTGGGGATTAAATAAAAACATCTAGCACATCAGTGAATATTAATTACATCTGAACTTTAACCAACATTGGAGAAACTAGGAGTCAACTAACAGAAAGTTACAGAGCATTCTTAGCAGTACTTTCAACGAAGGAATTGGACTTACAATAATCCTGGAAGGCCATTATTTTGACTTTTTGTTTAAAGCTAGTTCTTAATTTGACTCAGTGATTTTAGCCAAGAATGTTTTCAAAAGACCTAAGTGATGTTATTAACAAATGGGTTACATCTTCTCTTCACAGAGTTAAGCCTCTAATTATACCTTGAGCTGATTTATTAGTATACAGGCTTAAACATTTCCTAACCATTAAGACTGACTAGAGACTCAGGATAACTGTCCACATTGCAAGGGATCTGAATGGCAAAAACACCACAGAGGAAGAGGTGATACTTTGTGGATGAGTCACAAGGAAAGGCTCAGAGAAAAGTATTAATTAGGGTAATAGGAAATTATAACAAGTAAAATATGGGTTAAGTATCAGTGAATTTCCCTTAAGGACATATTTCCTATGATAGAAGGGAAGAGTCTTCTAAAGGAGGTGATTAAAAACTCCAAGCTTAAGACCTTTAAAATGAGACTGAACAGAGTCCTGTGAACATACCAGAGAGAAGAATTCTGCCCTGGTGTGGGGGTGGGGTGACCTAATTGCTTTTTTTTTTTTTTTTAAATCCTTACCCGAAGATATTTTTCCATTGATTTTTAGATAGAGTGGAAGGGAGGGAAGGGGCGGGGGGGGGGGGGGGGGAGAAACATTGATGTGAGAGAGATACACCCACATGACCCCAATCAGGACCAGCAATTGAATCACAGCTGGCATATGTGACCTTGATTGGAATTGAACCCAAGTTTCTTTGGTCCATAGACCTACATTCTAACCACTGAGCCAAACCTGTTAGGGCAATCTAATAGCTTTTTTTCACTGCTAAGGGCCTTGAGTCACTGACCTACCCAGTAATTGAATACATTGCAAACAATCAAGTACATAGTTCCTTCCCTTGAGTGTGTAGCTGTTATTTCTATGGACACAATTTCTTTTGGGGCAACTTTCCAATATCACTGATATTAACATAAAAATTCTGTAAGTCTGTAAATCTGCCTTCATTTTTAAGATTTTATATATATGTATATATATGTATATATGTGTGTGTGTGTGTGTGTGTATATATATATATATATAATTCAGCAAAGTAAATTTAATTTTTCAAGATATAAAGGATAAACAGTAATTTTAGTTTCCATTTTTTGCTTTGCACCTGTATTTCATTTAACACCCAATTCCTGTTGAATGTGCTTCCAAATATCTCTGACATCATCTTCTTTTCTCTACTACCTTGGTTTGATCTACACTCATCTATCTCCCAGATTATTATGATAGCCTCCTGAACTGGTATTCTTTCTTCTCTTCTTCTCTCCCTTTATTATTTTTCCTTTATTGATTTTATTGATTTTACAGAGAGGAAATGAGAGAGAGAGGGAGATAGAAACATCAATGAGAGAGAACATTGATTGGCTGTCTCCTGCATGCCCTCCACTAGGGATCAGGCCCATAACCTGGGCATGTGTCCTGACCAGAAATCAAACCAGCGACCTCTTGGTGCATGGTTAATGCTCAACCCCTGAGCCACACTGGCCGAACTCTTCTTATCTCTCTTTAATCCATGGTCCACAAAGCAGCTAAGGTGATGTCTTAAAAACCTAATCTGTTTTAAAAGATTTTAAGAGGAGAGGATTAGAGAAAAGGAAACCCTTGTGAACTGTTGGTGGGAATGTACATTGGTGCAGCCACTATGGACAACAGTAAGAAGGTTCCTCAAATAATTAAAAACAGAATTACCATACAATTTAGCAATCTGCTTTTGGACATTCATCTGAAGGAAACAGAAACACTACTTGAAGGGATGTCTGTACCCCCATGTTTATTACAGCATTTTTTATAATAACCAGAATATGGAAACAACCTAAGTGTCCATCAATGGATGAATGGATGGATAAAGAAAATGGTGTGTGTGTGTGTGTGTGTGTGTGTGTGTGTGTGTGTGTGTATGAAAGACAGAGCTACTGAAATATTATTAGAGATTAAAAAAGAAGAAAATCCTGCTATTTGGAATAACATGGATGGGCCTTGAGGGCATTATGCTAAGTGACATAAGTCAGACAAAGAAAGCCAAATAACCACCTTTATATGGAATTGAATCTGAAAAAACAAAACAAACTCATAGATACCGAGAACAGATTGTAGTTTCCAGAGGCAGGACGGGGAGGGGGGCAAAATAGGTAAAGGGTACAAACTTTCAGTTACAAAATAAATAAGTCCTGAGAGTGTAAAGTACAGTATAGTGACTATAGTTAATAATGTCATATTGTATATTTGAAAGTTACTAAGAGAGTAGAGCTTAAAAGTTCTCATCACAAGAAAAATTGTAACTATGTGTGGTGACAGATGTTAACAAGACTGTGGTGATCATTTCACAGTATACACAAATACTGAATCATGTTGTATACCCAAAACTAATATAATGTTACATTTCAATTATATCTTAATTTTGAAAAATCCAGATGGTAATCTGATTATGTCATGCCCCTGTTTAAACATGCTACCTACTTCTCTGCTGGCCTCATAGAAGTTTCAGGTTCCTTATCCACAGCATTCTTCTCCAGCCTTATCTCCCTCCTCTCTCTGTGTCACATTCAGTGCTCCAGCCACACTGGATTATGAGCAGCTCTCCAAATACACTGGCTCTTTCTTCCTTGCCTTGGTTTCTTCTGCCTTTTATGCTTTCTAAAAATCCTGTATCACCTGAATAAGTATCACTCATTATACACATTTAACCATAGACAACTTGTTCTCCAAATATCTTCTCGTAGACTCCAAAAACAGAATTAAATGTTCCTCTTGTGTACTTCTGGGTACCTATGTTCACCTCTCTGCAGCTCTGTCACACCCTAATATTCCTTAAGAGATTGTCAACTAACATGAGGGACAGGGACTGGGTCTTTTTCACTGTGTTATCTCCAACACTTACTACAGTGTTTGGTACCTAGTAAATACAAGGTAAAACTTTGTTGTATCAACAAGTGAATAGTAAATTTTCCCATGGAAGAAGTAACACATTGATTCAATAGTAAAAAAAGGGAGACAATTTAGGGAAAATGACCTAGGGAACTTTGTGGAGGAGATATAATTAGGACTGGGCAGAGAAGGTGGCATTTGGGGTGAGAGGAAATGTATGAACAAAGGTACCTAGATGAGAATAGGTAACGGATGTTCATGAAATATTTAAAAGTTTGAATTCATTAGAGTGGAGGATGTATGTTGAGAAAATGAAGAATGGCCAAATTATGAAGGACTTTGAAAGACAGGAAGAAGACTTTCAATACAATGTAGTTGGAAACTGTGACCCATTCATGATTTTAAGGAAGACTAATGTGGGAAATGTATACAGGAAACATTGGACAAAGATAATTCTACAGTTATCAAAAGCAACTAAGAGGTTGATGTGCCGTGATATATCAATAAGGACATGTGGTAGGTTAAATTACTGTTCCAAATATTTACTCCCTTTCTCTCCTACTCTCCATCTCCCATCCCTTGTCTCTGAACTTGACCACTTGACTTCCTTTGGCTGATAGAATGTTAGTGGGACTTAAGAAGCACTTGTGTGATTGGATATGTTTCTGCCATCACCAAGAGAAGAACATACATGTCCTGGGTAGTTGAGAGAGAGAAGGAGAGAGAGCTGGAGAGTAGCCAGTCCACAAATACATGATAAATACAAAATAACTGTTTTAAGCCATTGAGTTTTGGGGTGTTTTGTTATCTAGCAATAGTAACTGATACAGAGGATAAGGATGTGATGATGGTATAGAAAAAGGGGAAGGAATGATTAGAACATACTTTGAAGGAAAAGTTAACAAACTGAAACAAGTTCTGGTCATAATAAAATTTAGATGTTAAAAATGCAAAAGAATAACTTTAAAATGATATTTTAATTGAATAAATTGAGATTATCTTAACAAGAAAATTTGAATAAATGAATAACATTGTTCCTAAGAAGCTGTTACTTAGGTATATTCTTTATCTTTTAGGGTTAGATTTATTTTTCTATTCAGCGAGTGAGTGCTTTGGGCATATGCATTCACAAAGGTCCTTATTTGGTGAAATCTTTCTTTTGGAAAGTGTACAGACCAGGTAATTATCTACTTACAAAGGAGGGAGGATGATGTCATTGGAAACTATTTATTCTTGTGGATTGACATAAACATAGGATGTAAATAAAATAACATTTTCTGAATAGTCCCCTGCATATTTTCACTTTGGGAAAAAAAGAACAATTGCAGCTTTCTGGTAATTTTTTTCTTTTGTAGACTATAGGTAATTTGGAGTGACTATTCTAGCTGTCTTTTACTCAATTATCTGGTTTTGCTTCTTGCAAGAAGCACGTTGATGGTAGAAATCAGAGGGGCTATTACAAATAGAAGAGCAAAGAAGAACCATATAATTCTTTGCTTATAAGAATCAACCATCATTGTTGGAAAAATTGCATTGCAACATTTTAATTTTGGCGTCGAATCAGTCACCCTTGTCTAAACATAATTCTCTGACCATGGCGGAAAGCGTTTCTCTTTGCCCCTGCACCAAACTTCTTACACAAATCCTCTTTCACCTGGGTCCCACTGCGTGGATTCACATTTCTGTGGGCAAGCAGCCTTCTGAATTATATTCTTTCCTCTCCATCCCTTTCTCCTACCAGTGGTGGGGAATCATTTTTTTTCCAAGGGCAATTTGGATATTTATAACATCATTCATGGGCCATACAAAATTATCAACTTAAAAATTAGCCTGCTATATTTGGTGAGGCGTGTGATGCTAGCTGGAATTGATTTCAAGGGCCTTATGTGGCCCGCAGGCCAGAAGTTCCCCACCCTTACTTGGCCTGTGCCACTACTCTGTTAAGAGCTGTCTCTCTGAATTGCAATCGCCTATCCCATGGGAAAGGAATTAGGAACTGCACTGAATCATTAGATTGTTTTATAGTATAGACATTTCAATTTAAAACTTCTTTTTTTTTTTTTAGATAAGCCCTGGCCAGTGTGGCTCAGTGATTAAAACATCAGCCCATGCCCTTAAGGGTCTTGGGTTTGATTCCTGATCAAGGGCAGGTACCTGGGTTGCAGGTTTGATCCCTTGACCTCATTGGGGCATGTTGGGGAGGCAACCAATTGATGTATCTTTCTCGTATTGATGTTTCTCTCTCTCTCTCTCTCTCTCTCTCTCTCTCTCTTACCCTTTCCCACCTTCCCTTCCATTCTCTCTAAAAATTAATGGAAAAAAAAAATGTCCTCAGGTGAAAACTTAAAAAAAAAAAGCTATATGATAGATAGAAAGAGATTACTAAATATTTTTTTAGATTAAGAGGCAGTCATAAGAAAGTGTATAAAATACATAGCATTACACATCAGAATTTCTGGGATTTAGCTTGTGGTGTGAGGCCTAAAATTAATATTCACTATTATGTGCTATCTTGACCTCTGAAAGGGAGAGGACCTCAAATGGCCTAGCCATGAATTTCCCTACACTCACCAGATAAGATGTAATGGGAGAGGTTCCCCACCTGCCTTTTTCCCTTATCAGCTGGACTAGCTGCTCCTTACCACCTGGTCCTCAACCAAATGGGTTTCACTCCCCTGACAGCCCATGGAATTATTCGAGGAAGCCAATCATGTGTCCTCCTTCCAGAACCTATGGCCACTACAAAGCCAGCTTCCGGCGGACGCTGCTTCTCCACTCTGTTCCCAAGTGCAGCTCTCGTGGCCCTCCACGGTGTGTGCTGTCCTCCTCTCCTGGACTACGAGTGTCTGTGACTGATACACTGCTGTCAGTCTCATCTGTCCAGTGTCACCTGTCTGTATTCAGCCACCTCATACGATTTAGGTTGGAGGACCCCTGCCTCACCAATGGGGATGACTACCAGGCAATCAAAACATAGCTGACGTGGAATATAGAGGAAATTCAAAAGATTTACATCTATTCAAAAAACAAAGTCTGAACACAAATGGGCTGAGATTTTAACCAAAAAAGCTATAAAAGAGCAACAGAGTCAATGTGAAGAAAACAAGGGGAGAGAGGATATTAATGATAAAGTTAAACTAAAACAATGAAAAAGAGAATAACAATAAGAAAACCTAGGTAAAATACATAAATTTTGAGGGAAAAAACCCATAAAATATATAATTGGCCCAAGAAGGAATAGAAAAGTTTAATAGGCTAGTACAATTAAATTTTTATAGTAATCAAAGCATTTTTACAATTTTATAGTTGAGTTTTACTAAATTATTAAAGAATTATTGAACTTTATATGAGTTATCCCCCCCCAAAAAAAACAAACAGAAAAAAGGGAATACTGCCTAAGTAACCTTATAAAGCCCATAAAACCTTGATTTCAAACCCAGATGAAAACAGCATAAGAAAGAAAAAATATGTAGGTCTACTTTACTCATAAATATAAATGAGAAAATTCTGAATAAAATTATTAGCTAATGGAATCAATCAGTGTATTTTACAAAACAGTAATATAATCTAGAAGTTTTTCTCTTGAAAATACATAGGTGGTTTAACATAAGAAAATCTACACATTAAGGAACTAAAAGGAAAAAAATCTGTGTTATTCAAAGAGCTGGGGGAAAAGAAATTGATAAAAGGTTATTTTATAAAACTGTTACTAAAAGTTAGATTTTTTTTCTCCTAGATAATGCCTGTCTACTAAACATTTACAGCCAACATTATACTTTATAGAGAAACTTTGAAGGTTGGCTGCTATGTTATAATATTTTATATGATACCAGAAGTTTTGGCCAAACAATATGAGAAAACAAATTAAGAGTTAAAGGGTTAGAAAACAAATTAAGAGGTATAGGATTAGAAAACAAATTAAGAGGTATAGGATTAGAATGCAGCAAGCGACTTGTTTTTCTCATTTACATAAAACATTCAAAGGGATTAGCAGACAAAATATTAAAATATTAGAAGCATGAGAGAGTTCAGCAAGTTTGACAAACAAAATCAGTTTACAAGGAGATATCATTTACTGTAACAAAACTATAGTATGTAGGAACTATTTAAGTATATAACAAAACCTAATGGAAAAATGGAAGACTATATTAAAAATGTAAAAGAAAATCTGAGTAAATAAAGAGATTAAATGCATCATGATTTTTCTTCTAGTATTGACCTGAAAATGTTCATTGAAATTCTAGCAGTATGTTTTTAGGAATTTAACCAATTGGTTATAAGATTTATATGAAAGAATAAAAGTCCCCAAATTACTAGGACAATTTTTAAATAGAGGAGCAAAGCAGGATGACCTACCTTAGGCTTTAAGATACACCCCTGACCTTAGCAATTAAAACAATGTGGTATTGGTACAAGGACAGACAGAGGCCAGTGTGATTGAACAGAGAGAGCTTATGAACAGACCCTTGTACATATAAAACTTTATATATGATTGAGGGAGTATTGCGAAGCAGTAGAGAAAAATAGTTCTTTTAATATATGATACTGGCTATGCTGGTTTACTATGCAAAGAGTAAAGTAGCTCTCTGCTTCACACCATATGTAAAAGAACTCTAGCCCTGGCCGGTTTGGCTCAGCGGTTAGAACGTCGGCCTGCAGTCCAGAGAGAGACCTGGGTTTGGTTGCCGCTAAGGGTATGTATCTAGGTTGCAGGTTGTCCCCAGCCCTGGTTGGGTCGTGTGGGTGGCAGCCACTGGATGTGTATCTTTCGTGTCAATGTTTCTCTCTCTCTCTCTTTCCCTCTTTCCCTCCCTCCCTCCCTCCCTTCCTCCCTCCCTCCAACTCTATCTGAACAATGGAAAAATATCCTCAGGTGAGTATAAAAATAAGAACAAATGAATAAAGACAAAAATGTGTAAGGTTAAATTATAGAGCTAATAAATAGAATGTAAAGTAATATTTTCTAACTTCATCTTGAGGAATAGTTTATTGGGTCAAAGAAACATAATACTGTCCCAAGTTGATGGCTATAACTATATGAAGTTTAAAAATTTCTGTTCAATGAAAGGCACCATAGACAAGGCTAACAGAGAGCTCATTAGAAGAAAATATTTATTACCTCTAAAACTAGAATAAACAGAGGGCTCTTAGTAACTGCAAAAATAAAAATGGGGGAGCAAAGAAACAAGGCTATAGAAGGAATTCACAAAATGGAGAGTCCAAATAGCTAATGGATGAAGGGATGCTCAACCTCACTAATAATCAGCGGGAAATTAAAACAATAATGAAATATTATATTTTACTGATCAGAGAGGTAAAAATAAGAAAGAAGATAATATTAAGTGTTGGCGACATGTTTGTATAAAAAGGAAGCAGAAAAACTAGAGGTAGGGATGGAAACAGGAAAGGCCATTGTAGAGAGCAGTTTGTCACTACTGATGTTTATTTTATATGTACATATGTAATATATTTATATACTATATATGCCATCTATACTATATACAGGGTGTGGCAAAAGTAGGTTACAGTAGCCCAGCTGGTGTGGCTCAGTGGTTGAGCATGAACCCATGCACCAAGAGGTTGCCAGTTTGATTGCCGGTCAGGACAGATACCCAGGTTTCAGGCCAAATCCCTGGTGGGGGGCATGCAAGGGGCAGCCAGTTGATGGGCTCTCTCATCGATGTTTCTATCTTTCTCCCTCTCCCTTTCTCTCTCTAAAATTGATAATGGGAAAAAAAATTTTAAAAACAGTAGGTGACAGTTGTGAGTATGTGAAAAAACAGTTTATTATTGTATTCTTATGTATTAATCCTTGTATTATTTTCCATATGAACACCTGTAAACCTACTTTTGCCCAACCCTGTATATTCTCTCTCGAGTGACCTATCAGACCCATTCCTGAGTTCATACCTCAGAAAATATTCTGATATAAACAGTTATGTGAGGATGTTCATATGAGGTGGTATGTGATAAGAGTGACTTGGAGGCAACCTAGATGCAATCACTAGGAAAACTTACAAATAAAATGTAGCAAAAGGATATTTGGAATACCAGAGAGCAGTTAGAAACATACATACAACAATATGGATAGATCATTAAAACAGAGTCTTGAGTGACAAAAGCAGTACACACATTAACAGTGTTGTCAAAGACATGTGCATCTCCAACGACATATTATTAAGCAAATTATTGGTGAAGGGAGTGGGCATTGGGGTTGAAAGGGAAAAAATTAGAAATTAAACAAAAGGTCTCAGAGAGCCAGGAACCCAGGGGTATGATGAACACAACTGTGCTTAAGTACAAAGGGAAAAAAAGTCCAATGCTTCACTGTCTAATTGTTCATACAAATTCTCTCATAATTCCAAAATACAAAATGTAAACACACACACACACACTGTGAAAGAGCTGAGCCATAAAAAATTGTTTTTAAAGCCTTAACTGGAAGGGTTTATTTTTGAATCTAACAACTACTCAAATCAATTAAAGCAGTTGAGTTGGTCTGTGCTTTTATTTTTCTCTTCTTCTTACACAGATTTCTCTGCATAGTCAGCACGTCATGCCCACATCAATTGCTGTGCAAAACTTTAGGAATCAATAATATTAAATGCTGAAGAGTAACTTGCAGCCCTGGCCAGTTTGGCTTAGTGGTTAGAGTGTCAGCCCATGGACCAAAGAGTCTCGGGTTCGACTCCGGTCAAGGGCACATACCTCGGTTGCGGTTCAATCCCTGGCCCTGGTCGGGGTCATGTGGGAAGCAACTAATCAATGTGCCTCTCTGGCATCAATGTCCCCTCCCCCATCCCACTCTATCTGAAAATCAATGGGAAAATATCCTTGGGTAAAGATTCAAAAAAAAAAAAGAAACTTGTAAAACTAAGATATAATTCAAATTAATTTAGTCAAAATGTATCTACTTCATCTACTGAATCTTCTTGGTACAGGTTAATTGGGGAATCAGGTAATTAAACAGTCATTTTGATTAGTAGATTGACAAAATGAAATTAAACCCCCATACCATCTCTTGCCCAGTGGTAAATTCCTGTCTGAAATGTCAAGATGTTTCATCTGAATTACTGAGATAGAAAACTCAGTTTCCAAAAGTTTATTAATTTTCCAACAAACTGAAAAATATAATGGTTAGATGGAATATTGCTGTCCTCCAAAACATTACCATTAGAAATATTCAAATGTTCATAGTCATTAAAAGCTTACTGAGTCCCAAGAAATAGCTAAACATTCTGTATGAGTGGTTGCCATTATTGGCATCTTCTTTAGGAATGAAGAAACTGAGGTTTATATATGTAAAGCATTTAGCTGGAGATTTCATAACTATTGAATGCGCAAAATTATAAAAAGCAACCAGGCTTACAAGATGTTTTTTCTTTTTCACAGGAAATCTTTTGTATATGTCTGTTACAGGGCAGAGCAGCTGATTCTGAATTGCAGGGTTAGCACCAGGTAGAAAGAATGAAGTGTGAAGACATTCCTTGTCCTTCTAGGAGACAGTGTTCTGTTCCCCTGTTGCCAATTTGCTTCTCTGCTCAATATTTTGTCCTCTACTATACATGCCTTTTATGGTCTCTGGAACTCATAGTCTGAGACTAGCTAATTAGACCTATCCAAGCCAGACCAGGATACACAGTCATCCCGGGGGACCTGCTGTGGTCCGGAGAAGTCCCGTTTTCATCTAAAAGAAAACCCTTAGCGAACCTTATTTTCCAAGAACTCGATGTTAAGACATATTGTACGAGGAACTCTTTGGGTCTGTTCCAAGGTCAGTTATATTGTGTGTGTGTTTGTGTGTGTGTGTCTCTCTTTTTTTACTACAATCAGATCTCCAGAAATGGCAGGTGGTTTCCCTTATATACAAGAGCTGAAATTTCTTAAGAAGCAAGATGGGAAATGGACAATGAATAGGATGTCATGACATTTAAAACATTAGCTTATGTGCTGAAAAGCATGCTAAACCAGGAAACAAAAGACTTGTTCTTGACTCATTGCAGTTTCCCTGATATTGGGCAATTAACTAATCTTTTTGGGGGCCTCCATTTTGTCATCTGTAAAATGACTGCATTGGGCAGATAATTTCTAATGTTCTTATTAAAATTTAATACATAATTAGAAATAAAATGGGATGTAATTGATTAAGGAAGTCCTCAGGATACAGTATTTGAAGGTTATTTATGTGTCAGCACAGCAAATGTGACCTGAGGGTCATGAACAATAACAGAACAATGAGAAAGTCAAAGGCAGAAGACTCTGGGCATGAAAACAAGCACTTGTGGTTCTCAAATTTGGTTATAATGAGTCAGAACCGCAAGGTAATCCTTTTATGACAGACAGGTATGGCCAGACCTTTCCTAGAAAGAGGGGCTGAGGCACTAATTCTCAAGGTCTAATTTTTAAACTGGTGTCCTAACTGGTTTTTCACATTGTTGGAGTAATAGATCTCTTTGGGAATCTGATAAAATCTAAGCCCTCTACTCATAACATTGCAAGTATGAATATACGTAATTTTACATGGGATTTTAGAAGTTCACTGGCACCATGCATTTAGCTTCCAAATTAGTAGCACTAGGGTATAAATGGTATCTAAGTCATCCAGAGAGCTTGTTGATTATTTCCTTTTAGTTTTAATGTTTATGACCTAATTCTTTGTTAAATCTTTCAAGAAATGATCTTTCAAGTACCCTGCTAGGTACTTGAAATTCAAAATTGAAACCCATAATGCCTGCCTTTCAGGAGTCTCAAGGAGGTAAAGGTGAGGGAGAACAAATTTGGGGCAGTGGCCCTTCAATGCAGGGGGCGGGTGCAGGGACTGCAGGGCGTCAGCGCTCCATACGGGATCGGGTTTGGTGAACTGACGGGAATCCAGAGTCTAGAGAAGACAGGATTGTGGAAGCACAGCAAGGGGAGTAGCGTCCATGTCATTGCCATCGTTATTATCTGCAGTCAGCTGAGAGATCCAGTCTGTAGACACCCTGTCTGGGATGGGAGCAGGGACCTGCCAGTGTGAGTGGGCAGGGGCAGGTGACTTCCATTGCTGAGCCAGAAGGAGAGAAGAAGGGACAGGGCGAGTGGCACTGCAGTCGGCCATGACCTCCATTTCATCCTCCCAGGTCTTGTTACAATGCTGCCCAGTGTCCTCCAAGGTGGCCGGGTTTGTGTCCACAGCAAGGCAAGGCAGCGGAGGAGGTGGGGGCAGTTCACCCCGATCCCACAGCCGTGGTGGCAGTGGTAGAACTTCTTCTTTTGTAGGGCTTGCTGCCGGCAGAGGCCAGTGCAGGGTTGCTCCTTGATGGCTTTTCAGCGTCCATCTCTTCGCACAGAGTGAGTGAACCTGGAAAGCTGGCGGAGGGTCTTCACGCAGCCCTTCCTTGGTGGATCTCCCTGGCGGGGAGCAGCATGGGCTTGGGCCAGGGGGCACGGCTGCTTCTGAGTCAGACCTCGAAGGAGGCAGGACGTCTCCCGCAGGCTGTGGGAGCTTGTGACCACCTGGCCCTGGAGCAGGACGGGTGGGAGAGAGCTGGGCGCTCCCACTCAAGCTGTCTTGTGGGTCCAGGACCGCACTTGCCGAAAGTGAGGACTCCCCTGGTTCAGGGGCCTAGATGTAAGTGGTAGATCCCCACTGCTCTGGGGGCTGTTCTGGTCATTCTGTCCATTGTTCTGTACCTGGTTGTCTTCGTTCTTTGCTATCCCCTTTGGGGACTCTTCACCTCCATCTCCTTTGGGCAAGGAAATGGGATGGTACTGGATGGTCTCGGATTCATAGCTTTGACTCCTTGCTCAGGTGGTAAACTTGGGAGAGGAAATCTGTGCCCTAAAAGAAGCATATAGACCATTCTCGAGGGTCCAAACATCCCGAAATTAGGAGCAGACAGAATGGGCTTCTTGGGAGGGTCCTTCCAGTTCACCAGCGGGAGGATCTCCAGAGGGAAGCCGTAGTCTGGGGGCGAGGACGCTGCCCTCTCGGCTGGATGGAAAAGGCAGATGCTACAGGTGTGGTCAGTGTGGAGGGGATGGCTTATAAACAACAAATTTATTTCTCACGGTTCTCGAAGCTCCAAGTCCGAGGTCAGGGTGGCAGCATGGTTGGGTAAGGGCCCCGTTCTGGGTCACGGGTTCCTGTGGTGTGCTCACAGGGTGGAGGGGCATGAGGAAGCTCTATGGGAGTTTTTTAGAAAGAGCACTAATCCCATTCATGAGGGCTCCACCCTCATGACCTAAGCACTTCCAAAGGCCCACCTCCTAATATCTTCATGGCATTAGGATTCCAACGTATGCATTTTGAGGGTACACAGACATGCAGCCCATAACAGATGGCCTGGAATAAAAAGGAGATGTTGATAATGAGAGTTAAATATTGGACTTTCTAAGAGAATTGTGGAATCTCCTTCTATAGAGACCTTTAAAAGTGGGACTCTTTTTATGTGGTTGAAGTGAGGCCCTTTAAAAGATACATACATAAATTAAACTGCTATGCAAATATGCTTGATACACCATTGATTTTGTATCAACAAAAATAAAAATATGATTTTGAACTTACTGTACAGAAACAACAAAAAACCCCAAAATGTTTCACTCTGGAATTTTGTTAATATTACCTTAGATTAATTCACTCAACAAATGTATTTTGAGTGCCAACTATGTACTAAAAACTGTTCTAGGTGCTGGGGATACAGGACTGAACACAACAGATAACTCATACAACATGAAGCTTACAATCTTGTTCATCAGTAAGTGAGGCAAATTAGTAAAAGATACAGGTTTTTAGATAGATATCAATGCTAAGGAAAATACTGAAGGAGAGACAGAGATCAGATATATATGTCTGGAGGGGAGGGAGAGGGCATGTACAAGTTTAGGCAGAGTGGCTAGAGAGGGCCTCATTGAAGAGGTAAAGTTTGTAAGTAAGCCCTGAAAGTTAAGGGAGAAAGCCAGGTGAATCTCTGGGGAAAGCTTGGTCCAGGCAGAGGAATTAGAAAATGCAAAGGCCCTGGGCCAGGTACATGCTCAGTGCTTGAGGAGGTCAGTGGGGAGAGCGGAATGAATGAATAGAAGAGAAGGGGGGAGAGGGGATTCAGAGAGAAAATGAGGGCAGATTGTGTACTTCATTAGAAGGGCTTTATTTTCTGTTTTTACTCAGAGGTAGGGAGATAATGGATTTTAAGCAGAGGGCTAACCCTGTAGTAGCACTTGGTACCCCTAAGAGTAGACAGGAGGTGCCAGGAGCAGAAACAGGAAAATCATTTAGAAGGGTATAGCAATAACACAGGGAAAAATAATAGTGACTACAGTGTCATGGGGCAATAAGTGGTTAGATTCTAGATCCTTTTTGGAAAGTTGAGTCAATAGGATTTCCGGATGGACTGGATATGGGGTGTAAAGGGGACGAGTCAAGAAGGACTTGAAGGAGTTTTACTGAAAGAACGGGTTTGACATTTACTAAAATGAGGGGTTCTGTGAGAGAAGGAGGCTGAGGATGTCCATAGGAGCTGTTTTGGATAGGTGGAGTTTGAGATAGATGCAGCTTGGCATAGATGCTTCGACTGTACTACAGAGTATTAAGAGCACAACAGATTATCTAATTCTTCCCCCATTTCTTACCACCCACTTAATACAACCTTCCATTGACCTAATGCTATAAAACAGAAAAAAACCTCTTTTATTCCAAGTTTTAAAATTCACACGACAATTCTGCTTTGCTTTAATTTTGTTCTTTAGTTTTATTTTGTCTAATAAAATGAAACATGCATTAAAATGCCTGGCACACGGTATACATTGAATAAATATTTGCTGAATGAATGAATGGTAGTGGGGAAGCCACAGGGCAATTACCCTTTCCTGAAAAGACCACACAGAAATGGAAGGCAAGCAAGGCAGTGCTGTTAGAGTCTAAATAAGAAGCACTATATGTTTCAGGCATTTTCAGAAAATCAATAAGAGACGAAAAAATCCAGAGAAATCCTTTACTTCTACAGACCCCAGAGACTTGGACAAAAGCCTTCAAACAATATAGTCCATTAAAGAAAAAAAAAAAAAACTTTTGAAGAGACAAATACTATTTTTTTTTTCTTAATTTCAGCCTTACAACTCAAACCAAACATACAGAATTGGCAGTACTTTTCTTTCTTTCTTTTTGTTTGTTGGTAAAAATAGAAAAGCCTTCCTATGGTGAGAGATTAAAAACTCAACAGTGTTTCCAGCCAATGAGAGCAGTTCAGCAGGGTGGGCAGAGATATTAATTTAGGGGCAATGTAGCTATAAATTGACTCACAGGTAAAATAAAGTGTAGTCTTTGGGAAGTGAGCTGAGGATCCATGGGCAAGACAAACCCATTAGAGGAGATTGTAATCCATGCATATGGACCCTTCAGAGTGCCCCTCTGCAAAAATAAAAAAAGGCAGAATCTCGCACAGGATCCCTCAGAATCTGTTAACTAACTGCATTCCCAGAAGATGAATGGGAAGCTGTTTCTTGAGTAGCAATTTAAGTAGGGAACCTCCATGGCTGCCACACAAAATGCCATGGTCATAGGCCACCTCAGTCTATAAATGTTGTGGCACAATGCACTCTGGTAGTAAATGTCTTAGAAACGGAGCAGACATTGTAGAAAATGCAATGCATAACGTTTGCTGGAACCCTTCCTTTGAATACAACCATATTTCTTCATCTATGTTTTTGAAATGGTGCTGGCATAGCTATTTAAAACTTTTTTTTTCATATAAGTCATTCTCCCCAGCTTTGTAAGTTAAAAGCAGACAGACAAAGCAATGAACAATTGGAAAATGAAAATTGAAAAGTATTTACAAATCGCATCACAAAATACTATCTAGTAATAATTAAATATCTAGTAACAAAGATACATATGTAAAACTTCTCTAAAAATTACAAAACTTTGCTGAGATAAATTAAAGAACTAAATAAATGAGAAATAAACCATGTCCATGGATTAGAAGACTCCATATTTTTGAGATATCTATTCTTCTTAAATCAATCTACAGATGCAATGTACTCCCTGCAGACTTTTTCTCTTTTAATCCATTTCATGGAGACAAAATTAACATGCAAATAAGATGTGTACATTTTAAGGGTACGTTTCAATAAATTTTGAAAAAGGTGTGCTCCAATGGATCCACCACCACAATCGAGATATAAAATATTTCCAACATTCCAAAAAGTGTCCTCTAGCCCCTTCTCAGGCAGTTGCTACTTTTCGCCTGCAGTTCCAGAAAACCAGTGATCTGCTCTCTGTTTTTGCCTTTTCTAGACATACATATACGTGAAACCAAGCAGAGTGTTCTTTTATGTCTTACTTTTTTCACAGCAAAATGTTTTTGAAATTTAGTCACGTTGTTGCATATTTCAGTAGCTTGCTTCTTTATGTTACTGATTACTGTTCCGTTGTATGAATGCACCACAATTGTTTATCCAGTCCCCTGTTGGTGGATATTTGAGATTTTCCAGTTAGGGGCTACTATGAATAAGGCTACTGTGTCCACTCATTTACAGGTTTTCATGTAGACATGGTTCCTCAACCTCAGTACAGTTACTTGCGGGGTAGAAAATCTTTAGTCAGGGGTTGTGTATTGTAAGGTTTCTGGCATCCCTGACTTCTACCTACTAGATTCTAGTAGCATTCTCCAGTTGTAGCAATCAAAATTGACTGCTACAGGAACTGAACACCAGTTTTGGCTCCTCTTCTGCTGCCATTTGTGAGGAGCTTGTTCTTGCTGACCACCGTGGTACTGCCCACTTATCCACTCCCTTAATGGTGTCTTTTGAAGGGATTACATTTAATTTATCAGTATTTTCCAGTATGGTTGTACTTTTGTGTTCTAAAAACATATCTTTGTTTTTATTTTCCCACGTTTGTGTAGATATTCTCTAGTGTTTTCTTGGAGAAACTCTGGATTTCTCGGTTTTATATTTTGGACCGTGCATCATTGTGAGTGTATTTCTGTGAGTGGAATAAGAGAGGAGTTAAGGTTCATTTTCTTTCTTATGAACATTTATGACTATATAGTTGTTACATCATTATTTGTTAACAAGACTTTTCTTATTGGTGGCTTGACTAAAAATCAGTTGACTGGGATGTGTGAGTTTATTGCTGGACTTTCTCTTCTGATTACTTATTTACTAATCGTCTTCTATTTATCTAGTTGTCTATTCCAGTGTCTTTCGGCACCTTTTATTATCACACCCCTACAGAACCTTTCTAGGTATTTTCATTTCTAATTACCCCTTTGTCTGATGAACTTCGCAGAGAAGTTTTCCTCCAAAAACCAATTTCCACCCCCTTGGGTGATATCACCCCATTGAGAATGCATAGTTTATTCTCGTACTATATTACATGCTAGCTTTATAGTCCATCTTGAACCGAGGTAGTGTAAGTCCTCCCAATTGTATTGGCTGTTCTGTATCCTTTGCTTTTACAATAAATTTTGGAATCAGCTTGCCAATTTCTTCCTAAAAATGTGTGATGAAATTCCACCTCTGGCCATGATGGAGTAATAGGGACTAGATTTACCTCTTCATCTAAAGCACATGGCAAACTTTGCAAGATACATAAACATTTTTTCAGACTCTGGACAGCAGATAGAACAGGCCTGTTATCTCCCCCAAGAGACGGCAATAAATAAACTGAGCCAAACAATCACTGCCGCTCACTGCTTTGAGGCACATTCTGAATTGTGGAGCAGGAAGCAGGTTGTCAAGGAGAATACAACCACTGTGCTGGGTTGAAGAGACAGATATGGGAGTTCAGGGAATCCGAGGTGGCTGGAAGTCCCAAAAGGGAGATGGCTAAACAGAAAAAGAGCTTCAGAAATCTATGTAGAGTTCCCCTTGGGTTTGTGTTGAACACTAAGACCTGCACATGTAGAGTAAAACTCTCTGAGCCCAGGCAGAGTCCCGGAACCATGAGCTCACTGCCCAGTATTCACACAGGGCTTGGAATTGTTTGTGTTCCCACCAGCCAAATCCGAGATTCCTCACTGGTTAGTCAGAGTGCTCAATAGAAATCCCAGAAGTGTCACACTTTTTTGGTAGTGAGGCTAAACTATCCCTACCATAATGGTTACTCTAAATCCACTCTAAAAAGTCTTTAAAACAATAAAACTAAGGCAACTTAACAGCCTATCAGAACTAATCCAACCCTCTTTAAAGAAAAACCATTAAAATCACGATGAGATATCACCTTATTCCTGTCAGAATGGCTATTTATCAATAAATCAACAAACAGCAGTGGCTGGCAAGGATGTGGAGGAAAGGGAATCCTTGTGCACTGTGGTGGGAATGCATTGGTGCAGCCACAGTGAAAAACGGCACGGAGCTACCTCAAAACATTAAATTGGATTCCTTTATGACCCAGCGATTCCACTTCTGGGAAGATATCTGAAGAAACCCGAAGCACTAATTCGAAAGAATATATGCACCTCTCTGTTCATTGCAGCGTTATTTACAATAACCGAGATTTGGAAGCAGCCCAAGTGCCCATTAGCAGATGAGTGGATAAAAAAGCTGTGTTACATATGTACAATGGACTATTACTCAGCCATAGAAAAGAAGGAAATCTTACTTTTTATGACAGCCCAGATGGACCTGGAGAGTATTATGCTATGTAAAATAAGCCAGTCAGAGAAAGACAAATACCATATGATTTCACTTAAATATGGAATCTAAATAAACAAAATAAACAAGCAAAATAGAAACAGACTCAGATACAGAAAATAGACTGACAACTGTCAGAGAGGAGGGGGCTAGGATCTGGGTGAGAAATGTGAAGGGATTAATGAAATAAAAAAAACTTCATAGACACAACAGTATGGTGATTACAAGAGGGAAAGGGGAATCGGGGGAGGTAGAAGAGGGTAAAGGGGGGATTAATGGTGATGGAAAGAGACTTGACTTTGCATGGTAAACACACAATACAATGTACAGATGATATAGAATTGTGCACTTGAAACTTATATAATTTTATTAGCCAATGTTATTCCAATAAATTCACTAAAAAGTAAAAAAATAAATTTACCACATTTGCCTAAAAATAAAAAAGAAAGGCAACAAAATCCAACACTAAGCAATGTAACATCCACAATTACCAGCAAACAAACAAAACTCTGAGACATGCCAAAATCAAGAGACAGTATACTTTACACTCTTTACTGTATGTATGTCATAACTCAATACAATAGTGAAAAGGAGGAGGACAAAAATTTTGGTAAAAAATATTGTTGGAGGAAGCACAGGGTAATGCATTGTGTATCAAATTTTCAGAATTACCCGGAAGATTTATATTATGGAAACACAGATTGCTGATTGCTAGGTCAATTGTGGAGCCCGAGAATGTGAATTTCTAGTAAGTTCCCAGGTGCTGCTGCTCCAGGGACCACTCTTGAGGACCACAGGATAGTGGTTAGTTTTAGATTCTAGAGTTATTTAGACCTACTCAGCCATATACTACCTTTGAGATCTTGGTTGCATTTCTCGACATTTCAAAGCTTTGGTTTCTTTTTCCTTTTTTTGTAAAATAGGGACAATAATGAAACCTACATCATATGATTGATGTGATATTAAATGATATAGCTAGTATTGGCACATAGTAAGTGTGCAATAAAAGTTAGCTACTTCATCATTGTTTGTACCGCTATATATATTGTTTGCTATTTTTATTATCAGCACTAGGAACAAATTAATATTCTCTATATTTATTTTGTGGTCCTAAGTTAGTTGGCATTGTAGTTAAATGTGAAAGCCTCTCTAATCCACATCCTTTTTTCTTTTGTTTATATAACTATCTTCCAAAATATTCCTTTGGGGCTCAAATTTTCCATGCTGGGTTTAAGCCAAAAGATGAGTTTTTTTTTTTCCCCAAGGCAAATGAATAGAATCCATTATGCCTTATTGAGTTTTGGGAGGAAAAAAAAGAGAGAATATTTTTTTATTGCTTTAGATAAAGAACCTCACAGAAATATCTAAAAATAATGTAAACATAAAATAAGTTTAGTTTGGACCTAATAATTAGTCTCAAGGAGAAAATTTAAATTAGCAACCTTGGAAAAATGTAAGTTTTTTGAGTCAAGGGTTTTGTTGACTCTAAATTAATTAAATTTAAGGTTCTTGAGGGGAAAATTAGTGTTAAAATAGCATTCTATAGGTGACACACACAAAAATCTCACACAGCAACATTGTATTATGGAACAATTAATATATACCAGTGGGAAAGCAGCTAAGAAGAAATCCTTCTATGTACAAAAGTCCAGTAACCAGTTCAGTAGCATTTCATTCACTTAACCTCAAAAAGGAGATTTTGATTGAGTTTTAAAATATAAATTAGCAAACTCTTTGAAGAATAGACCTAAGACATACCACTGGCCAAATTTTAACTGTGACACTTGGGTCACATCATGTAGGTACATCATTGTTCAAAATATCCTCTCCCTATGGAGTTTGATGTCAGACCTGGCCAGGTGACATATTTTGGCCAATGGAAACACGGGCAAAAATGATATGTGTCATATCTGAAAAAAACAAAAACAAAACTTTAAGAGCCACCATGTGGCTTTGCCCACTCTCTTTATCTGTGCCACAGACTGTGCAGTGTCCCAAGTGGGGAACTGTTCCTTCAGGAGGACCCATAGTGAAGACAATAGGTTTCAGAGTCTCATCTGGACAGTGATAGATGAATAGTTTAAGGAAGAAAGAGACCTTTCTTTTGGGGGGTGGTTAAGTCACTGAGATTTTAATGTTGCTCTTTATTGCAGCATAGTTTAAGCCAAGCCAGTACACACACACACACACACACACACACACACACACACACACACACAGATACTTTCTAAATAATGGGGCTTTTGTTGGCCATCACTGGGGGTACTTGTCTCAAAGGGGAAAAAAAAAAGATTTCTTTCCTCAACAGTAATCTCAACTGGGAGGGTGAAAGGCAGGGAAAGGTAAGAAAGAGGAAGCTGTTGGTAGGTGGAAAAGATCAAAACTCTGAGTTTACTTCCAGATTAAGTTTTCTCCATTTTTGAGAGCCCATGGTTCATTCAAATTTTGCTTAGTAAGCCCTGTTAGAAACTGAATGATTGTACCTATCTGTATACTACCAATAGGCCTAACCCAATACTGAAAATAGTATATATTTAATTAATTATGGCTGGACATATAAATGACTGATAATGGTACTGGCCATAGTAAACAGAGGCATTGTTTCCCCTGAATTGTGATATATTCATGACATTAACACCATGCATATTTTCCCAGAGAAAATATTCTAAGAGACTCTTTAGTTAGTGGGGACACAAAGTGATGTGAAAGGTGGGGAAAGATGAGGAGAACTGGATGGTGCCAATGCAATATGGATTAAATGTCTTTTTGAAAAAACGAACAAACTTGACAACAAAACATAACAGCTATTATTACAGTTTAACAAAGTGTCAAAATTGTCTGGGAATGTTTCTAATAATAATGCACGTCGCCCTCCTTTAAAGAGGCTAAAGATGATCTAGAGGTCACAGAAAGAGCAGCTCTGAAAGGATTAGGGTTATAATTTCAAAGAATTCTATAGGTCTGTAGAATCCATTAAGAAAACTTTCTTAAAGTCAAAACAGTTAACAATATTTTATAGGTCAGAATTTGAGTATTTCTATTAAATATCTTTTGTGGCTATCATTTTTTTTTAATTATATTTTTAATAATCATGATTTAGGCTCATCAAGCAGATTAAACTGTTTTTGAAAAGTTTGGGGTTCAATGAAACCCAAATTGCTTTCTGCCAAGCACCTTTTACTTCGCATTTTAAAAACCATATGTATTTTAAGGGATATTTGACCCATGTGTTTTTTATTCATTTAAATTTAAATAATCAAAATGGTGTTTTTTACAAACTAGTTGATGTCAAAGAAGCTTTTTGAGCCTTTTAAAGAAACTTTTATTCTAAAAACAAGAAGCAATGATTTGCCAAGTGTAAATGCATTTCAACACCAAGAGACTTGTATTCATTTGTAACTGCAAACCCCTGGTTTCTATATCTGGCAGAGATAGATCATTCCTGTTCTGTAACGTATTGGGGCCTAGACTCCCCAAAGTTAGCTGGCTTTGTGATGAAATAAATGTATTAAGGCTGTAAAAATAAGAAAAATGGTGATGATAGTTAAAATGTTTCAAGAAATCATTGGCGCTACAAGAGGCTGTGTAGCCAAATGGAAAGTGTTTCCCTGCATTGACCACACATTTATTGAGTTTCTGTTCTGGCACTGGGTGGAGGGGAAGATGCTAAGATAAACATCTTTGGGGCTCCTTATCCCAAAATTAAGGAGAGTAACCTCAGAAATTTGTTTTCATCATTCATTAAAATAGGTAGAGCCCAAAAAAGTCCAATTGGATGATATTTTGATGGAAGGAGAACTGAAATGTGGGTTTTGGGATTTTCAAAGATGAGGGTAATATTCTTAGGGGATTAGATTAAGTGAGAGGGAGTAGAGTTTACCAGGCAGATGGTGCTTTTTCTCTCTTCCATCTCTGTCTTTCCCTAGGGCGAACAGGTCACTCGAATAACAGACCGGATCTCAATGGCCTGTAAGCTGTTCTGTACTGAATCTTAGCAGCCACTTATTTTAAATCTTTAGATATCTTCTTTAAACTTGGAGTTGACTTAAATGTCAGATGAATAGATTCCTCACCTCTCTTCACCCTGGTTCTCAGTGGCTTCTTTTTTAGGCCTATAAATATGAATAGCTTTTAACATGTGGAGATCTTTCAGGGAATATCTAAGATGGCACTTCACTCTTTGTCTCACTCTCTGGAAATTTGCTCTGGACAGAGAATTATCTGTTTTACTGTCCCCCTCCTCTTAGAGAGATGGGGAGGAATGAGGGTTAAGGGGAGAAGATAGGAGAAGCTTTGCTCCAGAATTTGACCTAACCCAATGCAAAGACAAAACCCTTGAAAAAGACAAAACTCCAATTTCATGACTTCTACCATGTCTTTCTTTTTCATTTTCCAATTACAATCGACATTCATTATTATTTTTCCTCTATCTTGACTGGAACTCTTCTACCAATGTCACAAGAGATCGGGTGTGTTGAGGGTGCTATAGCTGTAGACTACCAATGTCTTTATGGACGTCAATGTGTACCTAGAGAAAGGTGATTCTTAGGTAGATGCTGCTTAGTGAGACATTCGGATGGGCCTCATTTCTTAGACACACATAGAACTGTATATATTGTCAAAGAAAAAAAGGACAATTTATTGTCTTCTATACATAGGATTGTCACATATAAATTATGCTGGCTGTTTAGTACACACCCTGTGCAATTGTATGGAGGCTCCGTGTGTAAATGAAATGTCCTGAGAAAGATTTCAGACATGCCTGGTTTCAGGTTGTCATATGCTGGCTTAAGCAATCTCTCAATCTCTTTCTCTCTCTCCCTACACACAAACACATCTCCCAATACTTTCTTTCCCTCTATCCTTAGAGTCACATACATTTGTATCTAAAAAGGGCTGAGAGATGTTTTTTATTAGGAAATGAACTTAAGAAACTCTGCCACATTGCTAGATTAGTATCCCTGAGCACATCATCCCCAAATTAAAAAATGTATAACTAGTAGCAGAGCATGGTGACATCATGAAAAATCGAGCTTTTGTCTTGAGATGCTTGTTTTCAATCTGGGACAGCATGATGGTGAATACAATTACAGTTTCCTCATAAATCCTGACCTAACCCTGGCTGGTGTGATTCAGTTGGTTGGGCGAAGTCCCCTGTACCAGGAGGTTGCTGGTTTGATTCCCAGTTAAGGGCACATGCCTGGGTTGCAGGCTCGATTCCAGTAGGGAGAGTTCAGGAGACAGCCAATTGATATTGCACTCTCACATCCATGTTTCTCTCTCCCCCTCTCTCCCTTCCTCTTTCTCTAAAATTTGATAAACTATTCTTAAAAAAAAAAAAAAAATCCCAGCCTAATTCTCACTGGCCTGGCTTAGGTCATGTGCCTATTCCTGATCCAAATGTAGAAGCTGCGAGGCTGGAATGTTCTGATGGGCCAGGCCCAAGTTTTGGTCAACCCTGAAATTGAGGGGTGGACTCAGCCCCACCTTAACCACATCAAGTAATCGTGGAAAGGGATTGTTCCCATACGGAATCAGTAATAGAAGGCAACATGACAAATGTCTATATCTGCCACCTGATATTTCCTATTTGTTACTGAGCCAAGTTTTCCTGAAACCCTACTTACATATATCCTTATTCAATTTCACCAGCTTAGTTTTCTACTAGCATTCGAGGATGTTGAGATACATTTGAATTGTTATTCTGTCAACTTGCAAATAACTTGCATTAAGCTGTTAGAGAAGTTGATCATCTATATCCAGGTTACTGTATAAATATTGAGTAAAAATTGTTATGACAGTCAATTGGCTTCATGTTGACATAATTTTATTCAATAATTATTTATCTACTTTATTTTTTGAATGTTGAAAGTAGACAGATGTTCCCCTTCCACTCTCCTCCTGCTTTCCCCAAACTAATGTCTGTGTCGATTGGTTGTGCATAAAAGTTC
The DNA here is from genome assembly GCF_014108415.1 of Molossus molossus. Lineage (NCBI taxonomy): Eukaryota > Metazoa > Chordata > Mammalia > Chiroptera > Molossidae > Molossus > Molossus molossus. The sequence continues at coordinate 30,837,525 of NW_023425401.1, read as the reverse complement.
TTTGGTTTATCTCTCCCCACCCCCACGTCCCATCCCTCTGAGGTTTGTCAGTCTGTTCCTTACTTCCATGACCCTACAGTTACTTATCAAACACTAACTAGGCACAAAACATAAAATTACATTTATTAATACTCTTGGTTATTATTGTTTAAACAGCCTCAAATCCAGTTACATTTATTATTACCCAGCCCATATTTTTTATCTTCTACCCAAGGATATCTCTTGATTCAATTTTCATAGACATTTTGAATGTGAAATTATGTGCCAGAAATTGTGCTAGTGTTGGGGCTAGAAAGAAGCCTAGAGTCTGATAAGAAAGAGAGATGTGCAAAGACAAAACAAAATAAGATTAAAATAAAGTGCGATAAGAGGAACAATAATCATTTTATTTGGCATATCTATTGCTAAAAAATTGGGTCTGTGGACTAACAATGTATTTAATCCTATTGAAAAAAGAGGACAAATAATGACTGAGGCATCAATTTTCCTACTTAATCCAGTTTGAGTTCTGGTGATCCCTGCATCATTTTCCAAATGCTTACACATCATCTGTTTAGCAAACAACTTCAGAATGTTGCCAGAAATCAGCCTCAAATTGTATGTAATTTCTGAAAATGATCTTCTCCACCCTTCTTTTAAAATTAATACCCTTTAGGGCTATCACTTGTTTTCTATATCCCCAAAAGAATTAATGTTGGCTTGAAGACCACACCTGTAAGTTCTTTCATTACCTTGGGATATAAAATATCTGGGAGCAGATATATTTGCTTATTAAAATGGAGAGATGTTATATTCTTTTATCTTACTGCTTCTGTTACTCTCTAGAACAGTGGTCATCAAATTAGCATCATAAGAATTATCCATAGAGCTTTTTAAAGCACACTTTTATGGGCCCTAACCCAAGTTTGTGATTCAGTGGCATAAATTGGAACCCAAGAATTTGCTTTTTAAAAAAAATTCTCACCCGAGGATATTTTTACATTTATCTTTAAACAGAGTAGGAGGGAGAGAAACATTGATGTGAGAGAGACACATCTATTGGTTGCCACCTGCATGACCCCAACTGGGCCACGGACGAACTGCAACCGAGGTATGTGCCCTTGTCCGGAATCGAATGGGGAACTTTTTGGTTTGCAGGCTGATGCTCTAACTGCTGAGCCAAACTGGCCAGGGTGGAATAATTTGCATTTTAAACAAGTTCCCATGTAATGACAATGCTCCTAGTCTAGTGGTTACATTTTGAGAACCACTACTCTAGAATATATATCCACCACTTTGTTTGGAAATAATAATTCTTGCCAAGCAAGATAAAGAAAAAATTAAGAATGAAGTAATTCTGCTTTCTCCCTAGAACTTAACAGCATCACACTATCTTTTCTATGTAATGGGACTCTCTCTGAATTCATTCATTCATTTAACAAATGTTTATTAGTACCCACTATGTGCCAAACACTGTACTAAGCACCAGGGGAACAAAAATAAAACAAATCCCCAGCTTGTAGAAAATCTCCTATGAAGGGAAACCAAAGAGTAAACGAACAGAATCCCCCTGGGAAGTGCTGTGTTAAGATCTGCTGGGGTCATATGAGGGACTTAAGCAGTGCCTACGTGTATTATTCTGAGCCTTTTGTATGGAGGAGCAGCTCCCCCAAAAGAAAAGGCAACGATTATTCTGTTACCCAAGAGAAGTGATGTTGGGTAAACAAAGCCACACTCTGCTTGGGGAGTTGGGGAAGATTGTACAAAAGAGATGACACACTATGAATTATTCTTATAAGTCTTCATACATTTTTGGTTGCAATAATTTTTATTATAGTAGCTTTTGTTACCCATCTTTTCCAGTTACATCGACATCATTAATAGTTTTATAAATAATTATAAGAAAATGACACCTATATGACCAAGGTCAGGTTAACATTTGTAATCTGGGAAGCAGAGACATAGGAATAGAGAGGGGAGTCATGTGAGATTGGTCCATTCTGCCCAATGTTGTTCTAGAAATCCAAAGGTCATAGGAAAACTGAGTCAGGAACCAAGAAGAGTTAGGCAATATAAAAAATTAAGGTTGTAGGTGGTACCAAAAAATTTTTCCAGAAAACTTTTTTTTTTAATTCTCCAGGTGATTGGTGTTGGGCTTCTGGCTCTACTAAGCCATGGAATACTAAAGATGAAGTTCGGCCTTTGACAAAATCTCAGGCATCATCTTTGTTGGGTGTGAACACGCCCATAACATGGTTGCTTGGGAGCTTCTCACACCATAGCCTCACCTTCTCACAGGGATACCCTCATAGCAGACTTCTCCTTTCCCTCAAGAGCAGCAGGAGAAGAGGCCATAGAAGAGAGGGTTTCACAGTTTTATTGTACTTATTACCCTTACCTCTAAAGGCAAGAGACTCAAGATATCTGAAGCCCACTTGATCTCTCTATCTCTCCTCTTCGCATGTGCATGCACACACACACACACACACACACACACACACAAACATATAATACAAACTGCATTGAATTCTAGATCAGGAAAAGCATTAAGTCTGATCGTTCAACAACATGTATTTGCTGAGTATTTACTATGTGCCAGGACCTGTCTAGGTGCTTGGGATCTACTGATGAACAAAATAGACAAAAAACTATCTGGGAGATTCCAAAATGGCGGCGGAGTGAATGGAAGCTACACAGACCATCGCCCAGGACCAAACTGGAATTACAATGAAAATAAAGACAAATCGTCAGGAAAAAGCAATGGAAAAGCAGCTTGGAGGACCACCTAACCAGGGACACTGACTCTATCCTGGTAGGACTGCGGATATCCAACAGGGAGGGTGGGAGCCCACAGTCGGCAGTGGCCTTAGCTGTGAGCAGGGCCCTAGGGTTAAACTCCCAAGCAGTTCCAAAGCGCAGAGCAGGGACAGAGGCTAAATTGGGGGCAGCCACTTACCTTGGGCTCCGGCAGAGGGAGGGCAGACTGGACTGGAACTGTGTGGGGACACTTGGCATTTGGAGGGCGCTCACAGCTTTTGCTGAGTTGCGGACATGCAGGACTGTGGTCATCTTAGTCCTTCCCAGGGCTCTGGGGAGAGGCAGTAGCCCCTCCCTCGGAGATTCAACCTCACCTGGTGGCCATTGAAATGCAAATTAAGGCCCATTAACAACCAGCATCTGCCCCACCCTCAGGAAATCCCCTTACACTGAGCACCTGAGGGAGTTTTTCATTCAACTGAGAAGCCAAGGCTCTTCAGGTAACCCCTACTGACAACTTCCAGGCAAAAAGCTAGAGGATAACTGTGCCATTCCTGGGATAGCAACTCTAACCAGAAAAGTAAGGCCCTTTTCTCAGAGATTCAACCAACCCCGGTGGCAATTGAAATGCTAATTGATGCCCATTAACAACCAGCATCTGCCCCACCCTCGGGAAATCCTCTTACACTGAGCACCTGAGGGAGTTTTTCAGTCAACTCAGAAACCAAGGTTCTTCAGGTGACCACTACTAATAGCCTCCAGGCAAAAAAGCTAGAGGATAACTACCATTCTCTGGGCTAGCAACTCTAAACAGGAAAGTTAAGACTTTACAGTGGTGTTTAAAGTGGGTCCTCCCTGCCTCACCCAAACCCAGGAGAGGGAGCCACAAACAGCAGAACACCAACACCCACAGGGAAAATTTGGTAGACTCCAAAGCCCACTGTGATAGCCAAAATGGTGAAACACAGAAACAAAAGCCAAATGAAAGAACAAGAGATCTCTACTGAAGATGAAATAAATGAGGTGCAGTTAAGCAAGTTAACAGAACTAGAATTCAGAGCCATGATCTTGAGGAAGCTCAACAGCATATGTAAGGACATGAGCACCATGAGTAAAGACATAGAAATGTTGAAAATCAACCAGTTAGAAATTAAAAACCACCAAGAAAAAAAATGAAGAATGACATATCAGAAATAAAGAACACATTGGAAGGTCTAAAAAGCAAAGTAGAGGAAGCTGAGGACCAGATCAGTGAATTAAATGACAGGGTAGAAAAAATCAACCAATCAGAAAACCAAAAGGAAAAAACGATTAGAAACCAGGAAGACAGCTTAAGAGAAATGTGGGACAACTGGAAACGTAATAATATTCTCATCATAGGAGTCCCCAAAGAAGAAGAAAATGAGCAAGGGTTAGAGAATATATTCAAAGAAATAGTGACAGAAAACTTCCCTAATTTGGTGAAGGAAGAAGGCATTCAAGTTCAAGAAGCACAGAGAGCCCCAAGTAAGAAGAACCCAAACAGGCCCACACCAAGACACATAGTAAATAAAATGCCAAAAATGAAAGAATCCTAAAAGCAACAAGAGATAACCAACAGGTTACCTATAAAGGAACCCCTGTAAGGCTCTCAGCTGACTTCTCAACAGAAACACTACATGCCAGAAGGGAATGGCATGAAGTAATCAAGGTCATGAAAAACAAGGATCTGAATCCAAGACTACTCTACCCAGCAAGGCTATCATTCAAAATAGAAGGTCAAATAAAGAGCTTCCCAAACAAAAAAAAAGGCTAAGGGAATACATTAGCACCAAACCAGCACTGCAAGAAAAGTTAAAAGGACTGCTGTAATTAGCAGGAGAAATAGGAAGGGAAATATAACCACACTAAACAAAAATGGCAATAAAAAATACATATCAATAATCACCTTAAATGTAAATGGATTGAATGCTCCCGTAAAAAGACACAGAGTAGCTGATTGGATAAGAAAGCATGACTCATCTATATGTTGTTTACCAAAGACCCACCTCACAACAGAAGACTCACATAGGTTGAAAATGAAGGGATGGAAAAATATTTTCCAAGCAAACAGAAAGGAAAAGAAAGCTGGGGTAGCAATACTCATATCTGATAAAATAGATTTCAAAATGAAGGCCATAACTAGAGACAAAGAAGGCCACTACATAATATTGAAAGGATCTATCCAACAGGAAGATATAACCTTGATAAACATATATGCACCCAATATAGGAGCACCAAAATATATTAAAAATCTTCTGGAAAATTACAAAGGAGAAATTGATAGCAATACAATAATAACAGTGGACTTGAACACCCTGCTGACATCACTGGATAGATCCTCTAGACAAAAAATTAGCAAGGAAACAGAGACTCTAAATGAAGCACTAGACCAAATGGATTTAATAGATATCTACAGAGAATCACACCCCAAAACTACAGAATTCACATTCTTCTCAAGTGCAGATGGGACATTCTCAAAGATAGACCACATGTTAGGACACAAACTAAGTCTTTCCAAGAAGATTGAAATCATATCAAGCATCTTCTCAGATCACAATGACATGCAACTAGAAATCAATTGGAAGAAGAACATGCAAAGACATTTGAACACATGGAAGCTAAATAGCATGTTATTAAACAATGAATGAGTTACCAAGGAGATCAAGGAAGAAATTAAAAACTTCCTGGAAACCAATGAAAATGAAGACAACACAAAATCTATGGGATGCAGCAAAAGCAGTTCTGAGAGGGAAGTTCATAGCACTACAGGCATACATCAAAAAACAAGAAAAATCTCTAATAGACTATCTAGCCTCACAACTTAAAGGACCAGAGAGCATACAAAAAGAAAACCCTAGAGCAAGTGGAAGGGAGGAAATAGTGAAGATCAGAGCAGAAATAAATGACATAGAGCCAAAAAAAAAAATTCAAAGGATCAATGAAACGAAGAGCTGGTTTTTCAATAAGATAAACAAGATTGATGGACCCTTAGCTATATTCACCAAGAAAAAAAGAGAGAACCCAAATACACAAAATCAAAAATGAAAGAGGAGAAGTCACAATTGACACCACAGAAATACAAAAGATCGTTAACAACTACTATGAACTGTTTGTTATATGGCAACAAATTCGACAATCTAAGTGAAATGGACAAATTTCTAGAAACACATAGTCTCCCAAAACTGGACCGGGAAGAGATAGAAAACTTGAACAGACCAATAACAACTAAGGAAACTGAAGATGTAATCAAGACTCTCCCAGCAAACAAAAGCCCAGGCCCGGATGGCTTCACAGGGGAGTTTTACCGAACATTCAAAAAAGAACTAACACACTTTCTCCTCAAACTATTTCAAAAAATTCAAGAAGAAGGAACACTTCCAAACTCGTTTTATGAAGCCAGCATAATTCTAATTCCAAAACCAGAAAAAGACATTACAAAGAAAGAAAACTACCGGCCAATATCCCTGATGAACATAGACGCCCAAATCCTGAACAAAATACTAGCAAATTGAATCCAGCAATACATCAAAAAAATTATCCACCACGACCTAGTGAGATTCATCCCAGGGATGCAAGGCTGGTACAATATTCGCAAATCAATAAATGCGTTACTTCATAAATAAAATGAATAATAACCACATGATCATATCAATAGATGCTGAAAAAGCCTTCTACAAAATCCAGCATTCATTTCTGATAAAAACGCTCAGCAATGTGGGAATATAGGGATCATATCTCGACATAATAAAGGCCTTATATGAAAGACCTACAGCCAACATCATACTCAATGGGCAAAAACTAAAAGGATTTCCCTTAAGAACAGGAACAAGACAAGGATGCCCACCTTTGCCACTCTTATTTAACATAGCACTGGAAGTCTTAGCCACAGCAATCAGACAGGAAGAAAAAAATACAAGGGATCCAAATTGGAAAGGAGGAAGTGAAACTGTCATTATTCACAGATGACATGATACTATACGTAGAAAACCCCAAAGACTCCATCAAAAATTTACTAGACTTAATAAATGGAGTTGGCAAGTAGCAGGATACAAAATTGATGTCAAGAAATCAATGGCATTCTTTTTTTTTTTTTTAATTTTTTTTTTTTTTTTTTTTTTGGTACATGCCCCTAGCAGGAACCGAACACGGGACTCTCTGGCCCGCGGGCCAATGCTCCAACTACCGGCCAGGGCTCGATGGCATTCTTATACACCAATGATGAACTCACAGAAAGAGAAACTAAGAAAACAATCCCATTTACCATTGCGGCAAAAAAAATTAAGTTACCTAGGAATAAACTTAACCAAAGAAATAAAGGACCTATCCGCAGAAAACTACCGGTCATTGAAAAAAGAAATAGAGGAAGATATAAAAAAGTGGAAGCATATATCTTGTTCATGGATTGGAAGAATTCACATCATTAAAATGTCCATACTACCCAAAGCAATATATAGATTCAATGCAATCCCCATCAAAATACTAATGGCATACTTCACTGAATTAGAACAAGTACTTCAAAAGTTCATATGGAACCAAAAAAGACCTCGAATAGCCATAGCAATCTTGAAAAAGAAGAACAAAGTTGGAGGGATCACATTACCAGATTTCTGATTATACTACAAATCCACTGTAATCAAAACAGCCTGGTACTGGCACAAGAACAGGCAGATAGACCAGTGGAACAGAACAGAGAACCCCGAAATGGACCCAAGGCAATATGCTCAAAAACCTTTTTTGTTGTTGTTGTTCAGATAGAGTGGGAGGGAGAGAGAGAGAGAGAGAAACATCGATGTGAAAGGGACACATCGAGTGGCTGCCACCCACACGACCAACAAGGGCGGGGGACAAACTGCAGCCGAGGTACATGCCCTCAGCGGGAACTGAACCCAGGTCTCTCAGGACCGCAGGGCAACGCTCTAACCGCTGAGCCCAACCGGCCAGGGCAAGGCACTTTTTTCCTTTTTTTGGTACGTGCCCGTAGCGGGAACCGAAACCAGGACTCTTTGGTCCACAGGCCGACGTCAAAAAATCTTTGACAAAGAGGGCAAGAGCATACGGTGGAGTAAAGACAGCCTTTTTAATAAATGGTGTTGGGAAAATTGGACAGCTACATGCAAAAAAAAAAAATGAAACTAGACCATCAACTTACACCCTACACAAGAATAAACTCAAAATGGATAAAAGGCTTAAATGTGACTCATGAATCCATAAAAATTCTAGAAGAAACTGTAGGCAACAAAATTTCAGACATCATACACAGCAGAATTTTCACTGATACATCACCTAAGGCAACAGAAACAAAGGGGAAAATGAACATATGGGATTATGTCAAACTCAAAATCTTTTGCACAGCAAAAGATAGTCATCAGAATAGAAAGGCAACCCACTGTATGGGAGAGCATAGTTGCCAATAATATATCAGATAAGGGGTTAATTTCCAATATATAGAGAGTACTCATACAACTCAGCAAAAGGAAGACAAAGAACCCAATTAAAAAATGGGCAGAGGAACTAAATAGACACCTCTTCATACAGGACATACAAATGGCTAAGAGACATATGAAGAAATGCTCAACATCACTAATCATCAGAGAGATGCAAATTAAAACAACAATGAGGTATCACCTCACACCTGTCAGAATGGTCGCCATCAACAAATCATCAAACAACAAGTGTTGGCGAGGGTGTGGAGAAAAGGGGACTCTAGTACACTGCTGGTGGGAATGCAGACTGGTGCAGCCACTATGGAAAACAATATGGTGTTATCTCAAAAAATTAAAAATTGAACTTCCATTTGACCCAGTGATCTCACTTCTAGGAATATACCCTAAGAAGCCTGAAACACCAATCAGAAAGAATATATGTACCCCCATGTTCATAGCAGCTCTATTCACAATAGCTAAGAGCTAGAAACAGCCCAAATGTCTATCAGTAAATGAATGGATAGAAAAGTGGTGGTACATATACACAATGGAGTACTATGCAGCGGTAAGAAAGAAAGATCTCTTATCCTTTAAGATGACATGGAGGGACCTGGAAAGTGTCATCCTAAGTGAAACAAGTCATACAGAGAAAGACAAGTATCATATGATCTCACTTATTTGTGGAATATAATGAATATAACAGTCTGAGGAATGGGGTAGTCCCAGTGACTTGGAAGTGGGGTACAGACTGACAATCCCCAGAAGAGGGAGTTGGTGGGGGAGAGATAAACCACAGAACTTATATGCATGTACGCATGAACAATGGACGTGGACAACAAAGCTGGGGACAGGGCAGGGAGGGAGGGGGAGAGGGGAATCAGTGGGTGGGGGGGGAGGGGAGAAACCTGTAACAAAAATAAGTTAATTAATTTTAAAAAATCCCAACTATCTGCCCTGTAAAACTCAGATCGTAGTGGATATTTTATATCCCATGTGAATAAAAGTATCAGATTCTTCCCTCAAATGATGTTTAAGTGGGAGAGGGACAGATAAAGTGGGAGGACCACAAGCAACATAATGTGGACAAGTGGCTTCTCTGAGTGGGAGAGTGGGTGGAAAGGGAGTGAGTGAGAGAGAGATTCAGCTACTTTACAATTATGTTTGGGTAAAACCATTGTTCTTTTTAACAAAAATGTAAGAAAATCTATTTTTAAAAAAAGTAGGAAGAATTCAGGTAGGCAAATTTAATAAATAAAATGATTTTTTCCCTCCCGACAAATCTGTTTCTGCTTTTCAGGTTTTAGCCTTATCGACCTAGCAGTTAGTCCGTCAGTCAGTCAGCATATTGTGCTTATACTCTTACAGTATGGCACTTCCCAGATAGGAATCTCATTCTCCCTTTCTTTTTCTTTCTTTTTTTTAATGTGGTTTCAAGAGCCATCTGGCAGTCAGGTTGTTGAATTGAATTCAAGGATGCTTTCAGATTATTGCCATGAAACAGGCAAGTCACCGTATCTCCATAAGGCACATTACTGTCCCCCAGTGAAGGATGTCTGACAGAAACAGTAAAGAGCAACTTATCTAGCATCTAACAAACATTGCTTTTCCCAGGATGGACAGAGAAAGGGATGCTGAAGGGAGACATTGCAGTAAGTCTTAGCATCATCGAGTAATCATGATGAGTGTATTGTAAGTAAGTTGGCCCTTGCCAACCATTGTAGCTGGAAAACTTGTGCTATGGCACCTGTCCTTGAAGAACTTAGACAGGCAAAATTACATTTCAAAGGAAATATAATAAAAAGTCCAATTCTCTAGAAAGTCCAAAAAGGGACCGCTCTGTAGGTTTATTCCTTATAAAGGAGATGTGGTTCCTGCCAGTGTGAGACCAGAGCAGATCCGTCAGCTGACATTGTTGCTGAGTCTTCTGGAGTCACAGAGCGAGAGTTGCTACCAGACATTCACCATGGGGGAAAATGTTGTCCTAGGTTTTCTGTTCAATTATGAGTGTAACCTCCCAGAATGCTTACAAAAGTACTATAGCAGAACGACCTTACCTAGGACAACACTGTCCCTCAATGGCACTGTTGGCTGCTGTTTGTTGTTGAAAATAGATCGAAGCCTTCTTGTAAGTAAATAATATGCTGAGGCAGAGGAAGACTTTTCTAATCCTTCACGGTGTCCTTTGGGCCTTGTTTAGAGTTTCATGGAGTCATAAGGTGGGTATCGCTGGAAATCAGTTCCAGATTTCCACAGGATTCTGTATTGTGAAAATTGCTACATCAAATGAACAATGAGTTGGTTCACAGCTACTTTGGGGTGGATGGGTGGGAAATGTCATCACAATGGTTGTTTCCCAATTTATAAACCAGTAGGAATTTTTTTCTTGGAAAATTGGACACATATGTAGCTATAACTAGACTGATGTTTGGTTTTCCATTTTTAAAGAAGCATGAGTAAATGTCTACTATGTACAGTGCTTTGTGTACCTAGCATCAGTGGAGAGTGGGTTTGGGCAAGGTTATACCATTTTATAAAATAATTATTAAAAGTCTCTCTGCAGTGAACATTTAAAACAAATACTCTCCTGAGGTTGTAGATTCAACCTAAAATTAAACTCACAGTTAGTCTACTGTGGCTAGAGAAGGTGATTAAAGATTAAGTGGATTTTCTTCACTGGGGGTCCCCAGTTATCACCAAAGCACCTTTAATCTCTAGATTGAGGCCTATTGCTATAATCTAACTCATTTGGTTCTTTTACACTTTCTCCCCTTCAACCCCAATAGATTCCTGTGGGTTTTGTGTTATATTTTCATAGTTCTGATCATATAATTATTCCCATCCCTCTTGCTCATGCTTCTTTGCATCATCTCTTTTGTTGTGGACTTAAACTTGCATGTGCTCCCCCTTGTCTGCTCCCTACCAATCCTGCCCAGGGATTATTCTACGGGTGAAAAGAAAGTATTGGCTGTTCAATATGTTTTTCATGTATTGTCAGCAGCTTTATTGCTGCCTTTCTTCAGATTTGCCACTAAAAAGCATGGAGATCGCTAGGCTCCTGTCATGTCCCAATGGAATGGATGCCTAGGATTGGGTGGATGCATTGAGTAATACTGAAAGCTGTGTCTCACTTGTGTCAGCAGCAAAGTGGCAAAGAATAGAGAAATACCCTCCTCAGAGGATACAGAAAAAGCCTCCTCGGAGTGGAACCACTTTCCCAGAAAAACCAGACTTACCATTTTCTAGTGTCCGGGGACTTGTAATCATGGGAAATGAGCTTAAAGTTTAAGATTCCATAGCTGTCATTCAAAGAATATTAGAGACCGAAGATATATTCTCAAAGTGCAAGCACAAATTGAGCTCATCTCTGAGGCCATCTAGTACCCTCTTCTCTGCTAGATGTCCATCAATATCATCTATTTCTTTCTGAGCACATTTCAGTCCTTTGAAATATGCAGACATTAAAAGAAGAAAGTTGAACATTATGACAAAGAAGGATGCTCCTGATATCTTGTTAAACATAAATATAATGTGTGTGTATTATGTGATCCAATTTTGTCACACACACACACACACACACACACACACACACACACCAGGGAACAAAGAATGGAATTATATACACCAAAACATTAGCTGGGGATATCTTTAAGTGCTGGAATTACAGAGGATAATATAATAATTCTTATATTTTCCTTTATGGTTCTCTTTATTTTTACAATGAATGAAAACAATAAATATTATATATTACAAATTAAAGTGCAAGCAATTTGCCTTCATACATAGAGGGCCTCCAAGGGGAAAGGGCTTACAAACAAACAAACAAACAGAGCAAAAAATTTATGTTATAGTTATATGATTTCAAAAGGAATAACTTAGAAGTTTTCATAATGACTCACTGGTTTAAAGGTGAAAACAAGTTCTGATAAATTTCAAATTAGTTTAGTTTTCACTGAGGCTTTCAATGTACCCATTCAGTGTTTCAATGTGTGTTTTGTCTATGTCTAGCACTATTTCCAGATGGTTTGGGAGAGGAAAAAATTTCTTTAAGGCAGTGTTATCACACTTTATTTTCATATTTGGAAACAATATTTTATTGTGCCTTTCTTTTATATATACATATATGCTCTTCTTTTGATATATTTAAAGATTTTTTTCTACTTCCTCTTATGCCTTTTTGCAAGTTGGATCTTTCTTTTTATTTAATGTTTTTTGATCTCTCTCCAAAAGCTTTATGACAGCTGAGTTTTAAGTGGTTGCTTCAGGCTACAGAAGTCAAAGATGAAATTGAATTATGCTTCCAGGCTTGGGATACAAAAATCAAGAAAAATTTAATTCATTATGATTAATTAATCCAGAAGCACAGTGGTAGTATTATGATTATATTGTATCTGGAACTCAGAATATTTTCAGCTGACATTTACATGGCAGAGGAGAAAAAGGAATGGTAAGTCTGTGCCTGGCAAACTGCTCCATAATAGACAGGCTGGAGGCTAGGGGCTGGGAAGAGGGTGAGAAAGAGAGAAGGCATAAATAAGAGACCAAGGGGAAGGAACGATGTTATATACTTTATGTAAGGGTTTAGGCTTTTTGAGATTCCTCTCACTATTGATTATCTCTTGGAAAAGAAAATGGGATGATACATGGCTTACAAGTCAGTTACCCTCAATACCACTTTTGTTATATGCCTTGATTTGTCATACATGGTGTTATAGTGAAAACTATTCACAATGAGAGTGACATATACAAGTGAATAATAAAAATGTTTCAGAAATGTCTGTTAGAGAAGAGGCATTGCTAATGTGAATTGCTTTCTCAGATCTTTCATGTAGACTCCTGTTCTTTGTTGTGATAAACTTCAAAAGTAGATTTACCTAAATTTATGTTACTATCTAGCAAACAACTAGTATACCAAAGGGACCAGGATCAGCTGAGGAGGGAGATTTCTCAAAGATGAGGAACACGGAGAAAGACAGTGAGAGAAAGAGAGAGGGGGAGAGAGAGGATGAGGGAATTAGGAGTGAATTCATTACCCCCTGCTGTAATAATACTGAATAATAAGCCATCACAAAATCTGAGTGGCATACAACAATAAGTACGTATTTATCACTAATCTGTGGGTCAACTCTGCTCTTCTCTGCTAGGCTTACTCAAGCATATGCAAATCAGGGGGGAGGTAAGTTTCCCCAGCCTGGCTGAGATCACCCTAGTTTCTCTTCAAGATGCAGCCAGGAGGCTCTGCTCCCCACCTTCCTCACATCAGCCGGCTAACTGAGGCATGCTTTTCTCATGGCAAAGACAGGCCCAAGAGAGAGCACGCTCCACTGCATCAGCATACTTCAAGCCTAAGTGCCCGTGACATATGTAAACATCCAGTTGGTCAAAGGAAGTCACATAGCCTGGGCATTAGTGGGCCAGGGCAGTAAGAGACCCTGGAGAGACTAAAGAACTGTGTTCAGTAACTCTATCATAGCAGGGGAGAAAGGGGGAAAGAGGAGTGAGAACGAGAGAGAGACCTAGAAATAGAGAATTTCCTTCAGATCATCCCCAAACCCTGGCCAAGCAAATGCGGAATTCATTCTAGTAATGGTCTCAACCCTTCAAGGTATTGGGCACTTCATTAAAAGTTATTTTGAGGGCTTGTGGTAATAACATGGTGACTTTGGGGAATACAATCTGTTGTGGGTCACAATCTCACCTTGGCAGCATCTCTCTTTCCAGTATATTGGCATGAAGTTTCTTCTGAGTAGTGTGGGAGAAATGTTCTTTTCTGGGGGCCTGTGAATTTCCATTTGTCATTAATTTTAAATAACATTGTCATTGTGACAGCTCAGGGGCCTTACAGATGCAAGCATCAGATAAGGCAGGTAGGTGTAAGTCAGGTTGCTCTCTGAAACGTGCTGTGCATAAGTGCTATATGAGGAGCCAAAATATACTTCCTGTAAAAAAAAAAAAAAAAAAAAAAAAAAGCCAGTTAAAGGCAAAGAGCACTTTAATTATTAAAATATAGGAACACTTCCAGAAGACTGGCCTACATATATGGTTCTGTATTCATTTGTGTGACATAATGCAGAGGAAACCCTTTACACTCCTTAAAGAATTTCATTTTCTATACCTATAAAACGAGATGTTTAAAACATGTAGCAAAATATAGCTGTAAGATCTATAATTTTGACAAAATCAAATGTGTTTTAGGGTTTTACAAAAGCTTTGTGACATAAATATTCATTCCAAAAGATATATGACTTCGAGGCAATGTCAGGATCAGACCAGTGCACTGGAATAGACTATTGATATCTTTTGTTTGCCCGGCACTCTGTCCTTGGACATCTACTGCTTCTCTACTGTAGGAATTTCTGGGGAAGGTCAGTCAGGGGACCATGCCCTCCCACCACTATCATCATGACTGAAGAGACCATTTGGCCCTAACTGGGGCAGTGAGATTCTCTCTTTTGGAAATTTGTATCTCAAGCAGTGATGCCCAGGGATGGAACCCTGTGAACAGATGTAAGACAAAGGGAGCTGAGCTATCAATGCCAGGGCACTAGAGAGACTAAAGAGAGAGATTACATACTTAAGTTTCATTACCTAGAGTCTCAGAGCTGCCCTGGTTTTCACCTTTTCCAAGATTTGAATGTTCTTTCCTTGATTATGTAACCACTCTCTCTGGCTAATAATTGCTTTTTTACGTATGTGAGGGAGAGTCAATTTTTATTTGCAACCAAACAAACCATATTTGATAATATGGATGGAATCAGCTGGCCTCCATTGCACTCTGATTCTAATTAAAAGGCTTTTTTATCAGACTCCCTTGCAGCTAGGGTTCTGGATATAATTCATCTTCTACCAGTTTAATGAGTTAGTATAAGATTTAGAAGTCTGAAGAGAGCCAGAGGCTAGTTTCCTGTCCCATTTTGGCTCTTTGCTGGTAAACATGGTTGTAAAAATCTGAGGTTTCTCTGCAACAGTATCCTACTGTCTACTCTGTAGCGTCCTTGGTGATGAGAATACATGATTGTGCTCTAACCACTGAGCAAACCAGCCAGGGCTTCCTCTATTTTTTTTCTCTCTGTCTGGTAGTTTTCTGAGAACAGATCCTTTACTTCTTTGGTTAAGTTTATTCCTAGGTATCTTAGTTTTTTTGGTGTAATGGTAAATGGGATTTACTTTTTAGTTTCTCTTTCTGAGTTCATTATTGGTTACAAGAATGCCGTCAATTTCTTGATGTTAACTTTGTATCCTGCTACTTCACCAAATTCATTTGTTAGCTCTAGTAGATTTTTGATGAAGTCTTTAGCGTTTTCTATGTACAATATCATGTCATCTGTGAATAATAACAGTTTCACTTCTTGCTTTCCAATTTGGATCCCTTTTATTTTTCCTTCTAATTGCTGGGGCTAAGCCTTCCAGTAGTATGTTAAATAAGAGTGGTGAAAGTGGCATCCAGTCTTGTTCCTGTTCTTAAGGGAATTGCTTTTAGTTTTTGCCCATTGAGTATGATGTTGGCTGTAGGTCTTTCATATATGGCCTTCGTTATGTCAAGATATGATCCCTCTGTTCCCACATTCTTGAGTATTTTTATCAGAAATGGGTGCTGGATTTTGTCGAATGCTTTTTCAGCGTCTATTGATATGATTATATGGTTTTTATCTTTCATTTTGTTTATATGGTGTATCACATTTATTGATTTGCAAATATTGTGCCAGCCTTGCATCCCTGGGATGAATCCCACTTGGTCATGGTGAATAGTTTTTTTAAATGTATTGCTGGATCCAATTTGCTAATATTTTGTTAAGGATTTTGGCATCTATGTTCATCAGGGATATTGGCCTGTAGTTTTCTTTCTTTCTTTATCTGGTTTTGGAATTAGAATAATGCTGGCCTCATAAAATGAGTTTGAAGTCTTCCGTCTTCTTGGATTTTTTGGCATAGTTTGAGGAGAATGGGTGTTAGATCTTTGAATATTTAGTAAAACTCCTGCATGAAGCCATCTGGGCCTGGGCTTTTGTTAGTGTGAGTTTCTTGATTACATCTTCAATGTCCTTTGTTGTTACTAGTCTGTTCAAGTTTTCTATCTCTTCTTGGTTCAGTTTTGGGAGACAGTGTATTTCTAGAAATTTGTCCATTTTGCCTAGATTGTCTAATTTGTTGGCTTATGATTGTTCATAGAATTTGTTAAGATCCTATGTATTTCTGTGGTGTCAGTTGTTACTTCTCCCATTTCATTTCTGATTTTGTTTATTTGTGCCCTCTCTTTGTTTCTTGGTGAGTCTGGCTAAGGGTCAATCTTTTTCATCTTTTCAAAAAAACAGCTCTTTGTTTCATTGATCTTTTAATTTGTTTATTTTAGTTTCTATGTCATTTATTTCTGCTCTGACCTTCACTATTTCTTTCCTTCTGCTGGCTTTCAGTGTTATTTGTTTGTTTTGTTTTGTTTACTTTCTAGTTCTTTGAGTTGTAGGGTAGAAAGTCAATTAGGAATTTTTCTTGTTTCTTGAGGTAGGCCTGTAGTGCTATGAACTTCCCTCTCAGGACTGCTTCTGCTGCATCCCATAGATTTTGTGTTGTTGTGTGTTCATTTTCATTGTTTTCCAGGAAGTTTTTAATTTCTTCCTTGATCTCCTTAATAACCTGTTCATTGTTTAATAACATGCTATTTAGCCTCCATGTGTTTGAATGTTTTTGCTGTAATTGGTTTCTAGTTTTATGTCATTGTGATCTGAGAAGATGCTTGATATGATTTCAGTCTTCTTGAATTTGTAGAGACTTAGTTTGTGTCCTAATGTAAGGTCTATCTTTGAGAATGTCCTGTGTGCACTTGAGAAGAATGTATATTCTGCAGCTTTGGCGTGAAATGTTCTGTAAATATCAATTAAGTCCAACTGATCCAGTTCATCATTTAGGGACTCTGTCCTTTTGTTTGTTTGTTTGTTTTGTCTAGAAGATCTATCCAGTGGTGTCAGTGAGGTGTTAAAGTCACCCATTATGATTGTATTGCTATCGATCTTTTTCTTGAAGTCCTCCAGATGTTTTTTGATATATTTTGGTGCTCCTGTATTTGGTGCATACATGTTTACCAGGGGATATCCTGTTGTTGGATTGATCCTTTTAATATTATGTAGTGACCTTCTTTGTCTTTTATTATGGCCCTCATTTTGAAGTGTATCTTATCAGATATGAGTGTTGCTACCCCAGCTTTTATTTTTCATTTCCATTTGCTTGGAACATTTTTTTCCATCCCTTCACTTTCATCCTATATGAGTCTTTTGTTGTGACATGGGTCTCTTGTAGACAGCATATTTATGCATCATGTTTTCTTTTTTTTTTTTATTCTCACCCTAGGAAATTTTTTCATTTTTTGTTCAGATAGAGTGGGAGAGGGGGGGGGGGAGAGAGAGAGAGAGAAACATCGACGTAAAAGGGACACATCAAGTGGCTGCTACCCGCACGACCCAACCAGGGCTGGAGACAAACTGCAACCGAGGTACATGCCCTTAGCCTGTGTTCCTCTCTATATTTTTTCTCCTTCTTACACCAGTCCCTTGAGCATTTCTTGCAGTGCTGGTTTGGTGGTGGTAAATTCCTTTAGTTTTCTTTTTTTTTTTGGTCTGTGAAGCTCTTTATTTCACCTTCAAGTTTGAATGATAGCTTTGCTGGATAGAGTAGTCTTGGATTCATACCCTTGCCGTTCATTACTTTGTTTACTTCATGCCACTCCCTTCTGGCCCACATGTTTCTATTGAGAAATTAGCTGACAGTCTAATGGGGGCTCCCTTATAGGTAACTTTCTGTCTCTCTCTTGCTTCCTTTAAGATTCTTTCTTTGTCTTTAATGTTTGCCATTTTAATTATGATATGTCTAGCTGTTGGTCTTTTGGGTTCATCTTGCTTGGGACTCTGTATTTCCTGGATTTGTGTGACTTTTTTCTTCACCCAACTGGGGAAGTTTTCTGTCATTATTTCTTCAAACTGGTTCTTTATTCCTTTCTCTGATTCTCCTTCTGGTACCCCTATGATGTGAATATTGTTATATTTTGTATTGTTCCAAAGTTCTCTTAAAATCTCCTTAAGTTTTTTAAATTTTTTTTTTTTTTTTCATTTGCTACTCTCTTTGGGCATTTTTTCTACCTTGTTTTCTAACTCATTGATTCAGTCTTCAGCTTCTTCTAATCTACTATTGAATCTTTCTAAGGTATTTTTCATATCAGCTATGTCATTCTTTATTTCCTCTTGATTTTTATTCATAGCTTTTACATCTTTTTTAAAGCTGTTGTAGTTGCCACTGAGCTCTTTATAATTCTCATTAAGTTACTTATAGTTCTCACCAAATTGTTTGAGCACCCTTAAAATCATTGCTTTGAATTCTTCACCTGACAAATTGCTTTCTTCCATTTCACCAAGTACCTTTTCTGGTGATTCCTTCTTTTCTTTCCTTTGGGTGTTGTTTCATTCTTTGTCTTCCCATTTTAGCAGTCTGGTAGTTCTAGGCCTGGTGCCAGAAGTTGGGATGTGTAGGCGGGTTGGTGTGTATCAAATAAGGCTGCTGTGCTTCCCAGACTGTTTTGGTGTATGGCGCCTCTTGCCTGCTGTGGGTCCTAGAGGGTTGACAACTGGTGGCTGGTATAGGTCTATTGTATTGGGTGCTGCTGGGGCACATGGGTCCCCATCACTGGGGCTCTGTTGGTGCACGTGGGACCCTGCCACCAGGACCCTGCTGGGGAGCACAGTATCCCACCGCTGGGGCTCTGCTGGGGCATGCTGCTGCCTGGTGGGGCTCAGCTCCTGATCAGCTGCTGTTGATGCTGCTGGGGGCAAGTGTCAGCTCCTGGTTTGTGGTGCTAGTGCTGCTACTGTTGTCAAGGGGTGCTCTCAGCACCCAATCTTCTGCTACAGTTGTGGGTTGAAGATGCTCAGCTCCTGAGCCTCAGCTGCTGTTGGGGATGAGGCTCTACTTGCACCCAGTCACTGCTGCTGTGGAGGAAGATGCTGGGCTCCCAAGCTGGCGCTACTGCTGCTGAGTGTGTCTTGGCTCCCCAGCCTCAGCTATTATTGGGGGTGGGGCTCCACTCATGCCCAGTCACTGCTGCTGTGGGGGAAAGTGTTTGACTCCCGGCAGGTTGTGGCTTTCACAGCAGGCACCTTGACAATGCCGCTACTGTGTGTTAGTCCACATTGATACAGTGGGGTCCGCTGGTTCAATGGTGCAAGGCTCACTGGTAGACTTCAGTTCGCTCAGCCCTAGCTGTTCCTGTGCCTCCTTTCAGAGAAGACCAGGGATCTTCCAAAATGCAAGGAAAAGCGCCCTGACAAGCCATTTACTGTGGTAGCTGGCTGCTCCCTGTCCACATCACAGGAACCCTCTGTCCCACGTTTCTCCACTGCTTGAGGTTGCTAGTCTACATTCATGTCTACTCTCTCTCACACTCGCTTACACTCTCACACACTCACCCTCGCTCCGGCCCTGCCCGCCGCCATCTTTAGAATAATTGTTCTTTCTTTTTTATTTCTCACAGTTCTGGAGGCTGGAAGTCAGAGATCAGGGGTCTAGTAGAGTCGGTGTCTAGTGAGGGACTGCTTTCTGGCTCTCAGATGGCTGGCTGTCTTTTCTATGTTGCCTCATATGGCAGAAGGGGCTCTCATAATGTCTTGTTAGTTCCATTTTCTATTAGATGATTCATTTGATAGGCCTTTATTGCTTTACTCATTATAAATTCTATTAAATGAAAACCCTTGTAGAATACATAATATCTCTAGTCCCCATAAATGTGAGGCATTTAAAACATTAACATAGTATTGATTTTTTTAATCACTGATATAAGATGCCTTTAAGTATAATAGACCTATCAAGAGACTCTATTGCCAGTTTAAGGGCCTAGGGAAGAAGGTGAAAAATCCTTTCCTGGGAATTAAAGGACTGTTAAAAGTTGAATGGAGATGAGACATAGAAGTTGCAAAATGAAATGTCCAAGTTCTCAGCTATAATTCATTAACCAGAATAGCAAAAACCAAGTATTTAAAATGGAAAAAAAAATCCTCATTTTTGTACTATAGTGAGAATTCTAAAAGAAAAGAGATAATATTAATAAAATGGAGGTCTATCATAATAACAATGTAGAAACGGATGACTGATAAAACAAGTTCATGTTTTTTATTTTATTTTTTAAATATATTTTATTGATTTTTTTTTTTTTTTTTTTTTTTTAGAAAGAGAGGAAGGGAGAGAGAGATAGAAACATTAATGTGAGAGAGAAGCATTGATCGGTTGCCTCCTGAACACCTCCTACTGGGGATCGAGCCCACAACCCGGGCATGTGCCCTGACTGGGAATCAAACCGGGACCTCTCAGTCTACGGGATGACACTCAGTCCACTGAGCCACACTGGCTGGGCAACAACTTCATGTTTTTTTAAAAATGTTTTTCTTAAATCTATAAACAAAACCTCCCATAGACTAATATCTTTGAAGAATAGGTATTGTGCTTTCTATTTAACATTTTTAAGAAGTTGGAGGACAACTTTCTGTAAGAGTTCGTGACATATTAGATAAAAATGCAAATAAAGGGAATGACCTCTTGAGAGGAGACATCTAATAACCTTAGCCAATCGTGTAAAAGCATATAGGTCTCAAAATGAGCAGATCTGAGTTCCAATCATTGGTATTGAGACCTTGGACAAATCTCCCAACTTTCGTACCTTTTGATTTTCTTATCTGGAAAATGGGGGTATTGTACCAAATGATATTGAAAACAAAACCAAAAATCCAGACAAGCAGAAAAGCAGGCATTGGCACCAGGAGAGTTGCAGACCCCGAGTATAAGAGGAGGCCAGAGCGGAAAAGTTCCCAAAAGCACCACAGAGCTTCACTCTTAAGAGAGGCTGGATGTCTAACAAGCTGATCAGACAGGCAGCATCCAAGATGAAGACATTAACTAAAGTTAGTGGAGACTGAATCTCCTGAAGACGGTAAACCTCCAGGCTGCAGAGCAGGGGCCTCAGAACCAGGCTGCCCTCACTGAACCGATGCGAATGCTGCTGAGTTGGGAGCCGATGCTCCCTGAAGCACTCCTGCCTCAAGTCCACATTGGTGTTCGGGATTGGGAGAGCCTGCTCTCAGAGATGGGGGCAAGGAACTCTAGAGGGGGTGAGAGTCGAAGCTGGGGAACCAGGAACCCAAAGAGCACTATGATTTTCAAGACATTAGGCTTCTCGCTGAACCAACAGAAGAAAAAGATCTCATTAGCTCTTTTGTAGGAACAGAAAACACAGTCCTGGATAGGCTGCGTGGCTGCCAGCCTAGAAACTTCACTCTAAATCATTTGGAAAATCGTGTTTGTCAACAGAAAATTAAAACGCCTTTAATGGTAGTTGCTTAAATGTCATCTCGCATTTTCACCGCAGCCTTCTTTCCTGGGGAGAAAATTTCAAATTGTCATTATTATCCTCTCTTAGAAGTGGCTCAGGGCAGTTGTTGTACGAAACATAAGCCAAAACACAACAATCAACTTCCGAGTGGGATGCCCGTGTCGTGTACACGGAAGCAGCAAGTAAACCACAAAGGGAGGAGGGTGGCGGCATATTTGTCAGGTCGCCAATAAAAGACAATGTCTACTACATTCCCATAGGTAGGTCTGCCTTTGGAGTGTTTCATGTTTTCCAAATCAGACCTGGGGTTTTCTGGAATGATGAACAGTAACACCCTAAAGCAGTAAAGTCTTAATCAGTACCACTTTGAAATCTGTAACTGAAAATGAATCAGGTCACCCTGTTGAGGTTAAGAACATGATTATGTGATAGTGTTGCTCATTTCACACATGGAAAAATCTCTGGGAAGTTAGAGATTCTATTGAGCCATTTGTATTTTAAAATTTTAAGATTTGACTTTTCTGGGCTTAGTTTATATGCCGTTGCCACTGTGTGAGTTATTCTCTATATCCCCCTGCCTGATTTTCAATACAATATAGTGGAGGGGAAAGAATGTTGGGTTATGTCTCATCTTTGCTATGACGCGCTGAGAGCCACTAAGTCGGGCTTCTAATTTTCTGAGACTCTGTCCCTTCTGTAAGTCAGGATGATCATATGGTTGGTATAACTGGTCTTGTCATGAGGAATAACTGAAGGGAAACTGTGTGCAGGGATCACTCCTCAAATGTCAGTTTCCTTTCTCTGTCAACAATTGGCCCTGCCCTACCTATCTAACCTTGTTTTCTACTCACTTAAACCTACCACGTTCACTCCAGCAAGGCTTGTCTTTGGGTAATGTTACTGTGGCCCCATCGTCCTTACCTAGTTTTTATTCATCTTCTAAGTCTAAAAGGCAAATAGGTCTACCCATCAGCATCAACAACATGGAAATGGATTGTGTTATTTTGTTTTACTCCTACCTCTAACATCTTTTTTTTTGGCTACATATTTATGTAGACAGTCATTCCTTAACTTGTAGGAATCATGTAGAATGCATAAAATAGACTTACTGAAATTTATCTGTGTAACTTTTATTTTCAATTCTACAAGTATGTATGGCTTATCTACTATGCAGAGGACATAAAGTTGAGAAATATCAATCTTTTCCATCATGGGCCCATTATTTTCTTAGGAAGAAATTTGAGTGATGATGCACATTATATTTGTTTAGTCAGCTAAGATAATTATTTGTTTCTTGATATTTGGTGAAATTCAGGCCATAGATAGCCTTTTGCTTATATTTTCTGGATAGTAAAGTGAAATTATGTAGTCAGTGCTTTAAATAATGATATGTGATGATTTTAAACAAGATGCTATAATTCTTCATCTAGGCAATTTAAAATTCATATTAAGGCAAAAATAACTTCTTTGTTTGCCAACAAATTATGGCTTGGTAATTTGATTCATTAGGAGTTAAGCAAAGGGCTTACTGGTAAGGAAATGTAACCAGAACACAATCTCAAAAGGTGAGTTACATTTATCAATCAAATGAAAAATATGTTTAAGTACTGGAATACATGTCAATCCATGTAATTCTTGGCCTTCGATCGATGGAAGGCAAATCTGGTGAACTATGTTTGAATATATTTTTCCAGTTGTGTTCACATGGTTTATATTTGAAACCAAAGCTAGTACTTTGGTTTATTAGTTCTAGGCTGGAGGTTAATCCTATCCTCTCATAGAACATTCTCCTTGTGCACTATTTTATTTTCTTAGAAAAAAAAAAAAAGGAAGGAATGACATAATTCCTGGAAATATTTAGAGTGGGCTGATGTGGTAGAGAATTTTTATTAATTTATTCTGGATAGAAGAGGGACATACTCTCCTTGTATTTAAAAAACAAATTTACTTGGCAGTGATGGTCTTAGGCCCTTCGAGTGGCCCATCTATCTGAGAATCTGCTGAACACGATTACAAATCCCAAGTTGGGGCTTGAGTTTTTCCAAGCTGGCTGCAGAGACATCTTGTCTAGGCTCCCAGCAAACAGCCACAGCCCACAGAGAATGTATGTTTACCCAGACCTTTTCCATGGTTTACTTCTAAAAATTGGTTCAACCACATGGGAATCTAGTTAGACTCTAGTTAGAATTGTAATTTTTGACTGGCATGTAACCCAAACGTTTTTAAAAATAGGATTTGGACATCGGATTGGAGCTTTTAAAATAAGGGAAAATAGTAAGAGTCCAAATCTAAAGCTCTTTTAAGTGCACCTGAAATCCACCTTTTAAATCATAGGTTCCCATCACCAAATCATCCATGTTTACTAAACGCAACAGTAAGAAGCAGAATTTTAGTGAGACATAGTAAAAGATGATTTTTCAATTATGTATCTCACTTGGGAGAGAAATGTATGTGAAAAGTTACCTTGTGTATCATCCCTATTTAACTAGACATATTCCACCTAGATGCTTAGGACAATTAATATTTGTAGCATAAGGTTGATTTTATGGTATGCACCTGTGGTATTTCATCCATGAACAAAGGTTAGGCTATGGTTGATAAATTGAAGTGTAAGGTTGATAAATAAACCCTATCTTTAGGAATCTTCAAGCTATTACATCTGCATTTCTTAGTGCAAGAAGGAAATAATTAAGACTGATGCTTTATTTGAAAATGCATTGTTTCTCTTGTTAAGAATAAACCATAGTTACTAATAGAAAGAAAAAGCTTATCCATAGTAGAAAGCTAGCAAAATAAAACTTACTATACCACGAAGAACTTGCCTTTCTAGTTCTCACATTCAGTAGCTGAAAGCAGATCATTGCCATAAAGAAGTATTTACCAATTTTAAAAGGTCTTGGCCCATCATAGCTAGTGTTAGATTTGGAATATAGCTTTTGTTGCCAAGGTGACAAACACTTATAAATATAACACATCTTCTAATGTGCTTTTAACTTGGTATTTTTATGGCTTTTAAATCAGATACCATTAGCAAATATATTAGGTAATTTAGCTGAAAGACCATTTTCCTCTAACACTTTTTGTTACATTTCCCCAGGTATTTCAGTAAATGTCTGTTGTGACATTCTACTCCTGCTAGGCTTCCAATGTAAGGGGATACATAAAGTACATCTGGTAAAGATTAACATACATTACCTTGCCTTTTTTGTATTGATCACTGAAAAAATGTATAAAAGAGAGTTAAATTTGTAGTCTCCTTGAAGAGTAATCATTGTTTCCATTGTTATTTTGGGGTCTACACCCCTCCTCCCCCCGAATAACAACCTGGCTTTAAGATTCAGTACACAGAGGAAAGAGTTTGGGGGACAGCATAATAACTATATATTAACACTTCCCAAAACCTCTACCCCTAAATGCTTTCCCTTAGACATCAAAAAAAGAAGGCTAGGGGGAAATAATTACAATAGACCATCTGGAGCCCTAGTATTTCCACAAGTCTTAGTTTATTGTTCCAAACAATAAACCCAACAGCCCAGGCAGGGGAGGAATTAGCTCTAAATGCATTCACTGGATATTTAAAAGAAGGCCTGTGAGGTGGACATATTTGTAACAGCAAAGATAAAATCAGATGAGACACATTTAGTTTAAACCCAAATTTGCTAGTGTTACCTCCTCAATAATTCTTCTTTAGAAAATTGTTCATTCGTTCATTTATTCTTTTTCTTCCATTCATTTAACCAACAGACATTCAAGCAGCAGCATCTGTGTTCCAAGCACTGGAAATACAGAGACAAGCAAGTTCCAGACCTCGAGAAGAATATAACATCAGAAAAGAGGTAAATAAATGAAGCATTACAACACACTGAAAGTGCCAAAGTAGAGATGACACCAAACAGGGGCCAGAGACAAATCCCTTTGAAAGGAAACCCTGCAAATTGTTTTTATAGAATCATGATGGAAAAGAGGAACATATTACATTTAAATAGCAAAACTCCTGACAATGAATGTTTTATATACTAAATCCAGAACTGCTATATCTTTACGGTGTGATCCTGAATGCCTCTCTGCCTCAGTTACTCCAATGTAATGTAGATAATTATCCTTGCCATCCGCATAGCTCATTGAAGACTGTTGATGGGAATAATGGGATACGGGTGGTGAAGCTATTTGAATTCTTTGGAAAAGAAAGATGCTGTGTAAACACACAGCATCCTTATTATTCCAAGCAGTAGCATTTGGGATAATTACCGTATAATGCTGTACCTTTGTGTGTGTGTGTGTGTGTGTGTGTGGTTTGCTTCTTTATAGAAAGGTAAGTGCTAATGTTGAGTTTCTCTAATAACTTTGGAAGCAATTTTAATCCAGCAGACAAAACATAATAATCTTTAGCGTAAGTTAAATCCCTTTGTATTTGAGTAGATTTTGTTTTTTACCAAGGTCTTAGGCAATTTTACCGCAATTATGGAAAGTAGTGCCCAGCAAGCCCAGCTCTCTCAGTGAGTATCTGAAAGACACTGTTGCGGACAGGCCAAAATCTTTCTTATAACTGACACAGCTCTGTGTGTGTGTGTGTGTGTGTGTGTATGTGTGTGTGTGTGTGTGGTGCACGCCTGAGCCTGGGGCTTGCCAGAAAGAGCTGGGAACGAGCTGAGACTGGCTAGCATACCTGAGGCAGCTGTTACACCGTGGCGCCTGGATTCTTCTCTCAGACTCCAGGCTGGCTCCCCTCCTCCTCCTCCCCCTCCTTCTTCTTTTCCTCCTCTTTATAGTCTCTCTAACTCGGGGTCTCTCACTGTCTTTTTTCCTCTGTGACTGGTGGGAGATTCCCATGGCTTGAAACTGTGCCCTAGTGCTGCTGCCAGTCATTCTGGGGCTGTCTGGCTGGAGGAAGAATCCACACTGGTTGGGGCATGAAGTAGCAGAGAAAAAGAACCCTCTGTCTCATCTTCCCCTTCACCCATTCACTCTCTCTGTCGTCCTCCTTCCCACTTTCCCTCCCTCCCTTACCCATGTCCTTTCCTTCTCCTCCCTCCTCCTTCTCCTTCCTTCTTTCTCTTCATCCTATCCCCTCACCGACTCTCTGTCTCTCTCTCAAGCTCCCCTTGATTTTTGTGCTGGAGATTAGGTATGAATCACATGGCAACCAGGGAAACTAACAGTTCAAGGCAGATCTGCTCTGAGGTCCTGAAACTTGCTTTGGGCTATCTTAACAAGACATTATTTATCAACTTGACCCGGGATTTGCCAAGGCGGTCCAGTCATTCATTAGCAAAGGAGACAGGCTGCATTAAGAGGCCTGTATTAATCCCCCTTCTTCTCCTAGAAGTAGTGCTGCTCAGAAGGCTTCCCTTAGAAGATGTCAAAGAGCAATGAGGTTATGTAATAAATAGCTAAATAACTGCAAGGATTTAAAAACAAACTGTTCAAGAAACCTTACTTAGTTTCATATGGCCTCCCATGGTATGAGGCTGCCACTGGAATTGGACAGAACTAGCATAGCCAACCAGAATGAGTTTTCCTAGGGAAAAATGCCAGTGTTAAATCAGCATGGGAAAGGCAAAGAACTTAGACCCCTGGAGGCCCTAGGGCCCTTGACAAGGGTAGAAGGTATGTATCACCAATAGAAAGACCAATGATATTAATCCTAAGAGATGGTCTCTGGTTACATTTCATGAACTTGGGAGCCACTGACAGAAAAGAGCAATTACTTATATAGTTTTAAAAAATTTGACAAAGATCCCAATCATACTGGATTAGGTACATTTAATATCTCAATTAATAATCCTTCTACAATAGTAACATGTCAACTTTGGTTCAAGAAATCCACTCCAGTTGATAGTCATTCAGGAAATGTCTTTCATGCCCACATATTAAATTTAATCTGCCACCCTTGTTTTATAAGACTTTGTATTCATCTGCTGAAGAAAAGATGCTTATTTTATCATTCCAACTTAACAGCTTTCTTAGCAAAGCTGATAGGTAGGAGTTTAGAAGATATTCATTGAATACTTATTTTGTATATTTACAAAAGAGGTAGATTTAAGGGAGTTACCCAAAAGCAATATGTTTTTTTGTCCCACTGTTATCCTATTGGTCTTCCTTTCATTCAGCAGATTTATCTGTCATGAAGAATTTAAGTTTCATATTTTCCTCTGTCAGTTGTGAAAAGGCCTGTCAGCTGGGGCTTACACTACAGTTTGCCAAAAGACCTGTAGCACACAATGACAATACAATCTGATATTTGTGCTCCCAGTCTCCAGATAATCCCCCACTTTCCTCCTCTGCAGCCCAGTTATGATCAGGCTTAAGTTGCATATTCTGTTTTTAGCCAGATTTTGCTGATAAATGCTATCAGCAAGGCTGAAATCAAATACAGCAGGTCGAGCTCTTATTACCAGTGTAGAACATGCCTTGGGAGTTGTGTGTATGATACAGAGACGGTAGCTGTATAAAACCATTAAATTCACAGAAACCAAATAAAGGAATGTTAATGGTATTGGCTTTTATCTGGTGAATGTTCTCAGATCCTTTATTCATGCATCTGAAAATACAGACCTTTGATTAACATTCTAGGAGATGTACTAGAGATACTGGGCCATTTCCCATATTGTTTCCGGTGGGGACATAGTTTTTAGAGAAAACTGCAAAGTCTTAATATTATTTGATACCTTCAAATAGAAGATACTTTGTTTTTGCCATTTTTGTTCTGCGTTCACAAATACCCCTAATCTGAGAAAGATTTTTATTTCCTACATCCATTCAGAAGCTACCACATTCTCATTAAATAAAAATCATATAAGTGGTTGGGGGCCTGCAAATCATTTTTTTTTATAACCTTCTGGGTCTGCAGCAAAATGGGAAGGCCTTGTATGTTAGAAAAATGCATCATTGCCTCAGCCAAGGAGAGGGAAGGGTTAATCCTCATTCCTAGAACTCTGGAGTGGAACAAAAGCTTGCAGCCTGACACCAAAATAACATCGCAATGAAAAGTGAAATTGCTGCTAAGGCTAAATTGCTTCATTTGAAAATTGTAGTGATACTGAGAACAATTATGTCACTTAAACTTTCACAATTTTGTTTTTATAAATCAGTTATAAAACTATCATGTGGTTTAAATGCAATTATTTAATAAGGGCATTTGTAATTGTCCAATATAATCAATTATGCTTCAATCAGGTTCTTCTCTGTGACTGCATTTTTGTTAGCGGCTGAGTGGCTGAGTCATTCTTATTATGGTAATACGTACTTTTTGAGAAAGCCAAATAGAATCATTGTTTTCTGGAAAAGTTCTTCCCCACCCCCACTGTGATGGCAGAGTATTTCCCCCACTGCAAACTGAGTCTCAGAATGCTTTTTTCTCCCTTGTCTTGGAAACTAAATGGCTACTCAAAGCATGAGAAAGAAAAACACACTGCTACATAATAAGGGAAGTGAAAGTTGGTTCCTCAAGAGTCATGATAGTGTTGTCAAGTATGTTTTCCCAGCTGAGACAGGGGCCAGATCTGGGGAGCATGGGGTGGTGCATACTAATTACCCAGCAGGACCCCTATAATGTTGGTACCTCAAGTCACAGATCGTGACTTTGATTTTCTAGAGAAGAGAGATTAATCAGGGGCTGAGTCTAGGGGTGCTCAGGCCTCCCAGAAGCAGTAGTATTCCAGTTGCTGTGTGGTGCAATTTGTGGGCTATTTGGTTCCCTTTAGACTGCCTAGAGAGCTGTTTTCCTTCCAGTTTCAACTAACATCTCCACTAATGCTTGTCTGTGTTTTGCCTGGTTCTTCCTGATCTCTGTACCTACTGGTTGACCAAGAGGCTTCTCATGGAGCCCAGCTCTCTTTCCTCTGCTCCTATCCCTTTTTTCTTCTGTAGGCAGATTCTCCCTTATCTTGACTCTTCTCCATTTTCTGTTTCTCTAAAGATTCTCACCGCTTCATGAAAGACATCAGCCCTCTTCCTCTTTCTGCTATGCATCCTGCCCTAAAAGAACATGCTCCTACCTAAGAGTATTTCCTCATGTTATTCTGCGAGTCACCAGTGACAAGATGTTTAGCTTCAGCCACATGGATTTAACAGAAACTGGAGCAGGGATCCCAACAAAGACTCTACCATAAGGGAGAATTTATTGTTTTAAAACCCAAATCTGACAGTATCACTTCCCAGCTTAAAAGCAGTCCGTGATGTTTCCTTACCTTTGAGTAAAAGTTGAAATGTTCTGCGTGCTCTGGCCTATTAGTTCTTGAGTTTTTCTTACACCTTCTTTCTCTTCACTTTGTTCCAGCCACACAGTCCTTCTCTCGGAATTGGCCACTTTCTCTTCCCACCTAAGGTCTGTTTACCTGCTGTTCCTTCTGTTTGTAATGTTTTTCTACCCCCACCTCAGCCCAAATCCCATAGCTCTTACCTGGCTAGGTCTTACTCATTCTGCTTTCCCTTTCAGACCAAGCATCACTACTTCAGGAAAACCAACACAGATGCCCTAAACCAAGAACATGATCTTCCTGCTGTGTGCTTACAGGGTGATGAAATTTTCCTTCAAATTACTCATTACACTTGTAATATTATATTTATTTGCACTATCATGTGATCATTATCCCATTCCAATAGCTCTTCCTTGAGAATAGGTACTTTGTTGTTGCTTTTCCTGGTATCTTTGTGCTCAACAGGCGCTCAGTTTATTTCTGTTGAATGAATGAACTCTTTGGGATGGGTAGAAATCTTGTACCAAAAATAAGGAAAGCAGATGTCCTAAACATGAGTCAAGCAGCAAGGTTTAGAGAGTACCCTCACATGTGCTGGAGAAATGTACAGTGACAAATTGTAAACAGCCTAAGCCTCAGTGGAAGAACAGATAAGTAAATTGTGCTACATTCATAAAACGTAATGCCATGCAGCAGTTAAAATTAATGAATTAGTGCCACATGTGCCCGCATGACTAAATCCTCAAAACACATATATAAAGAAAATGGGCATAATAAAAAATATAGATGTTGGTGTATATGCCTAGAGTCCATGAAAGAGTATTCGGAAACAATAACAGTGATAGCACAAGTAACGCCAAGACTGGGGGTGAAATTTGGAAGTATGGGAAGGTGAGGCCTTCAGAGTTCTTGCCTTCCTTCCCATGTCATCCCCCAGCCAGATTACAGAAAGGGGAATGTAATCAATCCCTGCTCTTTTGTGTGTGTGACATAGTGCTACTGTTTACTTTCTGAGCTAGTCCTTAATTGCACTTGGGAACAAATATATCTCCAAAGGGTAAAGATTAGAGAATCAAAATAATTTCTTATTGGGAAAAATAAAATGAAACAAGCTAGAGAATAACAACATAGAAGAACATCAATAATATGCAAAATATTGAACTTTAATCCTCTTTTGAAATATTCTAAAGGGCTAAGATTCAAAAATAAAAAGATATAGAAGATCTCAGAGGTCTAATAGAAAGTTGAATATTAATTCAAATAAGTAAGAATTATACAAGACTTAGCCCTTAATTCTAAACTGGGAGACATTAGATCCTGAAGTATTTAATGCGTTACAGCCTTACTCATAGTGTAAACTCTCTCTCTCTCTCTCTCTCTCTCTCTCTCTCTCTCTCTCTCTCTCTCAGGATAGGAAAGTTTTAGAAGTAACTCTTGCTGAAACATTTTCCTTACTCATTTTGCTATTTTGCTACAATACCTTCAAATCAACTTTTCTTATAGATTTTGAGTCAATGCATTGAAGAATACTCAAACCCATCTAGAATGTCAGAAAGGCCTTATTTGTTTAGATTAGATGAAGAAACATATGCTGTGAGAGTTAAGGTAACTTTCCAAAGCCATGCAGCTGTCATATAGCAGACTGGGAACCAGAACCCATGAGTCTTCATTCCTGGCCCATTATTCTTTCCAACATACCACATAGCAATGTTGTATCTTGGGGCCATCATGTTAAACCTGTATCAGTTGTTAATGCTGTGGGTTGCATTTGTTTGGGTAGGCAGTCACCCAGCTGATACCTGAGGCAAAAAGACTAAGGTGAAATCAGATGAGGAGTTGTAGTACATACAATGGAATATTGTTCTGCCTTTAAAAGGAATGAAATTCTGACACATGATACAACATGGATGGACCTTGAAGAAATTATGCTAACTGGTATAAGCCAGATACAAAAGAACAATATTGTATGATTCCACTTATATGAGGTGTCCAGAGTAGTCAAATTCATAGAGACACAACGTAGAATGGTGGTTGTCAGGGGCTTGGGGGAAAGGAGGAATGGGTAGTTTTTGTTTAATGATTTTAGAGTTTCAGTGAGGAAGATGAAAACGTTCTGGAGATGGGTGGTGGTGATGGTTCTGCAAAAATGTGACTGTACTTAATACTATTGAACTGTACAGTTGAAAATGGTTAAAGTGGTAAATTTGATGTTCTGTATATTTTACCATAATTTTTCAAAATGAAAAAAATTAGGTGAGAAATTATGACTTAGAGGATCCAAACCAAGAAGGTATGGTTGGTGGGAATTCTAGGCATCCATAAGGTACTTTGAAAGGACTAGGTGCTTGAGGAGGGTGGAGAGTAGGAGATGGGGAAAGAAAGGAAAAGAGAAAGACCTATTGTCTAGACCAGCACTGCCCAATGGAATTTCCTGCCATGGTGGGAAGGTTCTCTACCTATGCTGTGAAATGTGGTAGCCAGCAGCCATTAGCCACATGTGGCATTTGTACTACTTGAGATGTTGCTAGTGCAACTGAGGAACTGATTTTTAATTTAATTTAATTTACATTTAAATAGCACAGGTCTAGACCTTCTGTTGTTGGTTCACTTAAAAGTACTATACTTGTGTTTCTGCTTCTTCTAGTTCACCTTCTATAAATTCAAGCATCATTTACTTTTTATTCAGTGACACTTAACAGATGTAGTGCCTCTCCTGTGTGCCAGACTTTTGCTAGGAAATAGGGATAAAAGGGAGCAAGAGGAATTCTCTACACCGAGGAGCCTAAATAAGTGTAATTACTGTGACCAACAATGTGGCCACATGTCCTAAGGTGAAAGATGTTTATATCCTGCGACCCAGCACTTCTACACTCTAGAGAAACCATTATATATCCTCAAGGAGACAGATATTAAAAATTACAAAAGGCCTAAAGATCAATGAAAAACAGATAAATCGGGCTATGCTCATAAAACAATACTATGCACTAGTTAAAATTAATGAAGGCATGCCATATCTACCTATATGGCTAAGTCCCCCAAACACAATAATGAGTCCTTCAAACACAATTGCAGGATGATATCACTTTTAAAAACCTTTTTAAAAAGCATGTAGAGCTATTGTTTATGGATATACACATATGTAGCAAACATCAAAAAAAAATATGTGGGCATGGGAGACAGAACATTCAGGGTGGTGGATACGTATAGCAAGACAGGGAATGGGATGAGAGAAGATACGCAGAGGCCTTCAATATGTCTGTAATATCCTATTTATTAAAAAAGATCTGAAGTAAACATGACAAAGCCAGAAGGTAGGTCTATGGGTGTTTTTTATATTATCAACTATACATTTATGAATACTTAAAATATTTTGTAATAATACAGATGCTAACAAATGGCCTTGCTGTTCAGAAGTCCTCAAATTAAAGGGGCATCATAAGTATAAACAACCCAGTTTTCACAGTGCATTAAAAGTAATAATAGGGGCATATATAAGGTGGGAAGGTGAACACAGAGAAAGGTATAACTAACTTTGTCTCCAGGAGTCAAGGAAGACTTCACCAGGTGATTGCATTGAGTTCATTCTCTGAGAGTATGTAGACATTTACAGAAAAATAAAAAGGGATGCTTGTTTGAGGCTGAGAATTTTGTATAAAGATCAAGGTGCAAAATTCATTAAAGATGGCTTTAATGAATTGCAAGAAAAACTGGGTTTATTGGAGCCTACAACTCTCAGGGTAGAAATGGGTTTTCAGTTTAGCACAACTGATTGGGGTCAACTCAGTCTAGGCTCTATAACCCAAGCCAGGGCAGCACTGTTGGGAGGTGGGACTGGAGGATGGTGCAATGGAACAGGAGAAGACTTAAACCAGAGTGACCTATTAGGAAGCTCTGTTCAAGTGGCAGGTAGCCAGAGCCTGAACTGAGGCAATAGCAGTGAAGACATAGAAGAGGATGGTTGTAGGGATGACTCAGTGGACTCTACAGGACTTGGTGACTGGTTGAATGAGTGAAGTGCACTCAGAGCTTTCTCCAGGATAGAGCACATGTTAGGTCACAAAATAAGTCTTAACAAATTTAAGGAGATTAAAATTATACCAGGTATATTTTCCACATTTTTTTTCTTACCACAGTGGAAAGAAACTATAAATCAGTAGCAGAAGGAAAACTGCAAAATTCACAAGTATGTGGAAATTAAACAACACACTTTTAAACAGCATTGGATGAAAGAAGAAATCAAAAGAAGAATTAGAAAATACCTAAGGTAAATAAAAACAAAACCACTAATCATCAGGGAAATCCAAATCAATATCACAATGAGATATCACCTCCCACCTAAGATGGCTAACAAGCAAGATGACAAGTGATGCTGAGGATATGGAAAATTGGAATCCTTGTACAGTGTTGTGGGAAATGTAAAATGATACAGCAGCTATGGAAAACAGTATAGAGGTTCCTCCAAAAATTAAAAATAGAACTACCATATAATTCATCAATCCCCTCTCCTTATTTATCCAAAAGAATTAAAATTAGGATCTCAAAGGGATATTAACACTCCCATGTTTATTGTAGCACTGTTCACAGTAGCCAACATATGGAAACAACTTAAATATTCATTGAAAATTGAATAAAGAAAATGAGATATATACACATACAGTAGAATGCCATGCAGCCTTTAAAAAGAAGGTAATTCTGTAGTATGCAACAACATTAATAAGCCTTGAGGACGATATTCTAAGTGAAATCAGCCAGTCACAGAACAACATATTCCACTTGTATGAGGTATCTAAAATAGCCAAAATAATAGATTCATAAAGTAGAATGGAAGTTGCCAGGGACTGGGAGAAGGATAAAATGTGAGTGATCAATAGGCCTAAAGTTTCAATTAAGAAAAAGGATTATCTTCTAGAAATTTGCTTTACAACATTGTGCCTATAGTCAACAGTACTGTAGATTTAAAAATTTAAGAGGCTAGTTCTCTTGTTAAGTGTTCTTAAAATAATAAAATAAAATTTAAAGTGTAATGTTGGTAAAGTATTTAGTATATATTAAGTACTTAATAAATACTAGTCCCTTGTCCTTTCCTTTGCTCCTATCCTTGCTAATGCCTATACTTGTCTGAAAACATTTTATTTACATAAATTGCTTTTTGCCAAAAATAAGCAAAGTACTCCTTACCACAGAAGCTCTAGATTCCTTGAAAACAAGAACCCTATTTTATACTTTCATCATTCAGGTATATATTGGACATTTACTATTTGCCTAAGAAGCTATAGATTACCAATAGCATGTAGCTCTCTGCTAGTACATAGCAGGTGTCCAATAAATAAATAAGTGCCTTCTGAATTGAAGTGTACTGAAGTACAGCTAATAAAAGTAAGCATAAAATGCTTTAGAATTTAGGTTGATATATAGTTACTTGGTAACAACCTTGTTAAGCCTACCATCATCCACAGGCAATAAGAATATCATTTTATAAGGACAGAAAAAGAGTTATAACAGTTATTTGTTCAAGTTCACAGAAAGAAAAAGTCATGTCAGAGCCGGAAACAGACAGCAGTTAATCTGTCAGTAAATATGGGGAAATTTCCCAGTGGTATTTTAGTTATGGGCCCAATGAGGCATGAACAGACTGTCCGTTAGGATTTCTAATGCAAAAGAACAAACATATAAATAGAAGAGTGCCTTTCATGTAGTTAGTCCCAACTTCTCTAATCATAATTCCAATCAGCAACCAGAGTAGAGTGCCTCAGGTCAAGGATAACATGTGTTTGGCTCAGAGGGAGCCTGTCTAGGTTCAAGGGAATGACTATACAAATTATTAAATGGGTCTGTATCTTTGGGGTACTTTTTTATGACTGTGCTGAAAAGTAACCTGATAGTATAAAGGGTTACCAAATAGGAGAGATGATGGTTTAACTTTTATCTTTGGGATTTTCTGCTTAGATTGATTGTGGAAAAAGCAGGGTCTAAGCCAGAGTCTACCTTAGGTGACTCTAAGGTGAGCCAAACTTCCCACCTTAGGGATTAATTAATTTTGCCAATAAATACTCAGAAGTAAGGTTGGTGGATTGGTAAAAAAGCATGGATTTCATATTGGCTAATTGGGATATGAGGGAGGAATGGGAAGATAACAAAGTAAAGAAGAAGAGGTGGCTAAATGGAGCCGACTTTAAGACAGAGAGATTTGTGGTATGCTCAGATCAGAAGTTAAACCAAGAATGAAGTTGCACACTTCCCTCTGGAGTAGACAAACAAGGAGGCGTAGAGTTCTGTCCCTCTTTCGGCTACCATGTTCTTATTTGTAAAATACATATATTGTAAATACGTATATACAGAGGACATCCTCTGTAAAATTATTCCCACTTCAAAAAATCTGTTGCTCTGTTTCTCTGAGATATGGAGGTACCATTTGGGATTGAGGGATGAAAGGAAAGGCAATTATATAGTCAATAAGCAGAGATCAAAACCTGAAAAGTCAAGAGGTTAGTTAGAGGTAACAGGAGGGATTTCTCCCAGGAAGCAGGTGATACAAGTGATCCTTGTGTTGTGGGTTGAATGTGTCCCCCAAAATATGTCTTAAGTCCTAACCCATGGTGCCTTTAAATGTGGACTTATTTGAAAATAGGGTTATTGCAGATGTAGTCAAGTTAAGATAAGGTTATAATGGATTAGGGTTGGCCCTAATCCAGTGACTGGTGTCCTTATAAGAAGAGAGAAACTTGGACACACAGCTATACAGAGGGGAGAAGGCCATATGAGGATGGAGGCAGAGATTGGAATTATGCAGCTAAAAACCAAGGAAGACCAAAGAATCTTAACAACCACCAGAAGGTAGGAAAAGACAAAGAAAGATTCTTCCATAGAATCTTCAGAGAAAACATGGAATTTCCAATACCTTGATTTTGGACTTCTAGACTTCATAATTGTAGAATAAGTTCCTCTTGTTTTAAGCCATACAGTGTGTGGTACTTTGTTACAACAGACCTAGGAAACTAATACTCCTTGCTAGCTGAAGATGACTTTCAACTGTGTGGTTCCCAGTTTTATGAATCAACCGAGAAAGTTGGCCTTCACATTCCTGGTACTCAGGTGAGACCCTGGCATTACACTTCCCTCAAACCCAACCCTTTATCCCACCAGTCCAGAAGCCCCCTGGTGGAACAAAGTTTGATGAGCATAGTAGTCAGGGAAGACCTCCAGTATGATGGGAAAGTTCAGGCTTGGCCTCTGGGCCATATCTTTTCAGGATTCTGAGCGCCAAAACTTTTCTCCTTTAGAGCCAACAGCACAAAAATACCTTTACCTCAAATTCTTTCACTTCGATAAAATTCTATGATAATGATGGTCTGTTGCCACTAGATATTTGACAGAGATGGAAGAAGGTTTGAATTCTTATAACCCATATATTTTTTCCCTTTTTTATTGAATTTATTGGGATGACATTGGTTAATAAAATTATGTAAGTTTCAGTTGTATAGTTCTATAATACATCATCTGTATATTGTACATATACCTTTTATTTGAAGCCTTTACCACAATTCTACATTTACATTTATAAATTATATTTGATTAATACATGTGTTCCCAACTCTATATGAAGTCAGGGACTCACATATGGTTTTGCTCATTTATGTGTTTAATATGGTATCCTCTGTATATGGTAAATACTTCATAACTATTTATCAAATGCACGTGCTGAATGAATTGTCTAGTCCTTTAAACAGTGCCTCTGTATTGATTACACAATGAAAATGTCCCCTGATTTTAGGATCTTATAAACCTGATTCAGAAAGCCCCTGGAATCTTTTCTCTATTCTCTGCCCAGCGTATGATACTCACATTGTCCCGTACAGTCACGTTTATGAAAGGACATAACACTGAAAGTTTGATTCTGAAAGTTTGAGATATACAAAATCTTGAAGTGAAATCAGGCAAAGTAGAGTGAACTGCTGCTTATTCAATACTTACTAAATATATTATGAAGCTGTTTGTTGATCTTAAGTATAGTCCATGACAGGCTTCAAATATGATTCCAGTTGCCAAGAATATATTTTTCCAGTTGATCTATTCTTCAAGGATAAAGGAATGGGAGAAAATCATCAAAAAGATAGAAAGTGAGTTGTATACTGCTCATTCTACAATGTTAGAACTATAGACTTTTACCAACAAGTGCTGAAGATGGTGGTAGAGAATGAATGAGGCAGAAGCACAGATTCTTTAAGTCTTCAGATGCAGCAGGGCTTAGACTGCCAGGAAAAAGCATAATTCTTATGCTGAGAAGTGTAATCATGGTGAATAACTGAGACAGGAACTGTTCGTATTAGTCAATGAAATCTAGAACTCGCTGGAGCACGTTAGACCTTAAGACTGAGGAGGACAAAGATCTGTGGGCTCTAACTGGATGCCCAGTAGGCTGACGTTGTGTCTCAGATACTGAACTTTTTATTTTATTGATTTTTTAGAAAGAGAGGAAGGGAGAGAGAGATAGAAACATTGATGTGAGAGAGAAACATCAATTGACTGCCTCCTGCATGCCCCCTACAAGGGTTTGAGCCCGAAACCTGGGCATGTGCCCCTACTGGGAATCAAACTTGGACCTCCCAGTTTATGGGCCAATGCTCAATCTACTGAGCCACCCCAGCTGGGCAGAAACTGAACTTTTGTCTGGCCAAGTAAACACTTCTCCAGTCTACCTTGCAGCTTGTACTGCTGGAGGCTGGCCCAAACCATTCCGACATGCACTATGTACTCGGCCAGGTCCTGTGAATATATCAAGGTAATGTGAAAGGGATCCTTTATAAACTGTTGGAGGGAGGCCAGTCTATTGTATCATTCCTAATGGCTTTCTACTCATGACTGTACCAAGTCCAAAGGTAGCTTCGCTCTCACTTTCTCTCTGGATTCAAACTAATTTTTATTCCTCCCCAGAGGTCATTTGGTGTAGACAGTTAGTGTACATTATTGGTCTACAAAATAGGGAACATTAGATGGTGATGGTATTGAGAGTTAGTGTCTTACATAAGAAGAATCAGAACCCAAGGAAGGAAGAGAGAAGGGGATATGAGCTGTTGCTATAAATCTGCCTTAGTGAACTTCAGCAGATGCTTTGAATCTGGCTTCTTGTTTGTTTATTTATTTATATTTTATTGTTGACAGTATTACAGATGTCCCCTGTTTTTCCGCCTTTGCTGTCTCCACCCAGCCCACCCCCCAACCCAGGCCTTCACACCTATTGTATTTTTCTGGCTAACTCTTGTTGGATGTGTTGCTGTTTTAAGGCACTATGCTAAGCTCTTTGTTGTAATCTTGAAATGACATCTTTGACTAGTAGCTTCATTGTACTGGTGAGGAAACTTTGGAATTTGCTCATCAGTCATATGGTCAGGTTCATAAGGGAATATTCAAGATCTGCTAGGATCCATATCCATCTCAGTGCCATGGTTGTGGTAGGACAAGACCTAGAATTCTTGGTACATCTAGAATTAAACCCAGATCAGCTTTGCATGTATAACTGGGTTAGTAATAGCCCAGAGGGGACACAGGTAATGTTAGTAAAAATGTAAAGACATTAAAGTCAGTCTCAGAAATGTCACGCCCTGAGATTCAAATTACCAAGTTGGAGTTTCAAATCCTAGGAAATCTGGGAAGAAAAAGAGAATGATTTCTATAAGAAATCAGAGATTTAGGATTTAAAGCATAATCCAGGTCAACACAGTCAAAGTATAGTGTTTGGGGCCCTACCTCTGCATTTCCCCAACTCAGGTATCCCAAGTCAAAAATCTCTTGTGGAAATGTAGGTTAGGATAAAAGACAAGAGATGTGTTCATTTCTATTAACATTCAAAATCCTTAAAAGCATCCAATCAACTATATGCCAATTTAGAAAATAGAGGCCAAGGGCATATTTTAAAAACTATTCTATGGCTGTGGGCATTGTGAATAAATGTGCTTGTGGGGAAACCCATCATTTGTCTACTTTATGAAGCCTATAGTTCTGCAGTGATTGACTGCCACGGCATTTACTCTTTTACTCCACATATGAACTGAATAATTAATGACTGAGGCTAATTAATATAGGAAGCTATTATGAGGGGGCTGAAAAAGAAGAACTGGATCAGTAGAATTATTGAGCCCATTAAATCTTAAAGATTTCTGCAGGTTAGAATTCACTTTAAATCTTTCTTTATGAAGACATCAAATTCAGCGTGTGTAAGAAGCATGCATTTATAATGCTTAAGTTGTACCAGGAACAATTTCAGGATTTTTAAGCAGACTATAATTTGCTTCAGTGACTCTCTTTATTCGGTATTTCTTTAGAATTGCTTAGATCGATCCCTGGTTTGAAGGAGTCATTCAGCTTCTCAGGCATTTTTTTCCCCCTTACCTGAGAACATTTTTGTATCTGTCTTCAAAGCTGGCAGGAGAGAGGGAGGAAGAGAGAGAGAGAAACATCGATGTGAGAGAGACACTTCAAATAGTTGCCACCCACATGACCCCACCCGGGGCTCAGGACAAACCGCAACCAAGGTACGTGCCCTTAGCGGGAACTGAACCTGGAACACTCTGGTCCCTGGGTTGATACTCTAACCGCTGAGCCAAACTGGCCAGGGCTCAGGCATTTTTTAAAAATAAGAAATATTGGCCAAAGAGATGAGTTTGTCTATGCAGAATCATCGCCTGCTGGTGTATATTCAAAAGGACTGAATACTTGGAAACAGGAAGTACATTTCAGAACTATATAAGCAATTAAGAAAAGATTGATAATACTATCAGTCTGGGATTAATCTAAAATCCATTATAAACTCCTTTTGGACATCACATCTTTTCAAAGGGGCACTGGTTTAAAATGTAAGGTGGGTCTTTCAGTTATGGTATCATGTATATTGTTTCTTTTTAAAATTTTACTTTTGCTGTTGACTGTTTCTCATTTTTGCGATTGACCCTATAGAGCACTGATTCTCAAACTATTTTCCCTTGGAACATGCTGAACTTAGATTTTTCACTCTGAACGAAAAAAAGTACTCAATTGTTCCTTATTTATTTACTAATATTGTTTATCTCTTCATGGATGCTAATAGTCAAGACATAAATGAACACATTAGAAGATGAATTAGATAAAGAAAATATAGTATATT
This sequence comes from Molossus molossus, assembly GCF_014108415.1. Lineage (NCBI taxonomy): Eukaryota > Metazoa > Chordata > Mammalia > Chiroptera > Molossidae > Molossus > Molossus molossus. The sequence continues at coordinate 30,796,653 of NW_023425401.1, read as the reverse complement.
TACAATGTAATGTTATTCAGCCATGAGAAAGAAGGAAATCCTGCCATTTGCAAGAACATGAATGGACCTTGAAGGCATTATGCCAAGTGCAATAAGTCAGACAGAGAGACAAATACTGTATGATATACTTGTATGTGGAATCTAAAAATACTGACCTCACAGGAACGAAGAGTAGAATGATGGTTGCCAGTGGTTTGGGTTGGGGGAGATGGGAGAAGTGGGGATATAAACTTCCAGTTATAGGATGACTAAGTTCTGGGGAGCTAGTGTATACCATGGTGACTGTAGTTAACAGTATTGTATTGTATACTTGAAAGTTGCTGAGAGTAATTCTTAATGTTCTCACCACACACACACACATACACACAAAGGTAATATGTGAGATAATGGAGATGTTGTCATAATTGTTTCATAATATATATGTGTATCAAATCATCACATAGGGCACCTTAAACATATGCAATGCTATATGTCAATTATATCTCAGTAAAAGTAGGAAAAAGGAAATAAATGAGCAAGTTGCATAACATTAGAAACAAAGATCCCCGGAAACAATTGGTCTTGGTGTGCCAGATTGACTTTTTTGACTTGTGAGACCGTGGCGTGTTATCAGATCATCTGCATAGAATGATGTCATATTGTACTATAGGAAAAGTATTCATATGATAGAATTATCTTCAATAATACGTAAGTAGATTCCCCAAAGAGCACCAATACCTACAGAAACACCACCTACACCAAGTTTGAGAATTACGGATTTTGTTATGCACATGCCCTCAGACCCAGTTTTTCCACTTCTAAGTATCAGTCATATTCACTGCACAAAAATATTTAAACAGCCCTGGCCGGTTTGGCTCAGCAGTTGGAGCGTCAGCCTGCGGACCAGAGAGTCCCGGGTTCAGTTCCCACTATAGGCACATACCAAAAAAAAAAAAAAAAAAAAATACATATATTTAAACATATGCAGATGGTGTTTATTATAGTGCTGTTTGTAATATTGAAAAACTGGCAACAACTCAACATAGGAGAAGGTTTTGATGAATTTAAGAACATCCATGCAGTAGTTTTACAAAACAAAATAGAACTATTTATATTGATATAAATGATCTTCCAGATATAAAGTTGAATGAAAGCGAGCTAAAGAATACTCCGTATATATGAACTCATCTTATACATGGAGAAGAGGAGGGAGAAATGAGGTCTTAGACAAAGGTCATAAGTGATAAACACCAGACTTTTAATAGCAGCCACCTCCAGGTGGGAGAGTGAACTTGAAGGGGTAAAGGAGAATTTGACCTTTTTAATCTGCATGCTTCTGTATTGTTTAAATGTACTCATGAAGCATTTGTATGCCTAAAAAGTAATTTTGAAAAGAAAAATTTTGTGCTGAAAGAAAAGCACATGAAAAGAAATTTCTTTCCTTTAGAATGTAGTGCCAGAAAAACGTTGCCTTCAAAAAGAATTTGTTTATATGCTTTTTTAGTTCTAATGATTATAATTCATGATGCCTCCCTTTGAATTTTGCCTTTCAGGAAACTCAGAATAGGATTGATTCTCAGTCAGAATAGATATACTAGCTTGTGAGGTTAGCATCTTTAGCTAGTGCCTCTTTTCATGGACCCCATTTCTAATTCCTGGGTTTATTTTATCAAACTTACATTATGTATGATCTTGGTTATAAACCACTTAATTTGTTTTAAGACAGAAATGAGAAATACATACATAAAAAATAATGTAATAATTATTTTCATGGAATTTAAAAGTCATTACTTGTTCCAGAGCTTCTGTTAGTGATCATTTACTTGTACCCAAGTATAACTCAATTTTAGACATTTTTATTCTATAGCATGTAACTCACACCTAAAAAAAATAACCAGAGGGTTCCAGAATTTGCAGAAAAATATATACAGTATTTTGCTTTTCCCCCTTGTACTGTCTGAGGTAATTGTTTAGATCTAGCGAGCCATCCAAGTTAATTATACCCAAAGGAAATTTATAGACCTCAGGGATTTGATGGCAATGTTCCTATTTATTGAAGTCCTCTGTGGGTGAAGGAAAATAGTCCTTTAAAGAATATTCAATGGAAAGACCCCTGTACAGATCTATACAAGCAAAAGACTATACAACTGACTAGTAAGGCTGTCCATCCAGAACACAAGCCTGCCTTTCCCCACCCACTGACACAGCAGCACACTCAGCCTCAAGGTTGAATCTATCCCTACTAAGAAAAAAGATCATTTTCGGCACTTTTTAGTGTGTTCTTTACTTTGTGTGTCATTTGAAAACACACCCTGCTGTGTTCTAGAAATAAACTGGCAGCTTCGTCTCTTGCCCTGTTGAAACTGCTCACCCTTCCGTTCCCTGTGCAAGCGAAGCTATGAGAATAATATTTTGGACAAGCCTTTTTCCAACTAACAGCTTGAATGTGCTCTGGGAACACTAACATGATTTTTTAATTAACATTAATTCTGCTCCGCTTCAACTATGAAAGAAACGGGGTTTCTTCAAACACCAATTAACAAAGCAAACCCCAATAAAGGGAAAATACTCTCTCCCCACTTCCAGCCCCCAACAGGAAATTCCCCCTGTTGAGTTTTCCCCAAGGTCTCTATAAAATTTTTCTGATGAACTTGCTAGAGCCTTAATGAGAATGAATCAGCACAGATTTTCCATCATAGAAACAGAAATATTTAATTTCATGAAAGGGGACAGCATGCTTGACTCTGCCCAGCCCACCACATAATGTCTTCAGTTTTCCTTCTTCCTGGTAATTTATTTCTCATAGTATTTTCATTAGAGTAATTCCCCGGGGTTTCCCAAACCTGAGGACTCTACCTAAACATCATAGATGAGACAAAAAGACCTGAACCTTTACTTCATTGCTGACTCCATTTTCCTACCTGAAGCAGAAGGAACGTATTTTTGCCCTCTTTGTGCTTGCTCAGAGTACATTTTCCTGCACGGGCCACTCCCAGGACCCAGAGGGACGATCGTACTTCCAGACATGCCCGCCCAGGGGCAGAGAGACATATCCAGAGATCCCACTAGGACAACACTTATCACACCATGTTCAGAAAAAACAACAATGACAACACAAGATGTTGTTCTGGGTACTACCCCAAAAGGGTTCTGTGGTCAAATGAATTTGGGATCTGCTGCAAACCATATCCTTCTAGAGATTCACAAAACATGTTAGCATGTGAAAAGCTCTGGGAAGTTTTTTAATCAAAGAGAAAAGTGGCCAGTGCGGCTCAGTTGGTTGGAACATCGTCCTGTACACAAAAGGTGGTGGATTCGATTCCCAGTCAGGGCACATATCCAGGTTGCAGGTTCAATCTCTGATCAGGGCACCTACGAGAGGCAACTGATTGATGTTTCTCACATTGATGTTTCTCTCTCTCCCTCTCTTCCTCTCACTGAGATGAAGTTTAAAAAAGAAAGAAAGAACGCCTAACTTTGCTTAATCTCATTTGTTTTTTCCAACTAATTTGACCACAACACCCTTCATGGAACACTAGTATTCTACAAATCACTGAAAAAGTGGGAAGAAAATGAATACTTACTATGCACCAATGATGTGCATTGATTACTTTAATTAGTACTCCTAACAACCCTATAAGTATTACTATACCCATTTAACAGGTTAAAAACTACTTCGATGTTCATAGTATTTTTAAAGCATATCCAGTTTTACATATATAACTTATAATAAAGAAATATATAATAAACTATAGAGCTAGCATTCAAATCCAGGTTTGTCTGTCTGTCTGACTTTAAGGGTTGTGTTTTTTCTACGCTATTACACTTACTGTTTTTTGTGTGTGTGATGGCCAAATTTGACTTACTTCTTGCCCCGTATTAACAGATTGATCATATATAGGTGGCAGGCTCTGGGAGGAAAGAGACTGTGTCTGTTGTGTTTATCTGTCTCTCTCTGATGCTTAGCACAGTGCCTGGAACACAGTAGACTCCCAACAGCTGTTGATTGGACAAAAGGATGAATGTGATATCAAGGGCACTACAAGTTGTCCAGACTTTGCTGTTCTAACGTGAACAAGGGAACTTTACAGGGACAGTAACCCAGATGGTTGAGGAGATTTGAAACTACATCACATGAGGAAAAGTTAATTTTAACAGCTTGATCTGAATTGGAAAAGTCTTTGGGGAGAGTGGCATAACCTCATGATGTCTTTGAATACTTGAAAGATGGGACTGGCATGTGGAAATTGGATTATTTAAGCATTAGGTGGAGTGAACCTATGACCTCCAAGATTCCATTAGGCCTGGTATTACATGAGCTTTTAGGTTGTTAAAGATGCACAAAAGAATGGTGTAGCACACAGACACTGGTGATCAATATAGCCAGAGGCTCAACTGTAGAATTGTGTAGCTTGAAATTCCTGTATTAGTCAAGGTTCTCCAGAGAAACACAATCAGTAGGATATATATAGATATATAAGAGGAGATTTATTATGGGAATTGGCTGACAGGATTACAGAGGCTGAGATATGCCATGATATACCATCTATAAGCCGAAGACCCAGGAAAGCTGATGGTGTAATTCAGTCCAAGTCTAAAGGTCTGAGAACTAGGGGTGCTGATTGTGTAACTCCCAGACTAATTTCCAAGGCCTGTGGAGGAAGGGGTGGTGCTGGAGCAAGTTCTAGAGTTCAAAGGCCCAAGAACCAGGAGCTCTGATGTCCAAGGGCAGAAGATGGACATTTTAGTTCAAGAAGACAGGAGTGAGAGAATTCGCCCTTCCTCTTCCTGTCTGTCCTCTTTGGGCTCTCAACAGTTTAGATGATGTCAGCCTACATCGGCAAGGGTAGATCTTCTTCACTCAGTCTGTGGAATCAAATGCCAGTCTCCTCTGGAAGCACCCTCACAGACCCATCCAGAAGTAATGTTTTGCCAACTACCTGGGCATTCCTTAGTCCAATCAAGTTGACACATAAAATTAATCATCACAATCCCATAGACTGGCCTTACAACTTATGTTGCCGAGGAAAAATAGTTTCAAGGCCACCAACACAATGACATTTCAGTCATACAAAAAGAATCACAATGGTTTTATGAAGGAAAAAAACAAAGCTTTACTGCATCCTAATTTGTCATAGAATGAAATTTGGCAATATGATAACATCTTTATAGGGCCCATCCAATGGACTTCATTTATAAGAAGTGCTGGAAGGAAATCTGTTACAGTATGTGTCCCTACGAAAGGGGTATTACAAAGAACTTATTAAGGCATAAGGGGAATAACTAAAATTTCAGAATAGTAACATCTGGGAAACCTGCTTTTACATAAGTCAATTAATTGCTATATTTTTAGAAAACCTCCAAAAATGACAGAAAACTGGATTGGATTTTGGTGGGGGGTGGAGTGCTGGGTAAATTAAATATATAGAGATAGAGACAGAGATATATTCTGACCCAGACAAGAGCAGAAAAACATAAAGGAACTATATTAAATGAAAACACATTACAATTTATTATACGTACATCTATACAAACACCACTAATTTGAGAAAACCATCACAGATTGTGAAGAGTAGCTGTGTGGACTGTACATACCTGTTCATGATATTTTAAAGGCCAGTGTGGAAATGTAAAATCTGTTGACAAAATCAGCTCCATCAACTAGGTTCCTATATAATACTATGTAATCTGTTCTCCATTCTGGTGTCAAAGCTAATAATGTCTAGTTATTTACTAAGGTTGTTCCCCCTTGTTTCTAATCCAGTTAACTAGGGCTACATACCAGGTAGGTGTGTAGCTAGGAAAATTATTGGAAAATATTCATATAAAAACTACTCGTATGTAGTAATTTATTTATTTTTATTGACTTATTTATTTAAAATATCTCAAAATTTGCAACAATGTTTTTACATTTTCTTCAGATTTGAAACAACTAAGAAGACATTGAATCTTAAGTGTGTGTGTGTGTGTGTGTGTGTGTGTAAGAGAGAATGTGAATGAGAGTATGTGTGTGTGTTTGCCGTGAAGAGAAACCTTTTTTATTTTGACTGCATAAAATTTAGAAATGCTAAACAATAAACAACATCTTGGACAAAAAAAGAATAAGGAAAAACTATAAAGCAAAACTATAAAGAAAGGAAATCTAAAGATTTCCAATCTATGAATATAGGGCTAAATCATCCTATGATTTTAGGTCTAAACTATGAATTTAGGACTAAAGTAATGAAAATATTAGGTAGTTTCAATGGGGTATTGTCCTGTTCAAGTTTTTTGTTTTTTGCATTGCTTTAAAAAAAAAATTTTTTTTCAGGTACATAATAAGTTACTTCTATTTGTAATAATAGCCATATCATACAATCATGGTCTTTGTTTAAACGTCCATATCAAACTTAGATGATGGTTTAAGTAATGGTCATTTAAATCAAAATATAATGCTTCTAGTATATAATTCTAAAGGGTCTCATGGAGGAATTTTGTACTCATGAGAATTATATTAATGAATCTATAAATAATACTGTAAATTATAATGCTGTGTACTACTAGGGTAATGGCGGCATCCATTTTAGTAAGAGTGGCTACACTAAAGAGAGAGCAAACAGAATTGCTGGAAGAGAAACACAGGCAGATGTTGTGTCCTGGTTGTGGATGTTCAGGAACCAGCCGCTTTGGAAGCTGACCCTCCTCCTGGAGACCTGATGACCCAGGGGACAGTCTGGCACTTGAGGCCCTCTGTAGGCTGCGGGTGGAGCAGCAGGACCAAATGGGCCACCTGGGAAAGGCTGGAACTTGGACTTGACCTTGGCCAGCATTTGCCTGTCTTGATTGTTCTCTCTCCATAGGTGCAGGAACTTTCTCTCAATGAACTCAGCTGCCATGCAGCCTTATTCAGCTCTTTTCTGAAGGCATCAAATCTCATTTTGACAGTAGGAAGAGCTTCTTCATAGTTCCTGGTTCATGTCTTGGGCCATCTTCTTACATGTCTTCAGAAACTGGTAGCTGGAGTTCATGTTCTTCCACACATTGGAAAATTTCTTCTCCATCTCTGAGCAGTGCATTTGCTCCTCACACAGCTGTTTCTTTAGTTGTGTTACCAGATCTTCGTGTATCTCACGCAGAATTGGAAGCTTCAGCTGCAGCTGTTGTATCTCATCTTTTAGGTTTGAATTTTCAGGCTGCAAAGATGCTTTCTTGGTTTGCAGACTCCCTTCTGCTGCAAGCTCTTCATTCATTTGCTTTTGCTCCCACAATTGTCTAGCTATTTCCTGAGACACATGGATGCCAGCATGATGGAGGGACACCCTTGAGATCAACTTCCAACCCTTGGATGACTTGATCCTCATTTTCTGCTTCTCTCTTTTGTAGGAATTCCAAGTTCCATCATACATGTGATCGCCAAGGTTGCCAGGCTTGGGGATGGTCTGCAGTGGGTTTCCAGCCACTGACAGTCATTGGCTGACTATATCTTGCAGGACCTGCTCTGTTTTTGGGTACAACTGTGCCTGCCTTTGTTTCTCCTCCTTCTCTTGGATTTTCTGCTTCCATCCCATCATTTCTTCTTGGAGAAGTTCTGCACTTTCTGGATGAGTGTTTTTGTTCAAATTATCCATTGTGTTCTTCTGAAGTTGTTCTTCATCAATTCCCGATGCTTTTGAGATGGGCTTTTCATCGGTTACTTGGGAAAGTTTAGGAGGTTGGCTCTTGCGAGCCATTTTCAGTAAGTTAACCATGTCCTGAAGTGACAGCTTGCTCATGTGTTTACTCAATGCCCTCAAACACAGGGTCTGTAACAAGAGAGGACTGGCCTCAACTCCAGATGACTTGAGGGCATCAGCTTCTGTCATAGGTCCAATATTTTCACTGACTTCTTCGCAGACAGAACACCATTTACCTGGTGCTTTCACACTTCCTGAAGTATGTCGCCTCTTTGCTATCAAAGACACCACCACCAGAGCACCCACCAAGATTTCCCAAGAGAACACAAGGAGTCCTGGGACATGTCTCAAGTTCTCACAAATCACTAGCAGCACCCCACACAGGTGCTCCATGATCAGCTGGAAGGTGGCTGCGATGGCAGACTGCAGGCCCTCAATGACTGGTCGGGCTCACAGCTCCACTACTGACTGCCAGTGTTCGGTGGGAACAAATAACCACTCAGAACTCTGTGGAGTGTTCTGTCTCTACGGTAACCAGGTACCTAGCAACCAGGGCAGATCATTTGGGCTGGGAGAGGGGAATCCAGTAGGTCTAGAAAACAGTCCCTAACTTGGCTCTGAAATAGTATGTGATCTCACTTCTACAGGCCTTAGGGCAGGAGGAGAGTGCTGATCACAGCCTAGAGACCTGTCACTCTAGGCCTACCTGTGTCCACAGCAAACCTAGAGGGTCAGAGCAGGGCCAGGTCATGTCCCTTTCTGTGTACAACAAGATTCAGTCAGGGCACATGTGGGCTTGTCCCGGGATGAGGCCCATTCTCCTGATTTAAAGTTTCCTTCTGCTGTAGGGACACTCACTGCAGCCCACAAAGGTCCCAGGGCTGTCCCTCCTCTGAGGCATCCTCTCTCCTTGTGTATGGTCACTGTGGTCAGGCTGGAGCCCAGGACTCAAGGGGATATTCACGAAAGGGCCTGAATTTCAATCCTAACATTTCAGGAGAAACTGGTTAGAACTGGGAGAGTCTTACAATCATGGGGTCTGAGGAGTCAACACACCCTGTTCAAGTTTCCTTGAAGGGGGTGACTCTGCTCCTAGGTGACCCTGTGACCTGGGCTCCTTCCCTAGTGTGCCCCTGCTGTCATCAGCCCACACCTCCAAGGATGCCCCAGGTAGGGTCTCCAATCCATGGAATCCTCTTCACAAGTGGCCACAGGGAGGGGTATGTCCTTTCTTTGATCATTTTGCTACATCTTTTTTTTTATTATTACTAGAGATTTTTTTTATTTTATTTCATTAAAGATGTTGTTTTATAGATCTGTATTAGTAATTTATTTTTGTTACAGATGTTTCTCCTTGTTCCCCCCAGACACTGTCCTCCCAATCCCCCCCCAGCATTGTTGTCTATGTCCGTTGGTTATGCATACATGATATAAGTTCATTGGTTTATCTCTTCCCTCCCCCCCCCCCATCCACCTCTTCTCAGGTTTGTCAGTCTGTACCCTACTACTGTATCTCTGGGTCTTTTGTTCATCAGCTTATTTGCTCATTATATTCCACAAATAAGTGATATCATGTGGTATTTGTCTTTCTCTGATTGGCTTATTTCGCTTAGCATAATACTACTCTCCAGGTCCCTCCATGTCATCTTAAAGGATAAGAGATCTTTCTTTCTTACAGCTGCATAGTATTCCATTATGTATATGTACCAAAGCTTTTTATCCACTCATCTACTGATGAACACTTGGGCTGTTTCCAGATCTTAGCAATTGTAAATAGTGCTGCTATGAACATAGGCATACATATATTCTTTCTGATTGGTGTTTCAGGCTTCTTAGTATATATTCCTAGAAGTGGGATCACTGGGTCAAATGGCAGTTCAATTTTTAATTTTTTGAGGTAACACCATATTTTTCACAGTGGCTGCACCAGTCTGCATTCCCACCAGCAGTGTACTAGAGTCCCCTTTTCCCCACACCCTCACCAGCACTTGTTGTTTGATGATTTGTTGGTGGCAGCCATTCTGATAGGTGTGAGGTGATAATCATTTTAATTTGCATTTCTCTGATGATTAGTGACATTGAGCATTTTTACATATGTCTCTTGGCCATTTGTATGTCCTGTTTGGAGAGGTGTATATTTAGGTACTCTGCCCATATTTTAATTGGATTGTCTTCCTTTTGTTGAGTTATATGAGTACTCTATATATTTTAGAGATTAACCCTTTATCTGATGTATCATTGGCAGTTATGCTCTCCCATATAGTGGGTTCCCTTTCCATTTTGATGGTTGTTTCTTTTGATGTGCATAAGCTTTTCAGTTTGATGTAGTCCCATTTATTCATTTTTTTCCTTTGTTTCTCTTGCCTTAGGCATTGTATCAGTGAAAATTCTGCTGTGCGTGATGTCTAAAATTTTGTTTCCTACATTTTCTTCTAGAATTTTTATAGATTCACAAGTCATGTTTAAGTCTTTTACCCATTTTGAGCTTATTCTTGCAAATGGTGTAAATTGGTGGTCTAGCTTCATTTTTTTTTTTTTTTTTTTTTGCATATAGCTGTCCAGTTTTCCCAGCACCAATTTTTGTGTGTGTGTGGTTTGGAACTCTTTCTTCTCCTTTCTTAAAGAGTGGGGAAAGAAATGGGTATGGGGTACCCCCTGGGCTCTGGGCAAGGCATGCAGGCAGTCCCAGCAGGCAGGCACTGGGGGATGGGTGGGAAGAGTCCTTGAGTTTCCCACAGTGCTTTTCTCTACAGGGAACAGGAAGGCTGGGAGAGGAGAGGGCCCTGGGGAGGCGAATGGTGGGCAAGGGGCCCACTCTAACATGCAAAGCCCAGCTGCCCCATAAACTATGTTGCTTCTTGAAGAGTGACATACATATAAATACACAGACACAGCCACATGCTCATATGTGGAGAAGGCTCTGCATTCCTGAGGGTGGGGATCTAGGCCTGTTGGCCCCAAAGAGCTCCAAGGCAGGAGCTGGGCAAATGTCCGCAGCCTCTTGAGGTGGGGTGAGTCCTCTGGGGAAGGTTTCTTGGTCTTTGAAGTTTTGTCCACCAGCACCCAGATAACTCTGAACCAAATCTATGCAAACTGGGGGCCCTGTGCCTGCACTTCAGTGCACTTGTGGGCAGCCAGTGTGCTGGCATGGGGGTCAAGTCTCTCCCTTCAGGGCTCTGAGGAATTGGGGTGCAGACAGAGGAGGCTAGAGGGAGCCAGCAGAAATGTCTTCTTCTCCACCCCATGGGGTTCTGGATTCAGTGGGGGGAGAAGGGAATCTATGGCAGAGTGGGCCCTTGGTTCTGATGTGACCTGTTGGGGGGCCAGGGGTAGCCAGTCTCATGCCAGAGAAGTGGGTGCCAGAGTCCACAGGGGTGGCTACTGTGGCTGGTGGTACTGTGGCCCCCCTGGGGGTGAAGCCATCATTGGCCAGCTGGGAGCTGCAAAGTTGCCAGTGGCTGCATGGGGCAAGTGCGGTGGGGACAATGTGGCTGTGGCATCCATTGGGCTGCCACTGCTGCCACCATGGAGCTCGCAGAAGCCTGGAGATGGGAGAACATGGGGAGGGCATCGGTGAAGTTGAGGGACTTTGCAGGGGTCCAACACCATTTATTAAAGAGGCTGTCTTTATTTTATTGTATGCTCTTGCCACCTTTGTCAAATATTTTTGAGCAAAATGTCTTGGGTCAATTTCCGGATTCTCTGTTCTGTTCCATTGACCTATATGCCTGTACCAGGCTGTTTTGATTACAGTGGCTTTATAATATAACCTGATATCCAGTATTGCGATCCCTCCTACTTTGTTCTTCTTTTTCTAGATTGCTGTGGCTATTCGGGGTCTTTTTTGGTTCCATATAAACTTTTGGAATATTTGTTATAGTTCTGTGAAATATGTCATTAGTATTTTAATGGGGATTGCATTGAATCTATAGATTGCTTTGAGTAGTATGGACATTTTAATAATGTTAATTCTTCCAATCCATGTACAAGGTATATGCTTCCACGTTTTTATATCTTTCTCTATTTCTTTTTTCAATGCCCTGTAGTATTCTGAGAACAGTTCCTTTATTTCTTTGGTTAAGTTTATTCCTAGGTATCTTAGTTTTTTTGCTGCAGTGGTAAATGAGATTTATTTTTTACTTTCTTTCTATGAGTTCATTATTGGTGTATAAGAATGCTGCCAATTTATTGTTGTTAATTTTGTATCCTGCTGTTTTGCCAAATTTATTTATTAGCTCTAGTAGATTTTTGATGGAGTTTTTAGGATTTTCAATGTACAATATCATGTCATCTATGAATAATGACAGTTTCACTTCCTCCTTTCCAATTTGGACCCCTCTTGTTTTTCCTTATTGTCTAATTGCTGTGGCTAAAGGACTTCCAATAGTATGTTAAATAAGAGTGGAGAAAGTGGCATCCCATTCTTATTTATGTTCTTAAGGGAAATGCTTTTAGTTTTTGCCCATTGAGTATGATGTTGGCTGTAGGTTTTTCATATATGGCCTTTAATATGTCGAGATATGATCCCTTTATTTCCACATTGCTGAGCATTTTTATCAGAAATAGGTGCTGGATTTTGTCAAATGCATTTTCAGCATCTATTGATATGATCATATGGTTTTTATCTTTCATTTTGTTTATGTGGTGTATCACATTTATTAATTTGCAAATATTGTGCCAGCCTTGCATCCCTCAGATGAATCCCACTTGGTCATGGTGAATAATTTTTTAATGTATTGCTGGATCCAATTTGCTAATATTTTCTTAAGGATTATGGTATCTATATCCATCAGGGATACTGACCTGTAGTTTTCGTTCTTTATAATGTCTTTATATGGTCTGGGAATTAAAATTATGCTGGTCTCATAAAATGAGTTTGCAATTTTTCCTTCTTCTTGGATTTTTTTGGAATAGTTTGAGGAGAATAGCTGTTAGATCTTATTTGAATGTTCGGTAAAACTCCCCCGTGAAGCCATCCAGGCCTGGGCTTTTGTTTGCTGTGAATTTTTTTTATTACATCTTCAGTTTCTTTAGTTGTTATTGGTCTGTTCAAGTTTTCTATCTCTTCCCGGATCAGTTTTGGAAGATTGTGTGTTTCTAGAAATTTGTCCATTTTGCCTAGATTGTCCAATTTGTTGGCATATAATTGTTCATAGTATTCTTTAACGATCCTTTGTATTTCTGTGGTGTCAGTTGTTACTTCTCCTCTTTCATTTCTAATTTTGCTTATTTGGGTCCTCTCTTTTTGTTTCTTGAGAGTCTAGCTAATGGTCCATCAATCTTTTTCATCTTTTCAAAAAACCATCTCCATGTTTCATTGATCTTTTGAACTGTTTTTCCAGTATCTATGTCATTTATTTCTGCTCTGACATTTACTATGTCTTTCCTTCTACTTGCTCTGGGTTTTTCCTTTTGTTTACTTTCTAGTTCTTTAAGTTGTAGGGTTAGAGAGTCAATTAGGAATTTTTCTTGTTTCCTGAAGTAGGCCTGTAGTGCTATGAACTTCCCTCTCAGGACTGCTTTCGCTGCGTCCCATAGATTTTGTGTTGTGTGTTCATTTTCATTGTTTCCAGGAAGTTTTTAATTTCTTCCTTGATCTCCTTGGTAACTCATTCATTGTTTAATAACATGCTATTTAGCCTCCATGCGTTTGCATGTTCTTGATGCAATTGATTTATAGTTTCATGTCATTGTGATCTGAGAAGATACTTGATATGATTTCAGTCTTCTTGAATTTGTAGAGACTTAGTTTGTGTTCTAACATATGGTCTGTCTTTGACAATGTCCATGTGCACCTGAGAAGAATGTGAATTCTGAAGTTTTGGGGTGTAATTCTCTGTAGATATCTATAAATCCATTTGATGTAGTGCATCATTTAGAGTTTCTGTTTCCTTGCTAATTTTTTGTCTAGAAAATCTATCCAGTGATGTCAGCAAGGTATTTAAGTTTCCTGTTATGATTATATTGCTATCAATTTCTCCTTTGAAGTCCTCCAGAAGTTTTCTGATGTATTTTGGTGCTCCTATGTTGGGTCCATACATATTTACCAAGGTTATATCCTCCTGTTAGATCTTCCAATATTATTTAGTGGCCTTCTTTGTCTCTAGTTAATGGCCTTCATTTTGAAGTCTATTTTATCAGATATGAGTATTGCTACCCAGCTTTTTTTTCCCTTTCTGTTTGCTTGGAAAAATTTTTTTCATCCCTTCACTTTCAACCTATGTGAGTTTTTTGTTGTGAGGTGGGTCTCTTGTAAACAATATATGTATATGAGTCATGCTTTTTTATCCATTCAGCTACTCTGTCTTTTGATCAGAGTGTTTAATCCATTTACACTTATGGTTATTATTAATAAGTACTTATTTATTGCCATTTTTGTTCATTATTTTTATGTTCCTCTTCTTATTTCTTCTGATTATTACAGCAGTCCTTTTAACATTTCTTGGAGTGCTGGTTTGGTGCTACTATATTCCCTTAGCCTTTTTTTGTTCTTGGAAACTCTTTATTTCACCTTCTATTTTGAATGATAGCCTTGTTGACTAGAGTAGTCTTGGAATCAGATCCTTATTTTTCATTACCTTGATTACTTTATGCTATTTCCTTCTGGCTTGTACTGTTTCTATTGAGAAGTTGAGTGATAGCCTTATGGGGGTTTCTTTGTAAGTAACCTGATGCTTATCTCTTGCTGCCTTTAGGATTCTCTGTATGTCTTTAATTTTTGGCATTTTAATTATTATGTGTCTTGGTGTGGGCCTCTTTGGGTTCTTCCTACTTGGGGCTCTCTGTGCATTGAACTTGTATACCTTTTTCCTTCACCCAGTTAGGGAAATTTTCTGTCACTGTTTCTTCAAATATATTCTCTAACCCTTACTCATTTTCTTCTTATTATGGCATTCCTATGATGCAGATGTTGTTAAATTTCACATTGTCCCACAGTACTCTTAGGCTGTCTTCCTGCTTTTTAATCATTTTTTTCTTTTTGGTTTTCTTTTTTTTTCTCCTATTTTTTGTTCAGATAGAGCGGGAGGGAGAGAGAGGAAGAGAGAGAGAGAGAGAGAAACATCAATGTGAAGGGACACATCGAGCGGCTGCCACCCGCACAACCAACCAGGGCGGGGGACAAACTGCAACCTAGGTACATGCCCTTAGCGGGAACCAAACCCCGGTCTCTCTGTACCGCAGGCCAATGCTCCAACCGCTGAGCCAAACTGGCCAGGGCTCTTTTTGGTTTTCTGATTGAGTGATTTTTTTTTTCTACCCTGTCTTCTAATTCACTGATTCGGTTCTCAGCTTCCTCTACTCTGCTGGTTATTCCTTCCAATGTGTTCTTGATCTCTGCTATGTCATTCTTCATTTCCAATTGGTTGGTTTTCAATGTTTCTAAAACTTTACTCATGCTGTTGAGCTTCCTCATGATTATTACTCTGAACTCTCCCTCTGATATTTGGCTTAGTTTTGTTATTTATTTCTTCTCTTGAAGAATTATCTTGTTCTTTCATTTAGAATTTGTTTCTTTGTTTCACCATTGTGGCTGTCTCAGTGGGTTTTGGAGCCTGCGAGGTTTTCCCTGTGGGTGTTGGTGTTCCACTGGTTGTGGCTCCCTCTGCTGGGTTTGGATGAGTGTGGGAGGACCCATGTTAAACACCACTGTCTAGTCTTAACTTTTCTGGGTAGCTTTGCAAGCCAAAGAAAGATTCTATTATTCTCTAACTTTTTGCCTGGAGGCTATTAGTCTCAGTTACTTGATGAACCTCGATTTGTAGCCCTCAGCTGAATAAAAAATCCCTCAGGTGTAAAACTATTTTCAGCAGGCATGGCACTTGCTTGCTATCAGACTCTTGTTAATGAGCCTCAGTTTGCATATCTCTGGCCTGGCCAGGCCTGGTGGTGTTGAATTCTGCAGGAGGGGCCGTTGCTTCTCCCCGGGGCTCTGGGAAAGGGCTTTTTGAGTAATATGGCTCCTGGCCTATGAGGGAATGATTAAGCACAAAACTCCAGGTGTCCTCCTGTCCAGCTTTCTCCTGAGCCAGTAGCCCCGGACTTTCTCCACATGGTTCCAGTCCAATCTGCCCTCCCTCTGCCAGAGCTGAAGGTGAGTGGCTGCAGCTGATTTGGTGCTTTTTTAAACTCCTGCTTTCTCAGCAGGAGGTGTACTCAGGTAATACAGCTCTCTGCTGCTGTCAATGGGCTCCCAGCTCGCCCTCATTCATCTCCGTAGTTCCAAACAGGCTCTATTTGGTGTCCTCTTTCTGTCCCTGGTTGTATGGGTTCTCTCCAGCTGCTTTTCAATTGGCTTTTCCAATGACTTGTCTTTATTTTATTTGTAATTCCAGTTTAGTTCTGGGAGACAGTCTTTGTAGCTTCCATTCACTCCACCACCATTTCCACTCTCTGTATGTGTTAATTTTTTAAAAAGCAAAATGGAATATAATTTAAATCACTTGGAAGTCATTTAGTTAGCAAAAATTTTCTGAGAGCTAATTATACACAGTGTACTTGGAGGACCCAGCAAAATGTGAAACTTGGGTCTGTCTAGAAGAACCCACTCTCCAGAGAGGGAGACAGAACACTGGACAATAACAAGAATACAGAGTGGATAGTAACACTCACTGCATGAGAAGGAGGGATGAAGTACAGTGGATTTCAGAAGACAGTATTTATTTACCAACATAGTACATGTGTCAGATCTAGACTCAACAGACTATCACGATTTCAGCTTCCACAACATTTTGTTTTATATAGAATATCTGATCAAATGTGTGGGATAGCCCTAGAGTCTAGAAACATAAGTAATAGTATTTTATTTTATATTTTTTACATATTGAAAATATCATTAATGTCATTATTATTATTTGCCTATGTTTTCTTATTATATGGACACTCTGTAGATGCAAAAGCAACTTTTGGGTAATCAATTCAAAATTATATGGAATAAGTGAGTCTTAGAATTCTAGATAATTCCTACTGTTCAAAATGTGAATATTTCCTTAATTTTTTGTTCATAATAGTAAAAAATATAGAATAATTATGAAAGAAAATAGATGCATTATAGCTTTAATAGTATATAATAGGCAGGCATGATAGAATAGACCCTACTTTTATTCTATATGGTTTTCTAAATATGCTCATAAGAAGAAAACTAGAGATAAATTACCTTAAAATGGATGGCATGTATGCTGTTTAATTGCCAGGAACTAATAAGCATTTTGAATCAAGTAAGACTGAAGGTTTTTTAACTCTGTAGTTTAAACTTAATTTATACTTTAATTTAAGAAACAAAATTTTTCTTTAAAGAGTAATTTCATGCTCGGAATCACCAAAAACAAGTAGCACAGAATGTCTGAATGTTTCCTTTTGTCATCCTGTTTTAGTTTTTTCTCTAAGACATAAGGTGACATATCCAAGTGCTTATCCTTCCTTCATCAGATGTTTCTATGAGCAGTAGAGCAGAAAACTCTGGATCTATTCATTCGTAATGTGTCATTCCAATGTATTAAGGACAGTTGACTTCACATGTCATGAGTAATTAGAAAAGTCACCATTAGTTCCAGGTTTTTAAAGTACAGCACCATATACTTTTAATGAGTACATATATTGATGTCTTTCAACATGCCTGATGTCTTTCCCTTTCTCACTTTTATGGTGGACAAATTATCTCCATGATCATTTAATTTATTATTATTTTATTTATCCTTATTTGTTTGTTAATCCTCAACTGAGGATATTTTTCCATTGATTTTTAGATAGAGTGGAAGAGGGTTGGGGGGGGGAGAGAAATAAACAACAATGTGAGAGAGACACATCAATTGGTTGCCTCCCAAACATCCCTGGTTGAGGTTGGAGATCAAACCTGCAACCCAGACATGCATCATTGGCAATTATGCTCTCCCATATAGTGGGTTTCCTTTCCATTTTGATGGTTGTTTCTTTTGCGGTGCAGAAGCTTTTTAGTTCGATGTAGTCCCATGTGTTCATTTTTCCTTTGTTTCTCTTGCCTTAGGCGTTGTATCAGTGAAAATTCTGCTGCTTATGGTCTGAAATTTTGTTGCCTACATTTTCTTCTAGGATTTTTATGATTCACAAGTTAAATTTAAGCAATATCATTTTAAAGACCTTTGTATGTACATATCTCCATTGGAGAATACAAATAACAGATGCTTCTTGTGCAGGGCTACATCTTCTTACAAGTTTTGTAATGGGTTGAGAACATTTTGGCCATGTCTACATGATAAAAGCAAAATGTTTTCCCCATTAAAAGTAGTTGGAGGTCTGTGTGTGTGCTCATCTGCATGTATCACCAACATAGCTCAACTCCATACCTTCCTTCCCATATCTGAAACTGAAAAGCTCTTGCTCACAACTCTAAGGGTCTGCAGGCTGCAGGGCACAGACCACCCGAAGGACTGTGCCAGGTCTGTGGAAATAGGCTGCCCCAGGGCCCCAGCCCCTGTGGAATCCAGGCAAACTACAGTGTGAGTATCTTTCCTCCTCCTAAACATGCATCCGACAATGATCTTTCATTGTAATAATTGCTGAGGAAGTAACCAAGGTGTGGCTTGAGAACAATCAGTTCTTTTCAGAATTGTAAAACTACTCTAAGGAAGCTTTAATTTTGGTCCCTAGAATTAAATTTTAAAAAAACCAAAAAACAAAAAAAAAACCTGTGCTTTCAAAAAGGCCTTTGTTCTGCATGCACCCTGCACCTCTGCTGTCTGTTAGCCTGCCAGCAACTGTGTGTAGCCCCGTGAGACAGGTGTTCCTGTGCGTTGGCAGTGCTGTCGCTTTCCAGCCCTGACTGTGGAATCCCACCCCTGACCATTTGATGTTGCATCTCATTTTGTTCACGGTATTTGTAATGTAGTTTAGCACAGATTTAACTTTTAACTATTAAATTCCCTGCCAACATAAGCGAGTGAAAAACAATCCCAAATATTTTCATTTGAATCCCACGTTGAAGATACATCTATAGCTGCATGAATGCCCTCAATATCTGTAGGTGCCTGAATGTGCAGTCCTGGGACAGTGTAAAAGCTCCCGTAGGTTTACCATTTTGTTCACGCCAAGTTGGCCCCAGACAGTTTCCTAGGTGCCTCATCTTCCCTGGTCTCCCCACTCCCCTTTCCTACCTCTCGGCCGTGGCCCATAGTTGGTCCATCGTGTTGGTCTCCTTCCTGCAGCTACCTCACATGCTCAAGACCATGGAGTGACATCAGTACTTCTGACTCCTCCCTGGAGGGGTCTTATGAGACCACACAGTGTTGAGAGCAGTGGTTCTGGAAACTTAAAATCACTCAGAGTGAAGGACTTACAAAATGAACCATCCTACGAAAACTGATGGGCTCTCCTAGGGATCACATTCATGTATTATATGAATCATTTTACTACATGCGTCAAATATTCATCAAATTCTTGGTGATGAATTCTTAAATTACTAAACTGGTTGTTAATGTCGACTTTCTGAGGTTGTGGAGGCAGGCTCCTGGGGTGCCCAGTACGTCCTTCCAGGCTGATGTTTTGAGACCGTCCCCCCTTGCGTACCTGTTTGAAGAGACATGTAGTAGTGCTCTTCCTCCAGGTGTGGTGAGGAGTGAACTTTCTGTCATACCTATGGCTCTCTGAAGCAGGTGTGTCTTGATGGGGAAGAAGCGTGTTCAGCAGAGCTGACTAAATGCCTCCTCGCAGTGGGGAGGGGAGGAAATGGGTGAAGAGTATAAGGGGGACATCCTGTCACTTTCTTTCTTTTTTTTTTTTGAGTAGCAGACTAACTTCCTGACAATCACTGAACTCACCTTAAACTAAGTATTTGATCCCCAGCAGAAGGGATGGAGCAGGGAAGCGGGCAAACAGTAGAATAGAAACTGAGACTAAAACCCGATGCCAAAGAAAAAGCTGATCAGGTCACCTGCATTCTGGAAAATCAAGAGCTGACCGAATTTTACAGTTTGTTCAGCAGTTTCCCAACACTGAGTTTATTGTTTTTACAAATTTTTTTTTTTGAAAAACAATAGAGAAAAAAGAAAGCAATCATCAAACAGGTTGAAATTGTGCATAAATAGCAAGCAGATGAATAGGACTAAGAGAATCCCCTGGGGTCCTGCTCCAAGCGCTCCCCAAACTGGGCCTCCTTCCCCTGCTGCCTGATGACCCTGCTTCTTCCCAGTCAAAACACACCTGCCTTCAAAGAGCCATATGTTTGACAGGAAGAGCTTCTCCCTCGCCATACCCACCCCGAGGAAGGTCGGTACTGTACGTATCTTCAAACAGGGACAAAGGGGGACGGTCCCTTTGGAAGACCTACTGGATACCCAGGAACCTGTCTCCACAACCCCAGCAAGTTGAACTTACCAAATCATTTTAATACTTTAAACATATTTAGATGGCAAGATGCTGAATAATATTTAACACAAGTAGTAAAACTGGCCTAGAGACTCTGGATATTTTTAGCAAATTTGTTTCCATCTTTCTGGAATCAGCAAAACATGTTTCCCGTTAATGTACGCTGTACCAAAATTGAAATAGACAATATGCCTTTTTCTTTAATTAAAAAAAAATACTATCTCATTTTGGGGGTAGAACATCCATGACTTCTGAATGAAGAAATAACCATTGTCATTCTAGATTAAATGCTACAGGTCATTTTACTTAGAAAGAGGAACATTCTTCATGTTTCCCAGAGATCACAAAAGAAAATTAAAAGCTTGACAAATGTTGTGTGGCTGCTTTATGAATTAGTCCTTTAATGTTTTAAAATCAAGTACAACAGATCATCTTCATAGCAGTGCATATTTTTTTCTCTAAGGGCCAATGCAGATCTCTGTGGTTCGTGATATTTTTAATTCAGCTCTGGGCTTTCTCCAGGAAATCACTAATAATTACTAATTGTATTTTTGTAAGTTTAATGAAAGGATGCAGTCTTTTTTTCTATGCCTCCTTTCACTTGTATAATTAATAATGTTGCTTTTTCACATGATTGAGTAAAGCTACAACACAGAGACATGGATTAACTGAGGAAGCTTCTTTGTACAGTCTTGGAGAGATTAAATGTAAATCCTAGTCATGCAATTGTCTTAAAAGAAACTGTTTTGTTTTTTTTTCATCTTTCTTTTTCAT
The DNA here is from genome assembly GCF_014108415.1 of Molossus molossus. Classification (NCBI taxonomy): domain Eukaryota; kingdom Metazoa; phylum Chordata; class Mammalia; order Chiroptera; family Molossidae; genus Molossus; species Molossus molossus. Next base: position 30,775,912 of record NW_023425401.1, on the reverse strand, counting down.
TTTTGCTACTTAGATTGGTAAGAGACACTAGCAGAAAAGAGAACCATTTAGTGAAGTTGTTCTAAATGTAGTTTTCCATTGATTTGTGGGAAATCATATTTATGAAAATATGTTAATGTGATTTCCTTAGAGAGCCTTTTCACAGTGTTGAATTTAACTAAATTACAGTAAGAGTAAAGCGCCCAGAGTATATTTTCTGATGCCTCCCATGCTTTCAAATGGCAAATTTAAATAGCTCCTTATATTTGTGAAGTTGGGTTTATTCAATAAAGTCTCTAGTTCTTTTATTACATTGAATGGAAGTTTATGATTTGGAGAAGAACCTGCTAGGAATAACAAAGAAGAAAGATTAGTGTCTTGTATCAGAGGGTGTTGGTTTCCCTTTTAGAGTCTTCTGATAACTAGGAGGGCATCATTGTGGAAACACATAGGTAATCTCACAAATAGTGTGTGTTAGGCTGTTACAGAAATTTGACCATGCATTAGACTCTTCTCCCCCTTCAAGCTCCCTGCTATGTTGTCCTCTCGCATTGTCTTCCTTCCTTCCTTCCTTCCTTCCTTCCTTCCTTCCTTCCTTCCTTCCTTCCTTCCTTCCTTCCTTCCTTCCTTCCTTCCTCTCCCTCCCTCCTTTGCTCTCTCTCTCTTTTTTATTCCTTCTTTCTTTAATACTTTTTACTTTATTTTTTATAAAAGAAAAATATTTCATCCCTTGAAAATAGTTTGAAGTCAGGTGTGTATTTCCAGTTTGGACATGAAGAAGGAATTTATTACCATATATTTAAAAATCAGACAAAAATTCAGTCTGAGATTGGAACGTTTGGGTTGTGGTGGCAGGAGGATTGGGTGAAATTAATCCAGCAATTACTAAGGAGGTATCAGGAGTTATATGTCAAGTGAGTATCAGATACCTGGGACTACAGTCAGATACCTGGACAGAGGAGTGATCAAGTGCAAAGCATTATACTATGACTAATCCTATCATATACTTAAATAGCATCTACTGTGTGCCAGGCACTGAGTAAATATGTTCATATTCCTTACAACTCTCCTATGAGGTAGGTATAATTATGGCCATTTTACAGATTAGAAAAAATTAAAGCACAGAGGGATAAATAAATTGTCCAAGATCACACATTAGTGTTAGGATTTAAACCCAGGCATTCTAGCTTCAAAATCTAGCATCTTAAACACTACAGTGTGCCATCTTTCTAGAGATTGTTTTCTGGCAGTTCAGTATTTTTTCATGGTACCGCTCACTCTTGGTGGCATTTCCCATTGACATTTTAAAGGAGCTATTTATTATCTTCCATGACTGTTCTTTGATTAGTCAGTATGGGTTTGAGCGTAGCATGATCTCTACCCAACTCCAGGCCACTGGGTTCAAAGAAAACAAGTCTGGTTATCCATGCTCCATCCATCCTTTTATATGTCCATTCAACTCGAAGATCCTCATGAGGTCACTGTAAGACATCCACCCAGAAACATTTATTTTATTTTATTTTTTGGGGGGGCAGGTAGGAGAGCGAGAGAGAGAAACAGGTGTGAGAGAAAAACAACTATCAGCCCTGGCCAGTTCAGCTCAGCGGTTAGAGCGTCGGCCTGCAGTCCAAAGAGACCCGGGTTCGGTTCCCGCTAAGGGCGCATACCTCGGTTACAGTTTGTCCCCAGCCCTGGTTGGTCGTGCGGGTGGCAACAACTCGATGTGTCCCTTTCGCATCGATGTTTTTCTCTCTCTCTCTCCCTCCCACTCTATCTGAACAAAATATTGAAAAATGTCCTTGGGTGAGGATAAAAAAGAAAAGACAAAACATCAACCGGCTGCCTCCCACATGCGCCTCACCAGGACCACAACCTGGGTATGTTCCCTGATGGGGTATCAATCCCAAGACTCTTCTGTGCACGGGATGGCGCTCTAACCACTGAGCAACACCAACCAGGGCCACCCAGCGACATTTTTATGCAGGCCAAATCTGGTTAGGATGGACATTGAAGTAGCCTTGAAGGGGAAAGACAACTAAGGGGGAAAGAGTTCTGTACAGAGAATTATGCAGTCCAAGAAGAGTGAAAGGAAGGAAGGAGGGCATCATGGCTCAGAACACTGGCTCTGGAATTCAGACACACCTGGGTTTAAATCTGGCTTCTGCCACTTTATAGCTGCAAGACCATAGATAGGCAAGGATCGTAACATTTCTAAACCTATCTCTCAGCTCTCAAATGGGAACAGTGATACATCCCTTGTAGGATCGTTGTGAGAATTCAACAAAGCAATGTCTGTCAGGTTCTTTGTAACCCAACTTCAGGCACAAGGTGTTTAAGAAACAAGACTTTCATACATATAGGTATGGACAGGTATGGATAATTTGAAGATTGGTCATCATCCCTGGGAATTTCTTAGTGGGAATAAATGTTCTTTGTTTCTGATATTCATTTCTCTTCACCTATAGCAGTATTGAATTTTGCAATAATTTAAAAAATTAACAAACCCTTATTCAGATTTCAAGATTTTAACTGTACCTTTGAGGCTGCTTTTGAAAAGGAGTAATGCCCGTGACTATGCAAAATACACGTGCATCCATGTGTATGTACTCTCACGCACGTGCACACACACTGACACACAAACACACAACACTGGGACTAACCCCTTTGTGGCCTGGATCTTTTGCCAAGGAACATAAACAGCAGAATGGATGAAAAATACTGGAGGTGAAGGCTATGCCAATGCTAATGCACTTATGTTTGATACACACTTCAGTTAAGGCGGTAAACAAACTTCACAGCCTAGGAATAATTTTGGATTATTTATTTTGATGAACACATTCCCACTGGGTTCCTACTGATTGTGAATTAATTTCACTCAGGTATTTCTCAAGGGAAATGTTTTATGAAATTATCATATGCAAATAGTTTGTGGCACATGCTTCCATTTTACTCATTTACTTTTTTCTCCACACCAGTTCTTTTATGGAGTGCTTCTCCCGCAGCACACCAGAACTTGCTTTGCAGTCACTAGGCAAATAAAGACTTCTACACTCAGGTTAGTTCACAAGTGTTGAAACTGGATGACAAATTTTCTTATTTCAGAATCTAAGAATCCAGAAATATGAAGGCCTGTTCTTTGCATATTTATTTATGCCTGGTGACTCAGACAGTTACGGGGGGAAATTATCATGTGGAATAAATTGCAGTATTGTTAGTCTCAACATGCAAAGTTATTCTATGATACCTAATTTCAATCTGTTATGCCTAATTAAAGCAGTGAGCGAAATGAGAAATAGAGAATCTGAATTTTAAATAAATTTAAAAATATATGAGGATTTTTAAAGAATGTAGTGGTAGAAAATTTCCAAGTAAAACAAACCATCGTCCTTAAAATAATCTTCAGAGTCTTTCCTTTCTGTGTAATTGGCAGACCACCCTTGAGAATGCTCAGGCTGGACAGTCTCCCCGGGGACCAAGGAGTCGGTCTACTTTAAAGATAACTGTTTTAATGGTAGCAAATAGGTCTCCTGCTCCATGAAGACTGAGGTTGAAGTGATGTATTTCATACTCTATCTTATGAGGCTTGGAAAGTCAATTCCAAATCCAAATTTAATACCAAGGTGCTTGAAATCTTCATGATAGAGACTTTTGTTTCTGTTATTAGATCAAACTTGTAAGTGGCCAGGCTGTGCAACTCATGACGAACTACTGAGAAAGGTAGTTCTTGGGTTCCACAGAGCCCCCGCTTGTGAAAATAGCTTTGTTTAAAACATTTCCTTACGTAAAAACTGTAAATACAAAGAATGCTGTTCATCAAGGTGCTAACAGTTAGTTCATCGGTCAACAAATATACCTATGTAAAATAATGAGTGTGGTTTCCACGGATAGCCTAGGGAAACCCAGAATCTTGTGTTTAATTATTTGGTAAGTAGCAACCTGGACCACCTAGGGAACCTTTCTATTCATGATAGTGTCTTGACCTAAACCGTGTTCACAACTACTAGACATTGTCCTCAAGTTACCTGGCAGCTTAATTTGCCTGTGTGTGCTCATGAGATTAAAAAACGTGATAGAAAATGACAAAGGGCAAAGAAAAAGGTTGCCAACCCACTATTCCCTCAGAGTCTTGAGATCCTAGAGGCAAGCTAAGCCCAGACGGTCCTGAGGTCTTGTGTTTGCCTCAGGTCTTATGTTGTGCTAAGGTCTGGGTATTTTGGCCTGAGAATTCCCTTTGCCCAAGAATATCCTTACCCGAGAATGTTTTTTATTGAATTTTTTTAGAGAGAGGAACATAGATGTGAGAAAGAAACATCAGTCAGTTGCCTCCTGTATGCACCCCAACTGGGGACCCAGCCTACAACCTAGATATGTGCCCTGACAAGGAATCAAACCCGCAACCTTTGGGGACAGTGTTCCAATCAACTGAGCCACCTGGCCAGGGCTAGAAATGTTAGTTCTTTAAATGCAATAGCTGTGGCTCGGAATCAGATGCCCGAGATTACTGCCAGTTTTTTTTTCACCCCCAAACTCAACCCCAGCTATGGAAGCCACAGACTAGAGGTGAGGAAATGCATCTTTTTCTGAAAAATAGATTCTCCTAGTAGGAAAGATGCAGGCACTTTGGATCCTCAGAAGTGGGAGAACCCGAGGCCAGATGAAGTCCTAGCTGGAATAATTAAGGTAAACAGCTCATTAGAGGCTTTTGAAGCCTGAGTGGATGGAGGAAACAAGAAATAAAGGTGAAGTAAGCCAAAATGGCAAGCTTTCTTGACAAATTGCTGCCTGAAGCCAAGAAGCATGAAGTTCTGCCAAAGAGAACAGAGACTGGAAGGTTTCAGACACTAGAAGGGATTCAGAATGCTTTTAGACTCAAGGAGGACGGCCCAAAGTTTAGTGATAGAATATATTTATCCCATCTTGAAATGCTTAAATTTTTAAATACTGTTCTTTAACATGTGTGCCTCTTCATCCATTAGACTATTAGAATAAATCATTCCAGGTATTTATTTCTTTAACCGAAAGACTGTATTTACAGAATCACAGTAAAACGAACTTGGGAAAGTCTCACTAGATGCTTTATGCAGCCATAACATAAGGCACAATTATTTACTGGATGGGGCCTCTTGAACTGGAACACTGAAATAGGGAAGAGTTGCCAGCCTTCATCAGGGTATTCCTACACCTCCTCAGTAGTAAAAACCATACATGCATGTCTATCCCGGAGAGGACCCCAGGTATCACCCTGAGTTGGCACTGTCCTTTGGGTATGGGGAGGACACTGAGTCATTCCGCCTGCGACCACAGAGGGTTTGTGTATTGAGTTCAACAGCTTGAGCTTTCCTGTGCGGATGGCGTTCTCCTGGCTGCAGGGGTGGCATGCCATGCAGCTTCCACGGTGTGCTTTTCCTGTGCTCTACCGAGGAAACAGGACATCATACACAACTCTGGGTACATCGCCATGCAGCTTCCACGGTGTGCTTTTCCTGTGCTCTACCGAGGAAACAGGACATCATACGCAACTCTGGGTACATCGCGTTAAAGAAGCAGCATCTCAGCCTATTCTTACATGCCTGATTCAGATAGAAGAGAGAGTCTAAGCCATACATTCCAAAGGGGAATCCAGAAGTAAAAGTGTAATAAGGGGAATGACTAAGACATACAGCGAGAAGAAATCTGTCGTAAATATATATGTGCAAATCACAGAGCAATACGTATTATATCACCACATTTATTTTATAATCAAAATTAAGCATATATAAAAATATTACACATATATTCTCAAATGCATTTTTAAAATAGTCTGAGACACTATACCAATCAGTAGTTACCTCTGAGGTGGGAACTGAGATGGGGCATGAAGAGGGAAAGAAAGACACAGATTTTTTTACTCCACTGATTTAGGCTTTTTAAAGATGTTTTATAATAAACATGTATTATTCATATATTACTTGTTTATGTAAAAAAAAAAAAAAAAAAAAAAGAGGGAGATGCCCTGGCCAGTTTGGCTCAGCAGTTAGAGCGTTGGCCTGCGGTCCAGAGAGACCCGGGTTCGGTTCCCGCTAAGGGCACGTACCTTGGTTGCAGTTTGTCCCCGGCCCTGATTGGGTCGTGTGGGTGGCAGCCACTCAATGTGTCCCTTTCACGTCAATGTTTCTCTCTCTCTTTCTCTCCCTCCCACTCAATCCTGAACAGAAAATGGGGGAAAAAATGTCTTCTGGTGAGGATAAAAAAGAGGCAACTGCTAAATGGTTCCTTATATAGTGTCCCAAATTTATTTTCTTCATCCCATTTTATCTCTCTCACTCTCTCCTCCTGGTATTGTAGGAATTCTGTCCTACAGAATTCTCAAGTCCCATCCACTGGGTTTTTATAGAAAGCTCTTCATTTTTGTAACACTTGGTAGAATCATGTTATACTTTTTGGGTCAGCAGGAGATTGACATATTAATATATCAAGGTCTTAGAGGGAACATTAGTTTGCTGGGGCTGCCATAACAAAATACCACCGAGTGGGTGACTTAAACAACCGGAATTTATCGTCTCACAGTTATGGAGTCTAAAAGTCCAAGATCGGGGTGCTGGTAGGTTTAGTTTCTTCCGAGGCCTCCTTCCTTGGCTTGTAGATAACCATCTTCTTACTTTGTTCTTACATGGTCTATCCTCCTCCGTGTACGCCCATGCCTGGTGTCAATTTGTGTGTCCAAATTTCCTCTTATAAAGAGTCAGATTGGTTCCGGACCCACCCTGACAGCCTCAGTTTAACACAACCATCTCTTTAAAGTCCCTGTCTTCAAATGCAGTCACATCCTGAGGAACTGGGAGTTAGGGTTTTAACTTATGAATTTGGGAGGAAGGACACCGGTCAGTCCTAACAGTGAGCCTGGAGCTCAAACTTTTCTTCGAGCCTTCCCAGTTGTCTACTAGAAGAAACCATAGAGACCCTGTGCTTCAGAGTACAGGTCTGTGTTCTTAAAAGAGCGCTCCTGGTCACCTCCAGGCCACTGCAGAGGACAGGGCAGGTGTGGGGAAGTCAGCACTTCGAGGCTCCCTCCAGTCACCTGGCTGCTTCTCGAAGGAAGAGCACAGCCCACTGTGGTGGAGAGAATGGGCGTCAGGGTGGGAGCCCCTGCTCTGCCACTTACCAGCCCTCCTCTAGCCTCCACTTTCCCATCAGTAACAGGAGGACAGTAATGCCTGCCTCGGGGTCAGAGCCAGCTACATAATTTTCAGCCTCTGTGCAAAACGGAAATGTTGGGCCCTGCCTGGGGTGGGAATGTTGATCTCCCCAATTTGTGGGCTAATGGGCAACTCCCAAGGGATTGTAAGCTCTGTGCTAGAACATATGCAGCACCTGGCTCAGAGGTCGGGATAGGACCACAGCCAGTCACCCCCACTGCACTCGGGTGCTGCCAGCCACCCTCCTGCCATGCACTGAGATGCCCCGAGGGATGCACACCTGACCCTGACCCTCCCCATGCTCATGCCCAGGTCCCCAGCAGGGGTGGATGACAATGATAGAACACAGGCCTCGCTCCCCTTGTTGATTCAACTTGTTTACCCACCAGGAGGAGGGTGGCTTATTTTCTGTGTGCAAGGCGGACCTGGGGAGAGGGAGATCAGGCAGAGTGTGCAGCTCTAGGTGGTGGAGAGTGTGGGGGAACTGAGAGCCTGTCCGGGGAGGTGTGGAAGTGACAAGACATGGGACAGCATGTAAGCCAAGGCTTCAAGCCCCCAGCACATGCTCCGTTGTCCTATAGGACTTCACCTACAAACACAAAATCAAAGATACACTTACTGCCCTGGCAGGTTTTGCTCAGAGGTTAAAGCATTGGCCTGAAGATGGGAGAGTCCTGGGTTCAGTTCCTGCTAAGGGCTTGTACCTCGGTTGCAGTCAGTCCCCAGCCCCAGTTGGGGTCATGTGGGTGGCAGCCAGTCGATGTGTTTCTCCCACATCAATGTTTCTCTCTCTCTCTTCCTCCCTCTCTCCCTCCCATTCTGTCTGAAGATAAATGCAAAAATGTCCTCAGGTGAGGATAAAAAAAAAAAGATACAATTATTAAGAATTTCCAGATGGTATTTGCAAATCATTAAACCCCAACTACAAGGCCCTTCTGTGTGCAATGTCCTGTGCAAATGCACTGGTCATATGCCCATGACACCACTTTGCTCACCACTAAATAGCCTAAGAATGGCTTACGTGGCCCAGAACTGGGTACACGGTGTGAGTTCAGAAAGAGTTCTCTATTTCCACTCATTAAAGGAAGCTTAAATTCACACTTGCCTAATTCACTGCCTTCAGAGGACTCATGTCATTTATCAAGATTAGTTTATCAAAGGATCCAAACAAAAGTAAATCATGTCCTCCGATCTTGTGAGGCCAAGTTTAATTTCTACTTATTCCAAGAAACCCTTGCCGTTGGAATAACCTTTCCATTCCCTTGGGTGGACGTTTTCCAAGGACTTTGCTTGTTCCTGTATTAAACTCTGCCTTAGACCAACCCAGGCATGTGTCCACACAATATATCAGATGGCCCGGGAGACAGGTCAGCCTCATCTGATGGTGTGTCCTTTGTGATACGTACCACAGTGAAAATAAGGTTAAGGTGGACTTGAATTCAATGGACTTGAAATGGATTGGATTTAATCTAATTAAGTATTTTTCTTATTTCTGTGTTTCTCATTCTCAAGTTTGGTTATACATTTTTTAAGTACCATCAAGTGATCTAAAACAAGTGCAGGAAAAAAACCCAAAGCTCTAAAAGGAGTTTAAACAAATTCTGAGTTTTGTTGAGATTTCAGGGGGAAAGTTCTAGTTCAACACAAACAAAAAATTTTCTTATCAAATAATAATGAGCCAGATTTATAAATGCATAAATTAAACTCCATAAATCAAAGACATTCAAGGATATTTAAACAGTCAAATGAAAAGGCTTTCATTCAGTTATAATTTGGGGGGGGGGGAGTATATGCTAGCATATCTGTAACATCCTTAAAAAATGTATTTATATGTAATTGAAGAGAACGTAGAAATATGAAAGCACATTGATTTGCCAGGATGATAAGGTTGTTGGAAAAATTATTCTTTTTATTTACTCTTAAGTATTCAATACATTTAGAAAATAAATTAAGACAAAATGTTTTTACTCACACTGCTACTTACTTTAGTTCTCAAGTAGTTATTCCAGGAATACTAGTCCCAAGGGAAAGGTAAGATTTCTTTTTTACTAATCAAAATTAAGCACATTTGAAAATAAAACACAAGAGCAATAGAATTCCCCTACAAAATTATTTCCTAAGATTTTAAAAACTAATCGATTTCTAAAATTAAAGTACTTCCCTGTTAGTTTCTTAGGAGATGTGACATTTCTATGAACATTTACAGTTTTATAAAGACAAACCTTTGACGTGTTATTCAAATTCCATTTATAACCCTCATGTGCCAGGAGATGGATTTTCATGGATTGCTTTCCTGGAGATTACTTCCTGCCAAAAGAGCATAAACTACCAGTTGTGGTGTTCCATAAATATGTGATTGAACATCATATCAGGAACACTCTTTGTAGAGTTATTTTTGGAAGATTTTGTTTAGGCAAGGGCCAGCCATTTGCAAATATCCTCTAATTTATCATAGACCAGTTTATTCTATTATTTCAGCCACCAAGCATAAAGAGGGAAGATTTCTCATAAGCCAAAAACGTTCCTGTACTTTGAGAGTCCTTTGGCTTATGTTAGCTTGTGGTCTCTGCTCCCATGAAGTTTTGGCAACCCTCACTTTTTAAAAAAATCTCAGAAGAAACCCACATCTGGATTCAATTGATTGGATTTTAACCAGTCTCCATTGCAATATGCAAATAATCGCCCTCCTTTGGTGTGTACTTCATGGCTGATAAAACTGAGGTGTCTTATTCTCAGAGCCCCAAACTCCTTTCTCATTTTTTTTTCTTCCTTTGATAGCAAAATCTTTGAAACGGACATATGTCTTCATCTAGAATTCAGCTCAACTGTCTGCCAGTATTGCCTTAAAACATCAGTGCCACACTGCACAATATAAATCAAGCAAATGTGAAATTTCATAAACAAGTTTGCTTCATTGTGAGGCAGGCTGACTTGTTCCAGCCACTTCCATTCATGAATGAAGAGCCATCTCAGAACGTGGACAGAACTATCTCTACGGTATCTGCCTTCCTTACTATATTATTCTCGCTTTTATACTGACCTGTGGTCCCTCCCACTCACCCGCTTGTCTAGAACATCAAAAACTCTGCTTGTTTTTGCAAATCCAGAGGTCATTAATCTCTCCCTTTCTTTCAACTCTTTATTGCTTTCTATATTTTGCTTCAGTGACTTGCTTACTTTTCATGATCTCTCTTAATATGTCTAAAACATGGAGATTGTTTTAATACTTGGAAAATGACCCAGGATATCCAAAGAAGGTAAAGTAAAAATTTTGGTATGCCAAAATTTCCGGAATGTCTGATAATCTGAGTTTCCTAAAATCTGAAGCCAGATGCTTCTAATCATAAACTCAGAAGTAGAGGACAGCTGATCAACATGATTATGTATCCTAATTTCAGTTTTAGATGTGAAGCACTGTGCCTACGAAAGCGTTCCCGTTGATGGTCTCTGCATTAGCTAGTCCATTAGAGAATTCAAACTCAGATATATCATCCTATTAGTTTTGCTGACATTTATCCCCACCCCCACTCCCCCAATTCCATTTCCATGTGAATTTAACACAGGTGCAGGCTCAGGCCTAACATAAGGGAACAATTTTCTGATTCATTCGTGTAAGACCCTGAGGGAAAGAGAGAACAAGATGTACCAAGGCAATATTGCATTGTTAAAAATTAACTTAGCTCGCTTTTCTACTGAGGCAGGAATACCCATATCCAAATGCTTAGATACGTAAACCAGGCCTCACATACAGTTCTCATCTTAGTCACAGTGCAGTAGCATTATTTAAAACTCCTTCTTAAGAAAATGATTTTCAGGGAATATAGATAGACAGATGATTATTTTTATGCTTTTTCTTTTGGTGGTAGTGGGGCGGGAGGTGTCAAACTACAATGTTATTTTAATTCTATTGGGGGCAGGGATGCAACAGCAAAAATAGAGTGATCACCCCAGGCACACTGTTCTCCAAAAGCCACTCTTGTACAGAAAGGAAGTGGCATGTTGAAACACATTTTTATTATTATTTATAAAAATTCTTGGGTTTTATTAGTTCAGGGTTTAGTGAGTCTTCTAGCCAAACTGTACTGTTATTCAGTGCCTAGAAGCAGAATGGAGGGAGAAACTAATTAGCATAGTTCTTACATCATCACTGGAAATTCTTTATTTGCCCTCAGGATCCACGTTGCTGTGTCTGCTCTCCGCTGTTAAATATGACAAGGTCAGTAACCCTGTTTTTGTAACAATGCATGCTAACAAACTCGGGCCTCACACACATTGTCATTGTTTAACAGGGTCAACTGAGTTAACTGAGAACATTATGCATGCTCAGTGCCAAGAAGACCCCATCAACAGTTGCAATGCACAATGTTATCATATTAGCATAAGTAGTGGAGCAACAGATGGCCTAGCTGTGACCAAGTTATATTTATCCAAATATTTTGTACCAACAGTTGAGCCATAAAAAGTATATATATATACTTTTATATATAGATAGATAGATAGATAGATAGATAGATAGATAGATAGATAGATATCATGGCACATGGGACAATGTACAGGGAAAAGGGAGACCAGGGTTCTAGTCATATCCTTGCCACTTCCCCTCTGAAGGCTCAGTTTCTACAGCAATAGGATGAAAAGTCAGCCCTGGCCAGTTTGGCTCAATGGTTAGAACATCGGCCTTTGGACCAAAGGGTTCGATTGCCAGTCAAGGGCAGGTGTCTGGGTTGCAGGTTTGATTCCTGGCCCTGGTCGGGGTCATATGGGAGGCCACCAATTGATGTCTCTCTCTCACATCAATGGTTCTCTCTCTCTCCCTCCCTTCTATTCTATCTAAAAGAGCAATGGAAAAATATCCTTGGGAGAGGATTAACTACAAAAACATTAAATTAAATTAAATTAAATTAAAAATAATAGGATGATAAGTCAGACCAGGTGACATCAAAAGCCCCTTTACTCCCCCAGGCCGTGATTCTAAGGAAGTCTACAGGATAAATGTATTGCCAGTATGGATTTCAATGGAAACATATTTTTAATACAGTATGTTTTGTACTGCGTTTCTACTTTTATTCCTTTGGCATTTGGCAGAGAGGTAAAGAAAGCTGGATTCAGCAAGTCTGGAGCTCAGGTGGCATGTGTGCAAGAAGTTTGTACAAGTTGAATCAAGTGATGACTGACGTGCTCCTTGGGCCTTGTAACATCATCAACACTATAATACAATCTACTTATCACTTTCCTTCTGTGAAACTGTTTATTTCCAACAGGAGTTTGTGACTCCCTTTAGAATTCCAGTAAAATAAACATTCAGTCCATTTTTCCTTGTTGAGAAATGAAGTCACTTTCCATCCAGTCAATGTTACAATAATTGTAAAGCTTGACCAACAATTTTTTAAATTCATGTTGTGAAAATTTGCTTTTTTTTCCCTGTCACCACACACATAAAAACAATTCATAAATATCAAATAAATATTATTACAGAATAGAACTGTAACAGTTGCCTAGAAAGAAGAAAACCCAATATTCTATAAACATGAAACAAGTTTCTTTTGGTAGGAGGAGGAGAAACATGGATAAAAGAAAAACTGTCTAATGGAAAAGTATTATAAAGTATTGTAGATGGCATGTAAATAAGACAAAAAGTATGAAGGAGTGTTGCTTTTAAATCCATTTTAGTATAAATAGACATCTCTGAAAACTATTTTAATGCAAATTGTTCTGATGTTATAGTACAAATTTTCTTTATATATCATATTGGTTTAACTATGTGTGTTCAACTTTAATTTCTTATATTAAGTTGTAAATGTTTGTAATGGGCCTTTTAAATGCTTGATGCAGTGTTATTATTCTGCAGCAAAACATTTCTCAGATGTGCAACATTATTTTAAAATAAATCCCTTAAGATGAACAGAGTTGCTGGAGTCCCTTGAAATTTATGGCATTTAAGAACAGACGTGTGTTTCTTCAGTACGGGAGCTCTTCAAGGAAATTTTTGACTGCTGATGCAAACGTTAGTAAGCAATGCACTTGTTTGGTTAAGACTTTTAGCCTTGACCTCTGGCTTTAAACCCTTGTCCTTTATTAATCACGTGTTTCCTGAATCAAAGAGAATATTTTTGGAGGGGGAAAATTGTTCTGGGACTGAAGGAGTGTTATATACCAAACAGACATGCCCAGATGACAAATAACCCCTGCATGATAGCCAGGGTTCATCCAGCTGGTCGGCCCCATATTTTGTGATTGATGGTGTTGATGTTCTAAATAGGCCTAAGATGTGCCAAGTGTAAGAGCCATAACAAAGTCCTTCAGATTTATACTGTAGATAGAAGGAGGAAGCGGGGAGGCATGTTCCCAGCACATGGCAATTCTAAGAATGGTGTCATGATTACAAGTAACCTTGCAGAGTTTGTCTGGTTTCTTTCGAAGTTAAACAAAAACTATTTGCTGGTCAGGAATGAATAGGGTCACATAAGGTCTGTCTGAACCTTACGATTACTAAAATGTTTCTCTGTAACTGAACACCTTCTGCAGCTAGGATAACATTGGAATCCATTGCAGCGATCAATATACTGATTTTTTCCCTTTGCCTTTTGAGGCTTCTGAGAAAATAAGAATGGTTCTTTGCTTTACAAAGAAAGAAAGTGGCATCATGACATATATTGAAGCCATTAAATGTTTGAAGTAAAAATAAAAAACTTAAAAATTACTTAACCCTAACTCTCTTTACGTTGAGGAAAATGGTGTTTTTAAAAAATTAAGCAAAGTCAAAAGAACTCTATGTTGTTTATTTTTAAGACGTGTATAAATAATTCCTTACGAATAGATAATCTATGAAAAAGCCAGAATTTGTATTTGAGCTTTTCAGGAAGAATGATAATGGTAGCACTTACTACTTCTAAATGATTAAATAGAACTCATACGCTAGGAAGCTGTTTTACTGTTATTTTATGAGGTTTTCATTTGTGAGAATTCGTATTCTTATGTTTACATAGCAATTATTTTTGTAAACCTTCACAGGTTTGAGGAAGTAGATCCTGGTCAACTAACCCCCAGTCCTCATCTCCTCTATAAAACTGCTTTCACCAAGTTGATTCCATTGGGTGTTTTAAGCAGCAGTCTTGGGGAACTTGTTCCCGGGATTGATGTAAGCGTGTTGTTCCAGACAATTTCTTTGCAGACTCTTGGAGAAACTTCTTTCTAGTCCTAGTCTGTGAAATGGTTGTGCTTTTCTTAGACGGTATGTTTCCATTTGTCATGAAGACCCGGAGGTGCACAGTGCTGAGGGCATTTCCTTCTTCGCATTGGCCATTCAGAAGCTCTTAGACAGTATGTTTCCATTTATCATGAAGACCCGGAGGTGCACAGTGCTGAGGGCATTTCCTTCTTCGCAATGGTCATTCAGAAGCTTGGAGCCTGACTCGAAACTCATCTTTTGCAGTGAAATAGGGCCTAACAGTGAATGTTTTGGTTTCTAGTTCGCTTTGTTAGCTGTTTTTAGCTTTTCATTCTGGCTTTCTCAGGAAACTGTGTGATCTTGCTGTATCTATCTCTGGGATTTTCCTTAAGTTTTCTGGGAACAAAAGAAGACAATTAATTAATGTTCTGATTCCTTGTGCCAACATGCTTGACCCCATCACTTTTCACAAATTCTAGAGGATCTTATAAATGGGAAAACTAACAAAATGCAAAGTTTGTTGAAGGGACATGATTAGTACTATGGCTTAATGTGACAGAGTATTTAAGATCAGAATTATCAACTAATCAGATCATATTAGCATTAGATTTCTATTTCCCAATTAAAGGTGGGTTTCCCAGTCAGGGAAGCCAGTTAGATTCTATGTCACCTAACATTTATTATATTTAAAATATTCTAAGTGGGGCCCTGGCCGGTTTGCTCAGTGGTTAGAGCGTCAGCCTGCGGTCCAGAGAGATCTGGGTTCGGTTCCTGCTAAGGGCACGTACCTCGGTTGCAGTTTGTCCCCGGCCCTGGTGAGTCGTGCGGGTGGCAGCCACTCGATGTGTCCCTTTCACGTCGATGTTTCTCTCTCTCCCCCTCTCCCTCCCTCCCACTCCATCTGAACAAAAAAGTGGAAAAATGTTCTCGGGTGAGGATAAAAAATATATATATATATATATATATTCTAAGTGGGTATAACTACTATATCTAGAAACCCACAGTTAATAAATAAGGCACACAAGTGTATAAAAATCAAGGCATGATGTTACCATTACATTTTTATGACTTATATCAACAATGTTTGCCATACATTAGCAAAAATGTTAAAGGGACTGGGTAAATTATATTCATTTATTATGAAATCAGAAATCAACTTGGTGATGTGACACATTTTGGAAGGCACAGTTTTTAAAGTGCTGCTGAACTGCCCAGTTCTGAAAAAAATATAGAGCAGATACATGTAGAATCACCTAATTTGCCAAGATCAGACTGTGATGTGTTTTAGTTACTATTGCTAATATGATAATTTAGAAAATCTTTAAATCTACAAGTCATGGAACATTCTCTCAGGAAGCATCCATAGTTTTAAGGACAAAATACTCCTCACTTAAAGGAACAAAAGTGAAATTTTCCTCTCCATTGTAGTTTTGAAAAATACAATGTTATAATACTCTCTTTGGTTTTGTTTTCATTTTTGGCACATTGCTGTTTTTGTTATCATTCTGGTTGTTTTCATTATATTTAAAAGTGCTTTATGTTTACCCCGTAGCCTTGCTTGACGCTTTCCAAGGCTGGTGCATGTCTAGTTTCTTATATCTAGTTCACAAACACATAAACGAAGGCACACAGACCCTTTTTCGCTGCTTGCCTAGCGAGTGTGAAGTATAGCTAAGAATAAAGTCTGCGATCACGTGACTCAGGACAATTGGCTGTGACCACGGGCTCTTCTTCATGAAAGATGCATCTAATAACGGTCTAGTAGATCAAGCAGTGTAGGGATATGACCAACAGAAGAATTCTGCTACAAGCTCTAGTCTGTCTGACTGGAGAAATTTCAAATCTCGGTGATTTTTAACACAGAAAAAAATTCCAAGAAACCCATATGATGTCTTTTGCTTAAAAAGTCCTCTCACTGGCAAGACTGTGAATTTAGTCACAACCGGTAGCTCTTCCCATAGAGTACTAAGCTTTTCCATCTCTACATATTAGAGTTTTGACTGCTATAATCTGAGTTTGTCTAGTTCAGACATTCATTTTCAGCAATAGATGACTTTGTTATGAAGACAACAAAAAAATGCCCATCGGAAGGAATGAGACTATGTATATGTTGTCACATATATGATACATGTACATACCTACCCATGTAATATTTATGAATAATTATTTTTATATGCTTTACTTCAGATGAGGTTCTGATCACTCCAGTGCTCACCTCCACTGAAGAAATGGTGAACCTCCCAAGCGGATATTCTGGGATCCGAGTGCTTTTTCTCTGGGTTCTGCTAATTGGGCTTTTGTGACTGTTGGTGAGTTTGCTCAGTTCTTGAAGTTGCCGTTGCTACCAGTTCTCTTGAAGCAGAGCTTATCTATCAATAGTTATATTAAGGGTGTTTTCTTCTTCCCGACTTCCTCAGGAAAATTCTGTCCTGGCTACGTAACAGGCTGGGAACACCTGTCTCTCTGTTGCCTTACATTCGCTCTGAGCACTTCTGTAACCACGTCCTCTGTGTTCTCCCTGTGCCCAGTAGAACAGGGAACAGGTTCTATTTTATACCTTTGGCCTGGGTGGTGGTGGCGGGGGGTAGGGGGTTTCTCGAACAAAATTTAAATTCCACCCCACCATCATTTTAAATAAACACATCATAACAATCCTCTTTAACAATATTCAGGACGCATGGACCAGCTAATAGAGAACTCATCGGTACTCCAGATTAGATTTTAGTTTGCTGAAGGGTGAGTCTTTGATTCAAGTTACTTGTCAATGTGGATGCAGTGGTTTCTGCTGTACTAAACATCTACCCACGTATAGTTTCACCAAGGCACCCATGAAGTGGCCAGTCCCTTAGTTCTCAACCACTCACAGGTACCCTCCTTTGTTCCTGGCCTTTTATTTGTTTCTACTGCCAGTTATAGTGACTGTATAGCACTTGCCTCAGAGACTCTCTGCTATTATTCCAAAGGGCCTAAACTCCTTTTCTGTCTGTCAAAAATGGTTAATACATGAGTATTAACGTCCGGATTTTTATATAGTAATTGAAAGGTTGCCTGCTGTGCACAAGACTCTGTTCTGGTAGCCTGGAACCCGACTGGACACAGCATTTGCCAGCCACCTGCCGGGAACGACAACTCACTGAGATAGAAGGTGAACTCCGTCACCCAACAGGCATTTTTTCGCCAGGGTCTGATTTCTGTGATTCAGGCATGTACCTTTTAAAGGCTCTTCATCCAACTGCAATTCTTCCCTTCACTCATCCACTTGTTTTGATTCAGAAGATAGCACTTGGCACAAAGAGACACATTCCCTAATAATGCTTTATTCTTTTCTGTCAACCACCCTTTCTTTAATTCCCTGCATGTGGTGAGCTTACTCGAAATCCCCTGACTATATACCCTGAGCCCATATCCTCGAATCTTTGTGTCCCCTTTCACTATTATTGCTCTGGAGAAATTTTCTTTGTAATCTTGGTCAGCTCTACAGCTTCGTCCTTTGTCATGGTCTGTATTTAATATCCTTTCCTTTCTATAGCATCCTGTATGGTTTTCAAAACCTTTTGATTTTTAAGCTTTTCCTTTGTGATTTTCTTATGGTTCTATTTTGCACTTGTTTAGATACTTCCAATCTGATTGACACATCTGTCAAGATCAATTTTTTGACCCACTTTCTGCTCAGCTTCAAGGATTCATTTTGGCAGTACACTGTGGTTTATTCATCTTTCTTGACTGACTTTCCCTACAATCTAGACTACTGTGGATGATTAGTGTTGCTTTCTCAGTGTGGTTTTCAGAGCCATTACAGGGCTTGAGAACTCTTGCAAAGGGCTAAGATTTTTATACCTGTACCGTTTAACTGCCTGAAGGAATTTACAAGGTTTCTTCTCTACGGTGAATAAACGTCTCTTGTTCTTTGTGGGAACACTCTCTATCACAATGCTTGCTATGCCGTTTAGTTTCCTCATTTCCCAACCTTATTTTTTATTAGTTTGTACTAATATGTCAATATGCTTGGCTCCTGTTTTAACTATCCTGCTCTCTACTTCTTTGTAAGATTTTAAATCATCCCCAGGGGTGATGAGTTTGAATTTGTCCACCCTTCAAACTATAGTTTTTGTCAACACAATGTCTATTCATTAAAATAGGTAATTTAGGTTTCAGCTATAAACATAAATATTTCTCATCTTGTACGTGTTGAAAATGTTCAGCCTTGAATGTGTCTTCTAATTCAGTTGGAGAACTGCAGGATTTTTTTTTTCTGTCTTTGAATCTCTACAAGATCATTGTTTTCAAATATCTTACATTTTGTGACTTTCCTAAAGCTTACACTTGTTACTGATTTATGAGGTTAATTGGAATCTTTCTTATTTAACATCCTTGTACATGTTTATAGACTGTTATTAGGTCTCGCTTGAGTTTTTTATCCTCTCAAGAGAATATGCCAAATACTCTGTACCTTTTTTCCAGAGACCGACTTGTACAAAACTTTTATTAATTTTTTGTTTTCTCCTGGATTCTCTCCAATTTACTTGTATTTTAAACACCTTGTTTGCACATTCTGCCACATTTTCTATAGTTCCAAAGAAAAATGCAGGAGGCATTCGGTGCTCACTCTGCCTTTACTAATGCTGAGCTAGCTGGCCCCCTCACCTCTCAACAAGAGCTCCATGGGGGGCCCGACATCTCAGGGCTCCCTCTGGCACACCTGGTTCCCTTGAACAATGATCCCTCATCTACAGAGCCTAATATGAAACCAAGAAAATATTTTTTCTAGCAAGAGAACACTGCTAAAAAAGAGAGAGAGAATTCTTCCCAAGACAATAGCAATTATAATAATATTAAGTTCAGCTTCCTGGTACGCATTAGGAAGCAAACACTGACCTTTCATGTTTACCCAGAAAGGGGCGTACTCCATGTAAACTTGGACTTTGCATGTGTGTACCTTTTCTTACCTTTTTCCACAAGATTGAGAATTTATTTCCTGTAACATGTTACTGATTATTTATAATGACATTGGATTTTAAATTCCCAATGATGCTATGGATAATGATGCTGCAAAGATTGTACACCAGCCCTCCCATATAGATTAATGGAGGAGTTGGCATGGATCTCTGAGTACCAAGTGGGGGTCATTTTAGATGGAGAAAGAACCATAATAACACACAAACAAACTGGTCAATATAACACATTTTGCTCCTTTTTATTATGGAAATAGAGAACAGATTAGGAGCTACTGGGGTTGAAGAGAAGGTGGGACTGGAAGGGAAGTGGAAGTGGGCAGAAGCACAGCATACGAGAGCCGAGTGATGGGATCACTCTGTGTCTTGATTACGTCAGTGTCAATATTCTGATTGTGTATTAGACAATAGTTTTGCAAGCTGTTACCATTGGGAGAAACTAAGTAAAGGGTATATAGGATTCCTCTATATTACTTCTTGAAACTATATATAAATCTACAATTATCTCAGAACTTAAAATTAAATTTAAAAAAAAACTTGCTCTGTGAAAGTTGAGAGAATGAACAGACAAGCTGGATAATGGCAGAAAATATTTGCAAAAACATATCTGACAATAACTGTATCCAGAATTTGTAACAAATTCTCAAACTCAACTGCAGTAAAAGGAACAACTCATTATTGTTAAATGGACAAAAGACTTGAATAGACAATTCACCAAAGAGAATATACAAATAACATATAAATAAGCACAAGAAAAGATGTTCAACATAATTAGCCATTCTAACAGGTGCATAGGAAAATGCAAATTAATAGATGCAAATGTAAACCATGATGAAATACTATATGCACCTATCAGAATGGCTAAAATAAAAAATACTGACAACAGCAAATGCTGAAAAGGATACAAAACAACTAGAGCTTTCATGCATTGATAGTGGGAATACAACATGGTACATCCCCTTTGAAAAATAGTCTGGCAGTTTCTGATGAAGTTAAACATGCAATTACCATAAGACACGGCATTTTTACGATTGTGCGATTATCCCAGAGAAATAGAAGTGCATGTTCATTCAAAAATCTGTACACTAATTTTATAGCAGAAGTATTCAAAATCACCCTGAACTGGAAACAACCCACTGTCCTTTTCCAGGTGACTGTATAAACAGGTTGTGGTTCAACCATATAATGAAATACTACTCATTTATAAAAAGGAACAAACGACTGGCACAATCAACAACTTGGATGACTCTCAAAGACATTGTACCAAGTGAAAGAAGCCAGTCTCAAAATGTCCTTGAAAATAGTATCCGACTATAGTGACAGAGAGAGAAGTGTTTGTCAAGAGTTAGGTTGAGAAAGTTTGGAGAGTTTGGAGAACTATTCTATATTCTGATTGTGATGGTGGCTACCTAAATCTATTCAAATTTTAATATTCTTAGACCTGTACACCAAAAAGGCTCAAATTTATTTTATAATAATGTGTCTAAAATGAAAAAAAATATATATACACTCCCAGAATCGGACCGATCCTCATCAGCCTCTACGGCCACCTGGTCCAGGCTACCACCATCCATCTTGTCTGCATTTATGACGACAGCCTTCGAACTGGTCTCCCAGCTTTCTCTTTCCACCACATTTTCTATTCTCAACGAAAAGTGGTCCTTTTCAACCATAAGTCAAATAAGATCACTCCTCTGCTCAAAAGGCTTCACTGGCTCCCCGTTTCTCACAGCATAAAAACTAGTCTTTACCGCGGCCTAGACAGTTGCCAGGTCCCCTGGGAACCTCTCTGTCCTCTTCTTCTATGAGTCCTCCTCACTCCCTGTGCTGCGGCTGCACTAACTTTCTCGCTGCTCCCTGAACATGCCAGGCTTTGGCACTGGCTGCTCCCTCCGCCTGGAAAATCCTCCTTCCAACTCTTTGCTGAAATGTCATCTTCTGGGTAGGACCGTCCCTGACCACTGTATTTAAAACATCTCTCCTCGAATTCCCCTCTTCCATTTACAGCTTAATATTTCTCAAGAGCGCTTATCACCTTCTAACATACCGTAGTATTTACTATGTACTACACTCATTTTCTGTCACCCTCCCCAACACGCATGTGCATGAACACACACACATACGTGCGTGCACACACGAATGTAAGGTCTATGAGAACAGAGCTTTGCCTGTTTTGCTCACTACTGCTTCTTTAATGACTGACGCATAGAAAATTCTCCATAAATATTTGTGGAATGAAGCAAGTGAAGGAGGGAGGAAAAGAAGGATGGAGGAGAGAAAAGGTTAATTTGTCATTAGACAGGTGAGGAGGAACCAGTGGCTCTGAAAAGGCCAGTAAATCAGGGTAGTGCCAGTGTTCAGAAGGTGAGAGCTGGAGAAGGGTATGCTGAGGCCAGAGTAGGAAGCGGGGATCAGCCTCAAATGCCACGCTAAGGAACTTGGTCTTTAGCCTTAGGTTAGAAGCATCTTAGTGACTGAGAAACATGATAAGATTTGTATTTCATAAAGGTCATTCAGCCCCAGTGTGGAGAGTGAGCTGGGTGAGGACAGTGCGCTAGTTAGTGGGCTAATTGTGATCTAGTCACTAGTTATCTAATCAGAAGTGATGATGACCTGAGCTAAGATGGTGGCAAAAGTGGCAACACAGGGAGACAAATTTCAGAAACACTTGGCAGAATCAGTAGGCCTTCTATTAACTGTGAGAAGGGTAAGGAATTAAATATGCCCCCCACACCCTGTCCATCCTCCAGAGTCTTCCTTTTACCTCTGAGAAGGACAGCACAGATGAATGGCTTACTGGAAAAGGTTGAGTCCAATAGAAAATTACTTGTAATGGCACGAATATACCACTTTTCTCGTCTCAGTGCCTTCATCCACTGGGATTTTATGTCCAGAGTGTCCTTCCTACTCATTTTGCTGACTGTTGCATCTTTAAGTTTCAGGTCATAAACTCTGACTCAGCTTATAGAGAATATGAAAAATACATTAAAATAACTTGGTAACTTATCAGAAAAAGCAAAATATAGGAACTGATAATGCAGTTATTGGATAGTTTATGGAGATGGGTATTGATCTCACTTTTAAAAATAGCTCTTTTCCATAGCAGCAAGAGATTGCTGTCCCAGAAATATGTTATTGTAATGTAAGTGGCCCACAAGGCTGGAACTATTATAATGAAAGTTTATATCAAATTCATTGGGGTTATAAAAATATTAGCTTTGCATTGTCAATGCCAAATGTAAATACGATGATTCTATGTGTCCCGTCAATATTTGACCTTCAGCAAAATTTTCAACCCAATCTGGCCTCTGTCTCGTCAAAAGGGC
Organism: Molossus molossus; assembly: GCF_014108415.1. NCBI lineage: Eukaryota > Metazoa > Chordata > Mammalia > Chiroptera > Molossidae > Molossus > Molossus molossus. The sequence continues at coordinate 30,753,312 of NW_023425401.1, read as the reverse complement.
AAAATTATCTCTGAGGAATATTCCAGCTTCAAAAATCTGCAATTTCTCTTTTCTTTTTCTGCGAAGCAGTCAGAGCAGGCGTTATGTATATTTCATAGGTAGAAAAACCAAGGCTCAGAGAGAAGGAGATTTTCCTTTGGACAGACTTGAAAAGAGTCCACCTCTCTCCACCTTGATACCTGTTTCTGTTGGCTGGCCACCATTCAATTATTGAAACGTTAAAAACAATCACAGTTTTAAAACCACAAGAATAACTTGGTTTTAATGATTCTTCTGAATTTGGCCAGCACAAAAATTGCAGTTTTTCTTTTGCTCCTTTGCAACTAAAATAAATTAAGCCAAGTTTGAGCCTAGAAGCTTTTTTTTTTTTGGCTGTTGCAAAATAGTGAAAAGTGTGTTTTGCAATAGAAACAGTGACTCAGAATTAACTACTGGAAGAGTTTGGACTCTGTTTTGAGAAATAACAATGCAAGTTAGGTGTTTTTATAGATATTTATGTGAAGGGGACCTTTAAAAACATTGGAAAAGAATGCTAAATATTAAATGTTATAGAGTATTATTGGGTTATAAAGTGCCATCAGTATTTTAAAAATATATGAGTTATACATGTTCTGCTTTTAAAACTTAAATATCATTAAAAGTTTTATAGTAAAAATCAGTATAATGACAAAAATGAAATTTTAAATCCAGTGAGCTCAGAGAACACTATGTAGACAAATACCTAAAACTTCACACTTAGGTATGTCATATTCTAGTTGCATAAAACCAGAAACAAAAAGAAAATCCAGAAGGAAGCCAGAGAAAGAAAAAATACCTTATGTTATCTATAGCAAAACAGGGATAAGCTTTACATCAGACTTCCCTTCAGAACATGCAAGCTGGAAAGAACACAGCCACCAACCTAGAATTCTGTACCCAGCAAAATTATCCTTCAAGAGTGAAAGAAAAATAAAGACTTTCACAGACAAACAAAAATTGGAGGAATTTGTCACCATTAGTTCTGCCTAGCACAAAACATTTTAAGATATTCTTCAGAAAGAAGGAAAATGATATAGGTTAGAAATTCAAATCTACATAAAGAAAGGAAGAGTATTAAAGAACAAATAAGTCAAAGGATGTATTAGTTCCCTCCTCTGATGTATTGGAGCCATGCCCAGGTCCCAGATCCTCCTACCCATGCTGAATAATGTGGGCACAGACATGATTGATTGTTGGCTTAAAATGTAAAAGGAGACACCTTGCTTTCTTGACTCACAAGAGCAAGCTCTGCATTTAAAGATACAGAAATGGACATAGGGAGCTCTCTGGCTTATGGAAGGGAGGAATCTATTGCAAAACAGCAACAACAAATTGGGGGAAACTCGAAATAATAAATTAAAATATACAAGCTATCTTCCTCTAAACTTCATAGGTGTTAATAATGTACCTTATGTAAATATGGAACATTTTCATATAATATGATGCCAGTTAACTTGTGGCATCATTTTGAGACCGATCAATTGAGAATTTAAAGAAAAAAAATTGTTTAAGTGTACAATTTATGAACTCTTTTAAAGCCAAGAAATATTGTAGTTTTTCAAAATAGAAATGAATTGGCCACTGAAGCATCCTATAGGTTTTCATTTCTAATCAGGTAACTATTCATTGCTATAACCCATATAAACAAAAAGCTCTTTGGGATCACCCCCTTTTTACAAGAGTAAAAAGTTCTTGAAACCAAACAGTGAGTAAGCCACTGTGTTTTATCCCTAGTTGTGATAAATCCATTTCATGCTATGACCTCATAAAGAGCTATTTTTATAAAATTCCAAACACCTAAGTTGGGCCCAAATTTTTGGTCCTTTTAGCTCACGAAGCTGGCTTTTAGTGACCTTAAGGGCTTTGACCACAGGTTTTTTTTTCTTTTTGGCTTTTTGTCTATTTTGTTTGTTTCCTCTCATCTGTTTATTTATTTTCTTAGTTTTCTTTTTACTTAAACAATGTTATTAACATATAATTGACATACAAAAAGCTGTACATATTTAATATGTACAACTTAGTGAGTTTGGATATAAGTATATACCCATTGGGGAAAATAAAACTATAAATATAACTTAATTAATTACATCTACATAAATATGGTTCACTGCAGAGCTAATAATGTGGTGGAATCAAGATACCTTTTCTGTAGAGTCTAGTTTCAGTTGGAATGGATTTCCCATTTTTGTGTTCTTTTGATGGCCTTTCCTATGTTCCCAAGGTCCCAATCTTACCTTCTTTCTGTTGATTCTTTCTGTTTCTTGGAGATCTCAGAGTCATCAATCCTCCTATTCCAAACTGGATCATTGCTTTTAGTCAGCTGCACAGCTATCATTCTAGAATAGAATGTCTCTGCTCTTACAGATTGGATTAATTGTTCCTAAAACCTTAATCAGGTGTTGCTGTAAAAATGCTATATAACTGTTATAACCTTGCATAGCAAGCAATCCTACAATCTCAGCAGCAATAGTAAACATTTACTTTTCTCATTCTGCTTCAGATTGTGGATTGAGTTTAAGACTGTTCCATGTGTCTTTCATGCAGTGCCAGCAGCTCTGGGCAGACTCTCCCTATGGAAGGTGGTAGATGAGAGTGACAGTCCTAAATAAGCATACATAAAGCCTCTGATCCTGTTGCATCCACTAATATTGCATTAGCCAAAGCCAATAGAGAGTCACTTGGCAAAAGCATGAGTGTATACACTGATGATAGAGAAGGGGTGAACAATAAGAAGCAGTAGTCCAATCCACCGTAAGAACTTATGCCTTATTTACTACTCCCTGTTTTTGGTGAGAACATTCTCTGGTAATTTCCTAAGAAAGGGTGTATGGTAGATAAACTCTGTGAATGGGACACGTCTGAAAATGGCTTCATTCTGCCTCACACCTGATGCATAAAAAACCCTGAGATCATTGCTTCATTATCTTCCAGTAACTAGTATTACTGATTAGAAGCTTCTTTCCAGGCTGTTTCTTGTTCTTTTGTAGGTGCCCCTTTCTGTCTCTTCCCATGTTCTTCTTATTCCTAATATTCTAAAAGCCTTGATGAGACAGATATAGGTCATTTTTCCTTTATTGTGCCAAGCCATAGGCCACTCCAAATGATAGACTTTTCAGAAGTCTTCCTATTTTGTTGCACAATTCATTCCTGATCTCTCTTGTATCTAAAGTTCCTAAGTATGGCGACTGGAGACTACACCCCTCCAGGTATAATATAGTATAGGCTGCCATTTCCTCCAGTTTGCTTCATCCTTTTTCTATATTCCAGAAATTTCTTGAATTCACTTGTCCACTGATGATCCCTGTCCCATTCTCTTCATGTCATGGAGCTACAGAACTTAAAACATTTTTTTTTTGCTATGATTTTGTTGGTATCTCAGGAAGAAGAGGTAATAAAAAACTGTATACCTGGGTTATCATGTTGATCCATTGGTCTTAATATTTTATTATGCTGAACACATTTTACATTTAAATGTAGACTATTTAAAATACTTTTAAATGGATGACTATATCACTGAGTATAACTCTTTTAAGACTATTTAAATAGCCCTGGCCAGTTTGGCTCAGTGGTTCCCGCTAAGGTTGCAGTCTGTCCCCGGCCCCGGTTGGGGTTGTGCAGGTGGCAACAACTTGATGTGTCTCTCTCACATGGATGTTTCTCTCTCTCTCTTCCTCCTTCTCTCCCTCCCGCTCTATCTGAAGATAAATACAGGAATGTCCTCAGGTGAGGATAAAAAAAAAAAGACTATTTAAATAACCTAGCTTTATTAGCATCCAGATTATTTATTATTATCATTATTATTATTAGTAGTAGTATTTTGGTAATCCTCAGCTGAGGATTTTTTTTCATTGATTTTTTTTTTGTTAGAGACAGTGGAAGAGAGGGAGGGAGAGAGAGAAGAGAGAGAAACACATCAATGTGAGAGAGACACATAAAATGGTTGCCTCCCACATGCACCCCAATCAGGGCAGGGACTGAACCCGCAACCCATGCACCTGCCCCTGACTGGGAATCAAACCCAAGACTCTTCAGCCCTCTGGTTGATGCTCTTAACCACTGAGCAATGCTGGCTAGTACGACATCCAGATTTGCAAAGGTATTTAGTTTAAATGTGGTTTCCTAAATGAAGAATTTGATACTTTATCAAAGGTAACTTCTCTAAGGTAGCACTGTCCAGCAGAATTTTTAGCAATAATGGAAATATTCTCTGTCTGCACTGTCCAATACAGTAACTGCTAGCCTCAAGTACCTATTGAACACTTAAAATGTGGCTCATAAAAATAATAAATAAATAAATAAATAAAAATGTGGCTCATGTGCCCTGGCTGGTGTGGTTCAGTGGTTAGAGTGTTGGCCCATGCACCGAAGGGTCACAGGTCCCTGTCGAGGGCACGTACCTGGGCTGCAGGTTCAATCCCCAGCCCAGGTTGGGGCACGTGTGGGAGGCAAACAATCAATGTGTCTCACTCACATGGATGTTTCTCTCTCTCTTTCTCTCTCTCTCTCTTTCTCCCTATCCCTACCTTCCACTCTCTCTGAAAACTCAATGGAAATAAATATCTTCAGGTAAGGATTAACAATCCCCCTCCCCCCAAATGTGGCTCATACTACTCAGGCACTTAATGTTATTTTATTTAATTTTCACTGATTTAAATTTAAATAGCAACATGTGGCTAGGAGCTGTCATACTGAATAATGCAGCATAGATCTAGAATTTTATTATATTCCCAAAATTTAAAAAGTGTTTTAAAGCATATATCACTTATATAAAGAAAATTGTGACTTCCGGTCAAGATGACGGCGTAGGTAAACGCGGTATTGTGTCCTCCCACAACCACATCAAAGTTACAACTAAACTACAGAACACCCATCATTCAAAGCTTCCTGAAATCGAACTGAATGGAAGTCCTACAACTACGGAATTAAAGCAGCAGCCACATCCAGACTGGTAGGAGGGGCGGAGGCAGACGGGCTGGTCCCACACCCACGTGTGGCAGATAAAAATAAGGAGGACACCTCGGCTGGGAATGTCCTTCCTGAGGACTGAGGGGTTCTCATCTCACACCAGGTGCCCCGCTCAGGGTTCTAGTGCCAGGAAGAGAATCTCTATAACTTCTGGCTGAAAAAATTAGCAGGAACCAAGGCTCAGGGAGGCGGAGGCGGCTGGAGCCCCAGGCAGCTCCCTAAAGGGCCCGCGCACGGACTTATCGGATTCTCTCCCTCTAAGCTTGGAGGGGAGGCAGCTCGAGGGGCACCAGAGACATACAGGGAAGAACTGAGCTGTTTGGCACTGGAGCGAGGGCTGGAGAGGGGGCTTTCTCCGGGACAGAAGCCTTTGTTCCTTTGGTGAGCCCTTCCCTGGGGCGGCAAACAGCTGCCATATCTGGGACTCCAGCAACCTGGCTCACACTGGTAGCCCCGCCCTGGTGACTCCCTGAGGCCCCGCCCCGCCCCACCCAACTTTCAGGCCCACCCAAGCTATTGCCAGTTGCTTTACCATAGGATTGGCCTGTCTTGGATCCTGCTTCAGGTTTTCCTAAATTCTCTCAAACAAGCAGCATCTGGTCTCAGTGAGCCCCATACCTCTTTTTAAGTAATACACTGAAACAAACACAGGGAGGCAGCCAAAATGAGGAAACAAAGAAACAGGTCCCAAGTGAAAGAACAGAACAAAACCCCAGGAAAAGAACTAAGCGAAGTGGAGACAAGCAACCTAACAGATGCTGAGTTCAAAATACTGCTTATAAGGATGCTCAATAAACTTAGTGAGAACCTCAGTGAACTTAGTGAGGGCCTCAAGAGCATAAAAAGGACGAGTCAGAAATGAAAGATACACAGTCAGAAATGAAGGAGGCACTAACTGAAATGAAGATTAATTTACACAGATTCAATAGCAGAGTAGATAAAGCCAAGAAGCAAACCATCGATTTGGAATATAAGGAAGCAAAAAACGCCCAATCAGAACAGCAAAAAGAAAAAAGAATCCAAAAAAATGAGGATAGTGTAAGGAGCCTCTGGGCCAACTTCAAGCGTGCCAACATTCGCATCTTGGGGGTGCCAGAAAGAGAAGAGAGAGAACAAGAAATCGAAAACCTATTTGAAACAATAATGGCAGGTAACTTCCCTAATTTGGTGAAGGAAACAGACATACAAGTCCAGGAAGCACAGAGAGTCCCAAACAAGATGAACCCCAAGAGGCCCACACAAAGACACATCATCATCAAAATGCAAAAGGTTCAGGACAAAGAGAGAATCTTAAAAGCAGCAAGAGAAAAGCAGTTAATTATCTACAAGGGAGTTCCCATGAGATTGTCATCTGATTTCTTAAAAGAAACTTTGCAGGCCAGAGGGAATGGCAAGAAATATTCAGAGTGATGAAAAGCAAGAACCTTCAACCACGGTTACTCTATCCTGCAAAGCTGTCATTTAGAATCGATGGTCATATAAAGAGTTTCCCAGACAAGAAAAAGTTAAAGGAGTTCATCACTACCAAGTCGTTATTATATGAAATGATGAAGGGTCTTTTTGAAGAAAAAGATAAAATATATGAACAAACAAAATGGCAATGAATACATATCTATCGATAATTGAATCTACAAACAAAATGAACAGGCAGAACAGAAACATTCTCATAGATACAGAGAACATTTTGTTGGTTGCCAGATGGGAGGGGGTTTGAGGGAATCGGTGAAAAAGGTGAAGGGATTAATAAGTACAAATTGGTTGCTAGGCTGACAAACCTCAAAGGGAAGGGGGTTGGGGGTGGGAAGAAATAAACCAAAGAACTTATATGCCTAACCAATGGACACAGACAACAGTGTGGGAGAAGGCAGGAGGGGAGCAGGAGTGGGGAGGAGGGGTTCAATGGGGGAAAAATGAAGAACATCTGTAATACATTGAACAATAAAGATTAAAAAAATAAAATAAAATTGTACTTGAAAGGAATAAATATAAAAAAATCTAACCAGATGTAGGGGCAATATAAAGTTAGGTTTATGGTTTATACCAAGAAATATACTCATTTACTAAGTAAATATTTCAAAGGCTTGGACCACATGTAATGCACTATTTCAGTCACCAGGGTTATAAAATTGCAGACACACAGGGCACCTGCCCTCAAGGATCTTTCAGTCCACTGAAGAACCAGGCACGTAAACCAAACAGTGAATTCAACCAGAAGATCGATTTACGTACCTGTGTGGGGGAGGGAGGAGAGTGTTCAGTTATGCAGGGCACTCAGGTAAACCCTTACACAGGAAGTAGCATTTGAGTCCTGATTGAAAGCTGAACAAAATTTTCCCCCAAAGACTAAAGGGCAAGATACCTCAGACAGAGAAAGAGCAGCAAGGATACTGGCAGAGAGATAGGTTGCAGCAAGGAGCCATTTGATATTGCTGGAACCTGGAGTGTAACTATGGGAATACCAGGAGGTGAGACTGGCCAGTTAGGCAGGACTGAAAAATTACTGCAATGTGCCCGGCTGGTGTGGCTCAGTGGTTAAGCATCGACCCATGCACCAAGAGGTCGCCAGTTCGATTCCTGGTCAGGGCACATGCCCAGGTTGTAGACCAAATCCCCAGTGGAGGGCATGTAGGAGGCGGCCAGTCAATGTTCTCTCTCATCAATATTTCTATCTCTCTCTACCTCTCTCTCTCTCTCTCAAATTAATAAAGGAAAATTTTTTTAAAAATTTCTGCAATGTGAGAAGAACTACCCCACTCCCAGTGAGGAGAGAGAAAGTATAATCCTGACAAAGTGTAGACTCGTAGAGTAGAATGGTGAACTTATAGTCCTTCCCATTCACTTGATCAACAAATATTTTTAATGTCCTCAAAATTTTTTTACAGTGATGTTTGGCTTTAGAAACTCTTTTTAAGTAGATGGTGGAAAAGTACATTTTAATCCAGCATCATCAAACAAGAACAAATCCCTAATTAGAGGACTCCCACTTAAACATATGTTAAAATAATGCTATCATACTACAGAGTTTTGCAGATTCAGAAAACAGAAATTAACTCCAACATGCAACTGCAAAATAACAGAAGTCATTCCAGTTGCCCTTGCCCTTTCCAATAAATCATGAATGTACTATGCTTACTGCTATGGACAGGCACATACAATCATCTTATCTGTTTTTCAGGTGCCATTTTGATTGATTTACATCAAAACTATTGAGGCTGGAGAACTTAGGCACTTAGAAAATTAGTTTCTCTAAATTTCTCCTGGGAATTTGAGATCCTACCAGACACAGACTAATCCCACTAAGAAATGTTCCAAGGAGAGGCAGGAATAGAGAGATCTGACCCAAGATTTATATATGCCTTAAATTTCTGTGAACCAAGACATAACAAAGTACAACGTATCATTCCCTGGCCCTTTAAACACGCACGTAGGGAGGGAGGGAGAGAAGGAGGGAAGGAGAGAGACAGAGGGCCAAAGGGAGAGGGAGAGAGGGAGGGAAAGAGAATGAGAATCACTAAAATACTCTCAATTAGGGTCAGCGAAAATAAAGTCCTGGTTTAACATAGTGAGCTTTAAAAAATAATAAAAAATACTTGCCAAGGTGTTATGACCCCATCTTATTTTTGAGTTCAGCTTTTCAATTCTAAATCTCTATTTTCTGTTTATAACTTACTCTAAAAAGTTCTTTTTGACCTTTGGGTCTGCTATTTCTCTTGCCTCATCCCAATCCCAAGGCGAATTTATTTGCAATTTAAACTAAATCTCTTTAGTTATTTTAGTTACTTGAGTTTGAAGAAAATACCTGTTTTGTGATCTCAAAAATCATTCAGATTTTTTGGGGTAGGGGGACATGTTCATGTAGCTGAAAAATGACTTTGTTTTGAAGCTGTAGAATTGTCACGGCTATACTGAAGAGCCAATTCAAAAGGAGTTAGTTAAGCCCTGGCTGGTTTGCTCAGTGGTTAGAGAGTCAGCCCGTGGAATGAAGGGTTGTGGGTTTGATTCTGGTCAAGGGCATGAACCTGAGTTGCAGGTTTGATCCCCAGTCCCAGTTGGGGTCGAGTGTGAGGCAACAAATCAATGTATCTTCCTCACATGGATGTTTCTGTCTCTCTGTCTGTCTGTCTGTCTGTCTCTCTCTCCCTCTTCCACTCTTTCTAAAAATCAATTGAGCCCGGCCAGTGTGGCTCAGTGGCTGAGGGTTGACCTTTGCACCAGGAGGTTTCCGGTTCGATTCCTGGTCAGGGCACATGCCCAGGTTGTGGGCCAAATCCCCAGTGGGGGGCATGCAAGAGGCAGCTAGTCAATGTTCTCTCTCATCAATGTTTCTAGCTCTCTCTCCCTCTCCCTTCCTCTCTCTCTAAAAATCAATAAAGAAAAAAAAGTTTTTTAAATCAATGGAAAAATATCCTCGGGTGAAGATTAACGAAAAAAATAAAATAAAATAAAAAAAGAGTTGGTTAAGAAATTTGGATTAAAGAACCAGAAATGATGAGTCCCCATATAATTACTTGGAGGCAAGTGCACACCCTTTCCCACCAGCCTTCTTGCGTGTACATGTGACAAGTCACAACTTGAGTGTGAGCAACTCAAAACCTACCAAAAACTTAATTTACAGCCCACGTCTGGCTTTTAAAGATTTAAAGTAATGATAACACAGCCACAATTCCAAAACTCACAAAGGACAAATTCATTTGCAAGGAGCATCAATGTGACTTTCTCTAGAACTTGGAGAACATGATGCGAAGTCCAATACTGGTACTTGAATCCTCTGGATTCAGCTCAGGTTTTCTTCTGACTTTTATTATTGACTCTAGGTTGGGTCTCTAATCTTGCTTTATCATTCTCTCCACAAAATGAAGGGTGACCTGATCTGTAAGCATGCTGAAAACAGCCCTGTCATCTACAATTTTCAAGGGCATTCATTGCAATAAATAACTTTATTTCACACCTGCTGGAAGCCAGGCTCTATGCTAATACTATGGAGAGGGAGATGGATAAGACAAAGATGCTTCCTCAGGAAATTCCCTGAATATACAAGAGATGGATGAAGTATAATGGTATAGGATAAATAGAAGTGAAGTTTATTTTTAATAAAAGCAGACACAATTTTCGTCTATTACAAGAAAAGAAAGATACAGAGAGATAGACAAGCAGACACAGAGTAGACAAAGCCATGGATCTAGACATAAACTCATAAGTTTTCCAAAATGGAAAATTTAAAAATTCTATATAGTCACCATTAGCCCCTCCTCAGCCCCAGTCCAATCCAAGCCCTCCCAAACAAACATGCAATCTAAAGAAAATCAGTGTGGTGGCTAAACAACTGCTTTTTTAGAGCAATTCCCTCAGTTGCTCACTCATTCCCTTTCCAACCAGATTGTCACCTTCAAGTCCCTTCTACTCAGGAATTCCGGAGCTCTCGAAAAAAGGCCCATCCTAGCAGTCCCTCCAGATAATTATAGTAAACAATTAACCTGGAAATAAACTCCTTGTCTTCCAAAATTCTAGTGTACTTAGACCTGCCTCTTCTAGAGCAACTGCTCTTTCCCTAGATTCTGAATTACAACATTTTTCACCTTTTAAAAATCATTGTCTCACATTCAACAGAATATTTACTTTTTGCCCAAGAATATTCTTCAGTTGATAGTAGATCTTGTGCTGGTTCGTTAATTCAGTGAATACTGTTGGAGCACCTACTGTGTGCCGGGCTCTGTGCTAGGCACCTGGGCCATGTCTCAGTCTTTGAAGATATGTATCTCATGACGGTTTCAGAACTTACCAAACACTTAGGCAAATTCAAAGCAGCTGGAGAAAGTTGCCACTGAAATCTGGATTCAAAATCTCTTGACTTCTTGATTTGGATTTTTATATGCATATTAAAGTGACTTTTTAAAAACTTACGATAATGTCATTCTAATGGAGTGAGGTTTTGGAGCTGAGACACAATGAACACATTACAGTGTATACTAGGGGAACGTGGAGTGGCTATCCACACAGATGGTATTGATTTTCATTTCCTGTGAAGTTGAATCAACATGTTGTGGCTAATGTCTATGTAATTTAACGTATTGAATAAAATGTACCATTGCTCTTTACTGCGGGATAAAAGGTCTCGCTTGGCTGTGGTGTCCTTGTGCTCTAAAACCACAACAGACATACTGAACAATTCTTTGTTATTAATAATCAACCGAAGAAAATCCTGGGTTTTTTTAAACATATTTTTTCTTTGATTAATTCATTTGTGTTTTTATATCATAGTAAAAGCAAGGCAAGCGATAATAGAACTTTCTCTCTTAAACAAATGAGTTTTGCAGATAAAGTTCTATTCTGGTGCATACAAAGTGTCTGGAGGAATACCTGGAAAGAACCAACAAGCTAAGGCATCAGTACCAAATGAGATGCTCTCCTCCCCAGGGTCTGTGGAAGGGTAGGCTAAGAGGGACCTTCCCCTTTTGTGCTTCTCTGCCACCTCTACTTTGTCCTCCTGGGTGTCTAGGGCTCTTATCTGGCCCCTGATTGTCTGAAGCCCCTCCCCCTCACTGCAGCACCTCATGTAATACTCATCTGCTTTGGTTCAGTGTCCTCATTTATTAAAAGGAGACGATTGTACTCACCCCACCAACCTCATAAGATTGGAGGGAGGCGGAATCAGGTTAGATAACTTAGGTGAAAATATTCATAAAATTGGAAAGTGCAGTAAAAATGTACATCATGCTTTAAATAGTATTATTGCTTTTATCATTATTACTCAGCATTTGGAGCCTCCTACTCCAGAATCACCTGCCTCCATGGCCATCCAAACTGTCATTCCTTTCCATTGAATTGGTCAGTGATTCAATTATCTGGCTGCAGAACCTTAATATAATGTTCAAATGAATGATAATTTTTTTTTTATCCTTACCCGAGGACATTTTTCCATTTTTTGTTCAGATAGAGCGGGAGGGAGAGAGAGAAACATCCACGTGAAAGGGACACATCGAGTGGCTGCCACCCACACGACCCAACCAGGGCCGGCAACAAGCTGCAACCGAGGTACATGCCCTTAACGGGAACTGAACCCGGGTCTCTCTGGACCACAGGCCGACGCTCTAACCGCTGAGCCAAACCGGGTTTGGCCAGGGCTGAATGATAATTTTTAAAGGGGCATCAGGACTGATGAAATGTGATTGGGGAAAGTGGTTTTTGTATATCAGTGTGCTGGCCATTTTACCACCATCAAATAGTAGTTAACAGCCCCTCAGAAAATTTTGACTTTGCCCACTCAGTTTCTTCTCCAGATCTCGCCAGAGATTTGTCCTCCCTTGGGACTCTGTGACTCGGAATTGGGAGAAACGGGGAGACAGAAGGGATGAGAAGCTCTTAGCCTGTGACTGCAAAGGGAGTTGAAGGAGGGTTTATGGAGGGGAGTCAAGTAACTGAGTGGATGTAGAGGGGGAGGGATTAGAAGTGTTGCTCACAGCTATGTGTCCTCTTGAAGGGGCTTATTAAATATAAAAAAGAAACTAAGTATATTGGATTTTTTTTCAAATTCCCAGGTTTTGACTTCTCCGATCAATGTCTAACACTAAACTAATGCCAGATAATATATTCATCACTTTCCATGCATTATCTTATTTAGTATTAACTCCTGTAACAAATACTACTGAATCCACTTGTATACATGAGGAAACCTAGGCTTTCGGAAGTGAAATAACCTGCCACAGTAACACAGCTAGTAAGTTTCAAAGACGGGACTTGAATTTCAGAGAATGACCTGTCAGTCACTGTACAATTTCATGCAAACCAGTCCCTGTTGGTAGATTGTATAGGGGAGAGGACTTTGATCAGCTGTGATGAGGGGTAAGAAGGAAAGAAGTGGAGCTTTTACTTTCCCTTCTTTAATCAAGGTGGTTCCTCAAGTTCAGAAAAGCAAAGTTGCAGCAGCCCTCATTCCTGTAAGGTTGGCAACAGCTTTTCTATTTATTGTTAAAGCAACTGAATAATGGTGCACCCAATGGTGCACACAAATAGCTTTTGAAATAACATTCAAAAAGAATGCAAAAGCCAATACCTGTATTTCCTACAAGCAAAAAAGGAAGCTGTCTGCATGAAATTAAATTATCCGACTTCAAGCTGGGACATTTTCTGTTAAATATATCTTTGTAAAGGACAGATTAATTCATGGATAATTCTAAACTTATCAAATATACAACCAAATCTAGATGTTTCTTTTTTAACAACAATGGAAATGAATTATTTCTTTAAAAATTTATAATCAAATTAACAAAGAATGATGCCTTAGGTAAACTACAAACAAACTTAGCAGACACTTATCTGGTTTATTTATAGTCGACTAGACTTAAGTCAATTCTATTTTCTTTGGATTCTTAATGCTATGTAGTACACTGGCATACCTGTATAGGTGACCACCGAATTAAAGAATTTATGCACACAGCTAATGGTTTACAATATATGCATCTCTTCAGTAGAAGTATGATTCTCTGTTAACCACTAATACATCCTTATAAGGGACAGCTCTTGAGTTCTACAACTGACCTTACACAGTAAGACAGTATTTGCTAATAGTATATTAATAAACAGCTTTTCAAACCTCCTCTGAATTCCTAGAGGCCCATTTTCTACTGTTCAAGCCTTTCTGACTTAACTGCTACTATTATCCTTTTATTTTCTATTGACTGGGCTTTGCACTACACTCATTCTCATGCACACCTTACTCACTAATGTATGCTTACTAGCTTTGTGTGTAAGAGTGGAGGCTTTCTATTTAAAAAGAGCTGGTGCAAATCCTTCCTATAGAATATCTGTGTGACCTAAGACAACCTATACATGTGCCTTTAAGCATCAGTTTTCCCCTCTGTAAAATGGGAATGATAATAGTATATATTCACTTAACTCATCATACTCTAACTCATCTTTGCTCACCTTCTGTGGATTATATCCCCAGGATACTAAGTTTCCCTGCCTAAAAATTCAAAGTACAGAAGCCTTGTATCCCTGTAACTGTCATGTTATTTTGCTGTATTTTTTATTTTATTTATTTATTTAAGTATAGTTGGCATACAATATTATATTAGTTTCAGATGTACAACAGAGTGATTCAACATTTATATACCTTACAATGTGATCGCCATACTAAGTCTAGTAACCATCTGTCACCCAGCAAAGTTACCATAATATTATTGGCTGTATTTCTCTTCACTTTTCACCTGTCTCCCCCACTCCCCTTTGGCAACCATCAGCTTGATCTGTTTCTATGAGTCTCTTTTTTTGTTGTTGTTTTAATTTCCTTTCTTTTGCTTTATTAAATTCCACATAATAGTAAGATCATATGGTATTTTACTTCTCTGTCTGACTTATATCATCACTTAGCATAATACCCTCTAGGCCTATCCGTGTTGTTGCAAATGGCAAGATTTTACTGTTTTTTTATTGCTGAGATATAAAATTTTCTATATCAATTCATCTGTCAATGGATACCCAGGTTACTTCCATACCTTGGCTATTGTAAGCAATGCTACAATAATATAGGGGTGCCTTTATCTCTTCAAATTAGTGTTTTCATTTTCTTCAGATAAATACTGAGAAGTGTAATTGCTGGGTTGTATGGTTGTTCTATTTTAGTTTCTTGAGGAATCTCCATACTGTTTTCCATAGCGGCTGCATCAATTTACAATCCCACCAACAGTGCACTAAGGGCTCCCTCTTCTCCACATCCTCACCAACACTTCTCACCTGTTGACTTTGTGATAATAGCCATTGTGACAGGTGAGAAAATTTCAGTTGAATTAAAAATCCTTCTGTACTGCCACAAAACAAGAACTCCAATATTATATTTGTCCATGAAAGAAAATGCTAACTACTAGATTCTTAAAATAATATTGTTGCAAAAAAGGTTTAAGAGTTTTACCACCAAATTGATGACAGTTTCCTGTTGATGATGACTATCACGAATTTTAAGAGATTAAAATTTTAAAGTCTTGACTAGGAATCGCATGTAGTCATTTCAAGCAAAATGAGAATCTTATAAAACTATTTGAAAATAATCTGTTTTACAAATGTTCTACTTAATATCTTAATGTAATATTAAAATGCAATTTAACAACCCAGATATTCATCAACAGAAGAGTGGATATAAAAAATGAGGTCAGCCCAGAGGGTGTGGCTCAGTGGTTGAGTGTCGACCCATGTACCAAGAGGCTGCCAGTTCGATTCCCAGTCAGGGCACATGCCCAGGTTGTGGGCCCAATCCCCAGTGGGGGGCATGCAGGAAGTGGCCAATTGATGTTCTTTCTCATTGATGTTTCTATCTCTCTTTCCCTCTCCCTTCCTCTCTCTCTAAAGTCAATAAAGAAAAAAAAAACATTAAAAAAAAAATTGAGGTCAAACAATAGACTACCACACAACAATAAAAATAAACAAAACTCAGCTATATATAACAACACAGATTAACCTGAAAACTATAATATTGAGCAAAGAATGGCAAATCACAGAAGAATATATATAGATATGATTCGGTTCATATAGAGCTTAAAAGCTCATGAAATTAAACAATTTATTATTTAAGAATACATACATATGTGGTATAAACCATAAAGAAAGGCAAGGAAATGAATACCACAATATTACAGATAGTGGTTACCTCTATTTTTAGTTTCTTGAGGAATCTCTATACTGTTTGGCAAGAGGTGGTGGGATTGGGAAGACCCACAACATAGGGAAATTCAGAGGTATTGTTGTGTTCTATTTCTCAAATGGGATGGAGGATACTTTGCTGTTCGTGTTATTATTTATACTGTACATTTACATTATATACACTCTTCTATATACATTTCAGAATTTAAAAGGTAACCTAAAGAAGGGGGTATATCCCTTTGTATATATTTTTTCATATCATCCATAGTGGATTCAACATAGAAATTGTCTTGATGTTATTTATGAATTTCATCCTAAGCATGAGAATAAAGGGTAAATTAAGTGGAAGTAGAATCATTAATGTTTAATGATACCATGAGCTGGGCTTTAAGGAAGTCCCACTAAATCTAGTAATCATCTCTTTGAGATGCTGAGCTGTGGTTGCCAAGTAGAGAGAGGACAAGGAGGTTAATGAAAGGGGGTGGGGCTTCAGAGGGATTATCAAAGGTATCTGTCACCACTTCCTATTATTCACTACGTGAGTCCAGAACTTCTGGAGCTTTGCCCTGTCAATTGCCCAAGCTGTCCATTGAGGTGGCGGCGGAGCATCCAAAGGCAGAGAGAGACCAGTTTGAAGGGAAACAAAGGATCCACAGCACCTTTAAAAATAACTCTAGTCCAAACTTACAACTATTAGATGAATAACTCCTGGAGACCTAATGTACAGTATGGTGAATATGGACAACAATATCGTATTATAATCATCAAACTTGATAAGAGACTAGATCTTTATTCTTACCACAAAAAAAAAAGTAATAATTATGTGATGTGATGCTTCTGGTCGAGATGGCAGAGCAGGTAAATGCTGTACTTGCATCCTCCCTCAGCCGCAACAAAATTACAACTAAACTACAGAACGACTGTCATTCAGAACTACCTGGAGGCTAGCTGGACAGAAGTGTTATAACTGAGGATACAGAGAAGCCACGTGGAGACTCCTAGGAGCGATGGGGACTCAGGACAGGCTGGTCCTACACGCATGTGTAGCAGGTAAAGATCGGGGTACGGGGGTTATCTTGGTTGTGGAGCTCCCTGCTGAGGAGTGAGGGGTCCCAGCCCTACACCAGGACCCAAATCCAGGATTCCAGTGCTGGAGGGTTGGGGGAGAAGTCCCTATAACTTCTTTCTGTGGAAACCAACAGAGATTGTGGCTGAGAGAGACAGAGGGAGGCTGGAATTCCAGGTGTTTCTATTAAAGGGCCCATGCACAGATTCACTTGCTCTGAGTTCCAGTGCTGGGGTAACAGCTCAAAAAGAGCCAGGGTCATATAATAGGAAAGAATTGTCTAAGATGAGGAGAGGAAAGGCATTTTCTCTCAGACAGAAGTGCTGGCAGAGGCCACTGTTCCTTTGCAGAACCTTCCCCCTGCAGGCACAGGGGGGCACCATGGCTGAGTCTCCATCAATTTAGCTTTTCATTCCGCCCTGATGATTCCCTGAGACCCCGCCCCACCCAACTTGGGGGCCCACCCAAGCCACTTTCAATAGCACTTCCATACATACAGCCTTTCTTGGCTCATGTTTCAGACTTTCCTAACATCTCCCAAAGGTCCACAAACCCCAAACAAGCAGTACCTTGCCTTGGTGTGCCCTGGAACTCGTGCTAAGCAGCCTCAAGCCTAGCACTAATGGCAGTCAGCCTCAGTTCACAGCTTGGCCTCTCGCAGGCACCTCCAAGCCCAGCACAAATAGCAACCATCTGCAGATTGTTTTGTAGCTCATGCTGCATGGCCCAGGGCAGAGGACAGGCAGCAGCTGACCTTGGCCTGAAACTTCTGGGAGGACCCTGAGCCAACGCACCCAGTGGACAGCATGCCAGAGCACCACCTAACCACCTCCATGAACAAAATATTCCAAGGGTGGATTTGGTGGGCAACAGAGCCCAGCTGAACCAAGTTCTGTTCTATGGAGTGGGCCCCAGCACGGCAGTTCCTCCATTATTCTCTATGCCTGTTCTCCCACCCAACTGATCTGCAGGTCAGTCCCTCCCATTGATGTGCCCACAGCAATCGAGGCTCAACTACAACAGGAGGATGCACACAGCCCACACAGGGACACATCTGGAGGGCCCTGCTCAGGTGACTGAAGAAGCTGCACCAATGGGCCCCTCAGGACACCTACTACATAAGGCCACTCTCCCACGACTGGGAGACATAGTGCTCTACCTAATACGTAGAAACAAACACAGGAAGGCAGCCAAAATGAGGAGACAAAGAAACATGTCCCCAGTGAAAAAATAGGTCAAAACTCCAGAAAAAGAACTAAACAAAATGAAGACAAGCAATCTATGAGATGCAGAATTCAAAACACTTGTTATAAGAATGCTCAATGAATTTGGGAGAAAAATAAATCAACTTAGTGAAAACTTCAACAAAGAGATAGAAGACATAAAAATGGAGATAGAAAACATTAAAAAGGACCAGTCGGAAATGAAGAATGCAATAAGTGAAATTAAGAGTATATTAGTAGTAGATTATATAAAGCAGAGGACTGAATCATTGATTTGGAAGGCGAGAAAGCAGAAAATGCCCAATCAGAAAAACAAAAAGAAAAGAGAATCCAAGAAAAGATGAGGATAGTTTAAAGGACCTCTGGGACAACATCAAGTGTACCAACATTTGTGTCATTGGGGCACTGGAAGGAAAAGAGAGAGAGCAAGGGATTGAAAACCTATTTAAAGAAATAATGACTGGAAACGTTCCTAAATTGGCAAAGGAAGTAGACATTCAAGTGCAGGAAGTGCAGAGAGTCCCACACAAGGTGAACCCAAAAAGACCCACACCAAGACACATCATAATTAAAATGCCCAAGTTTAAATACAAAGCAGCAAGAGAAAAGCAGTTAGTTACTTGCAAGGTAGCTCCCATAAGACTTCAGCTAATTTCTCAAAAGAAACTTTGCAGGCCAGAAAGAATTGGGACAAAATATTCAAAGTGATGAAAAGAAAGGACCTACACCAAGATTACTCTATCCAGCAAAGCTATCATTTAGAATGGAAGGTCAAATAAAGAGCTTCCCAGATGAGAAAAAGTTAAAGAAGTTCATCACCACCAAACCAGTATTATAAGAAATGGTAAAGGGTCTTCAAGAAGAAGAAAAAATGATAAAAAATATGAATAATAAAATGGCAATAACTACATATCTATCAACAATTACAGTGATACCTCGGTTCTCGAACATAATTCGTTCCAGGAGGACGGTCGAGAACCAAATTGTTCGAGAACCGAAGCAATGAAACCCAATAGGAAATAATGGAAACTGGATTAATTCGTTCCAAGCCCCAGAAAATGCCTATTTACTGGCCTAATTTGTATATAATATGTAGAAAAACATAAGTCTCAACAAGAAATAAAAGTGTACAGTATGTCTAAGGGTTAAATTCAGTGTAAAGCGTGACTCTCTCCACAAAGCGTGACTCTCTCCACAAAGCGTGACTCTCTCTCTGCACTCACACTGATGGCGCAAGCAAGGCGCGCTGGGCCGAATGAACGCCATTCGGCTCAACTCGGCTCATCTCGGAAGTTCGAGTTCCAAATATTTGTTCAGATTCCAAGACAAAAGTTTCTCGAATCTCCTGGTCGAATACCGATTTGGTCGAAATCCGAGGCGTTCGAGAACCGAGGTATCACTGTACTTTAAATGTAAATGAATTAAATGCTCTAATCAAAAGGCATATAGTGACTTCATGGATAAGAAAATAAGACCCTTACATATGCTGTCTACAATAGAATCACTTTGGATTGAAAGACACACATAGACTGAAAGAAAAGGAATAGAAAAAAATATTTCATGGAAATGGAAACAAACCAAAAAAAAAAAAAAAAAAGGAGGGGGGGATAACAATACTTATACCAGACAAAATAGACTTTAAAACAAAGGCTATAACAAGAGACAAAGAAGGACCCAGCAATTCCACTTCTAGGTTTTTATTTGAAGAAACTCGAAACACTAATTCAAAAAGATATATGTATCCACATATTCACTGCAGCATATTTACAATAACCAAAGTAGGGAAGCAACCTAAGTGCTTATCACTAGATGAATAGATGAAAAAGATATGGTACATGTATACAATAGAACATTACTCGGCCATGATGAAAAAAGAATGAGATTTTACCATTTGTGACAACAGGGATGGACCTAGAGAGTATTGTGCTCAGTGAGAGTAAAATAGGTCAGACAGAGAAAGACAAATACCATATGATTTGACTCATATGCAGAATCTAAAGAACAAAATGAATGAACAAACAAAACAGAAACAGACATAGATAACAGAAAACATTTTGACAGTTGCCAGAGGAAAGGGGCATTGTGGGAGCTGGGTGAAAAAGGTGAAGGGATTAAGAAGCACAGGTTGGTAGTTAAAAAATATTCATGGGGATGTAAAGTATAGCACAGGAATATAATAAAAAAATATTATAATAACTATGTAGGGTGCTAGATGGGTATTAGATTTATGGGGGTGATCACTTAGTAAGTTATATAAATGTTCAAGTGTACAGCACAACTGTAATTGAAAAAGTATTAAGCAAAAAATGCATTATATATATAACAACAATAAAAACAAATATCTGGATATAAACTTCAAAATAATTATGTGATATGATAGAGGTGCCAACTATCACAACAATGGGAATAATATTAAAATATATATTATATATTAAATATATATTAAATTATATATTTTTATATATTTTATATATTTTATAAATTTATATATTATATAAATATATATATTAAATATATATTAAAATATATAAATGTACAAAATCAACATGTTGTACATCTTAAACTTATGTTATATATCAAAATATTTTAATTAAAGTAAACTATGGTCAAACACAGAGAGTCAAAATCAAAGGAATCCTGGCCCCAGAGAAAGCTTTAATCTATTGCTCCTTCTCTATGTCTCAGGGTGGAGGAGGCAGGTGGAGGAGAATTAAAAATAATAATAAAGGTGTATCTCAAAATCATTTCCTGTTGTCTAACAAAACAGTGAAGATAAAAACATCATTCTCCCTGCCAACAATGCATTACCACAAACTGACCCCTCAGTCAATCTCTATAGTCCTATTATATATACAAGTTTATTAATTTCATGCAACTGGTAGCAATTCATGATAGTGACATGAAAAAAGAAAAAACTGGTAACAGGGTGGAAACATATGCTTTCAAACCTAATTTAAAATCAAACTCTCTCATAACTTGGTTTCTATTCAGTTCAACTTAATTTCTTTCAGGACCTGGGCCAGCAATCACACTAATTTGCATGACCACCACTGTTTAAACAGGCCCCTTAGTTCTCGATGAATGACCTTCTATATACTATTGGGCTTTTGATGCAGAAATCAAGTGCCCTCATTCTGGTAGGCCTGGGGCAGGGGTGCAGAGGATTGACTGCAGCTACAAAGCTGCCAAACTAAAAGAGAAAGGAATTGAAAGCAACCCTCCAAGAAAGAAAGCAAAAATAGTGAAGTGAAGTATACAGTATTCCCTACAGAAAGCAGGAGTATGTGCAGATAACTTTTTGATTGATAAGTTTTATCTAGGCAGCTACATTTTTGTCTGTAGTTGGGCCATCATTTCCAGCCTGGTACCATTGTCCCAAAGGTCAATAACCACTTACTTATGCTGACTAGGAGGGAGTCTCAAAGAGAAAAGAGTAGCTATGCTTGAGAAGCTGACAATCTAAGAGGAAAAACATATGAGACAACCCTAAGGGGGTGTGGGAGCCTTCCAGCCAGTCACAGCCTTGGCGACTTAAAACATTACGTATTAAAACCATTGCCGTCCATGTCTTAAGCAATTTTATCCCCATGGATCAAGAGCTATAAAACCATTGTTTATTTAACACAGTTGAAGCTCACAGGGGAAGAAAGTAGAATGTATATGCTTACACAAGTCTGGATCTGTCTTTAGGAGTCACAAATATAACTACATTAAAGAAATGTTACCTATCTCTCTGCTGTGTCAATGAGCTGGGGTGGGGGTGTTGGATGGGAGTGTGCATCTTTTGCTTTTAGGCTAATTGCATTCCTCACCTGGAAGAAGAGTCTGGCGAAGAACAAGGCTTTGGGCATACTTATTACATTCCTAGGTTCCAGGTAGGGCTTTACAACCTAACAGCCCTGTAACCTTTAGTAAATCACTTGACTTTTCAACGTTAGGCTTCTTTTTTCTTTTTCTTTTAAAGGCTTTCTTTTTTTTTTTTTTTTTAATTTTCAATTTTATTTTTGTTACAGATGTTTCTCCTTTTTTACCCCATTGACACCCTCCTCCCCATACCCCCTGCCCCATCCCCGGCTTT
Organism: Molossus molossus; assembly: GCF_014108415.1. Taxonomy (NCBI): domain Eukaryota; kingdom Metazoa; phylum Chordata; class Mammalia; order Chiroptera; family Molossidae; genus Molossus; species Molossus molossus. The sequence goes on along the minus strand of NW_023425401.1, from coordinate 30,731,330 downwards.
GTTGTCCATGTCCATTGGTCATGCATACATGCATATAAGTTCTGTGGTTTATCTCTTTCCTCCCCACCCCCTCTTCTGAGGGTTGTCAGTCTGTACCCTACTTCCATGTTTCTGGGTCTACCCTATTCCTTAGCTGTTATGTTCATTATATTCCATAAATAAGTGAGATCATGTGGTATTTGTCTTTTTCTGCTTGGCTTGTTTCACTTAGGATAATACTTTCCAGGTCCCTCCATGTCATATCAAAGGATAAGAGATCTTTCTTTCTTACAGCTGCATAGTACTCCATTGTGTATATGTACCACAGCTCTTTTATCCATTCGTCTACTGATGGACACTTGGGCTGTTTCCAGATCTTAGCTATTGTAAATAGTGCTGCTATAAACATGGGGGTATATATATTCTTTCTGATTGTGTTTCAGGCTTCTTAGGGTATATTCCTAGAAGTGGCTTCTCATCTGTAAAATGGAGATATTAATAGCAAAGTTTAAATCCTTATGATATTGCTCATGTCAACCATTTTTTTACTTGTACAATTGGTATTGTCACATGGTTTTACCTAGTGATATCTGCCCCCATAGGGCTCTTGTGAGTATCATATGAGATTATAACAGTATTCGAATTTTCTCTCATCAACAAGATTTTTCTTTCACGTTCTTTAGGTTATATGGACGCAGGTGGAAAATTGGAATCCATATCTATGGAGAACATTATATCTGAGTAAGTAGAGGATGCCAAATATTTTGCCGTCTCCTGTCAAATTTTCTGGTGGAATTTAATTTAAGCACCACTAAGGGAGATTCTCCTTGTTGAGATTCAAGAAATCTAGTGAAGGGTTGCTTGTCAACTACTAAGAAGTAGTTGCTGTCAGAGCAAAACAAATACTATGTTTCCTCTATAAAGCTGAACTCAGTCATTAAGTCAACAGTTTTCAAATTGTGGACTCTGAAGACCCAGGTCTCTAGAAGGAATCACTGGGGAGTCCATAAAAAGCAAACACTATAGTTGTATAGATAATTAAATTTGACTGGACTCTTTTTTCTAAGCCTACTTGGACTCTACAATAAGAAGTGGAATCAGAAAAAACAACAACAACAACAACCCAGCAAGAAACAAACACAACAAAATCTAAGGCAGAAGGATCCCACATTCGAGAGTGTTTAATGGATTAGGCCAAGACTTCATAGGATCCTGTTCGAGCAGTAAATGTTAATAACTAGGGAAGAGAGTAAAGATAATGAAAGGTTTGAGTCTATTTAGTGTTGGTTGCTTCTCAAATCCTATATGTTTTACTATATAGTCTTTCACATTGGAAGGCTACCTTCAATTCCAAATAGCTTTTCCTCTACATTTAGAAACGCATTCCTGCCACTTCCATAGTCTACGTCTAAGCCCTGAGAAGATTGGCAGGCACCATAAAATATTGCTAAAAATATTTTGGATTTGGCAAATGCAATCACATTTTTGCCTTCTGAATGGTTTCTCTGAATTTTAATTCGAGGACATTTCAGGGAAATTTTAATTTTCACTCCTCTGATTAACTTGCACTTCATTTTTCATAATATTTTCTAAAAGCTACTTCATAGCCAAAAAAGAAATGAGCCTTGAAATAATTTGGGTCTGTGAACGAATAAGCCATATTTTCCACAGAATGAGTGGACTAAAATTAATTAAATGGTGACATGCTTCTAAACTCAAAACTCTTATAGAATTGATAGTTGGCAAACTGTCTTCATTCATCCGAATAGTTACAGATCAACTGCAATGTACAAACCTGTGTGTTATGTATTGGGTGGGTATAGAAAAATAAACACAAAGATTGCCCCTGCCTTCACAGAGCTTATCACCTACTAGGGAAGCCAAAAGGTGATAAATACGAAGGAAAAGGGGCATGCAGTATGAAACTGTCAATCACAGGTTCAGGTACCAAAAACACTTTTCTGAAGAAAATACCAATTTCTTTGGGCCTCAAAGTATGTGTGGAGTTTTAACAATAGAATAGGATCAAAGGCATTGCAGGAAGATACTGACATGGCCCAAGACGTGAAGGTGTGAGAGTACGTTTTATATTGGAGGAAGTATAAAGAGATTGGTGTGGCAGGATTGAAAGGTACATGCAAAGAGGGAGGTGTGCTAGTAAAGAGGTTAAACTGGCAGGTTGGCCCAGATTATAAAAGGCCTTGCTAAGGAATTAGAACTTTTTCACTTAAATAATGAAATCATGAAAGAGCGGAGTCACATAAACAGACGTGTTTTAAAAGATATTGAGACAGATGAAGGGTAGATTGAGAAATGGAGACGATGGAGTTGGGGAGACCAATTAGACATCTTTAGCAGAGCCCAGGCAAGAAATAATGAATGCTTGACCCAGTATAGTGGTAATTGAGATGGGAATAGGTCAGGGGCAAGAAACATTCTGAGATCGAAATAATCAGGATAAATTGACTCTTTTGAAGTGTATTTAAAGGGATATATAGGAGGGTGGGGGCCGAAGTCTAAGGTGACTCCTAGGTCTCGCTGGCAGAGTTGAAGAAAAACATCATAACTTAGATTTGGGGCATTTGAGCTTTAGCCACCACGTAGCTATTCATGGAGGAATGGCAAAAACACAATTGACAAGCAGGTCTATGCTTAACATAAAAAAAGACCAAACATAGAACCACAGCTTTGGACACAGCAAGGTGGAGGCATATGGGCATTAGAACTAGGCTCAAGTTTAATGCACCGCTTTAAATTAATATTCTTTCAACTCCTAGTTGTATTAGTTTGCTAGGGCTGCAATAACAACATACCACAGGCTGGTAGCTTAAGCGGTAGAAATTTATGGCAGGTTGGTTTCTTCTGAGCCCTCTCTCTCTGGCTTGCAGATGGCCGTCTTCTTGTGTTTTCACATGGTCTTCCCAATGCATGTGTCTCTGTCCAAATTTCCTTTTCTTATAAAGACATCAGTAATGTTGGATTAGAACTTACCCTAATGATCTCATTTATCCTAATTATTACTCTAAAGACCTTATCTCCAAATATATCCCATTCTGAGGTACGGGGGCTTAGGGTCGCAACACATGAATTTGGGGGAAGACACATTCAGCCCATAACACTGCTCAGTATCTGCTGAGCGGAGAGTATCTGCGTGGGAAATGGTGGAGAAGGAAAATCACAAGTGACGAATGAGTAATTCAGTTTATCTTTGAATTGTATTCCTCGCTCAACAAAACAGAAGATAACCAGACTCACCCTCCCTAAGTGGCAGTATAAAATCATCTATTGGTAATTGAGCATGCAGGATTGTTTGAAGGACTTAATAAACCGAAACTGACATGTTTATGGATGAATATAAGGTGCGTGAGTAGCCTACCAGATATTCAGGCATACCACACAGCCAGAACAATAGAATCAATAGACAAATAGACCAGTGGAATAAAATATAGAGCCTAGAAACAGACATCTGCATATATAGCAATTTGATATATGATAATGGTGATATCACAACTCAGTGGGGAACTGATGGATTTCTAGGAAGGTTGATGGCAAACTGGCTTATTCTATGGAAAAAAATAAATCTGTATAGTATACAGAGGTAAATTCTTCATGGTTTATAAAACTTACCTGTGAGAGGTAATGCTATATAGTTAGTAGAAGAAGATACCGGCTCTTTCCAGCCAGTATGGGTTGATGGGCATTTCTGGAGACAACTGGTTTAGTCCTGTTTTAAACTCTTAGACCTTGTGCGTGTGCTGTGATTGCAGCCGGGGCTCTGACTGTGGCAGTAGTTGATACCAAGTATAGGGAATGTCAGATGGGTCCTCGAAATGGGATTCTGGGGTTGGGTTGCTTCTGTTTGAAGAGTGTGCCGAGTGTCAAGGGGATGGCAAACACTGGCAATCCACAGCATCCAGTGGCATCGTGTTCACTCAGATGATCACCAGTGGTGGCGCTGAGTGGAGGTAGAGATCAAGGCACTGGCAGATCAAGACTGTGACACTGAATTGCATTGGTTACAGTGGTGATGACGGAGCTGACGAGGTGGAATGGCTACTAATGACTGCTCTGGAAAATGTATGTGAAGAAAGTGATGAGCATCCCAAGGCACTGATGGAGAACCAGAAACCTCTGTGGGCAGATGTGGCTAAGAATCAGGCCAAGGCTTGATTGTAACTGTTGGAATTGTTAATTCATTTAAATACAGTAGGCCACCAGGTCTCTTTTGCTTAGATGAGAGAATGGTTGGGAAAGAGTAGGGCTCTGATGACTGGGGTGGGATATTTAGACACATGTGGGCAAGATGACAGCTCAAAATCCCCAGATATCTCTGAATCAATCTTGTAGGGATTAATCGGATTGGTCTCCCACAAAACATTACCAATCCATTACCTGGTAACATTACATTCATTGGATATGATGAGTGAGGAAAACCAAGCACCTCAAATATCTTCATAAGACATATGTATCAGAAGAGGAAAATAAAACTATGAAGTTCAGGGGTCTGCTCCATGGGAAAGTATTCTGGAGCCTATTGAGATATTCCTTTGAAAGAAGTGACATAGCGATGCACCTTGAGCCTCTCCCTGTGAAGGGAAAGGTACAACACCAGGTGGACATTCCTGGACTTGGGAGGCAACTTACATTTGAGTGTGCTGCTCTGACATTTCACTAAAGACTGTAACGTACCAGAAAGAAATGTCAACGTGCTTAAACATTAAAAAGGACGATGGTGGAAAGAATATGTGTTTAATCCATTTGTAGGCAGATAAAAATCAGAATAGTTCTACATTCTCTATTAGTTATACATTTTGTGTATAGTCAGCAGGATGAACTTAAACTGTGAGAGAGAGAAGAGAAGGGAGGGGAGGGGAGGGGAGGGGAGGGGAGGGGAGGGGAGAGGAGAGGGGAGGAGAGGAGAGGGGAGGAGAGGAGAGGGGAGGAGAGGGAATATACTTGAAGTAAATGATTCAAAACACCAAAACTTTCAGGAAATTGATCTTCCTGAGTTGGGCCTTCCTTAAGTGCTTGGAGACCTTACTATTTCAAGTGGGTTCTTGAACCACAGGAATCAGCATCACCTGGGAGCTTTAAACGAAGAATCTCAGGCCCACCCAGACCTACTGAATCAGAATCTGCATTTAATAAAACCTTCAGGGGAATTTATAGCAAGTTTAGCATCTCTGCAGTTGGTCGCCAAAGATTCTAGCTCTAGACAAAACTCTGCATTTTTCTTTGTCTCCAGACACATATATTGGACCCAAAGGGCATCCAAGAAGTATTTGCAGAGCCAGTGCCTCTGGGTCTTCACATATGTTGTTGTTTTTGTCTAAAGCTCTCTTTCCACAACCCCTCCCTGCTGTCCACTGGCTAACTCCTGTGTGAGTGCTGGCCCCAGTCTTAAATCTTCTGAGGATCATCCCCTGACCTCCCCTGCCTCACTCCACCCCACCCTCAGCACACAGTTAGAGGCCCCTCCCCGAAGCACCCCCCCCCCCCCCCCAAGCAGGCTGTGCTTCCATTCTAGAATTGAGCCCAGTGAAATGAAATTGCCTAAAAGCTCTGTGAGGGTAGGCTGTCAGTTTCTCTGTGACTGCAGCACATACCCAGAGCCTGTTGCTTTCCAGTTAAACTCTATACTTATTTGTACTTGGAGTGAATAAATAAACAAATAAAGGAAAAACATACCCAAGGCCCTACAGCTGGAGTCAGAGCCGAGCTCTGACTGAGCCTCCAAACCATGTGGGCTGTATCCTACGATGCCTCGGGGTCACCTACTAAATAACCCAGAGTGAAAAGATTACAAAGAACAAGTTGTGACACATAATTCTCAAGTTTATGTTATGCAGAAAGTACATGTTTTTGCACATATAACCATGTAAGCATCACCGGGTAGAGTCCCAGACCTCTGAGTGAAGAGTTGGGGGAGATGCATTAGAAAGAAAAGCTGTCCTCCCAGGACGGGGAACGTCCTTAGCCCTCGAAATCAATACCAGCTCACATCACACGCTTCGCCAAATTAGCCTGACCAAATAGAGCAGGCTAATTTTTAAGTTGCTAATTTTGTATGGCCCTCGAATGATGTTATAAATATCCAAATGGCCCTTGGCAGAAAAAAGGTTCCCCACCCCTGCGACATAGTTGTGATGAAATGGCAATCGGTGCCTTGAAAAAAATTCAAATAAATAGCATTGTCTTATTTTGTTGCAAAAAATAAAAATTACTCTAATTTCTACTTTCTTTAATTACCTAAAATAAATTCTTAGACTTGTTTTCAGAAAGGAGCATTTGTGTAGGTGACAGTTCACACTTGATCCCTTTGGGTAAAGGTACATATTTCTTTCATTTTATGTTGGAACTTGCTAATTGTGGTAGCCTGAAGGCTGAAGAATGTAATAATTATTTCTCTCTCACCCTGGCACATCTTCCTTTCCTTTCTTTTTTTCAAAAATAATTTTAAATAGAAATGAAACTCTAGCCCAGTCAGTTCTTCTTGGTCTGATTGCCAGACTTGCCAGTAATCACATCTGAGTTTTTTTCGACATGTGGGCAATTTTCATTATCTCAATCCAGCAGTGACCTTTGGAATTCCGGAATCATTTTCCCTCCCCTTCCTGGTGCCCCCATGAGACTCAGAAGCACAAACATCTGAGGGACCTCTGGGCATCTTCACATCTGCTGGCACAGATGATGAAGGCCACTGTGCGTCAGATTTTCAGCAACAGGTGTTGAGCTTGTTGGTTTTCGACGACTAGGCAGAAGCAGTACTTAATTCTTAGTGCCCAGGCCCTTTGGAAACAGTCAGAAAACAAAGTTAATCTGTTTAGACAAAGCTCACATTGAGAAACCACAGCAAGCCATTGCTCAGGAAAAATCAGACGAGTGTTTGGTTTCAAAGCCCTACATTTTCTATCAATTTTTCTATTCAGAGCCGCTCAGTCTTTCCGTCTGGGGTTGTGCCACTTTGCTGCATCTCGAGTCCATGGAATATTATTTATTCAAGAGGCATCTTACTTGTTCTTATGCCCAGTTTTCAACAGTGTAGTACACAGAGCTGAAATTCTTTCCGAGGCTAATTAGCTCGGTAGAAGTTATTCACTGGGAATAACGCAAGGGTGTGAAATACCGTCCGTGTTACCTGCCTTACAAAAGTCCCTGGAATCATCGCTTTTCTTCCCTTCCTGGTAGTAAAGACTCTAAATTACAGAAACAATAGAAGCACTGTGTTTAACCCAAAATATCACTGAAATCCCATTTTAGGAAAATCTGTTTCTTTCAGATTTTCCTCAAAGAAGTAGAAAGCGTTGCTTGGTGTGCAGTTATCTGCCGGTATAAATGGCATAAATGGATGATTGCTTAAATACGGCCTCTTTTAGAGAGAGTTAGAGACTTTACAAAAGCATCCAGCTGTGCTTGCCTCCCAGGTGAGCCTCTCGCAAGTACATAATTTGACTTAAAGGATTGTTAGAAACTTTTCTTATCTCCTAACTGGGCAATAATTGCTATATTTCTAATCTGCGTTTTAAAGATCAGTTGGGGTTTGATTCTGCCCCACCCCCTCGCATCTCGAAAGCCAGGAATTAGGTAATGGGAATGGAGGGGTAGGCGAGAGGATCAAAGGTAAGCGGTCATCCTCATCTAAACACCAAGAAGTGTTACCTTTCCCATCCTTGCATCATGAAGCTGACCACAGCCACTGCCTCTGGCGCAATAAATATGCCTGGAATATGACATCCATTTGGAATTTAGGAGCGGTGTTCATCTCAGAAGACCACATGCAGAAGGGCTTCAGTTTGTCAGCCCTAATAATCCTGAAGGGGTGGCTTCCAACTCAAACAGTCAGTAGTACTTTGAAATCGGTGAGCTGGCCCTTGCCCTGGGCACCACCAAATCCTTTAGCAGAGGATGAGCTTTCTCTGAGTCCACAGTAGTAAAACAGTCTTTGTCCATTTGGATTACCGTTCTAAGGTAAACTTCTGGTGCCTGTGGACGACATATTCTGCTTGCACTACCACATTCTGCTTCTACTTTTAAAAATGTGAATGTATATGTAATGCAGAGTCTCAAGGCTTCCCATCAGCCTTCAGGGGACATTCACTTAGGTTTTCAGACCTTTGTGGTCAGACTTGTCTGTCTCATTTGGTTAAAATTTTCTGTTAATAAACCAAAGGATCAGAAAATTCAGTGGATTTTATCCCTCTTAGTAAGGGTTTAGCTCACCTTGCCACCAAGAAAGGACATTCCTCTATTGGAGAGGACGACCAGGTAGGAATGTGGGTGGCTCAGCACAAATCCATCCCCAGTAGAGAAAAACACATTCAAAGAAAGTGTCGGAGTGATAGGTCTATGGTCTCATCTTCCCAGGACAAAGGCCAAGCCATAGACACATAGGCAAGCCAACACAGGTATCATAATTGCATCTTCCAGTTGGCATCCAGATACAATCATGTGTTTGAAAATTGTTTCCCAAATATTTTTCTTAGCTTTGCTTCACCACTGTTTTGTGAGGCAAGTCAGGAGGACTCCTCTCTGGGTCACAGAGAGGGATAGTAGCATACCCGGCTGGCATAAAATAGCCCACGTGGGCATCCGTTTTCTCCTCTTTTCTCGCCTAACTGGATCAAATGGCCTTCACTTTTTTGTTATTCCCACTGTTGCTGGAACTTGGTAGTGTAAATCTGTTCCAACGTTCTGGCAGGCCTGAGGCTGAAGGAACAACAAAGACCTGCTAGTGAGAACCTACTGGAATTCCATGGACGGAGGTGTCACATACAAATAATATGTCTTCCCTCAAGGATTCAAGAAACTACTAGATTTATTTTATTAGTTTTATTTTTTTACCATACTAATTCATCCTATTGTAATCTACTAGCAAAGAATACACTTAGTTTTATTCAAAGTATCACCTTACCAATTTAGCAAAGATAAGAATTTCAGAGTAAAAAACTCTGTGGCAGTATTTTCCAAAGATCACCATCCCGATATCTCTGGGCCTTCAAGATCTAAATCTCGCCACAACAAATTAAGAAGTCTAATTATCCTCTCTCCTTGTAACCAGTAAAATGTGGAAGAAGTCTGTGTGACTACAGAGCCTAGGTCAGAAAAAGGTGTTATGTTTTCCACCTGCTGGATGGAACACTCAGACGAGTCCTGAGTCACCATGCAAACAGACTGCCCGGAGGCCACCATACTGTGAGGAAGCCCAAACTAGCCCTCCAGGAGAGACAGCACGGAGCTCTGACACTATATGAAGATAATAGGTTTATAGATGAAGAGATAGGAAGATTGGGAAAATGCATGACTAGTCCCTTTTCAGCACCAGCTACTAATTATCTAATTAACCTTGTAAAAGACCCCAAGCCAGATCCTCCTATGTGAGCCCATCCCAAATTTGTAACCCACAGAAACTATAAGATAATAATATGATTGTTGTTGTTTGAAGTGACAAACTACTGGGGTTATCTTTCAGCAATTATAACCAAAGCAGACACTGTTCTTTATATCATAGAAGAAACAGCCTATGAATTGAATTTATTTCTCTGAAGCTTCTATAAGTGTTAGCAAGATAGGAATTGAAGGGATGATGGACTGACCACCATAATACTCACTTCCTTTTGCTCCTTCACCTGAATTAGTTTCACAGACAACTAAGGAGGTAATATGGCTTAATGACCCACACATAAATCTTACAGCATCAGATTTTGCCAGCTTATCCTCACCTGACAGCATCATCTTTAAGGTAGGCAATGCCATTCTGGATCTAGATCTAACTTAGGTTATACCATATACATTTCCTCCATCTCTAGAAATTCTGCTACTTTCTGGATGCAAGAACAAAATAGCATCACGTCATCGCCTTATTAGTTAGTAGTAAGCGTTGCAAAATATGTTTTTCTTACCGCCCTTGTCTTATTAATTTAGAAATGTATTTATTTTTATGTAAAGCTGAATGTACTGACACATGCTGTACTTTAGACGAAGTGTGTCTGCTTGACATGGCATCTGCCTGCACATAGCCGACGTATTCTTCTTGGGCAAAAAAGTAATCTCTACATTTACAGGTCCTGCCTTCTCACTAATTTGGCAAAGTGGGTGTTTGGGATTGCTTTTTTTCCCTGGAACTTTGCAAAGCTTGGGTGTGGGGAGAGAGAGAAAATAATACTAAGACAATTTTGAAAAAACAAAATCTGCCAAGAATCTGCTGTTACATACTCTGCTTGCTGGGGTGATTGCACTATTAAATTATATATGCTTGGGGCATATATAATTTATGCCCCAAGGTTTATGCCCCAGGTTGTGGCAACTGAAGTCACACTAAAGGCAACTGAACTCGCTGTTGCGTTTTTCATTAAGACAATGAGAAGTTGCTCTAGCATAGTAACAATTGGCCGCGTCTTTTATGAAGAGGTAGAGAATAGGGAGTGTTACCTGCTTGAATATCACATTCAATTAAGAAATCAAGTAGAGCCCTGGCTGGTTTGGCTCAGCGGTTAGAGTGTTGGCCCACAGACCAATGAGTTGTGGGTTAGATTCCGGTCAAGGGCATGTACCTTGGTTGTGATTCGTCCCCAGACCTGGTTGAGGTCATGGGAGAGGCAGCCACTTGATGTGTCCCTTTCACATCAATGTTTCTCTCTCTCTCCTTTTCTCTTCCTCTCTCTCCCTCCACTCTATCTGAAGGTAAATAGAAAAATATCTCAGGTGAGGATTAAAAAATTAAAAAATCAAGTAGACAACACCAATGTTAAGAAGTTTAATATTTTTCTGAATCATAAAAATGAAAAACTGACTATAACAGCTCAGTAATTTGTGTGTACTTAAGACTTTTCTTAGGTAAGAAGTGCATAGCTTCTACAGCAAGCGGAGCCTTATTCATGTCCTCGTTTGAAAATACGATCAGTAAAAACTACCCACATTCAATCTGCCTACGGTTTTGGCAGGGCTTGAAAACATTATGACTCCAAGATCCACTGTTAGCTTAATATCTGATCTCATTAAGCTACGTTGCTTTCTAAGCATAATGTAAACAAAGTAGAATTATTAACAACTTCCCTGAGTCATACGGTATAATTTATTTTTATAGCAGCTGGTTGTTAAATGAGGATAGCTGTCTTTACATAGCACTTGTATCTCATTGTGTCTTGTGTCTTTGCTGTTCATGAAACGACAATTCTGCTTTCAAGGACGTGAAAGAAATTAGCAAACTATAAAGTAATAAAACCTTATTTTTACTCTCACATTTCCAATTCTCTGAATAGATTATTTTTTAAAGGCACAAGACTGTATTTTTAAAAGGTACTGTCTATTAATTTGAGGTTTCTTATTTGGCCTTAAATAGAAATATAAATCTAAATTAGATTTCAGCTCTATAAAATATATCATAGCCACATATATTTATTACAAATTTATACTTAGGTAATTAACACTTTTATAAAATTAATATTAGCGATTGAGTTGGAGGCTTGTATTATTACATTTTTTTCCCCCTAACCAAGCGAAATGAAAACCAGCTCTGTTCTGGGTGTAATCAATTTTGACTTGGGTTTTCCAGAGCAACTACTCCTGAATTTGCCTTTTTACACCCCCTTACTTTTCATTAACAGAACTTAAACTAGAGGCAGTTCTGTGCTTTGCAAACCAAAATGAGGCTCACAATGAACAGAAAATGTACCCCTTTCTATTTTGTTTTATAACTTTCACTTAGAGAGTGTCTATAAGTAAACAAAAACTGTTTTAGAAAATGACATTAAAACGCACTTCATTTGGACACCATACTTGATTTGATGACTTGGATAAAAACAAACAAACAACAAAAAAAAAACCTTTAGCCCTGGCCGGTTTGGCTCAGTGGTTAGAGCGTCGGCCTGCGGTCCGGAGAGACCCGGGTTCGGTTCCCGCTAAGGGCATGTACCTCGGTTGCAGTTTGTCCCCGGCCCTGGTTGGTCGTGCGGGTGGCAGCCACTCGATGTGTCCCTTCACGTCGATGTTTTTCTCTCTCTCTCCCTTCCTCTCTCTCTCCCTCCCACTCTATCTGTACAAAAAAAAAAAAAAAAAAACCTTTAAAATATATTATATAATTTGACCAGGTTTATATATACCATAGATACAGATGTCTGAAATGTTCTGCAGACTGATTTCAGACTATACAATCAGAAATTACAGAGGATGGTTTCAAGTAGGCTAGATCTGTTCTGGAGTAGGCACTTCAATAGCTCATGAGAACTGGTAAATTTCAGTGGAATGAGACTATGGAACAGTCAATAAGGGACACTGGCTTGTTTTATATTATGCAATAAGAAAAAAATGAAACGTTCATAAAACAGACAATGCCCAGGAAGAACTCAAAACATCTCCCATGCCTCCATGGTTATATTGTGAATATTTAAACAGAGGCATTTTTAAACAACTCATTGCATTTCTTAGAGAAATATGAATTGCCACCCGCCCAGCACAAACCCCATAAAATCCCTTTTCATATGGCAAATGGGAAGACCCAGTCCATACCCATCTGAACTATCTATGTTGTTGTGTAGTGCCTGCATTAACACTTTTGTTCCTAATATCATAACCAATGAAGCAACTCTTATCTAACAAGACAAAAATCTTGAAGTGAGTAATTGATTTTCCACATATCTCCCATGTTTCTGTGAACAGTCACTAGCTTTGCTATTTTTCTAAAATAGGAAATAGTTAACAGAGACGTTTTATGCAAAGTTCTTTCAGAAATTGGTCCTCCCCCCCAAGAGGTTTCCTAACTTGCTGCCTTCTGTCCATTTTAAATGTTGAGTTTGACACAGAAAACATTTATGAAAATGACAGAAAAATGAGCATCATCAGCAACTTCAAAGTAAGTCCATACAATTCAGAATTTGTTACTAAAAGTCTTTCAGGTCTAAACCACACATGGAGGTATTTTCCCCCTCATTTCTCAAAGCAGAAAAAGCTGCACTGAAGATCACCCCAGTTTATTAATTTTGCAATTGATTATACTGATTGCATGAGGATTTCCATTGCAAAAACAGGTTTGTAAGAACTAAAAATATGACAATTATGCAGGTTACTCATTTAAGCAAATAAGTAACTACAGGTTTTTTAAGTAGCAGACACTTAAAACTCAGGGAGTCATTTGCCCCTCTCTGTCACCTGCCTGAAATTTCTATTCACATTTTTAAAAAAGGGAGTGGGGGAGGGAGGCAATGGGTGTTAAATGATAGCAATCAAGACCCTTCAATGCAATAGTTCAAAATCTAAAATTATGATCTGTGGGAGCTTTACAGATAATTAAAATACAACATTGTCTTGATAAAGTACCTCTATGTAATTAAGTAGAGTCTAATCATCCAAAGGGGAAATCAAAAAATCCTCTCTAGACCTCAAAGGCCTTCAAATGGTGGCATTAAGGCTCAGCCAGAGCTTTCTTTCTCCCAACAGCACATTCCTATTTCAGTCCTTCCAGTGGTTCTCGAAAGAAAAGAGGGCCCGGCCGTGTTGCTCAGTGGTTAAGCGTCGACCCATGCACCAAGAGGTCACCAGTTCGATTCCCAATCGGGGCACATGCCCAGGTTGTGGGCCCAATCCCCAGCGGGGGGCATGCAGGAGGCAGCCAATTGATGTTCTCTCTCATCGGTGATTCTCTCTCTCTCCTTTCCTCTCCCTAAAATCAATAAAGAAAAAAATATTTAAAAAGAAAAGAGGGACCAAGACCAGACATTTTTAGTTGTCCCAGAGAATGAGGTGTTGCTCATGGCATTTAGTGATTCCAGACAAGCCCACAAAATAAAAGATTGTGCCACCCAAAAAGACCTAACCTCTTATCAAAAGAGACCCTTTTGTGTTTGTTCTCATCTGCCCAGGATGCTCTTAGCTCTCACAACAAATTTGGGTTAAAGGATAAATGAAATCTCCCTTGGATGCTCATTTTAACCGAATAAACAGAACCCTTCATCATCACAGTATAATGCAGTTTCTCAAACTGGCTAGATGTCCCACTAGCGCTTAAACTCCATAATGGCAAGGATTCTTATCTGTTTTGTTCCTGATGGAATCCCAGCACCTAGAATGTGACTGACTGATATTACACGCTTAATAAATACATGTTCAAAAAAGAATTAATCACAGGGATCCAATCAGGTGTTTAATGAAAATACAAATACTTGAACTCAGCCTAGACCTGCTGAATGAGAAACTTCAGGGATTTGGTTTAGACACCAAATAGATCTGAAATAATGCCTTGCTCTACCACCTAATTAGGTATGACCTTAAGCAAGACACCTCATCTCTCTGAGTCTGATTCATTAAACAAACGGTTTAAAATGCCTACTCTGTTTCAACATTGTGCTACTGCTGAGGATATAATTATTAGCAAAACAATATAGTTCTTGCCTTCATGGAACTCATGAGTTCTACTCTTTAAAATGGGAATAAATAAGCTTGGCCGGTGTGGCTCAGTGGTTGAGCATCGACCCATGCACCAAGAGGTTGCCGGTTCAATTCCCAGGCAGGGTACATGCCCAGGTTGTGGGCCTGATCCCCAATGGGGGGCCTGCAGAAGACGGCCAATTGATATTCTCTCTCACATCAATGTTTCTGTCTCTCTCTCCCTCTCCCTTCCCTCTCTCTAAAATAAATTTTAAAATATTTTTTAATAAATAAATACAATGGGAATAAATAATATCAATGCTGAGGGTTAATGTACAAGTCAAATGATATAAAAATGTAAGTTAAAATTCAACACCAGCCCTGGCCGGTTTGGCTCAACAGTTAGAGCGTCAGCCTGCGGTCTAGAGAGACACGGGTTCAGTTCCCATCAAGGGCACGTACCTCGGCTGCGGTTTGTCCCCGGCCCTGGTTGGGTTGTGCATGCAGGAGGCAGCCATTCGATGTGTCCCTTTCACATCGATGTTTCCCTCTCTCTCCCAGTCTATCTGAAAAAAAAAAGAAAAAATGTCCTCAGGTAAGGATAAAAATAAATAAATAAATAAATAAATAAATAAATAAAATTCAACACCAAAGCCGTTGTGTGGGATTCATTTTATTACTAATATTCCTTTACATGACTGCAAAGGAGAAATCCCCCATTAATCACAGCAAAGCTTTCTGAAAACCATCTTCAATATCTTTCTCACCCAAGCACCAAGAAGCCACCCAACTCTCGTGTCAGTCAAGAAATCTGACCAGCGAGATATTTGTGTTATAAAACCTTTTGTCTTTTCCCATTTGAATTTTTCATTACTTGGGATACCACATTTCAACTAAAGTGTGAAATTAGTAATTATCATGTTCAATATTAATTATCATGTTGTTTGTAGAGTCTACTCACATGTATCTTATGTGATCTTAACAACTCATTTGAGATAGTCAGAGTTGATATTATTGTCCCATTTTATAGATGCTCAAAGAGTTGAAGCTCCTTTGCCCAGGGCATTATACTGGAAGGAAGAACCTAGTCATGCTCAGATCTGTTTTTCTATTAGGCTTTGAAGACAAGTTATTCAGAGCAGAACAAGATCTTCCAAGGTCTTCCCTCTTAGCAGTGTGCTTTGTGGACCAACAGAACCAACATCACTTGGGAGTTTGTCAGAAATGCAGAATCTCGGGCTCATCTCATTTATTGGAATCAATTTGCATTTCACCCAGACCCCCACCCAAAAGTGATCTGTTTACACCAAGTTCCTAAAGCACCATTCTAAGAAAAATCACTGTTATGCTATTTGAATCACATAATAGTCCTCAGATTTCTTGAAGTGTTAAACAAAACTTTTGACTAATACACTGTATAATACCATCTAATAAATAATTATTTTTCATGAGTAACCTGTGAACAGATGAGTGAATGAGTGTCTAAATACCACAATGAACTTTATAGTGTCTTCATTTTCTTTCCTGAAAAGTTTCCAATAAAGCATCAGGATGAACATTCACTTTCATCTACTGTCAGTCATCTACTCACTCTTGAATCCTCCAACATGCTCCCTGGCTGGAGAGTTGAAAATACCAAAGTTCATTTCCACAGTATGCGTTTGAACACCTCATTATTTCCCTAAAACCCTGCATGTAGAAATAACTGCCTTCTCATACCCACCAGCAAGGCTTGAGAGCCAGAGATTGAAGGAACAGTGGGACACAAGAATCATTTAGCAAGTATATTTTTTATTTAATTAATTTATTTTTGTTACAGATGTTTCTCCTTTTCCCCCCATTGACACCCTCCTCTTGTTCTCGTGCTCCCATCAAACCCCCAGCATAGTTGTCCATGTCCATTGGTTATGCTTGTATGCATAAGTTCTTTGGTTCATCTCTTCTCTCCCCCTCCACTTCCTCCTCTGAAGTTTTTCAGTCTGAACCCTCCTTCTATGTCTCCGGGTCTATTTTGTTCATCAGCTTATTTTGTTCATTATATTCCACAAATAAGTGAGGTCATGTGATACTTGTCTTTCTCTGATTGGCTTATTTCACTTAGCATAATACTCTCCAGGTCCCTCCATGTTGTCGCAAAGGATAAGAGATCTTTCTTTCTTACATCTGCGTAGTATTCCACTGTGTATATGTACCACAGCTTTTTTATCTACTCATCTATTGATGGACACTTGGGCTGTTTCCAGATCTTAGCTATTGTAAATAGTGCTGCTACGAACATAGGGGTACATATATTCTTTCAGATTGGTGTTTTGGGCTTCTTAGGGTATATACCTAGAAGTGGGATCACTGGGGTCAAGTGGCAGTTCAATTCTTAATTTTAAAAAAAAATTTCTTTATTGATTTTAGAGAGAAAGGAAGAGAGAGAAAGAGAGATAGAAGCATTGATGAGAAAGAACATCTATTGGCTGCCTCCTGCCTGCCCCCCACTGGGAATCTGGCCCACAACCTGGGCATGTGCCCTGACCGGGAATCGAACTGGCAACCTAATGGTGCTTGGGTCGATGCTCAACCACTGAGCCACATCAACCAGGAAAATTCTTAATTTTTTGAGGAAACACCATATTGTTTTCCATGGTGGCTGCACCAGTCTGCATTCCCACCAGCAGTGTACTAGAGTTCCCTTTTCTCCACACCCTCGCCAGCACTTGTTATTTGATGATTTGTTGATGGCAGCCATTCTGATAGGTGTAAGGTGATACCTCATAGTCATTTTAATTTAGCAAATATTTTTTTGTACCTCTACTCATGCAGGGCACAGAGTAGGCCCAGAGAAGACTTGGAGAATTTTAGCTCCTTCCTTTGTAGCACTGAATATGAATCAAAGATGAAAAGGTATTGCCATGAAGAAACTGACATTCTAAATTTGACTAGTTATGATATGTGATAAATTCCACCAGAAAGGAAAGGATCAAGCACCCTAGTCACTTGGAGAAAGGAGAGGTTCTCCATGTTCTATGGTCAGGAGTTGGTAAGGCAGGCAGGTTTCAACAAGAAATGTGTTCTTGAGCAGTAGCACGTCAAGCTGAGACGGAGTTGAGATGAGGCCCCAGGCCTGGAGAAACAAAAGCTGGGTCACATTTTTAGGGAGAAGGCTCGAGGACGACCATGTGAGTGTGTCTGTTTAAGGTATTGGGTATCAGAGAGCTTGGTCGGTAACAACTAAGGCTTCAATGTGGGCTCCCGATCCTGGGTCTAGAAGTGCAGTTTACGTTTGCAAAGCCTTCCTCCACCGCTGCAGAGCTGCCGCTGAATATCTACCCCAATGAGCCTTGGTTTGGGAACTAAAAGAGTCTGGGGACAGCCCTATTCTGATGCAGGAGATGCTGGAAAGAGAAGGGAGAATGTAAACTGTGCAAATCCCCTTCCCTACAGAAAAAGTTCTCTAGTTAGGCAAAGCTGACCTTTGCCAAAGTCCTCGTAGAGCTTTGCACACGCAGATAGTGTTCAAAAGCATTATTGGTTGATACCGGCTAACAGTGTCAAGCACTTGGCTCTCCTTTGCACCTTCTCCGCTCGGGGAATTGAAGTATGTGCAGCCAGATAACGGGCTTTCCTTTCGTGTTTGGACCTCATTTAAGCTTGGCTGCGAGATTCTCAGACTAGATACTCCTCATTCTCCGGGAAGCTGGGACGGATGTAAAGATAAGTAGGAAAATCTGTGTTACTTCCTGTGGGTTTCCCATGCATTTTACTTTTCAGTTTGTTCTTTAGGGTATACACTTTGCGCTTTTTGGTTTTGTTTTTTGTTTTTCATGCAAGCAGACTGTACAACTTCTTGTTTCATATTTTTTCCACACACCACTAGAAAACTAATGGGTTCTGGGTACTGTGTGTTTGTGTATATTATTTGCGGTTTTTCTGCTAGGCTCACCTGTCACTATTTCTATCCAAATGACTATTTCATAACACTCAGGAAGGTCCAGAAGGACATACCTGATAATTTCCCTGCCCTCCCTCACCCTTCCACCCAATTCCATGCTGGGCAGCCACTTTTATATCAGAAAACTGTATACATTTCGCCAAAGAAATCAGCACTAACAGGAGAATCTTTAAATTGGTTCTTCTCGGGTTTGATTTCCTGAAAGAGAAAATGGAAAAGTTAACACTGAAGGTGACTGAGACTTCTGGAGGCCACAGGAACAAATTCAATTGTGCTCTTCTGTCCGACCCAACTGAGACCCTGCTCGATACTGGTTATTTTCCCTGGTCACTTCACCTGAGCATGGATGCTTTGGCGACACCAGTGTCCACAAAGATGAGCAGCTGGAGCCCACCTAAATTATGCTCAGCCCTCCACTCACTTAGATGGGACGTTACTGTGTAAACATGAAAACAGAACAGCTCCAAAGTAGGCGATCATCCATCTCTCATTCAAATGAGAGACATTCTCATGTCCCATATCCAGACCAAAAAAGATTCTGAATATTTCAAACTACATGTTTAAAATCCAACTCAGATGGCATAACCTGCCCTGGTATGGAAATGACCTATGCCCAGCAGAATCCTTAAAATCCCTCAACATTCAGCATAATTCTAATTGCCATTAGGTCAATGTTTGAGCCATTTTACTCTAAACTGAGTGGATTTCGGTAAAGTTACAAGATATAAAGAATCATAATTACTCATATGAATTTTCATTTGAATATCATATTGTCCATACATTGTGATCCACGGGGTGGGAAAAAGTAGACAGTCTGTGCCTACACAGCCTCCATCCCTAGCTTGGTTCTTTATAACAAGAAAAGGAGAAAAACACTGTATATTTCTGTGCTGATTTGGTTAACACTTTCTGTAGGTAACTCCGAACCTTCCCAATAATATTTATCTATAAGTTTCTATAGGATTTTATAATCTGTATCTGTTTCAGATTGTCCAAAATTATCCATTGATTTTCTAATTTTTCTGCAACCTGATAATTCTCTTAAAGTGATTGCTCAGTTAGGCAGCTGTGTGTTAACTTCTGGTGCAGTGTTAAAACTAACATGTAGCTATTTCAAATTTAAAACTAATAGCCAGCTCTGGCCAATTTGGCTCAGTGGTTAGAGCGTCAGCCTGCAGCCCAGAGAGACCCAGGTTCGGTTCCCGCTAAGGGCATGTACCTCGGTTGCAGTTTGTCCCCAGCCCTGGTAGGTCGTGCAGGTGGCAGCCACTCGATATGTCCCTTTCACATCGATGTTTCTCTCTCTCTCTCTCCCTCCCACTCTATCTGAACAAAAAATGGAAAAATGTCCTCGGGTTAGGATAAACAATAAAATAAATAAAATAAAATTTGAAAAAATAAAATAAAACTAATAACCACCCTCCAAAAAAAATCAATGCATATTTCATGTTTAAAAATCAGAGCAATTAATGGCAATGAAAATGACTGTCATTTCTTCCTATAATTATCTTAACTATATTACATAAAGACTTTAGATACATTAAGAAAACTGAGATTTAGGTTTTTTTTTTATTACAGAGAAATGGAAATTACCCTCACCCTAGTATAAAAATGCTTTAGGTTTTCTCACATATGTGAAATTTCACTGATTCCTGGTTTATTTCTTGGCTGTTCTATTGTACAAAAATCGTTTTAAAAATCAATTTTTAAAAAATTGCACTCACCCATAGCACTCATAGAAATCTGTATCCAAAACACCACAATAACATACCTTCAGTTCAAGTTACACCCATTTAGATGGAGAGATGAGCAGATCAGAATCGTACATAAGCTGAATACTTAAGCCTCACCACACAGATAATTAACCTCAAGTAATACAAGAACTTTTGTGTTTCTCTCCTGGATTTTGCCTCAGGTATTAACCACCCAAAAAGCAACAGGCTGACTTTAAACATCTCTGGCAAACAGCTGGGTAGCATTTCACGTAACATAACAAGAACTTCACTAACATGACTTCCAAAAAAAATTAAAAGCTGGGTTGGATTGCAGTTATTGTTGGTGCTTGGGGCCATTTGGAGTGGGGAAAAAACTGTGCAGACTAGAAATGTACAGGACGAGGAAGCGGAGTCTGGCAGGGTTTCTTTTTAAGAGTTAGGCTAGAACTAGTTCTAGAGTCTGTGTCGCAGTTCATGAAAGAGTTGGTGCCCCTGGTTGAGTTTGACTACTTTAGCCTCAACAAAGAGCATTCTAATTGTCATGGAAATTAGAGAAACAAGACTTTCTCAGCCTATCTTTAAAATAAGACAAGTATCCAAAATATAATCCTAATCTCAGTCTTGAATCTGCAAGACAAATTAATAGAGGAGGCTATGGAAGTATTAATAATAACTGAATGGCATTTTTAATGGTCTCTGAGCACATTATCTTGTAATAAAAGGGATATTATATTATTTTCCCTTTGTGAGTCCCTTTAGCTGATAGACCCTTTGAAAGAACACAGTAAAAAGATGGTAATTCACTTAGTCAATTAATCACATTATCTTCCTACTGAATTTTCAATAAAAACATGTAAGGAGAACTAGCCAGTCAGTAGCGAGAAGAGCAAGACACATGTGTATAGAGAGAACCAGAGACAACATGATGAGATGGGAGGCAGCTGTCTCAGAAGCTCATATTTAATGAGGTCTTAGTATGTGTCAGGCTGTGGTTCAACACTTTACCTGCATCATTTTAGTTAATCCTCCCAGCCATGTGAGAATCTTCATTGTCCCTGTTTCTCATCTGAAGATACTGGGGGTTAGGGATGTGAAGTGGCCGGCATGCCACCAAAGTTCTGTCAGGTTGTTAAGTCTGTGCTAAGAACAGGGCCAGAAAGCCATGGTTAACGCCCTACGCAGCGTTCTTTCCCGTCCCGAAGAAGTAAAGCAGGTCGCCCTGGCTGGTTTGGCTCAATGGTTAGAGAGTCAACCTGCGGTCCAAAGAGACCCTGGTTTGGTTCCCGCTAAGGGCACGTGCCTTGGTTGCAGTTTGTCCCCGGCCCTGGTTGGGTCGTGTAGGTGGCAACTACTCAATGTGTCCCTTTCACGCCGATGTTTCTCTTTCTCTCTCTCTCCCTCCCACTCTATCTGAACAAAAAATGGAAAAATGTCCTTGGTTGAGGATAAAAAAAAGAAGTAAAGCAGTGTTTTCTAGAGCAAGCAGGCGGGTCTGAATTAGCACTGATTCTACCCATCATTGTCCAATGAGTGAGATCTCTAACAGTCATTAAAAGCGGTTTTCACGAATAGAGACAATAAGTACTAAGACAAAAAAAAGTACACGACATCTGTGAGCCACTTTGCTTACTGGTCCTCAGACGACAAGACAATGGTCTCCCAGAAAACACGACTCCTTCAGCAAGAAGAAATATGCAGGAGATGGTGCTTCTCATTGCTGCCCCCCTCCCCTTTATGATCCTTTAATTCCTTGTGTCACCGTGGGAAGTAAACTAAGGCTTGACAATAAACTCTTCCCAAAAGCTTCTGGTGCTTACGTTACACTTCCCGGACATCTACTAAAGGTCATGCATCGTTAAGTAAATAAAAATCTCTTTCTCGACCTCAAGTATCTGTGTGTGTGTCTGTGTTTGTGCGTGTGTATATACTTTCTCCACTCGGTGTATATACATCAGAGTGGAGAATTTCACAAAACACCCCAGTTTATTGTTCATTTCCCCACTCAAGTCTCCAGGACTCCCACCAGCATGACAAGGGGTCTTTCTGCTTCTTTATCAATATGACGAGAGGAGAATTTGGTTGTATTGGTATCTTTACTTTGAAGTGAAATGAAACCCAACCACTTTTATTTTGTTGGTAAAAATCCTTAAGAAGCCTCTGTCTTTGACCCCATATGGAGTCCTATAATCTAGTCTCACTTGGGGCACCAGAACCTTTTAGGCCATCACTGCTGAAATTGGCACTGAAAAGGAAAATAATATCTCTCGGAAAAGTCAGAGAGACTAACAGGAAATTGTGTGAGGAGAGTATTAGAAAGAAAGAAAAGCTGAGAGGAATTTTTTTGTTTCATTTAAATATATATATATATATATATACACACACACACACACACATTTTATATATATTTTACTCACTTTTAAAGTTAACTCTTTGCTCTCTATGATACTCTTGTTTGTTTTGCTTTGACTCAAATGTTTTTGTGAATCAGCTTAGAACTAAAGCATCGAGAAAATAATTGTTTTTCAAAAGAATTCCTTGGGACTCTTATTTCTTGTATAAGACACCGATGAAGAGGTTTTTGCATCAATGTCTGGGAAATATAAAATAATCTTGTTAGACTTTACATAGAAAACAGCACTGATGCTAATAGCTGTTACTAATACAAAGTAGGGAGGAAATTTTATTTACTTATATATTGTATAAATATCCCTATTCCTTATTTCTAAGTGAATTCCACATATACATTTCCTAATGTATACAATAGTTAAATTAGCGATAAATGATCAGAAACCAAGAAGGAAGAGGATAAAAATAACTTTGCCAAAAAAGAGTGGTATACAATTAATTTCTAATTTGACTTGGAGCTTTTGAGAATCAGAGCAAAATCAGAGAAAGAAATGGGCTACATTATTCTTATTATCAAGATCACCAAGAGAAACAAACACTTTCCTGACAACAAATGCTAGTAGACACTGGTCACTCAGATTCTTATATAAAGGCCATTTCAAAGACCGTTACTTAATTTTAATACCTTCCATTGAACTTACTATATTTTGCAAGACAGAGGTTAAAGGATCCAGAGGGAGGAAAAGTTAAAATATCTTCTCAGATATATGTTTTGCAAATTGGCTCTTAATAACTGCTGGATAACATGCCTTCAAGATTTTAACTTCCCAACAAAAATCTGATGTGGCAAAACTAACATTTTGCTCTGAAAACCAATGAGTTTATATTTGTACCCAATGAGAGACTCATTCCAACTCACAGAGGTGGCCTTCAGCAGTATCTATGCAGGAGGTTAAAAGTCTCTCTGATTCTGGATTTAATGCAGGAAACAGAAACCACTCTAGGTATTTTCAGCAGAAAGGGATTTAATGCGGGAAACCAGGTGATTACATAATCATTGGAAAGGCATAAATCAGGGGATTGTCACGGGTCTTTTGGATTCAAGGTCAGCTGTAAACCAGATTTTAGGAAATTACTGGTGTATCTGCTACCGCAAACACGGCTGCCTCCCACTCGTGAAGCTGCTGACTAGACAGAGAAATGTAGAGTGCCGAGAATTACAGATCTTTATTTCTGGAAAGGGACTAGAGATAATCTCATCCAACCCTTCATTTGTCTGATGAAGAAAATGAAACCCAGAGAGGTTAAATGACAGTGTAACTTCCACTTGCCTGATGAAGAGGAAGAGCTGTTGTTTTTTTCTGTAGCCATCAAATCCCTGCCCACCCTCACTTGTATGGTAACATGACCACAGCTGATGTTGGTGCCTGCCACCAGCCATGCATGTGGATAGACTTCCAGTCAAATGCTACTGTGTCTAATGCTGCCTCAATACCTGTGGCAGGTGCATTGTCACTGTGATACTGTGAGTATAGGAAAGGCCAAGAAATGCATCTCAGGCTAAGAGCATAGTTTTCACTTATCAACATTTGTATTTACTATCCTTCCCAACTGAAGTCTTTGGGCCTAATCTGTCTGGCCCTGGATCTTAAGTTTATTGCAAATTTATGTAACTGCTTTTGCTTATTCTTGGAAATGTGTTGATTTGTTGGATGAAAAGAAATAGTAAATTATAACAATAATGGTGTGTGGTTGTTACAAGGCCATTACAGTGTCTCTTTTGGCTTCCAACCTTTGTACTCTTTATTTTGGTTTGTGGTTAAAGAATACTTTATAGAATTGGAGGCTTTCTATCTCAAGGCTTTGCATTAGCGCCATCCCCTTGACCCACATGATATCCCACTTTCTTTGGCCTCCCGTACTGTTTCAGATTCATACTGGGATAACATTGCAAGCTCTTGTCCTCCCCTTACCCTTACAAGATCCAATTCCTCCAGCGTACAAAGATAAACTAGGAGGCCCTCTCTCATCACTATATACAATGTTCCTCTTCCTGTTAGAGCTTTCTGCAGTTTTTGACATTTGACCATTTTCTTTTTGACACTGTCTTTTCTTCAGATTCTTTTTTTTTTTTTTATCCTCACCCGAGGACATTTTTGCATTTTTATTTTCAGATAGAGTGGGATGGAGAGAGGGAGGAAGAGAGAGAGAGAAACATTGATGTGAGAGAGACATATTGACTGGTTGCCACCCGCACGACCCCAGCCGGGGCCGAGGACAAACAGCAACCGAGGTACGTGCCCTGAGTGGGAACCAAATGCAGAACTCTGGTCCGTGGGCGAACGCTCTAACCGCTGAGCCAAACCGGCCAGGGCTCTTTGCATTCTCTTATAAAGCTTTACCTGGTTCTCCTTTTTTCTTTCTCACAAGCTTAGCTTCGTCTCCAAGGGCTCCTGTCCTCTTCCCATCCCATTGTGTGAGCGTGCCTCAAGATTTCATCCTAAGCAACCCATTCTCCTCTGTTTTACTTGAAATATCTTCTGGTCCTAGAACTTCAGCAGTTATCAGTCTCTGTCTCCAGACCTTACCATTTCATGCTTCCGCTGGAAAGCCTCAAATTCCTGCTATACATACCTGACAAGAAGTCCCACTGATGTCTCAAGGTCATTACCTTTTAACCCAAACTAAGTCCCTCTTCTTACTTCTTTCATCTTATTATAGGTAGACCCATTTCCTTACTCCCTTAAGTTCAAAACCTTTTTACAGCCCTTTCCTCATCACCCACCCCTCATTAGTTACAATATCCTGTTAAGTTTTTATTTGAAATGCTCCTTACTTCCAACCTTTTCCCTCCATTCTAGAAGCCAAGCCCACTCCTCAGACCTGCTCTGCTCCATTATGCTTAGCAAGGCAGAATGAGATACAGTAAAACCTCGAAATAACAAACTAATTCGGGTAAGGGAGTGTCTGTTAAGCTGAAAGTCCATTATGTAATAAAGTAGATTTTCCAAATGTGTATGTTAAAAAATGGACAAATTAGTTAGTTTACCTGTTTTTTAACTTACATAGACATGTTTGTGTAATTAAAATTAAGTATGTATGACGAGTTTCCTATGTGTGTTATTGTAATTTTAAATTTATACTGACTGGGTCTAGTTGAATGCGGCATTCACTAACCACTGCTAGTGAACAAACGCACATGGGGCGTGGCTTGCTGCACATGGGGCGTGGCTTGCTGCACATGGGGCGTGGCTTGTCGCACATGGGAACATCCACTGGCACGCTAACACTGCTACAGAAAGTGTGATCATGTGCTAATCATTTGCTGGACATTGATTAGGAGCGGTGACTCTTGGATTTAAATATGTAGACTACAGTTGTAGATATGTAATATTTATTCATGCCAGCTAAATTAATACAGTGTTTTTTCCAACATATGGCCTATTCACTAAAATTTGTTAAAAATAACAGGGAATGAGTAACAAAAAATAACCTGTTAATTTAATTATAAGCAAATCTTGGTTAAAAGCATTTTTTGTTTGTTGGAATTTCAAAACATGATTCTCCATAGTGTTCAGAGTTCTGAATGTTACATCATTTAAATACTACCCAATAGTGTTTGCTGGCATTTTATAGCATTTGAATACTTGCTAGAGGCAAAAATAAAAATAAAAGTTCTGTGTAAATACTACCAAACGTACTGTTTCTTACTCGCTCAACTACATTTTTTAGATGTTCATAACAATGAGTAAAAACTATGAAGAGCCCTGACTGGTTTGGTTCAGTGGTTAGAGCTTCAGCCTGCAGACCATTGAGTTGGGGTTCAATTCCAATCAAGGGCATGTACCTAGGTTGCATTTTGTCCCCAGTCCTGATTGGGGTCATGCGGGAGGTAGCCAGTTGATGTGTCTCTCTCATGTCAATCTCTCTCCCTCCTTCTCTCTCCCCCTCCCACTCTATCTGAAGAGAAATGGAAAAATATCCTCGGGTGAGGATTTTTTAAAAAGACTATGAAGAATGTTCAAAGTATTTTAAAGACAAAACAATTACTTAGAATTCCTGGGAATTTTGATCTCTCATTCCTAAATCCAAATGATTATAGTCTGATGAAATTTAGAACCAGTAGGCTTGGGTTACCGATGAGACACAGTCGCATCCAGTATGGATTATTGTTCAAATTTAGAAATCTCATAAAGAGAAAAAAGTAAAAGACTTTTTTGTAATACACTAATTATAACCCTACTTTTCTGAAATTTTATATACAATAATTTGAAGAACAAAAAACAAAGTCCGCTAAAGACATCCGAACTCTCTGCAGAAAGGTAGCTGGCTCAGTATTGTTTCCCCTCAGCCATTCCCTGCATGCTCTCTCAGCTCTCACACTGTTCGTTGCTATAGCTACCTCTTTTGACACAAGTTCTTCTGGAAGTTTTATTTCCAAAACGCTGCACAAAGAATGTCAGCTCTTCCTCTAAGTTGAAGAAACGAAACCTTTTCTTGGTGATTAACTTCAGGACCTTAAAACAGTGCTCAGATAGAGCGGGCCTTCCCCCAGCTGTACTGCCAACACACACGACGTGAATGATGGGAAAGTTTAACTTTTGATAAGGTCAGAACATACAATACCTAATTAACGATCCTATTCCTATTGAAATAACACTCAATATTTGAATAATTCTGT
Source organism: Molossus molossus (assembly GCF_014108415.1). Classification (NCBI taxonomy): domain Eukaryota; kingdom Metazoa; phylum Chordata; class Mammalia; order Chiroptera; family Molossidae; genus Molossus; species Molossus molossus. Next base: position 30,704,311 of record NW_023425401.1, on the reverse strand, counting down.
TGAACTGAAGGGTCATCCAAGTCTAGGAAATAAAGAACTGTGATGGAGGAGAATATTTATTACTTTAAATAAATTCATATTAAGAACAGAGCAATTGAGGTAAGAACAAAGGTTTTATTTGAATAAAAAACTGATATAGAAAAGTTCATTCATGAACATTTTTTTTTAAACCAAAAGGAAGGAAGAAAGGATGAAGAAAAGGGGAGGGGAGGTGAAGAGAGGGGAGGAGAGGGGAGGGAGAACGAAAAGAGGAAAGGGAAATAAAAGAAAAATCCATTGATATTTCAGGCCTGATAGACTGTGTTTTGCCCCTGAGCCTTCTCTCCAGGTCCACCTCTCTGCCCAGGTTATAGTATCACTTGAGTGCACATTCCTTATCCAGAGCTACAAGGAAAATTCTTTCCAAACATATTGATTGTTTATCACCATGGCTCCTTTCCTAAAAATAAAAATAATAAACCTCTGAAACTGTAAGAATGTTCCCTTGGCATATAAACATTTATCTTTTATAAAAATATCTTCACACAGTGCCGCATGGTGGCACAAGTAGGGTACGGGAGTGGAAATGGAGACCTTGAGGTAAGGAGGAGCTTAGGCATATTGCTTTTTGGATTCCATATCTAGATCTTCTATTTGGTCACGTTATTGACTCTCAATTTACACATTTGGGGAAGAATAACAAATCGTGGGCCTTCAGAAATAAAACAAATCAACATTAAGAGCAAGACTATGAATTCTTCTATTTTTCATGGAAGCTATCTGATGAGGAATAAAAGAGTAAAAAGTAATAAATAAATAAATAAAAAGTTGATATCTTCTGGGTATCTTTACTATATAGTGAGGTGAATATCTTTAATATATAATGAGTTTTTTCAAATCAATAAGAAAAAGCAGTAACGCCAAATTTAGGGCAGAAAAGTATACAGGCATCCCATGAAAGGAGGAAACACAAATGTACGACAAACACAAAGACATGTTCAACACAACTAATATATCAATAAGAACTAAAACAATGTATCTTTCTTTTTTTTTTTCCTAATTCTCACCCAAGGACATTTTCCATTTATCTTCAGATAGAGTGGGAGGGTTAGGCGAGAGAAAGGGAGGGAGAAAGAGAGAAACAGCGATGTGAAAGAGACACATTGACTGATTGCCTCCCACATGTCCCTGACCAGGGCTAGGGACGAACCGTAACTGAGGTACATGCCTTTGACCGGAATTGAACCTGAGACTCTTTGGCCCACGGGCCGACACTCTAACCGCTGAGCCAAACTGGCCAGGGCCAATGTATCATTTTTAATGTCATATTAACAGAGTTTTTAAAGAGTGCTAATACTCCATTATTGATAAAGGTATGGGGAAAATGGGCACTCTAAAGAGATACAATGTTTCTGAGTCAAATTTAGCCAAATATACCAAAATCTCTAAAAATTGTATTCCTTTTCTGGTCAGAATATTTTACTTAAAATTTTTTCTAAGAAAACAGTTGGACAAGAAATCAAAGAAGTATCTAGAGGATGTTCCTTATAGTCTTAATTATAGTAACAAAACCTTAGAAACAGACTAAATATCTAACAGTAATGAACTGGTTAAATAAAACCTGGTAATTATACAACAGAAAGTCCAGGAGAGAAGTGTACAAATAGTACACTAAGTACTAATAGTATGATAAGGATATCATGACCTCACTTGTGTAAATAAAAATATGTGGATATGGGTATATAGATGCAACAAAATCTCTAGAAATAAAGTTTATTCACCAAGAAATATTTATTGAATGGGTAAGCTATTAAATGTGTTAACAGTGGTTATATTCAGGTGTCAATATCATGGATGATTGGGAGTGTTTTGCTGATTAATTTTGTTGTTGTTGTTCAGATAGAGTGGGAGGGAGAGAGAGAAAGGAAGAGAGAGAGAAACATTGATGTGAAAGGGACACATCGAGTGGCTGCCTCCCGCACAACCCAACCAGGGCTGGGGACAAACTGCAACCAATGTATGTGCCCTTAGCAGGAACTGAACCCGGGTCTCTCTGGACCGCAGGCCGATGCTCTAACCACTGAGCAAAACTGGCCAGGGCTGATTAAGTTTTTTTAAATCATCATCCAAGGATATTTTTCCCACTGATTTTTATAGAGAGTGGAAGGAAGGAAGGAAGGCAAGGAAGAGAGAGAAACATTGATGTGAGAGAGACACATCAATTGGTTGCCTCCTGCTCATGCTCCAGGCCAAGAATTGAACCTGTAACCTAAGTACATGCCCTTGACCGGAAATCAAACCCACGACCCTTTGGTCCTTGGGCTGATGCTCTAACCACCGAGCAATGCTGGCTAGGCGGCTTACTGATTTACATTTTAAATTTTTTGTACAAGTTACATAGATTCTTTTTTTTTTTTTCATTTTAAGGAAATGCTTAAAAAATGCAAAGAACTAAGAACTAGAGAAATTCAGAGCTCTTGTTTTCTTTTATTATACTGAAAAGAATGCAGAAAGAATAAATGTACCGTAATCTTTACAAAACTGATGATTGATCTAATAATGGGATGAAAGAGTTTCTTCACATAAAAATACCTGCCTTTGAAGTTAAGGTCAGTCCAAACTCTGGATTCTAAATATATGCAGGTTATGCAAGTAAAACCCTCCTAAAGGCAGCTTTGGTTGACCCATCCAATGTTAAGAAACCTGACTTTGTACTAAAGACAACAGTTCACCCTATAGATCCCAATCTTCCCCTTTTTCAACCTACATTGGCTTTCTCAGCCATATCTGAATCTCTCTCCCTTCACCTATGTGGCAAAATGCCAAAGTCTTAGATTCTATTCAAAAGAAAGATATTACAGCCTCGCCGGTGTGGCTCTGTGGTTGAGCGTCGACCCATGCACCAAAAGGTCAGTAGTTCGATTCCTGGTCAGGGCACATGCCCAGGTTGTGGGCTCAATCCCCAGTGGGGGGCATGCAGGAAGCAACCAATTGATGTTCTCTTTCATTAGTGTTTCTATCTCTCTCTCCCTCCCCCTTCCTCTCTCTCTCTAAAATCAATAAAGAAAAAAAAATTTTTTAAAGGAAGATATTGCTGATTTGGAGTAGTACAGCTTTCTATTTATTTATTTTTCTTTATTGATAGATTAGAGACAGAGGAAGGGAGAGGGAGAGAGAGATGGAAACATTGATGAAAGAGAACTTCAGCTGGCCGCCTCCTGCATGCCCCACACTAAGGATCAGGCCCACAACCTGGGCATGTGTCCTGACCGGGAATCGAACTGGCGAGCTCTTAGTGCGTGGGTCGATGCTCAACCACTGAGCCACACCGGGCAGCCCAACTTTTTTAAAAGCAATACAGATTCCCCACATTCGCCGTCAGATCATATGAAACAGGAAAAAATATCAAGCCAAAAGTCCAGAGCATGTGTTAGAAATCACATCCTATATTAACAAATACGATCATTAACTAAAATCTGGACAACTGAAAGGTTTCTGCCCTGTGGTTAGAGCAGACATTCTACATTCACTCGTGTGTAACACTCTACAAAGCACTGAGATTACTGACAGGAACAAGGAACAGCCTCAATCCCAAGAAAGTCCCAGTTCACAGGGTGATGAAAGGTGTCAGTGCTAGCCTTAATTTCAACAAAGGCCATCAGGAGCAGCCAGTTCTGCCTGAGAACCCAGGAAATGTAGGGAAGATCTCTGAGCTGGAACTTAGAAAGTGAATACGCGTCCCCTGGTGTAAAAAGACTAGAAGAGAGTTACAAGTAGAGAGAACCGTGGCCGTAAAGGCAAGGAGGCAGAAGAATGTGCGCAGTAGTAGGTGTGGCAAGGTTATAGCTCAGCAGAAGAATTTGAAAATGTTGGTAGAAAGCACATTTGGCCTGAATGATAAATGAACAGTTAACTAGATGGTTCAGTTCACACATGACCAAGTTTCACAGACCTAAAATCTCTATGTTTCAGTGATTGGTTAGTGTCTCAAACTAGCTCTTTGTCAGGCTATCGTGGTAATTGCCTTTATTCTAAACTGGAATCTTTTTTTCTTGGCCAAGAAATGAGTGATTTCACTTTTGCCTCTCTTCCCCTTTGGTTCTTTCCACTTATGCTTTGCAGACACACGGACACACCCTTTAAGCCAGGTTTCAATGAAAAAACCTAGCCAATCCAGTTATAACATTGTCATTGGTGATGTGAACGTGGAGACAGTTGCGTTCTTGCTCAACAGGGTGAGACTTTGAAAAGGGCTTGGGCATGTGCATGGAGCCAACGTGTCTGGCTTCAGCCACCTCCTTCTCCCACGTTGCCAAAGAAGCAGGAGCAAAGGAGCCATCTCCTTATTGTTCTCTTGCAATAATGGGCCTACTGCCCAAGGGGGGAGGGTGGTGTCTAGGCATTTACGTGGCCTGCTATGGAAGGGTGGGGTTACTGTCTCAAAATCCCCGCTCTTAAAAACTGAAGAAAGGAGGCCCTTCTAACTAACTACAGAAAAGGAATCGACCGGCAAGCCTGCTGGCTGCCGCCGGCAGGAACGAAACCTCGAACACTTCGCTCCCAGCGAGGACAGCCGAAGAGAAGGCGCTCCGGGCCCCTGCAGCAGCCTGGAGGACTGCAGCTCCCCGCCGTGCCGCCCGGCCCCAAAAGGCTGCCTCGTGTTTCTTTCAACCAGAGAAACACAGTCTAGTTGTTTAGAATCTGGCATCGCCGATGTTGAGACATAATTTTGCAGAGCAGTTTATGATGACATTTATGAGCTGTGCTTCTCAGCGCTCTCAGGATGAGTGAAGGCAATCCAACGGATGGGGAAACTGAAGTGTCAGGAGCCCCGTGCAGGCCCCAGCAGGTCAAAACCCAAGAGAGGGAGTGACAAACCGACAGGCTGTTCCAACCACCAAACTTAACTCCTGGTGGGGTGCATTTGTTTTTGAGTGGTAGAGGAAACATATATTTAGGGAGACCCATTGGTTAGAGGTAGGCATTGGGGGGGGGGTATAGGAAGCAAATCTAAATCAAACCTATCTTTACTATGCAGCCAGCTCAAAGCATGAAAAGTGGACTCTAGAAATATTACAAATAGTTCCAAGTAGGGCAATATCCTATTTCACTAAGAAGGAAACTGCTTTCATCAAACTGAGAAGCAAAAGTAATTTCGCAGATATCAGATACACACACTAAATTCCAGCCAAAGAAACAGAAGACGTTCGAGATCAGACTACACCATGAAATAACCAGATGTGTACCCAGTGGCTGCTGGGATGACCTATATATACATTTCCCGGGTAGGTTTGAATGGTGGCATCTCTATCAGTAGCCTGATATCATCAGGGTGTCTGCATAACCCCTTGGTTCAGAGAGCCTAGATACTCAATGTACTCTCTTTAAAGCATCATGTTGCATCACCACCATACAAGATTCTGGGTAGAGATCTATTTTTTCATCACAAAACTATTACATTTTTATTAAACTCCTCCAGCAAGGTAACCATTTTTAAACAAATGACTTTGGGAGGTGGTATAAGCAAATCTGTGAGATAAGGATTAAGATGTATCTCATTTTACATTTTTTTTTATAAAGACATTTTTAACACCAACTTTTTTGTTCCTTTTAAAAATTTTGATTCAATCCTAATTGCCATCAGTGAGGTATAAAAAGACTGCACAGCGTAGGAGAGAGACCATTGACAACCTTGTCAGAAAGGAGGTCATATCTCACCATGCTAACTGCGGTCAAGAATAAATTTCAGGAACTGGGATTCTGCTTTTCAGAGCTTAGCTCATGTTGTTTCCATTGTGAATGTAGCCCACTCAAAGCCATATTCTTTTTTTTTTTTTTTCTTTTCTTTTTTTTAGCCTTATGGAGTTTTGCATCTGCCCTTGGCATTGGAAGCTTGGTTTCAGAACCCAGGCCAGCCTGAATTTGGATCCCAGCTTACAAGCTAGGGCTCTCGAGCTTTCCTCCATTTTCCTGTTTGGTCTCTCAGAGCTTTCCTGGATTTATCTATTAAAAATGACAGGAGGTTGCCCTGGCCAGTTTGGCTCAGTAGTTAGAGCATTAGCCCATGGACCAAAGGGTCCAAGGTTCAATTCCCAGTCAAGGGAATGTACCTGGGTTTCTGGTTTGATCCCTGGCTCCAGTCAGGGTCATTGTAGGAGACAGCCAATCAATCAATGTGTCTCTCTCACATCGATGTCTCTCTCTCTCTCTCTCTCTCTCTCTCTCTCTCTCTCTCCCCTCCCTCCTTCCCTTCCTTCCACTCTCTCTAAAAAGCAATGAAAAGTTTTTAAAAAATGTTTTTCTTTATTAATTTTAGAAAGAGAGGAAGGGAGTGGGAGAGAGAGATAGAAACATCGATGAGAGAGACTATTGATTGGCTGCCTCCTGCATGCCCAGCCCTGGGGATCAGGCCCACAACCTGGGCACGTGCCCTGACCAGGGAATCAAACCAGTGACCTCTTGGTGCATGGGTCGATGCTCAACCACTGAGCCACACCGGCCAGGCAAAATATCTTTTAAATGACATAGGTTATTATTACGTAGACAAAATGAAGAGTTATGTTAAAGCAAATAGTGAATGGCGAGTGACACCATGATCCACCCAGCTGCCAAAAAAGAAACTCGGGCACCATCCCTGCCTTTTCCTCTCTCTCCAATCCTGCCACTCCTGCCTCTGCATCCTCACTCCTGCTGCTTCATCTCAGGCCATCAGGCTCCCACCTCATCTGACCCCTTCCTAATGCCTTTCCTGTGCCACCACCAGACCTGCTTTCTCACTCTCACCTGCGATCCTGCTGCTCGGGATAAAGGCAAGGCAACTGAACACCTGCCTTCAGTGCACCTGCCTCTCCAGTCTCACCTGTAACTCTAATGTCCCCACATTCCACCCGCTTCTTATTCCTCCCCCAACTCACTCTGCTCCAACAATCAGGTTGTGGGCCTGATCCCTAGGGCTGGGCATGCAGGAGGTGGCCAATCAATGGTCTCTCTCATCAATGTTTCTATCTCTCTCTCCCGCTCCCTTCCTCTCTCTCTCTAAAATTAATTGTTGGACTTTTGCAGTAGCTAATATTAGAATTAGAAAGATCTAAGATTTAGTGCCACCTCTTCTTGGAAACCTTCTCTCACTCATCCCTTCACCCCACCCCGTCTGAGTTAAGAACCCCTCCCAAAGTCCCCCCAAACACTCCATGCTCCCCTCCGTCCTAGTTCATGTTTCTCTGGGTAGTGATGATCTATGGCCTCCTTCAGGAAAAGAATTGTCGTTTTGGTCTTTGTCATACCAACACCGAGCACGGGCTTGGCATGCGGGGTGTGCTGTGTGATTGGGAGTGAGTTAATGAATGCACAGTGAAATGCACAGGAGGCGTTTGGTGAGGGTTACTCTGCTTTCTTCTTTCCCAGAATCAAGGGATTTCTGACATGGCGACCCCTTCTGTAGGAACTACTGTGAAATTTTATCTTCTTTCAATATATCCCAGGACATGACTGCCTACTCTCCATTCCCTCTCCTTCCCATTTCTAAACACACACACACACACGCACACACACACACACACACACACACCACATCCCACAGAGGCATCTCTAACATCTCAGAGAGAACCTTTGAACCAATCTGACCTTGCATAGACTGTCTAGACATTGGACCCTTGGATTCCCCAAGAGTCAGTTGGGGAGCTTATTAAAATACAAATGCCAGTTCCCCCCCACCCTTGCAAGTCTGGAGTGGAACCCAATGATTACAGTTTTTAAAAGCTCTCCCCAAAGTCATCCAGAAGATCTGCCAGGGTTGGGAACCACTGCCCACAAGTCAAACTTATAGTTTCAGAGTCTAGAAGGAAACACCCCTCAGTCTGTCTCCTTCCCCGGTGCTTGGCAGACGTGATGCCGCTTCCAGGAGAGAAAACAGAAAAGTGTGTGTTTTATCCCTGTGTTTATTTACACCTTATGTTGTTCCAAAACAATTTAGGGTGCCCTGGGATGGTAGGATCCTATCAACAAACGGGGAAACACGTAACCTCATAGAGGCCATACCCATCAGACAGACAGTCCCTGCCACTGTAAAGAATTTGCTTCCTGTGCCTTTGAATGGGATCTTACAACATCACACCTCCCTTTCCTGACACCCCTTGCAAAGTTGTACAACTTTGGGCCTACGATGCTCCCGAGAGGTTCAGCAACGCCTTGTGCAGTCCGTCTGCATCCCTGCAACTCCACTGACACTGATGTGACACTAGTCAGGCAAGGCCTTGCGGGGAGAAGAGGGAAAGTGCTGGGGCTGAAAGGGGCTGGCAGGGTCCCTTTGTAACAGTTATTTTATTTTATTAATTATTTAAACGTTATCTTTATTGTTGAAAATATGGGTCCTTTTTAATGCCTGTCATGTTAAGTGCACGGTTCCCTTTTTAAATTATAGCAACACAAAGTAAACGTATGTATTAAAAAACAAAAACAGCCCTGGCCAGTTTGGCTCAGCAGTTGGAGCATCAGCCTGTGGACCAGAGAGTCCTGGGTTCAGTTCCCGCTAGGGGCACGTACCAAAAAAATAAAAACAAAAACAAAACCTAAACCAGTCTGGGGATTCTTTCATGCATGGTCTAGAAGTGATCTCTAATGTGCTGTATGAGCACTCCAGAAAGTTAAATTTTAAACATTTTTCTATTTCTCGTTGTATTTCACTCTCAGGGTCTTTCCCTACGGGGCAAAGGGAAAGTGTGTTCTGCTTCAGTTGTATTGCTTTGGGAAATCCCAAACAATTGCTCCTGCTGCTTTTTTTTTTTTTTTAATCCTCACTGGAGGACATTTTTCCATTTTTTTGTTCCGATAGAGTGGGAGGGAGAGAGAGGAAGAGAGAGAGAGAGAAACATCGATATGAAAGGGACACATCGAATGGCCGCCACCCGCACAACCAACCAGGGCCGGGGACAAACTGCAACCGAGGTACGTGCCCTTAGTGGGAACTGAACCCGGGTCTCTCTGGACCGCAGGCTGACGCTCTAACCGCTGAGCCAAACCAGCCAGGGCTCCTGCTGCATTTTTTGTTTCCTCCAGTGGAAACAAAAATGCCCAAGTCCTAGAAAGAGGGCCACTTTCTGGCAGAGCAAAAGTTGAGGAAACCCAGAGAAATGGGCGTCTTACTTCTTTATTCTTCTCTTTGGTGTTACCAACTGCATTCTAGGGTTCAGTGGGAAGGTCTCCACCAGGCCACCCTGGACCCAGCACTGACGACACTGAGCAGGGACTCTGCTAGGACTGGCACGAGCCTGGATCCTGTCCCTGACTCCTTCCCCACATCCCCAAGGCCCCGAGGATTATTTTTCTTGCGGAGTGACCAGGAATACGAGCCAGCGCCCTCGGTGAAAGAGCTCATTTCCTCCACTGCTGCTCGTTAATGAAGAGCCTGGGCTACACGACGAAGAAGCTGGAACGACCTTCCTTGACTTGGAAATCCTCGATTTCAAGTGTATCCAGGACTCGTATTTTCTCCTCACTTCAACAGTGACCACCAGCAGTAAGCATGAGCAAACGGCACTTTCCTCAAAGCACACCGGTCATGATACAGCAAAGCCCAGCAACAGAAATGACACACCAGTCCTCGGGCCTTCCCCCACCTTAGTCAGGTGGCTGGACAATGGTTTCCTCTCAATCCCTCCGCTGCCAGCAATCTGCCTGACCCCACACTGTGCTCCCGGGGGAAAACCGTTGTGCAATTGTCCGCATCCCCAGCAGTCCTTCCGATGACTCAGCTACCAGGAGTCATGCGTGAAATTCTTGGAGCAACTTCTCTGCACTGTCCTCTGCGGCCGCTTTTCCTTGACATGCCCGCAGTTTCCAAACCGGAGTGGGTGTGGCAGCATCCTCCCCCCACGGCCAGCACACCCTGCTATTAGGCCACAAAACAGTGCTGCTTTGTGACTTCGCTTTTTATTAGCCCCACTATTTTAACAGTCCCATCTCCTAGGTCTCTGGCCCCGGTCCAAAGAGGGAGGGGACAGAGGCAGTGAGGGTGCCAACTTCCGCTGAACCCCTTGTTTTAACAATTTCTCCCACGATGAGTTACTTTCTCATTTAAGAATTTAGAGGAGGCCTGGAGGGTGAAATTTGTCCCCAAGGACTTAAGGAAAGCAAGCTGAGGATCTACTGGGTATCTCTGTCCAGCAATTTCCCCTCCCCATCGGGCTTTTTGGGAGGGGAGGGGCGGGGGTCCTTCAAAATACTACTCATGGGAAGTTATTTCTGAATTTGTGGTAGGCATATTGCTTAGGTCCTTATCCTGGGATACCTTTTATTCCGTTCCCAATCTCACCATGTTAACAACAAAAATAATAGTTCATTCATTCATTCACCCTTTCAACAAATTTCACTGAGTACCTCACATGGGCCAGGCGCTGTTCTAGGTGTTTGGGCTACATCAGTGAGCAAAATAGGTTACAAATCTTTGCGCTTATAGAGCTTCATCTGGTGAGACAAACAATAGACAAAATGCAGAAGTAAATTGTATCATAGGTTAGAATATGTGCTATAGAAGTGGAAGGGATCAGGAGTGAGGGAGCAGGGTGGGGCTGGGGAGCTGGGTGCAATTCAAATAGAATGGTCAGGGTACGACTCACTGAGAGGGTAACATTTGAGCAAGACTAAAACCAGGCAAATGAGTTAGCACTTTGGCATCTTGGAGAAGAATTCCAGGCAAAAAGAATAGCCAACGAAAAATACTTAAGGAGTCATGTTCTAGAAATGGCAATGAGAAGAATGTGGATGGAGCAGAGGAGAAGAGGAAAGGGAGACAGATTTAGGGGGCCTCAAGGCCATTGCCAGGCCCAGGATGTTTGTTGACCGAGAAGTACATCCTTATACATTTAATGTTCTCAACATTGCAAATGTAGAAATTCCACAGTAGAAATCATAGAGACTCACAAATAATTCAGAACTCTTTTTAAGCCATGAGTGTCAATATCTGTTTCAATGAAAATTGTATCAGAGCAACAATATGATTTTATTTTCATCCTTTTCCTTTCCACCCCTCCTTCCGGGCCCCGAATGATCCCCCCGTACAATGTCCACCTGCCTTGCTGGTGTTTCACTATAATCCTGGAGAAATGGCTTACATCCTGAGGTTGCACAGAGATGAAATTTCGTGGGGGTAAGTTTGATCATTTAAAAAAAAAATCATTTAGCTATAGAAAAATAATGCCTCCAGAGAAACAGTAGGTCCAAACTAGGAGCAGCCATTAACAGCACTTGACAACTTGGATGGAGAAACCAAGGACATATAAAGCCAGAGCCCACAGCCAATCCTTTGCAAGTCCTGTCAGCATTTCTCTCCAATATACCCCCAGGCAAAGCACTTCCCCCACCTCAGCACTACCACCCAAGCCTTCAGTTCTCACCTCGACATCCACAGCTCCTAACCCGTCTTCCTGTGCTGACCTCACTCCCTCCCGGAGAGGGGAAGCTGGCTGAGTGTAGTGCTGGAGAAGACAGGCAGGGCCAGACCATTGGGGTGGCCCCGAAAGCCACGGGAGGAGTCTGGGATTTTTTCTGAGTGATATAGGAAACCACTGTAGAGTTGTGATCTGGGGAATAAAGTGATCTGATTAAAGTATTTTTGTGTTTTGTTAAGTGTTCTGGTTGCTGCTTGGAGAGTTGACCATAGTAAGATTTGCAGCAGGGAAACCAGCCAGGAAGCTGCTATGGCAGAAGTGAACAAAGACCTTGAGTCTCTCCGGCTTTTCTTAAAAATACCGCGTTCCTTCCTACCTCACAGCCTTGGCTCTTCCTGTACTCCTGGTCTTGGGTGCTGTTTTCCCAGGCCATCAGATGCCACCTTCTCTCCTTTTATTCCTGCCTTCACTTGGATGGTACCTCCACAGAGGCTTTCCCCGACCACTCTGTGCAAGACAACCCCGTCTCTGCCCGTCTTCTCTAGCCTCTCGCTCCACCCCTCCTATTATCTAGTATTACCTGCTCCTTCACATGGTGTATATCTTCTGTTGTTTCCTTTCTCTTCTCCATGAGTCTACATTCTATGGGAGCAGGGAGCTGGTCTGTCCTTTCGGCTGCTGTAGTGTTAACACCTGGAACTGTGCCCAGTGCAGAATAAACAGAACAGGAGCTCAATAAACATTTGTTGTGTTCATGGATGGATGAATAAGTAAACAAGTTAAATGGGACCAAGTTCTTTTGTTGTTGTTGTTAATCCTCACCCAAGGATATTTTCCATTGATTTTTAGATAGAGAAGAAGGGAGAGAGGGAGAGAGAGAGAGAAACATCGGTGTGAGAGAGATACATCGATTGGTTGCCTCCCACATGCACCCTAGTCTGGGGCCAGGGATCAAACCTGCAACCCAATTACATGCCCTTGACCAGGAATCAAACCTTCTACCCCTTGGTCCTTGGGCTGATGCTCTAACTGCTGAGCCAAACCAGTGAGGGCAGGACCAACTTCTTTAGAAAACACTTATGTTTCCAGAAAAAGGAGATAATGGATAAAAAACACCAAAGATTCCTGGTATATTATAATCACTCATTTTTAATGAAGAGTCACTATATTCTAGGCGGTCTGAGTTTTACTTAGTTTGTCTCATTTAATCCATCAGCAGCCCTAAGGAGTAGTCGTTGTCCTGATTTTACAGACGAGGAAACTGAAACGTGGATACCTACCCACTATGGACTCAGGAACACCACCTGTAAGCTCATTGCCTTTCAACTCTGAGAAGCCCTTGAAAAGGTGGCTTTAGCCTTGAAAAAGAAAAGTTGTTGATAGGCTTGTTTAAAAGCCGAGAAGTTGTTATAGTTTTAAAGCCTAAATTGGACCTGGTATCAGCTGATCCGATGACCTTCCCTTTTTTTATCCCAGGTAATCCGGTAATCTCCCAGTAATGAGCAAAGCTTGTGCACTCCATTAATACTGCAGTTAGACCACGCTGCCCCAGCGTCCGGCGCCCGGCAGGAAGCCGTAATTGACAGTACAGAGCTGAGCGGGGCAGCATGGTCGCAGGCCGGTCACCTTTCCCATCCATCTCTTCTCATAGAGCTTGCCACACTGACTTACTGCTCACCTCCTCTTCGAACCAATGACTAAACGCCCTGCACTGGACATTTTGAGGTCCAATTCTGTTCCTAACCCAGATGATGGCTGAGATGAGTCATAAAGACCTCACTGAGTCTCACCTGAAGAGTAAAACAAAATGCTTTCTCTATTCTTCACTCCCAGAATGGGCTAATATCCCCCCAGATATGTGAAGTTCCTCATAGAAAGAATGTGCATATGGTCAAAGTAATATTGTGAGCTACAAATTCAGACTTTTAAAGATGCTGATAGAGGTAATATATCTGCAGATTTAAAGCATCCTTAACAATATAGTCATGATATGATCAATTTCATTTTCATAAAAAAATATATTCTTATGTTTCTTAGAGACGAGAAAGGTCCCCGTCCTGAAAATATTGACTCTGTGTAATTGAGTTATATTTTTAGATTATCCACAGTTGGAATGTGATGTATATTTTTACCCCTTTGAATGCTAAGGAGAAAGTTTGTATTTGTATTTAGTATCCTAATAACATCAGCATATCCCCCTTGTGTGAATTTGACAGACCAGGTGACTTACCTCTTCCCAGTTTTAGTGCATATTTTCTAAAGGTTGTATCACGAAGGAGTTACCTTTAGTAAAACCCTGGCATGCCTTTTTCCCTTCCTCTTTCATTAGGAAAATAGCAATGGATGCTTTTCTGAGAAACACACTGATTTGTAGGAAGGCAGTCCAAGAAGCGATTTGCTAAAGAGCAGAGATTGCAGTCTCTGCAGAAAAATGTATCCAGGTCTCTTTTTAGGGTAAGTTAGGAGGATGTAGGCTAATTCTATACATCTAATGGGTACAGGCTTTCTTCTACTTCAGGGCCTGGGGCTGTTTACAAAGACACACAGACCAAGGTGATATTCTGCCCCCGATACCACCAGTGAGGGGTGCTACAGTCTTTTGGTTAATGACCTATTTGAAATAATACACCGCCCTTGATTCAGGGACAGAATTTCCGCTGATGCAATACCGAGTTGGGTGGGCCCGTACTGAGTACTATGATGAAAGCCTTCACAATGGTTTCCAAAGAATGGGGGCCAGAAACACTAAAACAAAGTCACATTTGCACAGACCTTCGAGAGAAAGGCCTTCCAGCACTGAGCCCCTATGAAAAAGTCTGCCCTGGCTCCAGGGCCCGAAGCACAGCCCTGGGAACCATTAGAGAGGGGCTCTGGCAGATGTCAACTGACACATGAGTGAATGGCAGGAGGCAAGGGGAGGAAGCCGGGGCCCACCCCACGTCGGACTTCAGAGATGCATGGCCTGACACACGTGCATGCAAACACACACGCACACACACACGCACATACACACTGTCTTTAGGAATGCTCAGTTCACAATTTTGGAATAAGCAAATATTGTAGCAGTAAATTGTCTCCTCTTCTCACAGAGATGGAAAAATGGAAGCTCCTTAAAAGAAACAAGACTGAGTAGAGACCTGGACTCCCACATCTGAGTGTGCTCTGTGAATGATCAGTTGATGGACCGATCGGCTTTTGGTTTCACTGTATTGGCTATGCTTCGAGGAGTCCTGAGCGTGTTATTTAGTGGATTTCTTTGGGGAAGGTATAGCAGTACCTTCCCAAGGTGGAAGAATGAACTACGATCCAGTCAATTTCTTCCTTAACATCATCCCTCTCCCCACACTGAGCATCAGGAATCCTGGGTCGTCTCCCACAACTCCTGAGCAGGCTCATCATCCCGAGCTCCTCACCCTTCCTTCGCACAGTGGTTCCCTGTCCAGAAATGCTCCTCCCCAAGATGTCCTTCTGGCTCAGTCTTTCCTATCATCCAACAGGAGCTAACACGTCACCTCCTAAGAGAGACTGCCTAACCACATTCTAAAGTATTACCTCTCATTTTTATTCTGTAAATACCGTTTATCCCTCATTGCCCTTTTTCTAAGCTGCAATTCTTCTTTAGGTGTTTAATGCCTCTCTCCCTTTTTCTGAACATAAGCTCTTAGACTGGGGACCGTGTATCTTCTTTATCACCGTCCTCCACTCAGCTCCGTGACTGCATGTGGAAAGTATTCAATAGCTATTTGTGGCACGACTGAGAAGGTTTAGCTGGAGCCCCACCTTTCCGTCTCAGTCCACAGTGAACGCTCCCTTTTCTGACTTAGGAAAGCTCTTGAAAGGAGTTCTGCATTCTGGTTGTACAGCACTTTATCATATGGTCTTGATGGTCCATGTCGTCTTTCTTCATGTATATGCTACTGGAATTAGGGACCTGATTTTCTACTCTTCTTTTCCTCAATCCCCTCGACACAGATCTGGATTCACTTATCTTGAGGTGAATGTAACAGAAATGTTAACTCTGGAATACAGGCTTTTTGCCCCAGAGTGATCCTTTCCCCATAAGCTCTCTATAGAACTTGAGACCTAACACCCAGACGCTGCTCTAAGAGGACGCCATGAACCCTCAGGCCCAAGTTGCTGAGTGTCAGGAGCAAGCTGTCACCTTCAGGAAAGCAGGTTTGCTTGTGGAAGTCTTGAACTTCGTTATAAACATTGCTCATTTCAGGCGGACTGTGAAAAATCTAAACAGCTCTCAATTAAGAGCTGATTGTAAGTTATTGCAGATTTCCTCCTATTTCTTCCAGATTATTTGTTTAAAAGGATCTGGTAAATACCAGATCTTTGTTATGATGACTAATGTCCTGCCAACAGAAAAAGGGAAAAACAGAAAAAAAAAAAAAAAACCTTTAAAAAAAAACCTGCCTGGAAATGCAGGTGGCTCTGCCCAGCAGCGCAGATTTCCCCCCAGGCAGCCTGTCACTTCTGAGCCTTAGAAAGAGCTCTTTTAAGATTGAGACTTGCCTTCAAAATTGCTTTGACTTAGAAGCCAAAGCCTGTCGTCTTGCTAACATTTGCTCTGTGTTGTCAATCTTTGGTGGTCAGCAAAATGACCCCCAAATGCCAGAATCCCAATGAATAATTCAGGCATTGAACTTTAGAGAGTAGGTGCTTGATTCCTCAAGATCGGGAGTTTTGCCACCTGTCAGATGCTTGGGATGGGATGAGACGAGAGGAAGACAGCAGTGCACGAAATGCAAACTTAATAAGAAGGCATTTAGCTGAGCAGGAATCCCAGATTTCCAGTTCAGCCAACATGGGAACTCACAGGCCTGGCTCGATTTTAAACTAGAGGGGAAACGGTGCAAGGACAGAAAAGAAGCATTCGTTTCTCAGCCGAGCCCTAATCATGCAAGATGTCCTAAACGTCAATTCTAGTGAGTCAGTATTTTCAAGATTTTGTTTGTGATGTGATCTCGTAATAGCACCACACACACACATACCAACGCCACCACGTCTCCAGAGATCAAATTAATATCTCATTCTCCTAGTGACTCCGGTCAATCCCTGAACTCCTTCTGCCCTGGAGAGTGCCTCAAGGACCCGAAGTTGAGTTTCACTTTGAAAACATTTACACGGTCTCATTTCCTTACACGACAAAGCTGTGTACTGAGTGGGTATGTAGTAAAGATGAAGCAATGACGAAAACAACAGTTGTACTATTTTTAGCACTGCTGTGGACTGAACTGCATCCCCTCAAAATTCCTATGTCGAAGCCCTAAGTGCCAGTGTGATTTTATTTGGAGGTAGGGCCTATAAGGAGGTTATTAAGGGTAAGTAAGGCCATAGTCATGGGGCCTTCATCCAATGAGACAGATGTCCTTTGAAGAAGAGACACCGCTCCACACACGGAAGAACGGCCATCCGAGCCCTCAGCAAGAAGGCGGCCACCTGCAAGCCAGGGAGGGAGGCGTCCCCAGAAACCAGCCCTGACAGCACCTTGGTTGTGGACTCCCAGCCTCCAGAACTGTGAGAAAACAAGTTTATGTTGCTCAAGTCACCCAGCCAGTGGTATTCTGAAGACTAAAACAAGCACCTACTCTTGCTTGATGATCACCAAGTGCTGTATATGTATTAATGATCTCATTTCATCTTCACAATAATTCTGTAAGTCAGGCACTATTATTATCCCCATTTAAGCATGGGGAAACTAAGTCCTAGAAAAGTGACGGAGCTTGCCCAGAGTCGCACATCATGTCACATCTCTCTGACTCCAGATGAATACTAGAATCAGTGAATGAAAAGAAATATCTTTAAGATATGTAAGGTTAATTTTTTAAATATGTTTCTATTGATTATTTTAGAGGGAGAAGAAGGGGGAGAGAGATAGAAACATCGATGTGAAAGAGAAACATTTATCGGCTGCCTCCTGCATGCCCCCTACTGGGGACTGAGTCCACAACCTGGGCATGTGCTCTGATAGGGAATTGAACTGGGACCTCTCAGTCCATGGGACGACTCAGTCTACTGAGTCTCATTGGTCCGGCAAGGCTTAAAATTTTTATGGTTTGTATACATTATTATTTCTCCCATTCATATCCCTGGACTTCTGTTAGAAGTACCCAATTTAACTTGAGTTAATAATCTCAATCTAAATTAACTAATGTAATGAGCTCACAATGTCCATATCCAATGAATGCCCACCAAGGAGTAGTTACATTACTACTTTTCACACACTGCCGTGCCTTTAAGGGACGGTGTGATCTGTTATTGAGTATCATGTGGTAGATGGGTTCAGACCATTTTTTAAGCCATGCTGTGAACTACTGCAGTTAGAGCTGCAAATCTCAATTTATCTGGTGAGAAATGTTCTCCGGACTCTAAGAAATCTGTTCCTTTCTTAGTTCATATAATTTAATGGGAGGAACAAGATGACCAAGAAAAATGTCTTGAATTATGTATTTTTATTTAGTATGCTATTTATTTGCCAAGAGCACTAACAGGACCTATGGAAAATAGAACTTGGAGAATATAATCCATTGGCAATAAACCTGGGTTGGGAGTTATGCAAATATTGCTCTATTTATATCATTGCCACACATTACTAGTGTAGCCTAGACAAGTCACTTAACACCGTTCTACCTCAGTTTCACCATGTACATAATGCGAATAATATATCAGCCTCCCAAAGTGATCATGAGAATTAAATGGAACAATGCTATAGAGAACTCAGCATTTTGTCTGGCACGTACATGCTCAACAAATGTTAGCCACAGTTATTGACATTTGAATCAGAAGGGTTTTGCTTCTACAATTTACTTATCTAGCCATTCAGCATCCTGGCAAAAGTCCTTCTTTCTGGCTCCTGGGTATAACCCAAACAGACCCTGTAAGCCCATACCGTTGAGACCTCAGAAGATACCATAAAGCGGGGAGGGAAGGTCGAGCTAGAAGTAGGAAAAAAAAATCATTTTTCAAAATGGAGAACTGTTCTTTCTCAGCTCCCAAGAGACTTGCCAACAATAAACAGCAAAAAGTAGGAGATGATTCCACTTTACATAACAGACAGCTATTTACAAAAGAGTTTAAATGATGCAAAGCAAACATCATTAGGTCCACCAGCTCAGCACACGCAGGGATGCAAACCAGTCTAGAGTTGATGAAGATGCCTTAGGAATACTACAGAAAGTCACCACAGTAAGCTCAAACCCCAGCTGCGTAGACCCAGGCACTATTAACACCAGCTAAAGGCCTGAGAAACCCCAGGCTTAAATGACGGAAATTGATCAAGTAGCAAACACGTGTGAAATCATCACCCTCCGTGTGGCTGCTGGTGTTCATCAGAGCCCAGGTTGCCCTGACCTCAAATCATCACCTTGGTGACTTCAATAGGAGAGGACAAAGGAAAGCCTACCTATGACTTGGGTTATGTGGCAATGACAGTTAACTGTTGCCCAAAATGCGTGTTTCTCCTTGGTGGGGCAGAGTTGTGGGAAAATAGGGTGCACAGCCAGGAAGAGAATTTCTTTGCATCTTGGCAATGCCCAATGCCTGAATTCTAGCTAATGGGGTGTGAGAGAAGTGACGTGTGCCGCTTCCAGGGACTGCTCATAAAATCTTCCACACTTGCCTCCCGATGCTGTTTTCCTCCAGCCACCTGCAAAACCACCACAATGACCTTGGAAGCTAAATGCTGAAGATTGCAGAGCCTCCATCAGCCTGGGTCCCTGAATGACTGGGAACACCTCCTCCTCCCCACTCTCCATGTGCCTTCAACAACTCAGGACTTTTTATGGGCAAGAAATAAGCTTCTATTGTTTGTGAGCCCTTACACTTGTTAGTGCCTGCTTGTTGTAACAACTAGCATTACCCTAACTAGTACAAATTATAAATATTTGGCACATGTATATTGTTAGAGAGAGCCCAGGAACTTAAATGCTTTTTCTGTTGTTCTCTTTTTCTCATATTCTGATATGTACTGGGGACATTTCAGGAATAGTTATTGAATATATTGAATGAATGTCTGGCCTGATTGACCTATGACATGTAATATAATTTCTCTTTGCCTTTAAATCCTAAAATCCATAATTAGAATCAGAATATTGCCACTTAATTGAAATGTAGTGAGGATGCCCAGCTGGTGTGACTCAGTGGATTGAGCATCATCCCATGGACTGAGAGGTCCCATTTCGATTCCTGGTCAGGGCACATGCTCAGGTTGTGGGCTCAATCCCCAGTAGGGGGCATGCAGGAGGCAGCCAATCGATGTTTCTCTCTCACATCATTGTTTCTATCTCTCTCTCCCTTCCTCTCTCTCTAAAATATCAATTTTAAAAAAAGAAAAGAAATGTAGTGAGGATGAATAAAATGATACCTCGCATACCACTCTGAGTTCCTTGGGGTAAAAAGTATAGTAAATTAAGGACAGAATAAACACAATCAGGTTTTTAATTTACCTATTAAACACAAATCCAGTAGAAGGCGTGTTACACAAAATGAAGTTATTTAAAACCCAAGAATCCCAAGTCACTCCAGTAATGTACACAAATGAGTATGAGTAACATTATCTTGTATATTAAACTGGTAAAATTAGCCTTACGTTCTTTGTTTTTAATCCTTACCCGAGGATATGTTTTTATTGATTTTTTTTTTCTTTAGAGAGAGAGGAAGGGAGAGAGAGAGAGAAAAACATCGATGTGAAAGAGAAGCATCAATCAGTTGCTTCCCCTATGGTCCCCGGCCAGGGATTGAACCCACAATATAGGTATGTGCCCTGACCAGGAATCAAACCCTCAAACTCTTGGTATATGGGATGATGCTCCAGCCAACTGAGCCACCCGGCCAGGGCTACTTTACTCCTCTTTAAGAGATGCCTTAATAACTAAGAAGAGTCAGCAACTAACTATGCAATAATTATCTTTCATAGAAATATGAACCTCCAAGTTTGGTGTTAGCTGGACATGTGTTAGATGGTGGCACCTAACAGTGCTTCTGTGGGTGTCAGTCTGAGATGGACAGGAAATTCAACACCCTGAAATATATGAAAGACTAACCTAAAAGGACGTACCACTATAGGGTCTCTAAACTTTTGTGTTGACTTACAAACCCTAGAAGTAGGGTTCGAACATATTTTTAACTAATTTGATATTATATTAAAGTCTGATAAAGGTGACCTTAAATTATGATTGATCCAGGTTCCATAAAGGAAGAAAAACACATGACAACTTAAAGTCAGACTGAAGTTAGCCCAAACTAGAAGATAAATTATTTTTCATCTGATAGTCTGAATTTAGGGAAATCCCCCATGCTAGAACTTTGGCTCAGTTTAGTACTATATCACTCAAGATGTATCCCATCATGCCTACAGTTTCTTGGCACAGCTATGATTCGTTCATCACAAAATACTTACTGAGCTGGAAGACGGAAATTCAAAAATGCCTAAGCTACAGTCCTTGTTCTCACAGAACCACAGCCTACCAGAAAAAACAGTCATGTAAATGTGTGACCAGAGGCATAGTAATGCATCTGACACAGCTATGCAGTGTCTGAGTGCAGCCCAAGTTCCATCACTATGTCACAGAAGCCAAGGAATGGTCTACATTTTACCATCTATGCTGCAAATTTAATCTGAGGCTTGAAGATTGATCCATTTACTTTATTTATTTATTTAAAAAAATTTTTTTCTTTATTGATTTTTAGAGAGAGAGGAAGTGAAAGGGAGAGAGAGATAGGAACATCTATGAGAGAGAACACTGATTGGCCACCTCCCACATGTCCCCCACTGGGGGTCAAGCCCACAATCTGGGCATGTGTCCTGGCCGGGAATCGAACTGGCAACCTCTTGATGCATGGGTTGATTCTCAACCACTGAGCCACACCAGCCGGACTGACCTATTTACTTTAACTTCCCCTTGTTCTATTACAACTTAGCCAGCCAGCACGACACTGTGGACCTTTTTTATGATTTGGAAATGTTAAGTGCTCAGATTAGGAGGCTGCCATCTTGAGTTGGCCAAAATTCTCATAAATAACAAGTTTTAGTTACACTATTTCTGACCTTTGGCCCACCCATCCTACCACAGTTAAATGCCCAATGTCTTCTTCTGTTTCTCTTTTACATGTTCATATGTGGGCCAGAAAATGTTACTGGGAACATAAAGGCATTGATGTAAGTGATAGCCATCTGGCCAGGCAAAGTTCCAAAAAAAAGAAAAAATTCCTGTAGAAGATAAGGCCTTCTTTGGATGACACCTGTGCCCCAAGGAAATTGGCATATTATTCTGAGCAAGGAAAAAAATGTCATTCTACCACATGGGAGTAATTGTTAGCAGGCAAGAGATCATGTACTACACAGTAATTGTGGATTTTAAGGGCAAGATTCCAGACCATGATATAAGCCCAGTTGTCTGTCCAAGGTTAATGGGGTAATGTCCTTGCTTATTCAGGCTCAGAGCTAAATTAACTTCGTAAACTCTGAGTATAGGTTCTGTCTTTTGTCTATAGGATTCAGAATTCAGCGTTCTGAAGGGAACCGGAGGAGTTTATGTTTAATGGACTGTTTGTCCCTCTTTTCAACAAACTACAAACACATCCTGTTTTCCACCATGCCCTCTGAAAAGAGAGCCAGAGAGGTGAGAGTCTTCGCTGACAGCCTATTTCACTTTGTTTAGAGAACTCTGTCAGGCGCCTTGTTGTGGGAATACCTGGCCGGCCTGCAGGTCTGCCTCACCAGGACTCCTGCCGCATAAGGGTTAGGTCGTCGGCTTCCCTGAGGCCCGGAAGTGCCCACAGCATTTTTCACTGAGACCCTCTGCAAGCCACCAAAATGGCTGACGATTTCCATTTCGTAAAGAAGAGCCATTCAAATGAGTTTGGGGTGGTGGGGTGGGGATGAGGGGGATTGATTGACTGAATTTTTACTTTTCAACAAATTGTTCTGGTAGCCTGAAGGAGAGAGGGTCAGGTGAGCTACCCCCAGGTGAATGCTATTGTCAGCAGAGTGAAGGAGGCTGGTTTCAACAGCTGCGGCGCCATATTCAACATCTGGTTGCTTGGGAGCAAAACGGTTCTGGTCTGGGCGTAGCAATGTTCAGCTATGACTCTGTAGAATATCCCTTGCTCTGTGAAGATATTGACCAAGAAAACAGTGGATAAGTCCTTGACAGAAGCATTTCTGGAGAAGCAGGTGCACCCACAGATTGCCCCCGGCCCCGGGATTTGGAAATGGCCCAGGTCCACCTGTAATTGCCATTTCGTTTGCTGGTAAGAACTTCTTGTTTACTGTAGTTAAAAATGCTACAAAGTTGCGAGGTCTTTGCCTATTTCACACTCACAGAAAACAATTCCAGTATGGTGTATGTTCTCACTGAAGAAAGGTGAACCAAAACTTAGAAAACCTGGTGCTTACAGAACCAGGAGAGCAGGCCCGGTGCTGGACTCAGTGTCTCCAACCATATGGCCGCCAGTGGTGCCCCTCCCCCATCCACAGACATGGCATTCCCAGACCATAGTATTGTAGAGGACTGCACGAAAGTATTTACTTGTGCCAGATTCTCACCCCCAGAAGACTCAGAGGATAGTCAGGGACACGGACATGTACACAACTGATTTTATCACTGCATGAGAAAGGTCAGGAATGTAACCTGGGAATGATACATTTGTTTGGTGACCTTTCCATTTTGGCTGCACATCCTTGAGGCTCTGTCTAAATAATCTAAAACTCAGGACCAATAATTGGTCAATGTATTATAAATTGGATTGTGATGATGGCTGCACAACTTTATAATCTTACTTTTAAAATTTAATTGTACACTTACAGCGGGAGAATGTTATGGTATAAAAATATGCCCCAATAAACATTAACAATTGTGTTTACAATAAATGGTAGATATTGTTAAACAATAAATAAATAGCCAATCTGCTATTTTCTGGTATTTTGACAACTAGTTTAAATTAACTTCATGCCCAGTTTAATCATGAGGAAATATACCATTAATGTGGCCCCTAAATGCTCCAATTTGTCACAAGAAATGATTTCTCAAAATCTGTCCTGGTTTTTGTACAATTAGCCACTTTTAAATCAAGATGAACATTTGTTTGCTCATATCTCCAACTAAACACAGGATGCTTTTTAAAATCAAAATATGTTCTGACTCTAGACAGCTTATGTAAGGACAAGTATTTCAGTCATTGGAAAGAATGAGAATAAGAATTACTTCATAGATAATAACAGAAAGAAGGTTGTAACCATCCCTTTAAGTGTAATTGTCTGATCTAATAAAATTATATACCTAAATTTCTCTCATAGGAATATAGTATTTAACTTTTTTTAAAGAGAATTAAAGTCTTCTTAAGCTATAGGACTTATTTCTCGATGGCCAGATGTCTTACATAGAGGGGCAAACAAAAAACAAAAACAAAATCAAATTGTTCATCTATTTTAGCCTAACTATTAAACTTCTTGCCAAAAGAGAAATATCCTTCTTTCTTTAATGTAACTTCTATTTTCACTGGTTTTAAATAATAACCATAAAATTTTAAATAGTGGGAGAACTTACAAAACCAATTATCATTCATTCAAGCTCTATAATCCTTGCCAGTGTATCTCAAACTAGATCAGACCCAAAAGTAACTTCCCATAGAGAACTGTGCTTTTCTTGTGGTCTAGGAAATCAATCAACTCTTAAATACTATTTAATCTGTAATGTAAAGAAACCACTCTTTCTCTAGGGAATTCATGGGAGGCAAATGGTGAATATCTAGAACCCTCCATTTGCTTCTAATTACCCTCTTTATTATAAGAAAAGCTTGAGAGAAATGTTTTCAAAGACTTGAGATTACAAAATTGTTTATTCCTATTATTTGTTCTTGTTCACTCATTCAGCAAATCAATTTCATGCAAAATGGTCTCACGATTATTCTAAGGAGCAGGAGATAACTGCTATTTTCCAGTTACTATCTGATCTTTACAGTAGTCCTTTAGGCCTGGTTATAGTACTATACCTTCTCAATAGATGGAAAAACCGAGGCTAAACAAAGTTAAATACCTTGGCCGAGTTTATTAAGCTGATAAGCAACAGACACAAAATGGACCCAGGACTGATTCAAGAGTCAGAGTTAACCATTCTGAACAGTGCAATGAACGCTGAAAACCAAGGAGTCTCCCGTGAGCCTCTGTCCTGGGGAAAGCTTTCCAAAGGACCAAAATCCGACCAACGTGGAATTTGCATTGACTTTGGAGAACTGAGTTACTCTGAAGCCTACATGTGAATGTTGTGCCAGAAGATATTGGCTCACAAAACAACTTTCTCCAAGGACTGACTTCAAGAAGGAGTCTCCAGGGAGATGGGGTGTACTGTCTATGAATTTCAGCCCAAAAGGGAGCAGCCCATCCAAGGCAGAACCTGGTTAGAGCTAGTAACGTTTGTGACCTGTCACTCATTATGGAAAATTATAAATTGTCCACAGCTTCCAACTTCTTCAGCTGGATTATTTTAATAAGAACATTATGCTGGCAGGAGGTCAGTTCCCTTGACTGATAAATCCAAATGCAAATAGCGTCTCATTCTGTTTGGAAGGAGCAAGCTGAACAGTACATTTTGACTGGGAACTCCCTAAACATTTTCTAGGAGCTCTTTCTTCCTGCTGGCAGAAGAAAACAAATCTACTTGGTGATTATAAGATGTTTCTTTTTCTTCTTTTTACCCCCCACCCAAAGAAAAATAAGCTTTCCTGAGAAATCTGAAATTATAACGTGCTCTTTTGGATATTGCCACATCGTTTACACTTCTGGCAAAGATTCTCCCAGCAGCCATTTGGGATACGTTTTCATTCAGCACATTGGCGCTGTTATGCAATTTTGATAAAGGTCTTATTCACTGGGATAACCATGGTAACTCACTATCCTTTGGTTGTCCCAACTGTACTATTTGTTGAGTGGCTTGAATTGCTGAGTGGCTGGATAACCATGTTAGCCACGGAGCATGCGGAGTGGAGGTGAAACAGATGATTCTATGTAAGGAAGGGCTTACTAAGCTCTGGCAAGGCAGGAGCTGGGTAGCTCTCCTTGCGTTGGCCAAGTTCTCCAAGGCTTTCTGTTTCTCTGTGTTGAAACTTGGCCGATCTTGTCAGCCCGGTGACAATGGGAAGGAAAAAAAAAAAAAGAAGGAAAGAAACTCTGTTAATAGGATTATATGATTTGGGGAGTAGAATATTGTTACCAATGATTTATTTTGAAAGCTGATTTCGTTTTAGTGAAAACAAGCTCAACCCATTACACCAGAGGCTGGGGTGCCAAACACAATCATTTCTGGTTTGAAAGATGTGATTGCTTTTTAATGTGGAAATTTCACAAGGTTACAAAGAGGGAAAAAAAATTAAACTCCTTTCATATAACAAAGTCACTTTGGGATATGGGTTACAATGCCCTGACAATGTCCAGATACCCTGACCACATTGCAAGTCAGAAAGGTGGATCAGTTTGATTTACGCCATTTCTCAATTGTTTTCTCTTCTGCCTTTGAAATAGCCTAATAGTTTTTTTTACGAAAATAAATAGAGAGTAGAATATTCTAAATACTGGAAGTATGTAGGTTTAGGCAAGGACTGAGGAGATAGGGGAAACAAATACAGGTAGAGAAACTTAGTCTGTAGGGGTGTGGGTTGTGTATGGGGGTGTGTATGTGTGTGTGTGAATTCTTCTTCATTGAAACAATCTTATTTGCTTACTCCAGTTTGACTAAACAAATAGCCTGTCATTCAGCCTGTTCCAATTGAATTGGATGCTTTGCTTTCACCAGGTTCTATACCATCACTTTTTTTTTCTTTTCTTATACCTATAGGGGATTTTAAAGGAAATAAAGACTCATAGAATGCATTTGTTTAATGTGTTCATAGGATGACTGAGATTATCAAAATGATGATGGCCAGGTTTTGATTCTGATCTTACAATCCTTGGCTAATATGTAATCTAGGATGAAATTGTTAGATGATTTGTTTTCTAAGGGAAAAAAGAGCGTCTACTGGTAAAATCACTAAATTGAGAAAGATCAAAAATTTAAACCACTTTGAAGAGAATTGGAAGTTAGTTGTGGGGAATGCATCTCTTCATTCCTAACTGGGCTCTCGTCCCTAGCTGGGAGGATGTGCCAGAGGGGGTACAGCAGGACAACTGAGCAGTGCTTTTCAGAACCTTCGATGGAAAGACACATACACCATGAAACCTTTTTGTCCTTCCAGTGATGGGCTGTTATTTTTTTGCCTGTGCATTTTGAATCATCCTGTTCTTTTGTGACTGGCAGGGGGGATGCAGGTGAAGAAGGTGTAGGATTGCAGGCTGCTTGCAGAAGTTTGGGGCCAGTACAGAAGGACTCAAGTCTAAGCATTAAAGGGATTGGGACACTGTAGGGGGAAGGGGTTTGCCTTTGGTAGGACTGAAGTTTCAGGGAATGCGTCGGGAGTCTGTAAAACAAGCAAAGCAAGGTTGTAATGCCCACTTTTCAATGTAAGCAAATCCTAGTTAGCCCCTGGCAGTTCTCACTTACTGTGCCATTCATTGAGTACTCGGGCCAACCCAGAGCCGCAGACCAGCTAATCCCACGTGCTGAGTGTAAACGTCCTTCCGTTTTCCTCGATTCCTCCTTTTCTATTCATTGTCACTTCAGGTCTCATATCAAAATATTGACATGGATTATTTTACTTTCTAGCATCTCTTCATATAAGAAGGAGACTTGGACATTATAAAAGAAATGTGGGGATCACTATAGATCAGTGTGCTTAGGGAAAGGGCTCCATTTATTGAGGGGCTACTGTGCTCCAGCTACTTCACATACTTACTTAATCCTTCCGAAACCTTGAGTAGACTATCATCCCACTTTGCAGAAGGAGAAATTGAGATGCCACGGGCCCATCTCTCTAAAGCCTTCTTTCATCCCACTAGGTCATTTTGTCTCCCAGCTTCACTTGAGGCAAAAGCCCAGTGATGCCCCTGGCTGAGGAGTGGATCTGTTCAATAACATGAGTCTAGACATTTCACCGTTTAGAACCCCAGAATCCTTGGTTACTAGACTTTGGGAAAGGGGTTTGGATATCTTCAGATTGGGATGGTGGCAACCAAAAACTGAAGCATAACTTTCTGTAGTCAAGTATGTATGTGATATGTGTGACCGAGTGCTATTGGCTATGTACTTCATCTCTGCAAATACAGCTCTGAGACCATTCATAATAAAAACAGCAGCTTACAACTATACCATGTGCACAGTTCTCCTTGCCCTTTTATGTATATTTTTACATTTAATCCTTCTAACAGCCCTATACTAAGCAAGACAGAAAGTAGAAGCTATGAGCAAGAGAGGTTAAGCAATTTGTAAACACACGGATAAGCAGGAAATGGGAGTCTAAAACAGAGTTAGACGTTTCTAACTCTTAACCCAGCTCTTATCTGTCCCTGGCAGAGTACCAGATTCACATCCTACTTAATGCCAGTGCCCCGAGGGAACCCTGCCATCCCCCTAGCATTCTGTTTGTCATGCTGCTTACATTACTGGGTCTCTCATTTCCATATCCATCCACTATGAGCTCTTTGAAATGAGGGACCGTCTATTTTGTTTTACTTTTAGGGGGAAAAAAAAAAAAAAAGAAAAGATCTAATTTTCTAAATTGAACAGAGTATAAAATCTTAAGTCCCATCACTTGTAACTGACAATTATCAACCTTTCGCTGCATTTGCTGTCCTTCATCTCTGTATTCTTGGCGCTAGCACGATGCCCGGCACATCGTGGGTGTACAGTGAATAGTGGGATCCATAGTTATGGGAATGAACTAGGAAATCTGTTAACTAGTGCTGAAATAATATTTCAGTTTTATTTCTGTATTCCTAAAGATGTCATGTCTGAAGTGTTTTTCAAGCATTTATCCATATTTTACTCTTTTATGGTATGATCACAATGGTGATCATAAGAAGGCT
This sequence comes from Molossus molossus, assembly GCF_014108415.1. NCBI lineage: Eukaryota > Metazoa > Chordata > Mammalia > Chiroptera > Molossidae > Molossus > Molossus molossus. Next base: position 30,675,988 of record NW_023425401.1, on the reverse strand, counting down.
TTGTAAAATGACATTTCTCATTATGTTTCTTTTTCAAAGGTGAACTATACATGCCCCTACAACAATAGCCCCACAATGAATGAGTCTGAGGGGGTATTGATTAATGGCTTCTTTAGTTAAAGAAAAAACGGTTTCTTCTTAGATTTCAGTGGTTACTAAGACTGTGCAGTCTACACAGAAAAAAAAAAAACTGCATGAAACCAGACTCCAAGCACAGAGGGCAAGCATGCACACTGCACCAGAAACCATGCTATTCTGATCCAAATGTACTCAATCCTCCTGTAACGTGTGGTCAAGGAGTTCAGTTCTAAAGGAAAATGCACACAGTCCAGAGTGGAAACCATATATGTCTGTCTTCTTCAGCCTCTGAGCCTCAGACAGGACTCTGTGCAGGAAGGTGTCTTAAATACTCCTCTCGGTAATGATAGACTCACCAAGTGCTTCGAAGGACTTATAAAGTGAAGGCCAAGTTTGGGTTTGGAAGAGAGAGGAAGCAAACTGCCCCTGTGGTTTGTTATGAGATCCTGGGAGGAGCCTCGAGCATTACAAAGAGCCTTCCTCTTCCAAGCCTTCCAACCTCATCCTCAGTCCCTCACGATTCATTCTTGCTCACAGAACTCGGCCAAGGGCTGGGTAAGAAAGGCTGGCTGGAGAAAAGGACCCCTCAGCTCGCGTCTCCTTTGGCGTGACCTGCGACTACAGACCCTACAGCAGATTGTGACTGTGACTGGAAGCCCTCTTTCATTGAGTCTGTCTTCCTGAGAGGAAAAACTGCTTTGTGTGATGACTTTATGGCAACTGCTGGCAAAGGCTTTGCCCTGCATACTGAAAGAGAGACATTTCTGACCGCAGCTCATGAACCACACTTATTTACTCTGGCACATGCCCACTATTTGTTCATAGGCTTTCTGTCTCTACTAAATGCGTTCCAATTTTGGAGGCTAAATCATTGCCAGTAGTTTCCAGGACATTCCGCTGGGCTAAGCAAAATCGCCCTAAGCGGTAGTCAAAAACCACTGGAGTAGTATTGTAAATACAGACTATTTGCAGAAAATGGAAGTTACCTAACATCTTATCGTTGTTTGTGCTGCAGAATTCCCTGGGTCATATGGTGCAGAAAGTCATGCAAGGCACTGACAAGAACTAAGAGCAGGATGCAAAGGTTTTTATCCCCACTAGAACTCAGAAATTGTGCTTGAAACCACTTGGAAAGCTGGTCACAGCCTAACACAGCTGTAAGTGCATACCAAGGTCATGTTCAGGAGGCATGCTAGAGGTTAGCTGCAGCCTAGCCTGTGGTAGCCTTTTGAATGAATTTTAAAATGAATATAAGATCTGAAAACCATGAAGCAATGCTATGAAGAATGTAGTAATCCTCATGGGCTTCTTAACCATTTCTTTACTCAGCCATTTCTTCCCCATGTGAGCCATCGCCTAGAGCCCAATGATGGCTTAATGGGTCATGTTGAACCACAAGGACGTCAAGATCTAGAGAAACTGGGAAATTCTCCATATGTAATAAAACCTCCCAGTACTATGGAATTTCTGGATTCCCTATCTTGCCCCAGACAGAGACTGAAGAAAGGATATTTTAAATGATATTTCTCTCTATCTATTTTTATCTATCTTTTGCCTGTTTTCTACTAGATTTGTTTCTAACCAGAGCAGAGATTTTATTTACACATGTGCACTAATAATGAATAAAAGTGCATTCAACAACTTTGGTATCTCTTCATCAATATGACCATGTATGTGTTTGGAAAGAGGAAGGAAACTCACTCCAAAAGCAAAAGCAATGATTTTCTTTTGAGGTGGCTAAGCAGATTCTTGCGAGTACTTATGTTTTACAATACCTCTTGAGTCACTGAAACAAGTCTCTTTCATCCTAAGGGTGAAGCAAAATTAAGTTGAAATAAGCCACAATTAGAACTCCATGTGTCGGGTTAGGAGGCAGAAGGAAGGGTATACATATCTCTATCCATGTGTATTGTGTTAACGTTTCAGGCATTTTAACTCTGGGTAGTGGACAGCATGAAGGGGACTAGGTAGGAACAAGGCCACCACATCAAACTGATAGTGGGGTAGAAGGAACATTTGACACCTCCCGCCTCCTCTGCCCCCTGTCTGTTTCTAATTTCGCTAAATCATTCCCGTCTGGAAATTGTATGTTTAAGTTGCCTCTCCAAGCAACACAGAGGTACAGTGTCAGGGAGCCTGATCTCAGAGACAGGCAAAGAGATGCGGACTCCATCAAGGCCCCAAGCCACAAAAAAGACAGGAAAGAAACTGGGCGAGGTCCTGGGTCAACGACATTAGCTTTTATGACATGTGCTGTACCTGGAAGATGGCACTGGGAGACATCATGTTTCTCTCATGGTCAGTGTAAGACTTTGTGTGTGTGTGTGTGTGTTTAAGTTAATATCCCTTTGAGAGTTCTAAAGGTGACTTCCTGGGAAACGTGAGCTACCATGAAATTGTGTTGGAAAAGAGGTACTGCAGCAAGAGACTTCCAAGTGAGAAGCTTTGTGCATCACAAATATGAAGGTAATAGAAAAAGGGGGAGAACTGGTGACAAAATAATATGTGTGCCGCACATGCGCACGTGCACAGAAAGAGTATGATACCGTGGAGCACCTCGATGTGGGTTCACGAAGGAAAAATTGCCCTCTCTGCATCTCCTAACGCCACTCCATAGACGTCCCTTAGATCTGGGGGGGAGGGTTCCAATTCCCATGTTCTAGGTATTGGCTTCTACACGTACATGTTTCTAAAATGCATCCACATCTACAAGATGGGCCTGGTCACGGTTTCACCTCTGGACACATTACGAGGCTCACGTGAGAGCAAAGCAAGTAACGTGCTAACAGAGCACGGTGCTTGGAACGGAGTCCGTACTCAAAAGCATCTGCTGTTATTATGTAGAGATGTGCACGGTGAGGGAATTGTTTTAATGTGCTGCAGCAATGAAAACCAATAGCTTCTGTAGAAGGGAATAGCCTTGAGCCTAATTTAAAATTGTTTTCATCTTTTTGTGTGTACACACACACACACACACACACACACTCCCCTGCTCAGGTTTATTGAGTACTTTGAATTTGGCATCATGGCAGCTTTGTGCTATCTCATAGTCTCTCGACAGTGTCACTATCATGGCTGCAATGACAGGAAGCAGCAGGAATGGGCTCACACACACACACATAGATCTGCGCTTGGCCGAATCAACTTCTGAATGACATTTCTTTGTGCTTTACCACCATGTAGAGGGATGATAAGACCACCTGTTTGTTTGTTTGTTTATTTGGTTTTTGCTAATAAAGCAGATGCTGTGTATTGCAGTTATGCAATGGATTTACCTCATCCCTTTGCTAGAGAAGTCTCTCCTTAGTCATGTGTCTAGCAGCAATGCCATTTTTACTCCAAACTGAGCAGTTACGACTTTTGGTTGTTTTGCTTAAGCATCTTTCTGTATTTGTTCTTACTTAATAGCTGTTGGTGCAGTGGAGAAGTCACTTAAAATGAGAGAACGAATATAAATGAAGCCCAGAGATGTGTGGTGTATGTGTGTGCACGCACATGTGTGCCCCTGAGCCGGCACTGGAAATCCTACGCTCTGTGTGCACCTTATGCATGTGAAAGACATGTATTTACATATAGAAACCACATAATTATTAGGAACCAACAGGATGCTCTTGAGTCTCACTGAAAATCACTGTAAGTCACATGGGAAATTTTCCTAAGAGTTTAAATCAGGGCCCTGCCCAGTCAATATCTCAGCGACGGTGTCCTGGCTGGGCTATGAAGATATTCAGAAAATCTTGGATCAGGACAGCAAAAATGAAACATAAACAGTGTCAAATCAAAACTGCTTTAGGCCTTTTTTTAAAAGTTATTTGGCTTAAGTCGCTAAGTAATCAGAAATAAAGCACTGCTGCTGTTTTCAAAGGGACAGTTAGAGAACAGAGCGAAGACTTGATCAGAGGCGTATAAGCACTTCAAAGAAAACAGTGAGGATGGTGAGATTACACATTCTAAGTAAGCTGCAGGCTTGTCTGAATCACTTCTTTCTGATCTTTCAGGAATCAGCCTGTAGGCAAACCACGAGGCGAGGCGGGGAGCGTTTGCATGAGGGTGCGTGTGCGCATGGAAGGTACCTGGTGAGGGTGCACATGGGAGGCGTACTGAGCGCCCGTTCTCGGTGCCAACACCCCTAGAGGAGAAAGGTCTGCACAGTCAGTCCTTGGTCTTCCTGTTGACTGAGCGGTTAGGCACGTTCTTCCTCTGTCTCATCCCTGCCAGCACCTCCTCTCTCGGCAGTGATGAGACCTGGCTATGCAAAACATACCCTGACTCTCCCAGGCTCAAGGGCAGGGCCTCTCTCACTCACTGTAGGTGTTTATCTATGTAGGTATTTAGCTTTCAGGGGGCTTCAAAAATGTGTCTATGTCCCCAGAATATTACTCCCACCAATTTGCAACATAGATCTTGAAGCTTTCCCGTTGAAAATTTGCATCATTGAATGAAGATACTGCTGCTTACCCACAGAAGTGTAAGCCCCTACCCTCTACCTCTGCAGTAAGAGGGACAGCATATTACACTGCGTTTACCCTTTGTACCTTCGTTATAACTTGATTATCAAATAACATCCGCGCCCTGGGAAAGCTGAAAAAAGTATCCAAAGGGAACGGGACATAATGCAGGTAGACTTTGATAGAAACTTTTGGTCAACATGAGAAGTAGATAAGGTCCACAGTATATCAACTCAGGTGAGGGGCACAGTGAGGGGACCTTAAGTAACCAGATTGCGAAATTACACCTCTGGGCAGGGGAGTTGCGAGAGAGGAAACATGGTTTCAAAACAAGTCCGTATTGCCAAAGAACTGCTTACCAGTATTTCCTAAGGTGGGTCCTGCTAGCATGGACCTTCCAGCAAAATCTATTGTTAAAAATGTCACCCTTCCACCACACACACACACCCCACCCCCATGCCATCCCTCTGCACCAGTGTCACCAGTGTCGCCTGTAAGGTTTTTTGTGAACCACTCATGGAACAAGAATGTTCAAGGAACCTAGAATTCTTCAACCAAATGATCATGTTTCATATTGCCCAATTCTGACACCCAAGCCCTCACCTTGGCACATCAGTAAATCCTTGTCATATTGTTGGCTGCAAGACAGCAAGCAAGTCTCTAAAGAATTGCAGAGATGTGCACAGGCTACAAAGCGTGACATTGACAAAAGAAGATACAGTAGTTCCTGTTCCATAGTTGGGACCATTATTTTAAATCAGGAAAAATTTATATATGTATAAATTTATTTATATATATATATATATATATAAAATATTAAATATACATTTCAGAGGACTGCAGGTGTTTTATATATGTGATCTATAATATGACCTGCTATGATTACCCTAAGAACTGGTTTCCCGGAAGACCAGAAGCCTGGCTACCACCCCACCGCCTCCAACCACCTGTCGCCACTACTTCCAAGTGGTGGAACTCCCCTGTCCACCTGGGACTGCAGGACTCTCGGGGCAAGGGCCCAGGACATGTTTCACAAACAGGTCCTGAAATTCCTGGGAAAGGCACTGTCCTGACTCATAAGAAAGGGGACTCTTCAGGTTTTGTGATAGGGGGACAGATGAAGCATGGTAAAGGAGATAAAGTTGATGCCTGAAACAGGTAAACGGATAATTATAAGAAAAAAATTTTCTTTAGTTATTCAACTCAGTCTCTCACATTAAAAATGAATTTCTGAGCCCAACTGTCCTGATAGCTTCTTAATTTTGATAAAAGCATGGGATTAAAAAAAAAACCAGATGGGTGTCATTGACATTTCAGGGTCTATCAGTGTCTTATGATATAGCTGACTGTCAGTATTAATATTTTTAGAAGATGTACTTTCATTTTAAATAAAAAAGAAAAAAAGGAGAAAAACACACTTTAACCACTTTATTTTATTTTATTTTTCAAGCAAACTTACAATCAAGAGTGAAAAAGTCATTCAGCCTCTGTTATCCCAGATGTTCATAATGTTTTACTAAGTATGTAATGTATTCTAACAGAAACTGCATCAGGAAGGCAAAATTTCCCACAATTTGTAGATACGTTAAGAAACAGCCAAATAATTAGGTGAAAACAACTTAGTTCCCTCACTAGTTGTTGAATCTTCATGATCCACATTTTTAAAGGAATTTTTTAAAAAAACATTGAATTGATTGTGTCCTTTAGTGCTATGAGGACATAGCCTTAGATGAAAAACAAAACAAAAAAGTGATCATTTTTCCACAATTCAATAATAAATCAAGGTGCTGCTGCTGCTAGACTGAGCCAAGAATGTAGTTGTCAGAACATGTAATCCCAGAAATATTCCATTCATCGGCTCAAGAAAAAGATTTCCTTGTGAACCACAGAAATTAAATAGTTTTAACAGAGATTATATCTAAGGAGGCCACCCAAATCCACCTTTCAGTTCTCATTCTCTGGTGGCACTCAAAAGACATTAGGTATGTTAGTCCAAAAAATATATATCTTCCATTGAAATTAAGTATGTTGGGTTTTCCATTATCCAGGCTAAAATTAGGAGTCAATCACAGACTCTTTCTACCAGATAATGTTACCAAGGAAAAATGTCTCTTCAAGATTCTTGTGGATTACACAGTCAGGCAAAACTTGCCCCGTGCAAGGCTGTGCCTCTGAACAATTATGATGCTGACCCAACACAAGCAGTGTCTACATTTGTTCTTTGGAATCTGAGTAGGAAAACTAAAACAAGTGGTCATTACGGAAGGGGGTTTTAATAATTGCTTTAATGGGACAGAGTGATTTTATGTGAAGGTCTTTGTGACAACTCAGGAAGAAACAATCAAAAGGAAAACTGTTTTTACAGCTTGTGACAAGGTAATACCAATAAATAGGAATGGCGCCTTGACCGTTTATCCCAGAGACCCTAATTCTTACGTTGACCATATAATTTATTGTCCAAACCCAGATTCTTTAGAGAGGGGAGGGGATTTCAATGAACAATTATGCTGGAACAACAGGTGGGAACCGAGACATTTCAGGCAAACGGTCCAAATGATCTCCCTACTAATACTGGAAAGGGGGTTGATTACGGGAGAAGAACGTTGGCAGGAAAGGGTGGCAGTGAGAACAGGATTAATATTTAATATGAAGCGGGCTTTTATAGGGAGTTTAATACGTGCTCATTTTAACTCTCGAGGTTAGTGATGTCTCAGGCATGTCCTCATTTTACTGATCACTAAATCAATGAGTCTTGTCAAATGGTAGGTTATTTTATATATTTCAGGCATATTGAAAGGGACATTGATTTTTTTTTTTAACCCTAGAAACCAGTTACTAAAGCATAATCATGCCCTTGTCTCCTGAACATGAATGCCTTTTCCATGGAGAGTAACCTGCTTGGCTGGAAGGCAGGGTTTCAATCTACCCCTCAGTGCTGACAGTGTCTTAAGGGTAATGTTGTTCACCCCAGGTCATTCTGGGAGATAAAAGAGCAGTTAGCACGGGGTTTTGGCACCATAGTAGATGCACAATAAGTATTCGTTAAATAAATGAATGACAGGTACTCAGAAGAACAATATCTTTGAAAGAAATATGAACATATATTGAATGTCATATATTTGGGTTTTCATCTAACTCTTTCTAAACAGTTGCATACAGGAGATAAAAGTGTACATGCTGGAGTCAACAAATTACTTGGCCTATCTTTAGAAATCACAGCAAACACTTTGCTGTTCAGAACTTACGGAAGAGATTGCATCTCTCCACAGAAACTTCAAGCTTAAGGAATAAAACGGCCTTTCTTTTCTTTTGGATTACTTGTTAGTATTAAACATAAGATAATACGTATTTTCTCCCCCTTAATTGAAGGGTTCCATTCCTCGTTGTGTTGGACAGTCATCTCAGAGAAGGGATTCAATGTTGGTGTTGAAGAAAGTTCATCAGTGGCTCGGCTATGAAATAAGGGATGAAGCCTGTGTAGAAAGACTTATAGAAGAAAGCAGGAGAAATGTGAGTAAAGGGGAAAAAAGAAATAATATTTTTTAAAAAGGAAAGCTATGTGAGATGCAACCTTAGGGGGAAACTGAGTAAGGGTACACAAAACCTCTCTGTACTGTGTTGGCAAATACTTGTGACTCTATAATTATTTCAAAATAGAAAGTTAAAACTAAATTTATAAATAAAGAAATGAGGCCCTGGCCAGATTGGCTCAGCAGTTAGAGCGTTGACCGGCAGACCAAAGAGTCTCGGGTTCGATTCCGGTCAAGGACACATACCTCGGTTGCGGTTCAGTCCCTAGCCCATGTCGGGATCATGCGGGGGCAACCAATTGATGTGTCTCTCTCACATTGATGTTTTTCTCTTTCTCTTTCTCCCTCCTTCCCTCCCACTCTATCTAAAAATCAATGAAAAAATATCCTCAGGTGAATATTAAAAAAAGAAAGAAAGAAATGAGAAAATTGAGATAAAGAAATAAACTGTCTTGAGACAAATTTCATGTAATATGAATATGCTAAAGGAAGCTGTAGGGAACCTCTCAACATTCTTTATTCAACATTCAGGAAATATTTTTTGAGCATTTTTCTCTGTAGCAGTCATTTTTCTAAATGTCGACAATACCGTAGTGCATAAGACAAAGCTCCCTCTCTCATGGAGCTTACATTCCAGTGCAGATATCTAATAAGCAAATAATAGTCAGATAGATGTATAATGTTTCAGAAGAAAAATAAAGCAGAGTAAAGGGGCAGAGTGAGATAGGCAAGTGCAATTCTAAAGGTGTTCGAGGAAGGCCCTCTGTTAAGGTAACATTTGGGAAGAATAAAGGGAGAGGACTGAGCTGTGTGTATATCTGAGAAAAGAGCATTCAAGACAGATGCTACAGCAAGTGCAAAGGCCCTGAGGTGGGTATGTCCAAAAACCAGCAAGGAGGTCAATGTGTCATGAGAATAGTGAAGGTGGAGTATTAGAGGGTGAGTTCTGACATGTGGCGTGAGTACAGGAAGCATTATAGGCCTTGACGGTCATGGTGAAGACTTCTGGTCTTACTTGGAGTAAAATGGGAGCTTTTGAAGGGTTTTGGGCAGAGCAGTGATTTATATTTTTATATAGAATCTGATTTATATTTTTAAAGGCATTTAAAAATTAGAACTTTATTTGTTAGAACAGTTTTAGGTTCACAGAAATATTGAGGAGGAAGTACAGAGATTTCCCATATACCTCCTGCTTATATACATGCACTGCTTCGCTTATCATCAACATCCTCCAGAATGGTCCACTTGTTACAATTGACGAACCTATGCTGATGCATCATAATCACCTAAATCAATATTGAACTTATGCAGGTGAGTGATATTGAGGCTTGGACTAGGGCTTTAATGGTAGAGATCGTGAAAGTAATCAGATTCAGGACATATTTTGAAAGTAAAGGTTCAGTTGCGTTGCCATTTACCAACATGGAAAGGGTAGCAGGAACAGTTGGATCTATGTTTTGGACAAATTAAATTTGAGATGCCTGACAAAAAGCTACATAGTGGTGTCGAGAAGACAAGGGGTCTGTACTTTAGGGCCAGGTTGGGATTTAGACATAAAATGTAGAAGTCATCAGCATGACAATGGCAAAGTCAAGGGGCTAGATGAGATCACCAAGGGAATGAGATTAAATAGAGAGGCAGGTGGCTCAAGAACTGAGCCTTGAGCAGTCCCGATGTTTTCAAATGAAGAGGATAAAGAAGACACTAAGAAGGAACAGACTCTAAGATAGGAGGAGATCCAAGAGAGGTTCTAGAAGGCCAAGAGGAAGAAAAACTGTGTCAAGAAAGAGAAAGTGACCAATGAGTTGAGAGAGAAGATGAGGACTGAAAATTGAGCATTGGATTTAGCAAGTAAATACCTAGGTGACCTTGACAAGACAGTTTAGGGAGAGGGGTGGGGCTAAAAGCCTGGGAGGAGGGGTTTTCAGAATGAATGGAAGGGTGTACAGAGAAATGGGATGGTATTTGGAAAGAGTGTGGGGTTGAGAGAGGTTGTGTGGAGGTTTTGTCACTCAAACCAAACCAACAACAAAAACTAAGGTTTTGGTTTTGTTTGAGATTGGAGCTGTAACATATTTGGGTGCTGATAGGAATGATCCAGAAAGCAGAAAAGTTTTCGTGAAATAGTATATTGTTAGATTGAACCCAGGTTGAAGTCTCTGAAGTAGGAATGAGGGGGATTTTAGCTGCATCATTCCAGACTGATTTAAAGGGAAAGAAGTTGAGAGAGGAACTCTGCAATATTACTGTGATTTCTTGGTCATGACCTTAGCTGGATCCTATTAATAAAGGAGAATGTAGGAGAGTAAAGATCAAGAAACAGAAAGTTCAGGAAATTTCAGAGGAGAGGTCAAGGAAAAATCCGAAGTCAATCTGTGAGATATACAAACAAAAAAACGAAAAAGAGCATGGCTGACCAGAAAGGTTGATCTGGAAAATTTTGTTTATAGATGTGTAGACGTCAAATCAATCCTTTGGTTGGATTTGGATTTTATGAGTTATTTATTTTGAATTAGTGTGGGCTTTGTAAAAAAAAAAATCCAGACAATATAGAAATACATAGAATAAAAAATGAAAGTCTATACACACACACACACACACACACACACACACACTTTTTCACATGCTACTCTCTAGGGAGAACCATTGTTTACAATTTGGTGCGTATCCTTACAGATGTTTATATATGTATACACATACATATATGTATGTATAATTACTTTACAAAAATAGAATCATATGCTATTCATACCATTCTGCAACTTGCTTTTTGTACCTAACAATATATCTTTTATATATTTTTCCATCTCAATAAAAATAGCTCTACCTCCTTCTTTACAAAAAATATATATGAATAGGTAATACATGAACATGATATACTATATAAAAAGAAAAACAGGGTATATATAGAATCTCCCAGCAGTAAGTTTCTCCCCAGGGGCAGCCACTATTATGAGCTCCTTAAATGTCCCACAGCTAGGCAACTCATACACATAGATATTTGTATTTATATAAATGGTAGCTTACCATCCATGTTGTTCTATATCTCGCTTTCTACATTTTAACTATGTATCTTAGATCATTCCATATAGAGCCGCCTCATTCTTCTAAATGGCAACATTGTATTCTATTGTACCTTTATTTAATCAAATCCTATAGCTGTATATTTCTTACTTTTTACAATTAGCTGACTGCAACATAGGAGGCAACAATTTAGAATTTCTTCAGCCAAAAGAAATTAAGAAACCAACATATAGAAAGAAGACCAAATGCAGGCATTTTAGATTGTAGAGAATTATGGATTAAGATTAAGTCTCAGGCCTTGTCTGTGTGGCATTAAAATAAATTATTGAGCCCTGGCTGGTTGGCTTATTTGGTTGGAGCATCACCCTGTGCACCAAAACGTTGCAGGTTCAATTCCCAGTCATGACACATACCTAGGTTGCAGGTTTGATCCCCACTCAGGGTACATACAGGAGACAACTGATTGATGTTTCTCTCTCACATCAATGTCTCTCTCTCCTTGTCTCAAATCAATTAAAACAAAACAAACAAACAAAAAAACATATCCTCAGGTGAGGATTAAAAATAAATAATTAATTAATTAAATAAAAAATAAAGTATTGAAAAGCAATTTGAAATTCTAAGTACTAATATTCTTATTTTTAAAATAATTAATTCTTTTTATTACTTTCAAAGATTTTATGAACAACGAAGGGCCCCTCTCTGTTTTCAGTACCTAAACTCTCTTAAACTTGATGAAGAATTTTTCTGGGACCAATCTTTGAAAGTCTAGAAAGTCATTGTTTGGTTCATGGGAATGCCTGCTGAAGAAACCATTCTCCTCCACTTGGTATTTGTCAATGCCTGGTCGTACAGGTACTCTGAATAACTGAATGTCACTGGAATGATAAAACTACTAGCAAACTCCGGGGGGGGGGGGGGGGGAGGATGACATGACCCCTCTATGTACACAATGCTTTATTAATTGAATTGGCTAGAAAGACAATGTCTTGTGGAGGCTGGATTCTTGAGGTGTGGGTCCCTATGTCAATTCTGTGACCCCTGGGTGCATGATGTTGCATTATTCAATTCCCTTTGCTTCAGATTTCCCATTAGGAAGACAAGAGAAACAATTGTGTCCAATGCACCTGCCTTCTCCAAAGCCACACTGAAAGAAGCAGAAAGGAGAATCCACACATGGCAGAAAGTGTTCAAGTAAGGCACTGTTTATGTAATCGTGTTAGCATGACTCTGGCCAGGTGATGCCTGAAGGTGAGGCAGAGAGGTCTGTGTATCAGAATTAACTGGGAAGATTTCTCAAACTACTCCTTGCCTTGCTCCTTCCTTCCATGATCAGTTGAGAATCATTATGACTAAAGAAAACTTCAGGGACTGGTGCCATCAAGTAAGGGACATAAGTGTTGAGTTCTAAATAGTGGGAGATTTACAGAGTGGCGATTAAAATTAAGGGCTTTAGTTTCAGGGAGATCTGGGTTTAAATGATGGCTCCATCCCCTCATAACTAACTATATAATCTTAAAGAACCTGTTTCACCTTTGAAGCCTCAGTTTCCTCACCTGTAAAGCACTTGCCTTTAAGGTTGGGCTGCGCCTGCCACTCAGCACTCAATAGTCTTGCCATTGGTTCACTGGTAACCCTGACCTTCACTGTCCCCTCTGAACGATGGGTTTAAGGCAATATCTGTCATCTTTGGAGTTGACCAATTATTTCTCTCATAAAGGATTAATACGTGTAGAATCCTTATGAATTTATATATGCCTAAATATAGATTTTTAAGTCTTTAAATAGCTTTAAAACTTCAAAGATTACCCTAAAAGAAAAAGCTCTCATTTTATGAATGGGGAAACTGAGGCTCAGAAAGGCAAAAGATTTACCCAGAGTAACAGGGCTGATATGTATAAGGATTGGGATGAGAGCCATAGCTTCTGGCTTCCAGTCCAGCACAGTTTAGTTCTTGCTCTTCTCAAACCACACAGTTAATGAAAGTAAAATATACTTCTTTTAAAAGTTAATGATGAGCCCCAGCCAGGTGACTCAGTTGGTTGAAGGGTTGTCCCGTACACCAAAGGTCTCAGGTTCAATTCTGGATCAGGGCACATCCCTGGGTTGTGGGTTTGATCCCTGGTTGAGGTGGACACGGGAGGCAACCGATCAATATTTCTCTCTCACATCAATCTTTGTTTCTCTCTCTCTCTCCCTCACCCTTCTTCTCTCTAAAAATCAATAAAAAACATATCCTTAGGTGAGGATAAAAAAAAAAGTTAGTGATGAGAATGTCATTTCCTTTCTACGGCAAAGTCAGTGATATGATCACAGAAGACAAAAAAAAATCCTGTGAGTTGCCCTCATCCAGCTGATAAAATAATTGGCACAGAAAGGGATAGAAAACCGTCCCCTATCATGGCAGAGATGGCAACCAAAGACACAGGGACGAGTGAATGACAGCCTGAACTCTAGGACCCAGAGGCCCACATTGTGAGGGAAAAGATGGTCATTTTCATGTTCCTTACTGGGTCCCAAATCCGCGGCCCCATACTGGTCCTGGATTTCAAACTTCTATGCCTCCCTTGAGGACTCACAGAATTTCCAGAAGCTCCATGTTTTTTCACTCAGCTGCTTCCTGGAATTCTTGACTTCCTGCCTGTGTACCTAACACAGACATTAGTGTATCTGCAGCAAACTGGTGAACAGGGACGTGCCCGAACCCACAGGGAATTCAGGAAGCAGAATTAGGGTAGTGACTAATACCACGAAACCTTAAACTCAAGTCAGCGAGCGAAGGCTAGACGTGTGCCTCCAAACACAGGACCGAAGGGCCTTCTGGGCTCCCTCTACAGGGCCGGGCGCCCACACTGATTGAAGAGCTGTGCCATGGGTCTGATCCACAGGACCGAGTGGAGTGGAGGGGGAAGATCCCAGAACTGGACTGGGTGTCCCTTCCAGTCCCACGAATGACCGCTGTGGAATCGAAGGCAAGCAGACTGCCCCCAAAACTCAGCCTGGAGTCTCCGTGCATGGCCCAGCCCTGGCCACTACCAGGAGGGCATCTGTTACCTCCTGCCTGGCGTCCAGTCCTGTGGTCCCAGTATAACCCCACAGCCATAAATCTCCAGCTCTGCTCAGTGTCGCCACACTTCTGACTGCCACTGCGACTTGCCCTTTGGGAAAACAGCTTTCCTCCTGAGTGCTCTCTGCTAAATCAGTGCTTTCCTCCACATCCTCGCTCTAATTAATAAGCAATATCATCCCTGGTGGTTATGTTCTTATTAGGTGTTAACTGGCCTTAGCGTCATTATCTCATTAGGCCTTACCACCTAAATTACTTTATCAGCTTCCCTCAGAAGGGGGTCGGGTAGTGTCTGGCTGAACGGAAAAGCAAAAGGATAATCACAGGCATTTAGACCTGCTCCCGACATTAATCTTCTTGAAAAATTCATCTATTTCTCCTACCAGGAATACGTGACGTTGCCATAAATCCTCTCATGCGAGTGTTGAAAACAATATTAGGAAGCTTTTTAACTCACTCCTTTTTATGAGGGAAAAAATGTTGAAATATATTCTAAAATATTTACTCCAGTTCCAACTGCCCCCTCATCCCTGCCCACATTGCTGTTCGCATCCATTTTCTCCAGTTCTTTCCGTAAGAGGCTGAATTTCCAAATGTTTCTAGAAAGGGCAGTGTGACCAGTTCTGCCTGCTTAGTCCCCACCTCAGCGGTTCCAGATGCAATCTCTTCTTCAACCTCCCCTGATGATACATACTAGCTTTCTTTCCTTTCATCGTGTGCATTTTATAAAGCCACCTTCTGTAAAAGGGAGGTGAGGACGGTTTCATTCGCAGATGAATGGAGAACACAGACTAATACATTTCTCTAGAAATGCTTTCATTCCGGAGGACGGATGATGCTTATTGCTTCCTGCATTGTCCTCACAGTTTCGTGTTAGCCATCTTTTCCTCCCTGATTTCCAGGTCGTGCATGTTCTCCAAAGGCTGGGAGACATGCTTCCAGGACTTCCAACTTGCTTTTTGAAGGCGTTAGTCACATTTTGCTTTCCATCTCCATTTCCTCCTCCCTTCCTTGTCTTAATCTTCTCCCGCGCAATGCATCATTCACCCTTGCTTTCCCTAGGAATTTCCTGTTTTTAATGTCTTGTCATCTCATATTCCTCATTACCTTCATTATCCTTCCAACTCTATCATTCATTTAGTTTTCTCACAAATGGTGTAGTCTTACTTGGTTGGCAGCATTCATTTCCCTCTTCTTGTTCCCCCACCCATAAGTTGTCTTTCCTCTCTTCTTCCACTTTCCAAGCTCCAAGTTCTCTTTTTTTTCCTGAAGGTACAGATCATGATTTGAAATGGGGGAGGTGAATCTTAATGTCCCAGACGCTCTTCCCATTTATTTACTTGATTATTTTATGTTTATTGTTGACACTATTTCAGAGGCCCCCAGTTCCCCCCTTTGCCCACCTCCACCCAGCACCGGCCCCCCTTTCTTCTGGCCATCACCTCACTGTTGTCTGTGTCTATGAGTCGGGCATATATGTTCTTTGTCTAATTCCTTCACCTTCTTTCATCCAGTTCCCTCCTCCCCCCGCCCCTCTGACAGCTGTCAGTTAATTTTTAACATCAAATGTTTATTCCAAGGGGGAAATCTAGTTTCATAATTCCCTCATAGAGGCAATCAAATATAGTAGGTCTTTTTTCTAGTTAATTGAGTATAATACAAATCTCAAATGAAAGACTGCTCAGTGGGTTGGTGTACAACTGAGAAGCATTGGCCTGTTTTGGTCCCTTCAGTAACTGAAGCCTGGTGCCATGGCCAAAAACATATTAATGGCTCATGAATTTATGTCTTTTCTCTCCAAGATGGGAAGTAAATCCCTAAATGCCAATCCTGCTGTCGTCAAACTTTCTGGTAATACCCAGCCTCTGTTTTAGAAGAGCATGATGATGGTTTTTTATTTTTATTTTTAATTTTTTTCTTTATTGATTTTAGAGAGAGAGGAAAGGAGAGAGATAGAAACATCGATGAGAGAGAACATCGAGTGGCCGCCTCCTGCATGCCCCACTGGGGATTTGGCCCACAACCTGGGCATGTGCCCTGACCAGGAATTGAACCAGCGACCTCTTGGTGCGTGGGTCGATGCTCAGCCACTGAGCCAGACCAGCCGGGCATGATGATGGTTTTTTAAAAGTTTTGTGTTTTATTTTTGAAACTTCATGGACTCCGGGACCTTCTTTCTTTTCTTTTGATCTTCTCTCCCTCCTCCTGCAATCTCAGGATAATTAATTTCCACAAACTCTGGAGAATGTCACACTTCCCTTTATTTTGTCTACTTTGGGATCTTTCCCCACCTCATCCTTTTCCAAGTTCAAGTGTATGATGGACTAATTCTGTCTTTGCCCCGTCTCACCTTTGTAGTCTCCCTCACCTCCCCACCATCGCTGTATTTTACTCTAAACACACACCCTATTTCTGGCCCTGACCACGCTCAGCAGTTTGTGTGGCTGCTGAACTTCTCCCAGCCTGTCTCCCAGGTCAAGACGGCAGCCTTCTTGTTCCTGCAGCGCCCTTCACGGTGGGCAGAGGAAAAGCATCACGATGGTTCATTCTATTAGTAATAACACCAGGGCCATGGAGGTAAACATGCTGGCCAAGGGCAGCTTCGTTATTACACCATGCTTGAGGGGAAAATTGGAGTAATTTCTCAGACTCTAGCCATCTGCCTGTTGTACTTCTCTGGAGTTCTGTGTTCACTTTTCAAACTTTTCTGACTTGCCTATTCCATCACAGGCACGTGATGTCTTACACCAGGAAAGGTTAGTAAATGGTAACCCTGACACCTCGCATTCATTTCCTTATGATTACGACTGTGCTCACTCGGAGCCGGAGTAATAGATCGCTCGCGCAGTGGGAAAGCCAGTTCTGTCTCTTTGGAAAGAACTGGGTTTCTCTGGGTTCATCCTTTCATAGGGGACACTTTTTTCTACTCTTTTTTCCTCAAATATGACCCCTTCCCCCCCTCGCTATTATAATTCACACACAATTTCTCTTGAGGGTATGATATAGTCTAATTTTCTTCATTATTCAATTTGGATCCTGTTAAGTGAGACAGGCATTCACTGACAAGAAAGAACATTTAAATTTTGGCAAATAAGTTCATTGGTATTCAGAAAGCTTTGCACGCCCCTCCCCCCCCCCAATATTTAATAAATCTTCCCATTAGAGTAAGAAATCCTGCAAAATAGTTAAACAAATTATCAGTGGGGCCACCAAGACACCACATCCACCCCGGACACAGAGAGGCCTCGGTTTATCAGTTTTCTGTCAATCGGTAAAACAAGGAAGATGAAACATGCAATTATAAACAAGGAGACAGGACTCCGAATTTTTTCATTCGAGCTGAAGCGGAAGAGTTTTAATCCTTGGAAAAATAAGGTTTTGGTTTTCTCTCGAGAGGGACAGAGTAAACACAGGTAAATTGCCTGAGAGGCAATGGCTGGAGCTACAAGACTTAACTACGCAAAGCAGAGGTGGGAAGACCAGTCCGTCATCTGTACATTTTGTCTTCACAGTGGCCACGATCTAGATATTGGGGAATACGAGATGGTTGACAGAATGTTCCCTTTTCTGCTACAGCTCCTTCAGCATGGAAGAGAAAATGGTTCCCTTTTCATTACAATGTTTAGAGTCATACAGATTAACTGATCCTGCTTCTGCCTAGGGAGTAACGCTGCGCTAAGGTTTTTGAACAAGCTGTCAATTATTCTAGGATCGATTTTTCATTTATTTGAGTTACGAGGCCCTTTGTTTCTCTTCTAAGTCCTGTCAGCCATCCGATCCTGTGGCCCTTACACTACTTTTAGCATATTTGCAAGAGGGAGAGTAAGGACCAGGAGAAGAGGTGAAGCGCTGATCAATCCATTTATTGATGCTGTACATGTGCAAATATGAAAGCAAAGGGAAAATGAAAGCTCATGGCTGTGGAGAGGAATAAGCATTAACTGGAGGTGTGAGCACATTCCTTGACCTCAAATGGGAAGCGAAGTTGAGTCAAAAGTAATTAATTCCACCATGTAAGCCAGACACTAAAGTCCCTAAGACTATTTCCCCGGGGAAAATTTTCAAACCAAACAGTTGATGTCAGCGATCCTGATTAGCAAATTTCATATATGTATTTTTTCATAAAACATTGGCTGCACTTAGAGATACGTATCAAATAGAATTGCTGATGATGGAAGAAACAAAGGTGAGAAGAAGCCACTTATATAGGATTCACGTTGGGGTTAGAATTGATAGCAGTATCCTTTCGTTTGAATAGTGTGTTTTCTTTTCCTTTTTAAAGAGGCCACAGCCATAGTGGATCCACACAGCACAGTTTACATGAAAGATGTTTGTTTATTGAGAGGTTTTGTTATTTTTTTCCAGAGACAAAATAATAAACATTTTAATTGCATGAGGTAATTAGGTTATTTTCAAGAATAAAACGAGGAAACTCCAGGTGAGGGGCTTTCGGGTGGAACCTGAGTGTCTCCGAGCACCGGGGGTGTCTGCTCCTCCCCCTGCAGCCGTGCTGTGGCCAGACGGGCCCCTGGCTACATGGCCAAAACGAGATGCAGAACAGTGCTCCCTTCCCAGTGGCTTCCTTCCTGAGGCGTTCTCTGAAGATGATGCTCTGGATGCCTGTGGATGAGCCGGGCCTGGGGTGGACATTCTGACCCTATAGCACCCCCCATCCATGGGAGCTGCAGGACCAGTAACCACAAGTGGGCCTGCACATGTCCTGTCCAAAGTGAGCGAGCGTCCCCAGTGTTAGGCGTCTCGGTGGCAACTCCAACGCCATGAGGGGTAGTTCAGTGTAACAGGGGCACGGGGGAGAGAGGTTCCCGTCTACTGACCATCAGGGGTCTCTGAGGTGGGCTGAGGTGTGGTTTGGGGGTCAGGGGGATGGCCTGAGGTAGGGCAGTGGCCCTTCAATGTAGGGGGGCGGGTGCAGGGACTGCAGGGCGTCAGCGCTCCATACGGGATCGGGTTTGGTGAACTGACGGGAATCCAGAGTCTAGAGAAGACAGGATTGTGGAAGCACAGCAAGGGGAGTAGGGTCCATGTCATTGCCATCGTTATTATCTGCAGTGAGCTGAGAGATCCAGTCTGTAGACACCCTGTCTGTGATGGGAGCAGGGACCTGCCAGTATGAGTGGCCAGGGGCAGGTGACTTCCATTGCTGAGCCAGAAGGAGAGAAGAAGGGACTGGGCGAGTGGCACTGCAGTCAGCCATGACCTCCATTTCATCCTCCCGGGTCTTGTTACAATGCTGCCCAGTGTCCTCCAAGGTGGCCGGGTTTGTGTCCACAGCAAGGCAAGGCAGCGGAGGAGGTGGGGGCAGCTCACCCCCATCCCACAGCCGTGGTGGCGGTGGTAGAACTTCTTCTTTTGCAGGGCTTGCTGCCGGCAGAGGCCAGTGCAGGGTTGCTCCTTGATGGCTTTTCAGCGTCCATCTCTTTGCACAGAGTGAGTGAACCTGGAAGGCTGGGCGGAGGGTCTTCACGCAGCCCTTCCTTGGTGGATCTCCCTGGCGGGGAGCAGCATGGGCTTGGGCCAGGGGGCACGGCTGCTTCTGAGTCAGGCCTCGGAGGAGGCAGGACGTCTCCCGCAGGCTGTGGGAGCTCGTGACCACCTGGCCCTGGAGCAGGACGGGTGGGAGACAGCTGAGCGCTCCCACTCAAGCTGTCTTGTGGGTGCTTGGCACTGAGGTCCAGGACCGCACTTGCCGATAGTGAGGACTCCCCTGGTTCAGGGGCCTAGATGTAAGTGGTAGATCCCCACTGCTCTGGGGGCTGTTCTGGTCATTCTGTCCATTGTTCTGTACCTGATTGTCTTCGTTCTTTGCCATCCCCCTGGGGACTCTTCATCTCCTTTGGGCAAGGAAGTGGGATGGTACTGGATGGTCTCGGCTTCACAGCTTTGACTCCCTGCTCAGGTGGTGAACTTGGGAGAGAAAGTCTGTGCCCTGGAAGAGGCATATAGACCATTCTCGAGGGTCCAAACATCCTGAAATTAGGAGCAGACAGAATGGGCTTCTTGGGAGAGTCCTTCCAGTTCACCAGGGAGAGGATCTCCAGAGGGAAGCCGTAGTCTGGGGGCGAGGATGCTGCCCTCTCGGCTGGATGTAAAAGGCAGATGCTACAGCTGCCCAGTCTTGGTGGAAGAGCATGTGACCAGGGCCCATGGCAGGAGCAGTGGGGTGGTCCCACCAGGCGGGTCCTCAAGGACTGGCCAATCCCTTCATGACTTCCCAGCACCTGGGACCTCCAGCTGTGGGTAGCAGGTGTTTGGCACCTGCTGGCCCTCCAGGAGGGGTCTGTTCCAGACTGCGAGGCCCCATCCGCCAGACCTGGCCCTGCCTGGCCACTGGCTCTGCGGGTGCTTTGGCGTCATCCCCAGCACCCAGGAGGCCAGAGCCTGCTCAAAGCCAGTGATGGAGCCGCCCAGATCCTTTTGGGAGGTGGCCTACCTCCTCCGGGACTCCGCAGCGTCCCCATGAGGCCTGGAGTCAGGTGCACGCTCTCCAAGGCTGTCCTGGCTGCCTGCCTCACCTGCCAGGTGTGAAGGTGTCTGCGGAGCAGACACAGAGGCCTGACCTGACTGGGTGCCAGACACCCCAGACAAGAGCAAGCAGTTAGTAGGAATTGAAACCAAATATGCTGAATTATTAATGAATAAAAAGTGAGACTTCTCCCTGGTTGCCTTTTTTGTGGGGGAATAACTGTCTTTGCCAGGCAATGGAGAGGCTGCAGGGGAAGCAGGAGAGGGTTTTTTGGAGGCTAGGAAGCAGTCACCTGGACTCTCCCCACCTGGGCAGAGATGGCTGCGGGAGCTGGGGTAGGCAGCGGCTATCACTGTATGGAAGACTGTCCCTCTACAGATGTGTCCCAAAAAGTAAAATATTTTCTCTTCCTATATCTAGACACAGATCTCTTCATGATGACCCTAGGCCTAAATGGTGACCAAGCCACCTCCAAATAGCTTGAGCAGAATGGGGCATCTGTCTCATTACCCCGAGACAGGGTAAGGTGGTTCGTTACCCTGGGGGTACCACCAGCACACTCCCCTGGGTCATAGTTGATTCTAACCAAAAGGAAGGCCAGCCAATGCAAGAAAGAAGGGTTTTGTCCCTTCTCCTATAAACACTTCTGGAGTGTGGGAAAATGTCAGGTGTACCCTGGATCTCCAAACTTATCACACACCTGGGACATAGCACATGCTACAGGCTCAGCAGAAATGTGACTAAAGAAAGGAGAGGAATAAAGGCAGGGATGAAGGAGGGGATGAAGCCGCTGTGGGCTCTACAGGGTATGTTTCTAGACCCTCCTCAGCTCCAAGGGGGGAAGGCAGACTCCGTGTATCTTACGAGGTTGATTAACAGCCCTCCCAAAAGAGTAACAGTCAAGTGACTTGCAGACCTCCTTGTCCTGACAGCTTAGGAACAGGAGAGAGAGACTGGCCAGTTGTCAGGAGTCTGAGGCCTGGTGTTCATATTTTAGAGCTGGAAGTGATCTTGGAATCACCCAAGAAGCCTCCAAGTGGGATGTGATGTGACCTGCCTACAGTCACATAGCTTGTTAATATCAGAATAAAGACTAAAACCTGTGTCTCAAATCTTCCAACCCAGTATTTCTAACATTGCTGTTTTCCTACACAGAACAGAAGCAGTAGCTGGTCCCTGAATTCTGTCCCTTCTTGTTTCCTGACCCAAGGCACTTAATATATCCCTCCCCAGGAGACTTCCTAACTCTAGCCCCTTCCCCTGATACCACAGGACTTTATACAGCTTGCTAGGGAAGCAGTCCACGCAGGTTCACAGAGCATTCATAGAATGCAGACTTGTAAGTCTCGCAGTAACATGGTCACTAGGCATGATTAATTGGAATTGTGGGCTCGAAAATATCTTTGTGGTCACGTGTTTGCTGTGGCCACTGCTCTTCACGTTTAAGAGAAGGCAAAAATGTAAGCGCCATGAGGGAGGAACCATGCCTATTCTGCTCCTAGGTCTGCACGTTGTCCAGCTGGTATTTAACCATTTGTTGAATTATTGAACATGACCACCAATTCCATAGTTCATAATTCCAATCATATTCCTTGATGTCCTCATTTACAAATAGCCAGCAATATCACTCTTAAGCCAAATATTTTTAAAGATCCAAATTCCACCTGGTGTCTCCAGTGACCTAATTAACTCAACACAGGGTTGGATTGCCCAACCCATCGGCAAAGAGTTCAAGCCCCACTTGATTTGATCTTCTCTGTTAACGACCCTCACCCCCAAGTGAATGAAAACACACTAATGGCTAACCTCCTAGAACTGAAAGATAGAGGGTTTAGGACTATGTCTTCATTTTCAAGTCCCAGAGGGCCGAGCAGAGACGTGTAGGTGAATAAATCGGCGTCTCCTTCAAACCGCTTGCTGGGTCTTTCCTAGAGGACTCCGGGTGGGGAAGAACCACCCAGGAGGATCAGTAGGATAGTCTGCCTACCCCCCATGGTTACAAAGGATTCAGCTGGGGCTCCCACGGTTACATCCCAGTAGGAAAAACAGAAACCCTGCCGCAGAACATCCCCACTCTCCTCTGTATTCCTATTACCCCCTACTTCCCACCCCTAAGGAATTTATCAAACCATTCCTTCCAGCCTCATACAGAATTGTCCCTAAAAGAAGTGCTCGTATTATTTTTGTCTCCTTATATTTCCATGGATGTGTGAACACCTTACAGACATTTCAGTGCCCTTATCAGTTAGTCCTTCAAGCAGCTGTCCAGCTGGTCTGTCTTCAGTCTGAGCCGATGGCAGCCATTACTTGTAATGAAGAAGGCAATCTTGTTAGAAACTGGAGTTGCTGTTCCTCTTTGCTCAGGGGTAGGTAGCCCATCCATAAGGTCTTGCTGATGCTGTCCAGGTGCCGGGGTTCGAGAAGCTCAGTGGCAGCAGGGTGAAGCAATGGGAAAAGGCCATGCTCCTCCAAAGGAGTGGGGTTTCTTTCTGTCTCCGCAACTGTAAAATTATAAATCGAAGATTAAAAAGTTAAGCCATGGCTCAAGCGAGGATCTTGGTAAATACACGGCTTAAACAAAATCCGATGATGGATTCATTGGCATCTCCGTGCAGTGTGTGGTTTTGCAGACAATGCGGCAGAGGCTGGGAACACGGAAAGCATGCCTGGGGGGGTCTCCATGCCTTCGTTTGTTTTATTGCAGCAAAGAGAGAGGAAACACGTAACTGCAATGAAAGACAAGTAAATATACATGCAGAAAGGCCAGGGAAGGGCATACTTGGGGAGAAGAAAAGAGAATCCAGAAACAGCACGGCTTCCTCCTGGTGTTTCACAGGCCTGACCCAAATGGGGCTGTGATCTGCTATATGAGTGGGAGCTAAATCAATAATTATATTTGGGGGCAAGTGTGGATTTAAGATCCCAAGAAAAGTTAGAAGCACAGTGACCCAAGCCTTACTCAGTTCCTGGGCAACCAAAATGTTTATTTCCTAGAGTCATTAATAAAATAACACAGAATGAGCCCTGGCCGGTTTGGCTCAGCGGTTAGAGCGTCAACCTGCGGTTCAGAGGGACCCGGGTTCGGTTCCCACTAAGGGCACATTCCTTGGTTGCAGTTTGTCCCCGGCCCTGGTCGGGTTGTGTGGGTGGCAGCCACTCGATGTGTCCCATTCACGTCGATGTTTTTCTCTCTCTCTCTCTTTTCCTCTCTCTCCCTCCCACTCTATCTGAACAAAAAATGGAAAAATGTCCTCAGGTGAGGATAAAGAAAAAAAAAATAACACAGAATGATAAGATGGTCCAGGTGAAGCATCACTAGTTTGGGGCATTGCTGCTAAAAGCATCCCAGTAGATGTGTTATTGCACCATTGCCAAGGTACTGGGCAAGACACCCAAATCAATGACTGGCCGCCATCCCTTCCCTGCTGTGCCCCTCTGTCCCTTCCTCGGGCTCCAGAGAACCACATACATGTGACATTATCCACCCACTCAAGTTTCTTTAATGCAGAATGCTAGTTAGACTGAAAGTCTTCCAATAGCTATATTTACTCAAACCCTAGAGTATTAACAATTGGTGGCTTGGGATATTTGCAATTTAAAAATGGAGCTTGGCCCTGGCCAGTTTGGCTCAGTGGTTCAAAGAGTCCCGGGTTCAATTCCCGTTAGGGGCACGTACCAAAAAAAAAAAAAAAAAAAAATGGAGCGTGTATACACAAAACTGTTAATTACTAAAATACAGGAAGAAGAGAGAAGAGGGGTTGAGTGAGCAAGGAAAGAGGAGGGGCTTCCTGTGCTTGTTTAATCTCACCACCATTCCACCCCACTGCCAAACCTCCGAACCGTGGGCTCCAGCGAGTTTGCCTCCAATGACACTGACCAGCTGCTAACCTGGGACTGTAGCTGTATCCTCAGAGCACATGGACAGGCGGATCCTCTAGAACTGACATGTGAGCCTACAGAGAAGGCCCTACAGATATCAGTGATCCTGTCTGCATTCCAGGTACCTAACCCTGGTCCAAACCCCTCACTTGACAAAGAAGCAAACTGAAAACGAGTGGCTTACCCAGAGTCACACAGTGTCACACTACCACTAAAAAAGTAGGGCCAAGACTGAGCCCAGGTCTCCCGAATCCCAGTCCGCAGCCCTGCCCAAGTGAATCCCATGAGCACAAGGCTCTGCTCCAGACACAGGCAGGAGGATCATGTTCTTCAAACTCTAGCGCAGTATTTGGGTAGTAGCTGAGTAGTAATTTCCATTTCTAGACAACAGTCTGGCTCAGTGGGTCTAAAAGCAGTGTTTGGGTAGCATCTGGGTAGTAATTTCCCTTCCTGGACAATAGTCTGGTGCCCTGGGTCCAGGGAGACACAGGAACGTGAGCACACTCCCTGGGGGAGTCCAATCAGTGAGGTGTAGGAACCACCCTACATGCTTCACCCGTTGCTCCTCTCCCTATCAGCACCATGCAGTGATTGGAAGGTCCCCTTGAGGGGCTCCTCTGGGGACATCCCCTGGAGCCTAAAGACCAAAGGGCTCTGACCATCGGGGCACAAGTCACAGCCCTGAAGGCAAACCAGAGGCTTAAACAAGGAATGTTTAAAATGCACAAGGAAGATCTCCTCTTAGGCCCAGTGGACCTTAATGACTTTGTGGCTGCAATATCCCAGCCATTATCCAGGTTCCTGCACAATCAATCTTCCAACTCGTGCTGAGCTCCTACTTCGTGGAAGGCTGTCCCAGGGCTGAGAAGGACAAAGCGAAGTAAGGCCTGGTTGTAAATAATCTATTAGGAACATCAGACATGTATACTTAAGAAGAGTATCAACATGACAGTAGTGTCCTTGAAGGTGGAACACAACATCATGGCTCAGTGGCATACAAGCATGTCCCACGCAATTCAATGATTTCCATACCCACTGGCTGGCAGTCTTGTAGCAGGTCCTAACTATACACCCCACCCCCGGAGATGCTGATTCAGTGAGCCTGAGGAAGAGCTCAGAACCTGTATTTTTAACCAACTCCCAGGTGAATCCACAAATGGGCATTTGCGATCCTCATAGTGTTTTTGAGGGCTGGGCTGAGAAAATTCCACAGGAATTAGCATGGTTGTATTTTACACTCGTGGTCTGCAGCTCCTCAACATTCCCAGCTACTCAGCTTGGCCCCTAAAACCTACGTCTGTTTGGTTTTGTTCCTCTGAGGTCAGCCTTGGCCTGTGCTACCTTCCTACTTCTTTCTTCTGTCTTAGGGCCTCCTTCATCTTCCCAGTTGGAATTTGTTTTCTGGAAAAGGGTGCAGCTTTATTCTTCAGGGAAACACATGGGCGGAAGCCCGTGTGCAGCCATCTGTGGTATCATTCTATTTGTATGAAATATCTAGAATGGGCGAATCCATAGAAACAAAAAGCAGATTAGTGGTTGCCAAGGGCTGGGGGGGTAGATTTGAGAGATGATAGTTAATGGGTCTTTTGGGGGAATGATGGAAATGTTCTGGAATTTGATAGTTGTGATGATTGCACAACTTTGTGAATATGTTTAAAACCACTGGATTGTACGTTTTCAGAGGGTGGATTTTATGGTATGTGAGTTACATCTCAATTTTTGGAAAGCCCATGTAGATGTTCAAGCACCACATAGCACATACAGGTGGGTGACCTGGCTCCTGACATCTGACAGGTGACATCACTGAGGCAACAGGGGCAAAATTTTGCCAGGACAGCTGATGTCAATAATAGCTACCATTGACTGCCTACTTATTATGAGGCAGACACCTGTGATACACACAGTACGTGGTTATCTCAGATCATACATCATAACCGAAGATGTGAATACTAGTATTATACTGTTATTGTTCACATTTTACAGGTGGTTAAATGGAAGCATAAACTTGACCAGGCCCATAGCTAGTAAGTGGCAAAATTGATAGCTAGGGAAGTGTGGTTAAAGACTCTGCCCCAAACTGCACCCCCTCATGGGTATTCCCATCATTAGATTTGGAGAAATAGAACAGTAATATTGATAACAATGTAGCTAAGATTTACTGAATGCTTTCCATGTTCCCATCCCTCTACTACATTCTCCACATAGATTATCTCATAAAAGCTCTGTGAGGTGCACACAGTTGTCATCCCCAATTTACAGAGGTGGAAAGTGAGGCAGAGAGAATGTTTAAGTAACGCACCCAAAGCCACACAGCTAGTTAGTGATGGGGTCAGGATTTGAACACAGACCTTGAGTGTTAGGGCACTTTGTCAGCGATCCAGACTCAGCCACCTACAGGGGCCAGGAGAATGAAAGCATGAAGTGGGCCCCATGTGTTTATTGAAATGCAAAACAGTATCTTCCCATCTTTTATTTATCTGTAGAGATACAGTATAATTTTCCCTTAATACTGTAAGTCCAAACAAAGCACAAGAGCAATGAATGATAAATGGCAAATGACACTTTGCTTCAATGTTGGGGTTACAAAAGGGTATTGGCAGAAACCGTGGCAAATTGGAGAAGAGCCCACTTCATCTAAAGGGGCAGCCACCATTCAATGCCAACCCTCTGTTGTCAAGTGGGTATATGGTGGTCTATTGTTATATTTTCTAAGAGAAACAGGAAAAACAGATTTTTACATGAATCTTTTGATTTTGAAAAAAATGGCAAAGACTAGATTTGGCCTGTGGAAGTCCACTTTCAACCTCTGTATATAGCAAAATGCTTCCTCAAGCAGTTCTGCGTGACTAGAATTTAAGACGGGGGTAAAAATGTGGCGGAGTGAGTCTGGAAGGGTGAGGGAGGACCATGGTATGAAGATGCTTGTTCCACTAATGAAGGTAAATCTTACCGTACAGGCCAGGGGAAGCAGAGCTCTGTTACTTTGGTTTAAGAAGATGGTGCCCCAGCTGCGTGGCTCAGTGGATCGGAGCGTCATCCTGTACATCAAAAGGTTGCGAGTTTGGTCCCTGGTCAGGGAGCGTAGGGAAGGCAAACAATAGATGTTTCTGTCTCACATTGATGTTTCTCTGTCTCTCTCCCTCTCCCTTCCTCTCTCTCTAAAAATCAATCAAAACATATCCTCGTGTGAGGATTAGGAACAAAAGAAGAGGGAGGCATCAGAAAGACATCTCTGAGGGTGATGTGAAGTGTGGAATCGCGGGGAGAGAGCTGAGACAGTGGGACCCAGTGGGAGGTCACTGCAAGAGCCAACCCCCAGCAAGGCAGTGGCAACGGAAGCAGGAGAAGGGACCTAAACCAATGGCAAAGACCTTTCTTAATAAATACTGGGTCTGCTTGCATCAGACCAGCGTATATACACACCGCATTATACACCCCCAGCATCACTTGATAAAGACCAGACCATCATTGTGAACAGGGAGACACAAGCCAATGTGAGGACAGAGCCATGAGAGAAACAAGAGGGGTTTGTGGATACACCTTGTTTGAGGCTGGGTTTGGCACATAAAAAGGAAAGAAAATGTTCTTGGCTGGGGAGGAAACAGCTTGAAAACTCCTAGGAAAACAAAAAGAGGACAATACAAAGAATACATATAAGGAGGTCAGGTAGTAAGACATTAAGAGGAAATATAGGAAACCAGCAGGGAAAACAAAAGCAGGCAATGAAGAGCAGTGGAGGTCCCTACAGTCCAGATTCAATGCCAATGAGAGAAACCGGTGAAGGCATTTTCAAAGGACGTCGCAATGAAGGCCCCAAGGAGATTGCTTCAACAGAGACAGAACTCAAGCACAGAGACCACAACAGACATATTTATAAGGAGTAGAAGTAAAAGAGGGCCAAAGTATGGGAAAGAATCTTAGCTTTTGGAGATCAATAGGAAAAGATGAGTTTTAGAGATGTCAGAGAGGAAAATATGACAGGATTTTGGAATAGTCTCAGAGTAAAAATAAGGTCTATTCTGTAAACAAACAAAAAAAAAAGTCCCTCTCCAACAGTGCTTAAGAAAGAGCCCCAGGACAGCCGAAGATAACACCAGCGCTGCATTCCAAGGGCATGGAGAAGAGAATGCAGTTACCAGATAACTCCAAAAGGAAAGGGAACAAAGATTTGCATCTTTACCAAACTCGGTTTTCATTGGTTATAACATTGCCCAGCCTGGAACAGAGTGTTCCACAGAACCAACTTCTTCACAGGTAACCTTGTAATGGCCATGAATATTCTGGGAGAACGGTAGTAGTCACAAAGGCAGA
This sequence comes from Molossus molossus, assembly GCF_014108415.1. Taxonomy (NCBI): domain Eukaryota; kingdom Metazoa; phylum Chordata; class Mammalia; order Chiroptera; family Molossidae; genus Molossus; species Molossus molossus. The sequence goes on along the minus strand of NW_023425401.1, from coordinate 30,647,167 downwards.
AGGGGGAAAAAAGGAGGCATCTGTGCCATACACAGTCCAGGGATAGAGGGGACCAACAACAATAACAAGAGATCTTATTTAAAAGTATAAAGGTGTACATTAAGGGAGGGGAAACACAAGTGGGAAGGAAGGAGTATTACTGATATCATCAGGGACAATCATTTAAATATATGTCAGTATTATATGTTTGATATCAAATAGGCCAAGTTATTCCATCTTGCAGAAGAAAGTGTGGGGGCTATGTAAAATAGTTACTTGCTAAAAGTCACATAGTAAGTTTTAGAGGTAAGTCTTGCTGGATTCTCAAGCTTACGCATTTTCCACTAGACTACACTGACAACAGCTCATCTTCCACCTAGACTGCTGCAAAAGCCTTCCTAACTGGTAAATCTCTCACCCTCTCCATCCCCCATTCAATATGTAGCTCAAGCAATGTTCTAAAATGCAGATTTCACTGTGGCACTCCCTTGCTCAAATCCCTTCCAGAAATTCCCTTTGGTCTTCAATGGAGTCCAAACTACCTAGCATTCCTTACAAGGTCCTTCAGGATCTGGCCCTGCTCACTTCCACAGCCTCATCTCATGCTCCTCTCCTTGAAGATGACCATTCAATGAGTGTGAATGTACATGCTCTCCATGCCTTTGCACCCTGTCTCTATGGCCTGGAGCACTCTTCTCCCTAACCTCTTAACCCCTCCCCCGAAGCATTAGTACTGCTTTCTCATAACACTTAACACACACTGTTGGAATCTTCTCTGTCTCTTCTGAGGTCCACACCCCCCTCCCCTGCTGTGAGCTACATGAAGAAAGATCCTGTTTCTATAATTTTCAGTCTGGAATCCACAATTAGCCCATACACTGGCATATCATAGGTGCCAAACACGTATGGTTTGAAATGAATGAATACATATGATAGGGCAAGAGTTGTCACTGATTACCAAGTGGAACTGTATCAGTAGAGGCCAGACCAATCACTGGCCTCAAATCCCCTACTCTTGGGCACCTGAAATTTACAGTCCATTGCTGTAGATTATTTCCTTAGACATTCCAAAAAATTCACCAACATTTTCTTGAACATATGCTCTATGTGCTTCCTGTGCTCAGAGCTATCAAGAATTCCAGGAACAAGATTCCATTCTTGCCCTAAACAAGCTTCCAGTCTAGTGGAGGAGCCTTCACTTTGCCAACATATTGAAACTCACATTCTCTTCAAATCCTTTCAGGACTGAGCTGACAAGCAATCCTTGACAGTTTGTTAAGTATTTGGTAATTGCCAGTGGACCATCACTTGTACCTACAGGACTACATTGGGTCTTGAGATCTGAGGTCAAGTTTTGCCCTTCATTATCATCCCAGTGGTTTGCATAGTACCGGCTATATAACAACAGGTTTAAAATGAATGAAGGAATAAATGAACAAATGAACAAGCAAACAAGCCAAGTCTTGTAATAAAGCTTTGGAAAATGGGTCAGAATCTCAGCAGGAATTCTCCATCACTACACAAAGGACTTGGTGATAAGTGCCCTCGGGAAGGCCTGGGCAGTTTGCTCAGTGGTTAGAGCATCGGCCCGCGGACCAGAGAGACCCAGGTTTGGTTCCTGCTAAGGGCATGTACCTCTGTTGCAGTTTGTCCCTGGCCCTGGTTGGGGATGTGCGGATGACAGCCAGTTGATGTGTTTCTCTGAAGATAAATGCAAAAATGTCCTCGTGTGAGGATTAAAAAAAATAAGTGCCCTAGGGAAGAACCAGCCCATTAGACACATATACATACTTGCCAGCCTGCAGAGAGGGCGGAGCATGGGGACAGGGAAGAGGAGAGGCAGGGGAGGGTTGTAGATGGTGTTCCAGGGTTGGCCCAGGTTCTTTCCTGTGTCCTCAGGTGTAGAGGGGAGATGCTGTGGGGCAGTCACACCCACACAGAATGTTGAGAGGGCTTCCCCTGGCCCCCTACAGCTCCAAACCTGCTCAGGCCATAGTGACAGGGCAGCAGATAAATAGGCAGATGGATCAGTACTCACCACACATTTTCACTACCTGGCAGGAAAACCCATTGGTGACATAGTATTTAAAGTATATCTTAATAATCAGTGACGTGAGTAAATATCCAAATGAAATAAACATTCATAGTTTCTATACCTTTGACAATTAGTACCAAAAATCTGAACAGAAACACCTCTCTAAACAGCATCCTCTCCACACGCACGTTCCTGAAACGTCCCTACTGCCAACTTGTTAGCTATTTGAATAAACACTATTTCTGCCACACATGTTAGCAACAAATAGTACCTTGTAGTCTGTTAAAGAAAAGCTTTATCAAAGTTAGAGCACAGTATTATTTTGACACCAGATAGTCCTTTGCTTTTGTGTGGACTCACTGTGTTGCTTGAACAGTGTATGACTTTGCTTTTGTGCAGACAACCAGCAGGTCATTAGCGTATTGTTCAAATCGCCCCGGACTCAGGATGGAACCCTGGGGATGAAGGCAGAATAAACTGGGGAGAAGACATGGTGTTGCTGACAGTTACCTCTGATGGCAGTTAAAAAGGTGTGATTGCAACCACATGACAGCTTAAGACAACAGATTCCTGATCTGTTCACATGGCAAATGCTGATTAATGATATCAATAATCCTTATGAATGTTTAAGTTTTGGTGAAGCACCCCATTACATCCTACTATTACAGTACTAACAGCATATCCCATGAAATAACCATGTTTTATCATTATTTTACTGCCTCTGGTTTTACGAAAATCTTGGTGGATGTAATATCACCCATAATTTATTTAAACGGGGGTGGGGGGACAGTCCTGCTGCATATTTAAAAGGCCCATGAAGAAAATTTTGCATAAGAAAGTGAGAGTGATATAAACTGAAACTAGGTATCTGAGCCAGAATTTGCCATTTTTACCCACACATATGCACGTGCACACACACACACACACACACACACACACACACACACAGGATAAGGTTTGCTTCACTATATCCACATCTGGCAATGATGTGCACATAGTGAAAAGATTTCAGATTCCCTCCAGAAAGCCCTTAGGCTACAAGAAAAATCATCCTACATCTAATAAACCCATCTGAGATATATCTCCCATATGGCAAAGCCCTGTTTTGGTTTATTCCAACAAATTGGTCCTTGGATCCCCTCACAGCTGCTGCTGCTATTGTTTAAGATGGATTGAACCCTGGCATTGAGCAAGATGCTGTGTGTAACAGTCAGGATCCCCGCATCGCTTGCCTATGCGGGTGTTGTGATGTCACCTGTGAGGAGTGCTGAGCACCCAGAATATTTAAAGTCCTGACACACAATAAGCACTCAACGACGACAACAACAACATTTTTTAAAAAATAGAATATTCTGGGAATAGGTTTCTAAACCAGATTACCACCAGGACAACTGTATGTAAAAATAAGCAAATGAGTAAATAATTTCATAGGATACCTCCTTCACTATTCTCTACCAGGCTTAGGTTTAGATTGAGAAGCACCGATGTGTGCCCAACTGTACTCACACAGGAGGCACAAAGGTAAATGCGACCCCCCCTGTGAAGGGCCCCTCTGCTGGAGAAATGCAACACCTGGGAGTCTTTCAACGCGGGCCCTTTACCATGGCAATAGCATTTAGAAAGATTATTATACAAGTCCACATAAATAATTCAACCCTGGGAAAGGAAAACAATTGCTCTTCTTAATAGTTTTTTCCCACCTTTACTGAGGTATAACACATAAACTTGTAAAATAGTTAAAGTGTACATCAGACAATTTGATACACATATACAATGCTAAAGGATTTCCCTCATCTATGTGATTCATTATCACAGCTATAACCTCACATATTTTCTTACGGTGAGGACATTTTTCTACTCTCTTAGCAAATTTCAATTATACAGAACAGTGTTATCAACTATGGTCACCATGTCATACATCAAATCCTCAGACCCCCTTCCTGTTTCCCCAGACCACCACAATTTAAGTTACTTGACTTTGTCATATTTGGGGGGTCTCCTTCTTAATTTACAACTTCCATAAGTACAAAAATCAATTCTGACTCTACTAGAATTGGAGGATGTTTCTAATATGCTAAAAATAAAATAAATAAATATGAATTAAATTTATGCTTTATAGAAAAGAAAGCCTAGTACAGCAAGCCTATAGTTATAATTCTTACCTTGTGTATAAAATACATCAGTTATCACAGAAGGAAAGTACTGCCCTGACCAGTGTGGCTCTGTTGATTGGGTGTCCTCCCATTCACTAAAGGTTGCTGGTTTGATTCCTGGTCAGGGCACATGACCAGGTTGCAGGCTTGATCCCTGGTAGGGGTTTGCAGGAGGCAGCCAATGCATGTTTCACGCTAACATTGATGTTTCTCTCTCTTTTTCCCTTGCTCTTCCTCTCTCTCTAATAAGCAATGAAAATTTCTTTAAAAAGAAAAGAGAGAGAGAGAGAGAGAGAGAGAAATTACCAATATCGGGAGATAATTCTAAATCCTTTTGGTCATCTGCAGGCATATGGCCAGGATTTCCTTGATACTTTGAGCTGTTCAATATCATTGCTTCTCTTGTGAGAGGGTTTTCCTGCCTTGGATTTTCCTTTCCAATTTTATCAGATTTCAGCAAATTCCTTTCTGAAGTTTAAATATGACAAGAGGCCTTGCCTGGTCCATATTAACTTGGGGCCGTTTCCTATTAATTTGGGGTTGAGAGGCTCACCCTTCCTCCTTCTCCTCTTTGTCTTCCTTGCTTTACTGGCCTGCTTTCCTTCTGTTTTGTTTTCTACTAAAGTTATCTTTTTCCATGTTTTGAGTATTAATTTAAAAGATCCCCTTTCCTATGCTTTAAGAAAGAATAGCGGATAGATAGATAGATAGATAGATAGATAGATAGATAGGATTGAAAGGATTAAAAATGAAGAAGAAGGAGAAGGAGGAGGAGGAAGAGGAGGAGGAGAGAGGAGAAGGAGGAGGAGGAAGTGGAAGAGGAGGAGGAGAGAGGAGAAGGAGGAGGAAGAGGAGGAGGAGGAGAGAGGAGAAGGAGGAGGAAGAGGAGGAGGAGGAGAGAGGAGGAGGAGGAGGAGGAGGAAGAGGAGGAGGAGGAGGAAGGGGAGGAGGAGAGAGGAGAAGGAGAAGGAGGAAGAGGGGGAGGAGGAGAAGGAAAAGGAGAAGAAAACACAAGAATTCTGAGGCTCCCTCAACCTTTTCCTCGGCTTCTATTTCTGTGGGTGGCCAGAAATGAATGGATGTTCTAAAAAGACTCAAAGGAAAACAGTCCTCAGAGAAAAGGATGTTGGAGAGGCGATAAGAGAAGAGACATTGTTGAAGGGAGAAACCCAGCTCAACTTCTTCCTTCTTCCTCTAATCTTCTTTTTCTACAACCCACTTGCAGTGGCCTTTGCATTCCTGGTGGGATGAACCTTTTGGAAGCTCAGAATACACAGGGGTAGGGTCACGAGGTAAAGTCCACTTACCAAAAAATAAATAATAAAAAGCACCTTCCCCAGGGCCTCCAGATTCGTTGCTCAAGTACTTTCCAGTGGACCCCACCCACTCTCCCAGCCAACACACACCACCAGGCCACCCCACACCTGAACTTCTGGTTGAGCCAGAAGAGCACTGGAAGTTTAGAGGCAGGACCAGAAACCCGCAGAGCCCCAGGCTGTGGGCTCAGCTGCCACCTCTACGGTACTGGGAATACACTGTCCCCGAAACAACCCCCGGAAAGTTGGGGAGGAGGAGCAGCTGGGAATGTCAGAGGCAGTTGGGTTGGCATCAGGGAGGCCTCACCCGCCTTCCCACCAGCCTCTAGTCGTGGCTCTGGCAGAGGGTGCGAGAATGCCCTGACCCTGCCTCCCAACTTCCAGTTCAACCAGAAGCTGGACATTCAGGGGAGAGGCCAGGAATGTGGCCAGCCAGGTGCAGGGACATTACTGCCACAGTTTCCATCATGACCCACAAGCACAATCCAGGAGACACGGGTGTGTTTGTGTAACAGAAACATTCTGAGGTTCTGTTTGAAAAGAAAATCTTCCATCCCAGACTTTAAACAACAGTGGCTGTCATTTGTTGACTGCTTACTATGTAGGGACTAGACTCTCTGTACAGCAGGTCATTTACCTGTAACAACCCTATCCAGTAGGTTCTATAAGTATCTTCCTTTGCGTACTGGGAAACTAGAGTGTATACAACTTGATTCAAGCTACTGAAGAGACAGACCCGGGATTCCAGTCCAGAGAGATCTGACTCCAAAACCACATTTTTAAACCATCAAATGTAGAAAACTAAAGTTCTACACCTTTGAGGGCACTTTTCCTGAATGGAACTTTAAGGCATTTGACCATGTTTTGTTAGAACAGAATTCAGTAACTAGGCAGATGGCGCATAGTTTTCCTCTATCTGTCAACGTGCCTGAGGACAGAAGCAGATTCTAGAAATCAGATAAAAAAGCACCAGAGATAATCCACTCAGGAAACAGAACGAGGGAGTGTGTAGGTGGGAATGTGAATTCTGGGCTCATTCTGGCTCCGAGTTGATTTCTCTCAAGCTTCCAGTATCCCCTTGTCTTTCAGAAGTGGGCATACATGAAACAGAGCTACCATGAGTTGCAGCCACAGCCCTAAATAAATAGCAACACGCTGAGAGATGGCGCAGTCCAGAAATCCCCGAAATGTGCACACTGGACTCACCAACTTCTGAACTTTCCAAGTTACATGTTAAGGGGAGATACTGACTGATGGACACCAAGAAGCATAGCAAAGTACTGGGAAAGTTCTGGACACTTTCTGAAGAAAACAGTAGATGCTGTAAATGAAGACGAAGTCAACACTGCCTTTATGTCCCATAGCTCTTAAAGTCAAAAAGCACCCTTATGATTGCACAGGAGTTTTAATAATAAATGTAATTGATAATTTAACATAATGATAAAATAAACATGTTGAGAAAGTCTTCCCCTTCCACAGAGGCCTCAAGTCTCAGGATAATGACTTTGGGAGCATTAGGACTATTTATAAAAGATTTCAGTCAACCCAAACTGCGCCCATGAACTCCCAGGAGGCTCCTATTTGTATATTTGTGGTTATCAAGGGAGCCCCAGCTTCTGGTGGGGAAAGAATGACAGCAGGAAGCTCTCCCTTCGCTTCACCCCTCTCTCAAGGCCTCCCAACCCAGCGGTGGGGATTTCTCTTCCCTTGGTGAACTAGGACCTAACAGCAGGTGCTCCTTCCCTCATCCTTTTTATTCCACAGGCTCCTTAAAGGAGCAAGGATGTCCTTCTAGAACAATGATCACACTAAAAACAAAATGAGGAAAGTCCAGGACCGTGCCTACCCCAATCTCCATGAAAAAACTCAGAGGCCTAAGATCTTATGAAATGGGTCCAGGCTAAACCAGCTCTGTATATATTTATAGGGAATTGAGATTCCAAGACCTATATCCCCTACTACTTTCCTTTAGTCCTTCAGACAACCAATATTACTGAGCCCCTGCGGTGGGGGTTTCCAGAAGATGTAGATACAATGTTCACAGGGTTGCCAAATGTAGCCAATAAAAATCTTGTATTTGATCCAGCAACTCTAAGTGGTCATCAAGAGACTATGCCTCCCCGCAAGGAGCTTACAATCTAGTGCCCTATGCATTCCCTAAGAATGTTTAAGTCCATTAACACCTTTGCAAAACCAAATTTATCTTTTAGCCTCAAAATGTACAACATGAGAGAACAATACACAGAAGAGGTAAGTTCTGAAAGGAGAAAAAGACAAAGTTCCAAGGCAAGGCAAACATTAGAAGAATGTCACAGAGGAAGTAACAACGATTGACCCAGTACAATGCAGTGGCCACGTGTCTGCAACTTGGGGTGCAGGAGGTCAAGTAAAGGGATCAAACAAAGAAATTATTGCTGAGAATTCAGCTTGTTTCACCTGCATTCCAAGTTGGTGACAGGTTAGCCAGAACTGTCAAGGTAGGTAAACATTTCTCTTAGACCTGAGCAGAGCATCTAGTGGGATCTCATGCCAACTTATGGTTTGGGGTGGAAACCATACAAAATGTGGTGGTTTTACAGGGTTTGAACCTGAAAGCAAGCAAAATGTGGTGGTTTGAACTGTGTTTTTCTTGGAGTATTTTAGGTACTCAAGCATAAAAATTCCCAGTCAGGCTTGGGAGGTCCAATCTGAAACAATAAAAAGTTTTCACACTATCCTTGGAGCAACCACAAGGAATAGGCTTCCAAGAGAAGTTGTAGACTCTTGTTTGAATGTCTTTTAAATATGGTTGATAGATGGACCAGTTAGACCATATTTATGAGATGAAACTGATTTTGATATTTGGAGGGAGGAGAGAAGGCTGTCATTTTCTGGATCCATATTATCTACATAGGAAAAACCAAGCAAGAATTTTTTTTATGCATGTCATTAGTTCATCAAAATGCCAGGGACTTATTCGTTCCATTGGCAGAAATTACTTGGTCAGTATACTATGAGTGACTCCAGAGCTTGAATCTGGGGTGACAGTGGGAAGAGTAAAATATTTGTTTTATCTTATATGTCAGTTACTGAAGCCACTTCAAATCCTTCACGAAATGATACGGAAGATTAATAACTAGAAAATGCCACAAAAGAAGTGGCAGAAATACAGTCAGAGAAAAACAAATATCATGTGACCTCACTTATATGTGGAATCTAACAAACAAAATAAAAAAAGAGACGTGGATACGTGGAACAGGCTGACAGTTGTCAAAGGAGAGGAGGAGGAGGGAGGAGGGACTGGATGAAAGAAGGTGAAGGAATATAGGTACCCCCATGTTTGTAGCAGCACTATTTACAATAGCTAAGATCTAGAAATAGCCCAGGTGTCCATCAGTAGACGAATGGATAAAAAAGCTGTGGTACGTATACACAATGGAGTACTACACAGCTGTAAGAAAGAAAGCTCTCTTATCCTTTGAGACTACATGGAGGGACCTGGAAAGTATCATCCTAAGCGAAACAAGCCAAACAGAGAAATACAAGTATCATATGATCTCACTATTTGTGGAATATAATGAACATAGCAGTCTGAGGAATGGGGTAGTCCCAGAGACGTGGAAGTGGGGTACAGACTAACAATCCCTAGAAGAGGGGGGGTGTGGGGAAGAGATAAACCACAGAACTTATATACATGTATGCATGAACAATGGACATGGACAAAAAAGCTGGGGACAGGGCAGGGAGGGAGGGGGAGGAAGGAATCAGTGGGGGGAAAAGGAGAAACATCTGTAACAAAAATAAATAAATCAATAAGAAAAAAGAAGAAGAAGAAGAAGGTGAAGGGATTAGCTGAAGAATAGATACACATGACACACAGACACCGACAACACTGTGGTGATGGCCGGAGGGAAGGAAGCAGGACCTGGGTGGAGGTGGTCAAGGGGGGTGGGTTGGGGTGGGGACATCTGTAATAGTGGTAGCAATAAAATAAAGTTAAATGGTAAAATTATAAAATCACTAATAAATAATTGTAAAGGGTAGGGGAGAAGGGGCAGAAATAGAAAGATCTATTTGCATGGCAAACCTTATTCGTTCTCTTACTAATTACTTACCATTTTCTATTCTTAGGATCCCATACCCAGCACAAATTTCCATCTCCCCATTCTTTCCCTTTCCTGAATCTCCTTTGTCTGAGCAGGTAGTCGACTGCCTGGTGGCAATGTGTAAGTGTGGGGCGAGGGCTGTGCTGGGTGTTGAGCAGTATTGACTCCATGATGGCACAGGAGAGCCCTACCTGGGTGCAGGAAAATGCACGTGACTTTCCCCAAGCTTTTCTTGCTGCTTCTGTTGAGGCTCATTCTCTGGACCAGCAACCAAATCAAAATGATTGTTTTATTTTTTTACTTTGAAGAGAGTAATATTTCTTCATCACCAATGGAAATTCTATTGTTCTCACAGTGGAGTGGGATTTCTTTCTCTCTCTCTCTCTCTCTTTAAATTTTGTATTGATTCACTTTATTTTTGATGGGGCTAAAGGAAAGATTATAAACAGCAGTTATGGTTTACAAGAGCAGAACAGTAAGAATCATCATTATCACTTAACTCATATATTTATTAAATTATTCCAGGAAAATCTCATTAAATTTGGACCTTGTGCCTTTGAAACATTTGACAATTCCAAGATGAGAAATTGACTTAACTTTTCCTTTCATGGAAAAAAAAGAGTTTACAAATCTAATTAAATAAGCTTTGCAGGGGGTGATTAATCTTAAGAAAACAAACTGCTTTCAAACACTCCAGTAATAACTGTTTCTGAAGATTAATGAAATGATTACAAAGATTCCTAGCCTACTCATTAAAGCAGACCCAGTGATGAGGTCTTGGCCACATAGTATTAGTTCCTGCTTGTGTAAATATCTACTATACAGTAGATCCCAATATTCTATCATTCTGACATATAGTTTATACTGGCCTTCCCTCAAATTAACCTGCCACAGTGAGGTTTCCCTGTATTTGTGTTCAAGAGTTGTACGAATACAAGATGCCAATGAAACAAGCTTAAGTGGTCTTTTGAAGACGTTTTAAATCCCTCCAATCTCTATTAATAACTTTTATATAAACATATGTCCTTTAAACCAATGGCATCATTGAAGTCATTGGAAGCCCACTTGGCCAGAACATTATAATAGTTAAAACCTAACTATTAGCACTCATATAGAAAACCAAAGGCCTTGTTAAGCCTTAACTAGTATTCTTTGAACATTTATTTTTCATGAAACACCTTGCTAAGCATTTTACAGGCATTTATCTTATCGAATTCTACCAATACCACACAAGTTCATTCTATTGTGATTCCAATTGTACAGAAAAGGGAACAGGCTCAGAGAAGAAAAATAACTTGCTCAAGATTATCCAGCAGTCTGACTCCAGAGTCCAGTGTCCTCTAAGCTTCCCCTGGTATCTCAAACTATAGAGTTTGTCTTTCCTCTCTAGGCTATGGGAGCCACTAAAAATTTTAGGGGAATGGCCTAAAAGTAAGCCTAACTTTTTTTTTTTTTTAAATGAGAAAAAGACCCCCTTTCTTTGTTAAATTATTATTTTTTTAATCCTTTGGTTCAATACCTTCATTACTTCCTGGTTACATTTGATTTCCGCCTCGTTTAGAAAAAGAATGGTGGCTTTCCGAGGCCCTTTGGGGCATGTGAGTCACGAGCCCCAGAGTCAGGAAGGAGGTAACAAGGAAGCCGTTTCCCACAAGCAGGAACCGCTACCGCAGTGAGTTACTCTGATATGCCAGACAGAAACCAACGTGCGGTCACACTGTGTGTACACGGTCCCTTCCATCATTTTATACCTATGCTCATGAGATGGGGTCAGATTGCAAAATCCTAATACTTTCAATTCAGAATACTTCTTCAATACTTTTTGCATTATAATTGATGGTTTTTAAAGGGCAAGATTTGCTTAGAACCGTGTTGAAGATAAAAGAGTGGAACTACAGTGATCTAACATTATCTAATTTTCCAGAAAATTACTACTTTCTTCTACAAGCTGCATAAACTTTAATTAAAAAGACAAGGAAGTCTATTCTCTTTCCTTACATACACATACGACATACCAGGCTCTTGGGATTCTGGTAAAAGGAAAAGAGCAGATTGAAGAGATTAGAATTTTTAGCAAAACTCTAAATATAATTAGGATGTCATGCTTATTTCCATCTTTAAAGATCAACAAGTAACCAACAGTTGTTGCTTTTCCAGAGAGAAAGTAATTTTTACTTTAAAATAGGTGTAAAGTTTGCATATAACATAAACTATAGAGCCAGGTTAAGTCACAAGTAAGACAATGCACAAGTCAGCTTATATGAACACAATATAGGTTGTTGTTTTTAGCTAAATATCAGCAAAATGAGCATTCCTGGGATGCTACTGCAATGCTTTATGTATCTGTATCTAACAAAATATCCCCCAACATCCTATACACAAATATTTTGGTAGCTTCCACCACAAATTCTCTAGAAACGGATTTTAATGGTAACAGATTAAGAGGAATGGATCAACAAAAAGAGAGGCCACTAAGGTGAGAACAGACATTGAGTCAGAAAATTACCTCGACCATTCAGAGGACACAGTCTATGGCCAAGGAAAGTTCTCTGCCTAAATAATCACATGCCTCTCTCTCTGTGTGTGTGTGTGTGTGTGTGTGTGTGTGTGTGTGTGTTCTTTCACCTGCTTTCTCCCTTTGCCCTTTCTTCCAGAACTCTCTCTTTCCACTGTAGTTCTCCTTCCAAGCTGTACTTCCAGACCAGTTGTCTAAAATCATCTTAAAAGAACATATTTGATGCAAAGCAGTTCATTGTAAAATTGTCCTACATGTACAAGCATTTGGGTAGCTCCCGTGTCAGAGTGATTTGGGCTGTGATAGAGGCTGGCTCATTGAGGTTAAATGATAATCAACTATAATAGGGATGATTTGAAGCCAAATAGCTTTTTTTTTTCTTAGCAAATGTTGATATCTACATGTGTTCTTCCCATTCACCAAGTTCTGAAGAAAGCTAAGTGGCAGCTATAGCTTTATAAGCAGCCTCTTCAATATAATATTGATGCTCTGTGCTATGACAGAAAACTGAGAAATGAGGGGAAGAATGTGTACATAGCACAGATGTTTATGATTATGTACACATCACTTGTATTGAGTATGTAGCTCAGCTATACTAACTTATACTAACCAATTAACTCTATTTATATATATATCGGAGGTGGTTTGAAAAGCACTGTAAAATTGATCTGTTGTATATGCAAGCACAGTGAAATACTGTATTGTGTGACTAAACATCAAGTAGTATAAAATAAAATACCCCTCTAGGTGTTTGTTTAGGGACATATTTAGATCATGAGCATTATAACAATCATCTCTTTCAAAGCCACAGAACATCACACTTTTTAGTTTTAATAAAGTCTAGTTTTTGGCAGTTCTTTTATCACATCTGTCATCTCCTAAGCTTTGCTTAGCCAAAACACTCAGACTTGAATTATGAAATTGTCAATATAGGCCTTCTAATCTTTAAATCTTAAATTATCTAAGCAGATTAACTACCATTATTCTATGGCTTCTGGACTCAGGGGTAAAGAAAGCAGAGGAAATACAACTTTTTTTTTTAAGCAATTAAGTTCCTGGGGAGGTTGCAAGGCATGGATTTGGAACATGGTCTGATGTATTTATGTAAATAACCAAGTAGACAAAATGAGTACATTAACCCCAATATCTAGATCTATAAGACAAGAAATGATTCCATCTAAGAAGTATAATTATCAGGCTTTAAATAAAAAGTTATTCACAGTTCATATTAACGTGAACATTTTGCTAACTGGCAATGGATGTCCTGAAGCCAAGGGAGATGTCTTGAAAAAACAAAAAAGAATAAGAAAAATAAGAAGGGCCTCCTTCTCACAGCAGTGCATATCTGTGTGGCAACCTGATTTCTGCTATGATCTCCCTTCTGAGATCAAAGCAGGATTAATGTGACTCTTTACTGTTTGCGTTGTACATTCAAAGCTTTGGATACTTAAAAATAAGTAGAAATGCCCCGCAGCACAGGGGAGCCAGGGTTTAAATGGGGTGGGTTAATAGCACAAGTGCTAACTAGGAGAAGTTATGTGGGATTTGGGAGGCAATACAGAATTTAGAGTAGTTTGTATTAAGAACATTTGCTTTCTCTTTTCTAATTTTCTGGGGCAAGGCTTGGCCAGTTGATGAGGCCAGCACTGACTGTCACAGTAATAAGTCTCCACAATGACCTTCTAGCTCATTTGGAATGTTTTGCAGCTGCCAGGACACATGAAAAGGGAAGGAAACCCCGCGCATGTTTTCACACGAAAGCACTTTCACCTTACAACCCGCGTTTACGCAGAGGATTGAAAAGCAGGGAAAATCTTTAAAAATAGCAAATGTTGAGTTTTTGTTTGCCCGCGTGTGACATTCCTGGGTGCTGGGACCCCTAAAGAGTGGGTGTTCCCGCAGCCTTTCAGAAGTGCCCGTTCTTTTGTTGAGGAAAAAGTCGAGTCCCATATTCCTGGGATCTCAGAAGCCACAGGAGAAATCTCTTTCATTTTTAATGTTTAGTGGATACATCTCTCGGAGGGGGAGACAAGTCACCCCTCTCTCAAACTTGACTGCGATTTCTGCAGCATTACCTAGAAGAGGGAGCGCCAAGGTGCAGCTCGACCTGCCGTTTTATAGACTCAGTACAACAGGGGAGAACCGGCTCTCGGGGGTCGGGGGTGGGGGCGAAGGTTTTTCTCAGCCCGACATGTGCCTCCACCGTCTCCACTCTTGTTTTCTCCAGTTCTACCCCAAATTCAACTTTTCTGCAACTCTGCATGCCCAGCCACACAAAGACACCCACACAGCGAGCAGTCCTCACACCCACAGCCGGCTCACCCAGCTGAGCCCTGCCTTTGTCCTGCAGGCACTTCGCGGTGTGGGCTCTTCCAAGTTCCCTTAGGTTAGCCCTTGAAGACCATTTCTTCCTTTCACCACCTCCTCCCCCTTTCCCTCCCGCCTCTGGCTGGAGGCCACTCTCCAAACTGGTCCATCCTTCTCAGCCAAAGCCCAAGACGGAGCTCGAAACGAAGACCCCTGCAGGATGGACCCTGGAGAAGGGTCGCCATCCGACCCGACGCCAGAGGACCGGGGTTCTTTAGCGCGCGAACCCCTGCCCTGGCACCCAAGGAGGTCCCACCTCCTTTTGCGTAATGCCCATTACATGGGTCCCGTACAGAGCCCAGAGCCCAGAGCCCAGGGGAGCTTGAAATCAAGCTCTATCCAGGGGTAGGAGTGGGGGTCCACTCTGCTGGGGCCCGGCAGCCCCGCCCGAGCGCCCACGCCTCGGCTTCTGCGTCCCGGCGGCGCCGGACTCCTGCTGCGCGCCCCAAGCTCCTACCTGGAGGGGAAATTCACCGAAGAACCCTGCGAATTGCTTTTACTGGGAGAGCGGCCGGCTAGTGGTGCTTTTTGTCCGGAACGCAATTCCCAGGGCCAAGGATAAGGGAGGAGGAACCTCTCTCAGTGCCCAAACACTCTACATTCATCTCCAATTATTTTAACCACAACAAACACGAACAAATTGGACTTTCTTAGGCCGGTTCCATGCTTTTTTTAAAAAGCTTCATTTGACAGTGTTGACCATTGTTATATTATCATGCTAATTTGTTAACAGGAATTTTTGGCTGAACAAGGATTGTTCAGGAATCAGTAACTAGGAATCAAAGCTGACCGGAGGAAGTCGCCCTAAAATTCTATTGGAAAAGTTCAGAACATCAAATACCAACCCACCCTCTGCCTTTCTCTTTCTGGATTTCCACTATTATTCTCTCTGCAGCCCTGGTTTGCCCAGCGGGGGCCTATCACTCCGGAAACAACCACGGAGCTAAAAACACAGTACTTAGAGACCCATGACTCATTTTAAAAATGTTGTTTTAAAATATGGTCGGTTTTATTTTATTTTAAAGTACCAGCTGAAATCTCAAATACAACTAGCCCCTGTATTTTATAGGCCTGTACATAACTGAAAATTTCCTAATGGCCGCTATCTGACTCTGAAACACAAAATGCTAAAGTTAGAATTCAATAAAAGTCTTTAGTATTTAAAATGCAGTGGAAACCCTACAAAATTGACAGTTTCTGTCAAGACGTGGCTAATGTATATGTGTATATTCTAATAGGTTGTATTATTTTTTAAGTTTTCATTTTTTACAATGTCATATTCTGGACATTATCTCTTAAGTCCCCATTAATATATGATCTTTTTAAGCGAGTAAAGAATCTACCTTTCAAGAAGGGAAGCTTAGGCTTATGCCTCTCTTTGCTTCATATCCTTTAGACACATGGTGTACCAACTCTGCCTTGTATTTGCTAACTTAGAAAACTTTTAAGGTAAATTTGGGAAATTACTTGAAAGAAAGAGGGTGACTTTTATACTTTTTTTTTTTTTGAGGGGAGAATGTTTAAAATAGTTAAAAGTCTACAGAGTAATTAAATCATGTACCATTCTCAAATATATACTATAGGGGGAAGGGCTTTAAAATTGATCCTAACAAGACTTACGTATATACAACCAGTAAGAAGTCCATAACTACCAATAGCCAGCATTGCTTGCAAATTATATTCAATTGAAACTCTGCTGAAGGAGTTTCTCCTCCAGTGTAGTTTGGAACTGTGGAAGGTAAGTATGTATGGGATCTATGTATATATAATTCTCATATATATATATATATATATATATATATATATATATATATATATTCAGACATACATTCTTTTTAAGTGTTTATGTGGTTAGTCACTTTAAGAGCATCAAAATAAATTGTACGTTGGCTTACACAGACTTCCAGGTATTCCCAAACACTGATGAACAAAAAATCTTTATATAGGAAATGAAGAGCTATCCATTTAAAGGAAAGAATGGAAAGGGGAACTCGATTTATTCTCATTTGTTTATTGCTAGACATTCCCCCCTCTCTGCAAATTCATTTGAATAGCTTTCAAGCCGGAAAATGGAAATGTGGCTCCTGCCCTCTATTTCAGCGGCGGCAGCAGCGTCCTGGCAACAGCGCAATTTTCTATCATCAAGGATAAATGGCATCGAACAGAACATTCTGATAAAAAAAAAAAAAAAAAAAGGAAAGAAAGAAAGAAAGAAAGAATGGGGGAAAAAAGCTTCAGCCCAAGGAGCCCATGATTGCTGGCCTTCCTGTCTGTCATCCCTTTACAAAATCCTCTCCGCAAACCTGAGCGGCATGCTGTCAGAGCTAATAACGTCTTCTGAAGGGGTGGGGTGGGGGGCATAGTATTCTCTGCACAATGTTCCCATTTATTAAATCGAGTGCTTATTTTAAAATTGCAAATATCTTTGTTTGGTTCACTGCAAATTAAAACCAAGATGTAGGAAGTTACATGATGCAACAATTATTCGTGTCATATCATAGAATCAAACCCCTATATCGCCCTTCTGGTTAAGGTCGATGATGGGGAAGGGGGAATCTGGGGGAATCCAGGACGGGGGGGGGGTTGGGAGGGGGGCTGGTGGAAAAATACAAATCCGTTCGCCCTGCAGGTAAGCTGAGAGTAATTGAAAGCCGGAGGAGGGACGCCTGTTTCCACCGGGGAGAGTGAGCTGAATGCGTTCCGGGAGCGCGTGTGGGCGCGGTCCTCGCCAGGACGCTGCACTCGAGTCGGCGGCCTCGCTGGGAGCAGGACCACCGAGCTCTGCCGCAGGGGGCCTTGGACGTAATGGTGGCTATTTCTCACCTACTGAGATCCCTTTCCAGAAAAGGCCATTCTGCTCCAAGAAGATGGATACCTGGAGCCCCCGTGCCCGTATAGGGGGTCTTGGAGAGGTTTAAAGGACACCCTTTGAGGCGTCCCCTGAGTCAGTTGCGCGCTTCTCCATCAAAGTGGAGGCTCAGGGCCTAAGAGCTTCACCCCACACCCCCAGGTGGGCTTGCAGATACTGGTCTTGGCTTCTTCGCGGCCTGGGCTGATGCCTAGAAGTGAGCAGTCGGGCTTGACTGGTGACCGGTTCTAGTGCCCATTGAGTTCTTGGGCCATCCACGCTCCTGAGCTGTGGACTGAAACCCACACACCTTGGGGGTAGGGGTAGGGTTGAAGCCCAGTGGAATGGGGAGCAGCGGTGTTGACATTCTTTGCACTAGGATCTACCACTACGGAATTTGTTATCTGGTTGATAGGGAGAGATAAGGGTGACCTAAAATGAAGAGAAAATCAGACCTTAATATCCTTGAAAGTGGGTCAAAAGAAAAGGAAATGAATAGGTATATAAAGCACCCTAAAATGAGGAGACTGTAAGAAGAAGAAGGAGCCTCACACCCTTCTCACGTCTGGATGGCAGAGATTGGAGACTGTGGTGGGGGGGGTGGGGGAGGGGTGGCGGCGGCAATCAGCTTGGTTTGTAGGGAGCTCTGGCTGAGAATGGTGGGAGGAGGGGAATAATGGGGAAATCTTTTGTTTAATGAGGAAACCTCATTATTGCGCATCTGGGAGTCTTAGCCCCAACTATCTGCGAAGAAGCCCCCCCCCCCGCCCCCCCCATGCACTGCGCATGCCGCTGCCGGATTTGCATGATAAGATGCACACAGGAACCTGCTCTGGCTGAGCTGGGCTCAGTTGTAGCGGCCAATAGAAGCCAGCTCTTGACTGCACCTCGGGGTCACACTGACATCTGAGTTCACTCACAATAGGTCTTTCAGCCCGTTTAAAAAAAAAAAGAGACAGAGAGAGAGAGCGTTTTATATTGATTTTTACCTTGGCATGCTAGATTTCTCTGGCAAATAGACACATTTTACAACTACAAATACATTTACTATGAGCGAGGGTTAAGGTATTCGGAATTTAAGAGAAGTTAGAAGGCAAGAGAGGTGTCTGTTCAAAGCACTAGGAGGGAGTCAGGGAATCCTAGGACTGTTGCCTTCAGAGCTCTGAAACGTGCGCCAATATTGAACCTTATCTGTCACATGACAACCATACCTACCTCCTTGACCAAATGCCTCTCAGAAGCAGAAACATTACGTGTACATAAAGGCCCCAAACCGGGCTCTTTCTCCACCCCCAACTCTAGCCCCAACGGTTGCCAGGGAGATGGGAAGCTAGAACACATGTGGCCCATCTCTCTCCCTTCCCCAATCACTGAAGTAGTCTGTGGTGAGGCACATGTGTGAGCTGGCACATCTGTGAAATGGGGCCAATTATAGAAGCGCAGAGGGAACTAGAAAGGTAGAGAAGTGACATGAATATCCAGCTTGTCTGGGCCTCTCCCACCTCCACCCAAGCTCTGAGGCTGGAAATGATGAGGTTGATTCTCTGGGGCTGCAGAAGGGGTGGGCCAGCTGGGAAATATTACCAGTCCTGCCCCTTCTGCACACCCATCCTGCTGCCCGCCCTTTCTGCAGCACCATCCTGACAGTTCCCAACCACCCTGTACTCTTCCTACCATATATATCCCTCCCAGAATTACTGCCCACAAATGGGCTTGCAACGCCCCTGAGAGCTCTCCTGTCTGTGACAGGAAAACTGCTTATTCATATCACTGAAATAAAACAGGTGGGGATTATTATATGCAGTTTCTCTCCCCTTTTGTGTAATTCACAAGTCTCCAGTGTAGGATTAGGCTTCAAATGCATTTGGTCAGGTACATACTTTCTAGTGCTCAGCTCAGACAATGTGATGGTTACAACTACCAGCAGTGCCTCTGTTTGTCTCTTAGGTCTTTCTTTCTTGTTTTTAAAGTATTTTATTTTCAATTCTTAGGTCTTTCTTTCTCACCCTCCAGGCCTACAATTATAACATGGCTTTTTTTTTTTTTTTTTTTTGAGAGTGTGAACCAGAGTCCCACCTCAGCTTTCCAAAATGCAAGGCACTAAAGCGTGGCTTCAAGGTCTTACCTGTTCATTTAAAATCAATATTATTTGACCAAAAAGTATTAAGTTGATGTATACTGTTAAGCATTTAGCTGCCAACATTCATGTCTGTGAAAGAGATTTCCACTGAACCTTCAGAAATGCCAGCTGCTAGTGTCTATATAGAGTAAAAAATTTTATCACAATTGCGTTTGTGGATTGCTTTGCAAAAATTAAGCTTTCTTCTAAAATGGCCCAATAAAATCAAATGAAGCTTCAAGAGAAGATGGCCATGTTGTTTAAAATATTTCTTGAACACTAGATTTTAGGCTTTTTTTCTTATAATTGACTTATCTTTGTGCTTTAAGGAAAATAATGGTGCATTTGAAAGGAAATATAGACCTGGAAAAAGTAAGTCCATCAGTCAATCAATAATCTTCACTGCTCCCAGATGAAGCAAAACCTCTTTTCCTGTCTTGGGAGTGGCTGTGATAAATAAAGGGGTTTTTCTTCTTCAGCTTCTTGAACCAACTTAAGTCTCATTTTCAAGTTCCAGCCGTTTTCTTGAGGCAGATTTCAGATTCTCCATGAAGCTAACTTTGGTGACAACTCATTGTCATCTCTGAGAGAAGAAAAGACCAGCAGGCTGGGAGTCAGGAGAGGAAACATTGAAGTGTGGACTCAAGACTGTGACCTGGAACCCTGCTTTGGCCAGTTTTAGCCTCTGGAGCTGTTGCTTATAAGCATCGCCAGCTCTAACCCAGGCTACCCTGGAGTCTCTTAATCTCCCATCTGTGCAGGCCTTAAAATACCTACAGGCTCCTGCCCATCCCAGCAGGCATGACTGGTCATTAGCACCCTGTACCAGCAGGGTTTGTTGGTAAACTTGCTGAGCTGGGAAAATGTCCTTCCCTTATGGGGCTGTCCCCTTCTGATTTAAGTTGGGACTGGTGAAGTTATAGGGAAAAGGTAAAGCAGGGTAAGGAGAAAGACTTTTGAGGATTACATAAATGTAGTTGACCGTGTGAAGGCTTCTGGGAACCAACAGTGTCCTCCGGGAGGCCTCTGAGGGCAGCGCCAACAAATCAACTGGGCGGGACAAACTTCCTACCTCCTCGTGTTCTGGATCATGGGGAATGGAGGTAGTTAGGGAGTGAAGGGGAAAGATTCCCTTTTCTCTGGCACAGGTCAGCGGGGGAGCAAGAAGGAGGCTAGAGGGGCTTGGGACTCTCAGTGCTGCTGAGAGTTCTTGGGGCGCCTTGTCTGGCTGTCTGCACCTACCTGCTCTCCAGATTAATTTCTGGTGCCTGGGACCTCCTGACCATCCTGTGGGACTTAACACTAAAGGTGATAGATACAGGAAGGTTTCCTCTATCTTCTCAAGACGAGGAAGCTAACCCAAGCCAATCCGCAGGATAGCGGCTGAGGGTGGGAGGCTGGGACTCTGAGTCCCAGGCGCTTAGGCAGGTAGAGCAGCGGGGCAAGCACGCGGTTTCTGGCCTGGGCTACGTTTTCAAACAACAGGGATTACAGGCTGCATCTTGAATATGAATTAGACTTCTGCACTAGTGTGCCTTCGCTTTGAAACTCAACTTGTCAAAGTATGGTTTTAATTAAACGTCTTCCGGCCCCAAAAGATTACATGTTTTGTAAAATATACCCTAGCATGAAATTTACTTCCACGATCTGAAATTAGGTTCCTTGTAAATGTTTTCATAAAAAAGAAACAGGAAGGGGGTGTGTGTGAGAATGGAGCAGTTCTTGCTCGCTGCGTTCCTTTAAAACGTCCTGCGGGCCGGCCCCACGCGGGACAGGTCCTGGGCCCGCCAGCCCCGGCCACGCCAGCCCCAGCCCCGCAAGAAAGAGACCACGCGCCCACTATGCGCCAGGAACCCGAACCCGTCCTGCAGGCGCGACCCGCGCAGCTTTTGCAGTTGGAGACAATTCATCAGGCAGACAAGTTAATCCTGCACTGATTTGTTTGGGATCCATCCTCCGGACGCCGGAGACCCCTTGGACTGCTGCTGCACCACCTGCCTCCCTCACCACCACTGACCGCTGGGCTTGTTCCAGGAACGATGGAGAGAAGGGAGGAGGGGTACAGAATCGCTCTCAGCAGCATTCAAGACAGCACTTTAGATCGAAATTTAAAGTTCTCCTTTAAGAATTCACGGCTAATATTTAAAACAACAGCCATGTGGATCGATAGCCGCTCTAACAGGCTCCCAAACTTCTCCCAACCAATCTCAAAGCTTCCCTAGACCGAGCCCTCCAACACCCACCCAGCCCCAGGGGGAGGTGCTCTCTATCACCTGCCTGAGGCCATCTATCACACGTGTGGCCCTGGGAGGAAAAGGACCCTATTTCCCAGCAGGGGGACGGGGAAGGTGCCTGCGCACGGTGCATCTTTCTACACAATGCACAACAGACAGCTGGGTCCCTGCGGAATTCTCCTTTCCTAAATACGCTCTGAGAAACCCACCAATTCTGGCGGGATTTGCTGGATTTGAGGAAAATTTGGCGCACATCGGGTGGAGTGTGCTGGGGAGGAAGAGGGAGGGGGGCGCATCTCCTTTCTTTGATAATTGGGACCCAAGAACCGAGGAGGGGGCGGCGCGTCAGGGAGAGTTCTTCACCGCCCGCCACCTGAAATAAGCAACACCAATGACGCGCCTCCCTTTTCGCCCTGTTTACTCCATCCCAGTCGGTGATTGGCAAAGCAGGCCCTGAAGGCAAAGGCAATAATTGCTCCGCGCTCTCCTTGCTAGGGAAGTGTGTAGGCATTTGAAGTGTACTAAAAATAAACGCAGCAGCGAGAAAATGAAAAGGGGACAGAGTGACAATTTGTGGCAATTAAAGCGTCTGCGCCTGTTGCCGGAGGAGCAGGGACCCACAGCGGTTTTTGTTTTCCCAGGCTTGATGATGTGACTAACTCGTTAGGGAATTTTCATCCGTGTGTGTGTGTTGCCGCGCGCGCGCCCAGTCAGCAGCCAAGGAGCCTGCCGCAATGATCGGGTCCAGGGGGGGACAGGGCAGCCTGGGACCATTTCTGGGTCCCTGAAAACCCAGCTGGCTTTGGGAAAGAGTGGGGTCCAGCACCCTCAGTCCTCCCGCCCCTCAGCTGTCTCAAGTGCAAGCCTCTCGGTTAGCACTCAGCTGCCACCTCTTCCAGGAACTTTGGAGCAAGTTTTTGGCTCTAAGGTGTCTAACCTTAAAGGGGAAAACCATAACGCGTAATACTAACCTCTACTTCACAACCACCGGAGACCCGAAGGATCAGGGGTGGGGAGGGAGGGGAAAGGGGGCGGGCCAGACGAATCAAAGCTTGGGAGAGATTTGACAGCGCGCTTGAAATATTATTCTTAAATTTTGGAAAACTTTCCAGAAGAAAAGGGGCGGTGGGTGGGGGTCGTGGAGGGTACCACAACTTTCTCCTGTCTGGCACTCGAGCGTTCAGCGTTCAAACAGAAAGGGCTCCAAACTCCGCCACACCCGAGAACACACAGTGGGAAACTGCTTCAAGATACAGCCGGGCTCTCTGCTTTCCCCAAACCCTACCTGAGCTGTGAACTTCCAAAAAAGGGTGGGAAAGGGCGGAGGTTCTGGGTGCCAAATATCTACGTAGCCTCGACCTCTGGAGATTGGAGGGGTAACCCCAGGCCCTGGGCTCCCGTCTGGGCCTGGCTCGGGCTGTCAAGCTTCGCGCCCAAACTGTCACACCCTGTTGATCAACCCCCCATTCCCACCCCTACCCCCTACCCCCCCACACACACACTCCCGGTCTAGGGCCGCGGAAAGGGGAGGGGAGACGCTGGGCAGCCAGCGCCAAAGTCCAGCTCGGGCTGGCTTCAATGAAAGCTGGCAAATCCGGCGAGTCTCGCAGAAATTTTCTTCGACCCTAATTCAATTTTAAAGCGGATTTTTACTATTAAAAACGCTGCTGAACAACACATTGAATTAATCTGACTGCACGGTTTTAATTACAGTGAGGGTTTCTGTACAAATCTGTACAAGACAGTGGCTGGCTCTTGGAGGATCCCAGCCTCCTGAATTCCATTACCGGCCCCACGTTCCCTGTAGACAGCGGCGCGTGGGAGCCAGCTGCGGGCGCGGGCGCTCCTGTCGCCCTCTGCTTCTGCCTGTCCTCCCGGCTCCTGTCTTCCCCCTTCCCTTCTCTCACCCCAACCTCCAGGAGCGCTCTGGACGCCTCCAGAACCTTGTTCTTAAAATGACTCCTTTGTCTTTTGTAATTTTTTAAGGGTCCTCCTGCTTTGAGTTCGCACTGTTAGATGAGCAACGTGATGCCCTGGGTGTTTGAAGAGGAAGGAGGTGAAGGGATGGGGAGGAGAGGGGGGAAAGGGGGTAGAGAACCTCAGAGGGTAGGCCGCCAGGTATTGGGATCTAGCCATCCCCCCAAACGCCGGACTAAATACATGTGAAGCAGACCCGCTGGCAAACAGGGGGTCTTTTTTTCAGTCTTAGTTTGACTTATTTGTTGTGCAACTAACATTGTGGGCAGTAGTCCCTAGCAAACAGGATAGAGAAGACAACTTGAACAGAGGTACTTTGAAAACAAACCAGATTCCCACTATTCTCTCTTGTTTACTCTATTAGTTCTCTAACTCCTTTCTTTCTATGTCCCCTGCTTCTTCACTCTGCTCCCTCTCCACAAAGCACATGGGAAGAAAGATCATGAGCCTAAATATGAACCCAAATACTGTTCAAATGGACACGACCTTCCATGTGTATTTAAAGAAGCAAAAACTTTGAGCTCTGTGGGGAGAGGGGCCTCACTTAACTGAGGAGAACATTTGTGCTCCCTGCTCAAGATTAGTGACACCTACAGAAAAATACTATTTCCTCCCCCTGGGTAGGATGGGGGTGGGGGGCTTTCTTTCTCTTAGATTTGTGTAAAAAAAGGATTTTGTTCTGAACAAAAGAAAAGAGAAAGGGCACTGTTGGGAGAATTTCTTTTTTGACCCTCACTTTTTTTCTTTTTATTTTTTTTAATTTTTCATTTTTTTTCCTTTTCCCCCCATTGACACTCCTCCCCCACATTGTTGTCTATGTACATTGTTACTCAGACATACATATAAGTTCTGTGGTTTATCTCTTCCCTCCCCCCCCCCCAATCCCCTCTTCTGAGGTTTGTCAGTCTGCACCCTACTGCTATGTCTCTGGGTCCATTTTGTCACTTTTTTCTAAGGGCTCTCAAATTGGTTGCCCTCTAAAGAAAGTTTTGCTAAAAACCTAATAAATTACCTTACCATGTACATTGGGATGTTACAAAATAAAGGAGATAAAAAGTGCCTGTAACAGGTATGAATATGAAAATCACCGGAACATTTACATCACAGGGGTAGTCAGATACAGAACAAGTCTCTAATGAAAAACAGTTTTCATTTCTTTTTCTGTTGTAACAAGAGAACCACCTAAGAGTTCACATGATAACAAGAGGATGTTTTCCATCCCAGGTTTTTCTGAATTGCTGTCCCAAACCTGGCTCTCCTTAGTGATGAGACTTTTGCTGTGACTCTGTTATTGTTACTGCTGATGAAGGGATGGAGGAATTAAAAGAGAGGATGCTTGGAGGCATTTAGGAAGAGGCTTGGCCAGCTATATTAACTCCTTATTATGCCTAAAAATAGTCTGCTGTTTCCTGTTGATGCTTGTTCCCTGCCACTCTAGGACTGCCTTTATCCTTCAATGGTCAGGGGGTCCTGGTTTCCAAAGACTGGCTTGATTAAAGTTGACTTCCAAGACCCCTCCCCTTCCCCCTTTGTCCTGCTACATTTACCAGCAGGGCAAATATGAGGGACTCGGTCTTGGTTTATCCAACAGATTAAACAGACAAACATCTCCATTTATCTTGTTTTAATCTAAGTGTTTAAACATTGTTGAGTTTCCCCACCCCCTTGAACTGAGAGAAAGAAGATATTTGTGTATTAGGGAGAAGGGGTTCTATGCTTGATCACAGAGGAGGAAGGAAGGAAGGAAGGAAGGAAGGAAGGAAGGAAGGAAGGAAGGAAGGAACTTCTGTATATAATCCCCAAACTGGGGAAGGTAGAAATGTGTTATTCCCCCTCCCCCAATCCATTCTAGGCCCAGCATATTGGCCCCCTCTGTCAAGAAAGCTTTGGGTGTTCACACAGTCTGGAAATAGGGTCAGGGAGAAGCAAATAATGTTGGACTTGAGGACTTAATTGGCTTTTTTTTTTTTTTTTTTTCATAACTCCCCTGGACTACAGGTTTCAAGACCTAGACAGGAGCCCCTAGGTTGGACTGTGCTTAATTAATATTCTCCAAATTGGACAGTCTAGAAAGAGTCTGTGAAGCCCACAGTGGGTATCACTGGTCCTATGAGCCAGGCTATATATGTTGGGGTTTCCTGTTCTTGGGACCCAGGACTGGAAAGATGAGGACGATGTCATCTCCAGAATTCAGTAAGCCTCAGTAAAAAAAACAAAAACAAAAAAACAACAACAGTTTTTAGCTGAATTTGGGGGGAGGGGGAGAGGAATGTCTTAACATGGGCATTATAATTTTATCACTAGAGGAAATAATGCTATAATCTCAGTGCTTTCTTGCATAGATACTTTTGGCTACTCCAGTGATACCATCTTTAGCCTAGGCTAAGAAAGGCAAAGAGGCAACTCTCATGCCAGCTGCCACGCTCAAGGTTTCCCAGATGTGTGTGTTGACGGAGTGGAAAAGGATGCCTAGGTTTCCAGGATATCAAGCACCCTCTCCCTACACATGCACACAAACGGAATTTTACATTAAATGAAGAAAATACTAACAGGAATTTTTTTACACCAATGTCTCTTGTTGAGAAGGGACTTATTTTTTTTTCTTTTTTTTTTTTTTTTTAAAGCATGGCTATGTAAATCAATACTGAGTTATTTCTTTGAATTCAAAGGCTATTTATTCAGGTCTAATTTCTTTAGAATTAACGTGATAATTGAGCCCAACTTAGCAACCAAACCCAGCCAGGCCCTACCCAGCTTGAACGTGCTTCTACAGCCCCGGAGGCTGCAGACCCTTGCCTAGCACCCAACCCATTCCCACTAAGGGTGTGCTGCAAACACCCAGCCACAGCTAGAGCAGCAGGGCATTTTCCCACCCAAAGGGCCCATTCCTCCACAGCGGCCTTGGGCACACTGACACATGCAGTCTTGTGTTGGCAGTCCATGAGGATTTCTCTCTAAATAACACTGACAGCTGCAGCACAAGCCCCAACACCTTAAGAAGCAAAAAGCAGTTTAGGCCTCAAATCCTGCTTCTTAAAACTTCTCCCTGAATATGACCCTCACTTACTACAAGCCCTAAAAGAGCCTTAGGCCTCCAAGTCCTCCAGATTGCTTCTATTTTGAATGATAAAGACTTAGAGGCCTTGCTTGCCCTTCTCTTCCCACCCGGCAGGGTTGGCCCAGGTTCCCCATGGGGCAAGACAAAGTGGTAGGAGCCAGGGCCCGGTAGGGGCAGAAGGGTGCAGGGACCTGGAGATCCTGCAGTGTGCGCTTTCGCCCGGAGGCCCTGAAGAATCAGAGAGTTCTTGCCTCTCAAAGAAGGGCTGGTGGTGTGGGCTAGACAAGAACGAATTAGGGATGGCTCCCACTGCCTTGCCTGGGCTCATCACCGCTGCCCATAACACTGAGCAAAGGACTCGGAAGCTGAGATGCCAGGATCAACTGGAGAGAAGTGACCGTGGGAAGAGGCCCTTGCCACAGACAGCCACCGCCCGCAGAACTCCTTGTGCCCAGGCTGGTGGCAGAGGCCACATGTAGCAGACACTCACAGCGCGCCACCTTGGCACACTGTGTGGGGCCAGACTTGCTCTCCGGCTAGCTATTCCTGGAGCTAGCCTAAAGCAGGATGATCAAGCCTGCAGTTTGGATTCCATCCAGCGAGCGCACAGAGACCTCTATCAAGCCGAGAGAGACCCCTCGCTCGCCCTACTCCCCAGACCCTGACAGACTGAGTCCAATCTGGGTCGCTCAGGAGGTCTCAGCAGGACCTTTACCATAAGCTCCTTTCAACTGCTGGCTCGGTGCGGCTGCACGCTTGCTCCTCTGGAACACAATACTGGAATTTTATCCTCCATCTAATGGGGGAGGGATGACAGCCCTGCAGCTACCGCTGGGACAATTCCAGTCCTCAGGGCTTCCTCAGGCATTAAGCAAACAAGGGGGGGGGGGGAGGCTTTGCAAATAGAGACTGATGCCCTGGATCTGGTACTGGGTGCAGTAACCTTCCCCGGCCCAGCTTGTGACTACCCGCCCGCTCCGGGTGCAGCCAGAGTTAGGGGAAGCCAGCAAGGAAAACAGTGCACCTGCAAGCATACAGACAGAACATAGACATGCACGGGGGTGGGGTGGGGGTGGGGGGACCGCCTTCACCGTGTTAACAGCAAGCTGCGGGGTATAAAGCAATAAAACTGCCAGGTCTACCTGCTAACTTTGAGGACTACAAACAAGCTCGGCGTGCAGCCCGGGTATACCGAGAGCGCTCCAGGGGAGGGGAGACCTTCTCTTTCTCTGACCTCCCCTTCTGTCCTCCTGCACACACACACATATACACACCCTGTACACATCTCCCCCTTACCCAGCCCACCGTTCATTTTCCTTGAAGTTTTTTTTTTGTTTTGTTTTCATTCACTGCCGATTTGTAAACGCGTGGATCAGGTTACTGGTTCGTGTGTTAAAGTGTACCTCTTGTTAAAAGGAGGGAAACAAGGCACGCTACTTAAAAATAAATTCAGAGTTACTGAACCGGCTCCCGAGGCTCACGAAGTTAAGCGCGGAGGGCTGGGAAAGGGGGGGGGGGGGGAAGGAGAGTAAATGTTGCTGCCCTCGGAACCCTGGAGAGGTTGTAAGCCTCAAGACATCTAATGAAATTGAAGGAAGAAAGAAAGAAAAAGAAAAAAGGCAGACCAGCCTGGCAAAGCCGGGAGACCCAGGGTTACGAGCTGAGGAAATCAATGAGCATAAACCAATGCTGCGGAGCTTCGCGCAATATGTAAATGGAGTCCGAGCTGCTAAGTCTGCAGCCACCTTTTCTGGAGTTACAGGGACAAGCGGCACCACTAAATTGTCCATTTCTCGGGTTCCTTAGTTAGCATAACTTATGGAGTCCAAGCGAATAAAGCGCAAAAAAGCCTGTTGTAGCTTTCGCAAATACCCTGATTCGTACCCGAAACCTGTAGACATGTCGATTTGGAGTGGCTCGACCATACATTTCTGCGTGTAGCCAGAGAATCGCGGCTTTGGTCTATTCGCAGATCGAAAGCTGGCGCCAATCCCACCGGGGTCTACATGTATTGCCCACCCAGATCCTCTGGCAGTGCGGACTCCCCGTGCCTCCCCGCAGTCCCGAGATCCTGCCCAGGGCGCGGCCCAACCTGCCCTCCTTGGCGCCTGGCCCCCATCCGGCAGTCCTACCTGGTTTTCGGGTCTGAGCAGCCTGCCAGGGCTCTGCTGTCTCTGCTTGGCTGCCTGGACCTGAGTGGGTCTGGAGACTAGAGAGGAAAAGGCTAGATACGCAGCCCTGGGCTGCTCCGAACTTTATGTCTTTCCCCAGTCCATCTT
The DNA here is from genome assembly GCF_014108415.1 of Molossus molossus. NCBI lineage: Eukaryota > Metazoa > Chordata > Mammalia > Chiroptera > Molossidae > Molossus > Molossus molossus. The sequence goes on along the minus strand of NW_023425401.1, from coordinate 30,618,202 downwards.
TGAAAGAGAAGTGGTTCTACCACCTGGATGTGCGGATATAAATCCCCTTGCAAATAATAAATGGATTAATAATAACAAGGTATGAAGTTCTTTTTATAGAAAAAAAGGAGAGAATTGAAACTAAATGCGGCAGTTAGACAACCATTTTGATAAGAGGATAATTGAGGCGACACTGGTGTATAATTAGAGGATAATTTATGCTATATCCACTTTTATTCCACCTCCCAAAATAAACCCAGTCCATAATCATTACAGGCAAATTGTTCTGAATTTTATAGCAGCAATTTGAACAAAGTACTGCAGTTAATCATGGGAGATTTTTGTGTATTCCTGATTAGAACTCTAATTGCCTCCTTCCAGAAAGTAAAAATAACTGTAAAACGACTCTATTTTTATCATTAACAATGTTGACAATAAAATAAAATCAATTGGAATTGTAATCGAGAGACAAATTTAGGACGAAGGCACTTTTACTTGGGTAGTTTATATTGTAATCAAGATTTGCCAAACCACTAACCGCATGTATCATTTGCATATATTTGAAAGCATTACAGTAGCTTCTGTTTTCAATAGGAAAAAATGCATTACTGTCAGTCCTCCAACGATTCACTTTTAGAACAGGCTGCTGCGTGTGTGTGTGGGGGGGTTCTCTCCCTTTTTGTTTAATATAAGGCCTGAACCAGCAGAAATCTCATCAGAACAGGGTCTAATTTTTCTTTTTCTTTACCCCCCCCCCCACGTTGGGGTGGGGCCCAGGTGTGGGGTTCTTCTTCTCTCTGTGGTTTCAATAAAGTACGTCTAGAAAAATCCACGGTGACAGGACGCTCTCGTGGGACTGTAGTGGACTGGGGGCGGCGGTAGGTTCGGGGGGAGGGCTAGCTTTAAATGCAGAGGGTATTGCTTCTGAGCACAGGCAGCCTGCTACGGTGCAAGGGGACTGAGAGAACGAAACCCCCGGCCAGGCTGCTCCAAGGCTGCGGTATTGGGAGTTGAGGCTCCGGGTTTGGGGGCGCGAGCTGCGGCGGGAGGCCTGCGGGCGGAGGTACCTCCCTCCCCGGCGGCCCTGTGCGAGGAGCCGCGCGGCCCCCGGCTGCAGCTCCGGGCTGGGATTGGAGTTGCCAGAGGTAGGCGAAGAACTCCGCGAGCGGCGCAAACACCAGTAGAAGCCGTGCGCCTGTGACGTCAGGGGGCCACTGACCAATGGGGAGGCGCTGCCCTTTGGAGACAAACCATTCGACTCGTGGCGTCTGCATCAAGTCTGAAAGCAGACGCGCAACTTTCGCAGAATCCACCTTAAAATCTCTGCCTTAAACTGCACCAGCCCCCAAAAAATCCAAGGGGGGAAAACGAAGGGGGGGAGAGCAAATTCCCCCCTCCCCCTCTCCCATCCCTCCCCCTTCCTCCTCCCTTTGAGTTAACAAGGCCCCGCTCACTATATCTCTTTATATTAAATATATATATATTAGAGAAGAGCGAGGGAGAGGGAGAACCACCTCCGCCCCCTCTTTTTAAAAATTTTTAATTTTTTTTTTTTTGTAAGGATCCCAAGAGCTAAGGTGGCTGCAGAGGGGAGAGCGGCGCGAGCCAAGTGGGGGAGGGTGGAGGAAACCCGGGAGAAGGCTTTCTCCAGCCCCCAAAGTTTTGATGATGACCATGACTACGATGGCTGACGGCTTGGAAGGCCAGGACTCGTCCAAATCCGCCTTCATGGAGTTCGGGCAACAACAGCAGCAGCAACAGCAGCAACAGCAGCAGCAGCAGCAGCAGCAACAGCAGCAGCAGCCGCCGCCGCCGCCGCCGCCGCCGCCGCCGCCGCCACAGCCGCACTCGCAGCAGAGCTCCCCGGCCATGGCAGGCGCGCACTACCCTTTGCACTGCCTGCACTCGGCGGCGGCGGCGGCGGCGGCGGCTGGCTCGCACCACCATCACCACCAGCACCATCACCACGGCTCGCCCTACGCGTCGGGCGGCGGCAACTCCTACAACCACCGCTCGCTCGCCGCCTACCCCTACATGAGCCACTCGCAGCACAGCCCTTACCTCCAGTCCTACCACAACAGCAGCGCGGCCGCCCAGACGCGAGGGGACGACACAGGTGAGAGGCCACCGGGGCATCTCGCTTCTCCCGCCTCCCCGCTGCCCCCCACCCCGCCCGCCCCGCTCACTTCCTCAACGCCCGGGCCTCTGCCGGCCCCCTCCCCCAGGCGGCCTGGCGCGCCCCCGGCCAGGCCTTGTGCGCGCCGGCTCTCCTGGCGCCTGCCTGCCGGCCTCGCCTAGCCGGGCCCCTTTGCGCCGCCGCGGACCCTCGGCTTCCCCGTGGCGCGGCCCGCCTCGCTCCCTAGTCTCCCGTGCGCCGATGGGGCCGCGCCTCCTGTCCGGCGCAGGCTTCGCTCAACGAGTTGGCCCTCATTGCGCTCTCCAGCCCGCTGTGTCTGTGCGCCCTTTGCCTCCCTCCTCCCCTCCGGGCTGTGACCCGCGTTTGGCAGGACTGGGGACATTTCTGCGCTGGAACTGGGGAGCGTGTTTTGCCCCCCGCCCCCAATCCAATCTGGGCAGCCAGTGGCCTACTTTGCATGGGTTGCCCGGTGCGCTTCGGTGACCCAGAGGAAAGATGGCATGGCCTCAAGCTCTGGTTAAGCTGGTGACAGTTAGGTTCTTTCCCGCGGGCTTTGAGGTGTTGCACTCACCCCCACCCGTGACCGGACCCCCTCCCTCTGTATTTTCAATACACTGTTGGCTGTTCCTTTGTTCGTGGAGGAGAAGCGGAGGGCCTCGGGCGGATGGTTCTCAGCACCCGAGAAGGGGACAAAGTTGCCATTCGAGGCTCAGCTTGCTCGGAAGGTGGTCTGAACGTCTGGTTGTGTTTTGTTTGGGGTTTTGGTTCTTTTCAGCAGAATAATTTCAAACACGCCAAAGGGTTTTGCTGTACCGGGCTTGGAACTAGTGACATCAAGTCAACTGGCCGCATAAACACCAGGGTGGCTCAAGCACAGCTTAAGGCACTGTAATGCCAGAACTGGGGCCTGGCTCCACGGAGAGAACAGCCGCCCCACGGCGCCGCGCGCCCCAGAGAGCGGCCGGCGCCGCCTCTTCTGCGGCAGAGCGAGGCTGTTTGCCCGAGGGCCGCGGGCGCTCCCTCGGACCAGCCACCGCGCATTGTTAGTGCGAGTCAGGGGCTGGGAAAAGCTTTTACAGCCTCTGGGAGCACCTGGGCACCGTGAACCCCGAGAGGTCAGGGTGGCGTAGGGACGCTTTGAGGAAATCCTTATTGATCTTTGGGGACAACCTGCGCAAGCCAGGCCATGCTTAGTGAGACTGCAGAAGTAACCTCACGGTGACTACTCTGTACCCTTTGCTTGCAGATCAACAAAAAACCACAGTGATTGAAAACGGGGAAATCAGGTTCAATGGAAAAGGGAAAAAAATTCGGAAGCCTCGGACCATTTACTCCAGCCTGCAGCTCCAGGCTTTAAACCACCGCTTTCAGCAAACTCAGTACCTGGCCCTTCCCGAGAGAGCCGAACTGGCAGCTTCCTTAGGACTGACACAAACACAGGTAATTCCCGAGAAGCCCGAATATCCCTGAAATGCTGACCCAGCTTGCAGATCGGGCAGGGAGCACATCAGGAGGAATTCTTGGCCTAGTCAACCAAGGATGGAAGATTAATGACAAATGCCTTTGCTCCAGTTACGCATTTTCCTGGGACAACAGTTTGGAATAAATGAATGCTGGATTGGATTTGCACATCTCCCCAACCCTCGGCGACCCCACCCCAGTGTAGTGTCCTTTGGTGACCAAACTCATCATTTATTCGAGTCTTATTTCAAAATAGAACAACATGAAAGAGAGAGAAAAAGATGTTCAGGCCAGGAGGCAGAATAAGATCTGCATATATATATATATATATATATATATATATATATATGTCTTTTTTTAAGGGTCCTTTTGTGGGCCCTTGGGCTTAAGGATTTCAGCTTGTTGACAGAAATAATTATGAAGTGAAATAAAGAGAGGAGACAGGCACAGGCTCCAGTAGGATTTTGTAGAGGGACCAAGGTGCCAACTATTCATCCTGGGATGGGTGAGGTGAGTTTTTCTGAAGATTGCCCTAAGTTCAATGGTTAAGTCATCCTAGGTGAGTAGCTGGTGCTGGCCGAGGTATCTCCCTAGAGCACAGGACTTAGGAGCAATGGCAGAGTTGGAGATCAAAGAGAAATGCTCCCTAAATTACAGCAGGTGAAGCCTCAGTTAAGTACAGTTGCTGAAGTTCTGCTGTCCTACTAATTTGAAAGACATATGGGGCCTTTCAGACTTCACAAGAAGGGGCTTAGGCAGGTATATTAAGACCCTGGTCATAAAGCCAGGCTGCAATCACCTGTGGTTTCTGTCCTTGTCGATTAACTTAGCTGCATGGGGTGGTAGGCCTCATGTGAGGTGGGCGATCTTCAGCAAGGGGACTTTAGGTTTTATGAGACTCTTGCTGGGGAATGATTGTGTGGTGCCTTAGAACAGATGCTCCTAAGCTCTTTTCAATTCATCCTGCTTTCTCTTGCCATGTTGCCACTGGAAATATGTGGGGCTTGAAACGAAGGGATTCCTGCTACTCAGTAACTTGTGTTCCTCTTGGAAAAGCAGATCCCTATGGCTAAAGAATTTTAAAGGTAAAGGAAGCTGCACCATAGAATTTCTTTCTTCAAATAAAGGAGACCTCGTATGTTAGCTTAGATATTCTCTTATCCTAGATTCCTGATTCCCATTTAATTTCCAGGGGCCCTTTGACTTTAAGTGACTGCACTAACAATCATGGGATGATTGCTGACCACAATTTTACTAAGCAATGTACAAAGTAAGGAATGAGGGAGGTACAATTCCTAATCTCTGCAGGATTATGGGGATATATTTATGTAGGGAGAAAGATGCCCCATGCACAGTTTGTGGCATGTGCAATATATGCATAGGGATGTTTGGGGCATTTGGATATAAATATATAGGCTTTAATCTGTTCATAGTCATTTGTTCACTGTACATGCATAGAGATGTCAGGTTTGGGGTTGGTAAATATTTCTTGGAAAACAGACTATCAGAAAAAGTGCATTCAGTTGACTGATCCAAAAGTTTCCTGTTTAAAAATCCTTCTTTAGACTTTGAACCCAGCTATCTCATTCACCCTCATTCTTATTTTATTCTTATTTATGCTGTTGTTTTATACCTAGGTTTGCATCGAACTGAAGAGTTTAGGTATCCAGACAAGATACCTAGTAGATGGGTGGGTAGAGTTTGGGGAAGAGGCTAGAAAGAGGTGGAGGAAGGCGGGGACTGGAGGGCTTGGTGTTTTCGCGTTTGTTTTATTATTATTATCATTACATTAAATAACTGCTTCCAAAGCCTCATCTTGAGGTACCGGGTGCATGTTTTCAAACCTAATGATCAATCGCTGCTGCGTTTCGTTCCAGGTGAAGATATGGTTTCAGAACAAACGCTCTAAGTTTAAGAAACTGCTGAAGCAGGGCAGTAACCCGCATGAGAGCGACCCTCTCCCGGGCTCAGCGGCCCTGTCGCCACGCTCGCCCGCGCTGCCTCCAGTGTGGGACGTTTCCGCCTCGGCCAAGGGCGTCAGTATGCCCCCCAACAGCTACATGCCTGGCTATTCCCATTGGTACTCCTCGCCACACCAGGACACGATGCAGAGACCACAGATGATGTGAGTTGTTCGAGGGAAATCGATACCCTAGGGAAACATCTAAACAAGGCCAGGAGGATCCGGGACCTGCTTGCAGCTGCCAAACCGAGCCGAAGGAGCAGGCTCTGGAGAACTTCTGCCTGGGGAGACTGCGTACTCTCTCTCGTCTCTGTCTCTCTCTCACCTCCCTTCTTCTCCTACCTCCTCTGTTCTTTTCTTCCGTCCCACCTTTCTTTTCCTTTTTCCTATTCTTTCCTCATCTGCCTTTTCCCTTGAGCAGCCTCAGTAATTGATCGTGCATCTTAGGGAGAGAGGGAGGGAGGGAGGGAGGGAGAGGCTGGTTACTATGCCAGCGCTCCTGAAACCCCTCATTGTAAGTATATTTTCCCTTACCCCTTGGGATCCAGGCTCTGAGCCTCTTCTTCTCTTTGGGAGTATCCATCAAAACAACTTTTTTACAGACATTTCCCCCCCCACCAGAAGAATCTGCGCAAACATGGCAGCGTTTTTACTTGTTTAATGAACTTAAGACATTACATGATGAAACAGAAGCATTTCAGACTCCTACGTTTTTATTTACCAATCCTAGACTGACAAAAAAAAAAGAAAGAAAGAAAGAAAAGAAGAAAAAAAGAGAGAAAGAAAAGAAAACCCCTCACATAGCAGCCATTCTCTAAAGAAAAAGGGAAAATCGGCTGTAAGATTAGAACGTTACCACAAAGGGAACACTGCATGTTTTATCAAAATGCAATGAGCAAGAATGATGATTTCAAAACAAAACAAAACCACTCTTTCCCCACCCCACCCCCAAACCCTGAATTGGAATCAGGAAAGACAGGGGAAACAACCAAATCATGGTTCTATTGCTTTGATACCTTTACTAGGTGAATTGGTGGCATTCACTATGCTAATAGGGACGTTTATATCAAGAAACATTTCTGTATATATTGTTGAATTTTAGTTGTACATATACTTTGTATGTTTTTGTCTTCTTTCATATATGGAGTAAAAGCCACAAAACGCTGGGAGTGTCTTGTATATTTCTATGTGTGTCTATCTCATCACTTCCTCCTCCCTCCCTCTCAGTATATATTCTATCATTCTAAAAAGAATTCCCATTTCCTAATATGGGAAGCCCCATATATAAACATCAAGTTCCTGCAAAGATGTCAGTTTGAAGCACTAGTCTTTGTCTTAAGTAATTTAATGTTAACCATGGAGGTTTTCTCAGCTTCCTTTATATATTTTTTATTGTAATTTCTTCTATTTAAAAAAATTAGAATGATCTATCCCCTGACAACCCCTAGACATCCAGTAGTTTCTAGTGCTGAAACTGAGTGTTCTCCTTTCCCTTTGCTCAGCTACAGCAATACAGCTGTATGTCTTTCTTTGGAAGCAGTTTTTAACAAACAAACAAAAGGAACGGAAAATAAACGCACAATTATGACTATTTAATGTTACAACCCTTTGCAAGCTAGCTAGGTAGGAAAAAGCATGCTCCTGGATGAAATACATCTTCCGATCTTGTGGAAAGCTTAGAAATAATGGAAATGAAAAGTCCTTTCGTCATGCAAGCAGGAAGCCCCATACTGCGAGAATTAATGGCTACAGACCTGGGCATCCTTCAAATTATGAACCTTGAAACCACTGAGCCATTTATCAGAAGTCAATAGAGATACTCAGAGTGCTCCATATAATGACAGCGACATACAGTCGTGCAAAAGGACAGTCACTATAATTAGACACAAAGCAAAGACTACTTACCAATATACCCGTTCCTTTTTTTGTTGAGCAACTTCCACGCTCAGTCAGTCTTCAGAATGGTTTAAAACCGATCAGTCTTGTCATTTTCTAGCATTCGCATTGTTACATTAGGAAAAATGTTTTCTTTTCTTTTTTCCCCCTTCCTACTGTGAAACTTTGGGTTCGTAGCTCCCCAGGATCAATTCTGAACAAAGCCTCCAGCTGCAGTGCCATCCAATTTGAAGCAGACATTGGGGACAATTTAAGGTTTTTATCCACAAGAAGGTTTTTTTCCATTCTCTTAAATGCAGCCATAATTAGAGTAATTTTTCATGTAGCCCGCTGATTACAGCGTTTTTACCGTCAAAGATAATTACCTGTAATTTTCTTCCACTTTTAATACTAAAAAGCCATCTTTATTTAGATTCAGGAACAGGAAAGGCGAAACAAAAGAGGGAAATTATTCTGTTATTCATACACAAATTGCAGAGACGTAGGACCTAAAATTGAAAATTAACCAAAATTATAATGCTGAAAAGAATGGAAGAGGCTGCAGAAGTACAGCTGGTAGTGGGGCTTTGCTGAATTATTCAAATTACGTTAGAGAGAAAGCTACCATACATCGAAACCAACACTAATTTTTCTTAAAAAAAAAAAAAAAAATCCACCAGACACATGCCAAACCACTGTGAGTGTATGAAATTCTGAAACCCAGCAAATGCATTTTAACACATTGCAGTTGTCACGAGGGGCTTGTAGCAATCTCTCTCTTATTATGAGCTTAATTGGATTCTGCCAAGGGGTCCTCTCCAGAACTCTTCTTGGAAACTGGGCTTCCTGGGTTCTCTGAACCTCAAGGGTTAATATTTTCTCTCTTTAGAATGTATTGACCCGGTAAACTGATTCCCGAGCGAGGGATTTGGTAGGAGGGGCATGGGCAAAAGGCATCACCCAGCCGCGGTGCCTACTACGCCTCCCCACGTTCGCACTTCCCCGGAGTTCGAGTTCTAGAGCCTCGTTCTGACCATATTTCCCATGTTTAAAAAAAGAAAGAAAGAAAGAGAACAATAGCTGCGGGCAGTGAGGGTGAAGGGGAAAATTTTTCCCCGGCGCCAATAAGCATCTCATTATCTTTTGACACAATTTAGTCCAAAGGTTCCCGCTGCCACCGGAGAAAGGCCTTTCTGCCCTGGAGTGAGGGAGCCAAAGATTGCTCGGGCTCCTGCATTTAACATCTCTAGCTGCTTCCAGCTTTCACAGTGTCAGGAAACAGCGTCATCTATAGATAGAACAGCACGGCTTCCTGCAAGAGTCTTCCTCGTTGCGTTCCTAAATCAGAGTGGCTCCTGGGCTCCGCAGCTTCGTTCTGCCTCCCAGCCAATCATGCCCCTTCAACCCCAAGGTCGCAGCATTCGGCCCCGCGGGCAGTACCTCGAGGAGAGGCATCCCGCCCCTTCCCCCACCCTACCGCCACCCCCAGCTTGAGGCAAAGGCCCAGCAAAGCAGCCCTGAAGGGTTTCAGAGGCCAGTTATTCCTGAAACTTTCTCCCAAATGGAGGATGTCTAAGGGGCTAAAGAGTCTAGAGAGTCAGACTACACCTGCCGTTTGCAAATATCCGCATACCTGTGATAGTAAAGGAGCAGTAGCTCCATTTGCTCTCTCAGTGCCCCCAAACTTAAAACGATCTCCACACAGAAAGACCTCCACAGGTTCTCCTAGGACCAGCTTTGAGTAACAATTTGCAAGGAGATTTTAGCTTGGAATATCCAGCGCTCTCCCTCTACACCTTACAGAAAACCTGTTCCCTTCCACAATCTCCAGTCACACGCTGCACCAAACACATCAACAGCACAAAAAGCAAAAAAGACAAATCGAGTTCTTAAGGACCCCACTCTCACCCGAATCTTTTACTCACCAGAATGACAACCCTTTAAACTGGTAAAGGGGGATAAAAGGTCAGAATTAAAAAAAATCTGTAAAGCAAAGTTGCAGTCTATAATGAATTACAACAGCAACACATATAGCTTGGAAAGTGTGAGTGGCTAAATATGAACTGTGCCTTGAAGGATGAAAGAAATAAAAACTTACCCCCAGTGAATATCTCTTAAGCAATGATCAGGTCTAGAAATCTATACTGAACAGAAGCAGAGGAGAATATTTTTCTGAGTCTCAGGGCAGAAGCTCTTTCTCTATATTCTTGGTTGAGTGAGCACATCCAGGTGTGAAATTGTTTGCACACCCCAGCACCTCTTATATTGCCAGCAAAATTAGCTGTTATTACTGTCACTGTTTAGTGATGGTTAGCGTGATACAAAAAAAAAAAAAAAAAAAAAAAACCCTGCTGTAATCAAGACCTGGCGCATCTTTGCAAATTACAGATAATTGTAAACGTCCAGATTATGATAATAGCATCCTAATCCAGCCTGCAATATAATTATTACAGAGTGTTACATCTGAAACTGTCCAGTAGGGCTAATTCAGCCATTATTTAGACCCTATTTTTGCACTGCAAATGGGTTGCTGAGTTGAAAATGTACGATTGTAATTTCACAGGGCACTCAATGAGTAATGGTATAGGAAGAGGAAAATACAAAAGTGAAATGTGAACAGTAGCGATCAAATCAAACCCGAAGGACAAAAGACTGTTTGATTCATATGGAAAAAGAAGAGCGGGAATTAAGAAAATAGCAAATCAGTGGTCCGAAGCATTACGTGTCCAAATCTTCAATATGTGTAGGGCTGATGTGTTTGCAAGGGCTGCTGCATTTGCTGCTGCCTGGAGTCTGAAATAATATATTTTTTTTCTCTTAAAAACCCTTGTCTTACCTCCTCCAAAGCATTTCCTTGTTTAAAAGAAAAGTGCCCCTCCCCCAAGCAAAGAACACTTGTCAATTTCACCATTGTTTCCACCTAGGCTGCCTCGGAGTGCCTGTCACTTGTTTATGAACATTTTCTTAAATGAATTTGCAATCTCTCTTGTCATTAGCACAAAATACCCTGGGTGCATGTAAGTGTTCCTGAGCTCCAGCTTCATTCTCTTTCACAGGGAACAAGTCACTGAGAGTCCTAAAGGATATTAGCAGAAAATATATTAATTGCTGCTAATTAAATAAAGCCCCGGCTGGGAAGCTATCTCCTCCACTCTGCTTGGTTGGCTACTGGCTTTAATCCTATCATTAACTTTTATTAATTACCCCCCCCCCATATAAACCAGTCTAGCTGCTGCTTTTGCTATAAGTCACTAATGTGCTTCTTTCTGGGTTCCAGAAAGTCCAGTATTTTTGGTAAAGGACTGCCCCTGCCCCAGATATGGTTGTAAAACACTAAGGTGAGTCTCCTTACAAAATGGAAGGACCAAAGAGAAAAGAAATTGGAGAATTAGAGCAAGAGAGTCTGGGACACTGTGCTGGTCCCAGAGTGAAAGTGAACACCAGGTTCCAGCGCTTGCCTCCAGGAGGATGAACCCTGCCCTGGCTGACACTTCTGGAGTCTAGTTCTGGTTCCTAGTGGGGACATCTTGGTTAGGGATACCTAAAGCCCTGATATCTTCAGGAGCTCAATTGTCCCACCACCAGCACAGAGAATTTCCTGAGCATCTTTTCCAGCATCTAGGACACTGTGTGATGGTTCTTCCTCCCCCACCTCCCCCATCACCTCACAGACCTGGGAACTGCCAGCCAGGACCATCCTGAAGGATGGCAAGCAGGCTTCCTAGTGCCTGTGAATTTAGGGCAATATTGAAATGTCCCTTGTGTAGTGACCCCTTGCTTAGAGATGAAAGTTGAGTCCACACCCTGCCTCTTCTCCCACCCTTCTTCTTCCACCTTGCAAATGGCAAGTGGCAGAAATAGTCTTTGGATGATGATAAACTTCCATTGGTAAATTTCTGTATTGCCTTTGCAAGAAAAAAAAAAGAAAAAGCTTTAAATCAGAGTTTGTGAACTGCTTACTTCCCTTCACCCCCCACCGACTTAAAAAAAAATATACTAAACTGCGTATAGTGGAGATTTGACAGAGAATCATTACTGAACTTGGAGAGTGTGTGTGTGTGTGTGTGTGTAGAATGATGTTATGAGCCATTTTTTCCTTCCTGTGGTGAAAGGTCGTAATGTGTGGTATTTCACGGTTTTATATAAATCTTGGTTTAGGATGTGGAACAGACTCAATAATACATGCGCTTTTGGCAAAGAGACTCCTTCGGATCCCCATAAATCAGAAGTAATATGAAGTCCCAGCGAACAAAAGAGCAGAAACATTTAATTGCTGCAAAACAGGACTCCCGTCTCTTTTAGAGGGAGATTCATGTACATTCCCCCGGTTCCTATCTTCACGGTTAGAGCTCGACCTATAAAACAGGTTATTACATTACAGGGGGCAACCCTGAGTGCTTGAAAGGGAGAGCTTCCCCCGCCCTTCCCCCCTAGCCCCTCCTGTGCCACCAGGGAACCTCAAGTTTGTCAGATGGAAACGAAAACGCGAATGGGGTTGGGGAGTGGGGGGCTGGGGGAGGGTGGTGGCGGGCAGGGCTGCGTAGAAAAATATTTAGCCAATCCCATATGTGCTACCGCTATCTGGGCTGTTTTGGAGGCCCAGAGTTCTCAGTGGCTCTGAAAAAACCTAGTACAGTGTGCAAAGACTGCGGGCAACCTGGGAACGCGAGTGGAGGGCGGGAGCAAGCCGCAGCACCCCCTCCCCAAGCTCCTGGGAGGCGGGAGCCTCCACCCAGCGGTGTGGAAGGGGGTGCTTAAGGGTGGAGGACAGGGGTGACCGCAGGCGGATCCGCCGGCGTGGCGCGCTTCCCAGAGATGCGGGAGGGCGTCTGCCCTCAGGGCGTGCCTCCGGGCAGGGCCGGGGAGTTCGGGGTTGGCGAGATCCCAGTGGTCAGTGGGAGGTTCGCGATCCAAGGGGTTGCGGGGATGGGGGCAGGAAGGTGGTGGTGGTTGGGTAGCCCCCAAAGTCCCTATCCTAGAATAAAAGGAAGCGGGGGCAGGGGGGCAGGGGGGCAATGTTCCAGAAGGCATTCCTTGCGCTTCGGGCTGGGGAGCTCAGGAAACCAAGTGGTGTCAAAGCCCGAGTAAGTTGTAGGGCGCGCCTGGAGGAGGCGAGCGCGGCCTGCCCTTGGCGCGCAGTGGGCGACTCCCAGGACGGCGCGGCCAGGACGCCGCGAGCCGTGGGGCGTCCGGTGGGATCAAAGGAGCCAAAGGAGGCCAGCCGGCGCGTCTGGGATTGTGGGATAAGGGGCGGGAAAGAGAAGATTGGTATAGGCGGGGAGATCGTGGCCTGGCCTGTGTCCCCAGGAGAGGGTGTGTTCGTGTGCGGGTCAGCACGCTCCTGTACAAGGCCGAGCCCTGGGTGGATCCGAGTGTGGGTGGAAAGGCTCCCGGGTGGGTGACCCAAAGAGAAGGGGAGAGAGTGAGCGAGATCAAGGGCATAGAGGTCTGCGGGTTCCTCTGTGTGTGTCTCAGGCCCTGTGGCTCAGCACTGGAGCCGCCTGGCACCCACAGGAATGCGGCTTCTCTCGGCTGCCCAGGCCGCCCCCTGTTCCACTAGGAGGTGGCCGCCAGGAAAAAGGGGGGGGGCAGAAATCTGCTTAGCCCAACAGGAGCCTCAAACAAAGGCTAATTTATCTGATCTTTTACAGGAGGGCCCAGGAAGGCCAGCATATTCTGAGCCTCTTGGGCTTGGTGAGGGGGTCTGAAGATGGGGGTGGGGAGTTGGGAGTGTGAGGGTGTGTGAAGAGGCCCACGGAAAAAGAAAATGAACTCTTTGAGTGGGCTTGACATATTGGGAGCACTAGACTAAGAGCTAGGCAAGTGGGGGCCGAAGAGGGGGGTCAGGCAGACCAAGGAATGTGCTGGGGAGTGGTATACGTTTTATTAGATATAGGAATAAACAATGGAGAGAAAAGGGAGGGTGGGAGGGAGTGCAAGGGAGAGGAACATCACACAGATATGTATTTTTAGACTTTGCTGAGGATCTGTTATTTTTACATCCTTGGGCGCAGGGCTGCAGGGAGTTAAATTCCCTGGGGAGAATCCCCATGGTGCCAGGGAAAACCCGCTGCAGACTGGTTTGGCAGAATATTTTTGTCCAAGGCTCCCAGACCAAGTTAAAAAAAAAAACACAACAAAACAAAAAACCGCGCGAGAGAAGAGGCCATTGCGAGTGGAAGAAGTTAGGTTAGCACAAGGGAAGGAATCCTGACACCAAGTCTGCACGCGGCGTTCTGCCTGTCCGCGGGGCAACGGGGCTTGAGTGTCCTTAACAACAGGCAGAGTCGAGGCTGGGGGGTGGAGGGGTGAAAGAGTGGTCTTTAAAGAAGACTTCCCCTCTCCTTTCCTGGGAAGAATTCACATTCACCCTTCCCTCAGCTTGACCGCACCGGGTGATTCGAGGTGATAGTGAAGGAGGATCCCCTTTCCAAAGCCAGGAATGAAGGTGGGGAGACGACAAGACGGCTGGAAATTGCCTGCTCTAAGTGCAGAAAGGGAGAGAGCCTGTTCCAGGTACATTCTTCCCACTCTCAGGCAGCCAGTGGGTAGGAAGTGTTTGAGGTGTGCAATGGGTGCGCCCCCTCCAAATTTCCCACACCCCACCCACCCACCCAGGGGCGGAGAGAGGCACCCGGAGCAGGGGGGACGCTGACGCTGGCAAACCGCGGGCGCGGGGTTTCTCCCAGCCCGATTCCCTAGATAGAAAACTCTGCCTGTCGGTGTAATGGGAACTCCCGAAATTCTTACAGGCAAAGAAAGAAAAGCAGGAAACAGATCCCTCCACTTCTTCCCCTCATCCTACTAGTCTCTGCCAGCGCAGAAAACAAAGTGAGGTTTCAGATGGACTCACCCCCCAGCGCGTAGCCACCCAGAACTTCTTCCGAGAAAGGAGAGCTGGAGAGAAATGAAGAGGGGGACAGCTTCAGAAAAGAAGTGGCTGCCCAGGCTTTAGAGGTGGGAGGGAAGGAGGGGGTCCACAGCCCTGGCTGCTTTCGGCGAGTTGCCCTGGGACCAGGTAAGGTGTTGCCTAAGGACTCGCCAAAACTCTGAATCCCCTTAAGGCCCAAGCCGCCCAAACTGGCAGGCTGGAAAGGGGAAGAAAGGAAGGAATCGAGGAAATGGAGAAAGGAGGGAAGGAGAGGGGGAGAAAAGGGGGGGAAGAGAGCGAGAGAGCGAGAGGAAGAGAGAGAGGTAAATTCCCCCGCGGGGCACGCAGCGTGCCTTTTCAGGTCTCTCCTCCTAACCCTGGAAGAATGGTCTCAGAAATCCTCACATGACAGGATGTAATTTTTATGTTCTAATCTCCAACCGCTCCCCCCTTTAAGAAGACTCTTTTGTCACATTTATTGCTGCCGACTTCCTAGCTGTAAAATATATCTCCTGCATCTTGTAATTTCCAACATACGATTTCCCTTGGTATCCCAAGGAAACAGAGGCAGGCGGACTAAATGACAGTTTAAAAAAAAAAACCCGCCTTCAATCCAGGCCGGGGAGAACAGCTGTAGACCGGGCTGAGCTCTGGTCCCACTGTTGATGTCTGTGCGCAGGGGTGCAGGGAGAAGGACGGGACTCAGGCCAAGGTTGCAGCAAGTCCTTCCTCTCCGCCCCAAAGAAGGCTTCACAAAGGAGAAATCCCTGCAAACAGATTCAATTTCCCATCGTTTGAAATCTGCTTTGCCACTGTTTTATGTAAAAGCAAAGCAGAAGGAGCTCCTTCCTGAAAAAAACCAGAGAGTGGTAAAGGGAATGGAAAGAAAAGATTTATATTTAGAGTACTATCTCGCACGAAATGAAATCAACATGGGGCCACGATGCTTTCACTCCTTTCCTCCACCCCACAATTCCCTCTTGGCAGAAGAAGAATGCCCCCCACATTCGTTGCTTGGCCTGCTGATTCAAGACCATCATTGTCTTCAAATCCTGTGATCCTTTCCTTTCTCTGAAAGAGCTCAGATAAATTTATAATCATACACTAAGGAGTCCAAGGCACTACTGTTTGCCATGCTGCAAACATTTCAGATTTTTAAAAAATGTAATATGAGGGAAAGTCCCCTCTCCTTTTTTTTTTTTCTTCTAATTTCTGGAAGCTCCTTTTGAAAGGAGTGTAATTTGTCTAATTGCTCTGGCAATACACAGAGGCTGATGGTGGGGTGGGGGTGGGGGGGGGGTCAGCTCGCCACCATAATTGCTTTGAGCGTAGAATCAGAGTGGTTATTGAGGGATTTCAGCTCCTTTCTTACTTACACCCTGGGTAGGAGGGCCCTATTTAGATTCCAGCATTATTTCTACCTGAAAAAAATTGGGGGTTAAATTTAAAATTATCTAAACATTTTTGTGGTTAAGCAAAACAAAAACAAAAACAAAACAAACAAATGAAAACCCTCCCAACACCTAAATATATATTATACAGCAGTACTATAAACAGGCCACATATGCATATAGACAAATAAAGCAGCATCCAACATATAACATGTAAAGTTCTGCATCCATGCAGCTCCCAATTTCTATTTTCTCTTTTGCCTTATTGGATCTCTGCAGACCTTTTTTTTTTTTAACTGCCTGCGTAAAACATCAGTAGCCCATTATAAGGGTAGGGCAAAGAAGTATTTTTTTTAGAAACATTTTGCTTTCATGGTCGAAATAATTTTATTTATCCAGAATATACAGTTTAACTCCTCTATCTACACTTATTTACATGGTTAAAACAACATTGAAAAAAGTCTTTTGAAAAGTTGAGGTCATAGATTGCAAGGCACCATTGATAGTGTCCACAGTTGCGCAAAAAAGTGTCTGTAAAAAAAGGGGGTTACAGGGGTCCTTTGAAATGCAATAACTTACATGCAAAAAAAAAAAAAGCTTTACACATTAATCTTTTTTGTTTCCGTTTTCCAAACTTCCCCATATGAATTCCTTTCTTTATGATTTTCTAAAACAGCAAAACACAGTAGTCCCAAAAAAGAGAGCAAGAGAAAGCGGCTGGTCTAATAGAGTGTCCCGGAGGCCAGCGCCAGCGGGTGCTGTAAGGAGCCAGGCGGCGGCAGGTGGGAATTGATTGAGCTGGCTGCGCTCGGGTACCAGGAAGCTGAGTTCTCCAGGTAGCTGGACGCAGGGGACTGGTTGGAGGTCGGAGGGTGGGCATGAGGGTGGTGGCTGAGCGAGCGGGACGAGCCCTGAGGCTCCCACACCGCTGGAGATTGCGGCGAATTACACGCCATGGGGTCGCTGGAGCTGGGGCTGTGCTCCGGGGGCATCTCCCCGTTTTTCATGATCTTCTTGATCTTGGATCTTTTGTTCTGAAACCAGATTTTCACCTGGGTGGGGGAACAAAGGCACAGGTTACCGGAACACTCAGAGGCATCTTCGGCCCCCCGCGGCTCGGCCCTGGCGTCTCCCTGCAGCTCGCGGCCTAAGGTCCAGAGACTGAGGCAGAACCTGGAATTCAGGCCCCAGAGGGCGCCCGGGCGAGGCCACGACCCCGAGGCTGTTGTCTTTTGTTTGGGCTGGAGGGTAGGGGCAGGGGGGCGAGCATCCCAAGCGGCGTGCACACAAGGGTAGGCCCACGCAGCACACACGGAACGCGGCGCTGCCGAGGTCTGCAAAACAATGGCGGGGCCCCGCACGCGCGGGCAGTGGGGCCGACACCGCGAACGAGAGTCATGCAGGTCGAGCAGTGATCCCCCCAATCCGCCGCTCCCTTCCCTTCACTCCCTCCTCAGCTCCGAGAAAGGTCAGAATCTGCCTGCAGCTCTGGGCGGTGACTCAGACATTCTTTACTTCCATAGGGGTTGGAGTGGGAGCGAAGGGAATGGGACCTTCCAGGGAAGATTTCCCCTTACAACAGCGCCCCCGTCTCGCGACCCTCAGGCTGCTGTGGCCCGGCCGCTGCAGCAGGGAGTGACCCGCTCAGCTTCTCGGGCCCGAGGAGACGTCCTCGGCCTTCCCTCGGCCTGAGACCACCGCGAGGCCGACGGGCCCTGCTGGCCCGAGAGGTGCAGCATTGTGCACAACAATAGACAATTTCTCCAGGCTGCGAGCGCGTCCTACAAGTAACCCTCCCCTTGTTTCCACTCCTAGATGTTGGCCCCTCGCCCCCGGAGGCCTGAAGCGGGGACATCCCGGGATAAGCGACGTCTCCATCCCGACCCCACGGTCGCAGGGCGGCGACACCAGATCTGACATATGGAGGGAAGGACGCGAGGTGGTTGTCTGTCTGTGAGTGTCCCGCAGGTGCTATCCGATCGGTTCCAGCCCGCGGGGACGGAACCGCGTGGCCCAGCCAGGCATGCAGCCGAGGCGGGGCTCTTGCCCGGCCGAGGCCGGAATTTACCTGTGTTTGCGTCAGTCCCAGCGAGGCGGCCAGCTCGGCGCGTTCGGGCAGGGCGAGGTACTGAGTCTTCTGAAACCTTCTCTGTAACGCGGCCAGCTGAAAGCTGGAATAAATAGTCCTGGGTTTACGAACTTTCTTTGGTTTGCCATTCACCATCCTCACCTCGGGCTCGGCCACTTCTTTCTCTAAATAATCAAAACAGAACCGGTTAGAGCTTGTCGGCAGACAATGGCGCTTTGGCAGAACTCTCTAATACAGTCCTGGGGTTTCTTACCAGGCAGTCTTCACTGTTTCCCCATATCACCACCTTTGCTTCACAAGACCCAAAGACATGTGCCCCTCTCCATAATCATGGGAAGGCCAGGTAGCCAGTTTCAGATTAATTCCCTAATCTGTTCATTCAGGTTCTCGAGGGCTTGTGTAAATAAAGCGCGTTGGATATCACAGCTCCTTTCTTGGCGTCTTGGATCTTGCCCTTGTAGCGGTTTCTGCTTCACCCGGATTTGTTTTTACGCCCACCATGTGCTCACGCGCCATTTCTGGGGTGGTCATGGCCAGCCCCTCCCTGGGCTTCAAGGGCCGTGACCCCCCTTCTGTCAGCGTCTGTTCAGGCGCCTGCAGAGACCAGACCCACGGGCAGGGAAGACGCTAGCCAAGGTCTCCAAAGTTCAAAGACCCACAAGCAAACTATGGTACTTCAATTCAGCAGCAAGCGGTCCGGGCGGCCGCAGACAGAGGACCGATTATGCAGCCCCCATAATCTCTCTGCAGATCTGTGAGGGCACAGATGTGTCTGGTTTCCTTTACAAATAGACTTAATAAGTTCTTGGCCAAAAGAAAAAAATCTTTCACTTATGCAGGAAATACAGAGACACTGAAAGGAACGAAGACATCCCACCCCCCGGGCTCTCTTTTAAAAAGTTTAACAAGAGTCACACATTGAAAAGGAATCCGTGGTTGGGGGGTTTCGTAGGAAAGGGGCGGCAGGTCAGGACGAATTTCTCAAAATCCTGAGTATAGACGGGGGGGAAAAGACTTTCTGAACGCGCGTTTTGCAAAGGTGCCCTGGAGCCACAAGTCCCCTTTCCCACCTTATCAAAAGTGCCCATCTCTGGAAGGGGCGGAGAACTTCTCCTTGGGCTGTGTGTGTGTGTGTGTGTGTGTGTGTGTGTGTGGCGAGCTTCTGTGAGAGGAAGGGTGGAGGATGAGGGCTGTGGTCTGGATTCTGCCAGAGTATGGGGATGCTAATATTAGCAGGATTATTAATGTGCTGGTGGGAAGAGATCAAACCTAACCAGCAAAACCTCTCCAAGGACCTCATGCCTCTCTCTTACCGCCCAAACTCACGAACCCTCTTAAACTCTCCATCTAACTTTTCAGGCAGTTGAAAAAGGAGGAGGTGGGGAGGAAGAAGACAAATTTTAGGCACCCACGGATGAAAAAACAAACAAACAAAAAAACCCTTTGCTCCAATAATGTGACCCATCAGCAACCCTCCTCCACGTTTAAACGGCTTTTTGTTTTTTGGCAATGCCTTGGATAAACCGCAAGGCTCTGGTTGCGCTCTTCCTCTGGCGGGCTGCAGCTCCCCAGCCCCCACTCCGCCCAGAGCGCTCGGAGCTCCGACGCGACGCTGGCTCGTGGCTGCTCTCAGACTAATCCCGACAGCGCCTTTGAGGCAGCCCTGCACTCCCACTCGCACCAACCAAACACGCTTACCAAAAATTCCAACTAACCTACCCTTTATTACGCAAACGCCCCTGGGGCTGCTAGGTTCTTTCTTCTCTCCACCCCTATCCCCTCTCCAGCCTAGCTGGCTTCCTGACTAGGCAAGCTGGGGGTCCAGCGACAGAGCCCCCCATCCCCCACACCCGCCCCGAGGTGCCGGAGAGGAGAGCCGCTGGTCCGAACTCCCGCAGGCTTCTCCTACTTGAATCCCTCAAGTGCTGGCCCGGGTAACCTCTCCTGGTTGTACAGTCCAGGACCCCACTCCCTTCTGCCAGATGCGCCCCCAGTGCAATGGACGGCGGAGCCCCAATCTCCCACCTCATCTCGCCTCTCCGGAACCCTGGCTCCCCCTGGATCTGGCCCCCGCCCTCATACCTGGCTGGCTGGTCGCGCTCGGGACGCGGTTGTAGGCGCCGCCGTACTGGTGGTAGGGACTGGCGTAGCTGTAGTCGGCGTAAGCTTTGGCGGGGTAGCTGCCGGCAGAACTGTTCACGCCGTGGTACTGGTACTGGTAGGGGTTGAGCGCTTTGCCATAGGAAGCCGAGGTAGGAGAGCAGTAGCCATGCGGGGCTGCCCCCGTGGGGCTGTAGTAGTCGGAATCGGTGGCCGACGACTCCGGCAAAGTTGGCGATTCCTGAGACGGATGGTGCATGGCTGCGGACGTCTGGAACGGAGCTTGGAAGTCGCCGGATCGGATGCTAGGGACCCTTCTGTCAAACACTCCTGTCATCGCTCCCAGGCTGCTGCTGCTGTCCTTGCTGCTGAGGCGGCTGCTGCCCGAGTTTGGCTGTGGAGCTGCCCTGGTCTAAGCAGACATGGCTGTGGGAGCGAGGGAGGAGGAGGAAGAGGAGGAGGAGAGAAGGAGGAGGAGGCGGCGGCGGCGAGGAGGAGGCTGGGAGTCGTGGAGGCTCTGTCTCCGGCAGGCTGACTGCTGACTGAGGCGCAGCACAGCCTTGGTTAAATCCTTAATTGCGCGCTTACGCACAGCGGGGTGGATCGGGTTCCATTGGCCAGGGCCTCGGGAGCAGCAGCAACACCCTAACTCGTCCAACTAGTTTTAACACAACAAAGCATTGCTTAAAAAAAGAGGGAGAAAAATGGAGAGATGAGGGAAGTATGTGTGTGTGTGTGTGTGTGTGTGTGTGTGTGTGTGTGTACACGCTTGCGTGTATGTCTTTTCCTTGTTGGGGGAGGGGGGTGTCTCAGTTAATATGTTTTCAGTGAATACCAAAGAAACGCAGAAGCCCCAACACCAGCTTTGTGATGTCTGGAGACAATGTGTTCCAATCAGCAGCTTCGGAAAGTGCACATGTTTTGGGGATGAGGTCGGCGACCGTCTTTCCTTGCTCCCCACCTCCCCGCCCCCGTGGGCTTCATAAGGGGCGAATGTGAAATTGAACAGTGATATTGAAATGAGGAATCAGGGTTGTGGAGCGATGGCGAAAAGGAACTGAGAACACTTTTTATTGGGGTTCTGGGAGTCAAGTTGTAATTTACATGTGTTGAAAATGTGCAATTTGGGGAAAGACAAATTTGCAGCAAGCGCTTCCTTTGCATGAGATGACTATTTCTCAGAAAAGGGCTGGATATGGATGCTAATGAATGCATGCTGTCCATTCAGAGGTTGGTGGCAGAGAGAGAGTCCTGAACCCTAAATCCCTACAATGAATTAAAAATATTACTGTTGTAAGCACAAATAACTTAATGATATCCAAATTGCTGGTCCCAAAGAAGAACCAGCAGCCCCACATTTTGTTCAATATTCCTGTCTGTTTGATTGTCATTAGAATAGAGGGTCTGTAACTCGACGTTCAATAGTTAAAAGACTCCTGCATCGCAACAGACCAAATGGGAACCCCAAGAAGACTGAGAAATAGACGGAAATAAAAGCCCTTTTGGGAGGTTGGGTGAAGCCCACCGATTCCCCCCTCCTGGCTTTATAGATGTGGCACCTGAAGGCCTGTCTTTCCATTCCACAGGTCTGGGTTCCTGTACCTTATGTCCCCTTATTTTCTGCCTCGAAGACATCTTAGGTCATATGCAAAGGGACAAAAGGCTCAGGAACCAACCACTGTGTATTCACGTCCCTGAGAGATTGCTTTCATGACGTGTCACTCTTGCTCTAGTGGTGATCCAGCTGGGGGCACAGATTTAACGTAAGTCAATCTACTCCTCATTTCCACTCCGCGAAATGGGCAACTCCAGAAGCTGGATCTTGATTTGGGCCTTTTCAGCATCTTCCTCCAGAGTGTCTGAGGTCAGGAACCTGGGAGCTCCCCGAGACATCCAGGCTGGGGCGGTCTGGCCTCTCTTCATTCCCTCCACCCCAACCAAAAAGGGGGGAGTCTGCATTAGTTGTGTCTAGTGTTAGATTAGCCTTACTTTGGTTGTGCGGCTACTCCAGCCCAAAACAGGCCGGCAGGGAGAGTTGGGGGTCTGGAACTCGGGGCAGGGTGCCAGCCTCGTTTCGGAACACCAAAGCAGAGCCGCCACACGTGCACCAGCTCCCCGCCTCTGCCTTCTGGGCGCCGTAAAACCACGGCAATCCTCGCATTGCCTTTGGGGACAACATCAGCGCGAAGGCGTATAGGGCAAAGGGAGGGTTGTGTCACAGGGTCCCTCAGCGCTCACCCCTACCCCGCCCGACTCTTCTGCTTGAGGCCTGCGCCGCCCTCGACTTCTCTTGAGACTGACTCCAGGAAAACAGAGCCTTGGCTGCCCGCCCGTCCTTATCCGACGCTGTCGACTTTGACACTGCTGTTCACCCCCTAGATTTAGAGCTACAGGGCATTGGGCAGCCCTGACAATCCCGTCGAGCGTGCAGTTCTCGATGCCCTTGGAGCCACCTTCCGCACGTCCTGCTATTTAATTACACGAATCGCATCCCTAAGGCAATGCCGGGGAGAGTTCAAAGCGCCCCCAGGCAAAGGCGAGCGGCGCGGGGAGCCGGGCGATCTTCCGCTGGTCCCTCCACCTCTGGAACTTTTTATTTCTTACCGATTTAAAAGTGACTATGAAGGGACTAACTAGGGTGTTCCTAGCAATGTGTTTAGACCTTGCTGAGAAGGCAGATTCCAACCACGGTGAGATTGGAAGCTGCAGACTTTGGGCAAAATTGAGAAGTTTGGGTTGTGGTGGAGTCCACAGTGTTACAATGTTCAGTTAGTCTCCACTCTGCTAAATTTCACTTTTGCCCCCGTCAATAAAAGATATTCTCCCCCACGTTTTGCACAGGACAGAAAGGAGTGGGACGGAGGCGAAGGATTTAGTCAGCTTCTTTGTTTCCATTCCTGAAGTGCTGGCCCTCAAGCCAGACGAGCCACTTGTGCGAAGGCCGCTGCTGGGTGAGACTTTCAAATCTGGATGTGTCTCTGAAGGCCCAGAGCCTCGGCTTTCTCGACTTAGTTCTGCTTCATTACTAAGTCGACCCCACTTTCCCGTACACCTTCCTTAAAGGAGAGCGCTAAGTTAAAAGGAGCTGGAGTCTGATCACAATACAGTCCCATTTCATTTCACCTTACAGTCACCCCGGCCTGCCGGCCGCTGCGGACCCCGCTCTGGGCGCACGCGCGCTGGGTGTCGTGGCTCTCAGGGTAGCGACTTTTGCTGGTACTGTGGGTGGTTCTGACACCAAGGCCTGGAACTTTGTCTTAAGGCCAGTGGGCCGCACGCTGCTACCACTTTCAAAGCCCACTGAAGGGCTCAACCGTGGAGAAACAGCCCCACGGCATCGAACTTCTCCAGGAGTGCGCTCCCCACCGCGACACGTAGGAAGAATGTGAGTAATTTCATCTCCTAGCAGTCGAAATTTGCAAGGGGCGGGGATGGGGTGGGTGGTGGGGGTGGTGGAGAAACGGACCCTAAGAGAAGCGCAAGTCTTTACTACGAGCGCCACCTAGTGTCCGCGAGGAACAGCGCGCAAATGGCAAACGTTTCCCAAGCTCGGAGTCACTGGCGTGACGACACCCGCAGAACCTCGAAGTTTGAGTCCACTACTGCGTGGTTTTCCTTCTCTCTGCTTCCAGCAGATCGTTCTCTCCACTCCCATGCCCTTTTCTTCCTTTCGCTTACTCCTTATCTATTGATATTCTTCCTCCCCCGCCCACGAGATCACCTTTTTCTTGGTCTCAGCTGAAATCCAGCGATTTGGGCGAGTCACGCGCGCTGTTCAATCTCTTGTGGTGACTGGAAACAGCCTAGGGTGACTCTTCAGGGAGAATACCTTGGAAAGTGGTGAGGGGAGATAATTTTAATAACTGCATTAACTCAGTTTGCTCCCTCATAGGTGTGCCAAAAGTAGAACAGCCTTTCCTTTGGGCTTGAAGCTCAGACAAATCAGTGCACCTGAAAATATTTAATTTATGAGCTTCAGATCTTTTTGATATGGAAACTATCCCTTTGTTTATTTAAAACACTGTACACATCAATTCTATGCACATAAGTTAGATAAAGGACCCCACAACATGATTCTAGTATTATATATGCAAACCTGATATAAATAATGCTTCTTGGCTTTAGATTTCTAAAAAAAAAAAAAAAAAAAAAATTATTTAAAGAGGGAAGCAGGGAGAAAGAGAGAGGGAAAAACATTTGTGTGTGAGAGAAACATCCATCAGTTACCTCCAGTGTGCTACTCAACAGGGGATCTAAATAGCAACCTAGGTATGTGCCCTTTTGGGAATTGAACCCTGGACCTCTCAGTGCATCGGACATGGCTCCAGCCAACTGAGCTACACCAGCCAGGGCTTAGCTTTAGAATTTTTATCACTGGGCTACCTTTCTTTTAAAAGTCCTGTTCTTGGGCTAAGGTTTACTTTACTTTTTACTTGCAGTGCTTTATTCATTTCTTTTCCTTATCTATCCAATGAAAAAATGCTCTCAGAGCACTTTGCTGTTATTATGTCCTTATTGATCACGATCCATTTAGAGCCCTTTTTTTTTTTTAATCCTCACCCAAGGACATTTTTCCATTTTTTGTTCAGATAGAGTGGGAGGGAGAGAGAGAGAGAGAAACATCGACGTGAAAGGGACACATCGAGTGGTTGCCACCCGCACGACCCAACCAGGGCCGGGGACAAACTGCAACCAAGTTACATGCCCTTAGCGGGAACTGAACCCAGGTCTCTCCGGACCGCAGGCTAACGCTCTAACCGCTGAGCCAAACCGGCCAGGGCTAGAGCCCTTTTCATCCTAGAGCTCAAACACTCACAAAGTGGGTTTTGTCATACAGTTTGTGGATATAAAGCTTAGTAATTATTTTATTTACAATAAAACTTCATTTTTCTTTGAGCTAGGGCACTAAGACCATTTAATAACTTAAGGTAACAGCCCTGAAATATTCAATTTTATGTTTTTCTAGAAGAAACACATTTTCGTGAATTGGGATGAGATGAAAAGATAGGAGTGATGATTACAAAAAGTGGTGAAGGCTTTCAAAAATATCACACATTGTTGGTTCATTGGTTTTGGCAACTCAGCTGAATGGCCTTTGATATCTTCCAACAGAGAGGAAGGTGCACTGGCTTGGAACTGATATTCAGAGGTGGGTTCATCTACTGATCACACAATTCTTTAATTCCTCACCTAGGTTTAAAGTTCTCCCCGTGCACTTGAGGCTGAACTAACTTAGGCCCAAGTCAGATGTTTTGGAGCCCATATAAACTGACAATGAGCTCACCCAGGGAGGGAGGTAAAGGAAAGGGTAAGTAGAAAGAAGGATTCCTTCCATGCTGAAATTAATGGCAGTGCCCTCTTGCCCTCAAGAAATATGTGTTTGGAGTTAAAGAGCTTCGCCAATAAAATAATCTCAAAAGATTCACTAGCGGGCAATTATATCTATATATTCTGAATAAATTAAAAATCCCCAGAGGGGGAAACTATTTTCCACTTCATTCCAACCTAACAGGATTTTTCAATTCATTTCCAAATGATAGAGTAGATTATAGACTTCTGCACATTTTGTTTTCATAATTAAAACATTGAAATGTGTTTATTCATTTAACTTAAACATAACTGGCTAGGAAAAAGCCTAAAGTATCCACTCAAATCTATTCTCTATGAGACGAATTTAGTATGCCACAGCTGAAAACACTTCAAGTTCATGTAAGTAGGAAGTAATAGGAATATATTATTATATGTCTTTGCAAACTGAAATTGAGGCATATTCTTCATCCTAAACTCAGATTTCATCTTCTTCTTCTTTTTTTTTTAATTTTTTTTTTTTTTTATTGATTTTAGAGAGAGAGGAAGGGAGAGGGAGAGAGAGATAGAAACGTCGATGAGAAAGAACATCGATTGTCCTCCTCCTGCATGCCCCCACTGGGGATTTGGCCCACAACCTGGGCATATGCTCTGACCGGGAATCAAACTGGTGACCTCTTGGTGCGTGGGTTGACGCTCAACCAGTGAGCCACACCGGCTGGGAGATTTCATCTTCTTGAAAGGAAAGTTTGGCTGTGATACTATTTAAAAAACCTTTATTCTTCTTAAATATATATAAATATTCCAATTAAAAAATACCCCTTATGGAGTTAAAAGAAAAGTAATCAGTAGACAGGAATTCAGAGCAGTGATTCAACTCTGGCCAGGAAATAGCAAGAGCAAAGCTTAAATCATCTTTAGCAACATCCTAGTTACAAGATCAATTTAGAATTTTAAAATTCATTGATCCTAGTCCACTCCATTTTTATGATCTGACAACACTGTATGCAAGGATGTAAACAACACTTCTAAAGTCAAATCCATTCAGATTATTCAAATACTGTGAGCTGAGTGAAACTTGGCCCACAACATAAATGCACACAGTCAGTTAGTATAATTGTATAGACATGTATGCATTCTGCCTTAATTATATTATTTTATTTTATTTATTTATTTATTTATCCTCACCCAAGGACATTTTTCCATTTTTTGTTCAGATAGAGGGGGCAAGGGGGAGAGAGGAAGAGAGAGAGAGAGAGAGAGAGAGAAACATTGATGTGAAAAGGACACATCGAGTGGCTGCCATCTGCACGACCCAACCAGGGCCGAGACAAACTGCAACGGAGGTACATGCCCTTAGCGGAAACCGAACCAGGGTCTCTCTGGATCGCAGGCCGACACTCTCCAACTGCTGAGCCAAATCGGCCAAGGCCATTTATTTACTTTTTAAATCCTCATCCGAGGATATTTTTCCATTGATTTTTTTTTAGATAGAGTGGGAGGGTGTGAGGGGGAGAGAGAGAGAGAAACATGGATGAGAGAGAGACACATTGATTGGTTGCCTCCTGCGTAACCCCACTGGACCTGGGATTGAACTTGCAACTGAGTTACATGCTCTTGACTGGGAATCGAACCCGAGACTCTTCAGTCTTCGGGCCAATGCTCTAACAGCAGAGCTAAATCGGCCAGAGCAATTATATCTTTTTTTTTTTTTTTAATCCTCACCCGAGGACATTTTTCCATTTTTTTGTTCAGGTAGAGTGGGAGGGAGAGAGAGGAACAGAGAGAGAGAGAGAGAAACATCGATGTGAAAGGGACACATCGAGTGGCTGCCACCCGCACGACCGACCAGGGCCGGGGACAAGCTGCAACCGAGGTACGTGCCCTTAGCGGGAACCGAACCCGGGTCTCTCAGGACCGCAGGTCGACGCTCTAATCGCTGAGCCAAACCGGCCAGGGCAGCAATTATATCATTTTAATAGATTAAAACAAACGCAAGAAAATACAAAACCTTTTCTATACCTGTTTACTACCTTATATCTTTTATAAAGAAAATGATTCTTAAGCAGGCAACCCCAGCCTGAGATAAGAGGTTCCCTGCTGTGTCGCACAGAGTGATCAGTCAAAGGCACAGTGCCCACCTGAACTCACAGCCCTCTGTGCTCCTGCAGAAGAAAATTAAGGCAACAGAAAGGAGAAGTCAACAGCTTTCCAAGTGAAGTGTAGCTGACATGGCCATGGAGTCACTTTTTAAAATCATGGGCAGCAAATATTCACGACTCTGCTTGCACCCAGGATCTTCCTAGTAGTCAATTTATATAGCCCATGGGCAGTTATGGCAAATATTGCTTCTGCAACATGAAATCTTTGGTTTTACTTCACTGTCTCAACATAGCAGGCTCTTGGAGAGTGTCTTTAGCAAAGTATTATACATATGTACATTCATATAATTTATTACTGCATCCTGGTTTACAATTTTGGGTATTGACTACATGTCCCCAGGGTTTGAGTGCATTATCACAGTTTTACAACTGAATCTGTACATTTTGATTGGTTACTTAGGAAATCAAGAAACACTGGTTGCCGCTGCAACTTTGCAACAGACCTCCCTGTGCAGGCAACATACTATGTGTCTACACACACTGTTGTTCATCTAAAATGGGCTTGGGGGTGCGGGTGTGGATGAAATGATGAAGGGGATCAAAAGGTACAAAGTTCTGGTTTTAAAAAAAATAAGTCACGGAGGCCTGGCTGGTGTGGCTCAGTGGTTGAGCATCAGCCCATGCACCAAGAGGTCGCTGGTTTGATTCCCAGACGGGACACATACCAGGTTGTGGGCCAAATCCCCAGTGGGGGATATGCAGGAGGCGGCCAACCATGTTCTCTCTCATCGATGTTTCTATCTCTCCCTCTCACTTCCTCTCTCTCTCTGCAATCAATAAAGGAAAAAAAATTACAAAAAAAAAAAAAAAAAAATTAAGTCATGGAGATGTAATGTATAGCATGGTGACTATAGTTAATACTGTATTGCATATTTGAAAGTTGTAAGAGAGTAGATCTTTAAAGTTATCACAAGAAAAAAATTGATAACTATGTGTGGTGATAGATGTTAACTAGACTTGTGAATTATCACTGCACACTATATAATAATATCAAATGATTATGTTGTACATCTGAAACTAATAAAATACTTTATATCAGTTGTACCTCAATAGAAACACTAAAATAAAATGGGTTTAAGGGATATCTGGAATTTTTCTTACAACTTTCAGGAATCCTTAGTACTATAGAGGTAAAAGATACTTCTTTTTTATGAAACACTGGCCTTCAGCTAGCCACAGAATATATACAAACATCACATTGAATCCTCTCAAAGGGAAAAAAAAAGCAAACATGGAAAGTAGCAAACTAAGTAAATGATGATAGAGGCAAGAGTAGCTGTATTCATACATGGAAAACTTCGAATGCTCTATGGATGCACTGTTCTCTCCCCATCGTCTCCACTGTCTCCCTTGTCATTTGAGCCTCTCACTGCTTCAGGGTGTACTGTTTTACAGCCTTTTCACACTTGCTGTTTAAGAGTCTCAGACACTTTCAGAGTCATGTTACAGAGTGACTGTGCCAGGTCACTGGTAGTTAACCTGCACAGTAAACTCAGAGGAGATAGAGATAATTTTTTAACATTGGGAAAAAGAGATGAACCAAAAAGATCATCTTTGCTACAGTGATCATATTTTTTTCTCTATTGATTTTAGAGAGAGAGGAAGGGACAGGGAGAGAGAGAGAGAAACATTGATGAAAGAGAACATCGATTGGCCGCCTCCTGCATGCCCCCCACTGGAGATTTGGCTCACAACCTGGGCATGTGCCCTGACTGGGAATCAAACTGGCGACCTCTTGGTGCATGGGTCGACGTTCAACCACTGAGCCACACAAGCTGGGCCAGTGATAATATTTTTAATTGAATTATTCCTGAAGTCAGTCAGTTCAGTGTAAAACAGGGCGGGGGGTTATCTAGTAATTAAAATCACCTGGTAAAATGTCCCTAACTTACAAGAATAATGGAAGAGATTAGAAGAGCAATAGAAGAATGGAAAGAAACAGATAGAAACAACCAGGCATGAATAACTGCCCTACTCTTCAAGTTAGAATAATCACTGGGGTGGCATTTAGGAAAAAGCACTTGTCCACCCAGGGAATGTGTTTTGGGGAGCAGTTCCCAGAGACGTTGGAATGAATGGGGTAGAGGTGCTGATGACAGTTCTCTTCCCTGTGACTTTCTTTTACTGGGATCATTAAAATCCAACGTGGCCCTAACTATCCCAGTTCAGGGGGAAAATGTTCTCTAAGTTTTTCTAATATGTTGTTGGGCTCCATTCCATTGCACAGTCTCACGGTGAACATTTGGCATGTCTTTTGCAAAGTTTATAGACCTTTTAAATGTTTTTTTCCCAAAGGGATTTCGTATATAATTCACTTCTACTTTCACAGTAGCCTTGAGAAGTGGCTATGTCAGGCTGTCATGGGTGGTCTTCAACTTTTATATATCTGCTCTTTATTTAATTTGAACTTGCTCATATTCCACATTGGCCCTCCTACCCCACCCTCTATTGGAGGTTTGTGAGGCATGCTGTGCCAGCCAGCCACTACTGTTTGGAGGAAAGCACCTGACCTTTGAGGGCTGGTGTGAACAGTGCCCAGGGAGTGTCCCTTCATCCTGCACTATGCCTAGGAGTATCCAGGCATGGAATTGCTGGCTTATGCAGAGTTGCCATCTCTCCCTGTCTGGCTGACTCCTTCTTTCCCTGCTAACGGCCATCCTTACCATCTTTATTCTCTCCATGGGCATGGCAGGCTGAACGCTGGCTTGTCTGAGCTCTGCCCCAGTCCCTGCAGGTCACTGGGCACCTGAGAGAGGGAGATGCCTGGCTCAGCTCTCCCGCGCCCACGGAAGACCAGCTGCCGCCTCCTTGGCACTCCAGGTGGTCCAACCAGAGGAAGGCAGCACTGGGAGGAACCACAGTTAGCGACTATGTTTAGATCTTTAGAAATAATATCCACTTTCAAACACATTTATTTTGAATCCAAGGTACTCCTTGAATAGCTATATGATACACTGATGCTCAGAGAGTCCACTTTCATGATAATAATACCTTGAATTTGCTTAGAGTTTTAAACTTTTTCAAAAATCCCAAAGTGTTCTCATATAATTTAATGCATCCCCTCGCAATATTCTTGAGAGGTAGGAAGGCAGTGAGAAACCCGACTTCCCACCTTCCTGTTTGACATACACTGCATAACGCTGTACCGTTACCTAAGCATCGTCGAAATTTCCCATAGCTGAAGTGCTGTCAGTATGCACACACACCAACGTTGGTCAGAGACTTGAAACAAATTTGCTACTCTTTTAAAATAAAAAAATACCATTTATTAGCCATTTACTATGTGCTAATTGTTCTGTGTATATTATTTATTTTCATCTTTACAACAGCCTGTGTGTGGAGGTACCATTGTTATCCCATTTACTCTGAGGACTGTGAGACAGAGCGGTTAGAATGGTAATTATGTGGCTAGTCGGTTTATTGCGTGGGGAAGCTCCAAAAACTGGAAATTCTGTGCCCCGTGGAAAATAAAAGCAAAGAATTGTGGCTTTGTAGATACCAGAATAACATTCATTTGGCTCCTCTCCTTTTCTTTGTATTCTGAGACCTAAAGACACGTGCAATACAGCTTTTCCTTGCAAGGGTTAATCTTCCTTCCCTTTAGTGAATCTCACTTTTCTTTGGGATCCAGTTGCTGGATATTAGCATTTACAACTTAGGAAAGTTCATTAAGATGTGATGTATATCTAGGGGATCCTTGGCATTGGAGCTGAGAAAATTCAAGGGAAGTTGTTCTTTAAAAAAAGCTTAATTTAATAATTGATGTTAAAATGAACAAGTGGGCCCTGAAACTAACTAATGACCAAATCACATAAAACTGAGCCAGAGATCCTATTCCACCATTTCCACTTGCCCCCACACTCCACCCCACTTTTACATTCACATATGTATCTCACACATGTATCTATAGACTATTCGGCAGCATTTTCAGTTTCTTATCGAGGGTATGTATAGGATGACCATACACTGTGTCATTTAAACCGGGACACTTTGAAACCGAGATACGTGCCCTTTGTGGGAACCGAACCTGGGTCTCTCTGGACCGCAGGCCGACGCTCTAACCGCTGAACCAAACCAGCCAGGGCTTGACTCTATATCGCTTATTTCATTTTGATTATTATCTTTTTAATAGTATTGGCAGAAATCACGCCTCTATATTTTTTAAATGATTGAATCTGAATCCCCCACATAACAGAAAACCTCAGAGAACTGAGATCCAAGGCTCCCAAATGCACAAAAGTATACTGAAAGGTTTGTTTTCTTTTTAGCTTGGACCTTCCTAAAACTTTTCAAAATCTGGTACATGGAGAGGACAATTGCTTGTGCCTACTGACTGTGCGTTAAAGGGCTGTATTTTTTTCTTCTGTGCCATGTGCCATGTGTAACAGAGATATCACTCTTATTGCCAAGGTTTCTTCAAAGAGTGAAACTTCGAGAACCATTACCATTTACAAAACTTGTTAAATGTACTCCCCATCCCTGCAAAAGAAAAGGCTCTCAGGTGCAATTAATGTTGGACCATAGACCCACAGAACAATGACTATTGCAAACACAAATTACTTTTGCAAATCATAGTCCTATACTGGGCTTGAAGACATTTACGTAGGAAATTAACAGAGAATTTTAATAAAAAGTCTCTGGATAAAAATTGGATGAGGAGTGCCAGTTTGTCTTATAAGTTGCTTGAGCACATTTGTCATAATAGATGTTGCCCCAGATTGTGGAACCTTCCCTTCTAACATCTTTTAATGGTAGTAGAACTCACAGTGCCATATTTTCTTTCATTTTTGACAGTGTTATACTATCTTTATAGACTTACACTGACAGCATTTCATCTTGACATCATTAGATCATCTCTCCTGACTTTTGCATGGTGCACATCATTACATTATGATGGTGCTATACAATTACCAGTGAAATGAATAGGATATTAGCATGATTATTGAAAAAAAAAGTTAGCGCATACAGACATAGAATTCTGCATTTGAAAGCATTTTCTAACTATTAGTCTGCCTAATGCTCTTGGGACCCAGTGAAACTTAGTATCCTTTTTTTTTTTTTTTTTTTTTACCAAGTAGGATAGCAAAAGAGTGACTTAGACAATGTTATAGGGCCAGACAGTGGCTGAACTTTTCTTAAGTTCTTTGACTTTTTTAAGCTTAAAAAATTTGGGTATAAAGATTAATAGTAACTAATCACTGTCTTGGGAGGACAGACACGTAAGAAAATTCCACTTCTCCTTTTTTTATTTACATAATTATGATGGCAATTAATAAGAATCAACTCTTCTATGTTTGTTGATACATAATCTGGAGTTCTTTAAAGCCTCCATCTTTAAAAAGTGGAAGTGATTTGGTCTAAGGACAATTACCTAATTTTTAATCAGGAAGTCATGTGATCAAAGGATGAGAAATAAACAACTTTAGGACTATACAAATCTTGATACTTGAAAAGCCTTGATATTTCCCCCATATTTTTTCTAAAACATCTCATAAAGATAATGCCTTACCAATGACATCCCAAACTTGGGAGAGTCCATGCTGTCTGGGTAGGAGAAGATGAGCCAATTGTCTTCTCTTAAATTCCACAATTCACCCTGATTTCCAGTTTTAAGGGAGGAAATTCATTGGTTTTATGAATAGGTCAAATTTTTTGTAAGGTTTCTGAACCTCAATTTGCTCACATGTGTAGTTATGGAGAAAATATGTATTCCAGAGATGATCCGAACGGTAAAATGAGACGACAGATGTAACTATCTCGGCTCAGTGCGTGGGCATAGAAGACACTCAATAAAGAGGGACAGACAATTCCTCGGACTTGAGAGATCGTGACTGGCCTGGGAACTAGGGCAGAGACTTTGGTGGCTTGGGAGCGGGACTTCTCAGGGGACGTTTCTTCACTCTTGGCCTTTCTTCTGTGAGGTTTATATTGCCAGGAGAGGGCAAAATTCCAGAATCTCAGGGATTAATATTTTACTTGGACACTCTCTGCAGTGATTCAGCAGTGAAAGCGAGCAGTGTCAGCGGACAGAGCCTGTAGATGGATCAAAAACAGTTTGTCTAACTTTGACTAATATTATTTCACCAGATCTTCCCCACCCGTCTGTAAGAGGAAGAAACCAGAGGAGAATACAGATTTTCACTTTTATGGAATAAAGTCAGAAGTCCTGGAATCATCCATGTGTTCATAAATATTGACCTATTTACAGCCACCTGTTTTGTAACAAAGTAGTATTTTTAATCAACTGAGCTCTGGAGGTCAGGAATATTGCATCTTTTGCACAACTTTCAGTCTTTCCTCATATCCTTGTATTAAATTTTCCTTCTCACTCCCAGCTGCTCTGCCTTATTCTAGAGCCTCCTCATCTCGGGCCCTCCAATGAGTCTTCCTATTTCCAGTCTCTCCATGTTCCACTCGGTCATTCTGCCTCACCAGCGATAGCTACGCCCTGGGAGATGGAGTCTGAACTCCACACTGTGGCCTGAAAGCCTTCCAGAATCTGTCTCTGACCCATTAACCCAGTACATCTCCATCTCCACGAGCTCCCAAAATAGTCCCATTTCTTCAGTCAAGCTAAATTCCTCCTTGTTCCCTGATCATACCAAACGGGTTTCCACCTCTGCATCTTTGACTATTCTGCCCCTAGTCTGAGGTTCAGTGTGGAAAACAGAAGTCACTCTAGATGTTTTAGGCAGCAAGGGATTTGATCCAGGCAGCTGGGAGTTTACAATAGCGTCAGAAGGGCTGGATGAAGGATCCAGGTGAGCCTCCAAGGACAACTCCCGGGATGCTGCTAACAGACAGGTTTAATTAAAAAAATATATTGTGACAATCCAGGGATCAGAAGATGCTGCTATGAATGCTGCTGTAATTAATTTCCTCTCAACCAAAGAAGTTGGAGGAAAAAACACCAGAATGTGATTGACTGGGGGGAGGGGGGAGGGGGTAGAGGGGCAAAAATATTTATATATCCTGTAGCTAGCAGTAAGAAGCCAAAAGGGGTATGAAATTGCATCCAGAATCCTAGTTGCAAAGAAGTCTTGGTATACATGAAGACAACTAGAAAGGAGGTGAATGGAGGTTGAGAGAGCTGGGCCGTGGGTTTTTTTTTTTTTTTTTTTTTATCCTCAGAAACATCGACATGAAAGGGACACATCAAGTGGCTGCCACCCGCACAACCCAACCAGGGCCGGGGACAAACCGCAACCAAGGTATATGCCCTTAGCAGGAACCGAACCTGGGTCTCTCTGGACTGCAGGCCAATGCTCTAACCATTGAGCCAAACTGGCCAGGGCTGGGCTGTGGTTTTAACACCAGTCCTTGCTCATCTCTCCTATACATTTACCATATGTATGTAATAGGGTCTGCTTTCTTCCTTCTCTACCAAAATGTATCCATTTCAAAGCTCTGTTCAAAGGACATACAAATGGCCTCCAGGAAATGGCTAGCAATGTCAATGGTAAATCTTCTACCTCCTCGTCATTCTTACCCCACATTGCAGAGATGGTACATATGTGGTTCACATAGCCACACCCCGCCTCCTTAACCCCTGACAGTCACTTGAATAGCAATATTAAAACACAAGATTTAGCCTGAAATTAGCCTCAGAATCCTTCTTTTTAAGAAAAAAAATTTTTCTTTATTGATTTGAGAGAGAGAGGAAGGGAGAGGTAGAGAGAAAGAGAAACATCGATGAGAGAGAACATCGATTGGCCGCCTGCTGCATGCCTCCCACTGGGGATTTGGCCCACAACGGGCATGTGCCCTGACCGGGAATCGAACCGGCAACCTCTTGGTGCATGGGTTGATGCTCAGCCACTGAGCCCTCTCAGAATCCTTCTTATCACAGTACTCCAGTCAGCCGCAATCTACTGACAATGCCAACTTTGACAAGTGACAGTGATGCTTCGGGTGAACCCTGTTTGCTTGCTATCTCTAATGTCTGGGCTGCAGGCATCTGAACAGCCTTTGATTATATTGGATTGCAATTCTGACTTAATTGTTCCCTAATCTCGAAGTAGGATGGCCTGCAGTAAGATCCCTGTGGATGTGTTGGGAAAAGTAACAGTCATAGATTTTTTTTTTTAATCCTCACCTGAGGATATTTTTCCATTGATTTTTTTAGATAGAGTAGAAGGGAGAGAGGAAGAGAGTGAAAGAGAAAAAGAGAGAGAGAGAGAGAGAGGGAGGGAGAAAAACATTGATGTGAGAGAGACGTATTGATTAGTTGCCTCCTGCACAACCCTGACCAGGACTGGGGATCGAACCTGAAATCCAGGTATGTGCTCTTGACTAGGAATCAAACCTGTGACCCTTCTGTCCAAGGACCAAAGCTCTAACCCATGAGCCAAACCGGCCAGGGCTGAATCATAGATTTTTGACCTGACAAAAAGCTTCGAGAAATAATCTGGTGTAGCTCTTTGTCTAAAAGCAGGAAAGGTATTATATCTCGTTTATAAAAATGAGTAAACTGAGGCCCAGAAAAATTTAGTTTCTAAGATTATACAGATAAGTTATATAGTGTATCTGATCACAAAACATCATGCTTCAAGATGGAATTATAAATGAATCGCTTCTCCCGATTTTTATACTTCTTATTATTTATAATTCATTATCATGTATAAAATATAACCTTAGTAACTGAAGCAGCACAATTTACCTTACAGTTCTGTAGGAAAGAAGTCTGGTGCCAGCTTCACCAGACTAAAATTAAGGTGTCTGCAGACTGCATTCTTTTCTGGAGACTCTAGGGGAGAATTCATTTCCTGTTTGTGGGGTTGGTGGTTGGTTGACCAACAGTTCCTTGTGGTTGTGCGGCTGAGGTCCAAGCTTTCCTGCAGGCTATAGCAACAGTGAATGGAGTCCTTCTCAAGCTCTGTCTCTCTGATCCACTCTTCTACTTTAAAGGGCTCATGTCATTAGACTGGACTCACTCAGGTAATCCAGGATAATCTTCACGTTGCTGAGTTGTAACCTTTGTCCCTTTTCCCATGTAAGGTGACACATTTGTAGGTTTCAGGGACTAAGACATGGACATCTTTGGGTGGCATTATTTTGTCGGCCACACCTGGCTTTCATGGCAATACCCTGTCTTGATCCAGTCTTCCCTCTTTGTTTCCTGCCTGCCTTCCTTTTTCCCATTCATTCTTTCTTCTAAACACACGATTGGGCATCTACTACATGGTAGGTACTTATAGGCATTAGCAATACAAAGATGAGAAAGACAGGGCCCCTGCCCTCAGGTTACTATCTGGTGGTTCTTCTGTTATTCTTCTGATGGCTGCTTTTTATTTATTTTTATTTTTTTAATCCTCACCTGAGCATCTCTTTCTATTTATCTTCAGATAGAGTGGGAGGGAGGGAGGGAGAGAGACATATCTATATGAAAGAGATACATTGACTGGTTGCCTCCTGCAGGACCCCGACCAGGGCGGGGGACAAACTGCAACCTCGGACCCGAGACTCCTTGGTCTGTGGGCCAATGCTCTAACTACTGAGCCAAACCAGCCTGGGCTGATGGCTGCTTTTTAAAAATCATCCATCTCTCTGACCTCCCCACACGTGGAGCCTGTCTGGGTCCTATTTCTGGGACATCCCATTCAGTGCTGAGCTTTTCTGCACATGAGCCCCGAGTCTACTTCTTCTTTTTCAAACCTCTCCCATAAATTCTACTCTCACGTGAACATTTCCATTGACTTCATCGTTACCTCCAACTTAGACAGGATAGACTCCCAAACTCTCCCAGTCTTTGTGGTAGAACACTTTGGAATCAACCTTAATTACCCGTTTATCTTATTTTTAAATTTGGGGGGGGGGCGCTATTAAACAGATGTCTTTCATTTGTGACAATCCCCAATTCCTAGTCATCCAGCAACTCTCACAACCAAGTCTGGCCAACTTATACATAAGAGTTTTCTCCATGGTATGAAGAAAATTTACCCTCTGGCTTTGAAATTCTATCCTGGGGTAGAAAAGAGATACAATATAGAAGAGTTTGAACTGAGAGAGAGAGGAAAAGCTCTTTAAAAAAAAATTTTTTTTTTCTTAATTGATTTTTAGAGAGAGGGAGAGAAAGAGAAACATTGATGAGAGAGAACATCAATTGGCCGCCTCCTGCATGCTCCCCACTGGGGATTTGGCCCACAACCTGGGCATGTGTCCTGACCAGGAATTGAACCTGTGACCTCTTAGAGCATGGATCAATGCTCAACTGCTGAGCCACACCAGCCGGGCAAAAAGCTCTTGTTAAAGGCAGAATAATATTACATTGTGTGTGTGTGTGTGTGTACCACATTTCTTTATTCATTCGTCAATGACATATAGGTTGTTTCCACAGCTTGACTCTAAGTCTTCTCTACCCCATTGCCGTGATGTCACCTGAGCCTTGCTAACAATGAGATGCCACTTTGAGGAGGAGCAGGGAGAGAGACTCTGAAGGATGAAGCAGCTTTCAAAATGAGAGTGAGTTACTGCAAAGTGACTTTGAAACAGGGAGACTAAGACATTTGAAATTTAAGTTTTCTTGACCCTAGATTTATACTTAAGGCAGGAGTCTCATGGGGAAGATAAGATGGGTTATAAAACATGAAGAAGCACAGTTTTTTTCCTTGCACATATAATTTGCAAATTTGAAGCCTTGCTACATTTCTCCTGTGGAAAATAGCTCGCAAAGATGGCTCAAATTTTCCATTCCTCTTTGTATTCACTTCCTTTGTAATGTAAACTTGCCGCTCCTTCCGTCAAGAAGTAGAGTCTATTTTTTGAATGTGGGCTGGACTTGTGCCTTTCTTTGTCCATAAGAACATGGTAGAAATCATGACATGCCAGTTTCAAGCCTAGGCCTCAAGAAACCTTTCATTGCTTCTGTTTACTCTCCTGGACCTCTGTCACCATGAGACAACACTGACTAGCTTGCTAGAGAGAAAACCACATGTAGACCCGAGTCATCTCAGAAGATGTCATCCTACATCAGCCAGCCCCCAGCTGACGTAATAAATGGCTCATAAGCGAGCCCAGCTGAGATCAGCCAAGCCTGGCCCAGCTGAGCAGAATCCCCCAGCCAACTCATACATTCACAAGAAATAATATATTGCTATTTTATGCCACTAAATTTTGGGCTGGTTTGTTATGCAGCAGTAGCTAACTGATACACCTATATAAGTAATAATATGTCCTATTGCCTCTTTTCTTTCCATCACCATGTCACAATAATCACCTTATCTTCTTGGAAGTCTAAGCTGGGTCAAGCCTTCTGCATGCTTCTTTTGTCCCTCTTGAGACCTAGGGATCAAAGTAATAGTGGTATTTGACACCACATCACTCCCTGATTTTATTTCCAGGGATACGATTCCTTCTCCTTGTTGCAACCCTGAGTACTTCTTGGCCTTCCTCAGTCATTGCAGTAGCTGCTCCCCTGCAGCTCTTCTGGGAGCAGCTTCTCCACCTGAATCCAGGGGTGCAGTTTTCCGGTCTGGCATGCTTTCTGTGCTCTGCTCTGAAAGGGAGTTTTCTTGACAGTCTGTACATCCACCCTTGTTAGAGGATCTTCTCAGTGACCATAGCTCAACCTGGAGTAATCTGGTCTCGCCGTGACTATAGTATTCTAAGGCCTTTGAAAGTAGGCCTGTCTTTACTTTTAGTCTCTCAGCTTCAGTTATCAAGAAAGTTGGAACAAGAAGCAAGGGCTTGATACAATGGAATATCATTCAGCCTTAAAAAGCAGTGAATTTCTGACACATGCTACAACATGGATGAACCTTGAAGACATGATACTGAATGAAATAAGCTAGACACAAATATTGCATGATTCCACTTGTATGAGGTGCCTAAAACAGTCAAATACGTGGAGGCAATGAGGAGCAGTGGTTAGCAGGGTTTGGGAGAAGGGGGAAGGGCCAGTTATTATTGTATGGGTAGAGTGTTTCGGTATGGAGATGGATGGTTGGAATGGTGGCACAACAATGTAAATGCACAGAATGCCGATGAACTGCACTTTTAAAAATGAGTAGAATGGTAAATTTTATATTGTGTATATTTTACTAAATAAAAAATGTCAAAAAAACAACACACACACCCGGCTGGTGTGGTTCAGTGGTTGAGCGTCGACCTATGCACCAAGAGGTTGCTGGTTTGATTCCCAGTCAGGGCACACGCCCAGGTTGTGGGCTTGATCCCTGGTAGAAGGTGTCCAGAAGGTGTCCAGGAGGCGGCCGATTGATGCTGATGCTTCTCTCTCTCATCAATGTTTCTCTTTCTCTCTCCCTCTCCCTTCCTCTCTCTCTCTCTAAAAAATCAATAAAAAACCCAAGATGCCACTTCACATGCACTAAGATTGCTATCATAAAATTTTTTAATGGAAAAAAAAGAGAAGAAGGTCCCAATGCAACCATCAAACTGCAAAAACTTGGCATAGGTCTCTAAACTCTCTCCTCGATCCTTTGAGACTTTATTTCTCATTCTGTGCTTCAAAGTCTTACTCTGTGCTCTGATGTAAGTCCTCAGGCCCAAAGCCACTTTCTTGTTTGGGTATTTTTCCATCTCTTCTCTATTGAGTCAAACCCTTCCCATCTTTTAGGGTTCCGCTCAAATCCCATTTGCTGTATGAAACCCTCCCTGATCACCACCCTAATCTTCCTTGTCTTTGACTTTATAGTTTGTACAACTGTTTAGCCCTTTTCATAAACTGCTTCACACTATTAAAATACTATTTTAAAGAGTTCTTTGTATATTCAGATGTTGCTGTCCATGTCAGCAACTATTTATTCTGTGTGAGATTCTCTTTATTCAACTAATCTATATACATACTTCAAAAGAAGGAACCACATCTTGTATCCCTTTGGTCCTCTGATAGTAGCTGGCATAGAATGCTGCGTAATCTGTTGCTCAGTCATTTGATTCTGTGTTGTTACTGACAGTATAATCTTGATAGAGCTTTTCTGAGGAAAATGCCTGAATCTGATGTTTTTTATTATTGTACCCCCCAACCCTTCTCCCAGGAACCTTTACAGACAACTTTTCCTAGTCTCCTTCCCCCATGGAATTTTTTTTTTTTTTTTTTTTATCCTCACCCGAGGATATTTTTCCATTTTTTGTTCAGATAGAGTGGGAGGGAGGGAGAGGAAGGGAGAGAGAGAGACAGAAACATCAATGTGAAGGGACACATCGAGTGGCTGCCACCCGCACGACCAACCAGGGCCGGGGACAAACTGCAACC
Organism: Molossus molossus; assembly: GCF_014108415.1. Lineage (NCBI taxonomy): Eukaryota > Metazoa > Chordata > Mammalia > Chiroptera > Molossidae > Molossus > Molossus molossus. The sequence continues at coordinate 30,577,654 of NW_023425401.1, read as the reverse complement.
AAAGTTACGTGCCCTTAGCGGGAACCGAACCCGGGTCTCTCCGGACCGCAGGCCGACGCTCTAACCGCTGAGCCAAACCGGCCAGGGCCCCCCATGGGATGTTAATACCATAATCCACAGACTACTTCTTTATGGAATAGATACCTGTATAGTACATAGTGATTTTTATTTTCTGTCCCCATGACCTAGTGTTTGCTCTCTTGGGGGCAGTGGCACTTACATTGAGAATGTAGGTCTTAGCCCGGGGGGAGGTGGACTCCTAATGCTGTGCATTGAGGCAGCGGAGACGTTCATTCAGGCCTTCCAGGGTCCTCCGAGCCCAGCTTCACGGAGTTCTCCTCCCCCAGCCCCTGAGAGCTTAAGAGCCCAGCCCTTTCTGGCCTCTGTGATCCTCGCCTTGATCCTCGTCAACCTGCATGCACAGTGGAGGACCGGGCCTGACACTATCCTCTCCAGAGTGTGCAGATTTCTCTATCTCCCAGAGTTGTTCAATGACTAACTTATTCACTTAGAAGTATAATTTAATAAATTATCGACTTGCTCATTCCGCCAAATGTCTGATTTGGGGGGAAATAAGTTTTTGGAGTTTACACAAGGAAATATGCAACGTTGCCTCCCCTCTTGCGGCGCGCGGGCCGAATGAGAAGGGACGGAGCAGCCAGGGCTGGACGGCTGCCACCCGCACACAGAGCGCCGTCTTTGAATGGGAGCGAGGAGCCCCTTCCGCCAGGGCCCACAGCCTGCTCACACTTGAGCACACTTGTCTGGGTATCTTTACGGAGGGGAACCACCTGCACACCCTCCAGTAACACCTGAAAGGATAAACAGATGTAAATGTAGCAGTTAATATATTTAAAACATGTTTTAAATGCCGTGACACAGTTTATGAGACGTGCTTTGTGTAGCCACCAGCTCCTTCTCCCCTCCTACGGACAGTGCAGAGCGTGGAAAGCCAAGCCAAGCCAAGCTCTCGATTTCACATCCCTTCTCTGCTCGGATGTGGTGCGCAGCTGGCGCAGGGCCCACAGTGGAGTGTGGGAGCATCCGGAGAGAGAGCATTTCCAAAGGGAACTCCAGACAAGTCATCGTGAGGAGCACGTATCTCCCCAGACGCCTTGCCCAGAGTTTTACTTGCTTTTCGCCCTTCAGTCTGAGCTTCGCATCTGAACTGTTATATTTTAGTTTAGGTGAAGACATTCTGTCAACTTCATTACCAATAAAAAATTGCTAATTGGCAAAGACATTTTAATATAACTAAACACAAAGTTTGGGGTTTCTTTTCCAAGTTACCAGTGATCAAAAAGTTCTTCTGTTTCTTTAAGCTTAACCCTGGGATTTCCGCCAAATGTTGAATTTTCTATTGTTACCACATTTTGACCTCAAGTGGAAATAACCATCTACATTACAAATATTATTGCATCATATAAATTAGGAAAAATTTGCATGGCTTCTGACAGAATAGAGGACTACAAGTAGTTTCTTTTGGTTGCTCTGAAGTAGCCTTTGTAGAATTAACAAACTCCTGAAAGTATTGCTAACATGATTCCTAATGGAAAATATGTAAACTCTCTTTGTAAGTAAACATTTTACTTTATAAAAATTATAGACTCCACAGTATCAGTGGATAGATATTTTATTTTTTAAAATATAGATCCCACAATATCAATTATTTTTTAGATTGCTTAATGTTTCTGGCTTGTTGCTACAAAAGAAATGATGAAAATAACTGAATTATTATAAGCTTATTTCGAGATTTATAACTCATTGATTTATGGACAGCTACATGCAAAAAAATGAAGCTAGACCACCAATTTACACCCTACTCATGAATAATCTCACAATGGATAACAGACTTAAATGTGACTCACGAATCCATAAAAATCCTAGAAGAAAATGCAGGCAACAAAATTTCAGACATAATATGCAGCAGAATTTTCACTGATACTACGCCTAAGGCAAGAGGAACAAAGGAAAAAGGAACACATGGGACTACATCAAACTAAAAAGCTTCTGCACAACAAAAGAAACAAGCATCAAAATGGAAAGGGAACCCACTATATGGGAGAGCATAACTGCCAACAATACATCAGATAAGGGGCTAGTTTCCAAAATATATAAAGTACTCATACAACTCAATCAAAGGAAGACAAAGAACCCAACTGAAAAATGGGCAGAGGACCTAAATAGAAACCTCTCCAAAAAGGACATACAAATGGCCAAAAGACATATGAAAAAATGCTCAATGTCACTAATCATCAGAGAGATGCAAATTAAAACAACTGTGAGGTATCACCTCACACCTGCCAGAATGGCTGCCATCAACAAATCATCAAACAACAAGTGTTGGCGAGGGTATGGAGAAAAGGGGACTCTAGTACACTATTGGTGGGAATGCAGACAGGTACAGCCACTATGGAAAACAATATGGTGTTTCCTTAAAAAATTAAAACTTGAACTTCCATTTGACCCAATGATCCCACTTCTAGGAATATACTCTAAGAAGCCTGAAACGCCAATCAGAAAGAACATATGCACCACTATATTCATAGCAGCACTATCTACAATAGCTAAGATCTGGAAACAGCCCAAGTATCCATCAATAGATGAGTGGATAGTCCAGCTGGTATGGCTCAGTGGTTGAGCATCGACTCATGCACTAAGAGGTTGCCGGTTCGATTCCTGGTCAGTCAACATGCCCAGGTTATGGGCCTGATCCCCAGTGGGGGGCATGCAGGAGGTGGCCAATCAATGTTCTCTCTCATCGATGTTTCTATTTCTCCCTCTCCCTCTAAAATCAATAAAGAAAAAAAAAATTTTTAAGTTAAAAAAAAAAAGAAAGATCTCTTATCCTTTGAGATGACATGGATGGACCTGGAGAGTATTGCCCTGAGCGAAATAAGCCAATCAGAGAAAGAAAAATATCATATGATCTTACTTATTTATGGAATATAATGAACAAAACAAGCTGAGGAACAAAATAGACCCAGAGACATGGAAATGGAGTGTGGACTGACAAACTTCTGAAGAAGTGGACGTGGGGGGAGGGAAGAGATAAACCACAGAACTTATACTCATGTATGTGCAACCAAGTATATAGACAATAATGCTGGGGTGGTGGTGTGAGATTGGAAGGAGGGTGTCAATGGGGGAAAAAGCAGAAACATCTGTAACAAAAATAAATGAATAAACATTAAAAAAAAGCAGCATTTATCAAATTTAAAATCAAAATGAGCATTTTGTGCCCTAGGTTTAGAAAATACTTTAAGTGCAACTTGACCGTGGGTTCTACTAATTCACTTCTTTGACTGTTCTGAATTCAGATTGTAGACAACACAGGCCAAAAATATTGTCTTGTTAATAAATTATTCAGAAACTAAAAAAAAAAAACAAAAAAAACTCATTGATATCTATATAATTCATGACAACCAGAATAATCTTATTTTTCCTTCAGTATCAAAAGTTATTTTTAAGTTATTCATCTTGCTTCCAAGTTTCATTTTATTTCACCTATATAAATACTTCTTTCTTTACTTCTTGAATGTCCATTTTTACTTACAAAAAGAAATATATGTTCAAGCTTTGAAATTAAACCAATGTATAAAAATCTGAAGATAGCCCTGGCCAGTTTGGCTCAGCGGTTAAAGCGTCGACCTGCGGTCCGGAGAGACCCGGGTTCGGTTCCCGCTAAGGGCACGTACTTTGGTTGCAGTTTGTCCCCGGCCCTGGTTGGTCGTGCGGGTGGCAGCCACTCGATGTGTCCCTTCACATCGATGTTTCTCTCTCTCTCTCTCCCTTCCTCCCTCTCCCTCCCACTCTATCTGAACAAAAAATGGAAAAATGTCCTCGGAAGATTAAAAAAAAAAAAATCTGAACATAAAAATCAAACGAGAACTCATCACAGTGCAAACAGAGTGTTTCGGAGCAGTATACTTCTGTAAGGCATTTAACACAGACACTGAGTACTTCTGCACATTTTCTTGGTACGGACAGAGAGGTACATTTTTTTGCTCATTTGGTTCCCTGTTGCACGGATGCTGCTCAAGAAATTTGTCAGCCTGAATCCGCCCTTGTGGCGAGTTAGATCAGATGGAAAGAAAAGAAGGTTTTCTTTGGAGGGCATGAGGGGAGGAGAAAGAATATCTTCCTCTTGTATATCACAGGCTGGCTGCTTGCGTCCTGCTCAGCTGGCACATCATGTCTGGACCTGTGCAGGTCTTTGCCCGAGAATCTTCTGAATTCCCGACATTGTTCTGCCCCCGGAATGTCCAGTGTGCTGAAATCACAGTACGAGATGGGTTCGAGCAGGCTGTGAGGTCAGGCTCTGCCTGTGCACCTAGGAGTGCAGCTGAGGATGTGACCACGTAGTTCTCCAGAGATTCGTATGCCTGGAAAAACAGATACTTTTTTCTACGGCTTGGAGACCTGGCTGCATATGCCTTCCAAAGTTCCAAAAAAAAAAAAAAAAAAAATCAGGTTTGGAAGCATCAAAAAACAAACAAAAAACAATACAACTTTCTGGTAAAAAATATCTATACTTACTCTCATGAATTTGAAGAAAAATTATTCATCTCTATCTTTAATCACCTGAGTTCAATGAAACTGGAGTTTGGGATATCCCATCTTTAGCTTCTTTATGGAATTACAGTCAGAGATAGAAACAGGAGCTGAAATCACACGTATCAGCCCCAAGAAAACAGGAGATGACAAAAAATCCAGACACTTAAGACGGCTTCCACTTCAGGGTACGGCTGGCGTCCCACCACCTTAATTTAAATAGTATCTTTGAAGGGTAGAAAAGACCCCAAGAATTTGGGTTTAAATACAATTCATTAACATAGGGGATGGTCATTAAATATTTCATAAGGTATTTAATGTAGAATCTATTTACAAAAAGTACATACAGTGCTACTTAAGGGCCTTTATTATGTACACAAAACATATTGTTAAATTGTTCAGAACATAAGCTGCAGCCTAAATATGTAGAACAATTTAAATATCCCAAAATATTGTTAAAGTTCAGTAGTGAGGACTATGTAAACCAGGAGGACGTGTACTTGGAGCTTCCAAATTGCCCACTGTAGCAAACAAAAGCCACAGTATAAAACAGTGACCCAGAGACCTCTGGGGTTCAGCAGTAGCAATGAACCTGAGGCACATGCAATGAAACGGAACATTCCAAGTCGGATATTAAGTGATTAAAATTTTAAAAATCACTTGAAAAAGAACTAATCCACGAAGTCACTATGGCTGGTCACTATGCTGCTTTAAAAATGACAGCCCAGCCCTACACACAACACTGCGGAGTACCCCGTGCTAAGGAAGGAAGCTGTATTAAACGTAAGTGCAACAATTGCAGCCACTTTATTGTAGAATTTATAATATGCCTTCAGATGGATAGTATCAATTTGCCTCTTGGGCAGAAGATTGTATGTGGGGGAGAGCTGGGTTGGGGAGTATTTTGTCTGTGAGTATTACGATTTACAATTTTTCTCTTGCCTTGAACTCTGTTGAAGCCCCCTGAGGTAGGTTACCAAGAGTGACATCTAGTGGTCACAGCTCCCTCTGCCTCGGCCTCTCCCTCTCTCTGTCCCTCTCTCTCCTCCCCACCCCAGCCCCTTTTCTCGCTCTCTCCAAAGAAAGAGTGTTATCAGAGTCAAGCATTTAAAGTTGAATCTCTATTAATATCCACACTTTAATGGTCTCTCTGGGTCTCTAAGTTGCTTCAAATACATGTGTTGATGGATTAAGACTGAAATGTTTAACTCCGACTATTTTTCTGACTTGAATGAAAGTCACCTAGCAGTACAGCAAAGGGAGAATAATTGGGCTCAAATATTTAACAGGACAGATTTGACAGCCCCAAGCGCCTGGTGATGGATAGAATGCTCACAGGTGCTCCCTTTGCTTCAGCACGGCCCCCGCCCGCTTCGTCCCATCCGCACAGGAGGCTGCCACCAGACCAGTCTTCCCCAAGAGGGCCGCTCATCAATCCTTCAGCGGCCCCAGCTGTCCACCACGCTGAATTCAGACGCCCATCCGAATCGTCCACTTCACTTATTTCTCACCGTCTCTCAACTCACTTCTCTATGCCAGTCAAGTCAGTTTCCTCTTTGTCCTCTGGACCCATCATATTATTTTCTCTCCTCCTGCCTGTTTCTCCTCTTCTGTCTCCCTTTCTTTTCTGCTGCCCATTTTTCAAGGTCCACTGTAAGCCCCCCTCTTCATAAAGCCATCTCTTCTTCATTCTTTCAGTCTACACTGACCTTTCTGTCCTCTGAATTACTGTTTTATTTATACTTAGAACCACGCAGTGAAGCATTAAACTGCTTTCTAGTACTTTGTGCTTCTTTGTCTAGTCTCATCTGCTAGAGTCAAATCCTACGAAGCAAGGGTTGATGCCTTATATGTCTTTTTGTATCTTCCTTAGAGTTTTTCTTTCTTTCTTTACTCTTTTCTTTTTTTTTTTGATGGAGTTACTAAATCACATAATTTGATGGAATGGTACAAATGAAACAACGTAAGTGGATATTTTGGTACAATCTTAGTTTTTTAATGGTGTACAAATGTGATTCTAAACGCTTCCTTAATCCTTTCTCATGTTTTCGTGGAAAAGTTCTGTCTCCTTTTGTCCAACCAGCTGATGGACTATAGTTTTTGGTAACTATTAGTATAACCTGAAGCTGTGATGCAAATCAACAAAGTTGTGATACGAATCAATCAGCTTGAGGTATGAGGGTTTACTTACTCTTGGGGGATTCCCCAGCAGCATAAACGTAGAATACAGTCTTCTACAAACATTTGATCCTACACGACAGAGCCGAATGACAGACTTTTGTGGAAATCTTTCTTCGTATTTGAAAAGCTCTATTTGTTTTCCTTTAGGAAGCTCATCGCCTCTAAAAATGTAATCTTGTATCTCTAACTCAAGTTTTACTCACTGTTGTTTGATATCTCATGGCTTTTCAAATACTGGGGGTGTACTATTATGCGGGCTATTTAAAGAACACTGAGTGTCAAATTAACTTTTCTATTACTGTTTAAGCAAAGGGAACGTCCATACCAGAATTTGGATAAATAATATTTAAGATTCTATTACACATTCATGAAGCATTGGCCAGGTTAATACCATATCAGTTAAGATTCATCTGAAGGATTGAATTCTCTCCTGGGCACCACGTTTTGAAAGAGACAGACAAATTGGAGAGAGTTCAGAGGGGAAGAACAAAAATGATCAAAGGTTTGGAAAATCAGCCCTGTGAGGAAAGGTTAAGAGAATCAGGCCTGTTCTGCCTAGAGAAGAGAGGGCTGAAAAGGGCCATAATAACTCTCCAAAATACATAAAAGGATGTTTTCAGGAGGAAAGGGACCAATTATCCTCATTAGTCAACAAGGACAGGACCAGGAGTAATGGGACTTAAGCTACAGCAAAGAAAGAAAAAAAAGATTAAATATTATGAAAACCTTCATTTCAAGGCTAGGCCTAATGCTTTTTCTGAGTTAGGAATAAAGAAATCAGCCCTGCTATGATGGTAGGGGAATATTAGAAAATTGCCAGAGAAAACCTTGACAACTCAATAATTCTAAGTGGGGGGAGGGGAGATTTTGATGTTACTTTTAAAATTTGCATAATGTCCAACAGATTACCCCAATGAGGGAGTTTTATTAACCAAAAGTCATACAAACATGCACATATATACACACAAAGATAAATTGAAACACAAATCACAGAAGAGAGAAGACAATTTATTACCCATTCCTGTACCATCTTGGCTCATTCTATCTCAAAATTAACACATTAAAAATAGGTTATATCTAAAAATCATATACTTTAATGCCCAGTGTTCCTGGGCATTGTTTCTGTATTACATAATTTTGTAACCATATTAAGTGATGTCAGGACTGATAGTACAGATACATCACGTATGAATACAATGAAAAGAGATCGAAAGGAAACACAACAGATCTGAAAAGAGTCAAAATGTGTTTGTCTGCAATCCATTTTTATTGTTTGTCATTTCCTCTCCTCACTGTGTCCTTGACCTCCTACTTCACTGAGAAAGTAAGGGTCCGCCAGCTTGAGTGCTTTATATTTATTTCACTCTACTTGCTGTTCAACTCTGATTCCACACCTCCCTTTCTTCATGCCTTCCTTCTCTCAACACATATATATTGTATCTGCTTTACAAGAACTAAGAACTAGGGCAGTGCTTTTACACAGTTGTATTCAATCTCTCACTCGACTGCTTATTCAACAAATGTCTATTGAACACCTTCCATATCCTGGGCACTACGCTAAATACTCTGGCTGTAGCCAAGGGCAGGACATATTTTGTCCTTGCACTCATGGAGTGTACAGTCTAGGCAGAAACACATATCTGTCATGTGTGGGGAGTCTTGAGAAGGGAGTATAGCGGCTGTGAGAGCACAGAGAGCAGGAAAACCAAAATTAGTCTGCCTTTCAAAGACAGCGAGATCTGAAATACAAATAAAAGTCAGCAGGTGCCCTGGCCGGTTTGGCTCAGCGGTCGTTTGGAGCGTCGGCCCACAGACCCAAGAGTCCAGGGTTCGGTTCCCGCTGGGGGCGTGCACCTCGGTGGCAGTGTGTCCCCTGCACCGGTTGGGGTTGTGTGGGTGGCGACCGGTCGATGTGTCTCTCTCACATTGATGTTTCTCTCTCTCTCTCTCTTTCTCCCTCCCCACTCTATCTGAGGATAAATGCAAAAAAATAAAAAATAAAATAAATAAATAAATAAATAAATAAAAGTCAGCAGGTAAGTGTAGGAGGCAGGGCTGGGAGTGGGGGTTGGAGAAGACCAGGCAAGTATTTCAAGTAGAGCGAATAGCATGTGCAGAATTTCAGAAAAAGGACAGTGATGAATTTATATATTTTATGAAACTGCCTTAATGGGCCTTTTAAAAAAGAATTAGGAAGTAACTGCTTCTATACTTTTTACCATTTGTAAGAGTCGCCCCATAGACATTTGTGGACTTCCAAAAGAGAGATACTTACCTCCACAGAAAAAAACTCATCTTTACACTCACCCACAAGCTTCATCTACTTGTCTTTTTAAAAACCTTTTATTATTGTATTACATCTATAAATGTAGAGAGATTAGCCTTATGAATTTATCACCTCGTGTAGTGATTATCGACCCTTGTCCGATCTGTTTCATCTACACAGCCCGCTCTCCCAAGTCTTTCAGCCATGTCATACTTGTTTTGAAGTAAATAAATGGCTTTATTTTTTTGATATGAAATAATGTGAGTCTGCCACGGAGCAAAGGGTATTCTGCAACGCATTTTAGAAATGCTGAGTTTTCTTCTAGCAACTAGGGAGAGAGGCTTAAGGTGCCCCCTCAGACCTGAAAGATAAGAAACTGGAAAGAGATGTGTGCATCACAGAGAAATAGATCCTCCAAAACATGGGGGACAGGGGAGCCCAGGGAGGAAACCGCCATGGAGAAGTTCCCTAGGACTGGGATGGCAAAGAATAGCCATTAATAAATTTATAAAATTCTGTTAAATGTTATTTACTATTTTGTGCTGACCTATAATGTCTTTGTTTCCCTCAAATTCTAGTAAGAGTGTGAATTTCTGCAAAGCTTTGTGTTAACGATGTTTTGAAATGAAGACAGTTAACAGAGCAGAAGCACCTGAAGTACAGAAAGAAGGGCGAGATGGTGAATGTAGGTTGAAAATAGCCAGAGCTAAGTGTCCATGATAGACAGACAGATAAAGATGATGTGGTGTGTATATTCAATGGAATATTACTCAGCCATTAAAAAAGTGAAATGTTACCATTTATGACAAAATGGATGGACCTAGAGGGTATTATGCTAAGTGAAATAAGTTGGAGAAAGACAGATACCATATGATTTCACTTACATGTAGAATCTAAAAAGAAAAGCGAACAGCCTGGCCAATGTAGCTCAGTGGTTGAGCATCAACCCATGCACCAAGAGGTCACCAGTTTGATTCCTGGTCAGGGCACATGCCCAGGTTGTGGGTCCAATCCCCAGTGGGGGGCATGCAGGCAGCAGCCAGTCGATGTTCTCTTTCATCTATGTTTCTATCTCTTTCTCCTTCTCCCTTCCTCTCTCTCTAAAATCAATAAAGAAAAAGAATTTAAAAAAAAGAACAACCAAAATGAAAACAAGTGAACAAACAAAATAGAAAAAAAACTCACAGAAACGGAGAACAAATTGGGGGTCCCCAGATGGAAGGTGGGTTGAGGGGATGGGTGAAAAGATGAAAGGGATTATGAAGTATAAATTGCCAGTTACAAAAACAGTCACAGAGATGTAAAGTACAGCACAGTCAATAATATTTTAATAACTATGTATGGTGTCAGATGGGTACTAGACTATCGAGATGATTGCTTCATAAGGTATATAAATGTCTAAACACTGTGTTGTACACCTGAAACTAGTATAATATTGTATGTCAACTGTAATTCAAAAATAAAAGTTTAAAAATAGCTGGAGCTCCCCAGAAGAGGGGAAGGTGCGGGAGAGATAAACCACAGAACTTTTATGCATGTGTGCATGAACAGTGGACATGGATAACAAAGCTGGGGACAGGGCGGGGAGGGAGGGTAGGGGGTATCAGTGGGGGAAAAAGGAGAAACATCTGTCACAAAAATAAATTAATTAAAAAAAATGGCTGGAGCAGCTATTAAGACCGAGAGATAATGACATGGGCCCTAAGGAATCTTAGGACATTTTGAAATGGGTGCTAGATACTACAGAAATTGGATAGAAATTTGAGTCACTTGATTTGATATTCATAGCAAGGAATATTAAAGTAGGATGGACAACTTGTGGACATTTGGACTATCTATAATATTTTTCATTTCTCAGATACCAATAATTGTATGATGAACAATGATTTTATTTTATTGTTTATTTATTTTATTTTTTTAAATCATTTTTTTATTTTTCTATTACAGTTGACATACAATACTATATTAGTGTCAGGTGTATATCCCAGTGATTAGACATTATAAAACTTAGGTGATCATCCCCCAAAATCTCATATCCATCTGGCATCATAAATAGTTATTAGAATATTATTGACTATACTCCTTATGCTATACTTTACACCCCTATGACTCTACACTATAACTTCTTAACTACTGATTTGTACTTCTAAATCCCTTCACCTTTTTCTTTTCTTTTTTAAAAAAAGATTTTTTTAAAAAAATTGATTTTAGAGAAAGAGGAAGGGAGAAGGAGAGAGAGATAGAAACATCATTGAGAGAGAACATCAGTTGGCCACCTCCTGCATGCCCCCAATGGGGATCGGGCTCACAACCTGGGCATGTACCCTGACTGGGAATCGAACTGGCAACCTCTTGGTGCATGGGTCAATGCTCAACCACTGAGCCATACTGGCCAGGCTCCCTTTACCTTTTTCACCCATGCCCCCAAATTCCTCCCATCTGGCTACCATCAAAATGTTCTCTGTATCTATGAGTCTGTTCTGTTCTGACTTGTTTATTTTGATTTTTAGATTTAATTGTTGATAGATATGTATTTGTTGACATTTTAGTGTTTGTATTTTTTATCTTTTTTTCCTTCTTCTTCTAAAAGGAGACCCTTTGACATTTCATGTAATACTGGTTTGGTAGTGAACCATGATTTTAATAATAGCTTTTGGAAATGAAAAATGCTACATTAAAATGGGAAAATAAATGTGTCTTGAGCATATTTGTATTTGTTTTTGTAAAATGAGATCTTACTAAACATGTTGCTCTGCAATTTTGGCTATTCTTTGTAAAATGACCATATTTTCGTTCTTTGGGGGTAAACTTGATTTTCAGATATAAAAAAAAATAATATGGCACTATGTATTTTGATGGTCAAAAAAATAATGAGCCCTGGCTGGTTTGGCTCAGCGGTTGGAGCATCGGCCTGTGGACCAGAGAGTCCTGGGTTTGGTTCCCGCTAGAGGCACATACCAAAAAATAAATAAATAAATAAATAATAATAATAATGAGACTGATTTTAACACAGGTTTTACAAAAACATATTTTTGTCTGTTCACAAAATGTATAGCATCTTAAAATGCCTACTTAAATAGTATTGTTTTGGATCTATGCATTTGTTATTGCTTACTTTTCAAAGCCTCATTATGTTATGAAAAGACAGTTGATTGAGTAGCAGCTGAGCTTAACTATGGCCACTGTTTTATTACCCCAAGTCTCTCCTGCCCCTCTCCATCTGAAGGCCTTGTGGTGACTTGGCGGGAGGCATTCAGACACTTACTTATGGGAAGAGTTGTAAGGTGAAATCTTAGCACACTGAAACTACTGGAGAGTAGCCAGGAAGCCTTGGTTGTAGATATTCTTTTTTTATATATAATTTTTTTTTATTTATTGGTTTTAGAGAGAGAGGAAGGGAGAGAGAGAGAGAAACATCCATGAGCGAGAACATTAATTGGCTGCCTCCTGCATGCCCCCCAGTGGGGATTTGGTCTACAACTTGAGCATTTGCCTTGACCGGGAATCGAACCGGTGACCTTCTGGTGCATGGGTCGATGCTCAACCACTGAGCAACACTGGCTGGGCTAGATATTCTTAATATCAGAGAGAAATGTGTTTGAGCTGCCTCACTTTGGACTAATAGCAAGTTCAATGACTACTCAAATGATATGTGTGTGTGTGTTTAAAAGAAACTTGGAATATTCTTAGTACCATTTGCTATCTAAAAACACATAACTTGAAGCCTATAAAATTTTAACCAATGTCACCCCAATAAATTTAATAAAAAATAAAAAAAGACAAAAAGAAAGAAGTGACCAGGACTACATGTGTTACAGATTTTCTCTTTTTAAATTACATTATTTTATAACTTTGTTATGAAGTTAAGGTCACAGTACTATTTAGGTATTATGTAGGTAAACTAGCTTAGTGTTTAGACGAAAAAGTGTGGCAGCTGTATTAAGTAGAGTTCTCTGGGTGCAAGTAGCAAACAAAAACCAACTCTGGCTAATTTAAACAAAAAAAGGAAATTAGTGGAAGGGTATTATTGCCAGAACTCAAAGAACCTAGCCTCCAAAGAATGGGAATTAAAGTATCCCCAGGAATACAGGTAGCAAGAATCAATAGACAGCTCTTAAGATCACTGCCATCAGGATGAATAAATTTGAGTTTATTTTAGTCGTTGTCACTTGCTCAAGGTTCAGATTCCAGGAAGAGAGCTTCTGATTGGTGTAGCCTGGATCACATGCTCATTTCCTTAAGTTCTCTCAATGGCATCTCCAATGGGTGAGGCTTGGTCCCCAAGAACAGTCAGTGGATGCTGAGTGGGCAAAAACAACAGATGTGTGCTTTTCAAAAGCATTTTCTCTTGCAAAAATATCAAGTGCCACATAAGTTGCATTTCCGCTGTATTGTGCACAGCGATTCTTGAACTTGAAATTTTGATTAAGATTTATGACTGTGAAACTATGGTCTTCATGGCTTTTTTACTCATCAGAACTTAGTTCTAGATTCTAATTGACATGCTCCAGAATGCAGACACCTGCACACAGAGACACTGTTGTATTAAACAATAGTCTTATGTAAATATAAGTCACTTTATTTATTTATTTATTTATTTATTTTTAATCGTCACCCAAGGACATTTTTCCATTTTTTGTTCAGGTAGAGTGGGAGGGAGAGAGAGAGAGAGAAACATCGATGTGAAAGGGACACATCGAGTGGTTGCCACCTGCACGACCCAATCAGAGCCAGGGACAAACTGCAACCGAGGTACGTGCCCTTAGCGAGAACCGAACCTGGGTCTCTCTGGACCATAGGCCGATGCTCTAACTGCTGAGCCAAACGGGCCAGGGCTATAAGTCACATTCTTACCTTGAAGACCAGAGTCATAAGAAAGGAGGCAGGGATAAGAGTGGGAAGAAGGCTGAAGCAGTCTTGATAGGAGATCCTGTGATTTTACATTAGGGTAATGATGACAGAAATAAAGACAAATATGTAGATTCAAGAGATTTTTACAAAAGTGGGATTTATATGGTTCCATACTGTAAATAATTTTACAAGTGAGAATCTTGTATTAATACTACTAAGTATTTGCCTTTAAAATTCTCTTTCCCAGTAACCATAAAATGTCCCTGAGTCTGAGTAGCATTAATAGTATTCCAACTTTGCAAATACAAAGACTGTCTGTACATATTTAGTGATTTATCCAAGATGAAAAGCGAATCCTGTTACCTTGTTGATTCTCAACTTGTTTTATATTATATTATAGCACAGGTGGCATCTCATTTTCCTGCATTTTTCTTAACTATAGGTTTTCAAGGGACTTCCAGGTACCCTGCTATTTTCAAAATCAAGAGATATGTGTTCAGCCATCTGTCTACCGCCCCCCCCCCCCCATTTTTATGTTGTTCATGTTGGGATGGGCGGTAACTGGATATGCATTTTAAATGAGGAAACGGACAGCATACCCCAGAAATCAGGACTTTTTCAGAAACCTACTTGGAAATTCTACTCCTTTTTATCTATTTTGTTCGTTCTGACAGTAGTTAAGATGCTGACAATTTTCATAAAAAATGTTTGTCAGGGAAGAAAACAATCATGGTTCCTTTTACCACATCTACTGCGTGGAGACTGCAATTGCAAAAAAGACAGATGGCAAGAACCTCGTCTGCTCCACTAAAAACATGAGGTTTCTTAGCATTTGTTTAATTAACTACGGCTGCTTCCACAGCTTCTGAACCGATGTTTTGGAGAAATAAACTCTCTTAAAAGAAAAACTTATTCATTTCACTTTATTTGCACAGTTGCTGCCAAGTTTTCCAACCAACTCTCTTTCCAGAGCTATAATAATATCCAGGAGAACTCAGGAAAATATGTGAAAAATGGACTGACTGCAGAGCGTTCAGGGTAAGGACTTGGGTTCAGCTCTGGGTGCGCACTAGTTCATATTTAGTGCCTGCCGGTGGCATGTACAGTTTGCCTGGTTTTTAGCCATTGGAATGCACACCCAGAAAATCCAATTGCTGAGGTTTATGATGCTTCTTGGAGGGATTTAGTGGATTAGGCTAGAGGAAACAGGATTTGGGTTTTTGGCTCTGTTAGTAGCGGTGTGACTTCAGACAAGTTACTTAGCTTCTTTGTGCATCCCCTGCCCCCCCACTTTTTATTTTTATTTATTGTTAGCAATGAAAAGGAGCAGTGAAAAATATAATAATAACATACATTTCAGGGCTGACATAAGTAAATGCGGATTGATGTTTTGTGACATGGTCTCTTTGTAATCAAAATATAAGTGAAAAAGAGTGTGATTAAGAAGACCAAATAACTAAGATATAATCTTATGTAATGTTGTCCTTTCGTTTACACCTTCAGAGAAGTCTTTTATTGTATACTTCTCCGCAGTGTTGAACTTTAAGATTTCAAAATTCATTTCATTCAGCTTCTCATGGTTTATATCCATCTGAACCCTATAAGCCAAAAGTGTATCTCTTTAAAGAGATACTTTTCCTTTATTATTTTTTTACAAAGGTTTTTATTGTTCTATTTCACTCCACACAAACTTCACTCAGAAGAAAAAAATCATAATGACTAAAATGTCAAGAGAAGGTTTGTTTGGACATGCATTAAGGATACAAGTTGATGTTTTCATAAAATACTGTGTACAGTACATCTAGTCCAATCCTTGTAGCAGATGTTTGGTTCTAAAAGGGAGTATTCATTTCTGTCTATGGAAAGTTAAGTACTTAATCATTGATCCCTTGCAAGTACTTTCTGCTTTTCACTTTGTGATTGTTTGTTCCTCAATTCCCTTTAGCCCAGCAGCATCTACACTGAACAGAAGGTGTGGAAATACACTTATACCATGCCATCCTGTCTAAAGTTAGAGACTGTATTGTTTTCCTTGGTCCGTCTCGGAGACTTATACTGAACAATGATGTTTGATGCTCTCAGCACAGCTGAGCTGACTCCATGCCCTCACAGATGAAGGTACTGCCCTGTCCTTTACCTGTGGTGACTGGTTCAGGTGTGTGTGTTATCCTACCCAGACCAGGTATAGTTAGTGTGAGAAAGAGAATTTCTTTTTCCTGGCATTGCCTTGCTGGTAGGATGTAAGCCCAGAGCTAATATTGCCCATCTTTGCCATCATAGCCTTTTTATTCTTGAAGACGGACATAAAGACAGTCTGTCAAAGAGGTATTAAGCATGACTAATAAATATTCACTTATTAGTAGCAAAGCAATGCAAATTAAAACAATGAGGTTATGATTTACTTTTAAATTGGAAAATGACTAATGAATTGATGAATTAGATGATAAATCTAAGTGTTGGAAAGAATGCTGTAAAATGCTCAAGTTTGTAGAAGTAGGAATTTCTATAACGTTTTTCAAAAGCAATTTGAAAATATTTATCAATATTCTATTTTTTATCTCAACAATTGGGAATCTATTCTACAGAACTAAATCCAGAAGAGTTTTGGGCACAAAACAAGAAACAAATCATATCCAAAGCAAAGAAAATATCAAGTAAATTAGAGCAGATACAGTTGACATTGTAAGGTCAGGTGAAGAAAGCAGAATACAAAATTGTCAGCTCATAGTCCCTTAACATGATCTCTAGATAACGTAATTATAATTGATTTATTGAATATAATCTGTCTTTACACATTTTTCTTTAAAAGTATATATTAAACAATGACTATTGTGCTTATTTTAGTCTTTTCCCCGCATGCCCAGGGCGATGCCACTGTCTCAGCCAGGGTGACCTGGGCTCAGCTCTCCGCATTGGGTGTCTCGCCTCAGTTCCTGCCATTTAGCTGATACTTAGTGAGTAGTTTCACCTCAAAATGACTGATAAACATGTGCAAATAGTGGTGGAGCAACTGTTTCCAAGCCTCGGATTTTAAAACTCAAGTTTACTGGAAGTTTGAAGAGTCTTCAAGGAAATAGCAGAGGCAATAATAAATCAAAATCAAATAAAATAAATAAGAGGATCAGGAGAGTAGGGATTGGGGGAATCCTTTAACCTTCTGAATGTACATACATGTGACTACAACTCAGTAAACATTTTTAGGCTGGGATTCCTCTTTCTGTTTGCAGGAAAACAACTCTGTGACTACACAATTTGTAACACATAATAAAAAACTCCACACAATACATTCATCGTGTATTACACTCTACATGATACAAGCCCTTCCTGAGTACACACTCTGCAAGGCCCAGTGCTGAACAAGCATGCGGAGCCCTGGTTTAAACAGCGGGGGAAGTGCACTCAAAGGTACCCTGGCAGCTCTCTCCTTTGGCCCGTGGTCTTTCTCTTGACCTTGTCATAGTGTTTTCTTATTTGCTACTTAATGTAATTTTAAATAAAATAAAATTGAGATATTGAATGTTTAGCATGAACTTTCTCATTTATTTTTATATTGTGCTATGCCGATTTTAAATGCAAACGTTCATTTGCATTTAAAAATAAAGGGGAAGTTTCCTACCTCCAGGGGACCAGAAAGGGCAAATATAAGCCTACTCAGGCAGGGTGGGAGGAGGAAGAGAGGACCCCCTCCTAATCCTTCCCCATCCCCCATGCTCCCCACCCCTGCTCACAGGGGCAGGTACAAGGCAGACCCTCCCAGCTGCCCAAGGGCCTAGGTGCTGGTGGCCAGACAGTTGCTGTCTCTGCTCCTGCCAACCACTGAGCCCAGGCAAGGTGCCTCCGTGGGGGGCACCGCCCCAATCTACCGCAGATGGGTGACTCCCAAGAATTTTTCAACTTCTGGGCCAGAATGTGTTCAGGGTCTGGATGGGAGGTGGGAGAGACGCTCCCCCCTCTCAGATGAATGCAACGTGGTGCTGTCAGCCCAGGGCTGGGTGGTGGCTCCGGCTCATTCCTCCTCTCCCACCCCAGCGGAGGGGGAGACGGGCTGGTGTGTGGAGAGCTGGAGAGTGGGGGAGCAAGCCACTGAGCACCAACCTGGGGGATGGAGGAAGACAGGGAAGGAAGAACTACGTGGGAGCTGAGGGCCACGATCCTGGCTCATGTTCCATTGCCCGATTCCACTTCACTCACAACATTTAAATCCAATGATAATATTATAAAGCATTCTAAGACAGCAACCACAGAGCACCAAACCCCAACTGTGGGGCCCGTCTGAGCACCGGGCCCTGACCACACTGGTTTCACTGGCTTTGTCTGTCTGAAGGAGACACCTAGGCTGGTTGAATTGTAGCAGTCTTCCAGTTTCAGGATATGTGGTTCTAGTCTAGGTCACATTTCTCTCTCTCTGCCCGAATATGGAGTTTGAGGTTATATAACTCAATGTAGTGCTTATTAAAAACTATCACCCAAATAAAACCAACTGGACACCAATCAGATCCTCAACATAGACAAGATCCATGTGAAATTACTTGTCTTATGAGGGTTCTGTCTCCCCACCTGGTTTGTTAAAGCCTTCCAGGTGGGGAGACAGATCCCTGTTTTATATTTCTGTAATCCTGATGCCCCCCATCATCACCTTTTCATTGCCCAGCATGTGACTTGAGTCTTCTATCTGTGATGGTGATAACATGGTATGTTAAGCCTGCTCTCTCCAAATGAGGTGGTCACCTTCTTCAGAACAATACACATGGTACTGACCAATATTTACGTGTGAATTCATTAAGAAGGGAACTGAGGCATGATGTTAAAGCTGGAATGAAGGTGGGAATCATCAGCGGGGTTGCAGAACTGGTCTGAAGTCACACAGCTTATTTATTATTATTATTTTTTTAAAGTACCTTCGCTTTATTTTATTTATTTATTTATTTTTTATCCTCACCTGAGGACATTTTTCCATTTTTTTTTTTTGTTCAGATAGAGTGGGAGGGAGACAGAGAGAGAGAGAGAGAGAGAGAGAGAGAGAAACATCGACATGAAGGGACACATCGAGTGGCTGCCACCTGCACAACCCAACCAGGGCCGGGGACAAACTGCAACCCAGTTATGTGCCCTTAGCGGGAACCGAACCCAGGTCTCTCTGGACCGCAGGCCGAAGCTCTAACTGCTGAGCCAAACTGGCCAGAGCCACACAGCTTATTACTGACAAGTCCAGGGCTACACCACCCCTCCAAATTCTCAGTTCTAACGCTCTATAACCCACGATACTCCTACTGCTAACATTCTAATCAGCACCAGTTTTGAATCCTCATCAGCTCAGAGCTAGTTGTAATCCACACTTTGGGGAGAAGACTTAAGTTGTAGCTGAGACAGAAGAACATTGTGAGAGAGTTATACATGTTAGAATACCACTCATTAGCAACTTGAGGATAATGAGAAAAAGAAATGACTAATTCCCATAATATAAATAATACTGCTATTTGTATTTTCCTGTTAAGTCTGTACTGACTCGGTGTAATCTATTATTTGTGGCATAGACATGGAAAATGTAAATTCCAGACTGGCTTCCCCCACCATGCCCCGCTGGCCGGCAGTCTCCTTTCCCTGTCCATATGCTCACAGGGACGTCGATCTGCTGCTCCCCTACAGACAGACCAGGGAGCTCCCCCTGGATTCAGTGCGTTTAACTCAACACCTTCCTCCTGAAAACCTACACTGTGTTAAATACTGCAGAGGATATAAAGATAATTAAATAAGCAACAAAACAAAACAACCTCGTTTTCAAGGAGCCCAGGCACAGGGAAAGGGGACACCATGTTTATTTGCTGTTTTGTTTAATCCAGGTCATGGCTGCCTCTTATTATGACTAATCAAAAGTTGAGGTGTAATAGAAAAAACAAACACCAGATGGGGAAGCTGGAGACTGGAATCTAGTTCTTACTCAGCTTTTAATTAGCTGTATGACCTTGGGCAGGTCACTTAATCACACTGAATCTTCATTTTTTTTTTTTTTTTTCCATCTCTAAAATGAGAGGTTTAGATGGGAAATAATTTCAAACCCCCCTTCAAAGTCTAAAATCCCAATTTATGATTATAATATATTTATGTGAACGAAGCAATCATGTAATTCTTTCCAGATTATGCCAAAATTAACTTATAATTAACTGATAGTACCCCCCACTTTAATTCAGAGCACTGAATAGAATTGAAATTGCAAATTGAAATAAAAATGAAACAAAGCTTTTAGTGTTTGATGATGTTGGCAAGAAAGTCAGTAGTTCAGGTTCAGATGACTACTCTGTATTCTTTTTGTTCAGCTCTTACCTGATCCATAGTGGCTGAGGTATGTCCTTTTATCCTGTTTAAGGTATAAAGCACGCATGCATGCATGCATGCACACATGTGCACGGGCATGGGCGTGCTCAGGTAAACACACACACACACACACACACACACACACACACACACACATTCTATTTAAGGAAGGAGGAAGGTAAAAGAAGGTATTTTGACCCAGGGCTCACAATTCACCTATTCTTTGCACCAAACGAGGGTTTCCTCTTTCAGCTGTGGTTAGTCTTGATTTCTGTGTGGAGCACAGGGCAGGCGGGTCCATATGTGTATACAACTTAGCCACAGATCATGCCCACAAGCCCCAACAGCAAAAACCTGTGCATTGGTGGTCCTGACCCTTAGCACCCGATTTGACAGGGTGCAGTATAGGAGAACTCACATTCTTGTAAGTGTCCTTAAGGTGGTTGTTGTTGTTGTTGTTTTTCCTCTTTAACATTTCAGCATATCTTTGCTTTCCTTTGATTCTTCTGAGGTTTAAGGGTGGTCACTGGCAGAATTATACAAATAGAGTGTTCACAGCTCAGCAGTCCTTGGATCCACATTTGGAGTTCTACGTGGGTGGCACAGGAATAAATGCCAATAAGGAGCCAGGGCAGATCTGTTAACAAATTAAATGGCTTAGGATGCAGCTCTGAAAGCTTCCATTAAAAGGCCCGAATCACTTAAAAATTATAATAGTAGAAAAGAGTAATTTCAAAGTTGTTAATAGTTTGACTCTATTAATCTTTTGAAAAATGTATCTTTTTATATGTTCAACAATTTGTGTTTTTAATACGTCTAAAACTAGAGGCAAAGTAGCCTTTAGAACTGAGTTTTGTTTTACATTAGATTTTTAAAAATTGAAGCCAGAAACAAAATTTCTTTGTGTTCCCACTCTGGCTTGGGGTTGTGGAAACAGATCGGAAGATGAAATATCACACAGAACACAGCCTAGGAAATACAACCTATTCTTCTAAATTTATATCTTTCTGTTATCTTGATGCAATCAAAACCAGTTTCACTGAATTCAGCATCTCAATGTAATTACATTTCCAGAATCTAACTAGTGCAATATCAATGATCAGTGCCCATCTTTCTTTTTTCCCAAAACATTGAGATTGGCTGGTCTTACTATTAATGAGTAGCTTGCTGAAGATTTTCACTCAAAACAATGATTGAACAATTCATATTGCATATATGTAAAAGTATAGACATATTTTTACAGAAAATAGTCTTAATTAGAGCTCTTAGGTAGCAGCTATTTCAGATTCCGCTTCTGTCTGGTTAGAGGCTACATAAATATCGGAATATACAGTAAAAGAATAAATTTTCAGTATTTTCCTTTAACCATTGAACATTAGCAGTAACCTAGGTTAAGAACTGCCCCACCTGGTCGCCAGGCCACCCAGGCTGAGCAGCCGCAGGGCCCGATCTCTACAGCAAAGCAATGTTTCTCTTCGTACCCTCCCAGGATCCCTCCCAGGATTGGCATTAAATGATGGCCTCAGACAAGGCTCTCCTGGGACACAGTTCTGTGTTCTCCCCTGCCTCGTTGCCAGGGCGATTATTCTCAGGGGAAAGCTATTTCCAGAGGGATTGTAGGAGACTCGCTGGCTGCCAAAGGAGGAGTTTTGAAAAGAGGTGTGGTGCTGGAAGAGGTGATCCTGACCGCGTGTGTTCCTGAGATCTCACAGGGAGCACAGCTCATAAAAGAGGCCCTTTGGAGAGAAGACGTTTGCTCCTGTTTCTCCTGTCGAAAAGCAGTGGGGCTGTCCCTGCGGAGTTACAGACGAGACACAGGGTGGGAAGTACCAGTTCCCTCCACAAATCATGGAAGGGGGTGGGGGGCGGGCCTTTCATCTGCTCTTTAACAAGTCAGAAGGTAACTGACATTTAACTGGAATCAAGTGACTTCATTGAGTCTGTTGGAGTTTAACTAGAGGAAAGTCGACTCTTTGAATGATCATCCCTTTCAAGGAACTTCAACTTGATAAAAGACCTTCATGATGATGAGCGGGCATGAGGAAATCAAGCCACAGGTGACGTTTACTGAGCACTTCCCTTGGGAGAATTGTTCCAACTGTGTCCTGTTGACCCTCACAGCCTTCCTAAGAGACACATAGGCTCGTTATAGAGGTGGAGACTGAAAAAGTCAAGTGAATAGCTTAACGTCATCCCTTACCAGCAAGTTGGAGCAAGGGGTCAAGTCTAAGACTCTTGACTCCAAATCCTGTGGTCTGTCCACTAAAATTTTGGGGCAGTAAAGTCTCTTGTCAGAAATACTCCCTTTCCCTCAGGGCCCCAGCAAAGTGGGTAGTGGGCTCTGTACTTTTATTTATTTATTTATTTATTTATTTATTTATTTATTTATTTATTTATTTTTAGCGAGAGAGGAAGGGCGAGAGATAGAGATAGAAACGTTGATGAGAGAGAACATCGATTGGCCACCTCCTGCATGCCCTCCACTGGGGATTTGGCTTACAACCTAGGCATGTGCGCTGACCAGGAATCAAACCAGCGACTTCTTGGTGCATGGGCTGATGCTCAACCACTGAACCACACTGGTTGGGCAGGGCACTGTACTTTTGGTAACTGATCTAGTTATCTGTTCTGTGTAATAAACTACCTCAAGACTAGCAGCTAAAGATTACAACACACTTTGTAATATTTCCTGGTTTCTATGGGATAGCAATTCAAGAAGGGCTAGTTGGGTAGTGCTGGCTCAGAATTTCTCATCTGGTTGTAGTCAGACAGTGATCGGAGCTGGAATAGTAGGTGGCAAGAACATCTGGAAGCTGACCAGCCACCCCTGTCCTTATCTGGTTTCAGAGGCGTCTCCCTGGCCTCTGTGTGTAGGTTTAGTCTGGGCTCCCTCATAGCATGGCAGGCCTCAGGGCAGGACTTCCTAACGTGCCATCTCAGGGCCCAGCACAAGGGTCTCAGCAAACTAGGTGGAAGCTGCATCTGAGATTTGAAGTAAGAGACATGCAACTTCCGACAAAATTGGTGCCTTGGACTACTGGGACATTGGTGGAAAACATCAGATGTATGCATTCGTATGGTAAAAAGTAACATTTAAGTCTCTGATGGCAAAAGAAAGACAAAATGAATAAAGCTCACAATCTGGTAGTACCTATCCTAGAGAAACCATACTCTGTAACTCAAATAAGGCTCTGGTGGGTGAAGGTGATGCACCGTGTCTACACTGTTATTATAGCCTTCAACGGTGTCATACAGTGAAATAAATCCAGAAAGAAGGCAGATTCTGTGCAAAAGCTTCTGAAAAGTAAAGCACGTGGTATTGTCAAGGGAGAGAGGTTGCTCTTAACAAGTCCCATTTATTTGGAAAATATCCACGTTAATTAGGGTACAGGCTAAGTTACTCACACGAAGAGATTTGAAAGCACAGGGTTTCAAATGAGATAAAATTTTATATTTCCCTTATGTATCAGTCAAGCATTAATTGGCAATTTAGGTGCGTAGGTTGTTCTGCTTCATGAAATGATTCAAGGGCTCAGGGTTCCTTCTATCCTGTTGTTAGGCCATCCTTTAGGGTGTCGTCATCTTCAACATAGGCTCAACGGCTTTATGCTGTGCATTTGAGCCTGGGCAAGGGAAAGAGAGATCGACTAGGTAGAAAGGAATTCATCACTTTTGTTCACATCTCCCCGGCTGGAAGTTAGTCATACGCCTCTCTCTGCCTAGATACAAGGAAGGCTAGACAACATGATATTAGTCTGGCAGCCACATGTTCAGTCAAAATGTGAGCTTTCTATTTCTAAAAGGGCAAGTGAGGATAGTATCAGGCGGCAATAAACAGTCTGTCACAGAATTTTCACGGAGCTACAGAATCTACAGAGAAATGCTAGTAGGAGGGATAATTACGCCGAAGACATTATGCTCTCTCTTCACTTTCCCTTCTCTCGTCTGAGCCACTGCAACCGATCTAGCTCGAGTGTCGTTGAAGAATGCCCAGCCTATAAAAGGGGTCCAGCTGAGGGTCCAGAAGGAATGGAGCCAGAGAGCTCATCAGCTCCAGATTTACAAGGAACATTTTTTACTTTGTGGTATTCCTATGGGACAACTTTGTCACGGATAGTGTTGAATAAGAAATCAAGAAACACATCTCTGTTGGTCACTTAACATATGCAAAGCATTGCCTTGGGAATCTGAGAGATAAAAGGAACGTTGGGATGATCTTTGCCTCCTAAGAGCACAAAGTCTACTTCGGCGGACTCAATCTTGAAAAGTTAAAGAGCAATGAGATCATAAAATAACAAGTTAACATTTCTTGGATTACTTGTCTTGTGCTCTGTAACACAAGAGGATCCTATGACCACTGACGGTCCACCTAAGCTCTCTGTTAGATGGGTGGCCTTATGCAGGCAAAGGGTAAGGAAAGTCAAAGTAGTGCTGAATGCTAAGGAGCTGGAGAGAGAAGATGCTCTAAGAGTGTGTGGACTGGAACTGACAGCCCCACCCAATCCAAACCATCTTCCCCCTTACATTCACTCATGGCCTAATGAGTTTTATAGAGAGAAGCGCACATAGTCCAAGGATGCAAGGCATTCTGGGAATTTTCTAAAGACGTATATGTCACCGATCATTGGAGGATGGATAAAATGGAGAAAAGAAAGGAGAGCTTTGGGATAAAGAGACCAAAAAAAAAAAAAAATGGGACAGTGAGAGGTATATCTTAGGACCAGCAAGTTAGGCCAATTGACTGGACTAAAAGTTTGTGCAGAAACAAGAGTGGGAGGAACAAGGGCTAGGGTCCGTGTTGGAAGGCCCTTGAATGGGCAGTCCAGAAATCTCTGTGATGTGCTATTTATTGTGGAAAGCAGCAGGGTGGGCTTGGCAGCAGACGTTTTCAAATAACATGCTATACCTAGACAATGCAGGAGCACCCCTTAGCTACATTAGAATTTAAATGATAGCTGGAAGTTGATAATCACAGCGGTTCCTTCTGGAACCTGGGGCTTACACAAAAGTTCTATTTTGAAGATCTGTATTTAACTAGCTAAGCATCTTTTACAGACTTTGGTCTTTGAGTGTTTGATCAGTCCTTGTTTATTGTGTTTGATGAGCCTGGTCTCACACAGTTTTCTTTGGTGCTTCCTAAATATAAGTGTCTTCAAAAGGGAGAGAAGTAGGGGTCCACTGATGCCTTCCCTGGCCTGCCCCTACCATTACTGGTTTTTGGCACAAAGTCACAAAAAGATGACCACAAGGCCTGTACCCGTGTGTTTTCATGGCTGAAGGCGGTTATGCTGTAACGCCAGGTGACATTACTGTGACAAGATCAAAGCAAAGGGGAGAAGAGCTTGCTGAGCATAATTCTACCCCTCATGACATTCAGGAAAGGTGGAGAATAAAGAGAAGTTTAGTAAAGGAGCAGGGGTCACAGGGAGCCTGCATTTCTAGTACCTTCCATAGGTCAATGAAGAACATTTGGCTACATGTTTAATAAAAACATGTATGTATATTAGTATATTACCAATGCCATGCACAGGGCCTGGTACATAGGAGATTCTTAATAAATTATGCTGAATGATTGGATTAAGTAATTTATGTAAAATAGTTGTGGAATAAATACCAACAAAAAACGATTAATTACGCTTCTGCTTGTAGTGCAGTCTTTTTTGTTTGATTTCCCCCCCCCCCCCTGGTACGTGCCCCTAGCAGGAACCAAACCCAGGACTCTCTGGTCTGCAGGCTGATGCTCCAACTGCTGAGCCAAACCAGCCAGGGCTGTTTGATTTTGTTTTAAAGGGCTCAGAAATTCTGAGGTGAAGGGAAAAGAAAAAAATAAAAAATAAAAAGTCACCTCTAGTTTCACTTTTCAGAGATAATCACGTCTAACATTTAGGTGTATTTCTTACAGTCTTTTTCTCTGTGTAAATCTTTGTTCATATATATATTTTTAAATTTATTTAGGCCAAGTACATAATCTGGAGAACAGACGCATAAATGAAAGAGTACTACATGGACTCATGAAGCTTTATTCTCTGGTGTAGTCTTAAGACATGAAAAGGGTATGCAAATGTATACCTGTCTCTTATGGGAGTCACCATGAGCTTAATCACACATATTTAAAGCCTCTGTACCAATACACACACTTCATATTATGCTCGTGCTCCTTTTTACTCTCCATATTTAGCACCATTCAATTAAGGTCTAATAAATGTTCAACTAAAACCGGACAAAAAGGCAGACAAAACTCACGAGGTTTTGAGGTCGTTCAGCTTTCTAATCTACATAGCCTTCAGCAGGAGGCGCCCATCAGTCAGACCTCGCCTTCTTCACCGAGGCCTGAACAAGACCCAGAGAAGTTAGAGGCCTGCACACTGATTGCCCCGTACTGGTTATTTTGCTAAGACATGACTGCAGCCTCTGAAATCAGCTTGTAGAGGAGACTCCAGTCCAGAGATCTATGGTGAAGATAGCAATCGGGCCAGCAAAATATTTTAATACATTGGCAACGTATAATTGGACGCTCTCTTTGTTTTCCCTGAGCCGTGGAAGGCTGTCCACGTACTGGAAGGGTTTTGAGTATCCCTCGCTCTGACACTATGCTGGGAAAATGATGACTTTTCTTTAGCATGCTATACGGGGGTTCCCATGAAAGGCGCTTATTGTGCATTTGGGATGTTTCCTCCTCATTTTCTTCTGCTTTCCTATCTCCTGCACAGGAGGCAGGACCAGGCGCCCGGGAGGGGTAGGGGAGGCTGGTATGCGTTCTCCCCAACCCTCGCCGCAAGCCCGGCTGCCTAAGCTGAAGCAGCCACACAGAGAGCTAAGGAAACTTTAAAAACTTAATTAAGGGAAAAAAAGCAAACAAAATAATATTATAGTGGATTTACTGAGTGCTGCAGCCTTGCCAGGGAAACCGCGGAGTCTGCATTTATGTTTCTTATATAAGACATATCTAATTAAAACAGGAGACAGGACAACAAGCTTTCTTCTAAGTTCATTTAAATACATGTTTATGTTGTGTTTAAATTCCCTGTGGGGTAATGTAACGCTGATCCAAAAGCATAGAAGCAATTTGATTAAGCAACTGTAGGCCTTCGTGAATACTTTCAGCCTTAAGTACTTAAGACTTAATCCCCCCACCACCACCCCACACAACATCTATCTACTGAGGCCGGGCAAGCCCTGGACCTGAAGGCAACCCTTCCCCTGCGGGACTGATTCTCCCTCACTCCTGTGCCTGGGCTCTGCCACTCAAAAGTTATCATACTCCAGCCTTATTTTTGCTTTTCTCTGCTCTCGATAGTTTATTATCTTTTAAGGTGATGTTTTTATTTAAAGAATAGTAATTCTCTTGACACTTCTCATACTACTTTTTTTTTTAATTAATTAATTAATTTATTTATTTTTGTTATAGATGTTTCTCCTTTCCCCCCCACTGATTCCACCTCCCCCACCCTCCCTGCCCTGTCCCCAGCTTTGTTGTCCATGTCCATTGTTCATGCATACATGCATATAAGTTCTGTGGTTTATCTCTTCCCCAACATCCCCTCTTCTGGGGATTGTCAGTCTGTACCCCACTTCTATGTCTCTGGGACTACCCCATTCCTCAGACTGTTAATGTTTATTATATTCCACAAATAAGGGAGATCATATGATACTTGTCTTTCTCTGTTTGGCTTGTTTCGCTTAAGATAATACTTTCCAGGTCCCTCCATGTAGTCTCAAAGGATAAGAGATCTTTCTTTCTTACAGCTACATAGTACTCCATTGTGTATATGTACCACTGCTTTTTTATCCATTCGTCTACTGATGGACATTTGGGTTGTTTCCAGATCTGAGCTATTGTAAATAGTGCTGCTACAAACATGGGGTACATATATTCTTTCTGATTGGTGTTTCAGGATTCTTAGGGTATATTCCTAGAAGTGGGATCACTGGGTCAAATGGAAGTTCAATTTTTAATTTTTTGAGGTTACACCATATTGTTTTCCATAGTGGCTGCACCAGTCTGCATTCCCACCAGCAGTGTACTAGAGTCCCCTTTTCTTCACCCCCTCGCCAACACTTGTTGCTTGATGATTTGTTGATGGCGGCCATTCTGACAGGTGTGAGGTGATACCTCATTGTTGTTTTAATTTGCCTCTCTCTGATGATTAGTGATGTTGAGCATTTCTTCATATGTCTCTTAGCCATTTGTCATACTACTTCTTTTTGACAGTAATGAAAATATTTTAAATTGGACTTGAATTTGGAGAAACTGAAATCGTTTACAAGTCACCCCAAATATCCACATTATACATATCTGAATAAGAAGGCTGGGGAAGGAAATGTGCTTCTCTGTTAGCTTATGCTACGGATTGTATTTTAGGACCTTGCTTAAAGTGCGTGCTGTGGTGCAGCAGCATCAGCATCGCCTGGGAGCTTGTTAGAGATGCAGAAGCTCAGGGCCCTCCCCAGACCACGGAATCAGAATCTGCATTTTAATAAGATAACCAGATGATCAATGAGCACATTCCAGTGTGAGGAGCACCTATTTAGGATAAATTTGCCTTCTGGACAGATCATTCTTGGATTTGAGGCCCATCATTCTGAGACGTTGTATAGGTTCTCCAGTAGGAAGAATCCTTCCTTAGGCACCTTCAGCAGCCTTTTATGGACTCATTAGGAGCTTGCTGAGTAGAATACAAATGAAGAATCACTGCACATGTTTCTAAGCCTCTCCATTAATTTGGTCTAAATTTAATTCTGGACTAAAGCTAGATATCATAAAAATGGATTTATTTTACATTTATAAACACATTTCAATTGTGTATTTGTGAACGAAGAATTTTCTTTAATAGCATACACTGATATGGCAATATAGATTCTCTATAGAATGTTTATTCTGCCACAGTTCTTGAGAACGTATATATATCCAGAAAGGAAGACTAGACTTAGGTTCTTCTTTTTAAAAATTTTGTTAATATAGATCCTATTTGACCTGACTTCGAAAAGCATATTTCATTGCTGGCTGCATGTTGTGACATTCTTGAGAAAGGCTATAATTCCATCATATATCCATTTACAAATAATCTCATTTGCTTAAGAACATTATTGGACTATCCAAAAGGCCATTTGGGGGGTTCAACTAAATAAAGTAATTAAAGTAAATTCATAATTTTTTCTAAAACTCAAGCTTAATTCTAAGATCACGGTGATATTTGCTGTTATATTTTAAAAGAAATACTGTAACCATTCATTGCCAAAGTCTTATTTTATGGAGGAAGAACAAATGCTTCTTTGTTTAAACACTCTTAAGGGGACCTTAAAAATAATTTCTAAGAAGTTACTGGTTCAGAATAATGTAGTTTCCAGAATTACCCAGGTTCCACTCTTCATTCCATAGATAAATGACCCTCCGTCCTCATTGTCATGGCTACGGTGTAGTAGACAGAGACTCAACACAAATTTTCACTTTATTTGTCAAAGTCGTTCTCAGCCAGCATAAGTAATAGCAATTCAAGTGATTTCACAACACAAGTCCAAGACTGAAAAGTTCTGTTCCCACCATCTATCCTGAGAATCTAACAGACACTATAGGGTTTATTTTGAATCAGTAAACTCAGTCCAGATTTACAAGAGATTGTTACTTCTAGAACATCTGTTTTGGTTGCTCAAAGGAAAGCCATCATGCTTGTATACAGTAGAGGCTCAGGTATGAACTCTGGTTAAATTTAGGCAGTTACAGTGGAATTGCATTATATCATTTCAGTTAATTTAAGATTCACACACCTAAGATTAATGGTATGTTCCAAAGTGGGGAAAAGCTAAACAAATAAACAAACAAAAAACAAACAAAAAAGCCAAAACCTTACTTCTTAAAATAAGAAACATGTTTTCTACCAGCTATCAATTTACATCATCACCATCATTGCTAAAACTAATCGGCACTTCCTATGTGCTATAGACTAACTAGTCTGAATCCTTTTTACATATTAAATCATTAAAATGAACCAGAAGCTTTTCAGGTACATAATATTATTCTCATTTTAAGAGGAGAAAACTTCAACCAGAGAGCTTAAACAACTAGTCCAGGTCATGTAGTGGAAAAATAGCAGCACTGGAATGTAGCTGAATATTAATACGATTTGGTCACCTTAAATCTGTGAGCATTAAACTTATTCTAATTTGTGGAGGGTGAAGGAATGACTTCTCTTATCAATTCTTTTTTGCATTTGTTTATATATTTACCTACGTTTTCTTTCTGTGGGTTAAAAATATGACATTATGAAGTTGAAATATCTATTTTTGAATTTATCATTTAGATTTACCCTTCAATTAAAAACGTATATAATATACAATTGTATATTATGATAAAAACATACTTTTATATATGTATAATGTAATAAAAAAGTGAGTTGATACTAGCTCAGCTGCGTCTTGCTTTTAGTTGTAATGTAATTTTTTTTTATCCTCACCCGAGGACATTTTTCCATTTTTTTTTTTGTTCAGATAGAGTGGGGGGGTGGGGGAGAAACATCGATGTGAAAGGGACACATCGAGTAGCTGCCACCCGCACAACCCAACCAGGACCAGGGACAAACTGCAACCAAGGTACATGCCCTTAGCATGGGAACCGAACCCGGGTCTCTTGGGACCGCAGGCCGATGCTCTAACCACTGAACCAAACCAGCCAGGGCGTAATGTAATTTTTTTTATCCAGTTTTATATACTGGGGAAGCCGACTTTACCCTGAAGACAATGGGAAAGCTTTGGAAGGTTTTGAAGAAAGGGATTCCAATTAGAAGTCAGTTGTAATAATTTAAACGGGGCAGGTGGGTCAATGACATGGGGAAAAAGCGACTAATTTGCAAAAGAAGTCTCAATAAAGATGCCTCAATAACAAGACATCTGAAGAGAATGGAAGATGTTATAAATGTCTCTTAAATCCCGAGTCCAGGTAAATTGAAAATTGGTGGAGAGAGAAAGGTCTTTGGAGAAAGGTCTTTGATGAGTTTAATGTGGAACATAGACTCCGAAGGGATTCAGAACATCAATTTGAACTTGTCCAGTGCTTAGATAGAGAGGAAGGCTGAAACTTGGAGGGGTCAGGAGTGTCCGTGAGATTTGGTAAAATGTCTTGGCACTTTTCCAGGGAAGGACTTCTGAAGTGGTTAGAATGGGCTTGGCCAGGTGGGGGCAGCAGAGCATCACCAATGGCTGGGGACAGGGAGCCAGGACAAGGACACTGACAGAGCTAATGTTTGGGTTGAGCCTTTGGATGTGTTCATATTTGGAGGCAGGTAGAACTAAAGCCAGCTGGGGACACAGAGGTAAGGGGACCCTAGAGTTGGGATCACCTGGACAGCACAAATGCATGAAAACCAAAACATGACAAGATTTCTAGAGGCCAGGAGAGAGCAGATGTGTGAATGGGCGCAAGTGACTAGTGACTTTGAAGAAAGGGATTTTAGAGGGGTAGTGAGGACAATAATAGATTAAAAGAGAATAAGTGGGGAATGAGAATGAAGATGGAGAAATTATTGTTTTTTTCAAGTCCGCCAATGAAGGACGCGTAGAAATAGGATGGTAGTTTGAGGGGAGGCAGAATAGAGGGAGGGATCTTTTTTCACTGTGAATTATTCTTATAAATTTTTATGAGCTGAATGGGACACTCTCATGAAGAGGGTAACTGGAGGTGCCAGTGAGGGAAAAAATGAAGGGATCATTATGAAGCCACCTCTCAGAAGAGTTGGGATATAATCAAGAGTTGGGTTGGAGGAGGTTAGGAAGGAAGAAGATACAGGTAACAGATTTTATGGACCTTCACTGAGAGTGCCAACTTTGTGTAAGCAAGCTGTGTTCTGAATGTTCATACGTGGTTTGGAAAGCTCAAATCATTCCTCAAACACCGTGCTCTCGTGGACGTGACCTTGGGGAGCGGGATGAGTCTGCTTGAGCTCCTTAGACAGCCCTGAAGTCGTGAATCGCCTCTCTCTTTACAAATGTGAATATAACCCTGAGGTATAGCATGCCTCTCTTCACTCTTACATTCTCTGCCTCGGAGATAATTTTTACTTTAATGGTTTGAAATGTTAGCTATGTAAAAATCTTTATCCTCATTCTTATAGGAACTCTTCAGTGTTGAAGTTCTGGGTATTTAGCAGCCAGTTTTTAACACAGTGCCTTAATATCTCGGGTACTTTTCCCAGAACCCAAGGGTCTTTAAGTTGGAAATTTAGACCATTGGTTCTCAATCCTGGCTGCGTATTAGAATCGCCTGGGGGAGCTTCTGAGCGCTAGCCATGCCTCGCCCCACTCTCAGAGATCCAGATTCAAGTGGCTTGGAATGCAATCTGATTGCAGTGTCAGTATTTTTTTTTTTTTTCCAGTTTCTCAGGTGATTGAAATATATAGCCCAGGTTGAGAACCACTGATTTAGACCAGTAGCAAATTACATTAATACTATTAGGCAACTTTTTAGAAAAATATATGTTTTTACTGAGGAAGGGAGAGGGAGACAGAAACTCCATGTGAAAAACATTGATCAGCTGCCTCCTGCACGCCTCCTACTGGAGATCAAGCCTGCAACCTGGGCATGTGCCCTGACCTGGAATCCAACCAGGACCTCTCAGTCCATTGGCCCACACTCAATGCACTGAGCCACACCGGCCAGGCATATTAGACAACTTTTATTTATTTATTTAAAAAATTTTAAATATTTTTTCTTTATTGATTTTAGAGAGAGAGGAAAGGAGAGAGAACATTGATTGGCTGCCTCCTGCATGCCCCCCCACTGGGGATTGGGCTCACAACCTGGGCATGTGCCCTGACTGGGAAGCCAACTGGCGACCTCTTAGTACATGGGTGGATGCTCAACCAGTGAGCCACATCGGCTGGGCTATATTAGGCATCTTTTAAATGCAACATTTAGTGTAGCCTGTCCTTTCAGACTTAGTATGACTCAAGTAAAATGCATTTCCCAAAGCAGTTTTCCCTCCTGACTTTTAGTCTTTGTCAATTGCCCCTCCATAAAGGAAAGTATGGATACCTCTTTGCTTTGGACATTTCCCCATTTCCCTGTGTCTGTTTAGTCCTTGAATCCAGTGTCCTTCAGAGTCTCGGGCCTGTAGTACCCCCAGACTCTGCCTACTTCCAGGTCATCAGCTTTAGGCAATCTCTGGCCCTTCTTGACTCAAGTGCGGAAGTTGAGTTAATCATATTATTTCAAGCACATTGTAGTCATGGTTTGTCTGTTTTGCACAATGAAGGAAATATATACATTCTTTTCCCATTCCCCTTTTACACAGAAGCTTGCCTATGCTGTCAGATCTTTTCCCATTGATTAAGGTGCTGGCTTTTGTCTTAAGGAAGCCATTGACTTCCATTTTATTACAATTGTTTTAAAATCAAGAATGGGTGGTGAATTTGTCAAATGATTTTCAGCTTCTGTGATAATTAATGGTCAGTATTTTCCTCCTTAGGAGAAAAGTATTGCTAGTACTTAAAAAAATGTTTTATTGATTTATTTCTTTTTTAGAGAGAGGAAGGCAGAGAGAGAGAGAGAGAGAGAGAGAGAGAGAGAGAGAGAGAGAAACATTGATGTGAGAGAGAAACATCAATAGGTTGCCTCCCACTTGTGCCCGAACCAGGGACTGAACCTGAAACTTTGGCATGTGCTCTGACTGAGAAACGAACCAGCCACCTTTCAGTTCACAGGCCGATGCTCCAACCACCTGAGCCACACAGGCCAGGGCAATATCATTAACACTTCAAATGATCAAACCTGACAATTTATATGGAGTTTGGCTGATCCTTGTTTATCAACAACAGTAAACATTTAAGACATCCCTTAGAGTTGGATGTTCCTCTCCAGGTACAAACACATTTAGTTCCTCTTTGATATTTTTTATGTAACATGTTTCAGGAATTCATGAATATACTGACTTTTCCAAACTGACTTTAAAAAAATAGACTTTCCACAAATTTGTTTGCTTGAAATTCTGGCTTTCAAGACTATCTGCTTTCTTACCATTGCATTTCTATAATTCAGATACCAAATAAATGTGTTTTTTTTTTTTATCCTTACCCGAGGACATTTTTGCATCTATCTTCAGATAGAACAGGAGGGAGGGAGGAAGAGAGAGAGAGAGAAACATCAATGTGAGAGAGACACATCGAGTGGTTGCCACCCACACGACCCCAACCGGGGTGGCCAGGGCCAAACTGCAACCAAGGTACATGCCCTTAGCGGAAACCGAACCAGGGACTCTCTGGTCTGCAGACCGACGCTCTAACCGCTGAGCCAAACTGGCCAGGGCCCAAGCAAACATGTTTAAATAAGTCTTTCCTATTTACATGTTCACCTCCACTCAGTGATGTTTCTATTTGGGATTCCAAGGTAAGGTGGAAAACGACAGACCGTTTCTGGTGTTGTTGGGGTGACCACACATAAATTACCACGGTTAAATCAGGCACCTCTGTAGTCCTCTAAGCATGCGAAGGTTGTTTGGGTCAAAGATGTATCTTGTCCCAGGCCATTTTCATTATTTTTGGTGATTTCGAATTTGGAATTTAATAACCATAAATTCAAAACTGAGCCACTTGTGCCACCAAAGCCAAGCCTGTGGGCACATTGTTTCCACCTAAAGACAAAGTAGTTTCCAAATCTCACCGCCAGCCTCTCCCATTCATCAGTCCTTCCTCTGCTGCAGAGGGAAAGGCTTTAATGCTATTTGCAAGCAAGACTCTCCCATATTAATGCAGAGACTAAGGCGTAACCCGAAGAAACAATTAACTATGTTCCACACAAGCGTTTTCTTTCTCCTCCTTTCAGCTTTTCTTCGTATTCACTGATTTCTATCTCCTTTGACCTCGAAGTTCTCTCTCTGGTTGTTAAAAACACTTTTCTAGCAGCCTCTTCCATCTCCAGTTGTCAGTGCTGTGCTGGTCTTCCCTATGGGTGTGGCTTGCTATATTGTGGGGGTTATATTTTGTGTGCCCTGAGAGGCTTTGGTGATGTGCTCCACAGAAAGGTTTGAGAGGTTCCCCTTTCTTCTTAAACAAAATCTTTCAAAGCAGTTATTTCAGAGTGGATATGTATCTGGTTCCACTTTCAAAGAAAAATTTGAAGGGAATCTGGGAGAAATCATGATTACACTGGTAGAGTTGGAAGGCAGGAGATTTACCTAACCCAGCTCATGTGAGAAAACCCAGGCACAGAGTGGTTGAGTGACTTGTTGAATTACACAGAGGGAAAGGAAACATATAGAAGAAGGATAAAGGAAAGGCCCACGTGAAGTGTACTGACCTCGATTAGTGGCAAGGAATAGAAATCAGATCTTATTTTCAGTTCACGGCTCTTTTGACCACAAGACAAAAACTGGTCAGCCTAAATTGGAAGGTCAGTGGAAAGTTTTGGCAAAGAGAAAGTTTTGTCTACAAGGCATAACTCACTGTCCAGCCCATTGAAAAAAATAATAAAGGTCACCTATTATTATTCTTACCATTATTACTTGATTTTTTACCTCAAGGCATAACCACACCACTATGTCTTGGCTTCTCTCTCACCCATCATTTGCCATTTCTGAGCATTGATTGCCCAATGCTCTGTGGACCTTCTCTGCTCCTTTTGGGCTGAAT
The DNA here is from genome assembly GCF_014108415.1 of Molossus molossus. Classification (NCBI taxonomy): domain Eukaryota; kingdom Metazoa; phylum Chordata; class Mammalia; order Chiroptera; family Molossidae; genus Molossus; species Molossus molossus. Next base: position 30,541,875 of record NW_023425401.1, on the reverse strand, counting down.
TACTCCTTTTATTGTTACTTTTTTATTAATTCATTGGCAGAATGTTTTTTCCACATTTTTATAAGAACTTTGGCTCTAAAAGAAGTATTTATTATACATGTACTTTAACCCCAAAGGAAACCAGAAAAAAGTAAACTGGAACAAGAAATTAATTTTCAATTTACAGGGATATTAAGAGATGAAGTATGGTTAGAAAAAATTTCCTGAAGTAAATAACCGCACTGCCATTCAACCCTTGCCATTAATGTGGTTTGTCATAATACCAAATTAAATTCATTTTTTAAAAATGTTCTGTGTTCTTTTAAATAAATATTTTTCCTAAATTTAAGCAAAATGAAAAAGTCCATTCAAGGTAATAAATATTAGAGTGCTTACTATTTGTAAGGCACTGTGGTAGGCCCTGAATAGGATAATAAAATGAGTAAGTCCTTGGTAGAAGGGTATGTATCTTTGTCTTTCAAAAGGTTTGCAGACAAGTCTAGTGTCTGGGAGAGAATCTCAGATATTCCCATTCTTTTGTCCGTTCATCACCAATAGGTCACCTGAAATCACAAAATCTCTATCCCCATGAAATGTTTATTCTGTGGTGGAAAGGAACAGATAAAAAGCAAATAAGTAAAATATGTGTTAGAAAGATAAAGCAAAGAAGGGGGTTAGGGGCTCTTGGCACAATGATGTTGCAATTTCAAATGCACTTGCCAGGGAGGGTGTCAAAAGGAGGAGGCCTGAAGTAATGAGCTGAGTGAAATAAAGCAGTTAGCCCAGGAGATATATGAGGCAGAGGATCCCAAGCAGAACAGCAAGTACCAAGGCCCTCAGCTGGGAGTGTGTGCCTGGGCTGTTCAAAGATGAGCTAGGAACTAGAAGGCCAGAACTGCCTAACTAGGAACAACACACTGGGAGAAAATTTACAGACCTAAGAGGTGGAGAGACTTTGGGTTTTACTCTGATGAGAAACCACTGGAGGATTTTGTTGAGCAGAGGAGTGACACCTGATTTACAGTTTAGGTGGATAATGACCCACGTTGGTCCTGGCCGGAAGCAGGCACCCAACAATATCCAGTTAGAGAGACAATTGTGGTGGAGGAAGTGGTGAGAAATGGTCGAATTCTGCTTATCTTTTGTTAGTGGAGCCATCAGGATTTGCTGAAGGACCAAAAGTGCGATGGGAAAGAACTAGACCACGTTGCTGTCAACTTTGGAAACTGGTCACACTCGCATCACCACCTTCGCAAAAGGTGGAGATTTGTAAACGTTCTGCTTCTACCTTTTCATCTCAGACTAATCAGAATCTCCAGCGTCCAGGCCCTGGAAACAGCACTTTAAAAGGACTTCCTAATGATTTTTTTTTTTTGCAGCCAATTTGACTTGAACTAACGAAACTGACTCAGGGCTCATTTGAATTACATGAAAAGGGCCACACCTTCGGGAGACGAATTAGGAGCAGAGCACTGTGCAAAGTAGTGGGTCGGTGGCTCTGGATGGAGAGATTAATTCCACTCTGCTCCCTCTGGCAGAGTGCAGGCACACGGTCAGAAACCTGAGATTGGCCGAGCTGAGCATGGAAGGCTTCCTGGAGGAGGCTGATCTCGACGAACGATTTCTCACGCCTGGGCAAGGAGAGAAGGGAGGAAGATACGGGTAAAAGACGACGGAGTGTGACTGTGGGGTGACAACCAGCCCACGCCAGTCCGCTGGCTGGGGCGCTCTGGCCCGGACGCGGCCACGACAGCCGCGCTCCGCCCGCCGCCGCGCGGGTTTCCGGATGGTCCCGCTTTCAGAGCGCACCAAACCGGAGGAAGCTCGCGCGCCCACTTCCGCCCGTGTTCCGGTTCACGGACGCCCGGCGTGGAGCCGGCACGCGCCGTCCCTGTGCGCAGGCGCGGCCTGCGGCCCACGCGCGCGATGCCGGCCGCGCACGTCTCGCGGGTCCGGGCCCTGTATCGGCGCATCTTGCTGCTGCACCGGGCGCTGCCCCCGGACCTCAAGGCCCTGGGCGACCAGTACGTGAAGGACGAGTTCCGGAGACACCGGGCGGTTGGTCCCGACGAGGCCCGGCGTTTCTTGCAGGAATGGGAGGCAAGTGGCTGCCCCCTTGGCTTTGCGACCCCCTGGGGCCCTCGGAGGGGTCCCGGCCGGCCCCTGGGAGAGGCCGCCCGCCGCGCCGGTTCTCCCGGGGCCCACGCCGCGGCCGCTGCTCCGTTTGCACGAGCCGGAGCGGAGCTGTTCGGAAGTCCTGCCCGAAGTTACCCCGGAGCCCGCTGTTTCTCCCCCGGCTCCTCGTCCCCGTTGCATCCGCCTCAGCGTTCATTTCACCTGCGCCCCTGCCCCGCCGGCGCCGCGGGGTGAGGACGGAGGCCCCAAAACAGCCCATCGCCGCAGGTGCTCAGAGCTCCGTCCCCTCCTGGGCCTGCGAGCAAGCGCCTCTAAACCATTCTCATTACCTCTGTGTTTTCAGACTTAGAGGCTTGTTTTCATAATTACTATTTAAAAACAACAAAACAAAACCAAACCTCATGCTTTTTTGTTGGGTCTTAATGTTCTCAGTTGACTGATAAATCACTTAAGCCGGGGGTGACTACACGCGTTGAAAGAGGAAAAATGCTGGTCAGTGAAGTCAGGTGAAAAAGTTGCTTTGTTACGTTGCCCTGCATCATTGCACTACATTTAAAACAGACACGTGCATTAGGGATTAGCACCGTGACTGCCCCCACCATTTGTTTTGAGTGAAGAAAAAGATACTCTGAGTATTTTGTGGGGGTGGAGCCGTGCAGGGTTTCCCCTGGTTCTGATTTGCAAATATCAAGAAAGGAGTGGAATTGGAGATTAGAACGACATTTCTCAGGTGTTTGAAAGCACGAAGCAGTGTTTGTTTAAGAACAAAGGCAAGCGGTTCTTCAGCCTAAAGTGTTAATGGCTGAAGAGATGACTGAAGTCTGTATTTAGAAAATCATAAAGGTTAGGGTAAACACAGACCCTTGTCACCGAATCCCAGAATTCTTGATTGTAGAATCATTGAAGCTTGTAAGAGGGGCCCTAGGACCATGGTGAAATTTTGAACTTTCCTAAATATCGTGCATCAGAAGTAATCAGCCTGCCTGGGGCTATGGAAGTTGAATATTTTTAAATGCAGACTGATGTCTTTTAATAGGGTAACTTGGTCTTGGAGTTAGAAAAACTGGATTCAGATTCAGGTTCTGGCATTTATTAAATATCAGCTCACTTAATTTTTCTTGTCTTATTTTCTTATCTGTGAAGTAATAACAGTATTTACAATATACACCTCTAAATTTTTGTATTAAATGTATTTAAAAGCACTTCGTAAATTGTTCATCGCAATAATACTATAAGATATTAAGGTGTTTAAGTGACGTCTTTTAAGCCATGTCAGTTTATGGCAGGACAGGAAGGAGAGTCAGTCTAGCTCTGTGTTGGGAAGAAATAAAGGCACTTTGAAAGGTCCTAAAGTATAAGAACTTGGAAGCTTTTGGGGGAAAGAATAGGAACTCAGTATATGTTATTGGTAGGCTGGAGGAGAGGCTAAATTAAAAAACTGACTAAATAAAAAATGTGTTGTTAGACCTAGGAGGTTTGGTATCAGGAATTAAGGGTTTTTTTTCTTTCTTTTTTTTTCTGAACTCTCTTTAAATAATGTTAGACTTAACAGAAGTTATAAAGACAGTGCAGAGTTCCCATACATCCTACTCTCAGCTTCTCCTTATGTTAACATTTTATATAACCAATTATCAAAACTAAGAAATTAACATTGCTACAGAGCTATTAACCACAGCCATTATTCACGTTTTGCCCATATCTCCACTAATGTTCTTAATGTGTTCCAGGACCCAATCCAGGATCCTAGTCATTTTGTCTTCTTAATTTCTTCTAGTCTATGACAGTTCCTCGGTCTCTTATCGTTCATGTCCTTGACACTTTTTTGAAAAGTTTTGGTCAGTTTGTAGAATGCCTTTCAATTTGGGTTTATATGATGTGTTCTCTTGATTAGATTGGTGTTAGGTATTATTGGAAAGGATACCAGGCACATGATATCAGTGACTCATTATTACTGTTGATGTTAACTGATCACCTGGTTAAGGTGATATATGCCAAGTTTCTCCGCTATAAAGTTACTATTTTCCCTTTTGACATTAATACATATTTGGGGGGAAATACTGTGAGGCTATACAGATACCCTGTTTCTCCTTCAACTTTGCCAACCAATTTTAGCATTGATTGTTGGAACTTGCCCGTTGTGTTTCAGTGGTGACTGTTTCCCTCCTTCCTCCTGTATTAGTTGGCGATGTTTCTGTAGGGAAGCATTGTCCTTTCTTCCCTGTTAATTGATAACAGCATTTTTACTTATTTTTTTTGTAACGAAGAAAAGTGTGCTCCGTGGGGCTAGGGTCCTGTAGTTAATGAGTTGGCAACTGGGTAAAGATAAATTTAAACCTATTTGGATAAAATAATTCTTGTGGTTGCAAGGCTGTTCAGTCTAAGCCTGGGAATTAGAAGAAGTAGGGTGGATTCTACCAAGAGAGCCAGTTTATTATTTTCTAAGGACGAGGGCTAGCGAAGACTTTAGTGACTTGGAGGGGAGAAAAACCTGGCTGGAGCAGGGATACCAAAGAGTGGTGTCCCTTGTTCAGCCTTCTAAGTCGTTTTCCCCCATTTGTTCTTCAGAACATCTGATTTATGATTGTTATACTTGATGCTACTAGTTATGGCATGGGTTTCTATTGTTTTTGGTTCATGATGACTATAGACCTGGTACACGTTATCTGAGTATTGTTACAGACTTCATGCTTATGTTTATATCAAGGTAACTGAGAGCGACACAACTGATGATTGCAAACTTGGTACATGTTATCTGAGTTACAGGTACATAAGCTTGATACTTATGTTTATAGCATACTGGTTGGGAGGGACATAATTGTGGACTTACTATGCTACATGGAGTTTGGTTTCCAGGATTCTCTCACACCCTTCTAAAACTACTTATGAATTGGTGGATTCTGAATTTGTTTTAATTAAAGGGCAAAGTTAGGTACCCCTGGAGAAAAGGAAGGGGAAGGATTGGGAATGTCAGAGGCCTCAGTATTAGGAGTAGAGTTTTCTATTCCATTCCTTTGTGATCATGGACAACTGTGGCAAATAGAGGGAATTCAGCTGGGGAAGTTTCTGTTCAAGGACCAGTTGGAGTAGGTAGGAGGAAAGTAATTTTATCTTTAGGATAAAAATGTAGATGCACATTTACAGAGTGAATCATGATTTTATATAATTCCTTACCACAAGAGAAGGATTGTAAATTCAGGATATTGGGAATCTGTTAGGAAGAATGTTTGATAACTGGTTGGTAAAATATCCATTGTCATCTTGCTCTCAAGTCTTTTATGAGGCAACTTTTAGAAGTGGAATTGGGCTTGGGTACCTCAGGAGTCTTACTGTGGCATTTTTAAAGTTTAACTATGCTCAGTTGTGAAGCATAGCTGATTTAGGTAATGCTTGCAATTTTTCTTTCTGTGTCTACCCAGTTGTGGAGAGAAGAACTTCTCACCGCTTATTTTCTGGGAGATCAGAATAAGCATTGAAAATCAAATAGCAAGTAAAACATATTTGTGATAGAATGTGAGACACAGAGTAGAAAACAGTGAGCTCCCAGGAGCTGCTCTGAAGAGACACCATGTGTTTAATTTTCCCTCTTCTGTCCTATTTGTTTATGTCTATTCCTTTCTTCACTGGTTTCTGTTATTTTTCTTAAGTAGCTGCTTTGCTCCGTGTCTGTTGGGGGATGTTTATAGTGGAAGTTATGTTTCTGAAAAAACCAAAAAAGCTTAAATAGTCTATAAGTAGTTATTTATCACTTAATATTGCCAGGTAAAGTGCTACTCGTGTGGGACACAAAAGTGAATAGTAACTGTCTTTTATTTTCATAGTGTTCAAAATGTAGTAGAATAGAACCCAGCATTATAATGTAGTATGAACGGGTGTCTGTTAACTGCTGAGGGAGCAAGGAGGGAATGGAGAAAGTTGAAGGCCATGTGCAATATCCGAGATGAGGCTTAGCAAGTCAAAGTAACTTGAAAGTGTTTAGAAAAAGACTTTCTAGAAAGAGGGAATAACATATTCTGAGGCTATTGAGGTAAGAAACAGTATGATTTTTTCTCCCCCAGGATCTGCAGTGATGTGTTTGGAACTTAGTATGTTATATGGGAAATTAGGAAGAGACAAAGCTAAAGAGGTAGTAAGAGACAGGATATTCTGCAAAGGATTAAGTTTTTATTTTGGATCATTGAAAGATTTTAAGCAGGGGTGGAAATTATTCATATTATATTCTAGAAAGATTACTTTAGCAGCAATATAAAGGAATGATGGAAGAATGAGCCAGACTGAAGGTAGGGAGAACTCTTAGGAGAGAATCCAAAATGTATTTGTTCCTGAACCAAGGCAGAGGTATTGGGAATGGAGTGTATGGATTTTGATGTTATCCTTTTTAAGGTAGAATAGGACTTGACTTTGTGACTGATAAAGGATTAGTGAGGGGAGAGGAAATAGAGTGGGTATCTCTCAGGTTTTAGAACATGATACCAATAACCAGAGTAGGTATACAGGAGGAGCAGATGGGAGTAGTGCATTTTATGTTTAAAATTCTAGTGCTGCAGTCAAGTAGAGATGTCCTGAGATATATAGTGGTCTTATACCCAGGAGAGAGACTGTGGCTGGAGATAGAGATTTGGAATTAATTATCTGTAGCTAGTGGTCCACAGGTGTGGGTGGAAGTGCCCAGGTTGGGTATAGCACAGGGGAAGGTGGTTAGAGATAGGCCACTAACATGTATGAGTGAGGAGAATGAAGGTGGTAGTATGAAGCTGGAACTGTTCTGTTCTGTATTCAGTTGTTCCTAACTACTTCTCCAAGGGAGCATACTTTTCTCCGCTTTGATTATGTTTAATTCTTAGATTTGTATGATAGTTTAGATCTCATACAGTTGCTTTTTTGTTTCATTTTGTATTTGTTTTAGAGAGGAGGAAGTGCTTCAAATTTAATGTAACCATCCATTTGTAACTCACATGGGACATCTTTTTCTTATTTATGACTTTGAAGTGGATCATCAGATAAAAAAATGTATGATTAAGTCGCATGTCACCTATATTTAGAGTTTTTTAAACTTAGTATAATTAGAGTTGGATGGGTATTTTGCAGTTTTTATAATTGTATGCCTCTCTTACCTAATTTGGGGACCTCATTTTGTTGCTTTTGAACATCATGATTTGTAGTTTGTATTTTAGCTTGGGGGAGAAAAGGAATGAATTACCTCTCTGTTCAGTAGATGGATCAAGTGTGTGGGGGATATATCTACCAAGTATGAGCGAGTCATTTGGGGACCTCTCAGTTGTACTGTTTATTCTGCTTGTTACTCAGTGTAGTGTTTTTGTGACGGTTTATTGAATGGTGATGTGTCACACATGTATGTTTTCCACATTAAACTTTACCATTCAAATTTTTTTAACCATATTGTGGTCCTTAACCAATGGTTGGAAAGAAATAAAGGAGACAACGTGAAACAGTGTATCCTTAGAACATAGTATGTTTCTTTTTCCCCCCACTTCTGAAGCATTTGGATTTTTAAAAAAACTTTTATTTATTTAATTAATTTTTGTTACACATTTCTCTTTTACCCTCATTGACACCCTCTTCCCGCTCCCGCCTTGCCCTGAATTGTTGTCTATGTCCTTTGGTTATGCTTATATGCATAAGTTCTGTGGTTTATCTCTCCCCTGCCCTGAAGTTTGTCAGTGTGAACCCCACTTCTGTGTCTCTGGGTCTGTTTTGTTCATCACCTTGTTTTGTTCACTATACTTCACAAATAAAGTGAGATCACTGGATTTTTAGTGAAGCTTTTAAGATGTTTTTATTTAGGAACACGTAACTTTTATTGGTGTCATGAGATATAGTATAATAATGCTTATGTATAAAATAACTAAAGGTGTTTTTTTTTTTTTTTAATCCTCACCTGAGGACATTTTTTCCAATTTTTTGTTCAGGTAGAGTGGGAGGGAGAGAGAGAGAGAGAGAGAGAGAGAAACATCGATGTGAAAGGGACACATCGAGTGGCTGCCACCCGCACGACCAACCAGGGCCGGGGACAAACTGCAACCGAGGTACATGCCCTTAGTGGGAACTGAACCCGGGTCTCTTGGGACCACAGGCTGATGCTCTAACCGCTGAGCCAAACCGGCCAGGGCCTAAAGGTGTTTTTTAAAAATCATCAATATTTGATCAATATTGAATCATTATTGATTATCAATATTGAATATATTTAATTTATGTACTGTGTTACTAAAACATAGAGGTATGTTCCTTTTATTTAAATGATTTAAAATTTATTGGAATTTACAGATTTAAAATAATGGTAATAGCATGACAATATCAATATGACAATATCAATATCAATGTGATTGTGGTTCTAAAACAGATCTGTATGTGTGTATAGGGGTGTGTGTATGTATATATAACACGTCTTAACATTTTGAAGTAAATTTTTGCACAGAATTTAAGAAGATAAAAGATTATGTATAATGTTGATTTTACTTTTTTATGAAATAAATATATTGTTTGGTTGCATAATAAGAATAAATGTCTGAAATTTTACATAGGGAGTACTAGAATTGATTGAAAGGGAGCTTTACATTGCTTTAGTAAACTTATTTTTTTTAGTTAATTCACTTAAACTTAAAGTTATGTATATAGAGGGGTTAAAAATTAATTGATATAGGAGGGCTTATAATAAAGAGCAATATAGTCTTTATTTCTTAATTTATCTTTTCTTTTGGAGACATTTACATTTTTATTTTGGTCTCTTTTATGTTTCAAATATCTTGTGAATTTGGTTTTCTGTCCATATTTCCAAGTAAAGCAGTAAGAACTGACTGAGAACTCTGCCTAGAGGTAGGCTTGTTGATTGACAAATTACTTTTAGGATTACAGAGTTCCAATGAATCTCCCTTGGATTTGCTTTTCACTTCTGATTTCTTACCTGCCTGGTGTTTGTGTTCACTTGGTTCTGCCAGTTTGGCTTTATCTTCAGCTAAATTCTGTTTTGTATTTTAAACTGGCTTCCTCTTTCTGAGCTGTTTTGTTACATTCCTCTTTCCATCTTAAAACATTGGTTAAACGATCTTGGCTGCTAATCCTTCTATTTACCCCTTTAACAAATTTCTTTAGTATCAATTCAGTGGGGTTTGGGAAGGGAGAGGAAATAAGAAGATCCTGTGATTTCTTCAGTCTGCCATCTTGGGCTGGAGATCTGCAGTTCTTTCATTTAAAATATGAGGAAACTAAGGCCTATACAAATAAAATGACTTGTTTAGTGTCACATAGCTAGATAGACAAAAATCTTGTGCTCTTACCTCATGAAAGTCTAGTTAAGGTTTTTGGAAATTAAATGTCCAAAAGCTATTAACTTTTTACAGTGTAAAATGATTAAAGGTTTTTTCTTTGAATTATGTTTGTTTGCTTGCTATAGTTTATTTGTATATTTGATTTTTTATTTTTTATTTTTTTGGGTACTTTTTTTAAAGGGAAAGGTCAGCTTCTTAATCAAATTTTTATCTCTCACATCTCTTGCATTATAAATGTTTAAGTTATGGTTTATTTTTGTTTATTAACCCAAGATGCTAATTGGCACACATTTCTCTCTCAAAGATTTTTTTCCCCCCAATAATGAAATAAGAATGGAAGTTGTGATATAACTGTTAAACTCTTGTACTAGTCTGGCACATATATGTTTTCTGTGTAATTTTTGGAAGGTTTCTGTGGGCCGCAGTTGTCTTAGTAGGGGAAATAATATTTTACCCTTCATGAAATTAGGGATAGACCAAAACGTTCTCTTTTACCTGCAAGATATAATTTTATTAGGAGGTGAGTTAAAATTATCAAATGGCACCCTGGCCAGTTTGGCTCAGCAGTTAGAGCGTAGGCCCATGGACCAGAGTCCCAGGTTTGGTTCCCGCTAAGACCATGTACCTCAGTTGCAGTTTGTCCTCGCCCTGGTTGGGGTCGTGTAAGTGGCGATCACTCGATGTGTCTCTCTCACATCGATGTTTCTCTCTTTCTCTTACCCCCTTCCTCCCTCCCACTCTATCTGAAGATAAATGCAAAAAAAGGTCCTCAGGTGAGGATAAAAAAAAAAATTATCAAATGGCTTAACCCAATTTACACTTTTCATAGGCACCACTGATTTTTCTCTTTAATCTTTTCTGTTAGTTTTAGGGTTATGTGTTACAATACTAATAGAATGGGTAATAAAAATACAGCACATTTTATTTATCTTTATAATAGTTATAATTTACATAAAATCCATGTCTTCTGAATTAAAGTTAAATAAAATAAAATAAAAACAGTTAAAATAAAAAGGCAAATAGCGTATATTTGGGATTAATATGATATGTGATTGATCGCCTTAGTATAAAAAGAACTTATTTTGCTTGGATAGGGGAAACACTAATAGCTTTAATAAAAGAAGGGGCAAAAGGACCCCTTGTAAGAGGTCATGCTCTGATTTATATACAAAAGTGTTAATTGCTGTGCTTCATGTGTGTGGCCATAGTGAAAAATTTAAAGCAGTATAGATGTCCAATGATGGAATAAGAAAGAAATAACATAGCCATATGATGGGTGGGTTAATATACAGCTATTAGAAATGGTGTTTAATATATTGTTGGCAATTAACCCCTTATCTGATAATTGCCAACGATATATCAGATAAGGGGTTAATTTTCAAAATATATAGAGTGCTCATGCAACTCAACAAAAGGAAGACAAAGAACCTAATTAAAAAATGGGCAGAGGAACTAAATAGACACGTCTCCAAACAAGACACACAAATGGCTAAGAGACATATAAAGAAGTGCTCAACATCACTAATCATCAGAGAGATGCAAATTAAAATAACAATGAGGTATCACCTCACACCTGTCAGAATGGCTGCCATCAATAAATCATCCAACAAGTGTTAGTGAGGGTGTGGAGAAGAGGAGACTCTAGTGCACTGCTGGTGGGAATGCAGACTGGTGCAGCCACTATGGAAAACAATATGGTGTTTCCTCAAAAAATTAAAAATTGAACTTCCATTTGACCCAATGATCCCACTTCTAGGAATATACCCTAAGAAACCTGAAACACTAATCAGAAAGAATATATGTACCCCATGTAGCAGCACTATTTGCAATAGCTAAGATCTGGAAACAGCCCAAATGTCCATCAGTAGACGAATAGATAAAAAAGCAGTGGTACATATACACAGTGGAGTACTATGCAGCTATAAGAAAGAAAGATCTCTTATCCTTTGAGATGACATGAAGGGACCTGGAAAGTATTCTAAGCAAAACAAGCCAAACAGAGAAAGACAAGTATCATATGATCTCACTTATTTGTGGAATATAATGAACATGACAGTCTGAGGAATGGGGTAGTCCCAGAGACATGGAAGTGGGGTACAGAGTGACAATCCCCAGATAAGGGGGTGGTGGGGGAGAGATAAACCACAGAACTTATATGCATGTATGCATGAACAATGGACATGGACAACAAAGCTGGGGAAAGGGTGGGGAGGGAGGAGTAGGGAGGAATCAGTAGGGGGAAAAGGAGAAGCATCTGTAACAAAAATAAATAAATTAAAAAAAAAAGAAATGGTGTTTTAGATGAATTCATGATATGGAAAACTGTTGCTGATACAATGAAATGTAAACAGTGTCTATCTTTGGGTGATAGGATTAAATATAAAATTGTCTTCCTTGTACCTCAAAATTTCCAGATTCTCTGCAAAGGTTATGTGTTCCTTTAGTAATTATAAGAAAGCCAGTAGACGTTATTTTGAAAGTGCAGTTGGATATACTCAGTATTTTTGTTACCAGTCTTGTGTCACAAAACACTTGAAGCAGACACATTCAGAGAGTCATATCCTAGTACCTTATATATTTCTTAATTTTGCCCTTTAAATTTTGTCAGTTAAACTTAGACTTCTTCATGTTTAATAAATGATGTCAGCCATATATTTGATATGATTTCTTTGTAAATGGTCACTGAAATAAGATAAGAAAGCAATAAAAGGCATCCAGATTGGAAATAGGGAAATAAAACTATCTTTACTCACAGACAATGTGATTATCTATGCAGAAAATCTTATTGAATCCACACAAAAATATCTGTAATTAGTAAATCAGTTTAACAAGTTGTATGATACATGATTAATATACAAAAAATAACTGTATTTTTGTATACTTGCTATGAGAGAAATAAAATCATCTTTATTCACAGACAATATGATTATCTATGTAGAAAATCTGATGGAATCCACACAAAAATATCTATAATTAGAAAGTCAGTTTAACAAGTTGTATGATACATGATTAATATACAAAAATTAACTATTTTTGTATACTTGCAATGAAAACTTGGAAATTAAAATTTAAAAATACCATAAAAAATATGAAATACTTAGGGATAATTCAGACAAAGGATGTACAAAACTGTACATTGAAAACTATAAATATTGCTGAAAAAAATGTGTAGACTCAAAAGTAAACTTTATTCCTTTTTACCTAACCACTAGAAGACATATTTAGAATCTTTAGGGCTCTAAACTGAGATCAGAAAAGAACCATCTGGGCCATCCATCTGGTATAGGATTGTCTTTTTAAGTAACTTAAAGAATCTTATGTTTAATTTCTTAGAGGTCATACTTAAATACTATTCACTCATTCTCCAATAACTTAATTTGATCAAAATTAAGTTGTTACTTAATAACTGTTAAAAATCGATTGCATTTTAATTTTTCATCTTTTTCTAAATGTTATACAAGGTTGCATGAAGGCTGACAGGGAGGGAGGGAGGGTTGGGAGGGGAGATTGGTTAACTGTTGGTTTGCCTTCTGGCAGGTCAGTCAGAGAAGATGAAGACTGGTAAACAGGCTCACTTGGTGGCTTGGAAATCAGTAGGCGTAGGAAAGAAATTCTAGGTCGATGTGTGCCACTCAGGATAGTGATGATAAATCCTGGTCATTGATCTTGTAGGTCTGGAATTCGACTTTACCTGTACCCAGAGACAATCGGACATTGGCATCAGATATACACTAACTACATTTATTTATTCTATTAAAGTATAAATCAGAATGCTGATTTACTCATTTCTGTGGGTGGGGGTTGGGGCTGGAGAAGAGGGCTCTCCTTTTCCAGGAGTCAGAATATTTACATTTGGACCCAGAAAACCCTCCTTCATATGTCTCAAAATTCAGAATTTTTTAGATTTTAGAAAGGCAATAAGGCATATTACTGCAGTTTAAGAAACACCCAGTGGAATCCAGGGTGGTATACCCCGTAATAAAATACATTAATATTTCTGCAGTGAAACATTTGCCTCTTCATATTAAGTACAGCAAATAAAGGCTTCATGTCTATTTTAGGTCAGGATTTGCTGCCAGATAAGTTCTGAAAGAGCTTTTGTTTGTTTGTTTGTTTTTTTGAAACTTCTTTGACTTCAGAATTGTAACTAAGGAATTGAGGACTACTATTAAGCGTTCTGGGAAGCTGAATTAGTGTTTAGAAGGTTGCCTGGTAAACATGGAATTAAAATAACAGAAAATGGTAGGCATGAGAGATTTTCATCAGGCCTCACTGTGTCTACAGTAGAAAACGTCGCGGGTCCTCCTGCTTCTCTGCTCCTTTTTCTTGGAGGCTGCCGAACGCATATTAGCGATATGCCCGTTCGTACTCCTTTATTTTTATTTTAAGCACCTTCTATCTGTCAAAGTATTATTAATGTGTTAATTGATTAAGCTACTTAATTTGTCTTCAGGGCCTGAGAGAACTCTGATACTTCTCATTGTGTGTAGATTTAACTAGCTTAATTCCCAAGAGAGGATTATATTTATCTTATTTACACGGTTTTGCTCTTTACTCCTAAATCACTAGGACTTGAAGCATTTCTAAAACTTGCATTTTGATTTCTAAGCTCTCAAACAGTAAAATATTTATGCTTTTTTTGAATAGATTTAAAATATATATGTATATATATGTGGTTTATTTTCTTTAAAAAAGCAGTTCATCATTATAAACATACAATATGCAACATTCTGCTATTTTTTTTTTTTTTTTTTGTATGTTTAAGTAGCAGAGTTTTTCTGGACTTCGATGTGGTGACTCTTTTCTGAAGATGAAGAGATCTGTAGTTTGTTTTTTTAAAAAAAGTATCCTGTTGAGTAAAAAAAATCTATACACGTCTCACAGGAACCCCTCTCCACCAAAACTAAGATTGGCAGCAGATGGCACAGCAAATACGTATATGCATGTATGTATACAAAACCACCCAGCATGGGCTCGCAGCGTCCGTGGGCCTGGCCTCAGCACTCAGTCTAAACTACGACCCTTCCTAAGGCACCTTATCACTGCCTCACACTTCCCAGGTCCGGCCTTGATAGTTTACCTGTTGCTTATTCATTTTATAAGCTGTAGATATGTGCAACTGAGAATTCAGAATTTCTAACTAATAATCCTAGTTAACACCACTTAAAAAAATGCTATGAATGGGAGGAGGGTGTCTATGGGGGGAAAAGGAGAAACATCTGTTAACAAAAATAAATTAATAAAAAAATGCAATGAACATGTTTACATGCCTTTGCAAGGCTAAGAGCAAGATGCACAGAGGAAGAAACTTATTTTACATGTTTGGAAATATGTACAAGTTTCACATAGTTTCAGGGTGCTTGTAACATCCTTGGCTATTCATGTAAATTATTTCAAATTTCTTAGGTGCTTTTGGAAACTGCAATATGATTATATTCTGATTTTGTAATTTAATGAAGTCAGAGATACCTCAAAGAGGTATATTATGGTGCTTTCCCTACTCTGGAATTAATTTTGGGATAGATATTTTGTTTTATTTTTCCATTCACCTCTCTTCCTTAAACTGTTCTCTCTCTTCTTTTCTAAACTGTCATCCCCTTCCCCTCCTCCTGTCCTTTTTTTCCAGGCGACACTGTCTGATTTGTACCATCAGATTTCCTGACTTAGCTAAATCCTTTTTATATGTCTCCTTCAGCCTCACTACCTTACATTGTAAGGCTACATTTTTACTATCAGATGACTCCCTATCTGTTCGGTCAGTGGACATGCCGGGTTTGTGAGTTTGATCTTAGGTGGAACTCTGAACAGAACAGGAAGATGTCCCCCAGTAATGGCCACCTGGCACCGTCAGGCTCCTCCCTGCTTCCCTTAGTTGGTCCAGAATGCTCTGGTTCTAGATCATCAGATTGGGATTTTCTTTTCCCAGACACTGTCTTCTCCATCTCAGAGACTTGTTAGAAAACTACAAGCCCTGCAACACTGATGGTCGGAACCTCTGGACTCTCCTTCCTCTGTACTGCTTGTCTCCACAGAGAAGGCAAAGCAGGTTCTGGGCTCTTTGGTTCTTGGGTTTCATGATTATTATTAGGATAGTTACAAAAGTATATATTTAAAAACAATTATACGTTTCTTTAAAAAAAATTGATTTTAGAGGAAGGAAGAGACAGAGTGAGAGCAAGAAAGGCATTGATGTGAGGGGGGAACATCGATCAGTGACCTCCCACATGTGCCCTGACCAGGGATTGAACCTGCAACCTGGGTATGTGCCCTGCCAGGAGGATGCTTCAACCAACTGAGCCACACTGGCCAGGGCTATAATATGCACTTCTACGCCATTTTCAGCTATGGTAGTTAATCTATTAGTTTCATCTGCTGGATTTGTCAGGCTATTGGGACAAAGATTGTAATAGTAGAAGCTTTTGAAGCTTGGTAGTTTTGTAACTACTTTTATACTGAGTTTATTTCTGAAAAGTTGCTTATAAATTGATTTTTAAAAATTTAACAGTATTTTAAGGATAGTAGGAGGCTTACTATTTAAAGAAATTCTTTAGTGAATCCTTTTGTAAAGGGAATATTCAGCCCATAATTTGTTTCTTTGTGTAAACCTGCATTTGCATACATCAAATTTGTTTTAAATAGGGTTTGCCTACAAATGTCAATGCATGTGTCTGAAAAGAAGAAAATTTAATTTCTGTTTAATGTGAAGAACAAATTCAGATTTGGCACTTTTGATAGATAAGACAAGCCAGATTATTTTAGTTCTATTCTGTTCAATTAAATGCTATCAAAATATGCTCAACACTCTAAATTAAAGGGTGGCAAGAGTTCATATGTTAAGGGTGAAGCACAGTATATTTTTAAACTGTTTTTTCTTAGTAACAAAGCTAGTGCGAAGTTATACAAAGTTTAAAAATTTAGTAGTTTTTCCTTTTCTGAAAGCATAACTGGAATCCCAAATCTTAATGATTTGGTATGTGTTCCTTTTTAAATTTTTACTTTATCTTTGTGTGTAGCTGTAGAAGGAGATATGTGTTGCTTTTAATTATGTGTTTGTTAGCTTTCTACTTACTGTACTTTGATGATCCCCACCAGTTTATTAAGTTCTGTTTAATACTGAGAAGATACTAGTGATAATTCACCTTTCTTTTAGTTTGCATTCTGAAACATTGTTAACTAGAACTAACCATAAACAGACATTTAGTTCATAATATAACATAAATGTGGTAGATTTATAATGAAAACATAAAATGTAATTGTCACTGTGTAATACTTTAACTGCACTGTGGTTAAATAGACTTTTTTGTGCAGGGCTGTCTGGGAGCTAATTACTATTTGTTACATTGTTTCTCTGGGAAAGTATATACAAATTAAAGCTGACAGCATTGGGAACTTGACCCCATCTCTCAGACCTTCTGTGCAGCCTGCTGGATAGTCGGTCAAAGGAGAACCCTCTGGTGATTCAACATGGGTACTGTCAGAGCCCATGGAAACCAAAGCCTTTCCTTGATAACTGAGGAAGAAGTCAGTGGGGTAGAGAGCCCTTGGAAATGTACTAGGATCCAGGAGAAATACTTCTTTTAATATATGTAGGGCCAGCCATTTGTCCATGGCCTTCACAATTGAGTGTCAGGAATAATTCAGAAGACATTGTTAAGATCAAAAATTGGAAAGGAAGCAAAGAATCAGGAGCAGAGGTTTCAGTGATGAGTTCAAGGTGGCACATGGAGGTATTGTTCCAAATGTAGGCCTTGACCTGGTGAGGATTTTGGTCACACTATGCCAGGGAGGACCAGACAGAAGCAGCCCAACTGAGTTTATTTGTTCACTCATTCATTCAGTGCCTACTGTTTTTCAGGGGATGCAGAGATTAACACAGGGTCAGTGTTGTTAAGGAGTTTATAAGTGGGCTACAAGTCTGTATAAGATAGAATGAGACTCGTACCCTAAAGAGCAGTAGTTGAGAACGCTGATCTTTTGGCAGTGGGGCAGGTGATGAGCAGTGTGGATACAGGGGAATGCTTCTCTTTCCCTTAGCCATTGAGTTTACCATGATTGGGCAGTTCTCTACCTGATACAGCTATTCTGTCACTTGCCGTTCCTTTTGAGAATCCTTTTTAGCTCCTTTTAAAAAAAAAAAGTTTTTTTATTGATTTTTTTTTTTTTTTAAGAGAGAGAGAGAGAAACATCAGTGTAAGAGGGAAACATTGATTGGCTGCCTCCTGCATGCTCCCTACTGGAAATTGAGCCCCAACCTGGGCATTTGCCCTGATGGGATCTGACTGGCAACCGAACCGGGACCTCTCAGTCCATGGGATGATGCTCAGTCCCCTGAACCACACCTGCCACACCTGCTAATTTCTTTTTAAAATATTATCCCTATGAGAGATTCAATTTTAAACTATTATCAGCTAACACTTTAATAATTATCTGACATTGGTTAGTATCCAGCCACTTACTATGTGACCTTGCATAATTTGATTAACCACTCCAGACCTCAGTTTCCTCATCAGTAAAATGGGAATGAATACCAACAATACTTACCTCTAAGATTAAGGATTAAATAATATACACATAATTGTTGCCTTGCACGTAGTAACTTCACAATAAATGTTAGCTGTTTTAGCTCTCTGTGGGAGAGGAAGGAGGCATGAATTCTAGAAAAGAGCTTGGAGGGTGCTGAAAACAAATTCTGTAATTTCATTATTCTTAAATCTTCCTTCACTTATCTTCCATATCCAAATAGTTGCTAAATTCTGTTGATTGTTTCCTTTTATGTATCAGAATTGTGACCTGTTGTCTCCATTACTTTTCCATGTTTGCAGTAATTTCATAAATAATCTTGCCTTTAGTCTCTTTTAACTGTCAGTTTATAAAGCACAACTTTGCTCATATTATTATTGCCCTGTCAAAAACCATCACTGTTTTCACATTAACTTGTCTTTAATCTGGAGTTTGAAATTGTGCAAAATATGACTCGAATGTATTTTTCCTATTCTAAATCTCAACATTCTTTGTCACATCTTCCGTGTTCCAGTCACATTCAACTGAGCGTTCTTCTCGGAATGTGGCCTTAAATTGTTTTGACTCTCATTTGGCTTAAATGTTTTCCTGTCTTTTTCTGTATGGCTAAATCCTAACATGTCTTTCAAAACAGCTCCGATCCTTTACTATCAACTCTTTATTTTATTTTTTTCATCACCATGTATGCGCTCCGTGCTCTCTCCCACCCCACCCCTACCCCGCAGCAAAGGCTTATAGTGAATAGTAAAACTTGATGTCATCTACTTTCCTAAAATTATTTTTGTACTTAATGCTTTCTACATTGTCTTCTGGGTATTTATGTACATCCTTTTTGGCACAAGTAGAGATGGTAAGTTTCTTGACGACAAAAACTATGTTTTACCTATCTTCTTGGTGCACTTTGAAGCTCCTTAGACAGTGTTTTGCTTATAATAGATACTCAGTAAATCTTTTATTCCTAAAAAAAAAAAAAATGTGTGAATATTTTTCGGTTGAAGACCAAACATGCTGATGACCACAGTTGAATTAAAGAAGTTAACCAATCAAATGTGTGAATTATAATTTTTATAAAGATTAATAGTTTAGCCCTGGCCAGTATAGCTCAGCAGTTAGAGCATTGGCCTGTGGACCAAAGAGTCCTGGGTTCAGTTCTGGCCAAGGGCACATACCTCAGTTGTGGTTTGTCCCTGGCCCCAGTTGGTGTCGTGCATGTGGCAACCAATTGATGTGTCTCTCTCACATGGATGTTTCTCTCTGTCTCTCTCTCCCTCCTACTCTGTCTGAAGATAAATGTAAAAATGTCCTCAGGTGAGGATAAAAAATAAGATAATAGTTTAAGCAAAAGTATTTACCCTAATTAAGGGAATTCTTAAATAGTATTTCATAAATATATGAGAATTCAGTGTATTTCATAGGCTACTAGGCTTATCCCAATCACTTTAACTCATGTTTTTATCTATCAAGTCACCAGGCATGTGAATGTATGAATAACTGTTTTAGTTTATTATTATTATTATTATTATTATTATTATTATGCTATGTAGCTATTAATAAGCTTTTGGTCTTTATAAAAAGCATCTGTGGTTCCTAAGTACTCAGAACAAGTTAAAACAACTTCATATTATTGCTTCTTTTTCATTTAATAGAGTGTTTTAAGTGCCTAAGGTGGGGGAGAGATAAAGAAAGAGTATTTAGGGAATTTAAGTTCCTAACCTGGTAGAGACTCAGAATAGTCATAACTGCTAAGTCTTGAACACAAAAAAGTAAATGAGTGTTGTGCTGTTTCCTTACGCTATAAAGAACACCGTTTTTCTGTTAGAAAGACGAGAGAAGCTAAGAGCAACTGTGCATGATCATTTTTACCAAATTCTACGAATGTTTACCTTGTTTACAACTGGATTCATCCTTTCTAATATTGGGAAACAAATAAGTCAGGTACAGGAAGTTTTTGTGTGTAAGTGTAATTTCAAAACTTTCCACATGATGGCAGAAGATCCTTGTATCTGGAAAGACGAAAGAAAACTATTTCAGTTTCATCTGAAATAGTGTCTGTCTTTTCAAACTAGTAATATTCATGTTTGTATTATCTGATATAGATATATTGTTGCCATTTTAAATGTTTTCACTAATTTTTAAATAGAGTACCATTTTTTCTCTATTTCTTATATGCAATTTTAACCCACTTTTGAAAGTTTTATGTATTTCCCCTGAATAGTGTTCTACGTAATTGTTTTGGTAAGTGTATTTTTTCTTAAATAAGTCAGTTTAGGGGAAATTTAGGGCACTTAATTTATTATTTATAAATAAATGTATGAAACCCAACATGCGGACTTTGTACTTTATTTTAGAAATTAAGGAATTGATATAACATACATTCTTTGCATTAATTTACCTATAATTTTGAGTGGCCATCTCATGCTCTCCTGAATGTCCATGGCCTGCTTTATCACTGTCAAGTCTTCTCTGGAATTGTCTGTCCTTATTCAAGAAATTCATTCATTCTGTATATATTTATTGAATACTTACCATGTTTCATATACCACCCTAGACACTGAAGATTGATAGTGGTAAAAAAAATTCACAAGGTATAATCTCTGTTTTTCAGAGTTCACAATATTGCAAGGCAGATAGCTACCAAATGCATTGTTGTGTTTGTGGTTCTTATTAAAACAAATATACTTTTCATGAAATTTTAAAGCGTATACAACTTTTACATAGGTACAGTAGATTAATTGTGAAAATACTGAATTATATGAGTGATGACCTGGAAAAGATCAAAATAAAGATTTGGAAATTTTGTGAAAACTTAAATAGTCCAAGTTTTTTCTTCCTTTTTTAAACACTAGATGTTAGATTAGCTAGTTAAGAAAAGAAAGGGGGTATAACATGACATTTTTAACTTTTAACTAGTGACATTTTAGCCTTTTTCAATGTTCACATGATTTTTCTTATATATTGTTAGTTTGTATAATTTGTTGTCAAAACTGGAACACTTGGGAGTAAAGAAGTACTAAAATAAAATCATAGCATGTACACATATATACTTGAAATGTACATTTGTTGACTTATACATTTGGTTTATTGATAGAACTATAAAATAGTTCCTTATGAAAATGGTCTTCAGAAATAAGTTTCAAATCCCCACCAGTGTTGCTCAGTGGATAGAGCGTTGTCCCATAGATTGAGAGGTCCTGATTCAGTTCCAGGTCAGGGCACATGTCTGGGTTGCAGGCTCGATCCCCAGTAGGGGGCGTGCAGGAGGCAGCTGATCAATGTATCTGTCTCACGTTGATGTTTCACTCTCTCCCTCTCTCTCTAAAAAAATCAATAGAAACATATTTTAAAAAGTTAAAAAAAATGTAACATATATCTGTCACTTTAAAGCAATGACACCTACTTTACAGTAATTATATGAATATTACTAAAAGAAAGTAAACAGAAATAATTGTTCTTGGGCTATATTAATGTGTACTTTCTTTTTTAGCTGTTTATAATACTGTGCTACAATATGGTATTGTTATTTAATTTTTTCTTTAAATTGCCTCTAGGCTTTTTCAAAGTTATATTTTGTAGTTAATAGGCTTGAATTGCTGACTTCTTTAACTGAGAAAACTTTTTTGAGTTAGTGCTTTGGATTTCTTTGGATAAGTACCCAGATGTGGAGTTGCTGGGTCATATAGTAGTTCTATATTTTAGTTTTTGAAGATCCTTTATACTTTTTTTCCATAGTGGCTGAAACAATTTAGAATCCGACCAACAGTGCACAAGGGTTCCCTTTTCTTTACATCCTTAGAAGCACTTATGTATGTTGACTTATTGATGATAGCCATTCTGATATATGTGAGGTGATATCTCATTGTGTTTTTAATTTGCGTTTCCCAGATGAGTACTTATGTTGAGTGTCTTTCAGTAGGTCTACTGGCCATCTGTATGTCCTCTTTGGAGAAGTGCCTATTCAGGCCCTCTGCTCATTTTTTAATTAATTAATTTATTTTAAATCTTTTTTTTTCCCTTTATTGTGTTTAGAGAGAGAGGAAGTGAGAGGGAGAGAGATAGAAACATTGATGAGAGAGATCATCGATTGGCCGCCTCCTGCATGCTCCACACTGGGGATCAGGCCCACAACCTGGACATATGTCCTGACCAGGAATCGAACCGGCAACCTCTTGGTGCATGGATTGACACTCAACCACTGAGCCACACTGGCTAGAAATCTGCCATTTGGAACTTGCCAGAAATGAGCACCCAAGGGTGCTAAGGAAAGCTGTTCATAGGCAGGCGTCTCACTGGAGACATCACGGGGGGTGAAGAGGGGAGCTGTTGGCTGCTGGGCTTTGGGCACAGAGGGAGCTGAGTGCTGCAGGAGCCGTGCTGGAGAAAGCTCTGCACACCTCAGCACACCAGAATGAGGCGGCAGAACCCTTTCCTGCTGCAGCGTCTCTCCTGTGCCCTCTACTGACAAAGCTTAACATGTGCCAGCTGGCAACGAAAAAATACTTAAAGGGCCCAGGTCCATTTTGCGGGCTTTGGGTGAATCTGGAGCTGAGTGGCTATACATTAATGATGAATACAAAAACAAACAGCCTTCTTAGCTCCCTGTGCCCGATGAAACTGCAGATATTTAATGTGAAATTTGTGATACCTCCTTCCAGTCTTTCAATATTTTGGTCATAATACTAGCTTTTACATCTACTCCTTTCTGTACCAATAATATACCTTTCTTTTGCATTTAAAAATTTGTTCAAACATATTTTTAAACTTAAGTTTAATTATAATTTCAAAAATAAGTATTTTGACCTAATTGCCAATTAATAGGTATCTGTCTTGCATGAAGTATTCTAATACACATTACATTACTGCTTAGAAAAACATCCAAGCTGTGTCCATCATCGACAATAACTAGATTGGTAATATTGTGTGTAATTCTAGAAGTAATGTTTGTACTCCCCTCCTCCAGTACAATACAACAATACCTTTCACAATACAACTATTAATGTTCAATGTTTCCTGTTCAAACAATAAAGTATTTACTGGGAAAATGTTTTATGCTGGTTCCATTTCTCTTTTAAAAAGTTTACTTTGACTTCATTATAGATATATAGGAAATTGGAAAGAAATGTACAAGAGGGTCTTAACCCAACTTTGTTCAATGTTTATATTTTGTATAACTAGAGTACAAAGTCAAAGCCAAGTAATTGGCATTGTTTAAGATCCACAAAGCATATTCATATTTCACTAGTTATAAACACACTTGTGTGTGTATGTGCATACATCTATGTAATATATGTGTAGCTTGTGTGAGCACCACCACAATGAAGGTACAGATCTATACCATTACCTCAAGGCTCTTTGGTGCTACCCCTTTGTAGCCAACCTCACCCCTAACCCCCACCCCTATCCCTAATCCTTGGCAGCCACTTATCTCTTGTCCATTATTCAGCCCTGGCCGGTGTGGCTTAGTTGATTGAAGCATTGTCCTGTGCACTGAGGGGTCATGGGTTTGATTCCCAGTCAGGGCTCAAACCCAGGTTTCGGGTCTGTTGGGAAACATGGGAGGCAGCCAATTAATGTTTCTCTCTCACATCGATGTCTCTCTCTCTCTCTCTACCTCTCTCTAAAATCAATAGAAAGATATCCTCCAGTGAGGATTAGGAAAAAAAATCCATTATTTACAATTTATATAATTATAAATAAAATACAATTTGTAACATTTTGACATTT
The DNA here is from genome assembly GCF_014108415.1 of Molossus molossus. Taxonomy (NCBI): domain Eukaryota; kingdom Metazoa; phylum Chordata; class Mammalia; order Chiroptera; family Molossidae; genus Molossus; species Molossus molossus. The sequence goes on along the minus strand of NW_023425401.1, from coordinate 30,518,236 downwards.
GTTTTTACACTTAGCATAATTCCCTTGAGGTTCATCCAAATTGCTTTTGTATCAACAATTTATTCCTCTTTATTGCTGAGTAGTATTCCATGGTATAGATGTACCAAGTTGGTGTAACCATTGTTAAACATTATCCATTGAAGGACATTCGGGTAATTTGTAGTTTTGAGCTATTATAAATAAAATTATGAACATTTGTATACAAGCTTCTATATGAAAATGTCTTATTTTTTCTGGGATAAATCCCTGAGAGTGCAGTTGCTAGGGTATTTGGTAAAGTCATTTAAAAGGAATTGCCAAACTGTATTTCAGAGTAACTACCATTTTACATACCTACTCATAATGTATGATTGATCCAGTTTTCTACATCCTCACCAGCATTTATTGTCACTATTTTTTATTTTAGCTATTTGAAAAGTGTGTAGTGATATTGTGTAATAAGTTGCATTTTCCTAATGACTACTGATGAACATGTTTTCATGTGCTTATTTGCCATCTGTATGCTGTATTTGGTGAAATGTCCGTTCATGCCTTTTGCATATTTTCAAATTGGATTTTTCTGTTTTGAGAATTCTTTCTATGTTCTAGAAACTAGTGTTTTGTCAGATATGTGGTTTGCACATATTTCTCTTACTCTGTACTTTTTCATTCTCTTAACAGGATCTTTTTCAGAGCAAAAGTTTTAATTTTAATTAAGTCCAGTTTATTTTTTCCTTTTATGGATCATGCTTTTGGTGTCAAGTCTAAGAACTCATCACCTACTCCTAGGTCCTGAAGATTTTCTCCTATTTTTTTGTTTTTCTGAAAGTTTTATAGTTTTACATTTTACATTTAAGCTCATTATCTGTTTTGAATTAATGTGAGGATTAGCTCAAATTTCTTTTTTCTTTTTTTGGCCTATCGGTGTCCACTTGCTTCAGCACCATTTGTTAAAAAGGCTGTTTCTCTTCCTTTTTATTTCTTTTGCGCCTTCCTAAAAATCAATTAGACATGTTTGTATGAGTCCGTTTCTGGATTTTCTGTTCTGTTCCATTGGTCTATGTGTCTATTTCTCCAACACGCTGTCTCATTTGCTGTAGCTGTAAAAGTCCTAGCATCAGGGAGAGTGATTCTTCTGAAACTTAGGGAGACCAGCTTCAGGAGAAATGACATCTTAACTATGCTGAACTGCTTCCATTTTTAAATTTAAATGTAAATAAAACAAAAATGAAGAACTTGTATTCTACGGTAATTATATTTCAGTGCCCAGGTCACATTGGCTTGTGACGACTCTGTTGGATTATGTAGCTCCAGACGACTGTACATACTGATCCCTTTGTCTACAACACCTTCCTCCTGTTTAGCTTGACTAACTTCTAATCCCTTTAGACTCTGCTTAGGTGGCACCTTGTCCTAGATACCTTCTCTGCTCCGTGTCTCTTTCTCAGCCCTAGTGCTGCCATGGGACTCTGTTAGTTTCTGTCTATGGCAGTTTGTATGCATTCACCCCTCTTCATTATTACACGGAGTGCTAATTACCCTTTCACTTGTCTGCTTCACCTCTACATTATAAGCTCCTTTGAATAAGAAAGTGTGCGATTATACTTGTATCTCTAGCACCTGACATTTAGTGTGTTCAATAAGTAATTGGTGATGTATGAACAGTATATCACATCTAGCTAATTTACTCATCATTTTTTAGAATTGTGGTATCTAAGCTTTGGGTGCATATTTCACCCATGTAATACATGTTTATCATTTTATAAATTCTGAACATGTCTTATTAGCTAATATCTGAAGCATTATATATACACTTAGGGTGGAGTGTTCATCATCAACAGTGAATGTAAATATGTATTTCAAGTGGTCTTGATACCATTACACATTTTGAGCTGAACTATTTTATACCTGATTATATTGCTATTTTTTTTTAGAAGTATGGTACCTTTTCACACTAATGAACGAATATTAATACACTGTTACTAACTAAAGTCTATTCTTCATTCATATTTCCTTAGTTTTTACCTAATGACCTTTTTTCTATCTAGGGTCCCATCAAGGAGACATTATATTTATTGTCTTGCCTCCTTAGTCTCCTCTAGAGTGTGACAGTTTTTCAGGCTGTCCTGTTTTGATAGCCATAACAGTTTTGAGGAGTACAAGTCAAGTATTTTGTAGACTGTCCTCCAGTTGGAATTTGTCTGATGTTTTCCTCATGAATAAAGTGGGGTTATGGGTTTGGGGAAGAAAGTCCACAGAAGTAAATGCCATTGTCATCACTTCATATCAAGGGCACATTATTGCCTTTGTTTTGATATCATTAATGTGTCTGATAATGTGTACTAGTCATTGAAAAATTATCTGTTCACTAGTATCTTCATTGCTTGTGCTTGTATTATTAATATTGTTTCAACCAGAAGACTCTTAATAAGCATCTTTTAAATTCTCCTGTCACTTTTGATAAGACTTTAATTAGACTAGATAACATAAATGGAAATCCACTTAACTGTCCTAAGCAACTATATCATGTCTGGATAGCATGCTCCAGGAGCAGAGAGGGGTTGTAGGGAGAGGCCTCTCTCAGTTCAGTGGCATGGGGAACTGGGGAACTGGGGAACTGACCTTATATTACTTATTGCCTGAATCCTACATGACTTTCATTATGTTACACAGTTATGAGGGTGGACGTGACACCCTGCAATTTAAATGCCAGGAAAACAAAATTCCCCTTATTTTTTAAACAAATAAACCTAAATAGAAATTCCGATATTTTCTTGCCTTGCCCTAGTGGATTGCCTTGCTGTCATTTTTGTGTCCCCAAGGTACGCACATCTGACTGGAGACTGATAGTCTAGAGAGCTAAAAAAATGTCAAAGATAATTTTTCTGCCTCCTAAATTGATTCTTTCCTATAGTCCCCACGCTTCTTCAAGTGATTATTTCTTTGTGCGTGGTATGCTGGTTATGACAGTTCCCTTTTATTTCCTGATAACAAGACTGTATATATACTGGTTCTTACATCCATTTAGTAAGAACATGGGAATTCATATAGAAATCCAAGCCATTGCTAGATTACTTGTCTTAAAACATTATTTTTTAGGGGCTGGTTAATTAGGGGAATACTTCTAGGAGACTGACATTTATATTCTCTTGGAATATAGGATTTGAATGCTTATACTCTTTTGTGTTAAAAAAACAAAAAACAAAACTTTGTTCTTTTCCTCTTATAAACACTTTCTAGTTTCCCTATATTTATGAGTAATTCTTTGAAATGGGAAAATACATGTGCTGTAATACTAGAAAGAAATAATTAGAAAAGAATATAGACCGGGATTATTTTAAGGAAACCCAGTATACAGAATATGAACCTAAACTGTGATTAATTAAGATTGATTTTTTTTTCCCAAAGGGAATTTTAAATGTTAACAAAGTTTTTAGGAATAAACCCTTTTATTCTGTTTATTGACCATAATTCAATGTATAAAAATTTGATTCATGCAACTTTTAAAATATTGTTTGTTATAAAGTGAGGTGTATATACATCTTGGGGCATTTTGGGGCAGATTCCAGTGAATAGATTCTGTATGAAACAATACTTGGACAATCTATGCTACCACATATTATTCAAATATAATAGTAAATTATGTATTGCTTTGTTGGGGTGGGTGGGCACATATAATCCTATTAAACAAAACATGTACCTTATTTAGGCTATAATATATTCTGTTTTACTTTATACAATATTATATATTATATACATATATGTTATATATGTACATACTATATAGTATAATATTTCTATTTTACTTATACTTATTTCAGCATTTATGGACTATATTAATCAGAAAATTGGATGTATATTAAATAATGGTAAATGCTAAATTTTTTAGAGTGGTAAATTGCAAAATTGAGTAACAGGGATTTTGATGCTACTGTAAGAAGAAATTCATAATACTTTTAAGTATGGTATATGGCAATATGCTCAGGGAAGTTAATATTTTATGTCTATTTAACACTTTTTGAGATGCTGCCTTCTGAATTCTTTTTTGGCTGTGTATGTTTTAGTTCATTTTGTGACACTATCATTAATTTTTTGGTTTAAAAGTATGTATCTAAGATGAATTCAGGTTTAGGGCTTTGGTTATTCCAGGTAAACATAACAATTGCATGTTTTTCCATTTTTTACTTTGCTTTCTCATTGTTTCAAATGGTTCTCTTTTTTTTCTTTCTTTTTTCTTTTTTTTTTTATTCCTCACCTGAGGACATTTTTCCATTTTTTATTCAGATAGAATGGGAGGGAGAGAGAGGAAGAGAGAGAGAAACATCGACGTGAAAGGGACACATCCATTGGCCCAACGCACGACCCAACCATGGCCAGGGACAAACTGCAGCTGAGGTACATGCCCTTAGCGGGAACTGAATCCGGGTCTCTGTGGACTGCAGGCTGATGCTCTAACCGCTGAGCCAAACTGGCCAGGGCATTTTTTTTTTTTCATTTTTTATTAATTTATTTTTGTTACAGATGTTTCTCCTTTTGCCCCCTAGACACCCTCCTCCCCATCCCGCCCCCCAGCATTGTTGTCTATGTCCATCGGTTATGCCTACATGCATATAAGTTCTTTGGTTTATCTCATCCATCTCTCCCATCCCCCTCCTCTGAGGTTTGTCAGTCTGAACTGTACTCCTTTTTATGTCTCTGGGTCTATTTTGTTCATCAGCTTATTTTATTCATTATAGTCACAAATACATGAGATCATGTGGTATTTGTTTTTCTCTGATTGGCTTATTTTACTTAGCATAATATTCTCCAGGTCCCTCCATGTTGTCCCAAAGGATAAAAGATCTTTCTTTCTTATAGCTACATAGTATTCCATTGTGTATATGTACCACAGCTTTTTTATCCACTCATCTGCTGATGGACACTTGGGCTGTTTCTAGATCTTAGCTATTGTAACTAGTAGCTGCTATGCACATAGGGGTACCTATATTCTTTCTGATTGGTGTTTCAGGCTTCTTAGGGTATATTCCTAGAAGTGGGATCACTGGGTCAAATGGCAGATCAATTTTTAATTTTTTGAGGAAACACCTTATTGTTTTTCATAGTAGTTGTACCAGTCTGCATTCCCACCAGCAGTGTACTAGAGTCCCCTTTTCTCCACACCCTCGCCAGCACTTGTTGTTTGAGGATTTGTTGATGGCAGCCATTCTGGCAGGTTTGAGGAGATACCTCATTGTGGTGTTGTTTTTTTATCCTCACTCGAGGACATTTTGCATTTATCTTTAGATAGAGCGGGAGGGAGAGAGGGAGGAAGAGAGAGAGAGAAACATCAACTTGAGAGACACACATTGATTGGTCGCCACCCACACGACCCCAACCGGGGCCGGGGACAAACTGCAACTGAGGTGCGTGGACTTAGCGGGAACCAAACCTGGGACTCTCTGGTCGGTGGGCCGACGCTCTAACCACTGAGCCAAACCTGCCAGGGCCTCATAGTCATTTTAATTTGCATCTCTCTGATGATTAGTGACACTGAGCATTTTTTCATGTCTCTTGGTCATTTGTATGTCCTGTTTGGAGAGGTGTCTATTTAGGTCCTCTGTCCATTTTTTAATTGTCTTCCTCTTGTTGAGTTGTATGAGGACTCTATATATTGGTTCTCCTTCTTTTATTCAGATCTGTCCTATTGTCATAGATTCCTCATCTTCAGTGTGATAATTCAGGAGAATAATTGCATGGTGTTGAATACAATTTGAATAGATTTCTATTGACTATGTTACTCTTCATTTTTAGCTTGAAAGTAATCCATAGTTATTCTCACAGTTACTGCTCCCAGATGTTAATGCTAAAACTCTTTGACTCAGGAGAAATTCTCCTTATAAGACAAATGTATTGTAGCAAAGTTAAATTTGAGTATATGTAATTCCACTTACCTAATAATTTGTATTATGAAATGGAAGATTTGGAGGAGGGGATGGCCAAGATGTACCACTCCAAATAACTTGCTGAAATATATTTATATACATATATGGAAACAGGCTACATTTGTGCCTTTTTTAATCTTCTTGTTAATGACAGTGATATAAAGAAAATATAATTGCTGAGAGTCTAATTGAATGGAACATAGTGTAAATAAGTCATTTTTCTTTAATAAGTTCTTTTTATAGCAAAATAACATGCCTGTGTCCTAGGTTTCTTAGATTCTAGGTCTGTATTATTCATATAATTAATGCCAACTTCTGTAACAAATAGTCCTAAAATATCAGTGGCTTAATATGCAAATGTATGTCTTGCTCTTGAAGTGTGTGTGCAGATGTTCCTGTTCAGGCAGTGACCCCGGAATCTAAACTCTCTCAACATTGTAGGTATGTGTCCATGTGTGTGAACTTTTAAATGCCCAAAAATATGTGGATGCTTTCCCAAACTCTAAATCTTCAAAGCATCTCGTTCACCAGCCTGTCCGTCCAAGATTTTTGGGTAGTCTGTTGTTTGCCCAACCGTTATTTGTTGTCCTAGGCATCAGTGACATGTACATTTTCCTTACATGTATTTTTTTAAAAATATTTTTTCTTTATTGATTTTAGAGAGAGAGGTAGGGAGAGGGAGAGCGAGACAGAATCATCGATGAGAGAGAACATCGATTGGCCACCTCCTGCATGCTCCCCACTGGGGATCGGGCTCACAACCTGGGCATGTGCCCTGACTGGGAATCAAACCAGTGACCTCTTGGTGCATGGGTTGACGCTCAACCAATGAGCCACACCGGCCGAGCTCCTTACATGTATTTTTTATTTATTTATTTTCTCACCAGAGGACACTTTTGCATTCTTTTTCAGATAGAGAGAGGGAGAGAAGGAAGGAGAGAGAGAGAGAGAGAGAAACATCAATGCGAGAGGGACACATCAACTGGCTGCCACCCATACAACCCCATCTGGGGCTGGGGACAAACTGCAACCAAGGTACATGCCCTTAGTGGGAACTGAACCCGCTGATACTGGGTACTATTCCCTATGATACTGGGTACCTATACTGGGAACATGAGCTGTTGTCTTTATTTGTTATTTTTTTAAAATATGTTTTTATGTATTTTCTAGAGAGAGAGGAAGGGAGAGAGAGTTAGAAACATCGATGTGAGAGAGAAACATCAATTGGCTGCCTCCACATGCCCCCCAGTGGGGGATCAATCAAGCCTGAAACCTGGGCATTGAACCTGGGCCTCTATGGGACGACGCTCAATCCACTGATCCACACCGGCCTGGCATGGGCTGTTGTCTTTGAAACCACTGCCCACCCGGAGAGCATGGGACAGGACCAGAGTGAATTAAAATACCACAGCGCTCTCTGAGATTCAGCTCTTTTTTTCCTGACTAAATGTTTGTTGCAAGCTTTCTGTTGTTTTCCAGAGTTCTGAAAAAGTTGGTTTTGACAGTGGATTTATTGCTTTTGTGGAGAGTTGAACCACTGGAGTGCCCTACTTTCCTATTTTTGCTGACGTCTGGTTCTAAGATTTTTAATGTTTGAGAATGATTTTATCCCGAGAGCATTGGGAAAGGAGAGATGATATGACAAGGACATGTTACCATTGGATACCAGTGGGAGAGGATCCAAATGGAGGTGCACTGCAGCTGGCTGAGGTGTGGGACTGGAGGGAAAGGCCGAGGTGTCAGGGATTGAGCTCAGGCTTTGGATCTGGTACTGTTGTCTCTCTGGAGTTTAGAAGTGAATTTGTAAGAAGAGGGAAGAGCTGCCGAGGGCCTAGGTTTGGAGCGCAGTCTACCGTCACTGGGTAAAAGAAAACCTATGGAATTAGTGCCGTAGGACTTTCTTTTCCTTTTTCAAATGGGAAAATTATTTTTAGAATTTGGTATAAAATAACACATCTACTCGTGCCTATTTCTCTGTCAGCTCTTAAAAAAATACTGTGTAGTCTGGGGCACTCCACAGTTAGCGGTGTTGGTTGGGATTGGAAGAAGGGATGATTGCAATAGCAGTGTGTCTCTGCTTAGTTTTTATCAGAAAATTACTAATTTGTCTTGAAAGAAATAAAGACCCAAACACACAGTGTCTTCTTTACGTTGCCTTTTTTTCACATTTCCAATTTCTTTCCACTCCCCAAACTCAGGTAGCTTATTTCTAGTTTCCATTAAACTGGAGCAGAGATTTTCAACCTTTTTCATCTCATGGCACATATAAACTAATTATAAAAATTCTGTGGTACACCAAAAGTTATATTGTTTGCCAATCTGACAAAAAATATGTATAATATAGATTCGTTCACACTGAATGGCTATTGTTGTGTTGGCTGTTGTCATTTTATTATTTGACAATCTAAGGGAAAAGAGGTCAGCTTAATAGTTAGGTATTGCATGTTTTAAAAATTCTTGGGGCATACCAGTGTGTCGAGGCACACTGGTTGAAAATCTTTGAACTAGAGCTTTTATCTCTGCTAAATCAGCTTGAACAACAGTGTCTTCTCATTCTCCTGTCCCTTTCAGTCTTTACTTCTCTCGTACGTACCACTGTTTATTACAGGCCTGCAGGCATGTATGAAAAGGCAATGAAATGCAGTGTATCAAAAAAACTAATGTACCTTGCCAGTTTCCAGGATGGAATATCAGAGGCTTTAATTATTTGGAACTGACAAAAATCACATTAAATTTCAAAAATGTAGTCTATAATACAGATGGAATCATAACCTCCTGGGAATTTCAAAATAATTTCTCTCTAGTGACTTACAAGTTATTTGTCTTTTAAAAATCAATCGATAATTAGACTGGAAAAGAAAGGATATGATCATGAAAGTTTTAATTGCTCCCTAAGTGTATTTTACCAAAGTAGTAACATTTTTTAATTGGAAAAAGAGAGCACTGTACTATAAGACTGTATTACTGAAAGTAGAAACTCCAAAAGCATTTCTCCTGGCATATTGGTTTGGATTACGTTAACACTTTGTCTACTAATGAAGTATAGAGATTGTGAGAAAATTATATTTAGAGTAGAATACTCAATTTTGTGAGTATGTATTCTTTAAAACATTCTTATTACATTATTGTGTGAGGATATAGTATAAAAACGTATACTATCCAAATGTCCTGGAGATGATATACACACCTTGAAAGCCGGTCTCATTACAAAGCCAGGGCCTACCCCGGGGAAATGGGAAACTTGTTAAGGGATAGGAGAGCATGAGCCCTAGGAGTGCAGCACCCCCACTTCTCTGCATGTTCTTAATGTCTTCACATAACCTTACAAAACTGGGCAATGAGGGAGGTGAGAATTAGGCATGCTGTAGGTTCCTCCTTACTCAGTCCGGCCTGCGCAGTCACGGTCTCATTCTTGGAAACTAGTGACTAAGATTTTTCGTAGCTACAGTGGTTCTGATCTGAACTTGCTTAAAACTGAAGGTAGTCAGTCAGATTACCTTTGGACAAAGAGCCTAAGGTCCAGGTCAGCTGAGTGGAGTGTACATTAAGTTTAACCATGTGTGGCCTGTATATCTCTTCATTATTATGATAGTTGGGAATTGTTTGTTATGGAAATGAATGATTTTTACATTTTGTTGAGATTGTATAGTTAAATTATATGTATGATCCCTTTAAAGATAGGTTCCTAATTGTGTTTGAGAAATTATTTTATTTAGAAAGAATAAATAAGACTGTATATGAAACTTGTTTTGTAAAATTATTTTTCATAAGCTGGTATCACTACAGTGTGGTATATAATGAGGAGACATAAGCCAGAGCTCACAGTTGGGCTTGAGACCTGCTATGTAGGCAGCTACATTATAAAGAATCAGAAGTTATATTTGCATAGTTTTAATTTGAGTTGTTTTAGGGATTGGCCATCATGGATATGTGTCCAGTTTTTTTTTATTTTGAATAAAGTCTAGAATTTTTACTTATCATGGTAAAACTACTGTAACATAATATGCACCTTTTTGTTTCTAATAAATCTTGGTTCATGTGTTTATGTTCATGAATTTCTCAGAAACCTTACTATGCTAAATATGATATCTATAAAACTGTATACTGTAGAACAATTACCATAACAAACAATTTTCAGTTATCATAATAATGAAGAGACACACAGGTCACACATGGTTACATTTGATGTACACTCCACTTAGCTGACCTGGACCTTAGGATCATTTTCTAAAAGGTGGACTGACTGACTGACTAGACTGTAGTTCTGAGATCAGAACCACTGTAGCTACTGACAGTCTTAGTCACTACAGGTTCCAGGAAGGAGACCGTAGGCTGGACCTGTCGCTAACGCTGCCCACCCAGTAAAGAGGACCTACAGCAGCCTTAATTCTCACGTTCATAATGAATTAGAGGTCTCTTATTTTCCTCCTGAGATCATATTGACTACATTACATTTTCATTAGAACCTAATTAGTAAATATTTTATTGAGGAAAGGAACCCTCCTCCAAGCCTCTTATACTGTCTGAATATGTTAATATTTTTGTTTAAAAGTTTTTTGAAATTTAAGATATACCAAAGTTGAATACAATTACATAAAATCTTGCTAATGCATGAATCTTTACAGTCACTTTAATTTTATTCTGATAATGTTTTAGAAAATGTAACTGTAAATTATGATTACTCCATTGAAATTTACTTCGGTGCTAAGGTAAGCTCCATTTAACTACATTGCTTTCTTCTCCAAAAGGCATTCAGTTGATTTCAGTAATGTTTCAAGGTTCATGTTAGCTTTTTCTCTTTGAATGGGAATGGACTTTTGCAGATATTTACTGGTATGAAGTATTTCATACACATTATATGTGACATTAAAAATATTAATATTTTTATTTGAATCCTTTCTTACATCTTAAGCTGTCTTTCTGGGCTATTATAAAGTTATTTAACCTTAATTTAAAAATAATCCTTAGTAGTTTTTTATGTTATAGTACTTGCTCTTTGTAACTTACAGTTAAGAAAGATACTTTTATTTGGTGAAAAGTTCTCCAGGGCATCCCTTTCATACTATTTCTTTTCATGAAACACTTGAAATATTTCATACTTATTATTAAATGCCTCTCAGTTCCTGGACATTAGACGACAGAATAAAGAGCAGCAGTGTTTAGAATAATTGGCCCCTTCTCCCCAGGTGGTCATGTTAAGTGGAAAAGTCCTTCTGCGCGGGCTGCGCACTTACAACCTGTTTGTCCAGAGATTGACAGGATGCACACTTTGTGAAGGAAGGAGCCAGGAAACGGGAATGTTGAACCTTTATTGTGGTGGTTCTCAAACTTCAGGAAGCATACGAACCACTGGAGGGCTTCTTAAAACACAGATTGCTGGATCCATTTGAAGTTTCTGATTCTGTAGATCTGGGATAAAACTGAGAATTTGAATATTTAACAAGTTCCCAGATGATGTTCATGCTGGCTATTTTCTGTTTTAGAGACTTAAGACAGAGAAGGCTGACAGGAAAACCAGAAGGAACACTTCACTTTAGGAAATAAAGGCAGATTAGAAATCTAAGAAGCAGTTAGGGAATAAGGTCTAGTTCAGGAATACCTGCACTACCAGCCAGAAAGACAATCATTCAACATCCTTTTAATTTGCTTAACATTTTAAGTTTACATGATTTCAATAGTCAAGTAATACCAAAGCATTTACAATAAAAAACATCATCATCCTATCCTATTCCTCCTTACTCCTACATCTGTGTGTTCCAGAGGCGATCACTGTTAATTCTTCAGTCTTAAGTCACATGATCAGTGGTTCAGCTGATAGATCTCTCACACAAAATGCCTTTTAGTAGATGCATATTACCTATAACAAAGCGAAACAAATTCGTGAGCCTAGGGCTGAAGTACAGAAAAGGGAAAGCTTAAAAATTTCTAATATGCAGATAAGTAGAATTGAATAAATCATTTTGATATAATATTTGTAAAATATCATTGATATTGACCTTACTCAATTTGCTGTCTAATATTGTTTTTTTTAATGTGAATCTCAAAATATTAAGGGTTTTTATAGCTGCAGTTTCCATCTTAGCCTCCCTATCTTCCCTGTAAAGTTTTATATTGCTAAACAACACAAAAGAGAGCATTCAGGTGGAGAGAACAGCTGGAGTGGAAGTTTAGAGTCAGGATAAAGCAGATACAGAGATGGATCTAATGAGAAAGGTGGTTTGGTGTTGACTCACTTCATTCATTGATTGTTCATTGAATGTTATGTGACTAAAATATCTTCCCTGCCTCATAGGGCTTCACATTTAGTGGCTGTGGTAGAGATACAAGTAAAAAAAATTAATAAGACGGTGGTAAATGTCAGAGCAGAGTTGGTTATAAATATGTAGAGTAGGGAATACTTATTAAATTTAAATAGAAAATAATTTTGGACTACCTGGGGCTGGTTGATAGAAATTAAATTTGATCCAGTGGGAAATAGGACACCATTGTGGTTTCTAACATAAGACAGTGACTGAGTGATAATGTCATTGTTTCTGGCATAGTGGCAAGGTAATAATTGTCTCCAGCCTAAATCAGAGCTGTGTTGATTCATGGTTCTTTTATAAAGCTATGACAGTGATACCACTAGTCATCTTAATTACTGGGTTGAGTTGTTCACAGTGAATAACAGTGAAGTTTAGGAGTGAAATCAGTCTTCTACAAATTTGAAGATGGAGGCAAGACAGACTAATATAATTTCTCATAATTTGCTGTGTACTGAAGCAATATTTTATCTCCTTAAACAGTTATATAGTGAACTTAAACTATAGGAATGATGGTAAAATAAATGTATTAGTGAATATAGTTTAAAATGATGTATCATGCATTTCAGTGAGGAAACTGAAGGAAAACAATAGCTTGGAGTTCTTTGACCTGTGATGGAGTAACTCACTTTTTAAAAGATTAAACTATGACTGGCTGAAAAGCAGAGAGTGTCTCCATGAAAATCATCCTTTGAAAACAGTGAAGCAGTATTTATATTTACCATTATCTGAGAAAGTTTATACATATGCAAATAAAATAGCTGCATTTTATTTTATAGAAATAAAATAAAAGCTACCTGATAAATTATTTATAGGTTTTACATATATACAGAGGAAGGAAAAGAGGAAGGCATGGACAACCTTAGAACTCCTTTTAGGTTGATTTTTTTTTTTTTTAATCCTCACCTGAAGACATTTTTCCATTTTTTGTTCAGATAGAGTGGGAGGGAGAGAGAGAGAGAGAGAGACATCGATGTGAAAGGGACACATTGAGTGGTTGCCACCCACACGACCCAACCAGGGCTGGGGACAAACTGCAACCCAGGTGCGTGCCCTTACTGGGAACCGAGCCTGGGTCTCTCTGGACCACAGGCTGATGCTCTAACCACTGAGAAAACCGGCCAGGGTTTAGGTTGAATTTTTAAGAGACCAGATTAAACTTGTATTTATATTCTGGCAAAATACATTTCTTGACTTTACATGAGGATATCTGAAAGAAATTTTCCTGCTTTTTTGTTTTTGTTTTATTGCTTGTTTGTTTTCATTTTAGTTGCCATTTAGTATTGCATTATTGTGGTTTTTTTTTAAAGTATTTTTAAAATATATTTTATTGATTTCGGAGAGATTAAAGGAGAAAGAGATTGAAACATCAGTGAGAGAAAAACAATGATTGGCTGCCTCCTACACACCCCCTACTGGTGATAGAGCCTGAAACCTTGGGCATGTGTACTGACTGGGAATCAAACTGGCGACCTCCTGGTACATGGGTAGATGCTCAACCACTGAGCCACACCAACTGGGCTGCATTAGTGTGTTTTTAAAAAATATTTTATTTATTTGAAAATTAATATTTGACTTTCAAATATGGTATTAAGGAGACTTTGCTGCCTTTTGAATAATTTTTTGATTAAAAATTTAAATGATCATAGGGGAGATTTTGTAAACAGTGTGAAGGAAAAATGAAAATCACCCTCAAATAACCATGTTTATATTAATTCTCACTGTATATTCTCATTTTATTTATTTATTATGTTTTTTATTGATTTTTTTAGAGGGAGTGGAAGGGAGAGAGAGATAGAAACATGGATGTGAGAAAGAAACATCGATCAACTGCCTCCTGCATGCCCCCTACTGAGGTTTGAGCCCACCTGAGCATGTACCTGGATCGGGAATTGAACCAGGACCTCTCAGTCTTGGGACGGTGCTCAATCCACTGAGACACACTGGCCGGGCCAGAATATCCTCATTTTATAGGATAAATCAGGATCCGAATCCTGATGTTTAGATTTGCAAGCTCATCCAATCAAATGTCAAGTTCTGTGTGCGTTTGTTAAATGTGAGAGGTAATATACAGACTGCAATGCTAAATTGGCAGTTTCCCTTGTGAAACAAAGTCTGTCAGGTAAACATGGGTTTTGGTTGGCCCACACATTGTACAGTACACATTTTATTCCCTTTCCCACCCCACCCCCCTCTGGTCAATAAATATATATTAAAGCTTGGTAATACCAGACTCTGAAGGCACATGAGTGTCTAGGCATGTCCCTTTGCCTGCTGGTCTTTGCCTTCAAAATATAGCATAAATAGCCTGCCATAAGATGGGTGCTATGAGAAATGTGTACAGAGTACCAGAGGGAGCACCAGAAGCAAACGTGGGGCAGGGGACAGGTGTCATGGAGAAGAAAGTGCCATTGGAGCTGAATTTTGAAGTCTTATGCCATGAAGTGAATAAGGACATTCCCAGTATTCAGAATATATGCCTGTTGATGTGTGAACAAGCATGGGATATATTTGGGAACTATAGGTAGTTTGTAGTGAGGTTGGAGACATAAGCAGGGGCCAGATTATGGACTGTGTAGAATAGTAGAAATGACAGTCACCATCCTTGCAATTTGAAGAACTAAATGCATGTCTAAAAGTTATTTATTAAGCATACTCAGAACAATGTATAAGGGCTTTTATGACTAAGCTTTTGTTATAATGTACCTTTCTCCACTATAAGGTCATGCTTAGAGGATCAAAATATTCCTTTGACTGTCCAGGCCCTCTCTCGCTTGAAAATGCTTGACATTTTACAACATCCAGTGCCTTTTTTATGCCAAGACAGTTAGAGGAATGTGTGGAGGATGGATTTACACTTTGACATTGTTTTCCCACGTCTTTGACTTTTTTTATTGTGGTGTTCTATAAACTGATTTTTGTTCCTTCTTCCTGTTACTTCTTTTATTTATTTATTTTTTAAAATCCTC
Organism: Molossus molossus; assembly: GCF_014108415.1. Taxonomy (NCBI): domain Eukaryota; kingdom Metazoa; phylum Chordata; class Mammalia; order Chiroptera; family Molossidae; genus Molossus; species Molossus molossus. Next base: position 30,503,065 of record NW_023425401.1, on the reverse strand, counting down.
ACCTGAGGACATTTTTCTATTTATCTTCAGATAGAGTGGGTGGGAGGGAGAAAGAGGGGAAGAGAGGAGGAGAGAGGGGAACATCGATGTGAGAGACACATCGACTGGTTGCCTCTTGCACGATCCTGACCAAGGTCAGGGACGAACTGCAACCAAGGTATATGCCCTTGGCCAGAATCAAACCTGTGACTCATTGGTCCACAGGCCAATGCTCCAACCACTGAGCCAGACTGTCCAGGGCCTGTTTTTTCCTTTTTTTGAATCTAAGAGTAAATATCCTAAGTGCATTTTTAAAATATTGAGTTATTTTTTGTTTGATTAAAAATAAATGACACTACAGCCTTGACAAAGTGATTCCCTATCATTTCAAATCAGCATAGAAAAGTACAACCCCTGTCCAGTTGGTGAGGCTCAGTGGATTGAGTGTCAACCCATGCACTGAGAGGTCACTGGTTCGATTCCTGGTCAGGGCACATGCCCAGGTTGCAGGCTCGATCTCCAATGGGGGGTGGGCAGGAAGCGACTGATTGATGTTTTTTTCTCATGAATGTTTCTATCTCGCTCTCCCTCTCCCTCTCCCCTCCTCTCTCTCTAAAATCAATAAAAACATATTTTAAAAAAAAGTTAAACCTTTTTCCTCACCTCGTTCTCTCTCCTGAGGTTAGGACTTTTTTAGTGTATTTGTATAAATTTCTATTTTTAAAAGACAACTATGCTAATATCTGCTTGTAAAAAAAAAATCCAAATGTTTTGTTAAAAATTGGTTCATATTAACACCACCCCTCCCACTAGTGGCTGTCATGAACATACTTGAGTGAATCCAGACATTTTCTGAAATACAATCTATAGTTTTTAAAAATATGTTTTTATTGCTTTTAAGAGAAAGAAGAAGGGTGAGGGAGAGAGAGAGAAACAGTGATCGGTTGCCTCCTGCATGCCCCCCACTGGCATCGAGCCCACAACCTGGGCATGTGCTCTGACCAGTGACCTGGTACATGGGTCGATGCTCAACCAACTGAGCCACACCAGCCTGAGCCACTTTGGTGCTTTTAAAACCTTAATATACTTATGAATAGAATGAATCTGTGAGATAGGATATAGTATGCAGTACTTCCAAATATGCCTAAGCAGAGAATTCTCTTTCCCAAGGAAGAGCATGTAGTGGGATTAGGGGGCTGTGCAAGATCTTTGTAAAAGATTGTGCTCCGAACGTGCAGCTGCCTGAGCAAACCAAGGGCTGTAAGGCTGCTGGAACCTGAGCTCCGATGGAGCCACAGGCATAGTATTGCATCGTCACTGCCTGGCGTTTACTTGTTTTGTTGTTGTTGTTCAGCCTACTGTAAGAATGCCCTCAATGAAACAGTAAACATTATTAATTTTATTACATCTTGGCCTTTGTGTACATGTCTTTTTAGTATTCTGTGTGAAGAAATGGGCAGTACTCCTAGGCACTGTGGCTTCATACCGAGGTATGATGATTGTCTTGAGGAAAAGCACCTGTGCAATGTTTGAATCGCTAAATTGGTCACTTAAACTGTACACCATATTTACCTAAAAGAACAACTGACAGATGATTGTTATTGGACTTGGGTATTTATAGACATTTTCTCAAAAATGAGTGGAGTGAGCTTGTCACTTCACTGCAAATAACTGAAATTTATTGCCAAAGATAAAATTTGAGCTGTAAAGCAAAATTTAGGATTTTAGAAAACTTGTATTCACCATTGTAAATGGACAGTTCCCAATACTTTAATATCTTCCTCATTTTATCAGTGGTCATATTTACAAGTGTAATTAAAAAAAATATTGTATATTGTCAGTATTTGGAAGATTGGCATAACCCCAGTGAGCTGGTATTTTTCAAATGACCAGTGCATAATGTTACAGAATTATGTGTGAGTAAAATATTCATTCAAAGAATAAAATAGAGCAATGAATTTTAATGTAATAGACTAGGAAAAGTTCATTGATATGGTGCATTGCAGCTAACCTTTCAGAAACTACCACTTGTCCATTTTGGTGTAGTGTCAAAGAATAATATCCACAATTCTCAGAAAAAGTATTAAAATACTACTCCCTTTTTCTTCTATTGTATCAGTGTAAGGCTATATTTTCTTCATGTACTTCAACCAAAATTATCACAACAGATATGAGAATCAAGCTATCATTTTAGCAAGCCAGAATTAGATTTGTAGAACTAGCAAACAATACTACTCTTCTTTTATTAAAAAGTTAAAATTTTAAAAATTAATTGTTTTAGAGCTACATTGGTTAATAACATTATAGAAGTACAATTCTGTAATACATCGTCTGTATATTGCATTGTGTGCTCATTACCCAAAGTCTAGTGTCCTTCTGTCACCATATATTTGACCCCTTATACCCTCTTCATCCTCCACCTACCCCCCCTTCCCTTCTGATAATCACCATATTGTCTGTGTCTATGAGTTTGATTTGTTTGTTCATTTGTTGCTTTCTGTTTTATATCCCATATCATATATGAGTCAAATCATATGGTTCTTGTCCTTTGATTTATTTTACTTAACATGATACTATCAATATCCATCCATGTTGTTGCAAATGGCAATATTTTATCATTTTTTATGGCTTAGTATTCCATTGCATATATGTACCAAATCTTTATCAAGTCATCTGTTGAAGGACACTTAAGTTATTTTCGTATCTTGGCTAATGATGCAGTGAACATAGTGGTACATATCTTTATGAATCAGCATTTTAAATTTTTTCAGGTAGATACCCAGAAGAGGGATTGCTTGGTTATATGGTAGATCTATTCTTAATTTTTTGAGGAGACTCCATACTGTTTTTCATAGAGCCTGCATTGATTTACATTTTCACCAGCAACATACAAAGGTTCCTTTTTCTTCACATTCTCTCCGACACCTGTTATTTCTTGTCTTACTGATAATAACCATTCTCACAAATGTGAGGTGGTATCTCACTGTGATTTTGCATTTCCTTTATAGCTTGTGAACTTGAGCATCTTTTCTTGTATCTGTTGGCCATCTGTATGTCTTTTTAGAAAAAGTGTTCAGTTTTCTGCCCATTTTTTAGATTGTTGTCGTTGAGTTGTATGAACTCTTTAAATATGTTGGATATTAGCCCCTTGTCAGGTATCATTTGCAAATCTCTCATTCAGTTGATTGTCTTTTTGTTTTATTGGTTTCTTTTGCTGTGTATAAGCTTTTTAGTTTGATGAAGTCCTATTCGTGTGTTTTTTCTTTTACTTCCCTTCAAGGCCACTCTTCTAAGAGGCTTTTTATTTTTTAAAACAAAGTTATTTTTCATAAAGATGTGCTTTTCCTTTATGAGTTTTATCAAGTTTATGAGGTCATAGTAATCCATATATTATTTTTAATGAATTAATAATTTAAAAAATCTGTTTAATTTCTAATATGGTGAATGTTGGTAGATATAACCCATATAAACAAAAACATTGTTTGTTTTTTCCTAAGTATAAAGGAGTTCTGAGACCAAAGAGCTTGACAACCACTGAGCAGAGAACATACCCTATGAAAATGTCATCAGTACAAAATAAGACATTGAAGGGAGTATATGGCTGTTTTTATAAGGTGAAAATATCAAAATTTTAAATTATAAATCCTTAAAAAAACTAGATTAGAAAGCAGGTGTATTTGAAGATTAGGCATTTGATATTGTGTCTATAGTAATACCCTGAGAGAGTGGTTTTTTTGGAGTTGTTCGGACAACATCCGTTTATTCTTCATTAAGATGAACATTACTGAGCATTTTCTTTGAGCAGGCACCATGTTAGATGAAGGAAATTCAGTACTGAAAATGTTAGGTGTGTCCATGTTTTTCATGAGCTTTTTATTCTAGTAGGGGATATAAAATAATACCAGATTAGGACAAGTAGCAAGCAGGAGATTTAGGGTACTGAGAAAGAGTAACAGAGCTATGTAGGTGAGTCAAGAAGGCCTTTCTAAGCAAGAGAGATTTAAACTGTGATCTCAGGGATGAGCCTGCTATGAGAAGAACATTGTGGTGAGTACGCACCAAGACGCATAACCACCGAGAGAATTCTGCAGTATTGTACAGCCTGTGTACCAGGACCTTTAAAAAATATTAACTGCTTACAGTTTAATTCTCACAACAAGCCTTTACTATACATATTTGGTAGGTTTAATAAAGATGCCCAGTTAATTAGAATGCTTGAATACACAGTTTATTATTTTTCAGTACCCTGTGTTAATGCATCCTAGTACGATAGGTTTGATTCTATGTCTGTAACATAATGAAGTATTGTAAAACTTATTGAGGCAAATTATATCACAAAAGAATAAATTAAAGTTACTCTTTTGTACATATAGTCCATTTACCTCCATCTTTTTTTCTTTTACCTGAGGATATTTTTTCATTGATTTTTATTTTATTTTATTTTTTTAGATAGAGTGGGAGAGAGAGAGACAGACAGGCAGACAGACAGACATTGATTGGTTGCCTCATGCATGACCCTGACTGGGGCCAGAGATCGAACCCGCAGCTGAGGTATGTGCCCTTGACTGGGGATCAAACCATGATTCTTTGGTTCGAGGGCCAGTCCTCTAACCGCTGAGCCAAACTGGCCAGGGCTAGCTCTGTAGTTTTTGAGAGGATCAGGACAATATATTTTGAAATTACATTTATGAATATATTTTTAGGTGGGGAAGAGTGCCTTCAAGTAAAATAAGTTACATACTGTTATTTATTTTAAGTACAATGCTATTATTATTAAGCTTCTAGGAATCTTTGGATGGATTTCATAAATAAGAATGTGTTTTTTATTTGCACTGACTTCTCATTTCTGCCATCATGACATTTGATTTGTATGTGTTTAATGTCAAGGACATACAGAATTTATAGTAAATAAATGTAAAGAGCATTTGTGAACCAAATTGTGTCTTCATTTCCTTACTACTTCCCTAACTAAGAATACTAAGAATCTTCCATGTTCTGTTTTTAGTACATGACCCCCCCTCCCCCCACCTTTTTTTTTTTTTGCCTTGCTTTGCTGTAAATAGCAACTAACACTTTTGCTCATCCCTGGAGTCACACGCGCGTCCTGAGTGTGGTTTACTTCCCTGGAGAACTGGATTCCCGTGAGGCCCTGCTTCATAAGAAATACACTTATTGGTGACACTAGTGCTACTTTGTATTCTTGTTTGTTTTCTGTGAATCAGTGTGATGCATTGAAGTATTTGGAGCTAAGAAGTAACATAGGTTATCCTTTGATGATATAAAAATGGAAATTCTATCACCAGTGACTTGAAAATCATAAAACTTGGTCAGAGAGAGCAAAGAAATCAGATTTATTACCATTGCCAACATAGGTTTCTCCTTTCTGTAATATAAAATATTTTGTATTAATGACTTGAGCAGCTGTACTTCAAATCCCTAAGGTGCCTTTGAATTTAGTTTTTGGAATTTAGGTAGCTTTCAGGTTTTATGGAGGGGGATGTTTTTGTTCCTTGAGAGGCATGGCATTTTTAATCAGTTCTCCAGGGAAAGCTTTACTAAATGCTCTGAACTTAAGTTTGTTGGTTCAATGTTTCTAATAAAATCTTACAATAATTGAATAATTGTGGGAGAAAGGTAACTTTTTTTCTTCTAGATCTAATAGTTATCCTTCTCTTTGGGAATTTATGTTGAAGGAGTACAAATAATTTAATTAACCCAAACTGAAAAATTACTGTCATTTTAGTTTTCCAGGAAAGTATGGGCATAGCAGCACCATAGATGCCTCTCTTGGAAGGGGATTTATCATGTGATTTATATAGTTCAAAAGAAGGAGGCTTCTTAAACCATTTAGTAGCCTATGATAAATGCTTTTTTAAATATGAATATCCTTTTCTAAAGCAGTCGTCTTTGTATTTACAGAGTTTGACAGTTTGGATTTTCATATATCATCATTTCTTAAAGAATCAAAAATATTTCTAACTGTACTTTTGGGTATTTAGTTGCAATTTTGTTTTAAAGAAAAAAGAAGGGCAAATAGTAGGTATGTGATTAAACAAAGTAATGAGAATTTGCATTTTCTTCTGTTAATCTTTATAGCCAAATTAATTACAATAGGCAAATTAATTTGGTCTTTCTAGTAGGACATATCATGAAAAACCAGACTTATAGCTTTACTCCATTCCAAAATTTCTTCTAATTTTTTTCCTCCTTGCTTTCTTTTTCTCCCATTTAATTACTTAAATATTAATTATTTAAATATTTACAATGAGATCAAAACAGTATAGATGTGCAGAACAAAATGTTAATGACTGTTCCCCAAATTTTATGGGCATCCTTTTAACTTTTCTAGTTATATATATGTATAATTATGTAAACATTCTATTACATGGATACATTTGTGCATATTTTTAAAACATATACAAATAGCATTGTATTTGTATATTGTTCTGCGAGTTGCTTTTTTTTACTTATCTTGGGAAACTTTTTACATCAGTCCATGTTTGACTCTCTTCTTTTTAACTGTTACATACTAATCTATACTGTAGTGTACCGTAGTTAATTTGAACAATCCTTTCCTTCCTTCTATGTATACATGTATTGGGTCCAGTAGCTTTTCTGCCCTGATATTCCTGTTACTCACATTTATAGTCTTAACTCTCTAAAATTCATACATCTGTTTTCTTGATTCTTGGCTTTCTATGACTCTATTACCATCCCATTCTCTTCACTTCTTGGCAACTCTGCTCCTTATTGCCATGTTAAAAAATTGTGGCCCATATTTGTTCATAAGAAATATTCAGTCTCAATTTTTGTATGACATCTGTATAAGGAATTTTATTCCACTTTGATGCTAGCCTGTGAGGCAGGTAGCATAAATCCAATGATTCACTTTATCAATGCATACTTAATAGCACATGAAATGAATTTTTTCAGTTCACAAAGTATCAATTCCAAATTGTATTCTTTGGGTGAGGAAACCTTGAAACCTATTTGAAAATTATTTTGGTGTGTTTTACTTAGACTTTTAAAATGTGTATGGCTTTGCCCTGGCCAGTTTGGCTCAGTGGTATGAGTGAGGACCAAAGGGTCATGGGTTTGATTCCCAGTCAAGGACATGTACCTGGGTTGCAGGTTTGATCTCCCGCCCCAATTGGGATTGTGCAGGAGGAAACCAATGGATGTGTCTCTCTCATATCGATGTCTCTCTCTCCCCCCCCCCCCTGCCCTTCCTGCCTCCCACTACATCTAAAAAAGTCAATGGAAAAATATCCTCGGATCAGGATTAACAAAAAATAAAAATAAAATGTGTATGGCTTTAAAAGTTATAATTAAGGTATTTAAGAAATATTTCCAGAAACAGAAAGAAGAAAACCACTGGTAAATGTAGGCTTTTTTCATTAAAGAACCTTATGTTCTCAAATGAACACTTACTAGAAAAGATGGAGACACTTAAAGAAATAGTTAGTTGGCAGCAGGAGAGAATCAGGATCAAAGAAGATGAACAGCAAGAACTAAAAGGGACAAAACTTCGTTACCCATGTAATCATTATGACCTTAATGGAAATGAAGATCTCAGAATTGAGAAAAGATACCCTTAAAGCTAACAAATTTTCTTCTTTGAATCCTGATGAATATATAAGAAAAAATTCTCAAGGATATTATGGAAGTTGAGATGGCAAAAGAACAGATGATATTTGAATCTGAATAAAATTTGTTTGCTTTTTCTTTGCTCACTCACAAAAATTAAATTTAGCCTTGAAGACACTTGAAATCCCTCACTCACTGAAACAAAAAGAATTGAGAACTCTTATTTTTGTTTGAGAAGTTAAAACAATATGAGAGAACACGCTAGACTTACAAGTTTGTGGATAGACTTGGCAAAAGGTAGCTTTTCAGTGCCTGGAAAGCTTTGTAGATAAATTAAATTCAAATCCATGACTGAAATACATTTAGTTATACATAGTTAATTCTGTTTATTTTAAAATTACATGTTGTGTGTGTGTGTGTGTGTGTGTATTTTAGTTACTGGAAAAAATTTCAAACATACAAATGTAAAGAGAATATAATGAACTATCATATACCCATCACTTGGCTTCAACATTTATCAACTCAGCCAATCTTGTTTTATCTATACCTCCAGCTGCATCCCCCCTCACCTTCAAATTATTTAAAAGGAAATCACAAGTATATAATTTTATTCAAAAAGACTCTTACAGTAATTCTTAATATCATTAAAAATCCAATCAGTGTTTAAGATTTCCTGATTCTCTTTTAATTTATTTTTTAAATTATTTTTATTAATTTATTTTTGCTACAGATGTTTCTCCTTTCCCCCTCATTGACATCCAACTCCCCATTCCCCCCCCCCAACCCCGTCCCCAGCTTTGTTGTCCATGTCCATTGGTTATGCATACATGCATAACAGTTCTGTGGCTCATTTCTCCCCTCCCCCCTCTAAGGTTTGTCAGTCTGTATCCCACTTCTATGTCTCTGGGTCTATTTTGTTCCTCTGTTTAGTTCATCATATTCCACAAATAAGTGAGAGCATGTGATATTTGTCTTTCTCTGCTTGGCTTGTTTCATTTAGCATAATACCCTCCAGGTCCCTCCATGTCATCTCAAAGGATAAGAGATCTTTCTTTCTTACAGCTGCATAGTACTCCATTGTGTATATATACCACAGATTTTTTATCCATTCGTCTACTGATGGACACTTGGGCTGTTTCCAGATCTTAGCTATTGCAAATAGTGCTGCTACAAACATGGGGGTACATATATTCTTTCTGATTGGTGTTTCAGGCTTCTTAGGGTATATTCCTAGAAGTGGGATCACTGGGTCAAATGGAAGTTCAATTTTTAATTTTTTTAGGTAACACCATATTGTTTTCCATACTGGTTGCACCAGTCTGCATTCCCACCAGCAGTGTATTAGAGTCCCCTTTTCTCCACACCCTCGCCAACACTTGTTGTTTGATGATTTGTTGATGGCGGCCATTCTGACAGGTGTGAGGTGATACCTCATTGTTGTTTTAATTTGCATCTCTCTGATGATTAGTGATGCTGAGCATTTCTTCATATGTCTCTTAGCCATTTGTATGTCCTATTTGGAGAGGTGTCTCTTTAGGTCCTCTGCCCATTTTTTAATTGGGTTCTTTGTCTTTGTCTTCCTTTCATTGAGTTGTATGAGCACTCTATATATTTTGGAAATTAACCCCTTATCTGATGTATCATTGGCAATTATCGTCTCCCATCCAGTGGGTTCCCTTTCCATTTTGATGGTTGTTTCTTTTACTGTGCAGAAGCTTTTGAGTTTGATGTAGTCCCATGTGTTCATTTTTTTCTTTGTTTCTCTTGCCTTAGGCATTGTATCAGTGAAAATTCTGCTGCATATGATGTCCGAAATCTGATTATCTTTTTACAAGCATTTTTGTTTGAGTAAGAATTCAAATAAATTGATACAATTATAAGTAGTTGCCTGTTAAATCTTTTTACTATGAATTAATTTCAGACTTATAGAAGAATTGCAAAAATAGTCCAGCTTCCCTACATATTAACATGTTATATAATTATAGTACAATCATCAGACCTAAGACATTAACATTGGCACAATAATATTAACAACTTTAGTATATTCAACTTTACCTTTTTTACACTAATGTTCTTTTATCTGTTCTAGGGCCTGATTCAGTATTCCAACATTTCATGGGATTGTCAGGTTTCCGTAGTTTCCTCTGGTTTGTGACAGTTCATTAGTCTTTTCTTATTTTTGTGACATTAAATCTTTTGAAGACTACTGCTCAGTGATCTTGTAGTGTCCCTTTATCGAGGTTGGGCATTTTGGGGAAGAACATTACAGAGGTGATGTACCATTCTGAGTGCATAAGTATGCTGTCAATATCACTTACTTCTAGTGATGTAACCTTCATCATTTGGTTAAGGTGGTCTCTTCTGGGTTTCTGCACTGTAAAGTGGTTATTTTTTTCTTTATTGGCTCTAAGACTGAAGTTTTTTCTGTAGTTGTTCATAGTCTGGGTTTTGTTGATTGTATTCCCATAGTGAGATTTAACACACAAATGTTCCTTGACCCAGTAAACCCACTGTAGGTTGGAAATATTGTTGTGGAAAATGAATCCAGTCCAGCTATTCTACTGAACATCATAGTGTAGCCTAACCTAAATATGCTCAGGACACTTACATTCGCCTGCAGATGGGCGAAATAGTCTAACAGTCTATTTTAGAATAAAGTGTTCATATCTCCTATAAGTTATGTAATTATGACTTGCTGCCTCATGCTGGGCAATTACTCTTGAGGTGAAACTTGAGAGTAATTGCCTTCTCCTTCTCATCAGAAGCAGGAGACACAGATGGGTGTTTTGTGCAGTAGACATGATGGGATGAGAAAACACAAAATGCAGTATCCAAAAAACACTGGCAACAGGCATACTGTAGAGTATTGGTTGTTTACTCTTGTGATCGGGTGACCGACAGGGAACTGTGGCTTGCTGTTGTTGCTCCTCAGCATCATGACAGTATTATTAGCCCAGGAAAAATTCAAAATTTGAAGTACGGTTTCTACTGAATGCATATTGCTTTCATACTATGGTAAAGTCGAAAAATTGTAAGTTGGCGACTGTCCGTATTACATTTATTTCCCCTCTGATCTTTGTTATTTCTTTCCTTCTACTAACATTGTTCTTTTTTTTTTAATAGTTCATTCAGATATCAAGTTAGGTATTTTTATTTGAGATGTTTCTTACTAATGTAGTTGTTTATTGCTATGAACTTCTCTCTTAGAACTGATTCTGCTGCGTATGTTTTGGTGTGTTGTATTTCCATTTGTCTCAATATATATTTTTTAAGTTTATCTTTTGATTTGTCCTTTGACCCATGGGTTATTCAGTTGTATGTTGTTTACTGTCCACATATTTGTGAATTTTTCAGTTTTCTTCTTGGAATTGATTTAAACTTTAATACCACTGTAGCATGTCTGTCTCCTCCCTCTGTATTAAGTCCTGGGGTGAGAGCCTGTTAAGAACTATTTCTTTTTGAACTTGTGAACACAAGACTTCCGTCTATGAGAGCCAGGTTACCAGAGGGTGTGTCCTGTTGGCAGCAGCCGCCAGGTGCAGGGCGTCCGACAGGTGTACATGTGCCTTACACGGGGGCAGTGAGAGAGTGCTCAGGTCTCCCCATCTCTGGAGAGCGCTGCCAGCCCCTGGCTGAGTGTTAACTTAGAAGCCTGCCCTCAAGCCACAGCTTTAAGATCTGCAAATGAGTCTCTTTCATGGAATTAAGCAGTGTCTCAGTCTGCTGTCTCCAGGTGGGAGAAGAGCCACAGTGAATCTGTAGGAGCCTGTTAAGAAGTGTTTCTTTCTTTCTTACCGCTGCATAGTACTCCATTGTGTATATGTACCACAGCTTTTTTATCCATTCGTCTACTGATGGACACTTGGGCTGTTTCCAGATCTTAGCTATTGTAAATAGTGCTGCTATGAACACAGGGGTACATATATTCTTCCTGATTGGTGTTTCAGGCTTCTTAGGGTATATTCCTAGAAGTGGGATCACTGGGTCAAATGGAAGTTCAATTTTTAATTTTTTTAGGTAACACCATATTGTTTTCCACAGCGGCTGCACCAGTCTGCATTCCCACCAGCAGTGTATTAGAGTCCCCTTTTCTCCACACCCTTGCCAACACTTGTTGTTTGATGATTTGTTGATGGCGGCCATTCTGACAGGTGTGAGGTGATACTTCATTGTTGTTTTAATTTGCATCTCTCTGATGATTAGTGATGTTGAGCATTTCTTCATATGTCTCTTGGCCATTTGTATGTCCTGTTTGGAGAGGTGTCTATTCAGCTCCTCTGCCCATTTTTTAATTGGGTTCTTTGTCTTCCTTTCATTGAGTTGTATGAGCACTCTATATATTTTGGAAATTAACCCCTTATCTGATGTATCATTGGCAATTATCGTCTCCCATCCAGTGGGTTCCCTTTCCATTTTGATGGTTGTTTCTTTTGCTGTGCAGAAGCTTTTTAGTTTGATGTAGTCCCATGTGTTCATTTTTTCCTTTGTTTCTGTTGCCTTAGGTGATGTATCAGTGAAAATTCTGCTCCGTATGATGTCCGAAATTTTGTTGCCTACATTTTCTTCTAGAATTTTTATGGATTCACGCGTCACATTTAAGTCTTTTATCCATTTTGAGTTTATTTTTGTGTGTGGTGTAAGTTGATGATCTAGTTTCATTTTTTTGCATGTAGCTGTCCAATTTTCCCAACACCATTTATTAAAGAGGCTGTCTTTACTCCACTGTATGCTCTTGCCACCTTTGTCAAATATTAATTGAGCGTATTGCTTTGGGTCCATTTCTGGGTTTTCAGTTCTGTTCCACTGGTCTGTATGCCTGTTCTTGTGCCAGTACCAGGCTGTTTTGGTTATAGTCGCTTTGTAGTATAACCTGATATCTGGTATTGTGACCCCACCTACTTTGTTCTTCTTTTTCAAGATTGCTGTGGCTATTCGGGGTCTTTTTTGGTTCCATATGAACTTTTGAAGTATTTGTTCTAGTTCTATGAAATATGTCATTGGTATTTTGATGGGGATTGCATTGAATCTATAGATTGCTTTGGGTAGTATGGACATTTTAATGATGTTAATTCTTCCAATCCATGAACAGGGTATGTGCTTCCACTTTTTTATATTTTCCTCTATTTCTTTTTTCAATGTCCTGTAGTTTTCTGCAAATAGGTCCTTTACTTCTTTGGTCAAGTTTATTCCTAGGTATCGTAATTTTTTTGGCGCGATGGTAAATGGGATTGTTTTTTCAGTTTCTCTTTCTGTGAGTTCATCATTGGTGTACAAGAATGCCATCGATTTCTTGACGTTAATTTTGTATCCTGCTACTTTGCCAAATTCGTTTATTAAGTCTAGTAGATTTTTGATGGAGTCTTTAGGGTTTTCTATGTATAATATCATGTCATCTGCAAATAATGACAGTTTCACTTCCTCCTTTCCAATTTGGATCCCTTTTATTTTTTCTTCCTGTCTGATTGCTGTTGCTAAGACTTCCAGTACAATATTAAATAAGAGTGGCGAAAGTGGACATCCCTGTCTTGTTCCTGTTCTTAATGGAAATGTTTTTAGTTTCTGTCCATTGAGTATGATGTTGGCTGTAGGTCTGTCATATATGGCCTTTATTATGTCGAGATATGTTCCCTCTATTCCCACACTGCTGAGCGTTTTTATCAGAAATGGATGCTGGATTTTGTCGAATGCTTTTTCAGCATCTCTTATCCTTTGAGACGACATGGAGGGAACTGGAAAGTATTATCCTACGTGAAATAAGCCAAGCAGAAAAAGACAAATACCACATGATCTCACTTATATACGGAATATAATGAACATAACAGTCTGAGGAATACAGTAGACCCAGAAACATGGAAGTAGGGCACAGACTGACATCCCTCGGAAGAGGGGGTGGGGAGGGTGGGACGAGATAAACCACAGAACTTATATGCATGTATGCATGATCAATGGACTTGGACAACTAAGCCAGGTACGGGGCGGGGTGGGGGTGGGGAGGCGGGTGCCAATGGAGTAAAAAAGGTAAAATATCTGTAACAAAAATAAATAAATAAAAACAGGATTGAAGAAAAAAAAAAAAGAAGTGTTTCTTAGTTCATTATACCCTGTGGGTCTCCTGCATGCAAGCCCAGTTAGCTTACAGAGCTAGATGTTTTGGGACCCTCTCTCTCAGGTGGAAGTTTTAATAGTTGGGAGGTCCAAAGCCTTTGTTCCTCTGGCAGAAGCTGGAAGTTGTGAGTTCCTTCCTGGTTGTGTGTTGGTTGCTGCATTGGGTTTATGGCAGGATTGTATCTCAGCCTCTCTTACCTGTTTTGATGTGGGTTTTTTCTTATTTGCTCAATAGGTAGGAGCTGCTCAGCTAGTTTCTGGATTTCTTTAAGAGGGAATTGTTTCCACTGTAGCTGTAGATTCAATGTGTCTGTGGGAAGAGGGGAGTTCAGTAGCCTCCTGCATTGCCATCTTGAACTGGAGCCTCCTCACACTTCTATGAGAAATGTATTTCTGGTTTCCTCCAGAAACAGAAGTTTAAGATAAGCATTAGATTGTTACCTTAATTATTTTAAATTATACCCCAATGAAATATTTTGAAATTCTATCAGTGTAAAATTAGGAAAAATTTCAAAATACAGCCCTGGCCAGTTTGGCTCAGCGGTTAGAGCGTCGACCTGCGGTCCTGAGAGACCCGGGTTCGGTTGCCGCTAAGGGCGCGTACCTCGGTTGCAGTTTGTCCCCGGCCCTGGTCGGTTGTGTGGGTGGCAGCCACTCGATGTGTTCCTTTCACATCGATGTTTCTCTCTCTCTCTCTCTGTTCCTCTCTCTCCCTCCCACTCTACCTGAACAAAAAAATGGGAAAATGTCCTCGGGTGAGGATAAAAAAAAAAAAAAAAATTCAAAATACAGGACAAAAGAAAATGATGTAAAATAAACTTATGGATACACCACCCAGATTGAATAAATATCGAAATTTTATGGTATTTGCTTTAGATCAGTCTTTTAAAAAGTAAGTAAAATATTGATAATACAGCCAAAACTTTACCCTAGTCTTTTCCCTCTTCCTTTTCATCAGAGGCAATTAGTATCCTGACATTGGTGTGTGTTGTTTCCATGTTTGCTTTTATATAAAGATGTCCCCCAAAAATGTGTACAGGGTGTCTGTAGATTCTATTACATTTTAAAAATGAAATGTACTTTAATAAACACTGGCTTTATAATTATTCAAAGTGGTGTATACATTTTTGGGGAAATACCCTATATTTAGCACATATGTATGTATCTGTAAATAATGTTATTTTATATTTTTAAATCTATGCAGCAGGTCATATTGTTTATACATTTCTCTTAAGATTTTAGCTTTATTGGCCTTTTAAAATAATTTTACCCTGCTATGCCCTGGCATGGCTTCGTTTTGTATTTATCTTGCCTGGTGCCTGTTAAGCTTTTTGAACCTATACATTTATTTTTCAGATATTTTTTTCTGCCTCATTCTCTTCTTCTGGGATTCTATTTAAACATATGATAGATATTTTGACATTGTACCTCAGATCATTGATTTTAAATTCATTTTAAAATAGATTTTCTCTTTCAGATTAGATAATTTCTATGGATATAATTTCAAGTTCTTTGAGTCTTTCTTCTTTTCAACTCTAATATGCTGTTAAGTCTATTCATAGTTTTTAAAAAATTCCAGATATTGCATTTTAGAGTTCTAGTGCTTTCATTTGGTTCTTAGTTTCTTCTTCTGTGGTGAGATTTCTCATCAATGCATTCATTATGACTATATTTATAATAGCTGCTTTACAGCACTATTTACAATAGCTAAGATCTGGAAACAGCCCAAATGCCCATCAGTAGATGAATGGATGAAAAAAATGTGGTACATATACACAATGGAGTACTATGCAGCTGTAAGAAAGAATGATCTCTTATCCTTTGAGACAACATGGAGGGAACTGGAAAGTATTATCCTAAGTGAAACAAGCCAAGCAGAAAAAGACAAATACCACATGATCTCACTTATTAGTAGAATATAATGAACATAACAGTGTGAGGAATAGGGTAGACCCAGAAACATGGAAGTAGGGTACAGACTGACAACCCTCAGAAGAGGCGGTGGTGAGGGGAAGGAAGAGATAAACCACAGAACTTATATGCATGTACACATAACCAATGGACACGGACAGCAAAACTGGGGACGGGGTGGGGGGGTGGGGAGGAGGGTGTCAATGGGATAAAAAAGGAGAAACATCTATAACAAAAATAATTAAAAAAATAAAAATAAAATAAAATTGGATGAGTATAATAGCTGCTTTAAAATCCCTGTTTTTGCTAATTCTAATGCATTGCCTTTTCTCTTGATTATGGGTCACATTTACTGTTTCTTCATGTTGATAGTAATTTTGGAATTTTTTGCCCCTAGACACTGAATGATAGATACATTGTAGAGACATCAGTATCCCACTATGTTTTCTCAAAATATAGTGATTTTATTGTGTCTTTCTCAAGCTGTTAGTTTGACATAACTTAGATTCCAAACTCTCTGTCTCCTTTGACATGAAGCAGCTGAAACATCTATTCAGTTCTTTCTACCTTAGCTGGGCTGCCTAAATCTGGCCTTGTTCAGCTAAAGTGGTGAGCCAGAGATTTTGGCAGAGTTTATTTGCACCATTTGGGGTTCCCCTTCTGTAGCTCTTTTTCCCCCCCTCACTTTCCAGCCACTGTGGTTGTCCCACACTGTCCTCTGATTCCCCAGTCACCGCTCACCACCAACTGAGATCTTCCCTCAGACAAAAAAACG
This sequence comes from Molossus molossus, assembly GCF_014108415.1. Lineage (NCBI taxonomy): Eukaryota > Metazoa > Chordata > Mammalia > Chiroptera > Molossidae > Molossus > Molossus molossus. The sequence continues at coordinate 30,486,708 of NW_023425401.1, read as the reverse complement.
ATAAAAATAGGAATCTAACCCAGGGTCTCTGCCATTCCCTTAAGAGTCGGCTCCTTTCTGCTTTGGTTTGACTTTGGTTGTTCTCCAGTGCTTTGGGGTTGCTGTTCGATTATATTTTGTCCAGAATTTATACCCCAAACTCTTTCTTACCAAACAAACTTCGTGCTCACTAAGAAATAAACCCTCATTTCCCTAGCCCCTGGAAATCTCCATTGTACTTTTGGTCTCTCTAAATTTGCCTATTCTACACATTTCATATAAGTAGAATCCTATACTATTCGTTCTTTTGTGTCTGGTTTATTTCCCTTAGCATAATGTGTTCCAGGTTCATCCACACTGTAGAATGTGTCAGACCTTCATTCCTTTTTAAGGGTGAACAATATTCCATTGTATATATCTGTACCATATCTTGTTGATGGACCCTTGGATTTCCACATAATTGGCCATTGCGAATAGTGCTGTTATGAACATGGGTGTTCACTTTCTGCTTCCATTTATTTTGGGTATATACCTGTGATGGAATTGGTGGGTCAATCATATGGTAATTCTTTAACTTTTTGAGGAATTGCCAAACTTATATTGCAGAGTGGCTACATACCACTTTATATTCCCACCAACAATGGATAAGGGTTTCAATCCCTTCTAATTCTTTTCAGCACTTCTTTTCTTTTTATTGTCTTTATTATTATTACAGCCATCCTGGTGGGTAGGAAGGGTTATCTCATTGTGGTTTTTATCTGAATTTCCTTAATAACTAATGACATTAAGTGTCTTTTCTTGTGCTTGTTGACTGTTTGCATATCTTCTTCGGAGAAAAGTTTACTTAACTGTTTTTGCCCATTTTTAAATTGTTTTTTGTTGTTGAGTTGTGGTTCTTTATATGTTCTAGATATTAAAACCCTCGTCAGACACATAGTTTGCAAATGTTTTTCCCCATTCTGTCTTGTTTTTTTTCTTTTCCCTTTCTCAATAGTGTCCTCTGATACAAAAAAGTTTAAAATTTTGAAGAAACTGTTAATCTAGATTTTCTCTTGTTGCTCATTTTTGGGGGTTTATATCTAAGAATCAATTGCCAAACCCAGATTCCTAAAGATTTACTATTGTCTTCTTTTATGGTTTTAGCTCTTATCTTTAGATCTTTTCATCCATTTAAGTGTTAATTATGTGTGTGGTGGGAGTTAGAGATCCAACTTCACTCTTTGCATGTGGGGATTCAGATTTCCCAGCACTTGCTGTTGGAGGCTGATCTTTACCCCATCAAGTTGACTTGACACCCTTAGTGAAAATCAGTTGCTCTATATGTAAGGATTTGTTTTTGGATTCTCAATTCTGATCCATTGACCTGTAGCTGTCTCTCCTAGAGCCAGTACCACACTGTTGTAATAACTTACTGTAGCTTTGTGGTAAGTTTTGAAATTAGGAACTGTGTATGCTCCAACTTTGTTCTGGCTATTTAGGGCCTCTCAAATTTCCATATGAACGTATGTACTGGTTTTTCCATTTCTACAAAAGAATTCCTTTTGTAAAACCTGCTTTTTGGATTCTGTTTGCTTTGGAGATTCATTCATGTTTATACGTAGACATTTAATTCATCTACTATAATGGATTACAAAGAAGTATCTGAATAAACCTCAGTATAATTATCCTTTCTTCTACTGAAGTACAATTAGATAGCTTCCAATTTTTTGCTTTAATGAGCAATGTCACAATAAATATTCTTGTGCATGCTATTTGTTTACATGTTTGAAAGTTTTAGGACAGTCGTTTTCAACCTGGGACAATTTTTGCCTGACAGGGATCATTTGACAATGTTTGGAGACATTTTTGATTCTCAAGACTGAGGGCAGGGGTGCTACTGACATCTTGTGGGTAGAGACCAGAGATGCTGTCAAACATCCTATAATGCAAGAATGGCCTCCCACCACTCCCTACAAAGTATTGAAATTGTCCAGTTTGTTAATAATGTCAAAGTTGGGAAACCGTGCTCCGGGGCATTTATTTATTAGTATTGGTTTTTTTAGAGAGAGAGGAAGGGAGAGAGAGATACATGGATTGGCTGCCTCCCACAAGCCCCCCGACTGGGGATTGAGCCGGGACCACTCAGTCCACTGAGCCACACTGGCTGGGCCCTGTGGCATATATTTAGAAGTGGGATTCATAAAGTTTAAGATGTGTGCAGTTTTATGGGTTTTTTTGTTTTTGGTTATTATATGAAAATGATTTCTGTAAACATGTATTGGAAATCATATTTTCTTTAAGTAAAGGTTTGGCATATAGTCAGAGAAGCCCAAACACTAATTTGAAAAATATATGCAGCACTGTGTTTGTTCATTGCAGCATTGTTTACAGTAGCCAAGATTTGGAAGCAGGGCAGCCCAAGTGCCCCTCAGTGGATGAGGCGATAAAAGAATTGTGGTACATTTACACAATGGAATATTACTCAGCTGTAAAAAGAAGGAGATCTTATCTTTTGCAACAGCATGGATGGACTTAGAGAATATTATGCTAAGTAAAATAAGCCAGTCAGAGAAAGACAAGTATCACATGATTTCACGTATATGTGTAATTTAATGAACAAAATAAACTAACAAAGTGGAGACAGAGTCATGGTTACAGAGAACAGACTGACAGCTGTCAGAGGAAATTGGGTGAGAAGGGGGAATGGATTAAGCAAAAAAAACAAAACAAAACAAAAAAAACTCATGGACACCAACAACAGTATGGTGATAGAAGGAGACTTGACTTGGGGTGCTAAACACAATATAATATACAGATAATGTATTGTAGAATTGTATGCCTGAAACCTATATAATTAACTAAAGTCATCCCAATAAATTCAATTAAAAAATCTCAACATGGGGTTAGGTAAAATTGTTTCCATTTTCATGCTTGGATTAAGTATGCATTGCTGAAAAGTGGGTATTTCAGGATAAGAGTGGTATTTTCTTCCATGTTTAAAGCCACTTCAGTACTGTATGCTGATGAAATACAAACCAGTTACAACTTCCAAACCAAACAAAAGAGGAATGTCTGGAATTACAGTTTCTTTGGTGATGCTGACAGCTATAAGCAATCTGATGATCTTAAACCACATAGAGAAGCAACATTATCTAGAGTTAATGAATTCACTCACTTAACCCTGTAATCTTTAACTTCATGAACTGAAATACAGTCGTATTTCCCACCTGATGAAAAGATTGATTTTAGAGTGAAAATCTGCTCCCAAAAAGCGTCACTTGTGTAAGACAATGGTGGTTGGAATATTAGGCTGAAGATGCTGACTGAATGAGAAAAAAATGTAGAATTTTTTCCTGACAAAAGCGGTTGTTAAATATTGAAGGCTTGAAGGTTTGAAAAGTTTTTTTTTCCCCTCTAGTGTGATATAAATTAGTTTTAAAGTTGAAGATGGGGGGGGGAGGGGGGATGAACTTAATACATTTTGAGACCCAATTAAACACCTGTTAAGACCCATGGCTATCCCTTTGAAAATCTAATGAAAGTTATCACTCCAGAACAGTGTCATGCTTGTGTACATACACTTTTGCACATGATATTTGGGTGGCTTATATGCATTTCTGAAGCCCATCATCCATGGACTATTCTCAACCTCCTCAGTCACCCCCAAACCTTGCAGCTCTCCAGGTTAAGAACTTTTAGCGGAGTTTATTAAATCTCTTAAAATACTAAAAATAAGATACTTGAAATTATCACTGAATATTAAAGACACAGCTATAGTATTGTTGTATCTTTCATCAAAGGCAGAAGACTCAGTGATGGAGAAAAACAGGTACTTGGAATTAGAATTCAAGTCCTCCAATACAGATCTTATTTTGATTTTATATCTACAACCTTCATTTTTCTCTCTTTTTACTAGGCATATGCAGCAGTGCTATGGCAACAAGCTAATGAAAACAGCCAAAATTCAACTGAAAAAGCATGTTTTGGAGCTGCCCTACCAGAAGAGAAGCTTCATGACTTTCGTGACGAACAAATAGGACAGTTGCAGGAGCTGATGCAAGAAGCCACTAAGCCCAACAGGCAATTTAGTATTACCGAATCCAGGAAACCCAAGTGTTAGTCTGTGCAATAAAGCTTAACCAAGCGTTCACAGTTCAGAACCCCTTATTTTAACCATCATTGGTTTTTAAATTTTTTTTACGCTTTTAGGTTTTGAGAATGTCTGTTGTCAATGAAATATATAAATATGTATATGTGTGTGTGTGTATTTGGCGATGTTGTGAATGATCTTTGCAATGTATAGATCAGACCACCAGTGGATGGAATTTTACACTATTGAGCTAAGTAACAGTGCTGGCAGGGTGGGATTCCATTTTTGGACTAAACAAGTTTGTCTAACTTGTGGAATTTTGGTAAAAAAATGTTAATGCTACTCTTGTTCAAGCATTAGCTTAGGTTTATCAGATAAATACATCATGATAATACAGAAATAGAATTTCAACAAGGTTTTTATTTAAATACATTGTCATCTTGAATTTCATCATTCCTACTTCCATAATACATATGATTATTCTTTTAAATGTCCTTGAGTCATGGTGTATTTACAATGAAAGGTTAAGAAGAAGCCTTAAGGTTCAGTATTATATGTTGTATAATACATCTCTCTCTACAGTGTTTGTTAATAACTGATGACCCCTGAAATAATTTGTAGTTATCTTGAGAATCTCACTGATTGCCTAATGGTTGGGGAATTCAAAACATTTTTATAAACTGAAAAAATCAAAGAGTAATCCCATTCATATCCTAAAATGGTTATGTATTTAAAAAAGATTACAAACTAAAACAACTGGTATTTCTATTTCATGTTTGCCCTGAGATCTCTGAAGTGACCATTTTCAGGTGCAATTGCACTTGTATCAGGTCTTCCCCCTCCCCAGTTTTATTGAGAAGTAACTGACAAACATCACTGTATAAGTTTAAGGCGTACAGCATATATCAGCTCTTTATAAATTGGTTGCTATTTGCTCCTGTGAGGCTTGATAGTGTTAACTCTTCTTTACTGCTTTTAAGCCATCCTACTTGGTTTATGCACTCCCTAACTCTCCTTTAGGTTATACTTTTTCTCTTTTCTTTAAAAAAAAAAAAATGTTCTCTGGGATTTCATCTCTAGAAATCTTATTTGACCTTACTTGATGCATCCATTGCTTCAAATATTAGTTGTACTCTTAAATCCAGAATCTAAATCTCATTTCTGAACTTCAGATCCCTGTTGGAAAATCCTCATTTGAAATCAAATTTACTCTTCTTCCATTTTCAGTGGATGCATGATATTAACTTATACCCAGTTTACCAGTTCAGAATCCTATAGGATGTCATAATTTCTCTAGAGGCCTCCTCATTTTATAGCAATTCTGACAACTCCATGGGGTGGATTGCAAAAGGGCCACAGTTCCCTACCACTCCTGGTACCCATGCCCTTTGTGTCTCCTCCCATTTTCCAATTCTTCAAACCTGGACTGGCCTTGTTTCTTGATCTGCTCAAAAGAATGTGAGTGGTGACATCATGCAGACTGGGGTTCTAGGCCTCAGAGCCTGGACACTTCCACCTGCCCCACTGGAAACCTACCAGCTGCCATGTGAACACACTTTGGGGGATGCTAGGGTCACAGTTCCCCTAGGAAGTGAATGACTCAAGTTTAAATAAACTCTACAAGGAAGACTAGCACCATGAGTGCAAGGCAGCCGAGGCCACCAGAAGACAGCTTTGGAGTCAGCACATGCATGATGTAAACATTTCTGAAAATATCTACAGGAAACAGGGCATTATACAAACTGACTTAGCATATTTGAAAAAGAACCAAATAGAAGTCTAAATATAAATCAATGGGCAGGTTTAACAAAAGATTAGATGAGCCTGGTAAGAAATTGATGACTGCACAAAGGACAGCAGAAATTATCCAGAATGGATGTAGCAAAGGGTCTGATGTACAGCCAATGACAGTTTCAAATAGATAATGGGACAGAAACTATCTGAAGTGATTATTGCTGAGAATTTTTCAAATCAGGTAAAAATACCAGTCTCCAAATGTATCCGAAGCAGGAAAAATGTGAAACCCTCACTTAGATAAAGCGTAGTGAAACAGGATGCTGAAGACAAAAACTTGTAAACACAGCCAAAACAAAAGTCACAGCTAACCTCAAAGCATTATCAGCTCGACTTTTCTGTAGCTGACTTCTCAACAGCAATAATGAAAGCCAGAAACCAGCTGAATGACCATCTCTAATGTGTGAGGGAAAAATAACTTCCAACTTAAAATTCTATACTCACCAAATACATTTCAAGAATGACGGTGGATCCTTCGCCAGTTTTGCTCAGTGGTTAGAGAGGGGTTTTGGGTTTGATTCTCAGTCAAGGGCATGCACCTGGGTTGCAGGTTTGATCCCCGGCCCTGGTTGGGGTCATTTGTCTCTCCCTCACTCCCATTCTATCTGGAAGTCAATGGAAAAATATCCTCTGGTGAGGACTAAAAAAAATGATGGTGGACTAAAGACAGTTTCAGACAACATACATGAGCAAGGTTGCCACCTGCGGGTTGTGACAGAAGGAAATTCTAAAGGATGCGCTGGATGGAGCAGGAAGGTGGTAAAAGAAAGAACAAACCAAAATGCTGGTCAAAATCTATCTAAAGGGACACGTACCATATAGAACAATAATGATTTTTCATGGGGTTAAACAAATGAGGGATTTAAAGATACACAGGAATAATGATATATGTTTGTAGGGTAGTGTCTGGGGTTAAGTGCCCTAAGTGTGGATGGTCTGAGAAGAGAATGAAGAAACTGATTAAGTATAAATGTGATTCCTAGTGTATAACTCATTTCTCTATAAAAAATGAGGTAATAGATATAGCCCAATTATGCCAGAAATGACATTTCATGTAATTATCCAGTTAAAGGCCGATAGTTAAAATGATTGAAAAAAATGAAAGCAATTACATGTTATTGTAAGAGACCAAACCTATGGCATAAAACACAGAAAGTGAAATGATGGCAAATGTTATACCAACCAGAAGTAAGCTAATATAGATATATTAATATCTGAAAAAAATTGTTTAGGCAGAAACATTGCTAGAAATAAATTAAGTTCACATAATGAGAGTTCAATTCACTAGGAGGATAATTTAAAATTATTACTGTGGAAGTGATTAAGCAGCCCCATATTTTAAGAAGTTAACAAAGTTCCAAATAACCCATGAATCAATCATGAAATCCTAGTGGATCCTAGAATTTAAGTGGAACTGAACATTAGTGAACTACTTAATAAAATTAATGGGTTGTAGCTAAAACAGTAGTGGGGGGGGGGAATTGATAGCCTTAAATGTGTCTAGAAGGAAAAAAGGCTGAATATTAATGAGAAAAGCATCTAAATATATTAGAAATAAATATATTAGGAAAACAGCACAAAACAATCTCAAAGGAGATAAAGATTAGAGAGAAAGTAATAAAAAGAAAAGTTTATTCTTGGAAAAATACTTAAGAAAAAAAGAGCAGGTGCACGTTAACCAATGTCAGGAGTGAAAGAACAGAACTCTGTTGTGACATCAGGTATGTTATGAACAACTTAAAGCCAATACATTTGTAACGTGTGCAAGAAATGGACACATTTTGAGAAACACATAGCTTACCAAAATAGACAAAAGAATGATTCTATAGCCATTAAATTGATTGACTCAATAGTCCTAGAAAGAAAATTCTAGGTCTAAACAACTTATTTGGTGAATACTGCCAAACATTCAAGAAATAAATAATTCCAAATTTAAGCCCTTCCAGTGAATAGAAAAAGAGAGATACTCCCTAACTCATTTTATGAGAACAGCAAATAAATAACCTGATAACCAAATGATGAAATGAGCAACGAAAATTACAGGCCAGTTTCACTCAGGAACATAGACACCAAATCCTAAGTAATAAGTAAGAGAAATCCAGCAAAGGATGACTGTCATGACCTAGGCAGATTTATGCCGGGACTCAAAAGTTGTTTTTACATCAGAAAAAACTATGATCCCTGTCATAATGATCTCATTAGATGTAGAAAAAAGCATTTGCTAAACATTCAATATCCATTCATGATAAAAAAAACACTCTTAACAAAGTAGGTATGAAGAGCACTTTATCAATCCAATTAAAGACTTTCTACCAAACACCTGCAGCAAACATAGTGCTGAATCTTTGAAAGCTTTCCCTTTGAGACTGGGAATAAGACAAGAATGTTTGTCATCACTGCTTTTCAAGTCAAAACTGTTAGCCTCAGATAATGTATATGTAGAGAATCTAAAAGAATCTACAAATCATTAAAATGAATAAGAGAGTTTAATAAGTTTGTTAGATGCAAAAATTGCAATTCAAAAATTAATTACATTTCTATATAGCAGTAACAAACAACACGAAAATCTATAAAAGTAATATCAACAAATACTAAATACTTAGAAAGCAGTTTCACACAAGATGTTCAAAACTCTGGAGAAAATTATGAAATTTTGAAGACACTCCAGAAGACTTAAAGTAGTATTCCCTGCTCAAAGATTGGAAGACTTAATAATGTTATTATCTTAATTATCCCCAAATGGTTTGTAATTTCAATGCAATCTTCATCAAAATTCCAAGTGGCTTTTGTAATTGACAAGCATATTTTAAAGTTTATGCAGAAGTGCAAAGGACCAAGAATAGCCAGGCACTCTCTAAGAAGAATGATGTAATAGAACTTACCTTGCCTACCAGATATCAAAATATAATTATAGTTTTTAAGATAGTGTAGCATTTTGCCCAGCTGGTGTGGCTCAGTGCTTGAGCATCAGCCAAGTGCTCATGCACTTGGTGAGCATGCACCAAGAGGTCATGGGTTTGATTCCCAGTCAGGGCACATGCCCAGGTTGTGGGCCTGATCCCCAGTGAGGGGCATGCAGGAGGCGGCCAGTCGATGTTCTAGCTCATCAATGTTCCTATCTCTCTCTCCCCACCTCTCCCTTTTTCTCTCTCTAAATCAAAGGAAAAAAAAAGTGTAGCATTTTATTATATGGAGGCTGGTTTACGGCAACAGTGGTGCTATCCTACTGGGGAGAAAGGACTGCTTTTCAATAAGTGGTTCTAGGACAGTTGGTTGTGTTGTACCTAGAACTGGTTGTAGGTTTCTTAAAGATTGAAATGTTGGCCCTGGCCGGATTGGCTCAGCGGTTGGAGCGTCAGCCTGCGGTCCAGAGAGACCCGGGTTTGGTTCCCGCTAAGGGCACGTACCTCGGTTGCAGTTTGTCCTCGGCCCGAGTTGGGTCGTGCGGGTGGCAGGCAACCACTCGATGTGTCCCTTTCATGTCGATGTTTCTCTCTCTGCCTCTCTCTCCCTCTCACACTAACTGAACAAAATAAACGAAAAAAAAAAATTGAAATGTTGAAGGGAAATTATAACACAATCTAATATATGAGAATACTGTGTAGAGAATAATTTCAAAATATTGGGGTAGGGAGAGGATTTTTTAAAATAAGACACAGCTCTAACTGCAAGGGAAAAACATGAATAAATATGAATACATTAACATGTCACCTTTTCCATCAAAAGCAGTAAAGTGTATAAACAGCCTCAGTATGAAGAGAGAGTTGCACTACATATCGTGGCCAAAGAAACCGTCATCCCTTGGTATCTGTGGGAGTGGATTCCAGAACGCCCTCTGTATACCACGGATACTCAAGTCCTTCATATAAAATGGCGTAGTATTTGCATATAATCTGCACACATCCTCCTATACCCTTTAAATCATCTCTAGATTACTTATAATGCCTAATAAAATACAAATGCTTTGTAAATATTTATTTGTACTGTTTAGAGAATAACAAGAAAGGTCTGTACATGTTCAGTATAGACACCGCCATTGTAGGCCTAGCTACACAGTACACATCAGCAACAACATAACTTTTTTCCATAATATGTTTATTTACAGTTGTTGAGTCTACAGATGCAGAACCCACAGATGTGAAGGGCTGACTGTATCAGAACATCAAAAGAATGCCTATATGTCAGTGAGAAAGATGTAAAATCTAGTAGAAAATAGGCAACAGACTTGAACAAGAAATTCACAAATAAGGAAATCCACTTGGTCAGGAAACAAAAAAATCCTTTGCCTCATTTGCAAGAGAGAAACAACTATAAATCACAGTGAGACTGCAGCACACAACTTCCAGATTGACTAAAATAAGGTGACAATAAGAAGTGTTGACAAAGACAGGATGTAATGGAAAGTCTCTTATCCTGCTAGGGGGAGTATAATCAGTACAACCTCTTTGGGAAACAGTTTGACATTCTCCAATGCATTTGAAGACGTTTATCCTCTAGAAGTACTGTTGCATACAGATTCTACGAACTATAAGTCACTTAATGACCCTCATAGGCTCTGTGACTTTAAGCAAAACAACATATAATGAAACTAACTTTACCATAGGCTAATCAATATAAACAAGAGTTAAGTTTCTGTGGCATGAAACAACACTGAATGAAACAGTGTTATTTGTGGACCTGCTGTAAATGGATTTGAATCCTATCATTTTAGTTCTATGACCTTGAGCATGTGACTTTATACATAAAAAGTAAGACGTAGTCTCCCCACCCCATCCAAGAACCAATTTTTGCCCTCATCGGACATTTGTGAGCATTAAATGAGTTAATCTATGTGAAATGCTCAGTGCCTGGAACATAATAAACACTGTAAAGTATATGTTATTGCTATTCCTATTATTGTTAATATTCACAACCCACAAACTTACTCCTAGATGATCTTGTATACTTGTGGAAAATTAGGATACAAGAGTGCTCATGTAGGGATTATTTTAGCAGCCCCAAACCAGAAACATCCCAATGTTCCTCCACAGTAGAACTAACAGTTACAGTATAGTCCTATAGCAATGACCCTGAATGAACTGCAGCTTCTATAACTCTAACACTGATTGGAAGAAAGTGGTCAAGTACAAACCCAGTATGAATCCATTAGTACAAAGTTCAGAATCAGGCACAAACAGTATGGTAAGGGATGCAGATATTCACGGTCAAACCATAAAGAAAAGCAAGGAAGTAACAGCCACAAAAATTAGGAGGAGGATTACCTCCCGGGAGTGCAGAAGGTTGTGATTGGTGATGGATGCTTAGGGGTCTTCCAGGATCCTGGGGGCAATGTTTTATATTTTGACTGGGTGATATGTGAATGTTTATCATTATTCTAGACACACCCTCACAGCACATTGGGCCTTTTCAGAGAAGAGCATTCCCCATTGAGTGTGATGTTGGATTTTTAAAAATACAAATTACTGAGTACCCACCCTGAATATCCAATAAAGTAGGAAAGTAATAATTTTATTCCAATTAAGGATCAACCACAGCTTTTCTTTCATTTAGCATAATGAACTTCTCTTATTCTTTTAGCACGATCCAACCAGCCACGATTTCTACCCATAACATTTAATGAACTTGTGCAATATAACACAAGAGGGAGAATGAAGATGGTTAGGTTGGTGTTTGCACTGCTCGCTTCATGCTTATGACACCAATGTAACACTTTTTTTCTTTCTAGTCCTTGGCACCAATTTATGTTGATGTTTCAAAGAAAATTGATTTTGCAGTGAACAGCACTGAGAGTTGTTTACATTTTCTCTTTGGCTTCTAATTTATTTTGGTAAGAGACCTGATAGAGGAAAGACTACAGGACTTTTGTTATGTCAAATTCATATGAAATTACTGAATTTGAAGAGACTGGTAAGTATATCTAGTCTAACCACATTCTTCATCCTTTCCTTTTCAGAATTTATTTGATCAAGAAATGCATCTTGACTCTCAAGATTAGTGGATTTGAAACACAAATGTAATTATTCCCACTAATTTTGTGTTCTGCATAGCTCTAAGTCTGACAGAAACATACAGAAATGCTGGGCTCAACTGGCAATTATGGGCTTAAATAAATGTATTATTGCTATACAAATGTAAGATTAACTTGTGTTATTTTAGCAAAGAAATAATAGAGTTCAGTACTAGGTACCTGAAATAGTACACCCTTTTCACGGTTTCAAATCATCTCAGTGCAAAAGCTAAGAACTGAATGTTGAATAATTGTTGCTAAGCAACTTCACAATAATTAACTATCTGCATAGTAATGACATATCTGGTGAATACCGCCACTCACATTAGATGAAAAGAGGACCAAGCACCAGGATAGAAGAATAGTAAAATTCTAAATTCAGAGCTCACCAGAGAAGGTCTGGCTGCAGTCCACAGACAACTAAGATGTTTGGTGTTTGCTATGTTGTCCAGACTAGAGCTTGTCTGTCTTTGCTGGGCCAGCAGAAAGTACCCCTGGTAGGAGCACTGAGAGGGGTAGGCAGGCTTGCAGAGGGAGTTGGGGTACTGAGGTCCTGCTTACCTGTCGGGCAGGTTGCAGCCCGGGGAGTGCAGGCAGGCCCAGAGGGTCCTGGGAAACAACTGCGGGAGTGCAGGCAGGCCGGGGTTGGTGCCAAGCACACAGTGCGTCAGGGCATCGGAAACCAACTTGTGGACAGTGTGCCATGGGGTCTGGCACGATCACTGTCCATGTCAGGAGGGCTGTGTCAAGTGATCACCAGTCCAGGCTACAAGCTTGACAAGAGACTAGACATGCTGGGCGTGCGGCTGGGGAGAGTCCCACGGGACATCCTAGCACGCGTGCGGTGACAGCCATGCATCAGGAGCAAGACACAGAAACAGCAGCAAGAAATCCTCCTCCCGTAATAACCCTCTAGTGACAAAGCGCAATACTGTGTTCACTGCACAGGAGACATATTTAAACCTCCGCTGTCATACAGCTGGTAGTGCGGGGTGACTCGGAAAGGAGAGGCAATAACTGATACCCAGCACCCATAGCTAACACAATGCTTACTACGCGCCGGGCACTGGATTCTCTCATTTAAACCGCGACTTCCCCATGACTTGGGATGCTATTGTTTTCTCTGTTTTACAGGTGAATAATCGGAAGCTCCGAAAAATTAAATAACTTCCTTGAGGTCAAAGAGCTGAGATGCAAGAGCTCAGCTTTAACTTGTGCCTTAACCGCTGCACCATTATACTTCCTCCCAGAGGAACTGGTGGAAGTGATGATGGACCCCCTGTTGGGTCAGCACCTCTTGGTCCCAAACTCATCAAGTGGCCCTTCAGATACTTGCTTTCCAGTGGTCTTACCCTCGCAGAGGGTCTCATGTTGCTCACAGGTTCTCAGCGTGCCTCTGCATCAGTGCTCAGAAATGAGCGCCACACACTGATCACCTGGTCATCATCCCCACTTTAGTCCCTTATGCAGGGAGGGGCTGAGGTTTGATAGCAACTCTCCCAAAAGGAGGAGACTGGAGCAATTTCCCAAGGTTCTGGGCCCCAAATCTGAAAACTGATAGTACCTTTCAAATCCAGAACCCCATTTATTCTAATAACCACACCAAACATCCTCACATTTTGTTTTAGGATTTTGGCCTTCGACCTCTACCCAGCCCATTCTCTCCCTGGGAGCTCCATCCACTCAGGCTCTCTGCACCATGTATTGTGATGATTCCCAAATCTCTGTCTCCAACTCCGATCTCTTCCTCTTGACTTTCATATCTCTGAATCCAGCCACAGTTCACAGCTGGACTCATCGGATATCCCTAAGCCTGATTACCCTTCAGTGTTGGGCTTCTTTTTATGAATTCAGTCAGCCAGCTGGCGTTATCACAGACTGAGGATCATCCTTGATGGCTTCCTTCTCCTCATGTCCTGACTTGTGTTCTGGACACAATTCCGGGACACAATGTGCATCCCCCGCAACATACAATTCTCAGACACCAGCAGGGTGTCCAAAAGTTAAACTCAGCTCTGACACCATCTACCCGGAGAGAACAGTACATTCCACATGTTAAGGGTTCAGTCCTACATGACTCCCCCCGTTGTCACATACACACTTCAGATGCCAGCCCAAGCCCCGCCTCTTACTGGTGCTCCCGACCAACCAGCTGTAGGCGGGAGGCCGAATGGCACCCCCTCCCTTGGGTTCAATTAATTTGCTAGAGTGGCTCACAGAACTCAGGAATCCCCATGTACTCACTAAATCACTGATTTATTACAAAAGGGAGAACTCAGGAACAGCAGGTGAAAGAGATGCATGGGGCAGGTGTGTGGGAGGGGTGCGGAGCTCCGTGCCCTCTCCAGGCTCCCCACTGCCCCCACATCTCTGTGCTCCCCAACCTGGAAGCGCTCTGAACCCCCATCCTCAGGCGCATCCAAAGTCAGCCCATTCACAAAGACACTATTATCATTCCAAACCCTTAGGAAATTCAAGAGTTTGGGGTGCCGTGAACCAGGAACTGTGAACTAAGACCAAAGATAGATGAGAAATATATTTTGGTCACCCGAATGACTAAATATCTATTTCTTTTTATGATTTTTTTAGAGAGGAAGGGGAAGAGAAATTGAAACATCAATGTGAGAGAGACACATTGATCGGCTGCCTCCTGCCCGCCCCCTATTGGGGGTCAAGCTTGCAACCTGGGCATGTGCCCTGACCGGGAATCGAACCAGGATCTCACGACACTCAGTCCACTGAGCCACACCGGCTGGGCAAGTATCTATTTCTTATAAATCACAATATTACTCCTCCACATGAAATAAATTCCTTTCCCTACTTCTCCAGCTTTATGCAATCCATCACCAAGTCCTGTTGATTCTAACTACTTTATAGCTCTCTTACATCCTTTTTTAAATATCAACCCCTTTACTTCTTCAGTTATAGCCACCATCTCGTCTGTATTTCTACAAAACCTTCCTAAGGGCTTCCAGTATTGACCCCTTCAGCCCACTCTCCAGAGTGCAGCAAATCCCAATCTGATTATGTCCCTTTCCTGCTTTAAAAACCCTCAATGCCATCTTACTGAGGATAAGCCCAGAATTCTTAATGAGTATTGTTAAGATGCTTCATGGTCCTGCCTGTGTGCATCAGTGAGGGTCAGTCAGGGGACAGAACCTGCACCAGCCATTTTCATGGGGAGCAGTTAATCTAAGGAACTGTTAACTAGTTATTGAAGACTTGAGAAAGCACTACACGAGCACTAAGGTACTGCAGAGGCAGACATGTCAGGAAGCAGCTCTCAGTCTTAGGGCTGGGAGATTCCGGGAAGAGGTTGGAATTATTAAATGTTAGAAGCTTAGAGGTGGTGCCCCGAGCAGTGGGCGCTCCGACCTCTGAGGAGAGGGCAGTGCCCAGCCGGTGCCATGGCGCTGAGCCGGGGTGTGATGAGGCTGCCGCCGGGGTCTGGGCTGCCGCCGGGGCTGGGCTGCCACCTCACAGAGAAGTGAGGCTGGGGTGACGGAGAAGGAAACTCTAAGTAACAGGAAGGAGCCAGCCTCTTCCACCTGCTGCCTAGTAGTTTTCCTCCGGCACCCCCATGGCAGGGCCTAACTGAGCTGCCTGGGAAGCAGGAATGGGATCTGTAGGTCCCCGCTCTCACATCACAAAGGGGAATATAGACGGGTGGGCTTGAAGCTAAGAGACAAGAACCTAACAATGCAACAGTCATCCCTTTGGCTGCTCGGCACACACACAGCCTTTCTATTCCTATTTGTTTTCCAAATAATGACAAAAACAACTCTGTTTTCACCCACAGTTACAACTATCCTTTGCACAAATGAAGATGTTCTCCTGTTCTCAAAACGAGAAGCCCCTAGTCCAGCAGCAAGTGCATTCACTGTCATTAGTAGTCACACTACTAATGCGCTATAATAATAATTCCCCAAATTCAGTCCTCATTCCATCAGCATATTTGATCACCTAAAGACTAAATTGTAAACTTAACTACTAACAAAAGTTGTATAAAATAATTAGGGGGAGGACGTGAGGGAAAAATAAACCTGTATTTACAAATACACAGACATACACCTGTTTATACAATGAGCAAAGAAAAAAGGGGTCCTTGATTAGGAGCAATATTAGCATAATCCCAGGATGAACGAAGCGTTCCAGAGGTTCGCCAACGCGGTGCTGGTGGGCATGATGAGCAGGGGAGGCCAGTCCATACCCAGGATGCATGTCTGCTCCAGTGAGTGTGGATCCCTGCCTCCTCCATTCAGGGAAGAGACCAATGTAATCAGCACGCCACTGGGCAGCAATCTGGTCCCCTTGGGGGAACGCTGGCATGTCAGGGGGCTCAGTGTCGACCTCTGATGTTGGCAGATGAGGCACTCGACCATGGTGGTAGCCAGGCCAGTGCTGGTGAGGAAGGTCGATGTCATTGAGCCCACTTGTGGGCTCCAGTCCTGCCACTTTGTACTGGGGTGCTCAGGGAGAGGTGGACTGACATCCACACACCACGTCAATTTGCTCACCTGATTATTGAGAACCTCCTCTCCAACACATGTTTTTGGGGACCTATTACCTGGGATACAAATATTTCACACTCTTCCCTGGCCGGTTTGGCTCAGCGGTTGGAGTGTCGGCCTTTGGACTAGAGTCCCAGGTTCGGTTCCCACTAGGGGCACGTACCAAAAAAAAAAAAAAAAATTCACACTCTGTGCCCATTCTGAGGCTCATCCTCCTACTTCTTCCACGGATCTTCCTGTCTGGTGTCTTCCAATACTGTTCTCTCCAAGGACCTGATCATTCATATCAACTGTTAAAAACTGCCCATAAATCAATATAGGTACATACTGGTGTCTATCTTCTGGTGCAAAGTGGACAACTAAGTAAACCGCAGGAGGTTCTGCCCACCAGATAAATTCTCTTTACTGCCGCCCTTCCTTGCCAGTCCTGGGAAGGATAGGCATGCTGCAGCCATGTACTTCTGGTCGGTGCTAGAATACTGTGCAGGGGCATCTGCAAACCGGGACTGAGTTCTTTCCTCCTCAATCAACTGGTCGCAGGAACTCACTGGGCCATGTGTGTGTGTGGACCGAGGGATAAGAGGTGATGCAACCAAAGCAGGTGTCGAAGTCCGCGGCAGCCTCAGGGGACTTGCTGAGAGATGGCTGCTGCAGACACCCAACGTCTGGCCGAGTCAACGTCTGGCTGAGCGTGTCAGTCAGCACCCAGTTTGTTATGGCTGGCTCAGGTCACATGGTCGGCCACCTGACATCTCATGGTTAGGTAATTTAATCATTATCAGCCCAAATCTGTTTCTCAGAAAGAGCTGTCTGCAAAAGAGAGTGAGTTTGCTTCAAAACCCTCTAGCTCCGTGCTGTCATCCTCCTTAGGTTGCTTATCAGAGGGACATACATCAGCTTCAGTTGTCACAGACACTCTGGGTCTTGTCGGATCTGCTGAGTCATGGGCCCGGGAGCACTGAAGTCACGACTTGCTGCAGAGCCGATGGCTCCGGTGGCAGCCTTGTGGGTTGCTTGGTGATGGGTCAGAGTAGGAACTTCATCTTACACATGCCCCTTTCACACTTGAACTTTCTGGTGACCCTGGTGAACCTCACGTAGTCCCACTAATGTGACATGCTTGCTTTCTCACCCCGAGGACTTGACGTGAAATACCTCATCCTCTGGAACACCCCACCGCCCCGCTCTGGCCCTTACTGGCCTTTTCAGCCTCAGCTGAGATGCTGCCTCCCTGAACCCAGCCGAGGTGTTCCTGCAACGTGTCTTCACAGTCCACGTGGCTTACCTTGTCACAACAGGATCACACGGTGCTAAGATTTTGTGTTAAATAGTCTGTATCGGTGTTTCTCAACCCTTTTTTAAATTATCACCCCACTAAGGAACCTTTCTAGACATTTTGTTCCTAATCACCAACCCCCATGAAATGTTAACACCACATATATACTGCATACATGTTTATGTATTGCACATACAAAATGTGCATGGGCACAGAGTGTGAAAATATTTGGAACCCATGTGACCGCTCACCAAAAAATTCTGTGTTTAAAAAATGGTATGGTTTTCAGAAGGTAAGATTTTTTTTTTCACCCTCCCAAGAATGCATTTTACCCTGTTACTGGGTCAGAGTAGGAACTTGGTTTTACACTTGCCCTTTTCAGACTTGAATTTCTGGTGACGCTCATCACCTCCTCCTGAGCTTCCTTCCCGAGAAGGCCTGCTCGATGGGCACCCCCAGGGCAAAAGCGGTGTCTTGTTCTTTGTTGAACTGCCAGAACCTAACCTGGTCTTGGTTTGTAGTGAAGACGCAATAAATATTTTGTAATAAGTGAGTAAATGAATGATGCAGCCTACAAAGGAGATCAAAGACCATAAATCAAAGCAAATTGGTAGTCCTACTGTGTTTCAGCTTTGATTCACTCTTATCCAGTTTGCCAGGCTATAATTTCTACCTCTTTGTTATAATAATTATTATTATTTTTATTTTTATCCCTTTATTGATTTTAGAGAGAGAGGAAGGGAGGGGGAGAGAGAGATAGAAACATCAATGACAGAAAGCATGGACTGGCCACCTCCTGCATGCCCCCCACTGGGGATGTGGCCCACAACCTGGGCATGTGCCCTGACTGGGAATCAAACCTGTGACCTCTTGGTGCATGGCTCGATGCTCAATTGCTGAGCCACACCAGCCAGACTGTTATAATTCTTTATAACTTTTTTTCTTCCCAAATTATAAGCTTCCTGAAGGCCGGGACTATTCTTCATCACTGTGTCAACACCCTGGAAAACGATGGAGCACAGTGCTTTGCATGAAGTGTCCAGGAGCAGCTGCTGTAGTGTCGGAAGGTACAGAAGCTAAGAAAGTCACAACTTGTCAGAAAGCCCGGTTCCAGTCCAACCCTGAGGACTGGTGAGGAGGAGGGTAGACAGGGCTTCCTGGAGCTTGTGCCTCACAGACCACAGGAAACTTCTGCAAACTGGCACCTGTCGGGTTGTCTCTCCTTCTGTGCTCCCTTCGCATTGTTTATTTGCAGTGATTGTCTGTCAGGCTCCCAGATGGAGTGGGAGTTCCCCCAAGGCAAGGACTGTTTTCATCCGGTCTCTGTGCCTGCCCCTCCCACGATCTCAGACATTAAAGGAAGCAGATGTCATCTCCATGTTCAGTTCTCTCTTCGAGAAGAGACAAGAGACTAAAGGATGGAGAAAACCCCAGGGAAGGAGACGAGTAAAAGGAGGGATGTCTGTTGCTCACGTAAACACTCTGGTATGGACCGAGAAGTGCCTGATGGACACACACAGAAATTGCTTTTCCTTCTTTCTTGGACTCTGGGAATGAGCTTAACTGCCAGGTAGTAGGTTCATGGTTCATTCGCTCCTGTGTTGGTCTTGACGCTTCCTCTCTTCCCTGTGTTAAGGCCGTGGGGTGGTGAGGACTAAATGACACAGTGGGTTGTGTCAGTTAGGGACTGAGGTCAGCCTACTGAGGTCAGGTAAGTGGGCATTTATTGTTTGTCTGGTATAACGAGAAGAGAGGGAGGCAGCAGAGGCCTGGCACAGCTGCCTGGCACTGTCATCAGAGACCTGGGCCTCCCTCCCACCGTCACCAGGGCTGGCAGCTTATCCTTGTGCCAACATAATGCAGCGGGACGGGCTCCCCTGAGCGGCGCCGGTTTCAGGCAGCAGACAGGGGAAGGGTCAAGGGCTGAGGCTACAGGCCCTTTAAGGAGCCTTCCCCGAAGTCTGTATCCAACCACTCCTGGCCAGAGCTGTGTCCACACCGCATCCACAAAGAGGCTGGCAGACGTGGTCTCTCAGCGGGACTCACTGTCACCCCCAGTACAAAGGGCTCTGTTAGTGAGGAACCGGGGGGCGATGCTCCGTCTCTGCCGCAGATGGGGAAGCAACCAGACGGTAGCACGGACGTGCTCTTGTAAGACGCACGTAATTAGTGATTATTATCATTGGTACTCAGTGCTCATGAAATAAATGACAAATGGATGGGAACATTCTCCCACACACTGTCTTCTTTCAGGGGCTCCTGGCCTGTGCGTGTGCCTGGAGCCACGGGACGTGAGCCCTAGTGCAGACACAGGACAGATGGCCACACAGCCAACGGCCTCACGCTGGCCGCCCGTGGCCCTTCTCCACCGAGGAAGGAGCAGAAGTGGACTCCAGGCTTAGGATTCTGTCCGAGCCCTTCCCTGAGCCTCCGAAGGAACATAATTTTTCTGCTTTGTCCATGTGATTGTCTCCCTTGAAGCAAGGCAGTCCCCTTGCTGTCAGTGTCCTCTCCTATGTCCTCGGCCTTGTTCAGTCCATTTCCTCCCAGCTGGAAAGCGTTCTCCCTTTCTCCCCTTCTCTCAAAGGATGCCCCTCCGTTGTCCAGACCTTCACCTCCCTGGACCACCACTCCCCTCTCTCTGGCTCATCAGTCTCCACAGCGATCTGTCCCCCTCTGGGAATTCCTCCAAATGCGGCCAGAGAGACTGATACGCAGGCCTCCTGGGAGAGGAATCTTTCTCTGCAGCTTGCCAGACGTCTCCGGACCTGTTAGACGCCAGCGAACACGTTCTGCCTCCTCTTCCGACGTGGGAGCCGGGGCGCTGCTGCTGTGTTGGGCCGTGGTTGACAGGAGTCAAAGCCAAACACTCTCACCTGGCAAGGTGGGCGGGGACCGCCACGCAGCACGGTTTCCTGCCGCCTCTGTTGTGTGAGCCAGGCGGGCTGTCCGTACAGCCTCTGACTCCAAAGCCTCTTACCCTGGGCTGTTTGTTTGAAGGTTCACGAGGCCAAAGAGGCCTCCCAAACTATCCCAAACTCTCATGGCGTTGCAACCTGAGCAGAATGAGCCTCGGCCCCAGTGTCCCTTCCTCCCGCAGTGGCTGTCTGTCTGACTGACTGGAAAACCCTGGTGAGTGGTCAGGGAACCATGGCCAAGTCCTAGGCAGCACTGTGGGGCTTCCGGACGCCAGGCAAATGCCTGCAGAAGCGAATCTTGCCCCTTAGAGTCTGCGGGCGGGATGGCTTTCCTTTGGATCAGGGTTTCACACAGAGTTAAAGCCAAACTGGAATAAAATGCTTGGTACGACCCCTTCAACACAAAAGCAAAAACCCTAACTCTATTGATCGGGTTCTTAATGGCGGAAAAATAATCTCCTCTACCTAGCAGAAAGGTGCATATTAAAGGGTTTGGCCCACAGAATCTACACAGCCCCGAGTGAAGAGTCTAGAAACGCATCCCACCCCACCCGAGGTGGTCACGACGGAAAAGCCCCCTCTGCCACAGCTTACTGCTGCCCCTAGAGTCCACTCAGCAGAAAAACACGGGCGTTGCCCCAGACAAACTGGATACTCCTGCTGCTGTGCCCACGAGGAGCTTTGACGGCTTTGCACGTGGCCACAGTACCTGTGATCATTTCTGCCTCCAAGTCACTGCAGGGGGATGGCTGGGCGGACCTCAGCGCCAGGTCACCAGAGTGGTTTCTCGTGGACTGTCACTCAGATTTTCAAGGCACGGTGGGCGTAGACAGCACAAGGCTCACTCAGCCTCAGGGGATCTGGAGGAGAGAGCATCCAGGGCAGAGCCTCACGGAGGCCTTGGACTGCAGCTGCTGGTGTCCCCAGACACATGCACGGGGTATGTTTTGGTCACAAAAAAATGAAGAGAAACTGAGTGAATGTGATCATGTGAGCAGAGGGAAGACACAAGGGTTAGGATCCCTGAGTTTAAACACTATGCTAATCACCCTGTACCCCAAAGGTCACATGCCGAGCTGCCCCTATTATTGTAACCTCAGTCCATAAGTTACAGGTCATATAACAGTCCCAGCAACTGGGCACAGCATACCTGTGGATCCCTCATTTACCACATGGATATCTCAAAAAATTGACTGAAGATCAAACTCTGATTGCTACCATGTCCAGACGGTGACCTGCTAGAGTGGGAGGTGGACATTCATTCTCTGTCACCCTGCCCATTTCTGTTGACAACGGGCTGCTTTATACCTTTAAAAAATCCTTCTGAGACTAGATCAGCCTAAAACTTTGGGTGTAAAACACTGCTCAAATTTGAATGAATACTACTAAAATATTCAGTGATTGCATGCAACTTTTGTAACCTGTGGGGGCTCAAAACTAGTTTTTAAGATTTTGCCTGGAGACAAATTCTCTGTGAAATGCTGGAACAAAATTAAATACAAAGTTAAAATTTGTTTGGAAAAATAAAAATTAAAAAAATGAAAATAGCCCGGCGGGTGTGGCTCAGTAGTTGATCGTTGACCCCATGCACCAAGAGGTCACAGGTCAGGGCACATGCCCAGGTTGTGGGGGGCATGCAGGAGGCGGCCAATCGATGTTCCCTATCATGCATGTTTCTATCTC
This sequence comes from Molossus molossus, assembly GCF_014108415.1. Classification (NCBI taxonomy): domain Eukaryota; kingdom Metazoa; phylum Chordata; class Mammalia; order Chiroptera; family Molossidae; genus Molossus; species Molossus molossus. The sequence goes on along the minus strand of NW_023425401.1, from coordinate 30,464,471 downwards.
TCTCCCCCTCTTCCTTCTTCTTTCTCTAAAAGCAATAAAGAAAAGTAAATAAATAAAGATCAAACCCTACTCAAACATCTCTGAGGCTGGAATAAGATTTACAACCCAGCCGTTGGCATTCTTTGCTTTTACTAGGCCACGTGTCGAATCCTGGCCAAAAGCAAGCCTGGGATATGCAGTGTTTAGCTGCCCCGGCATCTGTGGTCCAGGAGGCCAAACAGGAAGATGATTGGAATAGATGCTCTGTGCACCAGAACAGCATTACTACACTGTATAACTGTGTGAAGGGAGTCTGGTGTGAGCCTCTAGAACCACCTGCCCTGACTTGTGACTTCGGACAAAGCACTCACTTTGGTTTTCACCTTCCTGTCTCCCACACGAGAGATTTAGACTGTATTGCTTCAGCAACTAGTTTAGCTGTAACATTACATAATTTCACAAGTTGGGGCAAATCTATTCCACATTCACCAGCTTCCGTACCACGAAGGACACATAAATAGGCTGTGCATAATGGATGCCTTTAAATTAAAAATCCATCCCATGTCAGAAGTTTTGCTCTTTGGCATCTTCGTATTATTTTCAGATTTGTGAAGTGTATCTCCTGCTCTTATGCTAATGGGACTTGTATAAAAGTCAGTTGACTTTAATTCACGTTCATAATATTCAATTGTACAAGCTTAGACTCTCTAAACATATTTTTAATTATCTGGATACATTTAATTTCTGGAAAAATAATAATTCTGATCAAGAAAATAGTGCTGCGTATAAAATATATTGTCTCAGGTGGCATTCGTCAACTTTTGAGGCACAGGTGAAACTGGGACCCCAATGGGACCTACAAGTCTGGTAAAGAGAACTGTTCAATGATCCACTCCCTCCAAGCCCCATCCCTGAAGGAACGTGGGAATACAAACAAAAACAAAGCGAACACATCAATGGCTGAATATCAATGATGTCAACATGTAAACATTTATTTACTATGTGGGGATCTTCCTATGTGGTTTAGCTTCCCTCAATAATGTGTCTCTTGATGCTTTGATTAAATTAATTAGAAATAATATCTCACTGACAAGTGATCTTCACCTCACTGCAAAGGACATCAACAAATAAAAAACAAAAAACACCCCAAATTGGTGAAGCATTTTTTTTTTTTTTATCCTCACCTGAGGACATTTTTCCATTTTTTGTTCAGGTAGAGTGGGAGGGAGAGAGAGGAACAGAGAGAGAGAGAGAGAAACATCGATGTGAAAGGAACACATCGAGTGGCTGCCACCCGCACAACCAACCAGGGCCGGGGACAAACTGCAACCGAGGTACGTGCCCTTAGCGGGAACCGAACCCGGGTCTCTCAGGACCGCAGGCCGACGCTCTAACCGCTGAACCAAACCGGCCAGGGCTGAAGCATTTTTTTTGACCAAATTTAATCTACTGAAATCCAACTGCATCAAGTCATTTGGTCCAGATCACAGGGATAACTAAGAAGAAATACAAAACCACAAATGCACTTTAGCAAATTCTTTTGGCTATTTCTCGGGGGCAGTTTACTTTCTGCCTTCGAGGGTGAGATTGATTTTAGAGACTCGTCGAGCGTGGCCAATTCAATGAACGACAGCATGCACACTTGCCATTCAAAGTGCTGGTGCTACACCGACGGATGTCCCGCACGGTTGAGACAGCTCTGCTGAGGAGTCAGACCGTGACCGACAAGCTCATATCCTGAGGTCTCTGTTCCGATTTTTGCTTTCACAGTTCTCTACGAGCCACCCTAACTCCCAGCTCTCCAGCTTTGAAATGCACAAACTAGGTTATAAGTCTTGAATTATCTAGTTCTCCAAATGACCTCTCGTTCTCTTGCCTTTTCCTCTTAGTTTTAAAGCAATGCGGTGATGGAAGACAGCAGCACATGCTTTTCCTGGAAGGTCTGAAGCCTTGACTCAGGTCATGGGGAGAGTGTGGGGACGCCAGAGGCCCCGGGCTCGGAAGAGCCATTGGAAACCGTCAGCAACCTCTAGGGAAAGTCCTTCCACAAACAAGTGCCTTCCTTTGTTGACCTCCGTGACATATAAACAAATCACAAACCTTCCTCGGGTCTATAGGTTTATTCCTTTTACACTCAGAACATGCTCATGGATCCCATTGTGGTGGCTTCCTCAAGGCTCGGGCTGAGCAAATGATTCCGATTTTATAACTTTGGCTCTAAAACTGTAATAACAAAATGACCCAAGAATATAAAAGATGGCAAGTTTGTAACTGCACAGGGTCTGGGTCCTAATAATCTAAAGGAAGAACTGAAGGGGGTATTTCAAGATTGCATGAGATAAAAGGGGAGGGGTCAGTAGCACAAGCAAATGTGGCAAATAAGTAAAGTTGGGGAAAGACTGAAGTGCAGCCTAAGAACCAAGGTTGTGCCGCGGGGACAGTGGTGCCAAGGAAGGAGTCATGGGAAGAACCTTCCTTTACCAATTTCTTTCTAAGGGTTGTCCTCACGTTTGCCTTGGTGACGGGGGAAAGACAGGAAGGAGCGAAAATTAGCAGCGAGGTCTATCATTACCATTATGCCAGAGGAAAAGGGACAGGGTATTTTGTATGTCAACTGCGGAGCTGGAGTAAGAATAGGGACACAGCTGAAGAAGTGGGTCCATGTGGGAAGGAGCATGGAGCAGGTCCCAGCAGAAGATGAGACCCTTGGTCCCAGGGATGATATCTGAGCAGCTGGGAGGGTGTCTTGGGGAAGGGGCGGTTATAGTGGGTTAAATTAGAATTTCAAATAAAAAAAACTTTGTGTGTAGTATTTTTTAGTTAGTCTCAGTGGACATACTAAATGAACACAATGAACGCACTCAATTCCAATTTAACTGGCTATCCTGTATTTTATACCAAAACAATCCAGACAGTCCCTAGGAAAGCGCTGGACTGTGAGGGACAGACCAGACACCACGGTGCTGTTTGGGCAGGGAGGGGGCGGCAGCTGAAAGGGGACAAGAAGAGAACTGGGTGCCCTTGGGAAGGGCCAGGGTCCTGCAGGGCTGAAGTGCCCGCTCTCCTTGTGCTCATCGGCTGTCCTGGCTGGAGGCGGAGAGGACGAAGCTGCAGGAGGAAGGAGTTCTGTATCCAGCATCTCAAACTCAAAAAGTAACTGAGACGGAGCAGTCAACAAATGCAAGTAGAGCTGTGGATTGTTCTCATCCACTTTTCTGGAAAACAAAGCTTTTCCTGGTCTATCTTTCACTTTCTCATTTTTGATAGAGACACGAGTACCAAAAATATGTTTTTCTTTCATGAGAAAAACAGCAGAGCACACACGTGATCAAGGGCAGCTGTTGGGGAGACAGAAGGATGTGATGAGGACTCTGGGGGTCTCCAGCAGGTGGGCCCTGTCAGAGGGTCAGGATCAAGAGCCCCAGAATGTGCAGCAGAAAGAGTGAACCCAAATGCAAACTCTGGACTTCAGTTAATGCGTCAACACTGGCTTACAATTGTAACACACGCCCCACACCAATGCAAGACATTAATAATAGGAAAAGAACTATGTGTGAAGGGAGAAGGTACGTATGGGGACTCTGTACTTTAGGGGACATTTTTCTGGAAACTGTTCTAAAATTTTAAAACTGTGTTCTGCTGCTCCAAAGCCTTTAAAACTCACTGTGGTTTTATTCATTTTAATTTCGGTGAGACTAGAAACTGTTTTAAATTGAACATGTAATTTCACTGTTTATTTGGACTTTTCCCATTCGGAGAAATAGGATTCTCACTTTCCTGCCAGGAAGTGGCTAAGCCCTGCTACTGAAAAGGTGGGCCACTGACCAGCATGACCTGCAGCCCGTTAAAAATGCAGGATTTCGGCCCCTATTGCAGTGTGTCGCATCAGAATCTGCACTTTAACCAGCCCCTCCCTTGGTTTCCATTCATGTCAAGTTTAAGAAGCACTAGTACAGTGGTTAGAAATGTGGGTTATGCCCTGGCCCATTGCTCAGTGGTTAGAGCATCAGTCCTCAGACTGAAGGGTCTCAGGATCAATTCCTGTGAAGGGCACCTACCTGGGGTGCAGCTTCTATCCCCAACAACTAATCTATGTTTCTTTCTCCCTCTCTCTTTCTGTTGGCCTCACCATACCTGAACAATAACCCCACTCCAATATCCTCGGGTGAGGATTAACAAACAAACAAATGAAAGAAAGAAAGAAATACGAGTTCTGACATGAGGCAGAATTGTTTTTTTTTTTAATTTTTTTTTTTTTTATCCTCACCCGAGGACATTTTTCCATTTTTTGTTCAGATAGAGCGGGAGGGAGAGAGAGGAAGAGAGAGAGAGAGAAACATCGACGTGAAGGGACACATCGAGTGGCTGCCACCCGCACGACCAACCAGGGCCGGGGACAAACTGCAACCGAGGTACATGCCCTTAGCGGGAACGGAACCCGGGTCTCTCTGCACCGCAGGCCGACGCTCCAACCGCTGAGCCAAACTGGCCAGGGCCAGAATTGGTTTTGAGTCTCATCTGTCATACCTCTGCTCCTCACTGGGCTCCTGTGGGCAAGTTACCTAACACCTTTAAGCCCAGTTTTCTTATTTTCAACACAAGAGGAGTGAGAACACCTACCTCAGAGTTATCAGGAGGATGAAGTTGAGGCCATGCTCGTAAAGCTCTTAGCACGATCCTTGGCAGATAATAAAGGTTAAAGACTGAGGTCCCTAAGAATATTGATGCTAGCAAACACCTAGGAAGAATGTGAACTTCTTAAGTTACAGTTTTGCCTTTTTAACTTCCACGATGCTTTTTCTTTTTTCCTAATGAAGGAAGGGAAGAAGGAAGAAAGGAGGAAATACAGGAAAGAAAGGTCTTATTCCTTGAATGAATATGCATGCTAAAGTCACTCCTCAGACAGCGTGATCATTCCTTCCTACCTGCAGAAATAATTGACACTGTTCTCTTGGAGCTTTGCATAAAAGCCAGATGAATCAGACACAGACTGACACTGCGTAAATGGACTCATTTAGTCCAGATGACTTTGTTAGCAAGTCGGCCTGACTCCTTTCACGTGGAAAGCAGTACGAGGGCCTCCATTTAGTCCTATTAGCAGCGTAAGTCCCACTGTCTCAGCTCCAGAACCCGTCATGGAGCAGGTGTGTTTGGGATCCTATTATTTCTAGAAGACATCTCATGCTAAAATAATTTCTTTACGGAGAGCAGTTTAGGAAAGAGAATTGCACCTTACGTAAACTGGACTCAGTGATGAGAAAGGTGTTTGTATTAATCGTGTCTCTTTTACTGTCTTATTTCTGATGCTTTGACAGCTTGAAGCCTTGCTCACTCAGGAGAGCCTGTCCCTCCCAGGGCCAGCCAGTTCCTGCAGACAGGAAACAGTAAACCCAGGAGCATGTCTTTCATATGCAAACTAACCAATCCAGAGCCCCTCCTACACCTACACCCTTACCCCCTCTGTCTGGCTTTCACTCTGCACCCCTGTCCACCTGCCCCACCAGCCCAGGCCAGGTACCAGCCAGGGATCAGACAACCAGGGGCAGCGCCTGCCTCTCAGACCCACTGAAATGATTCCAACTTCAAGTCCTAACCCTGCTTGCCTCGCCTCACCTGTTCCTTCCCACAGAAACCACAGCAACGGTCTTTGTCCACGATTTTCTCCTGCTCCCTCTGCCTGCTGACAAAGCCGGTGCTTCCGGCCTGGCCAGCACAGTGTGGGGTGCCCCCTCCACGCGGGAATGTAACGAACTGTGCACACCATGGTAATCATCTCCCGATCTGTCGGCCTCACCGTACCTGGACAATAACACCTACATCATAAAACAGTCTTTTTAAAGGTGTTTTGCAGTTGGTTGTTCAACAAAGCAGTTATCTGCTCTGAGCAGTGAAACAAAGGATGACTTAGTAACTCCCTGTGACCATCAGAAGTCGGGGGAAGGTTTTTTAAAACCCAGATGACACGAGAGGTCTGTCAGAGAGGATATGGAGCCGAGAGGGTGGTGGCATTCAGTGTGGATTGCGGCACAGGCCTCCGGCCAGGATGGAAGGAAGCTGGGGTGTCTCCTGGAGCTGGGGGGCCAGAGGCACATGCTCCCCACAGAGAGCAGACGAGCTGTGGCCAACCGGCTCTGCTCTGAGCACTCCGCTGGACTTCTGTCCGAGCTCTGGAAACTGCGACTCTTGCCTCCTTAAAACTTCTATAGCATCATAGAGTGTGAGAAAGGGAAAGCTTAGCCCTGGCCGGTTTGGCTCAGTGGTTAGAGCGTCGGTCCCCGGACCAGAGAGACCGGGGTTCGGTTCCCACTAAGGGCACGTGCCTCGGTTACAGTGTGTCCCCCGCCCCAGTTGGGGTCGTGTGGGTAGCAGCCACTTGGCATGTCTCCCTCACATCGATGTTTCTCTCTCTCTTCCTCCCTCTCTCCCTCCCACTCTATCTGAAGATAAATGCAAAAATGTCCTCCGGTGAGGATTAAAAAAAAAAAAGAAAGGGAAAACTTAGTTCTCTTGAACATGAAATGAGGCTTATCATTGTTGTTTTTCTCTAACATAACTCAATGCACAAAGCAGAGCAACTCCCAGACCCCGAAAGGATTTCTAGGGGAGGTGATGGGCGGGAGCGAGGGGAGGGGTGGAGCGTGGGCTGGGAAGGGAAGAGGGGCTACTGCTGTGGGCATCAGACTCCGCTTGCTGAGGCTTCTGAGCAAACCCGAGATGGTCCCCTGGAGGGTTGAGGAAGCAGGAGTATTTCCTCGGAACACCTGCTTTCACTGTGTGAGGGGCACCTCAGGGCCCTTTTAGGTACGTTCGTCCTGTCCCTTGTGCAGGCTGAAGAATATATTTTTACCACCAGAAAAAGCCCCAGTTAGACAAAAAGAAGACACAGGGGTGTGAGGGACTGTCCAAAGGTGACTTTCCGAATGGCCTGGGCGGACGGGGCCAGCTTGTCGGGATAAATAGGTTCAAGACTCATCTCGAAAATGTCAACGAATATACATTTATAGTTTGGAATAATTGTGGTACTCCATCTCTTTATTAGAATATAAATATTCATTAAATATGTATATTAAATATACACACAATATTGTATATCTCCACATAATGTTTTAAATCTTACCTGTTGCCATTCAGATCCCTGTTGTAGACTCAAACATTATTGAAAACCATTGTCTTGAAGACTAGCAACCAGACACCTAGCATGATAGTCAAGTCCCTCATGATCTGCCCCAGCTCTGTCTCCCCGCCTCTGTCCTGTCCCTCGTGTGCGTTATGGCCAACAAGACACAATCCTTATGGTGAGGTTTCATGCTCCTGGGCCTTCGACATGCTGGTTCCCCTCTCTAGGTGGTGCTGCTCTGATTCATTGCCTTCGTCCTCCACGGTGCTGCTCAGCAACCTCATCTTTTGTGCCTTCTTCCCTTGTCATCTGCCTCCCAACAGTCATTCCCTACCTTGTTCCACGACTACATCTTAAATGTACTTTTTTTTTTGCATATACCTCATTGTTCTGTAACTATTGATTTATACATGTTTCCCACACAAGACTGCATGAGTGTCCATGTTTTATATAATTTATATCCCCATTATCTACCATGAACTGGACACATGATCGATACTTAATGACTATGGTTTAACTAAATTGAACTGTATTTCCTAGACCTACATTGCCACAGAGTTGGGTAGGTAAATTCATTCAGGTTTATAAAGCCAACGTGAAAAGAAATGAAAAAGCAAGCAAATAATTTTTTTTTTACCATTGTGTTGAAGAGTTTGGCTTTTATTCCAAAAGCAAAGGAAAGCCATTGAAGGGATTTAAACAGAGGAGTCACATAATCCAATCTGCATGGTAAATATTTCATTCTGGTATGCTTTCGTGCTGATGTTAAAGAAAGGTCTGTTCATGGGTACTGAACCGTTTATACCTCACACATTATGCAAAACAGTCCGCATTATCGAAACCTTCAAGGAAGATTAGAAAGAGCAATCCAAATGTGGCCAGTCAGACAATGGGACGATCCGAACCTTCCTATTCTCCCAGGTGTGAATTTTCTATTTGGAACTCATAACCCTCCCCAAACAGAGCTAAAACATAAAAGCACATCCTTTAAGTCTTTGGCAGAAAACCTAACGGCAGTTGACAGGTAAGAAGTCTGCATACAATGTCCCAATGATAAAGTTGGTGGAAGTTTAAAAATGGCCAGGGTTCTCTGTACCGGGTTCTCGTCAGGGCTTCTGGAAGGTTCTTGCAGGTGAGGAGCTGACCAGTGGGGTGACGGCCTGATCCAGTCTCCCCATCCGCAGGAAAGTGAACCTCCACAGTGTTCCTAAAGCCAGACAGGACCTCTTGACCTTCATGTCTAACGTCACCTAACACCCCCCACTCTGACCATCTCTGAGTGGACACCTTTCCGGCCCTCTTGTTCCCCAACACTTACTGGGCTCACACACTTCCACACTGACTGGGAAACCATTCCTCAAGGGAAACTGAACATAAATAGTGAAACTTGAATACATTTTACTACATTCTTTTTTTTTTTTTTTTTTTATCCTCACTCAAGGACATTTTTTCCATTTTTTGTTCAGATAGAGTGGGAGGGAGAGAGAGAGAGAAACATCGACGTGAAAGGGACACATTGAGTAGTTGCCACCCCCAGCACGACCAACCAGGGCCAGGGACAAACTGCAACCGAGGTACATGCCCTTAGCGGGAACCGAACCCGGGTCTCTCTGGACTGCAGGCCGACGCTCTAACCACTGAGCCAAACCGGCCAGGGCTTTTACTACATTCTTCATGTGAAAGTATTTCCCTGATTTCGGGTGTTCTGCTTGGTAGTAATCTGAAAGAAGAATCATAGGGAGGGTCAGGAATCAGTCCGATCTGCTGCTGTGTGATATTATTGGTCATGTTTAACCTCTCTGACTCCAGGGTACTAGGAAGTTAGAGATGGTGTATATACAGTGCTTGGCACGTAACATGCTAAACTAATGGCTTTTATTGCCATTGTACTTGCTAATCATGCCTCTCCGTGGAGTTAATAGTATCTTTGTAGTTATAAGCGGATAAGTAAGAGGTGCAATCTCTTTTCTCTCTGTGGTTTATTCGGTCACCCACTTAGTTTTGCTGCTTCTTTCCTTTTCCCACGACGTGTCATTCCTCCACAAGGGAGATGTCAGGACGAAGTTCCAAGCGTTCCTTGCAGCGCAGGTGTGTGCGACTGGAACACTGCAACCAGGGCTTCCGCTTTGGGGGTGCAGATGGCAGGAGCGGCAGGGCTGAGGGCTCTCCAGTTTGTGCAAGATCGAGTTTCTGAGGCAGACGAAGCCCTGGTGATAGAGCCACCAGTGGTTAGAATAAAGTCAGTTTCCTGGTATTAGTGAAATTTGACGTTATGACTTGAGGTTTTATTGCTTAGCCTTAAGAATCCTTCACCTAACATCCAATATTAAGCCCACTTTTCTGCTTTATCTAGTGAGGGTAGAATCTAGTGGATTCTGTTTTTTTTTTTTGGTTGGTGTTGTTTGTTTGATTTTGTTTTTAAATAACCTTTTATTTGGAGTAATTGTGAATTTACTGAACAGTTGCGAACCACATTACAACGTTAGGAAACAGTCCCCCAAATCGCCCTCACTCCTGCCGCCAGTTCAGAGGTCCCCGGACCACCATCACGTTTGATAATTCGCTGGAAAGACGCCAGGACTCACCAAATCGTTATACTCGCGGCTTCAGTTTATTATAGCAAAAGGAGACAGATTAAAGTCAGGCAAGGGAAGAGATGCCAGCAGCAGATCCAGGAAAGTTCAAATCATGGAGCTTTCAGCTGCCTCACACAGTCTTAGAGAGCATCACGTCCACTGGCGACAGCGTGTGGCAACACGTGGAGCATTGCCATCCGGGGACCTCCACTGCTTTTACTGGTCCACAGACCTGGTTAGCTGTGCACATGGCTGATCTCAGTCTCCAGCTCCTCGGGAGGCTGAGATAATACTGTGCGACCTAAAGCCTCCACCCTAAACTGCATTGTTGGACTATCTGTGTGTCCCAAAGCCCCCAGGTAAACAAAGACACTTTTATTAGGCAGGACATTCTGCAGACCTCTTTGGGCAAGGTTGACTTCTTTATAACACGTAAATCTAAATAAAGTTTAACTATACTGCATATCAGTACTGCCATGATGCTGCTCTTTGGTTGTAGTAGCTACCATTTAAGTATTTTATATATTCCAGGCCATTTACACTCATTACTTCCAATTGTGGCAGAAATATTTTTTTAAATATGTTTTTATTGATGTTTTAGAGAGAGAGGGAGAGAGACATAGGAACATCGATGTGAGAGAGAAACATGAATCGGCTGTCTTCCGCACACCCTCTACTGGGGATCGAGCCTGCAACCCGGGCATGGCACTGATGGGGAATCCAACCTGGACCTCTCAGTCCATGGGATGATGCTCAATCCACTGAGCCACACTGGCCAGGCTGCTGCAGCAGTATTTTAAAGTAGCTGTTAGAATATTTTATAGATGAAGTAACTGGGATATTTTATGGAAAAGAAGTATAAATATGCCCAGTTCACCAAGAAAATTAGGCAAAGGGTCACATTTCAGAACCAGCCCTGATTCCAAGGAGTATCCTCTTTTCATTCCCCACATGGACTCCAAAAGGTGCTTGCCTTCCTGTGTGGTGGCAGCATTTACCCTGCACTCTGCAAGGTACAGGCAGGACTATTGCAACTCCAATAAACTCTGATTAGCTATGCACGTTTTGGGGATCAGTCTGCAAATTTGTATTATCTACATGCATATGAACATTAAAAAAAAAAGTAGCTGGCATGTTAATACAAACAGCATTATTATATTATAAAGTTCCTACCCCAGTAATTTTTGCTATAACTTTTCTTGGGCTTCTTTGTAGCTCCTGCCTTTCTCCTCTCACAAACTCCAGTTAAGTGCCTGCTGTTAGCATTTAAATTGTTTTATGTTCATCTTTTGTCGATAATTAAATCTGACTTTCCACCTCCTTAGGGAAGAACATCAGCTTTCCCATGTGCTTGTTTGGGATTTGTGTAAGTTCAGAGTTCATTTTTAATTCTCATTTTGTTTTAGAGAAAACAAAAGGGTGGCTCCCTCTGGCTCAGGAGCCAGAGCATCATCTAAGCCATTCGCTCCGAGGTGTAGCAGACAAGTGCCACCAAAGCCACGCTCCAGGAGCGGTGTCTCTGTCAGGTGGGTGAATTAATCACTGCTGAGCGTCGGGCACTGCAGGGAGCTGGTAATGGGATGAAACTAACACCAGGTCAGACAACAAGACCTACATGTTCTCAACAACTAAAATGGATTAAAATAAACCTAATCCAGGAAGGCTGACAGAGAAAAATCTACACACCCACATTTCTAAGGAGATAGCAATGAAATGAACTCCCGCTCACCACATATTAAGATCAGAAAACAGGCACACGATGATGTTAGGTAGTTATTAATATAACAGCAGTAGCCACTGCTACTACTTATTAAGATATTCCTGGGTGGCAGGTGGTGTATTAAGCACAACACATTATATCATTTACTTCTCACAATAAGCCCAAGATAGGAATGACTGTAGCCTTTCTTTGTACATTGAGGACTGGAGTTTTGAGGTTAAGTAACTTGCCCAAAGTTACATGATTGCTAAATGATGGAAATAGGATTTGAGTCAAGGATGTTTATGTCCAAACTCATTCCTATAACCATAGGTTCTAGTTTGATAAGAAACCCACAGTGAATAACAGAATCATAAGAAGAATTCATCTTTCCACTGTTACAGCTTGATAGAAACCAACAGGCCTTATGTCTGATTGTCAAATTGCTTTAATATTGCATTAGGAAAAGAGAGGTTGTCAGGTAAGAGTCGGGACAGCCAGTAATCTCCATGGAAACCTTCTTATGAGCGCACAATGGACAGAAAGTATATTTTCCTGGCTCTTCAGCCAAACCTTCCACCTTCCACTGTTTGTCTTCTGCCAATTTTGTGCCCTTAGAAATAATAAAGTACAAGAGATCTTGAACTTCCCTAAGCACATAAACACCCTCAGACTGATTTTCCTGCTCTTGCTTCTCTGACCTTAGAGCCTCAGATCGATTCTGGTTCAGGCTCAGCAGGTAAGAGAGAGATTGGGAGTGAAAAGTGAGGTTGACAAGAGAACAATTTACCCATAAAACTCTCTTTCTACACAACCCTATCCCCAGCCTCTGGGAGTGTAAATAAAAGAGAAATGCGTCCCCAGGCCATGCATTAACACGTTGGAATGAGTCATCAGGGAAGATGAAAAGTCTCAGAGTTTACATATTGATGTGCCCCAGAAGACACTTCTTCATTATGGCATTTGAGGCCACGAACTTAACAATGGGCTTCCCACACAAGAGCAGTTATATTCATGTCAGAAGAAGTGAGGCATCATAGCAAGTACAGTTTATGAAATGGTCTAACCGTGATGAATTGCATACACCAAATGATAAAGCAGTTGTGTTCAAAAGCACAACCCACGATCAGCGAATGGGACTACATCAAACTAAAAAGCTTCTGCGCAGCAAAACAACATTAAAAAAAAAGAACAGGTAACCTACAGAATGGGAAAAAATATCTGCAAGCCATATATCAGATAAGGTATTAATGTCCAAAATATATGAAACTCATACAACTCAATAAAAACAACGACAACAAAAAACCCCAATCTTATTTTAAAAATCAGGAAAGTAAATAGTCATTTTTCAAAGAAAACATCTAAATGGCCAACAGGTACATAAAAAGATACTCAACATTGCTAATCATCAGGGAAATGCACATCAAGACCACAGTGAGGTAGCCCCTCATATCCATTAGAATTACTGTCATCAAGAAGACAAGGGGTAGTAAGTGGTTGGGAGGATGGAGAGAAAAGGACACATTGTACTGTGCTGGTGGGATGGTAAATTGGTGCAGTCACCATGGAAAACAGCATGGAGGCTCATCCAAAAAATTAAAAATAGGTCTATCCTATAATCCAGTGACTGCAGTTCTGGGTATATACCCAAAGGAAATGAAAACAGCATATCAAAGAGATACCTGCACTCCCATTTTCACTGCAGCATTATTCACAATAGACAAGATATGAAGATAACCAAAATGTCTGCCAATGGATAAAGAAGATGTGGAGATTACACACACGCACTCGCACGCACACACACACACACACACCATTTATTATTCAGCCATGAGAAAGAAGGAAACTATGCCATTTATAACAACATATGTGGGGAACTTGGGAGAAGCTGTTAAGGGCACAAACTTGAAACCAATAGGTAAATAAGTCCTAGAGAGCTAATGCACAGCATAGTGATTATAGTCATTAATACTGTATCATAAACTTTAAATATTTAATGTTATGCAATTAAAATATTATAAACTTGCTAAGAGACTAGATTTTAATTGTTCCCTCCACAAAAAAGAAATGGTACTTATATGATATGATAGAGGTGTTAGCTGAGGCACAGTGGTAATTATATTGCAAAATAGAAATGTATCAAATGAACACATTGTACACCTTAAACTTACACAATATTCTATGTCAATAATATCTCCATAAAATAAATCATAAAACATAAAAGAAGACACAATAAGTAAGAGTGCATTTCTATCAAAGGCAGAAGTAGAAACTACTGAAATATACTTAGAAAAATGGCATTTTCTGACACACTAATAGTGAATTGGAGTGGAGGGAGACAAGGATTTTTTTCAATCTTTGTTTTACCTACCCCACCCCAATCCCACCAGATATTAACATATTATATTACATGGTCTTTGCAAGAGATTAAAAAGATTCAGAAGTCTATAATGTAGATAGTAAGCATGTCCCACAATACAGTTCCTTTAGAATTTTGCAGACTCTGTTCTATTGTTATTTGGTTTCCTTTTCTTGCTAATTGAGAAGTCTGACACCATTTTGATTTTCTGATACTTTGTGAATATTGAGGATGATGAAGATATTTAAAAGAAACAACACTCATTGGATGGATGACCATGATTCAGTGTATTTCCTCCTGGGCCGGTAATACCCTGCAAGGCCCATTGATAATTTTCTGAGTTGCAATGACAGGCAAATGTGGAGAGGTTGGAATCCCACGGTCCTTTATTACAACCTGGAAAAGAAACTGAATGAAATAAGACCCACAAATATAATTCTGATTTTTACAAATTTCTTTCTTTGTCATCTCTTGCATGTATCATTCTCTCTTTCATGCCCAGGTCAAATGCTACTTGTTTGCCTATTTTTTAAGGAACACCTACCAAGTGCCAAGTTATCTTTCTGGTGCAGAATATTCAACAGAAAGTAGGATATAAGTGGTCTCTATCCTAACATAACTTATCTTTTATCTATATTTCTCTGGTGACACTCACTATGCTTTTGTCATTTGTGAACATTTCATTCTCCTATTAGACAGTGAGTTGATACTGGCCTCGTTTTACAATTATTTCAGTGCTTAACACTACAAATGGTCAATTAACATGTGTTGAATCAATGAATGACTTTTCCCAGCATGCTTTGGTAGAGTAATGCAACAAGCTTCTCTCCTACTGAATTGGTAAAAGCAATCCTAATTGTTATGTCTTGGAGTCATATTAAGAAGTTGGCACCTAAGAAACCATTAAAATAGAATGATAATACAAAAATCAGCTTTAAAAAGTTCCTTGGAATTATAAAACATATTTTATGGCTTAATATTAGTGAACTGTGTTTGTGAGAAAAGATTACAAATGCAGAATAATTTATTTATCCAAAAGATTTAATATTTATTTAGAATACATTATCATGTACTAGGAAAGAATATCACTTATAATATTAATGTAGAGAAACTTTAAAAAATGCTCTAACTATATCTGTATGATTGATAATTGCCTAGATGAGGGAATGCTTTGAAATTATCTCTATTTGATTTTATAAAGGTGATTTTTTTCATCTTTTGTGGACACAAACCCCAAAGGTAGGTATTTTGAAGAATTAAAATTTATATACTCAAATTCAGAATTTGCTGATATTATTTCCTATCTACTTATATTCCACAGTTATTAATTTAGAAAGGTTCATTGCTTTCTTTTTTTCTCAATATAGCTTACCTAGTAACTGTATTTTGATCCAAAACTATATTAATTTTGTACAAGTTATTTTCATTAATAACTTGTACAAAAATAATCTTGAAAATAAACTTTAAGTTTATTTCAGCAGGTCCACTTAACTGGTTTCCCACTGAGGGTATTTCACTGGATTCTTCATTTTGCCTAATGTGATTTAGTTGCTAAGGGATGGGGCCAGGGGAATTTGAGGGTTGTATCAACCTGTGACCTGTAAAACAGATGCCCAGTTCCTCACATACTTAAGTACTCATTCTTTCTTTCTGGAACCGAGGTGTTTATGTTAGAACAAGACAATTATCAGGTTATAGACACCACTTAGCTGTCAGTGTGCCTGGCTGTTATCTGAAGGGGAAGCTGAGAAAGACTGAATTACTATAGGCCAGTAACTTTAAAATGATTTTTCTATCACAAAATGTACCAAATACAGAAAAATAAAAGAAAATTCCTCCATATTACCTGATTTACTCTGCAGACACTGCGGTGCTGGTAAGCCCTATGTTTCCCAGGACTCGCTCTAGGCTTTGCCCACTGTTTTATGAACGGCTCCTGCGAACTCTCAGGAAAGCTGCAGCTAGATCATGATAAACCATGGCTCTTTTTGCCCCAAGAGCCTTCCTCTAATAGAGTCAACAGTTCCCTTTCCTTTTCCAACTAGGTTTGAACTTACTACTCAGTTTTACAAAACAAAATATAAAAACTGATCTTTATGTCCTGTTTCTAAACTCAGCATGGGCCACTTTGGCTCTCAAAGGAAGATAAAAGCAGAAGGAATGAGTTCTCTGTTGAGCACTGTCAAGCATCTGAGACTACCCTGTCATAAACTAACAAGTTAGCCCAACGCAATTTCACGGATGCTGACGGAAGACATGAGACCCCTGGGTCAGAGACAAAGGACAGTTTATGACTCATAGCAAGAGCAATCCCCATCCCCTATCAGCATTTCTTTCTTTTTTTTTTTTGTACTTGTTTCCAGAGATTCAGTTCCAACAAGGGATGTAAAGAGGAGCAGATGGCAGCTGCACATATAGTAGGTTGTGTTATAGGAAGAGAACCCTGAGGTTAGGGGAACTGAATCTTTATCGATGAACAACAAGCAAGTCTGCCCTTTGCTCTAGGGAGAGACACTCTCTTTGTATTCTAAGGTGTTTTACTATAGTCACATTCTTTTTTTGTTTTGTTTTTGTTTTTTATCCTCACCTGAGGACATTTTTCCTTTTTTTGTACAGATAGAGTGGGAGGGAGAGAGAGGAAGAGAGAGAGAGAGAGAAACATCGACGTGAAAGGGACACATCGAGGGGTTGCCACCCGCACGACCAACCAGGGCCGGGGACAAACTGCAACCGAGGTACATGCCCTTAGCGGGAACCGAACCCGGGTCTCTCCAGACCGCAGGTCGACGCTCTAACCGCTGAGCCAAACCGGCCAGGGCTATAGTCACATTCTTTAGTAGACAGTCTAGAAAAAAGAACAGGAAGTATCTTGCTGGAAAGATGAGCATAAACAGGAGCAACCTACAGGAAACTGTCTTTCAACATTCCCTTAGCTGATTTAAGCTGATCTGCATGTTCCTGTTCCCTCCCCACAAGTACATCGGCTTCTTATTCCATGAATTCAAAATCTTTTCTTGTCCTTGTGAAAAATGAAGGTTTTCTTCTCCCTATATAGTTTTCATTTCCTCCAAGTTGGTTTCTTTTCTTTTTTTAAAAAAAATATTATTGTGTATTATTTGTGGTCTCAGTCTTCTATGTTGGGAACTTTTCTTGGCTGTATACTGATAAGTAAGGACAGGAGAATAAATAGCTTATTGGAAGGTCTAAACATGTTGGTTAGGGCTTGTTGACTATGGACTTAACTGTTGGGTGATCTAATGAAGCCATCTGAAATGCACACTTGATGTCAGTATGTTTAAGTCTTTCCCCCAGGCTGATCAGTTTCCCTAGATAAATGTCTTTCAATCTTCTGGTTGGATAGTCAAGAACTGGTTTTCAGGGTTCTGGGAACACAGTGATGGAAACACCATGGGATTCTTAGCATTCAAGCCTACATTAGCAGTTTCCTTACTTAAGTTAAACACTCCCCAAATCACACTTCTCTGATTTCAAATAAGATTGAGAATAGTTCCTTGTATTTATTGCCAGTGTGTTTTCTCATCTGTGAGCTGCCTGTTTATGTCTTTTGTTCACTTTATTTAGTTGTTTGTCTCTTTGATCTCTTTTCAGCAGTTATTTGTGTGTTCTTGACCTTAATCCTGTGTTAATTTTTGTGTGTGCTGAGTACCTTCTTCCAGATTATAGGTTTTCTTGTACTTGCTTTCAGCCTCTGCCGAGCGTTTCCTTCAGTTAATAGCCTTTCCTGATTCCTAGCTCTTTGTGGTATGGTCTTTGGTCAACACTTGACCAATGTGTGTTCAAGGTCTTTTCCCCAGGACCACCTCTATCCCCACTGCTTCTCCGAGGCTCTGTGCTCCAAGAAGTCTACTTGGTTCATCCCTTCTTGGTTCCTGTCTCCAAGGGATTAAAAAAACTATCTTCAAAGTTATTCTATTGATTTAAAAGAATGTGTATTGTATTCTTACACCTTTGTGCTTTGCAGGCAGAATGCATAGTGATTTCTAGTCTAACTTATTGTCAGAAGCAGAAGTCTATTCTGAACTTATTTTTGTTTGCTTGTCTAAACATTCTACCGATCCTGGTGGGATTTTATAAAAAATATATTTCTTCTAGCCAGGAGCTTGACATGTAGAACTGAGTTTCTGTAAATTGGTTTTAAATATAATTTTTTTTTTGGTAGACAGGAATGCCTTAGCTTTGTTCCTGATTTTAAGAGAATCTATACCTCTTTTTAGTATGATTGAGTTAATTAGAGCTATATCTCTAATGTCTCAGTTAATGGGTAATCTTGATAAATTTGGTGGGTAAAGTTAATTTTAAGTGAATATACTTTTACAATAACACTTTACCAGTTTTTTATGATAAATGTTCTTAGCTTCTAAGTTATAAGTTAACAATCTTTGGAAATATTGAAACAAAACTTTCAATATTGCAAAGAAGCACTTCGTCTTTCTTAGAAAGTAGTTTAAGACTGAAACTCAAATTTTACTAAATGTTTATGGCAATTGGTATGTACATGTTTCTAACCATTTTCTTATCTAACAAGATGTGATAACTGCCCGATGTGTCTTCTCAAAATGCTCATCAAGTTTCTCATTTTTTTTAAGAGTCTCTACTAAAGCTCCTTGTAGAAAACTTGTACTTTATAGTTAAGGCTGAGTTAAAGAATATTAGGCTTTCAGTTATCTGTTATTGCAGGATAAATAGGTACATTTAAAAAATGCTTTAGCCCTGACCAGTTTGGCTCAGCGGTTAGAGCGTCAGCCTGCGGTCCGCAGAGACCCGGGTTCGGTTCCCGCTAAGGGCACGTACTTCGGTTGCAGTTTGTCCCCGGCCCTGGTTGGTCGTGCGGGTGGCAGCCACTCGATGTGTCCCTTCACATCGATGTTTCTCTCTCTCTCTCCCTTCCTCTCTCTCCCTCCCGCTCTATCTGTACAAAAAATGGAAAAATGTCCTCGGGTGAGGATAAAAAAAAAAAAAAAAAAAAAAAAAAAAATGCTTTAAAGAAATTCCTTCCCGAGGGAAAAAACCCAAATGTGGGTTAAGAAAATTAGAAGCCCAAACACTAAGGAGACAATAAGCCTGAATAATAAAAGCTCTGAGACAATACAGGATCAGCATATTTGTTTAAACACATATTGCCTTCATTTCTTTCATAATTCACTACCATGAGTTATGAAAAGCAGAGGATAATACCATCCTCATTATAAAATTTTAATTCACATTAATTACAGTTGACAAATGGGATGACATTTTCAGCCCATAAGTTTTCTCTAAAATTGGAGAAATTTTACCCTCAACAATGATCCCCAAGTAAGGTCTCTCGGTTGCTTCAATGGCCTTTGGGCAATCTAATCTAACACATCAGGGCTCACACAAAGATAGTGTGTGTTTGTCCTTCTAGTAACACAGTGATCGGTGCTGGTGGTGGAAATAAACTGGGACAGGGCTGAAGGCTACAAAAGACCTAATCTCTTAAGATGGAAACATTTGCATTCCTGTTGAGGAAGCAACATAAATAAATGATATTCAATAGACTGGTAGGTGGTTCTTAAACATTACAGTGCATATAAATAATCTATCATGAATATAAAATGCAGATTCCACTAGAGATGGATTCAGTAGATTCGGTTTAAGGCCTGAAAATACGCATTTAGAAAATGCTCCAGGTAATTCATTTTGAGGAACACTACAATTGGAGCCTATAATCAAATACTTAAAAGTCTACTTTAGGCCCGATCTCTCTCTCTAGCAAGACTTCAAGGAAGAGGGTGGGAGGGTCCTAAGCATGATCTAGGTTTCTATGTCTGGAAAAAGAGGTGAGTCTTTCACATTAAAAACTGTCGTGAGCCAGGGCCTGGAGTGGGAATGGGTTTCGTGAGAAGGGACAACGAGGAGAGATTGTCCTAAGGAGCAGAGGTCATGATGGGATCCAAGGAGGAGATTGGAAAGTTGATGTTCAATAAATACTTGTTGGATACAACTTTATTCTGGGGAGCTTATCATCTGTAGATTCAAACAAGTGAAATATTTGACTTCTTGATCCAATTTCCTATTAAAAGCCATAATTTCTCTCCTTGTCTCTATGCCTCTTACTCGGAAGTGTGTACTTCTTACTGTGATTCATGTGTTCATCTTGTCTTCCTAATTATATTTCAGGCTTTTTGAAAGCAGGCCCTGTCATATTTATCTTCTTGTTGTGTTTTTTGTTTTATATTACATCATATAATGCTACGAACATAGTTGGTGTCCAAAACATTTGTTTAAATAAATTAATTGATGACATTGTCACTTTATTGATGAGTATATGTCATGGGCTAGACACTATACTAAGTACTTTTTATTTAATATCTTAGTTTTTGTAATCTGAGTAAACAAGCATTGTTATATATTATAAGAAAGAATACTAGGCTTGGAAAGCCAAGTACTTGTCTGTCGTGACACAATTAGTAGAGCAGAGGCTAAAGGAGATGTAGGACTGGAAACTGACTCAAGTCCTGGCCAGTGTGGCTCAGTGGTTGGTCATTGTCCCCTGCACTGAAGGTTGTCAGTTTGATTCCTGGTCAGGGCACATGCCTGGGATTTGGGCTCAATCCCCTGGTGGGGAGTGTGCTGGAGGTGGTCAGTCAATGTTCTGCTCTCACATCGATGTTTCTCTCACCCTTAAAAAAATTAAATAAAAAAGACTGACTGAAAAATGATGTACTCTTTCACTGCTGGAAGGAGTTAATGGATGAATGAGTGAATGAATGAGTGAATGGGAAATGTAAAGGTAAGGTAAGTAATTCATCTTTGGTTTTTTGTTTTGTTTTTATCCTCACCTGAGGACCTTTTTTTTTTTTTTTTCATTTATCTTCAGATACAGTGGGAGGGAGAGAGGGAGGAAGAGAGAGAGAGAGAAACATCGATGTGAGAGAGACGCATCAAGTGGCTGCCACCCACATGACCCCAACCGGGGCCAGGGACAAACTGCAACCGAGGTACGTGCCCTTAGTGGGAATTGAACCCAGGACTCTCTGGTCGACGGGCCGACACTCTAACTGCTGAGCCAAACCGGCCAGAGCCCATCTTTATTTTAAGATTTAAAAAAAAAATCTTCACCTGAGGATATGTTCTTATTGATTTTTCCAGAGAAAGAGGGTGGGTGGGGACAGAGGGAGGGAGGGGAAGAGAGAGAGAGAGAGAGAGAGAGAGAGAGAGAGAGAGAGAGAACGAACCATCAATCGGTTCCCTCCCATAGGTGCCCGAACCAGGGATGGAACTTGAAACCTAGATATGTGCCCTGAGTAGTAATTGGATCAAAAACTTTTGGTGTATGGGATGATGCTCCAACCAACTGACCCATCCAGCCAGGGTGGTAATTCCTTTTAAATGAGGGAGAATAAATATCTTAATCATTTATTAATTTTTTTTTTATCCTTACTCAAGGACATTTTTTCCATTTTTTATTCAGATAGAGCAGGAGGGAGGGAGAGAGAGAGAGAGAGAGAAACATCGATATGAAAGGGACACATCCAGTGGCTGCCACCCGCACAACCCAACCAGGGCTGGGGACAAACTGCAACTGAAGTACATGCCCTTAGCGGGAACCGAACCTGGGTCTCTCTGGACCGCAGGCCAATGCTCTAACTGCTGCCCAAACTGACCAGGGCAATCATTTATTAATTTTAAGAAATAAGATCTTAATCTTAATTGCATGCATTACAATCTGCTTATTCTAGAAGTGAAAGGAAGGTAGGCAAGGGATTCTTTTGTCCAGTTCTGAGCTCTTTGGAAGTCTGCTGGCAGGGTTGTCAGAGTATAGACAGGGCAGTTAGAAGGTTCATGGAATTCAGGGTGGGGCCGGCTGGATATTCTATGCCTGAGTTGAGAAGGAGGTAGATCCAATGTGCCACAGCTGTATTGTGTGACCGTGAAAGAGGAAGAAAACAATTCCTTTTGATGGGAGTTGGTCTTGGATGAAAAAAATCACCTGAGTGATTGGTAAAAAAAATACCAATGACCAGGTCCCATCTCCAGAGATTCTGATTACATGGTCCTGGACAATTCCTGGGCCTTTGAAATGTAATGCTGCAGCCAGGGTTGAGGAATCAACGTCCTCGGATTTCACTTCGGTTCCCAAACACCAGGATTTGGTGTCACTGATTCCACAGCGTTGCCTTCCATGGGTGCCCTTCAGGGTGATAAATCATGACTCTGAGGTTACTGGTCTCCTGATGTGGAATAAAACAATACGATTTTTGCCAGTGAACTGCTTTGTTCTGATTAGACGGGAGCCATGCTTTTCAGAGCATTCCAAGTGATTTTGCTTCTGGGACCAAATTATGCAGTCATTGGCAACCGACCTGCTTAGCAAAATGAATGAAAATGTAATTAAGCAAGTTTCCCTCTGCTGTGCCATTTGAAGGGTCCCTATAATTTTTTAAATAATAAAATAGTAGGATAACAAATTAAGAAAATGATTGTTTAAATTACAAGTTAGGCTTTTCAATTAAACTCAAATTACACCTCTAATGAAGTGGATCATTAGCGATGATTTCAAATTATACATCAAGACTTAAGGGATAGAGCAGTCCTTTGAAGTTGGAGAGTGAGCTCCAAATCCTGACTTTGCAGAGGGAGAGGGATAACCTTGGAGAGGACATATAACTTGTCTGAGCCTACGTTTCCCAATTTATAAGATGACAATAATCCATGGAATGGTGTGCTGGTAAATGTATCTCATCCAGGCAAGGCTGATTTGTGGCATTTGCCAGTTTCTGACATGTAAACACTCCCATCATGGCAGATTCAAGTTGCCAACAGAACTGGCTCACAAATCTGAAAATGTAACAACGGGCTCTGGTGAGTACCACTGCTTACTGAGATATCCCAGTGACACAATGAGGTAATGTGTGAAAGACCCCAATAGTTGTCTTAGACTTATTTAGTATGTAAAATGTTTCCTAATTCTACAGTTTCCAAAAATTTAAAATGTTTACTCCCTTAAAGATACAGTCGCTAGCCATTTGCACAATATTGTTTTGGAAATCTAAGCCTGAAATAGATTTATGTTCTTCCAAAGCTGGTTAGTCTTACATTCACTGTGTTTCCTGTTATGAGTCCTGGAAAATCTACATTTATATATTTGAGAATCATTAGATCTGTGTGGAGATTTGATTCACAAGTCTTTATTAAGCACACTTTGAGTTTGCAGCACTATGCCATACACGCACGCACGCACACACGCACGCACGCACGCACGCACATACACACACACTATGGACAATGCCAGTAACTTTTTTGCAAGGCAAGATTTGCATGTGTGAAAGTCTTAATTTTCCATAAAATCATTCTACTGTTTTTCACAATGTCCTTCTCTCACTTTTGGCATCCAGTGCCTCTCCTTGCTGTCCATACAGCCATTCCTTCTAGAGGCCCTTTCCTTCCTTCCTTCTCTCCCTCCTTCTCTCTTTCCCTCTTTCCTTCCTTCCTTCTTTCTCTCTTTCTCTCTCCACCTCCCTTCTTCCCTCCTTTCTTCCTCTCTCTCTTTCTTTCTTTCTTTCTTTCTTTCTTTCTTTCTTTCTTTCTTCCTTTCTTCCTTTCTTCCTTTCTTCCTTTCTTCCTTTCTTCCTTTCTTCCTTTCTTCCTTTCTTCTCTCTCTCTCTCTCTCTCTCTCTCTCTCTCTCTCTTTCTTTCTTTCTTTCTTCCTTTCTTCTCTCTCTCTCTCTCTCTCTCTCATAAAGGCACCACCAGACAAATAATGGTCAAATCTGAGACAAGAGGACAAGAATGAGGTAGGTTTGGGGGATGCCAGATAATTGGCAGCATCCCAGGGGGGTCAAGCTATATTCTGTCCAGACTTTGGCAAAGGGTTTCACCCCAATAGATGACATCAGTGAAGGTCTTTCAAAGCTCTTTCCTACCAAAGCACCCAAGCCCCTCCTTATTTCCTGAGTCCTAAGTAGGGGAAGGCACAGTTCACGGTTGTCACCTTTGCTTTCTTCCTCTTGTAGGCCTCTCACTGTGCGTTTACTCCCACCGTTCCTGCCATATACTCTGAATTAAACCAGACTCTTACCAAGGCCTGAATAGCCCTGCATGATCCAGACCCTGCCCACGGCTCCAATAATACCACCAACTTGCATTTCCTGAGTGCTCACTCTGAGCCAGGCATTGCCCCGTGTGCTGACCAGAGATCGGTCACTTTATTCTCAAAACAAACTTTTGGGGTATTATTCCTAATTTACAGATGGGAAAACTGAGGACTCCATTTCAATCCCTTGTCTGAGGTCACACAATTCCAATGTGGCAGGGTGGGATTTAAATAGCAGTGGCTGAGTGGGAACTTCTTTCTTAAAGGACATGCTATCAGGGCAGAGTTCTGAGCATGGTCACACCTGCCATCCAAAGAGGCAGGGAGCGTAGTTCTCCATGGGGAGGGGCCCCTGGGAAGAGGAGTAGAGATGGAGATGGACTTTGTCAATGCCACAGTTATGGAAGACACCTGTGAAGAAGCCACACGCAGTTGTCTGTCTCCCCATCACCATCAGCTTGTAAATTAACTTTTAAATTGAAATATACATTCAGAAAACTCCTCAGGTCACAAGTGCATGGCTTGACTGTTGGACTTTCACAAAAAACAGAAACAGACCCATGTAACCAGCACCCAGATCGAGAACTGGATAACCACTAGCACCCCCTTGCACCCCTTGTCATTTGTTTACACTATTCTCAAAGATCACCACCCTGACTTTTTTCACTATAGATTAGTTTTTACTGTTTCTGAACTCTATATAAATGGAATCATACACATTGACTCTTTTTAAGTCTGGCTTCTGTTGCTTCGCCTTTTGTTTCTGAGATTTATTCATGCTGTTTTATGTAGCAGTGATTCATTTGTGCTTATCGCTCAGTATTCCATTATTCAATCTATGCTATGATTTATTTAAAAATCTACGATGATTTATTTATCTGTTCTACTGCTGATGGATATTTGGGTTGCTTCTGATTTTGGCTACTATAAATAATGCTTCTGTGGACATTCCTGTACATGTCTTTTGGTGTCTATACCCATGCATTTGGTTGGGTATGTACAGAGCAGTGTAATTGCTGGGCCATAGGATATGTGTATATGTAGCTTCAGTAGATAATGCCAAATAACTTTGAAAGTGGCTATACCAAGTTAAATGCATTCCCACCAGAGTTCCAGTTGGTGTATAATGGTGTTCTAATTCTTTTTAATCTGGTGGGTGTGTCTTGGTATTTCGTGATAGTTTTAATGTGCAGTTTCCTCTTAAGTGATGATGTTGAGCACCATTATGTATTGGCTATTTGAATATCCACGTTTGTAAAGTGGTTGTTTAAACTTTTTGCCCATTTTTAATTGCACTGTCTATCTTTTTTCAACTGATTTGTAGAAATTTTGAAAATGCATTTCAACAGTCTTATTTTGCAATGATTTTCATCTATATGTCATTAGCCAAATACCATTTCTTCCTGTCCAAAGTTAAGAATAGTATTTAGTACTTTGTTAATTGTTGAAAAGTAACTACTTATCATTTAGCACTTTGGTCCCAGATTGGCCTTTTGTATAGCTATGGCATTCCTGTACTCAAAGATGACAAGGTAGTTATTCTAGAAATAAGTGTGCTTCCTTCCCTCCCTTCCTTACTTCCTTGTTTCCCCTTCCCTCTCTCTCCTCTTTTCCCATCCCTCCCTCTCTCCCTTCCTTCCTTCCTTCTCACAACAATTTACACTCGCATCAAAACTGGACACTGGGTTTCCTTTAAAGCATTTGTTCTCAGCCCATAGCCTCCAACCTCTTTTCTGAGAACACTGTATACACAACTGGGACTCAAGTGTATGTGAATAACCCTCTTAGAATGACCTTATGGTGTTGCTTTCTGTGTACTCTGTTTCATGAGTGATTTAAAACTGCTTTTCAAACTCATTTGAAAGAGAGAAATTCCCAAATATATGCTCATTACAGAATTTCAAATGAATCATGTAGTACAAAAAGAACATCTATAAAAATACGCACTAACAAATGAGGCCGTCCCCACGCAGGTGTGCTTGGCACAGCCCACGTGACATGTGAACATTTCCAGCTGCACAAAAGACGAATGCTTTCATTACAGAAGGATGCTCTGGATTACAAAGGGATCTACAGTAATTTACATAATGCTGTATTGCGCTTCTGTGTTCATTTTGCCTGTTCTGTTTCATCTGTCTTTTTACCCAGTGAGGTCCTCCACTATGTGTAAAACATAATTTTATTTATGGAAAATGATTTATATATAAACATCATAGCAAAATATTGCATCAAATAAGCTCTATCTGTAGAATAAGAGCACTTCGCCAACATCACTCTGCTTTCTCTCCACTGTGGCAAAAGATTCCCACTGATCACTCTAAGCTCAGGGGTCAGGCAACGTTGGCAAAATGGCAGAGGGGGGCCAAGAAATCAACAAACTTCTACTATCCCTTCCAAGGCTGAATTCATACCTTTTTCCTGCTAACTTCCAACTCAATGTAAAACAAAACCCAGCCACACTTAAGGTGAAAACTACCATCGAATGCTCAATCTGTTCAAAGAAATGGCCTGAGGTAAAAGGTGTTGAAGGTGTCTCTATAATTTTCAACCTCAGCAGAGAATCCAGGAGAGAGTCCAGAAGAAATATCAGACCACTTGGATTACTGAGTGCTAGTGAGAATACACAATTCATTTGCTCTAACGGGGAACAGAAAAACGGCATGGTAGGTTGAGGGAAATAGAGTCCAAAAATAAGTGTCTTAAGATGGAAGAAACAATGGCCTATTTGCTTGTTGATGGGAATGATGTAGTAGAGGGGAAAAAGGTGATGCTATGGAAGAGAGAGGAAAGAATTGCTGCAGCGACATCCTTTGAGGTGAGAGGAGATGGGATTCTGTGTGCAGGAGAGGGGCACAGAGCACGTATTCAAAACACGTTGAACGAATGAATGACCTAGCACGTGGGGATTCATTTTTGTTTATAACTTGTATTAAATGGGACCTCAATATGGTACAGTGATCAAAGCTGAGAACCTGGAGCCTTGGAGACCCTGCAATGTCTGGGGCAAATAACTTTGCCTCTCTCTAACACAGCTTATGTGTCTACAAAGTAGACCTAACAGTAGGACCTCCCCCATGGGGTTGCTGGCATAGTAAATGTGACAAAGTATGTGAGCTTCCTAGCAAAGAGCCTGGCACATATGTAGGTAACCTGTATTGTCAGCACTGCCTCCGCCTTGGAGCAGCAACTCTTGGTCCCCAGAGCTGGGCATCCAGGGTGAACACCACATGGAGCCAATGCACACTCTGGGAGAAGCACAGAGCTCCTCCAAGCTCTCTGGTAGCTGGTTCACGCTGCAACAGTGCAGAATATACGTTCCTTGTCCCAGCATCACAACCAAGCCCTACCCTGGAAATCTGAAGGAGAGGCTCAGTGATTCCCTCTCCTCTCGTAGCCTTCCCTAGAGCAGAGCAGATTGCAGGACAAGTGAAGTGGGGTGGAACCAGTAAAATGGGGAGAGGGGAAAGGTGATTTACTCCTCTAGAAGGTAACCAACGCTGCCTCGAGTTACCTTATTGAGTACTACTGCTCAATAAACAGTATTACCACTTCCCAAGGAATCCGAAAACCCATGCAAGGGAGGCTAGAAGCCTGAAAATTAGTTCCCAGTATTAAAAAAGATGGGCCAATTTTAGTCCCTTTGAATAATAACTGAATAAATATTTACAACTTGCCAAAGTTGATCTCCTAGCCTGTCAATCAACATTCCTCGTCAGTGGTTGTTAGAAACTTTGTTTTGACAGTCTGTGTAGGAACATCCAAAACACTAGTTTGGCTGTGACTAACCCTTCATGGCTAATAATTTGGGTTGCTTTGGGGGCTAATATTAGGGAAAAAAACAAAACAAGTTGTGACAGTTTCGAACCCATGTTGAACAAGTAATTATAAGTTCACGTTCTGGGGAAATACTGATGAGAAAAGGGACCCAGGCTAGGATAACTAGGGAAAAGAGAAAATTATGGCCTGTCTGTTGTGATTTTGGGAAACAAATAAACAAACAAAAACCCAGCATATGCAGGAGTCATTGAAAATAAAATGACTTTATAACATTTCTATGACTAAATTCCACGGGCTAAAGTCCAGTGACATAATTAATTGAGAGTATGTTACACTTATATTGTCAGCTAGAATCATATCAAATTCATCATTTCTGGCTTTTTTACTGACTACTGCCTGCCAGTCAATGATAATGTCCCTCACTTTGGTAATTGTGACTAGTACTTTGCAAATTATAGATAGCGATATCTCAATTGTTAAGTTTTATGTCTTAAATTTACTAGAGGGCTTATTTTCAGTTAATTTCTTCACCAATTACTGTCATAATCAAGTCATAAAATCTTTCTTACACAAATTTATTTATTTTTTTGTATTTGACATAATTATCATAAATATGTTGTTATTCTTTTGTGAGTTTGGTCTTTAGCTATGACATAATTGTCTTGATTCTTTTCTACACCTCCATACAGTGATACCTCGGTTCTCGAACGCCTCGGTTTTCGACCAAATCGGTATTCGACCAGGAGATTCGAGAAACTTTTGTCTCGGAATCCGAACAAATATTTGGAACTCGAACTTCCGAGATGAGCCGAGTTGAGCCGAATGGCGTTCATTCGGCCCAGCGCGCCTTGCTTGCGTCATCAGTGTGAGTGCAGAGAGAGAGTCACGCTTTGTGGAGTCACGCTTTCCTATTGGGTTTCATTGCTTCGGTTCTCGAACAATTCGGTTCTCGACCGTCCTCCTGGAACGAATTATGTTCGAGAACCGAGGTATCACTGTATTTTATCATAAGACATGGAAATATAATACCTAAAGATAATTTTCAAGGCTGAAGGTCTTTTACTCATTATTAAGTCCTACGTATTTTGATAATTGCCATAGTATCATAGATTGGCCTATTCTATTCATTTATTTTTATTTTTTTTATCTTTATTGTTGAATGTATTACAGATGTTCCTCATTTTCCCCCATTGACCCCCTCCTCCCCACTCCCGCCCCCCTGCTGCCTTTTCCCACACTGTTGTCTGTGTCTGTTGGTTATGCATATATGCATATAAGTTCTTTGGTTTATTTTTTCCCACCCCCCAACTCCCCTTCCCTTTGAGGTTTGTCAGTCTAGCAACCAATTTGTACTTCTTAATCCCTTCACCTTTTTCACCCATTCCCCTGCTTTGATCACTGCCTCCCTGCGTTTGTTTCTGTGTATTACTTAACGAGAGGTATGGGGCTCGCTGAGACCAGATGATGCTTGTTTGAAAGAATTTAGAAAAACCTGAAGCAGGATCCAAGACAGGCCAATCCTATGGTTAAGCAACTGGCAACAGCTTGGGTGGGCCTGAAAGTTGGGTGGGGCGGGGCCTCAGGGAGTCAGCAGGGCGGGGCTACCAGTGTGAGCTAGGTTGCTGGAGTCCAAGATACGGCGACTGTCTGCCACCCCAGGGAAGGGCTCACCAAAGAAACAAAGGCCTCTGACAGCACGTTTGTCCCAGAGAAAGCCCCCTCTCCAGCCCTCGCTCCAGTGCCAAACGGCTCAGTTCTTCCCTGTATGTCTCTGGTGCCCCTCGAGCTGCCTCCCCTCCAAGCTTAGAGGGAGAGAGTCCGATGAGTCCGTGCGCGGGCCCTTTAAGGAGCTGCCTGGGGCTCCAGCCGCCTCAGCCTCCCTGAGCCTCAGTTTCCGCTGGTTTTTCCAGCCAGAAGTTATGGGGACTCCTCTTCCTGGCACTGGAACCCTGAGCAGGGTGCCTGGTGTGGGATGGGGACCCCTCAGTCCTCAGGAAGGACCTTCCCAGCTGCGGTATCCTCCTGATTTTTATCCGCCACACGTGGGTGTGGGACCAGCCCCTCGTGCCTCCGCCACCCCTCCTACCAGTCTGGATATGGCTGCTGCTTTAATTCCGTAGTTGTAGGACTTCCATTCAGCTCGATTTCAGGAGGTTCTGAATGATGGTTGTTCTGTAGTTTAGTTGTAACTTCCATGTGGTTGTGGGAGGACGTGATACCGTGTTTACCTACGCCGCCATCTTGACCGGAAGTCCCCCTCCCCCATTCTATTTTTTTTAATCCTCATCCGAGGGTACATTTTATTATTGATTTTTGAGAGAGAGAGAGAGAGACATCGATGTAAGAGAGAAACATTAATTGATCGCCTCCCATATGTGGCCAGACCACATTTCAAACCCATAACTGGGTTTGAAATACATATGCGCCCTGACTGGGAATCAAACCTGCAACCTTTTTGTGTGTGGGACAACACTCCAACTAACTGAGTCACCTGGCCAAGGCAGGTTGGCCAATTATTGAAGAGTCAAGGGAAAAGTCACAGACTAGGAGTGTGGCATCACTTATAGGTCTATTATACCCCTGAACTCGTTTCTGGACTGCCTTCAACCCGTTACCAAGGGGCGATATAACATGTCAGATCCCAGCTAGAGTGGACAGACAAGTATTAACTGTGCAGAGTTAGGGGCTCTCATGTATGTTATTTAATCCTCTTAGCCACCCCATAAGATCAGTATGATCATCTCCATTTTAATGAGTGAACAAGTAAGGAAACAGGCTCAGAGAATTTAAGTGAAAATCTTGCCCACAAGGCAAAATTGGGATACAAACCACCGTTTTCTCACTTCGGATCCAGTGCTCACAATATTCTATCACACTGGCCACAAGACTCACTTTTACTCTTGAGGGACAGCACCAACCTGTGCTTCATATCTCCTATCCTGCCTTTGCCTATGGATTGACTCCTTCATTCATTCTTTTCTCTCATTCCTTCAGAAATGTATGTTGAGCTCCTACTAGGTTCTAGGCACTCTGCTATCCACTGGAAATGCAATGACGAGTAATAGATACATGGTTCTTGCCTTTGTGGAGTTTATATTCTATTGGGGATCACCCAGCAAACAAAGGAATTTTCTGAGATGAGAGTTGCCAAGACACTGGGGGAGTGGGGGAGATTTTGTAATGGGCACACCTGCCCAGGCGTCTTTGAGATGCAATTTGAAGGCTGACATCATGACTCTGCCTTATCATGGTGTCACATTTGCAGATGAGTCTGAATTCCAAAACTCATCTAAAATTAAAATGTTAGTGCAACTTCTTTTCTTTCTTTTTTTTTAAAATCTAAGTTGTTCCTTCCATGGAACACTAGCTAGTTCCTTCCATGGAACACTAGATAGTTCCTTCCATGGGACACTAGCTAGTTCCTTCCATGGAACACTGGCTAGTTCCTTCAATGGAACACTAGCTAGTTCCTTCCATGGAACACTAGGTAGTTTTTTCCATGGAACACTAAGTAGTTCCTTCCATGGAACACTAGCTAGTTCCTTCCATGGAACACTAAGTAGTTCCTTCCATGGAACACTAGCTTGTTCCTTCCATGGAACACTAAGTACTTCCTTCCATGTACACCAACTAGTTCCTTTCATGGAACACTAGCTCATTCCTTCCATAAAGCTCTAACTAGTTCCTTCCATGGAACACTAGCTTGTTCTTTTTATGGAACACTAAGTAGATCCTTCCATGGAACACTAAGTAGTTCCTTCCATGTACACAAGCTAGTTCTTTCCATGGATCACTATCTAGTTTCTTCCATGGAACACTAAGTAGTTCCTTCCATGGAACACTAGCTAGTTCCTTCCATGGGACACTAGCTAGTTCCTTCCATGGGACACTAGCTAGTTCCTTCAATGGAACCCTAGCTAGATTTTTGCATGGAACACTAAGTAGTTCCTTCCATGTACACTAGCTAGTTCCTTCCATGGAACAGTAGCTAGTTCCTTCCATAAAACACTAACTAGTTCCTTCTATGGAACACTAAGTATTCCTTCCATGGAACACTAGCTTGTTCTTTCAATGGAACACTAAGTAGTTTATCCCTTGTATACTAGCTAGTTCTTCTATGGAACACTAGCTAGTTCCTTCCATGGAACACTAAGTAGATCCTTCCATGGAACACTAAGTAATTCCTTACATGTACACTAGCTAGTTCCTTCCATAGATCACTAGCTAGTTTCTTCCATGGAACACTAAGTAGTTCCTTCATTGGAACACTAAATACTTCCATCCATGGAACACTAGCTAGTTCCTTCCATGGAACACTAAGTAGTTCCTTCCTTGGAACACTAAGTAGTTCCTTCCATAAAACACTAGCTAGTTTCTTCCATGGAACACTAGCTAGTTCCTTCCATGGACCACTAAGTTGTTTCTTCCATGGAACACTAACTACTTCCTTCCATGGAACATTAGCTAGTTCCTTCCATGGAACACTAGCTAGTTTCTTCCATGGAACACTAGCTAGTTCCTTCCATGGTATGCAATTTCTTGACAAAATGCCAAAGAGGGTTTTCGCACAGAATGTGAGTAACATTTACTAAGCACAGACTGTGTGTGAAGGATGGCATACTTCAGGGGGTAGAAACTACAATTGCCCCCTGCTTTATAGATAGGGACACTGAACTATAAGGAGATTAAATGACAGCCCAAGGTTACATGACCAGTAAGTAATGGAAATTAGATGTGAACCCAAATATGCTGTCTCTTAACAACTGTTATATTATCACTTAGAAACAGTTCTTGTCTGGCCAGTGTGGCTCAGTGGTTGAGCATTGACCCATGCACCAAGAGGTCGCCAGTTCAATTCCCAGCCAGGGAACATGCCCAGGTTGTGGGCCAAATCCCCAGGGTGGGGCATGCAGGAGGCGGCCAATCAATGTTCTCTCTCATTGATGTTTCTATCTCTCTCTCCCTTTCCTTTCTTTCCTCTCTCTCTAAAATCAATAAAGAAAAAAAAAGAAAGAAAGAAACAGTCCTTAAAACTCTTTTCTTCCTCTACGTTCTATACATAAAGCACCCCCAAAAAGTAATCCTCAAATTTAGGCCCCTGGTTTTCCTGACTCCTCTTCCTTACCTTCTCTAGTGTAGGCCTTTGAAAGTAGAGCAACTTAGTGTCTTTGGCTTTTTTTTTCGTTTGTTTGTTTTTGGCCATTGTGAATTGACCCATTACCCCAGCTTCCACAAGAAAGTGAGGGTGTAGGGTTGACCCAGTAAGAGAGCCCCCCAAAGGTATGAGTGTAAATATTGTATGGGTGAGTGTGTTCTCCCTCGAACAAGAAGAAGGACAGGTTTCAATCTTTCACTGGCAAATGCTTTATAATTTCTTTTTTTCCATCACTGTCAGACAGGAGCTAGTTATTAGCCAGGCCAGGAATGAGAAGAGTGGTCCAGCTGAGGGACAAAACAGCATGTGAGAAGACCCTGAGGGCCTGAGCATCTCCTAAGTGAGAGGAGTAGGTTACGCGATCCTGGGGAGCCTCTGCGTAGCTTCAGGATGGAGGATGGTCACCAGAAAGACCAACCACGTGATGAGAGAGTTTGAACTTTGGGCCAACACAGAGAGGGCTGGAGATTGCATTTCAGTCACATAGCCAGTGATTTACTCAAGCATGCCTTCATCATGAAAACTAGTGAAAGTCCCAGGAAAAAGTCTGGACACCAAAGCTTGATGGAGCTTCCTGGCTCGTGAACACACTGATGTGCTGGGAGGGAGACGGGTCCTGACTCCCAGGGAGGCCATGGAAGGTCCAGGACCCTTCTGGAACTGGCCCTGTGTATATCCATTATAATCACACCAGTTGTTAGCATATTGCTTCCTTGAGTTTTAAGGAGTGTTCTAGCAAATTGTCAAAACCAACCAAGGGAGGTTATCAAATTTGTAGCCAAGTCAGTCAGACATGTGGGTGGCCCGGGGACTCCTGGAACCTGTGACTGGCATCTGAAGTAAGGGTAATCTTGTAGAGGACTTTGCCCCTAAACCCATGGATGTTAACTCTGGGTAATGTCAGAGCGGAACTGTAGTAACCCATTTGGGGTGGAAATGGAACAGAGATCAGGGAAATGGCTGTTGTAACGAGACACTATTTAGGAAGACTGTTTAAACCCAAAGGACTTGACACCCTTCTCTGTGCAAAGCTCTGGGGCTCTTTCCCTAACTCTGATGCTCGCCAGGAGGGAGCTGGCTGGGAGGACACCCTGTGGGTATTGATGGGTTCTGCTACTTTGATGGACTTTCCCCAGGCGTGACCTTTTTGCAACATAGACACTGGGTTTCTTTCATTCTCTGCATCTCAGGTTCTTCATTTCTATTTGTGAAGATGCATAAACTGCATGTTATTTACTCTTCATTTTGTTTTCTCAGCATCCAGTTTGGTCCTGGCGTGAACACCCTGCCCTGTGTGTTTGAGGGGGTAGTTGTGGGAGGGTGGTGGCGACAGAACAGTTCGTGGGGGCTGTGAGTTATATTACTTACTGAACTTCTGCCTCACAAAACGGCTTTTCTGAGCACATGCAGAATCCATTTTCTCAGTTAATTAAGCCCGATGCATAGTGAACAACTTGTGGGCTTTCCTGGAGTCATCTGGGGCTTGCACTCAGCCTTCGAATCTGGGGAAGTTGTCCATGAATAATTTAGCATCTTGGAATGTTACCCAAGAACTAACACTCTGGGCTACTAATTAGCTACCCAGAGCCAAGAAGCTTTTTGTGTCATTTTTGTTATTTTCATAAAAGCATAATCATGCAAGACGATTTCCCTGAGGAATAAACACCTTTATGCACATCTTATGATATTCCTGTGGGCTTCCACATGTAAACAGCTGAAAGGCAACAGGTACTTAGACGTAGAACTGACTACACAGTGGAAAATTTAGAGAAGGAATGTCTGAGTGGGTGGCCTGTTCTGCCTTCTGAAAGATTCTGCAGTCAGAAGAGAAACCAAGCCTTTAGGTTAAAGGACAGTCACATGGATGAATCTTAATAAACCACTGGAAAGTCTGAACAGTATGATCTGAAGACCCCTCCTGGTCCTCACCAGGTTGGTGCCTTTGTCCCTGACATCCTGCTTGTCTGCCTGGTCATCACGAGACGGTCGGGCATCTGGAGACTAAA
This sequence comes from Molossus molossus, assembly GCF_014108415.1. NCBI lineage: Eukaryota > Metazoa > Chordata > Mammalia > Chiroptera > Molossidae > Molossus > Molossus molossus. Next base: position 30,429,728 of record NW_023425401.1, on the reverse strand, counting down.
TGTCAGCGGGCAGCAAGAAGTGTCTCAGCAACTCCTTAGCTCTGTACCCAGAGAATGTCACCCCTCAGACCACTCATTCATGTTCCTGTAGCCTTGACCCTGCCTTCCCACACAACCACTACCAACGTTCCTCTAGATTTTTGATGTTGGTGGCGACGAGGGAAGTGGCCATGGACATATCTGAGGTCAAGTTCTGGCTGTTACTCACTAGCTGCGTGATGCCAGCATGTCCCACAACTTCCCCAAGCTACAGATCTCTCCTCTGCAAAAGTGAATAGGAACGGCCTCCGGCCTTGTCGTGAGAACGACAACAACGCACATGAAGCTCTTAGCACAGAGCCTGACGCGTCCTAAGTACTGCTACGTAGCAGTGAATAGCCTTGTTGTTTATCACGTTTAGGAATGGGCCATCAGTAAACTTTTTTTCTCAGAAGGCAGGTGGTTCATGACAAAGAGCATTTGTAGAGTGTAAACTGATTACAGGGCTTATGAGGACAAAAAGATGACTTTTTTTCCTGTTCCATGGTGGCTATACACTTGTTTTCTGACCAGACACTCAGATAGGCACTGTGTGAGTAAGAATTGATGTCTGAGAGAAAGTCTAGAAAAGTCATTCTTCTTGTTGTTGTTGTTAATCCTCACCTGAGGATATTTTTGCATTGAAGTTTTAGATAGAGTGAAAGAGGGAGGGAGAGAGAGAGAAACAATGATGGAAGAGAGATACATGGATCGGTTGCTTCCCACGCAGGGTTTGGGATCAAACCTGCAACCCAGATAAGTGCCCTTGACAGAAACCAAACCCACAACCCTTCAGCCTGAGGGCCAACGCCCTAGCCATTGAGCCAAACCAGTCGTCCTAGAAAATCCATTCTTAACACATAGTTCATTGGCTCATGAGGTAAGTTTTAAAAATAAGGCATTTTTTCCTTGAAATATCTCATCATCGTGAGTGAGACACAGGTCTCTGTTAGTACTCTGTCTCTTTCTCAGTCTCTGCAGAGGCATATTTAGTTGCGAAGAGTCAAACTCATTCAGAGTACCCCAAGCAAGGATTCCTAAGGCAACAGGAGAGGACTCCGAAAACAGAGACTGAGACGTGGCAGTTTCAGAGAGACTGGCCTCGTGGGCCCAGAGCAGATAATACATAAACTCGTACTTTATGGGAAATATCCATCCTCAATGGCCAGCTTTTAGGGGAAATGCAGAAATTGCCTAGAAGGAGGAAAAAAAGAGTAGGAAGTAAAAAAAATCAGGAAGAAATTCATCCTGAAAAAATATGATAAACAGAAAAAAAAAACTCCGAAAGAAATATTTCTGTACCTGATGTTGGGTCCTAGGCATACATATAATCCAACATGCCCTACTGGGAAGAAGGGCCTTCTTTGCTGGAATTTTTTTTTTTTTTTGATAAACCAATGACATTGTACTTTTACTCACATGTTGCTTTGGGACATGTCTTTAAATCTTAATCTGTGGATTAGGAGCGATGGAAAACAAAGGCACGTGTACATTGTCATCCATCAGACGAGTCTTTAGGTAGATGTTTCATTTACAGGAATGCATTAGCAGTTACGAGGACAAGGTGGGAACTACAGCAAGCCAGTCAGAGAAAGACAAATACCATAGGATTTTGCTAATATGTGGAATCTAATGAACAAAATAAACTGTTGGACAAAATGGAGCCAGAAGCATGAATCCATGGAACAAACTGATGGCTGCCAGAGGGGAGGGTGGGGGGGGGGGTGACTGGATAAAGAAGGTGCAGGAATTAGCTAAGAACATGTATAACCCATGGACGCCATGTGGTGAAGGCCAAGGGAGGTGCAGGTGAGGATGGATGGAGGTGAGCAAAGGGGGGTGGGGTGGAAATAGGGGACATTTGCAATAGTGTCAACATTAAAAATATTAAGAAATAATAATAAATTTAATAAAAAGCAGTCCACAGTACCTGGGAGGTTTACACCTTGCATAATAGCTGTTTACCTCTAGGAGGAAAATTTAACCCCCAAAGGCTTCTGTGTATATATATATTTTTTAAATTTTATTTTTTCCCCTGAAGATACATACCTTTGTCTCTGAACTGAAAGGGGCTGTTCCCTGTGGGGTCTGAGACTAAGGAGGCACAAGTGGAAATTGGCCCTTGGGGGATGGATGGGCCAAGATGTCAGTAAGTTCTTGGGGTGGGGGTGTTGCTAACCCTCTCCCGCTTGTACAGAAGGGAGGGTCAGGAGCGGGGGCACACTGGGGCTCAGTAGAGAGTTCTCTGCAGGTTGATGGATTTTGCCCCCAAAAGAGGGACAATTATTTTGTAATTTGACTCCCTCTACCTCAACCAACAGCCACTCTATTTTTTTTTTTTTTTCTGAGTCACATGTGAGATTCAAATGACTTAAGATTACTGGTATTTGAGTAGGCTTCAGAAAAGGGTTTCCCCTGTCTTTAAAACAGTTTTGACCTTTAGAGTTACTTTAAAAGCGACACATATTTATGCTTGAAAATTTGAAAAAACACAGAAAAAGTATCAAGGAAATAAGACTCACTTGTAATCTCATCACATAATATTTTGACATTATATTTCAGTCCTTTTCACAAACACACAAAATTATATTGCATATTCTGCTTTGTGAGTTGCTTCTTCCACTTAATTTATCATGTACTGTACATTTTCCCACATTAAATGGCTTTCTAAAATCTTTTAAGTCCATGATATTTTAATATATACAGGTATCAAGATTTATTGAATGATTCCCCTATGGCTGGACATTTAGATTTTCTTTTTACTGCAGCGTGAACATTTGCTTTAATTTTAAATAGGAATTAAAAACTGCGAATGCATTTTTACACAGAGTGCTCATTTCTTCTTCCTATGATGTTACCCAGTGAAGCATTCAAAATGTCTTTTGGCTGCCACCTAAGGACAGAACCCTTTCTTGGCTGTCTTACAAATTGAAGAGGGCTTCCTAGACACTGCTCAGGAGGGAGATGGTGAAAACGGGGTGACTGGGTGGGTGGGGAGTGGTGGGGTTCTCATTAGCAGTTAGTCATGGAACTAAATCTGAATGCTTGGAACATTTAGAAGGTAAAGTTATTAGCATGTGGATTCCTGGGTGCATGTATGTTTGGCATCTGGGATGGGGTTTGTTGGTGGGAATATGAGTTATTCAAAACAGAATTAATATGCTGAGGTTAAAGATGAGTTGGATAAATCCTAATTTCCCCCCAGATTTATTAAGCTATAATTGCCATATAACATATATGTTTAAGGTGTACAATGTGAAGACGTCATATGTTTATATATTGCAAAGTGTTTCCACAATAAGGTTAGTTAACACATCCACAAAATTGCCATTGTGGTGTCATTATGGTGAGACTATTAAAAATGGATTCTCTTAGCAACTTTCAAGCACATAATACTATCGTTATCTATAGTCATATTAGATCCCCAGAACTTAGTCACCATATACCTGGAAGTTTGTACCCTTTGACTGACATCTCCCCATTTTCCCCACCCCTCAGGTCCTGGAACCCCTCCTCCTCTCTCTGCTTCTATGAGTTCCATGTTTTTAGTTATTGGTGTCCCCCCGTGGTTTAGAGCATAATCCTTGTTTTATTCATCCTTGTACTTCTTATGCGTAGCACAGAGCCCCATAAGTGCTCAGCAAATATTTGTGGTAGCATCAAACAGAATAAATAAAGGCCCAGGAGATAAGATAAAGCATTTGGATTATATATACTTCTTTACCTTTTAATATCCTTCTGTTTGTTGTCTCTGTTCTCCTTATCAATTACTCAGGATTAGGATATTTAATTTAAAGTTTATTTATTTGAAGTCTATGAACTCTTAGGTAAAAAGAAGCTACAAGAGCAAAAGCGAATTAAATATGTATCATTCAATGGATGTATCATGTTAAACATCAACTATAACCAATAATAAAATAATATAAATATCCCTTGATTTAAATCTCTGCAGACCAAAGGATGGCCATTTTTTGTTGGTTATTCTTTTTTCAGGATGTGGTCACGCCTCTGGGTTAATAGAATTGGAGGGAGGGAGATCTAGCACGTATAGGGTTAATTTTCGTGTTAGATGACAAGATTTCCCTGGTGGGTATGAATGTGCTCTTTTGTCTCTGGGGAATTTTGCTGCTGAATTTAATTGAATTTGTTACTTTGTACAGCACTTGAAACCCAAGGGAAATTTCACTTGTTTAATAAGTCAGAGAAACAGGATTTTATGTAAATCCCAAATGACCTGAGAAGTACACAGTACAAAACATATCTAATTCTTACACTTAATTCAATTCAATAACATGAAATCAGGGCTAGGTGGTATTTTCCTGCCCCAAACACACACTTTACAAATGGAGAACCTGAAATGCTAAGAGGAGAAATGTCCCAGAGGGGCCCAGGCTGGATCAGAAGGCAGGTGCCTCTGAGGCGGGACAGCTCTTACCACGACCACGACCACGACACCCCTCTCTACTGACAGCTAGCCCTCCTAGCACGGCCTTCCCCGGCCTCCACCACCCCTCCCCGCGTGGAGAAAGATGATGTGAAACAAAGGCCCCGCTTCCTCAGAGGTGCAGCCTCAGGAGTTTCGAGAGGGAATAGAGACCCCAGTTTAAACCTATTTTGGGTCACAGATACCTCTGAGAACCTAATGAAAATTGTAGAGCCTCTTCTCAGAAAACGGAACTAGGCTCATTCAGACAATGCCATGAGCTGTTCCCAGACCCCCTGACACTCACCCGGAGCTAAAGCTAATGTCACGTGTTTCCTGGCACTGCCCGGGGGTCCTCCTCTGTGCTAGCCACACAAGCCAGAGCAGAGAGCTCCTGAATTCGGGGAAAGGGAATCAGGAAACATGAATGGACGCTCATGCTCAACCACTCAGAAAGGAAACCAAATGCAATGTGAAAAGTAATGGCTTCTTCTCTCTGGGTTGATGTAGAAAGAAATGATTCATTTGTTTATTTACAGAGAAAGGTTGAACATTTTAATTACTATGACACTTAAAATTCTAAAATAGCAGCAAAACCTCTGAGAATAATCTGCCGATTCCAATGTAGACAAAAGGCATTTGTTTGAAATAAAATAACTTTTTACACAGTAGATTCAGGAATTTAGACGGATAATGAAAAACAGTGTAAAATAGTTTTTATTTTAAAAATAAAGACTTACGTGTGATAAAGGACAGGAAGGTCGGTTGTTCTATTTTCCTGTACCCTCCGTCTGGCCTTTGTCAATCATCCTTGCTTTTCCTTCCTACATTTGAGCTCACGTTATTAATATAGAAAATACTACATATTTATTAAGCTATCAAAAAGAAAGAACTCTTTCAAATGCCAAGCAAAATTTATGGGGGAAAAAATCCCTCAAGCTAAATAGTAGTTTGGAGATGTGATCTTTTAAAGAATATCGAGGACCTTTAAGAAAATAAGCTGATTGCTTTGGTTCAAATCTGATTTGTTGTTAAATGTATACAGCTGCAAATCTAACTCAACCGTAGTCTATGGAAACTTTCTTTCCACAGCCTGAGCCAAGCAGGCAGAAATAACTTTCATCAAAAAATGTTTTGATGCAGAGTTTTATTCTTTAAGTGAAGAATTTTGACTTCACATTGACTTTCTAATTTTTCTTTCCTTAGTGCCCCCAAACCAAGGTTCTGAATACAGAGGATCCCAGAGGGACAAGTTTGATAATCCTTAACATTCAAAACCCTATATAGAGATCTCTCTGAAGAAAATCATTACGAACATAGTTCATTACGTAGAGTTGATATACTTGATGGAATTATATCCCTTAGCAGTACTTATATGGAGTTGCAATCACTATATAATTCACCCCAAAAGATGCGGTCACCTAGGAAACGTGTACTGAGGCCAGGACCATATCTTGAGTATGCATGTGCCTGAGGCCACACAGTTATTACAAAATAGGTCCTGGACCCCAAGAGGCTACTGGAAAAAAATAAGGTTGAGAGGATCAGCTCTTGGCTTAACGCATCAGAGGCAACACAGGTGAGGCAGAGCCTGCTAAGGTCCCCTTAGTGCCCGCTCTTTTGCCTTTTAAAAAATCTACTCATGCCCTGGCCAGTTTGGCTCAGCGGTTGAGTGTCGGCCTGTGGACCAGAGTCCCGGGTTTAGTTCCTGCCAGGGGCACATACCACACACACACACACACACACACACACACACACACACACACACACACATCTACTCATGTTTTAGTTGGACACACAGCACAGTACACTTACATACAGACTACATTTCCCTGGTTTCCTTGCATTGGCCATAGCCCATAGAATAGAAATAAAAAGACTGTGTATAACATAATCAAAAGTGTTACATTTATAAAATACTTTGTTCCTGGTTAAAATATCTAAAAGATCTAGTTAGATTGATTTGTAATTGGGACCAATCATTAATCAAAGATGTCTTAAAATTATTACTAAACTTTGCCATATTTGTAATATAATGAAGTTTTAAAGAAACTTAAAATCTTATAAGACAACTAGGTTTTGAATTGTGAATATATTTCTTTCATTGTTGAACAAATTTGGTATTAAATTTCTGATCAAAATGTTACTTCTGTTAAAGGCTGCTGTTTTGGGTAGCCTACACTGTTAACACTTCAGATTTTCAACTATGCATGCAAAATGACATGTTGACCTTCCAATAGGTCAGGATCACTGGCTACTTCCCTGATGCTCACACTTTTACATACTCTATTCCTCAAATCCCCAGGCAGATGACAGCTGAGACAAGAGGTAATAGTAAATAATAAATTGTTCTCCACAAAAACAACTGAAGCTGTATACAGTGTCAATTGATTCAACTCTTCCTTTTCCCTGGAGAACAAGTGGGGGCTTTTCAGTTCAGAGATCACAGCAGCGTACCTCTAAGGTCTTTAATAATTTCAGACTGATCATGTACACCATATTCTTTGGTTAACTCTGACCTTTAGCAAAGAGACAGAACAAATGAATGAAAATGAATATCTTTGACGGTTAACAGAACTGCCTTAGTCATTGTTTGTCTCATAAACATGAGACAAAATATTGATCAAAATGCACAAATTAAATCATGAAGAAATGGAAGAATTTCTTAGTGCCATGCTGTCATCTTTGGGCCTTGAGCCAGCAAGTTAGCCCACTCTAATACTGAACAATCAGTTAAATTTTGGGAATTTCCATTTTACCTAGGTAGAGTTTCCACCAGCCTTTCAGAATATTGAAATGATGAGAGGCCACAAAGTCTGTAAGTCTGATGTGGTGGGGATGGGATGGGATGTGCTGAAGCCAAGTTACCACTTGGTGAAGAGTGCTGACTTAGGAAGTGAACTTGAGTCCCAGACCTCTCGCTTACTGAGTCGGTATGGTCAAGTCATCTCAGCAATTTGAGTGTGAATTTCCTTCATTTGGAAGGGCTTTCTTAAGAATCAGATGGCTTGATGTATAGGAAAGGGTTTTGCAAACCAGAGCGCCATACAAATGTAAGGGACTCTACACATTGTGGTTGACTGAATAAAATCCAGAAACACGTGATCCATATGGAGAAATTTTTAACGAATTACAGTATGCATACTTACATGTGTCCTTCATACTTCTAGTGGAACTTGCAGTAGGATAAAGAGAAACGGTGGTTGAATTAGAGAGACACTTTTTACCAAGTTCAGACTGAAGCCTGAATAATCAGATGGTTGCCAGGATTAGAAAAGACGTGACCTGTCCAGATACCCGCCCACGCAAACAGAGGGCATTCTGGAATGCCATCATTTATGTGTCCAAGAGGGTGACACGTGACTTTCCAATGACTATTTATTTTCAGGTTAGACTTTTACCTTAGGCTCAGATTATTTGTTCAACTATCCATCAGGCACCTTCTTCTGGAGGCTGTGCAGCCACCAATGTCTCCATCTTCTTCCATGCCCTTGTGAGACCTTCCCCCTGACCAAGTGTGTCTGCACCCCCAAAACACAGCCAAAGTTGTTTCTCTGGTCGGTATGGAGTTGACTGTTGGAGGCCTCCATTAGCACTAAGAAAACAGCCTAACTCCATGGACAATGTACAAGGATGAAAACCTGGGAACCAGCCTGCACCTCTCTCTTCCTTCCTCACATCTATTGATTAGCGAATCCTGTTGAGTTTCTCTCCAAATAATTACTTGCTGTTTGTTTTTGTTGTGTTTTTCACCTAAACCCATAGCACCACTTGGTAGAACTTTTGCAAGTGCCTTCTCACAGGTCTTCCTGCCTCAAATTCATTCTCCTCATTCCAGCTAGAACCAGGGCGCACTCTTTCTAAAGCACAAATATGATGACTTCCCTTCACTGCTTAACTCTGGTTGGGCTTAAAGAAGGGCAATGGTTCTCAACATTGGCTGTCATTTGCATCAACTAGGAAGCTTTGAAAACATGCTGATGCCTGGAATCCAATTTCAAGGTTGATTTCATTGGTCTGGGGTACAATGAGGCATCAGGAATATTATTTATTCTGTGCATCCAGGATTGAGAATCTGTAGAAAGCTGTAAGTTCCGGAATCAGACCAAGTTGGTCCCTACACTTTGCTTTGCACTTACTAGCTTTGTAATTTGGGGCAAGTCATTTGACCTGCAGGCTTCATCATGTATGAAATGAGAATAATAATAATATGTAGCTCATCAGGGTTTTGGAGGATTAAAGGTGGAGCTGCATCTCTGGTGCTTTGCAGGGTTCTGGCAGGCTATAAGGGCCATTATTGCTGTGATTGCTGTTATCATTACCGTCATTATCATCATGGTTATCAAAATTATTACACACACCATTCCTCATCGTCTCACCGTTTCTCAACAAGGATAGCATTGGTGTGTTGGGTAGGATAAATGTTCACTGAATGTCACAGTGCCCTGCACTGTGGGGGTATCTAGTGTCCTTGGTTCCCTGACTGCTATGAGCCAGCAATCATTACCTTGCAAAATGTCCATCCTCTGTGGGGAGGGAAGGACCACCCCTGGTTTCCCTGGGGCCTGGCTCTATCTCTTGCTTTATCTCCCTGGCTCTCTCCATATCCTCTCACTTTTTCTTGAGCAAAACTGAACTAGGTACAGTTTTAGTCATAGGGTTCATGCTGTTGCTCCCGTCTGAAACACACATCTGCACCTGTCCTCTGGCCACCTCTCCTCTTTGCAGTGTCCTCTGAAACCCTCTCCTAGACCCAGCCAGTATTAACTAGTGGCTCACTCTACTTTACCACTTGTGAACTTTACACATTCCTTTAGCAAGACATGTGTTCTCTGATCAATTTTTGTTGTTGTTAATCCTAACCCAAGGATATTTTTCCATTGATTTTTAGATAGAGCCCTAGCCAGTTTGGTTCAGCGGTTAGAGCATTGGCCTATGGTCCAAAGAGACCCAGGTTCGGTTCCTGCTAAGGGCATGTACCTTGGTTGCAGTTTGTCCCCGGCCCTGGTTGGTTATGCAGGTGGCAGCCACTTGATGTGTCTCTTTCACATCAATGTTTCTCTCTCTCTCTCTCTCTCTCTCTCTCTCTTCTTCTCTCTCCATCCCATGATGTCTGAACAAAAAATGGAAAAATGTCCGTGGGTGAGGATAAAAATAAAAAAACGACTGAGTAGAAGGGAGGGAGTGGGGGAGAGAGACACACATTGATTGGTTGCTTCCTGCACGACCTAGACCAGGCCAGGGATCAAACCTGCAACCCAAGTACATGCCCTTGACTGAGTATTGAACCCATGAGCTGATGCTCTAACTGCTGAGCCAGGGCATGATTTGCATTGATATTGACTCTCTGTGAAAGATTCTCTACGTGTTTTCAATTAATACACATAACAAAGCTCAAAATTATGCTCTAGCATTTCCATTTTGTAAGAGACGATTCTTAGACATTAAGTAACTTGCCTGAGTTCATGCAACTAGCAAGTGTCAGAGCTGAGACTTTTCTGACTTCAAATTCTGTGCTCTTTCCACTGCACCATCACGTCCTCGTGGCGTGGGGATTTCTTATGTGTCTCTCACTGGCAATAAGCTTCTCAGTGCAAGGCCTAAGTATGCTGCTCTTTGTATTTCCACCTATAATGGCTGGTACACAGTTGTTGCTCAGTAAATGCTTGTTGAATTTGAGGACGCTGCCATCGTATGGTTCAGCCACAAGGGTGAGTGTCCCTGCTGTTCCAGTACCATCTTCTTGGCTTTGTTTTGAGCTCCTTCAGAACAGGGACCTGGTCTTATTTATCTTTGTTTCCCTGAGTCTGATTAACTCATAGTAGGAGCGCAGTAATCATTTATTAGCGTCATGTAAAACGCTAGCACATTATCTTTACTGTTGGTGGCTGTAGAACTCAAGCTGTGTTTTCTGGTCTTTCCAAGACCCAAGACCAAAATGGAATTACTTTAGAATTTTCTTGAAAAACTATCTTTGACCTCAGAGCACCTCTGAAAAAGATAGAACAATATTGGCAAAAAGAAGCTGTTGAGCAGATGTGATGACTGAACCCTGGACGATTCTTTTTTTGTTTATAAAAATGCTGTTACAACATAGGAGAAAATACTCAGGACCTACAACTAGACAAGAAGTTCTTAGACTTGACACCCAAAGCAAAATGCATAAAAGATAAATTTACAAATTGAACCTCATCGAAATTAAAACACTTTTGCTCTGCAAAAGACCCTGTGAAGATGATGAAAAGACAAGCTACAGACTGGGTAAGAGTATTTTCAAACCACGTGTTTGACAAAGGACTAATATATAGAACATACAAAGGACTCTCAAAAGCAACAGTAGAAACCCCAAATAATCCAAGTAGAAAATGGGCAAAAGACATGAAAAGGCATTTAACCAGTGAGAATATGCAGACGGCAAATAAACACATGAAAAGTTATTTGGCATCATTTACCACTAGGAAAATGCAAGATAAAACCACAATGAGGAGACAGAAAAAATGGCGGCGAAGTGAATGGAGGGACCCAGACCGTCTCCCAAGACCAAACTGGATTTACAAGGAAAACAAAGGCAAACCGTCAGGAAAGGACAGCCGAAGGACACCTTGGAGGACCACTTAACCAGAAACACCCACTCAGTCCTGGTAGGCTTGCGAGGACGGGAGAGGGGACCAAGAGCCCAGGGTCCGCAGCGGCCTGGGCAGGGGCCAGGGAACTAGAGGGGAAGTTAATTCCACCATCTTTCTTCCCACCGTGCACGGCCCTGGGAACTCTGTAGCCGGCTAGACTCTCCACTGAAGCCGCACAGACTCCTGGCCCCCAGGGAACTGGGCAGGACCAGGGAACTCAGAGGGACCGGGGAACTAGGCGGAAAGTTAATTCTACTGCCTCCCCTCCCACCGTGCAAGGCCCTGTAGTCGCTGAAGCCGCACAGACTCCTGGCCCCCAGGGAACTCGGCGGGACCGGGGAACGCGGTGGAAAATTAATTCTACCGCCTCCCTCCCCGCTGTGCACGGCCCTGGAAACTCTGTAGCCGCTGAAGCCGCACAGACTCACAGACCCCAGGGAACTCGGCGGGACCGGGGAACGCAGTGGAAAGTTAATTCTACCGCCTCCCTCCCTGCAGTGCACGGCCCTGGAAACTCTGTAGCCCCTGAAGCCACAGACTCGCAGACCCCAGGGAACTCCACGGGACCGGGGAACGCGGCGGAAAGTTAATTCTACCGCCTCCCTTCCCGCCGTGCATGGCCCTGGAAACTCTGTAGCCAGCTAAACTCTCCGCTGAAGCTGCACAGACTCGTGGCCCCCAGGGAACTCCGTGGGACCGGGGAACTCAGTGGGAAGCTAATCCTACTGTCTCCCTTACCACCCTGCATGGGCCCTGGAAACTCTGTAGCCAGCTAAACTCTCCACTGGAGCCGCACAGACTCGAGGGCCCCAGGGAACTCAGCTGGACCAGGGAACACAGTGGGACCAGGGAACTCCGCGGGACCAGGGAACTCAGTGGGAAATTATTCCCACCGCCTCCCTTGCCACCCTGCATGGGCCCTCGTAACGCTATTGCCTGCTAAACTCTCGGCTGGAGCCACACAGACTCCCGGAGAACAGGGGACTTGGCGGGATAAAGTGGGCCCTCCCTGGAGCATCCAAACCCAGGAGAGGGAGCCACAAACAGCAACACACCAACAACCACTGGGAAAACTTGGCAGACTCCAAAGCCCACTGTGATAACGAAAATGGTGAGAAACAGAAACAAAAGCCAAATGAAAGATCAAGAGACCTCTACAGAAGATGAAATAAATGAGGTGCAGTTAAGCAAGTTAACAGAACTAGAATTTAGAGCCATGATGTTGCGGAAGCTCAACAACATGTGTAAGGACATGAGCAACATGAGTAAAGACATAGAAATGTTGAAAATAAACCATCTGGAAATGAAAAACCAACAGGAAGAAATGAAGAATGACATATCAGAAATAAAAAACACACTGGAAGGTCTAAAAAGCAGAGTAGGGGAAGCTGAGGACCGGATCAGTGAATTAGAAGACAGGCTAGAAGAAATCAACCAATCAGAAAACCAAAAGGAAAAAAAGATTAAAAAACAAGAAGAGAGCTTAAGAGAATTGTGGGACAACTGGAAACGTAATAATATTCGTATCATAGGAGTCCCTGAAGAAGAAGAAAGTAAGCGAGGGCTAGAGAATATATTCAAAGAAATAGTGACAGAAAACTTCCCTAATTTGGTGAAGGAAGAAGGCATTCAAGTTCAAGAAGCTCAGAGAGCCCCAAGTAAAAAGAACCCAAACAGGCCCACACCAAGACACATAGTAATCAAACTGCCAAAAATTCAAGACAAAGAGAGAATCCTAAAAGCAGCAAGAGATAAGCAACAGGTTACCTACAAAGGAACCCCCATAAGGCTCTCAGCTGACTTCTCACAAGAAACATTACAGGCTTGAAGGGAATGGCATGAAGTAATCAAGGTCATGAAAAACAAGGATCTGAATCCAAGACTACTCTACCCAGCAAGGCTATCGTTCAAAATAGAAGGTCAAATAAAGAGCTTCCCAGACAAAATAAGGCTAAGGAAACCAGCACTGCAAGAAATGTTAAAAGGACTGCTGTAATTACCAGGAGAAATGGGAAGAAAAATAGAACCACACTAAACAAAAATGGCAATAAATAAGTACATATCAATAACCACCTTAAATGTAAATGGACTGAATGCTCCCATAAAAAGACACAGAGTAGCTGATTGGATAAAAAAGCAAGACTCATCTATATGCTGTTTACAAGAAACCCACCTCACAACAAAAGACTCACATAGATTGAAAGTGAAGGGATGGAAAAAAATCTTTCAAGCAAATGGAAAAGAAAAAAAAGCTGGGGTAGCAATACTGATATTCGATAAAATAGACTTCAGATTGAAGGCCATAACTAGAGACAAAGAAGCCCACTACATAATATTGAAAGGATCTATCCAACAGGAAGATATAACCTTGATAAACATATATGCACCCAATATAGGAGCACCAAAATATATTAAAAATCTTCTGGAGGACTTCAAAGGAGAAATCGATAGCAATACAATCATAACAGGGGACTTCAACACCCCGCTCACATCACTGGATAGATCCTCTAGACAAAAAATTAGCAAGGAAACAGAGACTCTAAATGAAGCACTAGACCAAATGGATTTAATAGATATCTACAGAGAACTACACCCCAAAACTACAGAATTCACATTCTTCTCAAGTGCACATGGAACATTCTCAAAGATAGACCACATGTTAGGGCACAAACTAAGTCTCTACAAGTTCAAGAAGATTAAAATTATAACAAGCATCTTCTCAGACCACAATGGTATGAAACTAGAAATCAATTGCAAGAAGAACATACAAAGACATTTTAACACATGGAAGCTAAATAGAATGTTATTAAACAATGAATGGGTCACCGAGGAAATCAAGGAAGAAATCAAAAACTTCCTGGAAACCAATGAAAATGAGGACACAACAATACAAAATCTATGGGATGCAGCAAAAAGCAGTTCTGAGAGGGAAGTTTATAGCACTACAGGCCTACCTCAAAAAAGAAGAAATATCTCTAATAGACTACCTAACCTCACAACTTAAAGAACTAGAGAGTAAACAAAAAGAAAACCCCAGAGCAAGTAGAAGAAAAGAAATAGTAAGGATCAGAGCAGAAATAAACGACATAGAGACCAAAAAAACAATCCAGAGGATCAATAAAACAAAGAGCTGGTTTTTCGAAAAGATAAACAAGATTGATGGACCCTTAGCTAGACTCACCAAGAAACAAAGAGAGAGAACCCAAATACATAAAATCAGAAATGAAACAGGAGAGATAACAACTGACCCTACAGAAATACAAAAGATCGTTAACAACTACTATGAAAAATTATACGGCAACAAATTCGAAAATCTAAGCGAAATGGACAAATTTTTAGAAACACATAGTCTCCCAAAATTGGATCAGATAGAGATTGAAAACTTGAACAGACCAATAACAACAGAAGAAATTGAAGATGTAATCAAGACTCTTCCAGCAAACAAAAGCCCAGGCCCGGATGGCTTCACAGGGGAGTTTTACCGAACATTCAAAGAAGAACTAATACCCATTCTCCTCAAACTATTTCAAAAAATTCAAGAAGAAGGAAGACTTCCAAACTCGTTTTATGAAGCCAGCATAACTCTAATTCCAAAACCAGAAAAAGACACAACAAAGAAAGAAAACTACAGGCCAATATCCCTGATGAACATAGATGCCAAAATCCTGAACAAAATACTAGCAAATCGAATCCAGCAATACACCAGAAAAATTATCCACCATGACCAGGTGGGATTCATCCCAGGGATGCAAGGCTGGTACAATATTCGCAAATCCATAAATGTGATACACCACATAAATAAATTGAAGAATAAAAACCACATGATCATATCAATAGATGCTGAAAAAGCCTTTGACAAAATCCAGCATCCATTTCTGATAAAAACGCTCAGCAGTGTGGGAATTGAGGGATCATACCTAGACATAATAAAGGCCATATATGAAAGACCTACAGCCAACATCATACTCAATGGGCAAAAACTAAAAGCATTTCCCTTAAGAACAGGAACAAGGCAAGGATGCCCACTTTCGCCACTCCTATTTAACATAGTACTGGAAGTCTTAGCCACAGCAATCAGACAGGAAGAAAAAATAAAAGGGATCCAAATTGGAAAGGAGGAAGTGAAATTGTCATTATTTGCAGATGACATGATACTGTACATAGAAAACCCCAAAGACTCCACCAAAACCTTACTAGACTTAATAAATGAATTTGGCAAAGTAGCAGGATACGAAATTAACATCAAGAAATCGATGGCATTCTTATACACCAATGATGAACTCACAGAAAGAGAAACTAAGCAAACAATCCCATTTACCATTGCGGCAAAAAAATTAAGATACCTAGGAATAAACTTAACCAAAGAGATAAAGGACCTATTCGCAGAAAACTACAGGTCTTTGAAAAAAGAAATAGAGCAAGATGTAAAAAAGTGGAAGAACATACCCTGTTCATGGATTGGGAGAATTAACATCATTAAAATGTCCATATTACCCAAAGCAATCTATAGATTCAACGCAATCCCCATCAAAATACCAATGGCATACTTCAAAGAATTAGAACAACTACTTCAAAAGTTCATATGGAACCAAAAAAGGCCTCAAATAGCCACAGCAATCTTGAAAAGGAAGAACAAAGTTGGAGGGATCACAATACCAGATTTCAGGTTATACTACACAAGCCACCATAATCAAAACAGCCTGGTACTGGCACAAGAACAGGTATATAGACCAGTGGAACAGAATAGAGAACCCAGAAATGGACCCTAGGCAATACGCTCAATTAATATTTGACAAAGGTGGCAAGAGCATACAGTGGAGTAAGGACAGCCTCTTTAATAAATGGTGCTGGGAAAATTGGACAGCTACTTGCCGAAAAATGAAACTAGACCATCAACTTACACCCTACACCAAAATAAACTCAAAATGGATAAAAGACTTAAATGTAACTCATGAATCCATAAAAATCCTACAGGAGACTGTGGGCAACAAAATCTCAGACATCATACGCAGCAGAATTTTTACTGACACATCACCTAAGGCAATAGAAACAAAGGAGAAAATGAACACATGGGACTACATCAAACTCAAAAGCTTCTGCACAGTGAAAGATACAATCATCAAAACGGAAAGGCTACCCACTGTATGGGAGAGCATAATTGCCAATGATATATCAGATAAGGGGTTAATTTCCAATACATATAGAGTGCTCATACAACTCCACAAAAGGAAGACAAAGAATCCAATTAAAAAATGGGCAGAGGAACTAAATAGACACCTCTCCAAACAGGACATACAAATGGCTAAGAGACATATGAAGAAATGTTCATCATCACTAATCATCAGAGAGATGCAAATCAAAACAACAACGAGGTATCACCTCAAACCTGTCAGAATGGCCGCCATCAACAAATCATCAAACAAGTGTTGGCGAGGGTGTGGAGAAAAGGGGACTCTAGTACACTGTTGGTGGGAATGCAGACTGGTGCAGCCACTATGGAAAACAATATGGTGTCACCTCAAAAAATTAAAAATTGATCTCCCATTTGACCCAGTGATCCCACTTCTAGGAATATACCCTACGAAGCATAAAACACCAATCAGAAAGAATATATGTACCCCCATCTTTGTAGCAGCACTATTTACAATCGCTAAGATCTGGAAACAGCCCAAGTGCCCATCAGTAGACGAATGGATTAAAAAGCTGTGGTACATATACACAATGGAGTACTACGCAGCGGTAAGAAAGAAAGATCTCTTATCCTTTGAGACTACATGGAGGGACCTGGAAAGTATCATCCTAAGTGAAACAAGCCAAACAGAGAAAGACAAATTTCATATGATCTCACTGATTTCTGGAATATAATGAACATAACAGTTTGAGGACAATCCCCTAAGGAGTGGGGAGGTGAGAGAGGGATGAACAACAGAATTTATATGCATGTATGCATGAACAGTGGACATGGACAACAATCGGGGGAAGGGGCAGGGAGGGAAGGGGGAGGGGGAATCAGTGGGGGAAAAAAGGAGAATCATTTGTAACAAAAATTAATCAATAAAAAAAAAAAACAAAAAAAAAACAACCCACAATGAATTATTACATGCTTATGAGAATGGCTAAAATAAAGAACAGTCATACAGCAGGTGCTGGTGGAGATACAGAGAAACTGGAGCACTCACACAGGGCTAGTGGGAATGTCAAGTGGTACAGGCGCGCTTTGGAAGAGAGTATGGCCATTTCATGTCGGGCCGGTGTTGCTCAGTGGTTGAGCGTCAACACATGCACCAAGAGGCCGCTGGTTCAATTTCTGGTCAGGACACATGCCCAGGTTGTGGGCCTGATCCCCAGTGCGGGGCATGCAGGAGGTAGCTGATCCATATTCTCTTTCATTGATGTTTCTATCGCTCTCTCCCTTCTCCTTCCTCTCTCTCTCTAAAATCAATAAAGGGGGAAAAAAAAGAATATGGCCATTTCTTCAAAACTAAATGTGGACTTAACATATGACCCAGCAATTACATTTTGGGGCATTTTATTTATCCCGGAGAAATGAAAACTAATGTTCATGCAAAAAATTATACATGAATGTTTATAGCAGCTTTATTCAGAATAGTCAAACACTGGAAACAATCCAAATGTCCTTCAATGAGCGAATAGTTAGACAAACTCTAGCACTTTCATACCATGGAAAAGGACTGCAATAAAAGGAAAATACTGATACATGCAACAAGTTGGATTGATCTGAATGTAATTATGTGGAATAAAAAATCTATCTCGAAAACTTGCATACTGTAAGATTTCATTTATCTATCATTCTTGAAATAGCAAACTTATAAAGATGTAGACAAAATTAGTGGTTGCCAGGGAGGATGTGGAAACAGGAGGTAGGCAGCTGCAGCTGTAAAAGGGTAGCATGAAGGATTCTTGTAAGGAAACTGTTCTGTATACTGACTGTGGTAGTGGTCGCACAGATCTACACATAAGGTTAACTGCGTGAAACTAAAGAGATACACAGAAATGCGAGAAAAAATGGTGCTATCTGAATAAAGATGGTGGATTGCATAGATGTCAATTTCCTGGTTGTGATATTGTTCTATGGTTATTTAAGATATTACCATTGTGGGGGGATTCGGTGAAGAGTAAGTAGATATACACTTGTAAATTTACATGTAAATCTATAATTATCTTAAAATTTAAAAAAACTGCATAAATTGTCTTAAATAAGATAGATCAATATTATTATTTCCCATTTGATAGAAAGAGAAAGACTCAAGACAATTTAGGCATCTGGCCTAAGATCACGCAAATACAAAGTGCAGGAATGGACTCTGAACCAGGTTTCTCTGACTCCAAATCTGTGTCTCTATTTTGTTTTATTATTTAATACTTCCAGAAATTATACCAGAAATCCTACCAAGCTTCTTTCTGTGGATGGTCACAATGAAAATGAACATACTAGTACAGATCATTAGCTCTTCGTAGAGAAATTTAGTGCATTCCTTAGGGTTAGGGTTAGGTTATTGTTGCTTACTGCAAAATAGCTCTGTTGTGTGCTGATGTGGCATCCAGAACCTTCAGAAGGGTTGAAGTTATGTACCAGGTGGCCCCCGGCCTCCCAGACTGGAGTTATAACTGAGAGGTTTAGAGAACACCTCTTGTGCAATGTGTTACGTACATCGGACAAGGAATTCTGGGGTTCCTTAGGATAAATCCTGGGGCTATTTTTATGTCTCCTGGACACACGCATGCTTTCCAGGGAGATCTGGAAATACGTGTGTTGCTTTTATAAATTGATTCTCCACCCTGCCAAAGTTTTGATAACAGAGAAGAGCCTTCTGTGACATGTGCCAGACCGCCCATGCAGTATCACGGGCAATGCATGACACTTAACACCTAATAGATATTTGTTGACTGATTAACAAGGTCATTGTAATCTAACCCAAATACTAAGCAAGTCAGGCTAGAATCACTATTTATCATGTCAATATTTCTAAAAACTTCCTCTCAAGGTCTAGGCTGGCTCTGCTCCTAGAGCCAGGTTTGTATAATACAGAAGGCTGTTTCTGACCTCAGAACACATCTCATCTCTGAAACTTGAAGGCGCAATAGAATGAATGAATCTTTAATTTTTCATTGGCAATTAATGTAAATTGTGAGTAGTGAGGAACACAGGAAAAAGTGTTTGGTTTTTCGCTTTTCTCTGAGCACAAAATATTGGCTAATGTCCAACATATATAAAAATGAAGTGACCTCCCGCCCTGCACCATTTAAACACATACGCTATCTAGACTATAAATGACTTAGGCTGAACACACTTGCTTTTGGGCAGGAACATTATAAGAATTCTACTGTATTCAGGAAAGACAGAATTTGCTTTACTTGGTCAACAAGAAGGGCTCGGTCAACGGTTAGTGTTACTGACTAAACAGTACGTGAAATAGGATATATGGAGAGCTTTAGTTTGCCTTTTTTTTTAATCCTCGGATACATTTTTCCATTTTTTGTTCAGATAGAGTGGGAGGGAGAGAGAGGAAGAGAGAGAGAGAGAGAAACATCAATGTGAAGAGTGGTTGCCTCCCACACGACCAAACCAGGACCAGGGACAAACTGCAACGGAGGTACGTGCCCTTAGCGGGAACCAAACCTGGGTCTCTCTGGACCACAGGCCAACACTCTAATGGCTGAGCCAAACCGGTAAGGGCTAGTTTGCTTTTGTTGTTGTTGTTAATCCTCACCTGAGCATGTTTTTTCCATTGAATTTTTTTGAAGAGAGAGTGGAAGGGAGGGAGGAAGGGGGAAAGAGAGGGAGGGAGAGAGAGAGAGAAACACTGATGTGAGTGAGACACATAGATTGGTTGCCTCCTACTCTTGCCCTACTGGGGCCGGGGATGTAACCTGCAACCCAGGTACGTGCCCTTGACTGGAAATCGAACCCAAGACCCTTCGGTGTGCTGGCTGATGCTCTAACTACTGAACACACTGGCCAGAGCTAGTTTGCTTTTTAAGCAAGCAACACTGACTGGAGTCCTCCTGAGGCTAACCCACCGGGGCTTGATAGACTGAACAAAAGGAAGTGCTGACTTCCAGTTCTGGGCAGCAGAGCCTTTGGGGACCCCAAGAAGGAAACTCCTCATTCTTTCCTGACGTTGTGAACAGCTCCATCGGCTTGGGGAAACATTCACAAGTGCTTGTAGAATGACACCGACTATGCTGAATGAGATCAAAGTGACTTTTTTTTTCTTTTTCAAACGGTAAAAAATGTCTTTTCAATTGGGAGGCAATGGGGGAACAAAGCCACGTGCGGGAGCACTGAAGGTTGGCCAGGCGCAGGCGACGGAGACCTTCGCAGAGCTGCAGCCCCTGGCTTCCCAGGGCAACGGCCAGTGCGCTGCATTGCGCATTGAGCACTCGGTGAGCGCCGAGGCCTCGAGGAGCCCCAGGGCAGGATTCCGCAGACACTGCGGTGAGCACTGGGTGAGCGCCCAGGCCTCGAGGAGCCCCAGGGCGGGATTCCACAGACACTGCGGTGAGCACTCGGGGAGCACCGGGGCCTCGAGGAGCCCCAGGGCGGGACTCCGCAGACACTGCAGTGAGCGCTCAGGGAGCACCGGGGCCTCGAGGAGCCCCAGGGCGGGATTCCGCAGACACTGCAGTGAGCACTCGGGGAGCACCGAGGCCTGGAGGAGCCCCAGGGCGGGATTCCGCAGACACTGCAGTGAGCACTCGGGGAGCACCGAGGCTTGGAGGAGCCCCAGGGCGGGACTCCGCAGACACTGCAGTGAGCACTCGAAACCACTGTCTTCAAGTCAAATTCTGACATGTGATAGGAGCACTTGACAACTAGTGTACCAAGCAAGCATCCTTGCTCTTTCTACGTGAATATTTCATAGGCTTACAACAGTCTAAAAAATATGTCAAATCCGTTAGTTGCAAGGGTCAGAAAACCAGTCTGAACTTGTTTAGGCATTATTCCATTGGACTTCAGTTAGGAATTCAGAAATAAAAACATGAGGAATTTCAATCTGGTGACTAGAGAGCATTAAACCCCAAGTATAGAGCCCTTCTGAGCCAGACGTACTGGGGTGGTAATTCGGGTCAAGGGAAAGTGCCGGGGTCAGAGAAGCAGAAATCTAGGGTCCTGCTTTGGTTCTAATACTAATTATCTGTGTGATCTTGGGGACGCCTCATTAATTGCTTTCTTACTCAGTCAAAGCATTTTGGACCAGGCCAATTTTTCCCCAATATCCAACAAGAGATTTCCTTAGAAATAATTTAAGCTTTAGTTCCCAATGAGGCAGAAGACTTGATGTAACTTTAAAAGATAGTTTTCAATCTCTTCATCAAATGGCATACTTCCAAAAAAGAAAAAACATGTCTCAGTGTTTGGTCTCTGTGATAAACACACGCACGCACGCACGCACGCACGCACGCACTCACGTCATGTTTGAAATTCCAAAGAAATCCTAATGAAACACTTCACATTCAGATGAGTCATTACTGGCTCTGAAGCTTGCTCAGATATATCCAAACTCAACACCACACTTAACCCTTATTCATCAGATTTCAGCCAGATAACTCATATGCAAGGTTTAACCCTCCCCTCCCAGAAGTTTAAACACGTTTAAAGAGGGAACAACAATAGCAAACTTTAAAACTTAAAAAAAAATTTACAGCTTCACATAACAAATAAATCTGTGCTTGTGAAATCCTATTTTTACAGTCCATTGCTAAGTATTAGTAGCCTGTAGCAAGGCTCAGACAACAAAATGTCAAACCTAATAAAGTCTATACTTCCTCATTCCCCTTTCCTGGAGAAGCACCTTCCTACCTCCACAACTCCATCCTGGGCAGGGGCCTAGGAGGAGCTCCTGCCAGCACAAGGTTGCCAACTAAGTCCATGGCAGAGCCTCCTACTGAGACCCCGTGTCTTGTCAGAACAGTCCTGTGTTGTGAAAGGATCCGTTTTGCTGTGACATTTATGTGACTAATCAGATCATAATTTGGAGCTGGTGATGAAAGGGGAGAGTGGAGGGGAATCAGAATAAAAAGGTAGAGGCTGCTATCTCCAGCTCTTTCTACGAAATTAGAAGTGGGGAAAATGAGAGTAAAATGGAAAAGTTGCAGAGGAAATAGTATTGGGGACTTGAAAGAGAATACAACAAAAAAGGGTTTTCATTATTACACTGCCTACATGAAAACGTCACATATCCAGGCTCCTACATCAGTTATATTTGCCTTGGAAAATAACACACGACTTCTCCAGGCTTTATTGCAATACATTCAAAAGAGCAAGTACTCTTAAAGCAAATAAACAAAGGATAAATAGTACAAGAGACTATTTTTGAACATGTGAAGGGGTATATAATGTGAAGTAGTAAAGACCATAAATTCTGCCTGTTTTCACTTCTTCCTACTTTTTTGGATTTTGAAAAAAAATTTTTTCTTTATTGATTTTAGAGAGGAGGGGAGAAGGAGAGAGAGAGAGAGAGAAACATCAGTAAGGGAGAACATCAATTGGCCACCTCCTGCATGCTCCCCGCTGGGGATTGGGCCCACAACCTGGGCATGTGCCCTGACTGGGAATCAAACTGCCAACCTCTTGGTGCATGGGTCGATACTCAACCACTGAGCCACACTGGCTGGGCTTTGGATGTGTTCTTTACGTTATCTGAGTTTATTTCCTCATCTATAAATTGAAGCTGATATTAACATCTATCTCAAAAATTGTTCTTAAGATGATTCATAGAAAATGCTTAGGTAGCTCTCTGTCAAGAATGTAGTACATGTTTAATAAACACTACTAATACTGATGTTATTATTTCTATATTATCAACCATTGTAAGCAGAAATTTATGTTTGTCTCTCTAATATCCATTAGACTCTTTCTTTTTACATGAGCTGCAATTTTGTTTAAGTATTTATACCTCAGGGAGGGTGACCCTCTCCCCAGCTCAGGCTAACTCCTGACAGATGTTAGACGATTCTAGTAGTCCCAGTGACTGTGATGCACATGGCAAGGAAGCAGGATCTGGCTGATAAGACATGAGAGAGGTCTGCCAAGGCGGGAGGTGGGAAGGACAGTCTGGGGAAGATTTCTTTGCTTTTCCAAAGAGACACATGGGACAAGATGACCTTTCCTATGCTAGACGTGTGTCCAGATGTAACCTTGGAATTGTGGCAGTATCCTGTGACCATGAGGGGCACCACTTCTGAGGACAAACGCATTCCCCGTCGGGGGGTGGAATCATTGAACTAGCCAACTATGGAAGAGCCACCTTCTCTCCGGATTTCTTGCTGAGATAAATAAATGTTCTTGTTGTTTAAACCACTTGACAGTGCTTTTCTATAGATGAAGGTAGCCTCATAAAACCAAAGCACAAAACAAACAGAAAATAGAAAGAAATCTTCTCCTGGTCTCAATGTTGCCTCTCAAGCCATCAAAGTTACCAGTGCCATGAGAACATGAATTATCCTCCCACTTTCTCCCGTCTAGTCTCCCCACATAGAAGATCCTCAAGTACTCATTAAGGAGGCAATAAGAGAATCAATGACCTCCCAGCGCCAAGGAAAGCTGCCCCTTGAGGGACCATGGACCCCATGCTTTCCTTTCCTACGCGGGTAGCAATCACCTCCCTCCTGACTCTGATCAGCCTCTGGAAAGCAAGGAGAGCACCATGGGAGAACCACGCCAGGTTCAGAGAGAACGGGGAGAGCAGACCTGGAGCCCAAGAGCCTGCAGCCAGGGAAGAGGAGGCAGAGGCACAAGCAAGGTCTGCTGATGGGATTACCCCGGGGCCCTTTTTTAGGCTGAAAGTAGATCAAAGGTGTGAAAGCCATTCAGAGCCAGGGCTAGATTATCTCCCAATTCAGAAAGGACTCGACAATGAAACACATGCCAATGCAGGCTGGTTTTGAAACCAACTTTTAGTCTACACTTCTGTGTGGGAGTTCACTGACCTTTTTCCATTTGAATGCACATAATGTCAGATAAATCTAGCCGTCTGCCTGAAACACCTAGTAGCAAAAGGCGTATTTGTCCCACAGGTTGAATTCTCATCTCAGAGTAATTTCCACAATTTCTTTTGGGCTTGGAGGTGGTATTCCAAGCACTGTCATAGCTTGTGTTTGCTTGAATTTATTTTTCTTGCTCCATATATCAGTTACAGGCAGGCAGAGGATTTTTGTTTTTT
Organism: Molossus molossus; assembly: GCF_014108415.1. Taxonomy (NCBI): domain Eukaryota; kingdom Metazoa; phylum Chordata; class Mammalia; order Chiroptera; family Molossidae; genus Molossus; species Molossus molossus. The sequence continues at coordinate 30,405,474 of NW_023425401.1, read as the reverse complement.
CTCAGTCGGCAGACCTCAGATTCCAAACCCCAGATACTAACTTTAAATACGTAACTGAAATAAGATTGGGCTTCTTAGTCTTTCTGTCTCTGTCTACATTTCTCTGACCTGAAAGCAAGTAATTGTCCAGCTACTTAACAAAAAATATAAAGGAAAAACAAACAAACAAACAAAAAAACCCTGGTTGGTGTGGCTCAGTTGGTTAGGCATCGTCCTGTGCACCATCCCTGGTAGGAGATGTGCAGGAGGTGGCAGATTGATGTTTCGCTCTCACATTGATGTTTCTCTCTCTCTCCCTCTCCCTTCCTCTCTCTCTCAAAATCAATAAAAATATTTTTAAAAAAGGAAAATAGAACAACTACCACCACCAAACAAAAACCCTAAACCTAACTCAAAAGCATTGAGAGGTAATATTAAATATTAAATTCCTTTTAAAAATATAATACAAAAGATATTTGTACTGGAATAAATTAAGACAATTCAGAAGCACTGAATGGAAGCATTGACTAAAAAGTGAAAGTTCCTCACCACTGTGCTCCAGCTATTAAGAGTCTAGATGTACATCTTTCCAGATAATTCTCTTTGCACTTACATAGGTATGTTAGGTGGGAAATGTTTATCAGAGGGGAATTATAGGAGTATTCAGAGTTTGTGGTGGGGGGGTGCAGCATCAAGTTTAGCTTGTGTACATAAGTTCAACCAGACCTTTAAAGAGATAAGTTAAAACAAGGGGAGAACACAACCAAAGAATAGTTTGCATTTTTTAAAGCTACAAATGTTAAGATAAACAGAAGCAAAAAAGAGATCTGACCAAATAGAATTAAAACTCTTAGTCAGAAGAGTAATCTGCATAAGGCATTTTCCATTGCCCCAACTATGGGACCCCAAGTTTAAGGTAATGGTATTCAAGTCAGATAGACCACATATGAGTGTATGAACAGCAGTTGGGAAAGGGACCTGGCTACAGAATTCAGGAAGGTTTACTTTGGTGGGTGTTCTAGGGAGGAGTTTGGTATGGGCTTATGTAATACACACAAAAATTAACAGCAGGAGAGAGCAGGATAGAATGAGTCTAAGAGAGAAGACATGTGACACTGGTCTGCCTGCTCTAGTGAGCTTCTAGGTACTGCTGACTTATTTCCCTGCAAACTTGGGTCACGTTGGCATTAAGTCACACACAGGTGGTTGCATATCTGTCTCAAGGACTGGCAGAAGTTGTTTATTCTCCTGCTGGCCCAGGTAATGGTTCAGACGACTGTGTGTGTGTGTGTGTGTGTGTGTGTGTGTGTGTTCCCTTTATTTCCTTTCTTTTGGGAAAATTGCTTATAGGAAGTTTGACCGACTAAAAAGTGTCCACTTACTTATTCTTTTATCTCTTCCTCTTCATTTGGTCTACAACACAGATATGATGTTTGAGCTCCAGAAGCTGTCTTCTACCCTGAAGTGACCGTGAAGACAGAAGTCACCAGCTGGTGTTGAACAGAGAGTGTTGTCAGGAGCCTGTGCTCACGAGGGTTCTGGAACTCCCACATCTGTTTCGGACGGTCTGCCTCTGTTGGTATTCTGCTGTCCTGTAATGTACTTAACTATTTAACTCACTGTCACTTCAGTTTTCTGTTATATGAAGCCCGACTTAATCTTTATACATCATGCTGTCTTCTTTTGGCTTCTTTTCCTTTCTTGTGTTTTGTTGGATGAAGGTTTGTTGTTATTTTAATTGGGGAGTGTTCTATTTTCTTTCTCTCTAATAATTTTGAAGTTGTATACCCTATTTCTGTCCTTAACTATTTAACATTATGAATATTTAAAATTTTTTTCCTTTATTGATTTTAGAGAGAGAGGAAGTGAGAGGGAGAGAGAGATAGAAACATGGATGAGAGAGAACATCGATTGGCCGCCTCCTGCATGCCCCCCACTGGGGATTGGGCCCACAACCTGGGCATGTGCCCTGACCGGGAATCGAACCAGTGACTTCTTGGTGCATGGGTGGACACTAAACCACTGAGCCACAACAGCTGGACACATTATGAATATTTTAAAGCACATGTTGTAGCTATGTTTTTATCTTCTTGTTTAGAATTAATTTATTTCTTTATCTTTTCACTGAACAGGTAAGAAACAGATCATTAACTGACTTGCCTCCTCACCCAGTTCTTCATTTATCACTTTTAAAAATCCATTTTATGCATTTATTTTTCAGTAAGTTTAAATCCTTGAGCATTAGTCGAATTCTGTGTCCAACGGGCTCAGCAGGAAGGCTGCTTCGGATTCGGCTCGATCCGCGGCACTGTTTCGACCCATGAGCACGGTTTCCCTTCCCCAGAGGACTGGTTTCCTTCGGTTTGCCACCAGGAGTCACTGTGCTGTTCTTTGCTTTGTACACATAAGCACATCTCTTGCCTCCATAGAATTCAGTTTCATCTCGAGCATAAACACCTTCAATTTGTTGTTTTTAAATCCTCACCCAAGGATATTTTTCCATTTATTTTCAGACAGAGGGGAAAGAGGGAGGGAGAGAGGCAGGGGTGGGGGTGGGGGAGACACTGATGGGAGAGAGACATTGATTAGTTGCCTCCCTCACAATCCCGACCAGGGCCAGGGACCAAACCACATCCGAGGTACATGCCCTTGACCAGAATTGAACTCATGACTCTTTGGTCCGTGGGCCAACACTCTAGCCACTGAGCCAAACTGGCCAGGGCAACACCTTCAATTTTAAGAAGAGCTGTGTGCTCCCTCTGGTTCTGGAGACCCCTCCTATAGCCGGCAAAAATGGCCTTGGACCACAGCCCTCCAGACACATTTGTCACTATAGAAGTCCTGTTCCCAGCAGCACCCCCCCGCCCCCCACCTCCCAGCTTCCAGATGCAGGAAAAGAAAGGCCTCCAATGATCACCCTTAATTCTTTTTGTTTGAAACCACTTTACTGAGATATGTCTATCATCAGAAAAGCTGAATGTATTTAATGTCTAACCTCTAAGTTTGGGGATAAGTATACTTGTTCATTTTAAATTCTCAAATATTAAGACTCTCCTAGTATTATTATAAAGTTTTATTTTTAAACATATATTTTAGGATATTTTAAGGGATTATAATGAATTGGTAAACAGGTATTCTCATTCTACCCTCTTGATTTAATCTACACATAATCACATAATAAAATAGTTATTTAAAATGCACCGAAATAGTAGAGGACAGAGTTAAAACCACATTTCAAAGTTTTTAAAAAACTTTCTCCCAATCCTTTTTTATTTATTTTTATTTTTTCAAATGAGTTTGTTTAATTCCAGGTGGTACAGAATTCCAAACAGAACAGAGACTGACGAACACACGTGGGCAGGATCCTGGGCTGGGTTTCCTCTGACCTCACAGCGAAGGTTGAAATGACAGAGAAGAACTGAAGAGATGAGCCCCTGCATGATTATTATTATTACTATTATTTTTTTTTTACATAAATTTATTCTTAAATGTACAACAGGCTCCAAGACAACACCTCATTCTAGCTATAGATGGCAAGAGAAATCATGGCAGAGAATCCAGATGCTAAAAAAAAGAAAAGGACTTAAGGATCACCATTGCCCCAGGCACAAGGAACAGCTCACTTTTCCCCAGATTTCTTAATTCCACCTGTGGCCAGGGGGCACCTCCCCGCAGCCTTCGCTTTTAGCTCCTCGAGTTTCTTCTGCTCCTCTTTCTGCTTCTGCTCAAATGCCTCCTCTTCCTCGTCCATCTCCTTGGCCTGCTCCTTGGGCTGCTTCAGGGGCTGCTTCTTGCCACCCTCACGTCCAGATGTGGTGCCTACCGTCCCTTCCCCAGACCCTGCCACCGGAAGCTCCCAATCCTTTTTTATCCAACTCATCAAAATTTCTTCAGCAGTTGTGCAGATGTATCTATTCCCCCTCCCTCCGTCTCTCTCCTCCTCTCTCTCTTCCCCACCTCTCTCCCCCTCAGAAAATGTTGCTCCTCGATGCTCCCTCATGCTGCTCCCCTCTGACCTTTTCATTATGTCTACAGCCCTCTCGAAACTTCCCACGTTTATAGCTCTACTCGTGAACGTATTCACCACCACAAAAAGGCTTCATGGCCAAGCGATGTACATAAAGGATTCTCCCAACTCAGAAAACTTGGGAAGGGTATTGTAACTGCCTAAGATTTAACATATATTTGTAAGTCACATGCTGTAAACACAATGAATTAGAGAAACAGCAGCCTCATAGAGTGCTATTTTCCATTCTCATGTAAAACAAAGAATTAAACCCTACTTTATCTGTTATAAATCTTTATTCCATGGGTTGTGTTTTCTTTAAATACACCTGCGTCAAATAAATGATTAAGACATGGAAAGCATTTTGTTTGGAGAGAGTCTGCAATCTGTAGTTAAATACACAGATGAAATAATTCAGAATATGGGAATAAGGCAAGTATATATCCATTCACTTACCATGTTTAGCCCATATCAACAAAACCCAACCAGTGTGACTATCAAAGGTAACAAGGCATACAACTTGTAAACAAAAACTGTGACTTGCAGTCAATATTATATGTACAGACCAGTTCAACATAATTATGAATATTGGACATGTTGTCATTCCAAAAATAAAAAATAAAACAGTTGGTAGTATGCTAGGAAATACCTTTCCAAATATAAAAACAGAACTAAATGCTATGATAGAAAAGATTTCAGAGTTTAAGTATCTAAGAAATTGCTCTTTGAAATATAAAAATTGATATCTGGACCACTCTAGGGAACTGCTTTGACGTCTCCTGAAATGGAGATGTCAGTGATAAGACCACTGCTAAATAATGAGGAAGAATGAATGAAGTGGCAACTAAGAAGTCATTAGACCTAGAGGAGAAAGTTGCATGTACAATCAGACACAATTTGCTTTCCTGTTTTACCTGTGCCAGCCACGTGCCAGATGGAGGGCCCCAAGCACAGGCTGGCATGTCATAACAAACTGCGATCATTGTGATGGCAAAGACTATGCTTCCCTCATGTCTGCACAGTAATGCCAAATGTTTGATATTCAAGAAAGAGATGTCAAGATGCCCAACACACTGACTGCTTCATGATTTACTTGGAGTCAGTCTGGTGTGGCTAATAAATACTAGCATCTCCAAGAAGAAATAGAGAGTTATGCTATAGTCAAACCTAATTTTAGAGGTAAGCAAGAGCAAGTATAATGTTTGCATCTATGATTTGTTCTCACAATGGTGGCATGGCAGGAATCTCTTGCTTGTGTGTGTGCATCATGTTTTCACGTTGGTATGCACACCAGAGCCTGAATTCAGCTTAAATTGAGGCTTTCCTGGAAATTTGATTTTACCCCAAATGTCTGCCAAAAACCTGGCAGTTGTGTGTACTGTACTGTGAGAGCCTTGAGGAGGAAATTGGGGAATAAAAATCCATTCCTTATTCATAGCAGGATTGTATTTAGGACTATCTCCCTTGTGCTAGCTTTTCTTCCTTGTAAAAGTAAAAGATCATAGGAGATCTGAGATAAAAGGGGGAGAGTAAACTAAAAGATAAAGTTCTACAAGGAAACTAGATGAAACAGTGAATCCGATCATGCACCACGTAACGATGTTTGGTGGACCACGTATACAGCAGCTGTCCCATAAGACTATGATTGAGCTGAAAAATTCCCACCGCCTAGTGATGTGGTAGCTGTAGCAACATCTTAGTGCTTTCTGAAAATAGTACTTTGTCAAGAAAAGCCTCAGGCAGGCCCTTCAGGAGGCGTTCCAGAAGGAGGTATTGTTATCATAGGAGATGACAGCTATTATTGCCCCTAAAGACCTTCCAGTAGGAAAGACGGAGAAGTGGAACACAGTGATATTGATGATCTTGACCTGCATAGGCTCAGGCCAGTGCGTGTGTTTGTGTCTTAGTGCTTAACCAAAAAGTTTAAAAGGTGAAAGAGAAAGAAAACGTATAAATAGAAGAAGGCTTATAGAATAACAATATAAAGAAGGACAACATTTTTGTACAGATGTACAATGTGTTTGTGTTAAGTGCTATTGCAAGAGTTAAAAACTTAAAAATATTAAAATGTTTATAAAGTAAAAAAGTTATAGTAAGCTAAAGTTAACTTAATATTGAAGGAGAAGAAAAAATATTTAATAAATTGAGTGCAGCCTAAGGGATCAGTGCTCAGAGCCTACAGCAGTGGACAGTCATGTCCGAGGCTTGACGCTCACTCACCAGTCACTCACCGGCTCACCCACAGCATCCAGTCCTGCAGCTCCATTCCTGGTAAAGGCCCTACACAGGTGCATCATTTATTATCTTTTACACAATATTTTCACTGTCTCTTTTCTATTCTTAGATATGTTTAAATACACAAATATTTGCCGTTGCTTTAGAATTGTCTGTAGTAGTCAGCTCAGGAACATGCTGCACAGGTTTGTAGCCTAGGCGCATGTAGGCTATACCATCTAGGTTTGTGTAAGCACACTCTGTGATGTGTGCACAAGACACAACTGCCTGGCAACGCATTTCTCAGACACTTCCCTGTCATTAAGTGACACATGACTATAAAATGCTATGGTCAAATCCATTAAGCCAACAACCCAGAATAGAAATAAACCCACAAACTTAAGGGGCATATGAGACCAGCTATCTGAATCAAAATGGCTCAAAGTAGCTGATACATCCCTAGGGCAAGAGGTACCAAGGACAAGAGAGGAAAATCTTACAGGACACTATTGGAGATGAAACTTCTCCAAGATCAAGGTCCCCTTAACCCTTTCCATAGGACTGGCCCCTTTGATAGTCTGGGTTCCTGGAAAAGTGTACATGTGCACAATGTTTTGCCTGTATTTTAGGGAGCTGCTGTGTCCCTGGAAGCTCATCTGTGAACTCGTTAAAAAGCCTTGGGCCTCCCCTTTTAACAGGCTGACCGAGTCAAGTCCCCTGCACTGTGTCACACCAAGCAGGCGTCTTTCCTTGTGACCTCTCCCCTCATGGTACCAGGAGGCACCTGCCACTTCTAGGAGTGAATCCTTTGCTGATTTTATCCCTGCTTACAATTCAAGGGGCAGGCAACAGAGGAGTCCCACACATTTAATAAATTCATGAAATGAACACAACCTTAAACTCCAAAAATCATGAACAACTCCTCCTAGGAGGGGAAAACTGCCACCACTGGTAACCACTTTTTTTTTTTTTTACCCCACTATGAACTTAAAAAAAAATCACTATAAACTTCTTTTGCTGCATTCCATAATTTTCATTTTTATTTGTCTCAAGATTTTAAAAAAAATTTTGCTTTGAGTTAAAACAACAATGAGTTATCACCTCACACCTGTCAGAATGGCCGCCATCAACAAATCATCAAACAACAAGAGTTGGCGAG